>NC_136409.1:204907500-207590000 GCF_051521515.1 Lactuca serriola
TTCTCTTCTCCAAGCCCTAAATTGATATATAAAAGGCAATTCTAATTTGTTTATTCCATGTCATTAAATATAATGCCATGTAATTTTCCACCAAATTGTATACCTAATGAATTTGGTTGCATCTAATGAGAATTGAACAAAAGCATAAGTTCGTTGGGTGTTTTTAGACAAAAGGTTAAGTTTATTGGCTTTTTTTGAACATACAAAACACGATTGTGGTTGTTTGAATGGTTTCGAAATTTCGTTGGTCTTACAAGTTATTTACCTTTTCCATATGTTGGCATGAAAATCATGATTTTTTATAAAAATTAGTTCGACCCCTAGACTCTTTCAAGATTTTCCCTGACCATAAGAAGTCAACTCTACCTTTCTTTAAGCTCTAGAAACCGAGAGTTTTTTAGAAGAGAAGGGATTGCTGGAGTCTGTTCATGCAATCTATGAGTCAACTAAAGGTTCCATTCAATCCATAATGTCCCTCTCAACCTCTCCAAGACACTGTGATGGTCGGATGTGCTTATGGTAACCTCAACTAGCCAGAAAACCGCTATTTATCAGGATATCTGTTTGTGACCATTTTCTTAGTTACTTGTTGAGTTTCAAACCTTCAATCCTCATCTATTTTGTGTGTGAAAAATTCTATGAATGTTAGAAATCATTTGGGAGGCTCAAACTCTAGAAAATAACTCCAAAAATCCATGAAAACCCTCTAAACCGAGAATTAGCGAGATTTCTGTTTTTTAAATATTTGATGTCGAATTTATCAAATTCTAACCCTCTTTAACCATCTCTAATGATGGTTTTTTTACCTCCTTTAACACTTAAAGTCAAGTATGGTCTGTTAGAATCATGGTTATGGCTTCAAATGCTTGCAAAATCTCATAAACACTCATATTTTGGGATGTTTTTGGTAATAAATGTATTTGAACCTGCGGTCGTTGTCTAGGTTTTCCGGGAGAGAAGGGGTCGCCGGAGTCCATTCAAGCTATCCCGGAGTCAGGTAAAGGTTCCATTCAATCCTTAATGTCCCTCTCAACCTCTCCAATCCACTGTGGTGGCCGGGTGGGCTTGCGACAGTCTCCACTAGCTGGAAAACTGTTGTTTAGCAGGATATTTGATTGTCACCATTTTATTAATTGTTTCCTGAGTATCGGACCTTCAATCCTTGTTTACTTTTTGTGTTAAACATACTATAAACGTTATAACTCGGTTAGGAGGCTCAAACTCTTGAAAATAAGTCCACAAATCCTTTAAAACCCTCCATATTGAGAATTAGTGAGATTTCTATATTTAAATATTGATGTCGATTTTGTTGAGTTATAACTCCTTAACCTTCTCTAATGATGTCTTATACCTCCTTTAACAATAAAATTCAAGTATTTTTTTTGGTTAGAATCATGGTTATAGCCTCAAATGCTTGCCAAATCTCATAAACACTCATCTTTTAGGATGTTTTTGGTAATACATGAGTTAGATCCTTTCCCAAGCTTGTGAATCTATTTTAGACCTTGATTAGGATGCTAGGATTGATACTTAGCTTCCTTAATCTTTCTTCATCTTGTGTCAAAGTTTATGACCAAGAAAACTGTTGGATTAGGTGTCTAAGCCTGTAACTAAAATTGGTATATACTTGAATTGATAGTAGCACAGTCCTTTTGGGTTGCCCTCAAACCTAGCAATTGGACAGGATGACTTTTAGAGAGAGGGAGAGAGATTAATTTATTGTGTTAATAATAAATTAAATAAATGGTTTGTTAATGTGTTATGAAAATAATATATTAATTAGAAATCTTATTATTTAATTAATAATTAATCAGAAATTAATTGGAAATAATTTTGGGATTAATTGAGGATTACACGGTTAAATTAAACACTTACAATGGGATTTATTATGGTTTTATGTGCTTGATCACATTTATATGAGTGTTCAATAAGTTAGGAACAAACTTTGTGAGCTTTTGGACTGTTCAAGTAAATAATAGACTAGTAAACCCTTCTTGTGGAACATGAGGAATTATATGTTCTTAAATGGTTTCAATGATAACCTAATGGATTAAATGGAGTGTTTTAAGATGATGAAACACCTATAAATCATCTATGAGAACCTAAATAGATGGTAAAAAGTGATTTGAAAAAAGAGTCTTCAAGAACTATGCAAAGTAAAGTGTCATTTAAGAAAAACGAGATGTGTGTGTAGACATGAAAAAAGGACCATGGAAATTTCATGCCTTCGTTTACAAGGGTCGTGTGACACTCAAATAAGGATCAAAACATTTTCCTAACTTGAGTTTGGTTTATACGATTGACCTAATTCCAATTGTAGTAGTTAGGGTTGGATGATAAATGATGTTTTGAAGAGTTTTATATATTTATGACCCTCAAGGGTATTTTGGTCGTGTAACACCTGTATCCTCAGGTTTAACTCATTAAGTTTGATTTTTCCATTTTTGCATTTTGGTTTCGTACATTGATTATAGGATAGACTCCTACGTTGAGCGTAGGTAGAGGATCCCATGCAAGGCTTTAATTCCCTACATTGAGCGTAGAGCTAATTATCCTGAGCGTAGGTGCGCATCACCAAAACCCTATTTGTGGGTTGTGAGTGCTATTTAAAGGCTCTAACTCCTTTAAGGCCTCTCCATGCTTAGCTTCGACCCTCATATTCAGTAATCTTGAAATCCTAGCCACCTTGTGATATTTTAGAAGCCTAAGAGTGTTTTTGTGTGCATTCTTGAAGTAAGAGTCCATTGGAGAAGCACTTGGAAGCTCCAAGCTTTTTAGATCTAGATTTTTCACCTCATCATCCATCTCTAAGAGGTATAAAGTTTTCATCTTGATGTTCCTTTATGATAGATCTAGTTAGCTCATAAGTTTTTATGCTTTTTCTCCCAAAACCTTGGTCTTAATGGGTATGAGCTACTCCAGAGCTTGTAAGTATCATTTCTAGATGTTTCTGAGCTTGTAGAGTCACAAAAATAGGAGCTTGGCCACTCTCATCCATCAATGAATGAGCTCTTTGAGCATTAGAGTGTTTTAAGGACATAGGGTTTGGCCTTGTGCTCTTTTTGGCCATGCAAAGGAGTAAAGTCAGAGACTTTACCCTTTAGGATGTTCATTAGATTTAGATATGAGGATTGGATGGTTGGCCTTTGTGTATTAAGAGCTTAATAGGAAGTTAGCGGATCGGTGAGATTACGACGAGTAAAATCTTCGCTACGCATAGTGCAACTTGGATTTACCCCGTATCCCCATCTGAAGCTCTAGGATGAGGATAGAGCATGGTGTTGTTTGGTTTTATAGGTTACAAAACTAATGTGCTTGCGGAATTTCAGTTAACACTTAAGGTCACATACAACCTAAAGGATTTTGCTATACACTTTGAATGCGACATACTATAAACAACAAAACTAGATTAACCCTATTATAATCTAAATATATTACAAGAATTAGGTTTACATACCTTTGATTTGTTTTACTAACCAAAACACTTCAATCCTTCCTTTGAAGAGCTTGGAAAGCTAGCATCAAAAGGATGATGCCGCTAATGACTCACACTCAAACCCTTGAACTAGAAGACAATTGAGGAGAGGGGAGTAGAAGGAAATTTCATTCATATACTTTTAGAAAAGAATAACCACGATAATCCTAGCCCAATGGGTCCTATTAATAGTTTAGGTAACTTAAGGACAAATCAAGATTTGAATGGATTTAATCCTAATCCAAATCATTTCCTTATATGCATCCATGAGGCTTCTAGAATCCCCAAGGAGGCTCCCAAAACCGTCATCCTTTGGATGGTTCTAGAATTGCCTACTTTGTTCATGTATTGAACAATTACATTTCACCCCTTGCACCTTTAATTAAATCCAATTAATTTCAAATTAATTCTGATTAATAACTAATACATTCTAATTGATTTCATATTAATTTATTAATCAAATAAATTAACAAATTAATTATTTAACAACTGATCTCACATTAATTTATTAATCACATAATAAATGACATATCAATTATATATTTCCAATTAACATATTAATCAAATAATATTTTAACAAATCATTTCCTCATAGTTTCCAATTAGATTATCAATCATATAATAATCGAATAAATCATCCTCTCTCTACAAATATAATTCTAACCAAGTTCTAGTTATGAAGGCAACCCAAAAAGGACTTCGATTTTAATCACAAGAATATAACAATTTAGTTAGTGGCTTAGACACCTTAATCCAACAGGTGTTACATTGGGAGTAGCACCAGAAGGATGACACTTGAAAAAATGGATTAATGGTTATGTGGAGTGGGTCCTAGTCTTGGAAGGTAAAAGTAGTCTTTTACCACAGGGAGGGTTAGCTATGAACCAAGGCCCTTGAATATGGATTATTACATTAAATTTCTATTATGGTTTTGTTGTATATATGATTAGTATGAGGAGTTCTAGTATCAGTAGCTCGAGTGTGAGATTTGTTAGTTTGTGGTTTGAAATGAGTCTTCTAAATCTACTATGTAGGATGCTAGTTGTCTTTCTGACTCTTGCATTATATGTTGGGTTGGGCCCATTGTATCTTAGAATGGAACTAGTGTATGTTTGGTTAGGCCCATTGATATGTTGGCTTGGGACCATTGATATATTGGGTTGGGCTCGTTGATATGTTGGTTTGAGCTTGTTGGTTTGTCTAGATGGGCCCGTTTGTATGTTGGGTTAGGCCTATTGTATGGTATGTGGTATTTCGGGTAACTCACTAAGCTTTATTCTTACGGTTTTATGGTTTAACATGTTTAGGTACTTCCGGTTCTAAAATGAAGGTCCTGACTTCAATGCATAACATTCTCGTATGGTTTTCCATATTGATGACTATTGTTTTACTTTGAAATTTGAGATACATTTATGTGATATTTGGTTATGCAAAAATTGATGTATGGACTTGATGGATTAAAAATAAAAAAAATTATCAATATTTTTGGAACGTTACA
This sequence comes from Lactuca serriola, assembly GCF_051521515.1. Lineage (NCBI taxonomy): Eukaryota > Viridiplantae > Streptophyta > Magnoliopsida > Asterales > Asteraceae > Lactuca > Lactuca serriola. Next base: position 204,912,474 of record NC_136409.1, read on the forward strand.
AGTTAGTATCATAACCTTGGTTTGAGGGATTCGAGTGCACTCTCGAGTGTGTCTGAACTCAAACAGAATAACTGATAATCATTCAAAAAGAAAATAAGTTTTCCAAAAAGGTTTTACAAAGAAAGGGATGTGATGCGTGTAATCAGCCGATCTGAAGTACGTGATTCAAGAAATATCCATACGTGGGTATTATGTTTAGTATGTTATTATGTGAATTGCATCCTAGAGTAGGGCTAAGGATACCTTCAGGAATTGCATGATAGAATTGTCTGATTTGTGTGATGAGTTGTAGCCTAGGAGGAGTTGGGATGTTATGTATTACTTGGAATCTCTATCGACAAAGTTAGTTGCTAACTGTATGTTTAAAAATTGTATTCGATTAGGATCATATAGCCTTAGAATAATTGATTTAGACTTATTTCATGTTCCTTGTTTGGTTGCGGGCTTAGGGCGGAATCATTTATTGGACCGTCTATCTGAACCTGTATTATGTACAGTTTGCATCCATATGGCAACCGACAATGTTGATAGAAGTTCCTAGTATCGTAGAGACAAGTGAGGCATGGATTCTTAAGAGATCCTAAGGAGTACTACGTTGGGGATATGTATGATTTTTATGATGGGCTTATTAGGTTACAACCAACATCCACAATGTAGTTTAGTGGATTTTAGCCAAATGCTTAAACTAAAGGGACTAAATGTAAAAAAATGGGAAATAAGATGCACACTCTCTCTATTTCTATTCTAGAATGTGTTCTTAATCCTAGAGACTCCTCTAATCATGATTTTGATGTCAAGAGCTTCTAGAGTTTGATTCAAGTAGAGATGTGAACATCCAAGAAAAGAATGAATGGAACAAGGGCTTACAAGGTAGAATTTCTCTTCACTTCTAACCTAGAAATTCGAATTTAAGAAGTGGATTTAACGCCAATGTCGAAATTAGATTCTTCAAATGATTAGGTTAGGTTTTCTAACCTCCCTTGGGTATATTTGATGATTCGAACTTCAAAACAATCATTCTATTGATGGATTTGACGATTTGGTGAAAACCCTCATGAACCCTAGAAATCTAAATTGAGAATATTGAAATTGATGATGAAATGGAAATTGATTCTATGACCAAGATGATGTTTGAAAATAATAAACCCAATTGGAATGCTCAAAATCATCGATGATGGTAGGCTTAATCATAAACATGGATTTAAGATGATTTTAGGGAAATGGTGATGAAAACAATGAAATTCCTTGTATGTGAGCATTTGATAAATATATGATACTCATAAACATCATTTGATACTACTAACAAAATTTGAATGCAAAATCATGAAAACTCGAATGATATTTAGTTAAATTTATGGAATATTTGGCCATAAGGGCATTTTTGGAATTAACTATGGAATTGAACAATCCCGTTGTTGTCAAGATCTTGTTATGGGATTAGATTGTGTGATAACATGCTTTATGCATTCGGCAACACACAATGATGTAATAAATGATTTGGGAATAAGTCATATAGGTTTAATAATGTTATTGAGTAATTTGAGCTCTTAACCCTTGCAATGGAGTGTTTATAAGTATTGGAGTGTAATAATGGAATTGAGGATTCCATGGTTATATTAAACAGTTACAATGGGACTTATTATGGTTTTATGTTCTTGATGACATTTATATGATTATTCAATAAGTTGGGAACAAACTTTGTGGGCTTATGGATTGTTCAAGTGAACAATAGACTAGTAAACCCTTCTTGTGGAACTTGAGGATTTATATGTTCTTAAATGGTTTTAATGATATCCTAATGGATTAAGTGGAGTGTTTTAATATGATAAAACACCTCCTAATCATATGTGAGAACCTAAATAGATGGCACAAAATGATTTGGAAAAGAGTCTTCAAGAACTATGCAGAATAGAGTGTCATTTAATAAAAACGAGATGTATGTGCTTAGACATGAAAAAATGGACCGTGGAAATTTCATGCCTTAGATTACATGGTGTTTTGGAAAAAAATTACACGAGTGAAACTCAACCAAATTGTATGAGACGTTGTGATGTTCAGGGTAAAGCAAGTACAAGATGGAAAAGTGACACTCATGAGTTACAAGGAAAGACCTTGATCCTTGCTAGGATCTCCGACATAAAACCTAGGAGGTGATATTAATCACCTGCCTTGATTATTTTATTAATGTAAAATGTTGATTACAGAGATGAATGTGTAAATGTAAGTAAAAGTATTGTAGATGAGCTAAGTGTGTCCTTAGTTAGATGAATACAAGTGTTATTTATAGTCTAATGCTAATAACAAGAAGTCCGATATTTCAGGGATCCTTCAAGAATCAGCATGTGAACGTTGTTTGACTTGTTATTCTGAGTATTTTGCTTGGTTTATATGATTCTTCATTGAGAATAAGTCCGTAGTTGACTATTTCTGCGCATATGCTAATAACAAATGAGATTATAACTGTTATAGGTGTTAGTAAATAATAACGATAATAATCAGGATCCTAAAGCATGTTTAAAGATCCTAAGGCTTTGGAAATATTGAGGATCCTGAATGTAATTATGGGAATCTGGACCTAACAATTGCCCCCAAGTTATTCCTACGAAAGATTGTGGTTAGTTATCCAATATTTAAAGGTACAATTAAAACAAAATAAAAAAAGAGATAAGATTTTGAAGCTTAACGGATAGGGTAATTTAAATTTCAATGAATAGATTTCTAGCCGTTGGAATAGGTCAAATCACCCTTTTACCTCTCTGTGATTCATGTATAAATAGGACGTTCAGCTCTTTAGTTTTATCTTACTCTTTTAACTCTTATTTCTGACATTCATCAGATATTAAGTTCTAATCATGGGCAAGAAAGCAACTTGATCTCATGCATGCATCATTGCTATACCCGATGATGATTACACAAATCAAAAGATCTTGTCTTATGCAGAAACTTGTACCTTCACTGATGATGACATCGAGATCTTGAATTCGGCTAGAACTTTTCATATTGGTACTGTTTTTTGGGCTTTCGATGCTAGGATTTAGCCTGACTCCGTTTCTTCTACTTGGGCTTGTCTTCCCCAGTATCCTTTTACTCTAGGACTCTCTTACCCCTTCTCTGGAATCAATTTTGAATTTTTTGAGATAAAAAAAATCTCGTACATTCAAGTCATGCCAACGATTTGGAGGATCCTCAATTGGATTGATCATTTGAATCGTTCCAGGGATGTTTCCATTGGCATAAACGAGCTAGCCTATATTTATGATCTTATGACTTTTGGGGACTCCCGTTTCCTGTTGAAGGTCAAAACTGGTAGATTTCCCCTTGTTTTGAATTCCAAGCATAACAATAGTGCTTTGAAAGGAAAATACTTTTTCGTGAAACGCAACTCCATTCCTGATAGGAATCTCTTACCTCATTCTTGGGTTAAAAATGGTAAGCTTTCATATTTTTGTATTGATGATCCCGACATTAACATTTCTTATGTTGTTTGATTTTTTGTAGCTTTCAAGTTTGATGAGCTAGTTCCTTTTTCTGTACAAATAGAAAACATGATCAAAATCTTTTTCACATTGTCTTAATGAGAGAGGTCATTCAAACTCAGCCAATTCAATCATAAAGATAGTTTGTCTAACACTGTCTCCATGTCGAAAGGTAAGGATCCTAAATTCTTCTTCGTCTTTATCGTATGGAGTTCTACTTAGGATCCAAGAGTACTCGTTCTGGTGCCCACTTCATCTTTGCTGACTTGAATACGACAATTTCCAGCGGTCAACTAGTGGTGAAGAAAGAGAAGAAATTTCCCTCCATTCCCATCAGGAGAGCCCCCATAGATTTGATCGTGAAAACTCTAGGATCCAAGAAGAGAATGAATATAGGTTCCACTGAGTTAACTTTGGAGAATCTTGGGGTGGAAGATGCAATCCAAAGTTGGTTTCCGTCTTTCAAGCTGTAAGAGCAAATATCCTTCTTCCCTTTGCATTTTTACACATTTCTATTTCTTATGTCTTTCTTGTTTCAGGTCTCTAACCACGTCTCTGCTGAGTTGAGGATCCGGGCTGAGTCGGACAAGCCCTCAAAGAGCAAGAGAAATATGGAAAGCAACCAACCAGGACCTCCTGAAAAGGGTGTAACTTTTGAGCAAGGAGAAGACTGAGAAAGAAGATGAGCTCATTACGAAGATTGAGTTCGTCGAGGCAAAGGCTAGAGATGTCGTGGTCGTATGGGAAGCCAAGATCAAACTATCTGAAGACGTGGCGAACACAGGATCCCGGAACTTGGAAGGGTGGCATGTGACTCTTGCCCAACTAACTGGTGCACCTGTTAACACCAGTCAGGATCCTGAAGGGCAGCAACCGAAGGTGGGCAAGGAGGAGAACACCCCAGACAATGATGAATAGTCTACGGTCTAGGCCTGCAAAAAATTAGTTTATATAGGTTTTGGTTTTAAGGGGTGTAAGACAATTTTGTTGTGGGGTATGCGACCCTTATAATCCATGGTTATGGTTACACTTATATGTCTATCTTTATTTGTATGATTTCCTTGTGATTGTAGCAGTAGGATTTCCTAGGATCCTTATAATTAGGATCCCAAAGAGTTCAGGATATACAAGAACTCTTGGGACCTGAATAACCTGAAAGTAGTCAGCAACCTATTTAGGATCTCAAAATAGTTGAGATCCATCTTGGATGATAAATCTTCAATCATTGCATAAGAAGAGATAGGTTAATAATAATGATAGATAGAACCTATTTATCCTTAGGTTTCATGAACTTTAGGATTCACCTTCTTGTAACTTGGGAGAAGTGTAGACTTACGATTTCTTTGGATCCATAGGATCCTGAAGTTCATATATGGAAGGATCCTTGTTTTAAGAGTTCATCAAGGAGGATCCTTGATTGTCTTCAACTTAGTAAACTTTAGGGAGGATCCCACCTTAGGAATCAACTGGAAATGACTTCAACTTGGAAAATAATTGAGGGAAATTTTGTTTTGTAACATGATAGTGCTACAAGTATTTCATGTTCTCTTGGGAATATCCCATTTTCAAGCAATACATTAGTATCACAATTCTTGAAAAACCTTAGGGGAAAATCCCAATCTTAGCAAATTATTGGGGAAGATATCAAACCGTATGATAGCATAAAATGTTATGAACCTTAGTTATTTTCTAGGGAAATCCCAACTTGAGATAACATGAGAATGTTATGAACATTGTTTATTATCTGGGGAAGATCCCAACTTGAGATATCATGTCAATGCCATAAACCTTAGATTTTATCTGGGGAAGATCCCATCTTGAGATAACATGTCAATGTTATAAACCTTAGATTTTATCTGGGGAAGACCCCAACTTGAGATAACATGTCAATGTTATACATCTTAGATTTTAACTTTATGATCTTAACTTATGTTAATAAATAAGAGGGTTGCCAATACACTGCAGCATGAAATAATCCCCTTATTCCCATCCCATAGTTAGATAACGTGCGTCTAAGTGAGGTGTCAAAACCTTAACCCGTATGAAAGAGATAATTAACTCTTTAAACCTTAAAGGGGATTAAGTACCTTTATTCATAGGAGGGGTGATCAGTCTCTATTCTTAGTTACTAGGATACTTGCGCATCGCAGTCGTTAAGGATTATAAAATGTTGTAGCTATGGGAGTCTTAAGTGCCACGCTCCTCAAACGTCAAGGTCCTTGTATGCCAAGATCCTTGAATCTTCATGTGTTAAGGTCCTTATATGTTGGGATCCTTGTGTTTCAGAATCCATGTATGTCAGGATCCTTGACTCCCTGCGTACATCAAACATTAGTTAGGGGTGGGAGTTAGTCTAGCTAACGCCCCTTCGATGCTTAAGTTAGTAATTGTATTTGAAGAGAAAAAATAGTAATAAAAATAAAGGCTAAAAGGTAAATAGTATGTGTACCTTGAGTGTGTTGGAAAATGACTAACCTTACTTACACAAAATAAGCTTTAACATGTAAATCATTACAGGATCTTGGCAGGACATCTCCATCGAGGGTAGCTAGCCAATATGTCCCCTTTCTTGCTTCAGCATCTTTGAGATACAGTCCTTCCCATTTTGGTGTCAATTTACCTACACTATGATCCTTGGTGTTTTGGAATGTTTTCCTTAATACCAAACCTCCTATCTGGAATCTTTTGACTTTTATGTTTTTTTTTGCCTTGGTGATTCTCTATTGACGAGCAACGATGCGAATCTTGGCAAGATCCTTGAGTTCATCAATAGTATCAAGATCGTGGGCCAAGATTCTTTCATTGTTTTCTTAACTTTGAAGTAGGTATCTTGTTGTTGGGATCACCACTTCAGTTGGGATCATTGCTTCTGCTTTGAGCACCAAAGAGTATGGAGTTCGGCTTGTGGCTACTTTGGAAATTGTCCTATATACCCATAGGAGTAAAGGAAGTTCTTCTACCTATTTTCATCTAACCTTTTCTTCTAGTTATTGACGATGATTTTGTTGCTAGATTTTTCTTGATCGTTTGCTTGAGGGTGAACAGGAGTGGACATTATCATTTTGATTCCCCAACTCGTGCGAAAGTCTCTTGTTCTTTTTCTTATGAACTAGGATCCGTTGTCGCATATGATTTTGGCAGGGATCCCGAACCTAGTCAAGATATTGTGTTTAATAAATGAGACTACCTCTTTGTCTCTTACCTTAATAAAAGCTCCATCTTCTATCCACTTCGAGAAGTATTCGGTCATTAACAGCATGAAGACTTTTCCTCTAGTAGCTACCGACAATTTTTCCATTATATCCATCCCCTACTTCATGAATGGCCAAGGGGAGATGATAGGATGTAGAGGTTCTACTAGTTGATGTAGGATGTTGCTATGTCTTTGACAAGCATCAAATTTTTTATCATGTAGGAAGGAATCTTTTTTCATGGTTGGCCAGTAGTATCCTGTTCTCAACACTTTGGAGCATAAGGATCTACCCTGCGTGTGATTTTCGCAGTCTCCTTCATGTATATCCTTTCAAATTTCTGCAGCTTCATGATCTTCTAAGTGTCTAAGATATGGACCTTCCATAGATTTTTTATCTAATTTATCTTGGATTATTACAAACCTTGAGACCCTCATTTTGAATGCTCCATCTCTTTTTTCCTCTTTTGGGATCGTGCCATTCTGGAGGTATTCCATAATAGGTTGGATCCAGGATCTTGAGATTGGGGAAGGATCCTTGATGTTAGGATACTGATAAGGAAATTGAGGATTAGGGTCTCGATGGTGGCGATGTTGGTAGTTTCCTCGTGATCGTCAGGATCCTTTAGTCTTTCGGTAGGATCCCCGATCGCTGGGATCAACATGTGGATTATCAGGATCTTGGTTTCTGGCAGGATCCTAAGAGAAGATCCTAGATTGCCTAAAGCATCTGCTTCAACATTTAATTCTATAGGAACTTGGTTTAGGTTGAATGCTTTGAATATGGAGGCTATATTTTTGAGGATCTTGAGATATAGTGCTAGTCTTTCTCCTTTTACTGCATAGGATCCCTTAAAATGCTTAGTCAATAATAAAGAATCGACGAATACCTGAAGATCCTTGATTTGAAGATCATTGGCTAATTAGAATCCCATGATTAGTGCCTCATATTCTGTCTCATTGTTAGTTGCTTTGAGCTCACACCTGATTGATTGGGGTAGGATGTCCCCTTGTGGTGATTTTAGTATGATCCCTAGGCCAGTTTCTCTTTGGTTTGATGCTCCATGTGTGAATAGTGTCCATTTTCCCATGTTTTCTTCTTCTAGAAGTTTTTGGCTTCTATTTTGTACTTCATCATGTAGATCATCACTAAAGTCAGCTACAAAGTCTACCAATGCTTGAGAATTTATAGCGGAACTTGGCTCATACTTTATGTCATATGTGCTTAGTTTCACAGACCACTTTGCCATCCTTCCTGACATTTTTGGTTTTCTCATAACATTCTTAATGGGATAATTAGTTTTTACATTTATAGGATGTGTTTCAAAATAGTGTCTTAATTTAGTAGAAGCAGTTACTAATGCAAGTATAAATTTTCAAGGTAGGAGTCCCTGATCTCACGATCCAAGAGACATTTACTTACATAGTAGATAGGATGTTGGTCCCTATCACTACTAGAAAAAAGGCCTTTTACGACGCTCATTGCGCGTCGTAAAACGCTCAGACGACGCGCAAATGCGTGTCAAGGAAGGCCCTGTCATAAAGAAAGACGACGCGCATTTACGACACTCATTTACGACGCGCAGTTACGACGCGCGTTTACGAAACGCAATGCGTATCAAGGAAGGCCCTGTCATAAAGGAAGACGACACGCATTCGTGTGTCGTAACCTTACGACGCGCGTGTTAATGACACGCAACGCGTATCAAGAAAGCCCCTGTCAAGAAAGGCCATGTCATAAATGAAGATGACACACATTTTTGCGTATCGTAAATTTAAATGTTTAAAAAAAAGTATATATTTATTAATTTTTATATTAAATTTGCATTTAATTTCTCGTAATAGAAATAAAATACTTTTTTGATAGATTTACTAATTTTCAAATTAAATAACACATTAAAAGTCTCATAATACAAAATAAAATACCATAAACAATAAAGATAATTCATTGCACTAAGGACCATTTTAACAAAAGAATATAACATTATATACCATAAGTACCCTCAAGTAATCAATCTCTTACAATGTTACTAAAAATACCCTCAAGTAATCAATGTCTTACAAAGTTAAGAGACTTAGATACTCAGTTGGTATGTAATATGGCACTAAGAAGCCCAAAAATTGTTTGTGTTTTTCCTGTTCCTGGTGGATCCTACATGGACAAAAGGTAAAGAAGCTGTTGCATCAAACCAATCAAGAAACAAAATATAGACCTTTTAGTTTATGTTTCTTGTTTACTTAACAAAAACAAGACTTGATCAAGAAAAAAAATATAGACCTGTCCCTAACCTTCTGTGCTATGGAAAAAGCTAATCCAACCAAACCTCTTATCCTACCAACCTCTTTCTCAACTGCATCCTTCAACTTAGCATCAACCTGAAACCAAACTCATTTTATACGTTAACCAATTATAAAACACTTCATATTAATATCTGAAAATTTTAACTAATGACAAAAATAAGAGGTTATTGGAATCGGAATAGGTGATTCCATCTTTGTACTACTTTTGGAATTCACTTCATTTTGCTTTAAGATTCCTGATGTCTGAAACAAATTATAACCACACAATGAAAAAATATAAAAGTCAAAAGTCAAAAAAAGACGAACTTCACATAAAAAAATACCCATAGACTATCATTGCAAAAAAGACGAGCTTCACATAAAAAAAATACCCATAGACTACCTTGATTTAAGAGGAAGCAGAAATAAGTGGTTAATAATGTGTGGCCCAACAGAAGCTTCACGGTTTCTATCAGCAAAAAAGTACAGAAAATTATACAGTACTTATTAAACCAAAAAAAGAATACATACATGCTCATTGAAAACACCTCCAACTCCAGATAAACCAAGAAGAACATGAGGTTTGACCTTTTTGACCTGCAAAACACCATAAAATTGGCATCCCCATTTGCAAAGTATATAACTTTTTTTTTTCTTTTTAAAAAAGTTTTTCATATAATTAACTAAAAAAACACAATTATTCCAAAAATAGATGTAACGTACCACTTCAAGAAGATCAGATCCCTCATGGAGACCTAAACTTTCAACCTCTCCAATATCTTTGGCAAATGGTGCAGCTGTTGAGTCAATACAACCTCTCTCCTTTGTGATCAAACCTTGCATCCAAAAAAATTTTAAAACTTTATATTCATAATAGCAACGCACTTACGTTTCCCCTTTTTATTTTCTATTCAAACTATTAGTTCACTGAAAAATAATAGAAACAGAATAAGATGGTAAGTTGGACGAGGGCATTTTCGTAAAATCATACGTCTTTATCAAGTAGGAAAAATTGAGGTTTTGCTTCTGATCCTACCATCCTTGCAGCCGCCTGATAGGCCACTTTAAGAACACCAAGCCCTGCACTGAAAACCATACTGAATGTAAGTTAAAGTTCATAATATATATATATATATATATATATATATATATATATATATATATATATATATATATATAAGGAGAAATGAGGGTGTGAAGTACCTTCCAGCACCAACAACGACAATTTTTTGGTTTGCAAAGTCTGATAAAGGGCGACCTTGTGCCCTAACAGTTCCAAGTAATCCAGCCAATGCAACACCAGCAGTTCCCTGCAAAGAAGAACAAGTGGAGGAATCACCCATTCCGTTCCATCATTCCATCAGGCAAAACAAACATGAATTTTTTTTTCGTTCCGGTGGAATGAACCATTCCATTCCTTCCTTGACTCCATCATACCAAACAATAACTTGATGTTTCAAATCAAGGAGCATAAGCATTAGACAGATTCTAACCTGTATGTCATCATTGAACATGCAGATCTTCTTCCGGTATCTTTCAAGAGTTTCAAAAGCCCACTTGAATTGAAAGTCTTCAAACTAATTTAACATGGACAATCATAAAAGATTTCATATAAATTCAACACACATAAAAAACCAAACATTTGAAAGCTTTTAAAAAAATGAACCTGGACAATAGCCTTTGGCCAACGTGCATGAAGAGCTTCCATTAATTCATCCACTACCGATATATATTCATCCCCTTCTAATCTAGGTTGTCGTAGTCCTATATCTCTCAAAGTAAATATAGTTAAAAAAGAAATCATTTAATTAAAATAATATTAACTTGTGGGTAAAGTTAAAGATGCTAAACAATGAGTTTGTGTACACTTATCCACTTACAAAGGGGATTATCTAGTAGCTGTTGATTGTTAGTTCCAACATCAAGCATGATAGGAAGGATCTGCAATGCAGACCAAATGTATTAGTGAGAATGTACACCACGTTTTCGTTTGGTTCATAGAATATTATTTGAGGGGATGAATCCATTAAAAGGAATTGTAATTTGTCACATTTTTAGTTGACAAAAACTAGAATGGAATGGAATTCAATTTCATTCTTTTGCTTGGTTCATATATAAATGAAACTTTTTTTTTAATGTTTACTTACTGAAATATATATCAAATGAAAGAAATGGGATTGAATTCCATCCATTTGGCAACCAAAAAGGTCTCATAATGGAATCTTATATTCCTAATCTGTCCAATTTCATTCACAAACCAAACACTCCATTAAACATCTTATAATTTCTTTTCACACGGGAGTGTCAAAGGGAATGTGTTTGATCAAGTAGTATAGCATATGAATTGAAGTTGTGATTTAAAAAAAAAGAAGCATACTCTTTGAGGATTGATACCAGCAGCAGCAACATACATATCGAGCTTTCCAATAGGTATGGCCATTCCCTGAACCCCAAGATCACCAAGCCCAAGAATACGGCTGCCATCTGTAAGAACTACCATGTCTACCTGAAATTTTTACAATAATTTACTTATATCTAAATTGGTTTATGAATAAAAATAATTAGAATGAAAATGCTTGATGTAACAAGTTATGACAGTTTAGCACATTCTTTGTATACAGAGAGCATATTGTGAAAAAACTTTATGTTTTAATTAATAACATAATAAGAGCCAATACCAACAAAATTCACACAAAGGGTTTTTGATTAATTCACAGAATTTGTTACAAGTTTGAATTATACAGTATACAGCAAGTGGCTTACACATGGCGTGGGACCCACTAAAGAATGTGAACGGCTGTAAATGACCACAGGGTCATCGCTTGGAATTTCAGAATTGCCAGCTGGCAGTGGGAGAGGACCAAATGTATCAGAAAAGTCCAATTCAAGAGTATTTGATGTTTCATTGGGAGGGTTTTTTGGGAATTGGAAATAGTTCTTGGAGGATTTGAATGGCTTGTTTTCAATTAAAGCAGTTAATTGAGAAGAAACCATTGTGGAAATTGGAAAACAGAAAGGAGTGTTTTGTTTGCGTTTGTATTAGTATTACAGACTATGGATGGAAAGATAATAAGATTCGAGCTGATGAAAGGCTTCTACCAATGGCTTTAATTAGAAGGAAGTTCAAGTAAACAATTGGATTTTCAAAGAAATTTGAGAGAATGCTGATTTATGTGTGTGTTGGAATCACCAAAAAAGATTCATGGAAACCATTAAATCTAAGAAAGAATACGACTTGTGAGGTTCAAGAAAACCCCATCCGTTTACCTTCAATCACCAAAGACCACCACTTCTTCATTCTTCTTCCTTCGATCTGTCTAAACCCCAAAGGTCCTCCGATTTCTACCGATGACGAAGTCTAAGAAGCCAAGGAAGGCTCACCGGGAACCAATAATTTCCTCCTCCTCCTCATGAATAGATCGATCATCCTGATCTACCAGCCGTTACTTGTCCTACTCCATCGGACTAGTTGAGTCCCCTCCCTACATGTAATCTGCTGGCGACAAGGAAGAACAGCCAAGGAGACCACCGGAGCACCTCCCCCCAAGCTGTGGCAGACAAGAGAAGCGTCGCTGCTTCTCCCTTCTCTTTTTGTCAAATCGATCCCGCACCAAAGGTGCTTCTCCTTTCTCGATTGATTTCCATCATCGACCACCATGGTTGCTTGCGTTCCCATCTTCCTTTCTCGATAGATGAACCACGACCACAGGACCAAAACTCCCGCTACCTTCGTCATTCTAATTCCCCTTTTTCTTTTTATCTGTGGGGAATAAGAAACAAACGAGAATTAATATTTGGATTCTAATATTGAGACTTGAGAGTATAATACTTAATTAGGGCTTTTTCTGAAAATTTCAACATCGAGTGGGGAATAAGAAAACTATTGGCGAGTATTCTCAATAACAGCAGAGAGATGAAGAAGGTGAAATTACAGCAACGATGAAGTATATGAATGGAAATCAGAAGCCCTTTTTCTTGATTGAGATGATGAAGTCGAGAGATGGAGATGAAATCGTAACCTTCGATCTTTGATTGAGAAGTTGCACAACAATGTGAGGAGAATGAAAGATGCGTGAAAATGCTTAGGGCAGGGAGGGTAGCGGGCTTTTCTAATTTTTTGGCTTTTCTTTTCCCGCTTGTAACTAAGGAACGCGCGTTCATTAAAATTATAAAGCGACACATATAGAGGGCGCGCATTTAAGGTACAGCGCCCTCCGTGGTATTAATTTTTTTTTCTTTTGACACTAATTTAAAGGCACGCAATAATGCGTGACCTAAATCCTTAAATTTTCTGAAGAGATGACACTTTTTTAACGTCACTCTCCATTGCGTAACATAAATCAATGAGTGTCGTGGTTTGCGCGTCGTAAAAGGCTATTTTTCTTGTAGTGTATTAAGATCTTTAGCCAAGATTGCACTCACCGTGCTTAAGGATACTGAAAGGTGTAGAAGAAGTGGTTCCCCATCTAATGGTTTTACCAATAGGGGTGATGATCTTAAATATTTTTTAAGTTCATGGAAAGCATCTTCGTGTTCCTTGGTCCAGTCGAACCTTTTGTTCTTCTTCAAGATGTCGTAGAAAGGCATGCATCTTTCTAAGGATCTTGAGATGAACCTGTTTAGGGCTGCCACTCTTCCTGTTAGTCTTTGAATATATTTTGTCGAGGATGGTGATCTTATATCGAGGATGGCCTTGATTTGCTTCGGGCTTGCTTCAATTTCCCATTTGGTCACCATGTATCCAAGGAACTTGCCCGATCTCATTCCAAAGTGACATTTGGAGGGATTCAGCTTCATGTTATATTCGTCCACTATGAAGTCTTCTTCAAGATCCTTGAGATGATCTTCAACTTTCTTAGACTTGACCACTATGTCATCGATGTATACTTCCATGGTATCCCCTGGTTTCTCTTTGAACATCTATTTGACTAGCCTTTGGTATGTTGCACCTTCATTTTTAAGACTAAATGGCATGCAATATAATAATAGATACCTATAGGAGTTATGAATGACGTATCCTCTTGGTCGGAAGGTTTCATCTGGATCTATTGGAGTCCCACTGATGCATCCATGAATGTTAATAATTCATGACCCACCATCACGTGTATCATGGATTCTATGTGTGGTGGTGGGAAAGGATCCTTAGGACAAGCGTTGTTAAGATCTGTGTAATCTACACACACTATCCCCTTACCATTCTTCTTTTGTACCATGACCACATTAGCTAGCCACCTTGGGAATTTCACCCCTTGATCATTCCTTTTTTAAGAAGTTTTTCTACTTCTTCTTGTATAACTTGGTTTCTCTCCGGTGCGAACTTCCTTCTCTTTTGGTGTACTGGTCTGAAAGATGGATCAATGTTAAGTTTATGGGTTATTATATTTTTATCTATACCTGTCATGTCCTCGTGGTTCCAAGAAAATGTCTTGCTTCAAGCTTTGAGGAACTTTATTAGATCTTGTTCGATTTGTTCAGGCATTAAGGATCCTATGAGAATTTTGGCTTCAGGATCCTCAAGGTTTAAGGGCACTTCCTTTACATCTTGATCTCTTGTCTCTAGCAAATCTCGTGTCCCCAATTTAATTGTTATGCTTGTCGTGGTATTGTTAAAGATTTCATCGAATTCTTGTAGCATTCTTTGGATTCTTTTTGATCTCCTGTGATCTTCACTGTCCCCCATGGGGTGGGCATCTTAACACACTTATGATATGTCAATGGGACAACCTTCATTTGGTGGATCCATGGTCTACCTAGTATAACATTATAAGAGGATAACGTATCAATTACAGAAAAACATTGCATAGATTTTACCCCCTCTATGTAGATAGGGAGCTTTATCTCGCCGATTGGGTGTTTTATTTCGCCGCTAAATCCAATCAGCACTAGGGATCTTCTAACTATTTCAGACTCTGGGATGTTCATTCTTTTTAACGTGTCTAGGAGTATAATGTTGACTGAGGATCCTCCATCGAAAAGGATCCTTCTGATGACATGGTTGATGATGTAAAGAGTGATCACCAATCCATCATGGTGAGGATCTTGGCTGTCTTGTCTATCTTCTTCGTCGAAGGTGATCTCTTTCTCGTTTGTGATTGACGTATTCTTCTATGTCCCTTTTTCTTTCTTTGTTTTTGACACCTTGTTGTGCCTATTTGCTATAGAATAAGAGGTATCACAAATATCAGATCTTCCAGAGATCACATTGATTACCTTGGCGTCGACAGGAAGGGATCTTGGTTTGTTAGGGATCTTCTGAGGATCCTGATCTTTCTCTTTGGATCTCTCCCTTCTTCTTCCAAGAATTTCTTTGAGGTATCCTTTTCATAAGAGGTAGCTGATCTCCTTACTAAGAGTTATGTAATCTTTTGTGATATGACCAAAGACTTCATGGTACGAACACCATTTGGATTTATCTTACCAAGTGGAGGATTTTTCTCCCTTTCTTGGACATCTTGCTTTGTCTCCAAGATCATGCATAGCAAATATTATACCTAAAATATCCACAGAAAATCAATAGTCAGTAATCTTAGGAAAGTCATCTTCCCCTCCTTCAACTTCGAGGGCATTAACCCTATGATGATCAGGTTTGGAATGTGGTTTTGACTTATAGGAACTTTGCGCAGAGGAGTCGGCCTTCCTATTAGGGTGATTGTAGGAGCTTGGTAGGTTGATCCCCTTTTTGATCTCCTTTTCTTCTTCGAGCCTTATGAACCTCAGTGCTTTGCTCCCAACTTCGTCCATCCTTTTGCATGGAGTCCTTACGAGGTCATTGTAGAAATGAGAGTCCTTCTTTAAGCCCATTTTAATGTCTTCAACTAAAGTTTCCTTGTCAATTTTGGGGATACTCAGAGCTTCCCTGCCAAACCTGTTCACAAAGGTCCTAAGGGATTCCTTAGGATCATGAACCACTCGATAAAGATCACTACTGATCTTTTTGAATGTTATCCTACAAGAAAACTGATTGTTAAATAAATTAACTATGTGAGAAAATGAAGTAATAGAGTAAGGAGGAACGATAAAAAGCCATTTTAAAGTTGATCATGTGAGGGTTGAACTAAAACCTTTGCACATACAGGCTTCCTTTAACTGTGTAGGAATGGGGATGATCTTCATTCTTTCCCTGTATTGTGTCAGGTGCTCCTCAGGATCTGTAGTTCCAACATAAGGCTTCATGTTAGGGGTTTGGAAGGACTTTGGTACTTCCGTATAAGCTATTTCTGGGATAAATCTTGAGATCATATGGCTTGTGGGGGATGTTTCCGGTATATGTTGGACCACTCAGACCACGCTCGAGATCTTTTACGAAGTTACCAGGATCCCTATTACGCGTAAGTGGGGTCTCATTGGGACTCTGAGTCATGTAAGTTCTCTCTTCAGGACGAGCATCCCAAATAGGAACGGATGTTGGTATTGAGGATCATTTCTCCCGACGATTTCCAGAGGATCTCGCGCTATCGAATTTGAGGATCCTGGGTTGCAGGATTGAGGGTGTAGCTTTTTAAGGTTTGCAGATACCTACCCTTGTTCTTTCCACTTCCTTACACACAGTCCTGTTATCTTCTTGTTGCTAAGTCACATGTTGTTCCAGCCTCCTCATCATGGCAAAAATGTCATTCTTGGAGACTAGTACCGGAGGATCTTGGGATCCTGGAGTAGTGATTGGAGGAGTGTTTTTCTTTGGCAGATCAAGAGTCTTTTTAGGAACTCCATTTTGAGGTAGCGGAAGGTTTTTGGAGGAAATGGGAGGAATTGAGGAAGAAGGCAGGGTCGATTTTGTAGACATGATTTTCCAAAAGGTTTTGAACACCACGGCCGCACGGTGGGCGCAAAATTGTTTTGGTCAAAACTTACATGAGCGAAACTCAACCAAATTGTATGGGAGGATTGTTGGGTTTTGAGCACTATAACACTCCTATCGTGCACATGCAACCCTAAAGGCTTTGGATCTATGTTTTCTCTAATTATACATGCATTTTTTTTCCAAAGCATTCACCCTAGCTAGCATACAATTGAATCTATATAATAAAACCTTAGTTTGGATGCTTACCTCTTTAGTAGGGTAGAGTTCTTGACCTTTGAAAGCTTAAGCACCTCAAGTGTTATGCCTCTAATGGTTCACAAACACCAATGTGCAAGAGGAGGCTTAAGAGAATAAGTTACTTATCCCAAAAGGATGGTGTTACCGATTTTGGCTCATGAGGGTTCTATTTATAGTGTGTCAAATGCTAGGGTTACACTTTGTAAACCCTAATGTTCCATGACTTTTCACATTCTTATGCTCCATGGGTTTAACTTCCATGAACTATCCATGGATTAACTTATTGGTTTAGCCCATCTAAATAATCATGGATCATTGGCCCACACTACAAGAATCATGGATTTACGTAATCAATCCCCATATATTTAATTAGACTCTTTTGACCACAAAATTAATTCCAAATTAATTCTTGATCAATACTAATTAAATAATATGATTTCATATATTAATATATTATACTTGTAATATATTAATAAATCATAAATAACATTATTCTCAAAAGTCTATCCTATCAAATTACACTGGTGAAGGCAACCCAAAAGGACCATGATACTATCGGGTCAAGTACATCTTAGTTATAGTTATGGGCTTAGAAACCAAATCCAACAGTCTCCTACTTGGATAAGTCTAATAACTATCACTGCCAATGTAACTCTAGGATCCGACTTAACCATCGTAAGCTTTCAAAAGCCATTGTCGAACTCTGACCTAGTCAGTTACTCGTCCTTTAGATAAGGGATCATATATTCCTCTTTTCTCAAGATATCAGCCGGACAATTACATGGAACAATGTCATACTTATTGTCCAATAGCCTCTTTCCCGATTTTCGATTCGTCCGACATACAACATAACTGAACACATCAATTTCGTTCTGACCGGGTCTGGCACATAGTCAAAACAGAATCATAGAGGGGCCCAAGATATCGCTTTTAATCCTCTTAGGATAAAAGGTAACATATAAACTTCGAAATTATATGCGTGTACTAACTACTTATCAAATTATGCACAACGATACGTTTTATAACATCAAGTTACTGATGCTTTTTCGTATCATCAATGCACAACTAATTCATAGTCAACAACTCATATATCTAGGTTTGAAGACTTATATGATATTATCGTCTCACGATCACTCGTGATAAATTCCATGAAGTGATTCAAGTGAGCGCAGGTTGATCCAATACTCAAATCTTATTTCAGAAGTACTCAAGAATGATGTAGCAAACTGTTGCTATGCCTAACGACTTAGACAATCTACAAGCTAACCCATGACAGTCTTCTTTCATGCTTACTTCCAATATATGATCGACTGTGGATGGTTTGAATAATTTTATTATTCGGGAAATCAAAACATGTAAAGTGAAACACAAGAATAATATTAATCCTATATGGCCGCAAAACTTTTGAACGTAAATAAAACACCTTTTATTTAATCACCATATTGATTACTCATTATTCATTGTATAATGTTTTGATTGATCAACTTAATGTTTAAATTAAGACAATATGTATCCCATGCTCCAAGCATGCACACTATGTTTACCTATGGTCCTTACTTTGTGAAATAAATCAATTTGATTTCCAATTAAAATCATTTCATAATTCCAAATCTTTAAGTGTAAGAATACCAAATTCTTGCCACCTTTAGAATGTGTTAGTTCTAAACTATTATGCAAAGATTCCTTTTGTACATTCCTTTGGAGATTGTTACAAGAAAATTCCATGGAGATGAAGTCTCAAATTCAAAGTACATTCCTTTGAACATCCTTTTTTTTGCATAAAAGCTTCTAACTTACTCATATATTCTTGATATCCAACTCCCATAATTGCCATATGACTATCCATTCTTAACAGAATCCTATCTATTTAGAATTATATATCAATATGATCCATTCATTACTATACTTCCAACTATCCATAAGAAACCAATCTTTGGCGAACCTTGGATTGTTCTTAGCAGTTGTTTAATAACTTTAGTCATATCCAGTGCTAGTCCTTTTTCCCTCTTAATGCCCTAGGCATTTGGAAAATTAGAACACATGAATATTATAGCATATGAAATCGACCCTATATCCAAAGCATATAAGACACGATTCATAATGTCTTACATAAAGACATGATACTTGATCAGTATTTTGCTATAATATTTCTATTTGCCATGTTCTCAATTCGAACTGTGAAGAGGGATGTCGTAATCATAATCGAATTTTGAGAATGCAATTAACATTTCCGTATAGAATTTCCTTATGTCGAATCTTTTTCAGCATAAAATTCATATATGTCTTTGGCTAAATTTGACTAAAAATCTCAATCTAAGATTTTAGAATTGAAAAATGAAGTATAAGTTCCTCTTCCTAAATTATAGCAAAACAACTTTTCAACCCTGCAACTTTGCCAATTGAAACTTTGTTTTCTATAATTAACATTGCTAACTTGCAACACTTACCATAATAATTATGCTCCCACTAGCATAATAATTATTATCTTACTGGCATAACACTTATGCTCCCACTAGCTTTGACATTTATCCAAAATCAGTTGGACTTCTAGAAATCAATACTTATTGACTTTCTTACAAAAGTTCAGATTTCTTATACGAGATGCTTCGATAAGCCTTTATCTAAGCTTCTCAAAGTCGTACACCTTTCCTTAGATATCTCACATATGTGTCTAAACTGTTTCAGAACCTATAGCAATAAGTTATGAATGTTTAGATCTTTTGCCATTTCTCACAATTCGAACTATGAAGAGGAATGTCGTAATCATAATTGAATTTGAGAATGCAAATATCACAAATGCTATCTCCTTAAAATCTACTTAGTGGAAGTGTTTCCTCACAATCATTTTCATGAATTTGAGAGAAAGCTTATGACACTTAGATTTTTAAGATTTATGTGTTCCTATCCATGTGAATTTGTCAAAACCATAATCACAAGACAAGGTTAATGACAAATCCAAACTCATATGGACTGCACTTGTTCAATCTTAATTCCTTGCCACCTGGCAGCACAAGGGCCTACCATTGCTTCCAAGTTGTTATGCAAACAACTGAGAACTCATAGAGCTCACATGCATAGTCAACTTTAACCGGAATGGGTACAAAAACAAGAATATGTCAATACGATAGGTTATAAATCTCAAGTTGTGTGCTAGTGATTAACAATAGGTTTACTCTAGATTAGTTCTCAAAACTCTTCTAGATCTTTAAGACTCCCACTAACCTCTTGACATATAAGATTCACTTTGTCAAGACAAACAAATATCCAAGAGTTAGTGCAGATTCTTATCAAGACAAACACTATTGACAATCGGTCTTAGTTGATCTTTGTTTTAGCCAAAACATTACAACTTACCAATTTCAAATGTACAAGAGTAGAAAACATTTTACTCTACATTTGCTGATATGTCACTCAATATACAATCTTGGAGTATGACTCTAAGATTTGATTTTGGAATGAAGTATGATTCATCTTAATTGATTTAATCATTTCAACAATTCCTGATTCCTCTTCTTAGCCAAACAAATGCACTAAGATGTCATTGGAGGATCAAATTTTGATTTGTTTTTTCATAATCATTAAGATGATCATAAAGCAAGATACTCAAGTACTCTCCCATCTTTTAAGATTAGAGAAACTTTTATCTGTCTGCCGACTTTGATTCTTCTTATTCGTTCTGCTATACATTGAGACTTTTCAATGACTCATAATTATACTTAGTCTTGTAAGCATGACTATATTTACTAAGCTTTAGTAAATCATGATGAATAGTCTTATTGTTCTTTGTGGTGGACCCGACCAGCGCACAACCAAGTTTACCAAATCCCCTAGTCCTTCACTTGACTCATATATACATGTGAACAAGGAATTAGTACTAATTTCCCAATGATGAATAGTCTTATTGTTCTTTGTGGTGGACCCGACCAACGCACAACCAAGTTTACCTAATCCCCTAGTCCTTCACTTGACTCAGATATACATTTGAACAAGGAATTAGTCCTAATTTCCCAAAGATGAAGGTTCTCATTCATCATACAATACAAGTCGCATGATTCCAAGTTTCTATCTAACTAAAACTTGGGTGATGCGAATATTTCTTTATTTGGTCAATTTTGACTCTACCACAAACGAAAGAATCAAATCCATATTGCTAAAAATACAAACATCAATTTTCACAAATGCCATTGCATGGAATATAAATAAGATAAAAGGAAAAAAAATTATTTATAAAAGGTGTGGAAAAACTTTTCCTTACAATGCAATTACATATGAAAACTATGTTGTTCCAAATTTCTAAGCAATCTATCATAACTCCTAAGCAGCAGCTCAACAATCTGATCATCGAACCATGCGATCGAAATCCATCTCTTCATGATCAGATTTAGCGTACTCTTCCTTTAAGCTTCCTTTCTTTTCTTTGATCCCACAAAACATCAAAATGCGACCATGTCACATTATGTATTAAGAATCTCCAAATAGAACCTTAATAGAGTTAGATAGTGGACTTACCTGAAGCAGAATCTAACTTTTTAACCTTACCATTCCTATGATCCTTCAGGTAGATACGACAGCTTCGCAACCAATACCCCTTCTCTTGGAAATAGAAACATATGGACTCTTTGGGAATGGTACACAGACAATCTCAGACTTAGCCTTTCCCTTTCCCTTGGAAAGAGAAATCTTTTCTGGACTTCCAATGTTTCCATTGTCAATGATCATGGAAGTTTGGGAAGTATATCTTCTAATCAAATTTGCGTTACCAGTACGCCAAATCATTTTTGATTCAGCAGCAATTAGCAAATATGTAAGATCAATAAGGGACATGTCGTAGTCTGTCATATACTACTCGGGAAGTGACTGAAGAACCAAGTCAACAGCCAACTTCCTCGAAACAATGACTCCTAACATTCCCAGCCTATCAATGTGTGACTTCATCTCCAATACATGTGCATAAACAGACCTTACATCTTGGTGTTTGCTAGCCAATAGGGCTTGAGTGACCTTGAACTTTTCATGTCTTTGAACTTGTAGGTTAGGGAGAATAATTGGAGGAGGTGGAGGAAGTGAAGTTTGATATTGTGGAATATCATCTTCATGTGGAAAGCCTTTTCCAATAGATTCGGGAAGACCATAGTTTTCTGAACTAGACATCTACAAGGCAGAAATTCAAGTTAGTTAATTTAAGTCGTTAATATAACACCCAAAACAAAATATTAAGGCTAGGGTCCAACACAATATTTTACAATTGCGAAGAGAGATGTCGTAATCCAATTGTAAATATGTGAAGGTAGGTAAATGATGATTTACCAATTTCCACCATGAAAAACGAAATATGTTGTTCAGTTTTAATTGGATTGAAATTCGTAGATCCTTTGAGATTCATTGAACTTTTCAATGGCATGTTTAAATCTTGATTGTGCCCTTCAAGTTTGTGACTGGGACGCCGAGGATCACAAACAAGGTCTTTATAACCATACAAATTAGCTTGGTACACCCAATGTTACAAATCACCTAATCAATGTGCCAGCTAACCACACACGCTCCATTGATCTATGATGAACATCAAGCTACACTTTGCCATGCATTGTCAATACCATATTAGTGTGTCCATTAACCACACATTCTCCACTAACGACTTAACAGGGTGCAAAGTGCAAATTCATGGATTAGCACCATTTTCACATTTTCCTAAAGTAACTAAGATTGGGAATTTAATAAAAGTTTAGTTACTTTATTTTTTTTTATCATTATACTTTTAATGAGGGAGAATTAATGTCCTATAGACCGGCTTCATGAATGAGGCCAAATAACGGCAAGACTGACTTGTCTTTTATATATATATATATATATATATATATATATATATATATATATATATATAAGTATTAACTTTTAATATTATAAAGTATAAGGGTTAAATTTTAAACTTTTAAAATTCTAAGGTTTGGAATTTAAAATATTTCAAAAGTGAGACTTTATAAATTCCAAAACTTGAGAGCAAGTTTTGAAACCTGTCAAAACTCTTCATATCCATAAGTTATTAGTTTAATGTGTGTTTTATGAAAAGACTCTTGATAATCCATAACTTGAGGACAAGTTATGGATTTCATTAAAAACATTTATGAAAAGACTTTTCATGTTCCATAACATGAGGACAAGTTATGGAACTCATTAAATAATATTTAGATCAACTCTAACAAGGAAAAATTATCGTATAATATTCTATTGATCTAACCTAACTCATGTAGCAAGGAAATTCATACCAAATAATACAAATAATTAACCTATTATCTTAATATTTGACAATTGTCCTTTCATTTTCATAACATATGAGTTTAATGCCATTTTAATGTATGAGACTCTTCATTTTCCATAACTTGAGGACAAGTTATGGAGGTCATTAAAATTCATTTAGATCAGTTTTCTAACAACTAAAATTATCACATAATCTATGATCTAACTAAATTCATAATCAAGATAATTTTAAGTCAACAATTTGAAAGCAATTTTGTTTATCATATAAAAACAACAATTATTTTAAAACTTTGACAATTATCTTGTAGTTGGATGAGTACAAGCACTACCATATCATAAAAAAATATTTCCAATGGTCCAAAACAGTTTGTGGTAGTGTTCCCAGTCCAAATCAGATCAAGAAACTCGAAAGTCTGCATACAAGGGCACCAAATCGGCGAGTGCATGAACTGGACTCGTCGAGTTGGTCAGTTTCTGAGTGGACTCGTCTAGTCAGCCATTGGACTCGGCGAGTTCACCAGTCAGAATGCAGAAAATCGATTATTTTCAACTTTTAAAACCAATAAGCATCAAATATAATAGAAAACAATCATAGGCTCTGATATCATTGTTGGGTTTAGAGCACTATAACACTCCTATCGTACACATGCAACCCTAAATGCTTTGGATCTATGTTTTCTCTAATTATACATGCATTTTGTTTTTCCAAAGCATTCACCCTAGCTAGCATACAATTCAAGATATATAATAAAACCTTTGTTTGGATGCTTACCTATTAAGTAGGATTGAGTTGTTGAGCTTTGAAAGCTTGAGCACCTCAAGTGTGATGCCTCTAATGGTTCACAAACACCAATATGCAAGAGGAGGCTTAAGATAATAAGTTACTTATCCTAAAGGGATGGCGTAACCGATTTTGGTTCGTGAGGGTTCTATTTATAGTGTCGAAAATGCTAGGGTTACACTTTGTAAACCCTAATGTTCCATGACTTTTCACATTCTTATGCTCCATGGGTTTAACCTCCATGGACTGTCCATGGATTAATTTATTGGTTTAGCCCATCTAATGATCTAAATAATCATGGATCATTGGCCCACGCTACAAGAATCATTGATTTACATAAACAATCCCGATATATTTAATTAGTCTCTTTTGACCACAAAATTATTTCCAAATTAATTCTTGATTAATATTAATTAAATACTATGATTTCATATATTAATATATTATACTTGAAATATATTAATAAATCATAAATAACCTTATTCTCAAAAGTCCATCCTATCAAATTGCATTGGTGAAGGCAACCCAAAATGATCATGCTATTATCACGTCAAGTACATCCCAGTTATAGTTATGGGCTTAGACACCAAATCCAAGAAGGTTGTTATGTTTAGGGTAAAGCAAGTACAAGATGCTAATCAAAGTGACACGTGTGATTTACAAGGAAAGCCCGTGATCCTTGCTAGGATCTTCGGCACAAAACCTTGGGAAGTGATAATAATCACCTGCCTTGATTGTTTTGATGATGTAAAATGTTGATCATAGAGATGAATGTGTAAATGTAAGTACGAGTAATGTAGACGAGTTAAGCGTGTCCATAGTGTGATGAATACAGGTGTTATTTATAATGCTAATAACAAGAAGTTCGATATTTTCGGGATACTCTGAGAATCAGTATATGAATGTTATTTGACTTGGTATTCCGAGTCTTTTTCCTAGTTGAAATGATTCTTAGTTGAGAAAAAGTCTTTAGTTGACTATTTATGCACATGTGTTAATAAGAAATGAGATTATAACTATTATAGGTGTTAGTAAATAATAATGATAATAATCAGGATCCTAAAGTATGTTTAAGGATCCTGAGGCTTTGGAAATATTGAGGATCCTGAATGTAATTCTGGGATCCTGGCCCAAACACACGGGTCGTGTAACACTCTGATAAGGATCTAAACATTTTATTAACTTGATTTTGATTTATCCGTTTGACCTGATTCCATATGCAGTAGTTAGGGATGGATGAAAAATGATGTTTTGAAGAGTTTATTATAATTTTGACCCTCAAGGGTATTTTGGTCATGTAATACTCGTATCCTCATGTATAATTCTTTAAGTTCAATTTTTCCATTTTTGCATTGTGGTGCCCTTTGATGAGTGTATGATAGCCTCCTACAGTGATCATAGGTAGAGAATGCCATGCAAGGGTTTAATGCCCTATGATGAGCGTAGAGCTAATTACCATGATCGTAGGTGCGCATCACCAAAACCCTAATTGTGGGGTTGTAAGCCCTATTTAAAGGCTCTAACTCCTTGAGGGACTCTCCATGCTCAACCTCAACCCTCATATTCAGTCTTCTCAAAACCCTAGCCACCTTGTCATATTTTAGAAGCATTCTTGAAGTAAGAGTCCATTGGAGAAGCATTTGGGAACTCCAAGCATTGTAGATCTAGATTGTGCACCTCATCATCCATCTCCAAGAGATACAAAGTTTGCATCTTGATGTTCCTTAATGATATATCTAGTTAGCTTAAGAGTTTTTATGCTTTTTGTTCCATAACCTTGGTCATAAGGGGTATGAGATACTCCAGACCTTATAAGTATCATTTCTAGAAGTATATGGGCTTGTAGAGTGATGCGGTCCCTAATGTGGAGGATTGGGCCCTTACGTTCCTAGAGGCCCACGACCGTGTGACAAAAGGGGCTTCACAGAAATGGTCATAAATTTGGCTACGCGGCTCCGTTTTGGGCCTACGACTAGTCAAATCGAAGCTTGGAGCAATGAGGACGTCTAGATAAGTCTCCAAAGGGGACTTACCCATTTTTAGTCCAGAAATCGCTTTCTAAATGGAGTTATGAACAATTTTGTTATTTTTCCTTAATTTTTGGGTTTGTATTTGGCCTATGGACCTTTAGGGTTCCCTTTTAACGTTTGCTTCTTATTTAACTGTTGCTGATGTAATTTGGATGGTCGATCATCAATTTTATGAACTTTCAATTTTCTCCCAAATTCTATGCGTGTTAACCCAAATTTGGAAGCCAATCCCACGATATTTTAGAATCAACGTGGTTTTGAAGAGATTGTATTGGCTATTCTTTTAGAATCTACTGGTTCATTCTTGGTTTACGTTGTGTTGTTTTTGTATGCTGCATCAGTTGGTATCAGAGCCAAACTCTTGGTTCAAAATGCCTCCGAGGAGAAACAGGACACACACCAATGTTCATGAGCAAGAACTGGAAGAACGTATTATGGCACGAATGGAGGAGAGGATGGATCAAGTGGTTGACCAATTGACTGACAAGATGGTCGAATTGATGAATCGAGGAGGGAAAAGGTCTCAAACTGATTTGCAGGTGGAAGATGGTGAGTTTGGGGACCCATTTGGCGGCAATGAAGGTTCATATTCTGAAGAAAATCTAGAAAGGTGGCCAAGGCGTGATCCGAGGGGTGACAATAGGCATTGGGAGGCCAGAATGAGAATTGATATCCCAGAAATCGACAGGGTCAGTTTGAATCCGGAGGGGTTCATCGACTGGTTGGCTACTATTGAGGAAGCTTTGAGTTCAAAGAAGTCCCTGAAAACAAAAGAGTGTCATTGATCGCTACCATGCTACGTGGTAGGGCATCCGCATGGTGGCAACAATTGAAATTGACACGAGACAGGCTCGGAAAGTCAAAGGTCATAACTTGGAGGAAGATGAAGAAGTGTTTACAGTCCAACTTTGTACCCCATAATTTTTAAAGGTTGATGTACCAACGCTTGCAAAAGCTAAACCAAGGTGCCATGTCAGTTAATGATTACACAACTGAGTTCTACCAATTGATTTCCTGAAACGATATCTAGGAGATAGGGGAACAACTCTTTACTCGATATATTGGGGGTCTATGGGTCCAAATCATGGACTTTGTAAATATGTTTGACCCGATAAATGTTTCTGAAGCGCACCAACAGGCATTGGCTTTTGAGAAACAAAGCCATCGGGTGGGCGGTTCATCTTCAACTGCCATTATTGGAGGAAGTTTCGGGATGGGTGATATGGTACCCCGCGTTGTGCCTAATCAATAAAGATTGACATCTAATAGTGTTGGACCAAATCCTTGGACAACTGGTAGTAGTAGCTTGAAGTGTTTTGGTTGTGGGGAGATAGGTCACTAGCAATCAGAGTGCAAGAAGGTTGGAAAACGTCATTTGTTTTTCGAGCAAGATGATTGGCAAAATGATAATGATGGTGAAAATTACAAAGATGCCCCTGTGTATGAAGAAAAACCTCAATTTGAAGAAGAAGTTCTAACTGGAGACGTGGGGGTAAATCTTGTGGTAAGGACTCTTATTTTACACCAAAAGTTATTCGTGATGATTGGCTCAGACACAACATCTTTCAGTTGACATGTATTATTTTGGGAAAGGTTTGTACCTTCGTTATTGATTTGGGAAGTTGTGATAACCTTATATCTGAAGAAGCAGTTCAAAAGTTGGCTTTGAAAACAGATAATCTCCCTAAGCCTTACAAGCTACAGTGGCTTTAGAAGGGTGGTGAGGTAACTTTATCTAAACGATGTATGGTGCGATATGGTTTCTATGGATGCTTGTCATTTGTTGAGGGGCAGATCTTGGGAGTATTATCATAACATAGATCATAACGAGCAGACCAATACTTACAGTTTCTTGTTTGGTGGTGTGAAGATAACATTTGTTCCCAGTAAGCCAAAGGAACCAGTTCCTAAACCTTTAGGTACTCTATTGAAACTTACTCAGTTTGAAGACGAGTTATAGGTGGAAGGTGACATTTTGGTGTTGCTAGGGAAGGAAGTGGCTAAGAAGGTTAAAATTCCTGAGGCTATGGTTCCCCTGCTCAAGGAATTCACTGATGTTTTCCCTAATGAATTACCTGGTGGTTTGCCACCTTTATGTGGCAACCAACATTATATTAATTTACAACCAGGAATCCGGTTGCCTAATAGGCCACATTACAGAATGAGTACCGGAGAGCATGAGGAGCTATGACGACAAGTGGAGGAATTAATTTCAAAAGGTCATGTTCGAGAGAGCATAAGCCCATGTAGCATAAGCCCGTGTGTTGTTCCTGCTTTATTGACTCCTAAAATGGATGGTAATTAGCGTATGTGTGTTGATAGTCACACCATCAATAAGATCACAGTGAGGTACATATTTCAAATTCCTCGACTTGATGACATGTTTGACCAGATTAGCGGTGCCACTATCTTTACGAAACTGGACTTGAAGAGTGGGTACTATCAAATTCGACTTAGACCTGGGGATGAGTGGAAGACTGCCTTCAAGACTTGTGAAGGATTGTATGAATGGTTGGTGATGCCTTTCGGTTTATCAAACGCTCCTAGTTCGTTTATGCATGTAATGAACCAGTTTTTCTGGCCCTTTATTGGTAAATTTGTAGTCTTTTATTTTGATGACATACTTATTACAATGCTACTTTTGGTGAGCATGTTAGCCATGTGAGGTAGGTTTTGAATGTACTTCAACAAGATAGTTTAATGCAGCTGTGAAGAAATGTGTGTTCATAGTCCCTAAAGTCTTGTTCTTGGGTTATGTTGTTTCTGGGGAAGGAATACAAGTGGACGAGTCTAAAGTAGCAGCTGTTAGACAATGGCCAACTCCAACTACCATCACTGAAGTACGAAGCTTTCATGGTCTTGCTTCATTCTGTAGGAGGTTTATTCCAAAATTTAGTTATGTTATGGCACCGGTGACTGATTGTATGAGAGTGAAGACTTTTACTTGGACCGAAGCAGTAGAATCAACTTTCCAATTGGTAAAAGAGAAGCTTACTACAACACCGATTCTTGTATTGCAAGATTTTTCTCAAGTTTTTGAATTACACATGGATTATTCCAAGGTTGGTATTGGAGCAATTCTAAGTCAAGGAGGACGATCGATTTCCTACTTTAGTGAGAAGTTAACGGAGCCAAAGTTGTGTTCTAGCACTTATGATGTTGAGTTTTACACAGTGGTCCAAGCTGTAAAGCATTGGCGCCATTATCTGTTTCATACAAAATTTGTTTTGTTTATAGATCACGATTCTTTAACACATATTCGCAATCAAGATAAGGTGTCACACAAACATGGGAGGCGGATTTCGTTCTTGGGAAAATTCACTTTTGTGATGAAACATAAGTCTGGAATGTTGAACTGGGTGGTTGATGCATTGAGCCAGAGGAGTAATTTGCTAATTACCATGAGAGTTGGTATTTTGGGTTTGGATGTCCTCATGGAGTTCTTGCTCATAAAAATGGGAGCTTATCCACTCTCATCCATCCATGCATGAGCTCTTTAGCATTAGAGTGTTTTATGGACTTAGGGTACGACCTTGTGCTCTTTTTAGCCATGCAAAGGAGTAAATTCAGAGACTTTAACTTTTAAGATGTTCATTAGATTTAGATATGAGAATTGGATGGTTGGCCTTTGTATATTAAAGATTAATAGAAAGTTGGTGGATCAGCGAGATTACACTGAGAGAAATCTTCGCTACACATAGCGTAGCTTGGATTTTTTCCCGTATCCCCATTTGGAGCTCTAGGTTGAGCGTAGAGCATGGTGTTGATGGGTTTTAAAGGTTACAAAACTTATGTGCTTTGAGTGGAACATACTATGAGCAAAAAAACTAGATGAACCCTAATATAATCTAAATATAATGCAAGAATAGGGTTACATACCTTTGATTTGTTGTAGTAAAATAATCACTTCAAACCTTTCTTTGAAGAGCTCGGAAAGCTAGCACCAAAAGGATGATGTCACTAATTGTTCACATCCAAACCCTAGAACTAGAAGACAAATGAGGAGAGGGGTGTAGAATGAAAATTCATTCAAATAATTTAAGAAAAGAATAACCACCATAATACTAGCCCAAGGGGTCTTATTTATAGTTTAGGTAACTTAAGGATAAATCAAGATTTGATTGGATTTAACCCCAATCCAAATGTTTTCCATATATGCATCCAAGAGGCTTCTGGAAACCCCAAGGAGGCGCCCAAACCCGTTCTCCCTTGGATGGTTCTAGAATTGCCTATTTTATTCAAGTATTTAACAATTACAATTCACCTCTTGCACTTTTAATTAATTCCAATTAATCTCGAATTAATTCCAAATTAATTCTGATTAATAATTAATAAATTCTAATTGATTTCATATTAATTTATTAATCATATAAATTAAAAAATAAATTATTTAACAATTGATCTCATTTTAATTTATTAATCACAAAATAAATGAACATACCAATTATCTATTTCCTATTAATATATTAATCAAATAATATTTTAACAATCATTTCCTCATAGTCTACTTGGAAGGTAAAAATATTCTTTTACCATAGCGAGGGTTAGCTATGAACCAAGACCGTTGAATATGGATTATTACCTAAATTTTTTTAGGGTTTTATTGTGTATATGATTAGTGTGAGGAGTTCGAGTATCAGCAGCTCGAGTGTGAGATTTTTCTGTTTGTGGTTTCAGATGAGTCTTCTAACTCTACTATGTAGGATGCTAGTTGTCTTTGTGACTCTTGCATTGTATGTAGGCTTGGTCCCATTATATGTTGGGGGTGGTCCTAGTTTATATTAGGTTAGGCCCATTGATATGTTGGCTTGGGCCTATTGATATGGTGGGTTGGGCATGTTGATATGTTGGGATGGGCTTGTTTGTATGTTCGATTAGGCCTATTGTATGATATGTGGTATTTTTGGCAATTCACTAAGCTTTGTGCTTATGGTTTTGTGGTTTAACATTTCCACATACTTCAAGTTTTAAAATGAAGGTCTCGACTTGACTGCATAACATTCCCCTATAGTTTTCCGCATTGATGAATATTGTTTTCCTTAGAAATTTGAGATACACTTATGTGATGTTTGGTTTTGCAACAATTGATGTATGGGTTTGATGGCTTAATATATATATATATATATATATATATATATATATATATATATATATATATATATAGAGAGAGAGAGAGAGAGAGAGAGACAGCAATATTTTTAGGATGTTACAAGTTAGTATCATAGCTTTGGTTTGAGGGATTTAGGCACACTCCCGAGTGTGTTTGAACTCTGAGGAATTTATAATCTTTTAAAAAGAAAATAAGTTTCTAAAAAGGTTTTACAAAGAAAGGGGTGCGATGCATGTAATCATTCTATCTCAAGTACGTGACTCAAGAAATACCCATACATGAGTATTATATTTAATATGCTATTATGTGAATTGCATCCTAGAGTAGGGCTAAGGATACCTTTAGGAATAGCATGATAGAGATGCCTGATTTGTATGATGCCTTGTAGCCTAGGAGGAGTTGGGATGTTATGTATTACTTGGAATCTATAGCAGCAGAGTTAACAAGTAAGTGTATATTTGAAAATTGTATATGATTAGGATCATGTAGCCTTAGAATATTTGATGTAGCCTTATGTCATGTTCCTTGTTGGTTGTGGGCTTAGGGCAGAATCATTTATTCGACCATCTATCTTAACCCGTATTATGGATAGTGTGCATGCATATGGCAATGGACAGGGTTGACAGAAGTTCCTAATAACATAGATGCCAGTGAGGCAAGTATTCCAAAGAGAGCCTAGGGAGTACTACATTGGGGATATGTATTATGTTTATGATGGGCTTATTAGGTTATAACAACATGTATAATGTGGAAAATCACTTAACAATTACGAAGGGCGCATGCAACCAAAAAGGATCTATGTCTTCACATTAAGTTAACATACTTAAAATAACAAAAAACTAATATGCATCGTAATAATTTCAAAAATTAGAAACTAAATACACATACCTCAAACTTGTTATCGTAAACAAGTTACTTCAATCCTTCCTTTGAAGAACATAGAAAGCTAGCATCAAAATGATGATGCCTCTAATGGCTCGCATTCAAAGCTTAGAACTAGAAGACGCTTGAGGAGAGATAGGGATAGTGTAATTTCTCGTTCATCACTCTCTAAGAATAGAGAACTGCCAATTTGAGTGTCTAAGGGGCCTTGTTTATAGTTTAGATAAGTTAGGGACAAATCAATATTTGAATAATTAAATAATGGATTTAATTCCAATTAAAATGTTTTCCTTATTAACATCCGGGGGGGCTTCTGGAAACCCTAGAAGGGTTCCTCAAACCGTCCACCCTAGGATGGTTCTAGAATTGCCTCTTTTGTTCAATTATTATACAATTACAATTTATCCCATGCACCTTTAATAAATTCCAATTAATCTCAAATTAATTCCTAATTAATAATTAATTAATTCTAATTGATTTCTCATTAATTTATTAATCATATAAATTAATAAATCAATTACTTTAACAATTGATCTCATATTTATTTATTATTCACATAATAAATTAACAAATAAACTATCTACTTCTAATCAATATATTAATCATATAATATATTAACAAATCATTTCCTCACAATTTCCAATTATTTTATTAATCATATAAGAATCTAATAAATCATCCTCTATATATATAAATGTCTTTCTAATCAAGTTCTACTTAAGATGGCAACCCAAAAAGGACTTTTCTTCCAATTACAAAAATATACCAATTTAGTTCCTGGCTTAGACACCTTAATCCATCATTCTCCCACTTGGATAATAGTTACAAGTATAGAACTTGAACTAAACAACAAAGAGTGCTTTCCAAGGCCACTACCAAACTCTGATTCAAATCAAATGTTGGACCTAAGATAAGTGATAAGCTATTCCTTCATTCAACAAGATATTGGATGAACTGTGTCATGGATTAAACGATCAACCTCATGTTCATTTATTTTTTTCTAGATTTCCATGTTTGTGATCAGTTTAGTCTACAAAATTGAAAACATCAATTTAGTATGGACCAGCCGCCTGGTTTTCATAGATTAACTCAAATCACTGATGGGTCCACAAATATCGCTTTTCATGTTAAATCAAAAGGAACGAATTACTTTGAATATATAGTCATACAATTTACATTTCAAATCACACATGAATAACCCTTTATAACATCCGGTTACGATATGAATTTGAGTAAACTAATATGCAACGGATCTGTAAACTATGAACTATATATCTCTGCTATAAGAATAAAAGATATTATCGCCTTAGAATTACTTGTGATTAAAATCCATGAAGTAATCTCTAACCGTGGGTTTATCCAATACTTAAAATCCTTATTTCCATGTACTCACGAATATTGCATCAATCCCATGCAATGTCCAATACCTATGGACAGTCTACAAATCGATTCATGAAAGTCTTAATTCACTACTTACTTCCAAAAGTATGAATGATTGTTGCATTTTGAATAATATTTAGATTACGTAGGTAAGTAAAACATGCAAAGTGAAACATAATAAGAAATTAATTAACTATGACATCATACCCATTGATTATAAATAAATACCTATTAAATAACCGCTTGAATTAAATAACATCAGTAATGTCATGTCATAAATATGCATACTATGCCTCTCGATGGTCCTTCCTTAGAGAACAGATAGAATGGATGTTACTCCAATTACACTCATTTCATAATTCCAAATTATTATGATGTCGAGGTTCAAAAGTCACAGAGACTGAGCATTTGATATTATAGAACATTCCACTGGAACTTATTGCTTGAAACAATTTCATGGTTATTAAGTTTCAATTTCAAGGTACACACCTTGAAAAAAAAATTGAATTTAAGTTTCCAACTCACATGTAGATTCAATAAGCATCTCCTACTATGGATACTTTTCCATATTTCCATATCACCATCAATTCTGACCAAGAATCATCTCAATCTATAACTTGTCACTATGGTCCTTCTCAAATAATGTCATACTTCTAACTTTCCATAAGAATCCAGTCTTTGGTAAACCTCAGAATGTTCTTGATAGTTGCTTAACAATTTTAGTCACTAAAAATTCTAGTCCTTTTTCTTACAATGCTCAGAGCATTTGAAAAATTAGAACAATCAAATATTATAGCATATGTAATCAATCCTATATCTGAAGCATATAGGACTTGACTCATTATTACAATGGTCTAATATTTATTCAATTTCTTGATATAATATTTCCATATATAGAATCTCCAATGTAACATACCATTCATATATGTCTTTGACTAAGTTCTACGAAACTATACAATCTGAACCTTTAGATTCGTAACGAAGTATGAGTGCCCTCTCCATTATGTCCACTATAGAAAAATAGTTCCCAACTTTTGCAACTTTCAAACTAGAGACATTGTTCCCTATGAATAGTATTGTCAACATACAATATCAACATAACAATTATGCTCCTACTAGCTTTGAAATGCACTCATAAATCAACTGGACTTCTAGAAATCAATATCCTTTGACATTCTCATGCAAGTGTAGAGTCCTATTTCATGATGCTTCGCCAAGCCTCTAATTAGGCTTGTTAAGCTTACTCACTTTATCTGGATAGTGTATATGTTCAAAGGCTTTCAGGACTTGATAAACATATCTCCTGAAAGTTTAAACAATTCCTTGCCAGTCCTCACAATTCGAAATATGAAGAGGGATGTCGTAATTATATTGTGAATTTGATAATTCAATTAATACAAACAATATCCACATTGATCTTTATCAGATCCTTAAAATATCGAATGAACTGTCTCATGGATTAAACGATCAACCTCATGTTCATTTATTTTTTTTTCTAGATTTCCATGTTTGTGATCAGTTTAGTCTACAAAATTGAAAACATCAATTTAGTAAGGACCAGTCGCCTGGTTTTCATAGATTAAGTCAAATCACTGATGGGTCCACAAATATCGCTTTTCATGTTAAATCAAAAGGAACGAATTACTTTGAATATATAGTCATACAATTTACATTTCAAATCACACATGAATAACCCTTTATAACGTCCAGTTACGATATGAATTTGAGTAAACTAATACGCAACGGATCTGTAAACTATGAACTATATATCTCTGCTATAAGAATAAAAGATATTATCGCCTTAGAATTACTTGTGATTAAAATCCATGAATTAATCTCTAACCGTGGGTTTATCCAATACTTAAAATCCTAATTTCCATGTACTCACGAATGTTGCATCAATCCCATGTAATGTCCAATACCTATTGACAGTCTACAAATCGATTCATGAAAGTCTTAATTCACTACTTACTTCCAAAAGTATGAATGATTGTTGCATTTTGAATAATATTTAGATTACGTAGGTAAGTAAAACATGCAAAGTGAAACATAATAAGAAATTAATTAACTATGACATCATACCCATTGATTATAAATAAATACCTATTAAATAACCGCTTGAATTAAATAACATCAGTAATGTCATGTCATAAACATGCATACTATGCCTCTCGATGGTCCTTCCTTAGTGAACAGATAGAATGGATGTTACTCCAATTACACTCCTTTCATAATTCCAACTTATTATGATGTCGAGGTTCAAAAGTCACAGAGACTGAGCATTTGATATTATAGAACATTCCACTGGAACTTATTGCTTGAAACAATTTCATGGTTATTAAGTTTCAAATTCAAGGTACACTCCTTGAAATTTTTTCTTGAATTTTAGTTTCCAACTCACATGTAGATTCAATAAGTATTTCCCACTATGGATACTTTTCCATATTTCCATATCACCATCAATTCTGACCAAGACTCATCTCAATCTAGAACTTGTCACTATGGTCCTTCTCAAATAATGTCGTACTTCTAACTTTCCATAAGAATCCAGTCTTTGGTAAACCTCAGAATGTTCTTGATAGTTGCTTAACAATTTTAGTCACTAAAAATTCTAGTCCTTTTTCTTACAATGCTCAGAGCATTTGAAAAATTATAACAATCGAATATTATAGCATATGTAATCAATCCTATATCTGAAGCATATAGGACTTGACTCATTATTACAATGGTCTAATATTTATTCAATTTCTTGATATAATATTTCCATATATAGAATCTCCAATGTAACATACCATTCATATATGTCTTTGACTAAGTTCTACGAAACTATACAATCTGAACCTTTAGATTCGTAACGAAGTATGAGTGCCCTCTCCATTATGTCCACTATAGAAAAATAGTTCCCAACTTTTGCAACTTTCAAACTAGAGACATTGTTCCCTATGAATAGTATTGTCAACATACAATATCAACATAACAATTATGCTCCTACTAGCTTTGACATGCACTCATAAATCAACTGGACTTCTAGAAATCAATATCCTTTGACATTCTCATGCAAGTGTAGAGTCCTATTTCATGATGCTTCGCCAAGCCTCTAATTAGGCTTGTTAAGCTTACTCACTTTATCTGGATAGTGTATATGTTCAAAGGCTTTCAGGACTTGATAAACATATCTCCTGAAAGTTTAAACAATTCCTTGCCAGTCCTCACAATTCGAAATATGAAGAGGGATGTCGTAATTATATTGTGAATTTGGTAATTCAATTAATACAAACAATATCCACATTGATCTTTATCAGATCCTTAAAATATCGGATGAACTGTGTCATGGATTAAACGATCAACCTCATGTTCATTTATTTTTTTTCTAGATTTCCATGTTTGTGATCAGTTTAGTCTACAAAATTGAAAACATCAATTTAGTAAGGACCATTCGCCTGGTTTTCATAGATTAACTCAAATCACTGATGGGTCCACAAATATCGCTTTTCATGTTAAATCAAAAGGAACGAATTACTTTGAATATATAGTCATACAATTTACATTTCAATAACCCTTTATAACGTCCAGTTATGATATGAATTTGAGTAAACTAATACGCAACGGATCTGTAAACTATGAACTATATATCTCTGCTATAAGAATAAAAGATATTATCGCCTTAGAATTACTTGTGATTAAAATCCATGAATTAATCTCTAACCGTGGGTTTATCCAATACTTAAAATCCTTATTTCCATGTACTCACGAATTTTGCATCAATCCCATGTAATGTCCAATACCTATTGACAGTCTACAAATCGATTCATGAAAGTCTTAATTCACTACTTACTTCCAAAAGTATGAATGATTGTTGCATTTTGAATAATATTTAGATTACGTAGGTAAGTAAAACATGCAAAGTGAAACATAATAAGAAATTAATTAACTATGACATCATACCCATTGATTATAAATAAATACCTATTAAATAACCGCTTGAATTAAATAACATCAGTAATGTCATGTCATAAACATGCATACTATGCCTCTCGATGGTCCTTCCTTAGTGAACAGATAGAATGGATGTTACTCCAATTACACTCATTTCATACTTCCAAATTATTATGATGTCGAGGTTCAAAAGTCACAGAGACTGAGCATTTGATATTATAGAACATTCCATTGGAACTTATTGCTTGAAACAATTTCATGGTTATTAAGTTTCAAATTCAAGGTACACTCCTTGAAAATTTTTCTTGAATTTTAGTTTCCAACTCACATGTAGATTCAATAAGTATTTCCCACTATGGATACTTTTCCATATTTCCATATCACCATCAATTCTGACCAAGACTCATCTCAATCTAGAACTTGTCACTATGGTCCTTCTCAAATAATGTCGTACTTCTAACTTTCCATAAGAATCCAGTCTTTGGTAAACCTCAGAATGTTCTTGATAGTTGCTTAACAATTTTAGTCACTAAAAATTCTAGTCCTTTTTCTTACAATGCTCAGAGCATTTGAAAAATTATAACAATCGAATATTATAGCATATGTAATCAATCCTATATCTGAAGCATATAGGACTTGACTCATTATTACAATGGTCTAATATTTATTCAATTTCTTGATATAATATTTCCATATATAGAATCTCCAATGTAACATACCATTCATATATGTCTTTGACTAAGTTCTACGAAACTATACAATCTGAACCTTTAGATTCGTAACGAAGTATGAGTGCCCTCTCCATTATGTCCACTATAGAAAAATAGTTCCCAACTTTTGCAACTTTCAAACTAGAGACATTGTTCCCTATGAATAGTATTGTCAACATACAATATCAACATAACAATTATGCTCCTACTAGCTTTGAAATGCACTCATAAATCAACTGGACTTCTAGAAATCAATATCCTTTGACATTCTCATGCAAGTGTAGAGTCCTATTTCATGATGCTTCGCCAAGCCTCTAATTAGGCTTGTTAAGCTTACTCACTTTATCTGGATAGTGTATATGTTCAAAGGCTTTCAGGACTTGATAAACATATCTCCTGAAAGTTTAAACAATTCCTTGCCAGTCCTCACAATTCGAAATATGAAGAGGGATGTCGTAATTATATTGTGAATTTGATAATTCAATTAATACAAACAATATCCACATTGATCTTTATCAGATCCTTAAAATATCGAATGAACTGTCTCATGGATTAAACGATCAACCTCATGTTCATTTATTTTTTTTTCTAGATTTCCATGTTTGTGATCAGTTTAGTCTACAAAATTGAAAACATCAATTTAGTAAGGACCAGTCGCCTGGTTTTCATAGATTAAGTCAAATCACTGATGGGTCCACAAATATCGCTTTTCATGTTAAATCAAAAGGAACGAATTACTTTGAATATATAGTCATACAATTTACATTTCAAATCACACATGAATAACCCTTTATAACGTCCAGTTACGATATGAATTTGAGTAAACTAATACGCAACGGATCTGTAAACTATGAACTATATATCTCTGCTATAAGAATAAAAGATATTATCGCCTTAGAATTACTTGTGATTAAAATCCATGAATTAATCTCTAACCGTGGGTTTATCCAATACTTAAAATCCTAATTTCCATGTACTCACGAATGTTGCATCAATCCCATGTAATGTCCAATACCTATTGACAGTCTACAAATCGATTCATGAAAGTCTTAATTCACTACTTACTTCCAAAAGTATGAATGATTGTTGCATTTTGAATAATATTTAGATTACGTAGGTAAGTAAAACATGCAAAGTGAAACATAATAAGAAATTAATTAACTATGACATCATACCCATTGATTATAAATAAATACCTATTAAATAACCGCTTGAATTAAATAACATCAGTAATGTCATGTCATAAACATGCATACTATGCCTCTCGATGGTCCTTCCTTAGTGAACAGATAGAATGGATGTTACTCCAATTACACTCCTTTCATAATTCCAACTTATTATGATGTCGAGGTTCAAAAGTCACAGAGACTGAGCATTTGATATTATAGAACATTCCACTGGAACTTATTGCTTGAAACAATTTCATGGTTATTAAGTTTCAAATTCAAGGTACACTCCTTGAAATTTTTTCTTGAATTTTAGTTTCCAACTCACATGTAGATTCAATAAGTATTTCCCACTATGGATACTTTTCCATATTTCCATATCACCATCAATTCTGACCAAGACTCATCTCAATCTAGAACTTGTCACTATGGTCCTTCTCAAATAATGTCGTACTTCTAACTTTCCATAAGAATCCAGTCTTTGGTAAACCTCAGAATGTTCTTGATAGTTGCTTAACAATTTTAGTCACTAAAAATTCTAGTCCTTTTTCTTACAATGCTCAGAGCATTTGAAAAATTATAACAATCGAATATTATAGCATATGTAATCAATCCTATATCTGAAGCATATAGGACTTGACTCATTATTACAATGGTCTAATATTTATTCAATTTCTTGATATAATATTTCCATATATAGAATCTCCAATGTAACATACCATTCATATATGTCTTTGACTAAGTTCTACGAAACTATACAATCTGAACCTTTAGATTCGTAACGAAGTATGAGTGCCCTCTCCATTATGTCCACTATAGAAAAATAGTTCCCAACTTTTGCAACTTTCAAACTAGAGACATTGTTCCCTATGAATAGTATTGTCAACATACAATATCAACATAACAATTATGCTCCTACTAGCTTTGACATGCACTCATAAATCAACTGGACTTCTAGAAATCAATATCCTTTGACATTCTCATGCAAGTGTAGAGTCCTATTTCATGATGCTTCGCCAAGCCTCTAATTAGGCTTGTTAAGCTTACTCACTTTATCTGGATAGTGTATATGTTCAAAGGCTTTCAGGACTTGATAAACATATCTCCTGAAAGTTTAAACAATTCCTTGCCAGTCCTCACAATTCGAAATATGAAGAGGGATGTCGTAATTATATTGTGAATTTGGTAATTCAATTAATACAAACAATATCCACATTGATCTTTATCAGATCCTTAAAATATCGGATGAACTGTGTCATGGATTAAACGATCAACCTCATGTTCATTTATTTTTTTTCTAGATTTCCATGTTTGTGATCAGTTTAGTCTACAAAATTGAAAACATCAATTTAGTAAGGACCATTCGCCTGGTTTTCATAGATTAACTCAAATCACTGATGGGTCCACAAATATCGCTTTTCATGTTAAATCAAAAGGAACGAATTACTTTGAATATATAGTCATACAATTTACATTTCAATAACCCTTTATAACGTCCAGTTATGATATGAATTTGAGTAAACTAATACGCAACGGATCTGTAAACTATGAACTATATATCTCTGCTATAAGAATAAAAGATATTATCGCCTTAGAATTACTTGTGATTAAAATCCATGAATTAATCTCTAACCGTGGGTTTATCCAATACTTAAAATCCTTATTTCCATGTACTCACGAATTTTGCATCAATCCCATGTAATGTCCAATACCTATTGACAGTCTACAAATCGATTCATGAAAGTCTTAATTCACTACTTACTTCCAAAAGTATGAATGATTGTTGCATTTTGAATAATATTTAGATTACGTAGGTAAGTAAAACATGCAAAGTGAAACATAATAAGAAATTAATTAACTATGACATCATACCCATTGATTATAAATAAATACCTATTAAATAACCGCTTGAATTAAATAACATCAGTAATGTCATGTCATAAACATGCATATTATGCCTCTCGATGGTCCTTCCTTAGTGAACAGATAGAATGGATGTTACTCCAATTACACTCATTTCATAATTCCAAATTATTATGATGTCGAGGTTCAAAAGTCACAGAGACTGAGCATTTGATATTATAGAACATTCCACTGGAACTTATTGCTTGAAACAATTTCATGGTTATTAAGTTTCAAATTCAAGGTACACTCCTTGAAATTTTTTCTTGAATTTTAGTTTCCAACTCACATGTAGATTCAATAAGTATTTCCCACTATGGATACTTTTCCATATTTCCATATCACCATCAATTCTGACCAAGACTCATCTCAATCTAGAACTTGTCACTATGGTCCTTCTCAAATAATGTCATACTTCTAACTTTCCATAAGAATCCAGTCTTTGGTAA
Source organism: Lactuca serriola (assembly GCF_051521515.1). Taxonomy (NCBI): domain Eukaryota; kingdom Viridiplantae; phylum Streptophyta; class Magnoliopsida; order Asterales; family Asteraceae; genus Lactuca; species Lactuca serriola. The sequence goes on from NC_136409.1 coordinate 204,954,059, forward strand.
ACCTCAGAATGTTCTTGATAGTTGCTTAACAATTTTAGTCACTAAAAATTCTAGTCCTTTTTCTTACAATGCTCAGAGCATTTGAAAAATTATAACAATCGAATATTATAGCATATGTAATCAATCCTATATCTGAAGCATATAGGACTTGACTCATTATTACAATGGTCTAATATTTATTCAATTTCTTGATATAATATTTCCATATATAGAATCTCCAATGTAACATACCATTCATATATGTCTTTGACTAAGTTCTACGAAACTATACAATCTGAACCTTTAGATTCGTAACGAAGTATGAGTGCCCTCTCCATTATGTCCACTATAGAAAAATAGTTCCCAACTTTTGCAACTTTCAAACTAGAGACATTGTTCCCTATGAATAGTATTGTCAACATACAATATCAACATAACAATTATGCTCCTACTAGCTTTGACATGCACTCATAAATCAACTGGACTTCTAGAAATCAATATCCTTTGACATTCTCATGCAAGTGTAGAGTCCTATTTCATGATGCTTCGCCAAGCCTCTAATTAGGCTTGTTAAGCTTACTCACTTTATCTGGATAGTGTATATGTTCAAAGGCTTTCAGGACTTGATAAACATATCTCCTGAAAGTTTAAACAATTCCTTGCCAGTCCTCACAATTCGAAATATGAAGAGGGATGTCGTAATTATATTGTGAATTTGATAATTCAATTAATACAAACAATATCCACATTGATCTTTATCAGATCCTTAAAATATCGGATGAACTGTGTCATGGATTAAACGATCAACCTCATGTTCATTTTTTTTTTTCTAGATTTCCATGTTTGTGATCAGTTTAGTCTACAAAATTGAAAACATCAATTTAGTAAGGACCATTCGCCTGGTTTTCATAGATTAACTCAAATCACTGATGGGTCCACAAATATCGCTTTTCATGTTAAATCAAAAGGAACGAATTACTTTGAATATATAGTCATACAATTTACATTTCAATAACCCTTTATAACGTCCAGTTACGATATGAATTTGAGTAAACTAATACGCAACGGATCTGTAAACTATGAACTATATATCTCTGCTATAAGAATAAAAGATATTATCGCCTTAGAATTACTTGTGATTAAAATCCATGAATTAATCTCTAACCGTGGGTTTATCCAATACTTAAAATCCTTATTTCCATGTACTCACGAATTTTGCATCAATCCCATGTAATGTCCAATACCTATTGACAGTCTACAAATCGATTCATGAAAGTCTTAATTCACTACTTACTTCCAAAAGTATGAATGATTGTTGCATTTTGAATAATATTTAGATTACGTAGGTAAGTAAAACATGCAAAGTGAAACATAATAAGAAATTAATTAACTATGACATCATACCCATTGATTATAAATAAATACCTATTAAATAACCGCTTGAATTAAATAACATCAGTAATGTCATGTCATAAACATGCATACTATGCCTCTCGATGGTCCTTCCTTAGTGAACAGATAGAATGGATGTTACTCCAGTTACACTCATTTCATAATTCCAAATTATTATGATGTCGAGGTTCAAAAGTCACAGAGACTGAGCATTTGATATTATAGAACATTCCACTGGAACTTATTGCTTGAAACAATTTCATGGTTATTAAGTTTCAAATTCAAGGTACACTCCTTGAAAATTTTTCTTGAATTTTAGTTTCCAACTCACATGTAGATTCAATAAGTATTTCCCACTATGGATACTTTTCCATATTTACATATCACCATCAATTCTGACCAAGACTCATCTCAATCTAGAACTTGTCACTATGGTCCTTCTCAAATAATGTCGTACTTCTAACTTTCCATAAGAATCCAGTCTTTGGTAAACCTCAGAATGTTCTTGATAGTTGCTTAACAATTTTAGTCACTAAAAATTCTAGTCCTTTTTCTTACAATGCTCAGAGCATTTGAAAAATTATAACAATCGAATATTATAGCATATGTAATCAATCCTATATCTGAAGCATATAGGACTTGACTCATTATTACAATGGTCTAATATTTATTCAATTTCTTGATATAATATTTCCATATATATAATCTCCAAGGTAATATACCATTCATATATGTCTTTGACTAAGTTCTACGAAACTATACAATCTGAACCTTTAGATTCGTAACGAAGTATGAGTGCCCTCTCCATTATGTCCACTTTAGAAAAATAGTTCCCAACTTTTGCAACTTTCAAACTAGAGACATTGTTCCCTATGAATAGTATTGTCAACATACAATATCAACATAACAATTATGCTCCTACTAGCTTTGACATGCACTCATAAATCAACTGGACTTCTAGAAATCAATATCCTTTGACATTCTCATGCAAGTGTAGAGTCCTATTTCATGATGCTTCGCCAAGCCTCTAATTAGGCTTGTTAAGCTTACTCACTTTATCTGGATAGTGTATATGTTCAAAGGCTTTCAGGACTTGATAAACATATCTCCTGAAAGTTTAAACAATTCCTTGCCAGTCCTCAAAATTCGAAATATGAAGAGGGATGTCATAATTATATTGTGAATTTGATAATTCAATTAATACAAACAATATCCACATTGATCTTTATCAGATCCTTAAAATATACTAGTGAAAGTGTTTCCTCATAACCATTTTTATGAATTAGAGTGAAACCTTTTTGTCACCTAGATTTAAAGGTGTATACGTTCCCATCCGGGTAGAACTTTCATTTTCAACCTACAGTCATAGGTTTACGATAAATCAAATTTACTTTTCCTTCATGGACTGAAGTTTGATATTATTTTAAGTTCTTGCCTTCTGGCAGCTCAAAAGGCCCTCCAATGCTTCCATGTTGTTAGCAGCTCACCCATATTGATTAGTGTACTTTCACTGACTAACATGATTTGCTTTCGTAGTTAAATGAAGAACATAGAACTCATAAGCATTTACAACTCAATTGGAGGTGCACCGAAATAAGAGTATGTCAATAAACATAACAGGTTTTCAACCACAATTCGTATGCTAGTGATAACTAAAAGGATCATTATCGGTCAACTCTTACAAGATCAAGATCAACATGACTCCCACTGACTTCTTAACATGTGAGTTTTTTCTTAAGGAGCATTCCTTAACAAGCTAAATCAAATATTCAAGAATTCGTGTAGATTTCCGACAAGAAAACACTTCATAGAATATGACTCAGTTTATCTTTTCTTTATCGATCAATGAAAATATCACAACTCCAAGTCTAAATGTGATAGAGTAAGAAAACGTTGTTACTCCACATATTACGAGGTGTTATCATCCTTCTTAGTATGAAATGAGTTTCAAGATTCGATTTATAATTACTAGAGCATGGTTCTAAAACTTGATTGGAACAAACTATGACTCATCTATGATCGAACAATTTCCACCAATTTTTTATTCCTATTCTTAGTCATACAATGGCACTAAGATGTTCTTTGAGTAGTCAATTGTGATACAATTCCATAATTACTAAGATGATCATAAAACATGATACTAAAGCATTCTCCTTTCTTTTCATATTGGTGAGTCTTTTATCTTTCTACCTAATGGATTCTTCCATTCATTATGCTACTCATGAATTTTCAAAAGTATTAGAATTCTATTTAATCTTATAAACAAAATCATATCTACTGAAGCATCAGTAAATCATGACGAATAGAGTTATCGTCCCTTGTGGTGGATATGACAAGTCCATATCAACATGCATTATATCCATTAGTCCTTCACTTACCTCACATAAGCATGTGAACAATGAAATAAGTCATGATTTTCCAATGAACAATATTCTCATATATTATACAATTCAAATTCACCAAGTGTCTGTCCAGTTGGTGATGAGATTTCTTTTCCACTTGGTCAATTATAACAATACCACAAGCGATAGAATAACAATCAAATCCATAATTAATATGACTATTATTAGAAACATAACTAACACTTTCACTATTGACATTGCAAGAAAATAAGATAAGACAACTAAGTAAACCAAAACTTCGCTTTTATTAAGTTAAATGAAAATTTGCAACTTGTCCTTATAATGCACAAAACGGAAAACTATATATCTAAACATCTCTGAAGAGTAATAGTAATCTATTAAATTATCCTAACTCCTTATAAGTTGCTCCAAATTCTGACAATAGAACCACGCGACCAAAGTCCATCTTTTACGATCCGATTTAGCTCACTTTGCTTAAGCTTCCTTCTTTCTTTTAGATCTTGCAATACCATCAAAATGTGATCATCACATCATGTATAAAGAGTCTAAGAATAGGAACTTATGGAATTATATAATGGATGTACGTGAAGTATAGTCACACGACTTGACTTTACCTTATTTAGGATTTTATAGGTATTGTGGGTAGCTTCCCTTCCAATGTCCCTTCAATTAGCAATAGAGACAAATGTACTCTGCGGTTTCAGCTGTGTCTTCTCACTATACTTTGTAGGATGCTTGTTGTCTTTGTGACTTGCATTGTATGTTGGGTTGGTCTCATTTGTATGTTGGGTTGGGCCCATCTGTATGTTGGGATGGGTCATTGATATAATAGGTTGGGGCTTGTTAATATGTTGTCCTGGGCTCGTTGATATGTCGGGTTGGGCATGTTGGAATGTTGGGCAGATCATGTATGTATGTTCGGTTGGGCTAATTATATGGTATGTGGTACTTTGCGGAACTCACTAAGTATTATACATACAATTTTCTGGTTTAACATTTTCAGGTACTTCTAGTTCTAAAGGGAAGGACCCGTCTTAACTGCACAACAGTCCCCTATGATTTTCCGCATTGATGACTATTGTTTTACTCTAGTATTTGTGGTATATTTATTTGATGTTTAGTTTTGGAACAATTGAATATATATATATATATATATATATATATATATATATATATATATATATATATATATCAATATTTTTGGGATGTTACGGGTCACTTTGTTGACCTTCGTTTATATTGTATAGGTTGTGTCTAAGAGGTGATTACTTGTGAAGTTGAGCTTAAAGAGTGTGGCAATCTACATTTGAAAACTAGGTGAGTACATATTGGCATTTTCCCACTTTGGGGTACATGGCAAAATGATTTTATGATAATGAAACACTAATGCTTGATATATGAAATGTTTTGAAATAAAAGTGTTAAATGTTTTGGAAACGAATGTTTTGAAAGAATTCTTTAAAATAAAGAATGTTTTAAAGCAAAGAATGTTTTTTAAAGAAAGAATGTTTTGATAACGTGTTTAAAACGAAAATAATGATATTGATCGAGACATGATGCCCCAGGAACATGATCTAGAGGAATCTACTGGGGTGGTGCCTCCCCTTTGTGAAGTAGATGTCCTAGTTAGCATGATGTTCTGGTGGATTGATTTCTTGTTTCCACTTTGGTCTAGACTTTGGGGTACCCTAAGTATAAAAATTGCAACAATTTAATACTTGAATTATCCCTTGAAAAAAAGAAACAAATGTAGAAATATGTCTTTTGAAATTAAATGAAAAGATAAGATATTAAATGATATTTATGATGTGTATGAAAAGAGTTTTCCTTGAAAATTCTTGAAAATGTTTTATGGTCTAAAACTGTGTTTTGGGTCACAAACCCACGTAGCTCACGAGACATTATTGTCTTACGTATCTCTTTTAGTGTCATGTATATCATGTTATAGTTAAGGACATCGGACGATAAATGAAAGTTAGAAGTAAATAGATAGAGAATGGAGTGGAACTTCTTAAGTTCCTTATTAATTGTATTGATAAAATTCTTATTTTCTTTCTATGGTTGTAATGATGATTAATGGTAACACCCAATGTTATAATCATAAATGTTTTTTTGGGACCGGTTTTTGTTAAATGTACGTTAATACCCATAATGATTTTGTTAAAACCATAGCATTTTAAAGTTTGAAAAATGTGGGGTATTACATGTCACACACAATTCTATGAAAACCCTCAGATCGAAATATAGAGAGAGGGAGTGAGAGAAATCCAATTTCTTCTTGTGTATGGCAAGAGGATCGGTTCTGCTAATGGGTTATGTCCCTTTATATAGCTATCATATAAACTAAAAACCATAGATTTGAATATTAAAATAATAGTATTTTAATCTGATTCAAATTTTGTTTTCTTATCTAATTCATGAGGCTTCCAAAACCCTTCTTTAGCTCCTTAAAACCATCCATACCAAGGGAAGGATCTAGAAAATTCTTCATTGCTCAACTATTGAACAAGTGTAGTTTAGCTCTTATATCCTTAATTTAATCTAATTAACCAAATATTATTTTCAATTAATTGTGATTAATTCTTAATTAATTATTAACTATTTTTAATTAATATATTAGTCATATATTATATTAACAAACATTTTATCTCTCTCTAAATATCAATCATATCTATTTTCTTGGTTATGAGGACAACCCAAAAAAGACTTTACTTTTATTCACTAAGATTATACCAATTTAGTTAAGACCGTAGACACTTAAACCAACACTAAGGTCATAACTAAACTTTTATAACTTTATGAAATAAAAGAAAAGTCCTTTTTGGGTTGCCATTAATAAACAAAAATAGCTAGAAATGATTTTAGAATAGTAAGGAAATGGTTTATTAATTTATTATATGATTAATAAATTAATGTTTTATTATTTATTATAAATGTCGTTCCAAAAAATTAATTAATTATAAATAGTTTCAAATTAATTTAGAATTAATCAGAATTAATTATAAATTAATTTTCGATTAATTAGAATTAATAAAAGGTGCAATGTTTGAATTGCAATTGTCCAATTGTAGGCAATTCTAGAACCTCCCTATGGTGGATAGTTTCAAAGGGGTTTCAGAAGGGTTCTAGAAGCTTCCATATAGTTGATAAGGTTAACTATTTTGAATAGATTAAATCATATTATTTAATTATTCAAATTAGGGTTTATCATGAAGATCTACCAGCTATAAATAGGGACAATTGGCTCACAAAATTTGACCTTAATCATATGCAATGCGTCATCTAATTTTCTCTTTCTCTTTCTCTCTCCCTCACTCCTCTCTCTCTCTCTCTCTCTCTCTCTCTCTCTCTCTCTCTCTCTTTCTCTCTCTCCCTCTCCTAATCTCATTTCTAGGGTTTATATGGTATTAGGTGTGATCCATTAAAGGTATCTACACTATTATTGCTTGCTTTCTAAGGAAGGATTGACGAGTCTAGGTTGCTATATTTGATTATAGCAAAAGGTATGTGTTTCTAGTCCCCTTTATTTTTGTTAAAAGTATATTAGTTCTATAGTTTTATAGTATGCTGCTGCAATGAGAAAATGTCATAGATCTCTTGGTTGTATGTGCCCATAAAATAGTTTTATGATTTTGGTGCATAATTTTACATGTTTTTACAACCTACAAAACCCATCATTTCTCATATGAAAGAAATAAAGAGATTATAAATATAATCATAATAATTATTATAAAGAAAGTTTATTTATTGTAGGAAAGACCTTATATGAAAAACAAAGGAAGAAAAACAAGTTTATTGAAAAACATTAGTCTGTATCTTCCATATCATTGTAAAAATCATCAATATTAGCTTAGTGAATTCTACATTATCAACTAGGTTTGCTTATTTCCCCTTTACTTTAATGTATTCTTGATGAAGTTTACAAAGATGTGCAAGTATGCGACAGATCCTTGACCAATGGTATGTGTTACCATATCTATAACATGAATCTCTAGGGTCCTGTGATGTTCCAACATCATGTCTCATCTTTCTTGGTTGGACATTATTACCTTGTGGAGCATGGTAATTGTTATCTCTTCGACCATAACCATGATTATAATGATGACCACATCTACGACCACGAGTATTATCACCTCCAAGATTATTATTTTAGCTAAAACAACTACGACCACGACCTTGTCAATGTCCGCAACCATGTCCCTTCTATGCATATTTTTTCTAGGCTCATGAATATTAGTAACATTTACTTCGGGAAATGCTACTAAACTTTTTGGATGTGAATTTTTTTATCAATAGTTCATTGTTTTATTCAGCAGCAAGGAGAAACATATTAAGTTCAAATATTTTTTGAACTTTTTTAGTCAATATTGTTGTTGTAAGGTCATATTTGATGCACGGAAAATAGAGAGAGTTTTCTCTAACATTTCAGCATCATAAACCTCTTCCCTATAAAAATCAAGTTGTGAACATATCCTTAACAAGGGGGATTATAGTCATTTACTTTCTTGATGTACTGAAACCCCAATGACATCCACTCAGCCTTAGAACTTGGAAGCATAACTACCTTTTAATGGTTAAATCTGTCTTTCAAGTTATTCCAAAGAATGTTTGGCTCGGTGATATTGATATATTCATATCTTAACATTTCTTCCATGTGTTTACGAAGGAAAATGATTCTTTTTGCTTTCTCTTGACAAGAACAATAATGTGCTTCCACTATTGTTTCTGAATACACATTGACTCAAGATGCATTTTAACGTCTATGGTCCATGACAGGTAGTTTTTTTGAAACATCCATAAAAATCATGTAAATTTAAAACTTTTTCAAGCATTCAAAAACCATTAATTATTACAAAATATTTTCAAAATAGTTTCATATCAGAGTATCCCAGAAATCAAAATCTTAAAATGTGAGGAGGTACACGATCACGACTTCGCCTTCCAGCGATCATCTAAAGTACCTGAAACAAAATCCAAAACTATAAGCCCAAAGCTTAGTGAGTTCCCCCAAAATACCAACGCCATACAAACCATAACAATATCATAACAAACAGCATGCATATAGATTCTACAGTATGACTGGACCGCCCTCACCGGGCCCTCAGTCTATCTGGCCCACTCTCAGAACCTACAACATGTTTGGTCCACCTCACCGGGCCTTCAGCTTGTCTGGACCGTTCTCCGGGCCTTCGACCTGACTGATATGCCCCCATGGCCTACAGTCTTATCCGGGTCGCCCTGGGTATGTTAGCCTACAACACAAAGAAGAACTGCCTCAACCTACCTCTAATCATACAATCAACACATAGATAACAAATACTAGCATATACAAACAGTCAAACCGATCTAACAAATCATTAATCATAACATCATCCTATATACCAGGATACCTACCTAACCGGTCACTAACATAACATCATCCTATATACCAGGATACTGACCTAACAGGTCATTAAGCATATCATAATGCAATAACACGAATAACAATCCAAAAAGAAGGATTGACATTGGTGCCTTCAACCCTGTTAGTATAGTGAGGACAAGTCACCTCACAATGACGAACTGTAGTGATAAGATCAAACTCCCGAATCACAGTCAAGAACTCCACCACCTATAACCACCATAGGACCAAGTCCATCAAAATCCCAAATTACCAAAATACCCTCAGAAGTCCAACTGGTCGACCCTTGGTCAAAGTCAAAGTCAACAGTCCATGTTGACCCATACCGTCGAGTGTAGTCTACTGACTCGTCAAGTTCCTTAAGAACTCGAAGAATCGCGAAAACGCAAGTCAAATCGCTGAGTTTCTAGACAACTCGTCGAGTCCATGCAGTGTCCAAAATGTCGAAAAAACCCTAACCAACTCGTCGAGTTAATCCAGAATCCAAAAAGCAGGAAACCCTCATCCAACTCGTCAAGTTGGCTATGCAACTTGTCGAGTTCCTTCATTCCTTTTCTCATTTAGACTCTTTTAAGCGAAACTAAGGCTCCAAACTATAGATCTAGCCTCCTAGGGTGTAGTTACCACGTAAAGTTGCTAACTTTACGTGCATGCAAGGCTCCAAGAAGCTAAAACCCTCATTACTATCCTTAGGAAGAGGTTTTGGACATGGAGGAGGACCAAAGCTTCATAAAGCTAGAGGTTTTATGTCCATAAGGGACTAAAGGAGTCCAGATCTAAAACCATGCCCTTGTGACAAGCTCAAATCCGAAAGTGACTCCATTTTGCACTAGCAATGACCTTTTTCTTTCACAAGGGAAGATCTAAGCAATGAGAACTCAAGGTAATGACTTTTTACCTTCAAATGAAGGCCAAGACGATGTAGACGCTGAATCTACAGGCTCTTTCTCGTTCCAAGCTTCTCAACCTTCAAGCTTCTTCAACAAATGCACAAAAAACACACTTTTAACCTCACACACACTCAAAATAGGGGTTAGATCAATTAGGGTTTGCTTTTGGACGTGAAGAGGTAGTAAGGAGGCTGGAAGGACTTAAGGTCTTTTAAATAGGGTGCAAACCCTAAAAATTAGGGTTTTTCATGTAAGCCCTCAACTCGTAGAGTTAGATCCTCCAACTCGTCGAGTAGGTTCTATAATCCAAGCGGATTCAACGGTCTCTACACGATGTGTTAGGGCATCCAACTCGTCGAGTAGGTCTAAAAAACTAATTTTAAAGGTTTAAATTTTATACTTGGGAGTTGGGGTGATACAATTCTCCCCCACTTGAACTAGACTTCGTCCTCGAAATCTGTTGCGGTGAACAACTCTGGGTAATGCTCCCGCATCTCTGCCTCCGGCTCCCAAGTCCACTCAGATCCTCTCCGGTGTTCCCATTGTACCTTTACCAAAGGTACCTCCTTGTTTCATAGAACCTTCACTTTTCTCTCCAAAATGGCCACTGACCTCTCCACGTAATTCAGGTGCTCATCGACCTAAATATCATCTAATGACAACACTGCCTCCTCATCCAGTATGCACTTCCGCAATTGCGAGATGTGAAAAGTGTTGTGGATCGGAATAAGCTCCACTAGGAGATCCAGTCGATACGCCACCTTGCTAACCCTAACAATAACCCTGAATAGCCCAATGTATCAGGGACCCAAATTTACCCTCTTCTTGAAGCGAATCACACCCTTCCAGAGTCAGACCTTCTGTAACATCATGTCAACAACCCGAAACTCCAAATCAGATCGGCGTCGGTTGGTGTAACTCTTCTACCGACTCTGAGCAGTCTGCAGTCGCTACCTGATCTGTTTAATCCTCTTGGTAGTCTGCAGAACTACCTCTGTCTGAACCATCACCCAATGCCAAACCTCGCCCCAATAGACCAGGGTGCATCATCTCCATCCATTCAACAACTCATAAGGTGGAGCACCAATGCTGGAGTGAAAGCTGTTGTTATAGGAGAACTCCGCAAGGGGCAGGTAGGAGTCCCAACACCTACCGAAGTCAATAACACAGGCTTTCAACATATCCTCGAGGGTCTGTATTGTAACAACCCAAAAATACCACCCAAAAATTTCGATTTTTATTATAACAAAACCCATGAGACTGAGTATCACATAATAAAACCATATGCTGCGTGTTTCAAAAACCATAATAAAATACTGCGAGAAAAACTGTATCACAACTATATCCAAACATATCAAGAAAACTAAATCAACTCCCAGGACAAAACTGAAGTTGTGGTGTGTGCGATGCCATCGTCCCGAGCTCTTCCCTTTGCTTGTGGAAGTACCTGAAACCAAAACTGAAATTGTAAGCACGAAGCTTAGTGAGCTCCCCCAAACTACCACATAATAACTTATAAGCACATACTGGGCCTTGCCCACTGCATTGGACCGAAGTCCGGGCTAACTGGGGCCTTGCCCCCCCTACATCGGACCGAAGTCCGAAGCTGACTGGGACCTCTGTCCCCTACATCGGACCGAAGTCCGAAGCTGACTGGGACCTTCGTCCCCTACATCGGACCGAAGTCCGAAGCAGACTGGGACCTCTGTCCCCTACATCGGACCGAAGTCCAAAGCTGACTGGGACCTTCGTCCCCTACATCGAACCGAAGTCCGAAGCAGACTGGGACCTCTGTCCCCTACATCGGACCGAAGTCCAAAGCTGACTGGGACCTTCGTCCCCTACATCGAACCGAAGTCTGAAGCCGACTGGGACCTCTGTCCCCTACATCGAACCGAAGTCCGAAGCTGATTGAACATAGCATAAACATATCAACTAGCATAAGCACATAGCCACGGAGGCGTCAAACATACTAGCTACTGCATTGGACCGAAGTCCAGAAACTACGGCTAACTGAACGGGTCGGCATTGTGGCCTTAGACCCGTTCCTACTAAAAGGAAACTCACCTCGTGAACTGGCTGTTGTGTGAATGGCTCTGGAAGCTAACTGTTGCTGCTCCGGTATCTCCCCGGCTACAAGTCCATAAACACACTCAATCAAATGCTAAACACTGCACTGGGGTAAAATGAATCTTTTACCCTTGGTCAAAGTCAACTCTCTCGGTCAAAGTCAACCCACAGTTGACCTGACTCGCCGAGTTGGGCCGCCAACTCGCCGAGTCTCTAGTCTCACTTCTCAACCCTACTCGTGGCTACTCGTCGAGTATGGCATCGACTCGACGAGTACCCTCTCGATCCAAGAACTCAGACAATCTTCATCCGACTCGCCGAGTCATATGAACAACTCGACGAGTTGTTCTTCGGTCTAATAAGATTGCCTTGGACTCGCCGAGTTGTATGAACAACTCATCGAGTCCCACCATTACTGAGTCTGCCCTCCAACTCACTGAGTCCACTCTACTACTCACAGGCTTCCACTCAACAACACTCAAAAAGGGGAAAAAACGGGACTCGCGACTTAACTCGCCGAGTCGTTCTTCCGACTCGCCGAGTCACATCCATGCAGCTACTCTAAACTCGGTTCTGCTTGAATCCAGCGTCTGAAACTTATAGATCTGGGTTTCCTTAACTCGATTAGCACGTAAAGATTCTATCTTTACGTGCCCATAAGCGACCAAGAAGATAATAAGGCTCAAAAAGCATAACAAAGGCTAGATATAAGGTTCTTATGCAAAGCATCTTCAAAAAGGCAAAAGATTCGGGCTCTACAACTCCTAAATGAACAGATCTAGGGATATCTCGACCTATTAAGGCATCCATACAACTATAAGGCTTGGAAAATGCATCAAACTAGCCCTAGAAGAGTTCTAATGGAGGTCTAAAGCATAAAACAGAAGGAATCCGAGAAATACCTCAATGAACTCTGATTTGCCCTTGGATCTTTGCTCTACACCTCTTCTCTTTGCTCCTTTCTTCTTCTTCTTCTTCAAGCCTTCAAAATCCACACACAAAAGCACTTAAAACAATAAGGGATGGATTAGGGTTTTCTCACAGCTCTCTGAGGGTGAAGGAGGCGAGTTTGGGGCACATAACATTGCTTAAATAGTGAGCAACCCGGGGATTTAGGGTTTCTTCCAGGCAGGCAGACTCGCCGAGTCCCGAATATGGACTCACCGAGTCGCCGACTAACACGTGCACGAAAACTCGACCCTACTCGATGAGTCAGGCCATAGACTCGCCAAGTCCCTCAATAAAACTTTTAAAATAAATGCCACAGGAACAACATACCAAAGATGGGGCGTTACAATTCTCCCCCACTTGTCTCAGACTTCGTCCTCGAAGTCTGCTACGGCTGAATCTGCAAATAACTCCGGGTAGTGCTCTCTCATTTCTTCCTCAGCCTCCCACGTCCACTCAGACCCCTTCTGGTGCTGCCACTGCACCTTCACTAACTGAATTGCCTTGTTCCTCAAGGTCTTTGTCTTCCGGTCCAGAATCGCGACCGGCCTCTCAATATAATTCAGGCTGCTATCAACCTGAATATCCTCTAGGGGAACAACTGTTGACTCATCCACCAAACACTTCCTCAACAGAGACACATGGAAAGTGTTGTGGATCTAGCTAAGCTCTACAGGAAGATCCAACCAATAAGCAACCCGACCCACTCGGGCCAAAACCCTGAAAGGACCAATGAACCTGGGGCCCAGCTTGCCCCTCTTCCGAAACCTGATGACACCCTTCCAGGGTGAGACCTTCAGGAGGACCATATCACCCACCCCGAACTCCAAGTCTGAACGCCTCCTGTCGGCGTAGCTCTTCTGCCGACTCTGCGCAGTCTGCAGTCTACTACGGACCTGCTGAATCAACTCGGCCGTCTTGAGCACCACCTCTGTGCTCCCAACGACTCGCTGACCGACCTCGCCCCAACAAATTGGGGTCCTACACTTCCTCCCATAAAGCATCTTAAAGGGAGGTCGATCAATGCTCGCATGATAACTGTTGTTATACGAAAATTCCGCTAACGGAAGATACGTATCCCAACTGCCACCGAAGTCTAGAACACATGCCCTGAGCATGTCCTCGAGGGTCTGAATTGTCCTCTCGCTCTGCTCGTCCGTCTGAGGGTGGAAAGCGGTGCTGAAATGAAGATGAGTACCCATCTCATCATGAAACCGCTTCCAGAATCTGGATGTAAGATGGACATCTCGGTCTGACACTACCGATACCGGCACTCCATGACGTGCCACGATCTCACGCACATAGATATCGGCTAACTTTTCTGCTGATATACTCTCCTGGATCGGGATAAAATGAGCACTCTTCGTCAACCGATCCACTACCACCCATATCGAATCTACTCCTCGTGCGGTCCTGGGAAGCTTGGTGACAAAATCCATGGTGATGTCCTCCCATTTCCACACGGGAATGTCTAACGGCTGCATCTTGCCGTGAGGCCTCTGGTGCTCCGCCTTGACCTTCCTGCAGGTCAGGCACCTCTCAACATACCAAGCGACATCCCGCTTCATGTAGGGCCACCAATAATCGGGTCGAAGATCTCTATACATCTTCGTCGCCCCTGGATGGATAGAAAATCGAGACTTATGAGCCTCGTCCATCAACACCTGCCGTACTCCTCCCCAGTACGGTACCCACACTTTTTCCCATGAAGTGTCAGCAATCCCCGACTGTCATAATCAAACGAAGCTACTCGGCCCACTATCCTCTCACACTTTTGCCTCTCCTCCTTGAGGCCCTCTACCTAAGCCTCCTTGATCCGCTCCAACAACGGAGTAATCACTGTCATCCTCAAACACAAATCTCGGATAGGGGCTGCCGACACTTTGCAGCTTAGGGCGTCGGCCACCACGTTGGCCTTCCCTGGATGGTAAAGGATCTCACAATCGTAATCCTTTAGCACATCCAACCACCTCCTCTGCCTCATGTTCAGACTCGGCTGATCCATAAGGTACCTCAAGCTCTTGTGATCCGTGTAGATGGTACAACGGACCCCATAAAGGTAATGCCTCCAAATCTTGAGGGCAAACACAACCGCCCCCAGCTCTAAGTCATGGGTAGGATAGTTAGCCTCGTGAGGCTTCAACTGCCTCGAGGCGTAAGCTATCACATGGCCTCGCTGCATCAACACTGCTCCCATACCTGTGATTGAGGCATCACAATAGACTACAAAGTCCTCTACTCCTTCTGGCAAGGTAAGGATCGGAGCCTCGCACAATCTCTGCCTGAGGGTCTCGAACGCTGCCTGCTGCTCAGGCCCACAACGAAATACCACCAACTTCTTGGTCATTCGGGTGAGCGGCACTGCTATCTTGGAGAAATCCTGAATGAACCTCCGGTAATACCCTGCCAGCCCTAGGAAGCTCCGAAACTCAGATGGAGACTTCGGGACCTCCCACTGCATCACGGCCTCTATCTTGGGCGGATCCACCAAAATACCCTTATGGTTGACGAGGTGACCAAGGAACTGCACCTCGCGCAACTAGAACTCACACTTGGAGAACTTTGCGAAAAGTCTCTCCCTCCTCAAAACTTCCAGCACCTCCCTCAGGTGCTCCTCGTGCTGCTCCTGCGTCATGGAATATACCAAGATATCATCTATGAATACTATCACTGACCGATCCAGCATCGGTTTGCACACGCGATTCATGAGATCCATGAACGCGGCTGGGGCATTGGTGAGCCCAAATGGCATCACCACAAACTCATAATGACCATACCTGGTCCTGAAAGCAATCTTCTGCACATCCTCATCCCTAACCCGCATCTGATGATACCCGGAGCGTAGATCGATCTTGGAGAACCAAGACGCTCCCTGAAGCTGGTCAAACAAATCATCTATCCTCGAAAGTGGGTAACGGTTCTTCACCGTTACCTTATTCAACTCCCGGTAATCTATACACATACGATGCGACCCATCCTTCTTCCTCACAAACAGGATCGGCGCTCCCCAAGGCGAACTGCTCGGCCGAATGAAACCCTTGTCTAGCAGCTCCTGCAGCTGCGTAGACAACTCCTGCATCTCAGGGGGAGCTAGGCGATACGGTGCCTTGGCTATCGGAGCCGCACCAGGAATTAGGTCGATCCCAAACTCAACCTGCCTCTCGGGAGGTATTCCCGGTAAATCCTCGGGAAATACATCCGGAAAGTCTCGCACTATCGGAACATCATCAACTGTCATCTTGCCCTTCTCCCGGGCATCCAAGACATAAGCTACATAACCAGCGCAACCTTGCTGGAAATAGCGCCTCGCCCTTGCGGCGGAACAAAAGGTCGGTCCGCGCTGTGGCCTCTCGCCCTGAATCACTAACTCTCCCTCACTGGGAGTGCGAACCCGCACTAGCTGAAGCTCACAATCAATCACCGCACCATTAAGGCTTAGACAATCCATGCCCACAATGACCTTATTCCCTCGCAGGGGAATAGGAACCAGGTCCACCGAAAACTGCTCGTCAAACAACTGAAGAGAACACCCTCTATGCACTCTGGAGACCCTCACGGTCCTGTCATCTGCTATCTCAACCTCTAGTGGACAATCCAGCTCCCCTGGAACTCTGCTAAATCTCTTGCTAAGCACAAGCGATACGAATGATCGGGTAGCCCTCGAATTGAATAATACCATAGCAGAAATGCTGTTGACAGAGAACGACCCTATATAAAACATACAATCATAAGCAATAATCAATCAATAATAATAAAGAGATGAAGGGAAGATACATACCCGTCACCATATCAGGAGTCACTCGCGCCTCCTCTGCTGTCATCTGAAACGCCCTACTCTTCGCCACTGGCGCCTCGGCTCGGCCCTGCCGGCCATCTGTAATCCTCAAAGTGGCAGGGGCAGGTGCAACTACCTTCCCTACTGCAGCTAAACTCGGACACTGGGACTTTTTATGTCCCCTCTGATTGCACTGAAAGCAAATCAAATCTGATGCTGCAACGGCAGTAGCAGGGGCCGTACAATCCCTGCTCAAATGCCCAGTCCGACCGCACTTGAAGCAGTCGGAACTCCCTGCCTTGCACACCCCATCGTGCATCTTCCCACACCTGCCACATCGACTGTGGCTCGGCTGAAACCTGGACTTGTGATCTGAAACCTTGGGCTTTTTGCCCGAACCTCCTGAACCCGAAAACGCCTCCGGTTTCCTCTTCTTCTCCATCTCGAGATCAATCTCCCTCTCTCGAGCCCTAGCAATCATATCGTCCAACGTTTTACAGCTGGACCGGCTCACAAACTGGCGAATATCGCTCCGCAACATCTCATGATAACGGGCCTTCTTCATCTCCTCATCGGCTGCATACTGAGGAACAAGAAGAGCCCTCTCCCTGAATTTGGCGGTGATCTCCGCCACGGTCTCTGTAGTCTGGGTGAGGTCCTGAAACTCTCTGGCTAACTGCTGCACCTCAATAACTGGTGCAAACTCCGCCCTAAACCTGGTAGAGAAATCAGCCCAGGTCATGGCATCCAACGTTGCATCATCTCCAATGGTATGTCCGACCTCCTCCCACCAATCCCGTGCCCTGTCCTTCAGAAGATAGGACGCCAATCTGACCTTGTCCCCCTCGGGACACCTGCTAGTGCGGAACGCGTTGGCCACATCCGCCAACCATCTAGTACTCACTATGGGGTTTCGCGCCCCATGATAGTCTGGAGCTCCACATGCCCTGAACTCCCTGAATGTAAGTGTACGCGACCCCATCATGGCCGCCACCTCGGCACGGAAGGTGCCCAATCTCTCATCCATCAGCTCTAGGATACCCTCCTTGATCGAACCGAAGATCACAGGAGTCTGCTCTAAAATGATACGAGTAATCTCTGAAGAAAGAAACTCTCTGGTCTACTCATCCATGCGCTCGTCCCCCGAGCCTGATCCTGATCCCTCCCCGGCACCTCCACTGTTGGCTGTTGTCCTCGGACGCAAAACCACCATTCTGAAACACATCATAGCAACATCAGAAAACTGAAATATCTCAAGGGGTCCTTGATACTACTACTAGCTTCCTGGTCTTGTCTCAGCCTTCCTTGATTCGAGTACGGATCCTTTGCTTTCAGTAGTACGGGCCCATACTACCTTCCACATCTATCCGTACTTTCCTCAAGAACTGCCTTGACTCCACCAAGTCACTTCTACTACTACTGATCTCTGCTACTCTCATCCTGGGCTTGCCCTAGGGAAATCTCTGACTCCACTCAAACCAGTCCTCAGCTGCTGAAGGCCTCCTTGTAATGCTAATTAGCCACCACCTGAATACCATCACATGCAATGAGGCTCGGATAATCCTTCGAGTAAAAGACTCGTCCCTACAACGGTTGGACTCATACAAGAGCTGCGCAATAGGGCCAAATCCAGCACTCTGAGATTATTCAACCCTGCTCACATGTGATGTGACGTATTCACCTAATGGCTAACTCCCACCACTCAGAGTCCCACAAAGCACAAATCAAGCAACATTCGGATAAAGGAGACATACTCAGGCAAAACTATTCTCATAACAAGAAACTGTACTAGAATACAATGTTAAGCTCGCGCTACCAGGCATAACCTAAACAGGCTATCCTATTGCTGTCTACTCAATACTAGCATGCAATTCTCATAAAGCTGTAACACATATAGCAGGCACATAAGGCATCCTCCTAGATCCTTAGTCCTATACTAGCATGCTGTTCTACTGAAACTGGAACAATTAATCATAATAATAAAACTTGTATTGGTAATTTGGGAGTACTTACTTGAGCTCGGCTGATCGCATGCACCACACCCTTATCTTGTTTAAAAATTATTTTCTTTCTAAGTGCTTTTCAAAATCTCATTCGAAAACATTTTTCTTTTTGAAAATCTTTTTATCTTTCCCTTAGTTTGAGTTCAGATGCACCCAGAGGTGTATCCGAATCCCTCAAACCAGGGCTCTGATACCAACTTGTAACAACCCAAAAATACCACCCAAAAATTTCGATTTTTATTATAACAAAACCCATGAGACTGAGTATCACATAATAAAACCATATGCTGCGTGTTTCAAAAACCATAATAAAATACTGCGAGAAAAACTGTATCACAACTATATCCAAACATATCAAGAAAACTAAATCAACTCCCAGGACAAAACTGAAGCTGTGGTGTGTGCGATGCCATCATCCCGAGCTCTTCCCTTTGCTTGTGGAAGTACCTGAAACCAAAACTGAAACTGTAAGCACGAAGCTTAGTGAGCTCCCCCAAACTACCACATACCACATAATAACATATAAGCACATACTGGGCCTTGCCCACTGCATCGGACCGAAGTCCGGGCTAACTGGGGCCTTGCCCCCCCTACATCGGACCGAAGTCCGAAGCTGACTGGGACCTCTGTCCCCTACATCGGACCGAAGTCTGAAGCTGACTGAACATAGCATAAACATATCAACTAGCATAAGCACATAAATCCTGTCTGAGCCACGGAGGCGTCAAACATACTAGCTACTACATTGGACCGAAGTCCAGAAACTACGGCTAACTGAACAGGCCGGCATTGTGGCCTTAGACCCGTTCCTACTGAAAGGAATCTCACCTCGTGAACTGGCTGTTGTGTGAATGGCTCTGGAAGCTAACTGTTGCTGCTCCGGTATCTCCCCGGCTACAAGTCCATAAGCACACTCAATCAAATGCTAAACACTGCACTGGGGTAAAATGACTCTTTTACCCTTGATCAAAGTCAACTCTCTCGGTCAAAGTCAACCCACAGTTGACCTGACTCGCCGAGTTGGGCCGCCAACTCGCCGAGTCTCTAGTCTCACTTCTCAACCCTACTCGTGGCTACTCGTCGAGTATGGCATCGACTAGACGAGTACCCTCTCGATCCAAGAACTCAGACAATCTTCATCCGACTCGCCGAGTCATATGAACAACTCGACGAGTTGTTCTTCGGTCTAAGAAGATTGCCTTGGACTCGCCGAGTTGTATGAACAACTCGTCGAGTCCCACCATTACTGAGTCTGCCCTCCAACTCACTGAGTCCACTCTACTACTCACAGGCTTCCACTCGACAACACTCAAAAAGGGGAAAAAAACGGGATTCGCGACTTGACTCGCCGAGTCATTCTTCCGACTCGCCGAGTCACATCCATGCAGCTACTCTAAACTCGGTTCTGCTTGAATCCAGCATCCGAAACTTATAGATCTGGGTTTCCTTAACTCGATTAGCACGTAAAGATTCTATCTTTACGTGCCGTGCCCATAAGCGACCAAGAAGATAATAAGGCTCAAAAAGCATAACAAAGGCTAGATATAAGGTTCTTATGCAAAGCATCTTCAAAAAGGTAAAAGATTCGGGCTCTACAACTCCTAAATGAACAGATCTAGGGATATCTCGACCTATTAAGGCATCCATACAACTATAAGGCTTGGAAAATGCATCAAACTAGCACTAGAAGAGTTCTAATGGAGGTCTAAAGCATAAAACAGAAGGAATCCGAGAAATACCTCAATGAACTCTGATTTGCCCTTGTATCTTTGCTCTACACCTCTTCTCTTTGCTCCTTTCTTCTTCTTCTTCTTCAAGCCTTCAAAATCCACACACAAAAGCACTTAAAACAATAAGGGATGGATTAGGGTTTTCTCACAGCTCTCTGAGGGTGAAGGAGGCGATTTTGGGGCACATAGCATTGCTTAAATAGTGAGCAACCCGGGGATTTAGGGTTTCTTCTAGGCAGACAGACTCGCCGAGTCCCGAATATGGACTCGCCGAGTCGCCAACTAACAAGTGCACGAAAACTCGACCCTACTCGACGAGTCAGGCCATAGACTCGCCGAGTCCCTCAATAAAACTTTTAAAATAAATGTCACGGGAACAACATACCAGAGATGGGGCGTTACATGTATAGTCCGCTCACTCTGATCGTTGGTCTGCAGATGATCAGTTGTGCTGAAATGCAGTCGCATGCCCAGTTCCTCATGGAACTTCTGCCAGAAATGAGAGGTGAACCGAACATCACGGTCTGACACGATAGAGACCGAACCTCCATGGCGAGAAACGATCTTGCAGATATACACGTCGGCCAGCTTCTCGGCCGATGAGCTCACCCGGATGGGTAGAAAATGGGCACTCTTGGTCATTCGATCCATGACGACCCATATAACATCATATCCCTTTGTCGTCCTCAGCAGCTTGGTGATAAAATCATTTATTGACCAAGATCCCACTTTATTAATTTATAACTTTAAAATATATTTTAAATAGATTAAAGTTATTATATATTATATATGCATGTGTGTGGTATAGCATAATGCACATAAAACTGTACATCATAATTGATAAAGTAAAGAATGGTCCCACTTATTTATTGTTGCAAGGCTTTCAACAGTTGCAATGACTTAGCCAATGTGGCTTTCAAAGACTGTCTAGGTGGCATTGCAAGGTAATTGAAAGCACCCGATGTGGGTGTTCTAAAGTCTCAAAAACACTTCATTCTACATCGTTTCACAATTGAAACAAATCTAATGTTCAATCTCTATAATTTTAAAGAGATCTTAAACATAATATTGGTCGACCTTTTAGGATTCTTGCAAAATTCTAAAAGTTCAAAGTCTCAATTACATGAATACAATTCCCAAAGTTTTATATAAACAAGTAATACACAAAATGTTGTGTTAGACATAAATAATTATGAGTGAGTCTATTCGTAGCATCAATTACTAGTTGTACCCTCTCATTTGTGAGTAGATAAGTATATATGTGTTTGATTTTTTATGTGCGTGAGAGATATACATATAATAAAACTCAAAATTATAAGTAAAAACCATTAAAAATTTATATGTCAAAACCATTAAAAATGTACATAATAAAATACCATTTAAGATGTAACGACCCAATTTTCACGACCACAAATTTTGTTTTAAGACATTACTTTAAAAAATATTAATAACTAAAAACATTGTTTGATCAAACCATAACACAAAGTGAACCATGTCTAAAAGCCAATTCATACACCCAATCAAAATATCAGAGTACAAATCCCAGTGAAGCTCGTAAATGCGGAAACCGGAGAGTGTGTGTGTGTGTCATGCTGCTACCGCGCCGGCTCCTTTCCCCTAGCTGAGGAGGTACCTGAAACCAAAACTGAAAACCGTAAGCACAAAGCTTAGTGAGTTCCCCCATGGTACCACATACCATACAAACACATAACATACATACTGCCAGGCTATTCTGGGGTGCCTGACTACCCGGTACGGCCGTTCTGGGGTGCCGTCCTACCCGTGTCAAGCCATTCTGGGGTGCTGACTACCCGTGTCAAGCCATTCTGGGGTGCTGACTACCCATGTCAAGCCATTCTGGGGTGCTGACTACCCATCGGTCCTAACAACCGATCCTCGGGGACTAGTTCCCTCTTACTACCTTTATCTCATATAACATAACAAGCCAGCATGCAAGCATATCATCACGTACTGTCAGACATATCTGGGGTGTCCAACCTACCCTTCGGTCCTAACAACCGAACTCTACAACTATCTCATATACATATCATGCCAGCATACAACATATCAGGTAGTAGCAAACCTAGATGATATCACAAAGACAATCATCTAACATACAAATCCTACTGGTGGGCTGGCATTGTGGCCGTAGACCCACCGCTACTGGAAGGTAACTCACCTCGAAGTAGCTGCTGATCTGATCGGGAACTGACTGCCTACTGCTGCTGCTGCTGTTCCGGAAATCCTCCGGCTGCAATTCCCACAACATACTCAATCAAACACTGCTCACTGACCTTTGGGTAAAATGACCATTTTACCCCTGACCATGCCCTAAGTGAGTCAGAGTCAACTTTCAGTTGACCTGACTCGCCGAGTTGGCTTTCCAACTCGCCGAGTCACCACCCAAACGATTGACCTGGATCCCGTTCCTACTCGTCGAGTTAGGCGACGACTCGACGAGTTCTCCTTCTAAACTGATATTCAAGTCCTTCATCCTACTCGCCGAGTTGTATGAAACTCGTCGAGTTCATCTTCATCCGATGAACACTTATGCTAAGACTCGCCGAGTTGTACGAACAACTCGCCGAGTCTGATCTTGATCTAAGGAGATTTCCTTGAACTCGCTGAGTCAGGGCATTGACTCGCCGAGTACCTCCATAGATGAGTTCAGCTTCGGACTCACTGAGTCACACCCCGTGACTCACTGCTCACTCGACACTACGAAAAGGGGACAAACTCGGAGACTCGCGAACAGACTCGCCGAGTCACATGAACGACTCGCCGAGTCGTTGCCATGCACCCACTAAATACACAGATTTGCTTGATTCCAGTCCATGCCATTCACATATCTGGACTTCTAGGACACGAATCACACGTAAAGTTTCCAACTTTATGTGTGGATATTCACCAATATGGATTTTAGGGCTCAAAATGCCTCAAAAGGGTAGATCTAGGGTGAACAAGCAACATGGGGCCATAAAGCTAACAGATCTGAGCTCCTGGAGCTCAATCTTGCCTAGATCTAGAGGCCAATCGACTTATTACAAACCCTCAAGCATACACAATCTTGGAAATGGCTCAAAAAGGACTTTTATGGAGCTATAAGCTTAAAAACAGAGGGGAAACGAGCTATACCTTAGGGGAAACGTTGGAGTGACACAAAGATGCTTGGCCTCCTTCTCCTCTTCCTGATTCCCTCTTCTTTTCCTTCAAAAAAAAAACTTCAATACACCACAAAACACTTCAAACTCACAAGAAAGCAAGACTAGAGAGAGATACAGGGCTCTGAGGGTGAATGGGGGCTGGCTTGGGGCAGTTAAGTCGTCTAAATAGGGTGCAAACCCCTGAAACTTAGGGTTTCATCCAACAGCTGTGACTCGCCGAGTCCAGGATATGGACTCGCCGAGTCGCCAACATAAACTTGTCCCGGGTCCCGCATCCACTCGGCGAGTCGGACCTATGACTCGCCGAGTCCAAGGCTAAAAGAAGGGAAGTACTCAAATAAGATTTACGTACCAGGAACCAGGTGCTACAAATCTCCCCCACTTATTTTAGACTTCGTCCTCGAAGTCTGCTGCTCGATCCTGAAACAGCTCGGGGTAATGCTCCATCATCTCGCCCACCGGCTCCCAAGTCCATTCCGAACCCTTGCGGTGCTGCCATTGCACCTTCACTAGCTCCACCCTCTTGTTCCTCAAATCCTTCGACTTCCTGTCGAGGATTGCGACTGGGCGCTCAATGTAATTCAGGCTGTCATCAACCTGAATATCCTCCAAAGGCACTACTGCTGAATCGTCCACTAAGCACTTCCGCAACTGAGAAACATGGAAAGTGTTGTGGATTTGGTTGAGCTCGGCTGGCAGATCCAACCTATACGCTACCTTGCCCACCCGGGCTACGACCCTGAACGGTCCGATGAATCGCGGGCCCAACTTGCCCCACTTCCTGAATCGAATGACGCCTTTCCAAGGCGACACCTTCAGGAGAACCATATCCCCGACTTGGAACTCCAAGTCGGATCGACGCTTGTCGGCATAACTTTTCTGCCGACTCTGAGCAGTCTGAAGCCTGCTCCGGACCTGCTGGATCCTCTCGTTCGTCTTGAGCACCACTTTGGTGCTCCCCATGACCCTCTGGCCAACTTCACCCCAGCATATCGGGGTCCTGCACCTCCGTCCGTACAACATCTCGAAGGGAGGGCGGTTGATACTCGCGTGATAGCTGTTGTTGTAGGAGAACTCGGCCAGGGGAAGATAGGTATCCCAGCTACCACCAAAGTCTAGCACGCACACCCGCAGCATATCCTCCAGAGTCTGGATGGTCCGCTCGCTCTGACCATCCGTCTGCGGGTGAAAGGCAGTGCTAAAATGCAGACGAGTGCCCAACTCGTCATGGAATCTCTTCCAAAATCTGGAAGTAAAACGCACATCCCTGTCCGAGATCACCGATACTGGCACCCCATGCCGTGCCACAATCTCCCTGATATAGATGTCGGCCAATTTCTTGGTCGATATGCTCTCCTGAATCGGGATAAAGTGAGCACTCTTGGTCAATCTATCCACGATGACCCAAATCGAATCCACTCCACGTGCGGTCCTAGGAAGCTTCGTGATAAAATCCATCGTGATATCTTCCCATTTCCACAGTGGAATATCCAACGGCTGCATCTTGCCATGCGGTCTCTGATGTTCGGCCTTGACCTTCCTGCAGGTCAAACATCGCTCGACGTACCATGCCACATCCCGCTTCATGCAGGGCCACCAATAATCTAGACGAAGATCCCTATCCATCTTCGTCGCCCCGGGATGAATAGAGGATCGGGACTTGTGCGCCTCCTCCATCAAAACCTGGCGCACGCCTACGTGATACGGCACCCACACCCTACGATGTAGTGTCAATAGTCCTCGGCTATCATAATCAAAGGAGGAAACCTGACCCACCACAAGCTCGCTCTTCCGATGCTCCTCCTTGATAGTCTCCTATTGAGCCTCCCGAATCTGCTCCAACAGGGGAGTCACCACGGTCATCCTCATGCAAACGTCCCTGATCGGCGCCGCCTTGCGGCTAACCTCTTCGGCCACCACATTGGCGTTCCCCGGGTGGTAAAGGATCTCACAATCATAATCATTCACCACGTCCAACCATCAACGCTGCCTCATGTTCAGATTCGGCTGATCCATGTGGTACCTCAAACTCTTATGGTCCGTGTAGATGGTACATCGAACCCCGTAGAGGTAATGCCGCCAAATCTTGAGGGCAAAAACCACCGCCCTCAACTCCAAATCGTGCGTCGGGTAGTTCGCCTCGTGAGGCTTGAGCTGCCTCGAAGCGTAGGCAATGACATGCCCCCTCTGCATCAGTACCGCGCCCAACCCAGAAATGGACGCATCACAGTAAACCACAAAATCCTATACACCCTCTGGCAGGGCTAAGATCGGTGCCTCGCACAATTTCTTTCTCAGCGTCTCAAATGCAGCCTGCTGCTCGGGTCCCCACCGAAAGACCACGACTTTCTTCGTGAGCCGCGTCAGGGGCACGGCTACCTTGGAGAAATCCTAGATAAATCTCCGATAGTAGCCTGCCAATCCCAGGAAACTCCGAATCTCATATGGAGACTTCGGAACCTCCCATCTCATCACGGCCTCGACCTTGGCCGGATCGACCAGAATCCCGTTCTGGTTGACGAGGTGTCCAAGAAATTGCACCTCGCGCAACCAAAACTCACACTTGGAGAACTTGGCATACAAGCTCTCCCTCCTCAGGGTCTCCAACACCTCCCTCAGATGCTCCTCATGTTCCTCCCGAGTCTTGGAATAAACCAAGATGTCATTGATAAAGACTATCACAGACCGATCCAGCATCGGTCTGCACATGCGGTTCATGAGGTCCATGAACGCGGCAGGAGCATTGGTGAGCCCAAACGGCATCACCACGAACTCATAATGGCCATAGCGCGTCCGAAACGCGGTCTTCTGCATATCCTCCTCCCTGACCCTCATCTGATGATAACCCGAACGCAAATCAATCTTGGAGAACCAAGATGCTCCCTGAAGCTGGTCAAAGAGATCATCAATCCTCGGAAGCGGGTAACGGTTCTTCACCGTTACCTTGTTCAGCTCCCGATAATCTATACACATCCGACCCGTCCTTCTTCTTCACAAACAGAATCGGGGCTCCCCAGGGCGAACTGCTCGGACGAATAAATCCCTTGTCTAGCAGCTCCTGCAGCTGCGTAGACAACTCCTGCATCTCGGGAGGAGCCAACCGATATGGTGCCTTGGCTATCGGAGCCGCACCAGGAACAAGGTCAATCCTAAACTCAACCTGTCGCTCCGGAGGTATCCCAGGAAGCTCCTCTGGAAAAACATCTGCGAAATCTCGGACCACCGGAACCCCGCTCACTGTCACCTTACCCGCCTCCCGGGTATCCATCACATACGCGACATATCCTGTGCATCCCTGCTGAAGGTAGTGCCTAGCCCTCGCTGCTGAACATACAGCGGGTCCATACTGAGGCCTCTCACCATGAATCACTAACTCTCCCCCGCTTGGGGTCCTGACCCGCACTAGCTGCTGCGCGCAATCTATCACCGCCCCATTAGGGCTCAGCCAATCCATGCCTATAATCACCTTGTTCCCACGCAACGGAATGGGAACCAAATCTACCAAATAGCGCTCCTCGAACAAACGCAGCACGCAATCTCGAAATACCATCGATGCTCGCACCGATCGATCATCAGAAATCTCCACCTCCAACGGGCAATCTAACTCGCCTGATGACTCATGAAACTTCTTGCTAAGCGCAAGGGAAACGAATGATCGGGATGCACCCGAATCAAATAACACCTGAACTGGGAGGCCGTTCACATGGAACAATCCTAATGCATACATATACATACAAAGCACATATCAATAACATAACATCATAAAAATAAGATAGAGGGAAAGAATCATACCCGTCACCACATCGGGTGCGGCGTGTGCCTCCTCGGTAGTCAGCTGAGATGCTCGGCTCCTCACCACTGGAGCCTCTGCCTTGCCCTGTCGGCCATCCGTGATCCGCAGGGTCGCTGGAACTGGCGCCTTCACCGGCGTTGAGACTGTCAACTGGGGGCAATTGGCCTTCTTGTGGCCCCTCAGGTTGCAGTGGAAACACAGCAACTCTGATGTCTGAATGACTGCTGCCGGAGCAGTGCAATCCCTGCTGATGTGCCTAGTCTTGCCGCACTTGTAGCAGCCTGATGATCCCATCCTGCACGCCCCCTCGTGCGGCCTGCCGCATTTCCTGCAGCGGCTCGGTCCTGACTGGCCTTTCGGCCTACCATCTGATCCCTTGGGCTTCTTCCCCGAAGCCCCTCCTACCTGACCCTCCTCTAATTTCCGTTTCCGGATGTGCTCCAAATCTATCTCTCTCTCCCTTGCCCTGGCAATCATAGAGTCCAAGGTAGGGCAAGTCGAAAAGCTAACATGCTCCTGGATGTCAGCTCGTAGCATATCATGATAACGAGTCCTCCTCATGTCCTCATCACCAGCATACTGGGGCACCAACAAAGCCCTCTCCCGGAACTTGGCGGTGATCTCCGCCATAGTCTCCGTCGTCTGCCTTATGTCTAGAAACTCCCTGGCCAGCTGCTGAAGCTCAACAGCCGGCGCAAACTCTGCCCTGAACCTGGTCACAAAGTCCGACCAGGTCATAGCCTCGATAACTGAGGCTCCCAACGAGTCACCCACTGACTCCCACCAATCCCGGGCTCGGTCCCGTAAACACCCTACTGCATACCTCACCTTCGACCCCTCGGGGCAGAAGCTAGCCAACTGGGCAGACTCGATGCCTGCAATCCATCGCCTGGCAGCAATGGGGTCTTTCACCCCATGGAAATCCGGCGCACCACTTCCCCTGAAGTCCTTGAAGGACAGTGTGCGAGATCCTGACTGGCTAGATGCCATATCACTCATGAATGCCCGAAGGAGATCCTCCATCAACTCCATGATCCCTTCCTTGATCGACCCAAAGAGAATGGGGGTCGACTCAAGGATTCCTCTGGTGATCTCTGACGTGATGAACTCGCATAGTCCCTCATCAACCGGCTCGGAACCTGATCCCGAACCTGACCCCTCTCCTGAACCGCCATCTACCGGCCTCGATCGAAGTACCACCATTATGCAATACATCACAACAATCATTAGTGATACTGATACTTCCTGAGGGATCACAACTATTTACAAGTTCCCTGGTCTTATCTTGGCCTTCCTTGGTTCGGGTACGGATCCTCTGCTTTCAGTAGTACGGGCCCATACTACCTTCCACATCTATCCGTACCTTCTTTAAGGAATGCCTCGACTCCACCAGATCCCTTTCACTACTGCTGATCACTGCTATACTCATCCTAGGCTTGCCCTAGGGAAATCTCTAATTCCACTCTAACCAGTCCTCAGCTGCTGCAGGCCTTCTTGTAATGCCAGTTAGCCATTACCTGAATACCATCACATGTGACGAGGCTCAGATAATCCTTCGAGTACCCGACTCGTCCCTACAACGGTTGGACTCAAACAAGAGCTGCGCAGTAGGATCAAATTCGGCACTCTAAGAATATTCAACCCTGATCACATGTGACGTGACGCATTCGCCTAATGGCTAACGCCCATTATTCAGATTCCCACGTAGCACGAAGCAAGCAGCATTCAGATAAGGGTAACAATCTCAATTAACTCTATCTACTTTCAGGAACTGAGCTAGCATTTAGTGCTAAGCTCATACTATCAGGCATAACCTAATCAGGTTATCCTACTTACTATCTACTCAATATCTAGCATGCAATTCTCATACAACTGAAACACATAAAGCAGGCACATAAGGCATCACTCCTAGATCCTTAGTCCTATTCTAGCATGCTGTTCTACAAAAGCTGATAAACATAACATAAACTTGTATGGGTACTTTGGGGAATACTTACTTGAGCTCGGCCGGTCGCGCACATCACACACTTCGTTCTTTCTCAAAACTCTTTTCTCAATTTTAGAAAACATTTTCTTTTAGAAAATCTTTTAATCCCTCGATTTGAGTTCAGACACTCCCGAAGGTGTGTCCGAATCCCTCAAATTAGGGCTCTGATACCAACTTGTAACGACCCAATTTTCACAACCAAAAATTTTGTTTTAAGACATTACTTTAGAAAATATTAATAACTAAAAACATTGTTTGATCAAACCATAACACAAAGTGAACCATGTCTAAAAGCCAATTCATACACCCAATCAAAATATCAGAGTACAAATCCCAGTGAAGCTCGTAAATGCGGAAACCGGAGAGTGTGTGTGTGTGTCATGCTGCTACCGCGCCGGCTCCTTTCCCCTAGCTGAGGAGGTACTTGAAACCAAAACTGAAAACCATAAGCACAAAGCTTACTGAGTTCCCCCATCGTACCACATACCATACAAACACATAACATACATACTGCCAGGCTATTCTGGGGTGCCTGACTACCCGGTATGGCCGTTGTGGGGTGCCGTCCTACCCGTGTCAAGCCATTCTAGGGTGCTGACTACCCGTGTCAAGCCATTCTGGGGTGCTGACTACCCATCGGTCCTAACAACCGATCCTCGGGGACTAATCCCCTCTTACTACCTTTATCTCATATAACATAACAAGCCAGCATGCAATCATATCATCACGTACTGTCAGACATATCTGGGGTATCCGACCTACCCTTCGGTGCTAACAACCGAACTCTACAACTATCACATATACATATCATGCCAGCATACAACATATTAAGTAGTAGCAAACCTAGATGATATCACAAAGACAATCATCTAACATACAACTCCTACTGGTGGGCTGGCATTGTGGCCGTAGACCCACCGCTACTGGAAGGTAACTCACCTCGAAGTAGCTGCTGATCTGATCGGGAACTGACTGCCTACTGCTGCTGCTGCTGCTCCAGAAATCCTCCGGCTGCAATTCCCACAACATACTCAATCAAACACTGCTCACTGACCTTTGGGTAAAATGACCATTTTACCCCTGACCATGCCCTAAGTCAAAGTCAGAGTCAACTTTCAGTTGACCTGACTCGCCGAGTTGGCTTTCCAACTCGCCGAGTCACCACCCAAACGATTGACCTGGATCCCGTTCCTACTCGTCGAGTTTCTCCTTCTAAACTGATATTCAAGTCCTTCATCCTACTCGCCGAGTTGTATGAACAACTCGTCGAGTTCATCTTCATCCGATGAACACTTATGCTAAGACTCGCCGAGTTGTATGAACAACTCGCCGAGTTTGTTCTTGATCTAAGGAGATTGCCTTGAACTCGCCGAGTCAGGGCATTGACTCGCCGAGTACCTCCATAGATGAGTTCAGCTTCCGACTCACTGAGTCACACCCCGTGATTCACTGCTCACTCGACACTACGAAAAGGGGACAAACTCGGAGACTCGCGAACAGACTCGCCGAGTCACATGAACGATTCGCCGAGTCGTTGCCATACACCCGCTAAATACACAAATTTGCTCGATTCCAGTCCATGCCATTCACAGATCTGGACTTCTAGGACACGAATCACATGTAAAGTTTCCAACTTTACGTGTGGATATTCACCAATATGGATTTTAGGGCTCAAAATGCCTCAAAAGGGTAGATCTAGGGTGAACAAGCAACATGGGGCCATAAAGCTAACAGATCTGAGCTCCTGGAGCTCAATATTGCCTAGATCTAGAGGCCAATCGACTTATTACAAACCCTCAAGCATACACAATCTTGGAAATGGCTCAAAAAGGACTTTTATGGAGCTATAAGCTTAAAAATAGAGGGGAAACGAGCTATACCTTAGGGGAAACGTTGGAGTGACACAGAGATGCTTGGCCTCCTTCTCCTCTTCCTGATTCCCTCTTCTTTTCCTTAAAAAAAAAAACTTCAATACACCACAAAACACTTCAAACTCACAAGAAAGCAAGACTAGAGAGAGATACAGGGCTCTGAGGGTGAATGGGGGCTGGCTTGGGGCAGTTAAGTCGTTTAAATAGGGTGCAAACCCCTGAAACTTAGGGTTTCATCCAACAGTTGTGACTCGCCGAGTCCAGGATATGGACTCGCCGAGTCGCCAACTTAAACTTGTCCCGGGTCCCGCATCCACTCGGCGAGTCGGACCTATGACTCGCCGAGTCCAAGGCTAAAAGAAGGGAAGTACTCAAATAAGATTTACGTACCAGGAACCAGGTGCTACATAAGAAAGAGTTTATATAATATGTATTCTTAATATGAGGTGACATAGACTACAAGGATTAAAAATTTAAAGAAAAAATTATTGATAGATTTTCAATTTTGTTATGGTGTAAGTCTTTTCCCGATAGAAAATGATTATAATGACCTTAATATTTTAATTTCTAGTTTTTTTCTTATATAAATTAAATAATTAATGAATATGTGGGCCTCATTCCCGATCACAACCACATCTCATCTATCTCGATTCTCACCCTCTCATCCCTTACCTTATCTCTCACTCTCTCCGGTTGCAAGTTGAAGAAGATAGAACCTTAAGCCTTTGAACCTCCGCTTACCATTGTTTGACCTTCGACCACCACAACTGGCACTCCTCCGGAACGACTAGAATGACGTCGGAACCACTGTATCGACTCCGGAACCCACTTAAAACCATAAAACCATCGGATAAACGTTGTAACCTTCAGACCATGGAACCAACGGATTGAAGCCTCTCTCTTCTCATTGGAAACAATCGTTACCGCCATCTTCGGTTTTGTAAGCGTTAATGGTGACGGTGGTTCTCTCTACTCCGTCTTCCTCTCTTCTAGAATTGAAAGATTGCCACCCACCATCCACCATTACCGAACCACTAATATTGTGCGTACCTCTGGCCATAACTTCCTTCTCCAACGTGGTCGTTTCTCGGCTCATGACCTAAAAAGTCGAAGAAGCTTAAGTAGAAGGTCATCCCTATTTACCCACTTTATGTCCCTATCTTAAACCACTAGACACTAGGTTGTGTTTTTAGGATCTAAAACCTTTGATCTAGGTTTGTTTTTAATTTTCATTTTGGTTTGGATTTTTTTGGTAGTTGTGGTGCTTAATGGGAGTGGTGATAGTGTTTGATAGCGGTGGTGTTTACAAACAAGATCCATATTTGTTAGCGGTGTTTGATGACACTAGTCGTGGTTCAATGACATAAGTTATAGTGGCAACCAAGTTTCATACATTAGTGTGGTGTGGATTACGTATTTCCATATATGATTTCGGGTTTTTGGTGGTTGTCGGAGATGGTCGCCTATGGTTCCCGGTGGTCGCCGATAACTATCAGTTATTGTTGGTTGGCATTAGTGGTGATGAGAGTCGGAGTGGGAGTGAGAGTAAGAGTTGTACTGGGTTCCACCAATTGATACATTATTTAGTTTACTTTTATTAATTTGTAAATAACAAACAAAAAAATTGAAAAAATAAAATAAGGACAAAAAAGTTATTTGATGTTGGTCAAAAACATAACAAAAATAAACTATATGGACAGTCGATTGCAAAAATTAAAAATATGAACTAAATGTAAAATTTTTGCAAACCACATAAACAATAAACAATTTCAGTAATTTGTTCAAATTTAAATTATGTTTTATAAATTCAAAAACTATATATTAGACTTGTTAAAGCTATCTATGTAGGTTTCTTGAAAAATGTTACATTAAACGTGATTTATGGATGTAGTTTTCTTCATTTATTTATAAAAAGAATCTAGTGAGATTGTATTACATTAAATAAATAATTTCGTGTCATGTTATCCAACAAGACGAAACATGGCCTTTTTTAAATTAGTATGTAAATTACAATGGGAGAATATTATGGAGGTTTATCTACGTTTGCGTTGGGAATAAAAGATAATATATCTATGTAACAGGTGGATGGAAGCGATGTCTTCACATTGTCGGACAATACTCAATTAACCCTATGTGTTAAATTTTCCATTTAAGATTATATAACTTTTGAATATTCCTTATCTCATATTTCATTGATTTGGAATATATATATATATATATATATATATATATATATATATATATATATATATATATATATATATATATATATATATATATATATACACACACACTACGAGCTAGACAAACAATATTAAACAATGGGTCTATCAAATGTATAAGTTAAATATACACGTTAATACGACTTCACAGTTTGAGAGGAGGTTGTGAACGAACGTCCGGATGTCTCTAAAATTCGTAAAGAGAGAGGACTAGTGCACACGGTTGTTGGGGGTGATAAAACACACTAAAGTTGTCACAATAGACGATAGTTGTTTTACCGAGATGATAGCATCATCGGGGTATGAAGGAAGTTGCACATAGAACATGTTTCTACTATAGATTTAGCTAAACTACGATACTTGACTTCAACACTTGATCTTGGAATGGTTATTTGATGTTTTGATGACCATGAGAGGAGGTCGTCACCAAGGAATACAAAATAACCACTTGTAGACCGACAAGAGATGGGGCACCCCCAACTGGTGTCAAAGTATGCAAAGAGAATGGTGGTACTCGAGGCATGAAGATGAAGTCTGAAGTCTAAAGTCCCCCAAACATAACACATAATGTGTTTAAGTGCATGATCGGGGTACACTATATATGGTGGATGTTTATTAAGATGAAGACTACATTGTCAAAGGAGTTGGAACACTTACTATATAACACAAAATACTTTGGCATATGAGAGAGTAGGAAATGAAGATGCTGGTCTCCAAAGGAAAAATGTCATATATGAAGACTGTGATGGTTGATTCTAAGCCATGTATTTTTGGCAAACAAAAGAAAATCATTTTTACGAAGATTAACTAGGCGAATGTCCGCGCGTTGCGCAGAAGCATCTATATAGCTAAAATATTTACCAATATATGTTTTTTTAAATAAAACAATAATGTGGTTATTAAATTTGATATAATAATTCATATACTAAGTTGATATAATATATTGATTAATTTGAATTATATGATAATATATACATCTATTAAAACCGCATAATTTCAATCTTTGGAATGACCTCTACCCGTGAGTTATTTATGAATGAAATTAAATACAATATATGGTTTAATGTTATTTATAGTTGTTATTGTTAATTATTTTTTTTTTTTAAATTTATATGCTTAACGTTTTAATTTCTATCATTGTAATTATTTAAAACATCAAACAATTTATTTTTTATTTTAAAGGTAACAATATAATCATTTATATAGAGTTATTTTTAACTATTGTTATTGTAAGTTATTTAAGCTACTTATTTGAAAACTTTTAACGATTATAAGAATATCTTTAGGAAATATTTTAGTTAAATTGATACTACAATTTAGTATTTGCATTTAGCACTATAATTTTTCATTTTTAATTATTCACAAAATATTCTTTGAGTTTTAAGTGGAACTGAAATTTATATTGAAGTTGACTTTGTAATGTTATATCTAAATTAACAATTTAAGTATTTTGTCCAAATTGTTCAAAAGTTGTAGCTTTAAATTGAGAATGGTTTACATACAAAAACATATTAGATCTAATAAATTAAGTATAATATGTTAAAAGTTAAAGACAAAACTTTCTAAGTAGAAGTAAAAATATTATTTTAATATTGAAATTTAGTTTATTTACGATTACACTTTAGGTTTGATACTTATTTAACCTTATTAACCAACTTATAATCATTATTAGAAAGACACTACAATTGATCACTTTTAACTATTTACAAAATATTCTTTAGGTTACTTAAGTTTAACTAAAATTTATATTTAAGTTGATCTTGTAAAGTTATATTTAAAATAACAATTTAAGTGTTTTACACAAATTGTTCAAAAGTTGTAGCTTTAAAATGATAATGGTTTACATACAACAACATATTAGACTTAATAAATTAAGTATAATATGTTAAATGTTAAAAAAATAACTTTATAAGTAGAAGAAAATATATTCTTTTAATATTGAAATTTAGTTTATATATGATTATACTTTAGGTTTCATATTTATTTAAGCTTATTAACCAACTTATAATCATTATTAGAAAGAAATTGAAAAGTCATTGGAGTTTCAAATGAATGTGGTTAAAGGAAAGATGAATGAGAGTTTCAAATGCATGAGATTCAAGAAAAAATGCTAGCTTTATAAGTATACAATGATAATGATAATGATAATTCGCCCATGACCAAGAATTTAGATTTAGCTCATTCAGATTTTTATGGTCCCACTTCAATCGAAGGAGTTGCAACACCTTCTACATGGCACCAAAGACATATGAATATGAGTGAGAAGGAAATGAAGATGTTAATCTCCAAATAAATAATGTCATATATGAAGATTTTCATGATTGTTTCTAAGCCATGTGTTCTTGGAAAATAGAAGAAAATCACTTTTGCGAAGATAGGAAATCTGCCCAAGACCCAAAAATTAGATTTAGCTCATTCAGGTTTTTACGGTCCCACTTCAATCTTTAAGTCAGAGGATACCGATATAACACAAGACCAAAGCTCCTAAGGTCCAAAGATCCATTAAAGAACGAAGCACTCCATTCAGGTACTCTCCGTCTACTAGTGTTGATATCTGAGAATTGTGTAACTAGATTCGATCTAGATGCCTTAAGAATGAAAGGCTTCATATAGTGTGAGATAACTATGGAAGACGAGTTGAGCACACCGTAGAACAAATAGATGTTTAGGGTTAAGAATTAGATATATGGCAGAAAGACATGAGGGTGTAACACCCTATATTTTTAAAGTTGTAGTTTTAAAAACATTCAGGTATTAACCCACATTTAATAAAAACGGGTCCCACAATAAATATTTACAATTAAAATTTTCGGTGTTTACATTAAACATCATACAAACCATAGCAAGCAAATACGAATTACATCAATACCATTAATAAGGAACTTAACAAGCTCCATTCCATTCAATATCTCTTAACTTCTAGTGTCATTTTTTTTCCTTAAGTGTAACCTCAGATACATGACATTAAAAAGAGATATGTAAGACAATATGTGACAACCCAAAAGTTATTCCGTTATATTACCCCGTTTCCGTTAACGGAATATTCCATTTTATAAAAGTTCCGTTAATTTGAGGTCGTCAAATAAATTAATGTTTTATTTATTTATATTTTATGTTGATATCATCGTGATAAAATAAATAAAAACACGTAATTTACATTTCCATTTAATTGGAAAAAGTTAAATTTTATTACGACCATTTAACCGGGTAAAAAGTTTAAACCTCGTCAAACATTAGTATCGGGTAGTAGTATACCGGGTGCAACACCCAAGCCTTATATAAAGGAGGGTGAACACTTCATTGAAGGTTTTTACCACCCTAAACCCATTTCCTCCCTCTACCCTCTCTTTCAAGCTCGTTTTCGACTCAAAACCACAAGTTTCCGCCTCCAAAACGTAAGATCTCCTACCCTAACTTGTTCTAGACATCATTGGTTGTGGTTTAAACACAAAAATCGAACATAAGGGCTGTTAAGGAGGAGTTTACGGCCTAAGAACCTCCTTAGGCCGTAAACCCCTAAAATGAGGCCAAAAGTCCCAAATTTGTTCCCTTTGAGCTTAGAGACTTGTTTTGGACTTATCCTAGAAGTGTTTGAACCCCGAATCATCAATTTTTAGGGCATAAAAGAGGGTTTACGGCCCAAGCACATGCTTAGGCCGTAAACACCCTCTAAACTTGTAAATCAAGTCCAAAAACACTCCCAAATCACCCTTGGACTTAAGATATGGCTTAGGGACTTGCTATTTCGGGTTTGGAGCAATTAAACACAAACATTTGAGGGGTGAAATAGAGTTCACGGCCCAAGCATGTGCTTAGGCCGTAAAATCCCCTAAATCATGCAAAATGGGAGTTTAAGCCCCCTAAAGAGCCCTATACCTTTACTAGAATTTGTTAGAATTAAACCAAAGGCCTAGAAATCAAGGAATTGGGGTGGATGAGAGTTTACTACCATAAACCATAGGGTTTACGGCCGTAAACTCCCAAGGAGTGGCCTTTGGGCCATAAACTCCAAGGGAGTATACTCTTGGACCCTTAAACACCCCTATAGCCATGTATAATTCCTTAAGACTATTTCTAGAACCACATGAGACTTGAAACCATTCAAAAACACTCCTCCCATGAGTTTACGGCCGTAAACTCATGGGGGAGGTGGCCTCCCAACCGTGAACTCACTTAAAGTGAGTTTTAGGAGAGTAAACTCCCTATCTAAGCCATACACACCCTTAAATGTTACCCGGGACACCCATAGCACTTAATCAAAGTGTTTTTCGAACTTTAGGATGCGTATACTTGTTTAATTAGTATTATATGTACTAATTGTATGTAAACATATGTTATCATATGTTAATTGGTCACTAAGTGTGTTCAAGTCTTTACTTGACACCGAGCACCCACCCGACACCTTCGTTCGATCCACTTACAACAGGTGAGTTCATACCCCTGAATGAACCTTTTATATGTTTTTACATGTTTTTATGGGGGGGAATACAAGTTAAACATGCTAGTTATCATATCAATCACATGTGATTGATAACCCGCATGCACAAGGATTTATTACACTGTCAACTGTTTTACCAAGTATGATACTATAAATGGTTTTCTAAAACGTCTTCACTTATTCAAATCTCTTACTTATATTGTTTTATCAAAATTTCATTTAAAACTTGTTTATGAAAGGTTTCCAAAGGATTTCTAAAGGTTTTCAAACTTATTTTACAAAAGAATACCAAGTCGTGATTTTTCTTAAGTATAAAGGTTTTCCAAAGTTTTCATCAAGATTTTCTTCCATGTTTTGGTACTCCTACTTGTTAGATACCACTGCTTCATTATACTTTTACTTAGTTAATACTCATACTTAGTTAAATACTTCTACTTTGTTAACGCTTTTACTTCGTAATACACTTATACTTGTTAAACGCTTCTACTTCGAGAAATACTACTACTTCGTAAGCATTCCTACTTCATTACCGCTTCTACTTCACGAACCGTTCCTACTTCATTGATCCTACTACTTCATAAGCGCTTATACCTTAGTAACACTTTTACTTCGAGAAAAACTTCTACTTTATTAATGCTGCTACTTCGTAAACGCTTATACTTTATTGACGCTTCTACTTCTTGAAACACTTCTACTTTGTTAACACTTCTACTTAGTTAAATGCTTCCACATAGTTAAAAGCATGCCTATACTTGTATGGTTATATAAGTAATGTTTAAAGGACTTAGGAAGGCTAGTCGCCCTATTTCCTTTTCCTCGTTTGGATGTGGTCTGGTGGGATCGGATATCCATCCGAAGGTCGTTTAATCATTTATTATATATCATATATACATGTATAGACATGAAGGTTTACATTGGTCGGTTTAGTTATGAGTCTCTACTACTAGTCCAGCACTTTCATCAGAATTCACTGTTTGGGATACATCTTCAGGACACGGCCTTCTCCGTTGTCTAGTTGGTAACTAGAGTCTCTTGTAGGGAGAGCGGACATTGTGTGTATAGATCTATACGGGATTGACACCCCCGCACCCTGACTGCTAGCTACAGTCCATGGCCTACCAAGCCAAGGGGTGACAAGTGTCATACTTACACCGATGCTTGTAGGGTGTCACATACTCTAGTGTCGATTAGTATGGTTACGAGTATCTCCATGTTACCTTATAATTCATGGTCTTAAGGTAACGGTATTTAACACTGTATGCTGGAAACACAATCTTAGAATTACACTGTTTTAGACCTTGTCAGCTGTATCTTTCATTTGATACTGTCTGGGGTCTGTATCCATTGTTTTAGACCTTTCTAGTTGTATCTTTCATTTGATACTGTCTAGGGTCTGTATTCACTGTTTTAGACCGTGCTAGCTGTATCTTTCATT
Organism: Lactuca serriola; assembly: GCF_051521515.1. Taxonomy (NCBI): domain Eukaryota; kingdom Viridiplantae; phylum Streptophyta; class Magnoliopsida; order Asterales; family Asteraceae; genus Lactuca; species Lactuca serriola. The sequence continues at coordinate 204,993,520 of NC_136409.1, forward strand.
TGATACTGTCTAGGGTATGTATTCACTGTTTTAGACCTTTCTAGCTGTATCTTTCATTTGATACTATCTAGGGTCTGTATTCACTGTTTTAGACCTTTCTAGCTGTATCTTTCATTTGATACCGACTGGGGTTTGTGTCTCCTTTTGTTAGACTGAGCCAGGCGTGTCGTTCAATCGATACTCTCCTGGAGTCTATGATTCCTTTTGCCTTAGTCAGCAGTCTTCACTGCTGAGGCATATGTTATTTTCCCTGATATTCTCCTACCTTCTTTAAAATCTAATGCCATACTTTGATAATGATAGTGTTAAAGGGAAAATTTACTTTTTACAACATAACTCCGTCCAGTCTTGGTAGAAGACTGCTTTTAATAAGAAAATATATGATTTTCTGGAAAGGACTCTAATATGCCTTTGATTCTAAACTACTACTTATATAAAGTTATTTGAATAAAATGACACTAAATACTTATGAACTCACCAGCATTTGTAAAAAAATGTTGATACTCGCTTTCAAATAACTTGTATTCTCAGGTCAGCAATAGACAGGTACATCCCTGAAGCTTTTGATGAAGACAACTTAGTACCAAGCTGCACTTATATTATTACTTGTATTACTTTAATGATTCCATATAATGTAAACCATGTAAAACTATTACTATTAATGCAATGGTTGTTGTAATTTGATTACTATACTACATATGTTGTGATACTTGACATGACGTCATCCACCCCAGAACATTTCCGTCTTTCCGGTTTTGGGGTGTGACACAATAATTTCTCATGCGGTACATGGGTTTGTGACCCAAAACATTTATCCCATTTTTATCAAAAACATGTCAAAGCATTCACTTATTTCAAAATATATTTCCTTCCACACTCTATTTCCATTAAATAAAACATTTCCTTATGCATAAATCATTTAAAATACATTTATTTCCACATTCCATTTCCCTTCTAGCATTAAGGGCTAATCCCAATATGGAAATGTTGCCAATTTATACTTAGGGTCTAGGTCTAATAAAGGATCCACTGCTAATTCTAGACCATGATGGAAAGAACAAAATCAGTCCGCCACGACATCATTTACATTAGGACCTATACTTCGCGAAGGAAAGGTACCATCCCAATAGATTCCTTTAGGCCCCTTATGAGGCATTATAGTCTGAATGATTCTTTTGTTTCTTTATTACTTACTTTCTAGATTTCACATTTAAACATTATTAATTCTTAAGTCATACCAATAAGTTCCATGCTTTACACATTCCATACGTTAGTATCAAAGTACTCAATTCAAAAGTAAAACATTTATATTTCAAAAACATTTCAAACATTGTAGCACCCGAATTACAGATATAATTTCTACATATCATTTATGGAATTTCTGTTGGCTACGAAGTGGTGAAGGGGTCACTACGATGTGGCATTCTTCCAGGGTCACTTTTGCATTAAATGGATGCCATGGTATGTCCATGCATTTTCCATGACGTGGCAACTCGTTTTTGGAAAACCCAAAATTTCCAGGTTTCGTTCGCTATTTAAGAGAAGTAATGGCTAGGGTTTCCTCCACCATTAGTCTCTATCACCCTCCCCCCCCCCCCCCCCCAAAATCACCCTTGATAAAACCTAGCCTCCCTTTGAAGTTCAGGGCTCACTTTTGGTGTTTTTGTGATCTTAGAAGGAAGAAGAAGGAGTTTTAGTGCATAGATCTTCAAGCAACTTGTCCTTCTCATTGTAATTCCTCAGGTTTCCACCTTTTCGGATATCTCTTCTTAGATCTAGGTTTTGCTTCATGTTTCGGCTCAATTTTGAGTTTGAGTTGGATAGATGAGATAAAGTTTGCAACTTTATATCTCACGTTAGGCCTTTTGTCACCATATCATATGGATTTGGAAGTTGTATGAGTTTAGGAACATATTGCATGAGTATTAGGTGATTTTATCTTCATTTTGACCTAGATGGGTAAAGGACATGCATGGGTCATGTGTTGTGACATCTCGCCAGGTTTTCGGGTTTTGAGTTTTGAATCTGGGTCGGAGATCCAGGTCCGATGGCATTTGTGTATTCTCGACTTGGTACCTAGCAAGAACCACAACATATCTTTAGATTTTATCCAAGTCTGAAGCCCCAGAAGCAAGCTCCGACGATCAAGTCAAATCGGTGAAGATGATGAACAGGTTTCTACTATTCGGAAAGAACTACTTTCGTGTGTGGGTTATATGTTTAGCCTTGGCGGCTGTGTAAAGGTTGAGATAGAAAGGATGAACCCTCTAGGGTTTTTTCTATGAGAGAGAAGATGGCTCCCAAAGGTGGAGGACATGTTCTATTTATAAGGGACCATTAGGTCAGAAGGGAAGTCGTAACACTTGAATTACTGGTATGTTACTTATGGTTCTTGTGTATTTATTAATTTGCAATTTGGTCCTTTTGTTGTACGTGGGGTGTACCACAAGGTACGCTTAGTGTACAAGTTGTAAAGCGAGTACGCCGGGTGTACCAAGTGGTACGCTTAGCGTACTCATGTAAAGGCTTGGTCGATGTTTTAGATGCGTACACGGGGCGTACAGCCTTATACGCAAGGCGTACGCAAGGTTTAATGACAACCCTAATTTTCAAGTATGGAGACTATATAAGCATCCTTATGGCTTTTGAAACCCTCATTACTCAGCCTCCTCAGACCCTTAAGTATCATATTTAAAACCCTAATTCCCTCTCTTGCATTTTGAGCTTATAATGTCCATTTTGGTGTGTTTTGTCCTATTTTCAAGAAAGGAGAAGGTAGGAGAAAGGTAGTGGTTCAAGGAGGAGCTTGTAGATCTGGATTATTTGCTCCATTTCTGGCTTGTTTGAGGTATAAAGTCTTAATCTTGCTCTTTAGAATCTTAGATCTCCCTTGTTTGAGTTTTAGACCCTTTTTGGTCCCATAGATGAGATGTTATGGTTTAATATCATTTCTGAAGCTTAGAGTTGCCACTCTTGGTCTTCTTTTGGTCCTAGAGTCATAAAGTTGTCATCTTTGAAGCTTACATGCATCCATGCATGAGTTATGGCCATTTTTTATGAAAGCGGAATGTTAAAAATTGAAGTTGGGATATTTTGGGTCATGCAAAGTCACCAAATCAGTAACCTTATGGTTCTAGATGCTCTTTGGGACTCAGATATGTGTTTTGGACTATTAGGCTTAACTATTAAGAGCTTAATGGAAAAGGTTGGGTTAATGGAGGAGTACGTTGGGCATACAAGTCAGTACGCGCAGCGTACAAGCCATGCAGCGAGTACGCTTAGCATACAGCTGAGTTAGCACGATTGGGCCACTTCTTTAGACCACTTACTCAGTCAGTTTAGGTTTCGCATCTTTTGGGCATACAAGTCAGTATGCTTAGCCCCACTTACTCATTCAGTTTGGGCTTCGCATCTTTTGGGCCTTGGTTGGGCCACTTATTTGGACCTTGTTGCTTTGGGCCTTTTGGGCCATCTGAAACCATGCTTTTGAACTAAGGAAAATTATCGGGCTTTAGGGTGAGGCCCATATGAGGGTTGGGCCCAATTTGGAAAATTGGGCCATAAGTGGGCCTTGGTGGAACAATTTATTTTGGGCCTTTTGATTTGTGAATTTGGGCCTCAATTTTGGTTCAAACTACATCAAGGGTAAAATAGTCATTTTGACTATTTTACCCTAAGTATGGATTATTGGTTATATTTGGAACCCAAGTGTTAATTGGGTGTTGTTTGGATTGTTTAGCTCGGGGAGTCGTCAAGTCAGCAGTTAGGTATTTCTTTTAGTGAGATTCAATATTCGAGGTGAGTTTCCTCACTAGATTTAGCAGATCTAAGGCACCAATGTCAGCCCTTACTGATTATGCTAGGATGCTAGGAGTCTGCGTGACCCTTACATGTGTTATGTGCTACTATGTATGCCTGGCGGGGCTCAATATCAGGCGAGGCCTGAGGATTGGAACATATTCTAGTGTTTATGATCATTATATGTGTTAGCACGATAATGTGATATAGATTGTATGTGTATAGTAGGCGAGGCCCAGTGACAGGCGAGGCCTAAGAATAACAGATATGTAAACCTAGCGGGGCTCGATGTTAGGTAGGGCTAGATGCCAGGCGACGCCTGATGTAAGGTGGGGGCCCTGTATGTGATTTATTATGTATGGTATGTGGTAGTTTGGGGAACTCACTAAGCTTTGTGCTTACGGTTTTCAGTTTATGTTTTAGGTACTTTCGGTTCCAAGGGGAAGGGCTCGGGATGACTGCATCGCACACATCACATGGATTCCACTTTTGAGAAATCATTCTGATTATTATGTTATTAAGATACTATATTCATTTGATATGTATGGATAATGTTTTTGGAATACTGGTTTATTTATATTAAAAATGAATTTTTTGGATCATATTTTTGGGACGTTACAAGTTGGTATCAGAGCCTTGGTTTGAGGGATTTGGGCACACTCTCACGTGTTTCTGAACTTAAACTGAGGGTTTGATAAAGTTTTTCAAACAGTAAAATATTTTAAGAAAAGGGTTTTTCTAAGATAAGAAAGGGTATGGTGCATGCATACAGCCGAGCTCAAGTAAGTTCTTAAATTACCCATACATGTTATTTGATATGCTTTGATCTATGATTTTGTGAACCACATTCTAGTTAGGGCTAAGGATCTGCTCATTTTTTGCATGGTATTATGCTAGGAGAGATGCATTTGTATGCATGTTGTATAAGCTTGTAGACTTGCATGCTAGTACTAATCAGTCATTGATAGGACGACCTGTTTAGGTTATGCTTGGTTCTTGATGCTCGAATGTTGCTTACTTTGTGCTTTTAGGATTTCTAACTAGCTTCAGCTAACTAGTAAACGAATATGCTAAGCTACATATTACAAGAACGAAATAATTTTAGAGGGTTAGGTTTTAACTCTATTGCACAACTCTTTTTTGAGTCCAGCCGTTGTAGTGTGAGACCTCTCATTCAAAGAGTTATCTAGTTTTAATGATATGTAATTATATTCGTGAGCTAGTTAAAGGAAGTTAGCGGGAGTTCCTTCTGCAGCTGATGGTGGAGAGTAGTGTGGAGTTTGCCCTAGGAAAACCTAGGATGAGATCTATGTTTTTTTATGGATACTACAACATCCTATGGTGCACATACAACCCTAAATGCCTTGGATCTATGTTTCTCTAATTATACATTCAATATTGTTTCCAAAGCATAAAGCCTACAACTAGCATACAATTGACATAAACAACATAAAAGTGAGTTATAGAATTACCTCTTTGTTGTAGCTTGTAGTTTTGGTCTTTAAAAAATTAGCACCTCAAATGTGATGCCTCAAATGGTTCACAAACACCATGAACAAAGGAGGACTTGATAGAGAAGCTAGTTAGCACACAAAATCATTTATCACCCTTCTTAGAATGCATGGGGCCGATTTTGGTGACTATGGGTTCCTTTTATAGTGTGGCAAAATCTAGGGTTACATCCATGCAAACCCTTATTCACATGACCTTTCATATTACTTAGGCTCCATGGCTTAAACCTCCATGGACTCTCCATGGACTATCATATTGGTTTAGCCCATCCTAAACAACCATGGATCATTGGCCCACACTATAAGAATCATTGATTTACTAAATCAGTCCCCATATATTTAATTAGTCTCTTTTGAACACTAAATTAATTCTTGATCAATACTAATCAAATAATATGATTTCATATTAATATATTAGAACTTATAATATATTAATAAATCATAAATAACCTGTTATAAAAAGTCCATCCTATCAAATTGCTCTGGTGATATGCAACCCGAATCGCCATTCTACTCTCGGGTCAAGTACATACCAATTATAGTTATGGGGTTAGACACCTAATCCAACAGTCTCCCACTTGGATAAGTCTAATAACTATTATTGCAAGTACGACTCTAAAATCCCGGCTAGCAATCATAACTCTTAAAAGCCGTTGTCGAACTCTGACTTAGTCACTGACGCATATATCAGATTAAGATCATATATTCCTCCATTCTAGATATCGTATGGACACGGGACATGGATTATAAACATTCTCCCTATCCATTTTTTGTTTCCCAATTTTCGATTTATGACGATTGACTAATTGAACAAATCAAATCAGTCCAGGCTTGGACAAGCGCTTAGGATGTCATCACTAAATCATCTAGGGCCCACATATATCGCTTTTATCCCTCTAACGGTAAAAGGAATGGATAAACTTCGACTCATATGCTTGCTATACTTACTCATGAAATCACACACAACAATGCATTTTATAACACCAAGTTACTGGTGCATTTACGCATCATCAATGTTCAACCGATTTGTAAGCTATAACTCACACGTCTCTGTTTTAAGAATATAGGATATTATCGTCTCACAATCACTCGTGATAAAATCCATGAAGTGATTTATATGATCATGGGTTTAATCCAATACTCGAATCTTATTCCATGAGTACGCACGAACACTACAACAAACTTGTGCTATGTCTAAAACACTTAAACAATCTACAGTCAGATTCATGATAGTCTTTCCTCAATACCTACTTCTAAAGTACGATCGAATGTTGATAGTTTGAACAATCTTATTATTCTAGAAGTTAAAACATGCAAAGTGAAACACAAGAATAATCGAATCCAATATGGTCTCAGAACTTATGAATATAAATAAAACACCTTTTATTTAATCACCATATTGATTACACATTATTCATTGTATAATGTTTCGATTAATCAACTTAATACTTGAATTAAAACAATAGTTATGCCATGCTCCAAGCATGCACACTACATTTTCATAAGGTCCTCTCTTTGTGAAATAGATGAGAGGACAACATTTCAATGATGCTCATTTCATGATTCCAAATCCTTATCGTACACATAAGAATACCAAATTCTTTCCATTTGCTAAAATCTGTTAGATTCTAAACTTATATGCAATTATCCATATGTAATGACTATGCACAAAAGTCACAGAGACTTGGCAACAGACATTTCAAAGTATTCCAATGGAGATCAATTCCATGGAAACGAAGTCTCACATTCAAAGTACATTCCTTTGAACATCCTTCTTGCATTAAGTTTTCTAATCTTATACAGATTTAAAGAATAACTTCCACTTATGGAAACATTTCCATATTCCCATTTTGACTATCACAACTGAACAAGAGTTACCTCTTCCCAGAGTATGTCAATATGGTCCTTCCAAAATTCAGAATATACTTCCAACAATCCATTAGCAACCAATCTTTGGTAAACCTCAGATTGTCCTCGACAATTACATAACCATTTTAGTCATATCCCGTTCTAGTCCCTTTTCCCTCTTAATGCTATAGGCATTTGGAAAATTTGAACATATTAATGTTATAGCATATGTAATCGATCCTATACCCGAAGCATATGGATACGATACATAATGTCTAACATAAAGACGTGATACTTTACCAGTCTCTTTCTATAACATTTCCATATATAGAATTTCCTTATGTCGAATCTTTTCAACATAATATTCATATATATATATATATATATATATATATATATATATATATATATATATATATATATATATCCATGACAAAATTTGATTAAAATCTCAATCTAATCTTTTAGATTTGAAATGAAGTATGTATTCCTCTCCCATTAATTATAGCAAAACAATTTTTCAAACCCTGCAACTATTCGAATTGAAGCTTTTGTTTTCTATAATTAACATTTCTAACTCGCAACACTTAACATAATAATTGTGCTCCCACTAGCATAATAATTACATTCTTATTAGCATAACACTTATGTTCCCGCTAGCTTTGACATGTACCCAGAAATCTGCTGGACTTCTAGAAATCAATACTTATTGACTTTCTTACCAAAGTTCAAATTTCTTATACAAGATGATTCGATAAGACTTTATCTAGGCTTCTCAAATTCATACACCTTTCCTTAGATAGCTCACATGTGTGTCTAAACAATTTTAGAACTTACAGCCATAAGTCTGAAATGTTTAGACCTTTTTCCATTTCTCATAATTCGAACTATGAAGATGGATGTCGTAATCATAATCGAATTTGAGAATGCAAATAACACAATTTCTATCTCCCACTAGAATAGGTAACATTTTGGCATTTAGGATTTGGGTGAGCCGATATTTGGGAGCAGAGTATTGATCAGCTATTTGTCAGACTGTGAGGTGAGTCTTCCTCATTGTACTTATGGGTCGAAGGCACAAAGGTCGGCCCATTGAATTGAATATCATGTTATATGATAGTATGTTATTATGTTGTAGAGGATTGTAAGATCGGTATCCAGGTATGTAGGACGTTAGCATGCGGTAGTTATCTCTAGATCTGTTTGTTTGTCTATTGATTGGTTATATCTTTATCTATTATGTATATGTCGCATGTTATGTTTGGTTGGGTTGAGGCGGTCCTGCTTTGTGTTGAAGTCCAAGATACCCGGTGCGATCCAGAATGATTGTAGGCCCTGCGAGGCGGTCCAATCAGGACAAAGGTCCACAGTGCAATCTGGATAGGCTATATATGAGGTGGTCCAGTCATGCCGAAGGCGTGGAGAGCGGTCTAGATAGGTTGTAGGCCCTGCGAGGCGGTCCATTCAGGCTGAAGGCTTGGTTATGAATGATGTTTTTTGTTTTGTTTATGTGGTCGTACTTTGGGGGAACTCACGAAGATTTGGCTTATGATTTAGTTTATTGTTTCATGTACTTTTGATGATCGTGGAAAGGCGAAGGCGTGACCGTACACATCCTCCTGTTTTATGGCCTTATGATTTTGGGATACTCTGATATTGATAAACACTTTGGAAACAATGATTTTCAAACATTTTATGATTATGGGTTGTTTTGAAATGTTTAAAATTTGTTGTGATTTTTGAGATGTTACAAGTTGGTATCAGAGCCCAGATTTGAGGCAATTGGATAAGCACTCGTGCGAATCCAGACTCAAACTAAGGATATTAAAAGGTTTTAAAATGATTTTCAAAATTTTTTTCAAAAGTAACCAAGGAAGGATGTGATGTGTACGATTAGTTGAAGCCAGTAAGTATACCCCCAATTTACCACACAATTGACTGTTATTATGTTATGTAAAACAACATGCTAGTGATAGGCTATGGATCTTTAGGAATTTCATTATAGAATTGCCTGATTATATGATACCTGATACCCTAGGGTTCTTCCTTATATGAAATTGACATCATTACTGTAGTTTCTTAGTGTATGCATCAGCATCGTATATAACCAAGATTTTTTAGCCTGAGAATGTTTCATTTAGCCTTATTTCCTATTCCTTGTCTGGTTGTGAGATGAGGGTAGAATGAAGTATTCGGTTGTCTATAGGATCCAACATTATGTATGATGAGCATACACGAGTGTTTCAAGGTTGGATGAAGTTTCATGGACAAGTTATGTGGGGTTAGCCGACCAGCATGAGAATATCTAGCCTTTCTCTAGGAAATGAGAATAGGGTGTATGTGTATTCTAGTGAGTGTTGTTAGGGTCGTTGTGATGATACCCTGAGACAAATATGGGTAGGTGCGAAAGGTAGTATGGGCTCGTACTACTGGAAGCACAGGACTCGTACGCGTAATAGGGAAGTCACATCCCCTAGGGTTTTGTTGGGGAATAGTTCCTATGGTATGATATATGTTTTATCTAATATCTCATTGGTTTATTTCCGGTATGGTGGTTACGAGGCGATTTGAGATAGGATCCAGATCAGGAGCTAGAGCAGGTGGCTTGGATGGGCCAAGATTAATTGAAGGACGGGTTAGGGAGATAATTCCTGAAGAGGTTGTTTCTATTGTCCGACAGCAGATACCAGAGCTATTTGGGTCTATCAAGACCATTATAATGGAGTTCCTTGATGACCGATATGTTGCATTTTCTAAGACTATCGTTGCGGTAGGGATTGGCGTTGGGTGAGCTTTCTAATACCGAGACTTCAACAATACAAAGCCACCGGTGTTTGATGGGGTTTAGGATCCGATCATTTCCATGAGGTGGATTTCAGATGTTGAGGGATGTTTCCTTACTTGCTCTTTCCCAGCTGACTAGAAGGTAAAGTGCGCTCTGAACCTTCTTCGGTCTGGAGCGAAGGATTGGTGGAGGCTGGTTACTAGTTCATACATCCCAAAGCAGCGAGTTGCAGTATCATGGGAGCAGTTCTATAAGATGTTATGCTCGAGATATGTTCCATTGGTAGAGAGGGAGAGGCTGGCCCATGAGTATTTGGATCTGAGATAGGGGACCGAGTCGGTGATGGAGATCACCAAGATACTTATAGAGAGAGTTATGTTTTGCCTTGATTTTGCTGCTTCTGAGCAAGCTCAGATGACCCGGTACTTGAGCATGATCATGATAGATATCCATCAGTTAGTGTCTACTCAACGCTATGGTTCACTCCTTAATTTGTATAAGGCCACGACGTGGCGTGAGATTGAGATGGAGCTCCAGAAGAGGGAGAAGAGGCATGCCCCTGTGTAGTCGCAGCCTGCCGCGAAGCGAGATAAGGCCGCTGATGTGAGACTTGGGAGTCAGAGGGGCCGTACTTGCGGTAAGTGCGGAAAGGTTCATGAAGGTCCGTGTCGATTTACTTATGGATGCCACAAATATGGCAAGGAGGGGCACTATGCAAGGTATTTTCGCCATCCGTCCCCAGTTTCGAGTACCAGGATTTGCTACCACTATGATCAGGTTCGCCATGTGAAGGTCAATTGTCCATTGCTCGCCGTCAAGCTGGCACAGGCCCCGTCGCTAGCGACTCTGAGGATTAACTATGGGCGCCAGGGGAGAGCGGACCCCTGAGGGCTCGGGACCGTGCTTTTCAGCTCACTACCGAGGAGGCCAGAGCAGCGCCAGACGTCGTGACTGGTATATTTCCATTTATTGTTCTGTGTATTATTTTATGGTATGCTTATATTTATGTTTCTAATAGGTACATTCATAGTGAATTCCTTGCATGCCCTTGTGTTATTTGACTCGGGCACGAGTTGTTCCTTCGTGTCTTGATCTTTTACTAGGGATTTTGGTATGCCCATTTGTGAGTAGGATTGTCCGTTGTGGGTTTCTATCGCCAACGAACATGGGGTTTTCGCATCCAGAGTGTATCAGGGTTGTGTATTGGAGATCTTCGGGGTGCCTTATCCAATATATTTGATCCCTATCCCCAAGGGGATGTATGCGTGATAGTGGGTATGGATTGGTTGAGCAGGTTTGGTGCTATGATAGACTGCGAGGGACAACAAGTAGTAGTTTGAACCCCAACTAGGGGAGAACTGGTTATCTATGGAGAGGGTACTAGGGTTGGCTCAGGGTTTTGTTCGGTAGCCGGGGCATGGTAGTATATTCAGCATGGGTGTGCGGGTTATCTTGCTTATGTGGTTGATACTCAGGTAGGGATCATGTATATATTTCAGATGTGCCATTTGTTAGGGATTTTGTCGATGTATTCTCGGAGGAGTTACCCTGTGTGCCTCCCGAGAGGCAAGTTAAGTTCAGGGTTGGTCTAGTGCCAAGTATAACTCTGATTACCAAGGAACTGTACCACTTGGCACCACCTAAGATGCATGAGTTGTCCTCTCAGCTTCAGGAGTTCTTAGGAATGCAAGTCATCAGACTGAGCAGTTCTCCGTAGGGAGCGTCGATACTGTTCGTCTAAAAGAAGGATGGTTCACATCGGATGCGCATTGATTACCGGGATTTAAACAAGTTAACGGTGAAGAACCATTATCCCCTTCCGTAGATTGATGACCTCTTTGATCAGTTGTAGGGTGCATCTTGGTTCTCCAAGATCGATCTGAGGACCGGATATCATCAGGTGAGAATGAGAGAGGATGACGTGGAGTGGACTGTGTTCCGGACTCATTATGGGCATTGCAAATTCGTGGTGATGCCATTTGGGCTCACTAATGCGCCATCAGTGTTTATGCATTTGGTGAATCGAGTGTGCAAGCCGATGCTTGACCGATCTGTTATTGTGTTCATTGAAGATATCTTGGTGTATTCCAAGAATAGAGAACAACACAAGGAGCACCTACGAAAGCTTTTGGGAGTATTGAGGAAGGAAGGGTTGTATGCCAAGTTCTCAAAGTGCAAGTTTTGGTTACGAGATGTCAAGTTCTTGGGACATCTTGTTAACTAAGATAGGATTTTGGTCGATCCAGCCAAGATCGAGGTCGTGATGTGGTGGGAGGTTCCGAAATCTCCCTTAGAGATCAGGAGTTTCGTGGGTTTGGCGGGATACTATCTGAGATTCATTCAGGACTTCTCCAAGATCGTAGTATCCCTCACTCGTATGACGTGGAAGGGAGTGGATTTCTGGTGGGGCCCTGAGCAGCAGGTTGCTTTTGAGACAATGCGGCAGAGGTTATGTGAGGCCTCGGTGTTGAACCTTCCAAAGGGTGTTGAGCATTTCGTGGTATTTTTCTGATGCATCCATCACTGGTTTGGGGACAGTCCTTATGCAGGGGGGACGAGTGATTGCTTATGCTTCTTGGCAGCTGAAGCCACATAAGGCACGATATCCTACTCATGACCTGGAGCTAGGGGTAGTGGTGTTTTCACTCAAGATTTGGAGACATTATCTTTATGGAGTCCATTGTACTGTTTACACGGATCACAATAGTTTATGATATTTTATGGACCAGCCGAACCTGAACATGAGGCGGCGCAGGTGGCTGGACGTGGTCAAGGATTATGACTGTGAGATCCTTTACCGTCCAGGTAAATCGAATGTGGTAGCGAATGCCTTGATCCCCAATTCGGTTGGATCTTGAGTTGGAGAGATGTGTGTGAGGATATCCGTTGATTCTCCACTTTTGGGTTTGATTATAGAGGCTCGGACAGAGGTAGTTAGGAAGGAAAACTAGAAACAGGAGAGTATTAGGGGCGAGATCAACAGGTTTTTCATTAATAGTCAGGGGCTATTTACTCGGTGTGGTCGAGTTTGGGTTTCATTTTCTGGGTGGATCAGGCAGATAGTGTTGGAGGAGGCTCATAAGTCTCAGTTTTCTATACACCTGGGAACCACCAAGATGTATCGGGATTTGAGATCGAGTTACTGGTGGTCGTGTACGAAGAGGGAGATAGCCTGGTATGTTTAGAGGTGCTTTACATGTAGGATGGTCAAGGCCGACAACAAAGGCTGCATGGCAAGCTGCAGCCTTTGGAGGTTCCCATGTGGAAGTGGGAACAGATCACCATGGATTTTATCACCAAGTTGTCGAAGACTGCCAAGGGTTTTGATGCTATATGGGTCATCAAGAATTACAAAACTTGCCCTCTAGTTTTAAAAGTTGAAAAGTCTAAATTAAGAAACATTGAATTCATAGAAACCCTAGTAATTTGAAAAGTTTTCAAAAATGTAACTCATGGGTTCATGACTTAAAATTAATTAAATAGTTTTAAATTGATTTAGCATCTTGATGTTTTTGAATAGTTCAATTAACTCTTATTGACTTTATTAATAGTTAATTAAATGTTTAATTAAAAGAGTATTATTAAATCCATAATCATATGGTTTAAGTTTAATTAAATTAAGAGTATAATTTGTTAATAGATTAAACCATCAAGTATTTTAAAAGTTTAAAATACACCCTTATACTATATAAAATGAAAAGTATAATATATTATATATGTATATGTTAAAAGTCACTCTTACTGTTAGTAGGTCTCATTCACGAAGCTAGTCTATAAGGGGTGTTTAAGGAAGTGGCCTATAAAATGACCGACATAAGTTAAAAGTCAGTCTTACCGTCAGTAGTCACTCTTACCCACCGCACTCTTGACCAGTGGAGGGTTGTTAGCCGAACGTGTTTGACAGGACATTTAAATCCTCATTAAAAGTATAATGAAATATAAAGTAACTAAAATTTTATAAATTTCCAATCTTAGTTACATTAGGAAAAATGTGAATTTGGTGCTAACCCATGAAATTGTACTTTGCACCTTGCTTAGTCGTTAATGGAGCGTGTGTGGTTACCCGACAAACGAATTTGAGACTAGCAAGGGTGGAAAATGGTAGCTTGATGTTAATCATGGATCAATGGAGTGTGTGTGGTTAACGACGCATTGATTAAGTGATATGTAACATCGAGAGTACCAAACTAATTTGCATGGTTAAAACACCTACTTTGTGATCCTCGTATCCCAGTCACAAACTTGAAGGGCATAATCGAGATTAAACATGTTATTGAAAAGTTAAATGAATTTCAAAGGATCTAGGAATTTCAATTCATTTAAAACCTAAAGTTCATTTTCGTTTTTCATGGTGAAAATTGGTAAATCGTCATTTACCAACCTTCAAATATTTTGCAGTTGGATTACGGCATCCCTCTTATGAATTGTAAAATATTGTGTTGGGTCCTAGCCTTAATATTTCATTTTGGGTGTTATATTAAGGACTTAAATCAACTAACTTGAATTTCTCCCTTATACGATGTCGCACAATTGGATCGTGGAAACGTATATCGTGTTTCACTTCCTCCATTTCTTCCAATAATTCTCCCTAACCCACATGTTCAAAGACTTGAAAAGTTTAAGGACACTCAAACCCTATTGGCAAGCAAACACTAAGATGGAAGGTCTGTGTGTGCACATGTCATGGAGATAAAGTCACACATTGACAGACTTGGAATGTTAGGGATCGTTGTCTAGAGGAAGTAGGATGTTGACTTGGTTTTTCAGTCACTTCCTAAGTCATATAGTGAGTTCATTAAAGATTATTATATAACAGACCACAACATGTCTCTTATCGATCTTACATATTTGCTAATTGATACTGAATCAGCAATGACTTGGCGCACTGGTAAAGCAAATTTGAATGGAAGATCTACTTCCCAAACTTCCATAGACAATTACAATGGAAACATTGGAAGTCCAGAAAATATTTCTCTTTCCAAGGGAAAGGGAAAGGGTAAGTCTGAGATTGTCCCATGTACCATTTTGAAAGAGTCTGTTTGCTTCTATTGCCAAGAGAAGTGACATTGGTTGCAAACCTGTCGTATCTACCTGAAGGACCACAAGGATGATAAAGTCAAAATGTTTGACTCTGCTTCAGGTAAGTCCACTATCTAATTATATTAAGTTCCTACTTGGAGATTCTTAATACATGATGTAATGTAATTACATTTTGATGTTTTGTAGGATCGAAGAAAAGAAAGGAAGCTTAAAGGAAGAGTATGCTAAATCTGATCACGAAGAGATGGATTTCGATCGTATGGTTTGATGATCAGATTTTTGAGCTGCTGCTTAGGAGTTATGATAGATTTCTTAGAAATATTTAGGAACATTGTTTTCATATGTAATTCCATTGTAAGGATAAGTTTTTCCAGAAATTTTATAAATAAAATAAATTTTTGTTTTTTATCTTATTTTATATTTCCTTGCAATTGCATTTATGAAAATTGATGTATGTATGTTTCTATTTTTAGCAATATTGATTTGATTCTTTCATTTGTGGTAGTGTCTAAATTTACCAAATAAGGAAAGATTCTCATCAACCAAGTTTCATTTGGACAAAAACTTGGAATCATGCAACTTGTATTGTATGATGAATGAGAACCTTCGTCATTTGGAAATTAAGACTAATTCCTTGTTCACATGTATATGTCAGTCAAGTGAAGGACTAAGGAATCTAGTACACATCATTGTGCACTGGTCAGGTCCACCACAAAGAACAATAAGACTATTCATTATGATTTACTAAAATTTTGGTAAATATGGTTATGCTTACAAGATTAAGTGTGATTCTGAATCGTTGAAAAAGTTTCAATGTATAGCAGAACGAATAAAAGGAATCAAACAGGTAGAAAGATTAAAAGTTTCTCCAATCTAAAAGGAAAAGATAATACTTTAGTATCATGTTTTATGATCATCTTAATGATTATGAAAACCATATCACAATTGATCCTCTAAGGACACGTTAGTACACTTGTATGGCTAAGAAGAGGAATCGGGAATTATTGAAATGGTTAAATTAATTAAAGAGAGTCATACTTCGTTCCAAAATCGAGTCTTAGAGTCATTCTCCAAGATCGTAAATTGAGTGACATATCTTAAGTAGGTTTATAACACAAATTTAATTGGTAGTTTTGATGTCTTAGATAAGACAAAGACCAACTGAGACCGATTATATGAAGTGTTATTCTTGATAAGAATCCACACTAACTCATGAATATTTTTTTGTCAAGGAATGTTTCTTAACAAGAGAATCTTATATGTCAAGAAGTCAGTGGGAGTATTAAAGACCTTTAAAAGTTTCAAGAACTAATAAAGAATAAACATATTGTTTATCACTAGCACATGACTTAAGGTTTGTAAACTATCGTGTTGGCATATTCTTGTTTTTGTCCTCATTCCGGTTAGAGCTAACTATGTATGTGAGTTCTATGAGTTCTTAATTGTTTGCATAAGGCAAAGCATCTTGATCAGTAAGGGTGATCTGCTGAATAACTTGGAAGACATGGTAGGCCCTTGTGCTACCAGGTGACAACAAATTAAGATTGAACAAGTTCAGTCCATATCAGTTTGGATTTGTCACTAACCTTGTCTTATGATGTAACAACCTGATATTTCAAGTCAATGTAATAGTCTAAGTCAACTATTGTAACTAGTTTTTAAAGTAATAAAGAGAAATTATTTGAATATTATGTGCAATTACTTATTTATAAAGATGTGTAAATTAAGATAAAAATGATCGTCAAAAATAAAATGTTAGATAAACTCGATATCTATGAAGAAACGTGTAGTGGTCATGACAAGGTTTCTGGATATATAAAGAACGCTGAAATCCAAGTTATAACAAAGAAGTTATGACCTATCGAAATTTCTCGACGGAAACGGCACGATGCTGTGTGATGTAAAAGCGAAATTATAATAAAATACATTTTAGCCTTAACAATCTAAATAAAAGTCTTAGCATACATAAAACCGAGAGCGTGCATAAAAAGAACATCTAGATCTGACTTCGTACGAGGAAGTTATGATTTTTCTAAGATTCGACAAAGCAGTATACAACTCGAAATTCGAATTAAAGATCGAGCGATTTTTAGCCGACACAAGCTAAACGACAATCGAAGATCTCGTCATTTGTAGTTCAATAGAAAAAAGACAGATGAAAACGGACATCGGATGAAAAAGTTATGATTCATTAACGAACTTTTCTTGTCCCGACCTGTTAAAAATATAATATTAAAAACAAATTCAAAATCAGCCGACGAAGTCTAAACTAAAGTCGTAGAGTACAATCTCACTTACATGTGGATATAAAGAACATTGAAAACAGAGCTCGTATGCAAAAGTTATGAATTTTTGAAGTTTTGGGCACAAACTTCGAAGCTTATCCGAAGGGGAACGCCCCGTGTTCGCATGCAGTGACACGTATCTCGCATCTTGACATGTCCGAAGCTCGGAATTTGAGCAGCAGATAAGCCTCGCTCCGAACGCGCTGCGTACAAAGGAATGCACTGCGCTCTGGAACACACAACATCCCTCGCAGGAACGCCCTGCGTACCCAGGTCAAAAGCCTCCTATAAATAGGATGTGAGGCCTACGGGTTTAGTTTACAAATTCCATTTCTCCTTTCACTTTAAACACCCTTTTAAGCCACTTTTAACCCCTCGAAGCCTAGGGAAACCCCCTTAACACAAGAAGAAAGCCCGGAGCCCCGAAGTCCTTGAGAAAATAATATTTTTCAGTCGAAACTCTACCCGGATAAAACCCGGTTTCAACAGAAACTCGTGGTTTCGTCAATAAAAATCATTTCTAGAAACGAAGCTCTGTCCAAATCACCACTTATCAAGTGAGTTCATATGCCTACACTTTTTATAAGCTTTTTCCATCTTTTAAAGGGGGTGAATACAAGTTAAACACTAGGAAACTTGTGTTAAAAATACAAACCATTGTTTATATTTTCTTATAGATTATATAACTATGACATGAAAACATATGCATATAGAACATGTTATGATACAACAGTTATCAGTTCAAATGAAACATATATTGTAAAATATAATAGATATAGTTTGGTTTACAGTCTCATTATTTTACCCCTTTCAAGGCAAAGAAACGAATATATAAAAATACGATTATTTTTATATTATAACATGATGAATTGGGTAACAGTTTCATGCATGAATACTTTCAAATAAAAAAACACGTATCTCGTTGGAAAATTGTGAGTCATTCGTCTTCATTGTATCTACCCAAGGTATACATGAATGTCCTGTTTTATAACCAGAATCTCCTCCCGAAGAGCGTGATACTTGTGTATAGATCTATACATGATTGATGACCCCGCACCCTGGCCGTTAGCTACAACACGACCGACAGGTTATGTTGGGTTTTGAGCACTATAACACTCCTATGGTACACATGCAACCCTAAATGCTTTGGATCTATCTTTTCTCTAATCATACATGCATTTTGTTTTTCCAAAGCATTCACCCTAGCTAGCATACAATCAAATCTATATAATAAAAACTTAGTTTGGATGCTTACCTCTTGAGTAGGGTAGAGTTCTTAACCATTGAAACCTTGAGCACCTCAAGTGTGATGCCTCTATTGGTTCACAAACACCATATGCAAGAGGAGGCTTGAGAGAATAGGTTAGGAAGCTCAAAATCGTGTATCACTCTCTTGGAATGGTGGGGCAACTGATTTTGGCTCTAGGAGACTCTATTTATAGTGTCACAAATGCTAGGGTTACACTTTGTAAACCCTAATGACCTTTCATATACTTAGGCTCCATGGGTTAACCTCCGTGGACTATCCATGGATTATCTTATTGGTTTAGCCCATCCTAAATAACCATGGATCATTGTCCCATAGTACAAGAATCATTGATTTACATAATCAATCCTCATATATTTAATTAGTCTCTTTTGACCACAAAAGTAATTCCAAATTAATTCCTGATCAATATTAATTAAATAATATGATTTCATATTAATATATTATACTTGTAATATATTAATAAATCATAAATAACCTTATTCTCAAAAGTCCATCCTATTAAATTGCATCGGTGAAGGCAACCCAAAAAGGACCATGCTACAATCGGGTCAAGTACTCTCCCATCTTTTCAGATTAGAGAAACTTTTATCTTTCTACCTAATTTGATTCTTCTTATTCGTCCTGTTGTACATTGAAATTTTTTCAATGATTCAGAATTATACTTAAACTTGTAAGCATAACCATATTTACTAAACTTTAGTAAATCATGAAGAATAGTCTTATTGTTCTTTGTGATGGACCTAATCATCATACAACCAAGTGTACCCGATCCCCTAGTCCTTCACTTGACTCACATATGCATGTGAATAAGGAATTAGTCTTAATTTCCCAAAGATGAAGGTTCTCATTCATTATACTATACAAGTTGCATGATTCCAAGTTTCTATCCAACTGAAACTTGGGTCATGAGAATATTTCCTTATTTGATAAATTTAGACACTACCACAAACGATCGAATCAAATCCATATTGCTAAAATAGAAACATACAAGCATCAATTTTCACAAATGCCATTGCAAGAAAATATAAATAAGATAAAAAATCAAAATTTTATTTATTTTTAAAAGGTGCGGAAAAACTTTTGCTTACAATACAATTACATATGAAAACTATGCTATTACAAATTTCTAAGCAATCTATCATAACTCCTAAGCAGTAGCTCCAAAATCCGATCATCGAATCAAGCGAGCATAATCCATCTTTTCACGATCAGATTCAACTCACTCTTCTCTTAAGCTTCCTTTCTTTACTTTGATCCTACAAAACATCAAAATGCGACACTGTCACATCATGTATTAAGAATCTCCAAATAGGAACTTAATAGAGTTAGATAATGGACTTACCTAAAGCAGAGTCAAATTTTTTGACTTTACCATCTTTATGGTCTTCAAGTAGATACGGAAACTTCGCAACCAATGTCCAATCTCTTGGCAATAGAAACAAATGGATTCTTTGGGAATGGTACACGGGACAATCTCAGACTTACTCTTTCTCTTTCCCTTGGAAATAGAAATCTTTTCTGGACTTCCAATGTTTCCATTGTCAATGTCCATGGAAGTTTGGGAAGTAGATCTTCTAATCAAATTTGCATTACCAGTGCGCCAAATCATTGCTGATTCAACAGAAATTAGCAAATATGCAAGATTGATAAGGGACATGTCACGGTTTGTCATATAGTAGTCTTTAACAAACTGACTATACGACTTGGGAAGTGACTGAAGAACCAAGTCAACAACCAGCTTCCTCGACACAATGACTCCTAACATTCCCAACAAGTCATTGTGTTACTTTATATTCAAGACATGTTCACACACAGACCTTCCATCTTGGTGTTTGCTTGCCAATACGGCTTGAGTGACCTTGAACTTTTCAATTCTTTAAACTTGTGGGTTAGGGAATATAATTGGAGGAGGTGGAGGAAGTGAAGTAGGATATTATGGAATATCATCTTCATGTGGAAAGCATTTTCCAACAGATTCGGGAAGACCATAGTTGTCTGAACTAGACATCTATAAGGGAGAAATTCAAGTTAGTTGATTTAAGTCGTTAATAAAACACCCAGAACAAAATATTATGGCTAGGACCCGACACAATATTTTACAATTACGAAGAGCGATGCTGTAATCCAATTGTAAATATTTGAAGGTAGGTAAATGACGATTTACCAATTTCCACCATGAAAAACGAAATGTATTGTTAAGTTTTAATTGTATTGAAATTCCTAGATCCTTTGAGATTCATTGAACTTTTCAATGGCGTGTTTAAATCTCGATTTTCCCCTTCAAGTTTATGACTGGGATGTCGAGGATCACAAACAAGGTGTGAATAACCTTGCAAATTAGCTTGGTACACCCAATGTTACAAATCACTTAATCAATGTGCCTTAACCACACACGCTCCATTGATCTATGATTAACATTAAGGTACATTTTGCCACGCATTGTCAGTACTCGATTAGTGTGTCGGTTAACCACACATTCTCCACTAACGACTTAACAGGGTGCAAAGTGCAATTTCATGGATTAGCACCATTTTCACATTTTCCTAAAGTAACTAAGATTGAGAATTTAATAGAAGTTTAGTTACTTTACTTTTTATCATTATATTTTTAATGAGGGAGAATTAATGACCTCTCCTACCCATTCGGCTAACAACCCTCCACCAGTCAAGGAAGCGGTGGGTGAGAGTGGACACCCATTAAACTGTCATTTTATAGGTAGTAACCTTATACCCCCTTATAGACCGGCTTCGTGAATGAGGACTACTAATGGTAAGACTGACTTGTCTTATACATATATATATATATATATATATATATATATATATATATATATATATATATAAGTATTAACTTTTAATATTATAAAGTATAAGGGTTGAAGTTTAAACTTTTAAAGTTATAAGGTTTGGAATTTAAATGTTTCAAAAGTGAGACTTTATAAATTTCAATACTTGAGGGCAAGTTTTGAAACTTGTCAAAAAATTTCATATCCATAACTTATGAGTTTAATGTATGTTTTACGAAAAGACTCTTGATAATCCATAACTTGATGACAACTTATGGAGTTCATTAAAAACATTTATGAAAAGACTTTTCATGTTCCATAACTTGAGGACAAGTTATGGAACTCACTAAAGAATATTTAGATCAATTCTAACAAGGAAAAATTATCATATAATATTCTATTAATCTAACCTAACTCATGTAGCAAGGAGATTCATATCAAATAATACAAATAATTAACCTATTATCTTAATATTTGACAATTGTCCTTTCATTTTCATAACATATGAGTTTAATGCCATTTTAATGTATGAGACTTTTCATTTTCCATAACTTGATGACAAGTTATGGAGGTCATTAAAATTCATTTAGATCATTTTCTAACAACTAAAATTATCACATAATTTATGATCTAACTAAACTCATAATCAAGATAATTTCAAGTCAACAATTTGAAATCAATTTTGTTTATCATATAAAAACAATAATTATTTTAAAGCTTTGACAATTATCTTATGGTTGGATGAGTACAAGCACTACCATATCATAAAAAAATCCAATGATCCAAAACAGTTTGTGGTAGTGTTCCCAATCCAAACCAGGCCAAGAAACATGAAATTCTGCAAACAGAGCCTTCAACTCGTCGAGTGCATGAAATGGACTCGGCGAGTTGCTCTGTTACTGAGTGGACTCATCGAGTCTATTCATGGACTCGGCGAGTTCACCAGTCAGAGGCCAAAATTTCGACTTTTTCAGCTTTGAAAAACTAGTAAGCATCAAATATAATAGAAAACAATCCTAGGCTCTGATACCATTGTTGGGTTTTGAGCACTATAACACTCCTATGGTGCACAAGGAACCCTAAATGCTTTGGATCTATGTTTTCTATAATTATACTTGCATTTTGTTTTTCCAAAGCGTTCACCCTAGCTAGCATACAATTGAAGCTATATAATAAAAACTTAGTTTGGATGCTTACCTCTTGAGTAGGGTAGAGTTCTTAACCTTTGAAAGCTTGAGCACCTCAAGTGTGATGCCTCTATTGGTTCACAAACACCATATGCAAAAGGAGGCTTGAGAGAAAATAGTGTGACAAATGCTAGGGTTACACTTTTGTAAACTCTAATGACCTTTCATATACTTAGGCTCCATGGGTTAACCTCCATGGATTATCTCATTAGTTTAGCCCATCCTAAATAACCATGGATCATTGGCCCACACTACAAGAATCATTGATTTACATAATCAATCCCCATATATTTAATTAATCTCTTTTGACCACAAAATTAATTCCAAATTAATTCTTGATCAATACTAATTAAATAATATGATTTCATATTAATATATTATACTTGTAACATATTAATAAATCATAAATAACCTTATTCTCAAAGGTCCATCCTTTCAAATTGCACTGGTGAAGGCAACCCAAAAAGGGCCATGCTACAATCGGGTCAAGTACATCCCAGTTATAGTTATGGGCGTAGACACTAAATCCAACAGGTTATGGGTGACAAATATCAAACATAACGACACTTGAAGAATGTTGTGGCAGACAATTCATTTGTTAGCATGGTTATGAAAACTCACATGATAAACGGAAATACATTATTTTTACGTGAAATTAATATTATATTTATATTACGTAATTACTTAGCACATCAAATGATTTTATTTTCGAATAAAACTACATGTTACAAATTAATTATGGCATATATACTTATACTTTTCAGGCTTGGAATATATAAGACTACAACTTGGTTTTATGGAAAATATAGGATTTTCCAAGATAGATACAATTACATACAAACAAACAGCTTACAACTCACTTTCATAGAAAATATCGGATTTTCTGAAAAACAAAACTGATTTCATCTCATTGAACGACATATATTTTCATACAAATGCTTATGAACTCACCAACTTAAATGTTGACACTTTTTCTCAAATAACTTATATTCACATGAAACCGGTAAAACAGGTACAACCATGAGCTTTTGAGAAGACAGAATATTATAGACTCATGTCTTTTAACTTTTGTTTATATATTTTGGTATCAATATACAATGATTTGAACACATATGTAAATAAAAACATATACTTTCTCAATGCATGGTTGTTATACTTTGATTACTATTATGCAATTGTTGTGATACTATACATGACGTCCTCTACCCCCAAATGTTTCCGCCGTTCAGGTTTAGGGGTGTGATAGATTGGTATCAGAACATTGTTTATAGTGAACTATGTATATCAAACCATAAAATATATACAACTATAAATACAATGAGGCTGCACTCTGACTTTTAAAATATAACAATATTTTTATAAAAGTATAAATACATGTTTACATACCAGGACAAGTATCACAAGAAGAACAAAACATAAGTATTTAGATGTTGAACACTACAATCAAACCTAGACAACTATGTAATCATATTTGGGATAAATATAGTCTGATCAACTATATTTATTTGAGATATGACTAACATGTGTTTGGGAGTGATCGTAGTGTTGTAATAAGTCTAAAACTTAACGATAAACCATATTGAGAACCTTTATTATACAAATTTAAAAATACTATAGGAGTATTTTGTAATAGTATAAAAATACATTCTTTCTATGCTTCTTACCTTAAATTTCTCGTATAGACATTATGACAGGATATCCTCCGCACAGAGATCCCTACTTCCATGATCAAGGGAATAATGATTGGGTTGAAGATGATCCTGAAGAGGATCTCGAGGAGGACGAAGATGAAGAAGAAGAGGATTCAGAAGGCACAGACTCAGATCCAGAAGTATACAACCCACTGATGGTTGTACAAAACCCCACAGCCAGACAGGATTTCCAAGGTCCGATACCAACATGGGGCGAAGAACTACGAAGGTGGATGTAGCAGCAAGGACAATGCCCTCCTTTCGGTATGAACGGAGGCTTCTACAACATCAGCAATGGAGGTTCAGCTGACAGGGCCCTCCCTGTTATATTACGCCGCATTTCTTGCCAGGTTGATCAATCGCGAATATTGATCAACCGAATTCTAGAAGCTAATGCTACTTCCCAAGTTAACAACGTTAATATTCGTCGTCTAGGCGGATATCACGATTAAACTAGACATCACACTGAGTTGCTTCATGAAGAGATGATTGCTGCTCAAGCCGAAATTAGAGCACTCAGGGAGCATCAAACTACACTAGAGAGGCTTGTGATGGGAAGAGAGCACCAGGTTACAAAATCCATTGCCAAGAACCATACTCTCCGCAAGTAGTGTTTACACTACTTCTATTTTGATATAGACTAGGATCTCAGATATATATACACTACTTTTATCTATATGTAAAACTCCACCCTACGATTAAGTGAATACACTACTCGTAGGTTGTAATGCTGTCAAATTTTCCTAACTATATGTACAAAACTATATATCAAGGAAAATGACAAGCATTTTACTTCATTGGGAGTTACCACAATTTTCATAAACATTTTGGTTGCAGACCCATTATGTTCAATAATCTATTTATCCTTAATTATATACAACTTGTATAGACCAAGTGAAATTAAAGGACATGGTATAGAACACTATACAAATTCATTACGAGTGTTTCTATAAACGAAATTGGCGATTGCTTACTTATATTATTAGACTTTTATTGTAAATCGCTTAATACAACACTATATCAGTCAGGATATAATGCATCTAAAACTAACATGTATCTTGTTCAATATCACCTTAATCATAACTACCATAAAGAACTTATCATCATTTCATCATTAAATCTTGTAGAAAAAGATGCCGCCAAGAAAGAATCCCAGAAGTTTCAACAAAACTCCACCAGCACCGCGTCCACCTTCGCAATATGATTCCGCTATGTTCCAAGCTACGGTAAATGTTGTCGTAGTAGCCGCTATAACTCAAATAAACGCAAGCGGTGCCAGTAGGGAGGGAAATGGTACTAATCACTCGAACCATGGAGAAAGCCATGGATACCCTAAGGAGTGTTCATACAAAGACTTTACCAACGGGAAACATAAAACCCTCAATGGAAGTGGAGGAGTAATCGCACTGATGCAATGTTTTGAAAAGACTGAATCAGTCTTCGAAATATGTGCGTGTCCAGAAACAAGTAAAGTTAAATATGCAGCATGCACCTTCTCTGACAGAGCTCTTACATTGGTGGAAGAGCCATGTCAAAGCAATAACCCTCCTAGTGGCAAATTCCATGAGCTGGGAAGACCTGAAGATCTTGATGTTAGAAGAATATTGCCCAAGGGTCGAAGTGGAAAAATTGGAGCATGAGTTGTGGACCCTCAAAATGAATGGATCTGACCTCGTTGCCTACACGGCCAGATTATGTGATCTCTCCGTACTATGTCACGGGATGATTACCCTGAAAACGAAAAAGGTGGAAAGTTACCTATGGGGATTTTCACCCCAGATCCAAGGGTATGTATTAGCTTCCAAGCCTGATACTTTCGACAATGCAAAATGTTTGGCGCAACAACTCATTAACCATGGAGTCTGTCAGGGGACGATAACAGCTGCTCCTGAACAACCAAAGGAAAGTGACAATCGAAGAAGGCCTTGGAACAAAATAAAGAACAAACCAATAGAGGAAAACTTCAAAAGACAACAAGTAGTGGTAGCTCACGCCATCACTGTCCCAGCATCCCCAACCCCCGCTAGACAATATGCTAGGAATCTTCCGACATGAAATAAGTGTAACTACCACCATGTCGGTGCGTGTTGGGATATGTATTGCACGAAGTGAAACAAGAAAGGACACACTGTCCGTTTCTGCAAAGAACTAGCTTAACAAACTGCCCCAACCGCAAATACAGGAGAAATTCACACTTGCTACGGATGCGGAGAAACATGGCATATTAAGAGGGATTGCCCAAAAACAAGGAATGCAAGGGGAGTAAGAAGGGTACTGACGATGGTACATGAGGAGGCAGTGGCAGACCCAACCGTGGTTATGGGTACGTTTCTCCTCAATGACTCTTATGCATGCATAATGTTTGATAATGGAGCGGAGAGGAGTTTTGTGAGCCACCAGTTTAAGCATTTACTCAATCAAACACATAAATCATTAAACGAAAAATTCACCATCGCGACGGAAAACACTAACGACATATACGTAGATTGTACCCTCTTACTAAACAATCGTTCTTTTCAAATCAACCTCATGTCAGTCTCAATAAAAAGTTTCGATGTCATCATCGGCATGGATTGGCTATGTCCACATTATGTTGATATTCTATGCTTCGAAAAGGCCGTTCGCCTTAATCTGTCAAATGGCAAAACCCTCATCATCTATGGCGATAAACCCAATACGAATCTTCGCATCATTTCTTGCATTAAAGCTCAGAAATACCTATGCAAAGAATATCAAGTATTCTTGGTACATGTCGTGAATGGAAAGCAAGAAGTGAAAGACCTCAAAAGCATTCCTGAAGTCTGTAATTTTCCTGACGTATTTCCTAAGGATCTTCTAGGAGTACCTCCCTCGCTAAAGGTCGAATTTAGAATCAATCTTATTCCTGGAGCTACCCCAGTAGCCAAATCCTCGTATCGTCTAGCACCAGCTGAGATGCAAGAATTATCCAGCCAACTAAACGAACTACTCAGTAAGGGATTCATTCGACCGATCTTCTCACCTTGGGGAGCACCGGTCCTATTCGTAAAGAAGAAGGATGGATCGTTCCGAATGTGCATCGACTATCGCGAACTAAATAAGCTCACCATTAAGAACTGATACTCGCTACCATGAATAGACGATTTGTTCGATCAACTCCAAGGAGCAAACTACTTTTCAAAGATCAACCTGAGATCCGGATATCACAAACTACGAGTCCATGAAAGTGATCTTCCCAAAATGGCATTTCGAACACGTTATGGTCACTACAAATTTTTAGTGATGCCCTTCGGTCTAACCAGTGCAACCATAGTGTTCATGGATTTAATGAACAAGGTATGTCGTCCTTTCCTAGACAAATTCGTGATTGTGTTCATAGACGTTATACTCATCTATTCGCGAGGCAATGAGGAGCATAGTCAACACCTTTGACAGGTTTTGGAAATATTGCGAGAAGAAAAGCTTTATGTGAAGTTCTCAAAATGCGAATTTTGGATTCAGAAAGTAGATTTCCTAGTTCACGTGGTCAGCAAAGAAGTAATACACGTGGACCCCTCCAAAGTTAAAGCAATCAAGAACTGGTCAGCACCAAAAACACCAATGGAAATCCGCTAATTATTAACCCTTGCTGGCTATTACCGCATATTCATACAGAACTTCTCAAGGATAGCTAAACCACTTACTACCCTGAATCAGAAGGGTGTAGCTTTCAAATGGGGAGAGAAATAAGAAGCTGCATTCCAATCTCTAAAACAAGCTCTGTTGTGACAACCGTCAATTTTCAGTCAAGTCAAAGTCAACGAAAGTCAACAAGTCAAACCGGTCCACTCATCTTGCCGTAAGTGCTAGAGCTTATGATAAGAAACTCCTAAGCGACTCTTTATTCTAACGAGGGATCCTAAAATCAAAAAGTGCGTACACCTAGATCTCCTTAACCTAAAACTGAGGTACGTGGCGAGCCAAACCGATAAAATAATGTCGCATACTCATCGGGAGTATGCAAGATCCTTAAACAAGGCGTAACGGGATTTACGGACCTTTCAGTGCGTAGCCGGACACTCAAAAAGGACACCAATGAGAAATCTCTCTAAGAATGTCAAATCTCTCCCAAATCTCTCTAAGTATGTGAAATCTCTCCCACATATCTCTTTGTATGTGAAATCTCTCCCAAATCTCTCCCAAATCTCTCTAAGTATGTGAAATCTCTCCCACATATCTCTTTGTATGTGAAATCTCTCCAAGAATGTCAAATCTCTCCCAAATCTCTCTAAGTATGTGAAATCTCTCCCACATATCTCTTTGTATGTGAAATCTCTCCAAGAATGTCAAATCTCTCCCAAATCTCTCTAAGTATGTGAAATCTCTCCCACATATCTCTTTGTATGTGAAATCTTTCCAAGAATGTCAAATCTCTCCCAAATCTCTCTGAGTATGTGGAATCTCTCTCGAAATCTCTCCCAACTTTCTATAATCACTCGGGGCATTCCGACCCCCGAATTTGGCGAAAATAGCCCAAGAACGGAAGTCTACGCGAAAAACGGACTTAAGGAAACGAACCCTCCGAACCGAAAGTACTATTCATGAACCAAACCGAAAGTACTATTCATGAGGGTCCGAACCGAGAGTACTGTTCATGAATCCGAACCGAGGTGTTGACTGATGAGCCGAACCGAGAATACTGTTCATCCGAACCGAACCACGCAAAGAAGGAAGGTCCGAACCGAACCTCGCATAGAAGGGAAAATCCGAACCGAAAGTACTGTTCATTACTGTTCACAACAGTCCCTTCGGTTCTAGCATCACTTCGGACCGAACCCCTGACTTTCGCTTCTGACTCCTCATCGGACCGAGCCTTCGGACGAACCCCGCCTTCGCTCCTTCTTCTGGCTCGCGCCTTCGCTTCCGAGACCAGCACCTCCCCTGACCGAACCTCGGCCGAGATCCGAAGGGTGTCGCTGGAAAGTTCATTTTTCACCCGTTTTTGCGTATTTTTGCGTTTTAAACCCATTTTTAATTATTTTAACATGGGATTTTCACCCAAAACTTTATTTTAAAATATAAGACCCCTAAATTAATAATTTAATCATATTTTAAGGGTAAAATCTTATCCAAATAAGAGTAGGTAAAGTACAAAGGTAGAGTGTTGACTTTACCTTATTTTATGATGCAAGCAACCCCCATACCCACTCCATGACCACCCACACTCCTTTCCACCATACCTTGTACCTTTTACCTCCCTCACAAGCCATCTTCACATTTTTGAGAGCTGGATAATCATCCTCTCTCCTCATTTTCTCTCATTTGCTCTCATTTCACAAGAAGATCAAACTCTTTTCTCTCTCACTTTCTCTCTCTAGAAATTCGAGATTCAAGGGCTGATCTTGAGTCTTTCCTCCACATTTGGTAAGCATAATCAATTCTCTTTATGATTATCTCAATTATTTCCACTCAAATCATAGATATCTTACACAAACTCCAATATATTTGTGTTAGAGCTTCGAATCTTCAAGTGATTCTTCAAGTGTTCTTGGGTTGAACACTTCTCTTCTTCAACACTTACCTACTGAAAACACTTAAGGTGAGTTCATACCCCTACTTTTTCATGTTTTCTTAAGTTTTTAGGGGGGGAATACAAGTTAAAACACCAAGAACATAACTAAAATTTTCTAACAGTTTTCATCAGAAAAGTTGGACTCCATTCACGGACTGTTTTGGACATCTTAAACATTTTAGTTTTCACAACTGTTTTAGGTGCATATAGTTCCACTTCTTAACTTTAAAATGGCTACTTGCACATCCCCATACGATTTTTCTACAATTTATGGTGATTTTTACAAAACTGCCTATCATTTCAAACACCAATCCGGACCAGTCTGTGATTATGGACTTTTTCACCCAAGTTAGAGGTCATTAAAAATTATAATAAAAATTGTGAACAAACTAGACTCATTTCCCAAACTCTCAGAAGTTACAGAACCTGATTTGGACATTTTATGATTTTTCTAGAAATTTTCCAATAACAGTTACAGAAAATGTTATTAACAGAAAAACACAATAAATTTCATTTCACCTTGTAACATGTTGAGAAAGGTATACATCGTTATGTGATTATGTGTAGTTGCAATATATGACAAATTTTGTATTCTTACATAGACATACATCAGAAAACAAATGGATTTACACCTTCACAAGTATGACAAATATATATATATATATATATATATATATATATATACGATATTACGAGGCTATATCCATTAAAATATAAACATTGATAAATTATGACAAGTAAGGCCTATGCTCATTTCCCACGAAATCAATCGATAGACTATAATAAGTATAGTTTAGGGTTATTCATATAACAAACACAATATTAAAGGTCTTACACTTACAAAAGAGTTATTGCAGCTATGGACGATTAAGATAATCTATCACAAGTATAGTTAAGCCATTATACCCCCACAAACGAACGCGTTAGTTATAATCGGTATAGTTATGGTAAATACATATTACAAACAAAGTAATAAACTATAATAGGTATAGTTTATGTTTCATCTACCCTAGGAACTTAATTACAAGAAAGGAATTCACCATCACTTTTGATAAGCTATTCATATGCATAGTTCAGGTTCACTAATCCCTATCACTCCCCGGTGAACTATGATATGTATAGGTTACACTCACCATCACCATCACTTTTGATAAGCTATTCATATGCATAGTTCAGGTTCACTAATCCCTATCACTCCCCGGTGAACTATGATATGTATAGGTTACACTCACCATCACCATCACTTTTGATAAGCTATTCATATGCATAGTTCAGGTTCCCTAATCCCTATCACTCCCCGGTGAACTATGATATGTATAGGTTACACTCACCATCACCATCACTTTTGATAAGCTATTCATATGCATAGTTCAGGTTCCCTAATCCCTATCACTCCCCGGTGAACTATGATATGTATAGGTTACACTCACCATCACCACCACTTTTGATAAGCTATTCATATGCATAGTTTAGGTTCCCTAATCCCTATTACTCCCCGGTGAACTATGATATGTATAGGTTATATTCACAATAGATTTTCGTGTTGTTAGACTTCAACTATAATCGTTGAGCGTATATGCTTGAGTCATACAGGAATTTAGTCTGGATTGGCTTGGAATTGGTGGTGCCCGCCTCATCTCCTGTTCCTCGTTTGGTTGTGGACCTGGGGCGGACCCATTATATTCGACGTTTTATCTAACCTAAATCTTATATAACTTATATATGCTGGACAATTATAGGGGAAATCTACGGGTAAATCTAGAATACATCAACGCATCATATAGGATTATTCTGTATACACTTGATTAAGAAAATATTGGATTTTCTGGAGATCAAACTCTATCGATTTTAAAAGAGGAAAACGGTTTCTACTCCAAACAAAACTCTTATGAACTCACCAACTTAATTGTTGACACTTTTCAAAACTACTTGTATTCTCAGGAAATCAGTGAAACAGGAAAACTTCAGCGCTTTGAGGATGGGATGTTAAACTGTCAACAATTTATTTTTGTCATCATATTGTAATTGATTTTGAATCATGTAAACAAATACTTTGGTGTAACTTTTTCAATTATATTTATGATGGTTGTATTTACTTTGAGCACTGTTATACATATTGTTGTGATACTGAACATGAAGTCCTCCACCCCTGGACGTTCCGCCATCCTTGGTTTGGGGGTGTGACAGATTGGTATCAGAGCATTGTTTATAGTGAACTCAGTATATCGAACCACATAAGATATACAAACTATAAATACATTGGGACCGAAAGTCTCTGATTTAAAGTTTTCAAAACAACTATACTTTTAGAAACAAATAATTCCTCGGTAAAAGTAGGAGCATGTGCACACACACTAGGGTCAGTATCACGATGGGATGGGACAAAAGTAGTAATTGTTGAACAATACGAGTAGGCTTGGGGATGTATAGTCAGGACTGGGAATGACATAGCCTGATCAACTATGTCTCACCCAGAAATGATTATCATATGCCCAGGAATGGTCGTAGGTGTTGCAACAAGTCTAAAAACTTACCAACACTACCACAATGAAATACCATAGGGGTATTTGGAATTATTATAATTACTTATTTGAGAACTAAATAGATTTTTATCAATAGGTCAATAACTGCCTAGAGGATACAATAAAACTATATGTATCCAGGACGTCATAGGCTTAGAATCTGTGAATCTTTGCTTTACTTCCTGTTCTCGTTGGATTGGGGATTTAGAGTTAGGATCTCTTATTCGAAGGTCTATCCTGTCCCAAATACATGTGACTAGTATGCACTAAACAATATATTGAAGTACCTGGTAAAGATCATCTTATAATTATCTAATTAGTACGTCTACTTAGTTATTTCTTATATCCCCATTTCTCGCGAAGATATTATGGCTAAATTCCTTCCCCACGACGACCCGTACTACCCTAACCACGGCAATACTGAATGGCTCGGAGAGGAGCCATAGAGTGATTACCGAATCCCTTTGGATGGTCACCAAGCTGAAGGCTTTGCTGATGGTCCTGACCCCGACCCTGAAGTGGAGAACCTACCCTGATGGCCCTTGTTCCAAATCCTAACCCTCGTCCGGTTATTCAAGGCCCAACGCCTCCTTGGGTAGAGTGCTTGGAAACCTGGAAAGAAGAACACGACCAACCTAGGTTGTTAAGTGGAGACATTCGAATCCTTCAGAATCCGAAGACTACACTATTCAAGGGAACCGTAGCATTGCCCAAAATCTTCCTTACGTTAATGAGATGTAGACCTATTATCCTCGAACCCTATACTACAAACAATTTACATATGGTAACTCCAAGAAATTCTTAATATATACCAAGTAATTTTAGAAAGGGATCAGGCGAAACAAATCACTAGTTGCATTTGAGTCACCACCACTAAAATTCATTCACAAGGACTTTGTTGCGAATTACATACAAAATACTTTTAAGTCAGGACATAATATAGACAAGTCTGGCTTGATAACATCTGACTTGTCACTACTATTAAAAACTTATCGTTTGTACGTCTCCACCAACTTATGACAGGACTATGCCGCCAAAGAAAAAGTCCAGACCCTCCGGGAGCACAGCACCGCCCCCTCCGCAGTTTGATCCCATAATGTTTCAAGCTGCCGTAACAGCAGCAGTGGCGGCAGTAATGTCGCAAATGGGTACAAATGGTTCCGGCGGCTTCGGATCCGGGAATACTAACTCGAATCAGGGGGACAGCACAGGACGCACTAAGGAGTGTTCTTACAAAGACTTCACAAATGGCAAACCCGATCCTTTCGACGGAAGCGGGGGCGTCATCGCGCTGATGCAATGGTTTGAAAGGACCGAAGCAGTCTTCGAAATCTGTGCTTGTCCCGAAGCGAGCAAAGTCAAGTATGCGGCATTCACTTTTACAAGAAAAGCTCTTACTTGGTGGAATAGCCGAGTTAAGTCACTTACTCCTGCAGTGGCTAACTCTATAAGCTGGGAGGATCTAAAAGCTTTAATGCTAAAAGAGTATTGCCCAAGAGGCGAAGTGCAAAAACTGGAAGAGGAACTCTGGAACCTCAAAATGTCGGGAATGGATCTCGAAGCTTATACTGCTCGATTCAATGACCTAGCACTCCTCTGTCCTGCAATGGTCACCCCAGAGGAGAAAAAGATAGAACGATACCTTTGGGGGCTATCATCCCAGATCCATGATAGTGTATTGGCCTCAAGACCAACTACCTTCGACAGCGCCAAGGAGTTGGCACAACAACTCATCGACCATCGAGCCAGCCGTGACACTTCGACAACCACGCCAATTGTTGCGATTCATGCTGCCACAACCCTCACCACGCCAACTCCCATAAAGCAATACGCTGGAACCCTTCCGAAATGTAACAAGTGTAGCTTCTATCACACTGGGGCTTGTAGAGAATTGCATTGCATGAACTGCAATAGAAAAGGGCACACTACCCGTTTCTGTAAGGCACCGGTACGACCCATCAACCAGTTCCCCGGCTCTAGAGTAAGCCCAGCCTGTTACAAATGTGGAGAAACAGGCCACTTTAAAAGGAACTGCCCAAGAGCAAGGGATGCCAGTGGTGGTGGAAGGGTACTTGCGATCACCGAAGGAGAGACCACCCCGGAACTGCCTGCAAATATTAGTACGTGTTTCTAACACCGACGTTTAAATTCCAAATTTCTTTATTTAATTAAGTCTAACATCGATTTAAGCATGCATAGTAGTAATGCCAAAGATTAAACTGAGAGCATAAACAATAGGAAATTCCAAGGCCGTCATAAGACCATTCTAGGAATTTGCTTCGACTCCGCAATGGGACTGCATCATAGGGATGTAGGTCAAACTTTCGAGAACATGCTTCTACTTCATAGGTGAGCGGTTAAAATACATCTAGGTTTAATGTTAGCCCTGACTAGGAACTCTAATTCATTAAGAAGGATTACTAAGTTATTTGTTATGATTTCCTCGCTTATACATTCCCCAGTTATATATAACGAATACCTGGTAGATAATAAAATGTGAGAATTCTGACTTAGTTTCTTTTCCTCGTTGGGATGTGAAACTGAAATAGAATCACACATTTTACTATCCGCCCAGTATTGGTTATATCATAATGTGTATAAGCTAAGTTTTCATGTATGATAACTCGTCTCTTAGTCAGAATCAAAATAATGTAGAGCCGACCTTAGTCATTTTCAAACTCCTTGCCTAAATTCAAATTTCGGGACGAAATTCCCTCTAACGGGGGGATGATGTGACAACCGTCAATTTTCAGTCAACTCAAAGTCAACGAAAGTCAACAAGTCAAACCGGTCCACTCATCTTGCCGTAAGTGCTAGAGCTTATGATAAGAAACTCCTAAGCGACTCTTTATTCTAACGAGGGATCCTAAAATCAAAAAGTGCGTACACCTAGATCTCCTTAACCTAAAACTGAGGTACGTGGCGAGCCAAACCAATAAAACAATGTCGCATACTCATCGGGAGTATGCAAGATCCTTAAACAAGGCGTAACGGGATTTACGGACCTTGCAGTGCGTAGCCGGACACTCAAAAAGGAAACCAATGAGAAATCTCTCCAAGAATGTCAAATCTCTCCCAAATCTCTCTAAGTATGTGAAATCTCTCCCACATATCTCTTTGTATGTGAAATCTCTCCAAGTATGTCAAATCTCTCCCAAATCTCTCTAAGTATGTGAAATCTCTCCCACATATCTCTTTGTATGTGAAATCTCTCCAAGAATGTCAAATCTCTCCCAAATCTCTCTAAGTATATGAAATCTCTCCCATATATCTCTTTGTATGTGAAATCTCTCCAAGAATGTCAAATCTCTCCCAAATCTCTCTAAGTATATGAAATCTCTCCCACATATCTCTTTGTATGTGAAATCTCTCCAAGAATGTCAAATCTCTCCCAAATCTCTCTAAGTATGTGAAATCTCTCCCACATATCTCTTTGTATGTGAAATCTCCCAAGAATGTTAAATCTCTCCCAAATCTCTCTGAGTATGTGGAATCTCTCTCAAAATCTCTCCCCAACTTTCTATAATCACTCGGGGCATTCCGACCCCCGAATTTGGCGAAAATAGCTCAAGAACGGAAGTCTACGCGAAAAACGGACTTAAGGAAACGAACCCTCCGAACCGAAAGTACTATTCATGAACCGAACCGAAAGTACTATTCATGAGGGTCCGAACCGAGAGTACTGTTCATGAATCCGAACCGAGGTGTTGACTGATGAGCCGAACCGAGAATACTGTTCATCCGAACCGAACCACGCAAAGAAGGAAGGTCCGAACCGAACCTCGCATAGAAGGGAAAATCCGAACCGAAAGTACTGTTCATTACTGTTCACAACAGTCCCTTCGGTTCTAGCATCACTTCGGACCGAACCCCTGACTTTCGCTTCTGACTCCTCATCGGACCGAGCCTTCGGACGAACCCCGCCTTCGCTCCTTCTTCTGGCTCGCGCCTTCGCTCCTTCTTCTGGCTCGCGCCTTCGCTTCCGAGACCAGCACCTCCCCTGACCGAACCTCGGCCGAGATCCGAAGGGTCTCGCTGGAAAGTTCATTTTTCACCCGTTTTTGCGTATTTTTGCGTTTTAAACCCATTTTTAATTATTTTAACATGGGATTTTCACCCAAAACTTTATTTTAAAATATAAGACCCCTAAATTAATAATTTAATCATATTTTAAGGGTAAAATCTTATCCAAATAAGAGTAGGTAAAGTACAAAGGTAGAGTGTTGACTTTACCTTATTTTATGACGCAAGCAACTCCCATACCCACTCCATGACCACCCACACTCCTTTCCACCATACCTTGTACCTTTTACCTCCCTCACAAGCCATCCCCACGTTTTTGAGAGCTGGATAATCATCCTCTCTCCTCATTTTCTCTCATTTGCTCTCATTTCACAAGAAGATCAAACTCTTTTCTCTCTCACTTTCTCTCTCTAGAAATTCGAGATTCAAGGGCTGATCTTGAGTCTTTCCTCCACATTTGGTAAGCATAATCCATTCTCTTTATGATTATCTCAATTATTTCCACTCAAATCATGGATATCTTACACAAACTCCAATATATTTGTGTTAGAGCTTCGAATCTTCAAGTGATTCTTCAAGTGTTCTTGGGTTGAACACTTCTCTTCTTCAACACTTACCTACTGAAAACACTTAAGGTGAGTTCATACCCCTACTTTTTCATGTTTTCTTAAGTTTTTAGGGGGGGAATACAAGTTAAAACACCAAGAACATAACTAAACTTTTCTAACAGTTTTCATCAGAAAAGTTGGACTCCATTCACGGACTGTTTTGGACATCTTAAGCATTTTAGTTTTCAAAACTATTTTAGGTGCATATAGTTCCACTTCTTAGCTTTAAAATGGCTACTTGCACATCCCCATACGATTTTTCTACAATTTATGGTGATTTTTACAAAACTGCCTATCATTTCAAACACCAATCCGGACCAGTCTGTGATTATGGACTTTTTCACCCAAGTTAGAGGTCATTAAAAATTATAATAAAAATTATGAACAAACTAGACTCATTTCCCAAACTCTCAGAAGTTACAGAACCTGATTTGGACATTTTATGATTTTTCTAGAAATTTTCCAATAACAGTTACAGAAAATGTTATTAACAGAAAAACACAATAAATTTCATTTCACCTTGTAACATGTTGAGAAAGGTATACATCGTTATGTGATTATGTGTAGTTGCAATATATGACAAATTTTGTATTCTTACATAGACATACATCAGAAAACAAATGGATTTACACCTTCACAAGTATGACAAATATATATATATATATATATATATATATATATATATATATATATATATATATATATACACGATATTACGAGGCTATATCCATTAAAATATAAACATTGATAAATTATGACAAGTAAGGCCTATGCTCATTTCCCACGAAATCAATCGATAGACTATAATAAGTATAGTTTAGGGTTATTCATATAACAAACACAATATTAAAGGTCTTACACTTACAAAAGAGTTATTGCAGCTATGGACGATTAAGATAATCTATCACAAGTATAGTTAAGCCATTATACCCCCACAAACGAACGCGTTAGTTATAATCGGTATAGTTATGGTAAATACATATTACAAACAAAGTAATAAACTATAATAGGTATAGTTTATGTTTCATCTACCCTAGGAACTTATTTACAAGAAAGGAATTCACCATCACTTTTGATAAGCTATTCATATGCATAGTTCAGGTTCACTAATCCCTATCACTCCCCGGTGAACTATGATATGTATAGGTTACACTCACCATCACCATCACTTTTGATAAGCTATTCATATGCATAGTTCAGGTTCACTAATCCCTATCACTCCCCGGTGAACTATGATATGTATAGGTTACACTCACCATCACCATCACTTTTGATAAGCTATTCATATGCATAGTTCAGGTTCCCTAATCCCTATCACTCCCCGGTGAACTATGATATGTATAGGTTACACTCACCATCACCATCACTTTTGATAAGCTATTCATATGCATAGTTCAGGTTCCCTAATCCCTATCACTCCCCGGTGAACTATGATATGTATAGGTTACACTCACCATCACCACCACTTTTGATAAGCTATTCATATGCATAGTTTAGGTTCCCTAATCCCTATTACTCCCCGGTGAACTATGATATGTATAGGTTATATTCACAATAGATTTTCGTGTTGTTAGACTTCAACTATAATCGTTGAGCGTATATGCTTGAGTCATACAGGAATTTAGTCTGGATTGGCTTGGAATTGGTGGTGCCCGCCTCATCTCCTGTTCCTCGTTTGGTTGTGGACCTGGGGCGGACCCATTATATTCGACGTTTTATCTAACCTAAATCTTATATAACTTATATATGCTGGACAATTATAGGGGAAATCTACGGGTAAATCTAGAATACATCAACGCATCATATAGGATTATTCTGTATACACTTGATTAAGAAAATATTGGATTTTCTGGAGATCAAACTCTATCGATTTTAAAAGAGGAAAACGGTTTCTACTCCAAACAAAACTCTTATGAACTCACCAACTTAATTGTTGACACTTTTCAAAACTACTTGTATTCTCAGGAAATCAGTGAAACAGGAAAACTTCAGCGCTTTGAGGATGGGATGTTAAACTGTCAACAATTTATTTTTGTCATCATATTGTAATTGATTTTGAATCATGTAAACAAATACTTTGGTGTAACTTTTTCAATTATATTTATGATGGTTGTATTTACTTTGAGCACTGTTATACATATTGTTGTGATACTGAACATGAAGTCCTCCACCCCTGGACGTTCCGCCATCCTTGGTTTGGGGGTGTGACAGATTGGTATCAGAGCATTGTTTATAGTGAACTCAGTATATCGAACCACATAAGATATACAAACTATAAATACATTGGGACCGAAAGTCTCTGATTTAAAGTTTTCAAAACAACTATACTTTTAGAAACAAATAATTCCTCGGTAAAAGTAGGAGCATGTGCACACACACTAGGGTCAGTATCACGATGGGATGGGACAAAAGTAGTAATTGTTGAACAATACGAGTAGGCTTGGGGATGTATAGTCAGGACTGGGAATGACATAGCCTGATCAACTATGTCTCACCCAGAAATGATTATCATATGCCCAGGAATGGTCGTAGGTGTTGCAACAAGTCTAAAAACTTACCAACACTACCACAATGAAATACCATAGGGGTATTTGGAATTATTATAATTACTTATTTGAGAACTAAATAGATTTTTATCAATAGGTCAATAACTGCCTAGAGGATACAATAAAACTATATGTATCCAGGACGTCATAGGCTTAGAATCTGTGAATCTTTGCTTTACTTCCTGTTCTCGTTGGATTGGGGATTTAGAGTTAGGATCTCTTATTCGAAGGTCTATCCTGTCCCAAATACATGTGACTAGTATGCACTAAACAATATATTGAAGTACCTGGTAAAGATCATCTTATAATTATCTAATTAGTACGTCTACTTAGTTATTTCTTATATCCCCATTTCTCGCGAAGATATTATGGCTAAATTCCTTCCCCACGACGACCCGTACTACCCTAACCACGGCAATACTGAATGGCTCGGAGAGGAGCCATAGAGTGATTACCGAATCCCTTTGGATGGTCACCAAGCTGAAGGCTTTGCTGATGGTCCTGACCCCGACCCTGAAGTGGAGAACCTACCCTGATGGCCCTTGTTCCAAATCCTAACCCTCGTCCGGTTATTCAAGGCCCAACGCCTCCTTGGGTAGAGTGCTTGGAAACCTGGAAAGAAGAACACGACCAACCTAGGTTGTTAAGTGGAGACATTCGAATCCTTCAGAATCCGAAGACTACACTATTCAAGGGAACCGTAGCATTGCCCAAAATCTTCCTTACGTTAATGAGATGTAGACCTATTATCCTCGAACCCTATACTACAAACAATTTACATATGGTAACTCCAAGAAATTCTTAATATATACCAAGTAATTTTAGAAAGGGATCAGGCGAAACAAATCACTAGTTGCATTTGAGTCACCACCACTAAAATTCATTCACAAGGACTTTGTTGCGAATTACATACAAAATACTTTTAAGTCAGGACATAATATAGACAAGTCTGGCTTGATAACATCTGACTTGTCACTACTATTAAAAACTTATCGTTTGTACGTCTCCACCAACTTATGACAGGACTATGCCGCCAAAGAAAAAGTCCAGACCCTCCGGGAGCACAGCACCGCCCCCTCCGCAATTTGATCCCATAATGTTTCAAGCTGCCGTAACAGCAGCAGTGGCGGCAGTAATGTCGCAAATGGGTACAAATGGTTCCGGCGGCTTCGGATCCGGGAATACTAACTCGAATCAGGGGGACAGCACAGGACGCACTAAGGAGTGTTCTTACAAAGACTTCACAAATGGCAAACCCGATCCTTTCGACGGAAGCGGGGGCGTCATCGCGCTGATGCAATGGTTTGAAAGGACCGAAGCAGTCTTCGAAATCTGTGCTTGTCCCGAAGCGAGCAAAGTCAAGTATGCGGCATTCACTTTTACAAGAAAAGCTCTTACTTGGTGGAATAGCCGAGTTAAGTCACTTACTCCTGCAGTGGCTAACTCTATAAGCTGGGAGGATCTAAAAGCTTTAATGCTAAAAGAGTATTGCCCAAGAGGCGAAGTGCAAAAACTGGAAGAGGAACTCTGGAACCTCAAAATGTCGGGAATGGATCTCGAAGCTTATACTGCTCGATTCAATGACCTAGCACT
Source organism: Lactuca serriola (assembly GCF_051521515.1). Classification (NCBI taxonomy): domain Eukaryota; kingdom Viridiplantae; phylum Streptophyta; class Magnoliopsida; order Asterales; family Asteraceae; genus Lactuca; species Lactuca serriola. The sequence goes on from NC_136409.1 coordinate 205,034,542, forward strand.
CCTCTGTCCTGCAATGGTCACCCCAGAGGAGAAAAAGATAGAACGATACCTTTGGGGGCTATCATCCCAGATCCATGATAGTGTATTGGCCTCAAGACCAACTACCTTCGACAGCGCCAAGGAGTTGGCACAACAACTCATCGACCATCGAGCCAGCCGTGACACTTCGACAACCACGCCAATTGTTGCGATTCATGCTGCCACAACCCTCACCACGCCAACTCCCATAAAGCAATACGCTGGAACCCTTCCGAAATGTAACAAGTGTAGCTTCTATCACACTGGGGCTTGTAGAGAATTGCATTGCATGAACTGCAACAGAAAAGGGCACACTACCCGTTTCTGTAAGGCACCGGTACGACCCATCAACCAGTTCCCCGGCTCTAGAGTAAGCCCAGCCTATTACAAATGTGGAGAAACAGGCCACTTTAAAAGGAACTGCCCAAGAGCAAGGGATGCCAGTGGTGGTGGAAGGGTACTTGCGATCACCGAAGGAGAGACCACCCCGGAACTGCCTGCAAATATTAGTACGTGTTTCTAACACCGACGTTTAAATTCCAAATTTCTTTATTTAATTAAGTCTAACATCGATTTAAGCATGCATAGTAGTAATGCCAAAGATTAAACTGAGAGCATAAACAATAGGAAATTCCAAGGCCGTCATAAGACCATTCTAGGAATTTGCTTCGACTCCGCAATGGGACTGCATCATAGGGATGTAGGTCAAACTTTCGAGAACATGCTTCTACTTCATAGGTGAGCGGTTAAAATACATCTAGGTTTAATGTTAGCCCTGACTAGGAACTCTAATTCATTAAGAAGGATTACTAAGTTATTTGTTATGATTTCCTCGCTTATACATTCCCCAGTTATATATAACGAATACCTGGTAGATAATAAAATGTGAGAATTCTGACTTAGTTTCTTTTCCTCGTTGGGATGTGAAACTGAAATAGAATCACACATTTTACTATCCGCCCAGTATTGGTTATATCATAATGTGTATAAGCTAAGTTTTCATGTATGATAACTCGTCTCTTAGTCAGAATCAAAATAATGTAGAGCCGACCTTAGTCATTTTCAAACTCCTTGCCTAAATTCAAATTTCGGGACGAAATTCCCTCTAACGGGGGGATGATGTGACAACCGTCAATTTTCAGTCAACTCAAAGTCAACGAAAGTCAACAAGTCAAACCGGTCCACTCATCTTGCCGTAAGTGCTAGAGCTTATGATAAGAAACTCCTAAGCGACTCTTTATTCTAACGAGGGATCCTAAAATCAAAAAGTGCGTACACCTAGATCTCCTTAACCTAAAACTGAGGTACGTGGCGAGCCAAACCAATAAAACAATGTCGCATACTCATCGGGAGTATGCAAGATCCTTAAACAAGGCGTAACGGGATTTACGGACCTTGCAGTGCGTAGCCGGACACTCAAAAAGGAAACCAATGAGAAATCTCTCCAAGAATGTCAAATCTCTCCCAAATCTCTCTAAGTATGTGAAATCTCTCCCACATATCTCTTTGTATGTGAAATCTCTCCAAGTATGTCAAATCTCTCCCAAATCTCTCTAAGTATGTGAAATCTCTCCCACATATCTCTTTGTATGTGAAATCTCTCCAAGAATGTCAAATCTCTCCCAAATCTCTCTAAGTATATGAAATCTCTCCCATATATCTCTTTGTATGTGAAATCTCTCCAAGAATGTCAAATCTCTCCCAAATCTCTCTAAGTATATGAAATCTCTCCCACATATCTCTTTGTATGTGAAATCTCTCCAAGAATGTCAAATCTCTCCCAAATCTCTCTAAGTATGTGAAATCTCTCCCACATATCTCTTTGTATGTGAAATCTCCCAAGAATGTTAAATCTCTCCCAAATCTCTCTGAGTATGTGGAATCTCTCTCAAAATCTCTCCCCAACTTTCTATAATCACTCGGGGCATTCCGACCCCCGAATTTGGCGAAAATAGCTCAAGAACGGAAGTCTACGCGAAAAACGGACTTAAGGAAACGAACCCTCCGAACCGAAAGTACTATTCATGAACCGAACCGAAAGTACTATTCATGAGGGTCCGAACCGAGAGTACTGTTCATGAATCCGAACCGAGGTGTTGACTGATGAGCCGAACCGAGAATACTGTTCATCCGAACCGAACCACGCAAAGAAGGAAGGTCCGAACCGAACCTCGCATAGAAGGGAAAATCCGAACCGAAAGTACTGTTCATTACTGTTCACAACAGTCCCTTCGGTTCTAGCATCACTTCGGACCGAACCCCTGACTTTCGCTTCTGACTCCTCATCGGACCGAGCCTTCGGACGAACCCCGCCTTCGCTCCTTCTTCTGGCTCGCGCCTTCGCTCCTTCTTCTGGCTCGCGCCTTCGCTTCCGAGACCAGCACCTCCCCTGACCGAACCTCGGCCGAGATCCGAAGGGTCTCGCTGGAAAGTTCATTTTTCACCCGTTTTTGCGTATTTTTGCGTTTTAAACCCATTTTTAATTATTTTAACATGAGATTTTCACCCAAAACTTTATTTTAAAATATAAGACCCCTAAATTAATAATTTAATCATATTTTAAGGGTAAAATCTTATCCAAATAAGAGTAGGTAAAGTACAAAGGTAGAGTGTTGACTTTACCTTATTTTATGACGCAAGCAACTCCCATACCCACTCCATGACCACCCACACTCCTTTCCACCATACCTTGTACCTTTTACCTCCCTCACAAGCCATCCCCACGTTTTTGAGAGCTGGATAATCATCCTCTCTCCTCATTTTCTCTCATTTGCTCTCATTTCACAAGAAGATCAAACTCTTTTCTCTCTCACTTTCTCTCTCTAGAAATTCGAGATTCAAGGGCTGATCTTGAGTCTTTCCTCCACATTTGGTAAGCATAATCCATTCTCTTTATGATTATCTCAATTATTTCCACTCAAATCATGGATATCTTACACAAACTCCAATATATTTGTGTTAGAGCTTCGAATCTTCAAGTGATTCTTCAAGTGTTCTTGGGTTGAACACTTCTCTTCTTCAACACTTACCTACTGAAAACACTTAAGGTGAGTTCATACCCCTACTTTTTCATGTTTTCTTAAGTTTTTAGGGGGGGAATACAAGTTAAAACACCAAGAACATAACTAAACTTTTCTAACAGTTTTCATCAGAAAAGTTGGACTCCATTCACGGACTGTTTTGGACATCTTAAGCATTTTAGTTTTCAAAACTATTTTAGGTGCATATAGTTCCACTTCTTAGCTTTAAAATGGCTACTTGCACATCCCCATACGATTTTTCTACAATTTATGGTGATTTTTACAAAACTGCCTATCATTTCAAACACCAATCCGGACCAGTCTGTGATTATGGACTTTTTCACCCAAGTTAGAGGTCATTAAAAATTATAATAAAAATTATGAACAAACTAGACTCATTTCCCAAACTCTCAGAAGTTACAGAACCTGATTTGGACATTTTATGATTTTTCTAGAAATTTTCCAATAACAGTTACAGAAAATGTTATTAACAGAAAAACACAATAAATTTCATTTCACCTTGTAACATGTTGAGAAAGGTATACATCGTTATGTGATTATGTGTAGTTGCAATATATGACAAATTTTGTATTCTTACATAGACATACATCAGAAAACAAATGGATTTACACCTTCACAAGTATGACAAATATATATATATATATATATATATATATATATATATATATATACGATATTACGAGGCTATATCCATTAAAATATAAACATTGATAAATTATGACAAGTAAGGCCTATGCTCATTTCCCACGAAATCAATCGATAGACTATAATAAGTATAGTTTAGGGTTATTCATATAACAAACACAATATTAAAGGTCTTACACTTACAAAAGAGTTATTGCAGCTATGGACGATTAAGATAATCTATCACAAGTATAGTTAAGCCATTATACCCCCACAAACGAACGCGTTAGTTATAATCGGTATAGTTATGGTAAATACATATTACAAACAAAGTAATAAACTATAATAGGTATAGTTTATGTTTCATCTACCCTAGGAACTTATTTACAAGAAAGGAATTCACCATCACTTTTGATAAGCTATTCATATGCATAGTTCAGGTTCACTAATCCCTATCACTCCCCGGTGAACTATGATATGTATAGGTTACACTCACCATCACCATCACTTTTGATAAGCTATTCATATGCATAGTTCAGGTTCACTAATCCCTATCACTCCCCGGTGAACTATGATATGTATAGGTTACACTCACCATCACCATCACTTTTGATAAGCTATTCATATGCATAGTTCAGGTTCCCTAATCCCTATCACTCCCCGGTGAACTATGATATGTATAGGTTACACTCACCATCACCATCACTTTTGATAAGCTATTCATATGCATAGTTCAGGTTCCCTAATCCCTATCACTCCCCGGTGAACTATGATATGTATAGGTTACACTCACCATCACCACCACTTTTGATAAGCTATTCATATGCATAGTTTAGGTTCCCTAATCCCTATTACTCCCCGGTGAACTATGATATGTATAGGTTATATTCACAATAGATTTTCGTGTTGTTAGACTTCAACTATAATCGTTGAGCGTATATGCTTGAGTCATACAGGAATTTAGTCTGGATTGGCTTGGAATTGGTGGTGCCCGCCTCATCTCCTGTTCCTCGTTTGGTTGTGGACCTGGGGCGGACCCATTATATTCGACGTTTTATCTAACCTAAATCTTATATAACTTATATATGCTGGACAATTATAGGGGAAATCTACGGGTAAATCTAGAATACATCAACGCATCATATAGGATTATTCTGTATACACTTGATTAAGAAAATATTGGATTTTCTGGAGATCAAACTCTATCGATTTTAAAAGAGGAAAACGGTTTCTACTCCAAACAAAACTCTTATGAACTCACCAACTTAATTGTTGACACTTTTCAAAACTACTTGTATTCTCAGGAAATCAGTGAAACAGGAAAACTTCAGCGCTTTGAGGATGGGATGTTAAACTGTCAACAATTTATTTTTGTCATCATATTGTAATTGATTTTGAATCATGTAAACAAATACTTTGGTATAACTTTTTCAATTATATTTATGATGGTTGTATTTACTTTGAGCACTGTTATACATATTGTTGTGATACTGAACATGAAGTCCTCCACCCCTGGACGTTCCGCCATCCTTGGTTTGGGGGTGTGACAGATTGGTATCAGAGCATTGTTTATAGTGAACTCAGTATATCGAACCACATAAGATATACAAACTATAAATACATTGGGACCGAAAGTCTCTGATTTAAAGTTTTCAAAACAACTATACTTTTAGAAACAAATAATTCCTCGGTAAAAGTAGGAGCATGTGCACACACACTAGGGTCAGTATCACGATGGGATGGGACAAAAGTAGTAATTGTTGAACAATACGAGTAGGCTTGGGGATGTATAGTCAGGACTGGGAATGACATAGCCTGATCAACTATGTCTCACCCAGAAATGATTATCATATGCCCAGGAATGGTCGTAGGTGTTGCAACAAGTCTAAAAACTTACCAACACTACCACAATGAAATACCATAGGGGTATTTGGAATTATTATAATTACTTATTTGAGAACTAAATAGATTTTTATCAATAGGTCAATAACTGCCTAGAGGATACAATAAAACTATATGTATCCAGGACGTCATAGGCTTAGAATCTGTGAATCTTTGCTTTACTTCCTGTTCTCGTTGGATTGGGGATTTAGAGTTAGGATCTCTTATTCGAAGGTCTATCCTGTCCCAAATACATGTGACTAGTATGCACTAAACAATATATTGAAGTACCTGGTAAAGATCATCTTATAATTATCTAATTAGTACGTCTACTTAGTTATTTCTTATATCCCCATTTCTCGCGAAGATATTATGGCTAAATTCCTTCCCCACGACGACCCGTACTACCCTAACCACGGCAATACTGAATGGCTCGGAGAGGAGCCATAGAGTGATTACCGAATCCCTTTGGATGGTCACCAAGCTGAAGGCTTTGCTGATGGTCCTGACCCCGACCCTGAAGTGGAGAACCTACCCTGATGGCCCTTGTTCCAAATCCTAACCCTCGTCCGGTTATTCAAGGCCCAACGCCTCCTTGGGTAGAGTGCTTGGAAACCTGGAAAGAAGAACACGACCAACCTAGGTTGTTAAGTGGAGACATTCGAATCCTTCAGAATCCGAAGACTACACTATTCAAGGGAACCGTAGCATTGCCCAAAATCTTCCTTACGTTAATGAGATGTAGACCTATTATCCTCGAACCCTATACTACAAACAATTTACATATGGTAACTCCAAGAAATTCTTAATATATACCAAGTAATTTTAGAAAGGGATCAGGCGAAACAAATCACTAGTTGCATTTGAGTCACCACCACTAAAATTCATTCACAAGGACTTTGTTGCGAATTACATACAAAATACTTTTAAGTCAGGACATAATATAGACAAGTCTGGCTTGATAACATCTGACTTGTCACTACTATTAAAAACTTATCGTTTGTACGTCTCCACCAACTTATGACAGGACTATGCCGCCAAAGAAAAAGTCCAGACCCTCCGGGAGCACAGCACCGCCCCCTCCGCAGTTTGATCCCATAATGTTTCAAGCTGCCGTAACAGCAGCAGTGGCGGCAGTAATGTCGCAAATGGGTACAAATGGTTCCGGCGGCTTCGGATCCGGGAATACTAACTCGAATCAGGGGGACAGCACAGGACGCACTAAGGAGTGTTCTTACAAAGACTTCACAAATGGCAAACCCGATCCTTTCGACGGAAGCGGGGGCGTCATCGCGCTGATGCAATGGTTTGAAAGGACCGAAGCAGTCTTCGAAATCTGTGCTTGTCCCGAAGCGAGCAAAGTCAAGTATGCGGCATTCACTTTTACAAGAAAAGCTCTTACTTGGTGGAATAGCCGAGTTAAGTCACTTACTCCTGCAGTGGCTAACTCTATAAGCTGGGAGGATCTAAAAGCTTTAATGCTAAAAGAGTATTGCCCAAGAGGCGAAGTGCAAAAACTGGAAGAGGAACTCTGGAACCTCAAAATGTCGGGAATGGATCTCGAAGCTTATACTGCTCGATTCAATGACCTAGCACTCCTCTGTCCTGCAATGGTCACCCCAGAGGAGAAAAAGATAGAACGATACCTTTGGGGGCTATCATCCCAGATCCATGATAGTGTATTGGCCTCAAGACCAACTACCTTCGACAGCGCCAAGGAGTTGGCACAACAACTCATCGACCATCGAGCCAGCCGTGACACTTCGACAACCACGCCAATTGTTGCGATTCATGCTGCCACAACCCTCACCACGCCAACTCCCATAAAGCAATACGCTGGAACCCTTCCGAAATGTAACAAGTGTAGCTTCTATCACACTGGGGCTTGTAGAGAATTGCATTGCATGAACTGCAACAGAAAAGGGCACACTACCCGTTTCTGTAAGGCACCGGTACGACCCATCAACCAGTTCCCCGGCTCTAGAGTAAGCCCAGCCTATTACAAATGTGGAGAAACAGGCCACTTTAAAAGGAACTGCCCAAGAGCAAGGGATGCCAGTGGTGGTGGAAGGGTACTTGCGATCACCGAAGGAGAGACCACCCCGGAACTGCCTGCAAATATTAGTACGTGTTTCTAACACCGACGTTTAAATTCCAAATTTCTTTATTTAATTAAGTCTAACATCGATTTAAGCATGCATAGTAGTAATGCCAAAGATTAAACTGAGAGCATAAACAATAGGAAATTCCAAGGCCGTCATAAGACCATTCTAGGAATTTGCTTCGACTCCGCAATGGGACTGCATCATAGGGATGTAGGTCAAACTTTCGAGAACATGCTTCTACTTCATAGGTGAGCGGTTAAAATACATCTAGGTTTAATGTTAGCCCTGACTAGGAACTCTAATTCATTAAGAAGGATTACTAAGTTATTTGTTATGATTTCCTCGCTTATACATTCCCCAGTTATATATAACGAATACCTGGTAGATAATAAAATGTGAGAATTCTGACTTAGTTTCTTTTCCTCGTTGGGATGTGAAACTGAAATAGAATCACACATTTTACTATCCGCCCAGTATTGGTTATATCATAATGTGTATAAGCTAAGTTTTCATGTATGATAACTCGTCTCTTAGTCAGAATCAAAATAATGTAGAGCCGACCTTAGTCATTTTCAAACTCCTTGCCTAAATTCAAATTTCGGGACGAAATTCCCTCTAACGGGGGGATGATGTGACAACCGTCAATTTTCAGTCAACTCAAAGTCAACGAAAGTCAACAAGTCAAACCGGTCCACTCATCTTGCCGTAAGTGCTAGAGCTTATGATAAGAAACTCCTAAGCGACTCTTTATTCTAACGAGGGATCCTAAAATCAAAAAGTGCGTACACCTAGATCTCCTTAACCTAAAACTGAGGTACGTGGCGAGCCAAACCAATAAAACAATGTCGCATACTCATCGGGAGTATGCAAGATCCTTAAACAAGGCGTAACGGGATTTACGGACCTTGCAGTGCGTAGCCGGACACTCAAAAAGGAAACCAATGAGAAATCTCTCCAAGAATGTCAAATCTCTCCCAAATCTCTCTAAGTATGTGAAATCTCTCCCACATATCTCTTTGTATGTGAAATCTCTCCAAGTATGTCAAATCTCTCCCAAATCTCTCTAAGTATGTGAAATCTCTCCCACATATCTCTTTGTATGTGAAATCTCTCCAAGAATGTCAAATCTCTCCCAAATCTCTCTAAGTATATGAAATCTCTCCCATATATCTCTTTGTATGTGAAATCTCTCCAAGAATGTCAAATCTCTCCCAAATCTCTCTAAGTATATGAAATCTCTCCCACATATCTCTTTGTATGTGAAATCTCTCCAAGAATGTCAAATCTCTCCCAAATCTCTCTAAGTATGTGAAATCTCTCCCACATATCTCTTTGTATGTGAAATCTCCCAAGAATGTTAAATCTCTCCCAAATCTCTCTGAGTATGTGGAATCTCTCTCAAAATCTCTCCCCAACTTTCTATAATCACTCGGGGCATTCCGACCCCCGAATTTGGCGAAAATAGCTCAAGAACGGAAGTCTACGCGAAAAACGGACTTAAGGAAACGAACCCTCCGAACCGAAAGTACTATTCATGAACCGAACCGAAAGTACTATTCATGAGGGTCCGAACCGAGAGTACTGTTCATGAATCCGAACCGAGGTGTTGACTGATGAGCCGAACCGAGAATACTGTTCATCCGAACCGAACCACGCAAAGAAGGAAGGTCCGAACCGAACCTCGCATAGAAGGGAAAATCCGAACCGAAAGTACTGTTCATTACTGTTCACAACAGTCCCTTCGGTTCTAGCATCACTTCGGACCGAACCCCTGACTTTCGCTTCTGACTCCTCATCGGACCGAGCCTTCGGACGAACCCCGCCTTCGCTCCTTCTTCTGGCTCGCGCCTTCGCTCCTTCTTCTGGCTCGCGCCTTCGCTTCCGAGACCAGCACCTCCCCTGACCGAACCTCAGCCGAGATCCGAAGGGTCTCGCTGGAAAGTTCATTTTTCACCCGTTTTTGCGTATTTTTGCGTTTTAAACCCATTTTTAATTATTTTAACATGAGATTTTCACCCAAAACTTTATTTTAAAATATAAGACCCCTAAATTAATAATTTAATCATATTTTAAGGGTAAAATCTTATCCAAATAAGAGTAGGTAAAGTACAAAGGTAGAGTGTTGACTTTACCTTATTTTATGACGCAAGCAACTCCCATACCCACTCCATGACCACCCACACTCCTTTCCACCATACCTTGTACCTTTTACCTCCCTCACAAGCCATCCCCACGTTTTTGAGAGCTGGATAATCATCCTCTCTCCTCATTTTCTCTCATTTGCTCTCATTTCACAAGAAGATCAAACTCTTTTCTCTCTCACTTTCTCTCTCTAGAAATTCGAGATTCAAGGGCTGATCTTGAGTCTTTCCTCCACATTTGGTAACCATAATCCATTCTCTTTATGATTATCTCAATTATTTCCACTCAAATCATGGATATCTTACACAAACTCCAATATATTTGTGTTAGAGCTTCGAATCTTCAAGTGATTCTTCAAGTGTTCTTGGGTTGAACACTTCTCTTCTTCAACACTTACCTACTGAAAACACTTAAGGTGAGTTCATACCCCTACTTTTTCATGTTTTCTTAAGTTTTTAGGGGGGGAATACAAGTTAAAACACCAAGAACATAACTAAACTTTTCTAACAGTTTTCATCAGAAAAGTTGGACTCCATTCACGGACTGTTTTGGACATCTTAAGCATTTTAGTTTTCAAAACTATTTTAGGTGCATATAGTTCCACTTCTTAGCTTTAAAATGGCTACTTGCACATCCCCATACGATTTTTCTACAATTTATGGTGATTTTTACAAAACTGCCTATCATTTCAAACACCAATCCGGACCAGTCTGTGATTATGGACTTTTTCACCCAAGTTAGAGGTCATTAAAAATTATAATAAAAATTATGAACAAACTAGACTCATTTCCCAAACTCTCAGAAGTTACAGAACCTGATTTGGACATTTTATGATTTTTCTAGAAATTTTCCAATAACAGTTACAGAAAATGTTATTAACAGAAAAACACAATAAATTTCATTTCACCTTGTAACATGTTGAGAAAGGTATACATCGTTATGTGATTATGTGTAGTTGCAATATATGACAAATTTTGTATTCTTACATAGACATACATCAGAAAACAAATGGATTTACACCTTCACAAGTATGACAAATATATATATATATATATATATATATATATATATATATATATATATATATATATATATACGATATTACGAGGCTATATCCATTAAAATATAAACATAAACATTGATAAATTATGACAAGTAAGGCCTATGCTCATTTCCCACGAAATCAATCGATAGACTATAATAAGTATAGTTTAGGGTTATTCATATAACAAACACAATATTAAAGGTCTTACACTTACAAAAGAGTTATTGCAGCTATGGACGATTAAGATAATCTATCACAAGTATAGTTAAGCCATTATACCCCCACAAACGAACGCGTTAGTTATAATCTGTATAGTTATGGTAAATACATATTACAAACAAAGTAATAAACTATAATAGGTATAGTTTATGTTTCATCTACCCTAGGAACTTAATTACAAGAAAGGAATTCACCATCACTTTTGATAAGCTATTCATATGCATAGTTCAGGTTCACTAATCCCTATCACTCCCCGGTGAACTATGATATGTATAGGTTACACTCACCATCACCATCACTTTTGATAAGCTATTCATATGCATAGTTCAGGTTCACTAATCCCTATCACTCCCCGGTGAACTATGATATGTATAGGTTACACTCACCATCACCATCACTTTTGATAAGCTATTCATATGCATAGTTCAGGTTCCCTAATCCCTATCACTCCCCGGTGAACTATGATATGTATAGGTTACACTCACCATCACCATCACTTTTGATAAGCTATTCATATGCATAGTTCAGGTTCCCTAATCCCTATCACTCCCCGGTGAACTATGATATGTATAGGTTACACTCACCATCACCACCACTTTTGATAAGCTATTCATATGCATAGTTCAGGTTCCCTAATCCCTATTACTCCCCGGTGAACTATGATATGTATAGGTTATATTCACAATAGATTTTCGTGTTGTTAGACTTCAACTATAATCGTTGAGCGTATATGCTTGAGTCATACAGGAATTTAGTCTGGATTGGCTTGGAATTGGTGGTGCCCGCCTCATCTCCTGTTCCTCGTTTGGTTGTGGACCGGGGGCGGACCCATTATATTCGACGTTTTATCTAACCTAAATCTTATATAACTTATATATGCTGGACAATTATAGGGGAAATCTACGGGTAAATCTAGAATACATCAACGCATCATATAGGATTATTCTGTATACACTTAATTAAGAAAATATTGGATTTTCTGGAGATCAAACTCTATCGATTTTAAAAGAGGAAAACGGTTTCTACTCCAAACAAAACTCTTATGAACTCACCAACTTAATTGTTGACACTTTTCAAAACTACTTGTATTCTCAGGAAATCAGTGAAACAGGAAAACTTCAGCGCTTTGAGGATGGGACATTAAACTGTCAACAATTTATTTTTGTCATCATATTGTAATTGATTTTGAATCATGTAAACAAATACTTTGGTGTAACTTTTTCAATTATATTTATGATGGTTGTATTTACTTTGAGCGCTGTTATACATATTGTTGTGATACTGAACATGAAGTCCTCCACCCCTGGACGTTCCGCCATCCTTGGTTTGGGGGTGTGACATCTGTGCAGTAGGCCTGTTTTATCTCTACCAGAAGCGATAGAAGACTTCGTTGTATATTGTGATGCATCCAATCAAGGGTTGGGATGTGTACTTATGCGGCGAGGAAAAATTATCACCTATGCCTCACGACAACTAAAAATTCACGAGGTCAATTACACTACTCATGACCTTGAGTTGGGAGCAGTAGTGTTTGCTCTAAAGGTCTGGAGACACTACCTCTACGGCACAAAGTGCACCATCTTTACATACCACAAAAGTCTTCAGCACATATTCGATCAGAAGGAGCTAAACATGAGACAACCACTATGGGTTGAGCTACTTAACGATTATGAATGCGAAATTCGTTATCATCCTGGCAAAGCCAATGTAGTAGCAGATGCTCTTAGTCGTAAAGCGTACTCAGGTCATAGAGTAAAAGCACTGACCATGACTATCCATTCCCCCTATCAACACAAATTAAAGAAGCTCAATTGGAGGCCCTGAAACTAGAAAACATGGCCGGTGAAACTCTAAGAGGAATGGATAAAAACATAGAAATCAAGGGTGACAGAGTTCATTATTTCTTGAATCGAATCTGGACACTGAAGCTTGGCGGATTCAGAGAAGTTGTCATGAACGAAGCATACAAGACTCGATACTCTGTTCATCTAGGTTCAGACAAGATGTATCTGGACCTTAAGAAATTGTATTGGTGGCTGAACATGAAAGCAGAAATTGCTACCTACATGGGCAAGTGTCTGACTTGCACCAAAGTAAAGGTAGAGTACCAAAAGCCCTTAGGTTTATTGAAACAACCAGAAATACCTGAATGAAAGTGGGAACGGATTACAATGGATTTCATAACCAAATTACCCAAGACAACGGGTGGTCTTGATACAATCTGGGTAATCATTGAACGGTTAACGAAGTCCGCACACTTCGTGCCAATCAAATAAACAGACAAGATGGAAAAACTGACAAGAACATACATCAGAGAATTAGTACGATTACATGGAGTACCAATATCTATTATCTCTGACAAAGATATTTGATTTACCTCTCGGTTCTGGCAGTCACTTCAAAAATCCATGGAAACTAGGTTGGACATCAGTACAACCTACCACCCACAAACAGATGGGCAGAGTGAGAGAACAATCCAGACACTAGAAAACATGTTGAGAGCTTGTGTGATCGACTTTGGTAAAGCATGGGATACCCATTTACCACTTGTCGAGTTCTCATATAACAACAGTTATCACACCAGCATCAAGGCTGCTCCATTTGAAGCCCTTTATGGCTGCAAGTGCAGATCACCTCTGTGCTGGGCAGAAGTGGGTGATACACAGTTAGCTAAAGGACAAGTTCCTAACAGCACTCTCACTGGTCTAGAGATCATCAGCACTCTCAAGATCGACAAAAGAGCTACGCAGACAAGAGATGAAAACCCTTTGAATTTCAGGTGGGCGATCGTGTTCAGTTAAAGGTCTCACCTTAGAAGGTCATGATACGCTTCGGAAAGCGTGGAAAACTAAATCCAAGGTACATCAGACCAATTGAAATCCTCGAAAGGATTGGTCCTATAGCTTATAAACTCGAACTACCTCGATAACTTAATAACGTACACCTTATCTTCCACGTATCTAATCTAAAGAAGTGCCTATCTGACGAGACTCTTGTGATTCCACTTGATGAAATCGAGTTAAACGAGAGCCTACATTTCGTGGAGGAACCAATAGAAATCATGGATAGGGAAGTCAAATGAACAAAACAAAGTCGTATACCAATAGTGAAGGTTCATTGGAATACCAAGTGGGGACCTGAATTCACTTGGGAACGAGAAGATCAGATGAAACAAAAGTATCCACACCTTTTCCCTAGTCCATGAGTATCACTTTAGAAATAATTTCATGACGAAATTCCCACTAACGTGTGGATAATGTAATAGCCCGATATTTCAAGTCAATGTAATAGTCTAGGTCAACCATTATAACTTGTTTTTAAAGTAATGAAGAGAAATTTTTTGAATATTATGTGCAATTACTTATTTATAAAGATGTATAAATTAAGATAAAAATGATCGTCGAATATAAAATGTTATATAAACTCGATATCTATGAAGAAACTTGTAGTGGTCGTGACATGGTTTTCGGAAATATAAAGAACGCTGAAATCCGGGTTATAACGAAGAAGTTATGACCTATCGAAGTTTCGCGACGGAACCGGCACGACGTTGTGTGACGTAAAAAGTGAAATTACAATAAAATAAATTTTAGCCTTAACCATCTAAATAAAAGTTGTAGCATATGTAAAACCAAGAGTGTGCATAAAAAGAACATCCAAATCTGACTTCGTATGAGGAAGTTATGATTTTTCTAAGATTCGACATAGCAGTATACAACCCGAAATTCGAATTAAAGATCGAGCGATTTTTAGCCGACACAACCTAAACAAGAATCGAAGATCTCGTCATTTATAGTTCAACGGTAAAAAGACAGACGAAAAGAACAATGGATGAAGAAGTTATGATTTATCAACAGATTTTTCCTGTTCCGGCCTGTTAAAAATATAATGCTAAAAATAAATTCAAAATCAGCCGATGAAGTCTAAACGAAATTCGTAGAGTACGGTCTCACCTACACGTGGATATAAAAAACATCGAAAACAGAGCTCGTATTCAAAATTTATGAATTTTTGAAGTTTTGGGCACACACTTCGAAGCTTATCCGAAGGGGAATGCCATGAGTTCGAGGGAACGCCCCACGTTCACATACAGTGACACGTCTCTCGCATCTTGACACGTCCAAAGGCCGAAATCTGAGCAGCAAACACGCCTCGCTTCGAATGCGCTGCGCTCCGGAACGCGCAACGTCCCTTGCAGGAACGCCCTGCGTACCGAGGTCAGAAGCCTCCTATAAATTGGATGCAAGGCCTCCGGGTTTAGTCTACAAATTCCATTTCTCCCTTCACTTTAAACACCTTTTTAAGCCACTTTTAACCCCCCCCCCCCCCCCCCCCCCCCCGAAGCCTAGGGAAACCCCTTAACACCCAAAGAAATCCCGAAGCCCCGAAGTCCTCGAGAAAATAATATTTTTTAGTCGAAACTCTACCCGCGTAAAACCCGGTTTTCAACAGAAACTCACGGTTTCGTCAAGAAAAATCATTTCTAGAAAGGAACCGCTGCCTAAATTACCACTTATCAACTGAGTTCATACCCCTACACTTTTTATAAGCTTTTTCCATGTTTTAAAGGAGGGGGGATACAAGTAAAACACTAGGAAACTTGTGTTAAAATACAAACCATTGTTTATGTTTTCTTACATTTTATATAACTATTACATGAAAACATATGCATACAGAACATCTTATGATACAACAGTTATTAGTTCAAATGAAACATATGTGGTAAAATATAATAGATAAAGTTTAGGTTACAGTCTCAGTATTTTACCCCTTTCAGGGCAAAGAAACGAATATATAAAAATACGATTATTTTTATATTATAAACATGATGAATTGGGTAACAGTTTCATGCATGAATATTTTCAAATAACAAAACACGTATCTCGTTGGAAATTTGTGAGTCATTCGTCTTCATTGCACCTACCCAAGGTATACATGGAAGTCCTGTTTTATAACTAGAATCTCCTCCTAGAGAGCATGATACTTGTGTATAGATCTATACTGGATTGATGACCCCACACCCTGGCTGTTAGCTACAGCACGACCAGCAGGTTACGGGTGACAAATATCAAACATAATGACACTTGAAGAACGTTGTGGCAGAAAATTCATTTGTTAGCACGGTTATGAAAACTCAAATGATAAACGGAAATACGTTATTTTTACGTGAAATTTATATTATATTTATTTTACGTAATTACTTAGCACATCAAATGGTTTGATTTTCGAATAAAACTACATGTTACAAATTAAGTATGGCATATATACTTATACTTTTCAGTCTGGAATATATAAGACTACAACTTAGTTTTATGGAAATTATAGGATTTTCCAAAATAGATACGATTACATAGAAACAAACAACTTACAACTCAGTTTTATAGAAAATATTGGATTTTCTGGAAAACAAAAATGATTTCATCTCATTGAATGGCATATATTTTCATACAAATGCTTATAAACTCACCAACTTAAATGTTGACACTTTTTCTCAAATAACTTGTATTCTCAGGAAACCGGTAAAATAGGTACAACCCCGAGCTTTTGAGAAGCCGGAGTATTATAGACTCATGTCTTTTAACTTTTGTTTATATATTTTGGTATCAATATACATTGATTTGAACACATATGTAAATAAAAACATATACTTTATCAATGCATGGTTGTTGTACTTTGATTACTATTATGCAATTGTTGTGATATTGTACATGACGTCCTCCGTCCTCGAATGTTTCCGCCGTTCAGGTTTGGGGGTGTGACATATGATTATGGTTATGACAAATTCTATAGCACCTGGTTCTTGGTATGTGTTCTGTTATCAAATCTTCTTTATTTTTGCACTTTTGGCTTTGGACTCGGCGAGTCGAAGGATTGACTCGCCGAGTAGAAGCGGGATGAGGCATGGGGTTTAAGACGCGGACTCGGCGAGTCGAGTCCCGGACTCGGCAAGTAGCCGCTGTTTGGGAAAAAACCCTAATCCAGGGGTTTGCACCCTATTTAAACGACCTTATGCAGCCTCATTCCCCCCTTTATGCTCCCAAACACTCCTCATAGCAAACCCTAGTCATTTTTGTGAAGATCTAAGGCTTTTTGAGTGATTCTTGTGAGTTTTGGTCTCAAGGAAGAAGGAAGGGCATAGAAGGATCAAGAGGGGACTGAAGGATTCGAGTTTGGTTTATCATTTGCAGTCTTTGGAAGGTATAAATTCTGAACCTTGCTCATTCTTTTGTTAGATCCCTCTTTGGGGTGATTTAGGGCTTTTATGAGCCATTTTTGGTGGCCAACCATGTTTGCAAACATGGTTGGGGGTTTGGGTTTCTGTATCATGTCATTTTATGAGCCACAAGTTAGATCTAGATTGCTTTTTGCACCAAGGAAGGCCCCATGCAACAAAAGAACCATTCTAGAGCCTTTTAAGCTCTAATGTCCCGTGCACGCACATAAAGTTTGTAACTTTACGTGCTAGATCGACTTTAGGGGCCTGGATCTATCATTTGGTTAAGTGTTGTACATCAGAAATTGAAGTTCTTAGTAAGGAATGTGTTAGACTCGGGGAGTCCATTCCTGGACTCAGAGAGTCCAAGGGTTTTGGTCCCATATCAGTGAGGGTCGTAAGGACCAGTTGAGTGTGGAAGGTTTTTAGGAGTCCCGGGGAGTGACCCAACGTTCTGGACTAAGCAAAGTGTTTTGGGAATTCATGGTACTCGGCGAGTGCATGAACGGACTCGGCGAGTCCAAGGCAATCTTCATGGAACTCGGCGAGTTATTCATCAACTCGGCGAGTCGAGGACAGAACGTGTTCATAGGATGAAGAGTAACTCGACGAGTTGTTCATATAACTCGGCGAGTCAAGTCAAGACATGAGTATCAGTCGATGATGAACTCGACGAGTTGTTCATACAACTCGGCGAGTCGGATGTGGATTCAATCGGTGTTCATTTAGAAGGAAACTCATCGAGTCATCACCTAACTCGACGAGTAGAGACGGGTATGAGGTCTGATGAAAGGATAGGGACTCGACGAGTTGACGAGTCAACTCGACGAGTCAGGTCAGCTGGAATTTGACTTTGACTTTGACTTGGTCAAGGGGTAAAATGGTCAGTTTACCCTAAGAGTATATGTCAATTTCTGACTAAGTGTTTTGTGGGAATTTTAGCCGGAGCACTTCCGAAGCAGCCGCGGCAGCAGTCAGAGGATTCCCGCACAATTCAGCAGATACGAGGTGAGTTACCTTCCAGTAGGGGTGGGTCTAAGGCCACAATGTCGGCCCACCATTGAGGAGTATTTAGAAGATAATTGTCTCTGTGATAATTTATTTTGGTTTGGTATGCATTTGGTTATGTGTTATATCTGTATGATATGTTGCATGATAGGGATAGATTCCCTGATAGTGGTCCGTAGGACGAAGGGGTAGGTCAGTACCCGAATATGTTTGAATGTGTGCTTATATATGCTATTGTATGCTAGTGGTAGGGGGTGGAATAGTCCCCAAATACCGGTTGAAAGAAACCGATGTCGATTACCGGTTGAAAGATACCGATGACGATTACCGATGGAAGATACCGATGATGATTACTGGTTGAAAGTTATCGATGACGATTACCGGTTGAAATATAATGATGGTATTGTACGGTATGTGGTATGATGGGGGAACTCACTAAGCTTTGTGCTTATGGTTTCAGTTTTTTCTTTCAGGTACCTCTTCGTCTAAGGGGAAGGAGTCGGCGGCGTAGCATGGCAACACACACACATATGATTTTTCCGCATGGTGTTTTCTGGTATTGTACTATGATATGACATTTGTTCATGGTTATGGGTTTCGAATATGATACTTGGTTTTGAGATGTCATGTTATAAAATACTTTCCAATGAATGTTTTATGAATTAATTAATCAAAAAATGAAATTTTTGGGCTTGAATTTTGGGATGTTACAAGTTGGTATCAGAGCTCTGGTTTGAGGGATTCGGACACGCCCTCGGGGGTGTCTGGACTCAAGCCGAGGGGCTAAAAGATTTTTGCAATAAAATGTTTTTTCTAAAAATCTAAGCAAAAGGATTTTACGAAAGACAAGGTGTGTGATGCATGCGACCGGTCGGGCTCAAGTAAGTTTTCCCCAAGATACCCATATATGTTATGTTATGCTATATGGATTGATTCATAATTGCATGCTAGAATAGGACTAAGGATATAGGAAGATGCCTTGTGTGCCTGATATATGATTCTGATAATCGCATTCTAGTTAGGGCTAAGGATCTAGGAGGATGCCTTATATGCCTATTGTATGAGCTATATGCTAGGGCTGTTTAGTCAGCAGTAGGATGGCATGTATAGGTTATGCCTGATTTGGTTACTCGATGCACGAATGCTGCTTGCTTTGTGCTATAGGGGTTCTGGCTATTTCCAACTAACTAAGGAGCGGATATGTAACAGTACCTGCAAGCTAGTTAGGGGGAAATGGTAGGGACTCCCCTGCAGCTGATGGCGGAGAGTAGGTCGGAGAGTGCCCTAGGGAAGCCTAGGATGAGGGTAGTGGAAAGGGGTATCGGTAAAGGGACCTAGTGAAGTCGAAGCAATCCTTGAGGAAAGCACGGGTAGATGTGAAAGGTAGTATGGCCCGTACTACTGAAAACAAAGGACCCGTACTTGAATCAAGAAGGGCCTAGATGAAATCGGGAACCTTGGGGAGCGTGTTAGAACTCTCGAGTATATGTATGATCCTGACGTTTATGCGTGTGTTTTCAGTATGGTGACCACACGACTTGGAGCAGGAGGTTCCGGATCAGGATCAGGATCGGGCTCGGGTTCGGGATCCGAGCAGGTTGATGACGGGCTACGCGAGTTCATCGCGTCTGAGATCACGAGAGGCATCCTTGAGTCGACCCCTATTATTTTCGGGTCGATCAAGGAGGGGATTGTTAAGCTGATGGAGGATCGTCTCCGATCATTCAGGAGTGATATGACGTCTAGCCAGATGGGTACACGCACACTGTCCTTTAAGGACTTTCGGGGAAGTGGTGCGCCGGATTTCCATGGGGTGAAAGACCCCATTGCTGCTAGGAGATCGATCGCAGACATTGATTCTGCGCAGCTAACGAGCTTCTGCGCTGAAGGTTCAAAGGTGCGATATGCGGCAGGATGCTTGCGAGGTAGGGCTAGAGATTGGTGGGATTCTCTTGGCGACTCATTGGGAGCCTCGGCTGTTGAGGCTATGACTTGGTCAGATTTTGTGACCAGGTTCAGGGCGGAGTTTGCGCCAGCTGTGAAGCTTCAGAGGCTGGCCAGGGAGTTTTTAGATATGAGGCAAACTACGGAGACTGTGGCGGAGATCACCGCCAAGTTCCGGGAGAGGGCATTGCTAGTGCCCCAGTATGTGGGTGATGAGGACATGAGGAGGACTTCATACCACGACATGCTACGAGCTGACATTCGGGAGCATGTTAGTTTTTCAGCTTGCCCTACCTTGGATTCCATGATTGCCAGGGCTAGGGAGAGGGAGATTGATCTGGAGCACGTCCAGAAGAGGAAGGCAGTGGAGGGGCTGACGACTGGGGCTTCGGGGAAGAAGCCCAAGGGATCTGATGGTAGGCCGAAAGGCTAGGCAGGACGGGACCGCTGTGGGAAATGCGGTCGGTCACACGAGGGAGCTTGTCGCACTGGGTTGGGTTCGGGTTGCTATAAGTGTGGCAAGGTGGGGCATTTTGGCAGGGATTGTACTGCCCCCGCCCCTGCGGCACAGATGACAGAACTGATTTGCTTCCATTGCAATTAGAGGGGCCACAAAAGGGCCAATTGCCCGAGATTGATAGCAGCGTCAGCAGCAGTGCCAGTCGACACCGGTCTCAGCGACGGCGCGGGTTATAGATGGTCGGAAGGTCAAGGCAGAGGTTCCAGTGGTGCGGAGCCGAGCTTTTCAGCTGACATCCGAGGAGGCACGCGCTACACCCGATGTGGTGACGGGTATGATTCTTTCCCGCTGATCTTATTTTTGTTGTGATTGTGTTATTGATATGTGCTCTGTTTAGGATCGTTCCATGTGAACGGCATCCCGGTTCTGGTATTGTTTGACACGGGCGCTACCCGGTCATTTGTGTCCCTTGCGCTTAGCAAGAGATTTTCCGAGTCTTCGGGCATGTTGGATTGTCCTCTAGAGGTAGAGATTGCATACGACCGTTCGGTGCGAGCATCGACGGTATTTCGAGATTGTGTGCTGAGGTTATTTGAGGAGCGCTACCTGGTAGACTTGGTTCCCATTCCATTGTGTGTTATAGGTATGGTGTAACACCTCGTTCTTAGAATGTTTAATTGGGAGTCCCTGAGATTTAAGAGGAAGGGTAATTCTGGTCCTTTTTCGGGAAATGGGTGTCATCCGAGGAGGTTTCAGGCTGGTGTATGTTGTTAGAAACATTGGGCTTCTCGTCACCCTCGTATGAATGTAAAGTTATTTGGGAGCGGGTTTAGATTAGAGGATTTGCGGTGTTTTGAAGTTGATTATTGTTTATAGTTCTTTGCGGAGAAAGTGGGAAAAGGTCCCATGCATGCATGGGATGCATGCATGTATTTTGAAGTTTGGCTGGGTACGCCTAGCGTAAGTTGGACATACGCCCAGCGTAATAGAGGGAAGGATGGCGGGGTGGCTGGGTGAGTACGCCCAGCGTACTAGAGGTACGCCTAGCGTACTCTCAGAAACTCCAAACCCTAAATTAGGGTCAACCACTATATAAGGGACATGTTGGTTCATACCCTAGCCTCCATAAGCTCATCTTTAACCTCAGAAACCCTAGAAAACCCGTAATCCTCCATTGTTGGGTGTTTTTGACCTTGTAAAGCCCATTTTGGCAAAAGAAAGGCTAAAAGGAGAAAGGAGAAGTTGTCAAAGAAGAAGAGGATCGATTGGAGCTTGTAGATCTGAAGAGATGCCATCCTTTGGAGCTTGTTTGAGGTATAAAGTTTCTTGCTTGCCATCTATTATGCATAGATCTAAGTGTTGTGGAGTTTTTAGCATCTCTCTTGTCCCAAAGTTCTCACCTTGACTCATGTTTTGTGTTGGCCGAGATTATCTGTCCTTTTAGACCTTTGGAGAGGTCTTGAGTGAGAAAAATGAGGTCCTAAGAGTTGTAGTTGTTCCATGTGTGAGAAACATAGGTCTTAATGGATTAAGACCTTGGATTAAGAGCTTATGGACGTCCCTAGTGATAAAGTTTGAGACTTTATGAATCTTAGGCATATTTGGCCTAGGGATCTGAAGTTTGGGCATAAGAGCTTAAGCCATTAAGAAGTTATGAGGACTTGATGAATAGGGAAGTTACGCCCCGCGTAGCGGGCCAATGTCCCGATTTCCATGATGCGAGCTTTGTTGTACGCCCATCGTACCAGGAAGGGTACGCCCAGCGTACCCCATCTGTGACATTTTCATTTTGGGCCTTATAGTTTGGGCTGTTATTAGACTGCTGGATTTTGGGCCGTGACTGGACATTATGGTTAGAGTATTGTGGGCCCATTGGTTGTTATGGATCATGAGTTTAGGCCCATTTGGTGATGTGGGCCCAATTTAGTAAATTGGGCCAATAGTGGGCTTTGCTTTGGACTTTTGGACTTGGGCCATTGGTGGGCTTGGGAGCTTACCTAATGTTGGGACGGATTGGGTTAAGGGTAAAATGGTCAATTTACCCTTGGAAGAGTATGGTGCTTGGCCTAATGTTTATTTGTGCTATGATGGCTAGTTCGGGATTTGCTGTGAGTCGGTGATCCGAGAATCTGCTTCTTCAGTTCAGAGTTTCGGCAGTGCGAGGTGAGTTATCCTCACTATATCGACAGGGTCTACGGCACCAAGGCCGGCCCTTTATCGGATGGAGATCCGGATAGTTGTCTGTTATGGTATTGCTTGATATGGGTTGGAAGGAATTTATGTTATGGGCCGAAAGGCATTATGTTATGGGCCAGAAGGCATTCTATGTTATGTGGACCGGAAGGTCATGGCCTGGAAAGGCGTATGTGCGTAAGTAGTATTTTGGCTGAGACGTAGGGTGATGCTATGCTAGTGATCAGTTAGGTCGGTATCCTGGTTAAGGTGATGATATGTTATGTGATTTGTTTGATTGATTTGTTGACTGTGAACTGTTACATGATTGTATGTTATGTACACATGGTTGTTTGGACTGGAGTTTGTCCCGATGTGCATGGTTGTTCTATATTCTGTATTGTTACGTATGCTATTTATGTTATGGGCCGGAAGGCAATACGCTACGGTCCGGAAGGCAATATGCTATGGGCCGGAAGGCAATATGTTATGGGCCGGAAGGCAATATGTTTTGGACCGGAAGGTCGTAGCCTGGAAGGGGGTATTTGTGGTTGGTATTTTGGGGGTATCTCACTAAGCTTTCGGGCTTACAGTTGTGGTTTAAATGTTTTTCAGGTTCTTCAGGAGACCGTGGCAAGGCGAAGGCGTGATTGTACCGCTCCTCGTGTTTATGTTTATGGCATGATTTTGGAAATACTCTGATAATAAATATATTGAAAACCTTTTTTTGATAACGTTATTAAAATGGATTGTTTTTGAAAAGTTAAAATTGGCTGAAATTTTTCGGATGTTACACATGGATTGGCTTAGCCCTAATGGGGTAGTGATCGACTGCGTGCAATGGTTGGTGCGGGTCAGGACCCCAAGTGGGGGAGAGCTGGTGATTTAGGGCGAGAGGCCACAGCGAGGACCAACTTTATGTTCAGCCGCGAGAGCTAGGCGTTACCTCCAGCAGGGTTGCGCAGGTTATGTCGCGTATGTTATGGATGCCCGGGAAACGGGTAGGGCGACGGTGGAGGATGTACCTGTGGTACGGGAGTTCGCGGACGTATTCCTCGAGCAGTTGCCTGGGATACCTCCGGAACGACAGGTAGAATTTAGGATCGACCTAGTTCCTGGTGCGGCTCCGATAGCCAAGGCACCGTATCGGTTGGCTCCTCCTAAGATGCAGGAGTTGTCTACATAGCTGCCAGAGCTGTTAGACAAGGGTTTCATTAGACTGAGTAGTTCACCCTGGGGAGCCCCGATTCTGTTTGTGAGGAAGAAGGACGGGTCGCATCGGATGTCTATAGATTATCGGGAGCTGAACAAGGTAATGGTGAAGAACCGCTACCCACTTCCGAGGATTGATGACCTCTTTGACCAGCTTCAGGGAGCATCTTGGTTCTCCAAGATTGATTTGCGTTCAGGGTATCATCAGATGAGGGTCAGAGAGGAGGATGTGTAGAAGACTGCATTTTGGACGCGTTATGGCCACTACGAGTTTGTGGTGATGCCTTTCGGCCTCACCAATGATCATGCCGCGTTCATGGATCTCATGAACCGCGTGTGTAGACCGATTTTAGAGCAGTCTGTGATAGTGTTTATTAATGACATCCTACTTTATTCCAAGACGCGGGAGCAGCATGGAGCATCTGCGGGAGGTTCTAGAGACTTTGAGGAGGGAGAACTTGTATGCTAAGTTCTCTAAGTGTGAGTTCTGGTTACGCGAGGTGCAGTTTCTTGGGCACCTTGTCAACCAGAACGGGATTTCGGTAGATCCGGCCAAGGTAGAGGCCGTAATGAATTGGGAGGTTCTGAGGTCTCCATCTGAGATTCGGAGCTTTCTAGGATTGGCAGGCTACTATCGGAGATTCATTCAGGACTTCTCCAAGATAGCAGTCCCGCTCACCCGACTGACTAAGAAGTCGGTGGTGTATCGCTGGGGGCCTGAGCAGCAGGCCGCATTTGAGACGCTGAGATAGAGATTGTGAAAGGGGCCAATTTTGGCCCTGCCAGAGGGCATGGAGGATTTTGTTGTGTACTGCGATGCATCCATCGCAGGATTGGGCGCGGTATTGATGCAGAGAGGGCATGTCATCGCCTACGCGTCGAGGCAGCTAAATCCTCACGAGGCGAACTACCCGACTCATGATTTGGAGTTGGGGGTTGTTGTGTTCACCCTCAAGATTTGGCGTCATTACCTCTATGGGGTTCGTTGTACGATTTACACGGACCACAAGATTTTGAGGTATCTCATGGACCAGCCAAATCTAAATATGAGGCAGCGTCGGTGGCTTGATGTGGTGAAGGATTATGATTGTGAGATCCTCTACCATCCGGGGAAGGCCAATGTCGTGGCTGATGCGCTTAGCCGCAAGGCAGCGCCGATCAGGGATATCTGTCTGAGGATGACAGTGATGACTCCGCTTCTAGAGCGGATCCGGGAGGCTCAGCAGGAGGCCATGAAGGAGGAACATCAAAAGAGTGAGCGAATTATGGGGCAGGTTTCCTCCTTCGACTATGATAGCCGAGGGTTATTGACTCTTCACCGTAGGGTGTGGGTCCCTTATCATGGAGGTGTGCGCCAGGTCCTGATGGAGGAGGCGCACAAATCCCGATTCTCCATTCATCTCGGGGAGACGAAGATGTATAGGGATCTTCGTCTGGACTATTAGTGGCCCTACATGAAGCGGGATGTGGCATGGTACGTGGAGCGATGCTTGACCTGCAGGAAGGTCAAGGCTGAGCATCAGAGACCTCACGGCAAGATGCAGCCGTTGGATATCCCGCTGTGGAAATCGGAGGATATTACGATGGATTTTATCACTATTAGTCCCAAAACTGATGATCCAATTTAGTAATAAATGAAGTTAATTGCAATTAAATTGAGATTGAGATGAAGAAGAAGTAGAATCAAGCATGCACACATCTATTGCCATTAAATGTCAAGTACATCTTGATAAAGTACAACTACTGCAGAGTTCTGACACCAAGCCAAAAAAAAAGTACAAAATGACACAACACAATTGCTATAAATAGTACTCCTTCTACCAGCACAAGAGTGTGCAGCCGAAAATATGAGTGCGGCCGCACACACATGTGTGGCAGCACACATTGCAAGACAACACACAATCATTGCAAAAATGACACTATCACCTATTCAAAATGATGCCTAGCTCAAACCACAAAATTATGTTCTTTGAGTCTCCCCCTTGGTTGGAGATTAGCATAGTCTTGTCTTCACTCCTTTGGCTCCTCGGCAGACTTCTCAAACAACCTCAGATCAGATCTCCCCATCGATCCCATCCACAATCTTCCATTTATGATCGTAGCCACCATTGCAGTGTATTCTTTAGCAGCAACTTCCATTACGTCTTTTCTGCAGATTATCTGGTGACGAGCCACAGTATGGATACCCCTTTCTCGAAAACGAAGAAGATCTTTTGCATTAATCAGCCTCAAAACATGTTCTTGATCCTTGAATTTGATAGCAGCAGTTGCAGTTTCGTCATCGTATGCCCAAAATTCCATATTGTCAAGATATCCCTCCTGGAAGTGCTGAGGGATTGGAATTTCTTTTTGCTTTTTTTTTGTAGCAGGCCATAAAATAATCTTCATAGGTTTGCCTGTTTCTAGGTTGAGAACATCCTTTTCCTTTCGATAAAGGGCTTTGGCAGTCTTCATACTGGGAAAATTTTCTTTGACTTGCCTATCAAGGAACCTCTTAAAGTTAGATGCACTTGGATCTTGCGAGGGATTGTGAAAGGGGACCCTAGATAATTCTGCTAGATCAGTCTTAGTCCAAGAATTGAAATCATGGGTGCTTTTGTAACACTAAGATATTCCTGAGTTTCGCTTTACCACCCACAAATTCGTTTCTGGATCGAAAGCCCACATACGGATACCAGATCTGTCACCATACTCGTCGCCAAACTTTCTCTTTTTCAAATCTATTACAGTCAGAACAGGGTCTTTTGCTTTGCGATTTTCATTGGTATTTTTCATGAATAAAAGTCCTTCACGTTGATTTGCAGTCATAATTCTTTTGCCCTGTTTGATTGTGATTCTGGTTCTGCTTCCTTCTGGTTCATTTGAATTGACTTTTCAATGAGCTGTTGGCGGAGAACACTAATTTCCTCTCGGAGATCAGACGAAGAGAATTTGTCATCATCTGCCCGACCCTCGTTAAATGATACTCCTTTCCCGCGTGAAGAGGTTGGACTAGATTGAGCCAGATGTCTTACTAATCTGGTAGAAGCTTCATCTAGAGAAGGTCGAGTTGTAGAATATTCTGGAATAGAAGAGGATCCACCAGTCTCGAACATGGTACTTGGACCTTCATCAGTCTGCTTTGGAGGAGAGTGAGCAGAGGTTGCAGTGATTGTTGAAATAACTTGAGGAGCACATTTTACAGAGGGTATCTCCAGACTTTCAAGAGATTGGCTTGTTCTTATGGAATTCTGAGAAGTCTAAGGTTCAGATAAGTCAGAAATGATTGGAGCTAATGTTGAGACAAGTGACACAGAGGGAGGAATCTCTGATGTCACATCTCCTTGGCTTGTTGTGACCTCCAAGGGCTTTGAGGTAAAGATTAGAATTTTGAGAAAATTTCCTTCATCTCTAGTCTTGGTTGCTAGAGAAGCAACTTCATTCACTTTATTTCCTTCATAGACTTCTATGAGCGCTTCCCACAATGCTTTTGCTGATGTATATTCACGAAACCCTTGTGCAATCTCAGGAGATAACGCCATAGTGAGTGTGGCAAGTGCCTTTTCTTGTTCTTCAACTCTTTCAAAGTCATCATCAGTGTAATTTTCAATCTGTTTTTCAATTACCATGCCATCTTCTAGAGTAGAAGTAATCCTAATTGGTCCTCTTAAAATGCTTCTCCAAATTTTGAAATCCTTCATTTTGATGTATTTTTCAATTCGGTATTTCCATTCAGGAAATCCTTCAGCTAATAGCAATCTAGGAATACGAGTAGTGGTTCCCATAATTGCATCCAAATCTTGATGAGCAATCATGCTTTGAGATTCCATTTGAGCAATCTTCAACCGCACACTAACACTCAACCGCACACTAACACTCAACCGCAAACGAATCTTAACCGCACACACTTTCCAACCGTACACGTGTAACCACACACAATTTAACAGCAAACACTACACTTGTAACCGTACACACTTCAGCAGCAAACACCAACCGCACAAGTTTTAACAGCAAACACCAACCGCACACAGCAAATATCAACAGCACAAACTTCAACAACAAACACCAACCGCACATAGCAAATATCAACCGCACACAGCTTCAAAGGATACGCTCCACCGCACACACTATTGGCAGCAAACCTTCAACAGTTGGCAACAAACCTTCAACAGTTGGAAGCAAACCTTCAACAGTTCTTCGATCAAAATTCTTAAAAACAGTGAAATGTTTGCATTCTCACACTCAAAAATAACTTCAATTGATACCAAATTGGCTCTGATACCAATTGTTAGTCCCAAAACTGAGGATCCAATTTAGTAATCAATGAAGTTAATTGCAATTAAATTGAGATTGAGATGAAGAAGAAGTAGAATCAAGCATGCACACATCTATTGCCATTAAATGTCAAGTACATCTTGATAAAGTACAACTACTGCAGAGTTCTGACACCAAGCCAACCAAAAAAATATACACACTAACACAACACAGTTGCTATAAATAGTACTCCTTCTACCAGCACAAGAGTGTGCAGCCGAACACATGAGTGCGGCCGCACACACATGTGTGGCAGCACACATTGCAAGACAACACACAATCACTGCAAAAAATGACACTATCACCTATTCAAAATGATGCCTAGCTCAAACCACAAAATTATGTTCTTTTGATGAGTTTAAGAAACTCTTTGATCGTTTAGATCTTCAAACAGGTTGATCAGAAAAATACTAACAGAAAGATCAAACACAAGAATGAATCTGAATATGTCGAATGATTCGATTGATTCAATCCTCAGCAGAGCTCGATAAAGAACTTCTGCTGTAGAGGATATTAGGGTTACAAAAGATAAAGATCAAAATACTTGACAGAATAACTTCTAAAATCTTACGTTCTAGGATGCATGCAAGCACCTATAAATACAAAACCCTATAAAATAACTCACGGATGAACAGGCCCATACCGGAGACTAAATGGACTAAATAGCGAGCCCAAGACGCAACACCTTCTGAACCTAACATCTTTCAATCACGAATCTTCCCAGGACCGCGCAGGGGATGAATTCGATATGGGTCATCGTGGATCGATTGACCAAGAGCGCTTACTTTATTCCAATTCAGGAGAGCATCTCGGCCGAGAAATTGGCCGATATCTATATCAGGGAGGTGGTGGCGCGGCATGGAGTGCCAGTTTTGGTAATTTCAGACAGAGATGTGCAGTTTACTTCTAGGTTTTGGAAGAGGTTTCATGACGAGCTGGGTACTCGTCTGCACTTTAGCACCACTTTTCACCCGCAGACAGATGGTCAGAGCGAGCGGACCATCCAGACTCTGGAGGATATGCTGCGGGCGTGCGTTTTAGATTTCGGAGGTAGTTGGGATACCTACCTCCCATTGGCGGAGTTCTCGTATAATAACAGCTATCATGCGAGTATCGGCCGTCCTCCCTTAGAGATGTTATATGGGAGGAGGTGCAGGACCCCGATATGTTGGGGCGAGGTTGGCCAAAGAGTCATGGGGAGCACCGAAGTAGTGCTCAAGACGACATAGAAGATTCAGTAGGTCCGAAGCAGGCTTCAGACTGCTCAGAGTCGGAAGAAAAGTTACGCCAATAAGCGTCGATCAGACCTGGAATTCTAGGTCGGGGATATGGTTCTCCTGAAGGTGTCGCCATGGAAGGGCGTCATCCGATTCAGGAAGCGAGGCAAGTTGGGCCCAAGGTATATCGGACCGTTCAGAGTTGTAGCCCGGGTGGGCAAGGTGGCGTATCGGCTGGATCTGCCAGCCAAACTCAGTCAGATCCATAGCACCTTCCACGTATCTCAGTTGTGGAAGTGCCTAGTGGATGATACGACGGTGGTACCCTTGGAGGACATTCAGGTTGATGACGGACTGAATTACATCAAGCGACCTGTAGCGATCCTTGACCGGAAGTCAAAGGATCTGAGGAACAAAAGAGTAGAACTCGTGAAGGTGCAATGGCAGCACTAGAAGGGGTCGGAGTGGACTTGGGAGCCGGTGGATGAGATGATGGAGCACTAATCCGAGCTGTTTCAAGAAAGAGCGGCAGACTTCGAGGACGAAGTCTAAAACCAGTGGGGGAGATTTGTAGCACCTGGTTCTTGGTATGTGTTCTGTTATCAAATCTTTTTTATATTTGCACTTTTAACCTTGGACTCGGCGAGTCGAAGGATTGACTCGCCGAGTAGAAGTGGGATGAGGCGTGGGGTTTAAGTCGCGGACTCAGCGAGTAGCCGCTGTTTGGGCAAAAACCCTAATCCAGGGGTTCGCACCCTATTTAAA
This sequence comes from Lactuca serriola, assembly GCF_051521515.1. NCBI lineage: Eukaryota > Viridiplantae > Streptophyta > Magnoliopsida > Asterales > Asteraceae > Lactuca > Lactuca serriola. The sequence goes on from NC_136409.1 coordinate 205,064,902, forward strand.
CGACCTTATGCAGCCTCCTTTCCCCCTTTATGCTCCCAAACACTCCTCATAGCAAACCCTAGTCCTTTTTGTGAAGATCTAAGGCTTTTTGAGTGATTCTTGTGAGTTTTGGTCTCAAGGAAGAAGGAAGAGCATAGAAGGATCAAGAGGGAACTGAAGGATTCGAGTTTGGTTTATCATTTGCAGTCTTTGGAAGGTATAAAGTCTGAACCTTGCTCATTCTTTTGTTAGATCCCTCTTTGGGGTGATTTAGTGCTTTTATGAGCCATTTTTGGTGGCCAACCATGTTTGCAAACATGGTTGGGGTTTGGGTTTCTGTAACATGTCATTTTATGAGCCACAAGTCAGATCTAGATTGTTTTTTGCACCAAGGAAGGCCCCATGCAACAAAAGAACCATTCTAGAGCCTTTTAAGCTCTAATGTCCCATGCATGCACGTAAAGTTTACGTGCTAGATCGACTTTAGGGGCCTGGATCTATCATTTGGTTAAGTGTTGTACATCAGAAATCGAAGTTCTTAGTAAGGAATGTGTTAGACTCGGCGAGTCCAAGGGTTTTGGTCCCATATCAGTGAGGGTCGTAAGGACCAGTTGAGTGTGAAACGTTTTTAGGAGTCCCGGGGAGTGACCCAACGTTCTGGACTAAGCAAAATGTTCTGGGAATTCATGGTACTCGGCGAGTGCATGAACGGACTCGGCGGTCCAAGGCAATCTTCATGGAACTCAGCGAGTTGTTCATCAACTCGGCGAGTCGAGGACAGAACGTGTTCATAGGATGAAGAGTAACTTGACGAGTTGTTCATACAACTCGGCGAGTCAAGTCAGGACATGAGTATCAGTCGATGATGAACTCGACGAGTTGTTCATACAACTCGGCGAGTCGGATGTCGATTCAGTCGGTGTTCATTTAGAAGGAAACTCGTCGAGTCATCGCCTAACTCGACGAGTAGAGACAGCTATGAGGTCTGGTGAAAGGATAGGGACTTGGCAAGTTGACGAGTCAACTCGGCGAGTCAGGTCAACTGGAAGTTGACTTTGACATTGACTTGGTCAAGGGGTAAAATGGTCATTTTACCCTAAGGGTAGATATCAGTTTCTGACTAAGTGTTTTGTGGGAATTTTAGCCGGAGAACTTCTGGAGCAGCCGCGGCAGCAGTCAGAGGATTCCCGCACAGTTCAGCAGATACGAGGTGAGTTACCTTCTAGTAGGGGTGGGCCTAAGGCCACAATGTCAGCCCACCATTGACGAGTATTTAGAAGATAATTGTCTCTGTGATAATATATTTTGGTTTGGTATGCGTTTGGTTATGTGTTATATATGTATGATATGTTGCATGATAGGGATAGATTCCCTGATAGTGGTCTGTAGGACCAAGGGGTAGGTCAGTACCCAGATATGTCTGAATGTGTGCTTATATATTCTATTGTAGCTAGTGGTAGGGGTGGAATAGTCCCCAGTTACCGGTTGAAAGATATCGATGTCGATTACCTGTTGAAAGATACCGATGACGATTACCGGTTGGAAGATACTGATGATGATTACCGGTTGAAAGATACCGATGATGATTATCGGTTGAAAGATACCGATGACGATTACCGGTTGAAAGATACCGATGTTATTGTATGATATGTGGTATGATGGGGGAACTCACTAAGCTTTGTGCTTACTGTTTCATTTTTTGGTTTCAGGTACCTCTTCGTCTAAGGGGAAGGAGCTGGCGGCGTAGCATTGCAACACACACACATATGATTTTTTCCGCATGGTGTTTTTTGGGATTGTACTCTAATATGACATTTGTTCATGGTTGTGGGTTTCGAATATGATACTTGGTTTTGAGATGTCATGTTATACAATACTTTCCAATGAATGTTTTATGAATTAATTAATCAAAAAATGAAATTTTTGGGCTTGAATTTTGGGATGTTACAAATTCACATGGATAGGAACACATACACCATAAAGTCTAAGTGTCATAAGGTTTCCCTCCACTTCATGAAAATGAGTGTGAGGAAATATTTTCACTAAATAGATTTAAGGAGATAGCATTTGTGATGATTGCATTCTTAAATTGAATTATGATTATGGCATCCCTCTTCATAGTTCGAATAGTGATAAATGACAAAAGGTCTAAACGTTTGAGACTTATTACTGTAAGTTTTGAAATTGGTTAGCCACACATGCGAGCTATTTTAGGAAAGGTGTATGAATTTGAGAAGCCTAGATAAAGGCTTATCGAAACATCTAGTATCAGAAATCTGAAATTTGTTAAGGAAGTCAATAAGCATTGTTTTCTAGAAGTCCAACTTATTTTTGGGTACATGTCAAAGCTAGTGGGAGCATAAGTGTTATGCTATTAAAGGAATGATTGTTATGCTAGTAGGAGCATAATCATTATGGTAAGTGTTGCAAGTTAGCAATGTTAATTATTGAAAACAAAAGGTTCAATTCGCAAAGTTGCAGAGTTTGAAAAGTTGTTTTGCTATAAATAAGGGAGACGAACTCATACTTCATTTCGAATCTAAAAGCTTCGATTAAGATTTTAATCAAATTTAGTCAAGGACATATATAAATATTGTGTTGGAATGGTTCAACATAAGGAAATTCTATATATGGAAATATTATAGCAAGAGATTGCTCAAATATCAAGTGTTTATGTAAGACATTATGAATCGTATCCCATACGCTTCGGGTATAGGATCGATTGCATATGCTATCATATTTTATCGTGTGCTAATTTTCCAAATGCCTGGGGCATTTTGAGGGAAAATGTGTTGGATTAGATGTCTAAGCCCATAACCATTATTAGTATGTATTCGACCCAAGAGTAGCATGGTCCATTTGGGTTGCATGACACCGGGACAATTCGTTAGGATGGACTCTTGAGAGAAGGTTATATATGATTTATTAATATATTATAAGTTCTAATATATTAATAAGAAATCATATGTTTTAATTAGTAGTGATCGAGAATTAATTTGGAATTAATTTTGTGATCAAAAGAGACTAATTAAATCTATGGGGGCTAATTATGTTAATTAGTTATATTTATATGTGCTGGGCTTATGATTCATGTTGGACCAAGTTTATGTATGGACACATAAAGAGTTGGGCCACATGAACCATGGATCATAAAACCCATGGGTATGGATTTGGATTAAACCCATGACCCTTGGAATCCACCATATAAATATGATGCTTCATGACCAAAAATGGGTGCTTCTTTTCTTAGAGAAATATAGAGGTGTTTTGGTGCATGGAATTCTCTCTCAAGAGTGACCTTTGTTCTAGGTGAGTTGTGATTCCATTTGAGGTGCAACACTTGGGGCACTAAGTTCTTAAAGGCCAAAGTCTTTCTAGCAACACCAAATACATCAAGACTTCAAGCCACATAAAAGTTATGTTACTCTAACTAGTATCTTGAATTGTTTATGTCAAATTGCATGCTAGTTATAGGCTTAATACCTTGGAAACACATTTGCATGTATAATTAGTGAAAACATAAATCCAATGTATTTAGGGTTGTATGTGCACCATAGGATGTTGTAGTATACTAAAACCCATCAAAAGAGACTAGAACAGAATATGACTAAAGTTATTAAACAACTGTCACGGATAAATATGGCAAATATGCAAATGTTTCCATATTGGGAGTTGGATATTAGGAATCTATGTGGAAGTTAGAAACTTTTATGCAAGAAGGATGTTCAATGAAATGTACTTTTAAATTGGGACTTCGCTTCCTTGGAATTGTTTTGTTATCAATCTCCAGTGGAAAGTTTTGTAATATCGTTGGCAAAGTATGTGTGACTTTGGTACCATGACATTACAAAAGGTAGATTGATGATAGTTTAGAATCTAACCCCTTCTTATAGTGGCAATAATTTGGAATTCTTACATTTGTGATAAAGATTTGGAATTGTGAAATGAGCTTCGTTGGAAATGTTTTTCAATTGATCTATTTCACAAAGAAAGGACCATAGGTAAACATAGTGTGCATGCTTGGAGCATAAGATAACTATTGTTTTAATTCAAGTATAAAGTTGACAAATTGAAACATTATACAATGAATAATGTGTAATCAATATGGTGATTCAATAAAAGGTGTTTTATTTATATTTAAAAATTTTGAGACCATATTGGATTCGATTATTCTTGTGTTTCACTTTGCATGTTTTGACTTCCTGAATAACTAGATTATTCAAACTATCCACAATCGATCATACGTTGGAAGTAGGTATTGAAGCTAGACTGTCATGAATGGGTTTGTAGATTGTCTAAAGGTGTTTAGACATAGCACAGGTTTGCTGCAGTATTCATGAGTACTCCTGTAATAAGATTTGATTATTGGAGTAAACCCACGCTCATTTGAATCACTTCATGGATTTTATCACGAGTGATCACGAGACAATAATATCTTATATTCTTGAAACCAAGACATGTGAGTTGTAGTTTACAAGTCTATTGCACATTGAGATATGTAAACGCACCAGTAACTTGGTGTTATAAAACATATTGTTGTGTGTGATTTGATGAGTAAATAGAGCAAACACATGAGTCGAAGTTTATCCATTCCTTTTACCCTAAGAGGGATAAAAGAAATATATGTGGTCCCCTTGATGATTTAGTGATGACAACCCTAAGTGCTTGGCCAAGCCTGGATTGATTCGATTTGTTCAATTAGTCGGTCGTCATAAATCGGAAATCAGGAAACAACACATGAACAGAGAGAATGATTATAATCCATGTCTCAGTTCATATGATATCTAGAACGGAGGAATATATGATCCCTTATCTTATGGATGTGTTACTAATTAGATCAGAGTTCGTCAATGGTCTTTTGAGAGCTACGATTGTCAATCGGATTTTGAAGTCGTACTTGCAATTATAGTTATTAGACTTATCCAAGTGGGAGACTGTTAGATTAGGTGTGTAAGCCCATAACTATAATTGGAATGTACTTGTCACACCCCCGAACCAGACGGCGGAAACGTCCGGGGGCTGTCGTGACTCAATTGAATACCATAACATTGAATATATATGAAACATAACAACATTCGTCACCGTGCATTAATATATTACAACCAGCAGTGTTTACATGTCATACATTGTTTAAACATTACATTCCCAAAAATTAAATTGTTTGATTCGTACATAAATAAACTGCAACCGTCACTGAATATGATTTCCCTTGATTCACTGGTTCCCTGAGAATACAAGTATTTTGAAAAACGTCAACATAATGTTGGTGAGTTCATAAGTAGTGTTTGAAATCGAATGTTTGTATTGTTTGAAAAACCACCAGAAAATCCGATATTTTCTGAAAAGAAAAGCTCTTGAAAACGTTTGTGAAGATCCATAAGTATGCTTGTTTGTTTCTATACTTGTGTCAAAAAAAAATGTTCATTGAAGATGTATGCAGTTCAAATCTGTATGTATTAAAAACCCTAGGAAAACCCGATGTTCCCCTAGTTCCTTTGAAATCCATTAAGTTGCGTTGAAACCATTACAAAGATAGAAGTGTCGGTCCCAGGCGACGTTGGAAGGTTCTCGAGCAGGATTATTTACTACAAACCCGCGTTACACAAACGCCCAGTTTATAGTTATACTAACGATTCCCGAAGGCGTCGTCAGTACTAATCGCGTTATCCAATCACCCGGACTAGGTGTAGTCCCACATCCGAAGAGAAAGAGGACACGAAGGCCTCGATGACTCTATAAATCGGTTGGGGATAATATGCGTGCGAGGGGTCCCCGACCCGCCTCGTAAAATATGCAGACTTTTCTAGCAATACCAAGGACCCTTGGGGACCAGTGGTATACAAGCCATTGAAAGTCCCTCTACGTTGTGCCGAGTCGGTGAAACTCAACACTTCGTAGAAAATATGCGTCTTCGGGCCTTAAGATCAGGTCATTGGGCTAGCTAGGCCCAACAAGCAAGATTTTACACTTTTGGGGCCCGAAGATGGTGCGTAGACGTCTGTGCACACTCGTATGTAAGCTAAGTTCCCAAACATTATTTATATGAACCGTAGTGTCGTAGAGTTAGTAGTTGTAGATTTCTATTGGCTCGAGACCGAGTCAATTCGTTTAACAACGACTTTTGGTGTTGTAATGTGTTGTATTTCGTCGATAGTTGCGATGCTATTATTTAATCAAATTGTGTATATTGAATTAGCCTTGAAATATTTCTGTTTTCAGCCCCTCATTATTTGTAAAATTTACATTTTCAACCCTTTTATCAAATACTTCCCGGTTTGGTCCTTAAACTAATTTTCTTGACATTTTAACACCAAAAATTATTGAAATTAATATTTTTCAGCATATTTTTCATAGAAAACAGTTTAAGTCCCTGGAAATGCAGTTTTCTCGGTTTTAATCCCTTCTTTTCGCAACTTTGACAATTTTGGCCCAAATTGGAAAATTTTTGCAACTTTGGTCCTTTTTAAATTTAAAAAGCATTTTAAACCTTTGAAAAGGATTTGGGACACTTATAGTCCACTGTTTTACATAAAATTACAGTTTTGTCCCTCCAAAACAGAAAAATTCGCATAATGGGCCTCATTGGGCCGAAATTTTCATTTTTAGCCCATTAAGCTTGAAATTTATGTTTTTAATCCTCTAATTGAGTATAATTCCAGAAATAGTTCTATGGAAACTGTTTTGGCACACTTCATCCATCAGAATCTGTGAAATGTCAATTTGGGCCCTTATTTTTGTATTTTTCACATTTTAGGCCCAAAATTTGTGTTTTTAACCCAAAGAAAATTATTACTAAACCACTTAGCCATTTTTCTTGAAACACTTTGTGTGTAGAAATATATTTGAAGCTAAGATCATAAAACATAAGTTATATCTCGGTTTTGAGGGGTTTTATGGCTAGATCCAACATTAAAACACATAGAAGCATACATATAAGCATGGAAATCATACAAGGCATACAAACACATATAGATCTACACTTTCACTTGTATTCCCCCCCCCCCCCCCGCCCCCACAAAACTCATAAAAACAGAAAATAGGGGGTATGAAGCTCACCTTAGGGGGTAGTTTCGGTTCTTGAAGAAAGATTGGAAGGAATGAAGTGATTTTTGGCCTTTGCACTCCTTGATGAACTTTTCGAGATTATGGGGTTTCTAGAGTGCAAGATCATGATTTTTGCATGGATTAGGAAGAGATTTTTGATAAATAAGGAATACAAGTCATAGATCCAAACAAAACCTTACCTTAGATGATGATTTTTGTGGAAGAACTTCCTTGAATGCTTCCTATTTTTCGAGATTTTGGATGGAGAAGAAGGGAGTGTTCTTGAGAGAGTTGAGAGATTTTTGTGAGTTTGTGTGTGTGAGTATGGCCGAGAGTGAGAGAGGAGAGAAGAAGAAATGATATTTGAGGTGATGTTTGCATGGAGATATGAGTTTCTTGCATGGAAGTCCTTTGGTTAATAGTGAGGTGGCATGAGAAAGTCAAACCTTTCTCTTTGGCTTGATTTGGGCCGAAAATGTTGGAGGAAAAAGAGAATGTTTGGGCTTTAAATACTTAAGCCCAATTTTCATGGTTAAGTTGAGTGATTTTTGGTCCAAATAAATTTAAAGGTGATTTTTATGACTAGTTAGGGTCAAATTAGGTTAATTATGGTTCATAGTCATTAATTTATTTCATTCTAGGCCCAATATGGCCCAAAAATGTTGAAATAATTTAGTGTGGGTCCAATTAGAGCCCAATTAGGGTTCTAAGCCCATGATAGTCTAATTGGAAGCTTATTGGTCCATTTGGATCCAATAAGGGAGTCCTAATCCAAAATGGACTTAACAAGGACTTTTAGGGTCTCCAATTGTTTGATGACTATTTGTAGTTCTAGCATGTTGTATTTGATTGAAATTTTTGATTCCCATTAACTTGAATGTATAGATTACATGGCTCAAAATTTTCAGTTGTGACATCATCCCCCCGTTAGAGGGAATTTCGTCCCGAAATTCTGTTTGAAAGCTAGATTTGAGAATGCTAGAATAGGTGAGGGTACTTCTACTTCATTTGATCCTCGCGTTCCCATGTGAATTCTGGCCCACGCTTTGCGTTCCACCGTACCTTCACGATCGGGATGCGACTCTGCTTAGTACGCTTCACCTCCCTGTCCATGATCTCGATTGGTTCTTCGACGAACAGGAGATTCTCATTGATTTCGATTTCGTCAAGAGGAATGACAAGGGTTTCATCTGATAGGCACTTTTTCAGATTAGAGACATGAAACACGGGGTGTACACCGTTTAGCTCCGCGGGTAGTTGTAGTCTGTATGCTACTGGACCTATTCGGGCGACGATTTCGAAAGGTCCAATGTATCGCGGGTTCAGCTTTCCCCGTTTTCCGAAACGTATAGCCCCTTTCCAGGGTGAGACCTTCAACAATACTCGATCACCGACCTGGAATTCTAAGGGCTTTCGCCGTTTATCAGCGTAGCTCTTTTGCCGGTCACGCGATGCCTGTAATCGAGCTTTGATCTGGACAATCTTTTCTGTGGTCTCGCGAATGATTTCCGGTCCTGTTATTGCCCTATCCGACGTATGTGTTCTTGCTAGCTGGGTGTCACCTACTTCAGCCCAACATAACGGTGATCTACATTTACGCCCGTACAGTGCTTCGAAAGGGGCCACCTTAATGCTCGAATGATAACTATTGTTATATGAAAACTCGATCAACGGTAGGTGGGTATCCCAAGACTTTCCGAAGTCTATCACACATGCACGAAGCATGTCTTCAAGCGTCTGAATGGTTCGTTCGCTTTGACCGTCCGTTTGTGGGTGATACGCAGTGCTCATATCAAGATGAGTTCCCATGGCCTTGTGGAGCGACTGCCAAAAGCGTGACGTGAACCTACTGTCCCTATCCGAGATGATAGATTTTGGCACTCCATGAAGCCTTACAATCTCTCGTAGGTACAAACGCGTCAGTCTCTCCATCTTGTAGGACTCTTTGATTGGTAGGAAATGGGCAGATTTCGTCAGTCGGTCGATTATTACCCATATGGTGTCCAGTCCGTCCGACGTCTTGGGCAGCTTGGTCACGAAGTCCATAGAAATCCCCTCCCATTTCCACTCAGGGATTGCCGGTTGCTGTAACAATCCGGAAGGTTTCTGGTACTCCACTTTTACTTTGGCGCACGTAAGGCACTTTCCAACATAAGTCGCGATTTCCGCCTTCATGTTAGGCCACCAATAGTGTTGCTTGATGTCCAAATACATCTTGTCCGAACCGGGATGAACGGAGTATCGTGTCTTGTGGGCTTCCTTCATAACGGTCTCCCTGAATCCTCCGATTTTTGGAACCCAAATACGGTTCATGAAGTAGTATACCCCATTCTCCTTGACTTCTAGGTTCTTCTCCATTCCAAGTAATGCCTCGCTAGTTCTATTTTCCGTTTTCATAGCCTCTGCCTGGACTGATGCAATTTGAGTGGTCAGATGAGACTGAATGGTTATCGAGTGCGTTTTCGTACGGCGATTTGTGTACTCCTTCCGACTTAATGCGTCAGCTACCATGTTGGCCTTGCCTGGATGGTACTTGATCTCGCATTCGTAGTCGTTTAACAATTCCACCCATCTTCGTTGTCTCATGTTCAGCTCCTTCTGATTCAAGATGTGCTGGAGGCTCTTGTGGTCCGTAAAGATGGTGCACTTTGTGCCGTACAGGTAGTGCCTCCAAATTTTCAGAGCGAAGACCACGGCTCCCAGTTCTAGGTCATGGGTCGTGTAATTTACTTCGTGCGTCTTTAGTTGGCGGGACGCGTATGCTATCACTCTTCCACGTTGCATGAGAACGCAACCTAGACCTTGATTCGACGCGTCACAGTATACTACAAAATCTTCCGTTCCTTCGGGTAGAGATAGCACAGGAGCACTACAAAGAGCTTGCTTCAAGGCTCGAAACGCAATCTCTTGTCGGTCTGTCCACTTGAATGGCACGCTCTTTTGCGTAAGCAAGGTAAGTGGCTTGGCGATTTTAGAGAAGTTTTGGATGAATCTCCTATAGTAGCCTGCTAGGCCTAAGAACTGACGAATTTCTGTGGGCGTAGTCGGAGTTGTCCATCCTTCCACAGCTTTGACCTTAGAGGGGTCCACATGAATTCCGTCTTGGCTAACCACGTGGCCTAGGAAATTCACACTCCGAAGCCAGAACTCACACTTGGAGAGTTTGGCGTAAAGCTTTTCCGATCGCAGAGTCTCTAAGATTTGTCGGAGATGTTGGCCATGCTCCTCTTTGCTTCGAGAATAGACGAGGATGTCATCGATAAACACAATGACGAAGTTGTCCAAGAACGGTCGACAGATTCTGTTCATTAGGTCCATAAATGCGGCGGGTGCATTTGTTAGACCGAAGGGCATTACGACGAATTCATAATGTCCATAGCGGGTTCGGAAAGCGGTTTTAGGAATATCTTCTTCTCGGACCTTGAGTTGATGGTACCCGGACCGTAAATCTATTTTAGAAAAATAACTAGCTCCTTGGAGCTGGTCGAATAGATCGTCGATTCGTGGAAGTGGGTAGCGGTTTTTGACAGTGAGTTTATTTAACTCTCTGTAATCGATGCACATTCTGAAAGATCCGTCCTTCTTTTTGACAAAGAGTACCGGAGCTCCCCATGGCGAGTAGCTAGGTCAGATAAATCCCTTGTCCAGAAGCTCACTGAGTTGGCTGGACAATTCCTGCATTTCAGCAGGAGCCAATCGATATGGTGATTTAGCGAGAGGAGTTGCTCCTGGAACGAGGTCGATTCGGAACTCCACCTGTCTCTCTGGGGGTACTCCTGGAAGATCTTCAGGAAACACGTCCGGAAATTCACACGCTACCGGAATGTCTTGGATGTTAGTTTCTTCTTTGGTCTTGTCCACTATGTGAGCCAAGAACGCCAAATTGTTCTTTCGCAAGTGTTTTTGTGCTTTGATGCACGAGATGAGACGAAGATTCGTACTGGGTTTGTCTCCGTAAATTACTAGGGTTTCGTGATTTGGGAGACGAAGGCGAACGGCCTTCTCATGGCACATAATCTCAGCATGGTGGGGGCTTAACCAATCCATGCCGATAATCACATCGAAACTCCTAATTAACACTGGCATCAGATCTATTCGTAAGACGTGTTGGTTGAGGGTTAGGGTACATCCGATGTAGATCTCCCTAGTGGATTCGGTCTTCCCATTTGCCATTTCCACCGTATAGGTTTCATTTAGCTTCTGGGGTTGTTGTTTTAATAAATGTTTAAACTTCTCGCTTACGAAACTTCGCTCCGCTCCGGTATCAAATAAGATGCATGCATAAGTGTGGTTTAGGAGGAACGTACCGGTCACAACTGTGGGGTCCTGAACTGCATCACTCTGACCCATAGTCAGCATTCTTCCTGCTCCTCTGTTTCCTGAGTTGTTGTTGTTGTTAGGGCAGTCTCGACGGAAATGCCCCGTCCTTCCACACCCAAAACAGGTGTGGCTAGGTCCTGCGTTGTTGCCGCCGGCGTTGGTGTTGATGTTATTGCGGTAGTTGTTGTTGTTCTGGTTGTTTCCCTGACTCTGGTTCTGAGAAGGATAAGTCCTGCAGAACCTTGCAGTGTGTCCCCTTCGGTTGCAACTGGTGCAGTGGAACTCCTTGCATTCTCCATGGTGATGGAACCCGCACTTATTGCACTTAGGAGAATTACCGGAATAGGGTCTTGAAGCATTTGAAACAGCTGAGGCTGGAGCATGTGATGTGACTGGAACCGGCGCAGTGACAGCGTTAACTGCCACCGTTTGCTGCTTTTTAGAGGTCTCGGGGCCCTGACGCCCCTTCCTCTTGTTGTTCCATCCTTTCTTACCATCACTCTCCTTCTTCTTCTCAGTATCTACCGGTTTCTCGCCCTTTTTGTGGTTATGATCATATAGCCTCTTTGCCAATCTTTTCGCACTGTCAAAAGTTTCAGGGTTCGCAGCTATCACATTCCCTTGAATAGGGGATGTCAGTCCCCAGATGAATCGTTCGATCTTCTTTCCCTCTGATGTGATCATACCCGGGCACAACAGAGATAGTTCACTGAATCTTGATATGTAAGCATCGATATTCCCATTCTGCACCGTGAGATTCCATAGTTCCTGCTCCATCTTCTGTATTTCGCCTCGGGGGCAGTACTCAGCCGTCAACATCTCTTTCATTTCTGCCCAGGGAATAGAGTTGGCTACAGGGAGTGTCATAGCTTCTACGTGGCCATTCCACCAAGTGAGTGCTTGGTCCACGAAAGTGCAGGCCGCGAACTTCACCTTCATCTGCTCGGGGCACTCGCATATCTCGAATACCGACTCTACCTTCTCGATCCATCGCTTTAGGGCGATCACTCCTCCGGTGCCGTTGAAAGTTCGGGGTTTAGCATTCGCAAAATCCTTGTAGGTGCACGTTTTAGTGAGTCCTTGGTTCGTCCCGTTGTTCGAACTTCCGGATCCTTGCCCGTTACCTCCTCCGTTGTTCCCTCGGTAAAGTTGTGCCATAGCTGCCGTGACCGCAGCAGACACGGCTGCCTGGAAAGCAGTGGAGTCAACTTCGGGCGGGGTTGGTTCGGGATTTCCGCGAGTAGCTGGGCGAGGCATCTTTCTGTCATGAAACGGAAAGATGTTGAGTGTACGTGGTTTCTGTGAGGTTGCGATCCTACTAACTAGGTGTATGATGCGAACCTAAACATTACTACCATCGGGCATACAATCATAATGTCTCAACACATAACAACTGGTAATATCATAACAAAACACACAAAAGTCTATTAATATTATTATCCGCATTTAATACAAGAAAATTTGCTCGTAGGAGCATACATATGTGATACTAATCAGACAGCATAACGGCTCCATGAGTAGTGTAGTCACTTAAACATAGAGCCGGAGTACATAGCATAGTTCCTAATAACCTACTATGATAAGTCTATCCCTAACCGCGATGAGCTGCGTCAGGAGGTGGTGCTGAAGATGTGGATGCTCCCTGAAGACGAGCCACTAGGCGTTCTGCGTCCTGAAGTCGAGATTCCCACCTTACCTGCCTCATGTGAAACTCCCGGAGGACGTCACGCGTCTCCTGTTCCGCACGCTCGACCCTAGTCCACAACTGGCGTACTTGATCAGCAGTGCCCTGAGCAAGGTCGCCGGTGTCCCGTAGTCGTCTCACCATGACCGGTAGGGCTCGGTCGGCCGGTCCTCCGTCCCTCAAGTCAAAGAACTCACGTGACATGCCAAACGGGGGTCGCTGTCCCTGATGTCTGCTCCATCTCCAAAGATCAATGCCCCAAGGAGGGGTAGGTCCAGTGGGTCCCACACGATAAGCAGGCACCCTGATCGGGTAAGGGGGGTCGATGACCTTGGACTCTGCGTCCGAATCACCCCCTTCGCTGTCATCGAGCTCCTCTTCGAAAGGTTCTTCGTCTTCTTCGGGTTCGACAGGCTCGCCCTCGACTTCTGCCTCTGGTTCCCCGTCAGATTCCTCTTCGGGGTCCTCCTCAGGTTCTTCTTCAGGCTCTTCCTCAGGCTCCTCCTCCTCCTCTAGCCACCCGTTGTTTCCCTGATTAGGGAAGTAGGGGTCTCCAGGGTGATGAAAACCAGCCATGCTGTCTGCGCGAGTACGTGAATATGCTAACATTATTCCTAGGGTACTATGACTTTTATACATACTAAGCAAACATTCTCTTTTTGGGTGATAAAAGGTATAGTTTTAGGTTCCCTGGCTATCCCGATCTCATCAAGACGTGTGTAAATTTTACCTTAGAGAGAATGTAGTTGATCAGGCTACATTCACTCCTTGGTATCACTAAGAACAGTCCCGAATTAACCGAGTTACCAGTGTTATTGTGTTTGATTCAGCGTTAGGTCTTTATTCCTAATGCAAGCAAGTGTGTTTTATTTACTTGTTCTGTTCAGAGTTATGCTAGTCCCTCTTTTTGGTTTATAGTTGCATATCAATGTATGGCTCGACATGCTAGTTCACTATAAACAAAGCTCTGATACCAACCTGTCACACCCCCGAACCAGACGGCGGAAACGTCCGGGGGCTGTCGTGACTCAATTGAATACCATAACATTGAATATATATGAAACATAACAACATTCGTCACCGTGCATTAATATATTACAACCAGCAGTGTTTACATGTCATACATTGTTTAAACATTACATTCCCAAAAATTAAATTGTTTGATTCGTACATAAATAAACTGCAACCGTCACTGAATATGATTTCCCTTGATTCACTGGTTCCCTGAGAATACAAGTATTTTGAAAAACGTCAACATAATGTTGGTGAGTTCATAAGTAGTGTTTGAAATCGAATGTTTGTATTGTTTGAAAAACCACCAGAAAATCCGATATTTTCTGAAAAGAAAAGCTCTTGAAAACGTTTGTGAAGATCCATAAGTATGCTTGTTTGTTTCTATACTTGTGTCAAAAAAAAATGTTCATTGAAGATGTATGCAGTTCAAATCTGTATGTATTAAAAACCCTAGGAAAACCCGATGTTCCCCTAGTTCCTTTGAAATCCATTAAGTTGCGTTGAAACCATTACAAAGATAGAAGTGTCGGTCCCAGGCGACGTTGGAAGGTTCTCGAGCAGGATTATTTACTACAAACCCGCGTTACACAAACGCCCAGTTTATAGTTATACTAACGATTCCCGAAGGCGTCGTCAGTACTAATCGCGTTATCCAATCACCCGGACTAGGTGTAGTCCCACATCCGAAGAGAAAGAGGACACGAAGGCCTCGATGACTCTATAAATCGGTTGGGGATAATATGCGTGCGAGGGGTCCCCGACCCGCCTCGTAAAATATGCAGACTTTTCTAGCAATACCAAGGACCCTTGGGGACCAGTGGTATACAAGCCATTAAAAGTCCCTCTACGTTGTGCCGAGTCGGTGAAACTCAACACTTCGTAGAAAATATGCGTCTTCGGGCCTTAAGATCAGGTCATTGGGCTAGCTAGGCCCAACAAGCAAGATTTTACACTTTTGGGGCCCGAAGATGGTGCGTAGACGTCTGTGCACACTCGTATGTAAGCTAAGTTCCCAAACATTATTTATATGAACCGTAGTGTCGTAGAGTTAGTAGTTGTAGATTTCTATTGGCTCGAGACCGAGCCAATTCGTTTAACAACGACTTTTGGTGTTGTAATGTGTTGTATTTCGTCGATAGTTGCGATGCTATTATTTAATCAAATTGTGTATATTGAATTAGCCTTGAAATATTTCTGTTTTCAGCCCCTCATTATTTGTAAAATTTACATTTTCAACCCTTTTATCAAATACTTCCCGGTTTGGTCCTTAAACTAATTTTCTTGACATTTTAACACCAAAAATTATTGAAATTAATATTTTTCAGCATATTTTTCATAGAAAACAGTTTAAGTCCCTGGAAATGCAGTTTTCTCGGTTTTAATCCCTTCTTTTCGCAACTTTGACAATTTAGGCCCAAATTGGAAAATTTATGCAACTTTGGTCCTTTTTAAATTTAAAAACCATTTTAAACCTTTGAAAAGGATTTCGGACACTTATAGTCCACTGTTTTACAGAAAATTACAGTTTTGGCCCTCCAAAACAGAAAAATTCGCATAATGGGCCTCATTGGGCCGAAATTTTCATTTTTAGCCCATTAAGCTTGAAATTTATGTTTTTAATCCTCTAATTGAGTATAATTCCAGAAATAGTTCTATGGAAACTGTTTTGGCACACTTCATCCATCAGAATCTGTGAAATGTCAATTTGGGCCCTTATTTTTGTATTTTTCACATTTTAGGCCCAAAATTTGTGTTTTTAACCCAAAGAAAATTATTACTAAACCACTTAGCCATTTTTCTTGAAACACTTTGTGTGTAGAAATATATTTGAAGCTAAGATCATAAAACATAAGTTATATCTCGGTTTTGAGGGGTTTTATGGCTAGATCCAACATTAAAACACAAAGAAGCATACATATAAGCATGGAAATCATACAAGGCATACAAACACATATAGATCTACACTTTCACTTGTATTCCCCCCCCCCCCCCCACAAAACTCATAAAAACAGAAAATAGGGGGTATGAAGCTCACCTTAGGGGGTAGTTTCGGTTCTTGAAGAAAGATTGGAAGGAATGAAGTGATTTTTGGCCTTTGCACTCCTTGATGAACTTTTCGAGATTATGGGGTTTCTAGAGTGCAAGATCATGATTTTTGCATGGATTAGGAAGAGATTTTTGATAAATAAGGAATACAAGTCATAGATCCAAACAAAACCTTACCTTAGATGATGATTTTTGTGGAAGAACTTCCTTGAATGCTTCCTATTTTTCGAGATTTTGGATGGAGAAGAAGGGAGTGTTCTTGAGAGAGTTGAGAGATTTTTGTGAGTTTGTGTGTGTGAGTATGGCCGAGAGTGAGAGAGGAGAGAAGAAGAAATGATATTTGAGGTGATGTTTGCATGGAGATATGAGTTTCTTGCATGGAAGTCCTTTGGTTAATAGTGAGGTGGCATGAGAAAGTCAAACCTTTCTCTTGGGCTTGATTTGGGCCGAAAATGTTGGAGGAAAAAGAGAATGTTTGGGCTTTAAATACTTAAGCCCAATTTTCATGGTTAAGTTGAGTGATTTTTGGTCCAAATAAATTTAAAGGTGATTTTTATGACTAGTTAGGGTCAAATTAGGTTAATTATGGTTCATAGTCATTAATTTATTTCATTCTAGGCCCAATATGGCCCAAAAATGTTGAAATAATTTAGTGTGGGTCCAATTAGAGCCCAATTAGGGTTCTAAGCCCATGATAGTCTAATTGGAAGCTTATTGGTCCATTTGGATCCAATAAGGGAGTCCTAATCCAAAATGGACTTAACAAGGACTTTTAGGGTCTCTAATTGTTTGATGACTATTTGTAGTTCTAGCATGTTGTATTTGATTGAAATTTTTGATTCCCATTAACTTGAATGTATAGATTACATGGCTCAAAATTTTCAGTTGTGACAGTACTTGACCCAATACAGCATGGTCCAATTGGGTTGTAACACTCTAGAACAATTTGATAGGATGTATATTTTAGAATGAGGTTATTTGTGATTTATTAATATATTATAAGTATAATATATTAATTGAGAAAACATATTATTTAATTAGTATTGATCAAGAATTAATTTGGTGATCAGAAGAACCTAATTAAATTTGTTGGGACGGATTAGGTAAATCAGTAATATTTATAGTTTGGGCTAATGACCCATGTTGATTAGAAATGGACTAAATCTTTATGAGGATCCATGAAGAGTTAGTCCATAAGGCTAATAAGTTATTGGATTAAAGCCCAAGTGAATTAAGGTTTACAAGTTTAAACATTAAGGATTCCAAACTATAAATATGATCCCTATCTTGCTAAAATCTACCCCTATGAGTCTAAGAGAACCATAACTGATTTTATGTCTCCTTACTTCTCTCTCAAATTCCTCCTCTTGTTCTTGGTTTGTTATAAGACATTTAAGGCATCAAATTTGAGGTGCTAGGCTCATGAAACACCAATTCCTACAAGCTACAACTAAAAGGTAATCTTCTAACTTACTTTTATGATTCATATGTCAAATTATATGCTAGTTGTAGGTTTCAAGATTTGGAAATTTTTGTTGCATGTATAAATAGAGAAAACTTAGATCCAAAGCTATTATGGTTGTATGTGCACCATAGGAGTGTTATAGTACACAAAATCCAACATGGGACAGCTTTTTGGTTAGCCGATGTGTATGTTTGGGAGATTGTTGCTTGTCATGGGGTTCCGGTCTCCATTGTTTCAGATCGAGATATTAGATTCAGTTCCATATTCTAGCAGAAGTTCCACAAGGAACTAGGCACGAGGCTACATTTCGGCACTACTTATCATCCGCATACCAACAGTCAGAGTGAGCATACCATCCAGACATTTAATATATGTTATGGTCTTGTGTTATAGATTTCGGTGGGAGCTGAGATTCCTACCTACCTCTTGCGGGGTTTTCCTACAACAACCGCTATCACTCCAGCATTGGCGCCCCACCTTTTGAGCTCTTATATGTTCAAAGATTTCATACCCCGTTATGTTGGAGAAAGGTTGGTCACAGTGTTATGGAAAGGACCAAATTAGTTCTTCCGACCACAGAGCTTATTTAACAGATCAGGCAGAGGCTGCACACAACTTAGAGTCGGTCGAAGAGTTATGCCGACCAACGCTGATCATAGTTGGAATTTCAGGTCGGGGATATGGTATTATTGAAGGTCTCACCCTGGAAAATTGTGATAAACTTCAATAAGAGGGGGAAATTGGTTCCTTGGTATATTGGATCGTTATGTGTGATAAACAGGGTAGGTAGGGTGGCATACCAGTTGATTTGTCGAGCGAGCTCAGTTAGACCCACGACGCTTTTCATGTCTCTCAGTCGCGGAAGTGTGTGTTGGACGGGGAGGAAGTGGTCCCTTTGGATGATATTCAGGTCGATGATCCCCTTAATTATATTGAGAGGCTAGTGGCTATATTGGAGAGAAAGATGAAGGTCCTCCGCAACAAGGAGATACCTTTGGTAATGGTTCAGTGGCAACATTGGAGAGGCTCTGAGTGGACCTGGGAGCCGGCTAATGAGATGCGAGAGCATTATCCTGAGTTATTCGCGACGACCGACTTCGAGGATAAATTCTAGTTCAAGTGAGTGAGAATTTTAACATCCTAATGTCAAGATAATTTCAATTTCAACCCTATGTTTGAATAATATGGTATTTTAGCCCTTTGGATTGAAAAGGATTGCAAAATGACCCATAGTGGAAAAATGGTAACTTGTTCAAGAGTAGTACATTGAGCATACGTTGTGTATGCTAGGCGTACTAGGGCATGTCCTAGTACATTGGGCGTATACCTTGTACGCGGGGTGTACATAAAGAATGTGAAAACCCTAATTTTTAGGGTTTGGTTCGTATTTAAAACCCATTATAGCCTCATGTCTCATCTCTTCATCATCCTCCCTCTATGAAAAACGACCCCAAGAAAACCGTAAGTGAGAAGAGTGCATTTTGAGCCCATTGGAGTGTTTTGGAGGTGTTCTTGAAGAAGAAGAAGAAGGTGGTGAGAAGAGCTTGGAGTTTGGAAGCATCTTGGATTTGGGATTTCCTTCTTGTTAGGAACCTCCAAGAGGTATAATGTTTGCAACTTGATCACTCCATCTTATAGATCTAGGCATTTCTTCCTTTAAGACACTTTTCATCCCAAATATGGTGATTCTTGAGTCTTGCATGTTGTTGACCCAATATGTCGTCCTTTCAAACCTTATGACGAGTCTTGAGTCATAAAAATATGGTCTTGAGGGTTAGTTTCACTCCAAGCATGCTATAGAAGGTCTTAATGCATTAAAATGTTGAGATTTTGTGTTTTAAGCACTTAATGGACATACAAAGTCATAAAATTGGAAACTTTATGACTCTTAGAGGTATTTTGGCCTTGCATCTGAAAGTTGGACGTGAGAGATTAAGGCATTAAGCTCTTATTGAATATTTGGGAAGTCTGGGTGTACGCCCTGCATAACTTGGTGTACGCAGCGCGTACCTGGTCAACCATCCCGACTACGATCAAGGCTCGAGTATGCCCCGCATACTAAGCCTAAGTCGACTTGGCTGAGTTGACTCAGATATGCTGACTCGATTAACATGTTAATTTTGACTAGTTTTGACCAAGGGTATTTTGGGAAAATGTTATTAATTTAGAATGGGTAATGTTTTGGCATTTAGGATTTGGGTGAGTCGATACTTGGGAGTAGAGTATTAATCAACTATTTGTCATATTGTGAGGTGGGTCTTCCTCACTGTACTTATGGATCGAAGGCACGAAGGTCGGCCCGTTGGATTGAATATACTGTTATATGATAGTATGTTATTATGTTTCAGATATCTATTAGATCGGTATCCTGGCATGTAGGATGTTAGCATGCAGTAGTGATCTGTAGATCTTCCTGTTTGTTTATTAACTAGTTATATGGTTATCTATTATGTATATGTCGACATGTTGTGTTTGGTTAGGTTCACGCGGTCCTGCTTTGTGCTCAAGGCCAAGATATCTTGGGTGGTCCGGATAGACTGTAGGCCCATGCGAGGCGGTCCAGTCAAGTCAAAGGCCCGAAGAGCGGTCCATATAAGTTGTAGAACCTGCAAGGCGATCCAGTCATTTTGAAGGCTCGGAGAATAATCCAGATAGGTTGTAGGCCCTGCGAGGCAGTCCAGTCAGGCTGAAGGCATAGTTATACATGTTGTTGTTTGTTATGTTTATGTGGTGGTACTTTGAGGGAACTCACTAAGCTTTGGCTTATGGTTTAGTTTATTGTTTCAGGTAATTCTGATGATTGTGCAAAGGCGAAGGTGTGACCATACAGATCCTCATGTTTTATGGCCTTATGATTTTGGGATACTCTGATATTGATAAACACTTTGGAAACAATGATTTGTAAACATTTTATGAATATGGGAGGTTTTGAAAAGTTTAAAATTTGTTATGATTCTCAAGACGTTACAGTGATCAAAGAAAATTATCCAGGCTTAAACTTACACTTGGTATCAAAGCGAATTTGGTATAAGCAATCTTAAGAAGCTGTAATGTCGAACAAAGAAGTGCAACTCA
This sequence comes from Lactuca serriola, assembly GCF_051521515.1. Lineage (NCBI taxonomy): Eukaryota > Viridiplantae > Streptophyta > Magnoliopsida > Asterales > Asteraceae > Lactuca > Lactuca serriola. The sequence continues at coordinate 205,085,529 of NC_136409.1, forward strand.
TGTTTCAATACCCTAAATTGTCATGATCAAACTATTTTGCATGGGCTATTAAGATGAACATACACATGAAAACACAAGAGGTTTGGGATAAGATTGAACCGAAGAATCCCTAGAATGTGGTTGGTGTTAAGAAGGACAAGATGGCTATGACAGCAACTTACCAAGCTATCCCGAAAGAGATATTGTTTTCGGTAGTGGAGAAGAAAACAACAAAATAAGTGTGGGAAACACTCAAGATCATGTATATGGGTGCAGATCGAATTCGAACAACGAAAGTGCAATTTATAAGGGAAGATTCGAGATTCTTAGCATGAAAGAATCTGAGTCAGATGATGATTTATCTGCAAAAATCAGTAACATCGTAAGCAACATTCGAGCATTGGGTGATACCATGAATAACGTGTACGTGGTCAAGAAGATCCCACGAGTCGTGCCCTCTAAGTTTGTTCAAACTACATCAACCATCGAGCAATTTGCTAATCTTGAAACCATGTATGCTGATGAAGTCGTTGGAAGACTAAAAGCTCATGAGGAGAGAATCCATGGGCATGTTGAACACAAATAAAAAGATGAAAATAAGTTGTTGCTTAATCACCAAGAATGGATAGAAGCCAATAGAAACAGAAGGAAGAACATGCTCGTACTTCACATGAAAACAATCGGAACAACACACAAAACCAAGGTGGTCGGGGAAGAAGTGGTGGTGGAAATTTTGAAAATCATGAAGTTCGTGGAAGAGGCAACAACAATTAATGTCATGAAGACACTCGTGATACGTATGATAATCGAGACAAGAATCACATTCAATGTTACAATTGCCAAGAATATGGACACCATGCAGCAGAATGAAAGAACCCAAGACGAGGGAGACAATACAAAGAAAACCTAGCCCAAGGTCATGCAGCTTTACTAATAGAAATACTCCAAAAGAGTGAGCCCGAAGATGTAGTATTCTTGAAGGAAGAAAACGTGAAACCAAAGCTAAAAATAGTAGAAAAATAGCAAAACAACTCCAAAGTTTGGTACCTCGATAATGGGGCACGCAATCATATGACCGGATACAGACAAATTTTGGGAACTTAATCAAGAGGTTCAAGGGTACGTGAAATTTAGATATGGCTCAAAGGTACGTGTTGAGGAAAAGGTTCAATTATATTTCGGTGTAAGAACGGTGAACAACGAGTACTCCCCGAAGTATATTACATCACAATATTATGAAATAACATTATAAGCCTTGGCCAACTAGCAGAGAATGCTCATCAAATCAGAATGCAAGGTTTGTTTCTATGGATTCATGGTGAAAAAGGAAGATTATTCATGAAGGTAAAGCAATATGAAAACCGACTCTATCAAATAAATTTGAATGAAATCGGATCACGGTATGTATTTATTGAATTTGTAGAACCTTTACTCAATCAAACGTCTAAAGAAGGATTGGTTTGTGAAAAAATCAAATATTGAATCCAAAGACGGTTTGGTTTGTGAACAATAGAAGATTAAAGTCACCATAGATTTGTATGAAGGAAGTTTGGCTGATTGTGAGAAAGGAAAAATATTCTTTCATATGATAAGCAAGATGTTGTTGAAAAGAATTATTGCATGAAGAGGGTTTTAAGCAACATGAAAGTTGCTTTGTTGATGCAAATATTACCAAGAAACGGTTAAATGAGGAGTTTTCTAATGAAAAGATCTATGCAAGAAAATCAAGTATGATGAAGTTGTAGTTTATAAGGCTGATGATATGGCTCCAAATATGAGTGGTGCGACTACATAAGTGGGACAGGAGGTGGTGTTACCTTATATGAATTTCATATCACTTAGAAATGAGACAAAAGATGAGAGAATGTCCATTTTTATCCCAATAAATACTCGTATAGCTGTGAAGAAGTTTAAGAGTTTTGTACATGAGATAAATAACATTTTGAGGTACATTAAAGGTGCAGCAAATTATGTTCAAGTTTATGTTAAAGGGTATGTCATTGGAAAGAAATAAAGATTAAGTAAATTAATGTAAAATTTCAAGTTTGAAGACATGAAGAAGGTGTTAAAAGTGAAGATGATGCAAGTTTCTAGATTAAGGGAAAAATGTTGGTAGAATCCAGAAACTATGACATTTTAGGCTTAGGGGTGTTTTGGGAAACTTGCCATTTGAATAGTTTTTTTTGTATTAGAATAGGATTCTAATACATTTAGTATATATAGGATAGATGTTTGATGTTTTTATTTTCAGTTATAAGCTTTGAATAATTGAAAACTTGCAGCCAAAGTAAAATTTCCAGATTTCTTCTTTCTCCCGTGTTTTGGTTCTCTTCTGTTTTATTTGTTCTTCTTTTCTGCACAGTTATTTGAGCTTTATTCTTATTTCCCTATTCAGATTACTTCTTTATGTAAGACACGCCTTCATAGAATCAAGTAAATTGATTCCTAAATAATCACATTCTTACATAATCAAGAGAATTGATTTCTACCTTGTTTTTTTTTCTGAGTTTTTCATTAGGTGATCAAAGATAATTATCCGTGTTTAAACTTATAGTGACTTATGTAAATGTTTTTGAATATCTTGATTCACTAATGAGTGATGATTGATCCGTCGCTTGACTCATTTCTTCCTTCTGGTGTGTAGTAGACTGGTCGATTTGCAGCTACACTATTGCTTTGGGATTGAATATAGTATAAAAATAACGTTAAATTTGCCTCCTAAAAAAATTGGGTCATATACAGATGCCCATTTTTGCTCCCTTAAAAACCGACCTAACATGGTTTTTGTAATAAATTGTAAATATTATAAACAGCCATATAAAATATTCACAAGTTATACATGAACCGTATTAGTTTAATATGGTGGATGTCGGTTCTCGTTATTCCTAAATTTTATGATTTCTAAAAAATAGACAAAGGCATACATATAAAGAAATTATGCTTTTGAATACGTTTAAAAAATGATCAAATTGATTTATTGTGAAAGTGATCAAATGATTTATTATTCTTGGCCGTGATGCGTTATGGGTCAAAGATATCAAATCGATTCATAATGGAAGTGTGGGTTTTTTGTTCGATGATGGTAGATTAGTGGTAAAGGTTGTGTGGATAGTATTGTAGGTTCCATAAACAACCTACTTGATAGACAAATTATTCTTTTGAATATGTTGAAAAAATAAAGTTAGTTATGGAAAAGCACAATATGTTGGATGTGCATTTGAAATATTCCTTTAAAGGTTGTATTTTCAATGTTATTTAGATTTGAAGAGGAAAGTTACTGTTGCATTGATGATAGGAGGGAAACCAGATAATTGGATATGGAAATGGAGGACAAAGTTGTGACAGTCACAGATTGACTCACATCAATGGAAGCTTTGGTGAGTCAAATAGTTTTCTTAAATGATATGGATAACTGGGTGTGAGACATTGCTAATGGGATGGATTTCACCGTTAGTGACATGTGTCAATATATTTACAATTTTCTATCAACTTAAAAATGTGAATATTTTTATGCGGAGAATATGATTTGATAAAGTTTCTAAAAAGGAGAATTTGTTACTGATTTAAATCCTTAAAAATGTGAATATTTTTGTGGATAATATGATTGATAGATTTTCTAAAAAAGAGAGTTTCTTAGCAAGATGTATTGATCTTTATAACACTCTTTGTCCGATTTTAATATCATGATTAAAGAGGTCGTGCTTTTTGGGATTATGAGATCGACAAGGCTTCAAAGAAGAAGAATGGTAGATAATGTGATATTGATATGTCATGGTTAAACAAGGTTCATGATTTGACTATTTGGATGGATTTGATTACTTTGACCGAATCTAAAAACTGATGTTAGATGTTATTAATGATACTACATGATAGAGCATTTGATTTAGAAATGTGTATGTTTTTTATAGAAGTAAACCAAGAAAAGACATATTATTTGATAGAATAATACATGATTGGTTCATTAATTTTGAAGGCCTAAACAAAAATTAAAAAGAAATTGCCCCTAAAATTCTGGATTAGCAATGGATAGAGACATAAGCAATGGATGGTGATAGACTAATGACAAAGTAATGATGGATTAGTGATGACTTATGTAACATTCCAAACACCATGTAAATTTTTTAAAATTTAAAAAGGAACAAAATCCATTTTTATAAAGTTAAACACCACAAGAATAATGGTTTCACAAGTACCTAACCTAAATCAGAGTATCAAAATATAACATCTCCTAAATCATGAAGTATATTAGATGATGTGTAAAGTCACGCATTCGCTTTGCCCCGATCCTTAGAGGTACTTGAAACATATAAATTCACAATTGTAAGCCAAAACTTAGTGGATTCCCCAAAGTATCACATATAACAAAACACAATCAAATATATTAAACAACTATGGATTATCAGTAACCCTATAGGTTATCAGCAACCCCGAGCTATCAACAACTCACATATATTCATTTGGGTTATCAGCAACCCCGATCTATCAGTAGCTCACATACAGTCATTCAAGGTATCAACAACCCCAAGCTATCATCAGCCGACATACATCATATGATATAAGTAACAGAGTGAGAAAACTCACCTTATAGACAAATCAAAAACCTCTACCACTCACAACAAGCCAAAAAAGGCACAACAACCACCTAAATAAGTACCCAAAGGTCAAACCTCAACCTATGACCTCAAACCCTAAAGTTTGACCTAAATTCAACCTTAGTCAAAATTCAACGATCCGCTTGGAATACAGATTTCTCATTAAGTTTTTAATATGATAAGTTCTTTGCTCAAACTTCTCAGAAGGCTTCATAGCACCCTAATGGTCCATAAAAATCCTAACTTTATGGACATGCATGTCCAATGCATGTCATACATCAATTTAGGTCAAAATGGAAAATATGTGACCTTTATACTTTACATGATCCCAAAACACACTTTGGTTTCAGATGTACAAGATAAAATACTATGGGAACACTCAAGGTTGATCAAGTTGCAAGCTTTATCTAGAATTATTTCTTAAACCCCATCCAAAACCATAAATGGGGACTCAAAATTCCATAAAATGAAATATTTATGAAGTTTAAACCATCAAATTAGGAACTTGGACATTTACAAAAGTTCAAAAGATGCACTAGATGCTGGATCTCCTAAAGAAACACTCTCAAACTCCAAAAGGGTGATGCTCTTCCTTCAAGAATACCATAATACACACCAAGAGTCTTAAAACATCAAAATGAGACTAAGGTTTTGAAATGACTCTTTCTGGAGAGGTGGAGGTTGGGGTTGGGGGAAACCCAAGCCCCCATATTGTTTAAATAGGGCTCAAGATCCGACATTTATGGTTTTAAGCCCAAAACAGTGTCACGATGTGGTCCATATAAATGTCAAGCCATAGTAAGCCAATCACCACGCCTTGGGTTGGGAAAAACCCAAATCCTAACCCCTTTTATCTTAATATACGAAGTATAAACTCCTCCATGGATTAGATGTTAGAACTTAACGACATATTATTAACGGGTGGAAACGTGACTACAATAAATTAAAATTTTAGGCCCCTTACAAACACAGGTTGTGTGCAGTTGCACACCCCCATGTGTAGGGATGCAAATGTTACCTATGGATTTAGGTACTCGTGGGTACTAGACCCTAACAGTTTAGGTATTACCCGTCTTAACGGGTAACGGTGCGTGGAGGGATGAAAAGTTTGATCCATGAAAATGGTTTTGGGATTTAAGGGAAGGAAGTTAGACCATATTGAAGGTTCATAATGTTGGTCACGAGTCCCAAACCCTTTGAATTGCGTGCTAGACCGAAGGGTAGAATAGAGAAAGTTAGATCAGGCTTCTTTTAAGGGTTTTATTTTAGCTCGGTTGGTGCTAAGTCAAAAGTAGCTAGATATCATTGTGGTTCTCTTCAATACCTTTTCGTGCATATAAAGAACGCCGAAAACAGAGTTGGAACGAAGAATTTATAATTGTTTGAAGTTAAGCTGGAATTGGGAGTTAGGTGTATGCAGGGCTTACATGATATGCACGTAGGGTGTACATCATTAAAGAGTGGCGAGGACCCCTTTGAGTATGTTGGGTGTACATGGGAAGTACGCAGGGCGTACTCATGTAGATTTTAAACCCAATTTTTTAGGGTTTGGGCCCTATTTAAAGGTCCTTAAGTCCTTCAGACCCCCCTTATCATTCAGCCTCCACTCCCACATTATGTCAACTCGAAACCCCAGCCCCATTTGTAAGAGTTTAAGGCCTTAGTGTGGTTTGTGGGTGTTCTTGTAAAGAAGGAATCCATTGGAGAAGTCTTGGTGAGCTTAAAGCTTCAAGATCCAGAACTTTTATCACCTTTACAAGCTTCATGAGATTTAAAGCTTGAACCTTTATGATTCTCTTGCTTAGATCTTGGTTAGATTAGAAAATTTCATGTTTTTTGTCCCATGGCTTGGTTTTTGTGAGTAAAAGCTACTCCAACGCTTAGGTTTAGCACTTCTTTATGTTTCTAAGGTTCTTATGGCATAAAAATCAAATCTTGATGGTTATATTCCTTCCATGCATAAATTGTTGGTCATTTTGTGATGTTATGAAACTAGGGTTTGGTTTTGGGCTCTCACTAGCCATGTAAAGTCATAAAGTCAAGAAATTTATGACTTTAGACGTCCAGTAGGTGCATATATGAGAGTTGGACTTATGGTCTTAAGGTATTAAGTACTCAAAATAAATTTTGGTAATTGCTTAAGCATGCAGGACGTACTCATGGAGTACGCAGTTCGTAATGGGTTTTGTCCCGTTTTCTCTTCTATGGAAACATGGTACGCATGGCGTGGTTAGGGTGTACGCATGGCGTGCTCCCTAAAATTAAAAGATGTCATTCTGGGCCTTGCGCCATGTTTGGGTAGGTTTACCCTTAGAAGGGTAAAATAGTCTTTTACCCTTAGGGAGAAAGAATATGAGATGGATCTTGATTAGGGTTAGTTTTGATATGTTCAGTATAAGGAGCTTTCATAGCAGCACCGTGTGTGTAAGTTTTGGCTATCTTCGGATTGAGGTGAGTCTCCTCACTATACTTGTGGGTAGAAGGCACCAATGCCGGCCCACTAGGTTATGTTATGTAGAAAGACTAGGTGACGGCAATTGGAAATTGCATGAAAGACCTGGATATGGATCCCGATAAATTATATGCAAGAACAGGGTCAAAACCTTGGCAGTTATATGTATAATGCTAGTGGTCTTTGTGATACTTGCATGGAAGACCAGGATGTGGCTCTTGGAACTTATATGTAAGACCTGGGTTTTGGCCCTCGGCCTAGCAAGGAAAGACCATGATACGACACATGGCATAATGGCAATTGTAAGACTATGGATGACACATAGCAATATCTATTGTATTTATGGTATGTGCTATTTTGGGGAACTCACTAAGCTTTGTGCATACGGTTTTACGTTTACGGTTTCAAGTACATCCGATTCTAAAGGGAAGGGTCTGGCGTGACTACACTACATCCCCATAGTTTCCGCATTGGCTACTTATGATTCTTACTCTAATGTTTACATGATGCAATCACTTGATCGGTTTTGGAACAACTTATTTGTATGGATTATTATTTTAAAAATGAAAATTTTACTCTGAAATTTTGGGATGTTTCAAAATCTTATTCAAATCACAGTATCGAATTATCAACTATTATCAAGACGATTCTTCAAGAATACAATATTTCGAGTCCTCATTTCTATAAGCAATGAATCACCTATCTCATTCTCTCTCTAGCTTATTCTTCGCTTCTTCGAGAATCAAGAGTTCATTATAAAAGATGCAGCTACACACGAAAACTATTCTTCTTCACTTAAGCCCTTCCTTCGTCTTTGATTCTTCGGTTCACTATTCAAACTTCATCTTATTTATGGAATGAATGCTTCACCAGTCACGACCCACAACGACATCAATCCTCTACCTTCAACCTACTCTACACTCATGGAAATGAAGGAGAACAACGTACAAGACGCTCTAGCTTCATACGAAAATCCTAAGCCCAGGTACTCGATTTCAATAGATTAGATTAATTTGTAAATGGTAACTCTTTAATCCTTCACTCAATTTTCCTGCACTTGATTTTTGTTCTATTACTCTCTTGATTGAGTGATTTTGGTTGTATAAACTTGATTAAACTATGAATTTCTAGAAACCAGATTACTCACTTGCATCTATATTGTCTTTTTTGGTATGCATTTATCGATTAGCTGGATCTGTAAATGCAACTAATTAATCCTTCACTCGATTTCCATTTGTGACTACTCGATTTTGCCGATTTTGGTATGCATCTATTTCAGTTGATTAATTAGATCTTTAAATGCAATTGATTAATCATGCACTCGATTTTGGTGTCCATCTGTGATTACTCGATTTTCATTAACCGGATATGTAGGCACTTGGTTTGTTTTTCATGAAATAATTTGTAACTATTTTGTAACTGATTTGTAATCTATTTCATGAAATAATCTATAGCTATAATTGATTAATCATTCACTCGATTTTCTTACATTATATTTTGGTTCTATTACTCAAATGAATGAGTGATTTTGGTTCTAGCAATGTGTCAATCTACTGATTACTCGATTTTCATTAACTAGATATGTATGAACTTGATTTCTTTTTGCTTTGGATATGTATGTAAACTAAACTGATATGACTTCTTTTTTGTTGTGATTGTAACTTGTAAGTCTAGCTGTAATCTATTTCATGAAATAATCTGATTGATAGTTTTTTTACCCTGAACTTGGCATGGTGCAATCTGTCCATATGCAACCATCATTTAAATATGTACTTTTATATAGATAATCTAAAATTTGATATAAACTTCATCATCTCTTCACTTTGTGTTTGCTTTCGAGTTCTGATATTTAGCTTTCATTAAACATATATGATTAAAAAAGAATCATGTTTATTGTGATGTTGATTGCATCTTATTAATCATTTTGCAGTGACATTCAAGATCAACATCCCCCACAAGTAAGTGTTGAGGCTATTGGAACAACAGATGGACAGTTGGTTGGAACAACAGATGGAGAGGGGGCTGAAACAGTAGATGCAGAGGTTGTTGAATGTTTTGGTTTCCTTAAACAAACTTAAATGTTGTGGATTTTCTTCTTATTTTAGTTGTTTATTATCGGTTTGTCATTATCTTTTTTACTATTTTGTGTATGAGAATGAAGTAAGAACTCTTGAATGTTTTAGTTATCGTGATTATTATTATTATTATTATTATTTTCAGATTTACAAAAAAAAATGATTTTTTACTAAACGGGTATCAATCAGGTTCCCCGCATCTGATTGAGATTTTTCTACCGGAACCCGTCGGGGATTTCGCGGGCAAGGGTGGGGATTGGTATGTGGATCAGAGTTCGGATGCAGGGACAGATTTTGTAGTATGTGACTATCCGCCAATATTCACCATGTTTGCATCTCTACCATGTGTTGAATGCCATATTCTTGGTATAGTAGCATGTTCATATTATAATATAAAAGAAAGAGAACGTGAAGTTCAATCTTTATTGACAGTATCATGGAGTTGTTAGTGAGAAATGATGTGTTTTTAAAGATGATAAGTTTTTAAATGATGGTAAATTTTCTTTTCTACTAGACACTCCATTCAACACTTATAAATTGAATGTATTAAAAATGCCCTGATGCATGCACAAACTCAATATAGGATGGAATTTGTTGTTCCTTGTTTATATAACCTTTTTTTATATAATTAATCTTTCATCCATTCAATAATAATAATAATAATAATAATAATAATAATAATAATAAACGAACGCATACAAATATACATATCCAAAGACCAAAGATACACGGCTGTCGTGCCCCTTACGAATAATAAATTTTTCTATCCATGTGATCAGAAATAACTTATATAATTAACACAAGTTGATAAAATAATTATTAATATTAAATATTACTATAATTTATATAAAATTCTTGATTCTGTTTTAAAATCCGTATTACTTAGAATAATAATTTTGCAGAATCGAAAGCTCGGCATTGCCTTGACTAACTTGGCATGGAGCTGTCGGCTATTGTCTTATTTGTTTTTTTCTTGAATATATAATATCTATATGTATAATACTTTATTAATTAAACGTTTAGAAAATCTTCATAAAGAAAATTATAATAAAATTTGGAGATCGAAAGAAAAAAAATGGCAATTGCTACACAACTAGTCAAGGACAAAATGCATTTTTTTTTACAAAAACAAATACACTTTCAACAACGTGAGTAATTACTTTTTTGGAATAGAAATTAAATATTCTCTTATTTTTTTTCCTACATATCTTCATATTCATTTAAACTACATATCTCCCTATTCATTTAAAATGATGATAAGTGTACTAAAATATCATTAATCATATCCAAATATAACACATGTCATCATTTTACATAGATATGAAAATAAGTATGGAAAAAAGATAAGAAGATATTTAATTTCTCATTTTTAAAATGACAAGGTCAACTACATACCAAATTCATATCCGCGGTTTCAAAAAACTTTTTTATATTGCTGTATTTTGAAAAATAAATGTATGATAGTTTAATTACTTTAAAAGCATCATATCTATTAAATACCTTATACTTCGTTTTTTTGTAGGTGTTTTTATGGTATGAATCTTCTTTTCTCTCTCTCTCTCTCTCTCTCTCTCTCTCTCTCTCTATATATATATATATATATATATATATATATATATATATATATAATTATTGTAGGAATGGCCGCATAATATTTTTTAAATAAACTAAAAGATTATGCATATGTCATAGAACTTGAATAAACCAATGAAAGAGACTCCAAGAGAAAAAAAAAACACAAACTTATCGAAGGCCTGAGTAATATATATATATATATATATATATATATATATATATATATATATATATATATATTAGTGGAGTAATATGGCCCGTGCTAAGCACAACCCACAGATGGAGTAACGTTTTAGTTAATGTGGATATTGGGGGAAGAATCTACCAAAAGTAAATTGCTATCATCGATAAGAAAGTTAGTGTATTGTTATAATGGATAAAAACTAAAGTATATTGCTTATTTAGAACAACATCAAGAATAAAAAACCAGCCACATGTTCAAATGATGTTTTTCCAAGCCCTGATGCATAGAAGGGCCCATAAATAGACAAAAAATTCATGTATAGTATATGCAAAAATAAAGAAACTATGTCATCTAGAAAATATGGCATGTTAAAGCTTGCATTATAAACAGGTTCAAATCCACCTTTACTGCAGCAATCATTTTGACAACTGGAAAAAAAATTAAATTGATACCAAAAAAAATCAATGAGTAAATTTGAATTAGATTATGAAAATAGAACATGTATGAGAATTTATGATTTTAAATAGTTGATGAAAAAGCAATTCTCAAAATGATTAAATTGAAAATGTTTGTTCTTATACAATGATCTAAAAACATCATCAATGGAACTAAGAGCAAAAAGATTATGAGTACTTATGAGAGTTGGCATAGCCACCAAAATGTGTGCTTTATTTTTTATGATATGCCTACCTGCTACTAACAAGTGTCCACAATAGATCCCTTATCCCTCTTGCATGCAATAACCTCAAGGACTGCACTGCAATCTCCATATGCAATATAAAAATATCATAGTTAGTGGACATAAGGTACTCCCATCAAAAAACCATTTTTCAATGCTAGTTCTTTCTGATGTGTAACCAACATAAGTTTCCACATGGTCAACCATAACTTTTGTTGGGCTTGGGCAGTAAAAAAAATTAGAGAGGCTCTAATGGTATGACTACGCACATTCAAATATTTTCTTTATTTTTCTTCACCAATACAAATGGCATATGCCCTTTCTAACAACGTAATAATCTTTTTTAGTTGTCCATTTGTAGCTAAAAAAACTACATGGAAAACAAAACCCTAGATAGTTAAAGATGATCTCAGATGTTATAAATACACTATATCACAAAATTAGAGAAATATTTTACCTGATTGAAACTTAGGATAGGAGCGAGCGACCTATATGCTTGGACAAGTGAGCTTCCTGTCTTTGTCCAATTTTTTAGGTTAATTACATTGGTTTCTCTTCTTGATCTTATGCTCGATCTCTGATAAGTAAACCCGCATACTTCCTAATATCATGTAGCTTCGTTTTCTATTCACCATCTTCTTCTTCTCCTCAAGTCTTTATACATTGTGGCAATCAAGAATTTCAAGCATCCTATCCTCTTTCCAATCTTCATTCGCAAGAAGATAGTGTTTCTCTAAGCTAGCACTATATATACCTATATCTCCATTTCCATTCTTTATAACTTTTTAAACCATCATATTTTCCTTAGCTTTAGCGTTCATGCCTACTTCAGTTATGCAAAGTGGCCTTTTTTCGTCATCTGGCTTTGGGATCACAACATGAAACCTTCATTTCTATTTCTTTAATGGGAGCAATCACTTTAGGGATATGATAACTGTAGGTATAATGGCGGAAGAAGTAAAACCAAAAAGAGAAAAAGGAAAAGGAGACTTACAATGATAAGATTCATGAGGAGCAATCTGACTTAATTCATCTTCAATTTCCATGGCCAAGAGAGTGAAGGTCTATTATGTCCATGATGCCTGCAAAAGTTAAAATCATTCTTCAGCCTCTTGTAGTAAAAATGGAAAGCGTTAATTGTGTAAAAAGGGAAAAAAATTCCATCTAACCTACTTAAGTGCTGCTAGAGCTTTTGTAAAATATCATCAGTTATAAAAAAAAAATTAGCAACGATTTGGGCATAAATTTTTGCCTAATAATATCCTAATTCTAATGGACCACTAATTCAAAAATCATCAATATTGAAGTACATTAGGCTAGCAAAATTGAGTCAAATATTTCATGAACATTCAAAGATAGAAATCAATAATAGAAATCATGTAGAACAACTAAACAACAACTGAAACAAAGCATAATACATGCTACCAAATGCATGACTTACACTTTTGAAGCCAGAATCAAACTCAAACAAGAATAATGATAATTAAATGAACATAAATGAAGGGTGTAGCTGGAATCACAAAATCGAAGTGGAAGAGGCATAACAAACAACAATAAGCAACTGATTAAATAAACATTGAAGTTAAATTTAACAATCTAGACAATGTCAACAAGGGAAGCGAGCAGATGCTTTTTTGCACAAATGGAGACGATAAACGGTGAATGGCTAATACGAGAATATGACCTTCAGACTTTAATAGAAATTTTGTGGTGCTAAAAAACCCTAATTTCATACGAAGGGAGAGGGCGTGAGGCGTCGATCGCTTTTAGGGAAGAGGGACGTATGATCGGTGATCCACCAATCTTCATTGTTGTGCCCTTCCTACCTCTAGTAGAACTCTTTGACTCTCGACTGCTCTCCCATTTTTCCTATAAGATAAAAACGAAAATCGAAAGAAAGCACTGGAGGAAACTGAGTCGGCGTCTCGGCGAGAATGTCATCAACTTCCCGAAGAAGCTTGGTGGAATTCTCGATAAGCTAACCAGGGGCGCTTAAAAAAAAATTAAGCGTGAATGGCACGGTTTATTCTCAAGGCATAATCCAAAAGTATAAAACAATTTTTGACTATCCAGATTGAACTTAAACCCGATCGTCATAAGTGAAATGGATCCACAATTGCCTATCCTAAAAAATCCCACAAAATTCCTAGAAAAATCCATAAAATTCCACAAAAAATCAACAAAATATCTCAAGTTCCCCACCATCCACTTTCCTAAAAACCTAAAAGATAGGGTTTCTTTATATATATAAGATATATATATATATATATATATATATATATATATATATATATATATATATATATTATATATAAGATATATATATATATATATATATATATATATATATATATATATATATATATATAGGGAAAAGTGAATATACATTACAGCCACACCTAAGCTTAGGTACTAAACCTTATGAAAATACGTTGTTTTACAATATAAAGATTGCGATTAGGGGATTTAAGATTAACACTTTAAGATGTAGATTCATGATCTACATAATAGTTTTGATAAAGAAGCAAGAACATTGATTATCTTCGACCTTGAAATGGTGGAAAACAATATTGTTCACTAGAGTGATATAATAAACAATTATGGAGGAAAGAAAAAAAGGATGGTTAAACGATAATGGAAGGAATAAATGTTATTGGGGACAATATATTTACCAAGTGAAAACCAAATCATGTATAATTACTAAGTTAAAACTACATTTTTTAGAAGTTTAGTACCTAAGCTTAGGTGAGGCTGTAATGTATATTCCCTATCCCCATATATATATATATATATATATATATATATATATATATATATATATATAGTCAAGTTCAACTTCATTTTAGTGAGCGAAGTAACGAGTTGTATATTTTTTTCTCCATTGATCGTCACCCACACCAGCCTCTTCTCTCTTCTTCTCTCTTGGAGATAGATCATTGGTTCTCTCCCTCTTTTTCCAACCTCTCAATCGATCTCAACCCCTATTTTCTCCATTCAATTGTAACATTCCAAAAAAATCGACATAAAATTTTCCAGTTTTAAAATAATGTTTATAGTCATAAGTTTGATGCTAAAAATTCATTACATAAAAATTAAAAACCATCATACAAATCATCAAAGTGTCCATATCAATAAATGCGGAAACAGTGGAGAGAGTGCATGATGCGCCATCAAGCCCGGGTCTTCCCTTTAGAACCAGAAGTACCTCAAATCACAATACAACTGTAAGCAAACACTTAGTGAGTTTTCCCAAAATAACTCAAGTTAATCATACAGATGGGTCCATCACTGGCGTTCAATACGAACCCAAAAAAATATGGGCCCCCCTCTTGGGGCCTCGTCCCAGGGTTTATTTCAACCTAATAGATCACAGTGGGCCCCACCCTGGGGTATATCTCACCCGTCATATCATACTGGGCCTCCACCCTGGGGTATATTTCAACTCAAACACAACAAACAACATGCAACGTCATAAATATTGGGCCGACCTTGGTGCCTTAGACCCGAAGTTATGGTGAGAAGACTCACCTCAACTGCTGAAATCCCTAGTATATGCTCGGGCTGCGATATAGAAGAATCCTCACGTTATCTAACAAATAACCCATTTCAAGGTCTTAGCCCATATTCGTGAACCCAAGCTCCTAGTCCAAACTCCTATGTTACATGTCCATTAGCCATTCTCATATTAGGCCTAGCCACTCGTGGCCCGAAAATAAAGATGGGCCCTAAGGCCCAAAAGGCTCAACTAGTCCACTTAAGGTCCAAAACAGAACCCTAAGGCCCCTGCACTTAGACTAGACCAAAGCCTAAATCCCATGCAAGGCCCAACGACTAAAGTCCAAACTACAAGCTGTCTAGACCATACGTCTGGTGCACGCACTGGTACACATGGCGTACCTAGACCGGACGCAGTACGCACGACGTACAAGGACGTATACACGGCATACTCGCCACCCTAAACAACATTCCATGCAATGAGTTAATCCATTAAGATTTTACGTCCAAAACACAGATATGATCCCATTAGGACCTCTAGGACTATAAAGTTGCCAACTTTAAGCCCTTGTATGGCTACAAAAAGCCCAAGGACAAAAAGCAAGCCTCTTATGATCTTTCCTACATCTTATCTTTGGAATGGGGACTAAACAACCTCAAAGCTTGCACCATTACAAATTAAGATGTCTAAACATGTCTGGAAATGCAACTAGAAAGCTTAGGAGTAGCTCATACTCACCAAGATCTAAACCTTTGGGTCAAAAAGAATAAATCTAACCCTAACTAAGAACTTGTGGAAACTTGAGCAAGATTTGAGATTTATACCTCAAAGTGGTGCCAAATGAGTAGCAAATGTTGGATCTGAAATCTTAGAGACAAAGCTTTCTTCTTGAACCACCTTCTTTGATGGGTTTTGTGCATTCTAACACTCCTATGGTGTACATGCAACCCTAGAAACCTTGGATCTATGTTTTCTCTAATATTCATGCAAATTTGATTTTTCCAAGGTTCTCATCCTAACTAGAATGACATGGGGTACTTGTAATATAAAAACTAGTAGAATGACATACCTTTCTTGTAGATTGGATTCCTTAAGACCTTGTGAGTCTAGCACCCCAAATGTGATGCCTCAAATGTTTCACACAACACCACAACTCTTGGAATAACTTGAGAGAAGAACACTTTCACTCAAAATCGGCTAGCCCTCCCTTGTACTTGTCTTAGTGTCGATTTTGCTAGCCTATGGGGTCCTTTTATTGTGTTCCACATGTAGGGTTACACCATGTGAACCCTAATGTGCATGGCTTTTCATTTCCCCCCATGATCGATCGGTTTTAACCTCCATGGAGCATCCATGGAGCACCTAATGGGTCAAAGCCTAATCTAGTGAATCATGAACCATAAGCCCACTATATAAGAATGAATGGTTTACAAATCAATCCCCATATATTTAATTAGTCTCTTTTTATCACGGAGTTTTTTCCAAATTAATTCTTGATAAATACTAATTAAATAACATATTAATATATTAGAACGTATACTATATTAATCAAACCATAAGTGTCCTTTTCTCATTTTGTCTATCCAAGTGTTATGATGCCATGCAACCCAAATGGACCATGCCAAATCGGTTCAAGTACATACCAAATATAGTTATGGACTTAGCACCTTATCCAACATTCTTCACCACCAAGGAAGCTTAAAATCTCTCTAAGAAGCTCAAAGGATTCCAAAATGGCTAGGGTTAGCTAGGAGGGCCAAAATGAAAATGGGGGCTGAGGTAAGGGAAAGTCTTGGGGTCATAATGGGGTTTAAATAGTGCATAAACCCTAATCATTAGGGTTTTGGTCTGAGCAACGAACGCCCAGCGTACCAAGATGTACGCGCAGCCTACGCACCCGGACACTACTGCACTTAGCGTTATAAGGGCTACACCTCGCGTACCTAAAAGTCAATATTCCAAACTCGGGGACCAAAAGTGAAATAAAACCAAATACCAAAGTTTAGAAGCCAACTTGAAAAATCTTAAATGTTATAACTCTCCCCTACTCGATTTAAACTTTCGTCCTCGAAGTCAATTGCCCTGAATAATTCGGGGTAATGCTCTTTCATTTCGTCCTATGGCTCCCACGTTCATTTAGATCCCTTTCGATGATCCCATTGCACCTTAACCAGATTCACCACTTTATTACGCAAAGACTTAGACTTCCGATCAACAATCGCAATTGGCTTCTCCACATGATTTAAATGTTTGTCCACCTGGATATCATCCAACGAGATCACTGCTGACTCGTCTGTTACACATTTCCGCAACTGAGATACATGGAAAGTGTTGTGGATATGACTGAGCTCATAAGGCAGCTCCAACCGATAAGCAACCCCGCCCACACGAGTAATGATCTTGAAACGGCCAATAAACCGGGGTCCCAACTTTCCCCTTCTTCAGAAATTGGTTAACACCCTTCTAGGGTGATATCTTAAGTAGTACCAAATCCCTCATATGAAACTCGAGATCTGAACGATGTCGGTCAGCATAGCTTTTCTGACGACTCTAGGAGACTCGCAGCCTGTTGCACACCTGTTGAACCAACTCGGTGGTCTTAATCACCACTTCGGTGCTTACCATGACCTCATATCCAACCTCCCCCAACAAACGGGAGTCCTACACCTCCTGCCATACAACATCTCGAAAGGGGGTCGTTCAATACTAGCATCATAATTGTTGTTGTAGGAGAACTCTGCTAGCGGGAGGTAAGTATCCCAACTCCACCCGAAGTCCAGTACACATGCCCTGAGCATATCCTTGAGTGTATGGATCGTCTGCTCGCTTTGACCGTCGGTCTGGGGATGATAAGTCATATTGAAATGTAATCGAGTACCTAAATCCTCATGAAACTTCCTCCAAAACCTGGAGGTGAACCTAACATTGCGGTCCGAGACTAAGGATATTGGCACTCTATGCTTGACCACCACCTCCCGAACATAGATATCTGCTAATTTCTTGGTGGATATACTCTCGGCGATCAGAATAAAATGAGAAATATTGGTCAGCCTGTCCACAATAACCCAAATAGAATCGACACCCTGCGTTGTCCTAGGTAATTTTGTGATAAAATCCATGGTGATCTCCTCCCATTTCCACATGGGAATAGGTAACGGTTGGACCTTGTCGTGGGGCATCTGACGCTCGGCTTTGACCTTCCTACATTTCAAACACCGCTCAACAAACCAAGCAACTTCCATTTTCATGTAGGGCCACCAATAGCTCAATCTCAAGTCTCGGTACTGTTGGATTAGTGTCTAAGTCCATAACTATATTTGGTATGTACTTGACCCGATTGTGCATGGTCCTTTTGGGTTGCCTTCACCAAAGCAACTTGACTGGAGGAATAATATAGAAAGAGGTGATTATGGTTTATTAATATATTATGATACTAATATATTAAAAGAGAAATCATATTTTTTTTAATTAATATTGGTCAAGAATTAATTTTGTGATCAAAAAAGTTAATTAAACTAGGGGGACTGAATTGTAATTATGTGATAGTTGCAAAGTTGGGCAAGGAAACCCTAATAGATAGGGTGGACGAATTCTAGGGACAAAGCCTTAAGAATTCGTCCATGATAGGGATTCTAGAATTATCTTATGCGCTGCTTGGTGGCTATGTAACCGGATAAGGATAATGACTAAAACCTTAATTCCTACACCTATATAAAGACCCATTGGGCATGGGAAATTCGGCCACTTGAACCCTAGAAGTCCTAGAGCCGAATTTCACCTCTCCCCTCTCTCTCTTGTTTCAACCAATTGCTCTTGGTGTTTGTGATTCATTAGAGGCACAACATTTGATGTGCTAAAGTTCTCAAGGCTTTGAGATATTCAATCTACAACAAGGTAATCATCTAGATCTGTTTTATTATGTTAATTTCTAATATCATATGCTAGATCTAGGGTTTGAAAGTCTTGGATGAATTGCAGGTTCAATAGAGAAACCTAGATCCAAGCATTAGGGTTTGCATGAGCACATAGGATGTTCTTTTGGCTCAAACCCATCAGGCACATCTTCATGGCCCCCGTATGAATAGAAAACTTAGACTTATGTGCTTCCTCCAAAATCTTCTGCCTCATCCCACTAAATGTTAGAACCCAACCCTGCCACACTAAGTCAATAACCACCGGCTGTCTCTGACAAATAACGGAATCTGACCCCTAATCTGCTCAGTCTTCCAATTTTTGGTTTTCAATCCTTCTATATGAGCCTCCTTAATCATATCCATCAATGGTGAGGTAACCATCATCCTCAAAAAAATCAGATCAGAGTACATGCCGTCTTATGGCTCAGAGCATCGGCCACCACATTGGCCTTCCCGAGATGATACAAAATCTCGCAGTCATAGTCTTTCACCATGTCTAGTCATCTCCTGTGCCTCATATTCAAATTCGGTTGATCCATTAAATACTTCAAGCTTTTATGATCAGTATAAATAGTGCATCGGAACCTGTACAAGTAAGGCCTCCAGATCTTGAGGGCAAACACCACCACCCCCAATTCCAAGTCAGGAGCGGGGTAATTCACCTCATTAGGCTTCAGTTGCCCCGAGGCGTAAGCAATCACATCTCCCCTCTGCATGAGGACAACTCCCAAACCCAAATAGAAGCATCACAATAAACCACGAAATCATCTAATCCCTCAGGTAACGCAAGAATCGGGGCCTCGTATAGTTTCTGCCTCAAGGTCTCAAAGGCCAATTGTTGATCGGACCCCACTGAAAAGTCACATTCTTCTTGGTCAAACAAGTCAGAGGCACTGCAATTTTTGAGAAATCCTAGATAAACCTCTGATAATACCCCACAAGACCCAAGAAACTCCGAATCTCTGATGCATTCTTCGGTACCTCCCAACACATCACACCCTCAATTTTGGCCGGGTCCACCAAAATACCTCCATGATTGATGATGTGCCCCAAAAAATGCACCTTACGCAACCAAAACTCACATTTGGAGAACTTGGCAAAAAAATTTCTCCCTCCTCAAGGTCTCCAATACATCCCTCAAATGTTGCTCATGATGATCCTTAGTCTTAGAGTAGACCAAAGTGTCATCAATAAAAACAATAACTGACCGATCCAATAACGGTATGCACACCCGGTTCATGAGATCCATGAATGCTGCAGGAGAATTGGTGAGCCCGAATGGCATCACCACGAACTCATAATGACTATATCGCATTCTGAAGGTTGTCTTCTGAATATCCTCGTCCCTAATCCTCATCTGATGATACCCTGACCGAAGATCAATCTTGGTAAACCAAGAGGCACCCTGCAACTATTCAAATAACTCATCGATCCTCAGAAGCGGGAAATGGTTCTTCACCGTCAGCTTGTTCAGCTCCCGATAATCAATACACATCCTGTGTGACCCATCCTTCTTCTTCACAAATGGAATCGTTACCCCCCCCCCCCCACGGAGAACTGCTTGGACGAATAAAACCCTGTCTAGCAGCTCCTATAACTGCGTAGACAACTCCTGCACCTCAAGTAAAGCTAGGCGATATGGTTCCTTGGCTATCGAAGCCGCACCAAGCATCAATTCAGTCTAGAACTCTACCTGCCTCTTGGGAGACACTCTAGTTAAGTCCTCTAGAAAAACATCAGCAAAATCCCACACAATCGACACCCTGCTCAACTCTGATGTGGTCTCCACCCTGGAGTCAGAAACATAAGCCAGATACCCATAACAACCCTGTTGAAGAATTCTCCTAGCCCTCACTGCTGAACTGGGGGATGACCCATGCAAAGCACTCTCAACAGGTATAACTAGTTCTCACCCACTTGGGGTTCGAACCCTCACCAACTGACGCTCACAATCAATCATGGCTCCATTGGACCCCAGCCAATCCGTCCCGATGATCACCTTCAATCCCCTCAAAGGGATTGGTACCAAATCGATAAAGAACCTCTTGCCAAATATGTTCAGAATACTCCTCCGAAATACCCTCGTAGCGCTCACAATACGGTCATCCGCAATCTCCACCTCAAGAGGGGAATAAAGGTCCCCAGAGCATCTCGAAACTTCTTGATGAGCACAAGAGATACAAATGATCAGGTAGCCCCCAAATCAAAAAGAACATGGGCCGACAACCCATTGATCAAAAAGGTCCCTAAATGAGATCAAGACAACATAAGCATAAAAATATTTAGTAAAATAATAAAGATAAAGATAAATCACATACCAGTCACGAAGTCCGGAGTTGCTTGGGCCTCCTTTGTGGTCAACTGAAATGCGTGACTCTTCATTGCAAGAGTCTTTGCCTTGCCCCTGCGGCCATCTGTAATCCTCAATGTACCGGGAGTAGGAGCCACCACTGCTCCACCAGACAACCTCGGACAATCGACCTTTTTATGACTGGTCTGGTTGCAGTGAAAACAAATCAAGGCCTTCGTCGGGCAATCCTTTCTCATATGGCCCGCCTGACCGCAACCAAAACATCATGATCCCGCTGATCGACAAGGTCCATTGTGTGGCTTGCCGCACTTGGTGCATCGGCCCTAGCCTTGCTGGCCACTGCTGTGAACATCAGTGGTCTTAGGCTTCTTGGCCTAACCCACTATCGTTGAAACCTGCTCCGGATTCTGCTTCGTGCGAAGCTCTAACTTAACCTCCTGCTCACGGGCCTTCTCGGTCATGTTATTTAGGGTTTTTCACCCTGAGAAACTCACAAACTCCCAGATATCATCCCTCGGCATGGTGTGATATATCGTCTTCCTCATCTCCTCATCCGTAGCGTACTGCGGAATCAAAAGCACCCTCTCCCTAAACTTGGCGGTAATCTCTACCATAGTCTTCGTGGTCTGGTGAAGGTCCTGTAACTCCTTCACCAGCTATTGAACCTCTATGGTTGGTGCAATCTCCCGATCAAACCTCCATATAAACTCCTCTCATGTCATAACAGTCACACTTGTTGATCCTACCTCACGGATAACCTCCTCCCACCAGTCCCACACTTGCTCCCTCAGCATACATGACATGAATCCCATCTTTGTCGTGTTGGGGAAAAAACTCATGCACTGAGCATTCTTCATGTCAGCGATCCAACGACAACTAGCAATTGGGTCCTTAGCCCCAAAGAACTCGAGCGCACCACATGCCTTGAACTCCCGGAATGAGGGAGTTCGAGTCCCAACCTAACCTGCAACGATCTCGACTCAGAAAGATCTGAGCCTTTCCTCCATAATCTCCATGATCCCCTCCTTGACGGTACTGAAAATCACGGGGGTAGCGTCAAGGATGCTGCGAGTAACCTTGGTTGCGATAAGCTCATGCAGCCTCTCATCCATGGGCTCCGCACCAGTGCCTGAACCCAATCCTAAACCTGAACCTCCTCTCATAACAATCACCATCGTCAAATGAAAATATAACATAGAAAACGATTGATAAGGAAGTTCGAAGGGTTACCTCCCCACCAAACTCCTTAGAGTTCCAGGTCTGTCCTTGCCTCGGTTACAGGTTCTGTGCTTTCAGTAGTACGGGCCCAATACTACCTTCCACACCTACTTGTACCTTCCTCAAGGCCATACCTGATACCTCTAAATCACCCAGCATAAATAAAACATGATCTACAATATATGGTAAATCAGTAATACTTATAGTTTGGGCTAATGATCCATTTTGACTAGGGATGGACTAAATCTATTTGAGAGTCCATGAAGAGTTAGTCCAAGATCTTTGTCGAGATCTTTGGGTCATAAACTCAATATCTTCAAGATCTTTGGGTCGTGAACACTTTTATGCTCATCTTTCCACCAAGAACAAACACTAGTGTTTGGGCCGTGAACTCCATGAGTAGGCCGTAAACACCATTCAGCCTTCCATTTACGATTCTAACACTTCTTTTGTAAGTAATTATTATATCCTAGGTTGTTTCCTTAATGCCTTAGAGTTTATATTCACTAATTTCATACATATGTATTACATAAAATGCTAATTAGGACTCGGTTTTGCTACGGGACTTCACTCATGGAAATAACATCCTATATCGTACATTCTAGCGAATCACTCACATAAGGTGAGTTCATACCCCTACATTTTTACCATTTTTCAATGTTTTTTTTTTGGGGGGGGGGGATACAAGGAAATCTTGTGTTATCATTATAATAATTTCGAAACAGTTTTAAATTCATTTCAAGCTATTTCAACCGATTTAAACTATTTTAAAAAGTGTTTTCAAACTACTTTAATTGTTTTATTCTCTTAAAATTTTGAAATACATATTTATATATATAAAGATATATAAATAAGAATCGACAGACTTAGGACTGATGTTTTCCACCTCATCTCCTATTCCTTGTCTGATTGTGGACTAGGGTTGAAACCATCTGTCCGACTATCCGTTTGATCTCATATATATATATATATATATATATATATATATATATATATATATATATATATATATATATATATCGGTGTTGTAGAAATCGGCCTAATCGGCAATTAATCGCTAATCGGATCTCCACCGATGAGATTTATTGCTAGTCGGTCGCTATAATCGGGTTTGGTCAATACAGGTCAAATTCGGAATTAATTGGACCTAATATGGTTTGGTCCACGCAGGTCAAAGTCGGACCTAATCGGCCCTAATCAGACCTAATCGCCGATTAATCACTTTTTTGTAGGATTAAAATTAGATTTATAATTTTTTGAATAATTGTCTTAATAATTAATGGTCCCCGATTAATCCCCGCCTAGCCGATTAATCCCTAATCGCTAGTCCAGCGATTAGCGATTTCTACAACCATGATATATATATATATATATATATATATATATATATATATATATATATATATATATATATATATATATATATATATTGAACATGAAACTTATTTAAATAGAGTTTTACCTCTATTTGTAAACATGTCGAGTAAAAGGTATCATTCTAAAAAGTATTTCATATGTTATATAAACTGTTAAATTACTAAGATTCAGCTTTCATAAAGAACATACTTGTAAACTATAATAGGTATAGTTTAGGGAACACTAATGCTATTTTACTAAGTCATGAACATCATACTAATACGATTATTTAAAGTATAATTATTGTACACTACTAGTACAAGGTAATTCAAACATTTTCAAAGCACAAAAGAACATATTTATTCTCTTCGTGTCTAGTTATATAGAGCTGTGAGAAATTACTTTGTGTACCATTCAAGGTATAGGTTTATAAGTCTTACAAATTACTACCAGAGTCTCCTGGAGGGAAAGAGTGTGTTTGTGTATAGATCTTAATTATTTAGAGACCTTATCACAATTCATCCTCTAAGTGCATTCTGATAGCTAAGAAGAGGAGCTATGAATTGTTGAAGTGGTTAAATCAAGAAGATGATTCATACTTCGTTCCAAAAACAATTCTTAGAATTATACTCTAAGAATGTAACTTGAGTGACATATCTTAAAGAAGGTTTACAACACATGTCAAATGTAAGAGTAAAAGTTTTCTACTCTTGTACATTTGAAATTTGTAAGTTGTGATGTTTTGGATAAAACAAAGACCAACTAAGGCCAATTGTGTGAAGTGTTTGTCCTGATTAGAATCCACCCTATCTCTTGAATATCTGACAAGAAAGTCTTATATGTCAAGAGGACAGTGAGAGTCTTAAAGGTCTTGAAAGTCTCAAGAACTAATCAAGAATAAAACCTGAAGTTCTTAACTAGCACACGACTTGAGGTTCATAACCTATCGTGTTGACATATTCTGTGCCCATTCCAATTAAAGTTGGCTTTGTATATGAGTTCTTAGAGTTCTCAATTGGTTGCACAACAACTTGGAAGCAATGGCAGGCCCTTGAGCTGCCAGGTGGCAAGAGTTAAGATTGAGTTCAGTCGATATGAGTTTGGATTTGTCATTATCCTTGTCTTGTGACTATGGTTTTGACAATTCACACATACACCATTAAATCTAAGTGTCATAAGGTTTCTCTCCGATTCATGAAAATGATGGTGAGGAAACACTTTCACTAAGTATATTTTAGCTAGATAGCAATTGTGATATTTGCATTCTCAAAGTCGTTAGTGGAGCGTGTGTGGTTTACCGGCACACTAACATGGACTTGTGAGAAGTGGCAAAGGTCTAAAAAATCAAGACAATGATTACGGCATCCCTTTTCATAGTTCTTAAAATTGTTTAGACTCACCTGTGTGCTATCTAAGATAAGGTGTATGATTATGATAAAGTTTTATCAAAGCAATCTAGTATCAGAAATCTGAACTTTGGTAAGAAAGTCAATAAAGTATTGATTTCTAAAAGTCCAGTTGATTTCTGAGTACATGTCAAAGCTAGTGGGAGCATAAGCGTTATGCTAATAATCATCATGTTAGTGGGAGCATGATAATTATGATAAAAGTTTCAAGTTAGCAATGTTAATTATAGAAAACAAAAGTTTCAATTGGGAAAAAGTTGTTTTGCTATAATTAAGGGAGAGGAAATTATACTTCATCTCAAATCTATAAGCTTAGATCGTGAGATTTTAATCAATTTAGTCAAGTATATATATGAATGATATGTTGGAATGGCTCAACATAAGAAAATTCTATATATGGGTCCATTATTTGCGTTCTAAAATTCGATTATGACTACGGCATCCCTTTTCATAATCTGAATTATGAGAACTTGGCAAATAGAAATGGAAATGTTATAGCAAAAGACTGGTTTAGTCTTTATGTAAGTCATCATGAATCGTGTCCCATATGCTTCAGATATAGGATCGATTACATGTGCTATATTCATCCTTTCTAAAATTTTCCAAATGCCTGGGACATTAAGAAGGGAAAAGGTCTAGAATTTGATATGACTAAAAAGATTAAACAATTGTCGAAGACAATCTAAGGTTTACCAAAGATTGGTTGCTCAAGGACAGTTGGAAGTATAGTGATAATTTTGGAAGGACCATATTGACATAATCTGTAAGGAGGCAACTCTTGTTCAGAAGTGATAGTCAAAATGGAATCTGGAAATGTTTCAAAGTTAGAAATTATTCAACCTGTGTAAGATTAGGAAACTTAATGCAAGAAGGATGTTCCCAAGGAGCTGATCTCCTTTGGAATGGTCTGTAATGGTTGTTGTCAAGTCCTTCTGACTTTGTGCATAATCATTACAAGAGGTTCAATGCATATAAGTTTAACAGATTTCAGTAAATGGCATGAATTTGGAATTATTGCATTTGCAGTAAGGATTTGGGAGTGTGAAAAGAGAATCATTGAAGTTATGTTCAATTGATCTAGTTCACAAAGTAAAGATCATAGACAAACATAGTATGCATACTTGGTGTGTGGCATGACTAGTGTTTAGAAAACATAGTATACATGCTTGGAGCATGGGACAACTATTTTTTTAAATTCAAGAATAAAGTTGATAGCTGAAACAGTATACAATGAATAATATATAATCATATGGTGATAAATAAAAGGTTTTTTATTTATGTTCATAGGTTTTGATACCATATTGCATTCAATTATTATTGTGTTTCACTTTGCATGTTTTAACTTCCAAAATAACTAGGTCATTGTTCTGGATGACTAAGTTATTCAAACCATCCACAGTCGATCATATGTTGGAAGTAGATATGAATTAAGACTGTCATGGGTTGGCTTGTAGAGGTCTAAGATGTTGGACAAAGGGCTACAACACTCATGAGTGCTCATAAGTTCTGAGTATTGGATTCAACCCGCGCTCATTGGAATCACTTCATGGATTTTATCACGAGTGATCATGAGACGATAATATCTTATATTCTTCAAACCTAGAGATATGAGTTGTTACTATGAGTTGTTTGTACATTGATTGCACGAAAACGCATTCGGTAACTCGATGTTATAAAATGTGCCTTTGTGTATGATTCAACAAGTAGTAGAAAAAGCCATATGAGTCGAAGTTTATTCATTCCTTTTACCTTCGGGATAAAAGCGATCTCTGTGGGCCTCTCGATGATTTGGTGATGACAAATGTAAGTGCTCGGTCGGGCCTGGACTGATTTGATTTGTTCAATTAGTTAGTCGTCATAAATCGGAAATCAGGAAACAACAAATGGACAGAGAGAATGATTATAATCCATGTCTCAGTCCATATGATATCTAGAATGGAGGAATATATGATCCCTTATCTAATGGAAAAGTCATTGACAAAGGTCAGAGTTCATCTACAAGGTCAGAGTTCGACAGAAGCTTTTGAGAGCTACGATTGCCATTCGGATCTTGAAGTCATACGCAATAATAGTTTTAGACTTATCCAAGTGGGAGATTGTTGGATTAATGTCTAAGTCCATAACTATAATTGGTAAGACTTGACCCGACCCGACATGGTCCATTTGGGTTGCATGGCATCATGCATTTGGATATACTATAATGAGAGAAATAACACTTAAGGTTTGTTAATATATTATAAGTTCTAATATATTAATAAGGTTATTTAATTAGTATTGATCAAGAATTAATTTTGAATTAATTAAGTGATCAAAAGGGGACTAATTAAATATATGGGTTGATTGTGTAAATCATTCATTCGTATATATGTGGGCTTGTGATCCAAGATTCCTTATGTTGGACTCAGTCCATGGGGTGACCCATGGATACTCCATGGAGATTAAAACCCATATATCATAAGGAATGGGTAAAGTTATGAGTTACATGGTGTAACCCTAATAGCCACCATATAAAAGAATCTCAGGGCTCAAGAAATCGGTGACTATGAGTGATAGAAAAGGGCTAGCCGATTTTATGAAGTGTTCCAGTTTTTCTCAAGTCATTCCATTTGTATTTGGTGTTGTGTGAACCATTTGAGGTGTCACACTTGAGGCACTAGGCACTCAAGCTTCATGAAGATTTTCTACATCAAAGAGGTATGTAATTCTAACTTGATATATTCATATGAACCTTGTTATTATGCTAGTTAGGATGAATACCTTGGAAAGTTCATATTTGCATGTATAATAGAGAAAACATAGATCCAAGGTATTTAGGGTTGCATGTACACTTAGGAGTGTTAGAATGCTCAAAACCCAACACGAACAACACAGGAACCCCCGCAGGAGCAACAAATAGTTACTGTGCACGCCGCCACAACACCTGCCACTCCAGCGCCTATCAGTCGGTATGCTGGAACCCTCCGTAAGTGTAATAAGTGTAACTAACACCACACTGGGGCTTGCCAGGAGATGCAGTGCATGAATTGCCGCAGGAAGGGGAACACTGCCTGTTTCTGCAGGGCGCCGACACAACCAATCTCCCAGGTCCCTGGAGTAGAAGTAAACCAGGCCTGCTATGGGTCTGGTGAGACTGGGCACTACAAGAAGGACTGCCCAATAATGAAGAACTCGGGCAGGGAAAGGCGATTACTGATGTTCACCGCAGGAGAAACTGCCCTGGAACCACCTGTGAATAGAGGTACGTCTCTTAACTAAAATTACTTTAAAGAACTAATTTATATTAATATTAAAATTTGGGGAAAATTTAAAAGTAGTTATAAATTACTCACTCGTCTGAACAAGTCACAGCATTCATATAAGAACAAAAGATCCATGCAGGTGAGCTATAATGGCTTAGTATGTACATCACGGTTCTGCATAACTAAGATTTTGCAGGCTTAAAGTGAGTGATTCCGCCTCATTTCCGGTTCCTTTTTTGGTTGTGGATTTAGGGCAGAGTCACTCAGTCGACCGTCTTATTCATCTTAATTATACATAACTTGTATATACCAAGCGATCATAGAAGTGCCTAAGAAGGATCATAATTTAAAGTGTAGTGGTGTTGATTATGATGGCTTGTGCGGAATTAGAAAAGATCTAGTGATTCATCATACAAATTCAAGAACACAAGGAGTAAATAAATCTTTGTAAGCTCTTATAAGATCTAGAAAGATTATACAAATGGTTTTGTATATAATTTCTCTCTCTAGTCTAACACTCCAAATGGTTCACTTACATAATGGGAGTCACTCACTTCCTATTTATAGGAAAGACTCAACCCATTTACACATACAAAGAGGAAAGCCTAAACACTACATCCAAGCATGACTTTGCACCCTAACATTCTCCCCCTCAAAGTTAGGATTGGATGTCCGGCTTTAATCTCCAACGAGTTAGCGCGATCAAGACCAAACTCCCCCTCGAAGTAACATCGGTCTTCAAATCCGCAAATGAATATTCGAAAAACCCGAGAAGCTTCGAATACCCATCATTCTCCCCCTTTCTATAATCAAAAAATGATTATAAAACCCACAAAGGATGAGAAGCGCCCGAGGAATAGTCTTCACAATACTCCCCCTTGATGTGTACCAAAAATGAATCACCAAAAATCTTCACAATAGGTTTCGCATTTTCATTTTGTCATCTAATGCAAACATTATTCTTGAGACCCAGATGCGAACTTAATATTGATTCACCCATATGCGAACTCAGTTGAGACCATTAACCCAATCGACCAATTTACAATGTGAACACCCAAATTACG
The DNA here is from genome assembly GCF_051521515.1 of Lactuca serriola. Classification (NCBI taxonomy): domain Eukaryota; kingdom Viridiplantae; phylum Streptophyta; class Magnoliopsida; order Asterales; family Asteraceae; genus Lactuca; species Lactuca serriola. The sequence goes on from NC_136409.1 coordinate 205,115,069, forward strand.
ATTGGAGATGCAAATGTACATGCGAAACCAAATCATCAACATCGATTCCCATATATCCTTCGCAATATCGACTCCCAGTAAACCCAAAATCACAAAATCGAACCCAAAATTGATATCAAACCCAAAATCGAATTTGTTATCCGTCGACCTTTCGCTTTTCAGTCAAGATCGACTCCAAACTTGCGAACATTACTCCCTAATTCCAAAATCACGAACTCATATGATGAACAAAATCAATATGCGAACTAAAATCATTATGAGAACCTTGTTTTACCAATAACCACACATTTTTCTCACCAAATGCGAAATCATTTTGGAAACGCAGATGCGAACTCGCACAAATCAATTACAAACTCAATTTTGTTTTCAATCATCCACCATCGATTTCGACTTTGACTTCCCAAGCATCAATATTAACCCAAATTCCAATAGGTGACCAACAACCTTAGAACTTCAATCAACTCAGGTTTCAGAAATCGACTCCCCAATCAATTTCTCAAAATCAAACTTTCATTACTCAACAATTAAGCCTTCAAAATTAGAATCAAAATCACAGGCTTCGATCAAAATCCAATTCTCAATATCGATTCCTTCAAACCTTCGAACACCAGTAAAGAACCCTCAATCTCAAAATGTTCGATTTCAAGCACTGATTATCAAATCTATCTTCCTATTCGACTTGATTTTGACATTGAACACTCAATTCCAATTCTTCCAAATGATTACAGATAACTAGTCGAAATCGAATTCAACTGCTATCAACTCTGATCAATTTTGAGTTTTCACTCGACTTTTCTACGTTGACTCTTCACACCAACATCGATTCCAAACTATCCTTCCCAAGATCAAACTCAAAGAATGGATCGAAAACTGCTTGATCATTATCGGCTTATCAAACACAACCGATTCACGATTCTGACTTGATAATCAAAGTTAATCAAATGGGATCGATTCACCAACAACGACTCAAAGAAATCGATTCTCAGATAAAGAACCGATGAAGACAATATGCAATTGTACAACCAGACAAGGCTGATGTACAAGTTAACTGACTAACATCATATACGTCGATTGAAAACAGATTCAAGTATACATCGGCTTTTCGATTTAAGATATCGGATCGAACTGGACTCAATCTTGGATTGAATGAACAGTAAAAGTAATGGATCAAGATCAATTGGGCTTTTGAAAGGATTTCAAATGATTTACTTTCTTTTGGACTTAGTAATTGAAGCTATAAACAGCAACAGATCGAGAATTTTTGGATTAAAATGGATTATGGGCTTAATCATGAACTAAGGAATGGAAAATGTAATTGGACTCAACTTTGGAAGAGAGGAACAGTGAATTTTGGAAAAATTTATAGAATATGATTTTGATTTTTGTGATTTGATCTAAACAAAAATAATTGGATCAACTATGGGGTTGAAACAGATTAGATCCAATGAGGCAAATCGATCAAAAACGAAAAATGAAAACACGAATCAAAATCATGGATGTTTTGGAATCCATTTGAGAATTTGAGTTACCTTTTTGACGAATCGAGATCCATTTTCAACGAATGAATCAAATTTGGAAGATCTTGGTTCTTTTGTCGGAATGAGAAAATCTCCAAATCGAACACTGTACCACCCACCATGCGAGATGTACAACTCGTTCTTCGTGTTCTTCGTCGATCCAAGAACATCTTCAAAAGAACCACCAACACTTTTGGGTTTTGACTTCAAATTCAATGCAACCTTTGGAGATTTTTGCTTTGGAACCCAAATTTGCTTCACGGATTTTGGCTTCACAACATATGATGATTTTTGTTAGTAAACCCGCTTGTTCTTCCGATTCATCTTCTTCTTCTTTTTCTTTCTCATCTTTTTGCATCTTGAAGACTTGACTTCATGAACAAACCCACTTTCAACAACATGAACATTTTGAGTTTGAATCAAACCTTTTGGAGTTTGATATTTGTGAATTTCTTGAATCACCGGCTTCCGATAAGGAATCATTCCTTCAAACGAATCACAAGAACACAGAATATCATCGGTTTGAACTCCAATCGAGCAAAAAACTTTTTCATCATGAGAATCAACTTGAACTCCTTTTTATTGAACATCAAGAACATCACATTGAACTCCATTGTCAAGAACTTCAACAACCTTAAGAGCACGAAGATCATTTGGGTTTTCAACAAGAGAAACATATTTCTTATCGAACAAATATTTTTCTTCTCCAATCTTATCACTACTGTGTGATATTATGGAACATGTAATATCAGCCAACCATTTGATCTCACAAAGTGGTTGAAATATCAAGCTTCCATGATCATTCTTCAATCCTCCATAAGAAACCATAGTTACCCAATATATCTTCTTGTTTAACACAAACCCATAATATTGATCTTTATTGACTTTGTATTTGATATCTTCAATGATCAAAATCCAAGAATTGTAAGGCAAATTCACCATGATCACAAAAACTTGAAGAATTCTAGAGAGAGAAAGTGATTTTGAATGGGTTTTCTAGAAAGAGAAAGTGATACAAACAAGTATTCTAGAGAGAGAAAGTCAAATTATGGATCAAATCAAGGAAAAATTCAACTTCTAGAACACACAAACCTCTCTAATCACGAAGATCAATGAACAATAAGAATCACGAAATCAAAATAGCCATCAAGGATCAATTCTTGATGAAAATCAAGAACACCCGCTCTGATACCAATTGTAGTGGTGTTGATTATGATGGCTTGTGCGGAATTAGAAAAGATCTAGTGATTCATCATATAAATTCAAGAATACAAGGAGTAAATAAATCTTTGTAAGCTCTTATTAGATCTAGAAAGATTATACAAATGGGTTTGTATACAATTTCTCTCTCTAGTCTAACACTCCAAATGGTTCACTTACATAATGGGAGTCACTCACTTCCTATTTATAGGAAAGACTCAACCCATTTACACATACAAAGAGGAAAGCCTAAACACTACATCCAAGCATGACTTTGCACCCTAACATAAAGTATCGTCACTAGTTATCAAAGCACTTTTACTGCTAGAACTCGCTTTTTGTGGTACATTTTGTAGCAATGGTAATAACAAGTAGAAAACTGAAAGCACTAGAAATTCTACAAAAAATGCACTAACGAGTACACACAGAATACACTATCGCTATAGCAAACGTTTCTTTCAAATCGACTTAACACTTGTTTCCATAAAGAGTTCGGGGTCGTCATTCGACGTGGGTTGGCGTGGTCCTCACCATACCAAGTTCATGTGTTACGAAAACCCACCACCTTAACCGACCGACTAACAAAACACTCGTCACTCGTAAGGACAACCCGACACAAACCTCAGAATCGTCTATCGTATTCAAGACCCAGAAGTACTCATGAGAGGAGTACTTTACCCTCCAAAACCATTCCGACGTATACCCAGTAGACCTTCCAGAAGTATCACTCGTGCAACAGGTCAAGTTCAAGCACGGAGGCTAAGGACGAATACGGTTAACCTATCCCTACTAAGTGTATACGCGAGAGTAGTATATAATTAAGATTTTGCGGACTAAGAATGTGTGCTTCCACCCTATCTCATGTTCCGTGTTTGGTTGTGGACCTGGGGTAGAGTCGCACATCCAACCGTCTTATTAATCTTAATTATATACGACTTGTATACACGAGGTAATGATAGATGGACCAAGTATGAATCCTACTATGAACTTCAGGGCAAAGCTTCCCAGGTCTACGAGTGGATTTTCTAGCATTCAGATGAGCTTAACCCCTGAAGTCCTGCTAAGAAAGCCAATTTCGGGACAAAATTCCCTTTAACGGGGGATGATGTGACAACCCGTAATTTCAATCTTGTAAAAGTCAAACTTGGTCAACTAAAGTCAAACTTATCCAATAAAGGTCAAACTTATTTATTCTATTATCTTAAGTTAGTTAGATTATTGAGTTATAAGTATATAATCCTAGTAACTAGTGTGTTATGGTTTGGAGGGAAAATCATTTGGACCGAGAACCGCAAACCTTCGCATGACCGCAAACAACTTTCGTTCTCGGTCGCGATCTGCTTCGGGCCGTGTTCTACCTTCAGACCATGAACCCTCGGTTTGCGACCGTGAATGTAACACCGTGAATTTCAAAACAATTTTTCGCATAATTTAAAAACATATTCATTTAATTTTCATAAAACATCAGTATTTGAAACTCCAATCAATGTCATACAATAAATCCCAAGATCACATATCATAAAAATCCCATGTGTGTGTACTGATCAAGTCGGCGCCTTCCCACGGTCATCACTAGTACCTGAAACAATAAACACCAACAATGTAAGCACAAAGCTTAGTGAGTTCCCCAAAATACCACACATAACACATATTAGCCACTCGAGGCTATAACTCTGTGGGTCCGTAGACCCTACTCTGTGAACCCACTGGTTCTAACTCTGGGAACCTTCCGGTTCCAACTCTATAAACATGCACAGCATAAATCACAGAGAAATAATGCAGTACAACACATAACATACATATAGCATACAAATACTCTATCACATAACTCTGATTACCTACTCAAGGTAATGTATATTGAGAAGACTCACCTCGTATATCTCGATAACTCGCGAATCCCGGAAATCACTCGTGCTCGATCCTCCGAGCTAAAATCCTCCTATAACATCATATATCTCTAATTAACACTTTTACCACTAAGGTTGACTACCCCTATCAAGTCAACACTGGTCAACTCTGGTCAACGGTCAACGGTCAACGGTCAACTTTGACCGGACTCGGCGAGTGCACTAGAGCGACTCGGTGAGTCTATATGTGTTCACTGACTCCCTAGGATCCTCTCCTGACACGTCGAGTACACCCCTAACTCGACGAGTTCCACCTGGCATGAATCGCGGGGCCACCACGACTCAATTCGCCGAGTCTCAAGAACAACTCGGCGAGTTCCAGCTCGACTCAGTCCACCTGTCAACCCTCTCTAACTCTCCCTGACTCACTGAGTCAACCCTTAACTCGGCAACACCACTCGCTGAGTGGTTAAGGACAATCTTCATGCTACTCGCCGAGTCTGTTCTTCGGACTCGGCGAGTCCATGCCATGCATCAACTCAATCTCGCTTCTGAGGTCAGATCCGCTCCAACAACTCATAGATCTAGCCCTCCCAAGCCCATTCATCACGTAAAGTTACCACCTTGGCTACCATGCAACGCCTACAAGGCTTCTTTTGATGAAATGACATCTAAAATGGTAACCTAAGTCCCCAACTCAAAAGGAAAGGCATAAAGCAGGGCATTTGGGACTCTCTGGACCCACTAAGGTCCAGATCTAGGTACCATTTCCCCAAGGGACCTCTCACACTCCAAATACAAGGCAAACAAGACATGAAGAAACCCTAGATTTGGCCATAACAACAAAAACACGAGAATAAGCTCTGAATGATACCTCAAGTAGCTTCTTATGTTGAAATGGAAGTAGATCCAAGCTCCCCAACTCTCCTAGCTTGACCTTCCTCTTCCTTTCTTGCAAACACACACAAAATTGATGAATAATGGCCTCTTATCTCACTCACAATAACTCTCAGTTGTTCTGGTGCTCTCAAGGTCGAAGGTAGCCGCAATGAAGGGCCATAAGGTCCTTTAAATAGGGCTCAGGACCGGGAAATTAGGGTTTCATTAAACAGCGCGGACTCGTCGAGTCCATTCCTTGGACTCGCCGAGTCCAGGCGCGAACCCGCGTCCAAAACCGCGATCCTACTCGGCGAGTTTGAGCTCCAACTCGCCGAGTCCCCTCACAAAACACCAAAGATATATGAATAAATAATACATGGAATCTGGGCTGTTACAATTCTCCCCTACTAGAACTAGACTTCGCCCTCGAAGTCTCGCTCTGCAAATAACTCCGGATGCTGCTCACGCATCTCACGCTCCGGCTCCCAGGTCATCTCGGACCCCTTCCGATGCTGCCACTTAACCAAAACCAGGGGTACCTCCTTGTTCCTCAGAACCTTAATTTTCCGATCTCTGATGGCCACTGGTCTCTCAGCATAATTCAGGCTCGCGTCCACCTGAATATCCTCTAATGGAACCACTGCCGACTCATCAGCTATACACTTCCTCAACTGCGACACATGAAAAGTGTCGTGATTCTGCCCCAACTCTGCTGGCAAATCCAAACGATAGGCTACCCAGCCTACCCTCGCGATTACTCGGAAAGGACCAATATATCGGGGCCCCAACTTGCCCCTCTTCCTTAATCGAATCACTCCTTTCCAAGGAGAGACCTTCAGGAGTACAAGGTCGCCGACCTGAAACTCAAGCTCGGACCGGCGTCTGTCTGCATAACTCTTTTGTCGGCTCTGAGCGGTCAACAACCTCTGTCTGACCTGCTGGATCTACTCTGTCGTCTGAAGCACGATCTCTGTACTGCCCATCACCCGCTGTCCAACCTCTCCCCAACAAATGGGGGTCCGACACCTCCTCCCCTACAACAGCTCAAAGGGCGGCATACCAATGCTCGAATGATGGCTATTGTTGTAGGAAAACTCTGCCAAGGGCAAATATGCATCCCAGCTACCCCTGAAATCCAACACACATGCCCGGAGCATGTCCTCGAGCGTCTGAATCGTCCGCTCACTTTGACCGTCTGTCTGGGGATGATATGCGGTACTAAAATGCAGTCTAGTAACCAACTCCTCATGAAACTTCTTCCAGAATCTGGAAGTGAAGCGCACATCACGGTCTGAAACAATCGAGATCGGCACCCCATGCCGAGATACCACTTCCCTCACATACACCTCCGCCAATTTCTCTGCTGAAGAACTCTCGCTGATAGCATGGAAGTGAGCGCTCTTCGTTAATCTATCCACAATCACCCAAATTGCATCAACTCCTCTAGCAGTCCTTGGCAATTTGGTGATGAAATCCATAGTGATCTGTTCCCACTTCCATTCGGGAACCTCCAATGGCTGCAACTTACCATGCGGCCTCTGGTGCTCGACCTTAACCCTACGGCGGGTCAAGCACCTCTCAACAAACCACGTAACATCCCTCTTCATACAAGGTAACCAATACTCCTTTCTCAGATCCAAATACATCTTAGTGGCCCCCGGATAAATCGAGAATTTCGACCGATGAGCCTCCTCCATCAAAATGGTACGCGTCCCTCCTACAAACGGCACCCAGATACGCCCTTGAAATGTCATAAGCCCCCGACCATCAGTAACGAACTTTGAAACCAAACCAACAACCCGTTCCCTCTTCTGCATCTTAGGTTGCACATCCTCGGCCTGTGCCCCATGAATGGTGTCCAACACTGGAACTATCACGGTCAATCTCAAACATACATCCCGCAGCGGGGTGCTCTCCGCCCTGCGGCGCAATGCATCGGCTACCACATTAGCCTTGCCTGGGTGGTACAGGATCTCACAATCATAATCCTTGACCACATCCAACCACCTTCTCTGACGCATATTTAGGTTGGGCTGATCCATCAAATACTTCAAACTCTTATGGTCCGTGTATATCGTACACCGAACCCCATACAAGTAGTGACACCAAATCTTGAGGGCGAACACCACTGCCCCCAATTCTAGATCATGGGTGGGATATCTCGTCTCATGAGGCTTCAGCTGCCTTGATGCATATGCTATCACATGCCCTCTCTGCATCAGCACCGCTCCCAACCCCAAAATCGATGCATCACAGTATACCACAAAGTCCTCCATCCCTTCCGCGAGGGCTAACATCGGGGCTTCGCATAACCTTTGGCGAAGTGTCTCAAAGGAGGCCTGCTGCTCGGGGCCCCATGAAAAAACAACACCCTTTCGGGTCAACCTGGTGAGTGGCACTGCGATTTTAGAGAAATCCTTGATAAATCTCTGATAATACCCTGCCAACCCTAGGAAACTCCTGATCTCTGAGGGTGACCTCGGCACCTCCCAACCCATCACCACCTCAACCTTGGCCGGATCGACCAATATCCCTTCCTGGTTAACGAGATGTCCTAAGAACTTGTCACGACTGTAAATTTTGAGCCATGTAATCTATACATTCAAGTTAATGTGAATCAAAAACTTCAATCAAACACAACATGCTAGTACTACAAATAGTCATCAAACAATTGGAGACCCTAGAAGTTCTTGTTAAGTCTATTTTAGACTAGAACTTCCTTATTGGATCCAAATGGGCCAATAAGCTTCCAATTAGACTATCATAGGCTTAAAACCCTAATTGGGCTCTAATTGGACCCACATTTATTTTATTCAACATTTTAGGCCATGTTGGACCTAGAATGAAATAAATCACAAGCTTTGATCCATAATTTAATCTAACCTAGCCTAATAAAGCATAAAAATCACAATTTTATTTTATAAGGCCAATGATCACCCAAACTACCTCAAATATTGGGCTTAAGGGCCAAAAGGCCCAAAAATCTTTTTTTTCCCACCATTCTCGGCCCAAAGGCCCAAACCCAAGAAGATAAGGAAGAGTTGACTTAAGTGTGCCACCTCATTATTGTCCATAGGGTATCCATGCAATATAGTCCATGTATCCATGCAACATCACTTCAAAATCACTTCTTCCTTCTCTCCTCTCTCACTCTCGGCCATACACCCACACACACACACAAAAATCTCTCAAATCCTCTCTAGATTACTCAAGAACAACTCTCCCCCTCCATCCAAAATCTCGAAAATTAGGAAGCATTCAAGAAGGTTCTTCCACAAAAATCAACATCTAAGGTAAGGTTTTGCTTGGATCTATGACTTGTATTCCTTATTTATCAAACATCTCTTCCTAATCCATGCAAAAATCATGATCTTGCACTCTAGAAACCCCCATAATCTCGAAAAGTTCATCAAGGAGTGCAAAGGCCAAAAATCACTTCATTTCTTCCAATCTTTCTTCAAAAACCGAATCAACACCCAAGGTGAGCTTCATACCCCCTATTTTCTGTTTTTATGAGTTTTGTGGGGGGGGGGGGGGGGAATACAAGTGAAAGTGTAGATCTATATGTGTTTGTATGCCTTGTATGATTTCCATACTTATATGTATGCTTTTATGTGTTTTAATGTTGGATCTAGCCTTAAAACCCATCAAAACCGAGAAATATCTTGTGTTAAATGATTTTAGCTTCAAATATATTTCTAAACTAAAGTGTTTCAAGAAAAATGGCTAAGTGGTTTAGTAATAATTTTCTTTGGGTTAAAAACACAAATTTTGGGCCTAAAATGTGAAAAATACAAAAATAAGGGCCCAAATTGACATTTCACAGATTCTGATGGATGAAGTGTGCCAAAACAGTTTCCATAAAACTATTTCTGGAATTACACTAAATTAGAGGATTAAAAACATGAATTTCAAGCTTAATGGGCTAAAAATGAAAATTTCGGCCCAATGAGGCCCATTATGCGAATTTTTCTGTTTTGGAGGGCCAAAAATGTAACTTTCTGTAAAACAGTGGACTATAAGTGTTCCAAATCCTTTTCAAAGGTTTAAAATGCTTTTTAAATTTAAAAAGGACCAAAGTTGCAAAAATTTTCCCATTTGGGCCAAAATTGTCAAATTTGCGAAAAGAAGGGATTAAAACCAAGAAAACTGCATTTTCAGGGTCTTAAGCTGTTTTCTATGAAAAATATGCTGGAAAATGTTTATTTCAATAATTTTTGGTGTTAAAATGTCAAGAAAATTGATTTAAATACCAAACCGGAAAATATTTTAAATAAAGGGTTGAAAAGGTAAATTTTACAAACGAGGAGGGGCTGAAAACAGAAAATTTCCAAGACTAATTCTATACATGCAATATGATCAAATAATGGTACTACTACTATCGACAAAATACAATACACTACAATACCAAAAGTCGTTGTCAAACGAATTGGTTCGGTCTCGAACCAATAAAAAAAATCCGAAACCACAAACACAACGATACTATGATACTACACTACTATGATTCATACAAATAACGATTCGGAATACATTATACATGTGCACAGACGTCTACGCACTATCTTTGGGCCCCACAAGTGTAAAATCTTGTTCGTTGAGCCTAGCTAGCCCGACGACCTGATCTTAAGGCCCAAAGACTTCATCTTACGAAGTGTTGGGTTTTCCCAACCCGACACAACGTAACTGGACTTTCAATGGCTGTAGACTACTGGTCCCCAAGGGTCCTTTAGTGTCGCTAGTAAAGTCTGCCTTTTTTGCGAGGCGGGTCTGGGACCCCTCGTACCTTTTTATCCCCAACCGGCTAATGGAGTCGTCGAGGCCTTCGTGTCCTCCTTCTCTTCGGATGTGGGACAACAGGACGGTTGGATAGCGTGACTAGTACGGACGACGCCTTCGGGATCGTTAGTATTGCTATAGACTAGTCGTTTGTGTAACGCGTGTTTGTGGCGGATAGTCTTGCTCATCAATGATCCAATGTCGTCTGGAATGACAACTTCATGCGTTGCAATGGTTTCAAGTAATTTCATGGAATTCAAGGAATTAGGAAAACATCGGGTTTTCCTAGGGTTTTCAATACATACAAATTCAGAATACATACGATTTCAATAAACAATATTTTACAAGTATAGAAAACAAACAAGCATACTTATGGATCTTCACACCTTTTTGACTATACTATTTTCAGAAAATATCGGATTTTCTGGTGGTTTTTCAAACGATACGAAGCATTGTTTTCAAATACAACTTATGAACTCACCAACATTTCATATGTTGACGTTTTTCAAAATACTTGTATTCTCAGGGAACCAGTGAATCAAGAGAAATCATATTCAGTGACGGTTGCAGTTTATTTTTGTATGAATTGAACAAATTAATTTTTGGGGGAATGTAATGTTTAAACAATGTATGATATGTAAACACTACTGGTTGTACTATGTTAATGAATGGTGGCGAATGTTGTTATGTTTCATATATATTCAATGTTATGGTATTCAATTGAGTCACGACAGCCCCCGGACGTTTCCGCCGTCTGGTTCGGGGGTGTGACAGAACTGGACCTCCCGCAACCAGAAATCACACTTGGAGAATTTGGCATAAAGCCTCTCCGATCTTAGAACCCCGAGAACCTCTCTTAAATGCTCCTCATGCTGCTCTCTAGATCTCGAATATACCAGAATGTCGTCGATAAATACAATCACCGACCGATCCTGCATCGGCCTGCACACTCGGTTCATGAGGTCCATGAACACTGCCGGGGCATTGGTGAGCCCGAAAGGCATCACCACAAACTCATAATGCCCATAACGCGTCCTGAACGCTGTCTTCTGGACGTCCTCATCCCGCACCCTCACCTGATGATAACCAGACCTCAAATCGATCCTGGAGAACCAAGATGCTCCCTGAAACTGATCGAATAAATCGTCGATCCTCGGCAACGGGTAACGGTTCTTGACCGTCAGCTTGTTCAACTCCCGGTAATCAATGCACATCTGGTGTGAACCATCCTTCTTCTTGACGAACAGGATAGGCGCTCCCCACAGCGAGTTGCTCGGCCGAATAAACCCCTTCCCCAGCAGCTCCTGAAGCTGCGAGGATAACTCTTGCATCTCTGGAGGTGCAAGGCGATAAGGCACCTTAGCGATAGGCGCGGCCCCCGGAACCAAATCGATACTGAACTCCACTTGCCTCATAGGAGGCACACCCGGCAACTCCTCGGGAAATACATCCGGGAACTCACGCACTACTCGAACCTCCTCAACTGACCTCGGCCTCTCGGAATCCACCCGCGTATCCATCACATACGCCACAAAACCCTTACAGCCCTGCTGTAGACACTGCCTCGCCCTAGCGGCCAAACAAAACGATGATCCTGAACGTGTACCCTCGCCGTACACCGAAAGAACTCCCCCACTAGGGTCTCGTATGGTCACCAGCTGTCGCTCGCAGTCGATAACCGCACCGAATCTACTCAACCAGTCCATGCCCACAAGGACACAGACATCACCCATCGCAATAGGGACCAGATCTATCGGGAACTCAACACCGAAAATCTCGACTACGCACCCTCGGAGAACCTCCGTGGCATATATCACCCTCTCATCAGCTATGGAAACTCTCAGAGGCCGACTCAACGCCTCACGACTAACGCTGATATGCTGACTAAAAGCCAAAGATACAAAAGACCGACTCGCACCCGAATCAAATAACACCAAGGCAGGTACATAATTCACAAGAAAAGTACCTACGCATAACATAATATAAGCATAATATCACAACATCAAAATAAATACACGAAAGAATACATACCAGCCACGACATCGGGTGCTGCGCGGACCTCCTCCGCGGTCAGCTGAAAAGCTCTCCCTCGTGCTCTCGGCGCCTCGGCCTTCACTGGCCGACTCTCGGTAGCTCTGATGGCGGCAGGGGCAGATCCCTGAGGTGCTCGCTAAGATGATCCTCGCAACTGTGGACACTCTGCCTTCCGGTGTCCGGTCTGATTGCAGTGAAAACACACCGCGAACCCCTTGGGGCAGTCCTTGGCCATGTGCCTCTCCTTGCCACACTTGTAGCAAGATCCCGCTCTACAGACTCCATCATGACCCTTGCCACACTTCCCACACGTGCGGCCCTTCTGGCTCCCTGGTTTGGGATCATCGGGCTTGGCCCGCTTGGCTGCCGGCTGAGACTGTGCCGGTCGCCGATCCCTCCCCTAAGACTCCGCCTCCTCCCTGGCCTGAGTCTCTAGCTCAATCTTCCTCTTCCGGGCATTTGCCTGAAGCTCGGCAAATTTCTGGTACGAGGAGTTCGCCGCGAACTCCCGAATGTCTCGCCTCAAGATACTCAAATATCGGCTCATACGTGCCTGCTCCGTGGACACGTGCTCAGGGCAGAACATCGCCCTCTCATGGAACATCCTGGTAATCGTCGTAACAGACTCAGTACCCTGCTTGAGGGTCAGAAACTCCTGGGCCAAACGCTCCCTCTCCACCTGGGGAACATACTCATCTCGGAACATGGCCGTGAACCTCTCCCAGGTCACTGCCGCAAGCTCAGCAGGCGTAAAGTGTGCCGTCACAAACTTCCACCAGTCCTTCGCTCCCAAGCGAAGCTGGTTTAGCGCGAACCGAACCTTCAAATGCTCAGGAGATGAGCAAGTAAAGAAACACCCCTCTATGTCAGAAATCCACCTCATAGCTGCCACCGGGTCCTGGGTCCCATCAAACTCTGGCGGTTTTGTGTTGCTGAACTCTCGGAACAGCAACGCATCACCACCTTGCGGCCTCGCGGCAGCAATAGCTGCGGTGGCCACTGCAACAGCAGCCTCAGAAAGAGCGGCATAACGCTCGTCAAAGGTCTCAATCAGCATGGTCTTAATAAACCCGAACATCTCTGGTATCTCTGCCCTAATGGCCGCAGCCACCTCCTCGTGGATGATCCGGCGGATCTCCTCATCATTGGTCTCACTGCTCTCAGGCATCAGACGTGTCCTCACCATGATCTACCTCTGAAATACAACATACGATAAATTAGAATCCATTCGAGCATACTCACACTCGACAACTCATCCCTCCTTGATCCTTGGTATTCCAAAGATTTCTACTTGAGTTGTACACCGCTCCGGTGCTTTGAGTAGTACGGGCCCAATACTACTGTCCGCACCGTATCAGAATACACCCTAAGTCCTCCTCTTCGGATCCCAAACTCCAAGTACTCTATCATGCACAATCCACTCTCTAACAATTCTGTCATAAGCCCCTTGCTGCTACCTACTCACTCTCAAGCATCTCATAGCATCTCACCTCTCCTTAGGCTAAGGCATCACAAATCAGGCCACTATAGTCCTAATAGGAGTACCTAGCCTACTCTAGCATGAGAATACATCATGTCAATATCAATATCACATAACATGAGGGTATTTTGGGAAATCACCGTTCGGGCGCGGACTGATCGTACAGACAACTCTGCTCTGCGTTCATCCAAAAATCTTTTATTCTTTTTGAAATACTTCTCAAATCCTCAGTTTGAGTTCAAATACGCCCGAAGGTGTACTCGAATCCCTCAAACCAAGGCTCTGATACCAACTTGTAATGCTGTGAATTTCAAAACAATTTTTCGCATAATTTAAAAACATATTCATTTAATTTTCATAAAACATCAGTATTTGAAACTCCAATCAATGTCATACAATAAATCCCAAGATCACATATCATAAAAATCTCATGTGTGTACTGATCAAGCCGGCGCCTTCCCACGGTCATCACTAGTACCTGAAACAATAAACACCAACAATGTAAGCACAAAGCTTAGTGAGTTCCCCAAAATACCACACATAACACATATTAGCCACTCGAGGCTATAACTCTGTGGGTCCGTAGACCCTACTCTGTGAACCCACTGGTTCTAACTCTGGGAACCTTCCGGTTCCAACTCTATAAACATGCACAGCATAAATCACATAGAAATATTGCAGTACAACACATAACATACATATAGCATACAAATACTCTATCACATAACTCTGATTACCTACTCAAGGTAAAGTATAGTGAGAAGACTCACCTCGTATATCTCGATAACTCGCGAATCCCGGAAATCACTCGTGCTCGATCCTCCGAGCTAAAATCCTCCTATAACATCATATATCTCTAATTAACACTTTTACCACTAAGGTTGACTACCCCTATCAAGTCAACACTGGTCAACTCTGGTCAACGGTCAACGGTCAACTTTGACCGGACTCGGCAAGTGCACTAGAGCGACTCGGTGAGTCTATACGTGTTCACTGACTCCCTAGGATCCTCTCCTGACACGTCGAGTACACCCCTAACTCGACGAGTTCCACCTGGCATGAATCGCGGGGCCACCACGACTCAATTCGCCGAGTCTCAAGAACAACTCGGCGAGTTCCAGCTCGACTCAGTCCACCTGTCAACCCTCTCTAACTCTCCCTGACTCACTGAGTCAACCCTTAACTCGGCAACACCACTCGCTGAGTGGTTAAGGACAATCTTCATGCTACTCGCCGAGTCTGTTCTTCGGACTCGGCGAGTCCATGCCATGCATCAACTCAATCTCGCTTCTGAGGTCAGATCCGCTCCAACAACTCATAGATCTATCCCTCCCAAGCACATTCATCACGTAAAGTTACCACCTTGGCTACCATGCAACGCCTACAAGGCTTCTTTTGATGAAATGACATCTAAAAAGGTAACCTAAGTCCCCAACTCAAAAGGAAAGGCATAAAGCAGGGCATTTGGGACTCTCTGGACCCACTAAGGTCCAGATCTAGGTACCATTTCCCTAAGGGACCTCTCACACTCCAAATACAAGGCAAACAAGGCATGAAGAAACCCTAGATTTGGCCATAACAACAAAAACACGAGAATAAGCTCTGAATGATACCTCAAGTAGCTTCTTCTGTCGAAATGGAAGTAGATCCAAGCTCCCCAACTCTCCTAGCTTGACCTTCCTCTTCCTTTCTTGCAAACACACACAAAATTAGTGAATAATGGCCTCTTATCTCACTCACAAGAACTCTCAGCTGTTCTGGTGCTCTCAAGGTCGAAGGTAGCCGCAATGAAGGGCCATAAGGTCCTTTAAATAGGGCTCAGGACCGGGAAATTAGGGTTTCATTAAACAGCGCGGACTCGCCGAGTCCAGGCACAAACCCGTGTCCAAAACCGCGATCCTACTCGGCGAGTTTGAGCTCCAACTCGCCGAGTCCCCTCACAAAACACCAAAGATATATGAATAAATGATACCTGGAATCCGGGCTGTTACAGTGAACTCGCCTCGGGCCGCAAACACCTTCCCTATATATATATATATATATATATATATATATATATATATATATATATATATATATATATATATATATATATATATGTGTGTGTGTGTGTGTGTGTGTGTTTGATCGATTTTATCCTTTACTTCTTCACTTTTGGTCGTGAACACAAGCATTCCCTCTCAAGTATCATAATCCAAAAACCCTCCTCTCTCCTCAAGATCATAAGAAGCACCTTCCTTCTTGTAGTTTATATGGAACTCTCTTGATTTCAACCTTGATTCATCATCATTTGTCGAGATATTTGGGCCGTTAACTCAAGATCATCAAGATCTTTGGGCCGTGAACACTTGTATCTTCATCTTTCCACCAAGAACACACACTAGTGTTTGGGTCGTGAACTCCAAGAGTAGGCCGTAAACACCATTCAGCCTTCCATTTATGATTCTAACACTTCTTTTGTAAGTAATTCTTATATCCAAGGTTGTTTCCTTAATGCCTTAGAGTTTATATTCACTAATTTCATACATATGTATTACATAAAATGCGAATTAGGACTCGGTTTTGCTACAGGACTTCACTCATGGAAATAACATCCTATATCGAACATTCTAGTGAATCACTCACATAAGGTGAGTTCATACCCCTACGTTTTTACCATTTTTCAATGTTTTAGGGGGGATACAAGTAAAAACACAAGGAAACCTTGTGTTATCATTCTAATAATTTCGAAACAGTTTTAAATTCATTTCAAGCTATTTCAACCGATTTAAACTATTTTAAAAAGTGTTTTCAAACTAATTTAATTGTTTTATTCTTTTAAAATTATGTAATACATACATACATACATACATACATATATATATATATATATATATATATATATATATATATAAGATTCAACAGACTTAGGACTGATGTTTTCCACCTTATCTCATGTTCCTTGTCTGGTTGTGGACTAGAGTTGAAACCATCTGTCCGACTGTCCGTTTCATCTCAATTATATATATATATATATATATATATATATATATATATATATATATATATATATATATTGAACATGAAACTTATTTAAATAGAGTTTTACCTCTTTTTGTAAATAAGTGGAGTAAAAGGTATCATTCTAAAAAGTATTTCATATGTTATATAAACTATTAAATTACTAAGATTCAGCTTTCATGAAGAACATACTTGTAAACTATAATAGGTATGATTTAGGGAACACTAATGCTATTTTACTAAGTCATGAATCATGCTAATACGATTTTTTAAAGTATAATTATTGTACGCTACTAGTACAAGGTAATTCATACATTTTCAAAGCACAAAAGAACATATGTATTCTCTTCGTGTCTGGTTATATAGAGCTTTGAGGTATTACTTCGTGTACCATTCAGGTTATAGGTTTATAAGTCTTACAAATTATTACCAAAGTCTCCTAGAGGGAGAGTGTGCTTTTGTGTATAGATCTATATGAGACTGACAATCCCACACCTTGTTGTTAGCTACAGTGGGACCGACAGGTCCATGGGTGACAAATGTCATATTTTTCGACGCCTATAATATGTCATGTATTATACTAGTCAAAATTAGTATGGTAATATGAACTCATAATGGTATCGACCAAGACGTTTAGAGTACGGGATTACACAAATTCAAATAGTTTTACTAAACAATAGAACTACACCACACAACTTTTCTAGTAACATGAACATACAGTTTGAATGGGGACTATAACGCTAACTTTATGATTCCTTGGTAGATACATTAGGGTTATATATTAATAGGATCTGACATGCAGTAGGATGTGTTCTTTCCGCTTCATTTCTTGTTCCTTGTTTGGTTGTGGTCTTAGAGCAGATTCACATTGTGTACTATCTATTCAATCTTGGTATATATATATATATATATATATATATATATATATATATATATATATATATATATATAAATATATATATATATATATATATATATATATATATATATACTAATAAAAGAGTAGTCCTTTTTTGCCAAGTGTCATAATATGAGAACTCCTAATTAATATGATGCCACTTGTCATTCTATTAATTCTCCATTTTAAATTCATTAAACCTCCTAATTAATGTGATGTTATTTGTCAATCTATTTATTCTTTATTTTAAATTTTAAATTTTATATTATTGTTTTCATTAGTTAAATAAAAAGAGTCTAATATATATGATAAATTAATTACACATATTTATTTGAATCAATAATTATAATTTTACATAACTAATAAAAAATCTCTTAATTAATAATGTATTTAAAATTTTATATAAAATAATTGATTAATAATTTTGAATTTTTTACTATGAATATTTAATTAATTTTGTAACTGTGGTTTCCACGGGTTATAAACTAGTGTGTGTGTGTGTGTGTGTGTGTATATATATATATATATATATATATATAACCCGTATACACCTAGTAATCATAGGGGGTAACAAGTATGGGTCAGGTTATAACATACAAGTACATCATACTATTTTCTAGTACTAAAACATACATTTTGGATGGAACATTTAACTAAGTACATACATACACAATGGATTTCATACAGATACAATAGTTTACATTACTTTCTAAGTAAAATGTAGATTTCACTCAAAAAGGACCAACAATGTTGACTCTATAATTACTTAGTGTATGCACTAGGGTTACATACAATGTAGATCCGACTAACAACGGAATGTGTGGACTCTGCCTCATTTTATGTTCCTTGTTTGGTTGTGGGCTTAGGGTAGAACCACCAATCAACTATCTGTTCGATCTATATTGTATATAACTTGTATCTACTAAGTGATTGTAGAAGGAACTATATTGGGTCACATTTTTCTTACAATAGATTACATCAGGAAATATTGGATTTTCTGGAGGAACAAAATAAGGTTTTAAAGGAACAAAGTACATGCTTTCTACAATAGATTACACACAGGGATTCAGAACATGAAGCATAGTAGCTTCATGTCTTTGTTTTGTTATTTACTTTTGGATTCAATCATGTGTGATTCAAATACAATGTATACACTTTAATATTAATGCAATTGATGTTGTTGCTTGTATTACTATGATGCATGTGTTCGATACTTAACATGAAGTCATCCACCCCCGGATGTTTCCGCTGTTCTGGTTTGGGGTGTGACAAAGAGACAGGTCTAGTATCAGTCTTTATGTAAGACATTGTGAATCATATCTCATATGCTTCGGGTATAGGATCGATTGCATATGCTATAATATTTGCCTGATCTGATTTTTCAAATGCCTAGCGCATTAAGAGGGAAAAGGAACTAGAACCGGATATGACTTAAGTAGTTGAAAAACTGTCAAGGACGATCTAAGGTTTGCTTATGATTGGTTGCTTGTGGGTAGTTGGAAGTATGGTAATGAATGGACCATATTGACATTACTATGAATAGATAGGATTCTATTAAGAATGAATTGTCTTATGGCAAATATGGAAATGTTTCCATAATGGGAGTTGGATATTGAGAATCTATGTGTAGGTTAGAAACTTTTATGCAAGAAAAATGTTCAAAGGAACGTACTTTGAATTTGAGACTTCGCATCCATGGAATTGTTTAGTTTTCAATCTCCAATGGAAAGTTTTGTAATTAGCAAAGTCTTTGTGACTTTGGTGCCTTAACATTAGAAAAGGATCATTGCATGATAGTTTAGAAGTCTAACACATTCTAATAGTAGCAAGAGTTTGGTATTCTTACACTTATGATATGGATTTGGAATTGTGAAATGAGCATCACTGGAAATGTGTTCAATTGATCTATTTCAAAAAGAAATGACCATAAATAAACATAGTGTGCATGCCTAGAGCAAGGGATAACTATTGTTTTAATTCAAGTATTAATTTGGTTAGTCAAAACATTATACAATGAATAATATGTAATAAATAGATTAAATAATAAATGTTTTATTTATATTCAAAAGTGTTGATGTAACAACCCAAAAAAAACAAGGGCAAAAATTTATTTTAATATAATCCAACATCGATACCATTTATTTCAAACATTTCAAATCATCATTAAGTATAAAATTTATCAGAGTTCATCCCAAAATCATTCATTGCGGAAAATCATAGGTGTGTGCGCTGCAATCCTCCTGAGCCCTTCTTTTCCAATCGATGAAACCTGAAACCAAAATTGTAAACCGTAAGCATGAAGCTTAGTGAGTCCCCCAGAGCATACCCCACACACAATACACACAACCCATAATCTATTAGCTATAAAATCTATCTCTACCGCATACCACATATGATATTAGCTATAAAAGCTATCTCTACCACGCAACACATATCAATTAGCTATCAAGCTATCTCTACCATCAGCCACGAAGGCTATCTCTACCCTTAGCCATAAAGGCTATCTCTACCATTAGCCGTAAAGGCTATCTCTACCATTAGCCCAAAAGCTATCTCTACCGTTACCCCCAAAGGCTATCTCTACCATTAGCCACAAAAGTTATCTCTACCATTAGCCATAAAGGCTACCTCTACCAATAGCCATAAAGGCTATCTCTACCGCATATTACCACATACTCAAGCCACACACCTCCACACATCAAGCATACCAACTATCATAAAATGGGCCGACCTTGGTGCCTTTGACCCATTCGTATGGTAAGAAGACTCACCTCGCACTGCAGAAGCTTCCCGCATGCTGCTGCCTTGCCAACTTCCCGAGCTACCACTGCCAAACAATATACCCAATTAGCAATTGGGTACCATACCATAATCCTTAATCCATGCATAAGGGTTAAAATGACCATTATACCCCTAGCCCAGTATGATCTAAACTTATGCCCAATCCCAAAACAAAAGCCCAACACTAGGTAGGCTTTCCAAGCCCACTAGTGACCCACTTATGGCCCAATTTGCCAAATTGGGCCCAAACCATCTAATGGGATTTACCCTAAGCCTGAACATCTCCTTGGCACACATTATCTGACTTCTGATGGCCCACTAAGGCCCAAAGAACCAAAATCCCTTGCATGGCCCAAACCGAGGCCCAAAACAGCCCACACCCATAACTGATGAGTACGATGGGCGTACTCCTATGTACGCTAAGTGTACTAGCCAAATGGTGTGTACGTTGGGCATACCTGCATGTACGCTCAGCATACTCCCTATTAAGTCCTTTTTCATATTAAGTGCTTAATACTCCAACCCAAAAGCTACAATCACAGATCCAAGTCCTTTTTAACGTCTTAATCCATAAAGTCACTGACTTTGTGACTTTGCATTCCCCAAACAAGTCCAAACTCCAAAAATAACTTTCTACTTCCATGGAAATGGTCTTAACTCATGCATGAACCCAGTAAGACCTCAAAGATGGCAACTTTCTGCCTTAGGGACTCATTTAACACTAAGAGTGGCAACTCTAAGTCTTAGAAATTGGATTGACCCACAAAGCTTCCACCTTTGGACCAAAATGGTCCAAAACCCACTCTAAGAGATCTAAGAGGATAAATGATCACGATCAAAGCTTTATACCTTCATCAAGCTAAGAATGAGTCCCAAATTCCAGATCCACAAGCTCCTCCTTGATTCCCATCTTTGCAAAAAGCTCCGTCTTCTTGAAATGCACCAAAAACCACCCAAAATGCACCCACAAGGCTCACAACACTCTTGAATGAAGCTACCACTCGAATTTAGGGTTTAAGGTTTTGAGAATGAAAGGGAGGCGCACCCCCTCGGACTTAAAGTGCTTTAAATAGTGAGCCAACCCTAAAAATTAGGGTTTAGGGACTCTGAGTGTACGTTGGGCGTACGTTGGGCATACACCTCCAACACCCGCGACTCCTTCTCCACTCTACGTTGGGCGTACTCATATGGCTTCCATCTTGCATGCATGGGCTGAAATGCAAACTTTTCCATCTAGGGACCAATTCTGCCAACAACTTCGAAGTGTTATAACTTCTTCGTTCTAAGTTCGTTTCCGATGAACTTTATATCCATGAAAAGGTGGCAATAACCCTACGCTCCTAGCTACACCCCAAGCCTTAGAACCTTTCGAATAAAACCCGAGACTCATAAAAGACTGAAACGTCAGATTACGCTTATACCCTTGGACTCTGAAGACACAATCAAACACTTTCGACACCAGGTGTTACAACTCTCCCCCACTTAAATTAGATTTCATCCTCGAAATCATGCATCACCATCACCGACATACCAGACAACCTGAGCAACACCACCTTGTCTCGTGAATATCACAGCTTACCCAAAGCAACTGAAACCAATCCTCATAGGGTTCTAGAACCCGAAGATCAAACGATTTCCTTGCAACATAATTCCACTTACTCAATCTGAGACTTGAAGTCTTGAGATGGCATGTCTCCCTGACAGACTACCCAGGTCGAATCATTTCCAAACTGATTCCACTAGAAGACCAACCTAAATAAAATACTTTCCACCAGCAATACCTTGAGGCTTCCACAAGGAAAAAATCACCGGTCAATTGCGACTACCGAAAAACAAGTAATTCCACATACAAACCCCAAATCACTGAAGTTGCTCCTACTCCTCTTACTGTCACATGGTTGCTTTCCTGAAGAACACCCGAGAACCTCCCTGGTCCCAACCTGTCTGCTAACTGTTTGGAACACCATAGTCCTACCTGATTTCTGAGCCAAAACACACTCAGCATTCCCCTGCGACCTCCGAAGGATACTTCATCTAACCTTAACTGCCCTATCTCCTTCCATCCGATCATGATAGGCTGACGACTTGTCGCCACTGAATCTAGCACAAAAAGGTGAATACTACCATAATAGTTGTAGGCTTGCATCATACCCGGTCTCCTTCGACCTACCAATTCCTGATTATGATATGTCGTGGCTCTATTGCGGATAGAGCCAGCCGAGACACATCATAATGGCTTAGACTACCATCAACCAACTCGTACGACATCCTGGAATTCTGCCCTTGATGCCCTTGGCATATAAATGCCCCACATCCCATCTCACTGAAACAAAATCCTGCATGAATTCCGATTCGGGTCCTATCAAAATCTGAATTGTTACTCCGCTCTTATCCAGATATCCTCGAATCGACACTTGCATATGTGTCATGACTTCCCGTCATCCTTTACTCAACCAATCAATAAATATCGTTAGTTGATTCCCTGAGACTACCTGTCTCGCACCAGGTCCAACCACCAGGTTCTTAAGAGATCTAAAATCAGGGCTACCCAGCCGTAACCCTACTGAGACATGCACTATTCATCCACATGATCCTTTATCTCAAGACCCAACCCTTGGCTCAGCAGTCTCTGTCGGTTCCAACCTAAATTCCAATAACCACCCGGGCTCGTCCCTGGATAACTGATCGGTCAATCACCTCTGGTCCTGATCCTCACTACGCTATAGCTCCCCCACAACCCGGTGAACTAGCCTACCCTAGTCCAAATCACCTGAACGAATCTGTGAATGCTACAGCACCCCCACAACCTTACAACACTCTTTACTGCTAGTGAATGCTACGGCTCCGCCGTAGTCTTACATCACTCTCTACTGCTAGTGAATGCTACGACTCCCCCGTAGTCTTATAACATTGTACCCTAACTGACCATTGGTGAATGCTACGGCTCCCCGGTAGTCTTACATCAGGTTCACCCTTGCTTCTGCCCTGAATACCTTGACAGTTCTCCCCCACTTAGATTCAACTAAGTCCGCTCGGCCCACGAGAGTTGTAGTATTCCCAATCCTCATTACATTCCAATGTTCACCTTGTTGATAGCCGGTGCCTACTAAAACTAGCATGCCAAAAATATCCCTGTCAAAACAGCACACTTCATAAAGTCCAGCTACTACCTCTTGTATCCCAACAACATCAACTACTTCAAAGCTTACAAGCGATATCAAGCTCAGATCTCGGAGTCCAATGAACGGATAGTCTAACCAAACCTTAGCCTCAACTCTCTCTTCCCTCGGCAATCCCGATGGCTCTTCCAAACATAAATACGAAGGCTACTGAAAACTAGTCATAACTCCCTTGTTCAAGCCCTTGAACCAACCCTGAAGATAACTAGAGCAGGTGTACTCACTACTCCTCCCTGATCGTCAGATAGTCGACCTCCTTTCCTTCCACCTGAACACAACGAAAATATAATGGGCTTGCTCCCTATGGGAAATCCCTGAAGACGCGGCCAAACCTGCTATACCCGTAGTGATCTAGATCACTGAACAGATTCCGACAACGACTCGGAGCAATCACGGTACACGCATAATCCTCTCCATGAGATACATCTATCCAAAGATCCCTCAAAGATTCCTCGACCTGAAGAATGGCATCTGACAATCCCTGCTAACCCAGACAATGGAAGAAAACCGACCCGAGATCCAACTTATCACAATTCCCAAGCGATACAATTACCTGATATCCACCGGAAATGCCCAAGATAGCATATCCGCAAACATCTGAAGAAATCCTGACCACCTCCTCATGTGATACCTTGACCACCCTAAGAACATTATGTAACACCTCATTCTGATCCCAATGATAATCCAACCCTTGGAATGAAACTTCATCCTGTAGTCCTTCCGCTAAGTGGCTCACCACTGGAGCCAGGGCCAAACCCTAGTCCCATCCCTGCATGCTCATCCTCATTCTACAAAGCAGCTATCCCCATGATCAAGGCATAACCAAGAGTTCTCCTTCCCATAAGCTTCTCAGATTCTCCAAGACTCTCACCGATTCGAATATGGATCCTGTGCTTTCAGTAGTACGGGCCCAATACTACCTTCCACACCTATCCATACTATCCTCAGCAATCCTCTTGAATCCTCTAAGTCGCTTATTCCACCGATATACTAAACGTTTGTTGAACAGCAAGAAGATCTCTACTGTAGCACCTCCTAGGTTCCCAACTTCATCGAACCACCCCATTGAGCTCACTGGAGCATATCCTAGGCTTTCCTAGGTTCCCAACCTCACCCTGCCCTCAACTGCTGAAAGATTCCCATTAATGTCAACTAGCTACCTCATAAATATAGCCACGTGTAGCAGAGATTAGATAATCCTTCAAGTAAAAGTCTCATCCCTAGAACGGTGGGACTCATAGAAGAGGTGCATAATAGGGTCAAGTCCATCACTATGAGATTATCCATTTTGTACTACATGTGACTTAGCATATTCACTTAATAGTAAACTCACATTAATAAGAGTCCTACAAAGCACAAAGCAAGCAGCATTCAGGTAATCGGTAAATCTAACCAGCATACACTAGACAAATGAGTCTATCCACACATACATCCTGCAAGCAGGTAACACCTGTTGCTAACCTCATCTTAGGCTTACCCTAGGTCAGTCTCCAACCTGCAAAGCTATCATCAGGCATCCAATGCACGTACCACAACCCATGCTATCCACATTCATCCATCCTCGCTGTCGGCTGCCTTATGCATGCAAATTGTACACAGAACAAGATCTAATACATTGTCGAATAATATACTTTACCCTAAGACCACAAGAAATAAGGTCAAATCATCTATTCTAAGGCTATAAGATCCTAACCGTATACAATTTTCAAAACATACACATTGCAGTTTCAAATACTAATTATCATTCTCATTCCAGCATGACATCCAATATCCTCAAGGCTACAAGTACCACATATCAGGCCAACCTGTTGCTGACTACTCATCACTAGCATGCAAGTCTACCAGCTCATACAACATATACAGACATCTCCCCTTTCTTGTCTTACAAATTCTAAGGCTATGAGATTCACAGATTCATAATCAAATCATAACAGAAAACAAATGTAGGTATTCTGGGGAAACTTACTCGAGCTCGACTGATTGCATGCACCACACCCTTTCTTGTCTTACAAATTCTTTACTTAAAACATTTCTTTTTCTTTTAAAAACTTTACAGATCCTCAATTTGAGTCCGGACACACCCAAAAATGTGTCTGAATCCCTCAAACAAAGGCTCTTATACCAACTTGTAACGACCCAAAAAAAACAAGGGTAAAATTTTATTTTAATATAATCCAACATCGATACCATTTATTTCAAACATTTCAAATCATCATTAAGTATAACATTTATCAGAGTTCATCCCAAAATCATTCATTGCAGAAAATCATAGGTGTGTGCGCTGCAATCCTCCCGAGCCCTTCTTTTCCAATCGATGAAACCTGAAACCAAAACAGTAAACTGTAAGCACGAAGCTTAGTGAGTCCCCCAGAGCATACCCCACACACAATACACACAACCCATAATATGTTAGCTATAAAATCTATCTCTACCGCATACCACATATGATATTAGCTATAAAAGTTATATCTATCACGCAACACATATCAATTAGCTATCAAGCTATCTCTACCATCAATCACAAAGACTATCTCTGCCCTTAGTAGTAAAGGCTATCTCTACCATTAGTCGTAAAGGCTATCTCTACCGTTAGCCCAAAGGCTATCTCTACCGTTAGCCTAAAGGCTATCTCTACCGTTAGGCCGAAAGGCTATCTCTACCATTAGCCACAAAGGCTATCTCTACCATTAGCCAGAAAGGCTACCTCTACCATTATCCATAAAGGCTATCTCTACTGCATATTACCACATACTCAAGCCACACACCTCTACACATCAAGGTGAAACCCTAGCCGATTTTGGTGCTTCCTAACCTCTCTCTCATAAGCCTCCTCTTGCTTTTGGTGTTTGTGACTTACCACGCAACACATATCAATTAGCTATCAAGCTATCTCTACCATCAATCACGAAGACTATCTCTGCCCTTATCCATAAAGGATATCTTTACCATTAGTCGTAAATACTATCTCTACCGTTAGCCCAAAGGCTATCTCTACCGTTAGCCCGAAAGGCTATCTCTATCATTAGCCAGAAAGGCTATCTCTACCATTAGCCAGAAAGGCTACCTCTACCATTAGCCATAAAGGCTATCTCTACTGCATATTACCACATACTCAAGCCACACACCTCTACACATCAAGGTGAAACCCTAGCCGGTTTTGGTGCTTCCTAACCTCTCTCTCATAAGCCTCCTCTTGCTTTTGGTGTTTGTGACTTATTTGAGATATCACATTTGAGGTACTAAGATCTTGAAAGGCCAAGCTCTACAAGCTACAACCAAGAGGTATTCATCTAACTTGTTTTATGTTGTAAATCTCACAATTGTATGCTAGTTAGGGTTCATGCTTTGGATAATATGAAAATTGCATGTATAATTTGAGAAAACTTAGATCCAAAGCATTAGGGTTGTATGTGTACTATAGGATTGTTATAGTGCTCAAAACCCATCATTAATATGTCTAAACATGCCTGGAAATGCAACTAGAAAGCTTGGGAGTAGCTCCTACTCACCAAGATCTAAACATTTGGGTCAAAAAGAAGAAATCTAGCCCTATATAAGAACTTGAGGAAACATGAGCAAGATTTGAGCTTTATACCTCAAAGTGGTGCCAAATGAGTAGCAAATGATGGATCCGGAATCTTGGAGACAAAGCTTTCTTCTTGAACCACCTTATTCTCCACCAAGGTAGCTCAAAATCTCTCTAAGAAGCTCAAAGGATTCAAAAATGACGGGGCCGAAATGACAATGGGGGGGGGGGGGGTTGAGGTAAGGGAAAGTCATGGGGTCATAATGGGGTTTAAATAGTGCACAAACCCTAATCACTAGGGTTTTGTTCTAAGCCACATACGCCTAGCGTACGCACCTGGACACCACTATGCTTAGCATAATAACGGCTACGCCCCGCGTGCCCAAAAACTCAATATTCCAAACTCGTGGACCAAAAGTGACATAAAAACAAATACCAAAGGTTATAAGCCAACCTGAAAAATCTTAGATGTACATCAATTGGTCGTAGATCCCTCTTTTTCTTTTTCTTGAGTTTCAAGTTCGATTGTAAGGAATACCGAAGAACAAGGAAGATGGTGAAATGCATTGCACCAAGATTTTGTTTGTGCAAGTTTAAAGATTCATGGTGACTAGTATTGAGAATCATGTTAATATCGAAAGTGAAGGAGGAGGAAAAAACAATGCATCAATCAAATGCATAGGCTTTTTTAGTTTACTTGAAGGCCTGTTTTAATCGAATTGCAATCTTATTTCTTCATAAAACCAACCCACTAATGTCTATTTTTTACGCATAATGGGGATCAACTAACATCATGAGTTCATTGTCGATCATCAATCCGATCTCTGATAAGCCTTTCTTGAGCATTCTTCGAAATCGAACATATACACTTCTTGAGAACCAAAAAGGTATATCTCTGGTAAGAGGGTTTAGGTCTAATTTTATTGATTTTTTGTTTTTGTTTTTGGGTTTTTGATTTTTTTATTGGTTTTGGGAAATTTGGTTGTAGAACCAAAATTACCCATCTAATTCCAAAGCATACAGTAAGAGTTAGGGTAAAAAGTCAGAAATTGTGACACCTATTTTAGAAATGAATTAGGATGTTTCAACTAATGCTAAAGGTGCAAGCTTGATACAAAAGATTAAAGGTCTGAATGCTAAAGTAGGAGGCTTCTGATGTTGCATCTAGTAATTTTAAAAAGGAGCAAAAGGAATAGGTTAGTTAATAACCCAAACCCCAAGGACAATTCTACCCTTACATTCGGTACTATTTCCACAGCAAGAGCATCAGTCGGCTCAAGGTTTATAATTTGGATTTTTTGACGCATGACTTTATACCTTGTATGTAACAATTTTGTTTTAACCAAATTTTATATATAATATTATATTCAGGCAAACGCATCATGGAATGCCAAAAGGAAGACCAATTAATCAAGATAATGATGGGCAGCGAAAGAAATCTCCAATTACAGGTTCTTTAAATCAGAATGTCCATGTTTCTGCAGAGAACCTTGACACTAAGAACACAGGAGATTCTATGACTCCAATGGTTGACCCTGCAAATGGTCAAGCAGAAGTAAGAAGTACTTAGGAACACAATTATCATCATTTTTACGTGGATGTGACTATCCATCTATCTTTCTACATATACATAATCAACATTCTAGGATGAGGGAGTTGGCAAAACAGCATGCAATTCAATTACATAATGAAGATGAAGAGAGAATAAGGGAACATAAAGCAAAGGCCTTTGAGAAATTGGAAGAGTTGAATAAGCATACAACACTAGGAACAGATGGTACAACATAAATTGTTAAAGCTTTTGTTACTGCTACTGCTGCTACTATTGTTTCTAATAATGTTGTTGAGTAGGAGGATGTGGAGGGATCATCCCAAAATCCAAAAATTGGACCAGATATTGATGCTAGCAAAGTGAGTTCATATTGGACATAAAAGGTCAATCTCAAGCCATTGTCCAAGTTAGCAACATCAACAACAAGAACAATGAACAAGAGGTTGTTGTTGATGCTGAAAAGCCTAGAAGCAAGATTGTTCATGTCCAATTATGTGACATCCCTAATTTTACGGCCAGAAAAGACCGACTTTGTTTATGCTTTATAAAAATCAGAGTACTTCTTTAATAAAAGTGTTGCGGAATTTGTCCCCAGAAAAACATGATAAATACGTTATTAATACATTTTCGAAGAAACGTATTTTATTCATTTTAAAACGTTTGGGATGTCATCGTCAATACAGGAACATAAGCATAAACAGAACTTACATTTATTTACACTAATGATTTACATCTCCTTTATTCTCTCAGTGAATTATGTCTTCGTATTGATACCTGTGATACAAAGAAAACTGAGTGGGTCAGGCTTGGGAGCCTGGTGAGCATATAGGGTTTTCAACCCACAATAATACATTTATTATATTCAATTATCAACAATCAACCCAAATACCCATCCCCATTATCTTCTTTAAGGTTTTACCCTAAGAATCGATTATACTTTCTTCATTCATTCCTAAGGGTTTACCTAAGGGACTAGCACACAGTCCATTTGCTACCACGGTTTATACAATAGGCACTACATCGCATAGTCACCAGGGTTCATACAATTGGCACTACGTCTCATAGTCACCAGGTCTTACACAATAGGCACTACGTCTCATAGTCACCTGGGTTCATACAATTGGCACTACGTCTCATAGTCACCAGGGCTTACACAATAGGCACTACGTCTCATAGTCACCTGGGTTCATACAATTGGCACTACGTCTCATAGTCGCCAGGGTTTACACAATAGGCACTACGTCTCATAGTCACCTGGGCTTACTCAATAGGCACGAAGTCGCATCATCACCAACTATTCCATCTACCCATGTTCTACCCAACATTTTTGTAGATATAAATACAAACACAATTTAAATCATTTAACACCCGTATAAAAACATCAATTCCAAATCCATCTCAATTAGATAATTAATATATAACACATAGCACGTATTTCATAGCTAATACTTTATATTTATGTATTAGAAGAAAGTAACTATGCACTTACGCATATAAACAACAATATATATAAATATACACATAACACCTATTTCATAAAATACTTCATATTTATGTGTAAGATGAAAGTGACTATACACTCACTTGATCAGAAGATGATCTGACAGCACTACGTCTTGCAGAAGTAGTGTCTCTTCGTAGATCTGGAAGATCTTCACAAAAACCGGCTCCTCGCGGGCAGGGCTTCGGCTGGGGAATAACGCTCTTCGGGATTCTCGGGGCTTCGGATCTCGCTTCGGGGCTCGGGAATGATACCGGGGCTTCGGGATATGATTTGCACGCAAATCGAGGCAAAACTTAGAGAGAGGGAAGAGTTTGAACAAGAGAAAATGGCTGATTTCGAGTTCTATTTATAGGCTGAGGGTCTGGGATTACGCGGGGCGTAATCTCAAATTACGCAGGGCGTACTCAGTACGCGGGGCGTACTTTGACGTCACTGCATGCGTCGATCTGTGGCACTCGAGTATCGGTCAGGCAACTTGCATCCGCCTGAGTACGCGGGGCGTACTCAAATTACGCGGGGCGTAATTGACTCGTCGAACTTCTAAATTGCGTAACTTTCGCATACGAGCTCCGTTTTCGACGTTCTTTATATCCACGCGAAGGTGAGACTACGTTCTACAACTTTCGTTTAGACTCCGTCGGTTCATTTTGACTTTTATTTTTTATTAATTATTTTTAGAAGGCCCGGACAGGAAAACTTCGTTATAAAATCATAACTTCTTCATCCGATGTCCGTTCTCGCCTATCTTTTCATCGTTTCGCTACTAACAACGAGATCTTCGATTCTCATTTAGATTGTTTCGGCTAAAAACCGCTCGATCTCAAATCGAGTATTCGGGCTGCATACCGCTAAATCGAAACTTAGAAAAATCATAACTTCCTCATACGAAGTCAGATTTGGGCGTTCCTTTTATGCACGCTCTCGGTTTAACGAAATCTACAAATTTTGTTTAGATCGCTAAGGCTAAATATCGCTCTAACATAAATTCACTTTTTACGTCATTCAGCGTCGTGCCGGTTCTGTCGCGAAACTTCGACAGGTCATAACTTCTTCGTTATAATTCGGATTTCGACGTTCTTTATATGTACGGAATCCCTATAACATATACTATAACCTAGTTAAGATTATTCATTCTAAATAATCTTCTATCAGAAACTCATTTTTGACGCTTATCGTCTTTAAATTGACTAGCCCCGATCTACGGGCGTTACAAATTATCAACAACATAACAGTAGAGAAAGATAAATAACAAGAGCAATAATAATTATCCTAACGTTGATGACGTTTTGCTTGCTATGATAGAAGGTGACATGGAAAAGGTTTCTTCAAAAGTCACCCCTCATGTTGAAGTAGATTCAAAAAAGGATTTGATGCAATCTAACAAGTAGTGTAATAAAGGCTAGCAGTACTCAAGAATGATGTTAAGGAATCCATAAGCTAATAATAATAATAGATTAACATATAGGTTTCATGGGAATGATGGTGTTATATGGGCTCCTATTCAGGCCCATAACAAAGAAGAGCATGGAGATAAGTACAAACAAGTTTAAAGAGTCATTCACGATGATGTGGTCGTGCCAGTGAAGACGAGTGTTAACTTGGTTCGTACTAATTTGAAAAGAAGAAGGGCAGAAATGGAAAGATATGTTCCGAAATAAGTAGCTAAAGAACTAACACAGGAATCATCAATACCATCTTCACCTATGAAAGTTGCATTAGAAGATGATACATCAGAACAATTGGGTGCTCAAATTGCAGCAATTCCAGTATCATCTGATGATAATAATAATAAGAAAACTAAGGCACCATTGAACTCCCAACAACAGGGACTGTCTTTGAAGAAAAATAATAATAATTATTATAATCAGAAAGTTGTCAGAGTTAGTATGAGTCAAAAGAGCGAAGTTACATGTGAAATGAATGTAGTAATTTATTTATGTACATATGCATATACTTATTTATATGCATATTAATATATTTATACATATGCATATGCATATTCTTATTCTTATGCATATGCATATGAATATATTTATTTATATGCATATGCATATTCTTATTCATATGCATATGCATATGAATATATTTATTTATATGCATATGCATATTCTTATTCATATGCATATGTCATATACTTATTCTTATTCATATTCATATTTATATACTTATTCTTATGCATATGCATATCCATATACCTGTTCATAAGAATATGTAAATGCATATACTTATTCATATGCATTTGCATATATATATATATATATATATATATATATATATATATATATATATATATATATATATATATATATATATATATATATATAATTATTTTTATGTAGATGCATATACATAATAATCATATGTATTTAATTGCCTTATGCATATACTTATTATTATGCATATCTTATACATATGCATACACATATTATTATGCATATGCATATGCATATGCATATACTTATTCATATATATATATATATATATATATATATATATATATATATATGTCATATACTTATTCTTATTTATATGCATATACATATGCATATATTTATTCATGTGTATATCTATGAAATAACCGTTAGTTTTAAACAAAAGCTTATTTCATAGAGCGGAAAGAAATTTTGTATGTCCTCTCAGAAATTCCGTAGTTTTTGTCTGAGGAATTAGGGCGTGTTCGACAAAACTAACGGTTAGCGGGTAGCTGGTAGCTTTTGATTTTGGAACGTTTTGTTGAAAGCTACTCCATGTAGCTTTTGATTTTGGAGCGTTTTGTGTAGGCTAAAAGCTAAACGCTCCCGTCACCAAACGAGACTTTTTTCTTTTTTACTAGCGTTTTCTTAGAAGCTATAAGCCAGAAGCTCCCAAAAGCTACGTGCCGAACACGCCCTTAATGGTCATTTTTGAAAAAATGCTACTTTACAAAATTAGCCAAATTTATTTTTTTCTCAAAATATAATGCCTCGTCGTCATGTAATTATTCCTATTTTCAAAATGTCTACTGTTGTAGTAAATTAATTGAAAAGTATCAATGTAATAAACAAACCAATCAGTGACGGCCCAGTTAGGGTTGGGCTAAGCTTTCAAGACCGGATCAGAATATCAGCCCTAATTAGAATCTTACCAAACTCAAGTGTCGCTTGTTTACATGTAAAATTGCTTTAGGCATTATAGAAATAATTAGTCAGAAAACTTCAAACTTAAATTAAAGAAAAAAAAAACACTTCAGTATTCATAACTGTTATAAAAAAATAGAGGTATCAGCATTTAAACCATCACATTTCCCCTTTTCATTTTTCCCATTTAGTGCCCAAATACATTGATTGAACAAAATTGCACATATGTAATTAAGTTACTTTTCACAGACAGTTTTATAATGTATCATATGCACGTGAAAATAGTCATGTACTTCAATTGGAACACATTTAAATTGATTCATAACACGGTGCCTTAAATCCTCATTCATTGTACAGTAAAACAAACACAAGTTTTTAACATTTTAAGAAAATGATGAACCATTTTCGTAGTCAATCGAACACTTTAACCTGAAGAGGTCTAAATGGCATACTTTTAGGATGTTTTGTTGTTTCAACCAATTCTTGGTGTTTAATGAAAAAAATGGGGCATTCCGAGAATTGAACTCGGGACCTCTCGCACCCTAAGCGAGAATCATACCACTAGACCAAATGCCCATCGATGTTTGTTTCGCTGAAATATTATTTAACTTGTTTGAATTAATATATATATTTTTAAATACAAACTTTTTAAGCATATACACAGGATATATATATATATATATATATATATATATATATATATATATAATGTACTTCATTAACGTCCACATTGATATTTTTGCTTAGTTTTTCTTTTTTTATCAAGTATTGATTAATGTATTGCAACTTTGCAAGATTCAAATGATGTGAATGTGTGTACTGTGTATGAATGTTTTAAAGCTTACAAACCAAAATAGATAATGTCTTAATGACATGATAGATGTGGATTGAATGTTACACTAAAGATTTTAGAACTATTTGATTCACCAACTCTACATGAAGATTGAAGAGGAAGATGAACAATAAATCAAATTCATTGGAACAAGATGTGCACTTCTAAATTCTAATGATGGTATTTTTGGCCTTTCAGAATAGTCCATGCTCTGTAAAGCTGCTCAACAAGAACCACCAATGCAATCTCATGATTAAGTACCAAAGATGACAATTTTACCCTCAAATTAGCTCTCTCCCTCACTTTCATCCCATGCCCATAAGCCCCTCCAATGCAAAACACCATTCTTGAACCACTTCCTTTGTTTCCAGTTCCAGCATCCCCGATCAAGTCTGCCATTTCCTCAGACTTCAAATCAATTCCATTTTCATCCAACATCACCACCCAATCATCTTGTTTGATGAAATTCATGAAACCTATCTCTTCGTTTTCAATCTGGACCCTTGGATCGGTTGAGTTCTTGGGGTTGGATCGGATTCTGAGGTCGTGAATCGGGCAGTAGGGTTTGATTTTGTCCATGTAGTCCTTCACTATCAATTGGACTCCCGGCGATCTGGTTTTGCCGACTGTGAGGATGTGGATTGGGAGTGGTTTTATGGATTGGCCGGTGTATTTGGATCCTCTCGTTTTGGCACCGGAATTAGGGATTTGGTAGTTCTTCATGCTGTGAGTGGTAAAGACACACATCGCCATTCCTTTATCCACAAAATTCACCGGAGTTAGGGATATGGTGGTTCTCAAATTTGAAGCTACAGGTTAAGATTATGTATAAGTTTTGATCTGCGGAACCAATTACTCAAATTACGTACTAAAAGTTCAGAAGTTTTTGTGGTATTTGCAAGGTATGAGTTAGGGTTCAAAGCAACCTTTCTTGTAGGCAATTCGTCGAACAGTTAGCGAGCAAAGACTTACAAGCGAAAGTTTCGAGAGAAAACTTCAGCTAGAGGACGCTAGCAAGTAGCATTTTTTGAGAGAGAAAACTGCGCGAAAACTCTTGCAAATTCCTCAAATATGCATGGGCTCAAGGATTTCTGAAATGATAGATACTCTGATTGAAGTTTGAAGGAATAAAAAAGAATATCATCCTAAGGTTTTTTTGCCACTTGTCAAATTCTTAAGAGTTTTGCCACGTGTAATTATGTAATTTTGTGAGAGTTTTAGAATTATTATTTTTCACTTGTCATTTTTTGAAAATTTCCATTTTTTAAAATAAAATTTCAAATAAAGAAAGAAAATCATTCTATTAATTTGATAATAAAGTTTCATAAATGCTCTAAATAAGATTTAATTTTTTTTTATAAATGTTTGAAAAGATTACATTATGATATGTAAAAGTATTATTCTATAAAATATTTAATGTTTAAATATTGATATTAAATTTTTATTTTTAATAAACCCGTGTAATACACGGGGCTTACAACTAGTTCCTAATAAATAAAAATAATTTTGTCACATGTCACTCTTTCATTAACTTGGACACATGTCATTTTTTAGTATTTTTTAATACATGTTTTTTCCATATGTCATTTTCTCATTGTTTGTTTTTTCTTAATTAACACATCATATTTACACCTTAATTAATAATTACCTTAATTGAAAATAACCATTAAATTACAATATTACAACTCATATACTATTGAATATGTTTCCTTTTAAATTCAAATTTTAAATTTTAACTTTTAAATTTAAATAAATTTTTGTTTAAACCTTCATATTTAATTTTTTTTATTTTATCCAACCCGTATAACATACGGGTCTCACAACTAGTTTGTAGATAAAAAAAAAAAAAAAAAAAAAAAAAAAAAAAAAAAAAAACATTGAGCCCGTCTAGCGTCTAACGTTTTCTTTTTTATTTGTCACATCATATTTTTTAAATACATTAAAAAAAACCTACTAACATAAATAATCTCTTATTCTTACATTTTTAAAAGTTTTTTTAGTAATTAAGTTATCACAAATTTTATAAAATGTTTAATAATTAATTTATTATGAATTAAATTAAACATATGTAATATTTATAAATATATTTGATAATAACATTACATAAAATCAATATATTATGATGCATAAAATTAATATAAATAGTATAGTTAGATGACAAGTTTTAAATAATAAAAGTAATTGAAGGTGTAAAATGTTGGATTAGTGTTTAAGTCCATAACTATTTTGGTATGTACTTGACCCGATGATGTATGGTCCTTTTGGGTTGCCTTCACCAAAGCAACTTGATAGGATGAATTATGGAGAGAAAGGATTAAATATTATTTATTAATATATTATGGGAATAATATATTAAAGGAGAAATCATATTGTTTAATTAATATTAGTCAATAATTAATTGGTAATTAGTTTTGTGACTAAAAGAGATTAATTAAACTTAAGGGACTGGAATTGTAATTATAAGATAATTGCAATTTGGGCCATAGATTGCCTTGAATCAAGGGGTGGACGAATTCTATGGGGAAACCCATAAGGAAATCGTCCATAGGCTTGATTAAAGGAGTCTATGGGTTGCTTAGGGCTTAAGCAACCAAATTAGGGTTTCCTTGTTAGATAACCCTAATAGCCTCACTATATATAGAACCCTTAAGGCTCAAAAACGTGGGGAACATCTCTTCTAGGGTTAGAATACGTTTTGGGCAGCCTCTAACCTCTCTCCTCTTCATCCTCTTGCTTATGGTGTTTGTGAGCCATTAGAGGAGTGACACTTGTGACTCTAAGCCTTCCAAAGTCAATTCAAGGAGGAATTGGGATTGTTATTGCTACATAACAATCAAGGTACTATCTTAAACCTAATTATATGTTAATATTGATTTCCATATGCTAGAATTAGGGTTTATAGTCTTGGATTCAAAGCATGTACAATAGAGAAACCTAGATCCAAGCATTAGGGTTTGTATGAGCACATAGGATGTCTTATGACCAAAACCCATCAGTGGTATCAGAGCCTGGTTTGGTTTCAATTGTAATGATGCATTGCATATCTGGAAAATTCGATTTTTTGGATTCTGGAGGCTGGACTCGCCGAGTCCATGGCTGAACTCGCCGAGTCCATGCAGACTCGACGAGTCAACTCGTCAGATTGAGGTTATCTCGGGATTTCTTGTTGTTTTTGCATTGGGATAGTTACCTTATCATGTTAGATCAATATTAATCCGATTATATGATATATTTAACTATAATTTTGATCTAATTGAAGATATTTATCAATTAATAAGATAATTGTTTCCTTATAAGATAATTGATTAATTATTTTGACTAAATTGATAAATTGTTTTGCAAGAAATCATTAAACAAATCAAATATGGATAATTATGTGATTAAATGTTAATTTAAATTATTTGTTATTTGATCCTTGTTGTTATGAAAAGTTTCATATTTTGCCCTTTAGGTTTTATAGTTTAAATTTGAACCCAAAAGTTTTGAAATTTAAATAGTTGAAACCCTTATGTTTTGAAAAAGGTTTCAAAACTTGCCCTCAAGTTTTGGAATTTAAATTTTGATTAATAGTTTAATTTTGATGTGTATTTAAATTCTAAACTCTAATGTTTGAAATGTTTCAAAACTTGCCCTCAAGTTTTGGAATTTAAAAGTTGATTAAAAGTTTAATTAGGAATGTTAAATTCTAAAACTCTAGTATTGTTTTGAAAAAGTTCAAATCACACGCTTATGGTTTTATTAATTAATTAAGGTGTATAATTAAAAAAGGTTTAATAAATCAATAAAAGTTTTGGTTTACAATTTAATTGAATTAAAGGTATAATTGTTAAATTTGACCACCTAACATTTTAAAAGTATAAAATACACCCTATACTATATATAACATTAAAAGTCTAACATTATATATATGTATGAGTAAAAGTCAGTCTTACCGTTAGTAGGCCTTATTCACGAAGCTGGTCTATAAGGGGTGTTTAAGGAAATTGCCTATAAAATGGCGATTGAATGGGTATCCACTCTTACCCACCGCACTCTTGACTAGTGGAGGGTCGTTAGCCGAACGGG
This sequence comes from Lactuca serriola, assembly GCF_051521515.1. Taxonomy (NCBI): domain Eukaryota; kingdom Viridiplantae; phylum Streptophyta; class Magnoliopsida; order Asterales; family Asteraceae; genus Lactuca; species Lactuca serriola. The sequence goes on from NC_136409.1 coordinate 205,153,255, forward strand.
TAGGATAGGACGAAACCTTCCATTATAAGTATAATGAATTATAAAAGTAACTAAATGTTTTCAAAATTCTCAATCTTAGTTACTTAGGCAAAAGTGAATTGATGCAACTCCATGAAATTACAGTTTGTGCCCTTGCGAAGACGTTAGTGGAGCGTGTGTGGTTTACCGGCACACTAAATGGTTCTAAGCAAAGGTAGCAAAGGGTGACTCAATGTTTGTCATAGTTCGGTGGAGCGTGTGTGGTTTACCGGACATCGAATAGGTGACTGTAACATGTGTGGGCACCATGTAAGTTTGCATGGTTATTCACACCCGCTTTGTGATCCTCGGCATCCCAGTCACAAACAAGAGGGGCATATCGAGATTTAAACATGCCATTGAAAGTTCAATGAATCTCAAAGGATCTAGGAGTTTTCATAGATTTAAAACTTAAATTCTTTTTCGTTTTTCATGGTGGAAATTAGTGAATCGTCATTCACTTACCTTCAAATATTCTGCAATTAGGGTTACGGCATCCCTCTCCCGAGTTGTAGAATATTGTGTTGGGTCCTAGCCTTAGTATCTCATTTGGGTGATTTACTAAGGACTCAATCAATCAACTAAGTTGAATTAATTTTCTCTCGTTTTGTAGATGTCAAAGTTTGACAACTATGGTCTTCTCAAATCCCGTGGAACAAGCATTCCACATGAAGATGATATTCCACGATTCGATCAAGGAACAAGAGATCATACTTCACTTCCTCCTCCTCCTCCAATTATTCTCCCTAACCCACAAGTTCAAAGGCTTGAAAAGTTCAAGATCACTCAAGCCCTTTTGGCAAGTAAACATAAAGAAGGAGAGCCGGTGTGTGGACACGTCCTAGGGATGAAGTCACACATTGATAGGTTAAGAATGTTAGGATTCGTTGTCTGTGAGGAAATAGCTGTTGATTGGGTTCTTCAGTCACTTCCTAACTCATATAGTGAGTTCGTAAGAGAGTACTATATGATTGACCGCGACGTGACCCTTATAGATCTCACCTATATGTTTATTGCTGCTGAATCAGCAATGGTTTGGCGCAATAGAAAAGCAAAGTTGATTGGTGAATCTGCCTTCAAGACCTCTATGGATATAGACGATGGCAACGAAAGACGTGCTATGATCGAAAAGTTTGATCATAAGAGAAAGGCAATGTCTGAAGTAGTTCCATGACATGTTCCAAAAGAGTCAATTTGCTTTTATTGCCAAGAGAAAGGGCATTGGAGACGAAGCTGCCCTATTTACCTAAGAGATCTAAGAGATGGGAGAATCAAAACGTATGGCTCTGCTTTAGGTAAAATCCATTGACTAACTCTTTTAAGCGTCTATTCTAGATTCTTAATACATAATGTGATAAGATTACAATTGATGTTTTGTAGAATCGAAGAAAAGAAAGGGAGCTTAAAGGAAGAAGTGAGCAGAATCTAACCATGAAGGAATGGATTTCGATCGCATTTCTCGAAGATTAGATTCTTAAGCTACTACTTAGAGTTAGAGTTAGATTGCTAAGAAAGATGTATTAGCATAAGTTTTTCAATGAATTGCATTGTAAGGACAAATTTTTCCGCAATAAAATAAATTTTGATTTTAAATTTTATTTATTTATCCTTGCAATGGCGTGTATGAAAAAATTGATGTTAAAATGTTTCTATTATTAACAATAATGGATTTGGTTCTTATTATGTTATTTATGAAAAGTCGAGAATTTACCAAATAGGGAGAGTTTCTCATCGCCCAAAGTTTCAATTGGACAGAAATTTGGAATCACGCAACTTGGTTGCACGATGAATGAGAAATTTTATATTTGGAAATTAGACTAATTCATTGACGAAGTGTCAAGTGAAGGACTAGGAGATCAAGTACACAAGGTTGCGTGTTGATCAAAGTCCACCATAAGACTAACAAAGATATTCGTCATGATCTGCTAAAGGTTTAGTGAATATGATTATACTTATAAGATTAACTGTAATTCGGAATTGATTAAAAAGGTTTAAATCAATAGTAGAACGAATAAGACCAAGTACCAAACAACCATGTTTAAAACAATCAAATTGAAATTGTCATTACAACCAAGTTCAATCTTCAATCCTCACTCTTCATCCATGTGAATCACTTCATCATTTCCTAATTCATCTACAAACAAAAAAAAAGGTTAGTATTGAATTATAAACTTATAATTATGCAAAACAAACAAAAGGTGTATATATTTTCTATTTTATTAAATCATATAATAAATTTAATAATATAATATAGGACGGGTCGGTTTTAAGGCGGTTTCAACCCAATGGGTTGGGTCGGTTTTAAATACTAAAACCGAACCCAAAACTCATTTTTCGGTTTTTAAAAATTTAAACCCAAACCCAAAGGTTTGGGTTCGGTTTCGGTTTCTCAGTTTCGGTTTTGTTAGTTTTGGTTCGGTTTCGGTTTTGTTCACCCCTAATTTTGATTATGAAACACTAAATATAATATTAACTTATGATGTTTGACAATAGGGTTTATCACTAGAATACCAAAATGGAAATTACATATCATAAATATATAGAAAAGACTGTATTTTACAAAAGGATTCGTGAGTTGAAGTACAATGGTCCCTATATAATATGAATTCAGGTTTTGTTATTTTTTGAGCACACACATGTGATCAAGTTAATGGTAGAAGCATATCAACAAGTGATAATCTACATTTGTATCTTGATGCTTGTTCTATCAAAAGCTTTCACTAGATAATCTAATATATTTTGAGAGGCGCATGGATCGATGTGGACGATAGTAGTAGGACCTTTGCTATCGAAAACACATGATTCACGACCGATCCAAGAAAAGTCATAGGGGAAATCAATGAGTCGAGTGTAGTGATGTTTACATGGTTATATGTTTATTACTCCCTCCGTCCCAAAATTATAGTCCATCTTTCTTTTTTGGTTTGTCCCAAAATAATAGTCCACTTCTAAAAATAAATAACATTTTTACCAAAATACCCCCTCATTTTTACTTAACCAACTAAGCATTTAATGGAACATTAAATGCAAAGTAAGGACAAAACTGTCATTTTATTATATAAAGTTAGTGGTAATTAATGTTTTTCTTAGTATGTGTGTTTTTTGTTTGTGGACAATAATATTGGGATGGAGGGAGTATTAAACTGTGGTAATCTTAAGATTTCCCCATTTGATTGTGAAATGAGTCTACGAGAAATGGTACGTCAGGATCTCCTACTGGAATGTGTACCAATCAGACACCAAAGATGCTTACGACAACGATATCGTGTGTTATGGAGGAATATTGGGGATGCCAGTGAGCGAGTAGATACAATATAGTGTAATGATAAAACCTAAATAAGTAGTGATGAGTTTTGTTTATATCAACCGAATGTCGACTACGCGACATGGAGCTAAGAGCTCTAAGATTGGTTTGGACAATGCGGTCCTGCGTGATTGGATTGTGGTTGAGGTCTTGTAAGACCTTACTAGAGGAGTTACTTGTATCATTAGACAAATCATTGATAGTTTAGTCGTCTAGTTCAATAAGCAAGTTGTAGCCGATCAAATTGTTGATAAGATAGTGGAGGCGTCGCAGGAGAGAGAACTTTGTTTGGTGACATAGTTGGGAAAGAGAAAACGGGCATAGGGCCCGACTCTGTTAACAACTATCAAGAAAGTTTGACGTTGTTGTGCCAATAACTGGAGGTCAGAAGAACCACAATATATGTGGTATGGGTGGACCCACGTCTACATGCGCTGCAAGTCCAAATGCGGCAGGTACATATGGAATTGACATGTTTGGCAAGATTGTATATTAGAGGTAAATATATGTCACCGTTGCCATCAACTTGGTCACAATATGGCTAATTGCACACATGTGGAGATAGGGACGACACAGGCCTCATCACCTGCGATTTTGTAGGAGGCGGTGGCAGGACCTCAAGACCTCGCTAGTATGTATTCTACATGCATTAAAATTTTATTATCGATCCTAGTTACATACTTTCGGGTATGTATAGCTGACTTTGTACCATTTATAGTTTGACCATGTTTGGGAAGCTGCACGAGCAGGTTTGGATAGCCTTGGAAGTAGTTATTCGACTACCTATTTGATTATGTACTATGTGTGGGTGGTTAAACCAATTTTGACTTGGGAACGAGTTACTCCTAGAATCGTTCACTATTAGCAAGAAGATGATGTTATGGTAGGAGTTTTGGAGCACCTTCAGAAGTTATAGGTGACTGATTGACTTGGATCTGATAACGATGTGGGGATTGTGTATAACAGTGGATATGGATTTCAAGGAAACAGTTAATGCGTAATTTATTTGTCATCGCAAACAGGTATGAGTTAAAACCCAAGCGAGGGAGAATGATAGTACAAAGTGATAACGTAAAAGGGGAATATCAATATGTCTAGTTGCAAGAACTAATGTTGGATATGTGCAGCAACATAGAAAAGAAGATAGATGAGGATGTTTCGGTTGTATGGGAGTTTGCAGGAGTTCTCCTTGAGAATCTCTGAGATATTTTCATGAATAGAGTTCTACCTAGTTTCTTATTATGCATAGTCACATAGAGTCTGACCCATATGGTATGTTCAAGATAAATAAGGGTTCGATCAGTCCAGAGCAGCATTAAAGGTTTATTGGATTCCAAGTAGGGGAGAGTTACACATCAAGGGAAACAGTCTAAGGACTGCACAGACTTCGGTATGGTAGGGAGGACTTGATAAAGATACCGAAGGTTCCTAAAAACTTTGGTCTTTTTAAGGCGACACGTGCATGGAAGAGAAAAAGCAACAAACTCCTAGAGATGGATGATTCGATTCAAGAATTAATTTACATTATCACCTATTATGTATTCAAGAATGTTGTGGGTTCGTTTGTCTTTAGCGAGTGTTGCTTGCTCAAGTAAGCGATCGTTAGGTTCATTAAAGCAATAAACTTCACACAACCCTTGGCCTTGAAGTTTATTGCTTTAATGTTTATAGTTAGTTCTATAACCGAGCTATGTAACTGAATGTACCTTGCTACATTGCTTCTTTGGACGTCATAGTAACGATTGTAGACACTTATCATCCATTTCGATTGCTCGGCCGAGGTTGTAGCTAGCAACCACAGGTGGGGATGTCAACCCCGTATAGATCTACACATATGTATCTCGCTCTGAGCAGGAGGTGCGTGATGTTGTCTGGGCTTGTGGGTCTAACAAATCTCCAGGTCTAGATGATTTTCTTTTTATTTTTTCAAAAAGTATTGGGATATCTTGAAAACAGATAGTATGGTGTATGTGTCTGAGTTGTTTATTACTGGGAAAATCCCTCATGGATGTAACTCCTCTTTTATTATCGTAATGGCTTAATCCTAAAGGTAGAGATTTCGGTTGTGGTGATTGGTTATCGTCCAATCAGTCTTATTGGAGCCTACTACAAAATCATTGCCAAGGTATTAGCTACTCGTCTTTCTCGTGTTATGGATTATGTTTTTAGTTGTGAACAAATTGCTTTTATCAAGGGTATTGGATTTTTGGATGGTCCCCTCATAGTCATTGAAGTCTTAGATTTGTATAAAAAGAAGAATAAAAAATTTATGGTTTTCAAAGTGGATTTTGAAAAGGCATTTGATTCAATTTCTTGGGATTTTTAAAGTGTGTTATGCTTTTTGGGGGGTTTAGAGACAACTGGAGATGGTGGATCTGTGATTGTTTAAATTCAGCCAAGACTTCGGTCTTGGTTAACGGGGTCTTTCTGTGGAATTGTGGAATTTGTGCTTGAGAGAGGGCTCCACCAAGGTGACCCTCTTTCTCCAATTCTTTTTATTTTGTTTAACGAGGCCCTTCATATAGCGGTAGAATATGCAATAACAACTAGTTTCTTTCTAATGGAATTCATAGGTTACAAGTTTATGGAGAAAAAAATCACTTAAAACACTTAAGAGTACATGTAACCTAAATGATCTATGTCTTTGCACATTAATAGCAACATACTATGAAACTACATGAACCCTATGCTATAATCGAAAATTATAAGTTAGGGTTACATACCTTTAATATTGTTATAGTAAACAATATTCTTGAATCTCTTCTTGATCTTTAGAAAGCTAGCACCAAAAATATGGCTATCTCTAATGGCTCACACCCAAAACCCTAGAAACCCTAGAATGAAGAGGAGAGAGATGATGGAGGAAGAAATTTGAAATTTCAGCTATAATTCTATTAGGAAGAGCATGAACGAAATTTCTAGTCCTTGGGGTCCTATTTATAGTGTTGGTGCTACAAGGGAAATCCTAGACTTGAATAATAAAATAATACTATTTTATCAATTCAAATATAGTAACCCTTATCAGCTTACCATGCCTTCTAGAATCTTCCAAGACCCTTCACAAAACCATCCAGCACCCTAAAAGGGTTCTATAATTGTTTCATTGCTCAATTATGAACAATTACAATTCAACCCTTGGACCTTTAATTAATTCCAATTAATCCCAAATTAATTCTAGATTAATTCTGATTAATAATTAATTAATCCCAACCATTTCTAATTAATTAAAAATTAATTATTATCTATTTTTAGTTAATATATTAATAATATAATATATTAACAACTTATTTATCTCTTTCCTAATATCAATTCTAGCGATTTCGAGTTATGAGGCAACCCAAAAAAAGACTTTGCTTTTATTCATAAGATTACACCAATTTAGTTAAATCCTTGTATACTTAATCCAACACTTTTATGGTGCTTTGGTTGGCTCTTCACAAGTACCTCGTCTTCTATATGCAGATGATGTTTTATTCTTGGGTGTCTGGAGTCAATAAAATATTAGAGATCTTGTGCAATTATTACAATGCTTCTACCATGTTTATGGGTTAAAGGTTAATCAACATAAGTCTAATTTATATAGTGCGAGGGTTGATTTTGAAGAAGTTCTTACTTTTCCAGTTTTACCGAATGTCAAGCAAATCAACTCCTTTTTTCTTACCTTGGTCTTCCTGTTGGTTGTTGTACGTCTCGCCTTAAAGGTTGGAACCCCATTATCGAAAAAATTTAAGAACACGTCATCTAGATGGAAAGCAAACAAGCTCTCTATTGGTGGTCGCTTGGTCTTAGTGTCTTATGTATTAGGATATCTCTATATTTACTACTTGTCCTTATTCCTGATGTCAATTCAAATTAAAAAGAAACTTAATTTTCTTTGATCGAATTTCCTTTAGGGTAGTGATCACACTGGTAGAAAAATACCATGGATTTCTTGGAATTTAGTTCTTACTTCAAAGTCTAAAAGAGGTTTAGGTATTGGGAGTCTTGAATCCTTTAATTTTGCTATTCTTCAAAAGTGGAGATGGAGGTTTGTTCATGAACAAAATGCCTTATGGGTGAATCATATAATTGAAATTTATGGTGACTTTAGGGGAGGGGGGTCAAATTTTTATTCCTAGATCTGTAGGCATGGGTTGTGGCTTAGAATTGTGAAATCTCTTAATGTTATGCATGAAAGGGGCTTGGTTCTTCATTCTGGTTTGAGAAAAACTTTTGGAGATGGAAGGTCAACTAGATTTTGGAGTGGTGTCCAGATTGGTCACTTGCCCCTAAAAGACAGATTCTCGAGGTTGTTTCGTCTAATCGTCTTGAACCAAATAAAGATTGTTTGGTGTGTGATAAATGGAATTAAGAGTGGATTTGGACTTGATCGAGACCTACTCTAAGACGGGTTCTCTTTAGTCTTTTAGAAGATCTAATCTTGTTATTGGAGAATACGCGACTTTCTACAATTAAAGCTCCTTGGAGGTGGATTTTGGAGGGGTATGTTTCTTTTTCTGTAAAAGAAACTAGACTTCATATTGATCATAATTCCCTTCCTGATAATGGCTTTGAAACTAGGTGGGTCAAAATGTGTTCCAAAAAAGTTAAATATTCTGGTTTGGAGAATTTTACACAATAGACTCCCAACTAGATGGAATCTTGGCCAGAAATATATGGAACTTAACACTCTTATGTGTCCTGATTGTTTGTGAAAACCCGAGGGAGATTAATCTTGTTTTTTGGCCTTGTGATTTGGTTGTTGCTATCTGGTGCAAGGTTTTAAAACGTGTTGACATACCATGCCTTCTTCGGACTATTTACGTGGCATTTATAATTGGCTTGATGACTTACGACTCCAGAAAATCGAAATTAGCATTGGAAGCTATCACAAGAGTAATCTTATGGGTTATCTGGAGATTTCGAAACGAGTTGGTTTGGGAGAAAAAAAGTCCTCTCTGCAAGGCTCTTTTTCAAAGTATAGTTGTTTTCTTCTTTTCTTTGGTTTGATAATAGAAACAAAAAGGGTTCTATTCTTTGGAGCAATTGGCTCCAAAATCTCATTTGACTTAATCTTTGTATGTGTTCTTTTCTTAGCTCCTTATTAATTTAATTTAATTCAGTCGTTCAAAAAAATCACACCTTATAAAGGATGTGGCTCATCACGGCTTGAAAAAGATTGAAGTTTGACATTGCCACCAAGTCACATCTAACGTTATTTAGTTATTTTGGTTTTTTAAAAACAAATGATATAACGTTAAGCTCTTAATTTTAGCAATGAGATATACTCATCACTTAGCCACTAAAAACATAACACAACATCATGTCAAGTTATCGCCACTACCATATAACTTTATACCAGATATTCCGACAGCTCCACATCATCAAAATAATTTATTTTTTATTTTTTAATTAAGTAAATTATATTATTTAATTAACTAAAGGAAATAAAATAATAAATTTTAATTAAAATAAAACCTTCATTTATTAAAAAACCAGAAAAAAAATCGAACATATAAAAAAAGGTTACATTAATTTAAATAAAGGGAAACTTGTTTAGTACGAAATTTAATTTTCATCTACAAAAGCTTCTTGGAGAATTACGCATCTCATACCAAACATTGATATAAGCAAAAAGTTTACGCTTAAGTTGGGATTCTTGCTATTTTTTCAGTGTTACATCAATTACCATGGAATCGTTACTCGTATTTGGACGCGTGTTTTGAATTCTTTGTAAATGAGGTTGAACTTGGTTATTTTTATCTCATATCACGTCAGTTGACAAAATTCCATCGAGATCCCGATAAACACATTTTCCCATATCGTTATGGAAGTGGTTTTGAACATATTGCCAAAATGTTTCTCTTCTTTACATAAGGTTTTCGGACACCAAAATCCAAGCACAAGCTAACACGGTTTCTTCATTTTCTTCCCAAGATTATTCCATGGTAGGTTTGTGTAAGTATTTTGGTTTATGTAGTGAAGAAGAAAAAATGGTATAAAAGAGTCGTAGTAAAATGGTTGGTATTTATAGGAAATGTAGAATGGTTAATATTTAATGATTTTTTTAAGTAGCCATCAGTCAAAGAATAGTCAAAATAATTAACCCCAATCCTTCCTATTGACTCGTGGCCATCCAAGCCACCTTCAACGAAGCATCATATTGTTGTGGCACTATGGATGGTGAGCACGACTGTAGCCTAGCCACCATATAAGTCAAACATGGTTCGCATACCAATCAACATAAGAGTAATGGGTTGTTTGGTAGGATCTTAATTTTTAAGACCTAATTTTTCAAGAGGTCTGAATTTTAAAAAAAACTTTGAATATTTAAGTGGCCGGAAAGGATAATGGGAGGGAAAAGTGAGATAGACGTGTGAAATAGAAAGATAAGAGGGAAATTTTTTGGTTATTTCTAGAACACACTTCTCATTTTTTTTATTCATAAATCTTCAGAAAAATCTCAATACTTTAGGCTAGTGTACGAAATAGTCCTGAATTATTGTTTTTTACTAAAATATCTTAAAAACTGGTAAAATATTGCATTATGATCATTTTTTCTCGGTTCAGCCTAAAACAAATTAATTTGAAACTATTTTGTAAACCGACCCAAAATATTGAGACTATTTTGTAAATTGAAACAGAATATTAAGATTTTTCTGTAAAAAAATATTTTTATTTTTATGTTTATTATTTTTTTGAAAACTCAAATAAACTTGTTATTTTTAAAAAAATTTAGTATATTATTAAATAAATGCATATATAAATATATTTTAAACATATATATATATATATATATATATATATATATATATATATATATATAAACATATTTATATGTAAAAAATACATATAAAAATAATAATTACATATGAAAAACATATTTATATAATTTTATGCCTTAAAAATGTTTTTAAAGTTTTTTTTTTCCATTTAAACGTATTTATATGTTGTTGATAAAATAATTGGATGAGTATGGTTTACTTTGAGTATGGTCGTATGTCCACCGTACATAGTGATGTTGAGTATGATTGTTTTTCCACCATATATTTCTAGTCAATCATACTTAAACATGGTTTGGTTTGGCCGTTGTACCGATATGATAGTTCATCATACTTAAGACTACCGTCCCTAAGTTGTCATCATTTTAGATGTCTCGGGAATTAGCGCTAAAACGTCTCATTTCACCATTTAATCATATATTCGACACAAAAATATAGAAATAATAAGTTGAATAAATCTTGTATGGTTTTTACTACAATATAACGAAAGATTAAGCTTTGGGGTAAGAGCAATGGATCCTCAATTTTGATGTAAGAAGCAAGGTATGAAAGATATATTGGAATACGCCAATGCATATTAACACATTTAATATTAAGTATGTATGAAAGAACGTACTAAAACAATGTTTATTAGATGTTTTCATGAAAAAACGTGGTGTTGCCTAAGTATGCTTTTGTGATAAGATGTGAGAAATTAACTTTGTATAAAACATTAAATATATGTAAGGGCCTGTTTGATTTGCACTTACCAGGTCCGGTCAGGACTGACTGCTGACTGGGTCAGCAGTCGGATGTTTGTTTATGAGATATGAGACCTGATTCGGTCAGCCCATTCCACCCCCAATCCCCTTACTCGGTCAGTAAAAAAAACACGCCTGACTGGAAAAAATTGCATACGCTTTTTTTTTTTTTTGCCCTTCTCGCCTCTAGCTTCCCCAATACGCCCCTGCCCTAGACATCGATCTCCAACAATCGCCTCTTCCACGACCGGCGCCATCTTCTTCCACGACCTGCGCCGCCCTCTTCTCTGACGGCCTGTTTGATCCGGCGACGACCTGGTGATTCCGGCGACAACCACACAGCGCGCAGGTAATGTTTCTTCTTCATCTTTTCTTTTTTGCTTTTATGTTTCAGAAATCACAAAGCCTTTCATGTTTGTTGTCAATTTACTGATTGAATTCTGAAATCAAAGTTTATCCTTGCTTCTTTCATTATTTTTTGATTAAATTAGATTGAAAGGTTAGCATATAATCCATTCATAATCTGTATATAGAATATTGATTTCTTATAGAAATGCATGCTTAATTTTTGTATGAAGTAGCTTATAAAACTACTTTAAACAAATGAGAACTTTGATCAATTGCCAACTGCCTAGTTATATGCAAATTTGATAACGAATGTGAAATGCCAAGTTGTGAAATATCACACAACAAAAAGCTTTGTCTATTTTTGTTTATGAAATCTGATTTCATAATGTGTTTTTGCAATTTGGTGTCCTTTACTTTCAAATATGTGTCTACTGCATTATGTATAGCACATTGGCACATGCTGTTACCATGCTTACAACAATATGTATTCAAGAAAAGGGCAATTAAAACAAATACACATCTAAGCTTATAGACCCCTATAATTACCATGTTTACATAAATATATATTCTAAAAGAATGTATATACACATAATTAGTTAATTATTTGTAGATAATAATAATATTAAAAGATTGTTTGTATAAGTAATATGGTGTGCTCCTCTTTAGACATTACTTTCTTTGCTTGTATAAATAATATGGCAACAATCAAAAGTGCAATGGAGCAACCAACAAAAGAATCGTAAAGATTGTTAAAGATTGTTGTATGTTTATAAAATCAATTCATAATGTGTTTTTGTTTATAAAAAATTGTTATATGTTTATGAGATCAAACTTTTTTTTGTATGAGGAAATCACATTTATGTGCTTTTGTTTATAAAAGATTGTTTTATGTTGTTGAAAATATCATGAAATCACATTTTTGCTTGATTTATTTGTAAACATGTGTTATGTGGATGATTTATTTGTAAATGTGTGTTATGTGAATGATTTAGCTACTTTTTTTTTTCTTTTTTAAAATAGACATGACGGATAAAAGAACTAGGGTTAGTTGGAAGTCGGAATTGGTGGACAAAACATTTTTGGAAGCGTGTATCCAAGAATTAACAAGTAATGGCCGGGAGGGTAGTGGCCTAAAGGCAAGCTCATGGGCTGTGGTCGCAGAGAAATTGAAAACAGATCATAATTTTGTTGTCGACAAAAAACAAATGAAAAACCGATATGACTATTTAAAAGCAAAGTATGCGGTGTGGTTAAAACTTAAAAACAAAACCGGAAATATTTACAATCCCGTAACAAATTCTTTTAACATGACTAATGAAGAATGGGAAGCTGAAGCAAAGGTATATATATATACATATTTTTTAAATTAGATTATTTTTTTTACTACTTTAACAATATTTATTAAATTTTCAAACAGCTGAACAAGTATGTAGATAAGCTGAGAAATGCACCCCTCCCTTGCCCTAATCTTTGTACCCAACTATTTGATGGGGCGACCTCGACCGGTGTTCACAGTTGGGGGCCATCTTCGACACTACCTCATCCCAATGAAACCTTCAGTGCACATGATTTTGAGGATACAGAGATGGAAGAGCCAACACCTCATCCAAATACCCCAAGCTCAACCGTACCTCAACCTACTAGTGAGGAATCATCTGGGCGGACAAAAAACAAGGGGGCAAGCGAAATGGTCCTAAAGAAACCACACTTGATGATGACTTGAAAGAAGTTGGAAAAGAAATTATCAAGGCTGCACAAGCATTCACGGAAGCAAATAATCTTGACAAGGAGATGGATGCTTGTATGGCAAGGTTGACAAGCTTGGAGTGGGGAGAATATGATCCGAAATACACCACTGCTCTTATGTTATTTGCTGAAAGTGCTGGCAATAGGAAAATTTGGTTGCGCCTTAACTTGTCAACTTGTGAGTCGTGGGTAACAAATGCGGGAAGAAAGTTTGGATTAGTTGGTTGACTTTAGTATGTCATGGTTTATTGTTTGACTTTAGTATGTTCTGGTTCATTGTTTAACATTAGTATGCTATGGTTTGTTGGTTGACTTTAGTATGTCATGGTTTATTGTTTGACTTTAGTATGTTCTGGTTCATTGTTTAACATTAGTATGTTATGGTTTGTTGGTTGACTTTAGTATGTCATGGTTTATTGTTTGACTTTAGTATGTTCTGGTTCATTGTTTGACTTTAGTATGTTACAGTTTAGTTATGTTATGGATTGTTTTCTTAGATGCAATTATGTTATATGAATTTATATGTTATGGAATGTTATGCTTTTAGTATTTACATGTTACGACTTGTTATGTTATTGATTAAAATGTAATTTGTATTTGACATCTAACAGGACACATGGATAAAGAAGGTGACTTTTTATATTTTCTTATATTCTCGTGGTATTGGTTGATGTTGGTCCGACAAAGGCAAAGAATAATTAAAAGAATAAGAGCTAGTGAACAGGTAGCAAAGGGGTATGTGTATACGCAAGATTTGATACACGGATGTCCTATACAATGTTTCGACATGATACGTCTTTCACAAGATGCTTTTGTACTATTATGCAATCACTTTACAGAGAGAAATTGGTTGCAATCTAGTAGGACCATAAGCGTTGAAGAGAAGATGGCTATGTTTTTACATGTTATAGGACATAATGAACGTTTTCGAGCCGTTAAAGAAAGATTTCATCACTCCACACAAACAATTCATCAATGTTTTCATGAGGTCTTACGTACAATGATGTGTTTTGCACGAGAAATTATAGTACCAACCTCGTCTAATGCAACAAGAAATACATCAGAACGATATAGACGACTAATGCAGATATTTCCCGGAGCAATAGGTGCACTAGATGGAACACTTGTACATGCAGTTGTGCCTGTTGATCAACAAACTCGTTATAGGGGAAGAGGAAAAGGTGAATGTTATCAAAACATTATATAATGGATCCGAATTTTGCCTAAATTTAGTCATTGTATTATGTCGTGCATGTCATTTGGATCGGTCATTTTTTGAGTTTGGTATTGGTTGCTGGCATTGTTGTTGCGTGTTTGATATTTGTGAAATCCCCGTTCTTAGGGTAGGGTAGCGGACTAGCGGCATATATATATATATATATATATATATATATATATATATATATATATATATAGTAGAAAAGTTTGAGGCCCGTGCTAAGCACGACCCACGGAGAGTAATAATGTATTATGTTACCGTTATCTAATGTACATTGTGTTAATAACTAAGAAAATGAAAGTACAATGCTATAAATGAATGGATTTTCAATGTAAATACATGAACACTACAAGAAAAATCTTGAATTGCTACGGAAAGTTGCTACGGAATCAAAATTCGTAGCTATTTTATTACGGAATATGTTATAGAATGGCTTGTCGTAGCTATTTTTCTACGGAAATAGTTACAAAAGTGCATTCCGTAGCTAAATCATAAATAACTACGTAAAGTTGTTACGAAATCAAAATCCGTAGTTATTTTACTATGGAATATGCTACACAATGGTTGGCCATAAGTAATTTGTTATAGAAATGGCTACGGAATTACATTGTGTAGCTAAACCTTGAATAGTTGTTACGGACTCGAAATCCGTAACTATTTTACTACAAAGTATGCTATGGAATTTTTGGTTGTAGCTAATTCGCTACAAAACTTGCTATGAAATTAATATTCGTAGCTATTTGGCTAGAGAATTGGCTACGATATCCAAATCCGTAGTAAGATGGCTATGAAATTGAAACCGGTAGTTATTTTGTTACGAAAATTTGCCACATGATTAAATTATATAGCTAGTTTACTATAGAATTTGTTAAGAAATTATTGAGCATAGTTATTTGTGTATACCGTTGTTTTCGAATTTGCAAAACTGTTACGGAATTAAAATTCATTGCTATTTAGCTACGATGTATTCCGTTGTTAAGTAGCTACGATGTGTCCATAGCAAAATATATAAAATTATTTTAAAGAGAAACTACTAATATTATATATAAAAAAAATATCATGGTAATTTAAAAAGGTTATGATACAAAATAATCTCGGATAGCAAACTAGTAATTTTGATTAAGCATATAAGTTATTTTAGTTAATATAGTAAGTATACGGGACGATTTAGCTATATACAGTATTACTTTAAATAAATAAAAACTATATATATTTTATAAAAATTTATACATTTTAAGAAAAGATTAATTACTTACATGATGCAGTTTCCCCAAATCATCTCTCATACGCTCATTACGTCAATACAGATACCCCCTTCCCCTGTTCCCCCTTTTCCCTCTTTCAGAAACATTTCCCCAAATCATATATATCACATTTGGAAGCAACATAAGGCGATCTCGGATGAAAAAGAGCATCCTATGAGCGCAGGGGCAGAGTTGATCCATCATATCCAATCTAGTAATCGTTCTATTCTCACCGACCTCAAGCTACAATGGTACTCTCTCTCTCTCTATATATCTCTCTCTCTCTCTCTCTCTCTCTCTCTCTCTCTCACACACACACACACACACTATTACTTCAATTGTAGTCTAATAAGTTAATTGAGTTAGGTTTATACATCGGATTCGTGTTAAAATTGTTAAACAATCATTTTTTATTCAATGCACATTGAATAAGAGTTAAATGTTGCATATTAAGTTGTCGTTATAAAGCTATAATATGTAATTTCTTCGGCGATGTTATAGTATAATATGTTTAATAAATCTTGTAAGGAATTGGGAGAGTAATCGCTCTACAGATTCCCAAACCTAAATCATCCGTTCGACTCTTTTTGCACCCGTTCTTCCGGTTAATTTCTCTTGGATTCTGCACCATGGATTCTGCACCACTGATGTTGAATGGCAATGGTGGGGACTCTGATAAGATCATCATTGATACCGATCCAGGCATTGGTACTCAAAGATCTATTCCTTTTATGTATTATTCTCTTATCTTATATAAATTGGATTTCATTTCAAATTTTGAGAAAAAATCTAAGAAGTTCGATGAATTTAGCGATGTTATTATCATGTGATTTCATTAATCATCACTGAACACTTCTTCGGTCTATGAATGATGAGATTATTTAGATAGATTAATATTTACTTATTTAGTAGCCTTTCGGGCCTAAATTATTTTGCTTTAATGAAGAATCTCTTACTACCGTAAACTGTATAATGGATTAATTGCACCGGATATATATAGATTGGTGTTGTAACAATTGATAACTGAATCCATTATCAGTTTCAAGACTTCTAAAGATGTCAAAAGCATATGATGGCATTTTTATGCACATTTCAGTAAAAAAAAATTAGGTGGAAATCGATATAGCACTTTTTGCACATGCGAATGCTTGAATGTGGTATGAGCAAAAAAAGAAACAAGAAAAGACACTTACATCTCATGCAAAGGCCTTTAAGGCTACTGAAAATAAGAAACATCAACAACTTTCTCAGGTAAATTACCATCATGTAATTTATAATAATCTGTAAGTTTATTTTTTTGTACTAACTATGGTTATGGTGAAATCATCAGGAAATATTTGTTGCAACAATTTCATAGATAAGAAAAGTGCACTGGTTTGAAAAGTTCAATTGGTTTATAAGAAATGAGAATTATTTGCTTATTAGTGGATGTGATGCTCAACAAAATGAAATGATAGTCAAACGTTACATGTCAAAAGGAGATTTGTGAGTATATATTGTTTCTATGCTATTTGTTGATAAATTTTTATGTTGATTTTAAACTTTTTGATGATAAAAAAACAGGTATGTCCATGCAGAACTACATGGATCATCTAGTACTGTGATTAAAAATCACAAACCTGATAACCCTGTACCTCCTCTAACACTAAATCAAGCAGGATATTTCAGAGTAAGTAACAACCAACAAGCTATTAAATTTGGTATTTTGCATGTTGTTAAGAGGGTATTTTGGGAATTATGATGTAGGTTTACCATAGTCAAGCATAGAACTCAAAGATTTTTACTAGTTGGTATACCATCATTAGGTCAGCAATACAACTGCTACTGGTGAATATCTTTCGGGATTTGGCATTGTATTTTGGTTGGATGAAACGTCACTGGGGTCTCATATGAATGAAAGAAGAGTAAGGGGTGAAGAGGGCGGAATCAATGATTCCAAAGATAGTGAGCCTTTCAAAGAATTATTCGATTCCGGTTCTGAGAACGAATCACCCGATTCAGAATATCACGTAAATGTTTCCAATTTATCAACAAATAACCAAAAAATAATGGATTTAACCTCGGAAGTCGGTTCGCTTTGTGAAATTACCACCTCTAGCATCAATAATACCAATTCCCAAGAAGTTTCTATTCCAACTGTGTCTCCTGAACTTTCAGATCTTCTTGAGAAAGCTCTTGAGCTTAAATCTGGTGCCACATCAGCGAAAAAATACGGGCTTGATGCTTTAGAAATGAAATCTAAAAATAATAATGAAGAAGAGAAGGAACAGTGAGTGAAAAAGCGTATGTTTCAAAAGTTGAAAGAAGAAAGCTGTTGAAAGGTCAAACACATAGTGAAGGTGAAGATGGTGGTCAAGTAAAATAAAAAGTGAAAAAGAAAAAGGAAATTATAAATCATCCACATAAAGAAAAAGATGTTCAGAATGTAAATGTGTACTTTTTTTTTGAAATATGTATTTCTTTTATCTATTGCATATTTCTTTTGGTTTCTATAAAAATACTTTGTTACTTTCAGTATTATATTATTTGTATTTTTATAGATTGATATAAATAGTCGAATTGAATAACCAAATTTACTGAATAATGATATGGAAAAACTGCTACGGAATTGGCAACGATTAAATTGCTACGGAATTAGTTACGGAAAAATTGCTATGGAATTAGCTACGGAAACATTGTTACGGAATTGGTTACAGAAATATTGCTATGGAATTTGCTACGGAAACATTGCTACGAAATTGGTTACGGAATTTACTACAAAAACATTGTTACAGAAGTTGCTACGGAACTCAATTTGCAACGAAATAGATACCGTAGAAATTGTCTTAGCAAAACCACTACGGAACTACAATTTTGTAGCTAAACATTTTGCTACGAGGAAAAAAGCAACGAAATCTAAGTGAAAATTTTCGTAGCAAATTTCGTAGTTATTCAACTTTAGCTACGGAATTTCAACTTTTTGCTATGGAATTTTTCCGTAGCTAAATTGAATTTTTCTTGTAGTGGAATTAGAAAATACAAAGGGAAGTATCTTTTTATAATCAACAAGCACATTACTATCCTCCTTAAATCTTCTCTTTTAGGGCTTATACCCATTGAGTATAACTTATAGTGTTACTTTTGTTGTAAAATTAAAACATTATGCTAGAAAGGTGAAGCTAGCAAAAAACATGTTATGATCGTTGGCGTACCGGTCACATGTGAAGATTTTTGGCCATCATTACGTGTAAGCAAGTTGAAGATCTAGTTCATTAAAAATAAGTTGATTCAAGATCAATTGACAAAATTGATAGTAATTAAAACTAATCTTTAATGGGTGCCACTGCTATAGACAACTATTTATCGCATTACACGTTAATGCATTACACGATTGTGTTTAATCTTTCAATTGAAGTTTGGTTTTAATTTTTCATATAATTTTGGATTTTGATGCATCCAAGAAATATAGTTAAACAAATAAATGAAAGTACATGTTACGTAAGAGTTCAAAACGTTCCATGTCATACAAATAACACATTCCTATATACTTACGATAACTAATACAAATTCATATTACCAACTTCTCTGTAATCTATTTTAATTTTGAACTTCAATGGTTGGATACAAAATCTTACCATTACTAAATCATGTTAATCAAAATATATAAATGAAATTCAGTTCCCTAAGTTAATCATTCCATTAATCTTTCCAAATAGGTGATATCCTTTCTTACTCCATAATTACAACTAATTCCTCAAATGCTTTATCTTTTTTTTTTCAGCTGTAATGGATCATTATACAACTATGGAAAAATTATCGACTTTTATAATTGCAAAAACCAGTTCTTGTTTTTTGTTAACAAAATCTTACGTCGGAATGCATCTTTTTCATGGGATTATGAGAGTTTAGTAAAAACACACATAAATGGTGGTGATTTTGTGGATTAGTTCTCCATCTTGTCCATAGTTTTCACTTAAGGCCAGTTTGAAACTTTGTACAAATCACAAATTTAGAGGTGAGGTAACCTTAAATGGTTGTATTATTGGTAATACTTTTTGTTGCTTGACTTTTGAGTCAAACATATATTTTTTTTGAACGATTAGTAAAATTCGCCAATGTCCAAATTAGAACTCGAGGACTCCAATCTAAGAAGCAAAATCTCTACTAAGTGGCTAGCTTTTTGAATTACAAAATGATGCATTCCAACATAAGATGTAACATCTACTAAGCAATAACTACGGATGTACTGTAATGACTTATATACCCTTTACTTTTTTCTAATTCTTTTTCCTTTTCATAATACTAAGGGCTATATTAACAATGTTGGGCATGTAAGCGAGAATTAATGGAAGGGTACTAACCATAGACTGCTACGACTTGATTATAAAGGGAAAATAAATGGGTGATAAGCAAAGCCCATATCACAATCTTGAAAATCCATCCACTGTGGTGTCAGACATCACGTATGTCATTTTGATTTGTTATTACCAATATGCAAAAGAGCAAGAATTGTGAAAGATAAGCAATTTCAAAGGCTAACATAGAGAGTAACTTGCAGTTGGAATCATTTATCCAAAAAGTTTCAGAGGCGTTAATCCCTATAAACCAAAAATAAGAAATTTGTTGTTAGTAATTCCAAACATGTTGCTTGTTGGAAACCTATTTTACCATTTACTCCATCAAATTATCATTATATATGATTTCTGAAAATGATGGTTGCAATTTCAATATTCAGATCATCAAAACTCAACCATTAAAAAAAAAACTCAAATCAAATGGAGGAACAAACTAATATCAAAAAATTTCAATTCAGTCGGAATTATTAGTTTCAGTTAAAAACATAATTAACACATTATTATTCAGACATAAAATCCCCAATTTGGAATGCATACTTGAGATACAAACAAAATACTAAAAAGCAAAGTAAACTCATCAAAAGTCATTACCATAATCTTTCACAATTCCCTTGAGCATTTATAAAACAGTTAGTATGTGTGCTATAAAGTGACTCCAAAGACTTATATGTCCTCATTTTGCGGATTGTTCATAGAAGTCTTGGAAACTGGTGATAGTTGAGCACCCTGGTGCAAACACATAGAACCATGCCTTAAGTACTGCTTCTCATTTACTTACTTCAATGGTCTGACTCTTAGGATTTTGATGCATAATAATGTTTGATTTTAAAAGCTTCCAAGAGGGTTTTGGTGGGTCTGACGAAATTGCATGGTTAATTGAGATGAAAGTCCAATCACACAAAGATGGTCAACAAGTCAACACGTACATACCTATTAGATGATTTTTTTTCCCGATGATCCTAGAAGCAGTAGTCTCTAATTGAGTAGGGTTGTGGTATGAGTTATCTTGAAGAGAAATATGGAGTTATGGTTAATGGAAAAAGAAAGCTGGAGTAAGTACCTGCTAAACCCCTGTGAATCCAGAATTACACCCACGTGCTTGCACTTCATGCCTTCTTCTGTGAAAGGGTTGAGATTAGACGAAGAAACAACGCATCAAAGGGAATCAAGAAAACCAACAAAGGAAAAGAGATTATTGATGAAATACACAAGCAAGATGAGGTTTTTTTAATAAAACCAATTTTGTTCTTCAGGAGGGTGAACAAAACGAAATTGAAGAAGAATCGTTGGATGAGTGAACGAACGCAGATTCAATTTGTAGTAACGTAATCCAAATCTTCAAACATGAAGGCGGATACGGGCAACCCAACATGAGGCGGTGGGGATGGACATTGTGGATCGGCGTACATAGTGTTGTTCCCTTTTATGTCCATGTGTCATTTTTTGAAACCCTATGAACGCGCAGAAAGAACCTAGAGAAAGAATAAGGTTGTATTTAGGAAATCGGTCAAGATCAATCAATGATCAAGCGTGTACAGAGATGAATGGAGATTTGTTGTACCTAAAATTAGTTTTATTTTATTTTATTGATGGTCGTTGGTATTCTTGTGGGGAGGAAGCCATAGATTTCATTTTGAGAATAGGGGAATCGTTGAGTGGATCTGTGAAGAATGTGAAAGTGAAACGTTGTAGAGGGAAAGAAGATACATTTGTGTTAAAGTTGCATCGTTACGGAGATGGGTTACGTGGCGGGACGCGAAATTGTTAAAGTCGGGAACACACGCCCAAAGAAAGGGGTTTCAGAGAGTTTCCACTCGTCATTTGCCAAAAATTAGGGCTTTGAGGCTTTGTTGTTGTGACTTGTGAGCAAGGGAAGGAAAGAGAATAAGCAAGAGGCGTGTCTCGAGTAAAGGCGCCACATGATACACTAGTTGATGAATGGAGGCGTTGGTTGAAGGAAGCGGCAATGGATTTGGTGAAACATGGCCTCCCAAAACATCATCACACGCGCCATACGCGCTCTAATTTTTGTAGTCTAATATATTTATTCATACATTTATTTATATTTTAATACAAAAATTATATGAAATACAACTTTATATAGTCAATTTAGAGTTTAATACATAAAATTCACAACTTAATATAATCCATTTTACATAAATTTATAAATTTAGAGAAGTCAAAGCCAAACTCTACCACTCCCACAACACGCCGTCACCAACCTTTGCTATCTTAGTGGCCATCTTTCTTTCCAATACTGTACATAAACTCATACATTAATAGCTTAAAATATTACATTCACAATTTAATAAACATATTAATTAATTCATTTTGAATTTAATGCAAAACAATTATAAAACTAATGTATTCTTACATACTTATATACATAATATTCATAAAAAACAAAACAAAAAATCGTACAACAATCACATTCATATTTTAACACAAAATTTACAGAAAATTTACAACAAATGCAGTCAATTTCACAACTTAATACAATGAATTATCATTTAGTACATAAAATTTACAACTTAATATAATAAATTAATAATTTAATACACGTAATTTTATATTTTTAACTTAAAGCTTACATTTATACTTTTAGAGTTATAGGCTAGTGCTTATTTCAAAGTTTAATTTACATAATAGTCATAGTTTAAAATTTATATAATTTATTTAAAATTACAGAAAATCATATATGTGTGTAATGCTTCTTTCTTCTCAAAGAAGCAAACACAATATTCATAAAATATTCACAAGTTAATATAATCAATTCAACTTTTAGTACACAAAATTCACAATTTAATACAACAAATTCATAGTTTAATGTATAAAAATTATATATTCACAACCATATTCTCAACTAAAACTTACATTGATACGTTCATATTTAGATACATTTATGTGTTTTAAATTGTGAATTTCTTATATTAAGTTGTAAATAAAATTCATAGCTTAATACAAAAAATTCACAGTTTAATACAATACATTTAAAAATCATTTACAAGTATAATATCATAATTCAGTGTACTAAACAGCTCATTCACAATTTAATATATGCATAAATTATCTTATATTTCAAAAGCCAACATCAAAAGAAAAACATATACATGGATCATAAAATTGGATAACTTATCTTAAATCAACGAAGAAGATGAGTGAGTAATAGAAATATCTTTACTCTACCACCACTGATAACATTAATACCGCCAACTACCAAACGCCAACACCATCCACCGGTAGAAACAACGCCAACATTCTTCCTTTAAAAACCAGATCTGGATAAAAAAAAAGTAGAATTCACAATTTAATATAACATTTCAGACACTAAATCATAACTTAAGTTAATATTTCAGATATTAATTCACAACGTAGTGCATTATAAAAATACACATTCATAGCTTAATAACTCAGATATTCACAAATTAATATATTAAAAACACATATTCACAGTTTAATAACTTATCGAATTTGGTTGAGACATTTTATCAAACACTTTGTGTGCACCAGGCACATCAGATCCATAATTACCACAAAATATCAGATATGAGCAGATATATAAGACGACGTTATATTAACATTTTATACATTCATTCATAGCCTAATTTACCATATTCACTGTTTAAACTTTAAAAAATTCCAACTTAATACATTAATTCATAGACCATTGACTGTTTAATTCACTAATTTATACACCGTTCACAATTTAATACAAAAAAATATACACCATTCACTCTAGCCGGCACCAAAAACCAAAGTTAGATAAAAAATCATATTTGGATATTTAGTAGAATCATTTATTCACTAACTCTCAATTCAATATATCAATTTGTTATAAATTCACTTTTTAATATACTGGTTCAAATTATGAGTGTTTAAAACCGGATATCCAAAAATTCGGATAGTAGATTTTAGATATCCGAAATCGCATTCGAAAATTTGGATATCCGAAAAACAATATACGGATTATCGGATATCCAAAATTGATGATTTGCAGACATAAACTTCCTTTTGTTAATGCTTTGTGTTTACTTTGGCAAAGAAATTAAGACCACCATTAACTTCGTAACACAATTAATAAACAAAAAAAACTAAAGCAATATTATGTACTTTAGCATTAGTAGATCATCACAATGGCTTTTGAAGCTATTTCCTCTTGCTTATTGCACATCTGCTAACTTTTTAGTATATACTTTGCAAACAAACAAAAAAATAAACTAAATCATTATTTTGTAAACAAATTGAAGTCCACAATGAACTTTTCAAATAAACTAAATCTGACATCACAATTAACTTGGCATATAAATTAGAAAAAAGTTAGCATTGCCAACAGACTAATATCACGATGGTTTCATCACTTAAAGAACATGAATAAAAAGAGTAGAAAAAATATCATTCCATCTCAAATCAATAACTATTAACCTAATAATAAATTAGGTTGATGTAATACCTGGAATTGAACACAGCTTGTGCTTGTGATCTAGAAACTTGATAAACTTTTTTTATTTTATTCCTTCTCATATTCCATATCGTCACTTTACAAGGATCTAAACATTGGATCAAAAGTTTTTATTTAGTAAACAATTGATATCTAAAATTTCTTAATCACGGTTCAATAGTTTTTGATTAATAAACAATCGATGTCTAAATTCTCTCCATTATAGAGTTCGATCATATACCTCACTCTTCGGTTTAGATTTGAGTTGTCGAAGGACGGAGACTACAGTGAAGAAGAGGAGCAACAACAGTGGAGACTGCGACTAGCAGAGAAGGGCAGCGAGGGTGATTTTGGCCAGACTTTAAACTTCAATTTAGATCCGATTTGTTGGAGGAGGAAGACGTCGGCGAAGAAGAGGAGCGGCGACAGTGAACGTCACGATTTGTGGAGAAGGACGGTGGTGGTGGATTTTGGTCTGGTGGTAGAGACAACAAAGGGGAATGGGAGAGTTGGGATTTTCTGGAATGATGAAAATGAAGGAAAAAGAACGACGTATAAGATAGGGGAAAGGGATTATGCAAATTGGCTAGTTATTTCACCCTATTTACAATAATGCCACAATTTATTTGTAGCTTAAAATGGTTCTTAGAGGTTCTTAACTTTTAATGGTTCTCATTTGAACCTTATATATATATATATATATATATATATATATATATATATATATATATATATATATATATATATATATATATATATATATATATATATATATATATATATAGGAGTAGGATCAAATGAGAACACCCAAAAGGTTGAGAACGTGATAACAGATCTGAACCATTTAAAAAACTAAATCTAAGGTTATTATCGAATGGGCCATTTGAGTAAAGTTTTAAAAGTTACAGGTACTAAAGTGTAACTTCAAATGGTGATAAGGGTATTATAGTAATTGGATCTTTACCACCGTTGTTTAATCCCTATAATTCCTCAATCACTCACTTATTTCCTTACATTTCCCGTCTCTCTCTGTAAACCTAGATAGGCCTCCACCCTGCATCATTGATCCACCACCAAAAGGGAATTGATGAAGCCAAAAAAAAGGAAAGGGAAACAAGATCTCCAAATTGATGTTGATCGAAGGAGAAAGATTCACGAACAGAGCAGGGATCGGGAGGCATAATCGATTGGGGAATGTTCGATCCTCGTCTGATCGAGTGAAAATGAACGATTGATCTACTCATCACTGGTGCAGAAGAGGCGTCGACCTTCCCCTGATCTACTCCAAATCGATCGACGAGTATTGTGCCAATGTGTCGATTTCCAAAGTGTATCTCGATTTCCAATGTGTCGTTTGAATCGCATACAGGTAATTCGATGCATAAATTGGATGTCAAATATTTGATACATAAATCGCATACAACTTATCTTCTTCCACTATTTGAGCAAATACTTGATTGCATATCGTCTTGGTTACAAATATTCCACACCTACATCTAGATTCAAGAGGCGACATTCTTTTGCATGTGTATGTTGCTCAGGTATGGTACTTTACTCATTTAAATCGACTAATATGGGAAGAAGATAAGTTGTGCACATAAGGTGCTCGATGAAATGCCCGAATTTAGAAAACTAAAACTTGAATGCTTGTTCGATTCTTTCTCAATCTTTTCTTTGATTTTTTTTTCTGACGATATTCAGTGAATGAAAATCAAAGCTAACCTTTTGCTACACCCTCAATGACAAGCAAAAACAATAGAACATTCAAATTTATCTATATTGATGCAAACAAAATTACTTAAATATTTCTATATGTTTGCCATTTCTTTTTTATCTTCCTTTTCTGCAATAATCATACATGAATATAACTATAACCATATATGCAAGCGTTTGTGAATAAATGAAGATGTATATATACATTCCCCATACATTATTATAGTTTGTGAAATGTTTTTTTCTAATATCATTGAACTCATTTTACAGGTATGAATTTAAGAATAACAAAGATCACAAGTGCCTTTGTTTTTTGGTGTGATGTTGGATACTAGCAGAAAATCATAAATCAAAGCTGGTTGAGTCTCACTCTAACTCATAGTAGTTGGATATAAGAGGCATATAGATCAAGAGGGTAGCATGAGACGATAAAAGCAAGATTTGGATGCACTACAAAAGGCAAAAAGCACCAGCATCATTAATCGTTAATGATTACTAGCGATCCAAAGATCAAGAGGTAAGTGTTGAGTCCCTTTCATTAATGATTATAACACTTTGATGCATTAATGATTATAACACGTGATGTAGGTTTTGGATATTAAAGAAGATAAAAGAACCAACAAGATTACTCAAAGATATGGTTTTCAATCTCACCAATTTCTACTAACAGTACAAGTAATATCATATATATTTAAAAATTTTCATACTTCATACACAATGGTCGTTGATAAAAGGTTAAAACTGATGAATTGATCTAGTGATTTTTGTGTTAGGTCCATTGAGAAGAAATAAGGAAACAAAATAGCAATTGGAAGCAAATTTTCAAGAAAAGGGAGCTCGATGTTTCATATATGTATTCTTTTATGTTGATAGAAAAACAACTAACTTATGTATTGTAATTTCATTTTTGATTAGAAGTATATTTCATTTGTGATTGAAATGTATGCAATATGGATTAGAGGTATTTGTATCTTGGTTGAATAAATGATAATCAACATATATTCGTGTTTATCATTTTCTTTTAGATGTAATTTATGTACTATTTTGTTATATTCATTTGTGATTAAAACAATATCCATTTGTGCTATTTGTGAATAACAGTGTATATTCATTTGTGATTGTGAATCGAAGTGTATTAAAATGAGATCGTGAATAAAAATGGATCCATTTGTGATTTGAGGCGTACTAATTTCCTTTTAAAGAAAAAGAAACGGTCATAAACTATTTTTCGGAAAAATCATCATGAAAAAAAATTTATATATATTTCATTAACTAAAATGAACTATTAATTTTTTAGGTAATTAAAATCGTTATCCCTAGATTTTAGGAAATCATTAATTAATATTTATATAAAGTTACTAATATACCCTTATAAAATGATTGGTCTAGAACTGTTCTCGCGTTCTCAACCTTTTAGGTGTTCTCATTTGATATATATATATATATATATATATATATATATATATATATATATATATATATATATATATATATATATATATATATATATATATATATGGCTACATTAAAATGTTGATGGACAACTATTGTGTGAATGTGTGGCTACATTAAAATGTTGATGGACAACTATTGTGTGAATGTGTGGATAATGCTATTTTATAAAAATTACTAAGATAATATGTTGTTTAGTAATGTGAATACGTTCAATCTCACAGAACTATTGTTATTTTAATGGATTCTCACCAATTCTAGTTCATTTTTGTTCTCATTCAAAGTTTTTTATTTATTTTAATTCTTACAGAATACGATTCAATAAACATCCTGATAACATTCTGACAGAATGAGAATAATTAAAAAAACTGTATAATAACCTTATAGACGATTTAATTAGTGAAAATGCTTAATAATTAAAATAATTATATAAGATCGAACGTAATCATATTATCAAAAAACATATTTTCTATGTAATTCTCACTGAATAACATTATCTACACATCCACACAATAGATGTCAATCCACATTTGAACCTACCTATATATATATATATATATATATATATATATATATATATATATAGAGAGAGAGAGAGAGAGAGAGAGAAAGAGAGAGAGAGAGAGAGAGGAGGGTTCAATTGAGAAAAAAATAGGTTGAGAATGGGGGATTCATTCTCAGCCAATCATTTATTTTTGCCGCAAAAGCCTCCAAACGTACCGACGGAAATGAGAAAGGAATGCATGTGTGTTTTCCAACAAACCATGTTTCCTTAAACTATGCTAAGCATTACCTTAATATATACAAAAACATAGTTTTTTCGTTTATTTTTATTTTTATTTTTAAGAAGCTTTTTTATCGAAAAATGATTTTAAATATACCAAAATTCATGATTTTTTATTCTCTACAAATAGACATCCATATTAATATAGTTTTAAGATAAAATATTTTTTTTTTTTATATTTTCAGCTATCGTTATTCATAAGTGAATAAAAATGAATCAGGTTTTTACTACGGTACATTCGTTATTCACTTATGAATAAAAACTATGATTAATTTTTTTTTACAATTTAAGTATCATTCATATATATGAATATAGCATATACTAAACATAATATATTCATATTTAAATATTAGACGATGCATTCACTTGTAAATATTACATAGTATATTCACTTGTGAATGTTAGATGATATATTCACTTATGAATATTAGATGATATTTTCATATGTGAATATTATATAGTATTACATGGTATATCACATGAGAATAGTACATAGTATGTTCACTTGTGAATATTAGATCGTATATTCACTTACGAATAATAGTTGGTATATTTATATGTGCATATTGCACAATATATTAATATGTGAATATTGCACAGTATATTCATACATGAATATTACAAGGTGTTTTCAGAAATATATATATAATTTTTATATGTTATTCACATATGAATAACATACAGACTTGCATATTTGTTTTGTATTTTAATAATCACATATTGATTCAGGTGAGAAAACATATTCATATATGAATATAACGTGGTAATTTAGTTTATGCATTTAATCAAACAGTTGGAGTGTATACAAGTTAACTTTTTTAAAAATGCGATAAATATGATACTTTGACTATTTAAATCTTACAAAATAGTAGATTGGTAGAGAAATATATGAAAATTTTCAAACAAAAAATGATTTGGTCTTTTTCTAACCTTAATTTCGATGTTTTATTTGATGATCGATGTTGAATGAATGATACGAATTGAATTTTTTGTTGATTATCGATGATGTTGATCTAATGATACTGGAAGTATAATTAATCATACATGTTGAAGATATGCTCGTATTCAAGCAGAATTGAAGGTTGGATTGAAAGAGCAAAAAACGAATTTTTGTTGTTAACTGTTGAATGGTGTTGATAAACGTGTTATTGAAGAAGATCGATGATTGATTAACACAGGATGACGTTGATCGATGATTTAATTGAAGAAATCTGGATGATTGTTGAAGGTTGGAGGAGAAATTTGGATGATAACGATCGATTATAATGAATTTCAACTGTTATCTAATTCTCTACACTTACGTATTTGTGATTAAAGGCTATTATATCATATTTACAAATTTGCTACCGTGTCGTTTTATACTTAGATTAAATGAGTGGCTGAGAATGATTCCCCCATTCTCAACCTTTTTTATTTTCTCAATTGAACCCACCTCTCTCTCTCTCTCTCTCTCTCTCTCTCTCTCTCTCTATATATATATATATATATATATATATATATATATATATATATATATATATATATATATATATATATATATATATATATGGAAAAAGTGAATATACATTTCAGCTTACCTAAGTTTAGTACTAAACCTCATGAAAATATGTCGTTTTACTATATAAAGATTGCGGTTAGAGGACTAACGCTTAACACTCGAAGATGTAGATTCAAGATCGACACAATAGTTTTGATAAGGAAGCAAGAATATTGATTATCTTCAACCTTCGTGACAGTGAAAAAAAATAATGTTCACTATGGTGAAGTAATAAACGATAAGGGATAAAAGAAAACACGGATGGTAAGATGATAATGGATGATAGAAATTTTATCGATGATAGTATATTTAAAAAATGAAAACCAACTTAGGTATATATATATATATATATATATATATATATATATATATATATATATATATATATATATATATATATATATATATATATATATATATATATATATAAATTACAAAGAACCCCTATACAATACAATAAAGGAATAACAGCTAAACATATAATTTAACATTGCGATCATAAATATTGTTTAATTAACGTATAAAGAAAGGAAAATTGAGCAAAACTAATAATGTCTATCACGGTCTCTTTATAAAGTAATAATTTTTTAACTAACCGCCTAGTCGGGTACACGACATTTCGGATTTGTATTCTTTATGAGTCAACCACATGGTTAACCTGGCCCATAACTGTATATATAACATGTCGAAGAATCATTCCAAATTCACATTTAGACTTACGGGAGTGTCTACTTTGGACGTTTCGGACTACAAAGACATATTTCGGATAAACAAGTTTCTAACAAATATCGTCTGATAGTGAAGACCTTGAACGTTTCGGGATATGTGTTATTATTTTACTCTCACTATTTCGTTTATGGATTATTATTTGAACCAAAATGCAGCGTGCTTTATATTTTAGATTTGTGATATATTTAAGTTGTTTGAAGTATACGCCGATGGTATTTAGGCTTTTTGTATGAGTTATATTTGTATTAGGAACAACTACTACAAAGAAAATCTTAGAAATCAGTCTTCAGAATATGAAAAACTAGTATACAATCCATAGACCTAATTCTAGAAGACAAAGAACAAGTATGAAACACATACACTTCTAGACCAGGATGATATGCTAGTTTCAATAATTTTGCAGGATGAAAAAATATATATGACATGGTTGTCACTACAACATGAAAACCCAAATTAGGTCGAGAAATAATGGCTAGGCTACAACCTATTCTAACTAAGCGACACTAGTCAGGGCATTATGTTTTGGTCGATGGTTTGATGAACCAATGGTTGTAGAATGTCACCCACTACTATGTTCTTACTTATTATGCAATGAGGTAGTAAGACATCATTGGTATGATGTTAAGGAGTTGGTATTTCTGATAGACGGATACCGTCTCTATTTTGATAAGAGAGTTTTTTTATCTTGTTATTGGTTTGCGATCCGGGAAGTATTTTGCGGCCCGTTTATCGGGTGCAGAAATCTGAAACCGGGTGGTTCCATTTTTCCTGACACCATAATCGCTGAAAGTTTTTGACTTGCAAGATGTATTCAGTAACCCACTTAATTAGTTATCCGATAAATACATAGTCTCGGTATCCACATTGTATATGTTAGAGCAAAGATTTTATGGTAGATTCCTTAGGAAGCAATATACCTTGCATTGGTATCATATTTGGACTACTTTAACAGGTATCAAGTAATTGACATGAAAATTATGATTTTATATTATATTTATTGTTTTTATAAAATGTAAATTTTTATGACACTTATACCGATTGGGGATGAGTAATATAGGATTACACGTATAGACATTTGTTTACTGTTTTTAATAAATAGAGGATCTTTTTCACCCCTACTCGCCCAATAGTCTAAAGACATTCCTATACTGTATATATATATATATATATATATATATATATATATATATATATATATATATATATATATATATATAAAGCCATATACAGTATAGGAATGTCTTTAGACTATTGGGCGAGTAGGGGTGAAAAAGATCCTCTATTTATTAAAAACAGTAAACAAATGTCTATATATATGTCTTTAAGGTGAAAATATTGGATTAATATGCAAAATTGTTTTAACATAATTATGGTTGCTACTTGTTTGACACATTAATTTAATAGATTTGGATCTTCAATTGGTGACGTTTTCATATTGTAGCATGTTCAGTTGTGACATCTCCAAAATCACAACCAGAAAATACCGATTTAATTTATGCTTTTAAAATAATTTTTAGAGTAATCATTTGATTTAAAAGAGTTGCGGAATTCGTTCCAAAAACAAAATATGATAAATAAAATTTATCAAAGCATTCCTTAAAGAAATGTATTTTTATATATAACAAAACTCGGGATGTCATGTTCCGATACAGACACAAAAGCATAAAAAAACATATTATAAGCCTTGCAATACTTATACACAACTACTGACCTATAAACAAAATATCTTCACAGGTTGTCCAACTTATGCTCTCGCGCCACTACCTGTAATACAAATAAAACTAAGTGTGTTAGGCTTGGGAGCCTGGTGAGCATATAGGGTTTTCAACCCACAATAAATAATTATATTTAATTTCACCAACCAACAATAACCCGATTACCCATTCCCGTTATCCTCACTTTACGTCCCTATGACAACAACTATTACAATGGACCTAATCTAGGATTTTCATCGGGACAGACATTACTGCAAAGGGGTTTCCTCGACAATAGATGTCCTAAAGGAAACCATGATGGGATAGAGTACACCGGCGAACACATTGTTCACAGCACCTACAGGTTATGAACCTGTCAGCGTTCCACTGGACTGTCTAGAAAGAGTCTGTGGTCGTCATCCATACTCCGCTAGATGACTAGATCAACAACAACATCGAGGTCTCTCATCATTTTATTTCATCACACGTCCACTGTCTACCCATGTTCTACCCAACATCTTTGTATATATATATATATATATATATATACACACACACACACACACAACATAAAACATGTATAAAACATTCAATCAATAATCATTTCAAATAACACATAACATATAAACACATAGCACGTATTATATAGATAATATTTCGTATTTATGTGTTAGAAGAAAGTAACTACACACTCACTTTATAAGAAGATGATCGGACAGCACTACGGCTCTAAGAGTAGTATTCTTCGGTGAAATTGTGATCTCTTCGCACACCGGGCTTCTCGCAGGCAGAGCTTCGGCTTGGAAACTCTTTTCTTCTCAGGATCTTCGGAGCTTTAGGACTCGCTCCGGGTCTCGGGATGATACCGAGGCTTCGGGGGTATAATTTGCACGTAAATCGAGGTAATAAAGAGCGAGATAGAAGAGATTGAGCAACCAAATTCGACTGGCTTTGTGATCTATTTATAGGGTTGGAGTTGGTCTCGAACGCAGGGCGTTCCCTTAAAACACGGCTCATAGGAGCGGGGTTCCGATCCTATCCCTCATCCGTTGAGTCAGCATCGACGTGGCCAATCCGGAGCCAAGCACTGAATGCGGGGCGTTCCCTCATTGGGATGCGTGCCTCGAACTTCAGAAAATCATAACTCTCGCATATGATCTCCGTTTTCGACATTCTTTATATCTACACGTAGGTGAGATTATGTTCTACAAGTCTCATTTAGACTCCGTCTACAGGTTATGAACCTGTACACTGGTGAACACATCGTTCACAACGCCTACAGGTTATGAACCTGCCAGCGTTCCACTGAACTGTTTAGAAAGAGTTCGTGTTCGTCATTCATACTCTGCTAGATGACTAGATCAACAACAACATCGAGGCCTCTCATCATTTTATTTCATCACACGTCCACTATCTAGCCATGTTATACCCAACATCTTTGTATGTATATATATATATATATATATATATATATATATATATATATATATATATATATATACAACATAAAACATGTATAAAACATTCAATCAATACTCATTTCAAATAACACATAACATATAAACACATAGCACGTATATTATAGAGAATGCATCAGATTTATGTGTTAGAAGAAAGTAACTACACACTCACTTGATAAGAAGATGATCGGACAGCACTACAACTCTAAGAGTAGTATTCTTCGGTGAAACTGTGATCTCTTCACACACCGGGCTTCTCGCGGGCAAAGCTTCTGCTCAGAAACTCTTTTCTTCTCGGGATCTTTGGAGCTTTGGAACTCGCTCCGGGTCTCGGGATGATACCGGGGCTTCGGGGGTATAATTTGCATGTAAATCGAGGTAATAAAGAGTGAGAGAGAAGAGATTGAGCAACCAAATTCAATTGGCTTTGTGATCTATTTATAGGGTTGGAGTTGGTCTCGAACGCAGGGCGTTCCCTGAGCGTTGGGCGTTCCCTTCGAACGCGGCGCGTAGGAGTGGGGTTCCGATCCTATCCTTTATCCATTGATTCAGCATCGACGTGGCCAATCCGGAGCCAATCACTGAACGCGGGGTGTTCACCAATTGAACGCAGGGCGTTCCCTCTTTGGGATGCGTGCCTTGAACTTCATAAAATCATAACTCTCGCATACGATCTTCGTTTTTGACGTTCTTTATATCCACGCGTAGGTGAGATTATGCTCTACAACTCTCGTTTAGACTCTATCAGCTAATTTTGACTTGATTTTTATTATATTAATTTTAGTAGGTCGGGACAGGAAAACTCCGTTAGAAAATCATATCTTCTTCATCTGACATCCGTTTTCGTCTGTCTTTTCACCGTTGGGCTACTATCGACGAGATCTTCAATTCTCAGTTAGATTGTTTCGGCTAGAAATCACTCGATCTCATATTCGAACTTTGGGCTGCATACCGCTAAGTCGAAACTTCGAAAAATCATAAATTCCTCATACGAAGTCAGATTTAGACATTCTTTTTATGCACGCTCTCAGTTTAACATATTATATGAATTTCGTTTAGATCACTAAGACTAGATATCGCTCTATCTTAAATTCATATTTTACGTCATACAACGTCGTGTCGGTTCTGTCGCAAAACTTCGACAAGTCATAACTTCTTCGTTATACCTTGGAATGCCGAAATTCTTTATATTTTCAGAAACCTTTCCACAACCACTACGTCTTCATGTATCGATATCAATTTTATCTAACATTTTATGTTTACGATTATTTTTATTCTTAATTCATTTAACCCACACAATTAAGAATAAAACATATAATACTTAAATAATACATTCTTATTATTTCAAAATTAGTTACAAAGTTTAACCTATACTATTACATCAACATTAATGTGTAGCCTAGACACACGAGCGTTATATCAGTACCCCAAACGGGGTATGATTCCTTGGAAAGTTTCACAGCTGAGGATAAGACAGTTTGGGTAGGCCGAATGTGTGCTTGTGCTTTAAGTTACTATGGTATGCATGTTACCTCTAATTTTCTATAACATGCTACGATATAATATGATATCATTAAGATTTATTTCTTATCATTATCATACATACTTATAAAGCTAGCATTTTTTCTTGAATCTCATGCATTTGAAACCCCCATTCTTTTTTCCTTTCACCACATTCATTTGAAACTCCCATGACTTTTCAATTTCTTTATAATAATAATTATAATTTGGTAATTAGGTTAAATAAATATCAAATCTAAAGTGTATTCATATATAAACTAAATTTCAATACTAAAATAAAATCTTTAATTCTACTTATAAGATTATGTTTTTTAACTTTTAATATATTATACTTAATTTATTAGTTTTAATATATTGTTTGATGTAAACTATTATCATTTTAAAGGTATAATTTTTGAGCAATTTGTATAAAATACTTAAATTATTAATTAAAATATAATATTATAGGCTCAACTTAAATATAAATTTTATTTAACTTAAACAACCCAAAGATTATTTTATAAATAGTTAAAAGTGATAAATTGTAGTGTCTTTCTAATAATGATTGTAAGTTGGTTAATAAGGTTAAATAAATATCAAACCTAAAGTGTAATCATAAATAGACTAAATTTCAATTTTAAAATAATATCTTTACTTCTATTTATAAAGTCATGTCTTTAAATCTTAACAAATTATATTTAATTTATTAGATTTAAAATGTTGTTGCATGTAAACCATTATCAGTTTAAAGCTACAATTTTTGAACAGTTTGGACAAAATACTTAAATTGTTAATTTAAATATAACATTACAGTGTCAATTTAAATATAAAGTTTAGTTCCACTAAAAAAACCAAATAATATTTTGTAAATAGTTAAAAGTGATAAATTATAGTGATAAATGCAAAAACTAAATTGTAATATCAGTTTAACTAAAATATTTCCTAAATATATTTTTATAATCGGTAAAAATTTTCAAATAAGTAGCTTAAAATAACTTATAATAACAATAGTTAAAAATAACTCTATATAAATGATTATAATGTTACCTTTAAAATCAAAAAATAATGTTTGATGTTTTAAAAAATTATAATGATAGAAATTAAAACATTAAGCAAATAAATTTTAAAAAATTAGTTAAAAATAACAATTATAAATAATATTAAACCATATATAATATTTAATTTTATTGATGTGTAACTCGCGAGTAGAAGTCATTTAAACGATTGAGATTATGACGTTATAATAGATTTATATATTATCATATAATTCAAAATAATCAATATATTATATCAAATTAATATACAAATTATTATATCAAATTTAACAACAACGTTAGTGTTATATTTTAAAAAATATATGTTTGTAAAGACTTCAACTATATAAGTGTTTCTGTGCATTATAATGTCAACTCTAAATTTCAGTTCCATTTAAAAAAACTAAAAAATATTTTGTAAATAGTTAAAATTGTTAAATTGTAGTGATAAAAGCAAAAACTAAATAGTAATATGAATTTAACTAAAATATTTCTAAAATATATTTTTATAATCGTTAAAAGTTTCCAAATAAGTAGCTTAAAATAACTTACAATAACAATAGTTAAAAACAATTCTATATAAATGATTATATTGTTAGCTTTAAAATAAAAAACAATGTTTGATGTTTTAAATAATTATAATGATAGAAATTAAAACATTAAGCAAATAAATTTAAAAAAATTAATTAACAATAAAAACAACTATAAATAACATCAAATCATATATTATATTTAATTTTATTCATGTGTAACTCGCGG
The DNA here is from genome assembly GCF_051521515.1 of Lactuca serriola. Lineage (NCBI taxonomy): Eukaryota > Viridiplantae > Streptophyta > Magnoliopsida > Asterales > Asteraceae > Lactuca > Lactuca serriola. The sequence continues at coordinate 205,190,069 of NC_136409.1, forward strand.
GAAGAAGTCATTCAAACGATTGATATTATGAAGTTATAATAAATGTATATATTATCATATAATTCAAAATAATCAATATATTATATCAATTTAGTATATACAAATTATTATATTAAATTTAACAACAACGTTATTGTTATATTTAAAAAATCATATATTTGTAAAGACTTCAACTATATAAGTGTTTCTGCGCAACGCGCGGGCATTCGCCTAGTATACTTATAAAGGAAGCATTTTTCATTTCACCATATTCATTTGAAACTCTCATTCATTTTTCCTATTACCACATTAATTTGAAACTCTCATGACTTTTCAATTTTTTCTAATAATGATTATAAGTTAGTTAATACGGTTAAATAAATATAGAACCTAAAGTGTAAATATATATAAACTAAATTTCAATATTAAAAGAATATATTTCTTCTACTTATAAACTTATGTTTTTAACTTTTAACATATTATACTTAATTTATTAGGTCTAATATGTTGTTGTATGTAAACCATTATCATTTTAAAGCTACAACTTTTGAACAATTTGTATAAAATTCTTAAATTGTTAATTTAAATATAACCTTACATGATCAACTTAAATATAAATTTTAATTCAACTTAAACAATCTAAAGAATATTTTATAAATAGTTAAATGTGATAAATTGTAGTGTCTTTCTAATAATAATTATTAGTTGGTTAATAAGGTTATATAAGTATCAAACCTAAAGTGTAATAATAAATAAACTAAATTTCAATATTAAAATAATATATTTACTTCTAATTATAAAGCTATGTCTTTAACTTTTAATATATTATACTTAATTTATTAGATTTAATATGTTGTTGTATGTAAACCATTATCAATTTAAAGCTACAACTTTTGAACAGTTTGGACAAAATACTTAAATTTTTAATTTAAATACAGTATAACATTATATGGTCAACTTCAATATAAATTTTAGTTCCACTTAAATAACTCAATGAATATTTTGTGAATAGTTAAAAGTGATAAATTGTCGTGCTAAATGCAAAAACTAAATTGTAATATCAATTTAACTAAAATATTTCTTAAATAGATTTTTATAATCGTTAAAAGTTTGAAATAAGTTGCTTAAAATAACTTCCAATAACAATAGTTAAAAAAAAACTCTATATAAATGATTATATTGTTACCTTTAAAAAAATTGTTTGATGTTTTAAATAATTACAATGATAGAAATTAAAACGTTAAACAAATAAATTTAAAAAATTAATTAATAATAACAACAACTATACATAACATTAAACTGCATATCATATTTAATTTTATTCATGAGCAACCCACGGGTAAAGGTCATTCAAAAGATTGAGATTATGCAGTTTTAATAGATGTATATATTATCATATAATTCAAAATAATCAATATATTATATCAACTTAGTATATAAATTATTATATCAAATTTAAAAACAACATTATTGTTATATTTAAAAAATTATATATATTTATAAAGATTTCAGCTATATAGATGCTTCTGCACAACACGCGGGCATTCGCCTAGTTTGAGTATAATCTTCAGATAGAGACTTTACAACCGATTTACTAGGAGTGTGGTGCTTTATGGGGCTGATAGTTGGCCATCGATAAACACAACTGATTTAGCTTTTTGATGTGTTGCTTTGAGTATTGTTGTAAACAAATTTTTGGCTTTATAATATAAAAAATGTTATGGAAGAAGGTATTTCTCTAAATCTAAGAAGATGCATATTCGTACAAACATGACTAATGAATTTTTTAGATTTAGATCACTATAAGTTCCATGTTTATATTTTTCTGCATTAACATTCATCTTAAACACAAAGAGTAACGCCGTTTCAAAAAAAAAAGAAAAAAAAAAAAGTAACGATGCGAGGGAAACGTGGATCACCAACATATCAGACTCGGGACAATATATGTATATGTTGATGTATAGAAAAACAATCGAATTGATATGGTAATGAAAGACCAACAATTTGAAAGTAGCCAAAAATTCATTGTAAATATTACATAAATACATGAAGATGTAATCTCCAAACCTTTTATGTTGCTACTTTTAACGATAATAAATGATGACTGTACGTATACATGGTTGAGTTGAGTTATAGTACCATGTGAAGTTGTGAACGAGTAAAACAAAAATATTCTTGTGGAAAATTGTATATTGCGAATCACTAATCATTATCGAGTCTATTATGCGTGCAAGGTAAATTTATCATAATATTTTTACAAAAAATAAATTGATGTCGATATGTTTTATGTCAGACCAAACATTATCGCGAATTGGCATTCGTTGATCACGTTTATTGTGATCCTCTGCTTAAATTCCGATAAATCTCAAAGTAAAATATTTTAATGAATAACTTTTTTTTTTATATTAGTTTTTCAAGCACACATATTTTAATAGGCTAAAATTATATGCGTGCTGCCCAAGTTCAACAGGGGTTTATTCGGAATATTTTAAACCGCCGTGGCGATGAAGACGGATGTGACCTACATACACCGTTAGATCAATGCTGATCCAGCGGTCGACAGAAAAACCCTACACATATAAATTTCCCAATTCCCTTTCTTCTCTGCACGCTGAGTTTTTCTGCTCTTCGGTGGTTCTCTATTTCTTCATCGGAGAAAATCAAGGTTTGATTTCTTCGATTCTTTATCTCTGCTTCATTGTTTAATTATTCATTAAGTTCCTTATTCCGTTTATTCATTTGAACTAATCGTTTGATCTGTTTATTGATTATTTTGTCGTAAACTTATGGAACTATAAGTTTCGATCATGTGTAGTTATCTACTCATGTTGATCATATTCTTTATTGACGAGTTTATCTTATCGTTGCTTTGTTTTTCATAATTTTTAGCTGTGTAATCATAATTTTAACTGTATGAAGCTTTTTTGATAGCTAGTATTTCGAGATACATAATCAATGATTATATGATATCTTCAGATCCTTTGAGTTTGATCACTTCGTTTCGTTGATGTTGATTATTTTGAGATCACATTTATTCTTTTACGTCTACATGTTGATTTACGGATTATTAAGTAGTACTTACTATGTAACGTATGATCTTCGATTTTAATTCTAAATACTAAATTAGTGTTTTTCATTCATATTTGAAGTTCTTATATCTGTCCGCTGTTTCTATCCACCATGATTTTGTTTGAAAAAGTGTAGAACGCTATTGCCGATGCTCGATTTCCTTTGAAATATATAAAATATGCTTTAGTTTTAATATTCTGTAACTTAACTTTACCTCCAATGCATGCGATTATCATATTGGTTTTCATTAAATTTACGTTCTGTTTTCTGGCTTTTCTCTAATTCTAGCAACAAACTCAGTTTCACCATGGGTAAAGAGAAGGTTCACATCAACATCGTTGTCATCGGCCATGTCGACTCCGGAAAATCAACCACCACCGGCCACTTAATCTACAAGCTAGGAGGCATCGACAAGCGTGTGATCGAAAGATTCGAGAAAGAAGCTGCTGAGATGAACAAACGTTCCTTCAAATACGCATGGGTCCTCGACAAACTCAAAGCTGAACGCGAACGTGGTATCACCATTGACATCGCTTTATGGAAATTCGAAACCAACAAGTACTACTGCACAGTCATCGACGCCCCTGGCCACCGTGACTTCATCAAGAACATGATCACCGGAACTTCTCAAGCCGATTGCGCTGTCCTCATCATCGACTCCACCACCGGTGGGTTTGAAGCTGGTATTTCCAAAGATGGTCAAACCCGAGAACACGCCCTTTTAGCTTTCACACTCGGTGTCAGGCAAATGATCTGCTGTTGCAACAAGATGGATGCTACTACTCCGAAATACTCCAAAGCTAGATACGATGAAATCGTTAAAGAAGTTTCTTCATACTTGAAGAAAGTCGGGTACAACCCGGAGAAGATTCCATTCGTTCCAATCTCCGGTTTCGAAGGCGACAACATGATCGAAAGGTCAACAAATCTTGACTGGTACAAGGGCCCCACTCTCCTCGAAGCACTCGACCAACTCAACGAACCAAAACGCCCATCCGACAAACCCCTCCGTCTCCCTCTTCAAGACGTTTACAAAATCGGCGGAATCGGAACTGTTCCAGTGGGTCGGGTCGAAACCGGTGTTATCAAACCGGGTATGGTAGTCACCTTCGGTCCAACCGGGCTTACAACTGAAGTCAAATCTGTTGAGATGCACCACGAGGCCCTTGTGGAAGCTTTACCCGGTGATAATGTCGGGTTCAATGTGAAAAACGTGGCTGTGAAGGATTTGAAACGTGGGTATGTTGCTTCGAATTCGAAAGATGACCCGGCTAAGGGTGCGGCTAGTTTTACTGCTCAGGTTATTATTATGAACCACCCGGGTCAGATTGGAAACGGGTATGCACCGGTTCTTGATTGTCATACTTCTCATATTGCTGTGAAGTTTGCTGAGCTGTTGACTAAGATTGACCGGAGGTCTGGTAAGGAGCTCGAGAAGGAACCTAAGTTTTTGAAAAATGGTGATGCGGGGATGGTGAAGATGATTCCGACTAAGCCGATGGTGGTGGAGACTTTCTCGGAGTATCCTCCGTTGGGTCGGTTTGCAGTTAGGGATATGAGGCAGACGGTGGCTGTTGGTGTGATTAAGAGTGTGGACAAGAAGGATCCGACCGGGGCTAAGATTACCAAGGCGGCGGCTAAGAAGAAATGAACCGCCGGTTCGTTTATGGATTTGGATTTGAGAGTGAGTTTTGGTTTTTTGCTTTTGAGTTTGTTTATGATTTTGGATTGTGTGTTTCCTTTTTGTGGTTGGTGTCATCTTTTACCGCTGTTTCTTGGAACGGTGGTTCTGTTACGTTTCCGGGTTGATACTTGGGTGCTTGACAGACGGTGGCACAGGTTATGGTCGTTGGTTTGGTTGTGATGAAGTGTTTTATTTTCATATTTTGATTTTGATGAACAATATATTTGTGTGGGTTGTTTAGTGACAATAATACTTGGTTGTTTTTAATAGTTTGTTGCCTGTTTGATGTATTTTTTCGTTTTTACCACTTAATTTTTGCTAAATGATATTGTGGTCCCTTAACTTGCAAAAAATCAACAAACCATATCAAATTAAGAAAATTAGATTTTTTGTCATGTTCAACTGTAGTTTTTTTAATAAGGATTATTTGAAAAAAGATTTTACAATTAGAAACAGTTGTTAAATTAGTAAAATAAATGAACATCGAATTTTAAAAAAACATTAAGATAGTATTAATTTTTTTTTTAAAATTATTAACTATATATATGATTAGTGTTTAAACGTTAAAAGTGTTATTTAAATATCTATTTATATTGTTAAAATAACACTTTTTATAACTATATATGGTTAATATTTCTTTTAAAAAAAATGTTTTACTAATGTTTTTTTAAAAGTTTTAAGGTGTTGTTTTTTTTTTAATTTTTACTTTATAACTATATGTTTAATCATTTTTTTAAATTTTATAATTGTATTTGTATTTTTAACAAAATATAAAAAAAAATAGATAGAATATTTAATAAAATCATGATGATGTGACAAAAATAGAAAGATTTAAAATAGTTAATAAAAATTAGATGTGTCCGTAGAAAACAGTTACAACAAATAACTCTTTTGACTAGTTGTTTTCTTATGTGGTATAACTCTTGACATTATATGTTTTATGGTTATTATTAAAAATAATCTAATAAATTTAATAATATTATTGAGTAGTGGTATGTTTAATTATTCAAAATTTACTTGTATAACCCCTATACTTATAGCTAGGGATTCCAACATAATCACTTGAACACTTAATTAATAGAATAGTTATCATGTTCATATTGATTGAACAATGTTAAATCATTATGTCATTTTATCGATTTTTTTTTCTATTTTCTTGTGTAACATCATATCTTTGAGCATTCGATATATAATTATAAAATTTTATTAAAATAATAGAAACAAAATAATTGTTAGATGTTATAATTAAATCTTAAATAGTAAAATAACTATCAACTTTAAGTAAAATATTGATGTTTAAACCTTATATTTATATTTTCGGTTCAGACTCATGATATAAATTAATTAATAATGATATCTAGAATAAGATATCTAAAATAATTTATATACATGAATTCAGTATTTCAAAAATGTCATTTTCAACTAATTAAATTTCATAATAACTTTTTTTTTTTAATTTATGTCTTTCAAATTTTGACATGTATTAATGATTTATTTATACATAATTGATTTATATAAAAAGTTTTATAAGTTATATCTCTTAAAATACAAGATATGACAAATATTTTTTATTATATAGTATAAATATAGATTTTCTCAAGCACTATTTATATTCCCAAATACCTCATTTTTACAATTATAGCGTAAGATTAAACAACTTATCGTACTTTATTTGAATATAAGAGAATTGATTTATCCACGATTTTATCCATCCATAAAAAATATTATGTATTGGTAATTCTACTCTTGATTTTAATTTCCACATATTGAAGACATAAAATTTTAGGATTAGAAATTCTAAAAGACGCACGATGAACAACCGACGTTGGTTTTTTCAGCCCACTCCTAAACAATAACTCCAAATTTGATGTTTGATAGTGCTTTGCAGCCCTTTCTGAAACGATAACTTCAAGGAATGAACGATTAAGTGCAACAATCTTCTTTAAGCAAAACCGAATCCAATTATGTTGTTCCCAATTCACAACCTATGTTTAACGAATACAACCCAAAAATTCTAATGAACATATGATCAAACAGTTGATATGCAAGATAATAGCAGTGTATGGTTTTAACATGTAACGTTTTTTTATCCCTTCCAAAACAAATAGCGAGTAATGCATGCCAAAAAGTTGCAAATAACTTAAAGAAATTGAAGAGGCAAATCTAAACAATAGAGCAGAAGAAAATTATAATAGACTCATACATGTCAAATAAAGGACAATAAAGTCAACAATAAAATCGATAAATTGGAAGATCGATAATTACAATGCTTAAAGCCTGAAGATCGATGATGGAGAGCTTGAAGCTTAATGTCAAAAGATCGGTGTTGGAGTTTTAGACTCTAAAACGGATGACGATGGAGAGCCTGATGATTGATTGATAATTTCAAATGTAATTTGGGCTAAATTGTTGATAGAGGCATTACAAGAGATGTTTCAAAGGTTAGGTTATGAACTATTGGTCATGTGTGCTTGAAACAAAAGATGTTTTTCTCTATTCAATATTTACAAATTAAAATCAAAGGCATAATTGTCAATATATAACATTTTATGTGGATTGATAAAAACATTAGGTGGATAAATCAACTCCCTTTGTATAAAGGAAGTCCTCAAAATTGGGATTTTACTAATAACGATATGTTTGGTAAAATTATATGGTAGTTGAAAATTTTTTTATTTTGGAAAATCTACACTAAAATCCTCAAGTTTTTAAACAAACAAAAAAAAAAAAAAAAAAAAAAAAAAAAAAAAAAAAAAAAAAGATAGGTTATCCTAAAATCATTATTTTGTCTATTAAAATAGGAACTTTTCATGTATGCCATTTAGCAAGGTTTTTTTCACTCTTAAGTCTTAATCGTTTACCAATTCTTGATGTGATTTGTGAAAGCTAAGTCAGATAGTAACTATTTATGAAACTTCTTATATTCTCATTTTTTAAGAGCATGCATGTGCATCCTTCTCTCTTTTTCTCTCTACCACCACACACACCCTCACCTCACCTCACCCAACCCTACTTTTCATATTTTTCATAAATCCATCATACCTATAAACTAGGCCAAAAGCATCACCATTGTCGTCGTCTCTGCATTCCCTGGAGCCTTAAAAGGAAAAAAAAATTACTTCAATCCAAACGAAACATCATGAAAAAAGAAACTAATGCAAACTTTAATCCAATTTAACCTTCAGTGTAGACAATACAAATTCAAAGACATAGAAATCGTCATAGGTTACTTCTAAAATAACTTAAAAACAATGAAGTGTTATAAGACTTTTTTTACAAAGAATCTTGGTTCACATATTCATTTTCATTAAAGTCTTACGTCTAGATATCTCACAAGCCATAAGGTGTTATCATAAACTTGAGTGAAACGAATGAGAGAAAGAGAAATGTGCAAAAGATTGATTCATTACTACTGTACAAATTACAATGAGCAATCTATATACAAAGGGTTGATTAAATAATTTTTCTAACCAATCTAACAAACTTTCAATTAGTAAAAGATGAAACTACTCCTAGACTTCTAACTAACATAATTGTTGAGTTACCGAGTCTTTCACCCCCCCCCCCCCCCATCTCGATCTATAGACCGTAAATACAGATTGGAAACAACTTTGTCATTTAATACTCCATTCAAAGACTTAGTAAAAACATTGGTTGGTTGATCCTCAGATTTAACATGTGACAAAGCGATCAAACCCTCTTGTAACTTTTCTTGTATAAAATGACAGCCAATTTCTACGTGTGTGGTTCTTTCATGAAACATGGGATTTAAAGCAATGTATATGGCAACTTGATTGTCACATTTTAGAGATATTGGACAAATATTGGAAACATTAAGCTCATTGAACAATCTACTTAACCAAACTAATTCATAGCAAATTCTTCTCATGGACCTGTAATATGCCTCTGCAGAAGATAATGAAATTGTCAACTGTTTCTTTGATTTCCATAAGATATGGGCCCCACCAAAGAGTATAAAAAAGCCACTAACAGACTTCTCGGTGATTGGACAAGAGGTTGAGATGGTGTCTGATTGAACTGGCTCAAGTGTTGAACAATATATATGAGGTCATTCCTTGTGTCTAAGAGAAAATTTAATTTACCTATACGATGACTATATACAGTGGGATCAGGTAACGGGTTATCCATAATTGGTATGAGATTAAATTTAGAAGGAACAAGTGTAGAAACAGAGGTTGCATATTCCACGGAATAAAGAGCCAAAAACTCTTTGATGAAATTTACTTGATGAACAATCGTTCCATCAGATGCTGTTTTGAACTTAGGTCTAAGAAAAAAATTGATTTGTCCCAAATCTTTAATCTTAAACTGGATATCAAGAAAAGTATTCAATTTTGAAATATCTTCTAGATTGTTTCCAGTTACTAGTATATCATCAACATATACATCAACTATAACAATTGAATCACCATATTTCTTTAGAGACTAGGAATAATCATTTTAAGAGTGGGTATAACCTTGTATTATTAAAGCATCATAAAGTTTAGAGCACCATTGTCATGGAGGCTTGTTTGAGACCATATAAGGAATTTTTCAATCTACAAACAAGACTAGGTGATTTAACTGACAATCCATGTGGCACTTTCATCTAAAATTATTCATGCAAGTCACCATGAAGGAAGGCGTTATTGAATCTAGCTATTGAATAAGCCAACCTATATTGATAGCTAGTGAGACAATGCATTTGATAGTGTGAAACCTTTGGCAACAAGCCTAGATTTTTTCCTCTTAATGGAACCATCTGCTATGTATATAGCTTTAAAAACCCATCTACAAGAAATGGGTTTCTTGCCTTTATGGATGTTTCACAATGTACCATGGTTTGTTTTCAATAAGATCTTGAAGTTCCTTTTACATGGAATTTTCCCAATTTTCATCTCTTTTAGCTTGATGATAAAAGGCAGGCTCAAGAGCTTGTAGTTGAGAATGAAATACACAGGCATCAGGTGGGACAGTTTGTGTATTGAGAGCAAATTTGTCATCCAGAATGCATAGATTGGTAATTGTGTGACAACATAGATGATAAGGTTCCACATTATTGCATACAAAATCCTGATACCTTGCAGGAGCTCTATGAACCCTTGTTAGTCTTCTGGTACCATCAACAACATCAAGAGTTAGAGATAGAGGAGCAGAAGACTAATTAGAAGAAACATCGTCATTTTGGGACAGCAAGGTAAAATTCAAATCTAAAAAATATGTTGAATTAATAGGTATATAAGAAGGAATGGAAGGGGCATTTGGCTTTGATAACGAGTGTAAAGAGAATATGTCTTCAAAGAAAACAATATCTCTTATGATATGAACATGTTTGTTCACAAGATTTAAAACCTTGTAAGCCTTATGTCCAGTTGGATATCCCAATAAAACACATGGATGAGACCTTGACATAAACTTGTCCCTGCCAACTAGAGATGTAGAGGTAAAACAAAGGTATCAAAAAACCTTTAAATGAGATAAATCAGGCTTTTCTTTCATGATTTGTTAATAAGGAGTAGAATGTTTAAGAACTTTTGTGGGTATTCTACTTATAAGATGAACTACAATCTTAATGCATTTAGTCTAATAAGTATTACATAAATTATATTGAAAATACAATGATCTAGCCACCTCAAGAATGTGTCTGTGTTTCCTTTCTACCAAACCATTTTGTTGAGGTGTTCGAGGGGTTGATTTTTGATGTACGATTCCCATGGATTGAAGAAAAGTTGTCCCTTCATGACTAGAACCAAGCTCAAAAGCATTTTCAATTCTTATGACTTTTACACCCCTATGGAACTGATTTTGAACAAAGGTAATGATTTTTTTTATCATAGTGAATGCATAACTCTTGTTACTTAATATATGAACTCACGTATGTCAGCTAAAATCATCCACCATAGTAATGAAGTATTTAAAATTGTCATGAGATAAATTCTTGTATGGTCCCCAAATATCAATGTGAATGAGATCAAAAGGATAAAATGTTGTAGAGATACTCGTGGGAAAAGGAAGTCTATGTTGTTTTGCTTTAAAACAGATTTGACATGATTCAAGATTATGATTATGTGCATTATCAACAAGAGAAAGAAAATGCAGTTTATTGATAGGAAGTGACCAAATCTTCTATGATATAGAACAACATTAAAAGTAGTTTTTATTACATTGAAAGAAGAATCATGAACATGATTCAGTACAGAAAAACAGAAGGAAAGATCTTTATGTATTACATCATGATCAAAAGCATAGAGATCACTTAATATTTTACAAAAAGTTCCAAGAGCAACTTTATTTTTTACTAAAATGTCCTGCAACAGACATTAAGAATTAGTAAAGATGGTAAAAATTTTAAATAAGATGTGAGTTTGGGGATAGAAACAATATTGTATTTGAAATAGGGCACATAAAGAACATTTAGAAGGGTGAGAGACTCATGCAATTTGAAATTACCAATAAAAGAAACAATAGCATCATTTCCCTTAGGAAGATCAATGAATTGAGTCTGTAAAAGTTTGAACAGAGAAGAGAAAAGAGATTTGTTGGAGCATATGTGGTTTGTTGCTCCAGAGTCAACTATCCAGGACAAATGTTGTTTTAAAAATGGTGAAGACTTGTAAACATTTACAACAAATATTTTAAAATCAAAAGGTTTATGTCAAATCTTCTAATTTTCAGAACCAATTAAAATTTTTCTTTACGCTTTAAAAATCATTTATTTATATTTGCCGAAAATCCTAGTACAAATTATCATTTTGTTTTTAAAATGTTAAAATCCTAAGGATGTCATAATCACCACAGATACATAAGTTACAACGTAAAGACTTGATTGTCTTGAATACTATTGAAGGTTGTCTCTTAGTCACTCAGCATCCTAATCAAGTTCTAGTAGCTTAAGTCCTAATACCTGTGACACATATAAACTGAATGGGTTAGGTTGGGGAAACCTAGTAAGATACATAAGGATTTCAATCCCAAAATATTGATATGATAATATTCTATAATTATTATATCTACAAAACTGTAACACCCGACTCAAGGTATTTTTCATTTTGACCCTTAGTATATAAATGTTTTGCAAGATTGGTCCCTAATGTCGTTTAATAAAGAATGAAGGGTTTGCGCGTACGTTGGGCGTATATTTGGTACGCATGGCATATGTGGTCATGGGACAAACACTAATTTTTAAGGTTTGGACCCTACATAAGCAACCTTATGCCCAAGGTTTTCTCCTTACCAGCCTCCATAGCCCCCTTTAAGTCTCATTTTGAAACCCTAGCCCTCTTTTGAGTGTTCTTGAGCCTTATTGTGATTTTGTGGTGTTTGTGGGTGGTTCTTGGTGGTGAAGGAAGTTCCTTGGAGAAGGAGTGGTGCATTCAATCCCTTGGATCCAGATTCTACACCCCCTTGTGCATCTTTTTAGAAGGTATCAAGTTCATACATTGGAGTTCCTTATTCTAGATCTCATTATGTCCTTGTTTATGCATTTATTTGTCCCAAAACATTGGTCTTATGGAGTATGGACTACTCTAGATCAATTGAGCAGTCCTTTTGAACATTTTATAGTGCTTGAAGTCATAAAAATCAGATCTTAAGGGATAAAGTTCACCCATGCTTGAGTTGTTGGCCTTTTTATGTGATTTTGAAGCTAGGGTTTAGCGTTGGGTCCCATTAAGACATGCAAGTGAGTAAAATTGCCAGCTTTATGGATTAAGACCTTAATTAGATGTAGATTTGAGGTTTGGATGTTAAGGTCTTAAGGGATTAAGACCTTTGGATAAGGATTGGGACACTTACCGGTATGTTGGGCGTACTTCCGAGTACACTGTGCGTATTGAGTTTGAAGCCTGTTTTTGGTCAACCTGAGTACGCGGGGGGTACAGGTTAAGTAAGCGGGGGTACTACCAACTGTAGCCCTAGAATGATTTTTGGACCATTTTAAGGGTTTGGGCTTGGATTGACGGAGTTTAGCCTTGAGGGGTAAATGGTCTTTTACCCTAGGAATCGGGATTATGGATTTGTTCATCAGTCATGGTTAATGAATTAATTATTAATTAGAGTATTATTTGATCATATTTAGTGCATGGATTTTCTAAATCAGTAGCCTGAGCATCTATTTGATTGTCAGCGGATTAAGGTGAGTCTCCTTACAGTGTTTGGTGGGTCGAAGGCACCCATGACGGCCCATGGACTATTATTATTAGTATGCTAACCGTTTGTGTGACTCTTGCATGTATTGTTTGTGTTTGTATGTATGTCGGGCGGGGCCCAATGCCAGGCAAGGGCTGATGAGTGCGTCATGTAGCACCTGGGTCTTGGTACATATTTCTTTCTAAGTATTTTGCATTTTTGGCCTTGGACTCGGCGAGTTGAAGGACCAACCCGCTGACTATAAGCGGGACGGGACGCGGGATTTAAGTGATGAACTCGACGATTCGGGTCCCGGACTCGACGAGTAGACCTTGTATGGACAAAAACCCTAATCTGAGGGTTTGCACCCTATTTAAACAATGTTATGTCAGTCACAATGTCCCTTATGCTCCAAGAACACCTCTCATTGAAACCCTAGCCGTTATTGAAGCAATCTAAGCCTTGTTGGTGGATTTTGGTGCTTGTGATCTTAAGAAGTAAGGAGAAAAGCTTGAGAAGCAAGTAGAGACCAAGGGAACCCAAGTTTGTGCACCTTCTACAGTTCATTGAAGGTAAAAAGTTGTAACCTTGCTCTTTCATTTGTTAGATCCCTTTTTGGGGAGATTTAGGGCTTTTATAAGCCATTTTTTATGGCCAGCCATGAATGCAAACATGGTTGGGGGTTAGAGCTTCTGAATCACGTCATTAAGGGAGTCACAAGGAAGTTGGGGACTGCTTTTGCACCCATGAAAGGTCCCATGCATCATAAGAGCTTGTTTTATGTCTTTTTGAGCTCAAAGTCCCATGCAAGCACGTAAAGTTTGTAACTTTACGTGCTAGATCGATTGTAGAAGCTTGGATCTATCTTTTGATCAAAGGTTGTACATCAAAAATCGAGGATTTAGAGTGTGGACGTGACCGACTCGACGAGTCCGTTCCTGGGACTCGACGAGTCCAAGGTTTTGAGTCCCATATCTATTGAAAGTCAAAAGAACTCAGTTGAGTGGTAAAAGGGTTGAAACCGGACAGAAAGAGTGACCCAACGCATTGGACATAATTTTAGACCTGGAGTTCATGGGACTCGACGAGTACTAGAACAGACTTGGCAAGTCCAAGGCAATCTTCTTAAGATTGAAGATGAACTCGACGAGTTGTTTATGCAACTCGGTGAGTCGAGGACAGGACTTGTTCATCTGATAAAGGTGGACTCGACAAGTGTTCATACAACTCGGTGAGTCGGATGAGTTTTATGCGATGGTCATACAAGAGAGGAACTCATCGAGTCAATGCCAAACTCGGCGAGTCGAGACGTAGATAAGGACAAGTAAAGGGTTAGGGACTCGATGAGTTGATTGCCCAGCTCGGCGAGTCAGGTCAACTTGAAGTTGGCTTTGACTGGACTTGGACTAACCCTGTTTAGGGTTGCGTGTGCTCTGTGTTGACTTAAAGGTTGTTGTGTAGGAATCGAGGAGTCGAAGGGAGTCGACTTGTGCGCCGAGGATAATTAAAACACTGCATTGTAGCAGCGCATCACACACACATGGTTTCCGCATTGAGTTTATGGGATTGTACTATGATTTTCATTACTTTTGATGTCATGCTTTGAGAGACAACATTATGATTCTGTAAGGTGTTGTTTTATCGACAATGTTTTGGTAAAATGTTTATTAAACATATTAATTAAAAAATGAAATTTTCGGGCTTGAATTTTGGGATGTTACACGTCAGGTGGGGCCCATCGCATGCTACTAACATATCTGTACAGGGTGGGGATCGATGAATATCTAGTGAGGCCCGGTGTCAGTCGGGGCCCGATGGATGTAGGGTGAGGCCCAATGTATGTATGATATGTATGGTATGCGGTATTTTGAGGAACTCACTAAGCTTTGTTCTTACATTTTTTAATATATATTTTAGGTACTTCCAGATGTATGGGGGAAAGGCTCAAGATGATCGCATTGCACACACCATGTTTTTACACTTTATTGACTCTGATATATATTTGGATGATTATTGATATACTTTGATTTCCTTATGGTTTGATAAATATGTTTGGATGATTGTTTATTTAATATAAAAACAAAATTTTTGGTTCTGAGTTTTTGGGACAATACAAAAACCAACCATTACCATACAATATCCATATAGTCTTACATTCCTACATATTCATTCCCACTGATCCTCACAAATTCTAGTCCACGATTATTTGGGATAAATTTTCTTGCCTGATGAACCGTACACAGCTAGGGGTTCCTTGGCGAGTGAAATTCATGAAGGCATATGTGCCATCAGAGTATTAGGTGAATATTATATCTCATTTCATCTACGTCTGTGAGTAATTAGATCACACTAGCAGCGTAATTCACAAGACAATCTAGAATGATCAAGTGTTGTCACCTACTTTGTGAGGTGACCAAACATACTGTTACAGTTTCTTGATCTTGACCCCATAATTTTTGGTCATCCAAGGGGAATACTATAATGTACCATACGGAGCTATTGTACATCGACACCTAAAAGTGTCATGGAACACAACTTTACTCCCCGATCCTATCTTACACACATTCGCCTAATGAGACTACCCAATATCAAACTTAACTGAACTAGGTATCTTCCATAAGTCTGAGTTTATTCCTAGACCATATTACAATGCATGTAACCAACTTCCGATACCAATTCTATTCTTAGGCTACACTAACTTATATTTAATTTATATATATATATATATATATATATATATATATATATATATATATATAGAGAGAGAGAGAGAGAGAGAGTATTAGGTATTATTATCCATTTAGCTTCGCAACAATGCTACTTCATATATTATTATATAATATTAACTATTTATCTTAACATAAAATAGAACCATATCTGGTTCACACATAGCACGTTATATATATATATATATATATATATATATATATATATATATATATATATATATATATATATCCTAACATATAATCGTGGAAATAAACATATAATTTACATACAAATTTCAGCAAATATTTAGTATTTTAATAAATATTTGTATTAAATCATGTTTATGAAAGAGACTATGCACTCACTTGATAAAAGTGGATGCCTCGAAACTTGCGTAGAACTTCAACTTGGTAGTTTATGTTTTCCTCTGACGTGACCTAGGTAGGAATAACACTAAGTCTTAGTCTAATTCTTCTCTGGTGATTAATGCTAGTCTAGATGCCTCACTGATCCCAATAAAATCGAGAGTTCTATCAAGGATAAGCCAGGCAGGACAATTGGGAGGCGGGACCATTTCGGCGTATAACCTTTTTGAAATCCAACAACCAAGCCAACATGACCATTCTAGACACTTATACCATAATTAGATCAATCAATATATGAATTGGAGTCATTAATAAATCTTATTTATAAGTTCATAATAATGACTTATGACTATAAATATAAGTTACACTGAAAGCAAAAGAGTGTAGCTTAACTTACAGAGGTTTTAGCGAAAACGGGGAAAAATGTGTTGGCCGAGCTCCGGACTGATAGATACTAGATGTTGGGCTCTCAGGGATCTCAGATCTTGCCAAAATATCCTAAATTTTAGAGATTTATGGGGCCAAATGCAGTGAGATTCGAGAGGGAGAGTAGAAATGTTGTTAGGGAAATGAAAGAGAGTTACAACCTATTTATAGGCAAATTCTGGGGAGTTACGCCCTGTGTAATAAAGTGCAATTCCCTGCATAGCAAGGATGCATATGGTGCTGACACATGTCAAAAAATGGCGGTCCACGCCCCACCTTCTATAAGTGTGACATCGCCCCTTTTTGCGCGAACTGCACTCGATAAACTTTAAAAATTCGAAACTTCTCCATACGAACTCCGTTTTGACTTTCTTTATATCCACGTGTAGATATCGATGTGATCTATAACTTTAGTTTAGAATCCATCAGCAAATTGTCGCTTTATTTTTTATTTATTATTTTTAGAACATTTAGACTGCTAAACTTCATTTAAAATTCATATCTTCTGCATACAACATTCGTTCTCGACTGTCTCTATATCAACAAATTCCTATTAACGAGATCTTTGAATCTCATTTAGATAGTTTGGCTGGAAATCAACCAATTTACATTTCAATTTATGTCTCCGCACTGTTGCCCTGAAGCTTCAAAATATCATAACTTCTTCTCACGGAGTCAGATTTGGTTGTTCTTTATATGCACGCTTTTGTTTTAATGACTACTACAACTTTTGTTTAGATCACTTAAGCTAAAAGTAATTTATCAAAAATTCACTTTTTACGATACGAAAAGCGGTGCCGGTTTAATCGTCAAACTTCGAAGAAGCATAACTTCTTCATACAAAGTCGGATTTTAGTGTTTTCCTTATATGTATGGAATCATTGTCACATATACTATAACTTTGTTTAAGATTATTTATCCAAAATAATATTTTATCAAAAATTTATTTTTAATGCTTAATATATCTTAATTAACTAGCCCGATTCTGCGGGTGTTACAGCTTACCTTCAGGTTGCATAGCATCATCAGTAACTAAAGAGAAAGAAGAAATAGAAGGAGATGACAAGGAATTGATGTTAAGAAGTTAAAGCAACTACTGATACTGATCTTGAGAAATTATTGGAGGCTTTGTGTTAACAACATTTTGAACGCTTGGCTTCACTTCTTCTTTCTTGCCCTTTATGAATTTTAAATTGTCTCAAGTATCGCCTTATGATCCCTTTATTTTCGGTTGACGAGACTTGCCCTGTTTGTCGCAATGTATGCTTAGACTCCTTTGGGGAGCATGTAGTTCATTGTAAAGAGCTCCCATGTTTCAAGTACCGATACGATCTGGTTAGGGATGTTCTTTTCGACATATTTAGGCGCACTGGGGTTTCTGTCAAGAAAGAGGCACCTGTGAATTTTCTGACTGACCCATTGGAAGGAAGATCAACACTTAGGCCAGCTAATGTTTTAGTATTTGGAAGAGGAAAACATTCATGCGTGGATCTAATAGGGGTTTCCCCTCTTGTGGGCTTGGGGAGTAGGGTTTTAACTGTGGGGCAAACTGCTTTAAAAGCTGCATCCAACAAAGTGGCAAAACATGAGAACGCATGCATGGAAAATCAACACACGTTTATACCCTTTGTATTTGATACTTTCGGTTTCCTTACGCCAAAAGTTATGGACCTACTTAATAGAGTTTAACGGGTCATGCATAGTAATGTTATGACTCAAAGATCTATATATGTTGTTTTTAAAAGAATTAGTTTTGTCATCCAAAAAGGGCTTGCAGCACAACTTGTTGCTCGTTTACCCACTACGTCTATGTAAAACTTTCTTCCTTATTAAGACTTCTTAAAAAAGTCAGAAATCTTTTAAATTGCCTTGAAAACCATTGAGCCTATAGCATTGAGCCTTTATGTGTCCCGGTTTCTTACAATAGTTTCAGGTGAGTAATTTCTTTTAGAAATTAGGATCAGACGAAACCTGCATAGCAATTGTATCATTTCCCAATATAGAATGAATGTTGATCCCTTTTTCACTTTCTTCCTGAATAGTATGATAATAAGAATTTAAAACACTAGGAAGAAGCTTCATCATGAGAACAGATCCCGTGATTATCTTGTAGGATTCATTAAGTCCCATTAGAAGCTGAATTAGCCATTGATCATCAAAGAATTTGAGAATATTAGTTGTAGATCCATATGTTGAACTCATTTCTTGAGGTCGAGGGTTCAAGTCTCATCGTGAGCATAGTTGAAATTTAAAGACAGATTATATATATATATATATATATATATATATATATATATATATATATATATATATATATAACACTGTAAATTACAAAAAAAGGTTACATAGTACAAAGCAAGTTTATCAATATTTGTAATTAGTTAGGCTTAAAAGTTAAAATTAGTTTAAAATATAACTAGTAAAACGTTATGTATTTATGTTAGAACCATAAAAAATAATACATATGTTTCGGGATGCAGTAATGTGTGATATAGAAAGACATAAAAAATAAGAAGCTATCAAGCTGTTGAACACTAACATTTTTACATAATGGATCACATCACCTTAATATTTTACTAGGTATGAGACTCATGAATTAAATGAATTTATTTAAAAAGAAAATTAAAATCTAAAATTCAAAATATTTGAGAAGATTGAATTTATAAGAAAAAAGAGAAAAATATTAAATTATAAAAATTAAAGTATTTTTTTTCTCTTTTAAAA
The DNA here is from genome assembly GCF_051521515.1 of Lactuca serriola. Classification (NCBI taxonomy): domain Eukaryota; kingdom Viridiplantae; phylum Streptophyta; class Magnoliopsida; order Asterales; family Asteraceae; genus Lactuca; species Lactuca serriola. The sequence continues at coordinate 205,209,152 of NC_136409.1, forward strand.
TTTAAACAAATAATTTAGATAAATAAATAAATGAAATTAATGAAACTTTAATTTAGTAATTTAAAATTAGAAAAAATTCATTAATGAAATTTATATGTATTTATTATTATATTTAAAATATAAAAACCATAAAATGACAATGACATGTGAAATAAAAATTAATTTAAAATAATTATAAAATTATATGTGACAAAATGAATATAAATATAACATGTGACAAAAGATCTTTATTTATTATAGTAGATACAAACATACAAATTGATTTAAGTATATGTAATAATAAATTTAAACTTGATTAACTTATATTAGAAAATCGTAACTGATGAAGATCCCACAAGATGGTTGCTTCATGGTATGGAATCTTCGTGTTCTATGAGCATATTAGACCAACGTTTTATTTTAAATGATTCGATTTTGAACTTATATGCTATACACTTTCTATACTATAAATTTATATTCTTTATAGTTTAAAATAGGCAAATAAATTGTCAATATAAAATAAAAAACACTGTAAAAATAGCAAAGTACTCTTATTTCTTTTATTGATATAACCAATATATTTTAATTTTTATCCATAATATTTAGATAAATTTACATTCAATTTACACACAACCTGACAACCACATACAAGTTAGGAATTGGATCAAATGAAATTTGAATTTTCATTTCAAGCATTTCTATGAAACAAAACCACTAAACTTATTCACTCCCTTTGGAGGGTGATCCAACGGATATCTTCATGTTTAATTTGTATACAAAATTACTAATGACAATACAAATAAATTAACACTAATGATAGACAAGTTGGCATTATTTTTCCCGATAGATGTGGTTATCTAAATCGTTTTAAAAATAAAATAAAAACACTTAGTTCAAATAGCTTACATCCACATGGTACAATAATTTCCTTTTTTTTTTATGTGTCTCTGAAAAAGATTTATTATTTTAAGTATTAGGTGTGAGACCCATATATTACATAGGTTTATTTAAAAAAAATTAAATATAAAATTTTAACAATTTGAAAACTTTAAATTTATAAGAAAAATAAGAAATTTTTTGAATTATTAAAATTAATGAGACTTTAATGCATTAGATACATTACATATATAAACCATTTTCTAATAAATACCTTACATATATATTACCTTATATATTAAATGTGGATTTTAATTTAATAAAATCAAAAATACAATAAAATGACAAGTGAAAAATAGAAAATTTTAAAATTTCTAGAAAATGTCATGTGTCCAAATGAATGAGAAGAGGACATGTGGCAAAGTAATTTTCATTTATTAGGGTAGATTGCCCTTATTATGGCTTGGCAATCATATTTTGTCAACTCAGTTTGAGTCTTTAAAAACTCGTTTTTAGTTGAATCGATCTGGGACTTAGGGGTGTTCGTTTGGATGGATCGGTTTGATCAAATCTGAATCCAAATTAATTTTGGTTTTCAAATCATAGATCTGAATAATCCAAACTAAATTCAAATCTGGTCTGATCCGATCCAATTACAATTCGGTTGGATCGGTTTTTGTAATTCGGTTTTTAAAAACTGAAACATTTTAAAACAACATATAATTATAATATTACCGAATTTTACACAAGATGCAAAAACTAATTATTTAGTTACGATTTGAAATTTATAAACAATTATTAAGACGGTATATTATATTTTAATATTTTATAGATAAAAAACTTTTGAGAGAAAATTCATATTAATATTTTTTATTAGGTGAAACTTTTTGAACCTATTTCAAAAAAAAAATTACAAAATTAATAAATAATTATAGATATATATTAAAAATAAATAAATAATAAACTGTTATTCGGTTTTTTTGGACTATTCGGTTCTTATTTTATAAACCATAACCAATCCAAAATCAAAAATAACAATTCGGTTTTGTTAAAAACCAATCCAAAAATCCGAATATCCGAACCAAATTATCTGATCCAAATTGCCCAATTGGACAATTCGGTTTTATCCAAATACTGAACAACATGGGACCGATTTCCGGTTCGACTGTCGATTCAACCAAGAAATTTCTTACATCTCACAGTGGTGTATGTCGGATTTCGAGTTGTGTACACTCTGAGAATGTTCAATTTGTTTTGGAAATGAGTTGTTTTTAACGTTATAAGTGAAATTCAAATATACAAGTCTAATAAACCGGTTCAAACAACTTTTTATCGGTTCTTTCACACCGGTTCAACCCGGTTTTTGAAGAAACTGTCTGATTTGATCCGGTCTAGAAATTGACATAAACTAATCATTATTGAACCACTATCTGGTCCAACCGGTTTTTAAAACATTGGTCTTCCTTTAGGCTTTAAATAATGATTAATCTTTGTGTATTTTATGACAAAGTTTTGTTTTTGTTTAAAAAATATTATTAAATTTATTTTGTATACATCATACCATCAAACCTACTAAACTATTCAAAAAACAGTATTATTATTAGTAATAAGCAAGGTTGTAAAAATCGTTTGACGTTAGCTAGTCGGTGGACTGGGTTAAGGGATTAATCGGCTAGGCGGAGATTAATCGGGGACCATTAATTGCTAATTTGTTGAATTTAAAAAAATTAAATATGACTAATATCATATAAAAGTTCATAAATACCACTTATATCATAACAAAATAGGTTATTATGATTAATAAAAGACTAATCATACCTTAAATAGTTTCTTTTGAGATATAACTTCTTCAAAGTGTTAAAATTTCATCGAGTTTTACTGTTTCACTCATTGTGTATGCAAGGATTAATCGCTAGATGCCCTCTAATCGGCCGAGTAGTGCCTAGGATTAATCGGAGATTTAATCGGGACCTAGTCGGGATTTTTACAACATTGGTAATAAGAGAGGCTTAATGTTGATCTTAAGAGGCTTATCTGATACTTTTATGCCGACGTGAATATTACATGGCTAGAGAGAATGTATTATGAGGATAATTTCTATGTTACAAACTCGGTGTTCATTTCTAGACTCGGTTAATCATCTAAGTAAGAGGCCACAAACACATCAATTCATATATAGATGTTAAAAGGCCCCATATGACTCCGTTATCATGAGGAACCAGTCCCGTACGAGGGTATTTACTTAAAAAAAATCAGGGATAAGGGCGGGGGCGGGGTCAAGGTTATTCCTCGTTTTAATTTCGGGGGGTAGGGCGAGGGTGGGCAATCTCGTCCCGATACCCACATGGGTCCCTATTGATAAATTATAGTGAAACTTTCATTCACGTCCTTCTATACTTTCAATATTACTTCAATATCCTTATAAACTTTAATATTATGTGTATATCCCTCTAAAATTATAATAATTACATCAATGTCTAAAATCATTTTTAATTAGATTTATATGAATCTTAAGAAAATTATATAAAATTCAAAATTACATATAAGTTTACCAAAATACCCCTTTCCTAATTTAATCTTAAATTAAATCACAAGGCATCTTCTTAATCTCACGAGGTCTCTTTCTTCTTCTTAATCGCATCAGGTGGCATCAAATCGCATCTTCTGATTCTTCTCTATTGCAACATCTTCTTGATGATCACAACAAGATGAATAGAAATAGTTATATTGCAATTTGTCATTTCATGTCATGATGGAATGGAAAAAGAAACAGTTAATTTTTCTTCATTCAAATGGAATTGCCAATTCCATTCATTATCCATTTCTATCATACTAAATGATCAGTTAAGTTCTTTTACTTACCAAAAAAATGTAGGTTTAACGCGATTTTCAGTTTCTATGTCATAGCCAAAGAGTCATTTGTTTTATTTGATCATATGTGAGAATCATACTTAGTGTCGGATAACGTCTCCAGGGTGATAATCATAAACGCTAGTACAAAATCAGGCGTCATCCATAAAGTCATGGGACATAAACCCTTAACTAATTGGGAATGATAATTTTACAACATACTTGATACCATTAAGCTAAAAACCATTTGGTGGTGAGTTAGGTGATATTATGCTAACTCTACATGCATGAAGTCAATATATTTTCATTGAAATCATAGTATAAGTTTTAGATACTATGAAAATCGAAAAAAGTGGCCCTAATTTTAGAACTATAATCCTTGTCTAGTCCATGATTCGATTGAGCGTAATCTTTAAGTTGTCACATATTCACATGGTCACATTGATATATAGCTAATATGATATGAGTAGTGTTTTTATAAGAAAAAAAATACAGTTTTAGCATGAAATAATATATTTACATGTAGATCATATATGGATAGTATTAGTGTACAATGATATCGTATGAACATATTACTGTTGTTGTTATAAGACCATATCCAACCCATAATACTATCTTGCATGCTAAAACCTATAATTATAGTGTAAAAGATAATGTTAACATTAAACCTCTCTAACCCATTAGCATATAATTAACACCTGAAAAAACAGTCTATGTATATTCTTGTAACATGTTGATAATGTCTATTTTATACATATATTCATGGTGTTTTCTTATTATTTTATACTATGTTTTTATGCTATTTAGAACTAAAAGGTATTGATAATGCTTAAATTTACATTTTATAGGTTTAAATTTTTGCTAGAACAAAAAGGAAGCAAAAAGACTGGAATTAGAGCTGAATTGCAAAAAGCGAAGAAGTTGTTGAAAAGGCCCATTACGCCCAACGTAATGGGGGAACGCCCAGCGTTCACGGATGGGTCACAAAGTCGGAAAACGCAATTTTGTACGGAAGTCGATTCCAAAACTTATATATTGCAATGTAGGGTGGACTAGAAGAGGGATTACGGATTATATACTTCCTTGGTCGATAAGAAACACATCTTATGTCGTTTTGAGGGTCAAAAAGGCGGCCGAAAGGCCGTTAAGCTTACATGAGCGAAGATCTAGAGGATTAGAGAGTGGATCCATGTCATAAATCATGTGGTTTGTTGTTCTGGCCATGATTAGCATTCCATTATGATTCCATTATGTGTTTACTTTCTGATTTAGATGTTAAAACCTTCTACTTTGTGTTTATGATTTGATGAATCTTTGAGTTTATGGTTTAATTGCTATTTGGATTGTTTATTCTTATTTAATTTATTTTGTCAAGTTTGATTGCAAGATCCATATGTGTTAAAGATTGTTACTTTGTTCCTTATTGCTGAATTAATAGAGTTTAGATGACCATTCTGACTGTGTTAATTTGAATCATAGTTGTCCATGACCATTGGTAATTATGACTAGTGTTGGACCAAAACCTAGGGTTAGGAAATAAATTGATGAACTTTAATGTGTGTGCATGAGTAGATGACCATTCTATGCATGATTTAACTCCTATGACCATTAGGGTTAATAAAGATCAAATTTTGCTTAATAGTTGTGTTAAAATTAAAGGATTAGCAGTCTGACCATGATACTAGTCATATTAGGAATCGATGAATAATGAATAAATATTCATGGTATCGAGGTTTGTAGTCTAATTGGTTATTTGAGATTTAATAAAACCCATATTTATTGCTTTTGTGTGATTTGTGTAATCTATAATCAAAATTTCCAAATTAATTCACCATCGTTCTCCTTGTGTTCGATACCATTGCTTATTAAAACTATATTATACTTGATCAGGTTCACTGTCTATAAGGTGTGGTTTAGATGCGATAGACTAGGACTATAAAAAAACTAGTGCATTAAAAATATACACATCACATGCCAAAAATCGTAGTAAAATTTTTCATTTTTAGAGGAATAAAAGTAGTTTCCAAATAACCATGAGTCATCAATTCATTGTTTCACAACATTTCATAAAATCATAGTATCAAAACATAAGCTCTCTTAAATCATAAAACTATTGGATAATGTGTAAAATCATGTCTTCGTCTTGTCCCGATCCTCAGAAGTACCTGAAACATTTAAATCCACAATCGTAAGCCAAAGCTTAGTGAGTTTCCCAAAATACCCCACCCAACAATACACATACAATGCATGCACGTACGACCTACAACACAAGGCTGGACCACCATCCTAAGCCTACAACATCCAATTCGGGGAGCTTTCCTTGCTACAATATGAAAATTGGACTGCTCGAGTCTCTTGGCCTACGACACAAAGCAGGACCGCCCCAACTCAACTATAATGTTTCGACATATGCAAAATAACAATAATAAGCAAACACATGTAATCATAACATATCTATCAGCCTAACAAATCACTACAACATATCAACATCTTATCATATAAATGATATATAATATAGTATAAAGTATAGTGAGAAAGATCACCTGACAGACAAAAAGTCAACTGTCAAAAACTCTACAGTTTGACCTCAAGTCAAACTTAATAAACAAGTCAACGGTCAAAACCAACAATCAAGTCATCATGTCGTGGCCAACACCATAGCCAAGTCGTGGTGGCTATACGCCAAAACAGTCATGAAACCCTCACTGTCATGTCGTGATGGCAACCTTGCCACGTCGTGGTTATGCGGTGTTGAGCAATATAAATGATTTTTAGTGTAAAAAATATAATTTTAGAGTAAGGATGGAGATACGGTAATAATAATTTTTTAAATATAATATTTTAATAAAAAATAATTGGAAAGTATAATGAAAAGTAATATCTACCCTAATAAATAAGAATGATTTTGTCATATGTCATTCTCTCATTCAATTTGCCACATGTCATTTTGTCATAATTTAGAGATATATTTATTTTCCACTTGTCATTTATTTCATTTTCCATTTCTAATATATTATTAATTAGTTTCTATAAATTAAACCTACCATAATGATATTAATTTCAAATTTTAAATTTTAAATTTCAATTTCAATTTTAAATAAATTTACAGTTTAAACCTTTGTGTTTAACGTTTTATTATAATTAACATGTTTAGTATACGGGTCTGATAACTAAACAATAATTTTAAATTATTTATTTTTTGCATGTTTTTTTTTCTCATAATTTTTATTTATTTTAAATTTCAAATTCAAATAAACTTCTCATTTAATCGTTTCTATTTAACATTTTGTTTTAATCAACCCGTATAATATACGAGTTTCACAACTAGTATATAATAAAATAGCAATTTAAAACTTATTGTTGCATTTTACTCCCGATGCATAATAAAAGAAGAATTAATTGCAAACTATATTGTGGCATTTTGCCCCATTTTTAATCATATGTAAGCAAATACCAAAAATATTTCTCTTCAAATGACACAAAGGTATCAAAACCTGACTACATCGAATCGGAACTAAAAAGTACAACATAAGTTACATAATAGTAATAGAACACAAATCGAGTCGATCTAAATTGATTCACTACCTACCAAAAAAGGTTTCTATTTCTAAAAAAATAAAATTGTATTCTAAATACACCCTATTTCCTTGTCATGTCTTCATTTTTCATATTCCAACGGCTACATGATCTATTTCTATTTTCAATTTAAAATTGAAATATTCATTTTTATATTAAGAATATAAAATAAAATAAATACCCTTTTTCTCCATTTCTTCCGGGCCCTGATAATGCCCAAAAGGGACAAAACAAATGCGTGTTTCCTACATTTTCCAAAATAATATAAAAAACAAAGGATGATGAAGTCATGAAAACTTTATGTTTAACTTTATAAACTAATTTAATAACTTTTGCTCAAGTTCAAATTATTTAAAAAACCAATAATAGTATAAATTGAGTGTTTGAAGTATTTAAAATTCTAACTGTCCTATCATTATCGGATGAATTTTTTTACAAAGAAACGGATAAATTGAAATTTGTTGTTTGGTTATTATTTTAAAAAATGGTTTAAGCAACAAACAAAAGGTGAAACCGGAGAATCAATTTTCGAAATTCAGTCCTTTTCAACAAGACGACAATTATCTTTATTAAAAGAAACTCATTTCTTCATTCACAAACCCATATACCAAAGATCATTTTTGTATATAATTTATAAGTTTATTAGTTTATATTACGAGTCAAAGAGAAAAAAGAATAATGTAAAAGAAGTGAGACAAGAAAAACTATAGACTATTCATATAGTTCACCAAACAAATTGACAAGATTGATTTTGATTGGCAAATAGATTATGAAAAAAGAAAATTGACTGAGGCACCTAGATACCTTAACACACCATTGATTCTCTCGATTTATAATATTTAACACCATGTTTTAAGAATATATAAAAGTCACATTTAAAAAAAAAAATCATCATGAAATGAAACATATGCATTTTATTTATTTATAAAATGGTGCTTTCTCAGATTTATGTACGTCTAATCCTTATGAAATATGATTTTACATTTGCATTATTGTTAGAAATTATGATGTTTCAATTTTCACAAAAATACAAGTACTTTTGCCATCCAAATCCATATATAGTTCAAAAAGCCAATCAATAATTCTTTTGTAACTATCTTTTGAAATTTTAGTTTTTATAAATCTTGGCTAGTTTTATGAAAAACGAGTCAACATTCTTATCCTTGTATTTGTATATGCTGATTTCAGAGTTTTCACCATTTAAAAAAATATATATTTTACATTCACATAAACCCTAGAAATGAAGTCAAATATAATAGTAATATTTGTTATCTTATGCTCACTCCAAGAAAAATAATTAATAATAACGATAACAACCAAAAAAAGTATTTCAGAAAGATGATCTGCTACAACCAGAACTAGGTGGGGTCAATCAAGCGAAACCCAGCTGTTACTTATTCTTCCTCTCAATATCTTGAACCCTTCCCTTCTTCTCTCGCCAAGATCTGGTTTTCTATCTCTTTCTCACTTCTCTTTAGAGGGGCCAACTTTTTCTTCTTCTTCTTCGTCTTCTTTTTTGTTTTCTGTTCTATAGATGCCAAAACTCATCGTCTTGTGATCAAGTACAAGGTACAACGGCTAGAAGAACAACCCCTCAAACTCAAAGATCCAAACCAGATTCATTTACTCGTAAGTTTTCCTAATTTTGATTTTAATTGAAGCTCAAAAACTCAGTTGTAGATGTTGGGTGTGTGGATCTTTCTGTTAAAACTCTGTTCTTGTTGTGATTTTATTCGTTTTTCCTCCATTTTCGTCTCATTGCTTAATTATTTGGATCCTGTTGATTTTTTGAAGTTCATAACTGTAATTTAAGTTCTTTTTGTATATCTATTATTTTTTTGGTTGAATTTCTTCATCAATTGGCATGGATACCGCATAATTTCTTGGATCTTGACATTTTGAAGAAGTTTTCGTCTTTTATATCTGTTATCCGGCTCTGTTCTTCTTCTGTTGAACTTCTTGCTGTTCTTCTTCATTTGAAATTTGCGTATTGCATACATTATTCGATTTTCAGGAAATTAACGAATTTGAACCTTTATAAGATTTGATTTAGACTCATTGATGGGTTTAGGGCTCACTCTCTCGCGTTACTGTTTCATTAACTCTACCCTTTTACAACTTGAGAGAACATTTATCGGTTTTAAGTCAAATGAACTGGTAAAATGATATGAATTCTTGATTTTCCATGAAAATTTTGCTATGTACACCATGGATTATAACATTACTAAAAATAGAAACATCGTTGCAGCGATCTCTTCTCCGTTAGCTTAAAATTGTGTTGAATTTGATAATGTGCAGGAGGCTAATCGGTGAATGATACAGTATGGGGCGGAAAGGCAATTGGTTATCTTCCATTAAAAAGGCTTTGAGTCCGAGCTCCAAAGAAAAGAAAAGCCAGGTTCGTCATTGTGTTTTTGTGACTATAATTAATAATTATACTTACTTTCATACTTTTTTTTTTTTGTTTTTGTTTTTTATTTTAGAAATCAAAGAGGAACGCTTTTGCGGATGAAAAAGCTTCAGAACCACCTATTGCTCCAAACCCAGTTGTAGAAACCCTAAATTCTTATCAGATTCCTCCACCAGAAGAAGTGAAACCAATTGAGGTGGAAGACGAACAGACAAAACATGCTTATTCAGTTGCAGTTGCTGCCGCCGCTGCAGCTGAGGCCGCTGCCACCGTAGCTCAGGCTGCCGCCGAGTCTGTCCGACTCACTGAGTTGACTCGGTATACCGGAAAATCAAAGGAGGAAGTAGCTGCTATCAGAATTCAAACAGCTTTTCGTGGCCACTTGGTATGTTAATCTCGCTTCCAAATTGGTAAGTGTGCCTGTAATCTGTATCCGTACCTTATAAAGTCATTCATGTTTGCAGGCGAGGAGGGCATTGAGAGCGTTAAGAGGGCTGGTGAGATTGAAAACACTGGTGGAAGGAGCAGCTGTGAAGCGACAAACAGCAAACACACTCAAATGCATGCAAAATTTGTCACGTGTGCAATCTCAAATCAATTCCAGAAGGATCAGGATGTCGGAAGAGAACCAAGCACTTCAGAAACAACTCCTTCAAAAACGCGCAAAAGAAATCGAAAGCTTGCAGGTTAGTTTTCATCGGTATCAATATCAATATCAGTAGCTTCTGTGATGATATAATGGATTTGTGGTTTGCAGATGGGAGAAGAATGGAACGATAGTTTGCAGTCAAAAGAAGAGATTGAAGCAAAACTATTGAGCAAATACGAAGCTACAATGAGAAGAGAAAGAGCAATGGCATATTCGTTTTCTCATCAGGTAAAACACTTATTCATTTCATCACCCGTTTTAATGAGGTATGACCCGAATTCACATTTTTTTAACAGCAACCATGGAAGAAAGCATCAAGAACAACAAACTTACTATTCATGGACCCCACGAATCCTCAATGGGGTTGGAGTTGGTTAGAGAGATACATGGCAGCCCGACCATGGGAGACAAATGATCATGCATCATCATCATCGGTTAGAACCGGAATCAACATTACCGGGAGTGAAATCGCCAAGTCATATGCCCGGCACCAGCTTAACTCCACACCTTCAACCCCGAAAACCGTTGGCCCGGTGGGCTCACGGAAGTTCAAGCCCGGGTCGAGCCCACGAGGGTTTGGGCCTGGCCCAGATGAGGACTCCAAGAGTGTTTTTAGTGTGCAGTCTGAGAAGAATAGAAGACATAGCATTGCGGGGTCTTCGGTCAGAGATGATGAGAGTTTAGCGAGCTCACCATCGGTTCCTAGTTACATGGCACCTACAAAATCGGCAAAGGCTAAATTGAGGGGACAAAGCCCGTTGGGCCCGATAGAAATCAATGATGGGCCCACCCCGGAAAAGGGGCCCGTGAAAAAACGGCTTTCGTATCCTGGGTCACCAGCTAGGCCCAGACGTCATTCGGGCCCGCCCAAAGTTGGTGGAGGCAATGGCATTGGGATTGGTGTGGCGCCGAATGGGAGTAGTGGAGCGCTGAGTTGAGGGAAGTGAGAGAAGAAAGTGTTGTGCATTGTTTAGTAAAATTTATAAGTTATAAGGTCAAAAGTTGAGAAAAAAGAAAAGAAAGGGGTGGGAGGTGAAATTGATTTGTTGTTATTTAAGTTATTTGATTTATGGGTGAAAGATTTGTGTTGGAATGAATTTTTTTTCTTTGATTTGTGTCTTTGTGTGAATTTCAAAATGGAATGTTACTTGTTAAAATTTCTTTGTTGCTTCCATTTAGAGAAATCCTTTTACCTTTATATGTACAAATGTTGTGAGTGGGAAAATAAAGTTTTATGTTATTGTTGGTGTTCCATGATTAAAACGGTTAGATATAGTTTTACATCTTCTATATGGAATTTGATTTTGGAAAAATAAAAAAAGTTTATTACATTTGCATTAAGATATTAATGTTATTATTCAGGATTGAATTTTAGAAGGGATAAACATGGGACGGGCGGTACTGAACCGGTACTAATCCAAGATTCTCGAATACTGAATTGGATGAAAAGTCGATACTGAACACCAAATCGAACTAACATTAACGGTACTACTAGTTTTTGATACTAGCACTTGTAACGATGGTAGTTGTTCACTCCAACATTTTGGTAATTCTATAATAAAATACCATTATTAACTTTTATATATATTTTAAAACGGTTAATTCACGCTTACTAGCCAACTATGAATTTTTGAAATGGGGGGTGTTTTATTGTGTTCAAAATGGTTTTTGTAACATCAATCCACATTACTTTTAAGCATTTTGGTAAGATTAATAAGGTATGGAATAATGTGATGTAGTTTTAAGCAATTTGGTAATATTAATAAGGTATGGAATAATGTGATGTACAGAATTATTTGATGATTACAAACATTAACTCACTGGTTGTGTTATTTTAATTTTATTTAAAGTGTGTTTGGGTCATTTTAAGGGTTTAGTTAAAAACATGGCATCTAGTTTTTTTATTACAGCTTTTTTAATGCAACTCATTATTTTTTTTTTCAAATTTTAAAATATTTACACACGATAAACAAGTAATTGGTCTATCACTTATGAAGCGACCTTTGACTTAGTGGTATCAAGAGTTATCTGATAAGTGACATACTGCCAAAAGTTCTAGTCTTGCTCTGGATGAAAAGTGTAAGTTTAGAAGTAGAATAGTATGTGCATGCATAAGTTGTTCTAAAAAAAGTTGGTCTATCAATTTTTATTTAGATGCCAGAATTTTGATAACAAGGGCCTATTGTTAATAGGTTTTCTTTGGAAATTAAGATTTTATTTGTTAGCCGAATAAGATTTTGGGCTTTATTTTGTATTGAATATTATGTTGGCTCATTAGCTAGGAAACCCTAATTAGCTAGTCTAACTATGTATTTCCCTTCTTTCTAATTGTACTTTTCATTTGATAATAATATGAAACTCTAGTCGTTCTATGTCTTTTACTTGTTAGTTTCATGGTATCAGAGCGCGGTTGATCATTTGTATTTTCCATTTTAGGGGTGAGTTGTATCAGGCACAACGTTACGTGGATCGATTTTGTTGATTTCGAGATCTTAATTGTTGTTGCTGCATTCGTATTTGTTGTTGGTTTTGGTTATTTTCGTTTGACTGTTACTAGAAATGTGGCCTCCAAAAGATGACTCTCTTTAGTTCATTAGTATCCAACTCGACGGAAAAACTATGCATATTGGAGTTATGTTATGAAGAACTTCTTGCGAGGTAAGGGTATATGGGAGATTGTTAAAGGTGACAAGAAGAAACCAACACATGAAAAGGCTGAGAATTATACAACCTTATTGGACTTATGGGAGGCTGATAACTCCAAGATTATTACTTAGATTAATGATTCTATTATCCAGTCTATTGGTACTCGGTCGTCGAAGTATGACACGACAAATGAGGTTTGGGATTAGTTAGATAGGTTGTATACTCACTCTAATTTTGCAAAGCAATACCAGTTAGAGTTTGATATTCGATCCCTCCAACAGAACAATCTCAGTGTTCAAGAATTCTATGCAACTATGTCAGAATTATGGGATCAGTTGGCTCTTACAGAACCTGCTGAGTTGAAGGATTTTAAGCCTTATACTAATAGATGGGAAAAACAATGTTTAGTTCAGTTCTTGATGGCATTACTTTCAAATTTTGAAGGCTTATGTGGATCAATCATGCAACGCACACCTCTTTCCACTATTGAGTCGGTTGTTCACAAGTTGATTGTTGAAGAAACTCGTATCAAGTTCATGTTAACAAGGGTCCCAAGACAGCCACTCCTGTCTCTTGATAACTTTGTTGTTCCACAACGACCTCAATCTTCAAACTAGAATCGTCTTAAAGTTGCATTTTATGAGTTTGCTTTCTATAAGAAGAAGAACCATCATACGACAAATTGTCCATTGTTGTTAAGCATAGGAAATTAGCAGCAACAACAAACTAGATCACCTGCACAGTCTCATCCTTCACAATAGAACAAGTCTTCTGGATAGTCTTAGTCACGTCCCTCGTTTCCACATTTTAGGTCACCACAATATGCTATTGTTGTACCTTCAGTTGAGAATGAGTCAGATTTTACACTACCATCATCCTTGGATCCCCAGATTGTTGAGCAGTTCAGACAGTTCTTTGCTTCCAATCCAATTGCCATGCCAGCTACCATGTCTCATTCAATTCTGTCATCATCCAAAACATCATGTATTCCTCCATCCTTGTGGATATTCGATTCGGGTGCATCTCATCACATGTCACCATATTTGTCATCTTTTGCTTCGTTATCACCTCATTCACATGTTTGTGCTATGTCTACTAGCGCTACACCTATGTCATTAGAGGGTTTTGGTTCTATTCTCACCCTTATATGTCTTTAATAGATGTCTATTATATTTACACACATGCTTTGAATCTTGCTTCGGTCAGCTAGTTGTGTAAGTCTGGTTGTTGGGTCTTCTTTTCTGATTCGTTTTGTTGTGTACAGGACATTTGGTCTCGGTGGGCGATTGGGATACGTTATAAACATAGGGAGCTTTATGTTTTGGAGCAGCTACATGTTGTTGATGTTGTTGCCTCTAGTGTCGATTTGTCGTCTTTTCTCTTAAGTCCTTCGTCATCTGTTTTTTTTTTTAATATTTATTATTCTTGTTTGGGACATGTGTCAACGTCACGTTTATAGTTTTTGGTTTTCACTGGTGTTTTAGGTTCTTTGGAAAATGATGATATTTCTAATTGTTGTGGTTGTAAATTGGGGAAAAAAATTTGCTTTACCGTTGTCATGTTGCTTCCTTTGATATTGTGCATTCTGATATGTGGGGCCCATCACCGGTCACCTTTAAATGGAGATCTAACTAATATATCTCATTCATTGATGATTACAATTACCATATATAGTGACTTCAGAGCCCTTGTCAAGACTCAACACTCTACTGTCATAAAATGTTTTCAGTGTGATTTGGGAGCGAAATTTACCTCCAATGATTTTAAACATTTGTTGGCATCTGATGGTACTGTACATCAATCATGGTATAGACACCCCTCAATAGAATGATGTTGCAGAAAGAAAACATCGACATCTCCTTCAAACTGCAAGATCCTTGCTACTCTCTGCTCAAGTTCCCAAAATGTTTTGCGGAAAAGTTGTTTGTACCGCCACTTACTCTATTAATTGCATTCCTACTAAGCACGGTTCAAGGAAGTCTCCTTATGAAATGTTGTTTGGTCAACTTCTAGATTATTCTTCATTACGAGTGTTTGGGTGTACCCGTTTTTTCTTGAAGCCTCGACTAGAAAGAGATGATTCACCACATGCACTGATCCACCACCTACTGCTGATCCACCATCTACCACTGATCTACCACTTGTCACTGATCCTCTACCTGCATCTCATTAGGATCCCCCACCATTGAGGCCTTATCGTAATAAGAAGTCCACAAAGCTTCGTGACTTTGTCTATTCCTCTTACTCACCAGTGTTTACCTCCTTTGTTGCTAATGTATAGTGTCTTTCTAAGCCAACATCCTACAAAGAGGCCGTCTTTTATCCCCTTTAGCAGACAGTTATGACTGAGGAACTTGCAGTTTTTTTATCAAACTTATACATGGGGCTAGTTCCACTTCCTCTCGGAAAGCACATGTAACGCCCACATTTCTCGTTGGGCATTAATAAAATGATATAATAGTCAGGGTTAACAATTGTAACATTTATATGAAATAAATAAAGAGAATTGTTTAAGTATTATGTGTTCTATGTGTAATTATTTGTAGTATACGTGCTCGTAGCGATATAATAAAATAGGAATAAAATACATGTCTAAAAAAGATTAATAATTAGGCTGAATATCCTTGATGAAAGTTAAAGTAGTCGTGACAAGGATTCTGGAGATATAAGGGACGCTTAAATCAGACTTATAACAAAGAAGTTATAAGCATTTGAAGATTTACAATTCAACCTGATACGACAATACGCGTCTTAAAAAGTGATTTTTTGTTAAGTTACTTTTTAGCCTTAGTGATCCAAACGAAAGTCACAATAATCGTTCAACCGAAAGTGTGCATATAAAGAACGTCTATATCTGAGTTCATTAGAGGAAGTTATGATTTTTCTAAGATTCAGCATAACCGTATACAACTCAGATTTCAAATTTTAGATCGATTGATTTTTAGGCAAAGTGATCTAAACGAGAATTTAAGATCTCGTTAATAGGATTTCAACAATAAAAAGACAGTCGAAAACGAACGTTGAATGAGAGAGTTAAACATGCTATACGGGTTTTAACAGTTTAAGCCTATGTAAAATAAATAAAGTCAAAAATTAGATGACAGAGACTAAATGAAAATTCTAGATCTCGTCAAGAGCTTTCCATGGATATAAAGAATGTCAAAAATGGAGCTCGTATGAAGAAGTTACGCAATTTTGAAAATCTGAAATTCGTTGCGCGCATACACCCCTTTGGAAAGCCGCTACATGTCAGCGCACCTGAGGAGTCACATTGAGCCTATACTTGGCGTGCATGGCCATTTTATAGTGCACAGGTCTAGCTTCCATCCTATAAATAGTTCATTTATGCTCCTTCCATTCCACACATCTCCAAATATCCCTCTTTCGATTTCTCTCAATTTAGTCCATTTTTCAAAGAGTTTAGGGTATTTTAGCAAGTTCTGAGGTCCCTAGGAGCCTAACATCTATTAGCTATCAGCCCGAATTTCCACCAGTGCAGTTTTCGGACTTTTATCTAGGAAATCCTTGTAAGTTAAATTACACTCTATTTTATTTTAGTGTAATTTATATTTAAATTCATAGTCACTGTTATGAATTTATTAATAATAACTATCAGTAATTCCAAGTTATAATATTGATTAATCTACTTATGGCAGAGTTGTATAGAATGGTCATGTTGGCCTGGTTGTTGGATTTCAGAAACGCTATATGCTGAAATGGTCCTGCCTCCCAACTGTTATACCTGGTTGATCCTTATTTGATAGAACTATCGGTATTTATTGGAATGTTTGATAGGTCTAGACTATTTTCAGTCACACAGAATATTAGACTAAGACTTAACGATAATGATACTATGTTACAGTAAAGGAAAATTCAGTTGCTAGAGCGAAGCGCTGTCCAAGTTTCGAGTCATCACTTTAACAAGTGAGTGCATAGTTGCTTTCATCTTAAACATATATATCAAGTATTTAAGATAATTACATGATAGACATGCCTATTATCTGTGTTCTTGATATCTATGCTAGATGAATAATTTATTACTTGATTTAAACTGTATCTGTATTTTTATACCTATAAATATATTGGGTAGATGAAAGATGATATATATGATGATAGATGAAATATGTAATAGATGATGAGAGGCCTTGACTTTATAGATGATCTAGTCATCTAGTGGAGTATAGATGACAACTATGTCCTATTTTAGATAGTCAAGGGGAACGCTAGCAGGTTAGCAACTTGTAGGTGTTTTTGAACTAAGTGTTCACCAGGTGTACTCCATCACCCCAACGGTTGCCTTATTGACATATATTGTTAAGGAATCCCCTGATCATTATTGTCTATCTCGAAGATGATTCCCAAGGATATGTCCCTTGAATTAGATGCTTTAGAGACGGAAAGTAAGGATAATGGGAATGAGTAATCAGGTAAAATGATTTGATGAAAATATATAATTAAAAGAATTTAATTATTGTGGGTTGAAAACCATATGTGCTCACCAGGCTCCCAAGCATGACCCACTCAGTTTTTTGTATTACAGATAGTGGCATGAAAGCACAAGTGTGATGATCAGAGAGATTTATGGATTATAGGTCAGTAGAATAATAAATGTTTGTTAGACATGTATTATTTTAGTTTATGTTTATGTATTGTATTAAAGATGACATCCCACGGTCTTTTAATATAAGTAAAATGAATTTCTTTGGAAACAGTTTAATAATATCATTATCATGTTTTTGGGAACAAATTCTGCAGTATTATTCTTCAAAAAGGGTACTCCAATTTTAAATAAGAATAAACAAATCGGATATTTCATGGTTGGTATCATAGCATTAGTTTAAGCGAACCAGGAATTTGTAGGATTTCTAGACTTAAACTTATAATGCTACGCGATGATTGTAAGACGAGTGCCTGCTATATTTAGGAAGTATGCCTGAATAGACACGAGCACTAGCTTATTTTAGGAAAGATGGCTAAATTGCTTTTATATGCTAAATGATTTATGTTATATCTATAAAATGCCTTATATGCTTTACGATGCAATTATTTGATCAGCTCTATGGTCTATTGCCGAACGGATCTGAAAATTTTATGTGTTTAGGTTTCTAAAGGTTTAATTACAATATAAGAACTGACATATAACTTTTTGAAGTAATAAGGAGATTTATACGTCTATCGCAAATAGTGCTTTCCCTATCTTAATTCCCTCCATTGTACACTAAACATCTGCTTTGGTGTATAGAACGTTATGGTAAGAACACACAGCGAATTAGGGAACGATAATGGAAACTAGTAGCTTGAGCCATGAGTGATTAAGCGTGAACCAGAGGTAGCAGCTGCACCCGAGCCAATCATAATGGCAGAAGTACAGGCAATGATGCAGATGATGCTAGACCGTCAAATGGAAAAGACAAGGTGTATGCTTCAACTGAATAGGGATGAACCTACTGTGCCTGTTGTGCAGCCCAAACTGAATGAAGAACAATCGGAGGAAGGAAACTACAGCATGACTGTTAATCGAGTGGAACCCCAAGTGATTATGAGAGATGACCCTGAGGAAGGGAATAAAGGAAATATTTGCAAGTATAAGAACTCCATGGCAACCAAACCACCCAACGTATCCAAGAACCCAACACCTATAGAAGTTATGAATTAAATCTTCGAAATGGAGATGATGTTCGACAGTTGTGACTGTAGTAAGAGACAGAAGATGATTTTCATAGTCCAAAAGTTGAAGATAGGAGTGTTGAGCTAGTGGAATCTATTGGCAAACTCGATGTGAAGGGTAGAAGAAAAAAGGATGTCATAGGAGGATTTCCTTGCATACTTGAAGAAGGAGTACTACTAAGAAAGGGACCCTCTGGAGATCAAAAATGAGTGTCGGAACTTGAAGAAGGGCAAGATGAGTGTTAGTGAGTATGTTGCCACTTTCACTAGAAGATGAAGCTAGTACTTCATTTTGTCCCTATCAAACTCTCGAAGTTGAAAATTTTGCTAACGGACTACCAACAGACTTCGGTTCAAAGGTAAAAATAGCAAAGGGATATCAAGGAGGCCATCTGGTCAGCAAGGAACGTGGAGACCCAGATTAAGGAGAAGGGCTTGGAGAGAGCGGAGGTAAGATAGAAAAGGAAGTTTGATAGATCTTCAAGTTCCAACAAGAATATCATATTTTCAAATTGTAGTTCCAAAAAGTTTGGAGGTAAAGGAGAAGCAAAATGGTGCGAGAAGTGAAGGAAGAAGCACTCTAGGATGTGTGGCGATGAGTTCACCTATTACAAGTGTGGGATAACTGGTCATTATGCCAACGAGTGTACATCCAACAAAAGGGTGTGTTACGGATGTCATGAAGAAGGCATATTGCGAACAATTTCCCAAAGAAGAAGGAGGTCGCAAACCCTAATGTGTCGTTGAAGCCAAAGGCGAAAGCATTCCAGATGACGCTGGAAGTAGCAAGGGAGGAATCAAATATCGCTTCACGTACCTTTCTTGTTAATGGATTTCCTGCCAATATACTGTTTGATTCTGGAGTTAATTACTCCTTCATATCATGTAAATTTGGTTGAAGACTAGCATTGCATATAAATAAACTAGATAGTGCTCTAGTAGTAGAAGTTTCTAGTGGAAAAATCATACTTTTTAGTGACTTTATCAAGAACATCCTCATCGGCTTGAATGAGAATATTTATTCCACGAGGAATTGTTGCCTATTGAGTTAAACGACTTCGACATAGAATTAGGAATGGCTTGGCTTAGTGTGAACTATGTCGACATCAAGTGTAGAAAGAAAATTGTAGTGATCAAACCACCTGGAAGAGAACCATTTATGGTGTATGTGGACAAACGTAGAGTAAATTCTAGAATCATCTCCCTGATGAAATCTAGGAAATGTTTGTCCAAAGGATGTACATCATACTTGGTATTCGTGATTGATGCAAGAATGAGAAGAAGGAGATGAAAAGGATACCAGTTGTGTGTGAATTTTCGGAAGTCTTTCCTAAAGATCTTCTTGGATTTCTGTAACGACCGAAAAATTCCAACCAATTTAAACTTTTCAAAAACACCTTGATTTCCTTAATTTATTACAAAAAGGTTTTCATTACAGTTAAATTAAAGTATTCCCAGAATCTCATCACAACATAAACATGAGGAGCGGTATGATCACGCCTTTGCCTTGCCACGGTCTCCTGAAGAACCTGAAAAACATAAAACCACAACTGTAAGCCCGAAAGCTTAGTGAGATATCCCCAAAATACCAACCACATATACCATACACGCATAACATGCCATAACATATCCGATCACAGAACAGCCATGCACTTCGGGTCTACTGTGTGACTGGTCCGCCGCACCGGCCAACAATCCACCTGGTCCACCCTCCGAGTCTAACCATATACATCGAGTCTACAGTGTGATTGGTCCGCCCGCACCGGGCCTTCAATCCACCCGATCCACTCTCTGAGTCTACAGTATGACTGGTCCGCCCGTGCCGGGCCTTCAGTCGGCCTGGTCCACTCTCCGAGTCTACAGTATGACTGGTCCGCCCGCGCCGGGCCTTCAATCGGCCTGGTCCACTCTCCAAGCCTCGGCACGTCTGGTCCACCCTCTTGGGGCCTACATCCTATCCGGACCGCTCGTTGGGCCTTCAGGACAACCGGTCCGCCCTAGGTATCTTGGCCTACAGCACAAAGCAGGACCCGCCTCAACCCAACTCCAGTCCAAACAACCATGTGCACATAAACATACAATCATATAACAATTCACAGTCAACAAACCGATCAAACAGATCACATAACATATCATCATCCTAACCAGGATACCGACCTAACTGGTCACTAGCATAGCATCACCCTACATCTCAGGATACCGACCTCAACCAGGTCTCTAACATATACCATCCTAGCTACCAGAATGCAACATATTAAAGCAATAACATACAACAAATACCCGGATCTCAATCCGATAAAGGGCCGGCCTTGGTACCTTAGACCCTGTTGATATAGTGAGGATAACTCGCCTCGAAACTGCCGGCTGAACAGATAACCCAAGCTGATCCAAACACGAACTCCTCCACTGAACAACACCAAAGCACTAAACTCAATAATTACCAAAATACCCCTAGAAGACAACAGGTCAACCCTTGGTCAAAGTCAAAGTCAACCCCTGACTGATTCTACTCGCCGAGTCAACCCGATGACTCGCCGAGTCCCTATGCCCAGCATTTCCTTCAATCCGCGACCCAACTCGCCGAGACTCGCCGAGTCCAACCATTCTGAGTCCACTCGCACACAACTCACCGAGTCATCCGTTGACTCACCGATTCTCGGCTCAACCAGAAAAGATTGGGACTTCTCGACAAGATTCGCCGAGTCCAAGAATAGACTCATCGAGTTTAAGGCTATCTTCAACCTACTCGCCGAGTTGTTCTTCCAACTCGTCGAGTTCTAGGCCATCTTCATCCAACTCGCCGAGTTCCGGCCTATCTTCAAGCAACTCACCGAGTCTACCCATGTGACTCGCCGAGTACCACCGGGTCTGAATCCATACCGAGGCTTTCCAAGCCATGCAGATGATCCAAACCATAGATCTACCCTTCCTAAGGCCATCCATCACGTAAAGTGGCAAACTTTACGTGAATCCAAGGAGATCTAGGCATTTTCACTCTAGGGTTTGGTTTTGGGACAAGATAGCTCGTTCAATCACTCATAAACAAGGATTTTTATGCATTCTAACCCTTTTTCATTCCAGATCTGAGGTAGCAACCTCAGATCTAACCTCTAAACTCCAATACATCAAAAGATATGATCTCTAATGCCTCCAAAATGATGAATCTAGATAATAGCAGCTCAAACAATGAAATAATACCTCAAAAGGAAGCTCCAAGAGAAGATTAATCCGAATCCTTGCAAAGCCCTTTGACCCGAGTCTCTTCTCCTTCAAGATTCCTTCAACAATCACTTCTTCAAGCTCCAAATGCACTCTAATCCCTCAAAATCACGCCTCAGGGCTTTCTGGACTTCAACAGAGGGTAAAGAGGCTGGGGAGAGGGTATAATGTTCTTTATATAGGGCTCATCCTCCGGATTTAGGGTTTTCTCCACTCAGCGCCTACTCGCCGAGTCCATCCACTGACTCGCCGAGTCGGCCACTTAACACGCGACCAAAGTCGCGACCCTACTCGCCGAGTCCACCCATGGACTCGCTGAGTTCCCCTTCCCAATTTACTCTTTTAGCCCTTCAACTTTACTCTTGATATTCCGGGATGTTACAATTCTCCCCCACTTAAATTAGGCTTCGCCCTCGAAGCCTGCGGCAACTCAATTCTAGAAATACTCTCGCAACGCGCCACCTGGCATTAACCAGACCAGGTTCCTCAAGGCACAACCATCGAAACTCGAACTCACTTTCTCCTTTCTTACGGTGTCCTGACCACTGTCTCAAGCCGTCCACCGGCTTCACCCTCTGATAACCCCACTTAACAACTGAGTACTACTCATGATGCAACATTGCTCCAAATCGCAACCATCACTCGACCCATATGAGCTAGAAATAACCATGCACCACCGGATTCCCGATCCGAGTCCAACTCTATCCATTCCACTGACAGAAAGACACATTCTTCAGAGCAACTCCCATGAGTTCTCCTCTTGCAATCACATACACATGCTGAACTAGCTCTAGCACCCTCGGGTAGGGAAAACCCGTTACACTGACGACATATCCAAACATCCCCCAGGATGAACCACTACTACATACACAATTCCCTTATCAGAATCACACTGAGAGCCCAAGACTCCCTCCCTGCATCCCTTCCGAGCCCTTTTGGCTCTACACCCACGGAATTCCTTCCGCGACCTCAGCAGACATCCCAAACCGGATGTGATTCCATTCCACTTCCGCAAACACGCTGCTCAATGACCATACTTGGATTACTCCAAACATAACTCTGCGCTGCTGCTTTCACTTCCGTGAATTTGCACTCCCTCTCGGAGTTACACTCCTATCTCTTTCCTTTACCAAGGAAATCCACTTGGCCGCCTTGTCACTACGACAAGTGCCACGGTGCTCGCCCAATGCTACACCACTCCTTCATAGCGTAACCGTTATCCATCCAACACACATGCTCTGACTCTACTCGCAAGGACTCTCGAGTCCATGCACCATCTCCACTAATCAAGATCATTACCCGGGGCCAGACCTTCTAATGCTAACACATCGCAACATACTCAATCCATTTCCTCGAACCGATCTAACAATACATGCAGAGTCTTCATCATGACTGGACTGCCTTAACGGGCCTTCAGCCAATCTGGACCACTCTCAGAACCTTCAGCCAATCTGGACCGCCCTCCAGTGCCTTCAGTCTGGCTGGACCGTTCTCCGAGCCTTCGGCCTGACTGGTACGCCTACCGGCCTTCAGTCTATCCGTACCGCTCAACTAACGTTCATCATTCCAAGCTATCTCTCCGGGAAATCCTCCCATGCATACTGTTCTAGCCCTCTAGGGTTTCCGAACTCTATCTCCATCACACAACTCAATCCCGGCCTGATCCCAGGCCCTCCGCAATTAAGTACCCTTGGTCTGTATCCCGCCCTGCATGCCTGCCACTTAGTCATACCAGCCTACGCTCTTGGCTGACAGAACACTGCTGATTCCCAAACAGCTAAACAACCTCACATGCTCAACGATCTTTCGGAGAATTTTCCAATTCTCCCCTGCTTAGGGCACTGACTATCAACCACCGGGCGCTATCACCGACCTCCCAAAACAACCCTGCACAACACAATCACTTACCTGCGAACTGCGCCCCACAAGCATAAACAACCTTCACAAAAATCCCATTTCCACACTGATCATCCCACTCGAAAGAAACTCAATCTGCAACTAACCACTCCTCAGAAGGCAGATGCTACCCGACATTTAGACCAACGCCAGATTCCCACTAAAAACCCCATGAATGATAACCAACGAAATTCCCAACACTAACCCATAACCATACCATAATTCTCAAAGAACAACGAATACCACACTGAAAACCACACAATGAGACTAGCAGATAAACAATACCCACAATAATCACAAGATAATCAAGACATCAAGAAAGAAACATACCCGCGACTGCCTCCGGCACTGCTCTGACCTCCTCTGCTGTAAGCTGAAAAGCACGACCCTGAGCCCTTGGCGGCTCTGCTCCACCCTGACCTCCACCCGTGATCCTCAAAGTGGCCGGTGCTGGAGCCTGCACCGGTCCTGCAGCAAGCTGTGGACAGTTGACCCTCAAATGTCCAACCTGATGACAATGATAACAAATCCTCAAATCTCGAACCGGCGCTGACTGCCGACAATCCCTCGCATAGTGCCCCTCCTTTCTGCACTTGCGACATGCACCACCGGACCTACAAACTCCGGTGTGACTCCTCCCACACTTCCCACAAGTGTGGCTACTCAGATCTCCCATCCTAGAATCAACGGTCTTGGACCGTTTCGGCGCCGCCTGCGACTGCACCGGAGCCTGCCTCAGCTCACGCAACTGCAACTCAATCTCTAACTCATGCCGCCTGGCGGCCTCCTGCAACTCCAACAAAGTCTCGCACCTCTACGTAGACACAAACTGTCTGATATCCCTCTTGAGCATGCTCAGATATCGAGACATCTGAGTCTGCTCCGAAGCGAACTCAGGGCAGAACATCGCCCTCTCAGTGAACATCCTGGTGATCTCAGTCACCGACTCCGAACCCTGCTTCAGCTCAAGGAACTCCTGAGCCAATCTCTCTCTCTCAACTCGCAGAACATAACGAGTGTTGAACATCTCTCTGAACTGATCCCATGAAACCGCAGCCCTCTGCGCATCCGAATATTACTCTGTGGTCAATCTCCACCAATCCTTCGCCCCGAGCCTCAACAGGTTCAGAGCACACCTCACCCTCTGATCAACAGGGCATGAACACGTGAAGAAACACCCCTCCACGTCCGATAACCATCTCATAGCAACAATCGGGTCCTGAACTCCATCAAAGGTGGGAGGCTTCGTATTATCGAAGTCCCGATACTGAAAACCCCGACCAGCTCCTCCCCCTGCCGCTGCTACAGCCGCTGTAGCCGCCGTGGCAGCCGTCTCTGTGATAGCTGCATAGCGCTCATTAAAATACTCAACCATGGCGATCTTGATCGACCCAAACAGTTCCGACAACTTGGCCCGGAACAACGCAACAACCTCATCATGTAGGATCTCACGAATCCTCGCATCCAACTCGCACGTGCTCATCTGACCAATAACCTCGGGCGGTATTGACCCGCCCGGAACTCCCTCTCCTGCTCCCGATCCTGATCCGGATCCACTCCCAGCATGTCTCGGAATCTCCATACTGAAATAACACCACAAAATCTCAGACACTTCCCACTAACCCGGGAACCAACTCTCAACCCCACCCTAGAGGTCATGGTTTCCCTGATACGCGTATGGGTCCTGTGCTTTCAGTAGTACGGGCCCATACTACCTTCCACACCTACCCATATTTGTATGAAGTACTACCACAACGCCCTTGAGAAAACATACAAACAAGCGCTCAACCCTCACCACTTGAGGAACACTGGAAATCTCCCACAAGGAAACCCTAGGCTACAAGCATCACAAATCAGGCAGCATTATCATTAAATCCTGAATATCCCTAGCCTAGCACTAGCATGCTGTAGCTCAAAAACAAATATCATGTATGGTATTTTGGGGTTACTTACTGGCTCCGGCTGATCGTACCTCCGTGTCCTCCTTTACTCATTTTGAAAACCATTTTAAATTCTCTTTTGAAAACTCTCCTCGATTTGAGACTGGAGTCACACGAGTGTTCCTCTAATTCACTCAAACCAAGGCTCTGATACCAACTTGTAACGACCGAAAAATTCCAACCAATTTAAACTTTTCAAAAACACCCCGATTTCATTAATTTATTACAAAAAGGTTTTCATTATAGTTAAATTAAAGTATTCCCAGAATCTCATCACAACATAAACATAAGGAGCGGTACGATCACCCCTTTGCCTTGCCACGGTCTCCTGAAGAACCTGAAAAACATAAAACCACAATTGTAAGCCCGAAAGCTTAGTGAGATATTCCCAAAATACCACTGCAGTGAGCTCAAGGTCATGAGTGGGATAATTCTTTTCATAATCTTTCAGTTGCCATCACTCCACCACGTTGCATCAACACATAACCGAGTCCCAACCTTGAAGCATCGTTGTAGACGGAAAAAACATTATCACCTTTTGGGAGTGATAAGACTGGAGCATGAGTTAAAAGATCTTTTAAAGTTGAGAAAGTTTTTCTTGGGCTGCACCACATTCAAACTTTGCTTCTTTTCGTGTAAGACATGTGAGGGGTACAACTATGCGTGAAAAGAATTTAATGAATCTCCGGTAATACCCTGCGAGACCCAAGAAACAGCGAACTTTAGAAGCATTATGAGGTGCTTCCTAATTTTGAATGGATTCAATTTTGGTAGGATCTACGCTTATACCGTCACCAGAAATCACATGGCCAAGAAATTGAACTTAGTGAAGCCAGAATTCACATTTTGAGAATTTAGCATATAGCTTCTCCTTTCGCAGAAGCTCTAACATTTCACGAATATGAATGGCATGATCAGCTTAAGATATGGAATAAATTAGATTATCATCAATGAATAAAATGACAGATTTATCGAGCATTGGACGACATCCCGATTCATCATATCCATGAATATAGTAGGAGTATTTGTCAAACCGAATGGCATGACAAGGAATTCAAAATGCCCATATCGAGTACAGCAAGCGGTCTTTGGTACAACCTGCTCATGTACTTTCAACTGATGATATTCAGACCTCAAATCAATCTTCGAGAAGTAGCTAGCACCCTAAAGTTGATCAAACAGACCGTCTATGTGAGGTAGTGGGTACTTGTTTTTATAGTTACCTTATTTAGCTCGCAGTAGTCAATACATATTCGTATTGACCCGTCCTTTTTCTTGAAAAATAATACTGGAGCACCCTAAGGAGTGGTACTCAGTCAGATAAAGCCCTTGTCAAGTAATTCCTGCAGTTGATTCATTATTTCCTTCATCTCGGCTGGGGCAAGACAATAAGGAGTCTTTGCAATCAGAGCAACACTAGGCATAAGGTCAATTCAGAATTCTACTTGCCTATCCGAGGGGGAAGTCCAAACAAATCATTAGGAAATACATTTGGATATTCATTAACAATGGGAACATCCTTTACCGTTTTATTCCCCTCTTTTGAGATATCAATTGTAAATGCGAGATAAGTAGAACATCCTTTTATACAAATTTACGAGCTTTTAGGAAAGAGATTATTTTGAATATTTTAAGTCTTTTTTCATTGTAGACATAATTTGGATCCTCCCCTTCGATAGGAATGCGTACCATCTTTTCATAGCAAAAGAGTTCAACACAGTTCTTTGACAACCAGTCCATGCCGAGAATGATATCCAAGTTGGGTAGGGAGATAGGAATCAGGTTGGCAAGAAAATTCTAACCTTTAATTTCTATGATACAATCTCTATAGACTTTATCATCAAGTAATGATTCACTTCCCGCAGTATCTACATGAAATGGTTGTGCGAGTGCATAGCAAGCAATTTGAAAGAACATGCAAATTCACTAGACACAAAAGAATATAAGGCACCAGAATCAAATAAGATGTGAGCAGGTCTAGAATTGACGAGAAATGTACCAGTCACAACATTTGGGTTTTCACGTCCTTCCTTTGGGGTAATTTGGAATGCACGACCTTTAGCTTTAGGTACCTCGTACTTATGGGATGAAGTACCCTCCAGTTGTTGAATAGAAGATTGACTTCCCGCCATTTGGCTGGTAAGAGTAGGGAAGAAATGCTTTCTGTGGCCAGTAACACCGCAAGCATAACATGTAACATTCTTCATTGGTAAAACGGGATTCAGGTGACTTGTTTCTCCACATCCATAGAAAGGTACCGGTCCTTTTCCTATTATGCATTGAACTTGATGGCTCTTTCCACATTTTTGGCACGGTGGTGGAGCTCTTGACTGAAGATAAAAAGATTATGACCGACCGTGGCCACGAAAGGCGCTCTGAGATTGTACCTTTCTGCTAGGATCAATTCGAGCAGATCGAGCCAATGAAATAAGGGAAACAGAAACAGTTCGACCAACATGTGAATGCTTTGGGGAGAAAAGAGTGGCACCGCATATGTCTAAGTCATGCTCGCTTTTTCGGGCATACTTAACAGCTTTGTCAAATGATATAATATCCCGGTTGATCTCAAAATCACAAATTTCATACCGTAATCCTTCCATGAATAACTAACATTTATCCTCTTCATTCGGGATATACTTTGTAGCAAACTGTGCCCTTTGATTGAATTGAGTTTCATATTCAGTCACGAACATTCCTCCCTGCTTAAGTTTGAGGAATTATTTCTACAGTCTTCTCCTCATATCTACATGACAATACTTTCCTAGCAAGCGAGTTTTGAACATCTCCCAAGATAAATTATATTGGTCATACTCGTTGAGAGCTTCAAATGTCACTTCCCACTAGACCAAGGCTTCTCCAATGAGCATTGCAGAAGTATAGTTAACCTTGTCTTCATTAACCACATGGGAGATACGGAATATTTTTTATGTGTTCTAGATCCATGTCAGAACAACAATGGGATCAAGGACACTTGAGAACTCTGCAGCGCCACTACTCTTGAAAGTTTTGAATGAGGGACATCTCGCTTTGTCTCTCGAAGACTCTCTAGTGGCTTTATCTTTACCCTTATCACTATCCCTTTTGTGTTGTTCGAGAATCTGCTGAATAACACTATTAATTTTATCTAAGAGTCGCTCCTCACGAGGGGATACCAGAGTATCGCCCTCATTAAGATAAGGAGCTCCACCCACATCTAGTGTATAACTACCCTCCCGCTCAGCCATTTCTCTAAAAATTTGGAGAAACATAGCATGTTAGAATATAAGGATTTATCATGACCCAACACCCTACTTAAGTCTTTCCTATGTTGTGTATCCATATACTCACAATGAATCCGTTCATATATTGAACTTCCAATGATTTAAGTCTAACTACCAATCTGTGGTATTTAGTTCGCTTAAACTGGTACTCTGATACCATGATTTTAAGACCCCAACATTAAATCACCATAAAGCCAAACATGCTACATCCATATTGATAATTATAATTCATATTAATGGTCTAAATACAAATGCATGGATACAAACCAGTAACACAAATTGTACAAAGTTTCATAACTAGTTGTATAAATACATAGCTACCCAAGAATTTATAACACATATACATATATGTATACCAAGTACAAACGTAGTAGTGTCAACTACTCTAAGTCCTCCAACAAAGCATGTCTACTCTGAATGCTTATCACCTGAAATAGTTAAACACTAAGAGGGATAAGCGGGCATCGCTTAGTGAGTTCAAAATCAGATACAATTGAACTCTATTCCATATACATAATAATATGACAGGAACAAAAAGAAACAAAGGACAACAAAGGCTTATATGTCTATCAAATGAAGGGCTTTCCAGATCAATCAATGTTTAGATTCAATGGGTTATAATCAATGAGACACATCAATTTAGGATCCTAAATACCATAACTTCCAGCCCAAGTTGCACGTAAAACACAATTCCTGCTTATCATGTTGCTAGAATATACAGGCTTTCAACCCTACCTAGCCACAAGCTAATACCAAAGTGATACGATTCATGTTCTACATGGCCAAAGGCACAAAGCCATTACCAAAGTGATAGGAGTCATGCTCTACATGGCCAAAGGCATCAAACTCCAATATCAAGTAATAACCACATACATCAATAACATAGGAAAGCACATTGCACATATAACACATAACATACAATCATCCCTATATTGAACTCACTGTACTGTAACCGAATGTAGCGATAAAATTCTGAATTCCGATGAAATTACACCATCCCCAGGCTTCTAAAACCTTCAATTACACACATGGAGTTCATATTTTGAATTTCATAAGCAATTGCTCAACTAATCTCAAGTTATGTTGTTTTCAATTTAGAAATTTTAGTTTTTGTTCTTTGGGGGTGTTTGGGATAGCTTTTCAGACCAAAAAGTGCTTTTTAGAAAAGAACTTTTTGATTCATATCTTTTTCCAAAAGATGGTTTTAAAATGTGTTTGTTTAAACTTTTGAGGGGGGAAAGGGAAAAAAGGCAAAAGTTGCCAAAAGTCACACATACGTGACTTCTTAAAAGCCTCCTTTTTCTTCTTCTCAAAAAGCTATTTTAAAAAATCTTTTTCAATTGCCAAACAACTTTTTAAACTTTTGACTTTTTGGAAAAGCCAAAAGTTTCAAAAGTCATTTTAAAAGCAAAGCCAAACACCCTCTTTGTATAGTTGTCGCTTGCAGACTTTTCTTCATTCTTTTAGCAATTCGTCTCCCATGCTTGTTAGCTTCATGTTGCTCATTTTTCTTGCGGGATCCGCCCACTTTAGCACTATGTATTTATCTGCATATAAAGTTCAACAACTCATCAAATTAGTGTCATTCTTGGACAATTATGCATCAATTCAACATATTTAGTACAATTTATTATGTTATAAATATAGACCGATCACAAACCTATTTTTCCCTTCTTAAATTTCAAAATAACTAATAAATTATAAATACTAACAAAATAGACTCTTATATCTTTCTAATTCCACTGACCTCACATTTTTATTATTTTTCTATAATTTACTATGAAGTTTACAACACAACATCCCAAAGCTGTCAAAATTCAGTCTTACTGCACTGAACATATAGTTGTTTTCACCCATCTTAAGTCTGGAATTAGATTTTGGTGTTAAAACAAAAATCAAAGTAGACATGAATTCTCAGATTGCGAGGGATATATAGCACATATACATACGATTTTTCTTCATTTTTTGGTGATTATTACAAAAACAGGACAACCATACCCTTTATGATTTCATTTTACCTTTTACATGATCAAACCTCATGATCAATATCACTAAGTTCTTGTTTTACAATGATATCACTCAATAATTTAGTAATCCATGCTAATTCAAGTATAAACCATGGGTTTCACTACTATTTTTCACTAATTACTCTTAAACCATGACTGATTCTCAAGTTTACATGTAGTAACTTGATTTCCATTTAAGATTCTAGGTTAATGACATAAACTCATGCCTAATCCCATGAATTCAGTGGTAAATCCACTTTTACCAAACCCTAATCTCTTAATAACCCACTAATTACAAAGGTTAATCCAAAAATTAAGAGTTCTTACCTTGGCTACTAAGCTTAATACTTCAAAAACACACCAAATCTTGATTTAATCTTCAAAAATTGTTCAGGATTGATCATGTAGGTGAAAATATTCCATAGTGATGGTGAGGAACTGGAAATGGTAGAAAAATAAGCCAAATTCGTGTTTTAATGGGTAAAACCCGAGTTGGGTCGGGTTTGACCCGGTTTGGGTACTTATTTAACCTCCAAACACTAAAAACCACATAACTTTTTCGCTTGGAACTCCGTTTTCGATGAGGTTTTCGCCTATACGTTTCTAACGAGATAATTTAAAACTTACAATAAAAATATCCCAGAAAAGATCTTCCAGTAAAAGCATTTTTGCTTATTTCCAACATAGACGTTATATTTTCATTAACTTCGATATTTCACTTTTTGATCGGAATCACATAAGACTTCCCCAACACTTCCAATACCTTCCAAATGATTCTAAACTTAATTTTAAAAATAAAACTTCAAAAATTATAAAACTATTTCGTTAGAACTCAACGCGTAAAACCATTTCGAAAAATAGTGTTTTTTTTCTTTTAATGCTTACTATTATATTCCATTATAACTACCTACTTTAAACATTTTAAACCACATAATATTCATTTTTAAACTAACGAGCATACGATACATGATAATGAACAAGGTTAGTAAAGTGTATTTACACATAGGCAGGCCAACCAAAAACCTTAAAGTGATTATAAGTGGGCAACTTTCCAAGAAGAATTTCATGTGGAGTTCTGATTTCAAGGACTTCAGTAGGTAATCTATTGATGATGTAGGTTGCAGTTAAGACACAATCACCCCAAAATTCGATAAGAATTTATGCTTGGAATCGTAATACACAACCCATTTCCAACAGATGTCGGTGTTTTCTTTCAACTACACCATTCTGTTCAGGCGTGTAGGGGCATGAAGTTTCTAAGAGTATTCCTTGTTTTTTGTAAAAAATCAAGCATGTGTTTTGATTGGAATTCAGGACCATTATCTGTTTGTATCCTTTTGATTCTTTTACCAAATTGTGTTGTTACACTTTTGTAAAACGGAATCAAAATTTGTCCTGCTTCAGATTTGTTTTCCCCTACTATGATCATCCACAATAGACAAAAAATAATGTTCTCCATTAAGAGTAGCATGACTGTATCTACCCTAAATATCAATGTGTATTAAATCAAAACATCCTACAGATTTAGAAAAGCTAATGGGAAAAGGTAATCTAGTTTGCTTTGCTCAAATGCAAGAGTCACAAAATTGGTTACAATTACCTACGTCTAGTTGTTGTATTTTCTTTAGAACTACTTGAGATGCATGTCCCAATCTTTTCTGCCAAATTGTCTGTTTACACAAAACTGCCATTACCACCATATCTCTTCTGAATGGCTCCAAATAGTAGAAGCCATCTCTTTCTCTGCCCATCCCAATTAGATTCATTAATTCGAAAAGAAGGTTAAAGAACAGTTTAGGTCACAAGTTAGTCGGCTAACATATAACAAGTTACATTTAAAATTGGGAACATTTTAAACATCTTTTAGGTCAAAACCATTTGGAAATTGAATGTTTCCTATATTTTCAACTGGTAAAGAATGACCATTAGGAATAGTTATTGAAGCTTTTTTTTTTGCTTTTGATTGTTTTCAACCAATGTTTGTAGGGTGTGATATGTTCAGTGGCTCCCGAGTCAATGACCCAATAATTTTGTGTTTTGTTCTTACCAGTCATGTACGCTTTCAAAATATTCTTACTCGTCATGTTTTCTTTTGTTGTGTTCTCAAATGGATCGGATGGTCGTATCATCTTTAGGAGGAAGTCATATTGAAAGACCCTAACTTTCGTATTTATGAAAGACCCAAACTTTCATACACGACAATATAGTTGCTCCAAAACATGCTACTTGCATATTCATAAAAACAATATTTTACATTGATAAAGAGGTTACAAACTACTGGATACAAACCGACTATTTTAAAGTTTTATATATTAGATAACTTCCCAGGATTCTATAGTTTTATACATATGGGAGTGCAAAATAAAATAGTTTCAAACTATTCATAAACTTTTATCGATACAATAGTTTCAAACTATTCAAAAATCTTCTACCAGTATATAACTATACTGGATGCTTATCTCCTGCAAATTTGTTAAACATTGAGAGGGTAAGCGGTGACGCTTAGTGAGTTCAATAATAGATACAATATAATGTTATGCCATATATACTTTAATATGGCAGAAGCAAAGAGGAACAAGGAACAACAAGGGTATATGTGAATCATGTGACAAACATTTCATATCAATCATTGATTTGATTTAAAGATATACAATCAATGAGACATAACAATTTTCATGCTTGATATACATCAATAAAGCTTTGGCCCAAACGGCACAGAAGATATACAACTTCAGATTAACATTTTGATAGATTTCAGGCTTATAGCCCTGTCTAACCTTCTGCCACTACCATAGAATAGAATTCATTCTCTTACGGAGACATGTTCCACATGGCCAGAGGCTACATACCAGTACCAACGTGAATCTAAGTCCTTTCACTGATCACATGGTTAAAGGTATTTCTTTGCTATTAAAAATAGCCAATAAAAATAACCCGGGAAAATAACCCGGAATAATAACACTGAAAAGCACGTAGTACATATAACACATAACATACAATTATTTATATATATTAAACTCACCGTGAAATAAGTGGGGCTAAAATATTAATTGGGGCAGTACTTCGGCTCTAAATATGACTTTCGTCGTTGAAAACCGGGAGTTTTCTTGAAAACCGAGCTCTGCGAAGGTAGAGCTTCAAAACCGAAAAGATAAAATTTTCGGGCTTCTCGGGAGTCTCGGGGTGTGTTTCGGGCTTTGGAATCAGTACCGGGGCTTCGGGGGAAGTCGGAATAGTAAAAATATCAAAAAAAAGGGGGGGGGGGGGGTGAAAGTGGCAATTTTCCAAAATTACCCGAGAGGTCTCGCAGGCCCTTGTATTTATAAGGAGGTCCGAAATCGGCTAAGGAAGGGGAGTCAGCAGCGAGGACACGCGGCATCAGCAGGGCGAGGGTGCGCAGGTGGCTCGCACGTGGTTTGCGCATGCGAGGGGCTCGGTGTCGGCCTCTGATTGGACCAAGGTCTAGTCCGAGGCTTTGGATGTCGCACCCCTGCGAGGCTCGGGCACATGATAAAGGGCACGCGTCGGATTCTTAGTGGACCGGACTTCGGATGCGAGGGCAGGCGACACGTCTCGCCAGCTGGCTTCGGTGACTCACCAAATTTCGGATACGTGGCGCGTTTTAAGCGAGGGTGACGTGGCCGAAGTCCACGTATGCGAGATTTTTCGGTTTTTGTGCAAAAACTTCTAAGATCCATAACTTTCACATACGAGCTCCGTTTTTGACGTTCTTTATATGCATGCGTAGCTAAAATTATGCTCTACAACTTTAGTTTAGACTTAGTCGGCTAATTTTGACTTTAATTTTAATATTATTATTTTTAACAGACCGAGACAGGAAAATCCGTTAAAAATTCATAACTTCTTCATCCGATGTCCGTTTTCGTCAGACTTTTTACCGTTGCACTACTAATGACAAGACATTCAATTCTCGTTTAGGTTGTGTTGGCTAAAAATCACTCGATCTAAAATTCGAGTTTTTAGCTGTCTACTGCTAAGCTAAAACTTCGAAAAATCATAACTTCCTCATACGAAGTCAGATTTTGACGTTCTTTATATGAAAGTTGATTATTTTCACGAGTTCTACAACTTTCATTTACATTACTAAGGCTAAAAATTAGTTTATCGAAAACTAAATTTTTACGCGACAAAGTATTTTCCGGATTTATCACGGATCTTCGTTTGGTCATAACTTCTTCGTTATAACTCGGATTTCGACGAGGTTTTCGCCTAAATGTTTCTAATCAGATTTTCTACAACTTTCAATAATAAAATTTTACTTATTCCAAATTTTATATTTTCGCTATATTTCACTATTTGGCTTTTAATTGGAATCTCATAAGACTTCCAACATTTTATGAGTGATTCTAAACATAGTTTTACTTCATTTCTAGTAAAAACTATCTGTTAGAACTCAACATTCAATTTCACTTAATATTTCATAATATTATTTACTTAAAACACGGTTTCAAAACGTGTATGTTACACATATTCTAGTTATCACCGATGATTTTAACTCTTCTGTGATGGCTGTTGCACGAGCTTGAACCCTTTGCTTACATGATTGATTTTTCCCAGTGGTGGACTTTGTGTTCCACCATTCAGGATACCCAACCAAATCGAAACATCCATTTATAGTGTGCCCTGATTTATGACAATAGGAACACCAACGGTCATCAGATTTTGATCCCTTTCCACGATCATCTTGTTTCATGTTTAACTGAGATATGAACTTTCCAGGTTGTTGTGTGCTTCCTTTTCATGTGGTTTGGAATACATATGAATTATTGTTGGTTCCACGAGTAGCGCCAATATTTCTTTGTTGTTCATCTTGACTAACAAGATGATATGCAATGCCCAAACTGGGACCGAACTGCTGCTGAGAATTTGGGTTTTCACAACATTAAACTCCTCATTGAGACCCATGAGGAAGTCATATAATCACTCATTTTCTCTTAAGTTAGTTATGTCTTTGTTGAGGTTGCACTTACATCCTTAGCAATTACAGGTGGGAATTTGACTCATAGACTCAATTTCGTCCCAAATACTTCTCCAATTGATGAGATCGATAGAGTCTTCTATCGGCACAGGTAGTGTTCCATCAACAAACTCAATCTTGTTCTTATCAAAGAGTGTGTTCTTCATCTCACTCTCCCAATCGCCATAGCTTCTATCACGTAACAGGTTTTCACCCACGAAATTTTGTCATGGATGATCTGTAGATGTGAGAAAAATAAGGAGACAAAATATCTAAAACAGATTTCTCGCCTGAACTAGAGGGTTTATCTGCTTCCACCATTATTATAAAAACTAGGTTCGAATATCGAGAGATTGATCTGATACCATAATAAATCTGATATGAAAATAACTTATGTTTTTCCTTCTTAATCAATAAAATAAGGAGATTACACCAGGTATATATATATATATATATATATATATATATATATATATATATATATATATATATATATATATATATATATATATACTATCAGAATTAGATATAGAAACAAACTCTAAATAAAAGGAAACATAAACAAGATAACTATAATCTACTATAATAAATGAAGGTTTTTTGTCACATGTCCTCTTCTCATTCATTTGGACACATGGTATTTTCTAGAATTTTTAAAATTTTTATTTTCCATTTGTCATTTTATTGTATTTTTTATTTTATTAAATTAAAATTCCACATTTAATGTCTAAGGTAATATATATGTAAAGTATTTATTAGAAAAAGTTTATATATGTAATGTATTCAATACATTAAAGTCTCACTAATTTTAATAATTCAAATTTTTCTCATTTTTCTTATAAATTCAAACTTTTCAAATTATTAAAATTTTATTTTTTTTTTTTAATTAAACTCATGTAATACATGGGTCTTACACCTAGTCCTTAATAGATAGAAGACTTGATAAGGAAGCAATCCAAATAACCATTTGGAAGACACGTGGACGATTCTCAACACCTAGTTATTAGGATATGCCAAACTTTCCTTTTCCTAGTTTTGAGGACATTAGTTGCTAGATTATAAATATAGGCCTTAGGTAGTTTATTTCATTCATTCAAAAATATTTTCCCTTCTCCCTATCCAAAATTGTAACGTTCTTCCTCTAGTCGATTTTAATATATACAAGTCTAATACATTATGGCGTTTGCGAGCAAGGGTTTCCATCCAAATTGTTGTGTTATAGTAATTATTATATGGCATGTACCAATGCAAAATGTCGGTTTACAAGAGAAGCTTGATTCGTTAACATTTGTAAAATCTGAAACCCCAAGCGAAACTATAGAAGAATCTCAAGAAGACGATGGTGGAAAAATCAGAAATACCGCTCTTGAGCCACAAGTGGAATTGCAAAATGAAGAAAAGATCGGGGAGCCTAACAACGATCACGAAATTAAAGCTGCAAATCCTATACCCGATATGAAGTCGGAGCAACTGGTTGAACAGATCTCCGACGAGCTTAATAAAGACCATGTTCAAGCACAATCTGGTAGCAACGATGAGGCTGTTAGGTTAGATCTGGAGAATCATTAAGTCGAAGGTACAGATTATGTACACGATATGACGTCAGAGCAACTAGTTGTTTATGAGACGAATCCGCTAAGTTTTGTGGCGGAGCAAGCCAACGGGAAAGGGTCGGATGGGAAGAACTGGATTCTCGTTACAATGAATCGAAGAGGATGAACAAAGAAGAGAATGTTCTGATACGGTGTCGGTATTTTAAGTGTTTGAGTAGATTTTGGTTATGATTTTGTAATTTTTGAGGTGGAGTTTAGTTTAATTCTTATAACTTGTGAAAAAAAGTCACGTCATCAAGGATATCGGTAATAACAAGTCTTAGACATTTTTTAACAGATAAAAATAGACTTTATGTCCTAAACTACCAAAAAAACCACGAGGAACCATTTAAATCAATATACTAAATTGTGTTGGGCTACACTAACAAAAACTTAAAATGATAAGAGCTAGATAAATTCAAACCTAGAATAAAGCTTCGTATTTTAAATATAATAATTACTATATTCAGCAATATAAGGTGATATTGCATTAATGTGTGTCACACTTTCCCTGGGTGGATCTCTTTTGGCATGCATGTCGATTTATGGATGTCCCATCGACTTATTTGCACTTGCATTAAATTATCTGACTAGTTATAACTTCAAAGTCATGGCCTTTTTAGCAGGAGCATAGGAAAACATTACTTTGTAGAATAAAGAGTATAAAAATACCTTTCTTGTTATACTGACATTGTTTTGCACTTACAAGTTCTTTCATTTAATTTTTCTAAAAAAATGTTCTTTACGATCTATGGGCCTATGGCCTATGGGCATGGCACCTAGTCATCACACAAAACCCAATTAATGACTTCTAGTCAAAATCAGAACACAAAACCCAGCCCATTATTCGTTTACTGAACAAAATGAATACACGTTTACTTATACAAACAAATAAATATAAATCCTTAAAAAGGAAGAATAAGATATATAAATTATCTCTATTGAAAAAATGGATACTTTTTTAACAAATTAGTTAACAATATTTAGTAGTTTACCACATACATACATTAAACTCAGCACCCAGAATAACAACTGAGAATGTTGTAACCTTTTTGTCCATGGCTTCAATCAAAATTTTGTAATTTAACTTTCTTAAAATTGAAAACCAGAAACTTTGATATATGAAAGAGAATATTAGGATTGAAGTGTAGGATAGAAAGTTTAAATGGCCATACAACAAACAACTGCAGGATATAACACCCTACCAAAGAAACAGTAGTAAAGCTTACATGTTCAAAATCCGAGAAAGATCCGTAAGGATTTTACCATGCATGGTGGATTCCTTCATCTGGTCACTTGTTACTTCAGGGAATACTTATACCTTGGGATCTTTATTTACTATTCAACTTTTTGGCTTTTGGAGAGACATCAAAATGGCCCTTGGACCTTGGTTTAATATTTTTTTCCTAATTTGATTCCTATGCGTCTGTTGTGTTATAGAATACTTTGATCATTATTTATTTCCCACCTCGATTGTTGGATGATTACACTGAATGGAGATAAGCTCACTTACAGGAACACTGGCCAAAATATGTTCGACAACTTATATAAGCTTCATATGAATTATTTTTGTGGGATTTTAATGTATGTATACCTTCTAACCTTCTATTTACATCGGAATGCTTACATTTGATTTGGTTTTAAGATGGTCACTTTTTTTTTTTTTTTTGGAAATTAACCAAATGTGGAATATATAGTTGGTTCGGGTCAATCCAGGGGAAAGACTAGTGCCTAATAGGATTTGTAAAAATTAATAAATTCTTTGATATAAGGTAGAGTAAACATCAAGATATGAAAAAGCAAATAAAAAGGATTCCTACTAGCTTATACAAATAACTAAAGCAAAGTTTTAGTAACATCGCATTAATTTAGATTTGTGTTTGTTTATTTTAGCTTTTAAGTGTAAACATCGTAGAACGCTCGTACTGACAAAGTGTATACATTTATATAAGAGTAAATTGCAAATTTGGACATTGTGTTTTATTCAAAATATACGTTTAGTCCAAAATTTAGAATTGTTTCAATGTCAATCCTTACGTTTGCATTTCACTGCGGATATAGTCTATGCGTTTTTACTGAAAATTGAAAGTTTAGTAAAAAATATGATGACATTTATATGGGTCGGAGATCAGATCCGCAACAACGTGCAAACTTAAGGACATCATTGGTACAATTTAGAAATTTTGATTGAGCTTTCAAATTTGGATAAAGCATAAAAGACTAAATCTGTAACTTAAACTTTACATAATTTTTTCATAGAAAATAAAAATGAAAACACTAATTTCTTTTAGACAAGAGAAGTATATGCTACGGAAAAATCATCAAGAAAAAACGTAGATATCAAAATGTGAGAAGCAAATTATAAAACATCACTACTTTTTTGCTTCCGTTTTAAACAAAGCTAAGGTTTAGACATGATATAAAAATAACATGCATTCCCATCATTTTGAAAAAGCTTTTTCAAGTTTTTGTTTTTTGCGAGGAAAATTCAATCTTACTCTCTAAAAAATAGTAAGATCATAAATCACTACTAGAAAAAAGAAGGATTTCCTACGAAAATTTCCAAAGAAAAGGAATTTCTCGGTATTACCTACGAATTACCGAGGAAAATCTTAGAAATAACCATAAACACGCTTTCCTCGGAATTTCCTACACTTTTCCTAGGATATTTATAAATACCCAACTTCCCTCAGTATTTCCTTTGTAATATTCTTTTTAACAATTTCTTTCTTGTAACAAAAAAAATCATATTGAGTTTATGTGGAGAATACACTCATTGTTCCTACACTTTTCCTATGAAGTTTCTACTAACTACACTTTCCTCGATATTTCTTTGGTATTTCCTACGCTTTTCCTAGGATCTTTATAAACACCCAACTTTTCTCGGTATTTCCTTAATAATATTTTTTTTAACATTTTTTTTCTTGTAACAAAATAAATCATATCGACTTTAGTAGAGAATACAGTCATTGTTCCTACACTTTTCCTATGAATGTTGTACTTACTACACTTTCCTCGGTATTCCCTCAGTATTTCCGAGGAATGTCCTAGGAACTAGCATATAAATGATCAATTTATATAGACACTTGTGATTCTTAAACAACTTAAACTATGACTGTTACTACACTTCACTACTAGAAAAGAAGTTTCCTTACTTTCCAAGGGATTTCCTAGGAATAGAATCCATTTTTTTAAAAAAATTCGATGTTGAAACGTCTTTTTTTTGTTCAATATTTTTGTACAGCAACATTATACATGACTTGTTTTTAGCTTACCAATTTATGAATGATATATACATATGTACGTATGCACACCACCATAACACATTACTCAAAGCATTTGTTTATCATTATATATTCTATATATTGTATGTCTATATATGTATGTTTACATATGTGTATAATATAGATTTTCGTAAGATCAAGTATTTCATGTATACAAAGTTGCACAAAATATGGAACAAAAAAATAAAGTTTGAACCTATAAGAATGAAAAAACGAGTTTGATTTCTAGGAAATCCCTTGGAACTTCAAATGCATTTCCTAGAAATTTGTGACGAATAATGTATTTCCTAGGAAATCCATCGGAAGTTCCCACACTTTTCCTAGGGATTTCCTTGGAACACAATCCATTTTCTAATATTAAAAGTTGAAACATCTATTTCTTTGTTCAATATTTTGTACAACTTCATTATACATGAAATGCTTTTAGTTTACCAAGTTATGCATGATATATACATTCGTAAATGTGCACACCACCACACTTTTCTTATGTGACTTCATCTTCCTGTGTGTCACCGCCAACGCCCTTGTCGCCTCCCTCTGTCAACATCGTTACTGCCTCCCAACGCCAGGTTTAGTTTCTGCCATTTTTTCTTTCGTTTACCCTAAATCCTAATGCTCTTTCATGAGCATCAAATCAGTTACACTTTGTATTTGGTATCTAGAAACAGGATTATCCTAACATTTTGTATTGTGGATACCAACTGTTTGAGTTAATTCCTCAAAGAACTTGTGTTTGTAGAAGTCCTTATAATCTTCACATAGTGGAGATGGCAGTGAGAGAGGAATTAGATATTTCAGGAAGATGTTTAGGAACTGTAAGGGCGATGGCAGTGAGACAATTCCTTCTAAAATGGTTAATTGTAAGGGCTTACTGAAATTGTCTTTTTTGTTAACTGTAAGGGCGATTGTCCACTGCAACCATCAGACCACTTAACAAGTTCATGGTTTCTTCTAGCAATTTCCTTACTCCCGCTTTATTCCTACATTATTGATGTTTTGCTAATATTTGTTGAAACACCCTCTTTAAACTTATAATTTTCAAAGATTATAGGTTTTGCTAACAGGTAGAGTTAGATTAAATTAGGCTTTTATACACATATGACAACATCGTGTTTTTCTTTTTATTAAATTTATTGCTTCTTTTAACTAAAGTCGTTGTTTGATTAAATATCTTATATTCCATATTTATTATTTAAATTGCTTTTGTTTCCTTATCTGCAATTTATATGGTTTTCTTGTAAATTGTTTTTAATATGTTTTCAAATTCTAATTCATCTTCTTTTTTTATTTCAAATCTCAACAGACTACAAATGGAGAGCAGATTACTATCAAAAGCTTGCAAGTTTTAATATACACAAAATGGTATTCTTGTTGTTTATGGTGTTTATTTTTTAGGACCTACACACGACCCTTATAATTTTGTTTGATTATGATCTTCCCAGGCTGACAGATACAACAAGAAATGAAGATCAACAACTAAGCGCCAACTTCATGTTGTCCATTAAAAATTTTAGTCTCTTTTTGGTATGATGGAATGGCGAAGGGAATGTAATAGAAGATTCCATTACCGTCCAAAAATACAGTTTGGTTACCTATACAGAAAGCAATGCTACACATGGTATGGTTTTCTAACTTTTGAAACGTTTCACTCATAATGACAAATAAATTTCAACTCTTTTGGTTTTGAATAGCAATGGACTTCTTGGTGGAGCTGTAAGATTGATCCATGCAACAAGTTGTGTTGTAAGATTTTTTTCTATATTTTGGGCAGAAAAAAATCTTGTTTCTTGTGTTCATTTTGATTTTTTTTTTTTAAACTCAGGTTTCCTCGAAAATGCCTAGGAAAATCTATTATAAAAATGTCACTAAAAAACTGTCAGAATAAATACTTCCTAGGAAATTCCTCAGAAAAGTATTGTACAAGGAAATGTCTCGGAAACATATTTCCTAAGAAATTCCTCGGAAATATATTTCCTAGAAAATTCATCGGAAAAATAATTCCTAAGAAATTCCTCGGAAATATATTTCCTAGGAAACTTCTCGGAAAAATATAGCCTAGGAAATTCCTCGGAACTACCGACAAAACATATCTCCTCGGAAATGCCATGGAAATCCCTTACAAAAAGTTTCCTAGGAGGGTTTTACCTACGCACAACTTTTCCTCGACATTTTCTCGGAAACACCGGTTTCCTAGGAATTTCCGAGGAAATTGTCCCTCGGAAAAGGCGTGTTTTTTTAGTAGTGAATAGTTATAAAATTCTATATACATCAAAAGAATGATAAGACTAATAATAGCTTTAATAAATTTCACAACTTAGTAAAAATAAGTATTTTATTAGAAAAAAATTGATGTTTAATCGAAAAAACCTAAATATATAATATATAATAATAATAATATAAATAAGGCTATTATAATATTAACAATTCAATCTACAAGCTTCTAGCGTTTAGTTTAATCAAAACACTTCAAATTCAAAAGCTACTTCATGTAGCGTTTAACAAAACGCTACAAGCTAAAAGCTACCTGCTATAAGCTACCTGCTACTAGCTAGTTTTGCCGAACACACCCATAGTTTGATTTCTTTATTTATCAAATTTTCAATGTTGATTGTTTATTTCTTTATATATTTTTTTAAACGACTTTGGATTTTTCTTTTATATATTATTATTGATAAAAGAAGTCATTAGGCCTTTCTAAATGCCAAAACTAATCCTTTTGAAGACAAAACATCGGGAGATCTAGGGACACTATAATTATTGATTTCTTTAGTTTTTACTAGAGTAAATTATACGAATCGGTCCCTTGTGCAAGTGAAAAAAAACGTCAAATCCTTAATTTCAAAACTTAATTCAGACCGTTCCTTATTATTTTAAAACTTGCGAGTTTCGTCCCTCTTTAGTTTAAATTTGCACGTTGTATCATTTGCTAGCCATAAAATGACTATATTGCCCTTAATACTTTATTTCTAATTTAATTATAAATTAATTTATATTAAAAAAAATTAAATACTCACCCTACCGCTCCACATTCCCTTTCCTATTACATTCCTTCTGCCTTCCTTGTTTCCAGGTCACTGAACGCCACCAAACACTTCACCGGCTTCATCTTCCAATGACGGACATCGCCTCACCGACTTCATCTTCTTCCAGCGAGCATTAAGAGACAACTTATCTCCTCTCAGAAACATCGAACCCCACCAACACAGACACCCCAAATGAAGAACTCTCTCTCTCTCTCACACACACAATTAAGAACTGTCAGACTCTTTCTTTCTTCTTTGTTCGAATCGGAGGCGGATGCGGCCATTGTCTCTGACGACATGGTTACAGAGGGTTGTAGAACACTAGTCTTTTTCTATCTTTTCTATTTAAATAAGAACCAAGTGCAGATTTGTTTCATGACC
Organism: Lactuca serriola; assembly: GCF_051521515.1. Taxonomy (NCBI): domain Eukaryota; kingdom Viridiplantae; phylum Streptophyta; class Magnoliopsida; order Asterales; family Asteraceae; genus Lactuca; species Lactuca serriola. The sequence goes on from NC_136409.1 coordinate 205,253,384, forward strand.
GAGTTCACCTGATCAATTCCCTCATAGGATCGAGTGTATAGGGTTTCAATACCATTTTAGATCTGTTAGTTTTATCGATTCCCAGAAATCAAACTCATAAAGATCAACGGGTGGTTTCCAGATGTCCGATTCTACATGTTTGGGGGATTTCAACATCGATCTCATCATCAATTTTGATTTTCGAATTTTTGTGTGGATCTCAACATCGATTTTGATATGTGGCCCAAATTTGGTTACAAATTGTGACCTATAGGTGATGGGTGGTATTGGAATAGGTATATGGTGGTGTTGTCAGAATAGGTAGGAGGTGGTGGTAACGGAATAAGAGAAGGATACGAAGGATGAATGGAAGGAGAGTTGGTGAGTTGGTGAGGTTGAAGCTTGACAGTCGGGTGGTGGTGTCAAAGGAACTGGTGGTGCCGGAGGAGCTGCCGGTGATAGGTGGTGGTACCGGCTGGGGAGAGATGGGGATATTTGTTTTATTGTTTTTTTTAATTTAAAACTGATTAATAAATATAAGAAAATGAAAAGAAAATATTAAGGTCAAAATAGTCATTTCATGTAAGTTAATTTTTTAAAATAAGGACTAAACGTACATTTCGACATGTGCATAATTGATAATTCATGTAATTTACACTTCTTTCTACAATTCTCCTGTAACGCTTGGTATAGGTATGAAATAAATTCATTTATTTTCAAACGTACATCTCTTTCTTCGAAATCGTCTTTCTAGCGAAGCCATCATATCAGAACACCGAAGTACTCATGCATGGACTACCTCATAGTTCTTTTCTTTTCCGAAGAAATCCCCAAGGTACCACTCGTGCAGTACGTCAAGTTCAATCCAAGGATTCATACGATTGATCTATCACTGAGGAATGTATGCATAAGAGTGATATATAATCAAGGTTCTACAGGTTTAGAATTGATGATTTCACTTTAACTTCTTTTTCCTCGATGGGATGTGAGCTTAAAGAAGAATCAGTTATTCGACTACCTTTTCAATCTTAATTATATACGACTCGTATACACGATATAGTGATCGTTGAACCAAGTATGAATTCTAATATGAACTTCAGGACGGAGAACTGCCCAAGTCTACGAGTAATCGCATCGTCATGTGAACAAACTTAGAACCCAGTATGACTCCTGTAAACAGATCGCCCTATAGTCTAAACACCCGCAGAGATACAAGAAACAGTCCAGACAACTTAGCAAACCACACAGTGATAGAATAAGAAGACTAGGCTTCTCACCCTGGAGAACCCCGGTCATATTCTTCCAGAGATCGACTGATTGCATCATATGTGCCTCGGCTATTGAGGGCTCCGTCCAAATTTTTTTGTTAGAAATCGTTGTCTCTGCCTCGCATAGATGAATTGGTTGAGCAAACGCAAGGAAAGAATTACTTTCAGAAATGGACCTGAGATCCGAATATCACCAGTTCGAGTGTTAGGGAAAGATGTCCAGAAGACTATCTTCCAAACTCGATGCGGACACATCGAGTCCGTAGTGATACCCTTCGGATAGGACCAATACGCCCATAGTATTCATGAGCTTAATGAATAGAGTCCGTCTTTCTTACTTGGATCAGTTCGTCATTATCCATGTAACGACTTACTTATCTACCCTCGTGGTAAGAAGGAACCCTTGGAAACATTACCTTTAGAGGTACTTTTCGCGAAGTTCTCTCGGCACGAGTTTTGAAATTGAAGAGTCAAATTTCTATGACACACTATTAGTGATGTGGGAATTTCTGAGTACTCTTTCAATTTGTCAAAACCGTTAAGAATTAGTCGACACCAGAGAAGCCGACAGACATTCGCCAAATTATAGGTCTTACAGACCTACTGTCATAGTTCATCCAGAACTCCTCGTAAATCACAGAAATCCGTAAGACTTTGACCCAGCAAGAGGTGACCTTTGACAGGGAAGATAAGCAAGAGAAAGAACCTTTGGAATTCCAAGTGAGAGACCAAGTTCTTTAGGAAGTCTCACTCTGGGAACGGCTTAATATGCTTCGTAAAACGTGGAAAGCTAAATCCAAGATAGATAGGACCTCCGAGATTCTTACCAAAATCGGTCCTGTATCTCGTAGACTAGATCTACTCCGCGAACTCATTAACGTACATTTACTCTTCGCGTCTCGATCGTTAAACCGTACCTTTCCGTTAGGACTCTTGTAAGTCCACTCGTCGAGATCCTCGCCTTCGTATTAGAACCGTAGTGACCCTCGACCGAGAGGTCAAGCGGACGAAGCAACGTCGTCGCCCATTAGTGAAGGTTCGTTGGGATACCAACCGAGAACCCGATTTCACTTAGGAGCGCTAGAACCAATAAATTAGGAAGTTTCCTCCTCATGACTCGATCATTCATACCTACTTCCTTGCCTAAATTCTAATTTCGGGACGAAATTCCTTTCAACAGGGGGATGATGTGACAACCCAAAATTTCCATCCTGAACAAACCATATCAAGCCAAGAGAAGTTAGAGCAGTTACAGTGAAATTTCAGACTTTGGGTATAAGTTTGAGTATTTCAGGACTAGCACTTAAGGAGATATCAGGAGAGTGGATGCACTAGGGTTTTGTGCAACACTGTTATTCCAATACTCTAGGATATTAGAGTGCATTCCGGGAATAAAAATATTTTCTACCAAAAATCCTAGGACTATATATAGAAACCTGAACCATATTCATTCATTAGTTACATTTCCAACTAGAGAAAAGCCGAATTCTCTCTCACGGATCTTCGGGTTTTTATCCAAAATCGTGAGTACTTCTATCTAGTTGTATTATATAGCTTAGATTGTGTTTTATAACATCAAAATCGGATCAAAACCCCAAGATTCGGGAGTTTACCGCCCAAGAACACTTGGAGAGTAAACTCCTTTTTAAGGGCCAAAAGAGTGCCCAATGTCCCTCAAAGCCTTGGAACTCAAACTAGAAGCCACCATTACATGTTTTAGACCACAAAACAATTAAGAATCAAGGCTAGAAGTGAGTTCACGGCCAAGGAAGTTCTTGGGCCGTGAACTCCATTTTTAAGTGTCAAAATGCCTTAAAAACCTTCCTTAAGCCAAGAGACTAATTTAGACTTATACCCTAAAGTGTTTATAGCCTAGAAAACATAAGGAATCACAAGGATAAAGGAGTTTACGGCCAAGACAAGTTCTTGGGCCGTAAACCCCTATAAATGGGACAAATGACACCCTAACTCCTTCCTTATGCCTAGAACCCAACATAGATCATATCCTTGAAGTGTTAGGAACCTCAAAACATCAAATGGTACTCCTTACCATGAGTTTACGGCTGTAAACTCATGGGGGAGTGGTCCCAGGGCCGTGAACATCAAGTAAGGCCATTTTAAGGCCTTAAACCCACCCAAACACTTGTTTAAGCCTTGAAGCACTTCACCACTTAAACTGTAATAATGTTAAGCTTCATTTAGTGACCTAAGAGAGAGTTTATGGCCAGGAGTTTACTCCCCTGGGCCGTAAACTCCAATACATATGGTCTTTTGACCATAAACTCCCATAAGAGGTCTTGCACTCCTTTGTTGCAACCCATTAGCCTTCTAGCACTTGACCAAAGTGTTTTCCTCACACTAGGATATTTATACATGTTTAATTAGTGTTATAATCACTAATTGTTTATATACATATGTCTTCATATGTAATTAGGACCATTGTGTGTGTCTAAAGTCTTCACTTGACACCTAGCAGTCCTACCTCTTCAGCTCATCTGTATCACCCACAATAGGTGAGTTCATACCCCTTAATCAATGTTTTAACTATTTTTAAATGTTTTATGGGGGGATACAAGTAGAATCATGCTACTTATTATATCAATCACATGTGATTAATAAGCAGCATTCAAATGATTTACTAGTCATTAGCCGTTTTACCAAACAGTTTCCTTCAAATGATTTTCATAAACACTTTATATGTTTAAAACTCCTTATTAAACTGTACATTTTACTCTTTATGTTTCATTTCAAACTCATTTACAACTGTGTTTCAAACAAATGTTTATTTATATTTAAACTGTTTTATCAAACTCATGCTTTCAAACTGTTTTATAGATTGACATCAAGTCGATCTTTTCTTAGATAATAATTATGTTGAAAGGTTTTACAAAAATTATTTTATGCTTTTATATTATAAATTACATGCCTCTATATGTATAGTTATATAAGAAATGTTTAAAAGACTTAGGAAGGCTATCCACCCTATTTCCTTTTCCTCGATTTGGATGTGGTCTGGTGGGATATCAGGTACTCGTCCGAAGGTCGTTTAAATATTTGTTATATATCATGTGTACATATATATTCATAAAGGTCCTTCCAGTTCATCCAATGCCCTTGGGTAGCAAGGGTATACATCCATGTTCATACGTACCAGTTATATTACTATTAAGCTACTATATGGGTAGTTTAGGAAGATACTAGAACTATTACTAGAAAGCGATATCATACAATGAGTCAGTTCATTCATGAGTCAATACTTTCTAGAACATTACAGTACATTACTATACTTGCTAGATAGAGAGAGCATACATTACAGCTAGAACATTACAGTACATTACTATACATGCTAGATAGAGAGAGAACACACATTACAGCTAGCACACGTAGAACATTACAGTACATTACTATACTATTACATGATCACACTTACATGAGTACAATTACATGATCACACTTACATGAGTACGCTTACATATACATAGAACAGACGTCACTAGGTGCTATAACATGGAACAAGTTCAGGATCTAACTATACCGATGAATCACAACGCAATTGTGATAGTTATATCACGTATACATGATCAGAGTAATGTGGATGCTCACGGTTTGCATACATGCAGGCGTCGTGGGTAGGTCCCAAAATCCCTTTGACAGGGGAGCGTATAGCCTGGGATCTAGACATCACATTATACCTTATCCCTCAAATAAGGCAGTTGAGTACCGATGTAGTTATTTACATCAAATACTACAGTACTTAGAAGAATTACCCTAGACTTTAGGTAATTGGTACGGTTGTAGTTCAACGCTACACCATAGTACTATTTCATTTTTCCCATTACGTTCACTTCGTGAATATTCACACGACGCACAGTAATGTAGAAAACTATATTTTTGGTTAATGATAGTCAGACTTGGGAAAATACACATTCTTACTAGAGACACACACACAGACACTAGATGCCTTGGTAGAAGGCTACATAAAGATCAGTTAAGTCTTGGTAGAAGACTCCCTGTTATAATAGTAGGAATCATAGGGATTTCTAGAGTTTTTCAAACGTTTACAGTTGTTTTACATACATTTTCAATACTTACGATTTACCTACATTTTCAATACATACAAATTCTTACATACAAATTAAGACACTAAAATACTTATGATCTCACCAGCTTCAAAGCTGATACTCGCTTTCAAAATTACTTGTATTCTCAGGTCATCATAGACAGGTACCGATGCAAGGTTTAGAGAAGATGGAGCTTGTTCAAGAATCATCTTTCATTTTGATTTATGCTTTAGTGTTTATCAAAATTTGACAGAACACACTTGTATAATAATTATATTATTAATGTAATGGATGATGTTGTTGCTTGTTTACTATTTTTCATTGTTGTGATACTGTACATGACGTCCTCCGCCCCAGAACGTTTCCGCCGTTCTTGGTTTTGGGGTGTGACATCGGATCACGATATCGCGATTCTACCTTTGAAGGGAACTCGGTGAGTTGAAGGATAACTCGACGAGTTGGGTCAACTCGGGGTGTTGACTTTGACTTTGACTAATGTTGGCTCTTTGGATTTGATGTATTGTGTTGAATCTAAGGAGTTGTTTATGTTTAGGGATTGATTAGAGTAGATACTCAGAGCTAGGGACTATTCAGCTACTGTTAGTATTTGAGGCGAGTCTTCTTACCACACTCGTGGGTCGAAGGTACCAAGGTCGGCCCATAAATGATATGACATGTTTGTATTGAATGGGAAATGATATGTTATTTGATTTATGCATGGGTTTATGTGAAGACCATGGGGGACCCCATGACACTTGTCAAGACCATGGGGGAGCCCATGGCATAAGGATATAAGACCATGGGGGTAACCCATGGCATTCCATTGAAGACGATGGAGGGAGTCCATGGCAATTTGTATGTATATGTATGAGCATGACATTACGTGGTTATATGTTTTGTGTGAATGGGAAACTCACTAAGTTTGTGCTTACAGTTTATTTGTATGTTTCAGGTACTTCTAGTGATAAGGGCAAGGGCCCGACTTGGTGACGATGCATGCATTCTCTGGTGTTTTCACATTTGGTCCTTTGTACTTTGAATTTTCAAAATAACATGGACCTTTAAAAGAAGAACACATTTCACCATTGACCGTGCGAGTTTCTTCTAGTGATTTTGGACCATTCACTTTATTTTAAATAATTCTTAAAAAAATATGCTTCGCCAAGCTTAGGAGAAACCGAGTGAATTCTACCAATAGAATATCCGACTTTCTTTGGCTTCCAAGTTTGAAGTTTAGGTTTCCAAAAAAACTTTGTAGGAAATTCAACATATGTAAGTTTTCGTGCTTCTTTATTGATTTCATTACACTTCATCCAAGATATGAACATTTAAGAAGCAATTGAAGGTCGGTCAAGAACATCTTCAATATCATCGTCTGCCTCATATGCAACTTGTTGTTGCCCAGGCAAATGAAAAGGCAGTCTAATCACAGCAGTATACCTATAATGAACATCATATTTAAAAATCCGCCATGATGTTTCACATGCATGTATATATATCTACAATCATAGTATTCTTTGATTTCATAGACTGCGTCGTTGTTATCAGAATCGTTATTGCTTTGCACCATTGCAATAGTCGCTCTATCACGACCCTTGTTTATATATTTAAATAAATATTTTATAGAATATCCTTGATTGCACCATTCAACATTAATGTATGCCTGATAGCCTTTCAACAGATATTTGTTGTATGGAACAACATTTCTGTTATCTAAATGAACACCAAATTTTTCACAAAATTTCCATCATTTCTTCTCCTATATAAGGGAAAACCATCTGAATCAACTAAAGTATGATTACAGAATGGATTTGGAAAGTTTTTAGAACACTTTTTGTCCACCATGCATAGGCTATTCAAATTTTCAGCTCCACATGGATCGTGAATCATGAACTCCCTGACAAGTGAATAGAATTTTGGATCTTCATCAATATTTGGAATCTCAGCATAAATAATTGGATCGATATATTCAACTGTACGAAGCTTGCAGTCAAAATGCATAAATAGACATATATGACTATGAGGCAGACCTCTTTTTTGAAATTCAATTGTGTAAACCACTGCATGTAAAAATATACAAATAAGATATAAGTTAGCACCTAAAGAAGGTTATATATATATATATATATATATATATATATATATATATATATATATATATATATATAATTTTAAATACCTGCTTGAACCTTGCCAAAAAATTCATTTTCCCTTAAATTTTTAATAAATGCATCCAACTTAATCTTAAGTAACCTACATAATATATCCGGTCTATCTTTTGGATGAAGTGGAGTGTCCTTAAGAAACCTTTGAGCTTATGACCATTTTGGAATACATGTAAATGTTATGAAAAAATCAGGATAACCAAACCATTTACATAGCGACATAGCATCCAAATAGTTTTGCATCATATAACGTGCACCACCGGTAAATGAAGAAGGTAAGATCACATGTTGCCCAACGTTCGAAATATCTATACTCCCACGTGCTTGGTGATTACGCAGATTCTCATAAGACTTGCATCTAAGAGTTTTTTGTTGCTTACGTATGAAATATAATCGCTCACTTTCAATTATGGTATAACCATCAACTAAAAATTGTTGGAACAACCTTTTAGCATTAAGAAGTAGTGAGAATGATTGATCTCTATCTTGAATTTTGTAAGCGAAAAATTCTCTAATTGTACATGTCGGGCGCTTGCTATTACTTAAAGATGCCATACCTCTATGAAGGATGTCAACTCTATAACCATCATTGTCGTATTGAAATAGTAATGGATACTGAAGAGCAATGTAAGAAGGATGTAATTCACTTATACGCTTTAGTAATCCTGATGAGGTTTCAACAATGATGTCTCTTTTTTCAATTGAATCACAAATGTCACCAACAATTAAAGCGACTACCTCAGAAGAAGTTGGTAAGTTATATGTCCTTCCATCTTGTTCTCTTTTTCTAATTTATCTTAACTTCAAATTAGCTCCAAGATTTTCATGAATACTGTCTCTTACCATCCTATAAGACTTGACCAACGCATTGTTTGAATCGAACATAACCTTCAAAAATTCTATAATCTGGAGATCATATGATCTTGAACTTGGTGTAGAAGCGCTGGTTGGTCCACTGAAAATATTATAAAAAATTATTTATTGTTAGTAAATAAAATTAAAAGAATTAAAATGATTTACTAAAGTTAATTGTAAGAATATACACAATATTTGTCGAACTATTTGAAATCTCGTTCTCCGTATCATATATGTATAACTGACATAATTTTGGTCTAGATCCACCTGTAGGTAGAAGAGGTGACATACAATGATAATTTTGACCGGTAAGTCTAAATGTGTATGGTGCATTGTCCGTGTTGATGGATGAATCAATTTTGTCTCTCATATATGTAAATGAAAACATTGAATTGTAATGTCGAACGTTCTTTATAAAGTAATGATAGATTCGTTGAATGAAATGAAGCAAATATAACATAATAAAATGCAACTTGCAAAAATAAAATACATCAAAATGGTGATTATTTACAACAAAAATATAGAAATGAATGAAAGTCAATAAAAGATTTAACTGCAAAATTAGTCTCTATACTTATATAGTTAGCAAAAGATATATGAATGGAATCCAAAAAAATTTCAAACTTTGACCAATGAATATTAATTGAAACTAGTAGGATACCTCGGGCTTCGACCGGGTCAATGTGTGCTTTTTTTGCGTGTCATTCTGAAATGTGTCTCTGTTTCACATGGTTCGACTGCTTCAAATTTTTCCTATGATAGGATTGCATTTGGGAAAACATACAAAGACGAATAAAAAATAGATTTGGGGTTAAGCAATGCTAACAAAGTAACCCATCACCTTTCAAATTAAAAAAAATTGATGAATTGGTCTTTCATTTTAAACATAAGAGTGTACTACAATAAATTCAAACAAAAAAAAAGAACCGGGGAAATATCTCTCTTGTGGTACAGATTGAATCCATAGAGCTTTTCTAAAACATGAAACAAAGAATCGGAATTAGTTTTATCACTCTAATTCCATCCAACAAAAAAACAATTTTTTTTTATTTCATTCCAATGGAATGAATGATTCCATTCCATACCTTGACCTTCTTCTTGGGTTCCTTCTCAGCAACTTCTTTCACATTACTGCATGGTAGTTTAACACTAAGTTCCAAATTTTCAATAATAAAAACTTCTTGGATGTAAGGCTGCCTTTAGTGTAACAACTCGTATCCCTACAAAAAAAAATGGTCATAAAATTGAATTCTTATATTAATCCACAGATTTGGATGCTCCAAAAACTAAACGATAGATATGAAGGAGAGTCATCCATAACTGTTCCATTTAACTGATATGAAATCGAAATGGAACCTATAATTCCATATTCACTGGACCATCTTGCTTCTCCGACTATATAAGCAGTCCACCACCACTAAATCATGCATCACTGTTATAAATCAATGTTAGGTTAAATAAATTTGAGTAATTCCAGGGAAAAAATGTACCGCCATAATTCATATATGAACCAATAATAACATGTCTATTTCTAAGTTGATGTGGACAACCTGCAGGGATGAAAACAGCTTGACAAAGGTATTGTTCAAGTGTCCATGGCTCCAACATCATTTGATTTGTTCCAAATCAATGGGATTTTTAATATATATATATATATATATATATATATATATATATATATATATATATATATTTAAAAAAACCTTTTAAATATGTAAACATAATTTTGATAACTGACAAGTAGGGTGCTGTGAACAAATTTAGTCAGAGGGCAACCAAAAGTAAATATGATTAAACCCAAGTCAATAGTAGATCGTTTACACAAATAGTCTAAGTTAAGTTGATACAATGTAATCTAAAAGAATATATAACAAAAAAATCTGTTTTTATTTTTTAAAAACAAATCATCTTCGTAAATTTTTTACCCTTATAATTTGCCACATCTGGGAAATGCATGCATACTACAGTATAACAATTAATTTACAGATAATTAGAGAGTGAGCTTGCAGTGATAAAGAACATGGCAATTTGTTTTCTTAGTGTGAAATAATTAACCAGGGGTATGCTGGGATTCGCGAAGAGTGAAAATAATGCTAGACATGAAAGTATAAGATTCTGGTTTGGTTTTACGTGGGATTGGTGCAGTAGAATTGATAAAGGGCAATTTCGTCTTTTGTAGTTTAAAGATGGATATTACTATTTCAATCAAGTTAACATCTACCGGGAAGGTTTCTGTTGGAATAAGAAAACCAAAATAAGAATAAATAGAGGGTTTTTAAAGGGTTCTCCACTATACAAGTTAATAATGCTGCAGCAGGGGCACTTTTGTCGTTAAGCAATAGATGCAAGGGAAGGCGATGAAGATTCCATTTTCAAAAGATTGATGCCATCATGCTTAACCCCTTAAAAACAGGCCTTGTGGGGTATCAAAACAACATCAACGAAATAGCTTAGAGCATCCTTGAAATACAGTAAAAACTATATTTTTAATAAATTTTTTTATAAAACAACCTGACCATACCTAAATGTAAATGTCGATGTTTATAACTGTATAAACCACTGAAACACACACTTGTGTCCACCTTGTACTGCAGTCTGCATATTTCATAAAAACAAAGAATACCAATATGTATAAGTAGAAATAAGTACAAATCGAAGCATCAAAGAGAAAAAACGAACAATGGGCTTTATAATCGAAACGTATGTTATGATTTGTCATCGCATTAATGGCTCAATGACTGTTGATGGACTGATGAAACCTAAAGTCAAATAACAATGCATAAAGTCAACACGCGCTATCAATCAAACTCATATGGAATTAGGGCTCGTTTGCGAAAACATACCGTAGAAGCGGTGGTTCTAGGGTTAGGCAGAATGAAATCGATTTGAGGTACCTGAGGTAGATCCAAAGTGGAGCGGAAGGGCTTCGGGTCTGGTGGCGATTATAGCCATGAACGGTGGTGATATGGGGAACACCTTTGAAGATGACGGAACTGAAGCATAACGCCTTCGGGACCCAAACCTGAACTAAACATCAGGAAGCTTTGAAACTGCAAGGTGCGCATCATCGGTTCCTATTCAGATGAAGAAAAATAAGAAGAATCGAGAAGATATGGAGGAAGTAAACTAACCCTGGTGGAGGATTAAGATGAACGAAAGCTAGAAACGAATCCGGGAAAAGCGACGGAGCGGTGAGAATAAGAAAGATATCAGGTGGTTTTGGTTGAATCAAGAATGCATCGAATAGAAGATAGAGAAGGAATAAATTTGGAGTTGGCACGTACAACCGAGAATACCAATAAAGATCAACTGTTAGCGACGTTGAAAGCGGAGGAAACATATTAAAAAACACCCCCTGTAAATAAATTAGAAAGTCCACAAAAATTGTAACAACATTACAGGGACCAAAGTTGGATAAATTTTCAACAGTTAAAATTTATCACAATCTTAATATATGGCACCAAACGGTACCCCCCCCCCCTCCCCCACCCCTCTCACACATACGCACGTCTCCATATCCACTAGGGGTGAGCAAAAACCGCACCGCAACTAAAATTAACCGCAAAAACCGTATAAACCGCAACCGCAATAAAAACCGATGGTGAGGTTTTCTGTTTTTCAAAAACCGCAAATTTGTGGTGCGGTGCGGTTATTAGTTTCCAAAAACCGCAAAAAAACCGCACCGCTCCGCATATATTATATACAATTTTTTATCAATTATTAGTTTATTAAATATTAAAAATAAGACAAGTTTCATGAATGAAAGACGGATAAAATACTAAAAGACAAAAGTGTTTGGTTTTTTCTTATGTTTAAATTTGAAAAAAGGATGAAATTAGAAAATTTTAAGATACTTATTGTTAATTACAATTGATTTGATGTTTTTAAGATATTAGTTGTTTGAGGTTTATGTTAAATAGTTAATTGTCTTATACCTTATGGTTTTTATTATTATTACAAGTAATATGTTTGAACTCTTAAAACTATTTGAACTCTAAATTGTGGTTAAAAACCACGCAAAATAAGCGCACCAAATCCATGCGGTTAATAACCGCAACACAAAAAAACAAAACCGCACCGCAAAAATAACCGCCTAACCGCACCGCAAAAATAACCGCACCATGCGGTTTTGAAAATGGATTAACCGTATCTGCGGTTAGTGGTGAGGTTTTGGCTAATAACCGCACCGAACCGCACCGCGCTCACCCCTAATATCCACACAATACACACATGGACACAGTCGATGATGAACACACACACCCCATAATCGATTTGCAAGTGTGTATGTTGTGTGTGTTCATCTCGTTCATCCTAAAGAAGCTCTTAAAAATCGACAGTTGGCAGCCCAAACAAAACCCATAAATTGATTTGCAAGTTTGTGTTAATCGTGTTCAACCATGAACCGATAAACGAAATCAATTTATGGGCTTCATCTTCTCCACCCCTTTCCTCTTGCCGGTACATCGACTTCCACCTATACCCACAAACTTGAATAACAGAGGAGAAAGCTTCTTTCTATGTTTTCTCCATTATAGCTTTTCCTCCAACACCTTCATATTTACAGCGTGTAACAAAGACTCACTCTATCTTTTTACAGAAATACTTCTTTAGCAGTTCCAGATGATTACACCTTTATGTTTACCATTACAGCTTATTCACACCATCCGAAACTGTTGGGTTTTGCTCAAAATTGCCATACAATGGTAATTAACTTGGGTATGGTACAGATGTTTGTGTAGGAAACGCTTTTGTTAATATGTATGTTGTGTATTCTAGAACTGATTATGCCCATAAAGTGTTCGATGAAATGTCGTAACGAGATACAATTACTTGGACGAGTTTGGTCAAACAGTATGCAACTGTTTACGAAAATGGTTGAAAGAAAATTCAAGAAGGGATCTTGATTTTCAACAACATGGAGTTATTATGGGGGATTTCACCTAAAATTGAACATTTTGGATGCTTAATAGACCTTTTTAAGTCGCGTTGGTGAACTTGAAGATGCATTCGGACGACTCCCAAGTCTTCTCTGATGGATCCGATGGATCAGGCGTGCACCTCACATGCTTTCCTATGTCATAGCCTCTTCAAACAGTGTCTTATGGCATAATTGTCAAAAAGGATGCTTCATCACAAAGTATTTGTTATTTAATCCAAGTGAAGTTATTTCCTGAGATGCTATAAGTACAACTCGGTATTGCACTTTTATTTGGATGGATTTATTCCGCGCAGAGAGAGAGAGAGAGAGAGAGAGAGAGAGAGAGAGAGAGATCTTTGGTGGTTGGATGGGGTTGATAACTTTTTTTAGAGAGAGAGAGAGATCTTTGGTGGTTGGATGGGGTTGATAACTTTTTTTTTATATATAGAAGGGTATTAAAATAAATATAAAAAAAATAAAAAGGTAAAATAATCTTTTTTAACTTTGGGATATCAAAAACACAAAAAATATTTTATTTTAAATTATTGATTCAAGTTGAAAACTTTTTAGACTACTGTTCATATTTTTTTTATTAACCATAGGGACTACTTTTGCAGTTTAGTCTCAATAAAATCATGCAATTATGCACCATTTTAAATGAAAGTTAACAAATCTAGTTTGGACATGAAAAACAGTATCATTTTAACCGTAAAACCGCACTAGCTCATTTTTTGGTTAAAAACCGAAACCACACCCAAATAACTACAAAACTGCAAGCGAAACCACAAACTGCACCGAATAAAAACCACAAATTTCGTTTTTTTCCCTATAATAACCGCCACTTGCGGTTCATGGTTCGGTTTGATCTAAAAACCGCACTGAACCGCACAAACAAAAAAAAAATAGTAGAATGATACATCATAATTTATAGATCATAAATATTCATGTTTAGAAATAAATTGTTATAAATAGGAAAGATAATATATTATATACTTTTTGTAATTAGACTAAAAATTTACTAAATTTAAAGATAAACCAAACATTACTTTTTCTATAATGAATATATTGTAATTTATGATGTGTCTTTATTTCAATATAATGTAACAGGTTACCAAGAGATGAGTTGGACTCCACCTTGATCAATTTGCTAAAATAGTGGTTTAACGACGTGGATACTGCATGATGGTGGGGTTTCTACAGATAGGTTTTCGGGATGAAGGAGACGAGAGAAGATATATTTATGGTTGTTTGCTAATGGATGGATGTGGGTTCAACAACAATGGTGCTCCATGTCAATTGTCAAAGAGAATTGATCGTTCATTTTTTTCAAGACATCAAAACCAAATCATATGGAATCCATGAAAAATGACATATGGTAATCACTTATCATCCAACATATATAAATCTGTTATAATACTCTTACAATTATAAAAATTTAATGGTTCAAGTGATACATAAAATTTAAATATATGAACAGTAAACGCAATCTGTCTCAAGATTTGTTTTGGTAAATAGATATCATGGTAGCTAAAGACTAAAAGAGAAATGTATATATGATTAAGAAATAAGTATTTTAAGTAAAAAAGTTGGTTTTAATGATATGTTAAGGTAACTATTGAATAACAAATAAATTTTAACATGTTTAGAAGCTAGAATCAAGAATCAAGACAAATTAGTCAAAAGACTATGTTAAGTTTATAATAAGGTCATGAAAATACTAATGATAAATTAGGATAAAAACTAAATTCTTAGATAAATTGATAAAGGTTATAGTTAATACTAAAAAGAATAGTTCCAATAACAAGTTCTAAAACATAAAACTAATAAAAGAATTATTGTATTTATGTTTTATATGGTATTGTGGTATTTGTAACAAGACGTTATAATAAATCAACAGTATGAACTAAGGCTAAGAGAAATAGGGTGTGACATCCTATGTGGTAGATGATATGAAATTTAAAGGTCTCTCTTTGTCTCTCTCTCAATTGGATGTTGGAGCCTAACCGGACCATGTCATCATCACCACCACTCCTTTCAACCTAATTAAATACATTATAATTAGTATCCTATTATGAAGCCTAGGGATGTTCTTCGCGGTCTGGAATTCGAACGCAACCAAATAAATCGAAAACGGAACAAGACTAAATGGAGGAATAAAAAATCGGGCCTTTTAAACCAATACAGGTCTAAATCGATTCGGGTAATAATCATGTTCGGTTAGGTTATTAAATGAAAAAAAAACAAATAATATGTACAATATGCGTAAGGACTCAACAGAGCTGAACAGAACCTAAAAGAACTGAATAAACCAAATTGTCTGGTACTTTTTTTAAATTGTTAAAGTATTCCATGCTACGCAGTTGGGTATCAATTGAAGCTCGGGATATTGAAGAGGGATGAAAAGTGGGCAAACTTTAAATCAAGAACCAAAAGCGTACAAACCCCAAACTAATGTGGCAAAAGTCCTAAAAGGCAAAAGCTTATTGTTTGTAAGGCTCCTCTCATTTAATTGTATATGTAATTTACACCGCTACTTTTGTAATTATTTAAGGTATTAGAAATGTAATAAGATATAATTTTGGATGTATTAAACCATTTATATTTATATCGTTGGATTTCACAAGTTTAAAATAATATTTTTATTTTATTCTTTTTAACATGCTAACCGATATCAATTCATTTGTAAAAAAATCACGATTGATGATATGTAACTATAAGTTATATGCATCCAAATATTGTGATATAGTTATAAAGGCAATATATAAAACACTAAACATTAAACACCTAAAAATACACATATAACCATATCCAAAAATCCATAATCCATATTTAAACATTAAACATTAAACACCCAAACTAAAATATTAATCTTAAGTTTTTAACCATATCCAATATATGGATTTATAGGTTATAAAATTACATATGAATGCGGAAAATACACTCAACACTTAATGTCACATGCAACCTATAAAAGATCTATGTCTTCACAAATAATAGCAACATACTATGAATATCAAGAACCCTAAAGAAACCTTAGTAAAACCAAAATCACAAGGATTAGGATTTACATACCTTAGATTTATTATAGCGAATAAATCTCTTCATTCCTTCCTTTCCACTTCAGAAAGCTAGCACCAAAAGCGTAGTGCTTTTAATGGCTTGTACCCAAACCTTAGCAACTAAAAAACAAGAGGAGAGAGGATGAGAATATGAGAAATTTGATTATTCATTTGGTGTATGTGATGGACGAAAATAGCTACCCAAGGGGTCCTATTTATAGCTTATATGAAAACCTTGGGAACCCTAATTTGGAATATAATAATAATATTTCAAATTCAGGTGGTTATCCATTATTTTTATCATCATTAGGCTTCCGAAAACCGTAATTTTGTGCTCATTTTGCAAGTTCTTTGTGGGTTTAAATGAAGAAAACGAAGAGTTGGTGCCTTAATTCAGCAAACAAGCCTTTCCTTCACTTATGTGTATCTTTTGGACTCTTCGTGGTGTTTAACACCTATTTCCTGATTATTCGAGTCGTTGAGTTTTGACTTCATTAGTGATGTGAGTCTTCTCACTATACTTGTGGGTCGAAGACACTAATGCCGGCCCACTGGATTGAGATAGTTGTCTTTGTGACTCTTGCATTATTATGTATTTTGGGTTGGGCCCATTTCTATGTTGGGTTGGGCCCATTATTATATTGGGTTTGGCCAATTTATATATGTTGGTTGGATCTATTATATGTTGAGTTAGGCCCATTGTTATATTGGGTTGGGTCCATTTATGTATGTTGGGTTGGGCCTATTTGTATGTTGGGTTGGGGCCATTGTTATGTTGGATTGGGACCATTTATATGGTATGTGATATTTTTGGGAACTCACTAAGCTTAGTGCTTATTATTTTGTGGCTTAATATTTTCAGGTATTTTCAATTCGAAAAGAAAGGGTCGGACATAATCGCACAACATCCGCTTATGATTTCTGCATCGATGATCAATTTACTCTGATGTTTTGATACACTTGTTTTTTATTATGGTTTTGAGACACATGATGTATGGTTTTGATGATTTAAAAAAAATTATCACTATTTTTGGCATGTTACATAAACCAAATTTATAATTTAGTTAGGTCTAAACCAAACCGAAAACCGAACTTAAAAGTTTTATTTTTTCCGAACCAACCCCGAATTGAAAAAGATTACTAATTGTCGGCTTGACGAATCCCATATTTTCATAGGACTATGACCCAAATAGACAAATTTTAGGGGTGTTTTACAAAATGTAGCATAAAAAAACTTATTTCTACTTATAGACATGCATTCTGCAGAGCAACTTCCGAAGGCTATGCGAAATTAACATTAGCCCCAATAAATCAATAAGGCAAAAAAAAAACGTCGAAGAACAATACTGCGGAGCTCCCTCCACCGTGGAATGAACTTATGATCCAAAGAATCGATCTGACAATTTTACACATATACCCCTCCTTAATTTACCATATTGTAAATTTCGCGGAGTATAACTTTATTCCGCAAAACAAAAGTTCATTCCTTAAAGATAATTTAGGAGGAATGCATATATATATATATATATATATATATATATATATATATATATATATATATATATATATATATGGAAAAACACTCTTTTATGTCAAAATTTTAAACAACATCCCAAAGTTTGTCTATTTGGATTATCATCCCTATTTCCATCCCTCCTTTGGCTTAATGGCTTGACTCTTTTACTTTCTTCATTTCAAATTCTTAGACACACACACATTCCCTCCTTCTTCTTCTTCCGTAGCGCTTCAAATCGGTCGTTTCTCCCTACGCAGGTGCGGTTTTTCTTCACTTCTTTCCTGCTCTGATCCCTATTACCTATCACTGCTGAAATTATCTTGTATTTTTGTCATATACTTCTAATTGTCAAGCTCTTAGACCTTGTAAAAAACCCTAGAGATGGGGTGGAATGAACGAACCCTACAGTTTCTGAGGCGACGTTTCTTCGATAAACTCTC
Source organism: Lactuca serriola (assembly GCF_051521515.1). Classification (NCBI taxonomy): domain Eukaryota; kingdom Viridiplantae; phylum Streptophyta; class Magnoliopsida; order Asterales; family Asteraceae; genus Lactuca; species Lactuca serriola. The sequence goes on from NC_136409.1 coordinate 205,271,645, forward strand.
CAATAAAGCAAAAACTCGCTACCATGCCTCATATGATAACCCTATTCCCAATGGTTAAAAATCGCATATCACGACTCTAATAGTGTCTCTCACACACATCAATGAACATTGGTCCCATTTTCCCAGTTATGATGACAAATAATTTTGGGGCATTAGAGAAAGCCCAATTCAGTGGATAATCAGTATACACGTTCTTCATATTGTTGATATATCCTCTGAGCTCAAATCTCTCTTCTCAATTCCCTGTGAGGTTCCAGTTAAATATATGTAGATACGTTTCTCCACCTAATCAATCTCTACTTGTCCAACTATCCATTTTTTACAATCTTGCTATAGCATGAAGCTAACATTCTTATCTTGTTGTGTGTTTCATGATTGACAATGTTTGATTTCCACACTTTTGGCTATGGCTGTATTTTTTCTTTTTCGCTTAACAACTTATACATAAATCTTATACTTGTCCTTTTATTATACATGTTGTATTAGGTTTTCTTATCTGTTTTTTTTTCCGATAGAATAGTTTTTACTATTATTCACAGTTCAACACATGCTTTTTAAAACATCCACAGCGCGACTACAAATCCAACTATTGTTTATAATACCTGATGAGATGTATGAAATTGACTTCTAACGTATGTTAAAATAATTCTCTTTCAAATGGAAAGTGTTGATTTATCTTTTGGTTGTAAGGTTGTGTATTGGTTCACATCCAATATAACAAATTCGATCTAATGAAACTTGAAAAATCTAAATTAGTTTTATCCATTGAATATTTACTATTTTTATAAATCCTATGTTATATATATATATATATATATATATATATATATATATATATATATATATATATATTGTAACGTCCCAAAAATACGAGCCAAAAATTTCATTTTTAAAACATATACTTAGCAAAACATTAGAATTAAAACATTCACCGATCATATCATTTCATAAAAGATGACGCGTGTCTGGAAACCGGTTTATAAAAACATAATAATGTCATAGTACAAATCCCCAGGAAGATCTCATAATGCGGAATACAAAGCGTGTATGTGATGTGCCGCTACCGCGCCAGCTCCTTCCCCTTCGAAGAAGAGGTACCTGAAACCAAAATTGAAAACTGTAAGCACGAAGCTTAGTGAGTTCCCCCATTATACCACATACCATACAAACACATATCATACATACTGCCGCGCAATTTTGGGGTGCCCGACCTACCCGGTACGGCCATTCTGGGGTGCCGACCTACCCGTGTCAAGCCGTGCTAGGGTGCTGACTACCCATATCAAGCCATTCTGGGGTGCTGACTACCCATCGGTCCTAACAACTGATCCCCGGGGACTATTTCACCCCCTACTGCTACTATCACATATATCATAACATAACATATTATCAGACATATCTGGGGTGTCCGATCTACCCATCGGTCCTAACGACCGAACTTGGGGACTATTCCCCTCCTACTACCACTATCACATATAACATATCATGTCAGTATATAAACATATCATCACATACTGTCAGACATATCTGGGGTGTCTGACCTACCCTTCGGTCCTAACAACCGAACTCTACTACTATCACATATACATATCATGCCAGCATATAACATATCAGGTAGTAGCAAACTTAGATGATATCACAAAGACAATCATCTAACATACAACTCCTACTGGTGGGTCGGCATTGTGGTCGTAGACCCACCGCTACTGGAAGGTAACTCACCTCAAAGTAGTTGCTTATCTGCATGGGAACTGACTGCCTTCTGCTGCTGTTGCCCCGGAAATCCTCCGGCTATAATTCCCACAAAACACTCAGTTAAATACTGCTAACTGACCTCAAGGTAAAATGACCATTTACCCCTAACCAAACCAAGAGTCAAAGTCAAAGTCAACTTCCAGTTGACCCGACTCGCCGAGTTGGCTCGCCAACTCGTCGAGTCCCTATCCATTCGATTGACCATAATCCCGTCTCTACTCGTTGAGTTAGGCATTGACTCGACGAGTTTTCCTTCTAAACCGATGTCCAATAGTCCTTCATCCTACTCACCGAGTTGTATGAACAACTCGTTGAGTTCATCTTCATCCAAAGAACATTCTATGATGAGACTCGCCGAGTTGTATGAACAACTCGCCGAGTATGTTCTTGAGGCAAGAAGATTGCCTTGAACTCGCCGAGTCAGGGCATTGGCTCGCCGAGTTCCTTCATGAGTGAGTCTGGCTTCCGACCACTGAGTCACACCCCGTGACTCACTACTCCACCCAACAACCACGAAAAGGGGGAAAACTCGGGGACTCGCGACTCGACTCGCCGAGTCCGATGAACGACTCGCCGAGTCATTCACATGCAAATACTATATACTCGATTTTGCTTGAATCTAGCTCATGCCATACATAGATCTGGGTTCTTAAGGCTTAATTAACACGTAAAGTTTCCAACTTTACGTGTAAATAAACACCAATGAAGGTTTTAGGGCTCAAAATGCACTAAAAGAGTAGATCTAGGGCTTTTCATGCAATATGGCTTCATAAAGGCAGTGGATCCGAGCTCCTAGAGCTCAATGATGCCTAGATCTAAAGGTTAATCAACATATTACAGACCCTAAATCATACCCAAGCTTTGAAATGGCTCAAGAAGGACTTTAATGGAGCTCTAAGGGAGTATAAGCATGAAAACAGGGGGAAACTGAGTTATACCTCAAGGAAATATCTGAAATAACACCAAGATGTCTGGCCTCCTTCCTCTCCTCTTGATCTACTCTCCTTTCTCTCTCAAAAGTCTTCAAGAAATCACACCAAGCACTTCAATCTCACAAGGAACGATGTTAGAACGATATAGGGGGCTCTGAGGGTGAAGGGGGCGAGATTGGGGCGCATAAGGTTGGTTTAAATAGGGCGCAAACCCTTGGAATTAGGGTTTTACCAGACAGCGGGGACTCGCCGAGTCCAGAATATGGACTCGCCGAGTCGCCAACTTAAACGTGTTCCATATCCCGTCTCTACTCGGCGAATCGGGCTTACAACTCGCTGAGTCCAAGGCTAAAAATGCAAAATACTTAGATAAATTTTACATACCAGAAACCAGGTGCTACATATATATATATATATATATATATATATATATATATATATATATATATATATATATATATATATATATACACTAAATGTGAAACTCGTGTATTACACGGGTTTATTAAAAAAAAGTTTTGGTAATCATAAAGACCATGTTCATAAAAAAAAAATTAGTAACGATTGAGTTTGTGACCTTTTGGTAAACCGCATGGACTATTTATATAATTTGGTCCTAATTAACTTATACTAATAAAATTAATTAATTTGAATTCACAAATTGAATGTACAATCTATATTAATATACATATACATTAATTAATATATTAATAGAAATAGGAATTCAAAAATAGAGAGTTATTATGTACATTAATTAATATATTTATAAAATTAATTAATATGAGGTGACATTTAATAGGTGAGAGTTAAATAAAATAGAAAAAAAAAACTATAAAAATGTCAAGTGGGTATTAAATAATTCAAAAAAATCTAGAAAATAACAAGTGTCAAAATGAAGGAGAAGATGACATGTGGCAAAATCATTCTTATTTATTTAGGGTATATAGGTTTAGGTTATTTCATTCAAAGTAATTATTGTGTTATTGTATATATAAATGTGAGCCAATCAATTTTACTTATTTTAAGAAAGTGATTAATACATATTATTGAATTAAATATAATTGAAAAATATCATCTAATTTAATTACAACGGTATTTTAGTCAATTAATATACATTTAATGAAGGAAAATTACATATTTTCAGGTATCATAGATTTTATTAATTTTAAAAAATCCGATTTTACAAATTAAAATTCTTTTAATTCGGACATTCTGACAGAATATGTTTATGAATATATTCAAAAATAAAAATATTCTTGAACCATAAATAATAAAAATATTCTTGAACCTATTTCTTGATTATGACTTTAAAAACTTCTTGTAGAATAACAAATTCTTGAACAGTCAATTGAAGAATAAAAACAAAAAATACATTATTTCTTATAAAATACAGGTAACAATTGTTAAGAATTACATTTATTGTTATTATTGTTAAAGAATAAAACTAAAAAAACTTTCAAAACGAGAAAGAAAACATCAAAATCTAACGACACTAATACATTCTAAAAGAATAATATTGCTTAGAATCACTTTCAATTTTGTGAAGCATTAACTTCCATGAAAACAAAACCAAAATGTAGTTTAGATTCCAATAATGCATTAGCAAATGAAAAATAAAAAAGTAAATTCCTTTGGAAAAAATATGTGGACTTATGAATTACACCAAAACCAATAACCAAGAATTATAGAACATGCATAAATCAGTGAGAAAATATTCATACTCCATTCCAGCAGAATTAGAATTCATGATTCCATTCCAACAAAATTGGAATTCGTGATTCCATTCCAAAAGAATTGAAATCGCACCAATATCATCCATTGAATCATCTATAGAAACAAATTGATTTTTATCATATAAGAAGAAGTAAATTTGGTATGAAAATAGTGACAAACTACCTTCACTTTGTACTTTACATATAAGAATAAGGTCATTGATACAACCTCTTTTACACTATACCTATTTGCAACTACAGTTACTGTTTAATAAGTAAAATAAGTAAAACCTAGGTAGTTGAAGTCAGTCTTTTTCTCTACTATGTTTAATTAATCAAACCTCACATATACAATTCAATAGAAAAACAATAGCCAATGCAAATCCAAATGAATTGAATCTGACCGGGATATGTTCTACAATCATAATTCAATTATTTCAGTCTTGTATGATTAAATTAAAAACTCCTCTCAAAGCAGCATAAATAGTTCATAAAAATTCAAAATTCACTCTATAAACATCCAATGAGGCTGAAAATAGACAAAGTTAAAACCTACCGGATATGAAAAGCATATGGTAAATTAGTTTGCTGAAAGAAAACCGAGTCCAGGCGTGGCGACTTGAAAACAGAAACCTCAATTTTTGACAGAAAAAAGAAATTGAAGGCGTGGAGACGAATGTTCATTTTGCTGGTGATTTTAGAGAAAAAGGGGGAGGAAGAAATGGCGGATACGATGAAGAAGTGGAGGCGGACACGAGCAGGAAGGCAATCAAGGTTTCGACTGATCAATTACAGAAAAAAAAAACGAAAACGAAAAAAAAAGCTTACTGATTGATTCGAGATGGATATTCATCACCTGGTCATGGGTTTTGAATGTTGACAGTCGATTGTAGAAGAAGAAGAATCAGTAGACTGAATGTTAACTTTGATTTACATCTTGATAATCGACCGAATGTTCAATTTAGGATCAGACGGTGGATCAGGAACGATACTGGCTTCAATTTAGGATTTTGAATCTTGATGCCAATTGAATGTTATAAATATATATATATATATATATATATATATATATATATATATATATATATATATATATATATATATATATTTCTTGCAATTTACTAGGAATACAACTAATATCCAATTATATATCTATTTTACCATAATTAACTAATAATAAGATTATCATAATACCCTTATATTATTTATTAAATGATTTGATTTCTCTCTCTCTCTCTCTCTCTCTCTCTCTCTCTCTCTCTCTTTATATATATATATATATATATATATATATATATATAGAGAGAGAGAGAGAGAGTTAGGTTCAAATGTTTTTAGCAACTATTGTGTGACTAAATGCACCAATGAGAATTCAAGAAATAATAAAGAATTAAATAAATCATTAAAGGGTATTTTGGACTTTTGGTACTTTTAATTAAGGAAATCATTTAATTGAATTCATTCAATTAAGGAAATAAAGTTAATATATTTGACCTAGTTATGTTTGGAGCCGAACACATTCATCATCGGCATCATCACAATCACCATCGCCGATTCTGCTTCTTCTTCTACAATTGACGTATCCTCTCGTCTCGCACCCTCCTTCTTCCATGTACTTATTTGCACCACCGCCTGCAAGGACCTTCAACAAGATTCGGGCTTTATTCGATCTTATTTCACAGCCGTTATCTTTATCTCTCTCGTTCCAAATTCATGGACCGATCCTAGAATACAGTGATTTATACTCACTGGTCATAGGTATGTAATTATATTTCTCAAATATTATCAGTTTAATCAAAACCAAAGCCACATAACCATTTATGCTTTTTTTTTCTTCGATCGTATGGAAACTGAACACAGGAGGTATACCCTCCTGTGTAACTCATTTGATGTTGATGGTTCTGAATTGGTTTTTTTTTTCATTCATGATTCATAGAAAATGTGGTGATTTAGGGAGCACCCTTAAAGTGTTTGATGAAATGCCAAAGAGAAATATGACAGTCTTAGATTGTATTCATGGTTAGTGATGGAATCACCGGTTAATGAGGAGATGCTGGTAAGTTTACATGAACTTTATTGATCTTTGATTAAGTTTTTTGAGTTGGGTTTTTGTAATTTTTTATTTTTTTCAGAAATTCAGAGACACCATTCTTTGATGGCAAAGAACTTGTAGCTGGAAGTATTGATGATTCAATCTATGTTTATGATGTTGAAGCAAACATCTATCCTGATCATAGATTTTATGGACTGGTCATAGCTTTGACCTTGTTTACCTTTTTTATAATATTTCCATTCTGAAAGAATAGTTTATTATATAAGAATATTATTGCTTTATTCTGATAGAATTTGTAGTTAATTAATTATATGTTTAATGTGCAGTTGTTACAAGTGTATCACTACAAAGCATTTGACAACGAATTTGTGATAGAAATGACTTGAAGAATGGCTTGAAGACCTAATGGGAAAGGCTCCTTGTATAAAATCATTCTCATGCAATACAATTCTGACAAAATGTCAATGTCACAAAATGTCAATCTCATAGAATGCTATCATATTTTGAATTGGCTTAGAGGTCAAACATACACAAGACATCTAGAATGTTGTTATTTTTTAAGAATTATACTTGTTATTATTTCAGAATGTTTGTTATAATTCAATGAATCACAATCGTACAATGTAATTATTTGGTATATTATTAGTTCAAGAATCGATTTTGTGTATTCTTTCAGAATATATTTACTAGTTTATGGTTGACATTCTGTCATTCTGACAGAATAAAATCGAAAAATATGTTTACTACTTTATGGTTAAAATTCTATCATTCTGACAGAATAAAAATCGGATTTTTAATTTTAAATTAATTTAAAATATTTAGATTTTTAAAAATAAAGGAATTAATTATCCCTAAAAATCCGAAAATTTCATTTTTTAATATAGGTTAATTGACTAGAATGCCCTTATGCTCACATTTGTGTGATTATATGGTACATGTTATCTTATTTTACTATCATAGACCTTCAAATCATGACCTTTGATTATATTTCATCCAATAGTCCAGATCTGTGCATTCTGGCACACAATAGTTACTAAAAACAAAATAACCTAACCCTATATATATATATATATATATATATATATATATATATATATATATATATATATATATATATATATATATATATAAGAAACATGTGTTTAACACTGTCACATCTAATGAGATGGATAGATTATATTCAGGCAATTGTATTTCTATTCTTTGTGTTTCTTGGTACAAACTTTCTACCACGTAATAACAACCTACTTTAGGTCATTTCCCATCTTATGTATTGCTTCTTTTTTTTCCATCTTTTTTTAACAATGCAAATTTTTTTTTCCGTCCATTTCCTGTACATTGTGTTTTATGAATAAATAATTCTTAATCACATAAACCTTTGAAACAATCTAAAATAAATAAATAAACAAAGTAGTAATTATTGATGGATTAAATTAGATCAACTATTGTAACGATAAGTCAACATTTATATACATTTTGGTAGATTTATGTGAGGGTTCTTGATATTATGGGAAATCAAACGAACGATCTCGTTGACATGATAAACAAAATTTAAACATCAATAGTAACCCAAGTAAATAACAGCTCCGGTCTCAGTTGCTAGGGTAGAATTGGGTTCTTTTAAAATTTTAATAATATGAAGATTTGGTGTATTTTTCTTTTGGACTACAAGAAAACCGGAAACATGATTGTGATTGTTGATGATTAACTTGACGATGCTGGTTGAAGCTATGTATGTTGTATTTTTGATGATTTTTATTTTTATTTTTTTAAGTTATTATTTGAATTATTTTTATTTAATTTATGGAGACAATGATATATTTTTTACGAGTTGATTTTTTTCAGTGTGTTCAGTTAGTAAAACTTATTTTTATATAATGTATATATGTTAATAGATGATAGTTGTTAAAAAAAAACTTTAATATCTATTTACTACAATATAAAATATGAAATTTAGCTTGATAATGTTGTAAAAATTACGTATTATATGCAAATTTAGATTGGGGTATTTTAGTCATTGCCAATAACTTTCACCAGAGTTGTTCGGCTTTTGTTACCTACCAAAGTGTCCAAACATAAAAAAATTAATGATTCATTACATTCCAGCAAAATAATAAACCATGTCAATGGAATCATGATGAATTATTCTATTACCTTGTCCATTCCATTCGATTATTTAATCCATTTCATTCTTTTTTATAATATTTTCATCATATCAAATAGACCCTTAGAAAAAAAAATAACCTAAAGAAGAGAGATCATGAACATTAATCTTAAACTTAAAAGAAAATGAAATTATTATTTAAATAGAATGACCACGACTTCACCGCTTTAGTTACTATGAAAGAGATGACTCATTCGGTATATCCACATGTAAATATTACATGTTATATTTGCATTTGAATATTACATGATATATTTACATGTACATATTACATGCATATTCAATTTATATGATATATATTTAAATGTCAATATATTTTTTATACATTACATTGTAAATTTACATGCAAACATTATATATAATATTAGTTCATAATTAGACATTATATATAATATTAGTTCATAATACTAATGATAAGTTCATATGTGAAGTTTGTGTGATATATTCACATGTGGTATATTTACATGTAAATATTACATAATATACTTATTTGTGAATATTTCATGGTATATTTACATGTAAATATATTTTTTATTATGTTCTTGATTTTTGTTGGTAGTGGCGGTCGTGCTAGTGATAGCAGAGGTGGTAGCGGTGGTGTAGGTGGTGGCAAAGGTGGCGAAGGGGTGATGGTGGTGTAGGTGGTGGCGGTAGAGGTGTCGGTAGCAGTGGTGGCGGAGGTGGTGTTGTCTAATCTATTAGCAAAATTGTCACTTTGGTCCAAAAAACTTTGGGCTAACACCACAAGTCCAAAGTTTTCATTTTCTTGCGTCTTTGGTCCAAAGGGTTAACTTCTGTCTATATTCCTCTGTTAAGTTATGTTTGACTAGTCAATTTAGGGGTATTTTGATCATTCCCTATTTATGCCCTTATTTTATATTAATAAAAGAGTCCTATAAGAACGAATCCCAGTCCCTCTTTGTCGTCGTTCTCAGTTGTGTCTTCTTCAACAAAGCGACCGTCTTCGATTTCTTCAAGAAATCAAAATCAAAAATGGTGCTTTGTTTTTGTGGTAAAATGGCCATAGTTCGCACCGCATGGACTAACAAAAATCCAGGTCGACGCTTCTGGGGATGCCCTACTGAGGTACGCAAAGGTTTTTTTATTTTAGCATAAATCTCCCATTACATGTTACGATCTTCTTTTGTTTCTTCAATCTTGAAGGGATCCAAATGTCGATTTATTGGGTGGTTTTGATGGTCCAATGTGTGCACGTTCAAAAGCTATTATACATGGGCTGCTAAGGTCAATCAACAAATTGAAGTCACAAAACACAAGACTCAAGTGTTACCTGTTATGCAGTTGGATGTTGTTTGTTTTTGTTTTGGTTTATAAGAAGTAGATTGAAGTGTCATGGTTTGGGTGGTTTCTAAGTAGTAGATTGAAGTGTAATGGTTTGGGTAGTGTTTTAATGTTTTGGGTAGTATTTTGTTTAAGTAATGTAATCTTTTGGGCAGTACTTTGTGGTAGTCTTTTGTGGTTAAAATGTAAGCAATGTAAGACACGTTTTGCAAGAATTTGTCAATGGTAATTATATTTTGTATGTACATTTTGACCATTCTATTTTGTTTGTGGTTTACACATTATCAATGAAAATTGTATGTTTTGTTTAAAAGGGCACATTGGTCAAGTTCAACAACATGAAATTATACATGAGAATAACATCAAGACATTAAACATAACATAATCCATTGCATCAAATCCAGTCTAAATTGTTCCCATACATCACAGGGGTACACTATCAAGTACCAAAAATAACATCCAAATTGGTTAAACCCCAAAACACATAAATTACTAAACATACAATACACATAAACATAACATTATCCCAAAAAGACACTTATACCCCTACATACATCAAAATTCCTTGAAATCCCATCACTTACCCCCTTGGCCTTTGCAAGTTCTAGTATTGTGCCCTTTATTTTTACACTTGTTGCAAGTTACTTTGATAAACTTTCTTGTAAGCTTTCCACTCCCACTAGCAACATGGCTTTGACTCCCACTAGCACCATTGTCTCCCTTCTTCTGGCTTTTCTCCTCAACAGATTGCCTCCTCTTTTTCTTGGGCCTTCTAGGCTGATTATGGTGTAGAGGAGGGGTGATTTTAATTGGGCAATCACTTATAGGCCACATTGCTCGAACTTTAATAGGCTCTACCTTGTACACATAAGTTGCTTTCCATGTTTCTAGCCAGTGCACCCTGTGGGCATAAGTGTGCAGCTCTCCAACCTCCTCACCATTATCTGCTTTGTCATTTAGGACTGCAATGACATGTTTACAAGGAAGTCCTGTTAATTCCCACTTCCTGCAACTGCATACTCATTCAACCATTTCAACAACATGTTGATCCTGACATGGCCCTTGCACTTGATATTTATCTAACCCATTCCACCTAGCTGTGTACTGAGATGCCCAATTGACATTCTTCTCCATGATCTTTATTGTAGATAGGGTTAGTGGACCAACACACTTGTTTTTCACCTTTATGACATTGCATATTTTTTTCATCATATACTCCCTAATGTACTCCAAGCAGGTTATCAGTGGCTTGTCCCTTCCTTCAATCAATTTGCTATTAAAAACTTCATAAAGATTATTCAGAAGCATATCTGAAGCTGATCTACATGAAAACACCACAATAATGTCAGGATCAAACATATACTAATAAATACTACAACAAAAGGGTAAATTTGGAAGCTGAAGTATATACCTGTGAAGTGGCTTCTTGCCCAGTGTTGTGGGGGAATTTGCTTCAACCAATTATAAGCTTCTATATCACATGAGCTGAATTCTTTCATCCTATGATTGAACTCTGGTACTGTTGTAGTTGTAGCACAATTCCCCAAGTGTTCTTTGTACTCATTAGTTCTCCATGTTTTTCTCATATTGTCATCTATATACCTGAGACAAAAACTGTGCTCAGCACATGGGAACAACTAAGAAATGGCAGCCTGCAATCCCTATAAAGGAATTAAAACATAGTTAATATAGTACATCCAAATATGTCAAATATAAACAACAAATTACAAACCTTTTGTATGTCACTTATAAATGTGAAGTTAGAGTTTTCATATAGGTCCAGATCATCTCCAATACACTCAAGAAACCACTTCCAACTGTTAGTGTTCTCCGTCTCAACAATGGCATAAGCTAGGGGGTATATTCCATTGTTGGTGTCTACCCCAACTATAGTTAAAATTTGTCCTGGGAAAGGGCCCTTCATAAATGCCCCATCAAAACCTAGAAATCCCTCAGGCAAGCTCTAAACTCCTTCTTCATTTCACCCAGACACACATACATCCTTTTAAACCTTCTTGAGGTAGCACTTAGATTGGGTTCTGAATCAAACTATAACTTCACAGTGTTTTCTGGATTAGTAGACTACAACTCCATGATGTAATCTCTGAGAACATCATACTGCTTTTTGTAATCACCCTGGACAAGTTTTTGTGTAGTAGATTTGGCCCTGTATACCTTGTGAATACAGAATCCAACTTGATATTCCTTTTGAAGTTGTTCTTGAAGAGCTCTAACTGGGATTGTTGGGTTGGATTCAATCTGGGTCATTATATGTTTAGAGATAAACTTTGCAGTTGCAGATCTAACTTTTCTTTGTCTGGAGGCACCTATGTTCATGGTTGTAAGTTTTTATGAACCAAGTACTATTTACATCTGACCTAGAACCTTGTATCACCCATAGACAAGGGGTAGGCTCACCCACATGACCATCATTAAAGGCTACAGTCCCTTTACAGAGTGCCCTTAACCTCAATTTGTCGTTTTTCACAAAGAATATATTCCTTCTTGTTTCCAATGCATGCAATTGTATCTTTTCCTCTAACTCTTTCTTACTTTTATATTTTTGTCCTATCCTAAAAGTTACCTTGTGTATCTCACCTTGAGAGCACCTTGTCTCCTTCCCATATTCCTTTATTATAGCTCTTCTTTTCTTATCTATATCAAAACCCTCATCCAGTGAATCCTATTGATCATTATCTATAACATCCAATTCTTCATTAACCTCATCACTCTCATTATCTCTATGCTTTGATAATCTTTTTTCAAGAAATTCTGCTTCAAGATCTATATTCATGTAAAAATCCATCATATCTACTTCTACATCAGGGATTATGTTGTCTTCATCCACCCAGACTTCACTATCATCATTGTCCTCACTCTCATCACTTATTTCATGATTCTCTTCATCAATCTCTTTCTTATCTTCACTTCCATCATCAACTGCAAAATCTCTCATCTCTACATTCTCATCATTCATTTCATTTATTTCATGATTCTCTTCTTCAATGACTTCCTTATTAACTATATTGTCCTCACCTTCATGAACCTCATCATTTACATTTTGTTCATTAGACTGTAAAATATGTTGGTACAACCCAAGATCAAAGTCATTAGCTGCCTCATCAAATTCATTAAACCCATGGTCAATATCATTAGCTGCCTCATCAGATTCATTAAATCCCTGATCAATATCATTAGTTGCATCATCCTTATTCCTACCAATCCTATCAACACCAACACCATACATGACCAATTTCTTAATACATGATGACAATGGTTTATCCTTGATAAATTCCCTTTTCTTAGTATATTCAGGGGATATCAACAAGGCTAAAGCAGATTCATTTACTATCACAGGTGGTATGCATGTTTGTGGCATGCCACTGGGTTGGTTATTAGTTGAGTGGTTTGATGTTCCTCAATCTCCTTTAATTGCTCAATAATAACTTTTCTTACAGGTTTATGAGCCATAAAGTAAGTAAGCAAGTTAGTAATACCATTTTCGGTGTAAACCCTTATCAGTTTATGCTCCTTAACATTGTAGGCAAGATTGAGGACATCATCATCATTTCCCAGGGCCCGTAACCCAAAATGCATGTCTCCCTTTGGCACTCGAAAATGATAGTAGATAACTGGAGGAACTGAGTATCCTAACCCTTTCATAATAGCATTCATCTCGTGAATAGAAAACTCTTCTATATCCACCATATCAACGTACATCACAGTACCCTCAATGTAGTTGACATTTGGAAACTTTGTGAACTCACCTCCATGATGTAGCTTGACAGTAAACAATGTAGGGTGTCCATCTTCAACACAAGACCAAAAAATAAGCTTCGGAAAGTATGATTTCTTGTAAGCAAATCAAGAAAATGATCAAAAACAAAATTACATACCATAAACCACCCTTGGGTCGAATGACGTGCTTGACCTTAAGTGTCACATTGGTATATGCATTCACTACGAAAGTCGCCTGATCGAAGCTATCAACCTTGGTAATCAGTTTAGGGTTCTTGATCCTCAGTCAATGAAAAGGGAAATTGTATCGACTCACGGTTTTTAAAAGACTATAAATGTGAATTAGGCTCGATATTATCCGTATGACGATGCATATATACGAACTCTCTTTTATTAATATAAAATAAGGGGCATAAATAGGGAATGACCAAAAAAAACCCTAAATTGACTAGTCAAACATAACTTAACAGAGGGAAATAGACGGAAGTTAACCCTTTGGACCAAAGATGCAAGAAAATTAAAACTTTGGACTTGTGGTGCTAGCCCAAACTTTTTTGGACCAAAGTGGCAATTTTGAGCAAACCACAGGGACCATTTGTGCAGTTTTCTCAAACAAAAATTGAAAAAAAAACGCTAAAAATGAATATATATATATATATATATATATATATATAATCAGATATATTATACATATATGCACACTACAGAAAAAAGTCTTTTGCAATTGTAAGGTCATCCACACTCCATTGAAATCTTTGGAGTTCAATGGATTGTCACGTCACATCAACATTTTACTTTCTATTCGACTTTACTCATTAACACCCATACTCCATTAAACCCAACATAGTTGAATGAATTCCACATGTTCATCATTATATCTTTAAACATAATTATAAATTTAAAAAAAAAGATACAATAGTTAAAAAAACATACAATACTTAAAAATCCATTAATTAAAAATCATGAAACATAAAACAGTTAATACCTAAAAATACATTAATTAAAAACACGAAGCCCAAAAATATATTAATAAAAATGACAACTACAAACTATATTTTATCTTGACCTCTTCACAACGGGTCATCCAAAATTTTCGTCCCTCCTCCGACATGCTACTTTGATCCATGAAAACGATTGACGTCTCTTCATGCTTCATTTTTTCTTGTTTAATCGTATTTTTTTCTTCTTGTAACATGTTTTCTAACTGCAAAGATCTTTGGTAGCGTTCATAGTTTTTTTGATTCTCTAGTACATGCTTTTCAAGTATTAGATTTGTAACGAATATATTTATGTTTCAGTGAGTTTTTGTTGAAGCCTGAAAAGTGAACCTCTAGCAATCCCAAGTAATTCAAGATGAAGATCAAACCGATATCAAGGCAATTCCAAGATTAGAAGTCTATTTAAGCATTTAATGCATTTTGTCTTATTGTTGATGTAACAGTTCACAAGACTTACTTTTATGTATCTTTTAGATATCAGTTTGTCAAACACTGATACAGTCCTAGGAATGTACCTCGGTTTGTACTACGTTCCTCCTCTATTATATAAGGAGTGAATGTTTTCACCATTAGTAACAAGTGAACGACTCAAAGTTTTACACTAAGAATAACAGTTATTCTCTTCACATCACTTTCATTTTTCCTTCAAGTCAAAATTCTTTCACAACATTCTTATTGTTCCATAAATAACTTTGCATTTATTATACTGCAAGTTTTTTTCATTTATTACTTGAATACTTTGTTGAATATCTCCTTCAAGTCCTAACTGGTGTTACCAGATTGGAGTGAATCTTACATTAAGAGCAGACGGTGATCTTAAAGATTAACTCAAAGTTTGAGTTTTCAAACCTTGTCCTTACGCATTGATTCTTGTACTCACAAATTTTTATTTTTAAATACTTCATTTGTCTTATTTATTTGAAAAAAATAAGACTCCTAAAAATTGATTCATTAAATAATATAATACCTAAAAATATGGTTAATTTTATTTGTGGTTGAATTGAAAAATATGAAAATCAAATATAAAAATATAAGAGAATATGAATATATATATATATATATATATATATATATATATATATATATATATATAGTTTGAAATTTAATTGAAAAAGAAAAGATTAATTTCATTAAACCACTCAATGATCATACAACTCTTCCATTCAACCATCCTCCATGTCATCACCCACACTCCATTAAACCTTTATTCAATCCTAATCACCACCTATTCAACTCCGATTGAACCCCCATTGTGGATGCCTTAAGCTTGCAACAAACAAAGACCGAAGCGACTATGATCCATTGTATTGGTTTTGATTTTTCTACTTTTTTTTTATTACTATATTTTATAAGTGACAAAATTGCAAAAGTGGTCCCATGGTTGTCAAAAGTATATGGTTTTGTTCAAAAAAGTTTGGTAGTGTATAAGTGGTTCGATTTCGAATCTTCTTAGTGAATTTGGTCCTTGTACACTTAAAATGAATTTTATGCCCTTATGATTTCTTTTTTCTAGTTTTTTTAATTTTTATAATACTTAAATTATTTAAAAAACTACAAATTAAAAGTCATGCTCATCCACCACATTCGTCATTGTCATCTATCCCCCTACCCAAACCATTATCGTCGAGAACCACCAACTCCTTCTAAACCAACCAGAAAAGCACCACCTCTGCCACCGGAGTAAAGCATCACCACGTTCTCCACTGAACAAAAACACTCTTCAAAACCATTTATGTAACATTTGGATCCTTGAGGTATAAAACTTAAAGTAAAATAAGATTTTGGATGGGTCACAATGTGAGGGAAGCACCGTCATGTCGTGACATGGCACCGATAAACGGGAAAAATCATTTCAGTGTCACAATGTGACACTATGTTGGTCACGACATGACACCTGATCAGGGGAAAACCCCAATTTTTGGACTTTGACCTTATTTAAAGGATGTGATGGCAAATGGGTCAAAAGTCAAACAAAAACTCCACCAACTCAGCAGGAAGAGGCCGTGGCTCATCTCACAGCGAGAGGGGAGGTCGAGGAGGCCATCGTGGAGGAAGAGGAGGCTCAAGGGGTAGAGGTGGTCGGGGTAATCACCAACAATCTCGAGACAATGCTCAAGTAAAGGGAAGAGACAAGAGTCACATAAAGTGCTTCAACTGTGATGTGTTTGGACACTATGCATCAGAATGCCCCGATCCTAAGAGGAAGGAGGCTGATGTCAATCTCATACAGGTACATGAAGAAGAACATGCTCTTTTATTAACTGTCTGGGGTGAAGATACAAATAACTGGGTACTGTTTAATGAAGACAAAGTGTTCCCAGCAACAAAAGAAAATGAGAAGGATACATGGTACTTGGATAATGGGGCCAGTAACCACATGATAGGGGTGCGTGAGTACTTTGCAGAACTTGATGAAAGAGTAACAGGGCAGGTGCGTTTTGGGGACGGGTCTAAAGTTCATCCACCACATTCGTCATTGTCATCTATCCCCCTACCCAAACCATTATCGTCGAGAACCACCAACTCCTTCTAAACCAACCAGAAAAGCACCACCTCTGCCACCGGAGTAAAGCATCACCACGTTCTCCACTGAACAAAAACACTCTTCAAAACCATTTATGTAACATTTGGATCCTTGAGGTATAAAACTTAAAGTAAAATAAGATTTTGGATGGGTCACAATGTGAGGGAAGCACCGTCATGTCGTGACATGGCACCGATAAACGGGAAAAATCATTTCAGTGTCACAATGTGACACTATGTTGGTCACGACATGACACCTGATCAGGGGAAAACCCCAATTTTTGGACTTTGACCTTATTTAAAGGATGTGATGGGATAGGGTTTCCTTCACCCTCAGCCTCCATCTCCTCCCAAACCTTATTGAGAAACCCTAATCCAACTCCTCCATTTTTGAGCTCATTTTGGTGGTTTAAATTGCTTTTGAAGGAAGAAAAAGACCTTGAAAGTGTTGTGAGCATCTTGGCAAGCTTGGAACTTTATTTTTGGGCATCTTTGGACCTTTGTAAGTGTCCAAGATCAAAACTATATGCTTATAGGTTGCTAGATATAAGCCTTTGTCCCTTTATCTTCAAGTTTGAGCAATTTGAAGTGATGGGATTCCATAAAGTTGCAATTTTATGGATCCTTCAGATCCTTTGAGTGTTATATGTTCGGATCAGGAATTTGATTGTGTATTAGACCCATGCATGTGAACTTTGGTGATATTTATCCATGTTTGACCTAGTTTGAGCCTTAGACTCACAATAAGTGTGCATGGCTAGAAAAACATTGACCTTTAGGTGGTAATGGATGTTAGGAAACCTTCTGGAGAGATTGGATGAATGGCTTAATGGATTGATGTCACACCCCCAAACCGGAACGGCAGAAACGTTCGGGGCGAATGACTTCATCTTGTAATATCATAACAATTGTATATAAATGAAACATAGACAATCATCATCACCATACATAAAATAAAACCACATACATGGTTTGCATCAATGTATCCATTCATAACTTACATCCCAAAATTAACAAGTGTACGATGAAAACAAAATACAACCAATTCCCAAAAGTCCAAAGCTGTCAACATACTTAATGAGTTCCTGAGAATACAAGTTATTTTGAAAAGCGTCAACATATAAAATGTTGGTGAGTTCATAAGCGTGTTTATATGAAAACTTTACATTGGTTTGAAAACTCCAGAAAATACGATATTTTTTGTAAAAAAAAATAGTTTGTGGGTTTTATTTCAGATCTCGTATTATAGCATGTGTATCCTTGTTTTATCTTGTTTGAAAATACATAGAGAGTGATTCCCAAAAAATCTTGTATTTTATGTGTCATGAGAAATTGTGGTCTTAAACCCAAAGACCGGAGTGAGGTGGACAGTACAAAACATCAACACGTTGTTTATACTTTTCAAAACTGAGTGGTATGTATATTCAGCGTAAAACTTAAAAAAGTTTTGTTATTCTCTATGTGAGTCGTTATAACCATACTAATATGACGAAGTGTCTGTCTTGACGTTCTTCAAACGTCGGTTTCTAAGAAGACATTTGTCACCCTAGACTGGCTTGTCTAGTTGTAGCGAGCAGCTCAGGTGTGAAGTGTCAACCCCATATAGATTTATACACAAATTCTCGTTCTCCCTCCAGGAGACTCTGGTTATAACTACAAGACTTACGATGTATACTAAGGTAGGTACGGTGAAGGTGCGTCTCACAAGAGCCTTAACGGAATTTTTAAGCGAATAGTGTGTTTCATTATTTTAGCATTAAAATAATGTTACGAGTGTATATTTTTTACTATAACTCATAAATAGTAAAAATGTAATCATTTTTATCGAGAGTGTCGGGATAGTTCGTTGTTTCATCGTGGTTATCAAAATAGTCGATTGTCAACGATATGTTTGCGGGAGGTCCAATTTACATAAAATTGACACTAAGGCTCAATTAACATAAAAGGAGGCATATAAGACCCAATTAAGATATAAGGGTCATATAAGGCCCATTTTGACTTAAGTATTCAAGAATGAACCGTATTTGTTCATTTGTTCACTTTCGGTCCATTTTAATTTTAAATAACCATTTTGGCTCAAAGATTCCGAAAATGACATAAAAGCTCATTTTTATTAAAAAATGACACTTTTGGCCCAATAACACCGTGAATGTCAAATAAAGCTCATTTTTATAAAAAATGACATTTTGGCCCAATAAAACCATGAATGTTAAATAAAGCCCATGTTTATCAAAAATGACATTTTTTGCCCAATAAAACCGCGAATGTCAAATAAATCCCATTTGTGAATGTCAAATAAATCCCATTTTTATCAAAAATGACACTTTTGGCCCAATAAAACCGTGAATGTCAAATAAAGCCCATTTTTATCAAAAATGACACTTTTGGCCCAATAAAACCGTGAATGTCAAATAAAACCCTATTTTATCAAAATGACACTTTTGACCCATAAATACCGTGAATGTCCGATAAAACCCACTTTTATGAAAAGTGACAAATATGGCCCCTTTTATGATTTCTTTAGTTTTATTGTGAATATTCAAGCTTACTTAGCATCTTTAACCAAACATAGGAAGCTACATAATGTAAGTTATTCCAACAACTTCAAGGTTTGGGTAAATCTCGAAATTTTGGAGCTTTTAGCATAATATCACAGCATAATAACACATATATTATACCAAACATACACATGCAAGCATACATAACAAGATTTTACTTAAAACTAGCTTGTAAATCACGAAAACACGGGGTATGAAGCTTACCTTGGGCTTGATCGGTTTTTGAAAAGGAAGAGGAAGGATTTTTTCGGCCTTGAATGCTCCTTTGGGAGGAGTTTTCGAAACTTAGAGGTTCTAGGAGCATGAACACGAAAATAAAGTGGTTATGAGGGATAATCTTATTGAAACTTGGAAGAAAACAACTTGAGTGTTATATGATCTTACCAAAATGATGAAGAACTTAGAGAGAATTCCTTGAAGATACACACACAACTCATGAAAATTTGCAAGAGGGAGTGAGGGAATTTTTCCTTGAGGGAACAAGAGAGATCGAGAGCAATGAAGTGAGTATGAGTGTTTGAAATGAATTATGGAGGGGTGAGAGAGAGGATCGATCGATTTAGAGGGAAGAGATGGGAGATTTTAGTGTACAATACATGTTGGTTAATACAAGATGCATAGAAGTATGAGGGGTATTTGACATGGATACATGTTAAATATAATTGAGGTGTCACAAGTTTAACCAAGATAATCTAATTTAAGTCTTTTTTTATTGTTAAAACCGAACAAGGAAGGGAGAAAGAAACAAATTTTTGGGCTTGGGTTTGGAGTGTAACCGAGAACCATAAGCCCAATGGGTGTTTTTGGTTTAAGGGCCCAAAATAAATGACTCTCGGCCCATTAAATGATCCATGAAGGGTATTAGCCCAATTAAGTCTTAAATTAATTCCTCATGGCCAAATAAGGCCCATTAGGAGGTTTACGGCCCAGAAGAACCAAGTTGAGGAGTTATCGACCCATTAGGCCCAATAAGAGAGTTTTGATTTAAGGCCGAAAGTTGAATGCACATAACTTGTTCATACTTCTCCTCTATGCACAAATTTAGGGGGAGAACTAAAACCAAACAAAAATCATAAAATTCAAAAATCTAAAAATATTCTATTTTATTTCTATTTTTATTTCTTTTTCAAAAAAAATTAGAAAATCAAAATATTTGTACTGTTTGAGCGTATTTTATTTTTATTTTTATTTTTTATCTCAAAATTTCATTTTTCTTAAAAAGCGAATTCAAAAAAGGGAGAGACTCAAGGAGTTCGTGTCAGAACTTTCTGTGAAATAAAAGATCTTGAAAGGAATTGTCGGAGGTACACTTCACACAACTCTTACAAGGAATTAAAGGCATGAAACTGTACAAACGGTCAGTTAGGCAGTATCTCTTTAAGAACTGTCATATCTAAGGAATTGAAAGTCTGAAACTGTACAAATTGTCAAATTAGTCTTGTCAGTTTTCTTTACCTAGGAACTGTCATGGCACCAAGGCGATTCACCAAACTGAGAAATAGATATCGCTAAGCATCCCGCCCAGGGTCTTGACATTCTCTTTGTCATGAAAAATTACGGAGACTAAAATGTATTCTCAGATACATTCTTTGCAGGTAAGGAATTAACCGTTACTGGCACTAGGGCGATGCACCTCGCAAGGCATGATTATCACTGAATGTCCTGCCAAAGGGACTTGACCTCGTGTCATGCTAAACTATGGAAATATGTTCTCTGATATTTTATCACAAGATGGTTTTGTGAGCTATTCCTAATTAACTCTCATTGGCACTAGAATGGTACACTCAGTTGAGATTCAGAAACCATTGAACGTATTGCCAATGGCCAAGTTAACTTGTTAACTTGAAAAACTGTATTGAGATCTTTGATCGAGGATATGCATGGGCTAACATCAAAAATAGCCATGAGTAGTTCTCCAATACTCAACAAATCGCATTGTCTTCCTCCGTGTTCACACAGATACTGCGAGTAGTCTCCATCTGAGCCAAGGTTGGGTCCTTGAAAAACTGTGGGGAGAAGGGTCTTTATGATTTTGTGATCCACAGGGATTTTTTTAGTCATGGTTACATTTTAAGACACATCTGTGATCGATAAAGAATTTTCATTTGAAGGAACAAGAAGTGAAGATTATCTTTCAACACACAACCTTTCAAACCCAGAAGCAAGGTGAAGTTGTATTTGAAGTTATGTGACAAATTGCGTTGAAGCCTCCTCAATCAATTTGTTGCAATCTATAAACTTGCTGAAGTGATAAAGAAGAATCGATCTCTCTGTAATTATCTCTGAAGTTTTTCAAAGCTGAAAGTGTTGATTTCCAAGAACCTATACAAGAAGCCTCTTTACCCTATGTGCATTCAAAGTCAAATTCTAAAGGAAGTCCAACTATTCAAGATGAAGTCATTCATGCAGAAATTCATATGTTCATCTTGAAGTTGTGAAGAAATCGAAGATAAACCCTGAAGGTCATGATCAAAGAGAAGATTGAACAGAAATGAAAGCTATGAACAGAAATGAAAGCTATAAACCAAGGGGGAGACTGTTAGGACATACTTTATGGTTTATACTTTAGTTTTGTTGGCTTTTAGTGTTCTCGGTCCAGGACCGAATTCTCCATATTCTCAGTGGTGTTTGGACTGAAATCACCTTGTGATTTTGGTGGGCTTATAGGATTTCGGTTGGGCTTAGGCTTGTGAAGGCTTTGTATTAGGTTTAGTATATAATGTATTATCAGTCGTGAGTGATAGTATTGGTCAGTTCATCATTCTAAAGAGTTGTGATCGAGATTAAGAGAGAAAGAGAGAACCAACAACATATTAAGAATCTTATGTACTAGACTATTCTTGAATATAGTGTGCATTGAAAACCTGTGAATTGTGTTATTAATTCATAATAACTGTTTTTGCATTAATCGCTTGATTGGGATTCCTCACCATTCTTGTGATTTCGGTTAATACATCTAGAACGGGTTTTACAAAATTTTATTTTTAATTAACCAAAACCAACATCCATTCGTTTGGATAAAAGATAATCAGAGTATTATAATATATCTTCAAAACATCAATGACAAATTAGAAAGATAGTGTGGAATAAACTTCGGGGTATGCAACGCCGTCAGGCGTATCTCTTCTCGTTCGAACAAGAAGTACCTGCAGCATGTAAACACAAACCGTAAGCACAAAGCTTAGTGAGTTCCCCAAAATACCACATAGCATATAATAATGGGCCTAAACCACACATTCGAGCCCAACCCATACATTTGGGCCCAACCCATCAAACATACGTAAACATGCAAGAGCCATACAGACAGTCTGGCATCCTACAGTATAGTGAGAAAACTCACCTTGCTAAGGTAGTCAAAATCCAACAGCTCACACACACAGTCGAGTAAAGGGTGCTAAACGCCACTTAATCAATTATACAAGATGAAACCTTAATTCATTTTCTAAATTATCAATTTGACCTAAAAGTCAACTCAGGTCAAAGTCAACAGTCAACGTCCAGGTCAAGGTCAATAATTAATCATCAAGAGGCCTTCACATCGTGGCCTCCCTTCGGCTACATTGTGGTCAATAAAGGACAAAATAGGTGGGTTGATCCCCAGTCGCCACGTCGTGGCAGCCTAAAGGCCATGACGTGGAAATTGGGTTTGAACAGATTAACGAGTTAACTTGTTTTCTCTTAATCCCAAGAGCTCTAAAGCTCAGATCTGATCCTCCCCAAGGTATTTATGGATAAAGTTTCCAACTTTATCTATTAAGACGTTCCAAAAAGTCAAAATCTCTAAACCTAGGTTCTTTAAGGACATCAAGAAGCATGACTTATCCATTAAGCTCTTAATCGCCAAAGACTCTCACCCACGCTTTCTAGAAAGCTTTCCTTCACCAAATAGATCATAAAGGTGCATGCTTTATGGACATGCATGGCTTTTCCATTTTAGGCAAAATAATGGAGAAATGAATCATAACTTATGCATGTCACCAAGTACTCCAAGAAACTCCAGATCTAGGACATATAATGTCAAAGGAAACTCAAGGATCCATAAAGTTGGAAATTTTATGGAATCCCTTTGACCAAGCTCCCACAATCAAGAAGAAAAGGAAAAAGAAGCTAGAACTATGAACCTAGAACTAGAAATATTGAATCTTGGACACTTACAAGGGTCCAGAGAATGAACGGGAGGGTGAGGAGAATGATTGCTTGCTAAACTACCACACTAGGACACCTTCTTCTTCCTTTTCTTCTTCTTCAATCTAACAAAAGCATAGAAATGAGCCAAGAATCACCAAGAGATTAGGGTTAATGTTTGAAAGGTTTGAGAGTGATGGACGTTGAGGGTGGGCAAACCCTAGCCCTCTAATTCCTTTAAATACTCGTAAATTAGTTTTTTTGCCAGCAGGTAGTCGCCACACCGTGGCCAATATAATGTCACGCCGTAGGGGATCAAAATGAGGTTTGCGATCCTTCCATCTATGTCACATCGTGGTGGTGCGTCCACCACATCGTGGCAGCCAAAAATCATGAATTTATAATTAAATATAATACCTCAAAGATACGGATATTACAACTCTCCCCACTTGAATCAGGTTGCATTCTCGAAGTTCGTCACTACAAATAACTCGGGGTAATGCACCCTCATCTCCTCCTCAGGTTCCCATGTCTATTCGTAACCCTTCCGGTGTTTCTAATGCATCATTACCAATTATACCACTTTGTGGCATAGGGTCTTCGTTTTCTTGTCAAGAATCATAACTTGTCTCTCCATATAGTTCATGCGCTAATCAACCTGGATGTCATCCAACAAAAACACTACGTAATCATCAACCAAACACTTTCGCATATGAGATACATGAAAAGTGTTATGGATCTGACTAAGCTCATCAACAAAATCTAATCAGTACACCACCTTGCCTACCTGGGCAATGATCCTTAAAGGACCAATATACCTAGGGCCCAAATTGCCCTGCTTCCTGAATCGGGTGACGCTTTTCCATGGTGACACTTTCAAGAGCACATAATCCCCAACCTGAAACTCAAGGTCAGAACTTCACCGATCTACGTAACTCTTTTAACGACTTTGCGTTGTCTGCAGCCAGCCGCGTACTTGCAGTATCAACTCAGTAATCTTGAGTACTACTTATGTACTCTCGATAACTCGCTATCTAACCTTACCCCAACAAATTGGGGTCTAACACTTCCTCTCATAAAGCATCTCGAAAATAGGTCGATCAATGTTATTGTGGTAGTTGTTGTTGTATGAGAACTCAACTAATGGGAGATATGTATCCCAACTCCTGCCAAAATCCAAAACACATGAACAAAGTATGTCATCGAGTGTCTGAATCATTTGCTCGCTTTGTCCGTCAATCTGTGGGTGGTAAGTCGTACTGAAATGTAATTGAGTAGCCAACTTCTCTTAAGACCTCTTCCAAAATCTGGTAGTGAAACGAACCTCCCAATCTGAAATCACTGACACTGGGACCCCATGACGTGCAAAAACCTCCCATATATAGATATATGCCAACTTCTCCACAAAAATACTCTCTTGAATAGGAATAAAATGTGTACTCTTGGTCAATATATCCATGATGACCCATATCGAATCCACCCCTTGCGCAGTCCGCGGTAACTTTGTGATGAAGTCCATGGTGATCTCTTCCTATTTCCATATGTGATCGCCTAGCTGTTGCATCTTATTGTGAGGCCATTGATGCTTTTCCTTAACTCTCCTGCAAGTCAAGCACCATTCCACGTAGCAAGATACATTACGCTTCATCCTAGGTCGCCAATAGTCAAGTCTGAGATTCCTATACATCTTTGTTGCACCAGGGTGAATCGAAAACCTCGATTTGAGCGCCTCCTCCAGTGCAAGGTCAACAATTCATGGCTATCATAATCAAAAGATGAGATCTAGCCAATGACTTGCTCACTCTTCCAATGTTTCTCTTTCATAGCCACAACTTGTGTCTCACGAATATGCTCTAATAATGGGGTAATACATGTCATCCTCATACATAAATCTCAAATAGGTGTACCAGTCGCCTTACGACTCAGCAGATCGGCCACCATATCAGCCTTTCTGGGATGGTATAGAATCTCACAATCTTAGTCCTTCACTACATGGATCCACCTACGTTGTCTCATGTTTAGACTTTGTTGATCCATCAAATACCTAAAACTCTCGTGGAAAGTGTAAATGGTACAATAGACCCCACACAAATAGTGTCACCAAATCTTGAGGGTGAAAACCACTGGTCCCAACTCCAAATCTTGAGTAGGGTAATTTGATTCATGAGGCTTCAACTATCTCGAAGCATAAAAAATCACGTGACCCGTATGCATAAGTATTGAGCCTAAACCCATGATCGAAGCGTCACAATAAACTATAAAGTTATCAACACCCTCGCGTGGGGTCAAAATCGGAGCATCACACAATTTCTGTCTCAAGGTCTCAAACGCTGCCTACTGCTCAGGCCCCCATCGAAAAGTAATGACCATAACAGTAGATCTTGGAGAACCACACACCCTGAAGTTGGTCAAACAAATCGTCAATCCATATGATTGGGTAATGGTTCTTCACCGTTAACTTATTCAACTCCCGATAGTCAATGCACATCATGTGTGAACCATCCTTTTTCACGAACACGATCGGTTATCCCCAGTGGTGAACTACTCGTCCTGATGAATCCTTTATCTAACAGCTCTTGTAGCTGTGTAGACAACTCCTGCATCTCTGGCGGTGTTATCCGATATGGTGCCTTGGCTAACAGAGTCGCACCAGAAACCAGATCGATCCGAAATTCAACCTACCTCCCATAAGCACTCCTGAAAAATCCTCAGGAAAAACATCAGGAAACTCCCAAATGATAGGCATGTACCGTATCATCCTCCTCCCCTCACTCTAGGTATCCACTACATAAGCTAGAAATATTGAATATGCATGATGTAGATATCTCATCTCCCTCGCAGCAGAGTAGATAGCAAGCCCATGTTGCGCGAACTCACCTTGAATAACCAGCTCTCCCCTACTTTGGGTACGAACCCGCACCAACTGGAGCTCACAATCAATCATCGCCCCATTTCGACTCAGCCCATCCATACCCACGATCACCTTCGATTCTCGCAAAGCAATAGGTACTAGGTCAATCGAGTATCTCACGTCGTACATCACAAGACCGTAATCCCGGTGAACTCTCGAAGCACTCACCATCCAATCATCAGCTATCTCCGCCTCTAAAGGAAAATACAACGCACCCGGAGCGTCACCAACTTCTTGTTGACCGCATGAGACACAAAATATCGGGTAGCACCCAAATAAAAAAGAACAAGAGCAGGTAACCCATTTACCATATGCCTCTCTAAACATCACAACATAAGAAATAAGCATGATCAACAAGTAAAGAAAAATAATAATAGTTGGAACATAATCGTGACCACATTACGTGTCACACGTGTCTCCTCGGCTGTCATCTGACATGTCCGACTCCTCACCACTGGAACTTTCGCTTGGCCCTGGTGATCATATGTGATCCTCAACGTAGCCGGGGCGGGTGCCCTCAACACCCCACTAGTCAAACTCGGACAATCATCCTCCTCCTGGCCTTTCTGATTGCACTGAAAGAAAGTAAGACCCGATCCCTGGTGATAATCCCTGATAAAATGACCAGTTTTGCCACACTTGAAGCAACCATCACCATTCTCTAGGCAAGTCCCCTCATGCACTCTCCTATATATTCCATATCGGTCATGCACCTGTTGTCCTCTAGATCTCGTATCAAAAGTTTTGGGTCTCTTCGCGGGACCCTCAACCAAATGAACCTGAACCGACTTGCGCTTATGTTGAAGCTCCAAATCAATTTCCCGCTCAATGGATCTCCTAATCATATCATATAGTGTTTTGCAAGCCGAAATGATAAAAACTCCCGGATATCATCCCTTAGCATATCATGTTATCGGGTCTTCTTCATCTCCTCATCCGCAACATACTACGGAACAAACAATGCCCTCTCCCGAAAATTGACGGTGATATTCGCCACTGACTTTGTCGTCTGCGTGAGATTCTAGAACTCCCTTACAAGCTATTTCACCATAATAGATGGTGCAAACCCTGATATAAATTTGGTCATAAAATCAGGCCAGATCATGGCTTTCACAACCAGTGCTCCCAGAGCATGGCCGACCTCCTCCCACCAATCTCGGGCTCAATCCCTCAACAAACAGGCAGCGAACCTCACCTTCAACCCCTCAGGGTGGAAGCTCTTCATCTGGTCACTCAATATCTTCTATCCACCGCCTACTGATAATGGGGTCCTTCTTCCCGAAGAAATCAGGCACACCGTATCCTCAGAAATCCTTAAACGTGAGCGTGCGTGCACCAGGCAGACCGAAAACCACCTTCGCTCGAAAAACTGGCAAACGCTCCTCCATCAGCTCAACAATCTGCTCCTTAATTGTTCCAAACATCATAGGGTTCAAATGATAAACTCTCGTAATCCTTCGTCGATAGGTTCGGCGCCTGAGCTTGAACCTGATCCTAAACTATATGCTCATCCTTTGGTCGTCACCATACTGAAAGATAAACACAAAACTATCATAAGATATTCGAGGAATTTCACACTCTACAACCTAATTAGAATCCTCGAGACTTCCCTTGGTTCGAGTACAAATCATGTTCTTTCAGTAGTACGGGCCCAATACTACATTCCACACCTATACGTACTTTACTGAAGGACAATCTTAAATCCTCCAAGTCACTCCCATGACGATTTCAAAAACCTTACAAACCATCACACAAACTACTTCTTAGGCTCTCATAGACTTCCCTAATCCCATCGCTGTTATCATCTGTAGAAGAAACTCCCACCAATGTCCACGAACTACCTTACGAATACAATCACATGCGAAAGACATTAAACAATTTTTCCATTGTGAGGTCTTACACTACAACGGTTGGACTCAAACAAGAGTTGTGCAGTAGAGGTTAACCTAACATGCTAAGATTATTTAATCCTTGCAGCATGCAACCTAAAGTATCCACTTAATAGTTAACTGACATCCATAAAAGTTTCATGTAGCATAAAGCAAGCAACATTCGAGAAATGACATCAAACAATCATGCACCATACAATCATATCTCATAACTCGTGAAAATCCCTAATCATTATCATGAATAATTGCTAGGTTACATATCATATATAAGGCATCTCCCCTAAACAGACATCTTATCACGCAATCATGAGCAGATCCTTCGCCATATTCTACCAAGCAATCCACATATAACATACTGGATACATCAACATATATGGTATTTTGGGAAATACTTATTTAAGCTCGACAGATAGCATGCTTTGTACCCCCTTTTATTTTATAAAATCGTTTTAGGAAATCATTTTTCTTTAAAAGATCATTTACCAATTCCTTAGTTTGAGTTCAAACATACTCGAGAGTTTGCCTCAAACCCTCAAACCAAGGCTCTAATACCAACTTGTAACGTCCTAAAAATACTAACTAAAAATTTCATTTTTAATTAACCAAAACCAACATCCATTCATCCGAATAAAAGATAATGAGAGTATTATAATATGTCCTCCAAACATCAATGACAATTCAGAAAGATAGTGCGAAATAAACTACAGGGCATGCAATGCGATCAAGTCGAGCTCTTCTCTTTTGAACTATAAGTACCTGCAACATGTAAACTAAAACTGTAAGCACAAAGCTTAGAGAGTTCCCCAAAATACCACATAGCATATAATAATGGGTCTATCCCAACATAAATGCTTATGGGCCCAACCCACACATTCGGTCCCAACCCATACATTTGGGTCTATCCCATATATTCAGGCCCAACCCATACATTCGGGCCCAACTCATCAAACATACGTAAACATGCAAGACTCACAAAGACAGTCTGACATCCTACAGTATAATGAGAAAACTCACCTTGATAAGTTAGTTAAAATCCAATAGCTCACACACACACAGTCGAGGAACGGGTTCTAAATGCCACCTAATCAATCATAAAAGATGAAACCTTAATTCACCTTCTAAATCAGCAATTTGACCCAAAATTCAACTCATGTCAAATTGAACAGTCAACATCCAAGTCAAGGTCAATAATTAATAATCAGCAAACCTCCACATCTTGGCCTCCCTTCAGCCACATTTTGGTCGCTAAAAGACAAAACAGACGGGTCGATCCCTAGTTGCCACATCGTGGAAGCCTAAAGGTCACACCGTGGAAACTAGGTCGGAACAACTTAACGAGTTAATTTGTTTTCTCCTAATCCCAAGAGCTCCAAAGCTCATATCCGGTCCTCCCTAAGGTCTTGATGGATAAATTTTCCAACTTTATCCATTAAGATGTTCTGAAAAGACAATATCTCTAAACCTGGGTTCTTTAAGGACATCAAAAAGCATGACTTATCCATTAAGCTCTTAATCACCAAAGACTCTCACACATGCCTTCCAGAAAGCTTTCCTTCACCAAATGCATCATAAAGGTGGGTACTTTATGGACATGCATGGCTCTTCTATTTTAGGTCAAAATAAGGGAGAAATGAATCATAACTTATACATGGCACCAAATACTCCAAGAAACTCCAGATCTAGGACATATAATCTCAAAGGAAACTCAAGGATCCATAAAGTTGCAAACTTTATGGAATCCCTTCAACCAAGCTCCCACAATCAAGAAGAAAAGGGACAAGAAGCTAGATTTATGAGCTTAGAACCAAAAATATTAGATCTTGGACACTTACAAGGGTCCAGAGAATGCACAAGAGGATGAGGAGAATGATTGCTTGTTGAACCGCCATACTAAGATACCTCCTTCTTCTAATTCGTTTTCAAGCTAACAAGAGCATATAATTAATCCAAGAATCATCAAGAGATTATGGTTAGGGCTTTAAAGGCTTGAGAGTGATAGGGATTGAGGGTGGGCAAACCCTAGCCCTCTCATTCCTTTACATACTCGAAAATTAGGGTTTTTTTCCATCAGGTGGTCGCCATGCCATGACCAATATATTGTCACATCGTGGGGATCAAAATGAGGTTTATGATCCTTCCAGCCATACCACGTTGTGATGCTTCCTCCACCATATCGTGGAAACCCAAAATCATGAATTTATAATTACATAAAACACCTATAATATTCGTATGTACCAACTTTCTCCCACTTGAACCAGAATTGGCCTCGAAGTCCATCGCTGCAAATAACTCAGGGTAATGTTCTCTCATCTCCTCCCCGGGTTCCTATGTCCATTCCGAACCCTTTCGGTGCGACCATTGCACCTTTACCAATTCTACCACCATGTTGCGTATGGTCATCATTTTCCTTTCAAGAATCACAACTGGTCTCTCCACATAGTTTAAGCGTTCATCAACATGAATGTCATCTAACGGAACAACTGTAGAATCATCGACCAAACCCTTTCATTGGATCTTACTAAGCTCATCAGACAGATCCAATCGATATGTCATCTTGCCCACCCGGGCAATGACCTTGAAAGGACCAATATACCAGGGGCCCAAGTTGCCCTGCTTCCTGAATCGGATGAAACCTTTCCATGGTGACAATTTCAGGAGCACAAAATCCCTAACCTGAAACTCGAGGTCGCAACGTCGCCGATCTACATATAAAAACTTGAGGTTATTAGAGGAAGCTCATAAATCGACGTTTTTAATCCATATGGGGCCACATATATGTATATAAACTTGATTTTGAGTTATTGGTGGCCCTATATGAAGAGAGAGATAGCATGGTTGGTGTAGTAGTGCTTGACTTGCTGGAAAGTCAAGGCCAAACATCAGAGACCATAATGAAAGTGTAGTCGTTACCCATTCCCATTTGGAAGTGGGAAGAGATCACTAACTGAAGTTGTTGAGGACGACACGTGGGTTTGATTGACCAAGAATGATCATTTCACCCCCGTTGCTAAGAGAATTTTCGCCAAGAAATTGGATGACGTCTACATCAGGGAGGTGGTAGTTTGGCATGGGGTTCTAATTTCGGTGGTTTTTAATCGTGATGTTCATTTCACCTCCAGGTTTTTTAGGAAATTTCATGAAGAGTTGGGTACTCAACTACTTTTCAGCATTACGTATCACCCTCGAACTGACGGACAAAGTGAGTGTACCATTTAGACGCTCGAGGATATGCTCAAGGCTTGTGTGCTAGATTTTCACGGGAGTTGGGGTACTTATCTTCCATTGTCCGAGTTCTCCCACAACAATATTTATCATGACAATATTGATCGACTAACCTTTTTAGTTGCTTTACAAGAGGAAATATCGGACCCCAATTTTTATTATGTTATTTATTTTGGTTGGTAGTGGTGGTGGTAGCGGAGCTGGTAGTGGTGGTGTAGGTGGTTGTGACATCCTCTAATTTTCATAACCAATTAAAACTTTTCTTTGCACTTTTAAAATAATTTATTTATTTTTGCATAAAATCCCATTACAAAAGATCATTTTGGTTAAAAATGTTTGTTTTCCAAAATGTTAAAACCCTGAAGATGTCATAATCAATATAGATAAATAAGTTAGAACGTAAAGACCTGATGGTCCTAAATACTATAGTGGGTTGTCTCTTAATCACTCAGTGTCCTAATCAAGTTCTAGTAGTTTAAGTCTTGATACATGTGATGCATATAAACTGAGTGGGTTAGGTCGGGGAAACCTGGTGAGATACATAGGGATTTCAATCCCATAATATTGATATGATAGTATTCCTTAATTATCAAACCCGCAAAACCAATCGTTATTATATTAAATCCATATAGGCTTACATTCCTACATATCTATTCCTACTGATCCTCACATATCATAGTCCACGATTATCAGAGAGAATTATCTCTCCGATGAATCATTTAAGGTAAGGGTTTGACTAAACAACTAGGAGCTCCCTTGGCTGGTGTAAGTCTTAAGGCATTGATCGTTGATCGTTGACTTTGACATTGATCGTTGACTTGTTGATCAGGGTTGACTTTTGGTCAAATTACTAGTTCTAGAGTATAGATTAAGGTTGGACCTTGTTTGATTTGATAGTTGTGTTGTAGCACCGTTTGCGTTTCAGTTAGTTGTGGTTTACCTGACTTCGTGAGGCAGGTGAGTCTTCTCACCATACTGCATATGATGATAGTTGTCTTTGTGATACTTGCATGGAATATCATGGGGGTAACCCATGGCAATTGCAAGAGAGGCCATGAGTTTAGCCCATCACACTTTGATATCAGACCATGGGGGTAGCTAATGCATTTCAAGGGAAAACCACGGGGGTGGCCCATAACACTTGATTTAAGACCAAGAGGGTAGCCCGGGGCATCTAGGGGAAATATCATGGAGGTAGCCCATGGAAAATGTATGTATGGTATGTGGAACTTTGGGTAAATCAACAGGAGTAGATCTATAGTGGTGCCCGGTGTTGCACTGACAACACCTATTTTTCCTATATGCAGTGGAAATTTTTTTTGATTTTTCGATTTTTTAACCTATTTTTCCTACACCGACAACACGTGCTTCAACTCGGCAACACCTAATGCGTCCGCCCCTGGAACTCACTAAGCTTTGTGCCTACAATTTTGTGGTTTGAACATCTTCAGATACTTCCAGTTCCAAAGGGAAGGACATGGCTTGACTACAGAACATTCCTCCTAATGATTTTCCGCATTAATGATTGTTATTTTACTCTGATGATTATTATGATACATTTTACTATGATGGATTTATGAAACAAACACTATGTAAATTTGGTTTATGAAAGAAAAATTTTATTCAAAATTTTGGGATGTTACAATTTAAACACATAAACGCATTCTAACCAATAATAAAATCGAAAAAAAAAATCATACTAGAAATCCAAGAAAATGGAGTGTGTTTATTTTTGTGGGTGTGGATATGATAGTGGAAGTTTGGTAGGGACAAACAACGGAGGATATAAGGTGGCGATAGTATAGATCGATGGCGGTGATGAAGCCTACGTTTGATAATGCATATCGACAGAGTGCAAATCGAAAATGCAGATTGGTCGTGCTAATGGTCGATATTGTAGATTGGCAACTATAGAATGCTCGATGATCATGTAGAAGGGCGACGAGGCTACATGATCTACAAACGATGGCGACACGCTAAGGAAGGCAGCAAACAAAAACGGTGGTGACAGGAGGTTCAACCCAACACTTGGGCCGAGGTTCGTCCGATGGTTGTACGCGACACATGTGGCGAGGAATGGGGAAGGTTGCGACGTCATTTCTACCTCCATTGGAACCACCAGATTTGCACTTTTTCCACCGGATCATCATCATCATCGACCTCGTTATGCCCCGATTTGACAGGTGGTGGTGGTGGTGGTCTAATGACGGTAATGGCCCGACGGGTGGTGGTTACTAGCAACAATGAAGAGAGAGAGAGAGAGAGAGAGAGAGAGAGGGAGGGAGATGTTGATTGAAAATAGGGACTAGAAAAAGAGAGCGGGTGGTTTAGTAAGAGGCGGTGTGTGATATTTCTTTTTCTTTTTATAGTTAAAATAGTATTGAGAATCGAGAAATGACCATGTAAGAAAATAACTAAAATAAATTAAAAAAGTCAACGAAAGACATATTTGTCATTTCAATATGGACCGAAATCATAAAGTATCCAAAATTGAAGGATTGACAAACTTTTTTGAACCAAAATCATTTATTTTTGACAATTATACCGACTTTTTTTTTGCAATTTTGTTTTTATACCTGTTCATTTTATCGAAAGAAATCTTGGGTGGACCGTTTGTTAGGATTCGGCTATCCAGAAAGTATTCATTAGGAAATTGGAATAATAAAGTTTTTAGGTTATTATTATTGGAATAGTTTATGTATTCGAACAACATTTAAACAAATTACATTTTATATTTTTGGCGAGGGTTTCGAAGATTAGTTAAAAGTGAATCGGGAGTATAAAACTTTCTTATCTCTCAAATATTAAATAAACGTTATTATATATATTTTTTAAACATAAACTCATTTAGTTATTCATAAGACAACGGTCACTTGCAGTCAAAGATTCCTCAACAATAACTTCTCAAATTAAAGTTTTTTCTTTTTATTGTGAGAGAAAGGAAAAATAAAACAAGTAAATTATCATTATATTATATATATCGAATATATCGATTAGCAAATAGAGTTTGCAGGAGAAATCACCATTCATTACCGAATTTGGATGATATTATATCTTTTAAAAATTTGATACAAAATTTAAATAAGGTTTTATTTGAACTTTGATATTTTTTATAGCAAACTTTTATATTTACATTTTTTCTCCTCGACTAATTTTGAAATAATAATTTTCATCCCTAGCCAGTATAAAGTTATATAATTTGTATTTTGTAAGTTACGATGTATGTACGTGTTCCCATATATTTTCGTTTTTTGCTTGATGTATTATAAAGTTATATAATTGGACGCGGACTTCGTTGAGCACGCGAAGCGTATATAAGGAGTGCGCAGGGAGTACTCAAGCTGAACCCAAACCCTAATTTTTAGGATTGAGCCCCCATTTAAACACTTTAAGTCTCTTGATGTCACTTCATAAACAACCTCCACTCTCCCCAAATGGCCATTTCGAAACCCTAATCTTTGAGAACTTGTTTTGGACATTTAGAGTGTTCTTGGTGCCTTGTGGAAGAAAAAGAAGTTCATCGTTGAGGATTGGTGGGCTTGGAAATTGAAGATCTAGAACCCTCATCACCTGTGTAGGCTTCTGGAGGTATAACGCTCTTACCTTTATGGTTTTATGGTTTATATCTAAACTAGCTTTGAGGTTTTCATGCTTTTGGTCCCATGGTGTTGTTCTTGTGAGTAAAAGCTACTCCATAGCTCAAGTTTGTCATTTTATGTTGTTTTTGAGGATCTTGTGTCATAAAAATGAACTCATTGTTGCTATTTCTCACTCAGACAAGAGTTTGAGGTTATTAAAGAGTGTTATGGACCTAGGATTTGGTATTGGGATCTATTAAGTCATGAAAAAGCTTAAAGTTAATGTCTTTAACAGTTAAGACTTTCCCAAGATTAAGATCTATGAGTTGGACGTTTAGTCTTTAGGTATTAAGAGATTAAAAGGAGGTTTTGGACAATAGAGGATTACGTAGGACGTAACCTCCGGGTACGCATGGCGTAACAGGTTTAACCCCGAATCCTTTTCTGTTGAAGCTCAGTACGTCGGTTGTAAGTAAGGAGTACGCATGGCGTACTCCCATAAGTGTTCTTGAGCCGCTTTTGGGCCTTAAGCCTAATTGGGTGGGTCTTACTTGGAAAGGGTAAATTTGACTTTTACCGTAATGAGATAGAATATGATATGAACTTTCGATTATGGGTTATTACCCAAATTATTAACTAGGGTTAGTTTCGGATATGTTAAGTATGAGGATCCCTGATAACATCAACTCGAGTGTGTGATTTGTTTATCATCGGATTGAGGTGAGTCTTCTCACTATACCATGTAGGATACCAATTGTCTTTGTGACACTTACATAGAAGACCTCGAGGGTAGCCTGTGGCATTTGTATGAAAGACCATGTGGGTAACCCATGACAATTGCATGAAAGGCCATGGGGTCAACCCATGGCACTTGGATGTTAGACCATGGGGTAGCCCATGACACTTGGTTATAAGATCTTGGGGATAGCCCATTGCATTCTAGTGAAAAGACCATGGAGGTAGCTCATGACACTTGTATGCAAGACCGTGGGGGTAGCCTATGACAATGTATGTATGGTATATGGTATTTTGGGAAACTCACTAAACATTATGCTTACGGTTTTATCTTTAAAGTGTTATTTAGGTACTTCTGGTTCGAAAGGGGAGGACCTGACATGATCGAATAACATCTACCATTGTTCAAGATTTTATGATTTTGGGATTGTAACCCAATAACTAGTTTTCCACATAATAATACTCTGATGGTTTGAAATGAATGATTGATGATTTTGGTTGACTTAAAAATAAAAAAATTACTTAGTATATTTGGGATGTTACAGTTTCGGTCTCTTATTATATTTTAAATTTAGATTTTTCGTCCCTTACATAATTTATTTTTACAATTTTCATTTTCATTAATATTAATTTTTATTAATTATAATATTTTTATTAATTGTAATTTGTAATATTGTATCAAATATGATATACTTTCAAATTTTATTTTTGTCCGTCTCCTCCATATATAATTTTTTAGATATAAACTTTTTTTTATACTTTTGGTGTCTACTTTGCAATGATGTTCTCCACCACAACGCGTGTGGCTTCTAAATACAAGTATATATTAATTTGCAAATATGGTTTGTGAGGAGAAATCATTATTCATTTGGTCTATTTCTTCAGAACCAAAACTACTAAATACATAAAATATTAATTTTTTAAAATATTTGATACAAAATGCAAATGCAAATAAGGTTATATTTGAAAATAACAATTTTGTCTGTTCTTATTGCAAACCTTTATATTTATATTTTTCCCCTCAATTAATTCTGAAATAATAGTTTTCATCGTAATTATTATAAAGTTATATAATTGGTATTTTGTAAGTTGTAATTTCGCTCCGTTTTTATTTTTTAAAGTTATATTTTTCGTCCCTTACATAATTTGTTTTTATAGTTTTCATTTTCATTAATATTAATTTTTATTAATTATACTTTTTTAATTAATTGTCAATTGTAGTATTGTACCAAATATAATATACTTTCAAATTTTAATTCTGTCAACCTCTTCCATATATGATTGTTTAGATAGAAACTTTATTTTTATACTTTTATATTCCACTTTGCAATGGAGTTCTTTGTCGCAATGTGCAGAGTTACTAAATACTAGTTTTATAAAGGTTAGAAGTAGGGTTGTAAACCAAGCGAACATTCGATGAACCATTCGTGAACTGTTCGGCGATAACTTTGTTTATATTCATTTATTTAATAAATGAATGACCGTTAACACAATTTCGTGTTCGTTTAGTTAAACGAACGAACATGAACAATTGTATCGTTCGTTCATTTATGTTTATGAATGTTCGCTTATGTTCGTTTACGTTTATTTATTTTCGTTCGTTTAAGTTTATTTATGTTCATTTATATTCAATTGCGTTTTTTATTACATTACTATATTATATGTTCATTTATTTTCACATATGTTCAATTGTGTTTGTTTATCTTTGTGTGTTTATGTTCATTTAGCATGTTCATGAATATAAACGAACGAATAAGAACAATGAATTTGTTAAACGAACGAACAATAAAAAGAAAACTCGTTCGTTTATCCATTGTTGTTCGTCCGTTTGTTCAACTAACTTAAACGAACGAACAAGAACAAGCCTTTATTCGTGTTCGTTCGGTTCTTTACAACCCTAGTTAAAGGGAAAATCATATTAAAACTCTTAAGTGTGTAATAATAATAATAATAATAATAATAATAATAATAATAATAATAATAATAATAATAATAATAATAGTAAATAGTTTTATTGTAACATTACACTTATGTGTGTAGATGCTTAAAATTTGCAAAGTTTTTGTCATAAAGTCCATTTAGCGGGTCTCAAGGTTGTTAATATTGTAATTGAATGTTTTCCGTTTTGCAAGATCATGATTCTAAACATTCTTAGGGTTTACTTCCTTTTCCTCGTGCGTTTCTGGCCTCCCCAAGGCTGCCCTCTATAGCTATCCATTTCCTTTGTC
Source organism: Lactuca serriola (assembly GCF_051521515.1). Taxonomy (NCBI): domain Eukaryota; kingdom Viridiplantae; phylum Streptophyta; class Magnoliopsida; order Asterales; family Asteraceae; genus Lactuca; species Lactuca serriola. Next base: position 205,310,068 of record NC_136409.1, read on the forward strand.
ACTGTGAGGAACGTACCCTTCATGATGACCATCACTCCAGACACTCTCGGTGCCAGTCACTATTGTCAGTAGTACCGAACTGCCTGAAACACCCAACTGACTGAAACACTAAACTGTTATATGGTTGCTTCCCAAAATATCTCGAGACCTTCCTGGTCTCCAATCATCTGTCGATTATCTGCAAAACCGAGTTCCAACTGTGGAGTCCAAGGACTCCTCACCCCGTCTCTCCCACTACTTCTGAACGAAATCTTTCTCTGGAACTAGTTTCCACTAGTTATTCTGTCAATGTGGCTCTAACAACCTCCCGCTACTATGAAATTGTTTTTCTGAAGAACGATCGGGACCTCCCTGGTCCCAACTTGACTGTCAACTGTCCGAAGCACCGGACACCTTCCCGATTGCTGAGCCAGAGACACATGCTCCACATTCCCACATGACCTCCGAAGGACACCTCGTCTGACAATAACCGCCCTGGCGATATCTTTTCTCTCGACTCCTTCACTCCCTTGATCCATCCGATCATGACAGGCTGACAACCCGTCGCCACTGAATCCGACGCAAAAATGAATGCCACAAGAACAACTATGGTCTTACATCATACCCGACCTCCCTCGACCTGTATTTTCCTGGTTAAACATGTCATGGTCCCATTACTGATAGAATCAATTCGAGTCACACTGTGATGGCTTGAGCTACCATCAACCACACCCATTCATTACCTTGGTATCCTGCATTTGATGCCCTTGGCATCTTATGCTCCCAATCTCATCTTACTGAAACAAAATCTTATACTAAACATGCGCGAACCCTTATTCGGAATCCTTTCCAAAACCAGTCGACACCCCGCTACTACCTCGAGGTTTATAATACACCATAACTTCCGACGTCCCCTTCGTGGCCAATAGACAATCACCCTTAGCCGATCCCTGAGACTACCAGTCTCTCATCTGGTCCAACCACCAGGTTTCCAGGTGATGAAAAACCAAGACTACCCAACCATAGCCATAATGCATCACGTGTCACTTATCCACAAGATCCTGCAACTCGAGATCCAACCCTTGACTCAACAGTCTCTACCATTTCCATTCTGAAATCCCATACCCATCCGGGCTCGCCCATGAATAATCCATTGAATAATCCCTCCAATCCTGATTCTACCTAAGTTGTGGCTTTCCCATGATTTTGCGAATTGATCTATCGTAGACCCAATCGCTCGAAGAACTCATGAATGCTACGACTACCCCGTAGTCTTACAACACTTCCCATGTGAATGCTATGGCTCCCCCGTAGTCTATCCTCCTAAAATGAACTCAATTACCGACTGGAACACTACCTGGTTCCCTCCCCCGAAGACTGCAAGATGACGTCAGAAGGATGCGATCCAAATGTCGGGGAGTTTCCCGAACTCCCATCCCACGATATCCGATACTCAGTCGTCCCCTAAGGCCGCCTTTCCTCCCCAAAAGGAAAATGTGAGATGCATCCACGTCTCACACTCGCTTTTCTCCTGGACATCTGAATAATTCTCTCCCACTCAGATTCGACTAAGTCCGCTTGGCACATGAAAATTAAAGGATTCTCACATCCTCTCTCTCGTTCCAATGGTTAATTTGCTGACGAGCGGCGCCTAACAAAGCTAGAACACAAAGAATAACCCTTCCCAGAACAACACAACTTCCGAAAAACCGCTAGCATCTCTGAATCCGAACCATATCAACGGATTTAGATGCTTTAAATACTGTTATAATCTGTTCTTGCTGACCGAAGGTCAGATGGTCTAACCAAATCTTCAGCAACAATTCTCTCTTCCCTTGACAACCTCAGGAGCCTTTCCAAACATGATAGCTAAGGTTACTGGAACCTAGTCATAATTTCCCTCATATAAGTCCTGGGACCAATCCAGGCCATACCCAAAATGACACGCGCGTACTGAAAATTCTTACATAACTGGAGTCGGTGCCCTCACTGCTCCTCCCTGATCGTCAAGTGGTTGACTTCCTTGTCCCCCACCTGCCTTCAACGACAATATGACGGACTTGCATCTTATGGGCATTCCCTGCTGACGTGGCCAAACCTGCTACACCTGTAGTTACTCAGATCACCGGATAGCCTCCGACAATGACTCGGAGTGACCCCGGTATGTGCGGAATCCACTCCGCAAGATACGTCCATCTGAAAGCTCCTTAAAGATTCCTTGGTGCACTGGCTGGCACCTGATACTCTTGCTAACTCGAACAATAGCAGAAATCTGACCTGAGGTCTAACTATCACACTCCCCAAGTAATATAAATTACCAGTACCACCGAAAATGACTGAAGATAGTATATCCGCAAACATCTGGAGGACTCCTGACCATCTCCTCCTGTGTTACCTCGACCATCCGGAAAACATGATGCAACACTTCATCCTGATCGCAATGGCAATCCAATCCCTTGTAACGAGCTCCATCGTGTAGTTTTCGCAAGTGTTGCACTGAATCCGACCCTGTTGGCCTCTCCAAAGCTGATCCAAACTCCTGTAACCCCCTCCCGAGATCCTCCACTATAGACACTCGGGCTGGTCCCCTTTTCCAAAGGTGACCCTAATCAATCCCTGCTCTCGAACTCTAGAAATCATAACATTCAGGGTCTCGCACCCTGACACACTCACCTGCTCAATCGTCAACGGCTGATCTGCAATAGATGTAGCAACCTATGCTCCCAACCAGTTACAAACTATCCTCAAGAAAAAGTCTTTAACTCCGAAAGTGCAATAGATCGCACCATCAATCCTTGCCACCTGATGCAAGAGATCTAATGCGAACTCCCAATCTTGGCAGTCCTTCTGCTAACTGGCTCTCTACCGGAGCCAGGACCAAACCCTGGTCCTTCCCCTTACGTGCTCATCCGCATTCTACACTGCAGTTATCCCCACAGTCCACTCGCAACCACGAATTCCTTTCCCAGGTTTCTTGGATTCTTCAATACTTTCCCCGATTCGAGTATGGATCCTGTGCTTTCAGTAGTACGGGCCCAATACTACCTTCCACACTTATCCATACTTTCCTCCGGAATCATCCCAAATCCTCTAAGTCACCTACTTCCCTGATGTACTAAATTTCTGCTAAACAGCAGCACAATATCCACTTAAGCACCTCCTACGTCTCCCCTAGGCTCCCAACCTCGCCCTGCCATCAGCTGCTGAGGAACTCCTCACGATGCCAATCATCCACCTCCTGGATATCGTCACATCCACTTAGTAGCTGACTCCCATCACTAAACCCATCACTAAAGAGTTCCACAAAGCACAAAGCAAGCAGCATTCGTGCAGAAGCACTCCTAACACTAATCTCATCCTAGGCTCATCCTAGGGTAATCTCCGACCCATAAACGATCACAGAATATTTGGCCCACGTACCACAACCCAAGTTGTCCACATCCACCCTCGCCGATGGCTGCCTTATGCAGGCAAATTGTACACAGAACAGGAAACGAGCGTCACCAATTATTCTATGGCCATGAGATCCTAACCGTATACAATTTTAAAACATACACGTAGCAGTTACCAATATCAATAATCATTATCATTCTAGCATGGCATCCAACATCCCAAGGCTACAAACATCACATATCAGGCCAATCTATCGTTGTCTACTCAGCACTAGCATGCAAGTCTAAGAGCTCATATAGCATACAAAGGCATCCCTCCTAGCCCTAACTAGCATGCGATATTCATATTCATAACCAAATCAAAACAGATAACAGATGTGGGTATTCTGGGGAAACTTACTTGAGCTCGGCCGATTGCATGCACCACACCCTTTCTTTTTCTTAGAAAACTTTTCCTTGAAAACATTTTCCTTTAAAAAAAACCTTCAAGATCCTCAGTCTGAGTTCAGACACACCTGAAAGTATGTCTGAATCCCTCAAACCAAGGCTCTGATACCAACTTGTAACGTCCCAAAAATCAGGGGTAAAAATTTCATTTTTCATATAAATAAAACATTGATACCATTTAATTCAAACAATCAAATCATAGTCAATCAAATCGTTTATCAGAGTTTATCCCAAAATCATTCATTGCGGAAATCATAGGTGTGTGCACTGCGATCAACCTGAGCTCTTCCTTTCCAAAACGATGATACCCGAAACCATATACAAACCTGTAAGCACGAAGCTTAGTGAGTTTCCCAGAACATACCATTCACACAAACCACATATCACATATCATGTTGGCTATAAAAGCTACACACGTATCATATATATTGTTAGCTATAAAAGCTACCATATATCACATAAGCCCTGCATACATAAAACCTGTAATAGTGCCATGGGCTACCCCACATGGTCTTTACCTAGGACTGCCATGGGCTACGCCACATGGTCTTACATCCAATGCTACGGGCTTCCCCCAGGGTCTTCCCTGCAAATACCATATATAACCAAATAGAATATCATGCATCACATAAATATCTACACATAACACGTACATAAACCTGTAAGGATGTCGTGGCTACCCCCAGGATCTTATACCATTGTGCCATGGGCTACCCCACATGGTCTTCCATGCAAGTATCACAAAGACAACTAGCATATCACATAATTACCGGCATACCACCTAGCATAAAGCTAACTATCATATCACACAACATAAGATGGGCCGACCTTGGTGCCTTAGACCCATTGGTATGGTGAGAAGACTCACCTGCAACTGTCGACTGAAGAAATAAGATCACGCTGCTCCAACCACCGACACGAACTCCTCCACTGGTCAACACCAAACAACCGAACTCAATAAATGCCAATAATTACCAAAATACCCCTAGAAGTCAACTAGTCGACTCTTGATCAAAGTCAAAGTCCTTAGTCAAAGTCAAACTTCCTGACTGACTCTACTCGCCGAGTCAACCCGCTGACTCGTCGAGTCCAAGAATCTTCGAGTCCCATCCTGCTCAACTCACTGAGTCGTCCCTCGACTCACCGATTCACGACTTAACTAGAAAAGGTTAGGGTTCCATGACCAGACTCGCCGAGTCCAAGGCAATCTTCAACAGACTCACCGAGTTGTTCTTCCAACTCTCCGAGTTCATGCACATATTCATACAACTCGTCGAGTACACTCATGTGACTCGCCGAGTATCTCCAGTTCTCAATCCATTCAGAGGCTTTTCAAGCCATGCAGGGGCTCCAATCCATAGATCTACCCTTCTACAAGCTATCCCTCACGTAATGTTGCAAACTTTACGTGAAATGTAACACCCAAAAATCAGAAAGACCAAGAAAGGAAAGAAAACCCTAAGTCAAGGGGGTCAACTCGTCGAGTCCAAGGAGGAACTCGATGAGTCCGAGCGGGATCCGGGTCGAGAAGTAAGTGACCGACTTGGCGAGTCGGAGTATGGACTCGGCGAGTTCGGTCTGAAGAGGGAAACCCTAAATCTGGGACTTTGTGCACTATTTAAGCACCTCATTCTCTTCCTTAGGGTTCCTTTACAACTCCTCTCATCCAGAATATCGAAACCTAGCCGCCATATCCGTTTTTGAGTAAAGATCTAGCCTTGGAGTTGTGATTTGAAGCTTGGAAGAGAAGGAAGTTCATAGTGGTGCAAGAGGAAGCCTTGGATCCAGAGTTGGTGTGACTTTTCAGAGCATTTGAAGGTAAGAAGTCATTACCTTCACTCCTTTGCTCATAGTTTCCTTTTGTCATTAGATTTGGGGGTTTATGCCATGTTCTAGAGCCAATTGGAGTTAGAAGTCCAGATCTGAAGTTGCTACTTCAGATCTAAGTGTATTCTGGCCTAGAGAGTCATAAAGTATCAGTCTTGCGGGTGTAAGTGAAGCATGGTTGTCTTAAACCCGAGTATGGAGTGTTTTGGGCCTAGATCTCCTTAGCTACACGTAAGGTTTGCAACTTTACGTGAGGAATAGGACTTGGAAGAGTGAATCTACAGTTTGGAGTCCCTGCATGACTCAAAAAGCTTCTGAATGTATGAAGGACTGGATAGACTCGGCGAGTAGTATGAAGATTAGGAGAAACTCGACAAGTTGGATGAACAACTCGGCGAGTATGTTGAAGTTTGCCTTGGACTCGGCGAGTCTCTTCTTGGATTCAGCGAGTCAGGTCACAAAACCCCAAACCCTTCGAGTTAAGACTCGAATCAGTGAGTCGGGTGGAGACTCAGTGAGTTGGTCACGACAGGACTCGAAAATCGGTGGACTCGGCGAGTCAAGTCGCGAATGGAAGGACTCTGAGCATATGAACTCGGCGAGTTAGTAGGAAGATTCAGCGAGTAGGGTTGACTTGGAAGGTTGAATTTGATCGGGACTTTGACTTTGACCAGAGTTGACTTAGTTGACTTTTGGAGGACAGTTAGACTAAGTGTTATATTGATATTGATAGCTCGGGGAGCTAGTGGAGCCACAGTTCAGAAGAGTTGTCGGGTAGCAGCAGAAGGGTCAGCAAGTTCAGCAAGTGCAGGTGAGTTTCCCCTTGTGTGAATGGGTCTACGGCCACAATGCCGGCCCATGTAGTTATGAGTAGGAAGACCCGGGGGTTAGCCCTAGGCACAATATGCTAGTATGATATTCAGGACAAGGTCCAGTGTAGCGGGCGGGTGCCCAAGGAACGGTTTGCATGATAGTTATACTTGTTGTCTATGTGATACATGTATGTGCCTGGTAGGAAGGTGAGTGTGGGCGAGGTCCCGTATCTCACCAGCATCAGAGTATGGACGGTGTTCCATATCTCGTTAGCAGCAGAGTAGGGGTGAGGCCCAGGTTTGGGAAAGGGTGAGTGTGGGCCGGGCCCATATCTCACTATTAGTAGGAGCGTGGACGGGGTTCCATGACTAATCAGTTGTAGGACATGGGCGAGGCCCAAGATAGGCGAGGCCTTTAGAACAGGATTCGGTAGTATATGTTTAGTTTATGTGTTGTGATATGTTATGTGTTAGTATATGTTAGCCGGCGAGGCCTAAGCGAAACAGATCTGTATCCGAGCGGGGCTCGAAGCCAGGCGAGGCCTAGAGCGGCGGGGTCGTTGTAGCGGGCGAGGCCCGAGGTAGGGGCGAGGCCCAGAATAGTGGGCGTGGCCTAGTATGTGCAGTGTGTGGTTATGTATGGTATGTGGTAGGTTGGGGAGCTCACTAATCTTCGTGCTTACGGTTTTCAGTTTTGGTTCCAGGTACTTCCGGTAGCGGAGGGAAGAGCTCGGGATGATCGCATGGCACACACCATAGATTTGACAGCAAGGGATGTTTTACTCTGATAATGAACATATGTTTTGGAAATTAATACTCTGATTATGCTATGGGTTGATAATTATGTTATAAGTATTGTTTTATAAAAGAAATTTTTAGTCTTGAATTTTGGGACATTACAAGATACCAAGGAGATATAAGCCCAAAACACACTAGGGCTTGGGTTTTAGACAAAGGGGGTTTACTAACAACCCAAGAACTGAAGCTTTATGACATTCTAAGCCATCATGAGTCTAGATCTAGAGTAGCAACCCCATATCTAACTCCCAAATCCGAGATAGGTCTCAAAACAAGCTAAGGGACTCCTAAAATAACCACCAAGGATAAACCAAAAAGGAAATAGCTTAAGATAAGGCTCCTTACCTCAGAGATGTGCCCAAAACAGATGTAGATCATAGATCTATATAAGCCTTGGATGCCAACTTCTAATTTCTCAAGCTCCTTCCACCAATTTCTCTTCTAAGCCCCCAATCTCCTCAACAATGAAGCCTCACACGAATTTTGGGGTTTCTGGAACTCAAAGGGAAGGTAAAGAGGCTGAAGGAGGAACATAACATTCTTTACATAGGGCACAACCCTGGGATTAGGGTTTTTCTCTCTTCAGAACCAACTCGTCGAGTCCAACTACCGACTCGACGAGTTGGTCACTTAACTCGCGACCAAAAATCCCGCTCTGACTCGGCGAGTCGGCATACCTACTCTTCGAGTCCCCTTCTTTATTTACACTTTACCCCCCTGAACTCTTGATTCTGACTTGGGGTGTTACATTTCCTTTCTTGGCCTTTCTGATTTCGGGTGTTACAGAACAGTTGCCACGTCGTGGTGTCCATTAAAACATGCGATCCATTTCTTATATGCCACGCCATGGGCATCCTTGTGCCATGTCGTGACATCATATTTTTTCCTAAAAACTCCATCTTTGGTCCCTCATGAATATTAAGCTAAACCAATTTGGAACACAGATGTTACATGATATGTGCATATTTAGTTACATATTTCATCTAGAATCTTAATACTTTTTTGTCTAATTTGTCCTAATTGTTGAACAAAAGGTACTTAATTGAGTTTAAATTGTATTTTCATCCTAAAAGACATGCTTGAGTTAAAAGGAAGCGGAAATAGCAAATGGAAGCTCAGGGAACAAAGAAAGAAGAAAATGAAGCCAAAAGAATGAAGAACTCGACAAGTTGGCTATCTACTCGCTGAGTAGACATGAACATTCGCGAACCATCAGGTGCCTTACAACATACGAATTTTAAGTGATGGACTCACCGAGTCGGTTTATGGACTCGACGAGTCGCCCCTGTTTTCAGAAAACTATAAATAAGGCCATTAAGGCCGAGACAAAGACTTTTGTTGCATACCATTTGAGACATAGCTACGGTTGAAAGGTTTTTGAGGCTCTGGAGTTCGAAGATTTCATCCTAGAGTTCAATTCGAAAGTGATTAAAGGCAACATATCTCTTTTTCTTCTTAATCTAGTGAACAAAACCATGCTTTTACTTCTAGATTTCAATTTTGAGTATTTGTTGGCTGTAATTATGAGCTTAAACTCGTATCTTCTATTTAAGGTAGATGAACTTGCAAATATAGTTTGATTTTATGGTGTGGATTATTTGATTTGGTGAAAACTGTTTTGCTAAGCTTGTGATCGATCCTTATGTGTTGAGAATAACTGTTTTTCTGTTAATTAACAAGTCTATTAAGTTGCATGAACATCCTCTTAATTACTTGCTTCATATGATTTATGTGAAAACAACATTATATGCCTAGTATTAGTGAATATGAGCCTATGATTAATAGAAAACATGTAAGTTAATGTGTAAGCTTGTGTGATGAACAACCATACAAAATGTTGATTAAATTAGTCATTTAATTAGCTAAACTACAAGTCTTACTTAACCCGAATCAAAATACTAGGAAATTAGTTAGTTTAACCAATTGGCCACTGTTTAAATTAATTTGTTTTCTAAGGATTAGTAATAGTGAACACGAGTCTAATCATATTTCTCGGTAGTTAATGACAAAATAATCCATTGCACTTGCTATAAAATCAACTATAGAAACAAGTGAGTCGAACCTAAACAAAAGTCTCTTTTAATATTGAATCTAGTTATCTTCAATTTCCTTAGCTGCTAGTTGTTAGTTTTCTTTTAAAGTACTAGTTATTTTTAAGTTTCTAGTCTTGCAAAACTATAGAAAACCCCTTCTTTTTATTGTTTGTTTTAATTAGGTTATTTTAGTATTTAATTTAGTTGTTACCGTTTCTGTGCTCGACACCCTGCTTACCTGAACTAAACTGCTATCGATAGGTACACTGCATGCGTGTGTTTGTTCTTATTTGAGTCTGTTAGGATTAAACTTGTTTGTTTTACACATATCATTACAACTCTCCCCTACTTAAATTAGATTTCGTTATCGAAATCATTCCTTACAACTTACTCTGCTACACCAGATGACCGCCTACCAAAACTGCTAATGAAACCTCGACTCAACATAAACTCCATATCCTGACGAAGTACAACCTTAGCATTCCGCCCTCAAATAACAAAAGGAAATCCAATCGCCCCACCCAAAACTAATAAAACCCAACCTATGACTGACTTTTAGACAGATATAACCGTTTCAACCCACATCCATAATGACTCCATACTGCAACCCGAACCGGAACAAATCCCTCTAACCCTGAATCATCCCATTGATACAAAAAAAAATCAGTACCCATGACCATTTGTTGTTGTCGGCATCCTCGTACTTGGATATGAAGACAACTCCCAACAAAAGACTCAACCCTTGATGGAAAACAAACATAAAGTCACATTCTGATAACCGAACATTCCAATTTGGATCTAATTGAGATCTTCCTGGTCCCGCACTGAACCACCAAATGACTGGTGCACCGAATTTCTGATCGGTTGCGGAAGTTAATGACCTCACACACGACCGCACCATGGGACTCTAATCAAACGTCTAACTAACAAAAGCTACTCTTAACAAAAACTCAAGAGACCACTCGGAACCCTACTTAGGTAAATAAACAACCTAACTCTTGGAAACATTCAACTATGACAACCACTCTAAGCAGGAAACATATCAAAAATCGGAACTACAAACTAACTCCATCAATAAACTCTTCAAAACTAGGAACACATATGTCTAAACTTCAGAGACCATACCTAAGTATGATGATCATCCATTTAACATACCTACCCCTAGTCTGTGACTAGGAACACCACCAAATCATATAGGAAAAATACCCAAAACATCTCATTCGTGAATTTCACCCAATCCAAATTTGAAAACCATGCTCGAGGGATAACACAGCGTGTTGGGTCAACATGGACTGTTGACTTTTACTTTTGAATTTTGACTTTGACCAAGTTTGACCTAAATGGTGTTTGAGGTATTTTGAGTTGTATCCAAGGATCGGTCACTCTTTGATGAATATATGACAGGTAGAGCTGATATTCGGAGTCGGGACCTATTCAACTGTTATTCTGATTCTGAGGTGAGTTTTCCTCACTGTACTTTCAGGTCGAAGGCACCAAGGTCGGCCCATGTTTATATTCACTATTATGATGAGTATGGAATAGATATGCATGAGTATGCTAGTTATTAATATGCTAGTATGGTAGATCTCTAGGACTACCTATGTTTCTATTTGCATGATTATCTGTATATGTTTATTAACTGGTATATGTCGACATATTGTGTTGGGTTGAGATTGTACTGCTCCGTGCGGTAGCCAATAAACCCTTGAGAATTATAGATAAATGTCTAAAATCTAAGGGCGGGGTAGGTCATTCCAGACTAATACTGAGGGCTCATGCACATTCCAGATACGAGTTGAGGACCGGACGATATGCCAATATCATACTGAGGGCTTGATGATATTTCAGTTTTAGGACTGATCTGGTCAGGGAGCAAGCCAGAAATAAGTTATGGGCCCAGATGGCAAGCCAGACTTATGTTGTGGCTTAGGGGTAATCTAATCTTTTGGCTGTGAACCCAATGCATGATGCTATATTATATGTTATTTGATTATGTGATGGTATTTTGGGGGAACTCACTAAGCATGGGCTTATAGTTTTGAGTTATGTTTCAGGTATTGCGGATGATTGCAAGAAGGAGAATGCGTGACCGTATACGTCCTCTTGTTATGATCTATGATTTTGGGAAAACTCTGATGTTGGAAATGCTTTAAAAACTATTTTCTAAACACTTTATGGTTTTGGTTTGAATTTAAAAAGTTTAAATTTATCATGATTTTTATGAGTGTTAAAAGTTGGTATCAGAGCTTTGGTTTGAGTAAATTAGAGGAACACTCGTATGAATCCAGCCTCAAACTAAGGAAATAATTTAAAAATAATAATAATAATTTTCAATTTGTTTTCAAAATAATCGAAGAGGATGCGATGTGTACGATCCGCCAGAGCCAGTAAGTAGACCCTAAATTACCACACTGTTATTTGATTTTGTGATATGTTAGATTAGCATGCTAGTGATAGGCTAGGGATCTTCAGGAATTGCATGATAGAATTGTATGATTATATGATGCCTGATAGCCTAGGGTTTTCCTTATGTGAAATTGACATCATTATTATAGTTGCTTAGTGTATGCATCATAGTTTTACATAACTAAGATTTTATAGCTTGTGAATATTTGGTTTGGCCTTATTTCATGTTCTTGTGTTGATGAAGGGCTTAGGGTAGAATCGGATATTTGACTATCTATAGGGTTTAGTGTTATGTATAATCAACATGCACGAGTGTTGCAAGGTTGGTTGAAGTTTTATGGATGTGTTGTGTGGGGTCAGTCAGCCATCCTTGTGATGTTTAGCCTTCCTATAGGAAGTGAGGATTGAGTGTATGTGCGCATGTAGTGTGTATTTTTAGGGTTGTTGCGATGATCCTCTGGGACGAATACGGGTAGGTGTAGAAGGTAGAATGGGCATGTACTAATGGAAGCACAGGACCCGTACGCATAGCAAGGAAGTCACAACCCCTTGGGTTTTGTTGAGAGTTGGCTCCCCTAATATGATTTGTGTGTTATCTGATATATCCCTGGTTTATTTTCAGTATGGTGATGTTTTGATGTAGGATCCGGATCAGGATCAGGGACATGTGGCCAAAATGGGCTAGTTGTATCCAAGGATAAGATTAGGGAGATCCTTCTGGAGGAGGTTGTTAATCACTTTCGGGTATAGTTTTCCAGAGACGTTTGGGTCTATTAAGACTGCCATGGTGGAGTACTTTGATGAGTGATATGTTGCCCTCTCTGAGGCTGCTGTTGTTGCAGCCACCGCAGTCGTTACCGCTGCTGAGGTTGGTGTTGGGAGGGTCTTCCGGTATCGGGACTTCGACAATACGAAGTCCCCGAATTTCGACGGGGTTAAGGATCCGATCATAGCCATGAGGTGGTTGTCTGACATTGAGGGGTGTTTCTTCACTAGCTCTTGCCCAGCTGACCAAAAGGTCAGATGCGCTCTGAACCTTCTGAGGTATGAAGTGAAGGATTGGTGGAGACTTGTTACCAGCTCGTATTCTCCTGAGCAGAGGACTGTGATGACTTGGGAGTAGTTCTCAGAGATGTTTCAGTCTAGATATGTCCCACTGATGGAACGTGAGAGGTTGGCTCAAGAGTACTTGGATTTGAGACATGAGACAAATTCGGTGACGGATATCACCAAGATGTTCATGGAGAGAGCCATGTTTTGTCCTGAGTTTGCTACTTCTAAGCAAGCTCAGATGACCTGTTACTTGAGCATGCTCAACACGGACATCAAGTAGTTTGTATCCACTCAGCGTTATGGTTCATTTTTGGAGTTGCAGGAGGCCGCCAGGCAGTGCGAGATTGAGATGGAGCTCCAAACGAGGGAACAAAGATCGGCCCCATCACAGTTGCAGCCTACGCCGAAGCGGTTCAAATCCGATGATATCAGATCTGGGGGTTGGGAGGGCAGTACGTGTGGGAAGTGTTGCAAGGTTCATGAGGGTGCTTATCTATCATCTTTTGGGTGCCACAATTGTGGCCCGCAGGGCCATATGGCGAGGGATTGTCGCCAATAGGCCCCAACACTCAGCTATATGATTTATTACCACTACGACCAAGTTAGCCATATGAAGGCCAACTGTCCCTCTCTTGTTGGTAGGCCGGTGCAAGCTCCAACACCGGCTACTCTAAGGACCACAAATGGGAGTCAGGGCAGGGCGGAGCCCCCGAAGGTTCGAGGTTGTGCTTTCCAGCTCACGACATAGGAGGTCAGGTCGGCACCTGACGTCGTCACCGATACGTTTCTATCTATTATTCCGTTGATTGGGTTTTATGTTATGATCATGTTCTGCTCCTAATAGTTACGTTCTTAGTGAACTCTTTTCCTGCTCTTGTGTTATTCGACTCGAGCGCGAGTCAGTCCTTTGTATCTCGATTATTCAGTAGGAAGTTTGATATGCCTATTGGGGAGTCAGAGTGTCCGTTGCGAGTGTCTATCGCCAACGAACACGGGGTTTATGCATCTTTAGTGTATCAGGGTTGTGTATTTTAGATCTTCATGCTGCCTTATCCGATTGATTTGATCCCTATCCCCGTGGGTGATGTATGTGTGGTAGTGGGTATGGACTAGCTGAGTAGGTTTGGTTCCATGATTGATTGCGAGGGTCGGAGAGTGGTAGTTCGTAGCTCGATTGGGGGAGAATTGGTTATCTATGGAGAGGGCTCCAGGGTTGGTTCTGGGTTTTGTTCGGCTGCCATGGCTCATTAGTATATTCAGCACGTGTGTGCAAGTTATTTGGCTTATGTGGTTGATATTCGGGTTGGGGATCAAATTTCAGTTTCAGAGGTTCCAGTTTCCAGGGAGTTTGCGAACGTGTTCCCAAAGGAGTTTCCCGATGTGACTCCTTAGAGGCAGGTTGAGTTCAGGATTGAACTTGTGTCAGGTGCGACTCCGATTGCCAAGGCGGCGTACCACTTGGCACCGCCTGAGATGCAGGAGCAGTCATCTTAGCTACATGAGCTGCTAGGCAAGCAGTTCATCAGACCGAGAAGTTCTCCATGGGGAGCACCAATATTGTTCGTCAAGAAGAATGATGGTTCACATCGGGTGTGCATTGATTACCGAGAGTTGACCAGGTTAAAAGTGAAGAACCGTTATCCCCTTTCGCGAATTAACGACCTCTTTGATCAGTTGTAGTGTGTATCTTGGTTCTCCGAGATCGATATGAGGTCTGGGTATCATCGGGTGAGAGTGAGAGAGGATGACGTGGAGAAAACTGCGTCCCATACTCATTATGGGCATTACGAGTTCCTGGTGATGCCATTAGGGCTCAATAATACGCCTGGTGTGTTTATGGATTTGATGAAGCGACTGTGCAGGTTGATGCTTGACTGATCTGTCATTATATTTATTGATGATATCTTGGTGTATTTCAAGACCATAGAACTACATGAGGAGCACCTTCGAGAGCTTCTGGGGGTTTTGAGGCAGGAACGACTTTATGCTAAGTTCTTAAAGTGCGAGTTTTGGTCGTGAGAGGTCCGGCTCCTGGGGCACCTCATTAACCAGGATGGGATTTTGGTCGACCTAACGAAGATCGAGGTGGTGATGCAGTGGGAGGTTCTGAGATCTCCCTCAGAGATCATGAGTTTCTTGGGTTTGGCAGGGTACTATCGGAGATTCATTCAGGACTTCTCTAAGATTACGGTACCCCTCACTTGTCCGATGAGGAAGCGGGTGGATTTTTGATGGGGCCCTGAGCAGTAGTCAACATTTGAGACTCTTCGGCAAAGGTTATGTGATCCCCCAGTATTGCCCCTCCCAGAGGGGGTCGAGGATTTTGTGGTATTCTGTGACGCATCCATCATCAGTTTGGGGGTGGTCCTTATGCATAGAGGACGAGTGATTTCTTATGCTTCGTAGCAGCTGAAGCAACATTAGTCGCGATATCACACACATGACCTGGAGTTGGGGGCAGTGGTGTTTGCCCTCATGACTTGGAGACATTATCTATATAGGGTCCATTGTACTGTCTACACGGATCACAAGAGTTTGAGATTTCTGATGGACCAGCCAAACCTAAACATGAGACAACGTTGGTGGCTTGACGTGGTCAAGGATTTCGACTACGAGATCCCTTATCATCCGGGTAAAGGGAATGTGGTGGTAATGCTTTGAGCCGCAAGCCAGCTGGGTCTTCAGGCGGGGAGATGTGTATGAGGATATCTGTGGATTCTTCTCTTTTGGGATTGATCAGAGAGGCCCAGGTAGAGGGAGTTCGGAAAGAGAACTAGAAACAAGAAAGGATCAGATGTGGTATTAACATATTTGTCACGGATATTTGAGGATTATTGACCCGGTGTGGTCGGGTTTGGGTTCCAGTTTCTGGTGGGGTCAGACAGTTTGTGTTAGAGGAAGCTCATAAGTCTCGCTTGTTTATACACCTGGGAGCCACCAAGATGTATCGAGAATTGAGATTGAGCTACTGGTGGTCGTGTATGTAGAGGGAGATAGTCTGGTATGTTGAGAGATGTTTGACCTGCAAGATGGTCGAGGCGGAGCATCAGAGGCCCCATGGCAAGATGTAGCCTCTGGAGGTTCCCATGTGGAAATGGGAGCAAATTACCATGGATTTTATCACCAAGTTGTCGAAGACGGCAAAGGGCTTTGATGCTATATGGGTCATTGTGGATCGATTGACCAAGAGTGCCCACTTTTTGGCTATCTGGGAGAGTTCTTCGGCCGAAAATTTGGTTGATGTTTATGTTCGGGAGATCGTTGCTCACCATGGAGTCCCGTAATCCATTGTTTATGATCGAGATGTTCGGTTCACTTCTCAATTCTGGAAGAAGTTCCACGAGGAACTAGTCACGACTCACGAGGCTACACTTCAACACTGCATATCATCCGCAGGCCGACGAACAGAGTGAGTGGAAGATACAGACCCTCGAGGATATGTTGTGGGCCTATGTTATTGATTTTGGTTGGAGTTGCGATTCTTACCTACCTCTTGCGGAGTTCTCTTACAATAACAGTTATCATTGTAATATTAGTGCTCCACCTTTTAAGATCTTGTATGGTCGGAGGTGTCGCACCCCGGTTTGTTGGGGAGAGGTTGGTCACAGGGTTATGGGAAGGACCGAAGTAGTCCTTCACACAACATATCTTATTCATCAAATCAGTCAGAGATTACATACAACTTAGATTCGGTATAATAGCTATGCCGACGGATGCAGATCAGATTTAGAGTTTCAAATTGGCGATATGGTACTCCTGAAGGTCTCACCCTGGAAGGGTGTGATCTGCTTCAGGAAGAAGGGGAAATTGGGTCCCTGGTATATTAGACCTTTTTCGAGTGATTGCCAAGGTTGGCAAGGTGGCTTATAGGTTGGATCTCCCTGAGGAGCTCAATAAGATTCACAACACTTTCCATGTTTCGCAGTTGCGAAAGTGCATGTTGGATGACGAGGCATTGGATTCCTTGGATGATATTCAGGTCGACGAGCGCCTGAACTATGTTGAGAGGCCAGTGGCTATTCTAGAAAAAAATATGAAGGTCCTGCGCAGCAAGGAGATACCTTTGGTAAAGGTAAAAAGGCAGCATCGGAGAGGCTTCGAGTGGAACTGGGAGCCAGAAGCGGAGATACGGGGGAATTATCCTGAGTTATTCGTCGCAACAAACTTTGAAGACAAAGTCTAGATCAAGTGGAGGAGAATTGTAACATTCGATGATAAAGTATGACATTATTTCCGAATTGTGCTTCATTCCTTTTTGGCCACAACGTGGCAACAAGCCTTTGGACCACGGGGTTTAATGGGCCACCACGGTGTGGTGGTGTTGTACCATAACATGGTGGCGGCTGGTAGAGAAAACCCTACATTTTAAAGGTTGGGCCCTATTTAAGGATCCTTAACCCGCCTCACAGCCTCCTTCACATCAGCCTCCATTCCCCAAATCGTTCCTTGCAAACCTAATCATCTTCCCCCATTTTTGAGCTAGTTTGGTGCTTTTTGAAGCTAAAGAAGGAAGAAAGAGGAAGGAAGCAAATATCAAGCATGCAAGTCCCCATTCTTAATCTTGGCACTCTTCTGGACCTTTATAAGTGTCCAAGACTTGCTTTTTATCATCCCAAGTTGTTATATCTTGAGTTTTGTCCCTTTAGCTTATTGTTCTTGAATGTTGGAATGGTTAGACCTCATAAAGTTTGCAACTTTATGAATCTCCAGGTCAAGGTGATCTAGTAGTGTCTTGGATCTAGACTATAATCAAGTTTTGATGCCATACATAGAGATTAGGGCATGAATGTCTATAAAGCACCAACCTTTAGGATGATTTAGGTGTTTGAAGCACTTATGGAAAGGATAGACTTTGGACTTTAAGGATTAAGTAATTATTGGTTAATCCCTTGCATTGCTAAGTTTTATGGTTTGGGTTTAGGACCTTTTTGGATAGCCCCAATGGATAAAATTGGAAACTTTATCCTTCTAGATCGTATTTTGGCCTAGACTTGAGCTTCGGATCTCTTGGGGTCGAAGAAAGCAGCTAAATATATCAAGCTATTGAAACTTAGACAACCACGACGTGGTTGCGAGTCAACACAGCGTGTTAGCTGGGGTTTTCCCCACTGATTGGATGTTGGTGGAACACGGCGTGACCAAGGGGCAACACGACATGTTGGGTCCACATTGACTGTTGACTTAGAACAAGTTTGACCTAAAGGGTGTTTGAGGTATTTTGAGTTGTATGTAAGGATTGGTCACTGTTTGATGAATACGTGACAGGTAGAGCTAATATTCGGAGTCAGGACCTATTCAGCTGTTGTTCAGATTCTAAGGAGAATTTTCCTTACTGTACTTGCGGGTCAAGGCACCAAGGTCAGCCCATTAGTTGATATTCACTGTTATGCTGAGTATGGAACATATATGCATGAGTATGTTAGTTAATATGCTAGTTTGGTAGATATATAGGACTACCCGTGTTTCTGTTTGCATGATTATATGTTTATGTTTATTATCTGGTATATGTCGACATATTATGTTAGGTTGAGGTTGTACTGCTCCGTGCGGTAGCCAACAAATCTTGGAGCATTCCAGATATAAGCTGAGGGCCGGGTAGGGCATTCCAGATTCATACTGAGGGCTCATGAACATTCAAGATACGAGCTGAGGACCGGACTGTATGCTAGACTCGTATTGAGGGCTTGATGATATTTTAGTCTGAGGACTGATCTGGTCAGGGAGCAAGCTAGACTTATGTTGTGGGCTCAGGGGTAATCCAATCTCTTAGTTGCAGACCCAGTTCATGTTGTTATTGTGTATATTATTCGATTATGTGATGATATTTTGAGGGAACTCACTAAGCGTTGGCTTACACTTTTGGGTTATGTTTCGGGTACTGTGGATGACCGCGAGAAGGCGAAGACGTGACCGTACACATCATCTTGTTATGATCTATGATTTTGGGAAAATTATGATGTTGGAAATGCTTTGAAAACTATTTTGTAAACACTTTACGGTTTTGGGCTGAATTTAAAAAGTTTAAATTTATCATGATTTTTTAAGAGTGTTAAATGTCAAGTCTTTTTCGTCGACCAATCTATCATATTCGCCCTCAATACAACCTGCTATGTTGCGTAATTACTATCGTCTTTTAAGGTTTGCTTCTTATTGCTTAAGAGCTTCATGGAGTAATACTTTATATTTAATATTTATGATATCAGGTTCATGGAGTAATACCCATATATTTAGGTTGTGCACACACAAATGTCCCATCATTGAAGTTTATTTAACAATTATTTGGAGGTGTCTTATTTGAGCCCCCATGATGCAACATATGTATGTGTAGGCGCACGCACACACCTACCCCTCTCTCTCTCTCTCTATATATATATATATATATATATATATATATATATATATATATATATATATATATATATATATATATATATATATATATGTCCCCCATTAGGGGCCTATTTACTAATACCCTATAATTATTGTTTATATTGCTTTTTTCTTAAGGATTATGCATTAAGATCACAATCATTATAGGCTTTATTGACTTTGTCTTTAATTTATGCCCATAGAGTCTACTCGTATACAATTTATGTACAAATTGTTATCCTTTCACTTTGTTTTTGTTTCAATTTTATATTTATGCTCTTTCTTGAATGTAAAATGATTGTCACACGTTTTTTAATATTTATAGTAGTACAAGTGTATTTAATGTCGATTAGTGTTGAATTTATATAAACATAATACATGAATAAGTTTAATACAAGAAAACCAAATTATATAAACATATTAACATAAATTGCTAATTTAATGTTGTTTTTGATTAGTGTTAAACTTATATAGACATAATAGATGAATAAGTTTATTACAATAAAACAAATTTATATAAACATATTAGCATTATTTTTAATTTAATGTCGATTTTGATTAGTGTTAAACTTATATAAACATAATACATGGATAAGTTTATTGCTAGAAAACAGATTTTATAAATTTTCCTCTAAATAATTGAAGAAAAAAAATAATTATTTTTTTTAATCGATAAAAGATAAAATATATCGGCCTTTTTAACATTTTGTATAAATAAGCTATTCTATTTGTATATATATTATATATTTTTTTCTTTTAAAGTTGTACGTTTATAGCTAACACAAACATCCACCAATTAAATATGGTGAGTATTTGCTTAAGAAAGAAAATTTTGTAGGTTCACCTATGGGCTGGTGTCGCAACGTGTACACTGTGTCCCCATCCTTGTGGCCGTAATGTTGCTGTACCTAAACATTGCCTAAGACTATACAATTTTTTTTGTGGCATAGACAACTTAGACCTCATCATCATTTTTATGATTCTATCAAATGGTCTTTGGTATAACGATATCAAATGTTTACAAAAGTCTTTATCTTTAAGTGCTTGAAACTTTAAGTCCTACAATAAGATAAATATAATTAAAAAGAAGAAAAGAAATGAACAACCGTGACTGCCTAAAAAAAATCAAACATAACCTCATGAACAATAGAAAACAAAATTATAGTTTTGAGATGAAATTTTAACCCCATTTATCTTATCCAAATACCCAATGACAATATTTCACATAAAAGATTTGAAAATGAGTAAAAATCCCACCAAAACCATGTGACTGGGCCCACTGGAGCGTGCCGTCAGCGCGTGAAGAAAGAGCGCGTGTGTTACTTAACTCGAATCCCATTTTCATTCATATAAACACCCCACACTCTCCAGTTAAAGACTAAAGAGTTGAGAAGAGACGAGACGAGTGAGTGACTTGGGAACTGCATCAGTGGCTATAAAGATAAAATACCCACCATCTTCATCTTCCCCTTAAACTAGGGTTTCTTCTACCTTTTCCCTTTCAAGCATCCATTATCTCACTCTAATCGAGTCACTACACTTGCAGAATACCAACTTTCGCGTCCGTACAACTTTAATCTCTCAGGTAACTCCATGGATTTGTTGCCCCTTGATTTTGAATTGTTGTTTTTTTTTTTTTCTGGGTTTGGAAACGTTAGATGTAATATTCTGCATCCCAAGTGTTGGTAGACTCTTTCTTTTTGCAGTTAATTTTTCGTCAATGTATCTCTTATTTTAATTTTTTGTTCTGAATTTGAGAACCTTACAGTTTACACTGTGTGTTCATCTGAGTTTTAAGTTTTTAGCACCTACTTTTTTCTTCAGCTACATCTGCTAAATTTATTTTGTTTTTGGATTCTCCATTTTTCTTCCCTTTTCCCAAGATAGTGCTTCAAATGTTTGCCATTATCTCTAGCTTTTTGGTTGTTTGTTTTGGAGCAGCATTTCAGTAGTTTTGATTACCATTGAATGGTGTAAAACCCTTGAGTTATTTCGTTTTTATTTTTTTTAGTTCAATCTTAAAATCATGTAATACAAGTTGCATAAGAACATCTTTTTCTTTAATAAAGTTTGAAATTCTCAGTCAATGTCATAGATTTGTTGCTTTTCCCCTTTTTCCTCATCTGGGTACTTCAGAAAAATTTGCTTTGTGTTTTTAGTTTTTTCCGTTTTTATAAGTTCCATTAGGTATTTCGCAGCTGCATCAAAGCCTCATCCACCTCCTTAAAAAAAAATCAATTTTTTGGTCAACTCAAATGGTACTTCACCAATCTGTTTTTAGATCTAATTGTTTAAAAATTTGAATTTATTGTACTTATCGGGAGTTTCCATCTACCGTTATAAATATAATTTCTCTAGTATTATAGTATTATTTTTTTTTGTACGTTCCAAGATGGCATTAAATCCACCATTATAAAAACTTGAATGAAAGAAAGACTTCCAATCAAAAATTAATTCTGGGTTCATTTCCTGTTATTTCTTTATGTCAATCTACGAGTTTTATTGAATTTCCGGAATCTTTTGAGCTACATAAAGTTCAAAACTATGTTTCACGATAACGGAACTTTTGCAACTGAAACAAAAATATCTAGTACCAACTTTTTAATATTAAATTAGAATATTTGAATTTTAAGAGACAACATTGAACTTTTGTGTCATTGCTTATATAGGAGCACCGTATTTGGATTTATATGTGGGCTTGAAGATGCCATTAATGTTGCTTGTCTTTTTTTAATTAAAATGTATGTAATGGTAGATTGGTAGGTTTCTTTTTTTTTTCTATTTGGTTTTTACAATAATGTCAAGAGAAAAGCTTTAAATGCTTCTGTTTTCTCATTTCACATCAATAGGGATTCAGATCGAAAAAGTCACTTTATCATAGTGCTGAAGTTTTGTGTAATGATTTGTAATACTGTTCCTGTGTTTCCATACGTATAGATATTTTTTAACCAAATCCACAAGGTTCATATGATTTCTACTGTTTATGTAAAATCTAGTATACCTATTTTGATACAAATGAAAATATTTTTTAAAGGTAATTTAGATTTAAATTCCTTTTCGAGTTAGTTAGTTTGTTGAGAGTGGGGGTGGTTCTTGTGGTTGTGGAGTATGGAGTTTCTTTGAAGGTTTTGATTTCTTTTAGTTGACATTGATTAAAGTTAGGGTTTCCTCCATGATGACGTCATTTTTAGGTATCCTTTCACATATGATATATATGCATTGCATACACATATACATATATAAACAAATCATTCTTTCTGAATTCTGACCCAAGCATTCCTCTCAAATCCATTATAGGCATTGTGGGTCAACTTTCTTTATTCAAGTGGGCCTTTTTTTACAGGATTGCTTTTACTCAAGGGTAAATTAGACAATGCAAACCCCAAAGACAAGGTATACTATCCACTTTCACTATTCATTAGATGCGACCCTTTAATTCATTTACTCTTTTGTCATAACTGGTCCTTGGTTTGATCTTTATGTTCTTAGAATCTTTCACGTGATCATTTTCTTTGAAGACCTCAAACCAAAATTACCAAAATGCCCCCTGATCATTATAACGAATTATTGATTCTTCTAATCTAAGTTTTTTTTTTTTTTTTTAAAAAAAAAAAAAAAAACAGAGCTGTAACCTTGGAGGTGCCACAGAGGACACCAAAAACTGCTAGGCAGCTCAAAACTTCAGGGGCAGAACCGGAAAATTCTTCCACTCAAAGTCCGGTGACCAGAACACCAAAACCAAGAAGCCCAAAAGTTTCTGAACGTCGGTCACCTCGTACTCCAACATCCGAGGTATCATATAATACTAATAAAAACATTTTGTTTTTGGCTTTCCAGTGTCACAGGGGGGTATAATAGTCTTTTTTTTCTTTTGTAAAATCTCAGAAAAAGCGTCCTGGCAGAGTGGCTGAACTTGAAACCCAGCTTGCTAATCTTCAAGAAGAACTTAAGAAAGCGAAGGATCAATTGAGTCAATCGGAAGCAAGTAAGAAACGTGCCAACGAGGATGCTGACGTGGCCAAGAAAGAGCTTGCTGACATGTCAGAAAAGCTTCAAGATTCACAACAGCAGCTGGATGAGATTTCGGCTTCTGAAGAATCCCGACTTCAAGAACTTAGAAAGATTTCTCAAGATCGGGACAGGGCATGGGAATCTGAACTTGAAGCTGTCCAGAAACACCACTCAATGGATTCAGCCGCCTTAGCTTCTGCCATGAATGAGATCCAGAAGCTCAAGATTCAGCTTGAGAAACTGTCTGAATCTGAAGCTAATCAAGCTAAATACGCTGAGTCAGCTCATAATGATGTGTTGGCTTTAAGGTTAGAGCTCTCGGAAACTCTTGCTGTAGTTGAAGAACTCAAAACCCAATTGAATGATTCCAAAGATTCGGAAGCTAAAGCTTTGGAAATCGTTAGTCAAACCCAAGAACAGTTGGAAGCTGTAAAGTCAACAGAAGAGGCTATGAGGTCTGAAAAGGTGAAAGCCATGGAAGCTTGTGATTCTTTAACAACGGAGTTGGAGAAATTGAAAGCTGAGAGCCATGGAGACGCTCAGGTTGATGATGAAGAAGAATCTGAGGTGGCAAAGTTACGGTTGGCACTTGAAGGTGCTGAAAAAAGATACCAAGAAGAATATATTCAAACCACTTTACAAATTCGAAGCGCTTATGAGCTTGTGGAACAATCAAGATCTGAGTCATGTGAAAAAGTTCAAATCCTGGAGGCAAATTTGGAGAAATCGAAAGCGGAATTGGAAGATTTGAAGGCGAAATTGATTGAAAAGGAAGAAAAACTGCAAAACGTATCGGAAGAAAATAAGAACTTGAACGAAAAGCTTAAACTAACAACAGATGAAAACAAAAACACTGAAGATGACAATGCCGATGTTGTGGAATTAAAAAGATTAGAGGCTGATTTGGAGGATTTAAAGAGGGTTATGTCTGAAAAAGAAACCGAATTGAAGAACATTACAGAAGAGAATAAAAGATTGATGATGGAAAAGGATCAAGTTGCAGAAGGTGAAAAAGAAGCGGTTATGAAATTAGGGTATCTGACAGAAGAGGCTGAGAAGAGTGGTAGAAAAGTGGTGAGGGTGACGGAGCAGTTGGATTTGGCACAGGCGGCGAATGCTGAGATGGAGGCGGAGTTGAGGCGGCTGAAAGTGCAATCGGACCAGTGGAGGAAGGCGGCAGAGGCGGCGGCGGCCATGCTTTCCGGTGGGAATAATGGGAAGTTTGTGGAGCGAACAGGGTCGCTTGATTCACATACGATTGGTGGGAAGTTGAATTCACCGTTTTCAGAGGATATGGAAGATGAATCACCCAAGAAGAAGAACGGGAACATGTTGAAGAAAATTGGGGTTTTATTGAAGAAAAGCCAGAAGTAATTTCAACACATTTTGCAGGTAATTAATTAATTTTGCTTGATTCTTGATTTTTTATTTTATTTTATTAATTGATATTGGCGGATATGTTCTAAAGATCTTGATTGTGATCAGCTCAGGGGTTGTTTGCTTGAAGTTGAATGAATGAAAGTCGAGCCTTTTGTTAGTTTTCTTCTGTATAGTGAAGTTGAATTGTAATGGGGGTTGACTTTGACTTTGACGTTGACCTTGATCTTGACCAGCCGTTTGTGGTGGTGGTGATGCATTTTGACAGAGAATGCAAGTATTTGTAATAACACGACAATTAACGTCTTATTATCGGCATTTCGCATCATGTTTCTCAATTTGCAGCGTCTATCTCTATAAACTAGCTGAACATATAATTTTAGTTATATGTAGTTTGCATGTTGATCGCGTACGTTAGGACTGAACAAAATAGGTGAAAAAGGGAAATAATCACGGTAAACCTATTAGGTATCTAAGAAAATGCTCTTAACCAAATGGTGAAAGGGCAACATAAATATTTCATACGTTCCCCTCAAACTAAACTACCAAACAGAATGTTAAATAAGAAATGAAAACTTGAAGTTGAATGTGCCTTAGGTCCTCCGGAGTACTCTTCATTCAGGCTTGTGATAACCAAGGTGGCAACAAGCACGAACGTGCATATGATCCCGGTGTAATCATCACTTCACTTGTCTAGTGAATTATAGCTAGTAGGAGCCACCATAATCATCATTTTCATAGATGGTGTAATTTTTTTTTTTCATAATCTATACCGTATTAATGAGAGTATCCATAGTCTTGTAGGTGATTGATTAGTTGCAAACACAAGAACATCTATAGTTGTAGAAGGAACCATAATATCGGTAGATGTAAATGTCTCGTGTATTGGATATGAGATCATGTATATATATATATAGGGTTAGGTTATTTTGTTCACTATCTATTGTGTGCATGTATGACTGATTCTGGACCAATCATTTTAGTTATTTTAAGAAAGTAATTAATGCATATTACATGTTAAAGATATAATGAATATTAATTACATCTTCAGTATTTAATATACATTAATTACTTTCTTAAAATAACTAAAATGATTGGTCCAGAATCAGTCATACATACACACAATAGATAGTGAAAACATTTGAACCTAACTCTCTCTCTCTCTCTCTCTATATATATATATATATATATATATATATATATATATATATATATATATATATATATATATATATATATATAGGGTTAAGTTATTTTGTTTTTACTAACAATTGTGTGCCAGAATGCACAGATCCGAATCAACGGATGAAATTAATCAATGGACATGATTTGAGGGTGTATGATATTACAATGGGATAACATGTACTATATCATCACACAAATTCTAGCAAAAGGGTATTTTGGACAATTAACTACATTTATAATAAGAAAATTTTGGATTTTTAGGGATAATTAATTCTCCTAATTTTAAAATTCCGAATTTTGTTAATTAATTCAATTTTAATTCTAACGTAATTTGTATACATAGCCAATTTTTTTTTTTTTGTTAGAATGATGTTATTTCACAATTTTATTCTATTAGAATATTATTGAAGAATAACAATATTATTGAATCCAATGCTGAAAAGTAACAACATTCTAATATATTCTTATACATCCGAACTTAAATACAAAATTCATATATATTCTTACAGATTAAAAGCCTTATACATTTTAATATAATTATACATATTCTAAAAGAATATCAACAAAAATGAATAAAATTCTTAAAAAATTAACAACATTCTAAAATTATGAGTGTGATCAAACTTTATTCATTCATCAAGTTGTTCCTATTAGGTCTTCAACGTATTCTTCCAGCCATTCCTATCACAAATAAAACAAAAAACTAATAATGGTTACAAACATGTTACTTGCAATTAACTATCACTTTATATATTCTGGTAGAATACATATAATATGATAGGATACATAAAATACATTCTGGCAAAAAACATAGATTTTATTCTGGCAGAATAATAGGCAATCCAAGAGAAATATCTATTACAAAAAAAGAAAAAAAAAGAAAGAAAGATTAAAAGGTAAGCAAAGATTCTAAAAGAATCATTAAATATAATTTGTAGTTACCATTTAATTCTAATAGAATATATATATGCAATTACCATTTATAGCATCATACAATTATCCATTACTATTGTGTAACCAAAATATATTATAAAATTTTTAACAAAAATTCTTAAAGAATCATTAAACCTAAAGTGTAATTATCATTTTAAATTCTAACTGAGTTTACTCTAACATAATACACTATACAAAGCATAATGTATTCTTACAGAATCTACTATATTTTGTATTTGATTTTCCTAAAAAAATTAGTATTCTGTTAGAATACATTGTATAATAGTTTCTTTTCATTAGTATATGTAATGAAATCATGAAAACTTATCATCTATAATCAAGCTGCAACATAAACTAATAAAATAAATAAAATTACCTAGATGAGTATATTTGTATGTGAAGGTCCATGAGCAAATCGAGTATTTCTCACAAGTTGGGATGAAATATCAATGTTTTTATCATCATCTTTTCTATTTTAGTTATATAAACATTATCACCAACCTGGAAGGTGTTCGAAACACATCAAAAATATTTTAAGCATGAAAAGATCTTCAAGCATAAGGTAGTCATGGCATCATTTAAAAACCTTTTGAATTTGCTATTTTATATTGCATTTCTGTATTATCACTAAAGATGCATCACGTAATAAAAAATGAATAAGGAATGTATTTCCTAAGTGAACACATACAAGCATGTATATACACATCAGATATTGTCAAGTGAAATACAAGTAGCGGAATACATTCTGCCAGAATAAACCTAGCATGTAATAAGATAAAGTACAACCAAACACACTAACACACTAATAAAATTCACCTAAAATCAATCATATACAAAATCAATCATGAGATAATGTACATCCAAACCCACTGATCAAACAAATTGTATATATTATATCAAGTTCTCTTTTAGACATTTTCACAAACACCTTACATGCAATAAGATAAAGTACAGCCAGACACACTAACATACTAATCGAATTCATTAGATAAGTTAACTTAGAGAAGACAGAGAGAAATGGTGACGACATAATATAAATTAACATAGATATACATTAGATTACCTGTTGGAGACGACATAATATAAGTTTCCCTCTTTCAGACATAACTCGACCTTATCTGTTAACTCCTTAACAATCCTTCGCTCTTCCATTAGGGCACCCGAATCAACAATCGTCATGATTGGTACAAAACCTAAAAACGATAGAAGAAAAAATCAAATCGGACACCAACTATTGCTAAAACAGGGGTAAGATTGAATCAAATCTTTGCAAATATTGAAAAGGGAAAAAGGGTTTATGTACTTTGAAATGTAAATAATGTGTCAGACGTGGGCAGATCGTGAAGAGAGGTTCAACAAATGTAATCGGAAGAGCTTAAGGAGATTTGCAGAACCCTAGATTGCAGGGGGGAGATTCGATCTAGAAGAGGCAGTTGTGGAAGAGAGAAGAAGAAGAAAAATGGTATTACCGTCCTTTGAAGGTGTCCTCTTCAATTTTGTTTTTAACCGATCTACAGGGATGATGGGAAGCGGTGAAATCGATTTAGGGCTAATGTTCTATATTTATCTTTGCTTGTTGCGTGATATAAGGAATTGTTGTTGATCTACCATAATTAACTATGCAAAGATTACTATAATACCCTTAAATTATTTATTTAATGATTTATTTTTTCCTAATTTCCTATTGGTGCATTCATGCACACAATAGTTGCTAAAACATTTGAACCTAGCTCTCTCTCTCTCTCTCTGTATATATATATATATATATATATATATATATATATATATATATATATATATATATATATATATATATATATATATATATCAGTTGAGATAAAATATGACTCTGTCATATGATGCGATTGATTGAAAACAGAAAAGAATTACATATGCTCGAAAAATGTTACATGATGCAAAACATAAAACTTTTTATGTAACACCCTCTTTTGCACGTAAATTTTAAACCATGGTTGCATTTAAAAGGAATGATAAGGTATAGGACGTGTTCGGCAAAACTAGCGGATAGATTGTAGCAGATAGCTGGTAGCTTGTAGCTTGTAGCGTTTTGTTAAACGCTATATGAATTAACATTTGGATTTGAAGCATTTTGATTAAATTAAAAGCTAGAAGCTTGTAGTTCCAAACGAGGTTTTTCGTTTTAAACGGGGCGTTTTGTTAAATGCTAGAAGTTAGAAGGTCCCAAACGTTCCGTGCCGAACATGCCCATAGATAAAGATAAACGACACAAGATGCAAGGAGATAGGATATGTGAATCTTTTTATATGGCATATTGGTTGTTGAAATATTTTTTCACCGCAAATTATTATTTATAATTTGAATTTAATGGTTGTTGTATTATGATCGTTGGATTTATTAACTAAAAAAATTTAAATTATTATAGTAATAATTTAGTTGGGTTTCACAACCATTAAAATATCGTTGGGTAATATTTATGTATTCATGCTTCTTGTTAAAGAAATGACTTTTGATTTTGTTTTGAGAACAGTACTTTTATTTAAATAAGGCTTGCAACTAAGATTATAGATTTTTTAACAAGGCTTTGTAATATAATTGAATCCAACAGTAAAAGCCCAAAGACCTAACAAAAGAGGCCCATTTTGTCAGTATACTATTACTATACATACATCGATGTAAAACCGCATCATCGCCGTTCAGTTCGCAAGGAGAATTAGGGTTTTTAGTCGGAAGTTTATCGCCTTTTCAGTGCAAAGATGGGGTAAGTAACACATTCGTGGATCTAATGTATCTTCTTCCATAGTTATGATTGTGCGTTTGAATGTTATGTGTAGGTCTTTTGTGTATCATATAGCTGTGATTAGTAGAATTCATCCAAATGGTACAAATGCTTTCTAAGAAGCTCCGTTTAATTGATAACCATCATTTTCATATATGTACATTGACTAGTGTTTTCTGCTGATGACGAGGAATTAGAAGTTTGAATATGAATAACCTAAGAAAA
Source organism: Lactuca serriola (assembly GCF_051521515.1). Classification (NCBI taxonomy): domain Eukaryota; kingdom Viridiplantae; phylum Streptophyta; class Magnoliopsida; order Asterales; family Asteraceae; genus Lactuca; species Lactuca serriola. Next base: position 205,339,673 of record NC_136409.1, read on the forward strand.
AGAGGCTTATAAGTATTGTTTATCATTTGCTTGTTTTTGTCGAATATTAGAACTGATATTTAGATCTTAAGATGATAACTTTATGCCAATTTTGGTGAACATTTTCATTGGAATTTTTCTTGAGCTTTTGGTTTCAGTTATGAATGAACATTGATATGTTGCAGGAAGACACATGGAATGGGAGCTGGTCGCAAGCTAAAGAGTCACAGAAGGCGACAAAGATGGGCTGACAAGTCTTACAAGAAGTCTCATCTTGGAAACGAATGGAAGAAGCCATTTGCTGGTTCTTCTCATGCTAAAGGCATTGTCTTGGAGAAGATGTATGTAAACACACATTCGACACCCATCACTTTTTCTTTTTTCAATTTTCACATGATACGTTTTTTCTTTTTAGTTTATAACATCACTGAATGTTTCTCAACATTTATCTACAGTGGTATTGAGGCGAAACAGCCTAACTCTGCCATCAGAAAGTGTGCAAGAGTTCAACTTATCAAGAACGGAAAGAAGATCGCAGCTTTTGTCCCCAATGATGGTTGCTTGAACTATATTGAAGAAAATGTGGGTATTTTAGTCATTCTTCATCAGTTTGCTTGTGGCCCTATGGTTTCTAATTATTTTTTTGGTACAGGACGAGGTGTTGATTGCAGGATTTGGACGTAAAGGGCATGCTGTGGGAGATATTCCTGGAGTTAGGTTTAAAGTTGTGAAGGTTTCTGGTGTCTCTCTTTTGGCTCTTTTCAAGGAGAAGAAAGAGAAGCCAAGGTCTTAAGTATGATGAATAGTTTTAGTTTCTTATCTCATTGTTTTTATATTCAAGACTTCACATTTTACTGTTCTTTATTTAATCTGGGATTTTGAAATACCATCTATTTTGACTTCAAGGAAGCTCAAATATTGCCCGTGTTAAATTTTGCCCACACTATCGGGTAAGGGTGCAATAGTCATTTTACATTGGTTAGGGATATGTTCGACTTGATTCAACTCTCATTTACATCTTATGAAGCAATCCCCTAGTATCTAGTGATATTTGACAAGTCCTTTAGATTTGGGATTTTGTGAAATCATATTGTATCAAGTTTTAAAAACTATAAGTTCGAGGAAACAGAGCATTGAATGGTATGCCATGACTGGTTAAGTATGTGATAAACATACCATAAATTATATGTGTAGTAAATCATGAGAATGTACAAAGAAAGGGAAAGGGAGGTTTAAAAATTGGATACTTTGTGAACTTGAATTGGATGTTTATAAATTAGGTCGGAGTATGATCGTAGTGTAAAAAACTCAAAAAGTTTAGTGATGCTCTATAATAAGCTAAATGAAACATAGAAATAGAAGTAAAAGTTGCAGGTGTGTTTAAGAAGATTAAGTGGTGCGCCAGTGAATTCCATGGAAAAAGCGTGAAACGATGGAACCGTATGAAAAAAAGGAATTTGTTTTTTGTTTCTTTAACATAAATTGGGTGGGAATCACAACTAAAAGTCTAAAAACCAATTTAACTATCTTTTTGAAAATATTTTTAAAAGTACAAGATAATGGTAAATAAGTTAGTTTTTATTTGTATAGAAGTGTTTGATAAAAAAAGTTGTCAGCATTTAAAAGTTTAAAATTACAAAAAAAAAAAAAAAAAAAAAACCCAAACTAAAAGCTCAAGTGGCTTTTAGTTTAAAACAAAAGTTAAAATTTTGTGTAAATAAATCATAAACTTTAAAAGATTCATAATAATATAATTAAAACACCGTTTTAAGCCCTAAAAAATAGCCGAAAACACCATTGAAAACGATAAATTTTTTTAATTTGCCGTTTTTGTACTACCATACGAATTTCTTCCAAGTTCAAGGCTGGATTATTAATTTGGCAGATTTGGTGATGATGTCATCAAGTCTTTAATCATAATTCGTGATAATGTTGGATCAAAAATTTAGATTTTGTTATTAGATTTCATAAACAAGTTTGAAAATCATCATTTTTTTTAACACGACGGTTCTTTTGGTTTTTCTTAAATAAAATTGTTATTTTTTTTAATATTCAAATATGAAAAGCAATTATTTGGTGAACTGTGAACATCCATAACTTTATCTTTAATTTAATGTATGCCTTGGTTCAAATATATAACCAAAAATATTAGTGTTGTTAAATATACAGAAATCATTTGAAATGCTTAAAATCAATAATTAAAACTTGAAACTGATAGAGTGATGGTTGAGTTTGATACAACATAATATATATTCTTTTTCTTAAAAATATAACCTTCGTAAATAAGAAAAGGCAATAGTGAATCGAATTAATGTTCTTTGTTAAAACCTTGTCCCACAGTAACTTCAATTGTCAAATAAAATTGATAGATAGGATTATGAGTGCATTATTCAAAAACAAAGGACAGAAACATGGTGATATTCAATACCGATGGACTATTTATGTAATTTACGCAATACGAAATAACGGTCTACTTTTCCGCCGAACGACCTCTGCGACATAAGGACTTTCCACTCCACATCTTCGAGCTTCTCTTACCTAAATCTCCCAAACAATCGGGTCTTCTTCTTCTTCTTAATTCGGATCAAGAGTACGACCCAATTCTCCGGCCTTTGGAAATCGGAATGAAAGTAAATGATCGGAAAGGTCGGGGAGTGAAGACATTAGGTTTTTCGTTTATCTAAAAGCGACGATATTTTAATCGCCGTTTCCTCTTCTTCTACACAATGATCGTGCATCTTTTATAACTGAGAAACATTTTCAGGTGATTATTGTCGTTTTAATTCCTCAATGTTACGATGCACCTTTGTTGTTTTTGTGTTTTAGTTTTGATTAGTTATTCGGCGAACCAAATTAGGTAGCAACAATATATAAACTGTAGGATTCGTTCAGAGTTGATTTGTTGATCAAATTTTAGTAATTGTTGTTCATAATTAATCTGTCTACGTTCATCCGTTTACTGTTGCTGTGATTCATTCAGAATCCTAATTTTCTTACATTTGCTTTTTGGTTCAATCGACTATTCCTTCTTCGTTTTGATCTGTTTGTGTACTGGGGTTCTTTTGGAATCTGAAACTCTTCCAATCAAGAGCCCTCATCATCTGCATGAGAGAAAAACAATACACATTTGCTTCATCTTTTCATCCTCAATCACATCCTCAATGTGCACTTATTGATTGGAAACATTATTGATTAATATTGTGAGCATTTGATCAAAGTTAGAGAAAATATACATTTCTTGAATACAATTACAAAACATAGATGTTCACCATTGTGTCCACCAAGCTAATTTATAAAAGGTCTTTGCTTCCTTCATAGAAATGCATTAGCATGAGTAAAAAGTCATTTGTAATCATTATTTTACAGGATATCTTTCAAGTTGAGGGTCACCAGTTGATAGAGATGATATCTTCATTGAAATATATTTGAACTGATAAAAGAGCAGACATGGCATACAGCAATGAACAGACTAAACTAAAACCTCAACTGCTTAAATCATCAAGTTTCGTATGGGATAGAGCCTTTTTCACTAGTGAGGGTATGCTACAAATTACAAAAACTTCAATAATATTTCATATCCAAAGCATCACTCTTTACTTCCTCTCCTTTCTTTTTTAAACAGGTGTTCTTGATGAGGATGAGTTGTCAAGCATAATTGAAGCAAATGGGAACAATGTTAAACACCAGTTACAACCACTTCAAGAGATTAAAAATCTCGAAGCTGAATTGTTCCAAGAGATGGAAGAAGCTTCAACCAAAAAATTCAACAAGATCAAAACAAAACCAACAACATCAAGACATAATTCTCCATTGAACAATGTTAAGTCCTCAACAACCATTACAAGAAACAGCAAAACTGGTAAAGCCAAAGCCGATTCACCCTCTAAATCTCATCTTCCATCTCACATTCCTTCAAGAACATCATCACCTAGTAGTCCCAATAGTCCAGGGTCACCAGGATCATCATCTTCAACGTTTGCTCTCAATCAAAGATCATCAAGAGGTAATACCAGTGCTCCACGTAGATCCTCATCAACCAATGCAAGAAGAAAAGATGAACAAAAACCTGGTAAACAATTGATCATCGCCTTGAAGAATAAATCATCACCAGTTCACTCTCATCATCCTTCATCACCTTTAGGGCTATCCAGCTCCTCTTCAAGCACATCACTCGCATCATCATCATTATCATCAACATATAAAGTCAACCAAAGGTCAATATCAACAGGTAGGGGTACAACCCTTCAACACAGATCATCAAACCGTGATTCATCTGCCAGCTCATCTTTGAAAACACGTCCCACTAGTCAAACTCTAGATCGTACCATGAAACAGTCAACAACATTGTATCCACGAACCAAGACTACACTCTTTGAGGATGTGAGTTCCATTTTCTTATATTTCTAATTTCTCTTATCTTATCATATATATTTTGGATTAGAAATTTGTACAAATCTTTGTTATTAATTGGGTTGTCTAAAACTGAATCTACACAGCATGGAAAAGAGAGAAAGATTCAAGCAAAAAAGACAGGTGAAAGAAGTAGTAGTCCAGGACCTTCAAGAGTACAAACAAGTGGTAAAGAAAGAGAAAGGGTGTCGAGTAGTGTATCATTAAAAGGTGTGAGAAATATATTTGTGGTGTCTCCTGAAATTATGGACATAAAAGGGAAACTAAATGCATTGAAGATGGAAATCAATATGCAAAAGAGAGAGAAATGCAAGGAAACCAAAATGGTTCCTGTGAAGATTGGTAAAAGTGAATCAACTTCTTCTGGCATATTCAAGAACTCATCCAGCAAAATGAACAATCAAGCAAGACGCACGTGAACAATCAAGCATCAGACATTGTTGTGTTATTCTGTTGGTTAATGCATGGTTTTAACAAAACTCATGGCTTGTTTATATCAAAGATACATCAATGGACGCATCTCACTTTGCTTGATTATTATAGGTAATGTTTCATTGGTTAAAAGAAGAAGCGGATTTTTTTTTTCATAAAATAACAGTCTGCTTATTGATTTATTCACTTATGTCATGTCCTTTAATTTTGTTGTGCATGTATGTCATTGTTATTTTTGTTGTCTACACTTAATTACCATACTTTCAAAAATTTCTCATTTAGATTACTTGGTAAAAAATATTTTGATTTTCCCAAGTTATTATATACTAATACAAGTATTAAAATTTATATGGAAAGTATGTTTATTAAAAATCAACAAAATACCATGGTCATCTCTCTATATATATGTTGTCTGTTTGTGATACACAATGTTTTTTTTATATACTCACACTTGACATTTCGTACATCTTCATATGCATGCCTCACTTGATTATGATATTAAGTAGACGAATTTAAACAAACTTTCCACCAAACGGTTTATGAGGAGTTTGCTGAACGTTATGAACGTGTACATTTATTTAGAGCCATATACCTTACACTAAACATCTATAACCAGACTCTCTATTTCTCCATGTATATTTATACCATACATCAAATCTCTATTTCTCCATGTATATTTATACCATACATCAAAATATAGAACTTGTCAACTACTTTAAATGTGTCACTATTTTATCATTGAACAACTAGAATGATATATAATTAATAAATTTACAGGTTGTTACATCTTGTCATTTTTTTGTCTTATTCAAAGTTATTAAATGTTATCTTCTATAGTGTTTTTCTATATTTCACACTATTTGAACTTCAATAATCAATATATCCAACCATAAAATTTCCAGGATCAAAGTTTAAACCAAATATTGTTCTAGTTCTAAAAATAACATACAAATCCCCAGTTACATCAAATGACCTTAGTTTATGATGACTGGTGCGTGTAAACTTACTTAGTTAGACCATTCAAGTAGTTTATAAGCTAACTTTTCAATAAGCTATTTAAGATAACTTATAAGCTAAATATCAAACAAAATCCAAGTCCCTTAACCACCATTTATAAGATTCCAAACCAAAATTTAGTTTCCAACATACAAGACAGTTGATATGTTTCAAATTCGAACAGTAAATGTCCCATAGAAGTCAAAATGATCAAAAGTCAAACATCAAAATTCATTTGACAAGAAAGATTATGATGTTACTTCACTAATCACTACCAAGATCCAGTCGCCTAATCTTCAAAAAGCATCTCCTTTACTGATTTCACACCCTTCTTGTTTTGATTTCTGCCAGCTGTCCCTCTTTTCCGAGGTGTTGGTGAGAAGTTAAGGCAGTAGCTCACAAGAGCTGGCCCAAATATGCTAAACTTCCCACTGCTACTGAAAGCAGTTTCTGCATCACATCTTCTCTCAAACACCATCTTCACACACTTCTTCTTCTTCAACACTTGAGTCTCTTCTTCTAACAGAGTTCCATAACGCCCAAATATCTCATTCATTTTTGACACTGATGGAAGTGATTCCAAATCTGTAAACTTCAAGATTAAAGCAGTTGCAGTTGCAGATGTAGAGTTCTCTTTCTTTGGTTTTAACTCAATGATCTTGTCAGTCCAATAAGAGTCTCTAATGCCATGTTGGATTTCAGTTTCTTCCCTCAATTGGGATTTTGTCTCCATGCAATAATTCCTAAAATCAGCCGAAAATTTCACCAGTGATTCAAGATTATGATGTTTTTCAAATGGGTTTCTGGCGGAATATCTAACAAGTGAAAGAAATTCATCCCTGTTAAGTTCAAGATTTTTCCTTTTTCTGCCTCTTTTCTTAGGTGTATATTCCACTTCAGAAAAATTATAATTACTTTTTGTCATCAAATCCGATAAGCATTTCATTTTCTTGCTTGGGCTCAAACCACCATCTGGATTGCCTTTCCAAGAACTAAAAGATGATAACTGAGCTTCCATGGTTGAAATCTCTGATCTAGTTATCCCAAATGGATCTTTAGCTAAATCTTCAACACACTGGATGATTTTGGCAGGTTTAAATGAAGCAACAGTTGAATATTTTTTGGTGAATTCAATATCATTTGCTTCTTTTGTAGAGTATTGGCGTAAATCAACAACAAGATTGATTGCATGTAACTCGCCTACTTCAGAAACTAAATTTGTCCCAAGATTCGGATCATCTGCCAACCGTGATCTTGAAACTTCACCATTCAAACGCATATGATCATTTCCCCCATTTTCAACATCTCTTGAAATTCTCTCATCTGACGCCATTACGATCCCTTTTCCATATCCAGAAACCCTAGCATCGCCAACTGAACCGAAGCTCACAACACCATTTTCATGCTGATCAGAAGACGATTCCATCACTAGGTTTTAGGTGTTCGATGATCCTAACAAGAAACCTCAGTTCCTTACTTACACTATCAGAAGTTCGTCGATATAAACACATAATCCCTAAAACACATGCAATCCACGATAAAAACGCAAAATCAAGAACCAAACTACGCATAGGAAAAGTAATTAAAGAACAGCGTGGAGTGTGTTGGATGAATGCATTATGATCAGAAAAGAGAAGCGAAAGAGGGCATACATTACCTGGTGCAAATCAGTGTCGCACAATCTTCGTAAAGAGAAGTGGCATAGTGTTAAGGAGAGAGACTTTACGCTTGATCGTTGCAAATGAGGTGACTGTTATTTTTCAAGTAAGATACAATTGGGTTGTACACGTGTCATGATAGGGGAAATATTGGAATTCGGATACAACATTTTCTATTTATCATTTCTAGAACTTCTTTTTTAATTAATACAACATTTATTATTGATAGGCAAATACAATCTAAAACCATCCCTTGTAGCATCCACCTCCATCTCACCACCATCTCTATCCACCTCCCTGAAACTTGGTATGCTCTCCATGATAAGAGACGCCTATATGAGACTGTGGCGAATCTAGAACCAAAATCAACGAGGTTGCTTATATAAATGAAATGGAAAAAATATGAAAATATAGATCTTTTGGCAAAAATAAGGTAGTTCCTTATGTTTTTTTATATAGAATTGTTGTATTAAAAAAAGAAAAAAGGTAGGTCCTAGGACCTTGTGTATGAATAGCTACGCCCTGATGAGAGAAGAAGAGAAAGGAAAATAGAAGAAGAAATACCCGATAGGTTGTGGTAGTTTGTGGTCGGGATAACAATTGACAACGATCGTTGTACCACAAAGCAGACGGGGTGGTGTGCATGTCCAGGGTGATGGTTCCAAGTGGCAATAAAGGGCTCTCTGTTGAGAGTATATTGAAAACATACTGAACGACCTCACTATTTATTATAAAAATAATTTCTAATTAAACTTAATTTTTCATGTTGGTTAGCAATTCTATCCAAATAAATTCAATTTAATTTTTTATCTGAAAAGAAAAATAAAAAATATATATCAAAAAATATATCAACAATGGTATAGTTTTATAGAGATTTTCTTTATATATTTTAGTATATTTTATGTAGCTATTTTACAAATATACCATCCAAATATTTGTTTGATAGCCAAAACCGGTTAGTAGCCGGTAGGTTTTTATGTTACTATTTCTTTATAATTAGTTTGAACAACCCATCTAAATTTTTGCCAATAAGGATGGTCTAAAGAATAAATTATTCAATTGACAGAAATGTAGAAAGAGAAATTAGATATTTTGTTTTTTTAAACATCTTTTTATTTATTTAAAATTCTATAGACTCTATTAATTTTATTTTTTTAATACTTTTTATTTTAACATTTATTTTGATAGTAAGTAGAAAGATAATAACAAAAAATATTTGATTTTTTATATAAATGATTTGTGATTAAAAAAAGTTTCGATGTATGGTTGGTTTTCAAATGTTAAATCAAAATTTTAAGTTGTTATTTTTAAAAAAATAAATAAATAAATAATGTCTTTGTTAAGCTTAGAGCCATTTCTAAAAAATAATTTTCTAAATCTTTTAAATATTTTTTTATATTGTTTGATTCAACGATTCGATCACCAACACCATCATATACTGCTTATCGTTATCGTCAACCACCAACCTCCAACTCTCCATGTCCACCACAAACTACCATCGTCTACCACTCTACAACCGTTATCACTGTCTACCACCCCACCACCACCATTAAAAATAAATCCAAAAATTTATATGTAGTATTTTTTCAAACCTTTAAAATTAAATCCAAACACACATGATAATATTTTCAATGAAATAACCAAAATAAGAATACTGATTTTTGATAATCTTTTTAAATTGCTAATTTTGTACATAACAATCTAATTTTGGACTGCATAATTGTTAGGTTGATTTTCATGTATCATTTTAGTATATTTTCTTAATCATTTTCGCGATATATTGTGTATATTTAGCATGCATTTCATATGTTCTATTACATTGTTTGTTTGTGACAATTTTACTCGTTTAAGCTTAATTTATGCAGATTTATGTAAATGGGTAATGACATCTTTGTGTGCCAATAGAAGTCCCACGGAAAGCCATGCAATCACATTTGAAGTCTCGTACCAACATCCATGATAAAGTAATAAACGAAGCGATTTTAGTGATTTCTTAAAAATTTGGCAGCAATGCGTGGTCTTCGTAGAGTGATTGACTCGAAGTGTAAACATGGTCCGATCGAGCTGAAAATTTATAGGGGTATACCTAACCCATAGATATTTAATTTGAAAGGGTGAAGATCAGATTTGAACCAAAGTTTGATGCACGTTTGGGCCTTGTGAACTGTAGCGGGAAATCTGTCCAAATTAAAATTCCAACAACCCATTTGTTTGATTATTGTCACACGGCAACCCGATCATTTTTATTCCAGCAGCCCATATTTTATTTCAGCAGCCCACATCTTATTGCAGCAGACCAAGTTACAACTTAATAGTCCACTAGACTTGAAAGTTTTTTTTTTGTATTCGGTATCAAAACAATCTTTTATTTTTTGTTTATAAGAAGTTTTTCTTTTTTTTTTTTTTTTTTTTTTTTTTTTTTTTTTTTTTGTTTGTTTTGTAGTTTTCAGTGGTTTAGCCGTCTTAAACGGCTAAATCACCGGGTATGGACATTCGGTTTATAATTATGTGAATGACTTTGAATTTTCTAGTGAAGTTGTTGATTATATTTCTTTTTCCTTTTTATCCATATGATTTCCGTTAAAAATAAATTCCGCTATCTTGATTCTTTGTGAACTTGAAAACCTCAATTAGGGTTTAGATGGTTGAATTGATATGTTGAGTGTTTGATTACGTAATCGACCATTTAATTAACTTAAGTAGTGTATAATGTTATTGACTTCGTAAGATATTGATTGACATTATGAAATCAATTGGTATAATTGTTAGTTTTCCGGGCTTATGAGAAAACCATTTGTGGTTGGTATAGTTGTTTGAACATTAATGCAAACACATAATTATAGAGAACTTGTTTGGTAATTATGTAGTGTATTAGTTCCAATTGAAGAACTTGCTTTAATCGGATGATTTTGTAACTTGGTTGAAAAGCTTGTAATCAAGTGTTTGACAAATAAGATTTATTATTCGATAAACTCATTAATGAGTCTGATCAACCTAAAAAGTGTTTAAGAAACTATTGCACAATCACAACTTTTGATCATGCTTTTCCAACAATTACACGGTTATAATGAATGTTGATTATGTTATTTTTAATTTATTATTATTATTTTTAGCTAAATTAATACATCCGATTTTGTAGTTTGAACTCACTTTTATCTGGTTAATTATATGATTTGATGTTATCTTGTTATTCTTTCTTGCCATCTTAGTTTTGTTATAACCGAACGTTTGATTCTTAACCCAGTTCATATTGGCCGCTTGAATTAGGGTTAGTTAATTCTCGCTATTTGATTTGTAAAATCCATAACTATTTTATGAATTAATGCTAAGTGACACACATCGAATTGGTTTTGTGATGAGATTAACTTTGGTGTAAACTAAAATTGCATATTTTCACCCTCCCGAGCTTGTGAGAAGTATTAAACGTTGTTGGGCACATTTGCACAAAACTTAATGCGACATTTCTATCTATTTGTAAGAGCTTGTTTAAAGTATGTTAGTAAGGTTAACTTTAATTCAAAGAGCTTGTTTTAATTAAACAATTTGGTGAATGGAAAATGTTAGAGCTTGTTAGTATCTTCAGGCACCAACTTAGACTAAAAATTAATTTGACATTGATTTATAATTAGCATACATTAATAGGTGAATAGAACTTGAATCCATATTGTTTTTACTTTTGTTTCTAGTATTTCTTTAACTGTATTTCATTTTAGTTTTACTCGTTTTCAAAACCTTTCCCGTATATTTACTTTTTATGCATTTGAATAAAACAATAACTATTTTGCTTTATTTATTGATTAAAACCGAATCCCTAAGGATGAACCTTGTTTGCTACTCATACTATCATTTTTAAACATATAAATGCAAATAGGACTTTATTGTTTGATGGATTCTACACCCATCAATAATACTTCACCATTGTTCATCGAAGATATAGGCAAAACAAATTGACCACACCAGAACGAAGAAACAAACACAAAATTAACCACATGAGATGAAGAATTAGAAGTTGCAAACATATAGGCACAAAAATGTTCAACAAAATTTTAGGAAAAAGTGAACAAAAAAACAAATCACAATACTTCAAAAGTTTTTGTTAGTATCTAGATATGTTGCCTTCAATCAGTTGTGTTGTTTGGACCTTAGAACGGATTGAACTCCAATCGAACCATATACACTTTGGAGGCGAAACTCACATCATCATCATCATCTTTCGTCTTTTATATAAGTGCAACTATTAACACAATCTCACCCTTGTCTTTTGTTGCCTAATGTATGCTTCTCATAAATTCATCTCATCTAAACCATTCCACAAGTGAAGCCGTAGGGTTGAGTTTCCATCTCCGGTGGGTTATGTTGCCGGAAAGGGAGAAGACGTGAAACATTTCCTAAAAATCTTTACAATAACAACTATGTCATCATTCACCCATTCTACTCAAATTCTCAGTTTTATTTCATATAATCTTCATCGTATAATCCTACAACTAAACAATACACTTGTGTATACATTCCAAGTAATTAAAATATATATAAACCTGTCTCTCTCTCTCTCTCTCTCTCTCTCTCTCTCTCTATATATATATATATATATATATATATATATATATATATATATATATATATATATATATATATATATATATATATATATATAAGATTGTTACATTAAATCGCATACTCATCATCTTCAGCTCCTTCAAGTCTCCACTCACTTCCATAGTAAGAATTGGGCAATCCCAACCAGAATTTAAAAGCTTCAGCTGCTCTTTTCCTCTCTATCCTCCGATCTTGCCTCGCTCTTGAAGCATGTTTGCTTGTAAACATCCTCGAATGCATCTCTACATAAATTCTCGTATATTTCGTCTTATTTGGTGCTATCCCAAGTTCCTCCATGAACGCTACAATTTCCAAAGCTTTCTTAAAGAAAGCAGCTCTCACACAGATATCCGCTAAAGTATCCAACAGTCCTTCATCAGGCTTCAAAATCGGAACATTATGAGGACCAGATTTAGAAACCCTAGTTTCATCCGTTGTTATCAATCCACATCGTTCCTTTATTTCGTTCCAAAGTAACAGAGCATCTCCTGGTTTTTTTGCTAATGCTATACAATTAGCGAGACTCCCGTATGTAGCTACATCTGGATAAACCCCTTTCTTTTTCATCTTCTCGACTATTTCATTTGCAGGATCCAACATTCCTAACCTGGCATAAGCTTCTATTAACATGTTCCAAGCGACTAGATCTACTTTCACTCGTGGGTCTTTTTGCATTTCGTCGAACACTTCGTGGGCAAGCTTCGGTTGCCCAGATACAGAAAACGCTTTCATCAGAGTGGTGTAACTTATCTTTGTGGGAGCGATGCCTTTTGATCTCATTTCGTTGAAGAAGACGAGAGCTCCTGCACAGTCATCGATCAGTATACATCCATCGATCATTGTGTTGTAGGATACTGCATCTGGTTCGATCCCTGAATCGATCATCTCTTTGATAGTCTCCCTTGCATTATTTATTTGTAGTTGTTGGCAATACCCTTTGAGGAGGATATTGTAAGTGACCCGATTGGCTTGAACTCCGGCTTTACTCATCTCGGAAAGAACTTGTCTTGCTTTTTCCATTGCTCCAACATTCACAAGTGCAGAAACGACTGTTGTGTATGAAACGTGATCTGGGTGACTAGAACTGTCTTCTTGGTTTCTCATTGCCTCGAGCATTCTCACTGTATCTTTGATCCGGCCTGCTTTCATGTAACCCTTCATTAAAGTTGTGTACATTCTAGTGTTGGGAAGGAATACCTTTGGCAACAATGGTGGTTCGTAATCAGTTGGGTGTTTCATGTTCGGAAGCAATTTCTCGAACACTTCATTTTCATTTTCATTTGGGAATTCTTCCGAATTTGAATCCCTTAAAAGCTTGCAAATATCTTGTCTCCCTTCCCTCATTGCTTGAACGATTTTCTCTGCGGTTTCCAGATCGTTAAAGCCGATATAGGAGGCCACCAACGATTGCAATGTCGTCATACACACCGGGATGCCCTTTTCGAGAATACGTTCCAGTACAAAGACAAACAAGTCTTTCCTCTCAATCCTCGCACAAAGCTTGATCATGATATTGTAAGTCAAGATATCCGGCTCGCATTTGTTCTCAGGCATTTCCTCGAACAGTTGGAGGAACTTTTCGGTCCAACCCAAATTGGCACACGCATTAAGGACTGCATTGTATGCCGCAGTGTCAGGGCGCGAATTCATCACCATGGTTGGCTCCGTGAATCTCTTGATTGTCCGGGTCACCGATGAAAACAGCTTGACGGCCTCCTTGGGGCCATCATCGCCTGATGCTGCTAGGCGACTTACGACGGCACTCCACGCCTTGACATGAGGGAGGTATCCAGATCTAAGCATAGACTTGAGAATAGAGTTGGCGTAGAGTGTGTCGCCGGACTTGGCAGCAGCGACAGCAAGAAGACCAAGGGAGTTGGAGTCGAGACGATGGAGCTGGCGTTCATGACGTAGGCGTTGGATGATGGATTGAGCCCGGGTGAGGGCCGACGGCGTGTTTTGATACGATAATTGGCAAACTAAGCGGCTAAGGCAGGTGGGGTTTGGTAGGTGAGGGGACTGAGTGTAGGCAAGCCAAGCCTCCTCGGTTTTTCTTTGCCGGAGAAGGTTTAGGAGGGTGTCGTCATGGGAATCTCGGTGTGGGATTGTAGTTGTGGTGAGAGAGGCGGAGGAGTCGGTGACGGCTCTCACTCGAGATGGGTTTGTGGTGGCAGTGGTGGTGGAGGAGGAGGTGGATGTGAAGAGTTTGGTTGCGAAAGGTGGGTGGGACACCCAATGGAGGTTGGCAGGGGCGTTGAGCGAATGGTGTTGGTGTTGTTGGTGGCGGGATAATGTTGAAGTTGTGGTGGATGACGGTGGTGGTGTAGCTGTCATTACGTCGGAAAAATGGAGGGATGAAGGAGATAAGGTACGGAGCTGATCGGAGAGAAGGGGGTGGGGGTTATTTGAGTGGAGGAAGAAAAGTACAACATATTGTGCAGACTGTACCACGTCGACAAAATACTGTCCTCTTGTTTATCGTACATATTTTGTGGATGATAAAAGGTTAAATGCTATTTAACCATCAAATTATCCTACTTTCTCATTTCAGCAACTAAACTCTCCGATTTTACAAATATGACAATGCTGAGTTTTTTTTAATCGTATGTCTTTTTCCCTTTGATTGTAAAGTTATAAGTTTTGTGGAAAATTTTGCTATAGTTAACACATGGGTGGGCCTACTTGGCATTTTAGATGGTACGGACTACGGACAATCTCTCAAATTTTACAATAAAGTGTAAAATTAATATAAATTCGTTAAAATTTGTCACAAATTCATCACAAACCGACACAAATTCGTTGGAAATCCATCATAAAATCCTAAAAAGTATAAATTAATATAAATATGTCAGATTGACACTTTTAGTGACTTAAATTGTCGTGGAAAAAATAATTTTTTTAATAGTGCAACCCTTAAAAATATTGTGCAATCTATGCTATTTTTTCTACATTCGCTATGGAGTTAGAATACCTTGAGATTTTGATTTGTTATAAAAGTTTAGTGAAATTTTTTTTATATTGTTGATGCTCTAATAAGCCAACAATAAAGAAGAAAAAACTTTTGTTTATGTTTTTATAACTGTAACATCCCGAATTTCAGAAGTATGATTTAAGAGTTTAAAGTGTAATTTCGAAGAAGGGACTCGACATGTAGGTACTCTTACTCGCCGAATCGGAGCGGGTTTGGGTCGCGAATTAAGTGACCAACACGCCGAGTCGGAAGCTGGACTCGACGAGTTGGTGCTGGGATGAGAAAAACCTTAATCTTAGGGTTTGCACCCTATTTAAAGGATTTAATGTCCTCCCCTCAGCTCCCTTAGCCCCCTTTGAGATCCAGTAAGCCCTAGCTCGTGTGTATAAGGCCATTGGAGGGAGATTGAAGCTTTGAGAGGTGTTCTAGTGGAAGAAACTTGAAGATCAAAAGGGTTTGCATCAAGAAAGTAGTGTAGATCCAGAATCTACTGCAGTTTTGGGCACATCTTGGAGGTAATGAGCTGTTACCTTTCCTTTGTTGCTTCTAAATTTATTCTTGAATGAGATTTGGGGCCATTTTGGTATGATTGGGATCCACTTCAGGTTTGGAGTCCAGATCTGAGGTTGCTACTTCAAATCTAGACTTGTATTGGTCCAGAAAGTCATAAAACATTAGTTATTGAATTGTTGGTGAAGCTCTTTTGTCTAAAACCCAAGCCCTAGGGTGTTTTGGGCCTATATCTCTTTGGTTTCACGTAAAGTTTGCAAATTTATGTGAGGGATAGATTGTAGAAGGGTGGATCTACGGATTGGAGCCTTAGCATGGCTTGAAAAGCCTCTGAATGGATTGAGAACTGGAGAGACTCGGCGAGTCACATGGGTGTACTTGACGAGTTGTATGAACACGTGCATGGACTCGACGAGTTGGAAGAACAACTCGGCGAGTCTGTTGAAGATTGCCTTGGACTCGACGAGTCTATTCTTGGACTCGGCGAGTCAGGTCGTAGAACCCCAACCTCTTTTGGTTAAAGCCTTGGATTAGTGAGTCGGTTGGCGGCTCAGTGAGTTAGACAGGATGGGACTCAAAGATCGTTGGACTGGGAGAGTCTTGGGGCGACTCGGCGAGTTAAGTTGTGTTATGAGAGTTTTTTGGGTAAGGGAACTCGGCGAGTCGACAGGGTGGCTCTGCGAGTAAAGTCAACCAGGAAGGATGATTTTAACTGAGGACTTTGACCTTGACTAAGAGTTGACCAGTTGACTTACAAGGGTACTTTGGTAATATTGGTATTTATGGAATTGGTTCTTTGGTAGTGTTCAGTGGCGGCGATCGTGTCGGAGGTCGGAGTAGCTTGGTCTTATGTTTTCAGTCAGCAAATTCAGGTGAGTTATCCTCACTATATCGGCAGGGTCTATGGCACCAAGGTCGGCCCTTTATCGGATGGAAATTCGGGTATTGTTTGTTATGTTATTGCTTTGCTAGATCTGCATCCTGGTATTTAGGATGGTGTTATGTTAGTGACCTGGTTAAGGTCGGTACCCGGTATTTAGGGTAATGTCATGTTAGTAACCTGGTTAAGGTCGGTACCCGGTATTTAGGGTAATGTTATGTTAGTGACCTGGTTAAGGTCGGTACCTGGTATATAGGGTAATGTTATGCTAGTGACCGGTTAGGTTGGAATCTTGGTTAGGATGTTGATATGCTATGTGATCTGTTAGACTGTTTGTCTGGTTAAGGATTTGTTATGTGATTAATTGTTTTATGTGCACATGGTTGTTTGACGGGGGTTAGGTTGAGGCGGGTCCTGCTTTGTGCTGTAGGTCGACATACACAGGGGGGACCGGATAATCCGAAGGCCCAACGAGCGGTCCAAATAGGCTGAAGGCCCCAAGAGGGCGGACCAGACGTACCGAGGCTCGGAGAGTGGACCAGGCTGACTGAAGGCCCGGTGTGGGCGGACCAGTCATACTGTAGACTCGATGTACATGACTAGACTTGGAGGGTGGACCATGTGGACTAAAGGCCCGGTGCGGGCGGACCAGTCACACACTAGACCCGATGTGCATGGTTGTTCTGTATTGTGATGTGATATGAGTATGATTATATGTGGTTGGTATTTTGGGGGTAGCTTACTAAGTTTTCGGGCTTACAATTCAGTGTTTTGTTTCAGGTACTTCAGGAGATCGTGGCAAGGTGAAGGCGTGATCGTATTGCTCCTTATGATTTATGATTTATGGAATATGGTTATGGGGAAATACTTTGATGTTTAAACTATTTTGAAAATAAATGCATGAACTTAATGGTTTTTGAATGAATTAAAATGTTTTAATTTGGCTCGAATTTTATGGCCGTTACAATAACCAACTACGATTAAAAAACTCAAGACGGATCTTTATAAGGATGG
This sequence comes from Lactuca serriola, assembly GCF_051521515.1. Classification (NCBI taxonomy): domain Eukaryota; kingdom Viridiplantae; phylum Streptophyta; class Magnoliopsida; order Asterales; family Asteraceae; genus Lactuca; species Lactuca serriola. The sequence continues at coordinate 205,357,119 of NC_136409.1, forward strand.
AGGATGTGGTGTTGGTACGCAAGCGGCATGACCTACGCGGCCATGCAGTACGTAAAGGGAATGTCGTCCCACCTAAGTGATACCTCCCATTTTGAAGATGTTTAATTCATCAAGGCCATCCCAAGCATCACTTACTCCTTTTACTATTACCTAACCAAACAAACATATTTTATTGCACAAAGTTGTAACACCCGTTAATTTAGGCTAGTCATTTAAAATATAGTAAATAATCTTAGCTAAAGATGTAGTGGCTGTAATTACTATCTCATAGATATAAGGCACACTTAAATTCGACTTCAGATGAAGAAGTTACGCTTCTTCAAAGTTTCGCAATCAACCCGACACAACTATGCGTGTTATAAAAAGTGAATCGGAGATAGGTTTCTTACTAGCCTAACTAATCTAAACGAAATTCGTAGTAATCATAAATGCGAGAGCGTGCATACACAGAACACCTAAATCTGACTTCGTATGAGTAAATTATTATTTTTCAAAGTTTCAATATAGCGGTGTGCAACACATAAATCGAAATTTGGATCTATTAAATGTTAGCCAAAACAATGTAAACGATAGTCGAAGATCTCATGAATACAATTTCGTCGATATAAAGACATCTGAGAGCGGAATTCATATGGAGGAGTTACGGTTTTTATACGGGTTTTAACAGTCTAAGACCTTTAAAAATATAAAATTAATAATAATGTGAGAGTTAGCCAACATAGACTAGGTGAAAGTTGTAGTACTAGTAGATAGCTACGCGTGAATTTAAAGAACGTCAAAAAAAACAGAACTCGTATGAGAAATATATGATTTTTAGAAGTTTTCCAAAGAGCGCGGTGCGTAAGGTAGGGCGTGACGCGCCTACCTTCTAGAAGGGGTGACACAGACCACTGCATGCTTGACACGTGACACAAAAGGGCTAGGAGTACGTTGACCAGAGACGCTGCGTACCCCAGGTATAGGCGCAACGCGCCTCCACAGAACCCATATATACAAGTCGAATTCAACTCATTCTTCACCCATTTAATCTCAGATCCTCTGGAAACCATTCTGCACCCCTAGCCCCATTACTCCCTAGTTCCCGACTAATTTATTGAGGCCCTGAGGCATCCGAGAGCCCAACAAATAGAAGCTTTCGGTTAAGAATTTTGGCTATCCAATTCTCGACTTTTCACTAGAAACTTTGTAAGTTAAGATAAACTTGTTATGCTTTAAGTGTAACTTATGTCCAAGTTCATAATCATTATTATGAACTGATAAACAAGATTTATCAGTGATTCCAAGTCATACTATTGAGTGATATACTTATGGGAGTGATATATAGGCTAGATTTAGTGAGGTGTTTAAAGTGAAATTTCCAAACAGAATACTCTATATACCAAACGGACCCTACCTCCGATATGATCTTACCTAATTATTCCTTACTTGATAGATCTTGATGTAGACATTGAGATTACTGAGAAATCTATACTATCACTAGTCGCAACGAATATAAGGCTAAGACTTAGTGATGTGTACACCTAAGTCATATCAAAGGAAAAGATAAGGTGTTAGGCGAAGCACTACCCAAATCGCAAGCCATCCACTTTTAACAAGTCAGTGCATAGTTACTTTCATCTTACATACATACATACACACACATATATGTGTGTATATATATATATATATATATATATATATATATATATATAGAGAGAGAGAGAGAGAGAGAGAGAGAGAGAGAAAATATTTAGATAATTAAATGATATATGTGTTTATTATCTGTGATTTAGATATTTTATGTTAGATGAAACAATTTAAGATTATTTTTATTTAGTTGTATATGTATTTTCATACTTATAATATATTAGGGTAGTGATGGATGATGAGAGATGAAAAATAACGAGGAGAGGCCATGACTTTACTAGAGATGTGCAATGCAGTCATCTAACAAAGTATAGATGACAACCAATGAGTATTCTTGACAATTCAGTGGAACACTGGCAGGTTCACAACCTATAGGTGATGAACTATGTGTTCATGCGATGCACTTTATTTTCCCCCATGGTTGCCTTAATGCTAAAGAATCCTTGAAGCAGTATTGTCAACCTATTGCTTGTGATGATCCTTAGGACATGTCCTTAGAGGTGAATATATGTATATAAGAAAACGAGGATGCGTAATCCGGTTAATTGTTTGATGTGAAATATGTAATTATACAAATTAATTATATTATTATGGGTTGAAAATCCTATGTACTCATCAGGCCTCCCAGCCTGACCAATTCAGTTACTTTGTGTAGTATCCCAATTTTCAAGACTAAAAATTTCATTTTAAATTTAAAGATTAATAAAACAGATTACTGGAAATGCCATCAATGTTATCTCATATTATGAAAACCATAAGTCAACCATCTCAAAAACATATCATAGGAAAATAATGCCAGAGTACAAATCCCAAGAATCTCATGTGCGGAAAATCGTGTGTGTAATGCGCTGCTATCGTGCCGGCTCCTTTCCCTTCGAAGAAGAAGGACCTGGTACAAAAACTAAAAATTGTAAGCACAAAGTTTAGTGAGTTCCCCCATCATACCATATACCATACAATAACCATACTGTCTAACATGTACGGGTACTAGACTACCCCTTCCGTCTCTTTCAACTGGTAATTGCCTAGCATATCATGGTGCTTACCTACCCCTTCAGTCTCTTGCAACCGGTAACTTGCCTAGCATATTAGTGTACTGGCCTACCCCTTCGGTCCTTTTGACTGGTACCTCACCTAGCATATCAGAGTGTTGGCCTACCCTTTCAGTCCTTTCGACTGGTACTGAGGAATATTTCACCCCTTACTTCTACCATATAACATACTAGCTCATAAACACATAAGTCATATACAACTTAGTTTATCAGGATGTTGGCATACCCCTTCGTTCCTTTCGACCGGCCTATCCTACCCCTCCTACCACTATCGCATAATATCATAACATACTAGCACGTAAAGCATAACAAACAGTGACATACCAGATAATTATCACAAGTACAATCATCTCTACTATAACTCTTACTAGTGGGCCGACATTGGTGCCTTTGACCCACTTCTATTGGAAGGTAACTCACCTTAAATGTCGTGTAATAGCTGAAATGTCCTCGGCTCTGGGATTAACTCCTCTCAAACTCCTACACATAAAATCTTCTTTAATTACTCTTTCATACTCATAACCCCATTAAGGGTCAACTCTGGTCAATGGTCAAAGTCAAAGTCAACATCCTGGTCAAAGTCAACATTCTGGTTGACTCAACTTGCCGAGTTGGTCCATCAACTCGTCGAGTTCCATGATCCATAAAACCTTGGAAATCTCGATCCAACTTGTCGAGTTCCTCCTCATACAGAGTTAGCACATTTTGCTCACAACTTGTCGAGTTCCTCCTTGAACTCATCGAGTTCTTCAATCTTCAAATCCAAAAAACCATGTCCAACTCGCTGAGTCGTCTCCTAGACTCGACGAGTTTGCCCAGTAACAAAATAGGTTGGGGGACCACGACCCAACTCGCCTAGTTGGATGAATAACTCGTCGAGTCCCCCTTAGTCTAAATCCATTCAGTTGCTTCCAATCGAGTTCAATGCTTCCAAACCATAGATCTGGTCCCCTAGGACTAAGTTTCTACGTAAAGTTTCTAATTTTACATCCATGCATGGTGTCATGAAGCTAGAAACACCAAAACTAAGCTATATAAGAGATCTAAGGCTTGAGGAAGGGCCAAGGCTTGATGAAGCTGGCAACTTTAAGCCTCATAAGCTTATAGGTGCCTAGATCTGAAGTCACAACTTCATGATACACTCAAATCCCGAAATTGACTTCAATATGGCCCAAAAGCAACAAGATACAACCCTAAATGAAGATCTAAGCAATAGAAATCCAAGGTATCAACTTTATACCTCAAATGAGTTAGAAATGCAGCTCAAATTCCGCATCCACTGGCTTCCTTTTGAATCCTCAAGCTTCTCCTTCCTTCTCAAGCTTCAAAATCACCTACAACACACAACAATGGCTCAAAAACGCTCTAAAGTGGATTAGGGTTTTGTGGCTAGGGTTTAGGTTGATGGAGGCTGCAAATGAGGCCAACCCTTGGAGGTTAAGGTGCTTAAATAGAGTGCAAAACCCTGAAAATTAGGGTTTCACTCTGGCAGTCCTACTCGTCGAGTTGAGGCTCTAAACTCATCGAGTAGAATTCAAGTCCCACATCCAAATTCCATTCCTACTCGACGAGCTTGGGGCCTTCAACTCATCGAGTCCCTTTGCAAAAATGACTAATTTGATTTAAAATACATATCAGGATCCGGGCTTTACAAATCTCCCCCACTTATTTAGACTTCGTCCTCAAAGTCTGCTGCGTCTGGTAATAGCTTTGGGTAGTGCTCCCTCCTCTCGTCCTTTGGCTCCCAAGTCCACTCTGAGCCCTTACGGTGCTAACATTACACATTCACTAACTCAACCCTCTTGTTCCTCGGATCCTTCGTCTTCCTGTCGAGGATGGCTACCGGTCGCTCGATGTAGTTCAGACTGTCATCCACCTGAATATCCTCTAGAAGCACCACTGCGTAGTCATCTACCAAGCATTTTTGCAGCTGGGAGACATGAAAGGTGTTGTTGATCTGACTAAGCTTGGCTGGCAGATCCAACCTATATGCCACCTTGCCCACCCGAGCTAATACACTGAATGGACCAATGTACTCGGGGCCCAACTTCCCCTGCTTCCTGAACCGGATGGCAACTTTCCAAGGTGATACCTTCAAGAGAACCCTATCTCCTACCTGAAACTCCAGGTCTGAATAGTGTTTGTCAGCATAACTTTTTTGTCGAATATGAGCAGTCTGAAGCTTGCTCCGGACCTGTTGGATCCTCTCAACATAACTTTTCTGCCGACTCTGAGCAGTCTCATAAGTGTATAGATAGAACCTCAAAGAAAGACATACAAAGAAGTTAGGGAAAATCTTGATGTGGGTATGGTTTGAAAGTAGGTAAACAACGAGGAATGTAAAAAAAGTGTCATTTGAAAATATAGTTAGAGTTAAAATGTATGTAATGTTGTTTTATACCATAACGTTGTTCTATCTTATATTTCTTCGCTAATTTTTATGGGACTTTGGTGTTTGTCTGGTAATCAATTTTAGTATCAAAATATAGGTATCTTTTAAACAATCGATAAACACAAGTTCTTAACATTGTAATGTTACTTGAACTACTAGTACTAACCGCTTACAATAATCTTAGGCTATGTTTGGCGTACTAGCTGAAAAGCAAGCTGATAGCCGAAAAGTTGGCTGAAAACTTATAAGCTAGTTGATAAAAAATAACGTTTGGTAAAAACATGTTGATAAGCTGGCTGAAATATATAAAATAACATAAAAGGACATATAGGACAAGGAGTTTTCTATACTTAATCAAGGGTATATTTGGAAAAAAAACTCTTAAAAATCTAGTCTAAGTATTTTTTTTTCTAAAAGTTGGCTTATATGTTAATGTTTGGTTTGTCATACATAACAACTTAAAAACTCAAAAAATAAGCTAGTTTATCATCTAGTTGTGATAAATCTTTCACCTTTATGATAGATCTTGTATTAGAAACCCTTCCAAAATGGTTGCGTTAAGTACTTTTTCAGATTAAGCTCTTAATGGTTAAGAAATTATGGTATTTGGCCTTATTTGCACCTAGGGTGGGAGATCTTGATCTCTTTAGGTGTCTTAATGGATAAAGTTGGAAATTTTAGCCATTTAGACCATAATATTGACTAGATATGAGCTTTGGAGCTCTTAGAATCAAAGAAAACGGCTTAATCCATTATGTTGTTGGAGATCCAGCGCCCATGGTGTGGCGACTTGGAAATCTCCGTCCGTTCGATTGTATGAGGGCCACGAAGTGGCCATGGATGGCCGCAATGTGGCGGTTGACTAAAGTCAACGATTGGCAATTGACTTTGACCGTTGACATTTGGTATGGGTTGACTTTTGGTCAAATTTCTATTTTGAGAAGGTAGACTTAGGGTTTACCATGTATGGATTGTTAAAAGGTGCTTAGCACCCATCTTTTGGTGGTGAAAGTTGTTGGTTGTGGTTGGTGTGACTTTGAGCAAGGTTTTAGTCGACGTTGTGATTCATGTAGCATCCTATTTCGAGAAGTTACTTATTTCGGGATTGTGGACAATAAATGGATCAATTAAAGGTCTTGGGCTTCAATGGAATTGGGTTTAGACCTTATTGGATGATGATAATGTTGGATAAGTAATTAAAGCATTGGTTTGTGTCTTGAAGTTAAAGGTTAAAATAGGAAAAGTGATGTTTTATATTTCTTTCATGAATTATGGTTTTTAGTTCGATATTTGTTAAGCCAAAATTAACTAGATAGAAGTATGGGGCTCATTCATACCTTTCCATGCATATAAAGATCGCCAAAAACAGAGTTGAAACGAAGAAGTTATGATTGTTTAAAGTTTGAGTGAAATTGGGTGAAAACCTGTTCTCATGAGGTGAGAAGTAATTCTCACGATGTGAGAGTGCTCACAAGGTGATAATATATTCTCACAAAATGAGAGCTATGCAGCTCAAAGCCCATAGAACTTTTAGGGTTTTCAAGGTATTTAAAGGCAAGGATTCATGTTTTATGGTATTTTCTTAGCCTCCATCATATCTAGAACCACTTGGGAGAAACTATAGCCTCCATTTTCAAGATTTGAGCCTCCTCTCTCCTTTCTCATCTTTTTTTTGGAGTTTTTTTGGCGGTTTTAGAGCAATGTTTTCTTGCAAGATTGATCCTTGAAGCTTGACAATTGGAGATCTCAACTTTAGTATACCTTCTATACCATTGTAAGTTATAAAGTTCCAAGCTTTATTGCATATTCATCTTGGATCTAAGTGTATTTGTTTTTTTTTTTCATTTTAATGAGTTTTTAGCGAGAGTTGGGAATAAAGTATGCAACTTTATTACTTTCCAAGGTCACAAGAGCATTGTATGTTCTAGATCTGGACTCCCACACCCTTTTGGTCAGTTTAGAATGTTTTCTTGGACCTCTTGGATTTGGAAAATTTTGATCTTTTTCCTTCCCTTTTAGCCATGCATGTTATCTTGCTCATTTAGGTTATTTTGGGGTATTAAAGTTTAGATCTTGAAAGCTTGATACATTATTATGGATAAAGTTGGAAACTTTATCCATCTATACATCATGTTTATACAGATCTAAAGGTTGGAGACTTGGAATTAATGGATTAAGTTAAGAAAGATGCATTTTGGGTCCCTTTGAGACTTAAATTCTAGATCTTGGTGATTGGGACCTTCATAATGGATATTTGGACCTTCATAATGGATAAAGTTAGAAACTTTATCCATTAAGACCTTAGAAAGGATCAGATTTGAGCTTTGGATCTCTTGAAATCGAAAGAAAATGGATTAAGCTCGTTTAAGCTGTTCAGGTTAGTCCCCACTGCGTGGCCCTTGGGTGTCACGACGAGGCAACTGGGGAATCATTGAGTATTTTGGAATTTAGTGCCCACGACATGGCCAAGGAAGGCCACGATGTGGAAAGCTATTGTTGGAAATTTTGACATTAGATTTGACCATTGACTTTTTAGCCAATTTGACTTTTGGTCAAACTTGTGTATAATTGAATATTTAGCTAAGGATTGGTCTCAACTTTGGCTTAACAATCTTGGGTTGGTTGTGCTGATGTTGAAGTATCTGTGGAGTTTCTTTTGATTTGTTCATATGAGTTTCTTCTCACTATACTCGTGGGTCGAAGGCACCAATGTCGGCCCACTAGATTATGTATCCTGGTATATGGGATGATGTTATGCTAATTATATATTAGATTGGTAGATCTATATGATTACATGTACTTGATAGTGATATGTTTATCTGTTACATATGTCGATATAGTGTGGTTGGGTTGAGGCTGTACTGCTTTGTGATGTAAGCCAACAAACCCGAGGCAATCCAATCTGGAGATTATGGGCCAGAGTGGTAATCCAACTGGGAGGTTGTGGGCCATGTTAATCCAACCAGTAGGTTGTGGAACCAATATACAACATGTATGGCAATCCAACCGGGAGGTTGTAGGCCAGAGTAATCTAACCGGGAGGTTATGGACCCATCATGCAATATGTGTGGTAATCCAACTGGGAGGTTGTGGGCCAGGGTAATCCAACCGAGAGGTTGTGGACCCAACATGCAATATGTATGGCAATCTAACCGTGAGGTTGTGGACTAGGGTAATCCAACCGGGAGGTTGTGGACCCAACATGAAATATGTATATTTGTTTGGTTGTGTGTGGTACTTTGGGGGAACCCACTAAGCTTCATGCTTACAATTTGATTTTATGGTTCTAGGTACATCAGATGATCGGTGCAAGGCGAAGGTGTGATTGTGCACATCATCCTTGGATATTTATTGACTTATGATTTTGGGATACTCTGATTTGCATAATGCCTTTTGGGAAACTATGTTTTGTATGGTTTATAGATTATTAAAAGGGTTTAAAAATGAAATTTTTTACTATGGTTTTTGAGATGTTACAAGTTGGTATCAGAGCCGTAGTTTGAGAGAATTGGATGAACATTCATGTGAATCCAGATTCAAGCTAAGGATTTGTAAAAGTTTTCAAATTATTTTAAATTGTTTTTAAAAGTAAGTAAGGAGGGTTGAGATGTGTACCATCAGCCGGAGCAAGAAAGTATTCCCCAAGATACCCACACTATTATTTGCTTATGGTGATTATGATAGAATTGCATGCTAGTTTTAGGCTGGGGATCTTTAGGAATTGCATGATAGAATTGTCTGATTTATAATGCATGGTAGCCTAGGATTAGTTCTTCTTACGTTATATGGAACTGACATTATTAATGTGGTTGCTTAGTGTATGCATCATAGTTGTACATAACTAAGATTTTACAGCTTGAGAATGTTTCATTTAGCCTGATTTCCCATTCCTTGTTTGATTGTGGGCTTAGGGTAGAATCAAGTATTTAACTGTATATCAAATCTAGTATTATGTATGACTAGCATATATGAATGGCTGCAGGGTTAATGGAAGTTTCATGAGTGAGTACAATTTATAGTGGGCCAACATGAGGAATGATTAGCCACTCTTGATAAAGTAGATATGGGATGTATGTGTATCCTAGATGCTTGGGCCTAGTGGTCAGGAACTACATGTAAGGACCTGTTTGATTTTATGGTGTCTTAGTGCCATTCGGTTTCACTACTTGAATGTTGCATGCCTTGTGCTTTGTATAACTCATATTGATGTAAGCTAACTATTAAATGAATATGTTACATTACATGCTGAAAAGGTTAAATAATTTTAGAGTGATTGATTCGGCCCTATTGCACAACTTTCGTCTGAGTCTAACCATTGTAGGGTTGGGCCTTTTAGTCGAAATATTATTTAAGTTTTGTTGCATGTAATTGTATTCATGAAGTGGTTAGCTGACATTAATAGCGGTTTTTCAATAGCTGATGGCAAGGTGAGGTATGGATCCTAGGTTTGGAAGGTAGCATTGAGCCCGTACTACTGAAAACACATGATCCGTACTCGAATCGAGGAAAATTTCGGGGACTCTAAGGAGCTGGTCAGCATAGATAACGTGGTTTGGAACCATGATTCATTGCAATGTGTTTCCTTATTTATCAATTATTGGTTATGGTTGTTCAAGCTGAGGACGGGTCAAGTGATTGTTTGGGACTTAGTGGCCATGTCTGTTCGGGTCTAAATGGTGCATATCTAGGTAAGTTAGTTGATTTTTAGGTCTTGATGGCCTTGCCTGAGGTAGTTCCGGTTGAGTCACGAGACTCAAGAAGGAAGCGAGTGTGATAATCGCCTCGAGGATTGCATTCAAAGGCTGAGTGGTTGGCAAATGATTTAGGATGTCATTATCCAAGATGAGGGTTATATTCTTCCAGATTTCCATGTTCGAACGAAAGAGAGATTAGACACGTGATTTTAGAGTTGGGATGTAGACCCAGTTTAGTGCTAGATAGTTGCAGTTTTTGGAAGATGATCTTTATGGTATGGTTTGCTTGAGATGAGATCAAGGGTCTACTTTCTTTGAATATAGTCAGGTCATGTGCTAGTTGATTATTTTAGGTGATCAGGGAAGTGAATCGGGAACAACAACTTTTGTTGTCTATGTTGTATATCGAATATGAAAACGATGCCTCTTGTATTTATAAATGATTCTCATGATGATTTGATGGTTGGGGATTAGTAGATGAGGTGTTTGGTATTCCATTTGTTTCTAGATAGAGAATCGATGCTATGAAGGGAATATCAAAATTATTGCTTGTGCATCTGCATGGGATTCTTGAGGTTAGAGTCGGTTATGATTGGGAAGTTTCCGAGGTCTCCATCTGAGATTTTGAATCTCTTTTTGAGTTTGCTTCCCGTTATCTGGAAGATTATCTTGCGTTGTTTTAATCATTCCAAGGGTTAGGTGGATGCACACTAGAGCTGATGAGCGTTTTGGATGCAACGTCAGATTCTTAGATGAATGATCATTATGCTCGTGGGAGGAATGGGTTGGTGATGACTTGTCAGGAATTTAAGAGCATATTTAAGGTTTTTGGGCACAAATTCTGGATTTGAGGATTTGTTGGAAATTCACAATCATTGTCTTTTAAGTATTCTTTCTGCATGATTTGGTGGTGTTCCTTGTCAGACTGATGGGTACGACATATGGATGATCATTAGTCTTAGGGTATGTTTCTGAAGTTTAGACTAATGGGTTCCCGGTTCTGGGAAGTATATTGATGGATTTGATTTGTTGTTGTAGTTTTGAGAGTTACCGGTATGAGTGGTTCTCATTGGAAGTTGGGTCTTACAGTTCTGGTAGCGGTTGATTATTTTAAAGTTATTGGGTTGTTTGTTGGCAGTTGTAGGTTTCCAAGTGATCTCTCGACTTCTCTGTATAGATGCCTTGATTTCAAAGGGGCTAAAGTGAGCTTGTGTAATATGTTGACATTAACTTCAGAGATTCCAACCTAGACGGATTTCAAGGACGAAATCCAATTTAAGTGGGGGAGAGTTATAACATTATGTTCGAGAAGTTTCTTATTTCAGGATTGTGGACAATAAATGTATCAATTAAAGCTCTTGGGCTTCAAGGTAATTGGGTTTAGACCTTATTAGATGATGATAATGTTGGATACGTGATTAAAGCATTGGTTTGTGTCTTGAAGTCAAAGGGTAAAATGGAAAAAGTGATGTTTTATATTTCTTTCATGAATTATGGTTTTTAGTTCGACACGTGTTAAGACAAAATTAAGTAGATTCAAGTATGAGGCTCGTCAATACCTTTCCGTGGATATAAAGATGACCAAAAATGGAGTTGAAACGAAGAAAGTTATGATTGTTTAAAGTTGGAGTAAAATTGGGTGAAAACCCGTTCTCATGAGGTGAGAAGTAATTATCACGACATGAGATTGCTCACAAGGTGATAATATATTCTCACGACATAAGAGCTATGCAACCCAAAGCCCACATAGTTTTTAGGGTTTTCAAGGTATTTAAAGGTAAGGATTCATGTTTTAGGGTATTTTCTTAGCCTCCATCATATCTAGAACCACTTGGGAGAAACTCTAGCCTCCATTTCCAAGATTTGAGTCTCCTTTCTCTTTTCCCATCTTTTTTGGAGTTTTTGGCGGTTTTGGAGCAATGTTTTCATGCAAGATTGATCCTTGAAGCTTGGCAATTGGAGATCTCAACTTTAGTATACCTTCTATACCATTGTAAGTTATAAAGTTCCAAGCTTTATTGCATATTCATCTTCGATCTAAGTGTATTTGGTGTTTTTGTCCATTTTAATGAGTTTCAGTGAGAGTTGGGAATAAATTTTGCAACTTTATTACTCTCCAAGGTCCCAAGAGCATTGTATTTTCAGATCTGGACTCCCACACCCTTTTGGTCAGTTTATAATGTTTTCTTGGACCTTTTAGACTATGAAAGTTTTGATCTTTTGCCTTCCCTTCCAGCCATGCAAATTATCTAGGTCATTTAGGTTATTTTCAGGTATTAAAGTTTAGACCTTGAAAGCTTGAGATATTATTATGGATAAAGTTGGAAACTTTTTCCATCTAAACATTATGTTGATTCAGATCTGAAGGTTGGAAACTTGGACTTAACATATTAAGTTAAGAAAGATGCATTTTTGGGTCCCTTTGAGACTTAAATTCTAGATCATGGTGGTTTGGACCTTCCTAATGGTTAAAGTTAGAAACTTTATCCATTAAAACTTTGGAAAGGATCAGATATGAGTTTTGGAGCTCTTGAAATCAGAAGAAAATGGATTAAGTTCGTTTGAGTTATTCAGACTAGTCCCCACGACGTGGCCTTTAGGTGTCCTGGCCAGGCAACTTGGGAATCAGTGACTATTTTGGAATTTAGTGCCCACAACATACCTAAGGAAGGCCACGACGAGGAAAACTGTTGTTGGCAAATTTGACCTTAGCTTTGACTGTTGACTTTTTGACTAGTTTGACTTTTGGTCAAAATTGTGTAGAATTTAATATTTAGCTAAGGATTGGTCTCGGCTTGGTCTTAAGAAGCTTAGGTTGGTTGTGTTGTTGCTGAGGTAGCTGTGGAGCTTCTGTTGTGTTGTTAAGATTTGTTTCTTCTCACTATACTCGTGGGTTGAAGACACCAATATCGACCTACTAGGTTGTGTATCCTGATATATAGGATGATGTTATGCTGATTATATGTTAGATTGTCTGTATAATTAACTATACTTGCTAGTGATATGCTTATATGTTACATATATCGACATAGTGTATGTTGGGTTGAGGCTGTACTACATTATGATGTAAGCAAACAAACCCGGGGCAATCCAATCAGGAGATTGTGGGCCAGGGTAATCCAACTAGGAGGTTGTGGCAATATGTATGGCAATCCAACCGGGAGGTTGTAAGCTAGGGTAATCTAACCGGGAGGTTGTGGACCCAGCATGCAATATGTATATTAATCCAACCGAGAAGTTGTGGACCCAACATGCAGTATGTATGGCAATCCAACCAGGAGGTCGTGGGTCAGGGTAATCCAACCGGGAAGCTGTAGACCCAACATATAATATGTATATTTGTTTGTTTTTGTGTAGTACTTTGGGGGGGCTCAATAAGCTTCGTGCTTACAGTTTGATTTTATTGTTCCAGGTACATTAGATGATCGGGGCAAGGCGAATGGGTGATTGTGCACATCATCCTTATATATTTATTGACTTATGATTTTGGTATACTCTGATTTACGTCATGGCTTTTGGGAAACTATATCTTGTATGCTTTATGGATTATTAAAGGGTTTTAAAAATGAAAATTTTTACTATGGTTTTTGGGATGTTAAAATTCAGGTGAGTCTCCTCACTGTACTGTCATTCGAATGCACTAATGTTGGCCCACTAGATTATGTTATGTAGGAAGACCAAGTGGTGGCCCCTGACAATTGTATGAAAGACCTAGATATGGCTCCCGACAATCTGTATGGAAGACCAGGGTCTGAACCTTAGTGGTTACATGTAGAATGATAATTGTCTTTGTGATACTTGCAAGGAAGACTAGGAGGTGGCTCTTGGCACCTGCTTGTAACTCCCGGGTTTTTGCCCCCAACATGGCAATGAAAGTCCATGATACAGCTCATGGCATGATAGTAACTGTAAGACTATGAATGACACATAGTAAACTTCATTTTATGTATGAAATGTGGTATTTGGGGAACTCACTAACCTTTGTGCTTATGATTTTATGTTTATAGTTTTAGGTACTTCCGGTTCTAAAGAGAAGAGTTCGATGTGACTACACAACATCTCCCAGAGTTTCTACATTGACTACTTATGATTTTTATTTTGATGTGTAAATAATGTAATCACTTTGATTGGTTTTGGAACAACTTGTTTGTATGGTTTATTGTTTTAAAAATAAAAATTTTACTCTGAATTTTTGGGACGTTAAATTTTAAGTAAATGCCTCAAAAGTTAATAATTTTATACGTAAATTCGATTTACGTATAAAATTTGACATTGCATTATTTTTATTCTCAAATTAGACATTGCGTTTTTATTTTGTTACAATTTTGACCACTTGACTGGTAAACTCAGTTACAAGCTGAAGCGACATGATAACTTGTCAGTTTTGATTACGTGACATGCTGACATAACATGCTGATGTGTCAAAATTAAAAATATATATCACAAAAAACATTAAATTTTCATTTTTTTGATTTTTGAAACTAGGTTTTTATTTTATTTTTCAACTTTCACAATTAATTTTTTTTATTCCAAATCGAACACCATTTTTTTCAATTTTGTTGATGTGACATTTAATTTTTATTTTGTTCCAAATCCAACATATCATTGTTTTGTTCCATTTAAAACTATATTTTTATATAAATACAAGGTTTTTTATATTTAAATTTTAAAAATTTAGTATGTTAGAATAATTGAATAAAATAAAATTGAACTTGGGAAATTGGTCAAGAAATGTATAAATGATTTTTATTAGTCATTTAATTAAATTTATGTTAGTCCATATTATTTATGTAGTTATTGACGTATGTAAACAAATGAAGAAGTATATGCAAAAAAACGAAATATTAAAAGTTTCACTAAATAATAAGTGACCTACTTTGGAAACATGAAAATTTCTTATAAATGCATAATAAATATGGTATAATAGTAAAAATGTCTAGTTGAACAAATATGGTATATGGCATATATGAGTAATCAGTTTTTTTTATCCCACTGTGTTTTTTACAAAAAAGAAAGAAAGAAAAAAGGTTTAAAATTTATTTCACGTTATAACATGATTTTAAAAAATAACTTACGAAATCTATTCTAATAAATAAAAATCATTTTTGACAAATGTCATATTCTTATTGTATTTGACACATATCATTTTTTAAGATTTTTTTGATTTATTGTTTTATTTTCACTTGTCATTTTATGTTTTTTTTCATTTTATTAAAATTCACATGATATCTAAATATAATAATTGTAATAAATATAATATTAAATGCATATCAATTTAATTAATGCAAATTTTCTTTTAATTTTTAAGTTTCTAAACTTAATCCAATTATTTTATTTGTTTATTTATTTATATATATTATTTGTTTAAATAAAAAAAATGAAAAAAAAGTTAAAAATAACAAAACATTATATTTAAACAATTTAGTGTTTTTCTTTCTTTCTTTATAAATTTAAACTTCCTAAATTTATAAATATTCATATTTTTTAATAAACTCGTGTAATATACGAGTTTTTCAACTAATATAATTTAAACAAGGGCGAAATTCCTCTATACAAAATAATCTATAATAAATGTTGAAAATATAGTTCTTACCATTCGTGGTCATTTTCATTTTCATGATAACTTGTAGCTAAAAACATTGGATTGTAGACTAAACTAATATTTTATAGATTGAAGAAAAAGGGTCTAAATAATAGGCTTTTTTACAAAATACACATCATCACTTGTAACAGTTTGTTATCTCATAATTTACATTAAAAAAAAAAAAAACATACTTCTCCCCGTTTTTCACCATATCTCTACGCCTCTACGACAATCCAGAAGGTGAAAACTATGTCGTTTTTTAGCTTGTCGGATGCACAACTTTTTTTTTCCAAATCCATAATCAAATTCAAAGACATTACTTATTTGGTTCTCCCCTAATAAGGTTGCACAACATAATAGCAACCAGACAACAAGAAAATCTCAATAGGAATCAGAAGAAGAGAGAATGAAATATATCAAATAAAGTTTTGATCTTAACATTTATAAATAACTGAAGGCTACATAAATATTTCCTACAAGACTACATGATATCAAGAACAATCTTAATATTACAACCCCACAACATAACTGTGATAAAATCGCATGTTCCTACTCTGTTCGTTGCATGGGTACCATCATATGTTGTTGACCTTGCGCCTGTCAAGTTTCAGGAATCTTGTCAAATTATAATTATATACAAATCCCACAAAAAATAAAAATAAAGGCAAAACATCGCACTTAAACTAAGAAAATCCCCCCACTAACACCTGTTTAACAGGGGGACACGTGGAATTGTCAAAACATCGCACTTAAACTTTACAAAAAAAAAAAAGATTTTAAAATTTAAAAAACTAAAAAAACCTTACTAGAAAGTAGAAACGAATACTTTTGTGTTTTCTCAATTAAAAAAAATCCGATGAGAAGGCTGATGCATGCCCACATAAATAAAAAAATCAATATAACTTTCTACTTTGGGTTGTACCACAAAGGCACAAAATACAATGTTTCCTCTTTAAAAAGATTCTTTTTCCAGATTTTCCTATTGGATTTGACTAAAGATATTTACAGATCCAGTACTAAATTAAAAGGTTCCTAATAGATATATATACATAACTAAAGATAGCATAAAAACAAAAATTATCATACCAACAATCTAATCCAATCCAATCTAATTAAATAGTACCTGTGAGTTTCCATAGTTCGGACCTTGTGTGTATGGATTTTGAATGCCAAACTGTAGAAAAAAAAAAATTAACATTAGATTCAAGTTTAATTCATACATAATTATAAGAGTAAACCTGATTGTTTTGTTTCCATGTAATTAATTAATTATTACCTGTGCATTAAGATTATTGTCTTTCCTGGAAGACCCTTCGTGGCCCTTTCCAGACCCCTTTGTGTCACCCTTTAAATTAATTACACGTAAACCAAACATTAATTAATTATTAATTAAAATTAAAATAAATTTTATAATTAACATGTAAACTAACCTCCATCTGTCCAGTAATTTGATCACGAGCATAAAGAAATCCAAACATGAAATCATCAGTGATTAAATTAATAAACTATGATTAGTAGAGTGTAATATTCTGAAAATTAATTACCTCTCTGTATCTGTTCAAGTAGGATTTGAGGGGATCAATGTAATCTTCGAACCCTAAGGTTGCCATTGCCCATAGAAGATCATCACCATTGATAGTTTTCCTCTTTTCCCTTAGACACTTATCACTTGCCCTGCATCCAATTCCAAATAACGTACAGATCTAGATCTACATAAAATCAGATCAACAATACATGTATATACAAACTAATTAACACGCAGGTTTAGTTCAAAGCTCAAACGTTCGTACTCGCTGGTGATAAAGCTGATGAACTCAGAAACACACTCCTGGACAGTTTCCTTAGCATCCTTTGCGATTTTTCCATTAGCAGGTAGCCCTTTCTTCATAATGCGACTGATATTCGCAATCGGTAAGAATCTGTCTTGCTCCCGAACATTCGAAGACCTTGGACTCAGATCCCCACTATCATGGCTTCCACCGCCTGGACTAGTGGGGCCCTCCGCCATTCAAAACCCTACCTACACTCCAAAACCAGAACAAAATAATCATGCATCGATCTCAAGTAACACAACCACAACTCCACAACCACGACCAATAAGGCAATAACTACTCCTTTAAATTATTTCGTAAAAAAAAACTAGCAAACACCATGTGTGACGCAAAAACAGTGTGTCTGAAATTTGTTAGAAGAAATTGAGGACTTACCAGTTGGAGAGAGAAAAATTCGTAAAGTTTTGGAGGAAATTTGGGCGCGAGAAGCGTGGATGAAGAAGATCGGACGCTGGAGAAGAAGGGTCAAGGGAGAGAGGTGACGATGGAGATGCGAAGGTCTGTTTTATCAACACCGTTGGTTGGTACACTCTGCGTCTTTTAGATGCCAACAGTTGTACGGTGTCTTCAAGCTCTTTGCCAGTTAATTTCAATTACACTCCTCATACTATGGTATTATGTCATATCAGTCCCTATATCATTCGTGTGTATATATATATATATATACTAGATTATGACCCGCATTAAACGCGTAGAACACATAAATAAAATGCAAATTTATATAGATATTACAAAATAACTATAAAAAAGTAGGGTTATTGGTATTATTGAAATGTGTAAAAATTACACTAAAATAGGTAAATATATATAGTGTTAAAGGACCTCTTTATAGACAATATTTTTTGTTTTATTAGTTCAATGACCTTGTTTGTCACATATAAGTACCTTCAAACATTTTATTACTTGTGACACGGAAAACAACTATATATAGCCAACCATGCGTGAAAATGGGTCTACACAAGTATAATCCAACATTTAACAATGTACTTTCAAAATACATTGTTATTTTATGGCTATATTGCGAAATATAATTTTTTATTTCAAAAAATAGCAACTTATTTATGTTCCTTCAAAACGAACCACATAAAACCCCCACAATATTAAATATAAAGAAACTATAACCAATAAATCTGCAACGAAGCTAATCATCTCCCTCCACTTCATCTCTAATATCAGATCTTTTTTCCTTGATCTAAGTTATTGTCACTATCATCGACAATGTTAAGATTCATTGATGACTTCTTTTTTATTTTAGGGATAATATGACAAAAATCATTTATCAGGTCCATCATTTATGTTTATATCTTCGGTTTTTTTTTGTTGATTTTGATATGTCTTCTTCGGTTTACCACTATCTTTTTTTTCCAGGCTCCTTTTTTATGAAATAACATTTTTTTGTGAAATTCTTTCTATGGTTTTGAATATGTGCAGGTATGTTGATTTTTTTTTTAAGTCAAGAAAGTAGGGTTTTTGTTCAATGTTGGTTCCTAGGTTTGGTTCTTATTTTTTGCGATTTCTCATAATCCATTGCGTTTTATTTTCCATCTTTATCTACAATCTTTATGTATAGAACACTTTATCCATATAGTCATTCATTATAGAGTTTAATGAAGAAAAAAAGAAACACCCCTTTAGTTTTATTTACTTTGCAAATTATCGAGACTCCATGCAAAGCTTACAACATAATGAAAAAAACAAAAAACCCTTATGAGGTAAATGCCAATTACAATTCTATCCCTTTTCCTCTTGTAACAATATCTCACTTTAAAACATCTACTTTTGTGTTTCAACATATTATTGATAGCATGAAAGATCCAAGCATTGTTGTATTTTGGTTAATCACAATGCCTAAAATTATGGGAGGATTTAAATATGGTGATGAGGTCAAACATAAAATATGGTGGTAATACAAGGTTCTTCTATTCTTATTTATTTATTTAATTATTTTTTAATTCAACTTCATTACAAAATTAAATAGCTTTCTTTTGTTGATATTAGTGTTTCTTATTTAGAAAAATATGTGATATGATCAACTTCATGATGCTATAGCAATGAGAAAACTTGGATGAGGAGGAAGTGAGATAAATTTATAATTTATTAACTTCAATGAGAAATTAATTAATTACAATTTTGTTATTGAATTTGAAATACAATAGAGATTATATCAATGGATCCTGAACGTGCAAGAAATGATCCAGTAGTAATAAAGAACATTCCTTACTATAAAGCAAAGAGCAAATTAGGGGTAGAAGTGATGAAGCTCAATCTACTACCATGACCTCAAAACGGGGGGGGGGGGGGGGGGGATCAGTATAAACAAAAGTTTTTTCATTTATTTTTAGTGATTTACATATTTGGTCCCTGTGTTTAGTTGATTTTTTTTTGTTTTGGTCCCTAAAAGAATCAAGTTGTAGTTTTTGGACCTTGTTTCACTGTTTCATAAAACTTTTATGATTGCCTAAGTTAACAACCTAGCTATTAGTTTTTTTTTTTTTTTTTTTTTTTTTTTAAATCACCATTTTGCCTTTGAACCAAAACTAAAAAACATATAACATAACAACAAAATTTATATTTTTCTTTTTTTTTTCTTTTTTTTACTTAAGTTTAGAGTAGATTACATTTTTGGTCCTTGAGTATACCTGATTTTTTTTTCCGAAGGTTCTGAGGCGCGTTTTTGGTATTTCAGGGTCAAATGGTGACTCTAGTTGAGTGCACACTTCTATTATACCGTGCATTCTTACCTGCCCATGTATGGTACCGATTCTTTTTGAAAAAAGAATACGGGAGCCTATTTTCATCTTTCACAACATGCTTATATTTAACTTTAAAGTTCACATCAATTGTTGAGAAGGTATATTTCTTATTCTTATTTTGTTACTACTGGAGACATAAAAAAACTTTCTAATGAGGGCGTTCATGTCTTTTGTACAACCCGTCTGTTATATTATGTCATGTCATCTCTTGTCTTGTCTATTGATTTTTTACAAAGGTATACACACATGTAACATCATAATTTCATTATATATAACATCCAATTTTAACATTGAGTTTACTGTTTTCGAAAATAGGATCATAGTTACCGATTAAAAAGATGGAACCAAGAACCGAACACAACATCATTTTTTTTTCAAAAACAACATTATACATCCAAATTATAAGTATTCAACAAAGAACCATACGAATGAGTAAAAACATATAATTTCAAAAACAATATCAAACTTACAGATTGAAATGATTTAAGGAAGAAATACATAAATTTATTCGACTAATCAGACTGATGGGAAGGTTGAAGTTTTTTTGTATTTGATTTCTACATGGGAATTATGACATAATGTTTGTGTAAATCAATTATTAAAAAGGTTTGAAATATATATACAAGTCAATATGATGAAAATTAGCAGGTAATCAATTGAAATCTCGTTTAAACTTAAAATAGAAGATATCATGCTTGAAAGTGTAGTGGTTCATAAAAATATCCGAAACTTTTGAAATTTGAAATTAATAGTTTCTGATATTTCAACATATAATATAATTTGGAAAGCAATTTTGAATGGAAATAGAGCCTAAATTTAAGGTTTACATTAATACGGAACCAATTTTGTAGTTGTAAGTTTGGAAATAATTCAAGTATCATTTTCATTCAATTCCTACATTTAATTTCCTAATATAACGGATTGACTTCTTGTTTGATCAAGGTGACGTAAGCAAATTGATCTAAGGGTGTAAAACCTATAAAGAAAACACAATCAACGATCCAGATTGTTTTAGATGATGTCATAAGGTTTCTCTTTTAATAATATATATATATATATATATATATATATATATATATATATATATATATATATACCTAGGTTATTCTATTTAAACTAAATATTGTGTTATTGTATGCATAAATAGGTAACATTCACTTTCTTAATTTACCAAAAAGTTACTAATTAGGAAACACAAGTTTAATTAATAAAAAGTTTCGAATTTTCAGATATATTTGACTTTCTTAATTTTGAATTTTTATTTTTTTAATTAATTAGATTATAATTCTAAGATAATTCTGTTAGAATGATATTCTATGAGAATGTCAGATTATCTATTCTGAAAAAATAAATGTTTTGAATAAATGAATATTTTGAAGACAAACAATAGTTTTGAACCATCAGTTTAAAAATAACCTTAAAAACTTCTTGGAGAAAACAGAATTTGAATTCATGATTCCATTCTAAAAGAAAACATCAAAATATAACAACGAGTACTACATTCTAAAAAAATAATGTGGTCCGTTCTTCAAGCATCAACTTCTGTGATTCCAATAGAATTGCAATTCGTGATTCCATTCCAACAGAATTGGAATTCGTATCTTACCTAACCAATTGAAAATAAAATCATATTCCCCAGCAGAAACAAGCATCTGAATACCATCTTCCAAAAGCACTAGAATCCCAACCTTGAAGTTGGAACACAAGAATACCCCGTTTGACTTAGGAAAAGTCAAAATTGAACCACTTCACATCTATCATGAATTCTGATTGACATCCATTAAACCCGATGTATGTTCTAAATTCAATTCGATCCGATCGTGATTGGTCCGGATTTTGAAGATATGATTTCGACTTCCAATGAAGCTTGCAATACACAAACCAATTTTCTATCCTCTGATGCTCGAACAGTGAACGATAATACCGTTTTTTGCTTCTGAATGACTTTAGTTGCAACATTCAATCCCAAGTTAGTAATCTTCGAAATCGCTGAAGGCTGATACGATCGATTTCTGTTCGAAATCGATTTTGGTGAGTTCGGTGGCGATAATGGTGTTGGTCGGCGAACGGGCAAGCTCCATCCACTTATCTTCTTCAATCATCGGCATCGATTAGGTTGAAAAAGTAGGGATTGATCGGTGATAAAGAAGCAGTAACGGTTTCACGGGATTTAAAGGAAACCAATCCAATATTTTAGGGATTAATTAAATTTTTATTTAATTAACAAAATTAATTAATAGGTAAGATTATATATCCTTATTTAAGTTTTTGAAATGATTGACCCACATTTATGCATACAATAACACAATAATTAGTTTAAACAAATTAACCTAGCTCTCTCTCTCTCTCTCTCTCTCTCTCTCTCTCCCTCTCTCTCATTCCCAAGACAATATTTAATCATATATGGAATCCAATATAACATCTAATAAAACAATATTTTTACGTGATGTTTGTATAGATGTTCTTTAAAAGTTCTAATATTGCCTCTATAATTATTGGTCATGTCTTATTATAATTACAATCAATGAAATTTGGGCTTGCTTGTGAAGATGACAGAGGAAGCGGTGAATATATTTAAAGCTACACCTGTTTGGATAAAACTAAATTATCCAGTTGGTTCAAATATTCGATTTTTCAATATGTTTTTCGAAGACTTGAATTATTATAATGGATTTCATATTGGTTTTGGTTTATAAAATAAGAACCACATAGTAAAAAATGAATAACAATTTGTTATATATTTATTTATATTATTTATTTTTAATATATATCTTTAATCATTTATAAATTTACTAATTTATTTTTTAATAGATTAGATAAATACATCCAATATAATACCTTATTATTATGTATTTCTACTCAATGTAATTTTTGTTAATAAAATATTAAATTATAATATATTTTTGTTAGTATTTGTTTATAAATTTTAATTCACAAATAAATAATTTATGTTAGTTTCTTTTATAGATTTTATTAATATTCGAGTTACATATTTTTTAAAATGTCTTGATTTTTGAAAACCAAATTGAAAATCTGATCCGATCGAATAGTTACATATTTGGTTGGATCGAATCAAATCGGATATGAATTTGGTTTGGACTATTCAGATTTATGTTTTGAAAACTAAAATTAATTTGGATTCATTTGATCGGATCAGATCTTACTGATCCATCTAAACGAAAACCTCTAAATATAATGGGAAAAAGGTGTTCGTTTTTGTCCATGACAATACAAATCCAATAAAAATGATGAAGCGGTAAAAAACGTAACATCCCAACAACCATGGCTAAAATTTTCATTTATAAAATAATATAACATCCATTTTTAATAAAGCTACAACCATTTGTCCATAACCATTATTTTGAAATCATAGTTAACAAAAAGATAATGTGGAAACTCAAATCATAATATGTTGATATGTGTGTACAGTCTTGTCTACGCAATCATATAAGTACCTGCAAAATATTTAATCCACAACTATAAGTATAAAACTTAGTGAGTTCCCCAAAATATCACACACAACACAACATAACAACTAGCTACGAGTTATCAGCAACCCTAGGGACTATCAACGGTCACAGTGGGCTAACAACACGCCATGTGGATTAACAACACAACTCACAGATTATCAGCAACTCTGGGGACTATCAACAGTCCCATAGACTCACAATAGTCGAGGAGTTATCAGCAAATCAGTTCACATATAACAGAAATCTACAAATAAGACCCAACTGGTCAACATGCATATACTACCGCACAAACAAGTATAGTGAGAAGACTCACCTAAAACAACAATCACAAGATAAGGACCACTAAAGTGGCTAAGATGGATTTCTAGTTCTCTGAACTCCTAGAACCATATAAATAATCTTAACTCTCAATTAAGATATCACTTAATAACACCCCTTAATACACTTATGTTTGTCTTTTATTTATAAAATACACTCGGAAGTCAATTCCATAAATCGGATGACTAAATAAATTCATTTAGTCGAAATATATTTATTTCTCTAAAATAAAGATCATAACATCACCAAAGATATCAATGAATTGTACCATGAAGCTAAAATGGCCCAACACGATAATCACCATGGGCTAATTCATTTAACTTAAAACAAGCCCACCATGATTGCTTACTTAGCCCAACAACTGATCCATTTAAATGAGATAATCAAATAAGGTCAAAGGGGATGGTGGTTGTCGAGGCCAACAAAATTAATAACCCTAAATTTTTTACACTAAAATAATGTATAGTGGTAAAGAGATCGTATCCACGGTGTTTGGTTCAATTTTATAACTCTATGAAAAATCTCTTTGTAATAGTACTTGTAAAATAACAATAAAAGTAAAAATGGGAGTTTTGGTCTTTTGAAATATTTGAAATAAACTAGGATTAAACTAAGATTTAAATAGACAATTTCAACAAAAACAAGAGTTTGACGTAAAATCAATAAGAGAAAGATGGTTAACTTTAGGTTTCCTCACTTTGACTTTTTGATGAACATATCATTAGAATCCAATGGTGCAATACTTGTTTTAAATCCTTAATTTGGTTATAGTAATCCAAGAAGCTTGAGATTACCTAGACTTTTCTTAATTGTTAAAATGGTTAGAGAAGCTCATAACAATTCCCTTAGTCAAAGTCACAATTTCCATTAAGCATTTAATTAGTGAAATTCAATTAGCATTAAGAACCAAAAAGTCACCAAATCCAAGAGGAGTCAAATGCTTTCACTACTATGTTGGAGAAAATGTTTTTCTGATTGTGTGAAGCAAAACTAACACAAAAATCATTTGTTACTTGCTAATTTGAGGATCCTTTACTTAATCATGAAATTAGCCAACTAATCACCACAAGCATATTTAAACCCATGAATAAAAACATCCAAGTAGTAATAACATGTTAAAATACAAAACATTCTCATAAAGATTCCAGAACTAGTTCATGGAGTCTTCAACATTCAACAAAAGTCAAAGGATTTCACTAAAGTCAACCAAGTTTTGTCTAGTCAAGCATGTCTAGACTCAAGAAAATATTGTACCAAACCTTCAACAAAATTTAAAGATGGATAGATGATGTTCGTCAAGTGTTCTTGGCCTTAAAAACCTTCAAACTCTCCAGAGAAAAGGCTCCAAAGTCCGATGTGCCGGAGTTCCAAAAGAAACCCACCAAACTTCCTCAAATAGAAGCCAAAAGTAAAATCACGAATTTTCCCCTACAGGAACTCACGCAGGCCGCGTGAACTAATGGAGAATGGGCCTTTTTCATTTGTTGGGTCTGTACTGCTTAGTCCACTAGCCCAGTTTAAGTCCGATCATCTTCTAGCCTATTTTTCTTCAAGTTCTCTTCAATTTGAGCCCAATTTGACTTTTCCAAATCCTCCAAAGCTCTCGTAATCACCCGATCATTAATCTTCGCACACTCGAAAATTCTCCCGCATCTTGCAAATTTAAAGTTTAATTCTTCCAAGCCTTCAAGTAACTGACAAGCCCACTCCATGTATCATCTCCATAGTTATCAAGCCCAAAATTCTTGACGACTTCCCGCTCCACTACTCTCCGTAAAACCTGCAATTACGCTCACGAAATACGAAAGTACCCAAAAGTGGTCATAAAATAACAAAAAGGAAAATGTGCATGAAAATTAACTAAAATGTGAATGAAATATGCTAAAATAAACTTTAAAACAAGTAAATAAAATGAAAATATCAAATCACCCCAAGCTTAAACCATTTTTGTCCTCAAGTAAGACAAAACTAAAATGAATTCGGGATGAACTATCCTAAGAAAAATAAAAAGAATTGATAGAACCGCGGAACCTGATCACCGTTAGTCAACATGGTCAGAATTGATCTTGATATTATCTCACGAAATTTTCATCCGATGACAATGGAACCATAAACCATAGCCAGAACAACTCCTCTATGTGAGTAAGGAGGGATGGTCAGTCGTAGCCCAATGGCACATGCATACAATGAAGAACATTTGTAGTAGGGAAAAAGCAAATGGACGGGCTCGTATGGAGCCCTTCTTTTTAAGTGTACACTATTATCATGAAAGTTGTGTGATTGGGTTTCATCGCTCGAGCACCCTTGTAGAAATCAGTTCACTTAGTGTTGGCCCAAACCTCCCGTAGTATCCGACTCGACAGTCTCTCTAACATCACCAATTTGCGAAAAAAAAACAACTCGATCAATATACAATAAAACAAACCTATATAAATGAACATCAAATGTCGGGTGACCAAAATGTAGGAAAATTTGTTCAATAATTGAACCGGTGACCCATTTAAGATAATCGCCGCTTGGAATTTGCTTGAGCTTTTTTTTTTTTTTTTTTAATTTTAAGATTTTACGTGAAAGTAATGCACTAACATATCGATTTTTTTTTCAAGAAAACTTTTTGACTCGAAATTTGGTTCCGAAAAGTATGTAAGTGGAACCGAAAGGGTAATAGTAATAATTTGAACGGTCCAAGTGTGAAAATGACCATGTGTGGAGCGTAAAGATGTAAGCCCCTTTTTGAACTTGTGATTTTTCAAAAATAATGAAAATGCCCAAATGTGGGCTAAAAGACTATCTAAAATCCTAAGGAAATCGCAAAAATAATATGGTGATGTAAAGAGATCGGATATGGATTCTACTCGAAAACAAGCACCGGTGCTTCATCTTAACGGTTCAAACATGATCAAGTGTGATCCTCTCGGCGGCATGAACCGCGGGGCTAAGAACATCCATTGTTATAGTCTATCCTACAGTTGTTAGTATTGCATACAAAATTCTTCATGAAACTAACTAGCCATGATCACTTACCCCTTTAAGCTCCAACATCTGATCCCAAGTATGAAGTCCCAAACTGCAGCTAGTGGTCCCGGTTCGATGGGTGAGATAGCAACAAGATCCTGGACCAATAATGATCCAATAAATGTGAACCTGTTCCATGATGTGTCCTAGGTGGCGTCAATTGCGAAACTATTCCACATTCCTTGAGGTAGTCGTGGAATTCAAGACTTAGGTACTCCCCTCCTCGATCGGATCAAATCATCTTGATTTTCCTGCCCAATTGATTCTCCACTTCTTGTTTAAACTATTTGAACTTTTCAAAGGTTTATGACTTGAGCTTGATTAAGTAAATATACCCATATCTACTATAGTCTTCGGAGATCCAATAAACCCTCACCCCTTTCACAAGTGCCAGTGAAGGGTGACTTGGTCATCTTTCCAAGTAAACAAGACTCACACACGTCATCGTCCCTAAGTTCGAATGACTCCAACACTCCATCCTTTTGGAGTTGGGCTATGCGTTTCTTGTTAACATGTCCAAGACGACAATGCCACAAGCATGCTTTATCCATACTATTGGAATAATCCACACACAATACATCATTTCCTAGGTTATCTACAACCACAACAGTTTCATAAATTCCATTACAAGGCAATGCTTCGAAATATAAAACACCATTTAGATAAGCATAAATAGAACCTTTCTCATTATCAAATGAATATCTAAATCCTTGTCGAAACAAACAATGAAATGAAATGATGTTTCTTGCCATATCTAGAGAATAGCAACAGTTATTTAAATCTAATCCTAATCCATTACTAAGCGCTAGGGAATACACTCTAATCTTGGCGATAAGCGACGATCTTTTGTTCCCCATGATTAGATTTATTCTTCCACGCTCCACATCCCAATCTATTCTTAGTCCCTGCAAATCAGAACATACGTGAAAACCACATCCTGTATCGAGAACCCAAGAAATAGCATGTGATGAATCATTAGATTTTATTGTGTAAATACTTGCGAAAGATGGCTTGATCTTCCCATCCTTGATGGCTTGCAGATATTCCGGACAACTTCTCTTCCATTGCCCTATTTTGTGGCAGTGGTGGCACTCTGCCTCCTTCGGGTTAGAGTTGGGCTTAGCAGAACCAACTTTGGTTCCACTAGAAGAGGTACCATCTTGGGATTTTCCCTTGTGGTGGCTCTTTGAAGGAGCCTTCCTCTTCTTACCCCTCCCTTGCCCAATGGACAAAACAGGAGCAGCGGTTGGAGTGGGAGTTGATGCAACAGACTTGTCCTTAAGATTGCTCTTAGCGGTCCTAAGCAACCCTTGAAGCTTGCTCAAGGTGACCTCTTCCTTATTCATATGGTAGGTCATGCAGAACTGGTTGTAGAAGGGAGGCAAGGAATGAAGGATAATGTCAATTGCCAGCTCTTCATCGAATTTCACATTCAACTTCAGCAGGCGATCAACATGTCTTTGCATCTTTTGCAGATGAGCAGTAAGAGACTCTTCATTACCCATTTTGGCAGTGATCATCGAAGTGATGATCTCATACCTTTCTTGCCTCACACTTTGGTGGTACCGGTCCACCAAGTCTTGATGCATATCGTAGGGATAGTAGTCCTCGTGTGACTTTTGAAGTTCAATAGTCATGGTTGCCAACATGATACAATGGACTTTCATAGCATTACGCTCATGGGCCTCAAAGGCAGCGATCTCTTCAGGAGTAGCAGTGTTGATGTTCACCTCCTTCAGCTCCTTATCGAGGACATACTCTTTGTCCTCTTAACGAGTGACCATTCGGATGTTGCGGATCCAATCATTGAAATTGGACCCGTCAAAGATCACTCTCCCACACAAATTCATGAATGAGAATAAGCCGGATGAGGATGAGCCTGAAGCGTTGTTGTTGTTTGAGTTCAACATATGAAATAGAAAAGAACAAAGTTTGATTAGAAATGAATCCCTAATTAAACACCCAAAATGAAAAATTAGGGGTAGGAACCAACAACATTATTTACATGTTAGAAAAGGGATGCCGTAATCTAACATGAAAATAATTTGAAGGTAAGTAAATGACGATTCACTAATTCTCCACCATGAAAAACAAAAAAAAAATTAAGTTTTAAATGTATTGTAAACTCCTAGATTACTTTGAGATTCATTGAACTTTTCAATGGCATGTTTCAATCTCGATATTCCCCTCAAGTTTGTGACTGGGATGTCGAGGATCACAAAGCGGGTGCGAATAACCATGCAAATGTACGTGGTGCCCTCATTGTTACAGTCACCTATTCGATATGTCGGTTAACCACACACGCTCCATCGAACTATGACAAACAATGAGTCACCCTTTGTCACCTTTGCTTAGAACCTATTAGTGTATTTGTTAAACCACACACGTTCCACTAACTTCTTAGCAATGGTACAAAGTGTAATTTCATGGGATTGCATCAATTCACTTTGCCTAAAGTAACTAAGATTGGGAATTGTGTAAAAACGTTTAGTTACTTTATATAGATTCATTATACTTTTTAATGAGAAGAGGATTGCCTTATCCCAGACGTTCGACTAACGACCTTCCACCAATCAAGGAAGTGGTGGGTAAGAGTGGATACCCATTAAACGACCATTTTATAGGCCATAACCTTATACCCCCTCTAACGGTAAGACTAACATTTTAAGTTATACATATATATTAATTAATCTTGTAATAATATAATAGTAGAGGATTGAATTTTAAACTTGTAATATTCTAAGGGTTTGAAATTTAAATAATTCAAAATTAAACTTTTAATACAAAAAAATTTAAATTTCAAAACTTGAGGGCAAGTTTTGAACTTTTCAAAACACAAAGGATCAAATAACAAATAATATAACTCAAACAATTAATTTGGTGATTATCTATATTTGATCTAATCTAATTTTATTTACAAGATAATTACCAAATAATTTAAATGATCAAATATTATCTTATAAGGAATTTATTATTTAAATAATTTGAAGTTATCTTTTGTTTTGGTGTGGATAATTACATGGAATTAATCAAAAATCGGATTTTCTTATTCAAAACAGTTATGGTAATTATCCATACACAAAATCAGGTCAGAAAATTAATTTCCAGCCAGATACTGGGTTCACGTGGTGAGCTGGGGATTTATGAAAAAAATTTCTTTTCTGCCATGAACAAATATATAAGCATCAAATACAATTAAAACCAGTTAAGTCTCTGATACCACTGATGAAATTTACACACAACAACATCCTATGTGTTCATGCAAACCCTAGCGCTTGGATCTAGGTTTTACTATTGTACATACATTCATCCAAGACTAAGAACCCTAGATCTAGCATACATATCACAAAATCAATGTAACTAAATAGATCCAGAAGATTACATCTTTCACAAGAGCTCAAATCTTTGGCTTGATTGTTGATCTTCTTTCTTGAGCTTAGAGTTACAAATGTAACTCCTCTAATGGCTTACAAACACCACACAAGTAAGAAGGGAATTATGAGAGAGGGGAGAGAATGCTAAAATCGGCCCTAGGGTTTCTCTTGGGATCAAGTGGCCGAAAATTGCATATAAGGGTCTCTATTTATACTGTAGGCTGCTAGGGTTTCTGCCAAAACCCTAATGGACAACTTAATCACCAAGCAACCCATGGAACCTTCTGGAATAGGGCCAATGGACAAAATTTTGATGGATCCCCATCATAATTTCGTTCCCCCTTTGATCCATAAATTTTCCCTCCCCTAAATCCAACTATCACACATTTGACAGTTTAAGCCTCTTTATTTAATTAATCTCTTTTAGTCACCAGATTAATTCCTAATTAATTTATGACCAATATTAATCAAATAATATGATTTCTCTTTTAATATATTATTCTTATAATATATTAATAAATCATAATATCTTCTCTCTCTCCTTAATTACCTTGTCAAGTTGCTTTGGTGAATGCAACCCAAAAAGACCATGCACAACCAGGTCAAGTACATACCAAATATAGTTACGGGCTTAGACACTAATCCAACATGTCCTTGGTCTCAGATCGACAGGCATCCAACTCCACTTGTAAGTCATCAATACGAGACCTTTCAAAGTCCTGGTCCTCGGTCAGATGACGAAGGAGAACTATGTTGACTCTAGAGTTAGCACGGATATCCTTTACTTCAGTTTGAGTTGCAGTTAGCTCTCTTTGCCAAGCTTTATTTTGATTTACGGCTCTACCATGAGTTAATCCTAACTGTCGGACGCGAACTGTATTGACTTCGGTGTTCGCATCATTCTCCTCGGTTCGTTAGATAGTTTCCCTTCCTGGCTCATCATTGCGGGCAATTCGGCGAACCAATATAGGAAGGAATCTGTCTGCTGAGCCTCCCTCGCTCAAATTGTAGAAGCTCTAGTCTCCATGGTACGGTGGGGATTGACCTTGTTCGTTGCTCCACTTATTCAGTTTCACTGCCCACAGAGGTGTTGGGCCCTGAAATCCTGATCAAGGATTAGGATTTTGGATCGGAGTCACTAAGGGTAAGTTATTGGCTTCGGGGTCGGTGTCAGAGTCTTCTTGTATTTCTCCCTCGAATCCTTCCATAATTTCCTCGAGATCCTCCTCCAGATCATCTTCTACCCATCCTCCATTGCCTTGGTTCGGGTAGTAGGGATCCCCTGGTAGATGGAATCCGGCCATTGCGTCTGTATGGGAATAGGGATATAAGAATTGTCTAGAATTAAGGCACATAAGGTTGAACATCAAAGCTAAACTATTGTATGCATAAAATACTCCTATAGTATTCTAAATATTATGTTTGATTCTAAGTTTTATAAGTTTGGTAAGTTTTAGACTTGTTGTCCACTGTAGCTATCCCCTGGCATATGCTGGTCGGCTCTTGGAAAAATATAGTTGATTAGGCTATATTCATCCCATTCCTAATTACATATTCCAAGGCATACCTGTATTGCACAACTCATCTATAATACTTCTATATTGTTTTCATTATGATACTGACCCTGTTATATAATGCATGCACGTATACTTTTGTAAAAGATTTATTTTAAAAAGTATAACTCTTAGTCAGAGTGTTTTTGCCCAATTATGTTTATAGTTGTATATCAAAAATGGTTTTGATATACTTAGTTCATTATAAACAATGCTCTGATACCAATCTGTCACACCCCCAAACCAGAACGGCGGAAACGTTCAGGGGCGGAGGACATCATGTACAATATCATAACAATTGAATAGTAAAGGAAGTACACACCACCATAATATGAATATATTTGAAAAGTTTACATGATTGTATGTGTTACATGTTTGAATATCAAATACAATATGGTGATCCAAAATATGTTACTAACGCCATCGCGTTAGTCTTCAAAAGTAGTTGCTACCTGATTTAGCGTTTTCTTGAGAATACAAGTTATTTCAAAGAAAAAGTGTCAACAATAAAGTTTGTGAGTTCATAAGTAGTGTTTTGAGAAAATGTATGTCATTCGAAAGTTCACGTTTGTTTTCCAAAAAATCCGATACTTTCTTATGAGTGTATGAAATGAGTATGAATGATTATTGTATAAATTGTATGATATTTTCTTATGAGTGTATGAAATGAGTATGAATGCTTGTTGTATAAATTGTATGTATTTGAACCAAGAAAATCCTATATTTTCCTAAAGGTGAGGAGCAGTCTTAAATGTCCAAGACCGTAACTTGTAAGCAAATATGTCATGCTTAAGATAATGATGTACAATCTTATTATAAAACAAAACTATAAGAAGCTTGTATTTGTATGTGATAATAATTGTAATATCACTTTTCCCGTGAAAACATAATACCATAATAATTGTCTATCCAGTGAGTTTTCATAACCGTACTATGATGGATTTGCCTGTAGCGATGTTCTTCAGGTGTCGAAGCGTTATGATATTTGTCACCCCGCGGACTGTAGCTAACAGTCAGGGTGCGGGATCATCAGTCCCATATAGATCTATACACACTTATCACGTTCTCCGGACAGGAGACTCTGGTTATAAAACAGGGCTTGATAGGTATAATGAAGATGAATGACTCACGGATTCTCAATTAAGTCACGTATTCATGAAAATGTGCTTTTGTCTGAAATGATTACCCTTTCTATAGTATGATCAAATGGATAATAATGAGTTGTATTTACTTGTAAAATACATAGTGTTATAGTTGAAATGGTTACCCTCGATTTGATGTAATATGCATCTTTACAAATAAAACATATTTCTATTTATAAAACATAATGTATCTTAATAGAGTAAAGTTGCATTGTGAAATGTTTTGTATGTTAATAACTTCCTATGATAGTTATAATAATAGTATGAAAAGTATAGCGAAAGATCGATGTTTTCCACACGAGAATAACCGTGTGTTTACTTGTATCCCCCCCCCCTTAAAACCATTTAAAAAAGGTATTTAAAAACGTAGTGATAGCGTATGAACTCACTTGGTTGAAGTGGTGAATTGGTGAAAACGATTCTTTGTTCGGGCAACACTTCGACTGGTAAAAGTTACTTCCTCAGGGACCTCGAGGTGTCGAAACTTGCATCGTGTGTTAGAGGTGTTATAGGGTCTTCGGGGTGGTTTAGAGGGACTTGAGCGATGTTTCGAGGTGAAAGAAATGAGTAGAAAGCAACAAAATCCCGGGGAGCCTCGCATGGTATTTATAGAGGTTGGCTGCCCCTCGTACGCAAGGCGTACTTGCGAGGAACGCGTGGCGTTTTGGAGCGTAGGGTGTTCCCTGCTCGTACGCAGCGCGTTCAACAGCTTCGGACGCCGGCGCTTACCTCAGCCTCGGACGGTGCACCGGATGTGACTAGTGGGCGACATGGATGAACCTAGACCCAACATTTCCGAACGCGGGGCGTTCATTTCGGACCAATCTCGAAATTTGAGCCCAAAACTTGTAAATTCCGTAACCTTCGCGTACAATCTCCGTTTTCGACGTTCTTTATATCCACGCGTAGGTGGAAATATACTCTAAAACTTTCGTTTAGACTCTGTTGGCTAATTCTGACTTGATTTTTAATAATATATTTTTAAAAGGTCGGGACTGGAAAAGTCCGTTAAAAATCCATAACTTCTTCATCCGACGTCCGTTTTCGTCTGTCTTTTTACCGTTGTACTACTATTGACGAGACATTTGATTCTCGTTTAAAATTTGCTCGATCTCTATTTCGAGTTTTTAGTTGTCTACCGATATGTCCGAAACTTCAAAAAAATCATAATTTCCTCATACGAAGTCAGATTTGGGCGTTCTTTTTATGTATGTTTACGCTTTTGGGATATCTACGACTTTCATTTAGATACCTAAGGCCAAAAAGTATTTTATTGAAATTTTGTATTTTATGCTTAAGAGTGTTTTACCGGTATTGTCGCGGATCTTCGATTGGTAATAATTTCTTCGTTATAACTCGGATTTTAGTGTTCTTTATATTTCTGAAAACCTTGTTACGATATCTACCACTTGGTATATTCCAATTATGGTTTTATAAAAGTTTAATTTTGACCTAAATGGAACTCACTAAGCTTTGTGCTTATAGTTTTCAGTTTATGTTTTAGGTACTTATGGTTCCAAGGGGAAGAGCTCGGGATGACTGCATCACACACACCACATAATTCCGCTTTAGTGATTTACTCTGATTGATATAATGCTTATGGTTTTCAGTTTATGTTTCAGATACTTATGGTTTTTAGTTTATGTTTCAAATACACTTAGTTCCACTTGGAGTGTATTCATGATCTTTTTGGAATAATATTTTATTTAAATTAAAAATGAAAATTTTGGGTCATATTTTTGGGACGTTACATATCTAATAATGATTTGTATTTTAAATAAACATTATGACTGAAATAAAAAGATGATCGTATAATTAAAATTTTAAATTAATCATTCATAACAATTATTAAAATAACACTAAATTGAATCGGGTAGAGACTTTCAAAATAGTTTAGATATCATATATAAAGATATCATATATAAAATATGTGTAAACTTTATTATATAAAGTTCAATAA
This sequence comes from Lactuca serriola, assembly GCF_051521515.1. Lineage (NCBI taxonomy): Eukaryota > Viridiplantae > Streptophyta > Magnoliopsida > Asterales > Asteraceae > Lactuca > Lactuca serriola. Next base: position 205,391,884 of record NC_136409.1, read on the forward strand.
CATAATTATATATATATATATATATATATATATATATATATATATATATATATATATATATATATATATATATATATATATATATATATATATATATATATATATATATATCAACTTGTCCAACACACTGATATTATATTCGTCTAGTATAATGGTTTACAAAAGTATCAAATTTTCTAATAAATGAGTTAAAATATTAACTATTTTATAGTATATTATTTTGTCTTATTTTTATAAACTTTTACATGATATATTTTATATATGATCATTAAGCTTGGCAGGGAGTACGGGTGGCATTTGTTTGGTATTTGCATGGCATGGGTGGTATACAATACCTCTTACGATGGCATACCAAGCTTTTTGGCTTCAAATTACATGAGAGAGATAGATTTTCTTTTTTACCAATTTGACACACCTCTGAAAATAATGTGTCATGTATTTTTTTATGATAAAAATATCATGACGATGAGGTGGCTAATTAAAAATGATCTGGCATCATAAAATGTCAATGCATCACTCCATCCATCAGAGCCTTATGGATAAAATGTCAATAAAGCCAAATTATTTTTTATAAAATGATTTAAATAGTATATTCTATTAAAGTATGAAAACTAATAGAAGAAAATTATATATATAATTTTTTTAGAGCGGGCTAAAAGAGGTGGATATGGGTAACGTCCCAAGGGACGTTATTGGGCGTTGTAACACGTGAACACCGTCCTCCTTCTATATTATCAGACGTTATTAGCCTGCACGTTACTTCTCGTTACCACCATAACACGTTATAACGCCTTTTTTTTTGTTTTTTCCTAATAATGCCGTATGGGCGTTGCCAACGCCTACCAGTTTAAGTGCTGACTCAAATAATCGTTTATTCATACTTTTAAATTTACATCTTTTATCCATTATCCATTATGAAAATTCAAACTCTCTCTCTCTCTCTCTCTATATATATATATATATATATATATATATATATATATATATATATATATGAAGGTTCATTTGATACAATGTTAATTTTATAAGAAATGAGAATACAATCGTAGCCACTTATCTTGAAGATCAACAGAATAAAAAGAAATTACATTGAAAAATAAAAGGAAAAATCTCAAAACTCTTTTTGTAAATATTATTTTCGTTATTTATTTTTTCCAAAAATAAAAATAAAAATAAAAATAAAAATAAAATGATCAGTTTTTTCAAAATATAAGTGAAATATTATAATAAAATATTAAAATGTAAATAATAAAATCAAATTTTAAAAATGTTAGAATATTCTAATATTCTACTAAAATTGGTGGATATGTAAATTTTTTTAATGTTCTACTTGAATTGTTAGATTTATAAAAATATTCTAATATTTTATTAAACTTTCTTAAATATTTATAGTTTAATATTCTAGTAGAATATTCTAACATTTTAAAATTTACAGTATAATATTATATTAGAATATTTCATGTATATTTTGAAAAAAAACGGTAAATTTTTTTAGATAAAATAAATGACGAAAATTATATTTTAAATAAAAAAACTAATATTTTCATTTATTTTGCAATTAAATTTTTTTTTATATTCAAAATGAATGCTTAGGATTGCATCAACATGTCTCACAAAATATAGTTGTCTCCTATGAACCTAACTCTCTCTCTCTCTCTCTCTCTCTCTCTCTCTATATATATATATATATATATATATATATATATATATATATATATATATATATATATATATATATATATATATATGAAACGACCCAAAAATCATGACTAAAAATTTCATTTGAATAACATTACTTAAACCATGATTGTCAAACCATAACATAATTCCTAACATAAAATCAAAGTATTAATTCAAAACAAAATCTTATTATCAGAATGAAATATCCCAGGCTGACTAATTATGGTGTATGCCATACGATCATCCCGAGCTCTTCCCTCCACTACCGGAAGTACCTGAAACCAAAACTGAAAACTATAAGCACGAAGCTTAGTAAGCTCCCCCAAACTACCACATACCATACAATAACATATAAAGCAGATACTAGGCCTTGCCCACTGCATCAGACCAAAGTCCGGACTAACTGGGGCCTTGCCCTTGCATCGGACCGAAATCCGGAAACTGCATCGGACCGAAGCCCAGACTAACTGGGGCCTTGCCCCTGCATCAGACCGAAGTCCGGCTAACTACATCGGACCGGAGTCCGGATTAACTGGGGTCTTGCCCCCTGCACCGGACCGAAGTCCGGCTAACCGCATCGGACCAGAGTCCGGACTAACTGGGCGAACATAGCATAGCATAATCATAACTACTAGCATAAATGCATATACCGCATACTGCGTCGGACCGAAGTCCGGAACACATAACACAAAAACATACTTGAATCACAAAGACATCAAGCACACTGAACTATTGCATCGGACCGAAGTCCGGAAACTACTACTAACTAGAAGAGTCGGCATTGTGGTCGTAGACCCGTTCCTACTGGAACGAAACTCACCTGAACTACTAAACTCTGCTGATGATCCTCTAGCTGCTGTCCGACAATTCTCTGAACCGCTGCTCCACTAGCTCCCCAAGCTACTAATATCAATATAACACTTAGTTCCAAACTGAACTCTAGAAGTCAAACTAAGTCAACTCTGGTTAAAGTCAAAGTCCTGGTCAAAGTCAACCTTCCAGTTGACTCGACTCGCCGAGTCAACCCGTAGACTCGCCAAGTCCTAAAACTCATAAGCTCTCAAAATACGACCCAACTCGCCGAGTCACCCCTGGACTCATCGAGTTCAACGATCTCTGAGTCCTATCCTGTCCAACTCACTGAGTCACCACTCAACTCATTGATCTGCGTCTTAACAGAAGAGGTTGGGGGGTTTTGCGACCTGACACATCGAGTCCAAGAACAGACTCACCGAGTCCTAGGCAATCTTCAACAGACTCGCCAAGTTGTTCTTCCAACTCGTCGAGTCCAAGCACATATTCATACAACTCGTCGAGTTCACCCATGTGACTCGCCGAGTCTCTCCAGTTCTCAATCTATACAGTGGCTTTTCGAGCCATCTAGGGGCTCCAATCCATAGATCCACCCTTCTACAGTCTAACCCTCACATAAAGTTGCAAACTTTACGTGAAACTAAGGAGATATAGGCCCAAAACACTCTAGGCTAGGGTTTAAGACAAAGGGGCTTCACCAATGACTCATTGACTACTGCTTTAAGACATTCTGGACCATCACAACCCTAGATCAGAAGTAGCAACCTCAGATCTAAGCCCCAAACCCGAAATAGACCTTAATCTTGCCCAAATAGCCCCAAATCTCATTCAAGAATAGATCTAGATGCAAAAGGAGTGAAGGTAACAGCTTAGTACCTCCAAAATGACCTCCTACTGAAGAATAATCCAAATCTCTGTAAACCCCCTTGATCCAAGCTTCTTGATCTTCAAGATCTCTTCACAAAAACCACTTATCCAAGCTCCAAATTGCTTCCAAGGACTCTCACTCACAATTTAGGGTTTATGGATCTCAAAAGGGTAACAAAGAGGCTGGGGAAGGGATGTAATGTTCTTTAAATTGGGCACAACTCCCGGGATTAGGGTTTATCTCGTCCAGACCAGACTCGCCGAGTCCACTAGCCGACTCGCCAAGTCGGTCACTTACTTTATGCCCCGGATCTTGCTCCGACTCGTCGAGTTCCTCCCTGGACTCGACGAGTTGACTCTTGACTTAGAGCCTTTCCTTTCTTTTCTTGGTCTTTCTAATTCTGGGTGCTACAATATATATATATATATATATATATATATATATATATATATATATATATATATATATATAGAGAGAGAGAGAGAGAGAGAGAGATTCATTTTAGACCATTCTTATTTTATGAGACACCGGACACGATCCTAGCTTTTTAAATTGCAAAATAAAAAGAAAAATAAAAAAATTAATGATTATTTTCGTTATTTAATATATCTAGAAATAAAAATAAAAAAAATCACCTTTTTTTTCAAAATATGAGTGATATATATATATATATATATATATATATATATATATATATATATATATATATATAGAGAGAGAGAGAGAGAGAGAGAAGTAAGTTCAAATAAAAACAGTAAATAGTGTGAGAACGTAAAAACACTATTTTTATGTTATTATTCTGTAATGAATTTTGTATATGTGTATTGTTGAAGTAATTCTAAAATAAATATTACCTTTCGACTACTCATATATTCATTATAATGTTATTATTATATTATAAACTTGTGTATAGGCATTTTTGTAGTAAATTCTAATTTTAATTTTAACCTTTGACTATTCATTTATTCTTTATTGAATGATGACATAAAGATGTCGATACAAAATTCATTACAGAATAATAACATAAAAAAGTGTTTTTATGTTCTCACACTATTTACTGTTTTTATTTGAACTATCCCATATATATATATATATATATATATATATATATATATATATATATATATATATATATATATAGAGAGAGAGAGAGAGAGGGAGAGAGAAAGAAAGAAAAAGAGAGAGAGAGAGGAAGGATCATTTGAGAACTCAAAAGTTCCCGAGAACCCGAGAACTAATAACCGTTAGATTAAAATAATAGAGGGTTAGGATGCTTCGTGGCATTTTCGTAAATATCTGAAAATAAAATGGGGCGGGGGTATCTTATTAAAATAAATCAGTAACATTTTAGGGACATTTAACCACGTCAACTCCTATCTCTCTCTCTCTCTCTCTCTACCCTTCATTACACATCCGATCTCAAATCCTGAAATCGTCATCGAAGTGTGACAGGATGTGAGTATATTTCATCGGAACATCTACAATGAAGCATTAGGTCAGTCATTTTCTTCTGAATGTGATCTTGACTTGTCGATTTGGAGAAGATAGTCCTATCGAATGTCCAGTTGGAGTGGAATCGATCATCTACAATGAAGCATTAGGTCGTTAGAGAAATCTTGAGTTCATTGAATTGCTTGAAATCTATCCATTTCCGGCGAATGATTGTTCGTGATTCCGATATCGATTTATTAAATCGAACCCGTGGTCAAGAACTTAGGGTTTTGAAGCTTGATTTGTGATCCGGGTTTTCAACAGACGGATTACTCCAAATCGGTAAACGGTGTAACAACATGAGAATTCTGTATCTACACGAGCGCTTAATCGTTGAAAAGGACGGGGAATGGTTACATGAGTTAGCTTTGCGTAACGCAGCCATGGAATCGTTAAACTTCTACAAGACAAATCTGGTTAAGTTCGATTTCAAAGATCTAGAATTCATCGCAAAAAACTACAGCGAATCGTTACTATCAGTGAAAATCAGCGAATGCGACCTCACAGACCTTTCCGATTTCTTCAACCACGCAGTGAAATTACAAGAATTTGGCGGTGGCGCTTTCAGTGATAAACCTAAAAACTACGCCGGACTGAAATTCCCTCCTCTTTTAACTTCCATGGCGTTGAATTACATGAGCCAACCCGAACTCCCAGTAATCATCCCATTCGCTTCCTAATTAACTAAACTCGATCTTCTTTACGCTCTATTGACAATTGTATGTCATTCTTTCGCTTAATCTTCTTGTTTAGGATTGTGAAGCGATTAGGAATACTTGATGAGAGGATCATTCTTATGTTAGCAGATGACATAGCTTGCAATTCTTGAAACAAATACCCTGCACAAGTTTTCAACAATGAAAACCATAGTCTTAACTTGTATGGAGATAATGTTGAGGTCAAATTTTGTGTCCAATTAATTTCTACAACCCTTTACTTATTTACATAGCTGTTTTTAGAGAAGATGTGCTGATTTTAGTACATTGTTATGTCAGGTAGACTATCGAGGCTATGAAGTGACAATTGAGAACTTTTTGAGAGTTTTAACAGGTCGCCATGAAAATGTTGTTCCAAGAACCAAATGCCTTTTGAGTGACGAAGGAAGCCATATACTGCTATACATGACAGGACATGGAGGAGATGAGTTTCTGAAATTTCAAGACTCTGATGAACTTCAGAGTCATGATTTGGATGATGTAGTCAAATAGAAAGAAAAGCGTAGGTCAGAACCCATTTTTAATGCTATCTCATCTGTCATTGGTTGTGGAATTATGACTTACTTGTTCTCTTATGTGTTCATGTTTTTAGGTTCAAGGAACTGTTGATTAGGGTAGATACATGTCAAGCTGCTACCCTCTTTTCCCAGGTCTGGATCCTTCTCTTACCTAAAGTATTGAAATAATGAAAACATAAATTTATTGAGAATTCTAAAACCGTGTAGATATTTTATTTATTTTCAGCTCCATTCACCTGGTGTTTTGGCTATTGGGAGTAGCATGAAAGGGGAAAACTCATATTCACATCACTTAGATTCTGATGTGAGTATTATCTGGATTCTATCAACTTCAAAATTTTGTAATTTGATATACATGAATACTCCATGATTTCTTTTGCTTCTCTTGCTAATTTTGTAGAGATTATTGTGATATATATAGGTTGGTGTCTCTGTTGTGGACCGATTCACATTTTATACGTTAGCGTTCTTTGAGAGGCTCAATATGTATGACAATGCATCATTAATCAGGTATAAAAAAATGTTGCATTTTGAAAAACCTGTTAAAGTTTTCTCGCCCTATTTGACTTCATTTTTCTTTGTTGTTTTGCAGTCTGTTTGGCTCATTTAATCCAAATTTACTGCTGTGAACTGCATATTATCGAACAGATTTATATCAACAAGAATTGGAGAAGGTATGTCACTTGTAGATATATGCCATTTTTCATCACATTTCACCCTTCCTAAAAAGGGAATTTTTGTTTTTTAAGGTCTAAGCATTCATACCACTGTTTCTTTCTAGACTAAATTACAAAAGTAGTCCATGTGGTATATTGGTTTCTATGGATATGTTGTATTACTTTCATCTGTAGTTTGATACATGTCATTTATAATAGTGTGATTTGTTTTTTTTCTTGAACAACATGTTAGCGGCTTATTATTCTTGAAGTGGATTGTATGGAACTACATATTATGGTGCTCTCCTTTATCACTATGGATTTTACAAGGAATCCTTGAAATACCTACACTTATATCAGGATTCACAGGTATACCCTACACCACCATATCAAATTGCTACAAAACCACTTATATTTTCCCTCTTCTTTCCAAAAAAAAAACATCTTGTCATTTGTTGACTTTTCCATGAAAGCCACTTGAGATTTTAAATAATAGCTTTTCTAGAAAGTTCATAAATCTCAAACAACTTTCATTGAAAAATCTATGGAAAATTAACAATTTATTTAAAGCCATTTATAGAAAGTTACCAAATCTCAAATGGCGCCATAACATGGAAAACTTTTAATTAATCTTTAAGATATTTTATGTTCCATCATTGATTTCTGATTCGCTGACCAATAAATTAATCCATTAGTATAATATATAAATGAAAATATAAATTTATTGAAGTATTTTGGTTGCAAACTTTACATATGAATTACATGTAAATCACATGTAATTTATATATGATTCACATGTAAATCACAAGTGAATCACATATGAATTACATGTGATTCACATGTAATTTATATGTGATGTAAATCACAAGTGAATCACATATGAATTACATGTGATTCACATGTAAATAACATGTAATTCACATATGATTCACATGTGACTCACATTTTAATCACATGTAATTCATATATGATTCACTTGTGATTCACATGTAAATATGAATTACATGTGATTCACGTGTAAAACACAAGTGAATCACATATGAATTACATGTGATTCACGTGTAAATCACATATGAATTACATGTGATTCACATGTAAATAACAAGTAATTCACATATGAATTATATGTGATTCACATGTAATTCACATATGATTAATTTGTGATTCACATGTAAATTACAAGTGAATTAGCTATGAGTTGCATATGATTCACAAGTTAATCACATATGAATTATATATGATTCACATGTAAATCACATGTATTTCACATATTAATCACATGTAATTCACATGTAAATCACAAGTGAATCACATATCAATTACATGTGATTCACATATCAATTAAATGTGATTCACATGTAAATCACAAGTGAATTATATGTGATTCATATGTAAATCACAAGTGAATCACATATGAATTACCTATATATGCACACATGCATTTTATGTAAGTGTTCTTCGTTAATTATTTTTTAATTTTTTCTTGTGAATTTCACAACTAAATCTTAAAAGATACAATCACATGTGAATATCACATTATATAATCACATGTGAATCTTACATGATATATACATGTGCGTGTTCTTGTATTAATCAATTTTTTTTTATTTTCTTATAGATTTTGAAGAATTTTTGGAAAATATTGAAGATGTGAAAAGTAATAAATCGAAGAAAATATGGAAATCTTGATATGAAGAAATGATAACGTTGTGAATCTTTGTAGTTTTTTTATATTTTATTTTGTATCGAATAAAGTACTTGTATTATGTTTGTAGATTGATTAATAAAAATGAGATTTTTTATAATTACTTATGAATATTATAGTATAAGAAATATGTATATATGCACCTAAAATGTAGATTTTTTTGTTAAAAAAATACAGTTTTGAAAAAAATTGCACTTTTTTTTATAAAAATCGTAGGTTTTTTTTTTTAAATGCAGTTTTTGTGAAAAAAAAATATAGTTTTTTTCTAGAAAAAATACATTTTTTTAAAAAAAAATGTAGTTTTATTAAAAAAAATATTGTTTTTTTTAAAAGGCAGTTTTATTAAAAAAAATATAGTTTTTTAAAAAATATTTTTTTTTCATTTTTTTTTGAAAAATTCATGTTTTTTGAAAAAAAATTAAAAATATCCATTTAAAAAAAATGAAAATTATTTTTTTTAAAAAAAATAATAAATCTGAAATTTTGAGTTATTTTGTTAATTTTTAGACATTTATATTGATATATTAAATAACACAAAAAAATTAAACATTAAATGAAATTGGTAAGATGATGATCATGTCGTTAGCGAATTACTTTTGATCCAACGCTCCACTTTTAGTTCTTGGGTTTTCAGGGAACTTTGAGTACTCAACGGATCTTATATATATATATATATATATATATATATATATATATATATATATATATAGAGAGAGAGAGAGAGAGAGAGAGAGCTTATTGTTTCTTCAAGGAACCAATTTTTTTTTCAATTTCTAGAGCTTATTCTTTATCGAAAAAAAAAATCTAAAAATATCTAAATTCATATATTAACATTGTGAATGTGAAAAATATTTTTCGGATTTACCGTGTGAATCCGGATTCACATTCTGAATTTTCGAAGAGTCACATTGTGAATTTGACGTAAAAAAAATCGAATTTTATATCATTGGAAAAAAGATAAAAAGTTATGTATTTCTGTATTTTTAGTTTTTTTTTTGACAAAAAATAAGTTCTAAAAGTTGAAAAAAAGATTGGTTCCTTGGTTAATTATGGTTCTCTATTGAACCTTACAATATATATATATATATATATATATATATATATATATATATATATATATATATATATATATAGTTAGGTTCCTTGGTTAATTCTGGACCAATCATTTTAGTTATTTTAAGAAAGTAATTAATATCCATTATATCTTCAACATGTAATATGCATTAATTACTTTCTTAAAATAACTAAAATGATTGGTCCATAATCAATCATACATGCACACAATAGATAGTGAAAACAAAATAACCTATATATATATATATATATATATATATATATATATATATATATATATATATATATATATATATATATAAAGGTTGAGAATGGGGGAATCATTCTCAACCACTCATTTATTTTTGCCGCAAAAGCCTCCGTCGTACCAGCAGAAATAGGAAAGGAATAGACATGTGTTTTCCAACAAACATGTTTCCTTAAACTATGCTAATCATTACCTTAATATATACAAAAACATAGTTTTTTCGTTTTTTATTTTTATTTTTAAGAAGCTATTTTTATCGAAAAATGATTTTAAATATACCAAAATTCATGATTTTTTATTCTCTACAAATATACATCCATATTGATATAGTTTTAAGATAAAATAAAAAATTTATTTTTTTTATATTTTCAGCTATCGTTATTCATAAGTGAATAAAAATGAATTAAATTTTTACTACAGTAAATTCGTTATTCAGTTATGAATAAAAACTATGATTATTTATTTTTTTTACAGTTTAAGTATCATTCATATATGAATATAACATATAATAAACATAATATATTCATGTTTAAATATTAGACGATGCATTTAGTTATGAATATTACATAGTATATTCACTTGTGAATATTAGATGGTAGATTCAGTTATGAATATTAGATAATATTTTCATATCTGAAAATTACATAGTATTAAATGGTATATCACATGTGAATATTACATAGTATATTCATTTGTGAATATTAGATGATATATTCACTTATGAATATTACACAGTATATTCACATATGAATATTACAAGGTATTTTCACAAATATATATAATTTTTATATGTTATTCACATATGAATAACATACAGACTTGCATATTTGTTTTTTTTGTTTTAATAATCATATACTGAGAAAACATATTCATATATGAATATAACGTGCTAATTTAGTTCATACATTTCATCAAACAGTTGGAGTGCATACAATTTAACTTTTTTTAAAAATGTTAAAAACATGATATTTTGACTATTTAAATCTACAAAGGAGTAGATTGACAGAGAATTATATAAAAAATTTCAAAAAAAAAAAACGATTTGATATTTTTCTAACCTCAATTTTCAAGTTTTATTTGATAATCGATGTTGAATGAATGATATGAAGTGGATTTTTGTTGATTATCGATGATGTTGATCTAATAACACTGGGAGTATAATTAATTATAGATGTTGAAGATCTGATCGTATACAAGCACAATTAAAGGTTGAATTAAAAGAACCAAAAACGAATTTTTGTTGTTAACTGTTGAATCGTATTGATTATTGACGAAGATCAATGATTGATTAGCATTGGATGATGTTGATGATGGTTTAACTGAAGAAATCTGGATGATTGTTGAAAGTTGGAGAAGAAATTTGGATGATGAACGGTGAATGAGTTTGAACTACAGATACGTATTTGAGATTGAAGGTTGTTCTCATATTTACAAGTTTGTCACCGTATCTTTTTATGCTTGAATAAAATGAGTGGCTGAGAATAATTCTCCCATTCTCAACATTTTTTATTTTCTCAATTGAATCCACCTCTCTCTCTCTCTCTCTCTCTCTCTCTCTCTCTCTATATATATATATATATATATATATATATATATATATATATATATATATATATATATATATATATATATATATTTCTGTTAGATTTTGCAAAGAATGTAAGCGGTGGTCCCCCACAATCAAAATGACTACGACATTTCTGATATTTTTATCTCCAAAGTATTTTTTTTATATTAAATTTGTTTCGACGGAACCACATTTTGACTAAAAACAAAGCAATTGGTTGTTAATAGATTTTACAAAAAGTTAAAACAGTCATTATACACATTTTTTCACGATATAGTTATTTCAGAGTTGAAATATATAAGATTTGAACCTATAAGACAAGACCTATTTCATTTTGAAGTGGTTAAATTTCAAAAAACATCAATATGCTATCATAACGATGGTTCTTAGCAACATATAAGATCTCTATACTTTTATAATTATATTCATTATTCCGTTTTACTCAGTTTTGATGAATTTATCTAACATGATCATAATTAATTAATTTGTTCTTTACTCAAATATATTGTTGTAGACATACTTTTTTCTTTGGAAATGCATAAATAACCATTTAAAGAAATATATCATATTTAAACATAGATTTTGTTCACACATTAGAAGGTTAGGTATCAAGTTGAAACTCTTTAATGGTCCCCTACCATATTTGATGATAAGACAAAATTGTGGCCTTCAATAATTCAGATAGATTTGAATTATATGTACGTTGGGTAAGTTTCATGAATGTCGACCACTCAAAAATGGTAGGTAATAACTAATTCCGCATCATGTGGGGAGGTCGGATATAGTTTCGTGATTAAACCATGTTTTAATGATAACTGGTATATTTGTATGATTGTTGATATTTGATAAAAAAAAAAAATATGTAACATAGGTAAAAAAATGACTAATAGATGAATTTCAAGTTTCAACAAACCCCAGAAAGATTAACATATTTCAATTCAATGATAGAGGTAAGTCGATGTTCAAGTATAACAACCCGTATCATAACTAACAAAAATATAAAATATTAGGCTGAAGAGAGTGGTGACATTTGGTAGCATGTGCCAAAGCACTGCCACGTCATATTTTTTTTACATCTAAACATAATATGATGATATGGAGTGGTGATGTGTTTAAAAGGTAAAAATTTTTTCTTTAATCAATTAAATGTTTATTTTATTTATTTAAATTATATAAACTTTAAAATAGGGTACAACTTGCTAAACCGGAAGTACAGGCATTTAAAGCTGGAATAAACTAAAAGGTCACATGCGACCACCTTTCTTTATCTTTATGCTCTCTTTCTTCTCGTCAAGGTGATAGTGAACCTGAATTAACACATGAGCATAGCGCCCAGATAAGGTGTAGTAGCGAGTTGCCACATAGGCTTGGCGAGGGTTGTGGCGAGGCCACTCCCTTAAGCCTTAGTGGGGTTTCTGATAGAGTAGATGATAGAGAGAGAGAGGGCGACGTCGGAGGCTCGGAGCAACACCACCAAGAAAGTTTGCCTTTCAAAACCTAAAGCTAAATTTCATGTATACATGGGTGGATGTAAAGTATGGCAAGAGTTGCATACCCTTTGGACTTTTACTAAAAGTATTATTGTTTCCATTTAAAAAAGTTAATAGATATCAAGAATTAATGTTGCATTCCCTTGATATAATAGTTGCATATCCTTGTGGTTAAAGAATGATATGACGCAATTAAAGTTCCCCTCTTTCAACGTAAAAAACTCAAGATTTTGAAACATATTATAGTAAGGCAAATAGCGTTCAACATCTATAAATATTGATTTTTTTTAAAGTCTTTCTATTTCAAAACTTTCTCACAAAAGATTAACTAAATTTTATGAATTAAAGTTTCAAAATTCCTACTAAAAAAATCCGATTTTATCAAAAAATTTAATATACAAAAATAAAAATATAGTCGTTAATATCATGGTTGTCAAAATCGCGATCCTAATCGTAGAATTGTATGACCCTACGATCCTAGGTATGAAAAACGAATCGGATCGTATTAGGATAGGATCATTTTGTGTTGTTAGTGATAACTAATATTTTGAAGTTTTTATAACTTTTGAATAAAAAATTAAATGTTTGAAATATTTTTTTATGTTTTAAAATTATAAATTAAAATGATGTTTTATTTTGTAGGATCTTGAGATCCCGATTCCGATGTTACAAGCACAAAAACGACATAGGTAAAAAAATAGCATCCTTACCGTTAAACAATCCTTTTAAAAGATAAAATCTCATAAAGAATAATGACAAATTCTGTTTTGTTCATTGGTTTAAAAAAAAAAGTAATATTTTAATTGATTGTTTAGACTGAAATATTTAAATTATATTGCACCATACTCCTATTAAGTTTTCTAGTAAAATCAACGACTGAATACCCTAATTTTTTTCCCAGATCTACCGCTGCTTGTGTATAGGATAAAAAGTAAAAATACCATAAATTTATTGGGAAGAGCTAATAGACAAAATTACATAAATGGTCCTTGTGGTCCATAAAATTGACCAATTTTATAATGAATTGTTTGTATAGATGGTCTTTATGTTTTAAAAATATTGTAAAAACGATCATTTTAACTAAATTTTAACTACAGGTGTTAACTTTTCCAATTAATTACTTTATGAAATGACATATATGTCATTTCTGTCATAGGACCGTTTATATAATTTGTTTATGCCCTGGGGACCATTTATGTAATTTTGTCTATTTTTTATTATTTTTTTATTTTATTTTATTTATATTTTCTATGAATTAATCTTTTTTTTAATGTTTTGTTCAAATATAATGGTTAGTTTTTTTATATTTTTTTCGCTTACATTTATTGATGTTTTTGTTCAAATAAATTTATTAAATTTTTTTGACATTTTATTCGAGTACATCTATTAATGTTTTTTTTTTTATTATTTTGTTCGAATAATATTTTTGACGTTTTGTTCGAATACATTTTTAATGTTTTTTTTTTCTTTTTCTTTTTATAGAAAAATTTGAGTAATCTAACCGTTTTTTATTGTATTTTATAAAAAAAAAAAACAACCATTTTTTTTAAAATAATCACTTAACAAACAATATATACATTCCCGGTCGTATTATTAAACGTGTCAAATCAGGCTCGGTACTGTGGTCCTTTAGTCCAAGACATCCCTTTCGTACTATGTTTTGGACTTCTCCTGTAACATCCCAACCGTCAGGTATCGTTAATTTTTCCATTTAGATTTCATGTTTAAGGTCTACTCGACAAGTTGACGCTATGACTCGTCGAGTAGCAGCGGGCCAGGACACATCAATAAATTAATGACTCGTCGAGTCGGCATGGGGGACTCGACGAGTAGAAGCTGACAGTGGAAACCCTAAGTTTCAGGGTTTTTGCACCCTATATATTGGACCATTAGCGCCTCCCATTGTCCTCTATCACCCCTTGAGAGCCAGAAACCCTAATTTTCGTGAGTGGGAGCTTGGAGAGTGTTTTGGAGCTTTGAGAAGTGACTTTTGTAAAGTAAACTTGTAGATCAAGAGGCTAGCATCAAGGATTTTGTGTGGATCCAGAGTCTACTTCAGTTTGGGGCACGTCTTGAAGGTAATAAGCTGTTACCTTAACCTCTTTTCTTTTAGAATCGTTCATAGGTGAAAACTGATGGGTTTTGGTCCTAAGAACATCCTATGTGCTCATACAAACCCTAATGCTTGGATCTATGTTTCTCTATTGTACATGCAAGTTATCCAAGATTATAAACCCTAATTCTAGCATACAAGTAATCATATTAACATATAATTAGGTTTAAGATATTACCTTGATTGTTATGTTGCAATAACAATCCCAAATCTCCTTGTATTGACTTTGGAAGGCTTAGAGTCACAAGTGTCACTCCTCTAATGACTTACAAACACCAAGAGCAAATAGAGAAGGTATAAAGAGAGAGGAGAGGTATAAGAATTCGTCCCTAAGATGCATTGGGAAGGTCTGGACGAAATCATGAGCCAAAGGGGGTTTATATAGGTGCAGAGATAGGGTTTCAGTCCTTATCCTTATCTAGTTGCTTGTTTACCAAGCAACCCATAAGATAAACCTTGAATCCTTATCATGGTCGAATTCTAAGGCCCTTATCACCTCAAATTCGTCCAACCTATCCTTAAGATCATCCTTACCTTATTTTGTAACTATCACATAATTACAATTCAGTCCCTCTAGTTTAATTAATTACATTTGACCACAAAATTAATTCTTAATTAATTATTGACCAATATTAATTAAACAAATATGATTTCTCCTTTAATATATTATTCTTATAACATATTAATAAATCATAATAACCTCTCTCTCTATTTATTTCTCCAATCAAGTTGCTTTGGTGAAGGCAACCCAAAAGGACCATGTGTAACGCCCGTAGATCAGGGCTAGTCAATTTAAGGACGATAAGCGTCAAAAATGAGTTTCTGATAGAAGATTATTTAGAATGAATAATCTTAACTAGGTTATAGTATATGTTACAAGGATTCCGTACATATAAAGAACGTCGAAATCCGAAATATAACGAAGAAGTTATGACTTGTCGAAGTTTCGCGACAAAACCGGCACGACGCTGAATGACGTAAAAAGTGAATTTATGTTAGAGCGATATTTAGCCTTAGTGATCTAAATGAAAGTTGTAGAGTTCGTTAAACCGTGAGCGTGCATAAAAAGAACGTCCAAATCTGACTTCGTATGAGGAAGTTATGATTTTTCTAAGTTTCAGCTTAGCAGTATGCAACCCGAATACTCGATTTGAGATCGAGCGGTTTTTAGCCAAAACAATCTAAATGAGAATCGAAGATCTCTTCAATTGTAGTGAAACGATAAAAAGATAGGCGAAAACAGACGTCGGATGAAGAAACTATGAATTTATAACGGAGTTTTCTAGCCCCGGCCTACTAAAAATAATATAATAAAAATAAAGTCAAAATTAGCCAACAGAGTCTAAACGAAAGTTGTAGAGCATAGTCTCACCTACGCGTGGATATAAAGAATGTCGAAAACGGAGCTCGTATGCGAAAGTTACGCAATTTAGAAGTTCGACAAGTCAAATTACGCCCAGTGTAATTTGAGTACGCCCAGCGTACTCAAAGGGGTGCAACTTGTCTGACCAATACTCGAGTGCCACCAGTCGACGCACACAATGATGTCAAAGTACACCCTGCGTAACTCGAGTACGCCCCGCGTACTGAGTACGCCCTGTGTAATTTGAGATTACGCCCCGCGTAATTCCAGACCCTCAGCCTATAAATAGAACTCGAAATCAGCCATTTTCTCTTGTTCAAACTCTTCCTTCTCTTTAGTTTTTGCCTCGTTTTGCATGCCGTTTATACCCCGAAGCCCCGGTAATATTTCCGAGCCCCGAAGCAAGATCCGAAGCCTCGAGGATCCCGAAGAGCGTTATTCCCGAGCCGAAGCGCTGCCCGCGAGGAGCCGGTTTTTGTGAAGATCTTTCAGATCTACGGAGAAACACTACTTCTGCAAGCCGTAGTGCTGCCCGATCATCTTCTGATCAAGTGAGTGTATAGTCACTTTCATCTTACACATAAATATGAAGTATTTTATAAAATACGTGTTATGTGTATGTTTATATATATTGTTGTTTATATGCGTGAGTGCATAGTTACTTTCTTTTAATACATAAATATAAAGTATTAGCTATGAAATACGTGCTATGTGTTATATATTAATTATCTATTTGAGATGGATTTGGAATTGATGTTTTTATACGGGTGTTAAATGATTTAAATTGTGTTTGTATTTATATCTACAAAAATGTTGGGTAGAATATGGGTAGATGGAATAGTTGGTGACGATGCGACTTCGTGCCTATTGAGTAAGCCTTGGTGACGATGCGACTTCGTGCCTATTGAGTAAGACTTGGTGACGATGCGACTTCGTGCCTATTTGATAAACCTTGGTGACGATGTGACTTCGTGCCTTTTGTGTAAACCCAGGTGACTATGAGACGTAGTGCCTATTGTGTAAACCCTGATGACTATGAGACGTAGTGCCAATTGTATGAACCCTGGTGACTATGCGACGTAGTGCCTGTTGTATAAACCGTGGTAGCAAATGGACTGTGTGCCAGTTCCTTAGGTAAACCCTTAGGAATGAATGAAGAAAGTATAATCGATTCTTAGGGTAAAACCTTAATACATAAAGAATATAATGGGGATGGGTATTTGGGTTGATTGTTGATAATTGAATTTAACAAATGTATTATTGTGGGTTGAAAACCCTATATGCTCACCAGGCTCCCAAGCCTGACCCACTCAGTTTTCTTTGTATCACAGGTATCAATACGAAGACATAATTCACTGAGAGAATAAAGGAGATGTAAATCATTAGTGTAAATAAATGTAAGTTCTGTTTATGCTTATGTGTCTGTATCGGAACATGACATCCCGAGATTTTGTTATATAATGAAAATACTTTTCTTTAAAAAATGATTTGATAAATTCTTATCATATTTTTTTATTTTGGGGACAAATTTCGCAACAATTTTCTTTAAACGATTACTCTGATTTTAAAAACAAAGCATAAACAAATCGGTCTTTTCTGGCCATGAAATTGGGGATGTCACACCATGCACCATCGGGTCAAGTACATACCAAAATAGTTATGGACTTAGACACTAATCCAACAGTCTCCCACTTGGATAAGTCTAATAACTATTCTGCGTATGACTTCAGATCCTGATCTGCAATCGTAGCTTTCCAAAGCCGCTGTGAACTCTGATCCTATCAGATACGCGTGTCCTTAGATAAGGGATCATATATTCCTCCATTCTAGATATCGTATGAGATATGATTTCAAATCATTCTCTTTGTACTATATCTCGATTCCCGATTTATGACAACTGACTAATTGAACAAATCAAATTAGCCCTAGCCCGGCCAAGCATTTATGTTTGTCATCACTAAATCATCGAGGGGCCCAAAGATATCGCTTTTATCCTTCTTTGGATAAAAGGAACGGATAAACTTTGATACAATGCTTGCTTGCACTCACTTACCGAATTACACACAACAATATGTTTTATAACACCAAGTTACTAGTGCGTTTACATATTATCAATGTGCAACCGATTTGCAAGATACAACTCACACATCTCGGTTTCAAGAATATAAGATGTTATCGTCTCACCAATTACTCGTGATACAATTCATGGAGTGATCCAAGTGAGCGTGGGTTTAATCCAATGCTCAAATCACATTCATAAGCACTCATGAACGTTGCAGCAAACATTTGCTTATGTCTAATGCTCTTTAGACAATCCACACACCAATTCACGAAAGTCTTCATTCATATCTACTTCCAACATATGAACGACTGTGGCCTGTTCGAATAATTCGATTATTCTTAATAAACTCAATTATTCTGGAAGTCAAAACATGCAAATGTGAAACACAAGAATAATACTAATCCCATATGGCCTCAAACCTTTGAGTATAAATAAAACACCTTTTATTTATCACCATATTGATTACTCATTATTTGTCGTTTCGGGTAATCAACTTCTTACTTGAATTACAACACTTGTCCCATGCTCCTAGCATGCACACAATGTTTACCTATGGTTCTTACTTTGTGAAATAGATCACATTGAACACGTTTCCAATCATTCTCATTTCACAACTCCAAATCCTTTTCATAAGTGAAAGAATATCAAATTCTTGCTACTTGTAGAATATGCTAGATTCTAACATTTTATGCAATGATCCTTTTGTGATTTCACTGCACCAAAGTCACAAAGACTATTGCCAATGATATTACAAAGTCCTCTATCGAAGATTGTTACAAGACAATTCCTTAGATATGATGTCTCTCACTCAAAGTACACTCCTTTGAACATCCTTTTGCATAAAGGTTTCTAATCTAGACATAGATTTTCAATATTCAATTCCCCATATGGACACGTTTCCATATTTTCCATATGACAACTCATTCTTAATAGAATCTTTTCTGTTCATAATAATTTCGATATTGTCCATCCAATACCATGCTTCCAACTACTCACAAGCAACCAATCCTCGTCGAACTTTGGATTGTCCTTTGATAGTTGTTTAATTATTTTAGTCAAAACCGATTCTAGTCCTTTTTCCCTCTAAATGCGCTAGACATTTGGAAAATTTTAGAATGGTCAAACATTAAAGCATTTGCAATCGATCCTATACCCGAAGCGTATGGGACATGACACAAAATGTTTTATTTGCTATGTTCTCAAAATTCGAATTGTGAAAAGGAATGTCGTAATCATAATCGAAATTTTAAGAGCACACTATGTACCCTTGACTAAATTTATTAACATTTCTCAACCTAAACCTTTAGATTTGAATGAAGCATAATATTCTTTCCCTTAATTATAGCAAAACAACTATTCCTTCCTTACAACTTTGCAAAGAATGACTCTTGTTTTCTATAATTAATATTGCCAACTTGCAATACGTGCCTTAATAATCATACAATCATAACTTTTATTCTCCCACTATCATGATGATTATTATAAGCATAACACTTATGCTCCCACTAGCTTCGACATGTATTCATAAACATCTTAACTTTCAGAAAAACAATGCTTATTGAATTTCTTAAGTTCATGTTCCTAATACTTAGTGCTTTGATAATCTTTTATCTAGGCTTCTTGAACTTATACACCTTTGCCTTAGATAGTTCATATGTGTGTGTAAACAATTGCCAAACCTCACAATTGAAATTATGGAAAGGGATACCGTAACCATAATCGAATTCGAGAATGCAATTTTACGATCACTATCTTCTTAAAATCTTTCTTAGTGAAAGCATTTCCTCACAATCATTTTCACGAAGGAGGAAATCTTATGACACTTAGATTTAAATGGTGTATATGTTCCTATCCATGTGAATTTGTTAAAACCAAAGTTTACGACAAATTCAAACTCAAATGGACCGAACTTTCTTAATCTTAATTTCTTGCCTTATGGTAGCACAGCTGCCCACCATGTCTTCCAAGTAGTTAAGCAGATCACCCTTTCCTATCAATGTACCTTTCATTGATTAAGGTGCTTTGCCTTTTATGCGTTCAAAATGAGAACTCATAGAACTCACATGCATAATTAACTCGATTGGATTGGCACGGAAACAAAATAATGTCATCACGATAGGTTGTAAACCTCAACTCGTGTGCTAGTGATGATCGATAAGGTTCATTTGATTTGTTCCTGAAACCTTTCAAGACTATTAAGACTCCCACTGACTCCTTGACATATAAGACTCTCTTGTCAATAACCATTTCTTGACAAACAGATATTCAAGAGTTAGTGTAGCTTTTATCAAAACACTTCATAAATTGGTCCTAGTTGGTCTTTGTCTTATTCAAGACATCACAACTTTCCACATTTAATGAATGTTATAAACCTTCTTTATTCTTGTCACTTATAGCCACAATCTTAATTTTAAGATTTGTTTTTGGAACGAAGTACGATTGATCTTTTGATTTAACCACTTCTTCAATTCTTGATTCCTCTTCTTAAACATACAATTGTACTAAGACTCACTTAGAGGATCAATTGAGATATGGTTCTTTATCATTAAGACCTATCATAAAGCATAAAAGGTACTCTCCCTTCTTCTTAGAATGGAGAACCTATTATCTTTCTGCCTACTTGATTCTTCTTATTTGTTTTACTATTGATTTAAACCTTTTTCATCAATTCACAATTACACTTAATCTTATAAGTATAATCACAGTTACTAAACCTTTAGTAAATCATGACGAATATCTTTGTTACTCTTATGGTGGACTTGATCAACACACAACTTTGTGTGCTCGATCTCATAGTCCTTCACTTTGTCAACGAATTATTCTAATTTCCAAATATGAAACTTCTCATTCATCATGCAACCAAGTTGCGTGATTCCAAATTTCTGTCCAATTGAAATTTGGGCGATGAGAAACTCTCCCTATTCGGTAAACTCTCGACTTTCCATAACATAATAAGAACCAAATCCATTATAGAAACATTCAAACATCAATTTTTCATATACGCCATTGCAAGGATAAATAAATAAAATAAAATCAAAATTTATTTTATTGCGGAAAAATTTGTCCTTACAATGCAATTCATTGAAAAACTATGCTAATAAATCTTTCTTAGCAATCTAATTCTAACTCTAAGTAGTAGCTCAAGAATCTAATCTTCGAGAAATGCGATCGAAATCCATTCCTTCACGGTTAGATTTTGCTCACTTCTTCCCTTAAGCTTCCTCTCTTTTCTTCGATCCTACAAAACATCAATTGTAATCTCATCACATTATGTATTAAGAATCTAGAATAGAAGCTTAAAAGAGTTAGTCAATGGATTTTACTTAAAGCAGAGCCATACGTTTTGACTCTCCCATCTCTTAGATCTCTTAGGTAAATAGGGCAACTTCGTCTCCAATGCCCCTTCTCTTGGCAATAAAATCAAATTGACTCTTTTGGAACAGAACATGGAACTACTTCAAACATTGTCTTTCTCTTATGATCAAACTTTTCGATCATAGCATGTCTTTCGTTGCCATTCTCTTTATCCATAGAGGTCTTGAAGGCAGATTCACCAATCAACTTTGCTTTTCTATTGCGCCAAACCATTGCTGATTCAGCAGCAACAAGCATATAGGTGAGATCTATAAGGGTCACGTCGCGGTTCATCATATAGTACTCTCTTACGAACTCACTATATGAGCTAGGAAGTGACTGAAGAACCCAATCAACAGCCGGCCATTTCCTCACAGACAACGGATCCCAACATTCTTAACCTATCAATGTGTGACTTCATCCCTAGGACGTGTACACACACCGACTTTCCTTCTTTATGTTTACTTGCCAAAAGGGATTGAGTGATCTTGAACTTTTCAAGCCTTTGAACTTGTGGGTTAGGGAGAATAATTTGAGGAGGAGGAGGAAGTGAAGTATGATCTCTTGTTCCTTGATCGAATCGTGGAATATCATCTTCATGTGGAATGCTTGTTCCACGGGATTTGGGAAGACCATAGTTGTCGAACTTTGACATCTACGAAACGGGAGAAAACGAATTCAAGTTAGTTGATTGATTGAGTCCTTAGTAAATCACCCAAATGAGATACTAAGGCTAGGACCCAACACAATATTCTACAACTCGGGAGAGGGATGCCGTAACCCAAATTGCAGAACATTTGAAGGTAAGTGAATGACGATTCACTAATTTCCACCATGAAAAACGAAAAAGAAATTTAGGTTTTAAATCTATGAAAACTCCTAGATCCTAAGAACATCCTATGTGCTCATACAAACCCTAATGCTTGGATCTATGTTTCTCTATTGTACATGCAAGTTATCCAAGACTATAAACCCTAATTCTAGCATACAAGTAATCATATTAACATATAATTAGGTTTAAGATATTACCTTGATTGTTATGTTGCAATAACAATCCCAAATCTCCTTGTATTGACTTTGGAAGGCTTAGAGTCACAAGTGTCACTCCTCTAATGACTTACAAACACCAAGAGAAAATGGAGAAGGTATAAAGAGAGAGGAGAGGTATAAGAATTCGTCCCTAAGATGCCTTAGGAAGGTCTGGACGAAATCATGAGCCAAAGGGGGTTTATATAGGTGCAGAGATAGGGTTTCAGTCCTTATCCTTATCTAGTTGCTTGCTTACCAAGCAACCCATAAGATAAGCCTTGAATCCTTATCATGGTCGAATTCTAAGGCCCTTATCACCTCAAATTCGTCCAACCTATCCTTAAGATAATCCTTACCTTATTTTGTAACTATCACATAATTACAATTCAGTCCCTCTAGTTTAATTAATTACATTTGACCACAAAATTAATTCTTAATTAATTATTGACCAATATTAATTAAACAAATATGATTTCTCCTTTAATATATTATTCTTATAACATATTAATAAATCATAATAACCTCTCTCTTTCTATTTATTTCTCCAATCAAGTTGCTTTGGTGAAAGCAACCCAAAAGGACCATGCACCATCGGGTCAAGTACATACCAAAATAGTTATGGACTTAGATACTAATCCAACAAAAACTAGGGCTTCCTTTAGTTATTCATAAAGGGATTTTGGTATGGGAGCTAGATCTGAAGTTGAAACTTCAGATCTGAACCTCTTTTGGGTCCTAAGTCCTTAAAGTTTCCAGCTCTTGCAAGGATGAGACTCTCCTAAGGTGTAAAGTTCCATTAGAAGCTTAGATTGGTCATTTAGAGCTTTTAGGGCCTTACATGCGTGTAAAGTTTGCAACTTTACGTGAGAAACAGGCCTTGGAAGCTTGGATCTGTAATCTGAAACCTTGGCATGGCTTAAAAAGTGTCTGCATGGAAGAAGGTCTGCAAGGACTCAGCGAGTTGCATAGCCAACTAGGCGAGTCATATGAAGATGGTCATGAACTCATCGAGTTGATGAACAAACTCGGCGAGTCCATTGATGATTGCCTTGAACTTGACGAGTCGTTCGAAGACTCGGCTAGTAGGCTAGGGTTTCTCCTAATTCTTGGACAAGTATGAACTCGGCGAGTTTAAAGGGAACTCGACGAGCCAATCTCGAATTTCACGACTTCTCGAATTCAGGAAGGACTCGACGAGTCGGTGAACTACACTCGACAATTTAAGTCAACATGGACTATTGAATTTGACTGTGGACTTTGACTTTGACCAAGAGTTGACCAATTGACCTCTGAGGGTATTCTGGTAATTTGGAGATTCATAAAAGGGTTTTATGGTAACTATAGGTGGTAGAGTTCGTGTTGGTGATTCGGGAGTTGAGCTTTCTAGTTTCGGACGACGGTTGCTAGGTGAGTTATCCTCAGTATACTAAGGGGTCTAAGGCACCAAGGCCGGCCCATTGGATGTGTTATCCTAGCAGTAGTTATGTTGAGTACGAGTTAGTTTTGCATGCTAGTGGTTATGCCAGTTAGGTAGATCTGTAGGACTGCCTATGATGTTATATGATGATTGCATGCTTGATAGTTATGTTATATGTTGATATGATGGGTGGGATGGGTTGGGGTTGTATTGCTTCGTGCGGTAGCCAACAAACCCTGGAGTATTCCAGATATGAGATGAGGCCCCGTTAGGCATTCCAGACTCACACTGAGGACTCGGAAGCATTCCAGATACGAGCTGAGGGCCCGATGGTATTCAAGACTCGTACTGAGGGCTCGATGGTATTCCAGATACGATCTGAGGGCCCGGTAGGTATTCCAGATACGATCTGAGGGCCCGGTAGGCATTCCAGACTCATACTGAGGGCCTAGGGGGTAATCCAGCTTGTAAAGTTGTGGACCCATTGCATGCAGTTTCAGTTTGTTATTATATGTTTATGTGGATTGTATGTGTATCGGTATTTTGGGGGAACTCACTAAGCTCTCGGGCTTACAGTTTCAGTTTATTGTTTCAGGTACATCAGCAGATCGCGGCAAGGCGAATGCGTGATCGTACAGCTCCTCATTTTTTTTCTATGTTTCCGGGAAAACTCTGATATTATACATTTTGAAAACCAAGTTGCAATGATTTTTAATGGTTGAAATGTTTTTAGAAGTTTAAATTGGTTTAGATTTTTGGGGTGTTACATCTCCGTTCCAGACTACTCCAACTTTGCAAAATGTCTTTTACCGGTGAAGAGCTCCAACATTTATGGACATGTGTCAATTGTTTGTATGATTATACGTGATTATATGTTCAAAATAAAGTTGTAGTGTTTCTTGTATGATTATATATGATTATTTAAAAATAATTCGTTTTTGCTTCGATTTCGATGGTTAACTATGATTAATTGGAATTAATCACATATAATTATAAAAATTTGAAGCAAAACGAATTATTTTCAATCCATACTACTATAAAAAATAATTCTAATTAATCAAAATTAACCTTCGAAACCGAATAAAAACAAATTATTTCTAATTAATCACATATAATCATATAAAAAACTTCAATGTTATTTTGAACATATAATCATACAAAAAATTAACACATACCAACAAATGTTGGAGCTTTTCATGGGTAAAAGACATTTTTCGAACTTAAAGTAGCCCAGAACAGAAAAATTAAAACATAATACGGAATGAGGGTTTTTGACAAGGGGCCATGATATTGGGTCAGATCTAACCCATTTAATAACATGACCTCGAATGTATGAATTCCAGACTAAGTATTTATTTTTATTTTTTTTTAAAAAGTGGTTATTTTTAAAAAATATTACATTACAATAATGTTTATATTACTAATTTCCCTATAAAAAACAAAACGTAAAAAAATATATTAAAAATGTTAAAAATGTATTCGAACAAGACATCAAAAAAGTTTATTCAAACAAAACATAAAAAGAAAAAACAGTAATACATGTATTCGGATAAAACGTCAAAAAATTTAAGAAATATATTTGAACAAAAAAGTCAAAAAAATATAAGCAGAAAAAAATAAAAAATTTAACATTATATTCAAAAAAATGTCAAAAAAAATTAATTCATAAAAAATATAAATATATAAAATATAAAGATAATAAATAATAGATAAAATTACATAAATGGTCCCTATGATTTGAACAAATTACATAAACGGTCCCTATGACAGAAAAGATAAATGTATCATTTTACAAAGGACGAAAAGTTTAACACCATTATTCAAAATGACCATATTTCTAATATTTTGAATCAACAAGGACCATCTGCAAACAATTCGTTATAAAGACTACAATTGATATGTCCTGTCAACCACAAGGAACATTTATGTAATTTTGTCGAGTTAATATGATCAGAAGATTTGCTTTTGCCGACTACCTTGCTAATTTGCTGTTTATTGTTGCTTTTATGGATGCTTTGTGATTAAAAAAAGCAAAGGATTTAAGCGGTAAAATAAAAAACTAAGGACACAATTACACAAATGATGATGATAGTGGCATTAAAAGCTATTATTTTATTAGATAGTATAAGTAGATATAGATACAAATATAAATATAAATTTTTATAATATTACCAAACGTTAAATTATAATAAGTTACCTTGCTCCAAACAAATCCAAAATATGTATAAAAATGGTAGTTACTTACCTTAAAAAATGATTTTGTCCGGAAAATAAATAACTTTGAATATACAATATTGTAAATATTTAACTATATGCATTTCGATATAGAGATATTTTTCGTCTGTAAATAAAATTTTATATAAATAAAAGTTGTGTTTTTTAGTTGTGTTATATAAGCAAATGACTATTTTATCGTTATTTTACTAGGAAAAAACATCATAAATGGTCCATGTGGTTACCCAAAATCTGAAGTTTAGTCCCCGTGGTTTATAAACGTCATAGATGGTCTCTGTGCTTCCAAAACTTTTGACGATTGGTCATTATTGCTAACTCCGTTAAGTTTTGTCCGTTAACCGAAATGTATTTTTTTTCATTTCATTACCACAGGGACCATTTATGATGTTTTCTATTATTTTTTTTTAAATAAAAATAATTATTTAATATGTAAAAGGTCTCTCTCTCTCTCTCTCTCTCTCTCTCTCTCTCTCTCTCTCTCTCTCTCTCTCTCTCTCTCTCTCTCTCTCTCTCTCATTTTGTCTTCTTGGAAATTAAAAAACTCATACTTACATATGCATCTTAAAATAGACACATAAAATCCAACAATTGCAAATGCATCATATGAAATCTAGTGAAGAAGAAAGGGATTAAATACCACCCCATGCTACCCCCATCATCCTCTTTTTCTCATTCGATGTCACCTCCCCCATTTCTTTCTAAGCCCAGATCGATGTGTATCACTTTCATCTTCTGAAATCAAACCGTTCTTAAATTTTTCATTTCAGGTAAATCGATAATATATTCTCTTTCTAGATCCGACTTCGATAGGTAGTGGTGTGAGGTAGTGGTGTGACAGAGAGAAACAGAGGGAGTCAAGGTGGCCTGGAAGGTGTTGATTCTTTATTCAGATATGTCGTCACCATAAGAGAGCACCGAAATTTGTAGAAATCATAGAAATTAAGATGAAATTGTTTCTACGCATTGACCCAAGATGAACGCGTAGATCGTATACTGAATTTGGGGCGACAACATGTAGACTGTATAACTCCCGACACCATTCTTCATCTTAGAAGTTAGGGTGAAGAAAAACCCAACTTCTGTCTCGGTACTGGGAGGAAGAAAAAACACAGCTTGTATATGTGTCAATCGGCACCTCCATTTCTTGATTTGTCCATCGAGTCCGAACCTTTCAAATTTAGGGTTCACCGAGTTCAAGCTTTCTTGATTTTGGGTTCATCAAGCTTGTATATGTGTCAATCGGCACCCACTGTTATCCTCAATATTTGGACTCACCGTGTATATCTTTCATATCAATAGTTGGATATAGATACAAAGTAGAAGAAGAATACGATGATGATGTATAAGAAAATGTTGATGCTGAATTTGGGTGTGATTGAATTAGATCTAGATACAGATTTCTAGATTTTTTTAGGTTTTGCAAAACCATTTTTAATCAAGTTACAAGGTGGGTATAGATTTGAGATTTGGGGGATCTTTATGAAGAGAGAGAGAGAGAGATAATACATATATTTTTTTAAATAAAATAAAGTAAATGACGAAAATGCCCTCAAATATAATAATAAAATAATAGTTAACGGCCAAAGCTAACGGAGTTAGCAAAAATGACCAATCGTCAAAAGTTTTGGAAGCACAGGGACCATCTATGACGTTTTTAAACCACGAGAACTAAACTTCAGATTTTGAATAACCACAAGGACCATTTATGATGTTTTTTCTTTTACTAGCCATAAGATGAGATACTCCTGGTATCCAATTCTATCCAATTTTGTACTTAGTGCCAGCAGCATACACCGCCCCATGTGAAGGTATGGTTCAGCAGCACTGTACATCGGCAAAGGTATGCAGCCAACTTTTCCATTGGGTTGTGTTGGCAGGCTCAATCTTTCTTCTCTCTTTTACCTACCATCAACACCACCGATTCATGACCAATTGAAGCATACATCATTTACAAACAAAACTCCCCTCAACAGTGAAGGTGAAACCTCAACAAATCGACAACATCCAAACCCAAATCAACGTTCTAAAGAATACCCTAAAACCCAAAATCGAATTACCTTTTCAAATTTCAACTAACCTATCAACAACTAGATCTACCTATCGAGCAGAAGGGAGTGCAACAGACTCATGAAACGACAAGTAAGGATCGCCACCATGATCAAGTAATCCCATATTCAACGAAGAATGAAAAGATGTCCGTGAAATTTCATCAGAACTACCTCCCTCTCCACCCTTCTCTATTGCAATCGCATCTTGAATCTCCTTAATAACTTCAGACATTGAAGGTCTCGTGTTTGCGTGAGGTTGGACACACATCAACGCTTTCTCTGCTATCTTCCACATCGATTGGATATCATAATCGTCTCCTAAACACGGATCAATTATCCCTTGAATGTCCCCGTTCTCTATATGAAACTTCGCCTGCAAAAAACCAACCCTAATTACCTCTCATGGATTCAACCATTTTTTTTTTCTTTTGTTTTTCACTTAAGAGCCTTACCCACTGCACAATGTTGCGGCAATTTATACCAAAGCTTTCGTTAGAAATGGCTTCTTTACCAGAAACCAGCTCAAGAAGAATAACTCCAAAACTGTAGATATCGCTTTTTTCTGTCAAATGATTCGAGATATAATATCTACAAATCACAAGTAAAGATGAAGATGAGAATCAACAAAATTATTCAAGAAATAAGAAATTAAATCGAACATTGACTTACTCAGGATCAAGATACCCAAGAGTGCCTCGAACTATGCTTGATACATGTGAAGTTCCATCAACTGCAAGTTTTGAGAGACCAAAATCTGAAACTTTGGCTTTCATGTTGTGATCAAGAAGAATGTTGCTTGTTTTCAAGTCTCTATGGATAATGGAAGGGACACAACCAGTATGAAGGTACTCGATTCCTAAAACAAAAACAAGATATATCATATATCAGTAAGAAAGGTTAAGTGCAAGAAATATCATCTCCTCTTAATAAGAAAAACAAACCTTTGGCAGATTCTTGAGCAATCTCCAGTCGCTTGATCCATCTGATTCTTTGTTCTTTTGCTAAAGGTCCTAATTTGTACACAGCCCATTGTTAATCAATGCCAAAAAGACTCAAAAAGACAAATGAGTCAAAACCAAAAGAGCAATCTGATGAGGTAGATTCAGAACTTACCATAAAGATGTTCTTTGAGAGTTCCATTATGCATGAATTCATAAACAAGAATATCCATCCCTTCTTCTTGGCAAAACCCATAGAATTTTACCAAGTTTCTATGATGTATTCTTGACAGAAGACTCACCTTCATAAATTGAATTCAAAAATATTTACGTCTATTGATTAAAAAAAAAAGAAAGAAACAAGATTTGTTGATAAAAAGTTAACCTCATTTGCAAATTCCTTCTTTCCTTGATGAATGTTGTTATTTCCAAGAAGCTTGACTGCAATCTCCTTTCCATCATTCAACTTACCATAATATACAGTTCCAAATCCACCAGATCCAAGTTTCTTCTCAAAATCCTTTGTTGCAATTCGAATTTCAGATAGTGTAAAACATCGGGCACCTTCTGAAGTTGTTGTTGTTGTTGTGTTCATAGAAGAAACATGCATGATGTGTTTAGGCTCTAACAAACAAAAAAAAAAGGACAATTAAATAAAAAATTATCATGAGACTATGAATCCTAAAATTGCAAAACTTACAGTAAAAAAAAATACTACCTTTCTTGTGATCTTTCTTCCCTTTGCGAATAAGCAGGCATGAGATTATGAACCCTAAAATTAAAACAGCAGCCCCAACCAGTAATCCAAAGATAATGTATACAATATTTCTTCCGTCATTACTTTGTTTATGAAGATTTTTGTTTCCAGTGTAGCTGATAAATCCAAAATCCACAAATAACAACTTAAAGATTAATGAGAATCTGAATCGTATATATTTTTAAAGTAAATGAAAAAAATAAATAAATAAACCAACTTTAAGACTATGTTCTTGTTCAGAAGACCAGGTGGCACGGATCCAGATAACAAGTTATTCTGCACATACCTGCATAGTGCATAGATTGACTTGTTGAAGTCAAACGTTGACTTTTCCATTTTTAAAGTCAAAATGAAAATAGAGTACTTACAGTTTACTTAAATTAGGTAAGTTTGCTAAAGAGGAAGGTAGATGACCAGTCAACCGATTGTTTTCAAGATGTCTGGATAAAAGTCTTATCAGATATGAATATGATCACAAATTATAGAATAACAATTAACAAGAGAATAAGTAAAAAGTTATTTTACATGATTTTTAAATTCGGGCATCCTGTAAAATCAGGGATTTGACCAGTCAACGCATTCCCATCAAGCCACCTATTGCAAGGAAAACGTATTTTAGACTATTTATTATTATGTACATATAATAATGTAACAAGAATAAGTAATTTTGGTTATGTACTAATTATGTATATGATAATATACACTTACAGTTCTTCTAAGCCGGTCAACTTGGTCAAATCCAAAGGGATGCTTCCACTCATGTTCTTATTAGACAATTTTCTGCATTGAAGGGTAGAATAGTCAATGCAAAGCATCAACATGATATATAAAGTTTCAAATTTGAAAAACTTACACCGATATAACCTTGGATTGAGGATCGGAATCACACTCCAACCATGACCATGGAACCGGTAAGCACGGATCACCACCTTCTTGGGCCCACTCTAACGACTTGTAAACAGATACTATACTCGCAACCACACCCCCTGAAACATCATGAAAAAGACTATAATACCCTTATATTGTTTACAAGAAAAAGGAGGGTAGAAATAGAATATTACATACCATCAAAAGAAGCATCAGCTATTTCCAGATATCTACTGATTTCAATCGCATTAAGAAGAGGGCCTTCAGTAGAATCAGATGTCTTCCCGAATCTAAAGGATAAAACAAAAGGAAGTGAAATGTTATAAAATCCGGGTTCATATAAACGGTATTTCCCCTGAGCATTTTCTTGGATGTTGACAATGGCTTTACTGATATCCGGAGCTCCGGGAAGAATTAGCCGGAATTTACGGGTTTTATTCTGATTTAAATCTTCAATTTCAGCAAAATAAGTGTAAGCCCAACCAAAACCCGGGAACCCGTCCAAATTCAATCGGTAAGTTAATGACCCGTTTCGACCCACTACAGCTGTCTGCATGACTTTCTGAGGGGGTAATTCGTCTTTTCCGACATCAATCGGTAATTTAGTGGAAACTTTTTGGGTCCCGGAAGCCACGTCGACAAGGTAATTTGCTTTTTTAACCAAATCCGATTGCCAAATTCTATCAAACGGGTCATCCGGGTACCTTACCGGATCTTCATTTTCTGCCCCGAAATTGATTCTAGCAGAAACACTTAGAAAAAATTGGTTCTCGAATGGCGTAAGGTAAATGGAGCCATTGAATTGTCGAAGCTCGAGTGTTGAGATGAAAGGAAGACCTGTTTTGGAATTGGATAAACAGATACTGATTGTAGGATCGGAAGCTAAAAAGATGAGTTCTTGAGATTCTATTGTGTTAGCGTCTGAGATGACGATTGTTGACCAGTGAGTGGGGCCCAGTGAGATGTCGAATTTAGGGTATACGTTGTTGTTATCGAAATTACCATATAAGAATGTAGCTCTTATGAGGTATCGAGTCCTGGTTTTCACGTTAAGTGAGTAGCAGTATTTCCGGTTATCCGCCGGAAAATATCGGAGTGTTTGATATTGTCGTCTGTTTTCGTTTTCGATGGAGATTTTAGTCGTTGTTCCGTATTTGATTTCATCGTCGGGAGTCCACTCCAGTCCGAGGTTGTCTGTGTGGTTCTTGTCGCCACCGCAATCTAGACTTATAAAACCTGCTACACGTAAGTAAAACAAGATTAATTATGCATCTTTCTTGATTCAAGATTCATGTTCATCCAAAAAGAATAAAGTTTAAGAACCCTAAAAACATGTTAATCGATGTTTAAGAAAAGTGATCATCGAATCAAGAAAACAGAGGATTTATCTAGAAAACAGTCAAATCAAGAAAAGTAAAATACATAGATAACATAAATAAGAATAATATGGAAGGAAAAAGGTGAACCTGGCATCTGGGATTTGGTGAACTCCATGAAACTGTGAAGAAGAAGAAGAATCGAGATGAACAAGAAACGATTAAACCCCATTCGGGTTCTATTCTATAATCTATATCTGCAAACGAGGTGGAAAATTGGGTTTAATAGAAGATCAAATCACAAAAACCACATGAAAAAGTGGCTGCATTTTGAATGAAAATATGGAAAAGATTGAATCTTTTAAACCCTAGAAACAAAAAGAAATTCTTCCCCTTTCTTTAAAGTTGAACAAGTTTTAGTTTAGTGGAAAAAGCGAAAAGAAACTGATGATTTTTACTTTTTAGGGGAATAATAACGTGGAGTGAACTGAGTATGAACAAGGAGAATGATTCTGGAAGAAGGTTGTGTTTAGTGTTTACCATTAGCAAGAAACAGGCGGGGCCTACTGGAATGTGCAAGCACTTCAGTTGGAGTTTAGGCTGGCTTATCTTTAATAATTTCACTTGTTATGATCATTTCGTCTAAAAAATCAAACGCCTTTTTAGTCGTTTTGATAATGATTATATGATATTTTTTAGGGTAGACTATAAACTTCATCATATCATATGGTATACTTAAGTTAGATATTCAGTTAAAAAAAAAATCGCAATTTCAGTTTCAAATTTTGCAATCTCAGTCACATATATGTTTTTTTTGGATCAAAATTA
The DNA here is from genome assembly GCF_051521515.1 of Lactuca serriola. Lineage (NCBI taxonomy): Eukaryota > Viridiplantae > Streptophyta > Magnoliopsida > Asterales > Asteraceae > Lactuca > Lactuca serriola. The sequence continues at coordinate 205,425,036 of NC_136409.1, forward strand.
ATGATTTTTCTTTTTGTTTGAATTTATGATTAAATCTTTAACTATTTGAGATTGCATTTAATCAAATGATATGTGCATGTTTTAGAAAAATGACATACCCGAGTTTTTATACCTTTTTTTTTTATCATGTTTGAAAAGGACGGAAAACAATATTTAAAACATCAAATAAGATTTTAGAAATAATAAAAATCAGATCTAAAACATATTTACCCCATATTAAAACCATTTTATTCAAAAAAAAAAAAATCAAACATTAGTTTTCTCTTTCAAGAATGAAATTATGTAAAGCATAGTTGTAAAATCACGAGTCAAGAAAAATGATGAAGGTGCAGAAAATAAAAGAATCAAGTCTGCCTCCAAGACTCCAAGTTGAAAGAACTAAACACCAAAATCATGCATATCACCAAAATCACCAGTCTACCACATATTTTTTGTCTATCCAACCTTAAAAGTGTGTAAAATAACTTGCTCAAAAAAATAAGGAGAAAAGTAAATAATAATAATAATAATAATAATAATAATAATAATAATAATAATAATAATAATAATGTGAGTGTAACCTAAATTGTTCGAAATAAATAATATATTCCATCAAATTAACCTTGGAAGACCAAATTGTTATCAAATACTGTAGTATTTTAGATTAAGAATGCAAAATTTGAATTTTTTGAACTTTGCTCGTAGCAATGGAAATTTTTTGACTAAATTTTCAAGTTTAACATTAAATTGTTTGGTTTTTACATACTAGATGCTTAAAATCCCAATTTGAAGAAACTAACAACAAAACAAAAATTAAGTTGGACCGAAAACGATAGCAAATAGAATACCGAACAATCAATCTAGAAACAATAGCCACCATACGAATTTATGTGGTTCCACTAATGATGTGATAGTGAATAATTGTGAGATATGCCTATTAAGACATCTTCTTTTCAACATATGAATATGTTCATTTATAAATATTGTCGACGTATGTATATTAAGACATCTTATTTTCAACATACGTATATGTTCGTTCATGAATACTTATAATATTATGCCTATTAAGGCATCTCACTATGTGATTTATGCTCATTTTTTAATACTTGTCAATATTGTTGTGAGGTGGGTGGTGTTCTTCAAGACCCAAGATCGCAAAAGAAGAAATAGGATACACTTAAATGTGTGTGAGCTATGGAAGGAAAAAGGGCCCTTCAACTATTGTTTGATGTATGTTTTGGTAAAATTCTTACTAGTTTTCACATTGTACTTTGTCATTTTTAGTTTAAGAAACCAATTTTCCATAATGCGATGCGAAAGCATCCTATAAAGCTACTACATTCGTATTTCTAATTTGCCATTATTAACTTTGAAATATATTTGTGTTCGAGTTGCCATTAAACCAAAAATAAAGACACCTAAGTAAGAATGAGTTATAAGATGGCATGATGCGATAACATATTTTGCCAATAACGATTTTCTAATGGTGTCTATAACTTTACAATTGGCCAAATGTAAAATACATGAGTAATTTTTTCTTTTTTGGTATATTAAAATTTTAAGCGATTTTATGGCAATTTTCAAGAAATACAGAATTTTCTTTTAGTATAAAGATGAAAAAGTTAATAAAAGATACCGAATTCAAAGACTACATGACATGTTCAATCATTTTCTTAAACAAGTATCGAAACCTCAACCTTATATCATTGGAACCGAAACTCCAAATGTGCAATTACCAATTACCAATGTAGTTTTAGCATAGAGCCCAAGAAACAAACGACATTAAAGAGCCTTGTAGTTTGTACATAAAGTTGCAGAAACATATTGGTATAAAACCATTGGTTTTTTTTTTTTTTTTTAAATAACTAGTGGTTAATTGAATTTATAGAAAATGTGTTCCTTTTGTACACATGATGTAAACGTTACACATTTAATAACCATGATATTTCCCCATCCACCAGAGATCCTACACGTACAAATACATGGTACAATGAAAACAGCCTTGTCATGTTACATGAAAATTAGTACATCATGTGTTTTCATGTTGTAACTTATAAGTTGCAGCATGCAGGTGTTTGTACATTTAATCTTGAAACCCTACCATTGAATTGGTGAAAAACAAAATGTACATTCCAAACCCACAAGGACAAACAGTTATACATCGACTTGTACAATGTAGTATGTACGATGTTACCACCCCCAGGGACATTTTTGACTTTTCATATCAAATCAAAATCAATGTTAAACAATTCAAGCTGATGTTACCGATTACCACAACACTTTATTCAAAAAGACTTGTACCCCCTAATCAATGTGCAAAGCTTTTCAAGAATATGTCAAACTAACTAACTGCCTAATTATGTTTTTATACGCTGTGTCTGCTTGTACCTTTAGCTCCTAAAGTAGTACTCACCTGTACCACTTCTAATTGATGGATTGTAGTGATGGTAAGTCAGAAATGGAACAGCAGTTGATGATGCTGAGGATGATGATGATGATGATGAAGCATTGTTTGTTGAATTACCGAATCCTGATGATGCTGCAGCAAAGAGATGAGGACCTTGAAACTGCCATGCCCAATTTTTAGTTGGACATTCCATACCCTTCTCTGTTGCTGTTCCCTGAATTATAAAATGGACACAAGTCATGACTAAAATCGTAATTTGGACACATTCTAACCAAGTGCAAATTTTTATTAACCAAAAAAAGGTACCTGGTAAACTGGAAAAAAACCAACACCACTTTGAGTTCCTAATGTCATAGGTGTAGAGTGGTTTTCAATCTGAAAATTGTATAAATTAAACAGATGGATAACTATGAACAACGATAAGTTAAAAGCAATTTACAAAATTACCCTTGTTCTTCTATCCTCAGACATGTCACCTAAGAGCCAGTTGATTTGGTTCAAACTCCCAGAAGTCTGATTTGCCTTATTATCTAATGGTAAACAGGGAGGACCAATACCCAGATTCAAATCCATGGAAGCTGTAATTCAGGAGACAAATCACCACAAAAATTAATTAAAGTTTACATGGAATGGAATCAGGAAATCCAGGGGTTAATTAGTAATTTAGTACCTCCATCTCCATTGTTAGTCACAAGAGTTAGCTCACCCTCGTATGAACTTGGTTCAAAGTTGGTGACTGCTTCTCTCCCGTTGCATTTTATAGCAGCTTTGTCATAAGCCCTAATAAATATAAATTATCAACAATCAAATGGTGATTTGAAAGAAAGAATGAGAGGCTCAAAAGTCAAACCTTGCAGCTTCAATTTCAGAGTCAAACAATCCAAGATAGATGTACTTTTTTCCAAGAAATTGGCCCATTCGAGCTTCCCATCGACCACATTTATGCAGGGTGACTCCTCTGTATTTTGAGCTTCCTCTAGAGAAGCCAGTGCTTTGACGCCTCAGAATATGAACAAACTCTTCCTTTGTTAAGTTCTTTATCTGTTTCAGATCTTCCTCGTAATCACTTATGTTGAAATTAATATCAGCATCAAGCCCGCGAAACTTAATTGCAGCCCGATCATATGCTCTGTAATTATGTAATAGAAGAGATTAATTTCATATGGAAGGATTCACACTTCACCTCACATGGTAATGTAAGGTCAAATAAGAAAAAAACAAAAAAAAATGATAGTTACCTTGCAGCAGCATGTGCAGTGTCAAATCCACCTGCAAAATCAACCACATACAATCAGACAAAAACAAAAAGGTTAGCTATTGGCCAAAAAATAGAATCTTGTAAAACTTGAATTAGGAAACCCAAAAGAATCCAATGCAATTCGGTATCCATAATTGCTTACCCAGATAAACTTGTTTCCCACAATCCCTGCAGAATTAGAAGGAAAGAAGAAATCAAACAGGGGTATAACATTGAAATGCACAGATGTTTGTCAGTATTTTAATACTCGATTGCATGATCAAACGTTTTAGCCCGTACTCTTATGGTTAGATTTCACGATCGAAACATCTAACTGCTGTGGTGAATAAGTAACAGCATCGGTTTCTTAACAAATTTAGTTACGTGAATTGTTAATGAATCGTGATTTACTACCGAAGCAGTTGATGATCAAATTTATTCATGTATGTAATAATTGACTAACCATATATGCGATTCCCATCTTCCAGTTCTCCGGTAAAAAGTAACACCGCGATATTGAGAACTCCGAGGCCTGGGTCCTCTCCTACTCTTCCTCACTTGCTGTCTCTGCTGCTGCCTTAACATGAATTCTCTTCTTTCGTCTGCGACACTTCCATCAACAACATCCAACCATTGATGTCGCTGCAAGCCACCGTCTCTATCACTCTCCGGGAGGAGCTGCTTCGTTACCACAGTTCCTGACCTAAAATCCCGATCGTCTTCTCGGTTACTCGGTTTCAATATATCGAAACTATAAGCGAAAAGATCGGGACAAGAGTACGAGTGCTCCTCGTCGCCAGCGTTACTCGATATCTCCACATTCACGACGGAGGAATTCGAGGTACCTCCGGAGTATTCCAACCGACCGCCGCTGCCGCATACCTCGAGAAACTGTTTACCGCCATCATTCTCCGCGTATTTTGACATCAACCCGCTCTGATCAACACTCAGATTAAGGTCCAACATCACTTCAGACTTCAGTTTTCAAAATTCAGCTACAATTTTACTTTTCAAACCTGTATACATACATATTAATAGAAATACGATCAATCAAATTGCAACATCGATATATAAACACCGTGCTTAGATATATACACGTATATGCACACAAACGCGGGCAGATATTGTATAAAATGGAAATAAGAGAGTTTTCATAATACTTGATCGGATGAAGAGCGAGATACAAGCAGCCGGCGACGAAATCAAGGACGGCGGTTGTCTGCTTCCATTTTAGGGAGTGGTAGATTTTCTAGAGAGAGAGAGAGAGAGAGAGAGAGAGAGAGAGAGAGAGAGAGTATTTGCTGTGTGCTGATAGGGAAGGAAACACTAAACAGCAACAAAATAGAAATAGACCCATGAAAGACGAGTGTGTGAAGATGGGACGTTTGAAGGAAGCAAACAAGCAAACGGTAGCGCGTGGATTCTACGATTTAAGGAATGCAGGGCTAATTATGTAATTTAGTGTATGTTTGTCAAAAATTAGTCGGTAAACACGTAAGAGAGTATCGAGACTAGTTTTATGGGAAATTAAGTAATCTTAATAATAATTTATGTGTATTTTAAGAAAAATTTAAAAAAAAAAATGTTTTTGATGAAATAATCATCAAATTTGGAATAGAATCTTTTGGACCGGTCAAAAATATCTATTTTTTTTTATAAAAAATATATTTTGGATAAACATATCGGATTTAGGATTTAATAAAAAGTAAAAATACTTTTGAATTTTAAAAATAAATTTGGATTAACGGCGAACAGAATGTTGTCCGTTTGTCTTCCATCGATATGTATTGAATTTTATTTAGTTAGAATAGAACTTCTTCTAAAAAAATAGTGTAAATATGATATTACATAAAGAAATTAGTTTTGAAAAATTATATATATGGAAAATCAAAAGTTTATTAAACTTTATAACAAAATATATGAAAAAAAGGAGTTTAAAAACAAAAAAGTAAAGAATTTAATTGTAATTTGCGGTGTCTTATCGTTACCCAAATCAAAGTCAAATATTACGAGATATAGAAATATTGAATGTAATCCACGTGATTTCAATTTGTGTTGTCTTTATTATAAGTATAAATTAAAATTTTACTAACAAATAAATATAATTTCAACCGAAACACTTAGACTCTGTTTAAGTTTCATTTAAAGAAAAGAAAAAAAATTATAAAGAAAAAAAAAAAGAAAGGAAAAGAAAGTTAAGTGCATTTTTCTGTTCTCGGGTTCGAAAGAAAGGAAAAGAAAATTATTTTTCTTTGTGTTCCTGAGTTTGAAGGAAAAGAAATGAAAACTAAAAATATACAATTATACCATTGTTAGAGAAGAAACGATTTTTTTCATGTGACGTTGTACGTGAATATAGGGGTAGTTTGATAATCATAGATATTTTTTTATCAATAATTCTCCTCTCCAAATCTCTCCGATTTGGGAGGAAGATTATGAGGTAAAAGAATGTTTTGATTTTTTTTCCTTTCTTTCTAAATCATTTCAAAAAATAAACTCGGGAACACTCTTGACTCCTTCTTTCTCTCCAATTCTCTTATTTTCTCTCTGTTTCCATCGTTAATTTCGACTCGGGAAAAGGGTGTAACTAAAAACAAAATAATTATTAAAAGGTTATATACTTAATATATGATTGTTGAAGGCATGTAATATATTTTTTCTAATTGCTCAAGTTTGATTGGTTTGTAAGTTATTAAATTACTAAAATTTAGAAGTATGTTGAAATATTAGTTTAAACAATTTTATAATAAAAAACTATTTTATAAATTATTTTTATTTGTCATGAATAAAAAATGTCAAAACTATAAGCTACCTACAGTTTATATTGCATTAGACAAAATTGTAAAAATGGTTTTTGCGGTTGTCAAAATTGTATAATTTTGGTCCAAAAATGTTTTGTAATGCAATCATGCAAAAATTGTCCATTTTTAGATACCTTGTGATTTTTCATTTTAAAATGCTAACTTTAACAATTTGACTGTTATTTGTTTTAAACGAAAAATTTACCTAAATGATCATTTCTACAACCAAACTATAAGAACTGTTTTTGCATCTTTTCTTTTTAATTTTATTCAGTTATTATATATTAATTTCTTTAATTAATTCTTTTTTAAGTTTCTTTTTATTATATTACTTTTTATTGTATTATTATACATTAATAAATAATATTTTTAATATATAATATTTATATATTAATAAATATTAATTTATTGGATTATTAATTATATTTAGTTAATTATTTTTTAATTTATTTTTAATATATTATTTTTATTGGATTATTATATATTAATAAATATTATTTTAAATATATAATATTTATATTTAAAAATATTACTTTATTAGATATTAAATTCTTTTAATTTCTTTTAAATTACATTAGATTTTTCTTGGGTTATAATTTATTAATAATTAATTTTTTAATATATAATATTTATTTATTAACAAATATTACTTTATTAGATTACTATACTTTTAATTGTTCTTAAATTTTTAAATTGTTTTCTTTATTATTTTAAATCATAAAACCCAAAAAAAAATCACCTACCCCACATCTCCTAATTTATTTCAAATATTTGAAAGATAACATATTTTGGACAACACCATCCCCGTCACCCAGTTCGAAAATGGTGGGATGGGTAAGTTTTTTTTTAAATAAATTCGGATGATGTTGTTGTTATCCAAAAAACAGAATTAATACAATAAATATGAAATTAAAATAAAAACTAAAAGAAAATAACAGTCTAAATAGAACGACTCATTTTCATCATCTACATCTTCAAAATCTTCCTCTTCTTCGTCTTCCTCCCTAGATCTGTCATTATCGTCATTAGATATTTGGTCATACGTATTTGTAGTTGAGGCTAGGCACAATCGTCCCACACAAGTTATAATAAGGGGTGACTCAAATCGCTCTTCAAATTGAAACATTTCATTTGTTCCCATTTTAGCTTTGGTGACTTCAAATACCATTCTTGGTTTTGTGTTGATAATATTCCACTTATCTTTTGTCATTAAATGGTATGGTGAACAAACACTTATTCTGCTTGTAATGCCAAAAAAAAAGGGTCGTCTGTTTGAAGTCGAGAGTTTAGTTTGACATCAATCAAGTTGCTTATGTTGACTATTACACCGTCTTTGTTATCAAACCAAAAACAATTAAAGAGTACAACAGTCGAGGGTCTACTGCCATAATACCCAATCTCTAAGATCTCTTGCAATATGTAGTAGTAGTCCAACTCTGATTCTACATTATATATCTCACACATCACACATACTCCAAAGTTATTCATCGCTCGACCCTCACCATATTGTTTGGATTAATTTTTTTTAGACAACACCACCACCATCCTAATTTCATTTAAAATCATCTCATTCATCCCACCACTGTCGGACTGGGTGGGTGAGATTCTTTTTTGGGTTTTTCGATTTACAATAGTAAAGAAAACAACTAAAATAAATCAAAAACAATAACAATCCACTAAAATAATATATATATATATATATATATATATATAATTAAAAGAAATTAATAATCTAATAAAATAATATTTTTTAATATATAAATATTACATATTTAAAATAATAATTATTAATATATAATAATCAAATAAAAAAGTAATAATCTATTAAAAAAATAAAAAATAACTAACTAGATTGTAACAGTCCGAAATTCAGGTGCATCTCTTTAACCCTTCTTCTTTTTCAAATTGTCAAGTTTAGCCCTTAAAGGAAAAAGTATAGCAATTGAGTACGCTGGGCGTACTGAAGAGTATGTTGCGCGTACTCATGCGCTTATTTTTGACACAGACTCGCCTAGGTACGCTGGTCGTATCCAGGGTTACGCTGGGCGTAGCTGGCCCAGATGCACAACCCTAATTGTGGCTTGAGGACTATAAAAGGAATGATATGGTCTTGTCCCCAGCCACCATTCTTAAGTTCATGTTTCTAATACTTAGTGCTTTTGATAATCTTTTATCAAGGTTTCTTGAACTTATACACCTTTGCCTTAGATAGTTCATATGTGTGTGCCAAACCTCACAATTCAAATTATGGAAAGGTATACCGTAACCATAATCGAATTCGAGAATGCAATTTTACAATTACTATCTTCTTAAAATCTTTCTTAGTGAAAGCATTTCCTCACAATCATTTTCATGAAGGAGGAAATCTTATGACACTTAGATTTAAACAGTGTATTTGTTCCTATCCATGTGAATTTGTCAAAACCAAAGTTTACGACAAATTCAAACTCATATGGATCGAACTTTTTTGATCTCGATTTCTTGCCTTTATGGTAGCACAGCTGCCCACCATGTCTTCCAAGTAGTTAAGCAGCTCACCTTTTCTTATCAATGTACTTTCCATTGATCAAGGTCCTTGCCTTTTATGCATTCAAATGAGAACTCATAGGACTCACATACATAATTAACTCAAGTGGAACGGCATAGAAACAAAATAATGTCAACACGATAGGTTGTAAACCTCAACTCAAAACTTGATTTTGCAACTTGAACAAACACACAATGCATCAATACAATAGAAACCAATCAAGGCTCTGATACCACTGATGTGTTTTGGTCTTAAGAACATCATATGTGCTCATACAAACCCTAATGCTTGGATCTAGGTTTCTCTATTGTACATGCAAGTTCTAAGACTATAAACCCTAATTCTAGCATTCAAGTAATCATATTAACATGAGAATAGGTTTAAGATGTTACCTTGATTGTTATGTAGCAATAACAATCCCAAATCTCCTTGTATTGACTTTAGAAAGCTTAGAGTCACAATTGTCACTCCTCTAATGGTTCACAAACACCATAAGCAAGAGGATGAAGAGGAGAGAGGATGGAGGCTGCCCAAAAATGTCTACAAACCCTAGAGAAGTCTTGTACACGTTTTTGAGCCTTAAGGGTTCTATATATAGTGAGACTATTAGGGTTATCTAACAAGGAAACCCTAATTTGGATGCTTAAGCCCTAAGCAACCCATGGACCCCTTTCCTTAAGGCCTTGGACGATTTCTTATGGGCTTCCCCATAGAATTTGTCCACTCCTTAATATAAGGCAATCCATGACCCAAATTGCAATTATCTTATAATTACAATCTCAGTCCCTTAAGTTTAATTAATCTCTTTTAGTCACAAAACTAATTACCAATTAATTATTGACTAATACTAATTAAACAATATGATTTCTCCTTTAATATATTATTCTCATAATATATTAATAAATCATATTTAATCATTTCTCTCCATAATTCATCCTATCAAGTTGCTTTGGTGAAGGCAACCCAAAAGGACCATGCACCATCGGGTCAACTACATACCAAAATAGTTATGGACTTAGACACTAATCCAACATATGTGTATGCTTGAGATTTTGTATTGTGATATATGTATGCTATGTGTTTTATAGACCGGATCGGAGGGTCCAACGATATAGATCGGACCGGCGGGTCCAACGAGTTACAGGACTGGAGGGTCCCGCTGAGACACATCGACCGAAAGGTCGTACTGAGATATAGCCTCGAGTGGCGTATGTGATATTTTGGGGAACTCACTAAGCATTTATGCTTATCGTGTTATGTGATATGTGTTTCAGGTACCAGCGAGGATCGCGGGAAGGCGCCGACATGACATTGAGGGATTTTATGTATTGAGATATTGGGATTTGTTTTATTCGGATAATATGTGAAACATTGGATTTTTGGGATTTCCTTATGAATGAAATTATGTGTTAAAAATGAAAAATTGTTTTGAAACTTTACGTTGTTAATAAATGTAATTAATAATCTAATAAAATAATATTTATTAATATATATATATATATATATATATATATATATATATTAAAAATAATATTTATTAATATATAATAATTGAATAAAATTAAAATGAAAACATGCAGAAATGGTCCTTGTAGTTTGGTTGCAAATTGTCAATAAGAATAAAATTGTTATTTTAAAAAAGTTAAGAGTCAAAGTGTTAAAGTTAATATTTTTGAACAAAAAATACACAAATATATCCAAAATTAGACCACTTTTAAATAATAAAATATTTTTTAGACTAAAATCACATGATTTTTACAACAACGGCCAGTTTTGCCATTTTGTTTTATAACATTACGCTAGCATATAACATTTGTTAATCGACTTAAAGAATAACATATTATCACATATTTGACTCTCTTGACTTCCACATCAAATCAACAAAATATATATATATATATATATATATATATATATATATATATATATATATATATATATATATATAGATATATATAGGTTAATTTGAAAGCATGTTAATTTTATGAGACCAAGGGACACAATCTAAAAATAATTTTAAAATACAAAATAAAAAAAAACTCCAAAAATTCTTTTCTTAATTATTATTTTCGTCATTTTATTTACCTAAAAAAATAAAAACTAATAAAAATTACCATTTTTTTTTTGAAAAATACGTATAATATTCTAATAGAATATTACAATGTAAATATTTTAATGTGATTTTTAGAATGTTATAATATTATAATATTCTACTAAATTTGTCAGATATGTTAAATATTCTAATATTCTACTAGAATATTTCACATATATTTCAAAATAACGTATTTTTTTAAATTTTTAAAAAATTTCTTTTTGGAAAATATAAATGACGAAAATAATATTTTATTTTTTTTCGAATTATTTTGCATTTTAAAAATATTTTTTTATCTTAAAAATGAGTGGCTAGGATTACGTCTCCCATCTCACAAAATATAGTGGTCTCACATTAATCTCTCTCTCTCTCTCTCTCTCTCTCTCTATATATATATATATATATATATATATATATATATATATACCATATGGATAAAGAAAAAAAATCAAAAAATGTTAATAAAAGTCAAGTTTGGAACTATTTTATAAAAGGAAACATTTAAACGTTTATTTTGCCAACTAACAATATTTTCCATAAAAAGAAAAGAACTTAAATCTAAAACTCTTTTTATTAAAAGTCAAGTTTGAAAATTTTTTATGAAGATGGAAAAAATATGAAAATTCTTCATCATGTTATTGAAACATTTTAGAAAGACATTATAAGGTTGAATACTGTCATAATGTTTTTTTTATGAAAATTTGATGCCACGTAGAAACAACATAAGTTTTTACCAATTTTATCATGTTTTGCATATAAGGTCGGTGGATGCATCCTAAATGGCACACCGCGGTGGCTAATATGGTGTTGCAGTGTGCGGTGCACACAACACCGACCCTCAATTGCCACTACGATATGGCCACCACACCATAAGCCCTAACCACACAATTTTTCTTTATTTTTAACCATTGGAGTGTATATGTGTGTGGTGTGTGTGGTAAGGTGTTGTATGATACCTATCACATTTTAGGATGAGGGAAAAAATAATGTGATAATGACATGACACGTATTAGTGTAATGAGTGCGATATGATACCTTATAGCCTAAATGAGTTGTGATGCTATTTCTTACCTACCAATTCTTGTTTTTTCTTGAAACAAAGATATTATATGGAGTTATAATATGCATTAGGAAAAACACACATGAAATTTGTTGGGTAAAAACCATACATGCCAAACAATTGAATAAGCGGTATGTTTTCACCGTTTGCAATTTTCGTTGGTAAAATAACAATTAGGAAGTGGTGTTTACCGCCGACAAATAAACATTCCGATGGTAATAAATGTAGGACACCGTATAGCCTAACAAACAAATTTTATGAACTTATATCGTTTTATCAAATAAACATTCCGCATCATACGGCTCCGTCCCGAGCTTCCGTCGTCGGACTTGTCATTAGACCACTATTTATAAGTTTTGTCACTAACAATTTAGCTTTTTTTTTTCTTTAAAATATATTAGTCATTTGAAAGAATAAATTATTGAAATCGTCCATGTGGTTTGTTAAAATTACATGTTTGATCTCTAACTTTTTTTTTGCACTCGCATTGTCCATGTGGTATGATTTTGTTGTGTGTTCGGTTTCTGACCAGCTTAAAAAGATGAAAAATACATGTGTTGATTATTTTAATTGATTTCTTCAAGTTATTAAAAAGAATTTTTTTAATTATATATGGGGTCCCACCCAACCTTTTGTCATTCATATCGTCAACCTCAGTTTTCTCCTTCACTAAAACTCGTAGCCATCGACCCCTCACCAAACACTTCATTTCCCTCCTCTTGCTGGAAACCTACACTGACAACCCTCATCCCCGCAACCCTTTAGCCCTACCCATCGAAAAAACCATCTCACATATCTACACCATTGCTGCTACAATCTCACGTCATCGTCTTCGTTAGGCGTTACAAAAGATCGACGAGGCAAGATCGTCATTGGAGCATGGTGCAAGTACAAGGTCTGAACCCACTTCAAGCCATCGTCACATCGACCTCACAACCCACTTCATTGTCAATCGATTTCATCACTTTTCCAGTTTGTATTGTTGCTACGTGATATTCTAGATGTTGTGTGGCTACCTCTTTGAGGGCTTCTTCCAATAAGTAGTCAATATAACACGTTGTATGATGTGTGACAAATATAGGTTAGAAAACCATACCGAGGGTGGACCCCCGATATTGCTCTCTGATGCCTAAGTTAGAAGTCATATTGTAACACCTGAAATTTTAGACGAAAATTTTCATTTTTAAAATTTCCAAAAAGATAGTTTCACAATCGAATATCAAGTACAAGTCATCCCAAAACCACAAGTATCATAGCTATCAAAGTACAAAAAAGATCATGTCCCAGTAGTAAATTCCTAGTGCGTGTGTACAATAAGACATTCGCTTTCCCGCGATCCTGCGAAGTACCTGCCACATGTAAACCAACAACTGTAAGCACAAAAGTTTGTAAGTTCCCCGAGATACCACATATAACAAAACATAAGTAAACAACTATAAGTTATCTGTAACACTGGGACTATTAGCAGTCCCGTTGAGCTAACAACATGTTCGTAGGGTTATCAACAACCCCCGATTGGCTATCAACAGCCCCAACCACATACAATTATAATACATCACATAACATAACATAAAAACTAGACCCAACTGGTCATAATAATACAACTAGCCTAGCATACAGGTAAGATTAAGTGAGGAGGTTCACCTGATACTGATGACACGGAAACCGAGCACCCGAACCGCCGGATCTAGCCTCCACCTAGTCAACAAAATAATTAACCTTAATTAATAATTAAGGTCCACAACTATTTACGAGTCCAAAATCCACAATTAAACCTACTAAGGCAAAAAGGATTATTTTGCCCTTCGCTCAGTCCCAAAACCCCAAACTTTGACCAAAGGTCAAAGTCAAAGGAAGTCAACACCCAACGAGTACGCTAGGCATACTACTCCTAACGTTGGGTGTACAACTGTCTAAGCATGCGACGGAGTAACATCCTGCTACGATGCGCGTAGCTAGGAGTACGCGCGACGTATTCCACAAACTTCCATTCCAGTATTTTGTTGTCTTAATCCAATAAGATAATCATTTCATCCATAGATCTGACTTATTTAAGACCTCTTAATCCATAAAGTCATGGGATTTAAGCCTTTTCATGGCTATGAGAGGCTAAAACATCATTCCATCCATTCCAAGGTACTTTACTCATGCATGAGGTCAAAGGAAAGATCAAGCAAGCATTTATATCAACCTAGATGCCTTAAGATGCATGAAATGACAACTTAAACTCTCTGGAGAGTCTCAAACTCAAAAAGGTTCAAAATTGGGGACTTAAGCTTATAAATCTTAAACTAAAGAGATCTAGAAAAACATTTTCCAAGGTATAAGCTTTATACATGAAAATGATGCATAAAGGTGGAAAATTTATGGATCTCTAAGAGTGATGACACCTTCTTTTTCTCTAACTTTCTTCTTCAACTACAAGAGCCAAGAACACTCAAAACTTGCAAACACACACACACACGAGATTAGGGTTTTAGAGAGGGTTGGAGGCTGATCAGGGTGGCTAGAAATGAGACCATAATGTTCTTTATATAAGGACTAACTCGAAATTAGGGTTTTGCACTTAAGCCTAGTACACCCAGTGCACTAGGTAGCCTCCGCGATTCTGTATGGTGCATGAGTACGTTGCACGTACTCATGCATACGCCCCGCGTACTAACTTGTCAACTTTTCTCTTTTAGGGACATAATTTGACATTTTAGGAAAAAGGTTCAAGAATGAAAAACGCACCTTAATTCGGGATGTTACACATATTCATGGATTAGATTTCAAGTGTGATATAATTGCAAAGGGTTTTATGCCTTACCGTTCAAGTTAGGTGAAAACCTGTTTTTATAGTTGGGGTTTGGACCGGTTCGTGATTTCCCCTTCTGGGTTTTACGTTAGTCCTTATGTAACATCCCAAAAATATGATCCAAAAAATTCATTTTTTTGATTTAAGTAAAACGATATTCCAATATCATCCATACATTCCAAATAAAACAAGTGTATCAGTTACCATAAAAATCAGAGTGAAATATTGAGTGTGGAATCCATGTGGTGTATGCAATGCAGTCATCCCGAGCTCTTCCCATTGGAAGCAGATGTACCTGACACATAAACTAAAAATTGTAAGCACAAAGCTTAGTGAGTCCACCAAACTACCCCATACCATACATACAAATCACATACTAAGCCCCCGCCCTACATCGGGCCTCGCCCGACATCGGGGCCCCGCCTGGTAGCGAGCCTCGCTTGGTTTACAGATCTATTATTCTCAGGCCTCGCCTATCATTGGGCCTCACCCGCTATACACATACAATATATATCACATAATCACGCTAACACATATAATGATCATAAACAATATCATATGTTCCGGTCATCGAGGCTCGCCCGACATCGAGCCTTGCACAGTATACACAGCAGCACAAAACACATGCAAGGGTCATGCAGAATCCTATCATCCTAGCATAATCAATAAGGGGCGACATTGGTGCCTTAGACCCATTAAACCCAGTGAGGAAGCTAACCTCGAATGTTGAATCTCACTGAAGATCCCTAGTTGCTGTCTTGATGACTCCCCGAGCTATCAGTACAAAATAACACCCAATTTACATTTGGGTTCCATTCAATATCCAATAATCCATGATTGGGGTAAAATGACCATTTTACCCATGGCCTAGCTTGATCCAAGACTAAGGCCCAAATCCACATTCTAAAGGGCCCAATACCTAATAATCCTTCAAGGCCCAGTTATGGCCTAATTTTCCAAATTGGGCCCAACCACCTATATGGGCCTTAACCTAAAACCCAATAAATTTCCTTAGTCCAAAAGCTTGATTTTAGATGGCCCATTAAGGCTGAAAGCAGCAAAGTCCAAAGAAGTAACCCATTTGAGGCCCAAAGGATGCGAAGCCCAACAAACTGAGTATGTGGGGCGTACTCAGCTGTACGCTGCGTGTACAAACTTGTACGCCCAACGTACTCATCCACTAAGCCAACTTTTCCATTAAGCTCTAAATGCTTAAGTCCAAAGGTCCAAACCACAGATCTGAGTCCCAAATAGTGTCTAGAACCATAAAGTGACTGAGTTGGTGACTTTGCATGCCCCAAAAGAACCTAACTTCGAATTATAACATTCTACTTTCATAAAAATGGCCATAACTCATGCATGGATGGATCTAAACTTCAAAGGTGACAAATTTATGCATCTAGAACCTCAGAAACACCAAGAGTGGCAACTTAAAGCTTCTGGAGTGGTAACACACTACTAGATCTTATTCATGGACCAAAAAGGGACAAAAACACAAACATAATTGATCTAAGCCACCATTCATTAAGTTCATAGCTTTTTACCTCCAATAAGCTGGAAATGAAACAAAAGATCGAGATCCATAAGCTTTTCCTTGATCTACCACCTTGCAACAAGCTTGTTCTTCTTGAATATGAGCCACAACCATCAAAAGTGAACACAATAAGCTCAAAACACAAATGAGGGGCTTAGGGTTCGAGTAAAGGACTAGGAGGACAGAAGAGGCTGAGAAATGAGGGTTTCATGGTCCATAAGGATGATTATATAGTGGCGAACACCGAAAATTAGGGTTTCAAGAATCATTGTGTACGCCCCGCGTACACCCCACACACGCCTCCGGAACCCCAACTAAGCCTTCGCATGAGTACGCTAAGTGTACCACTTGGTACGCCCAACGTACTTGCTTTACAACTTGTACACTAAGCGTACCTTGTGGTAAGCCATGCGTACAAATCAAGGACTAAAATGGAAAAATCAAATAATACAAGGGCAAAATAGAAACTTACCAGGATTCAAGTGTTACAATTCTCCCCGACTTGAATCAGACTTCGTCCTTAAAGTCCGCTGCCCCGAACAACTCCAGATAGTGCTCCCGTATCTCATCATCATGCTCCCAAGTCCACTCCGATCCCTTGCGGTGCTGCCACTGCACCTTCACCTGCTCGACTACCTTGTTCCTAAAGGTCTTTATTTGCCAATCCATGATCGCCACTGATCTCTCAATATAGTTCAGGCGGTCATCCACATGAATATCCTTCAATGATACCACTACGGAATCATCCACTAAACACTTCTGCAATTGAAAGACGTGAAACGTACTATGAATCTGACTGAGTTCATCTGGAAGATCCAAGCGATAAGCAACCCGGACCACCTGAGCTAAAACCCTGAAAGGACCAATATACCTAGGGCCCAGCTTTCCCCACTTCCTGAACTGGATGACACCTTTCCACGGTGACACGTTCAAGAAGACCATATCTCCCACCTGAAACTCTAAGTCTACGCCTGTCAGCATAACTCTTCTGCCGACTCTGAGCTGTCTAGAGCGTGCTCTGAACCTGCTGAAACAGCTCAGTGGTCTTGAGCACCCCCTCGATACTCCCCATAACCCGCTGACCGCCCTCACCCAACAAACTGGGGTCCTGCATTTCCTCCCGTAGAGGATCTCAAAAGGAGGTCATCAATGCTAGTGTGATAACTGTTGTTATACGAAAATTCCGTTAACGGAAGATACGTATCCCAACTCCCTCCAAAGTCCAACACACATGCACGTAGCATATCCTCAAGAGTCTGAATAGTCCGCTCGCTCTGACTATCGGTCTGTGGATGAAATGTTGTACTGAAATGACATGAGTGACCTACTCGTCATGAAACCTTTTCCAAAATCTGTAAGTAAAGCAGACATTCCTGTTGGAAACCACCGATACCGGCACCCCGTGACGTGTCACCACCTCTCTGATATATACCTCAGGCAATTTTTCTGCAAAAATACTCTCCTGAACTGGAATGAAATGCGCGTTCTTGGTTAAACCATCCACGATGACCCATATTGAATCCACTATGTGCATAGTCCTGGGAAGCTTCATGATGAAATCCATGGTGATGTTTTCCTATTTCCATATGGGAATCTCCAACCTGCATCGTGTCGTGAGTTCGTTGATGCTCAACCTTGACTTTCCTGCAAGTCAAGCATTGCTCCACATACCAGGCCACATCCTGCTTCATGCAGGGCCACCAATAATCAAGACGAAGAACCCTATACATCTTCGACGCCTCGGGCTTGAATGGAGAACCTCGACTTGTGAGCCTCATCCGTCAGAATCTGGCGTACACCACCCCAATAAGGAACCCAAACTCACTGATGCAGAGTTAATAATCCACGACTATCATAATCAAAGGAATCCACCTGACCCATAATGAGCTTACTCTCCCGGTGCTCTTCTTTTATGGCATCGGCCTGCGCCTCACGAATCCGCTCCAACAATGGAGTAATCACGGTCATCGTCAAACATGTCTCTGATCGGAGCAGCGACCACCTTGCGGCTGAGAGCATCGGCCACCACATTGGCTTTCTCTAGGTGATAAAGGATCTCACAATCATAATCCTTCACCACATCCAACCATCGACGTTGCCTCATATTCAGAGTCGGCTGATTCATTAGGTACCTCAAGCTCTTGTGATCCGTGTAAGTGGTACAACGAACCCCATAGAGGTAACATTGCCAAATCTTGAGGGCGAAAACAACGACCCCCAACTCCAAATCATGTGTCAGATAGTTCGCCTCTTGAGGCTTCAGCTGCCTCGAAGCGTAAGCGATCACGCGACCCCGCTGTATCAACACTGCCCCCAGACCGGAGATCGAAGCATCACAATAAACCACACAATCATCAACACCCTCTGGCAGGGTCAGAATCGATGCCTCACACAACCGTTGTCTAGAGTCTCAAAAGCTGCCTACTGCTCAGGCCCCCAGCGAAATGTCACTGACTTCTTGGTCAGTCGAGTCAAAGGAATAACAATCTTGGAGAAATCTTGAAAGAATCTCCGATAGTAACCAGCCAAACCAAGAAAACATCGAATCTCAAATGGAGACCTCGGAACCTCCTACTGCAGCACGACCTCAACTTTGGTCGGATCGACCAGAATAACCTTCTGGTTGACAAGGTACCCCAGAAACTGCACCTCGCACAACCAGAACTTACACTTGGAGAACTTTGCAAAAAGTCTCTCCCTCCTCAATGTCTCCAACACTTCCCTCAAGTGCTCCTCATGTTGCTCATGAGTCTTGGAATAAACCAATATATCACCAATAAATACTATCATAGACTGATCCAACATCGATCTACACACGCGGTTCATGAGATCCATGAATGTGGCCGGAGCATTGGTGAACCCAAAAGGCATCACCACGAACTCATAATGACCATATCAAATCCAAAAAGTAGTCTTCTTCACGTCCTCATCCCTGAACCGCATCTGATGATAACTCGATCACATATCAATCTTGGAGAACCAAGATGCACCCTGAAGCTGGTAAAAAAGATTAACAATCCTTGGGAGTGGATACCGGTTCTTCACTATTGCCTTATTCAGCTCCCGGTAATCTATACACATATGGTGAGATCGATCATTCTTCTTCACAAATAGAATCGGTGCTCCCCAAGGCGAACTGCTCGACCGATGTGGCAACCCGAACCTTTTTTCGTTCAAGTTATCCGTTTTCTGTTAAATAAATTTGACATTTTTATTTGTTCCATTAAATTTCTATGGCTTGGAAAATCATTTAAGTTTTATATAATTAAAGTTATATACGAGTCGGAACCAAAATCACGCGAAAACCCGAGTTTCCTTTAAAAATCATCAAAAATCGGTCTGACTAGTGTTCACAGCCGTGAACCCATTTATGGTCGTAAACTTGTTTATGGTGGGTGGACCCCACCACCGACCATACTCCCAGGCTATATATACATGACCCCTACCCTTATTTACACTTTTCTAATTGCGAACACACTCCCTCTCTCTATAAACCCCCACCCGAAAACCCAAGATTTCTCAAGTTTTCTCTTCATCTAACACTCCAGTCACCTCAAAACATGTTTGGGAGCATCTAACACCAACCTTTTTGTCGATTCAAACATAGTTGTTCTTGAGTTCACGGTCGTACACCCTTCAAATCTTAAAACCTTTAAGGGCCGCAAACCGTTAACGGTCGTGAACCCTTTAAAAATTCATAATTCCTTCAAGAACACCGTTAACGGCCGTAAACCCTTCAAGGGGCTGACCGAGAACAGTTCACGACCGAGAACAGTTCACGACGTAATCCCCTTCACGACCGTAAACCTTCCTAAGTGGTGAACTTAGCTGAAAATCCGCTTTCCCCGATTCAATCGAGTCCCGGTAACATTCCTAAACCAAAAGCAAGTGTTTTTCCAACACTTTAAATAATGGTTTCGCTAATAAATCGCATAGTATTTAATTGATATTAGGAACCCGTTAAGTGCCGCGTACACCAACTCGAGGGTCCTCATTTCCAGTTTCCTTGTCCGACATTTCACGCAACCAACTGTGAGTTCATACCCCTATACTTTTATGATTTTTGATGTTTTCAGGGGGATAATACAAGCCAGACACAAATGATTTGTGAATTTATACAAAAGGATTTCAAAACACTTAAAACTGATGCAATGGATATAGTCACACGGTTTCCACGTTTCATAAAAATATTTAGATATTTTATCCCTTTTGTATTATGTTGAGCGTAAGGGACGTTTTCGACTTACTACCAAATTGCATAGTTTTCAGATCAATTCACGAACCAAATACAAAATATTCATGCAAACTATAATAGGTATAGTTTGGGGTTTCAGTATACAATATTACAAATTCAGAGCTTATGCATTGCTAAACATATAAACTATGACATACTTAGTTTATGATATTCTCGGGTAACAAGGATACTTTATTACATAATTATTTAAGTATAATTATTATGCTATAAAGTATACACACAGGTTCAAATACAATATATCAATACAGAACTGCACGTAAACTAGATTATACATAATTGTGAGACTTTACTTCAAAATTGTACCCTTTGGTGTACTGAACTAAATCCTATCATAGTATA
Organism: Lactuca serriola; assembly: GCF_051521515.1. Classification (NCBI taxonomy): domain Eukaryota; kingdom Viridiplantae; phylum Streptophyta; class Magnoliopsida; order Asterales; family Asteraceae; genus Lactuca; species Lactuca serriola. The sequence goes on from NC_136409.1 coordinate 205,446,064, forward strand.
ACCAGAGTCTCCTGGAGGGAGAGCGTGAGATTTGTGAATAGATCTATTTGGGACTAACAATCCCACACCTGAACTGCTAGCTACAGTTAGGCGGGCATGCATGGGGTGAAAAATGTCATATATCCGACACTTGAAGAACGTCGTAAAGGTCACTAGGTCTTATCAAGCATGGTTATATGACTCACAATAGTATAAACTAACCTTTTGTTTACTGGATTTCATTCTTCTTTAGTTTTATTTTCATTAATAGAACTATTTGATAATACAACTAGAGGATTCCAGGGATTTCAACTCATAGTTTTATTTTCAGTAATGAAACTACTATACATACTGGTGATAGTCTGGGTTTTTATATAAAAAGGGTTTTACATTCAAAACAGTCTTATACAATTCATCCGGTGGTAAACAGCCAATCAAACTAGTACTTTATGGAATGTTGTAACAAACTCATATGTTAGAAAATGTTGGATTTTCTTGGAAACATGTAAACATTTTCACTGAATCATTAACAGAATTTCATTACAAAAACAAGCTTATGAAATCTTCAGCTTAATGTTGATACTCTTTTCAAAACCGTTTGTATTCTCAGGAAATCAGTAGACAGGTACCTCAACAGACTTTTGAGAAGACGAAGAATATAGAGTCACGTCTTTATTTTGTAGCTTTTGATGTATATAAATATGAATCAAACAGATGTAAATTAATTTTTACATATATTCAATGTAATGGTTGTGTTTACTTTGATTACTATGATGCAACTGTTGTGATACTACATATGACGTCATCCACCCCCGAACGTTTCCGCCGTTCCAGTTTGGGGGTGTGACAGCCGAATAAATCCATTATCAAACAGCTCTTGCAGCTGTGTAGAAAACTCCTACATCTCGGGAGGAGCCAACCGGTATGGTGCTTTGGCTATCGGAGTCACACCTGGAACCAGATCAATCCTGAACTCCACTCGCCTCTCCGGAGGCAACTCAGGAAAATCTTCCGGGAATACATCTGGTAATCCCACACAATCAACACATCATCCATGGTCACCTTACCTTTATCCCGGGTATCCATGACATAGGCAAAAAAAACCTAATCAACCCTGCTGAAGATAGCGTCTGTCCCTCACTACAGAACACATAATCGGCCCACGCTGCGGTATTTCCCAATGAATCACCAATTCTCCCCCACTTAGGGTCCGAACCTGAACTAACTACTACTCACAGTCGATCACTGCCTCATTAGGGAACCAATCCATGCCTATGATAACTTAGTTCCCACACAGAGGATGGGAACCAAATCAACCGGATACCGCTTGCTGAATAACTGGCGGGTGCAACCCGATGAACCCTCTCAACCCGAACCGTCCTATCATCGACAATCTCAACATTAAGAGGACAATCCAGCTATCCCAGAGCTCCAACAAATCTTTTGCTAAGCTCAAGCGATACAAATGATCGGGTAGCCCCCAAATCAAACAATACTTAAGCAAAAATACCGTTCACAAGGAACGATCCTAAAATTAAACATATAAATATAAGAAAACAATTCAATATAACTAAAGAGATAAAGAGAATATACATATCCATCACCATATCAGAAGCTGACGCGCCTCCTCCGCTGTCAACTGGAAAGCTTTGCTTTTCGCCGCAAGCGCATCTTTCCGGCATTGGCGGCTGTTAGTAATCCAAAGAGTCGCGGGAGCGGGTGATGACACCGATCCTGCTGCAACCAAACTTGGACAATGGCCTTCTTGTGGCCCTTCTGATTGTAATGAAAGCAAATCATATCTAATCCATGGGTGGTGGTAACAGTTGAATCCCTGCTATAGTAACCCGTCTAGCAGCACTTGAAGCAGCTAGAACCACCACCACTCCTACACGGTCCCTCGTGCGCCCTGCCGCACTTGGCGCAACAACTACGACCCTAATGGCCCCTTGATCTAGAATCCAATATCTTGGGCCTATTTCTCGAACCCCCTGATGTCTAAACCTCATTTATCTTGCTCTTCCACTCCATCTCCAGGTCAATCTCCCTCTCCCTAGCCCGAGCTATCATATCCTCCAGCTTCTTGTAGCTGGATCGGCTCACAAACTTCCGAATGTCGCTCCTCAACATCTCATGGTATCAGGCCTTATTCATCTCCTTGTCAGCCACATACTCTGAAGCCAAAAACACTCTCTCCCTGAACATACCGGTGATCTCAGCCACCGTCTCAGTAGTCTGGCGGAGATCCTGAAACTCTCGCGCCAGCTATTGCACCTCAATCACCGGTGCAAACTCAGCTCGGAACCTGGTCGAGATATCATCCCAGATCATCACATCAACAACATCATCACCCACCACATGTCTTACACCCTCCCACCAATCGTGTGCCCTGTCCTTCAAAAGGAAGGAAGCTGGTCTAACCTTGTCCCCCTCGGGACAACGCCTGGTGTAGAAAGCGTTATCAACATCTGCTAACCAGCGCCGACTCGCTATGGGGTCCTTCTCTCCATGCTAGTCTGGATCTCCACATGCCCAAAACTCCCTGAATGTTAAAGTGCATGCTCCCGCTAGCGCCATCATATCAGAACGAAACGAGCTCAATCGCTCATCCAAAACCTCCAAGATACACTCCTTGACTGAGCCGAAGATCACAGGAGTCTAATCAAGAATGCAACAAGTAATCTCAGAAGAGAGGAACTCCCTAGTCTACTCATCAAGCTGCCAAGCTCCAAATCCTGAGCTTGAACCCTCACCGACACTAGAATTGCCAACAGGTCTGCCCCGCAATACCACCATACTCCAATAGACCATATAAACCATCAGAACACACACATTGATATATATATATATATATATATATATATATATATATATAGGAATCACACACTCCTCGAGCTCCCTGGTCTTCTCACAACTCTCCTTGAATCAAGTACGGATCCTCTGCTTCTAGTAGTACGGGCCCATACTACCTTCCACATATATCCGTACTTTCCTCAAGAAGTGCCTTGATGCAACCAAGTTACTTATACCCGTACAACTTTCCATCACAGATAAGGATACCAATACTAGATCTCATCCTCGGTTTTCCTAGGGCAAACTCCACACTACTCTCCACCATCAGCTTTAGAAGGAACTCCCGCTAACTTCCTCTAACTAGTTCACGAATACAATTACATACCACTAAAACCGGATAATTCTTAGAATGAAAGGTCTCACACTACAATGGATGGACTCAAACAGGAGTTGCGTAATAGAGTTAAAACCTAAACTTCTAAAATTATTCAGTTCCCATATCTTGTAACCTAGCATATTCGCTTACCAGTTTGCTGAAGTTATTAAGAACTCCTAAAAGCACAAAGCTAACAACATTCAAGCATCAAGTAACTAGAACCAAGTATAACCTAATCAGGCCATCCTATTACCGACTGATCAGTACTAACATGCAAGTCTACCAGCTCATACAATCGGCATACAAAGGCATATCTCTTAGCATTCTATCATGCAAAACTGAGCAGATCCTTAGCCTTAACTAGCATGCGATTCACAGTTCAAAACATATCAGATAACATGTATGGGTATTTTGGAAAACTTATTTGAGCTCGGTTGATTGCATGCACCACACCATTCCTTATTTTAGAAAACTCTTTTCTAATAATTTATATTTCTTTTTGAAAAACCTTTCCAAATCCCCAGTTTGAGTTCAGACACACCCGGGAGTGTGCTCGAATCCCTCAAACCAAGACTCTGATACGAACTTGTAACATCCTAAAAATATGATCCAAAATTTTTATTTTATTGATTTAAGTAAAATAGTAATATAACATCATCCATACATTCCAAATAAAACAATTGTATCAATTGTCATACAAACCAGAGTGAAATATCGAGTGCGGAATCCATGTCGTGTGTGTGATATAGTCAACCCGATCTCTTCTGTGACATCCCAAAATTCACAGTCATTTTAAAATTTTTATTTATTTTTAATTTAAAATCAGAGTATTCTTTTTGAAGAATAATATTGCGGAATTTGTTCCCATAAAAACATGATAATAATATTATCAAAGCATTTATGAAGAAATGTATTTTATTTATATTAAAAAATTAGGATGTCATCGTCAGTACAAAAACATAAGCATAAACAGACCTTACATTCATTTACAATAATGATTTACATCTCCATTAATCTCTCAGTGTAATGTGTCTTTGTATCAATACATGTGATACAAATAAACTGATTGGGTCAGGTTGGGAAACCTGGTGAGTACATAGGGTTTTCAACCCACAATAATATAATTATTATGTTTAATCATCAAAAAATTAACCCAGTTTCCCATTCCTATTATCTTCTTTATTATTAAGGATCTACCCTAAGAATCATATATTCTTCATTTATTTATTCCTAAGGATTGTCCTAAGGAATAGGCACGAAGTCCATTGCTGCCAGGGTTCATCCAACAGACACTAAGTCCATAACTGTCGATGTTATTTATTAGGCACTAAGTCCATAACTGCCAATATTCATCTATAGGGCACTAAATTCATAGTTGCCAACGTTCATTTGTAAGGCACTAAATCCATAGCCTCTAGGGTTTTTAGAGTACATCTGGTGAACACGTTGTTCACAACACCTATAGGTTGTGAACCCGCTAGAGTTCCACGGGACTGTCTAAAATATTATGTGGTTGTCATCTATACTATGCTAGATGACATCATCATTCATCATTCAAGACTTCTCATCATCTTTCACCTCTCATCATCTATATCATCTTTCATCTTTCATCATTCATCTACCCATCTTTATCCAATATATTTATAGGTATAAAAATACATATACAATTTAAATCACGCAAAACATGTATAAATTGTTCATACAACATAGATATCAGGAACACAAATAATAAGCACATATAGCATGTATTAATATTAAATATTTCATAACTATGTGTAAGATGAAAGTAACTATTCACTCACTTGTTAAATTGGTGTCTCGAAATTCGGGTGACGTTTCGCTTCTAACAATTTTCTTTTCCTTCGACGAAACCTAGTATCATTATTACTAGATTTTAGTCTAATATTTACTGCGACTAATTATTAGTCTAGATTCATCATTAAATCAAAGTGTACTTTCAAGATCTATCAAGTACGGAACAACCAGGTAGGATCATATCGGAGGTAGGGTCCGTTTGGTATACGAAGTATACTGTTTGGAAAGCTCACTTTAAACACCTCACCAAATCACAACCTAGACATCATCCCCGCAAGTAGATCAATCAGAATAACATCTTGGAATCACTAATAAATCTTTTTTATAGGTTCATAATAATGATAATGAACTTAAACATAAGTTATACTTAAAGTATGGTAAACATAACTCACTTACAAGGGGGTTTAGCGAGTAATCGGGCTCTGCGCAGGCAGAACTTCTGAGACGAAAGCTCTTCTGATCAGGGCCTTCGGGCGCTCCGGGACTCGCCTCTAACACTTAGGAAGTTATAGGAAATAGAAGAGAGGGTTTGGGGGTATTGGGAGAGAGTGGGATAAGAATGGTGTGAAGAAATGAGAGATTTGCGCCTCTATTTATAGGCTGAGAAAATGGATTATATGGGGTGTACATAATGGGTACAATGAGTGCACTTCTTGTTACGTTGGGCATAACCCTGCCAAGTGTCAAAATCTCGTGCAAAGCCGTGGGGAGGAAGGTGTGGCCCAGATCTTGCCACGTATCACTCGCTAGTTAATCCTAAACATTAATTATATTCTAGATTCCATAACTTTCGCATACGAGATCCCTTTTTGACGTTATTTATATCCACACGTAAGTAGCGACATGATCTACAACTTTCGTTTAGACTCCGTCGGCTAATTTTGCGTTTATTTTTAAATTTATATTTTAATAGGCTTAGACATTTAAAGTCCATTAAAAATTCATAACTTTGTCATCCAAAAACCGTTTTCGACTGTCTTTATATATTTGAGTAGCCCGAATCAGCGGTCGGTACATCTTCCCATTAGAACCGGAAGTACCTAAAACATAAACTGAAAACCATAAGCGCAAAGCATAGTGAGTTCCTTAGACTACCCCATACCATACATAACAAATCACAGACTGGGCCCCCGCCCTACATTAGGCATCGCCTGGTGTAACACCCCGATCTTCGTATGTTCACTTTTGCCCTTCATTAATTCAAAACTTCATTTTTAGCCCTTGGAGTAGTAGGTGAGACGTACCACTTGGTACGCTTAGCGTACTAGCTTGAGACAGATCGGGATATCGAGTGCATACGTTGGGTGTACACTTATGTACGTCAAGCGTACACGTGACTTTTAGAAACCCTAAAATGGGGTGTTACACCCTATATATTCATCCTTAATCTCTAGGGTTGGCCTCATTTGTTGTCCCGAAACCTCCAGAAAATCCAAAATGTCCCCTTAGCCTCCACTTTTGCATTCTTGAGCTCATGAAGAGAAATTTGTGTTGATTCGGTCTATCTTTGAATAACCTAGATGAGAGTGAAGTTCATAGCTTGGTGGGAGACTTGAGATACAGAACCCTTCATCACGTTGTAAGCTTCCTAAGGTATCAAGTTCAAACCTTGACTTGTCAATGTCTAGTTTTCCTTATGGGTTGATTTGGCACACTTTTGGTCCCTTTTGTATGGATTGATGGTTTGGGACCATTTGAAAGGATCATTTCTTTAGATCTGAGCTTGTTAGAGGCTTCCTAGGCATAAAGGTGCCAACTTTATGGGGTATTAGTTATCATGCATGCATTAAGCCATTTATTAAGTCATTTCTAAGCTTAATAACTTCATTTAGACATGCATGAATGTAAAGTTAGCAACTTTACGTGTTATTCCAGCTCAAGGAAGTCATATCTACGTTTTGGGGCTTTATCTTAAAGTATTAAGAGCTTAATGGGAATAATGACTTTAACAGGGGAGTACGTTGGGCATACAAGCCAGTATGCGCAGTGTACAAGCCTCAATGCGAGTACGCTTAGCGTATAGCGGGGTACGCCCCGCGTACTCAGTCTGTGGGCTTCGCGATTTTGGGCTTCAAGTTTGGGCCACCTTTTTGGGCTTGGATGCTTGGGTACTCATTGGGCTATCTAAGTGTTGATGTTTTGGGCCCAGTGAAGGATTGAACTTTAGGTTAAGGCCCAAGTAGGAGTTAGGCCCAATTTGGAAAATGGGGCTAATTATGGGCCTTGGATGGTTATTTAGTGATTGGGCCTTTTAGATCAAGATTTGGCCATGTTTTTAGCCCAACTAAGGAAAGGGTAAAGTGTCCATTTACCCTAATAATGAAATATTAGTTTAGATTGTAACCCAAATATTAATTGGATGATTATTATGTTGTGATAGTGCGGGAATTTTAGTGAGCCAACAGTCAGAGACTTTTAATGGGATTCGGCTGTGTGAGGTGAGTTTTTCTCACTGTACTTATGGGTCGAAGGCACCTAGGTCAACCCTTTCAATTTGATATCTTGTTATGTATGCTTTTGTGATGTAGTGATCTGTTAGATCGGTATCCTGGTATATAGGATAATGATATGCTTAGTGATATGTTGATTTGTTTGACTGGTTGTAGACTGTTATATGATTATATGTTATATGTGCACATGTTTGGTTGGTGGTTGAGGCTTCATTGCTTTGTGCATAAGCCAACAAGCCAGGGAATTCCAACTGGATGGTTGAATGGGCCTGAGGGTATTCCATATCAAGGATGATTGGACCCATAGTATGTTGGCATTCCAACCCGATAGTTGAGGGGTATGGGGTATTTCAACCTGATGGTTGACTGGACCCAAAGTATGTTGGCATTCCAACCCGATGGTTGAGGGGCTTGGGGTATTTCCACCTGATGGTTGATTGGACCCATCGTGTGCTATTTTGGTTTATGTGCTATTTGTATGTGTGTTGGTACTTTGGGGGAAACTCACTAAGCTTTGGACTTATAGTTTTGGATTATGTTTCAGGTACCTCAAGGGATCGTGAGAAGGGGAAGGCGTGATCGTGCACCTCCTCGTATTTTTTTTGTGATTTTGGGCAAACTCTGATATTAGACATGTTTTGGAAATAATTTTGTAAACAATTGTGATTTTGGGTTGTTTAAAGAGTTTAAAATTTTCATGCATTTTATGGATGTTAAAAGTTGGTATTGGAGCCTTGGTTTGAGTGAATTGGAGGAACACTTGTGGGAATCTAGTCTCAAATTTAGGAATAGATTTTTAAAATTATTTTTTTTAAATGGTTTTCAAAATAAGCAAGGAGGATGCGAAGTGTACAATCAGCCAGAGCCAGTAAGTAGACCCCAAAATACCACATTGTTATTTGATATTGTGATATGTTAGAACAACATGCTAGTGATAGGCTAGGGATCTTTAGGATTTTGCATGATAGAATTGTCTGATTATATGATGCATGATAGCTTAGGGATCTTCTTTAACGGAATTTACATCATTATTGTAGTCACTTAGTGTATGCGTAACTAAGATTCTATATCCTGAGAATGTTTGGTTTGACCTTATTTTCTGTTCATGTTTGATGAAGGGCTTAGGATATGATCAGATATTCTACTGTCTATAGGGTCTAGTGTGATGTATGACTAGAATACACGAGTGCTGCAGGGTTGGTGGAAGTTTCACTGATGAGTTGTGTGGGGTCAGCCGACCAGTTTCGAGATATTTAGCCTTTCCACTAGGGAGTGGGGATGGAGTATATGATTATGCTAGTGTGTATTGTTAGGGTGTTGTGATGATCCTCTGAGAAAAATATAGGTAGGTGTGGAAGGTAATATAGGCCCATACTACTGGAATCACATGACCTATATGCGTAACAAGGAAGTCACAACCCCTAGGGCAATGTTGGGAGTTGGTTCCCTGACATGATATGTGTATTATCTGATATCATCCTGGTTTATTTTTCAATATGGTGACTACACATCTATTTGAGGTTGGGTCCGGATCAGGATCAGGAGCTGGAAATCAGGGCGGGTCGGTTGCGTTGGTTGAAAGGTTTAGAGAGATCCTACAAGAGGAGGTTGTTTCTTACTTCAGAGCTCAGTTTCTAGAGATGTTTGGGTCTATTAAGACCGTCATGATGGAGTACTTTGATGAGCGTTATGTTTCCTTGTCTGAGACCACTGTTGCTGCAGCCACCACAGCCGTTGCGACTGTAGGGGTTGGTACTGGGCGGGCATTCCACTATCGGGACTTAGACAATACAAATCCCACTACTTTCGATGGGATTCATGACTCGATCATAGCCATGAGGTGGCTATCCTATTTCGAGGTATGCTTCTTCACCTACTCTTGTCCAGCTGACCAGAAGGTCAGGTGCACTTTGAACCTTCTGAGGATCGGAGTGAAGGATTGGTGGAGGCTTGCTACTAGTTCATATTCTGATGAGTATAGAGTTGGTGTGTCTTGGGAGCAGTTCTCGGAGATGTTCCGCTCACGATATGTGATGTTGGTGGAGCGTGAGAGGTTGGCCCAGGAGTACCTGGATTTGAGGTAGGGGACTGAGACGGTGACGAAGATCACCAAGATGTTCACAGAGATGGCTATGTTTTGTCCTGAGTTTGCCATTTCTAAGCAGGCTCAGATGACCCCTTACTTGAGCATGATCAATATGGAGATCATATAGTTTGTTTCCACCCAACGTTATGGTTCCTTTTAGATATACAGGAGTCCGCTAGGCGGCGTGAGATTGAGATTGAGCTACAGACGAGGGAGCAAAGACCGACCCCCGCACAGTCGCAGCCTGCGTCGAAACGGTTTAGGGCCGTTGATTCTTGGTCGGGGAGTCAGAGAGGCCACACTTGTGGGAAGTGAGGTAAGGTGCATGCTGGAGCTTGTTGATCTTCTTCGGGATGCCAAAAATGTGGCAGACAAGGTCACATTGCGAGGGACTGTCGGCAGCAGGCTTTGGCTTTCGATATCAGGATTTGTTACCATTGTGATCTGGTGAACCACATGAAGGCCCAGTGTCCCTTGCTTGCCACGAGGCCGGCGCAAGCTCCAGCGCCGACTACTTTGAGGATCACTGATGGGAGTCAGGGCAGAGTGGAGCCCCCGAGGGCTCGAGTTCGCGCTTTCCAGCTCACTGCCGAGGAGGCCAGAGCAGCTCTAGATGTTGTGACTGGTATGTTTCTATTCATTATCCTGATATTTATGTGTTATGCTCTGCTTATTTATGTACCTTTGATAGGTACGTTCCTAGTGAACTCTTTTCCTGCTATAGTGTTGTTTGACTCGGGTGTGAGTTGGTTCTTTGTGTCGCAATCTTTCAGTAGGGGTTTTGATATGCCCATTGGGGATTTGGAGTTTCTGTTGCGGGTTTCTATCGCCAACGAACATAAGGTTTCTGTGTCATTAGTGTATCAGGGTTGTATTATGGAGATCTTTGGGTGCCTTATCCGATCGATTTGATCCTTACTCATGTGGGGAATGTTTGTGTGATTTGTGGGGATGGATTGGTTGATCTGGTTTGGTGCATTGATTGATTGTGAGGGCCGGCATGTAGTAGTTCAAACCCCAGGTGATGGAGAACTGGTTGTCTATGGAGAGGGCACCAGGGTGGGTTCAGGGTTTTATTCAGCAGCCAGGGCTCGTCAGTATATTCAACATGGGTGCGGGCTACTTGGCTTATGTTGCGGACACGCGTGTTTGGGATCAGATTTCTTTTTACAGGTCCCGGTTGTAAGGGAATTTGCAGACGTGTTTCCGGAGGAGTTACCCGGAGTGCCTCCCGAGAGGCAAGTCAAGTTCAGGATTGACCTTGTGCCAGGTGTGACCCCTATTTCCAAGGCATCGTATCGCTTGGCACCACCTAAGATGCATGAGTTGTCATCTCAGCTGCAGGAACTACTAGGCAAGCAGTTCATTCGGACGAGCAGTTCTCCGTGGGGAGCACTGATTTTGTTCGTCAAGAAGAAGGACGGTTCACATCGGATGTGCATTTATTACCGGAGTTACACAAGTTGACGGTGAAGAACCGTTATCCCTTCCCACAGATGGAAGACCTCTTTGATTAATTTCATGGCGCATCTTGGTTTTCCAAGATATATATGTGGTATGGGTATCATCAGGTCAGGGTGAGAGAGGAGGACGTGGAGAATACTGCGTTCCGGACTCATTATGGGCATTACGAGTTCGTGGTGATGCCATTTGGGGCTCACCAATGCGCCTGCGATGTTTATGGACTTGATGAATCGGGTTTGCAATCGATCGCTCTGTTAAAGTGTTTATTGATGATATATGGGTGTATTCCAAGGCCAGGAAGCAGCATGAAGAGCATCTTCGCAAGCTTCTGGGAGTTTTAAGGCGAGAGCGGCTATATGCCAAGTTCTCGAAGTGCGATTCTTGGTTACGAGAGATTTAGTTCCTTGGATACCTCGTGAACCAGGATGGGATTTTGGTTGACCCGACCAAAATTGTGGCGGTGATACACTGGGAGGTTCTGAAATCTCCCTCAAATATCAAGAGCTTTTTGGGTCTAGCAGGGTACTATTGGAGATTCATTAAGGATTTCTCCAAGATTGCAGTACCTCTCACTCATCTGCCGAGGAAGGCGGTGGATTTCTGGTGGGGTCTTGAGCAGCAGTTTGCATTTGAGACCCTTTGGCAGAGACTTTGTGAGGCCCCAATTTTGACCCTCCCGGAAGGAGTTGAGGACTTTTGGTATTCTGTGATGCATCATCACTAGTTTGGGGGCGTTTCTCATGCAGAGAGGACGGGTGATAGCTTATTCTTCACGGCAGCTGAAGTCGCACGAGACGCAATATCTCACACACGATCTGGAGTTGGAGGCAGTGGTCTTTGCCTTCATGATTTGGAGGCACTATCTTTATGGGGTCCTTTATACTATCTACACAGATCACAAGAGTCTCAGGCATATTATGGATTAGCCGAACCTGAACATTACCTAGAGTTGGGGGCAGGGGTGTTTGCTCTCAAGATGTGGAGACATTATCTTTATGAGGTATGTTGTATTGTCTACACATATCACAATAGTTTGAGATATCTTATGGGCCAGCCAAACTTGAACATGACACAACGTAGGTGGCTGAACATTGTCAATGATTATGACTGCGCAATCGTTTGGCATCCAGGTAAAGCGAATGTGGTAGCGGATGCTTTAAACCGCAAGTCGACTGGATCTTTAGTCGGAGAGGTCTCCACTTTTGGGTTTGATCAGAAAGGCACAAGCAGAGAGAGTTCGGAATAAGAACTGGAAACATGAAAGGATCAAGAGATGAAACTTTTTAACTATCCAAATAACACTCCACATAAACATAATTTCTTTAACAAACATTAGACTATATTATCAACTTTAATTATAGTGATTAGAACTATGTTTGACACTAAGTGAGTGACTGATAATCATGTCAACAAAATGAACCGTCATGCTAAAACTTGTCATGATAAATATAAAATACAAAGGTAACAATAAAAAAAGTCACAATTGCTTGTCTCACCTGCCTAATGCCTTCTTTTTACATTTTAGCAAATAAAATACTCGGACAGTCGGACTCATAAAACATTCAACGTCAAAAATAAAAAAGAATACCCATATGTGAATGAAAATGAGTAGTTTGACTTTTGAGAACAATAAAACTCATTGTCCTGCAATTATTACATCTTCTCTCCGTAAAATCACATTAAATTTCCCTTTTAAAGTATCCCGAGCCATTCTTGTGAGAATATCTTTATACTCATCCATCTCAACACCGATATAAATATAATCACCATTCACCACCTCACCTTTGCTTAACTCTGCCTCATCCGTATCTTCCTTATCAATCATACACACAAACCACAGGTTCATTCTTCATTGTTATTTCTCAAGAGATCATAGATTCAAGTCTTACTTGAAACATAGGTGGTAGTTATGACTATATTAAATGGTCGTTTAAAAAAGAAAAAAATAACTTCAAATCAACCGGTATTTATTTTTATTATAATATAAAAGTCACAACCTGTAGGCAGGCCGTATAGGTTATTTGTTTACAAGTTAAAAACAACGCTTACATATCACTGGTGCGTTACACTAACCCAGAATACTCCGACGCCTTCGTGGCCTTTTTTTTGCCAACCGAAGCTTTTGGAATTAAGAAAAAAAAAACACACGAAAATTAAACAACATAAAATAAAGTCTGAGAAACATTTAGCGATTCATATTTCATGTATATACCGGTTGTTAGCAAGCTTGGTTTTAGTAATTCCATAGATTGCTTCCACCGGAATGATCTGTTCCATCATCCGGTGGACTGGAATCCATCCTGGGTGGACTTAGCAGCATACCCTCTGCCATGTCAGACCACAGATTGGGTTCATGTTCATCGTCCATATATGCACCAGGAGGGACTGTATTTGTAACGCTTCCACCACCAGTTTCATAACCATACCCCGGTGCTCGAGCGGCAGCTGCTCTGGCAGCTGCTGCACGGATGTCATCAGCAGTTGGACGCTCCGGAAGTGTACTTGAAATAACAGAGTCTGGAAAGTTTAGAAGTACATTCCTACCTTTGAGTGCCAATGCAGCCACGTCATAAGCAGCGGCTGCCATTTCCGGTGTGGCATATGTGCCAAGCCATATGCGCTTGGTCTGGTTCGGTTCACGAATTTCAGAAACCCATTTTCCAGCTCGCAAACGGATACCACGGTAAACAGGGTGGCGACCGGAGGTATCATTTCGGGGCTGCTGGAAACCGGAGGAGTTGGGAGGTCGACGATTAGCCATGCAATGTTATGTTTCGGTGTCCGTTCGATTAATCGGGTGGTTTTATAGATTCTGGTGGCGGTCGATCCATCCGCAAGTGGCTGCCGTGAATCTTTATTAACTGGAGACATATTGTGGAGCGTGGCGAGTTCGCGGACGCCGTATTTATAGAAACGACAAAAGTTTATGAAAGAAAAATGTTTTTTCCAGAATATCTCAACGTCACCCTCTATTATATAAAAGTAGTATTACTAAGACCTTTTATCATAAAAATAAGCATCTTACTCCATGGAACGAAGAAAAGATTAGGACGAAGCTAATTAGCTAAAAGAAGAAAAGATTAGAACCAACCTAACAGAAACTCCGGCGGACATAGGCGGACGGCCGGAGATAGCAGGTCATTAGGTGGCGGCTAGGTTTTTGTAAAAGATTTAGGGTTTGTGGGTATTTGAGAGATCGTGTGTTAAAATGAATTGAAACTTTAACATTTTTGTTTATATAGTCTTTCACAAAATATGGGTCAAACCTAACCCAAGAAAGAGTCTGCCTGCTTTGCTTGCGTCTCAGTTCTGACTTAAATGTTGGCCTTAATCCACAACTAAGCTACAAAAATAACAACAATATATCAAGGTTTTCAAGACTAGTTTGATAATTTAAATCAAATATATTTTTAAAAAGCCCATACTTCAATTAATATACTACTATATGTTTTCTGGGCTCACCGGCTGTCATAATAAAACATATTGAAATGATTTTCGTGGGAGAATTAAAAAAAAAGTAGAAATGATTATATATGTTAAAAATGTTTGAAGTGATTGAATTAAAAAATATAATATATCTTACCCAACGAACTATTATTTGTTTACTCATTTGGTTAGTAGTAAAATTTTCTTTTGTATTCTAGACCATTAAATTGTTTTAAATAGTTAGTTGTATCATTTTAACTGGTTTGTAGGTTGTCAAACTGATTTGCCTTTACATGGAATATTAGATACACTTTAGCATAATGTGGTGCTTAAGTGGCCCCTACGTGAATTATTGTTTGGTTTCTTTCATTTTATTATGGGTGTTTATATTATTCATTCATACGACAAGATTGCAAAAACCGCCTATATTGCCGGTAATTTTTTTTGGTTTTGGTCCAAATAAGTTTGGTGATGTATTGGCAAGGTTCTAAATGGCGTGAGGCGTGGCGTGGCGGCAAGGCCAAGCCTCAAGCTTAACGAGCCATGGCGAGCCACGGCGTTTTTCAAAGCGTGATGTAAGGCGGCGATTTTGTATTAATTTAAAATTATATTACCACATAAATATAAATTTATATTAAATATAACTACTTATTAGAAGTGTTAGATCAATAACTAATAATAAAAAGTTAACAAAAACCACAATACTTGTATCTCCGATTTGAAAAGACATAACGAAGAGAAAAAAAAACTGTGTCTCAAACGAAAAAACACGCGCCATAACACGCCATAACGCGCCATGGCGCGCCATATCACGCCTTGCCACGCGTTACGCCTAACAGCAACGTTATGAAGCTTTTCGTAACGGCGAAACCACGCCTCATGCCATGGCGCGCCTTTTAGAACACTGTGTATTGGTGAACCAATTTTATATATCTTGTATGGTTTGAATCCCCATGGTTCATATTTTTGTGTGATTTTTGTCCATACTCAACCTAAAATAACCAATATGCCCCCTAAAATAGTTTTTTTTTTTTTTTTTTTTTTTTTTAATTTAATTTTATTTATTTTCATATTTTTTTTAATTAAAATACCAAAAAGAAATCCAATTTCACTCGATTCTAGAGTCAATGTCTTTTCCACCTCAACCTTACCCTAAAACCCACCGTCATCAACCTTGTTGCACCATCTCAACAGTCGAGATCCACACCAATGAGGTTGCTTATCATCTTTATGCTGCATCATCATCGATTAATCGTCATCAGATACAAATGCAACTAGTAATGAATGTTAGATCGATTTCCCCAAAATCAGAACCTAGAGCTTGGGTTGAATGCATACTCGACAATGAGAATGAAGGTTATATCGATTTCCATAAAGTTGGAGTTTGACAGTGACGATGATGGTTTGAGGGAAGTTTAGCTTGTCTCACCTCTCATTCCCATTGTAACATCCAAAAATTCCGCTATGTCTTGAAACCCTGAGGAATGATAATTTTTGCATAATTGGTCCCTTAAGTACGTTGGGCGTACTTAAGTGTATGCTTAGCATACTGCATGGCTGTGGTCGCAGAGGAATTAGGGTACGCTGGGCATACCTTGAGTTACGCGGGGCGTACGCACTAAGGTCGCAAAACCCTAAATATCCTGACTTGAGGCCTATTTAAACAACCTTAAGTTCCTTGGACTAAACCCTAGAGAGCCTCCACAGCCTTAGAACGTCCATATACTCCTGGAAACCTTGTGAGATAATTCTTAAGCCTTAAAGAGTGCATTTGTGGCTTTTTTGTGTGTATTGCAAGAAGAAGGGTGGTCAAGCAAGCTTGGATCAATGGGTGCTTCAAGATCATGCACCAAAAGCATCTTGCAAAGCTTCTGGAGGTAAAAAGCTTGTATCTTTCCTTTCTAATCTTTAGATCTAGCTAGGGTTTTGGTGGTTTGTCCCTTTTATGAACTTTGGACCTCTTTTGTTGAGATAAGTCTTCTCTTTTGATATCAAAGTCAGATCTGAGGTCCCCTAGTCATTTAGAAGTATAAAAATGGAAGCTTGATGAAAGATTTGACCTCATGCATGGGTAAAAGACCTTGGAAAGGTCTTAATGGAGTGGTTGGGTGAGTATGAGACATGCAAGGGCATAAAGTTGCCAAATTTATGCCTTAGGACATCTTTTCTGAGTTAGATCTAGATTTTGGTCGTGAGGGATTCGAGCATTAAGCACTTAATGGAAAAAGTGCTTAATATGGTTATATGATGTTGATGAGTTAAGAAACTCTTTGATCGTTTAGATCTGAAGACAGTGATGATGATGATAAAGAGACCATCACTGATCTCTTAAAGAAACAAGGCTGGGATAAAGATGCTGACATGAGCGCTCGCGTTGCCAGAGAGTTTGAGGCGAACGAACGAAAAATGAAGGAGGCTCATGACCTTCTTGAGAGTAGGAAAACTCTTTTACCTCTGTGGACTCTTGAGAAGCTTTTAAAAGAGGCAATTGAAACTCCCAGCATCCTGTGGCTCGAACCGGTGATTTCATTGGATCGAATCAATTCTGTCGATTCTCAGTTCGACATGCCACTGACCCGAAAAGCCTTCATCTTCCATGCTTTTGATAACGTTGCTGATGTCCCTCATCCTCATCCAAAGGTTGATAGGGCACTTGTCGAATTCTATTTGAAGTCTGCTCAACCATAGTATCAGACTTGGAGCGCTCAGAAAATCATCAACGTTCGGGTCCTCAAGCCGTTTCGTGAGGGGAACTTCACGAATGTTCGGTTCAAAGTGTTGAGGGGCTTTGCTAAAACCGAACATGCGATATCACTTGCTGATCTTCCCAACGTGAATCCACATGATTAGATTATTTTGCATAAGATCCTCCTCACCAACGAAGCTAAGTATGGTCTAATTATTGATCATTTCAAAAGGATGCTCGTATGCTACATTATGGAGGTTGCCAAGATGGATCAGGAGATCGCTAGCATCTTCAAGAAAAAGCCTACTATCTCTCATGTGGGCTCTGCTAGTGATTTGAACATGATGTAGATGGGAAGAATTGACCCGAAGCAGAATTATGTCATGTTTACAAGGAACGAAGGCCAAAAATGCCTATTCGCCTTGGCAGATAAGCACCTTTACACCACTGCATGCTTGGAACATGTTCTGGGAATCATTCATTGATGCAAGCAGAATTCAGCAGATGACAAGAAGTATTTTGATGACATGATTCAGTGGTACATTCGCTTCAGACAGACCATCCTTGCTCTCATCCCACGTATGTTTGAAACCACTAAGAAAGTTCCTGCAGCTGGACCCAGCAAGCCGAAGTGATAGTCTCGCTCCAATTGACGCAAAGGGGGAGATTGTAGGGTCTAAAAGGTGTTGCGTCTTGGGCTCGCTATTTAGTGCATTTAGTCTCCGGATTGGGCCAGTCCATCCGTGAGTTATAACTAGGATTTTGTATTTATAGGTGCTTGCATGCATCCTAGTACGAAGCATTTTTTTAAAAGTCAATTACTCTGAAAGATTTAATCTTTATCGTTTGTAACCCTAACAACCTCTACAACGGAAGTTCTTTATCGAGCTCTACTGAGGCTTGAATCTATTGAATCATTCGACATATTTTGATTCATTCTTGTGTTTTATATTACTGTTTATCGTTTTTGTGATTAACCTGTTAGAAGATCTAAACGATCAAAGAGTTGAATTTCAGTGTAACCCATGTTATAAAACATGGAGAACAACTGTCCCACCGAAATGGATTCAGGGTTAACCCTAGACTCATCAG
Source organism: Lactuca serriola (assembly GCF_051521515.1). Taxonomy (NCBI): domain Eukaryota; kingdom Viridiplantae; phylum Streptophyta; class Magnoliopsida; order Asterales; family Asteraceae; genus Lactuca; species Lactuca serriola. Next base: position 205,464,231 of record NC_136409.1, read on the forward strand.
GTTCAAACCCTAAAAGCGAACAGAATCACTGTTTGGAGATGGAGGCCTTGTGATCAAGAATGTCGAAGAAGATTCGATCGACAGACTTGTCATAGTGGGCTGTGGAGAAGATTTGGGATAGACACTCCATTGGAACAGTGTCGACTTTGGTAAGTGTTGGAACCAGTGGCGAATGCTTGAGACATTCCACGATTGGAAACATGAACGCATCGTAAGCTTGTGGAGTGAGATCGATGATCAAGCTTTGTTGAGGACGGATTGGTAGAATATGAGAAGTAGCATGAACTGAAGAGGAGTCCGCCATTGAATAGAAGAATTTGGGGAAGATGATGAACAGTAGGAGAAACAAATCTTTTCTTGCGCTCTGAATATTTGGTGCAATAAAGAGGTAAATAACGGTAGAAGTTACCTTTTATACCGTGGTAAGAAGAGAGAGAAAAATCTGTTCCCAAATCTTCAAAGAAAATACGAAGCGTTTCCTTAGGTGATTGACACGTGACAGTTTAGAGCCCCGATGATTACGCAGGAGAGAGAAAGACTGTCCCGTTTCACACGCCTTCTCATCAGGCGCCGTTTGAAATGTCAAAAACGGTTCCGCTTCACACGCCTTCCCATCAAGCGCCGTTTGAAATATTAAAGTGATTAGACTTTCGGCCGAGTCAACAACTTATCCCTTTAGAGTGAGCTGTCGTCATAGAGCAAAATGACCATGTGTAACATTGTGAGCCATACCTCTTTTATAACCTTAAATCCCATAGCCAAAAATAGCTTGTAATTAACGAAACCGGATTTATGGAAAATCAAAAAGATTTTCATGCATAGAGTGTAAAAGAAAAAGAAATAAAGCAACACATATGTGGGAAATTGTGATGTCAATAAAGACACGAAACAATGGATCCAAGGCACGAATCTCTTCCTTCAAGATCAAGAGAGACCTTAAAGTGTTTGTGTGGTTTCCCGTTGAATTACGATCAAACACTTATTAAGAAGTGTTGAAAGGAATCTTTTAATAAGGCTAATTTGGGAGGCTTGCGCTTCAGTTCAAAATTCCTGATCTTGACATAAGACATAAATCGACTGAAGTACTTGTGAGACCAATGTGGTCTGTTGAACAAGTAGGTGTGAAGAGAATTTAAGTGGCATGTTGAAAATACTTTTAGGTGAAATCTCAGAAAAAATTAAAACTGGATTCTAAGGGAAGAAATGTTATGGGATTTAACAATTTCATAAGAATCACACAAAAAGAAAATTTAGAGATTCCAAGGTACAACCCCATGGGTGACTTCGTTAATTCATTACTAAAAACTAAAGCAAATTTAATTGTTCACCGTCAATGCATTGCAGGTATTGAATTGTAGGTTTCACTTAGCACGTAGTGGCACGAAGCTAAGATCATAAACACAGAAATTGTGTAACCATAAAACTCAGTGGTAATTGCTGAGAGTCTCAAGGGTTATGTGTATGAAGCGAATAGGATGGAGAAAAATATTAAAGATGGTGTAAAGAAACCAAAGTACCTCTGCTGTTAAAATAAGGACCAAGCAGAAAACTCTTATCTCATGTGAGAAGAGAGTAAGGTAGCTCATGATTAGAATAAATATAACAGCCTAATTGGGAATACAAGGTTTGTATATACCAAGTCAGTAAGGCTATTATTCAGAATCAGGTGAGGCTTTGGACAACATACAACAGCATGCTTCTAGGGACACTTAACTATTAAAAGATGTGAGAATAATACCTGCCCCATTAATTAACCACAAATGATAAAAAAATTAAATAATAATAAAAAAATAACGAACAAACCAAAAAATATTTTTGGAGTTTTTGATTCAAAGAGAAAAACAAAAATAAAATTTTTTTGGAACCGAACACGAAATAGACCGAACGCTCGGTTCATTTCGGTTTCTAAAAAAATGTTTGAAAAAGAAAAAGAATTGGAAAATAAGAGAGAAATTTATCATGATGAAACCCTAGACAGAATTCCAATTCGTCACCATAAACCCCGTCAGCTCTCCCTCATCCTACTCGATCTTCTACTAAGTAATCAATTAGGGTTTCATACATTATTTGCTTACCTGCAGTCCGAGTCATGGACGCCCAAAGAGCCTTGCTAGATGAGCTCATGGGTTCAGCTCGCAATTTGACTGAAGAAGAGAGAAGGGGACACAAGGAGATCTCTTGGGATGATAAGGAAGTATGTGGCTTCTACATGGTGAAATTTTGCCCACACGATCTACTCGTGAACACTCGAAGTGATCTAGGTCCATGCCCTAAAATCCATGATCCGAAGTTGAAAGAAAGCTTTGAGAGCTCTCTAAGGCATTACTTTTATGTGCCAAGATTTGAAGCAGAACTTGCTCATTTCTGTGAAAAATTGGTGATGGACTTAGATAGGAGAGTTAGACGTGGACGTGAGAGACTTGCTCAAGAGGTTGAAGTTCCTCCTCCTCCTCCAATTCCAGCTGAGAAATCCGAACAACTATCTGTTTTAGAAGAAAAAATCAAGAACCTTCTAGAATCAGTGGAGGCACTTGGGGAAGCTGGCAAGGTGGATGAAGCTGAAGCACTCATGAGAAAGGTGGATCCGCTTAACATTGAGAAAACAACATTGACCCTTCAACCACAGAATGAAAAAGTTCTAATGCTTGCTAGAGAAAAGAAAATGGCTCTTTGTGAAACATGTGGTTCCTTTTTGATAGCAAATGATGCTCTTCAAAGAACCCAATCCCATGTCACTGGAAAACAGCATATCGGTTATGGATTGGTCAGAGATTTCCTTTTTGAATACAAAGAGGCAAATGAGAAGGCAAGGGTAGAGGAAAAAGAAATTGAAGTTAAGCACAGAACTGGATCTACTGACAGGGACAAGAACCATTACAGTGACAGGTCATCACATGATCGAAACCGAGGATCTCGGGATTCTAGAAGAACATCGGATCGTAGGGCCCACAACAACAGTTACAGAAATGGAGGTGGTGGGGACAGGAGAGGGGATAGATACAGGGATAGAAGCAGGTCTCATTCCCCTAGACATGGTGGAAGAAGAAGGTCATCCAGAAGTCCGTATTAGTAAGAGAGAAAGATTGTAGAAAAATCAAAAATGTCAAAGTCAGAAGAGCTTTGTTGAGATATAACTAAAGGAGAAAAAGAGTCTTAAGGGAGTTTTATACAAAATAGAACACAAATATTTGGTGAAAGAAATCATCATGATGGTTTTCCCATGGTTTGAGCCTCTGAATCTGAATCTGAATCTGAAGTTGCTTTTTGTATATGTTGAATGATTCTTTTACAAAAAAGGTGTTGAAGAAGCTCATAGAGGTAACCAAAGCTTGAAACTTGAAACTGTAACGCTTTGTTTTTGCAGGAAAGTTAGATCACATTTGTGATCAGTTTAATACTTTACTCTTAAACTGTTTTGATTATTTGGGATAGTATTAAGGTTGAAAATTTACAAGAGTTTTATGTTTTTAGAATGTATTTGAGATATTTCAAACATTTTTTTCAATATAAATTTTGATTAAAAAAAAATTGGAAAATAAGAGAGAAATAATTGAGAAATAAGGGTACAAAAAGTTTACAACCAAAGAAACTACCTTTAAGTGATAAGCGAAGACAAGTGAAAAGGACCGAACCCGAGTGTTCGGTTCATTTCGGCACTTGGTTGAACCGAACCCGAACGTTCGGTTCATTTCGCTTCCAACTTTTAGTTTTGAGAAGTAGTTTTTGGTACTGACTCCGATTCCATCATACCTAGCCCTTGTAGAATTTTATTAAAAATTGCTTCAGGTAGAGCTTTAGTGAAGATGTCAGCCAGTTGATCAGTAGTTCGAACAAAATGAATCTCTACGTTTCCGTCTTCTACGTGATCTTTAATGAAGTGATACCTCAATGCAATGTGTTTGGTTTTGGAATGTTGCACTGGGTTATGACAGATCCTAATTGCACTTTCTGAGTCACAATATAGTGGGATCTTTTTCATATTGAGTCCATAATCCCGGAGTTGGCTTTGCATCCAAATCACTTGAGATGTGCAAGAAGCTGCTGCTATATATTCTGCTTCGGTTGTAGACAGTGAAACACATGTTTGTTTCTTAGATTGCCAGCTCACCAACTTCCCGTCGAGGAATTGACAACCTCCTGTAGTGCTTTTCCTGTCTAAACCACATCCTCCAAGGTCTGCATCTGAGTAGGCTTGAACAAAGAAACCTGAGTTTGAGGGATACCAGAGACCAAGGGAGGTGGTTCGCTTCAGATACCGGAGTATGTTTTTCACTGCTAGCATGTGTGGTTCACGAGGATTCGCCTGAAACCTAGCATAGTAACACACAGAAAACATTATATCGGGCCTGCTAGCTGTGAGGTACATCAGAGAACCAATCATTTGGCGGTATAGTGTTATATCGACTGCCAGTTTTTCCAAGGATGGTGTAAGCTTGGTGCCGAACGCCTTTGGAACTTTGACCTTTGAATCTCCCATCATGCCGAATTTAGCAAGAAGAGTCTTGGTATATGCTTCCTGGTTGATAAAGATGCCTTCGGGTCCCTGTCTAATGTTTAAACCAAGGAAAAAGTTAATCGGACCCATTGAGCTCATTTCAAATTTAGTCTCCATCAGCTTTCTGAATTCAGCTGTTAAGCTAGGATTCGTTGAGCCAAAGATGATATCATCGACATAGATTTGAACTATCATAAGGTGGTTACCTTCCTTTTTACGAAAGAAGGTTGGGTCAATCGAACCTTGTTTGAATTTAGACATCTTTAAGAACTTAGTTAGTGTTTCATACCATGCCCTAGGCGCTTGTTTCAGACCATAAACTGCCTTGTCTAGAATGTAGCAGTGATTTGGATGCTTTTCATTCACAAAACCAGGAGGTTGCTCCACGTAAACCGTTTCTTCAAGTTCTCCATTCAGAAAGGCGCATTTCACATCCATTTGGTAGACCTCGAAGTTTTTGTGTGCAGCATAGGCAAGAAATATTCGAACAGATTCCAGCCTTGCTACCGGAGCAAATGTTTCTTCATAATCAATTCCTTCTTCCTGGCAGTATCCTTTCACCACAAGACGAGCTTTATTACGAATCACATTTCCCTCCTTATCCATTTTATTTCTGAATACCCATTTGAGACCAACGACTAAGGCATCTTTTGGTGTTGGAATGAGATGCCAGACCTTATTTCTTTCAAACTCATTGAGTTCATCTTGCATTGCTTGGACCCAATCAGAATGATCAAGAGCAATATTGACGGTCTTTGGCTCAACTTTGGATACGAAGGAATTATACATGCAGAACTCTACTTTGGAGAATAGGGAGGTTTGCTTTGCCTTCATTTGAGATCGGGTTAGGACCTTTTCAGATACGTTACCCACTATCTGGGATACAGGATGATCTCTGGTCCATTTAGTGAGCGGAGGAAAGTTTGGATCATAGGATGGATCCAATTCAGAGTTGACCATTTCTTCCAACTCGGATTGAATATCATCATCATAAAACATGTCGGAATTCTCCCCCTCGACAGATGATGAATCATTTGGATCTTCAGGTTGATTTAGACCTTCGGGTTCTACTGAACTTTCAGGTGTAGCCGGGATTCCGGGTGCTACTGGACTTTCGGGTGTAGGCGGGCTTTCGGGTGCTATAGGGATTGAATTCTCCCCCTGAAACTGTGAGTCCGATTGATTTGAAGAGAATTGATTCTCCCCGTCAACTGAAGTGCCGTGCTGAGGAGGTTCGTTTCGAACTGGTTCTCCTTCTCCCATTTTTTTGGCTACATCTTCGACAATCTGCTTCAGACGATCGATTTTGTTGTCAGCCGCCTTGGCTTTCGAGAGAGTGGCTTTCTCAGGTTCATCGAATAAGTCTACGAACTGATCAAATAAATTAGCAATCGTGGCTGTGACTTGACCTGTTTGAGAGAAAATCTCTCCAATTGCTTCTTCAGTAGTCTTTAGTTTCTTGACGAAATTATCATCGAACGTCACATAATAGGTTTCTTCAATCTTTCTAGAACGTTTATTTAAAACCCAGTATGCTTTTGAAGTAAGAGAATATCCCAGAAAAATTCCTTCGTCAACTTTAACATCAAACTTGTTACGATGTTTTTTGGAGTTGAAGATGAAGCATCTTGAACCGAACACATGGAAGAATTTTTACATTCGGCTTCCTGTTATTGATAATCTCATAAGGAGTGAGAGAGAACGTTTGTTGATATAAGACCTATTCTGCGTAAAACATGTTGCAGCAATAGCATCAGCCCAAAAATATAAGGGAAGAGAAGCAAAACTTAGCATAGTTCGGGCCGCCTCACACAAGGATCGGTTTCGCCTTTCGACAATACCATTCTGTTGAGGCGTATAAGGGGCTGAGAAGTTATGAATGGTTCCTTTATCTGCCAAGTAGTCTTCGAATTCTTTGTTCTTGAATTCCAGTCCATTGTCGCTCCTAATGTTTCGAACGACTTTTCTCAGTTGCACTTCAACCTGCTTGATAAACATCTTTAGCTTTGGAGTGGCCTCAGATTTGTGCTTCAGAAAGAATACCCATGTAAAATGTGAGAAATCATCAACAATAACAAGAATATACTTGCTATCGCCAATGCTCTCGATTGATGATGGACCACACAAGTCGATGTGAAGCAACTCAAGTGGTTCAACAACTTTTGTGTTTACAATTGATGGGTGACTTTGACGACTTTGTTTCCCCATTTCGCATGCAGCACACAAGTGTTCTCGATCAAACTTGAGTAATGGAAGACCCCGAACATGACCTCCGGTGACAAGCTTGTTGATGTCTTTGAAGTTGAGATGAGAGAGTCTTCGGTGCCACAACCAGCTTTCGTCTGAATGAGCTTTGGACAAAAGACATATGGCTGGATTCCCTTTGATTGGTCTGAGATTCAGAGGAAAAATTTCGCCTTTTCGATCTAATTTGAGAATGACCTTGTTGGATTTCTTCTCTATAATTTATGAGCCTTCGTCGTCGAATGAAACTTGGAGACCGGTACCTCCCACCAGTTGAGATACAATGATGAGGTTATGCTGCAATCCTTCTACGTATGCCACTTTTCTGATTGTGAAGTCTCCATTGGTTATCATCCCATAACCCTTTATTGTTCCATAGGAGTTGTTACCGAACTTGACATTGCCACCATTTTGAAGCGATCGAAACTCCCTTAGCTCTTCCTTCCTTCCTGTTATGTGACGTGAGCAGCCACTGTCAATATACCATTCTTCGTCAAACTGCTCATCACTAATAACCTGCAAAAATTAAGCAGATTTAGGAACCCAAAGTTTATTGGGTCCACGTGAGCCTTTCACAGGAACATGAATAGTAAGAGAAACATCAACAAGATATGTTGGTTTTATTAAGGTTGCTTCATCTTTTCTTTTAATGGTAAACACTTTGATTTTATTAGGATTGGTTGCATGCTTTTTGGATTCAGATTCTGGGGTATGGACTTTAGTCTGCTTTCGGTCTTCTTTGGCTGAGGAAATCTTCCTTTTTCCTTTCAAGTTCGTTGATGATCTTGAATTTTGTGTAGGAACAGAATTGGGTTTAGAAGAAGATTAAGAATGAGAAGAATTAGAGGAAAAGAAATTAGAATGAGAGCCTTTCCTGACTTGGGGTTCAAAATGACCCTTTCGTTTTTGGTCATTAGAGGGACCGAACCTGGACTTTCGGTAGCCGAATGATGATGAGCCGAAGTTGGATTTTTGGGTGTTGTTGGTTGGCGGTCCGAAACTTGGTCTTTTATTATAAAAGCTTGAAGGAATGAAATCAAGTCTTTGTCTGTTATTATTTGGCGGACCGAAACTAGCTTTTCGGTTGCTGTTGCTTTCGGGACCGAACCTATCCTTTCGGTTCTATTCTTCGTGTGGCCCGAAAGTCTTTCTCTCTGACTTAGAATCTTTATCATGGTAAGAGTAATGAGGGTTTTGAGAGCGCCAAACCTGCTTTCGCTCTGAGAGATTTTTCTTGTATCTCAGGTTTCTCTGTTGCTTTTGATTTTTCACCTGTTTCGGTTGTCTGTGAATATTAGCTTTTTGTTTCAGCTTCTTGGCAACCGGTTCACTCTTCATAGATGAGGTTTCGCTTGTGGAGGTGACTTCTTCTATAGGAATTTCTTTTGTGCCACTTGTACTTGGTACGTCAAAGTTGGTAGGCTTATTCAGCGGTTCGGGCACATATCTACCTTTGGTCTTCCAGGATGTTCGCTCCGATAGACCAACCGTTTCGTCTGCATTATCTATGGGCGCTGACCAGAAAAACTCATCACAACCATCTGCATTATCTTCGTTTACTATGGCAGTGAGTTCGGCTGTTTGATGTTCGGTTACTCCTGTGACCTTATACACCTGATTGGGAGTAGTTCTAACCTTCTGAAACACAACGGCCTTTTCTTTAAGGGTTGGGGACTTAGTTTTGGACAGACGAGCGAATTCCACAGAATTTTCAGAAATCAGGTTTTTGTGGTTTTCGGGTTCGCTCTTGACAAACTCAGAGCAGTCAACTTCAACCTCTACAGAAATTTCACTCATATCATCGTCCTCATTAAGTTCATATGCGTTTTCAACATCAATTTTGTTTTCTGGACTTAAATTGGTACTCAATGAGTCGAATTTTTGTATGGTTTCGGTCCTGAGTTTCAGCTTATCATCTTCATCCAAAAGATTTTTAAACATGTCCTTATGGATTTTGGACTTTATAAAAGATTCTATTTTGTCCAGACCATACATATAAGTAGGATTAACATCATCGGAAGATACAACACTTTCACAGTTGTATGCTTCAGCATCGATTTCATCCTCCTTAAACTCAAGGAAGGGTAGAATCATGCGATGTATCTTCTGCCCTATTTCACAATTTAGATGCAGTTGAGTAATGTTAGCATAAAGTCTTTTAGCGATCAAACAAAAAAACATTCCTTTGTTTTAACAATTTCAAATTGTCTCTTTGCAAATAAATGTTTTCATCCCTAGACTTAATTAGCTCCAACTCCTTCTGCTCAATCCACATCCTTCGCTCCTCACTCTTGGATGACACCCTGCTTATTTGGTCAGTCAGATTAGAATTTGTGACCCGTGTTTGAGTTAAACAACTATCTAAATTTGAAAGTCTTGAATTCAAGTTATTTAATTCCTTTTCATATGATTTTTGTGGAATTTTAAACGAAACAAAAACATATTGTACCTTCTTGATCAGTTCATCCAGTTCACTGATCTGCACACTGAGAGGTTTTGCTGTAAAGCATAAGTCCTCTCGCTCCTTGGCCTCTTCATTTCCACCATCAGTGTTGTATCCCCTCATCTGAGATACATCGGTCACCATCAGACATCTTCCACCGGTTTCACCACCTTTTGCAACATAAGCCTTTCCATGAGAAGGCTTTCTCACCTCATCATCTTCTGAGTCGGTCGACCACACCTGTACGCCACCGAACTTGTCATCCTCTGCCGAACCCTGCACAATAAGAGCATTCATAGAAGAATCAGTAGCAGCCTTCTTCCTTTTTATCTCTTCCAGTCTTTTCATAAGACTTGCTTCTTCATCTTTCTCTTCGTCTTTCTCTTCCATTTTCTTCAGCACACAATCCTTTACGTAGTGATTCTTTCCCCCACAGTAGAAGCAACTGACACCAGAGTCAGCTTCACCCTTTGCTTCCTTTTTCGACTCCTCAACCTTCGGTTCATCTTTCACTCTTTCGGAACTATAGCTTCCCTGCCAATTACGATTTTTGTTGGAAGGAAACTTTTTCTTGATAAACCTTCTAGGATTGGACACCATTAAAGCATAATCTTCGGCTGTCAGATCATGATCTCCCAGATTAAGATCATCTTCATCTTCTTCTACACTTTTACCCTTGGACAGAAGCGCTAGAGACCCCAGACTAGAAACCATGCTTTTCTCTTGCAGCACAATCTTTTCTTGGGATTTCAGAATTCCCACCAGTTTCGCCAGCGAGTACGATTTGAACTGCTCGTGTGCTTTAACTGTTGACACAAAAGCTCTCCATTCGGATCTTAGACCATTCAGATAAGTGACCTTCGGTTCAATAAGCTTCCTTTCAATATCATGTTTGATCATCTTGCTGAGAAAATGATTGAAGCGATCAAACGTCTGTGTAACAGATTCATCAGGATTTTGCTTGAACTCTCCAAATTCAGACAGAAGCAAGGTCTGAATTGAGTGCTCCAGATCTTCATCTGTAGAATACAGCTCTCGCAGCCGATCCCAGATTTCTTTAACAGTACTGCAGGAACTTACCAATCTAAACGTGTCAGATTGAAGAGTGAATCGAATCAGTCTCAATGCCTTGACGTTGCACTGAAACTTCTCCTTTTCGTCCTGAGCAACATCTTTCACATCTTTTAACAAATCATTATACACATTTTGAGTTTTAATAATTCTGGATGTTCCTGAATGAGAAAATGGTCCAGACACAATAGCTTCCCATATTAAATACCCATTATCTTCAGATCCAATAACGTAGTCTTCAAAGTGATGCGCCCAAACCTCGTAATCTTGAGTGTAAAGAATTGGAATCTTAGTCGTAGATCCTATACTGTTTGAGATGTTGATAGGATTGGATTGAGAATCATCCATGCTTGATCGTTTAACCTGTTGTAAGATCAGACTTGTAATACGTAATATTAGGGCAAGATGAATAAATACTGAGATACGTTAATTATGGAGTGACGGGTCAGTAAATACCAGTAAATGCGAAATAAACCCTAATCACTTCTTTCACAGAAGAGATGTGTATGAATTACACAGTCTCCTGCTCTGATACCAATTGATGAGTTAAGAAACTCTTTGATCGTTTAGATCTTCTAACAGGTTAATCACAAAAACAATAAACAGTAATATAAAACACAAGAATGAATCAAAATATGTCGAATGATTCAATAGATTCAAGCCTCAGCAGAGCTCGATAAAGAACTTCCGCTGTAGAGGCTATTAGGGTTACAAACGATAAAGATTAAATCTTTCAGAGTAATTGACTTTTAAAAAAATGCTTCGTACTAGGATGCATGCAAGCACCTATAAATACAAAACCCTAGTTATAACTCACGGATGGACTGGCCCAATCCGGAGACTAAATGGACTAAATAGCAAGCCCAAGAAGCAACACCTTTTAGACCCTACAGATGTGCGTAACTGTTTGTACGCAGCGCGTAGTCCCTAGACCTTCAGTACGCTGCGCGTACCAGGGAGGTACGTTGGGCGTACGTAGCTCTGTTGGGCCCTAAGTTGTTTTGGTCCTTTGGGCCTCATGTGGTTGTTGAGCTTGATTGGATTCAGTGTTATAAAGGCCTTTTCATCTATTTGGGCCGAGGACTTATTCGGTTAGGCCTTATTGGGCCAAGGGGCCCATTAAGGATATTGGGCTTTGATTTTTGGGCACCTTTGCAAGAAAAGGGTAATTGGGCCTTGGGGGTAGAGTTTGAAGGTTGGGCCTTTCCTTGGGTAATTTAAGGTCTTATCACTGATCATATTATTATTGTTATTATTCAGCTCGGGGGTTTGCAATTTATTATGAGGGCAGTATTTGCATTCATCGGACGGAGATGAGTCTTCTCACCACACCTATGGGTCTATGGCACCAAATTCGACCCATTATGTGATCATGATATGTGTGTCTTGTTCATTTATGAATTGATATGTTGTGTGATATTATGTTGGTATGGAAGACCCCTGGGGGAGCCCGTGGCATTGGATATAAGACCATGTGGGGTAGCCGATGACAGTCCTAGGTAAAGACCATGTGGGGTAGCCCATGGCATTGGATGTAAGGCCATGTGGGGTAGCCCATGACAGTCCTAGGTAAAGACCATGTGGGGTAGCCCATGGAATTCTTGCTGGATCATATTGCATGGTTTCTGTGGCATGTTTATAACTTTAATTAGCTAACAGGATATGTGTATGTGAATGTGTGTCGTATACTTTGGGAAACTCATTAAACATTTCACTTATAGGTTGTTGATTTGTTTCAGGTACTTCCGAGCCCAAGGGCAAGGGCCCGACGTGATGCCGTGGCGCGCACTCTATCTCTATTTTTAATGTATTTGAGACCCTTTGATGTTTTAAAAAGGAAAACAAAGATGTAATGAATGTTGATTTGAAAACATATGTTTGGGAATCTATGGCTTATGAGATTGGTTTTGATTAACTCAAAAGTGAAAATTTTTCTTTGTAAAATTGGGTCGTTACACCCCCTCTTGTCTATGTTGTCTTTATAACATTCAACAATTATGTTATTGAGAGGTCTGGAAGACAATGTTCCTATTCGGGAGGAAAAGGATGTTGATTAAAAGGGTATAATTGGCACAAATTCCAAGGTAATACTTTTGTACAAGATGTTCATTCGGTACATGATTTGGAGAGGACGTCTTCGTTTAAGTATGCTTCTTCATCTCTAGGTGATGGGGTTTACGTGGTTGCTCCTGCTTCAACTGTTGTGATGGGTGTGCCATGAGAAATACGAGTTCGATTTGGCTTTTAAAAAGGTTCACCATTACCATACAGTTTTTACTCGATCACAACCATAAATTCAACAAAATGGCTGAAGTTGAACTTGATTTGCAGGTAAATCAATGGTTATTCAAGAAAGTTATGCATTTTCACAAGAACCCATCTTAACTCAATCTTCCTTACTAAATATTCTCCAATTTGAATTGATATAAACTGTGAAGCCTTCACCATCATCGTTGACTTACAGAACCTTCCCGTTTTCCATTAGATTTGTCTTGAGGCAAAAATCAATTGCAATTTTTACAGATTCCGATAGGGTAAGGGTGGGTTTTGATGATTGTGGTGGAGTGTGGTGGCAGTCGATGGTGATGGTGGTAGCAGTCGGTGGTGGCAATTAGTGGTGACGGTGGCAACCATTAGGGATGATATGTTTCTTGAGTGTGTGTTTTTTTGAGAGATGGGAAAGAAAAATGGGGTGGGTGGGCATTTTTTTAGTTAAAAAATAATAATTAAATTAATTTATGTATTTGAGCAATTAAAAAAAATAAAAATATAAAATATAAGGGATAATAATAGATCCAATTTTAGACTATTTGTGCACCACCAAAAAATTTTAGACTAAACCCACATAATTTTGCCAACCATGGATACCATTTTTGCAATTTTGTCTATTTATACTCTTACTACTAACTAGATGTATAAATGTATCTTTATTGTGGTGTGTTTATATATATATATATATATATATATATATATATATATATATATATATATGTGTGTGTGTGTGTGTGGGGGGGGGGGGGGGGGGGCTTGTCCAATAGGGGTACATTAGTAATGATGTATGAATATAATCACTAAAAGAAAACAAGGCATTACCAGCGACAAAAATCGCCGCTAAAAGTTGGATTTGTCGCTGGTAAAATTAATATCGACAACATGTTGCCACTAAAATTCGTTAGTACTGTCATATCGCTATTGCTCAAAATGTCGTCGCTAAATATATATTTATCTCTGGTAAAACCCTCTGTTGTCGATATAATTTTGTCGCCAGTAATATTATTTTTCATTTTTTTATCAACACTTTTCGGGTGCAGAAAAAGCGATACGTAACGACATTAAATGCATAAAAAATTACATAAAGACGTCCAATTAGGTATCAAAGTGTTATAATTTCATACAAATACCAAAATAAACAAAAAAGTGTTATAAATTTATATCACAACAAGTCTAACGTACAAAACACAAACTAATTATCCGACGAACCATCATCTCTACTCCCCTATTTTCCTCTTTGATCATCACTTTGTGGTTTCCCCGATTGAAAAAACGCATAAAGTTCATCCCTACATGTCGGGTCGTTGCGCATTGCACGAAGATTTTTCCAACTACATAATAAATAACAACACATATAAATTAATAAGTTAAATTATTAATATAAACAAAAACTACCAAAGTATATTGCTATTTCATGCACTTAAATACAAGAAATACCAAAAGTACATTGTTATTTCTTTAACTTGGGACATAAACACAATTACCAAATCAACATGCATTTATTGATGCCAAAGTACATTGTTATTTTTAAACTAGGGAGAAACAACCAAAGTACTTTGCTATTTCTTGCACTTGGAACATAAACACAATTACAAACATAATTACCAAATAAAAACGAATTTATTGATCATTATATAGATGTATGAGACTTTGAAATTAAATATTCTTGTTTTACAACAAATGGTAGCTTACTTCCTACTTTGTTTTTTTTATTCTATTATAGTGTTTTACTTTAAATAACATTGTCAAACAATAACATCCTACTTATACTAAATACACAGAAATATACCACATATACACCAAATATACATACATTCACATACATATATCAAATACATAATAGCATCCTCCTTATACCAAATACACATATTTTCATATATATACATAATTGCATCATACTTATACCAAGTACACATACATTCACATACATATACCACATATAAACCAAATATACATATATCAAATACATAATAGCATCCTACTTATATCAAATACACAAACTTTCATATATATATATATATATATATATATATATATATATATATATATATAGCATCCTACTTGTACCAAATACACATACTTTCACACACACACACACACATATATATATATATATATATATACACCACATATACACCAAATACACATACATTCACATACATACGAAATAACATCCTACTTAAACCAAAATACGAAAAAAAAAATGACAATATACACGATGGGTGGAAAAAGTTGTGATACATGTCTCGATCAAAGGAAAATACGGAATTTAAAATAATATCCCAATCCTATTGATCCATAGGATTAGTTATGGATCTAACCAACCCAAAAATAAAAAGATTTGAGTTGTTTAATCATCGAGTTTTTAGTTGAAAAATTCTATATTTATACTTTCACACACATACCTTCACATACATATACCACATATACACCAAATACACATACATATATAATAGCATCCTACTTATACCAACTACACATGCTTTCATACACATAGACCAAATACACATACTTTCACATGCATACAACAAACATACACAGATTCAAATACATATATCAAATATTCACACATATGCCAAATTTCACATAATATATATATATATATATATATATATATATATATATATATATATATTGCAATTAATCTCGAAATTTACAGTACACAGAACATGTGGTGGTCGGAAATTAATAGATGGTGGTAGTCGTTGATGGTGATAGCAACAGTCATCGGTATAAGTTGGAAATAAAAAACTGAAGTTGAATTTTTTTTGCAATTAATAACTATTATAAGCTGGAAATCAATGTTAGAAGATAAAGAGAAATGAAAATGAGGAGGAGATGCCCTAAAGTCGTCGATATATCCTTTTCCCCTTCGTCGGAATCTCATAGTAGGGAGTTATTGGTGGCGTGTTGCTCCTTGTTAGCCTGAATCGGACGAGGGTGCGAGTCGTCGAAGAAATGGGGAAGAAAAAATAAGAGAAAAATATGGAAGATTAGAAGCTAAAAACGGAAATAGAGGCATCGATTTTTTGCTTATCTGCATCAAACAATACCGACAACTTCAAAACCATTAGTGGCGACTCCTATCAATAGCGGCGACACCTATGGAAGGAAATTATGCAGCGTCTTTTGTTTTGACCTTTAGCGGCGACAAAAATCATCGGTATTGATGTCTCCGCTATTGGGTTTGTGTGAAACAGAGCCCCAACCATTGGATTAGATACTTGATCAGACATATAGGATTCAAAATGTTTTACGCGGATCAAGACTTTATGTAAGATCCCAAAAACGAGACCCAAATTTTTTTGCTTAATTATATTACTTATGAAAACCGTTTACGGAAAACATCATTATTATCATTTCATACATCAAGTCACAATTACAAGTCTCAAAAACCATATCATCAAATAGTAAAATATCAAAGTACAATCCCAAGGTTCTCAAAGCGGAAATCATATGTGTGTGATGCGCTGCTACCCTTCCGGCTCCTTCCCATTAGCTGAAGAGGTACCTGAAACCAAAACTAAAAACTGTAAGCACGAGGCTTAGTGAGTTCCCCCAACATACCACATGTGACAACCCAAAAGTTTCCATTCTGTAAAACCATCCACAGCAATCGAAGTCAAATCCGTTCTGCTAACTTTCAAACTTTTGGGATAAGTTTGAGTATTTCAGGATTTACACTGAAAGAGATATCAGGAGAGAGGATGCACTAGGGTATTGTGCAACTATGTTTTTCAAAAACTCATTCATATTAGAGTTCAATGCCTGAATAAAATATTTTTTTTCCAAAAACCCTAGGGGTATATATATGTTTCTTAACCATATTTATTCATTTGTTACATTTCCAACTAGAGAAAACCTGAATTCTCTCTCAAGGATCTTCACCCGATCACCCCCAATTGTAAGCACTTCAACCCTAAAGTGTATTATAGTGTAATATATGCCTATATAACATGAAAATTAGCCAAAAACACCAAGGAAATGGTGTTCACGGCCCAAGATCTTCTTGGACCGTGAACTCTAAATTTGAGGGCCAAAGTATGCCCAATGACCCTCCAAACCTTGGAATTGAACCTAGAGACTACCCATGACTTTTTTAAACCTCAAAATCATTAAGAAACAAGGGCTAGAAGTGAGTTCACGGCCAAGGATGTTCTTGGGCCGTGAACTCCATTTTATGGTGCCAAAATGCCCTAAATGCCTTCCTTAAGCCAAGAGACTAGCCTAGCACTTTACCTTGATGTGTTTAGGACTCAAAGCAACCAAAATACCAACACCCAAAGGTGTTTACGGCCACAAAAAATTGTCAAAGTGGTCCATGGGCCGTAAACTCAAGTTAGGGGTGTTTTGATGCCACAAACACTTCCTAAGGCTTAGACTTGAATTTAGGATGCTTCATTTTGACCTTTAGGACCCTCATAAACATAAATGGCCATGAGTTTACTGTTGTAAACTCATTTGGGCTGTGAACTCCTCAAAAACTCCAAAGAAGGTGGTCTTCCTCATCCTAGGGTAGAGCTAAGGTCCCTAAATCATTCCCT
Source organism: Lactuca serriola (assembly GCF_051521515.1). Taxonomy (NCBI): domain Eukaryota; kingdom Viridiplantae; phylum Streptophyta; class Magnoliopsida; order Asterales; family Asteraceae; genus Lactuca; species Lactuca serriola. Next base: position 205,481,299 of record NC_136409.1, read on the forward strand.
AGCCTTCAATCTTGCACTCACACATGGGTAGCCATGAGTTTACAGCCGTAAACTCCCTTGGGCCGTAAACCCATGGTAGTAAACTCATGTGAGTGCCTTTATACCTTCCTATGTTGAATCACATGTGATTCCAACACTTGGTCAAGGTCTTTCCTAGTCCCGGAAAGTGTTATCTTTCATATAGTTGTTTATAAACACTATATTCATGTTAATATGTGTCCTAATATATCATTTAGGACTTATTGTGTCTCGGGACTTCATTCGTGGAACTTCTCATCCATACGCGCATACCCGTTTGAATCACCCACATCCGGTGAGTTCATACCCTGTAATGAATCATTTAACTATTTTAACTGTTTTAAGGGGGGGGGGGGGGGAATACAGGTTGAACACAATGATAATTGTGTAAATATTTGTTGTTAAACATCCTTCAAAATGTTACTTATGTTATTTATAAGTTGTCAACACATTTCAAACTCGTTTTAAAGTCATGTTACTTTATAGTTATACAAAGCTCCGTTATTAAAGTAAAAGCATAACTTAGTAGAGAGATGAGTCATCTTAGTAACAGTCCAAGTAGAGCATTAGTAAACTATTATAGGTATAGTTTAGGTGAATGCTATTTGTAACACCTGGTTCCTGGTACGTAAATCTTATTTGTGTATTTTCCATTTTTAGCCTTGGACTCGACGAGTCATAGGTCCGACTCGTCGAGTAGAGACGAGACCCCGGGACACGTTTAAGTTGGTGACTCGGTGAGTCCATATTCCGGACTCGGCGAGTCCCCGCTGTTGGATGAAACCCTAAGTTTCAGGGGTTTGCACCCTATTTAAACAACATATCCGCCCCAAGCCAGCCCCCATTCACCCCCCAGAGCTTCCAACCCTCGTTCTAAGCTATTCATAGAGAGTTTGAAGCAATTGTTGTGTGTTCTTGAAGGTTTTGAGGCAAAAGGGAAGTAGATCTAGAGGAAAGGAAGGAATCCAAGCATCTTTGTGCTCTCTCAGTAGTTCCTTTGAGGTATAACCCGTTTTCCCCCTGTTTCTATGCTTATTGCTTCATTTAAGTCATTCTTGAGCCAATCTCCAAGCCGTATGTGCAAATTATTTCGTAATAAGCTGATTGGCCCTTAGATCTAGGCATGATTGAGCTCCAGGAGCTCAGATCTGTTGCCTTTATGGACCTTCATTGCATGAAGACCCTAGATCTACCCTTTTGGGTGCATTTTGAACCCTAAAACCCTTATTGGTGAATATCTACACGTAAAGTTGGAAACTTTACGTGTGATTTATGCTCTAGGAACCCAGATCTGTGAATGGCATGGACTGGAATCGAGCAAATCCGTGTAGTTAGTGGTTGCATGGCAACGACTCGGCGAGTCGTTCATCTGACTCGGCGAGTCGGTTCGCGAGTCTCCGAGTTGGTCCCCTTTTCGTAGTGTCGAGTGAGCAGTGAGTCACGGGGTGTGACTTAGTGAGTCGGAAGCTGAACTCATCTATGGAGGAACTCGGCGAGTCAATGCCCTGACTCGGCGAGTTCAAGGCAATCTCCTTAGATCAAGAACAGACTCGGCGAGTTGTTCATACAACTCGGCGAGTCTTAGCATAAGTGTTCATCGGATGACGATGAACTCGATGAGTTGTTCATATAACTCGGCGAGTAGGATGAAGGACTTGAATATCAGTTTAGAAGGAGAACTCGTCGAGTCATCGCCTAACTCAACGAGTAGAAACGGGATTCAGGACAATCGTTTGGGTAGGGACTCGGCGAGTTGGAAAGCCAACTCGGCGAGTCGGGTCAACTGAAAGTTGACTCTGACTTTGACTTAGGGCATGATCAGGGGTAAAATGGTCATTTTACCCAAAGGACAGTTAGCAGTGTTTGATTGAGTATGTTGTGGGAATTGCAGCCAGAGGATTTCCGGAGCAGCAGCAGTAAACAGTCAGTTCCCGATCAGATCAACAGCTACTTCGAGGTGAGTTACCTTCTAGTAGCGGTGGGTCTACGGCCACAATGCCGACCCACCAGCAGGAGTTGTATGTAGATGATTGTCTCCGTGATATTCATCTAGGGATTACTACTACCTGTGTTATGTTTATGTACTAGTATGATATGATGCTATGTGCTAGTGACAGTAGGGGGAGATAGTCCCCGAGGTATCCGGTCGGTAGGGCCGAAGGGGTAGTCATACCCAACCATGTTAGATAGATTCTGATATTGTGATACATGTTATGTGGTAGTAGTGGAGGGGAGGAATAGTTCCCCAGTATCCGGTCGAGACGACCGAAGGGGAGGCCAGCACCCAGATATGCTAGGCAATATCCGGTCGAGAGGACCGAAGGGGTAGGTCGGGCACCCAGATATGCCTGACAATATATGTATGTTATGAGATTATATGGTATGTGGTATAGTGGGGGAACTCATTAAGCTTCGTGCTTACGGTTTTCAGTTTTGGTTTCAGGTACCTCCTCAGCAAGGGGAAAGGAGCCGGTGCGGTAGCAGCATGTCACACACACACTCTCTTGTTTCCGCAGTTACAAGTTTATTCTGGGATTGATACTCTGATATTTGATTGATCGAATGTTGTGGTTTTCAATTTGGTTTTCGATGTGAAATGGTTTAATCAAACAATGTTTTAACTATTAATGCTTTCATGTAATGTTTTATAACAAAATTTTTGGACGTGAAAATTGGGTCGTTACAAGTGCTATTCATTACTTCTAGTACAATGAAGCACACAAGGAATCAATACCAGAATAGAACAAATAGTGAAGAGAATCAAACAATACCAGAACAGAACATAACAAACAAGTTAGGTTGCTATAGCATGATAACACACAAACAAGATCTAATTATACCAATGAATCACTAACGCATTAGTGATAGTTATATTGGGTATACATGATCATATAACTTTAATGTGAATTACACGGCTTGCAAGGAATTGCTGGGGTCGCGTTTGGTTCCCTCAATCTCTTTACATTGAGAGCATTTAGTAGGGGTTCTAGCTTTCACATTATGACCGTAATAAAACAAATATGTTTTTAGGTTATTAGTACATTCGTAGGTCATGATAAACGACATCTGTGTACTTACTTCTCCCATTACTTTCATAAAGTGTCGGTACCACTTGAAAGTCGTTCTATTTTCTAGTCAAGATAGTTATAAACTAGGGAGAATATACTTCTACATTTGACAAAGGAACAGTCGGGTTTAACTCAGAACAGAAGATGCCTTGGTAGAAGGCTAAGATTAAAGGTTAGGATCATGATGCTAACTTTATGATTCCTTAATGTATACGCTATAGGATACATATATGCTAGTAGATTCCGACAGCTAATAAGATGTGTGCTCTTCGCTTCAATTCCTGTTCCCGTTGGATGTGGGCTTGAACTGAGGTCACCCAATCTATTATCTACCCAAATCTATATATATATATATATATATATATATATATATATATATATATATATATATATATGCTTAGTATACATTAAGTCATCATAAGGGTACCAGGTATGGATCAGGTCACAGGACACAGAGTCAACGCACAGTTATTCTAGTACAAAACTTACTTATCAAAGTCAGTATTTTTGGTATACAAAACTAGAGATTTCCCAGAAAAGGGCTAAATCCATTTTATTAAGCCAGTACAGTTTTAGAAACTTTAGGTCATTTAACTCTATAACACCTTAGTTTATACACCATGTTTATATATAAAACTAATATCCAATAAATAGCTAAATGTGTGTTTTCCCCCGACGTCTTGTTCCCGTTGGATTGTGGGCTTAGGGCAGATTCCCCTAATTAACTATCTACCCGATATCAGATTATATATAGCAGTATAAACAAAGTTATTATAAAAGTAATCACCGTAGTCATTATTTTACTATAAGAAATATAGGTTTTCTTAAAAGAACACTCCATTAGATATACAGGAACCATTACAAATAACTCCATGAGTAACAAGTGAATACACCAAGGTTATATATGACAATGATCTAACAACCAATGGAATGTGTGCTATCCGCCTTACTTGTTGTTCCCCGTTGGGTTGCGAGTTTAGGGCGGATGCGCACAATCAATTGTTTATTTACTCTAAGTATATATAACTTGTACCCACTTAGTACGCATAGAAAGGCTTGTAGTGTTAGTTTACTTAACTTTCATTAAAGTAGGAAATATAGGATTTTCTAGAGGAACAGGCGAACATTACAAAACAGAACTTACAGCTTACATCACTTGTACATATACATTTTCAACTACATTTTACAACTTACTCACATCACTAAAATCTTATGAACTCACCAGCTTAATTGCTGATCAACTCTTTCAAATAACTTGTATTCGCAAGAGACTATTAGACAGGTGCCCGTGCTGGGAATTTAGAAGATGGAGCATTACAGCTTCAAGTCTTGTTTTGTTATTTGTTTATGACTTCTATGTTTTGTGAACACACACATTGTAAACACTTTCTTTCTAAATGAAATGGTTGTTCATTACTTGCTTTACCATATACATATCTCGTGATACTTGACATGACGTCCTCCACCCCCGAACGTTTCCGCCGTTCCAGTTTTGGGGTGTGACACCACATACCATACAATCATACATACTGTCGGGCAATTTTGGGGTGCCCGACCTACCCATGTCAAGCCATCCTGGGGTGCTGACCTACCCATGTCAAGCCATTTGGGGGTGTTGGCCTACCCGTGTCAAGCCATTCTGGGGTGCCTGCCTACCCTCCGGTCTATCTCACCCGGTCACGGGGACTATTTCACCCCTACTACTATCACATAATAACATATCATAAACATGCTGTCAGACGTATCCGGGGTGTCCGACCTACCCTTCGGTCCTAACGACCGAATCGGGGGACTATTCCTCTCCTACTACTCATCAAGTAATAGCAAACCAGACAATTATCACGAAGAAAATCATCTTAACTGTAATCAACTACTAGTAGGTCGGCCTTGGTGCCTTAGACCCACTTCTACTGAAGGGTAACTCACCTCAACGTCGTGTAGTGTCTGCACTGCTCTCGGTGTGGAAATCGACTCTCCCTGACTTCTTAATCCCTACACGACAACTTATCTAAGTTATCAATTCATACTCGTAACCCTTATCCACCAAATGCCATAATCTCGTCCCTACTCGTCGAGTCTAGCAAGAGCTCGACGAGTTCGCCTTCAACAACACATCGGTCAATCTTCAACCGACTCGCCAAGTTCGTCCATGAACTCGCCGAGTTCATCTTTATCCATAAGAAGGTGTTCAGTCTATGACTCGCCGATTTCCCCTTTGATAAATCCAACTTTGAAGAGTTCTATATAAGAACGCTAAAATGACAAGAAAGGTTAATATGATTCTATATGCTAAGAAATTATGATCATTAAGACTTAGGAATTGATACAACATAATCGACTAATCCATTTTATTGTTTCTTGATTACTTTATAAGCCGTCAGTTTACAATTCGTTGATTCGATTTCCCTAATTTTGGTTGCACCTACCCATCATCTTTATTAACATGGTTATTGTATGTATGTTATTGTTTCTTACTACTTCACTAATGTTTCAAATTTAGGCATTTGAATTTGGCTCATTCTCAATTCTTTTAAAATATCTTATATTTTTCTTAAAAATATACTAATGATTATATATTAATACTACATAGTCCTTAAAATTTTTGGTCTCCTTGGAATGATGCGCCCTAGACGGTGTCCCCTATGGAAATCGTCTAGGTCAGACCTATTTTGGATGGAGATCTGCAAAAAAATGTACGGGTGTGTGTGAGGTGTAAGTTTTTGAGGTGTAATTTTGTGATATGTAGTAAGGTGAGGGTAAGAGAGACAACCAAAAACACATAAATAAGAGAATGATGTGTGTTTGCGAAGAAGAAGATAAAATGGTGTTTCATTATCTAAGGAATGCCTCGACCGAATAAGTGGTGGGAGGTGAGCATTGAATAGGAGAATGTGAATGACATTATTAATGTTGCAAAACATCAACTCTAATGTACTATTTGATACAGATATACGAGGACAATAAAACCTTATTTAGGTGTGAATTTTATGAAAAAACATGTAAATGAATTGATTATCACGTTCACCAATATTATCAAATCAACATGATTTTTTCACACCCAAATTGAGTTTTAGCACACACATGAAAGTGTGGGAATCTATCAAAGACATTTGATTTATATTTCAGTGGACATGCTTATACAACATGTGAATAATGGTCAAGAAAAATTACTTAATATATTAAACCACTAAGACTAGAAATATGATATGTCCATACATCATAGTAAAAAAAATATCAACCGGAAAGTTAACGACATAATTGAAAGTAACCAAACGGGAGTCTAAAATGTTTTCCAAGTGGATCATTCACTACTAGAAAATTGAAAGGTTACCTATAACCTATTGTGTTGGTATTCAGTAGGAAACAACGATTAGCCACAAATTTCCAACAAAATTGGTTTGTTGGAAAAAGGATCATGGGAAACACAATTCCTACAAATTTCCAACGAAGTGTCTAACAAATTTCCGACATAATATTTCGTAGGAAATTTCCAACAAAGCTTCCTAATACAATTTTCCCCACAGATTTCCTACAAATCTTTTTTCCGACGGAATTTCTACGGTCCATTCCAAATAAATTCCAGCGGGTTTATTTTCCAAAAGAGCTTTGTTTTGATGCATTTTTCTATAGGTATTGTGTTGATAATAACGCTTTAAATCTATAAAATACAAAATAAATAAAAATACTCCATAATTTGTTTGCACAATAATATTAAACATATATAAAAACAATTCAACACAATTTCATTCTTCAAACAAAATGATAGATAATATCATAATATCTAATACATCACCGAAATGACAACTACCATTGAATTCTACACCAAAACAATTAGGCTGTTGTACTTCAACAACATGTTTAACAAAAAGTTTACAACAATAAAACTAAAATGAATTCCCACGAGTGTTACCAAATTGTCTCACTAGTTGAGGAATTGTTGTTCCATTCTTTCTTGTTTTTGTTGCATAAAAATTATCTCCATCTCCGCATTTTCAAGTTGGGTTCCTAACTCCTTAACCTAAAAATACATACTACCTCCATTCAAAATTAATTGTCCACATTTGACTTTTAAAGTAATTATTCTTCAACTTTGACCTTAAATATTTTGTTTTTGATAGATAATATTTGATGCAAAATATAAAATGAATTATATTTTAAATGTCATTTCATTGTTATAAGTTTCATCAAGTAATATATAATATAAATAAAAATATTTAAAGTTAAAGTTAAAGAAAAAAGACTTCAAAAGTCAAAAGAAAACAACTAATTTGAGACGGAGAAAATATATAATCAGCAACAAACAATATATATATATATATATATATATATATATATATATATATATATATATATATATATATATATATATATACTAGGTGTGAGACCCGTGTATTACACGGGTTGATTTAAAAAAAATAAAATATTAAACTAAAGTGTAAACTGAAAATATTTTTTAATGTACAACTTTAAAATAAGAAAGAAATTAACGTATTTAATACTTTACATATATATATTTAATTTTAAAAATTGAAACAAATCAAAAATTGACAAGTGGATAATATATATTTCAAAAATACTACAAAATGACAAGTGTCAAAAACTCATGAGAGATTGACATATGGCAAAAAAAACTTTCATTTATTAAGGAGGATTGATATATATATATATATATATATATATATATATATATATATATATATATATATATATATATATATATATATATATATATATATATAGAAACATCCAAAAAAGATAATTCAATAATAGTAATCAATGCATCTAGAGGTCAAGACTTTTGTTATAAAAATGCTTACTTATATACGGTAAGATGTTCATAACAAAAAGCAACCACTTCCTATAACATTAAAATCAGCAGAATAAAGAGTTACACCAATCTTTTTGCACAAACATATGATGTACTATAATTATTAATAGTTGTAAGTTACATAAAGTGTTAAATTAGTTTTGCATTTGAGGTAATTATTAATAGTTGTAAGTTACATAATCACTTTTTGAACGCACTTGTGCTTAAGTGCTTCCTTAGAAGTAGACACTTCACTAGCTCCCTATTATGAACACAGTTTTTGGGCTGTGTAAACATATAATTATAAAAAATATCACAATGAGATTGCCAAATACACTTTAGCATATAAATGAAAATTTTGCATCTACTTTTACAATATGCTATATATCTAGATAACATGCATATTTTTTTTCTAAATATAAATATGTATATCTAACTTTGCAGATTTCATAATTATGTAGGGATGATATTATTGTTTACTTCACCACCTCCCATTATGAAGTGTTTTGTATCCAAGAGAACCATGTCCTGGTACTTGTTTATCACTTTATGCAACAGGTGCAACACACTTTAAAGATAGATAAAATATTAAAATTCTAAAAAAAATAAAATTACTTACGAATACATGTATAAATCAAACACCATCAACATTATGTAACAAGCATACCCGACAGTTAATTATTTGAACTCTATAAAGTGGGTTTAGAACCGGAAAACCTGAAAAAAACTGGAATTTTTTTGGCACTTACATACTACTTAATGGGTTGAACTTTGAAAATTTTCATATTGATATCCCGAATTCGAGGGACTATAAATCATTGAATTTGAAATCGAAATTGACAAAATTATAGTCTAAAATCATGTAGAAACTCTAAAGTACACTCTGAAAAAAATCTCATGTTAATCCGACTTTAAAGAATGAGATATACATGTGTTAACCATTTTACAGAATACAAAGTAAAAAAAAACAAATAGTTGAAAAGTTGAAAATTTTCAATATTTATATCCCGACTTCGTAGGAATGTAAGTCATTGAATATTAAACCAAAAAATGACAAAAAACTATAGTCTAAAATCTAAACTACAAGTTGGAAAAAAAAAAAAAACTTTATGTCAATCCAACTTCAACCGAATTAGATATGCATGTTTTAAAACTTTCACATAATACAAAAAAATTGAAAAACTAAAAACTTTCACTTTTGATATCTCAATTTTGGAGAACTGTAAATTAATGAATATAAAACTAAAAATGGAAAATTTATAGTCTAAAATCATGTACAAACTCTAAACTACACGTTAGAAAAACCGTATGTCAATCTGACTTAAAACGAATGAGATATGCATGTTTTATCACAGAAACCGGTTCTAACCCCTAAAAGTGGTTCCAGTTCCTAACACCAATTCCGGTTCTTAGACCCGGTTTACCTGGACCCGATGGATCCAAACTCGAATTACCCGGAACCCAAATTAAGCCAATTCTTAAACCCGAAACCGGAACCGGTTCTATATATTCTAGTTCTAACGGTTTTGGTTTTCCGGTTTTAAGTTTCATCCCTATATATATATATATATATATATATATATATATATATATATATATATATATATATATATATATATGTGTGTGTGTGTGTGTGTGTGTGTGCGTGTGCGCGCGCGCGTACATACACATACCCATATATACAAATAGACATACACATAAATATACAATAATAATAATAAATATAATATAATTATAATAAACCTTATATTTCGTCAGTATTTTGTATGAATTTTGTTGGATTTCTGTTTTATCGCAGTTTTGTTAGAAATTTGATGGAAATTACCTACAAAATATATTCGTGCGTAATTTTTTGTAGCTAAAACAAAATTTTCTAGTAGTGAGAGGTCCAAGTTGTTGATGCCAAAGAGAGGTATTATGTGACACACAAACTTGAGGAAAAGGAGATGTAAGAGGATAAAAGTCATCAACTATCATGTCGAAGTATTAAGTTGATAAGTCTGATAGTCCTTCACATAAAATCCAAATCCATAGAAATCTCAACATGCATCCGTACAAGCAAGGTGGAGAACAGAATTTAGGTTTTTGATCGAAATGAGAGGATTCTTGAGGACAAATTTGAGTCACCTGTTGTTCTTCGAGGATAGGAATGGCAATGGGGCGGGTTCGGGGCGGGGCATGGATTCCCAAACCCGCCCCGATAACTTTCGGGTATCTTATCGGGGCGCCCCATTGGGTTTCGGGTTTCCCCATCGGGTTTCGGGTATCTTATCGGGTTTACAACAATTGATAACGAAATCTTTATTCTCTTTTAAGGTACCCCAATGTCTTATAAAATATACATGTTCTAGCAACTCTTTTAAATTAAAAACATGATGCATCACTTTAATAAAATAAACTGGACGTTATATTAAAAATTATTTGATTTAAGTTTTGTTTAATACGTCAAAACACATAAAAATGATCATTAACACCAGATTGTTAATAACTAAAAAATTTGTCCACAATAAGTATTTTATATTTGAACGCATACAATTAACAGCAAAATTTTTTGAGCATTATATATATATATATATATATATATATATATATATATATATATATATATAATCGGGGCGGGGCGGGGCGGGGCGAGGATAACCCACTCCCTGCCCCGAACCCGATAAAAAACCCGATAACGACCCGTTACCCGACCCGAAATCATCGGGTTTCGGGTTTCCCCATCGGGTTCGGGCTTTTTTGCCATCCCTATTCGAGGAGAAGCATTGATCTAGTTTCCAAGATAGTTGAGATAGAGGATCGATGACGGATGAGACTATTTAAGTATATATGTAGTCGTATTTTGGCGGCAATTTGTTTATCATATAAACAAAATTTTACGTCAATGGTTGAATCGATATTATCAAGAAGGTATTAGATAGCCTGGTATTAGATAGCCTTGATCCAGATATAAGTCGTTATTAAATTATTAAAAAGTCTTTGATCGTGATTTGGCTTGTAAGTTGAATAGCTTATGTACATTTGTTGTCGCAAAACCAGGTCTCCAATTTATCAATATTTGCTGAGTTCTAGAGTTTCTTTTCAAGATCAGAAGATTATGAGGCATCGTTTCGTATATCCGCAGTTTGACGACAGAGATGATCTTAAGCAAATCCGCAAGTGGCTTGATCATTGTTGGTCCCATTGTTGTGACCATGAACACGAAAATCAGTGCAATTGGTTTCAAGAGATTTCAAAGTGTTTGCATCATGATTAAGTCGTCCGAAATCAAGGGTTAAGGGAAATAATGTCTATATTGTGATTTCATAGGGTTTTTTTTAGTGCAAGTAAAAAGATGTAGAGGAGGATGAAAAAGAGTCATCGACTGACCGACGATTGTGAGAAGTGCAAGTTTCTAGAAGGGTTGGAGTTATTTGTTTAGGGAAAAAAAGTTATGATACCACCATATTAGATTATAATTTCTTCGTGTATCTACCATTAAACATCAATATATATAATTTTACAACGGTTTGATATAGACTTATACAAAGAAGGCTCAAAATAGGCCCAACTAAAATCATGTATAGTTGGATACATATACAGCACTAATAAAAACTAATGACAAAATTGAATTATTGCAATAACATATTTTATAATATTATTTAATATAATAATTATCTATAAAAACAAATCTTTATCAATCTAGGTTCATAACTGTCACATTTTAAAAGCAAAGGATTGGGGATTCAGTGGTGTAATGTTAATACTACGCAATTTAAGGGATCAACCATGTTACAACCTCTATCATCTTAAGGGTCTCAAAAACATATTGAGGATGTAAATTGATTTTGGATCATTGTGCAAAATCATATAACATGTTTCTTGTCAATTACCGTCTCAAAATTCATACCCTATTCTGTTTTTATAGCTTTCACATTTGGGTGGGTGACACTTTGAAAAGTTCCTTTTCCATTAAATAAAAAAAAAAAAACATTTAAGTTGGTTTACAAGACAATTTTTTTCTTTTGATTATTTATTAATCCTATGGATTACTTCTCCCTCTGTTACTTTTTGTAGCAACACCACTCTTACAAATATACAACTCACGAAATCATCACATTAAAAAAATACAAGAAGAAGAAGCACCATATGCAAAAAAAAAAAAAAAACGTAGCACTAACCATATGAGTTATATGACCATCTTCACATGCGATGATATTTGGGATGCGACTTTCTTGATCTTTGTGCATGATGCATTCTCATTTGTAGTTCTGTTAAATCAAGAAAACAAATGTTTTAGTCTTTTAGATACGGAAGATAAAAATCCAAAAAATATAAAAATGAGAAATACTTTTCTAGTTTTAAGGAAGAGATATAATTAACTAACTAGTAACTAATTAATAGTTTGTAGATAGATCAAAGGAAAGTGACATACTACATATATATAGTAATTATGGCTCTGATTCTTGGTAAACATTGCATGCAGAAACTCCTATACTTTTGGAATTCACATCATATGATGACAGAACCTTTCTCTGCACCCACCAACATCATCATCATCTTAACACAATATTCATGTTACATGCTACATGCTCTACCTACACTACAGTCTACACTAAACCCACCCCAAGGGCACAATGGTAAATTCACTCTTTTGAATCGAACAACAATTCAAACCAATAGAAATAAATATAGGCTCATGAAAAAGGACATAATTGATAATTACCATTGGCTCAAAGTCTGGACTTGATAAGTTCACTGTCAGGTTTCTCATCAACAGTAACACCTCAAACATTCAAACCAAAACAAATTAATAAAGGATCTTTGTTATATATGTTAATATAAAATCCAACATATCTATGTTACTAAAATAATCTACTTTTCATTTTCTTTCAAACTTTTGCTTATTGCTGATTTGGCATTAATTTGTAATGCCACATCACACATCATCATTGGTTGGATGCCACATAAGCAAAAAGGTGAAAAAAAAATTAAAATGGTAACCGTTTACAGGTTCTCGAGGTTAAAAAAAAAACTACTGTTTTGGAAGAAAATCATTAGTATGTTGCTATTAAGGGTAAAAAAATAAGTGTATATATCCCATATATATATTATTTCCTGCAATTTTTCTTGAAATAAATAATAAATCTAATCATTAATTCATTATCATGACTCACTGTTTCAAAGTTTATAGGATCCATCTCCTTTAGTTTCTGCACATGCCCTTTACTCTCTGGATCAAAAACACTTCCAATAAAGCTATAAACTTCAGAGAAATCCGGTGTACCTGAAGAAAAAAAAAACAAACAACATTAATTACAAAAATACCTACATATGTATATATAGACACATGCATGCATATATAATTAGGAGAAGAAGAAGGGTACCATAGAGGACAGAACCTTGTTCAGAACTTGGCATTTCTCTATTTGAGCTTCCTATACCACTACTCCTTCCTGTCCCCTTTGATCCAGTGTCAGCTGAAATGCAATATAACTAAGTCTCAATATCTTATAGAGTATAATTTTATAAACATGCCTGATATATATACACTGAAGAGATGAGAGATTACAAACATGCATGAACGCCTTCATATCCATGGAGATCATATTCAATTTCATCTTGTGGTGGTAAGATTCGACCAGATGGGCTCATAAGCAGGGAGGTGTCATGATCCCATGGAGAGTATCCAGATGCAAGCCCACTCAGGGAAGATGCATAGCCCAATGATGCTTGAAGTGGCAATAAAACTGCCACAATTAAACTCAAATTGAGAAAAGGTTTCAAGTTCAAGTTTATATAAAATTAAGTGAGAGTATGTTTATTATTAACCATTTTTGGGAGCTTTTTGTGGATAGGGATGTGTGGCCTTGCGTTTGGGGCGAGGTGGTGGAACATGTGCTACTGATCCGTTCTTTTGGACCTTTAGAAAATACTTTTGGGCATGACTTCGTATCTGAAAAATTTCATTATTTTACTAACATGCATCAATTCAAACTTTGGGACATAAATTGCGTTTGTAATTAAGCTAAAATATGTACTTGTTTTCAGTTACTCGTATAATTGCACCTGAATTACTGTCTTGGAACCAACAAAGTCTTCGATTTTCTTCCAGTCGCGATCAAACCTGTGAAGTACATAAACAATGATATAAGGAGATTTGTAACTACTAATCTTCATTTCAACAGATCTTGCTTGATTAGAAGGACTAGCCACATGAAATACACATTAATGGAGTTTCTGACTCCATTCTACTCTATATTATTCGTTTACATTCCTTCTCAATCACTCAATTCGAAATTGAATTACAAATTAAGATATCTAATAGTATTTTTTTAGTATCAACATCATCATTAACTACTATCAATTCTCATCTTTCAGTTCTTGCCATATTACACGAAAATAGTAATTATTGTACTCTAAAGGTACGCATGATGAAATCAAAATCAAAAAACATTGAAGGCTAGAAACCTCCCACGCTCCAGATAAATCATGAATCAAATCAAACAGAAATGATAAGGATACCTCCTTCATTACTTCCAATCATATGATCAAACTATGAATCGAATCGATAAGTTAAGCGCCAATTAAATTAATTTATATATAAAAAAACAATCAAAATTACTAACAATTGAAGAGCTTCGAGGAACTTATCGTGTTCTTCTTCAGTCCAACTCTCTCTGGACTTGGTAATAGTATAGGGCTTCCGTACCTTCTTACCAGAACTGTCCGTGGGCGTCGAATTCGCCGCCATTGATGACGACGACGAATGCGTAGAAATTTTATTCGAATTGCTCATCACTATTCTTGTGAATGCATACGAGAATTCCAGAGAGAGAAAGGGAGAGACAGAGGGACAGAGGAGGATGGCTGTGCAGCGTTTCGCAGTCTCGTCAGTCTGTGTGTATGGATATGTTGTGTGGTTCAGGTGATCTGAAGCTGGCGTTCAATTAATCGCACCACTTGTTAGACGTTTGTTTTCCATTTTTTGTATCTAAGACCTTCTACTTTGATAGATTTGATAAATTTAACCCTAGTTTAATCAATTCTCTATTTGGTAACCCATTAGATTCATGTCTCAAGTAAGGAACGCACAATACATTATAAATCTCATATTTAATCATCTCCAATAATTAGTGGTAGTATAATATTCTTTTGCCCGATTCCACAAAGTAAAAAATGAAAAAGGTAAAATAAGAAAAATATAAATAATTTGGTTGTACAATATAATATATAATATACGTCTATACCATAGAAAATCAAACAAACGGATGGAAGTCATAGTGATGGACAAGAACAATGGGAGTTTAAAAAATTGGACTGGCTTGGCATTTTGGTTGTCTGATATATATGCTAGGGTTTGGCATATGGTTTGGACCTCAATTTTGAACTAACATTATATATATATATATATATATATATATATATATATATATATATATATATATATATATATATATATATATATATATATATATATATAATTGTTGATTAAACGTAAAAGTTAGTTACGTTAAGATAATAATTTATATCCAATCTCACCCAATAAATAACTTCTATTAAAATTTATGTGAGACATATTACATATACATTAGACTGGAAGGAATATCTTATGGTAACCACTTGGGTTATGGTGACTTGGTAAGGCATGTGGAAGATATGGTGGATAACCTATTGACACATGTTCAAATCCTGACACTACTCAGTCCTTGTGGCCATGGAGGTTCGCCTGCAGTGACTCCAGGGCATGAGGCAAAGCCTCATGTTTGCAGCGGGGGATTAATCGGTGCGTAAAAGTTGGCCCGAAACCCTCGTTAGGGAAGTTCCCTTTCAAAAAAAAAATATTTTATGGTTGTCACCGTGTCACCTTAGCTTTTTGATAGTTACATCACCGTTACATCATTTTTGACATTCTATATGTTCAACACATCATATAGATGGGTTGGGTTAACATGATTTTCTATTTTTCTTTTTTGCTTTAATTTTTACAACTCAATATTTTATAAATAAATAAACAAACAAACAAGCATGTCATTTACATATTTTGATAGTCAACACTATTTCCACGAGGTGTAATCAGTTACTCTCTATCGTTGTTGGTTGCTTTATCTGTTTTGTAGTTTGGATGTCGATACAATTCATTATCTCTTTTTCATTTGCGAGATGACAGCTGGCATCTAGAGTTTGTGTGGTTAGTGTGGGTTGGATATGTCAATTTGCTCCTCTTTTTGTGAATGAATTGATTGACTGTCATCCACTCGGTTGACGCCTAATACTTGTAACACCCGGAATCTAGAAGGTTAATTGTGGAATTATGTCAATTTCTTGTTGAACTCGACGAGTTGGAGGAGCCGACTCGGCGAGTTGAAGATGAAGAATCATGGATTTAATGGGCCTACTCGACGAATTGAGGAGCCTTAACTCGGCGAGTAGAAGTTGGCTTGACCGCGAAGTTTAATGAGGCAACTCGACGAGTTGAGGAGCCTCA
Source organism: Lactuca serriola (assembly GCF_051521515.1). Classification (NCBI taxonomy): domain Eukaryota; kingdom Viridiplantae; phylum Streptophyta; class Magnoliopsida; order Asterales; family Asteraceae; genus Lactuca; species Lactuca serriola. The sequence goes on from NC_136409.1 coordinate 205,497,659, forward strand.
ACTCGGAGAGTTAGCCACTCATAAGGAAACCCTAAATTTTTAGGGTCTTGCACCCTATTTAAAGGCCTTAATTCTTTCTTTTGGCCTCCTTATGAGCCTCATTGTCCTCCTGAAACCCTAAATCGAGTTGTGAGCCTCTTTTTGGGAATCTTGTGGTTTTAAGTGGATTTTTGTGTGCTTTTGGTGCTTGTGAAGGTTTGGAAGAGCTTGAAGTTGTTCAGCTTGGAGCGAAGCTTTGGGATCCGGAATCTATCACGCTTTTGGCAACCATTTGAGGTAAAAAGTCTGGAACTTGGTGATTAATAGCTTAGATCTTCTCATTCGGGTTTTATTGTGATTTTGGCCTCCTTTTTGAGTTTATGGATAAGATTGGTGGTGTAAAGGTTCATCCTTTCAGAACTGAGTTTGGTTTCTACCCTTGAGCTTAATGGTGTAAACTTTAGGAGGATCTTGATGTTATGCATGCATTAAGTTGAGTATTAAGTTCATTTGAAGGTTAAGAGCTTCATCTAGGCATGCATGGACGTAAATTTAGCAACTTTACATGGTTTTCCAGCTCAAGGAAGTCAGATCTATGTTTTGGAGTCATGACCTCATGTGCTTAATGTGTTAAGTGGTGGGTTTCTGGCGAACTCGGCGAGTTTGTTGGATAAACTTGGCGAGATGGCTCGGTTTTCCCCGACATCTTCAGATTGATAAAGGAACTCGACAAGTTGGCTTGGTTTTTCCCGATCTATGCAGATTGATGAAGAAACTCGATGAGTTGAAGGACAACTCGGCGAGTTGGGTCAACTTGGACCGTTGACTTCGACTTTTGACTTATGTCTTTGACCAAGTTTGTCCCAAGGGGTGTTTGTGGTAACCTTATTTGGATTTAAGGAAAATATGGGCTTAGGATAATACCCATATGGGGTTGGGCCCAATTTGGAAAATTGGGCCATTAGTGGGCCTTTGTGGATCTTTTGGTTTTGGGCCTCAATTTTGGTGTATGTTAGGTCAGGGGTAAAATGGTTATTTTACCACAAGTATGGATTATGGATTATGGCATGGAACCCAATTTCTAATTGAGTGTGTTGATTAGTATTGATAGCTCGGAAGCTGGCGGTGCAGCAGCTATGGACTTTCTTTCGGGGAAGCTTCTGCATTCGAGGTGAGTCTTCCTCCCTATACTTTCGGGTCAAAGGCAGCAAGGCCGACCCATTGGTTTAATAACCTGGTATTGCTGATATTCTAAGTATGTTATAGTTATGCATGTTAGTCTTGCTATGCTAGTCTGGTAGATCTGTAGGACTACCGTTGAATTGCCTGTTTATCTGTTTATGATATTATCTATTATATGCCGACATATTGTGCAGGTACGGTTGAGGTTGTACTACTTTGTGTTGTAGCCAAAAAACCCTGGAGTATGTCAGATGTGAGCTGAGGGCTAGGGAGGGCATGCCAGACTCATATTGATGACTCATTAGCATTCCATATACGAGCTGAGGACCGGGTGGTATTCCAGACTCGTACTGAGGACTACTCATTGGTATTCCAGTCCAAGGTCTGAGGGAGAAAGCCAGACATAAGCTGTGGGGCCAAGGGCAAGCCAGACTTATGTTGTGGGCTCAGGAGCAAGTCATATATGAGTTATGGGCCTGATAGGCAAGCCAGACTCATATTGTGGGCTCAAGGGGTAATCTAGTCTTTTAGCTGTGGACCTAATACATGTTGTTATTTGTATATGTTATCTGTTTGGGTGTTGGTATTTTGAGGGAAACTCACTAAGCTTCGTGCTTACAGTTTGGTTTATGTTTTCAGGTACTTCAGTGGATCGTGGCAAGGTGAAGGCATGACCGTACACATCATCGCCTTTTGGACTTATGATTTCTGGAAAAATCTGATAATGTGAATGTTTTGAAAATTATGTTGAAAGAGAATTTGATTTTTAAATAATGTTTTGGGAACAATGGTTTTCGTAAACACTTGTATAGAAAAAGGGTTGTTTTGAAAAGTTTAAATTTTATAAAATTTTGGGATGTTACAGAACTTGGTAGTGTCTTAATGTGGTTGGTGCAACCTTGATTTGGGATTTTATCATTTCCCAATTTTTCTTCTGGATTACAGCTAGCTAGGAAGGCTAAGTGGTGTATAAATTGGGTTGGATGGTTGCAAAATCCTAGTTTAGCTATTTCCGTTATGTAATTTCGTAGCTTCTTGCTGAGTTTTTAATAAAATGTCATTGTTTTGGAAAAAAATTACAACACTTGAGATATAATATAGGCCATGACTTAAATTTTGAATTAAATAAAGGGCTTGAGAGGAGAAATTGATATTGTGAAGGTTATTAATGATGTATGGTGTTAGCTCAGATTCAACAATAGTATGCCACAAGACAGTTACTTAAGCCTGACACAAGACAATTACTTAAATTGTCTGCAAAAGCATTGACAAAAGGATATTGATAAAAAGACACCTGGATAGAAGTATAGAATATCTTGCAAGATCATGTACAATCCCTTTTTCATTTCCTATAAATAGTAGTGTCCTTCATACATTCTAGATAAGCGTTCTTTACTCACTTACAACTCTCTCATGGAGACATTTTTCTCCACACAATTGGCTCCCTCTCGTTACTTCAAACTCTCTCATGAGTCAACTCTCTTTACATAAGAATATAACTTGATCGTTGGAGCTTGCTTTCAGGACACATTCCACTTGGCAAGTTTAACGGTCTCCTTAAATTTAATTATCTATATCCACGACGAGACTTGAACCCTCAACCTCAATGAGGGAGGACAACACCGGATACTGTTGTGCTAGAAGTCATTTTGTCACTAAGGTATTACTTAGTACCTTTTTGTATATAAATTGATTGAACTAGACTTAGACGTGAAAAAATAGAATACCGAGTATGTGTATAATATTGGATAAATTAGAATTATTCGGAACTTAATTTTAAACTAGACAAATATTTGCATGTTGTGCGAAATAAAATTATATGATTAAATTTTTGGGTTTAATTCATTTTTGGTCACTTAATTTTTGATTTTGTGTTCATTTGGTCATTTAACTCATTTTAAGATTTAAAAGGTCATCGAACTTTTGGCTTTATGCTCATTTAGTCACCTAACTTTTGGTTTGGTCACTTAACTTTTGGATTTGTGCTCATTTAATCATCTAACTTTTAAAATTGTGCTCATTTATTCACTAAAATTTTAAAATCAAGCTATAAAAATGGGCACAATTTTAAAAGTTAGGTGACTAAATGAGCACAATTTTAAAAGTTAAGTGATTAAATGAGCTAAAATCCAAAAGTTAAGTGACCAAACCAAAAATCAGGTGACTAAATGAACACAAAGTTAAAAGTGCGGTGACCTTTTAAAACTTAAAATGAGTTTATTGACCAAATGAACACAAAATCAAAAGTTAAGTGACCAAAACTGACATAAACCCTAAATTTTTTGTAATCATACGTTATTGAAAATATTTATGTCATTTTTATTAACTATAAAATAATAATAATTACATTTAGTTGATGCAAAATTTAAATTAATTTGCACAATAAATAATATAACAATTATTAAAATCAAATTATTTTGATGGTCTCTGGTTATGCTTTATGTGTGTATAAAATTAGTTGTGGTGACTTAGTAAGACATGTTGAAGATACGATGAACAAAGTATTGACCCATATTTAAATTGTCACACTACTCCAGTGCATGATGCATAGCCTTATATTTGCATCGATGGATTACTCGGGCATGGAACCCTGGTTAAAGAAGTTCTCTTTCCGAAAAAAAAAGTTATAGTACTTACTGTTTTAATTAACTATTGTAATAATTTATAAAATTTTAAATTTTTTGATGGTTTTAATTTCATCATGAATATTATTTAAATTATCAACCACTGTTTGTAATGTAACATAATTTATTTTATAATTTCATGTTATTTTTAACTATTATTATTATTATAAATTAATTTAAAGACAACTTAATTGAATTATAGTTATTATATTTATCGTATTTAGTAATTTCTATTCAACTATTTTAAAAAAGCATGTTAGATTTTTATTACTTTAGTTTTTAAACCTTACACTATATTTTTAGGTTTGTTTGTTATATAAATTTAGGTTATGTATTTAACACTATATTGAAGTCAACAAATGTAGTATACCATAATGATAATTTAATAAGTCTTCAATTTATGATAATGTATATAACTAACAACATATTTAAGTTAATAAATTAAATATGTTATATGGAAATATGAAGAGTTAAAAGTTTAAAAATGATATGGTAAAAGAAAAAATTCTTCCTGAACTATATAAATTATCAACCATTGTTTTTAATGTAACATAATTTAATTTACAAATTTATGTTAATTTTAATTATTATTATAAATTAATTTAAAAACAACTTAATTGAGTTGTAGTTTTTTTAAAAACAATAGTTTTTGGACATCTTTTAGTTAATTCGACTTTTAGATTTAAGATTTTTATATTTATCGAATTTAATATTTTTCTTTTAACTATTTTAAAAAATATACATTGAATTTTTAAAAATTTAATTGATATTTTAGTTTAGGTTTTAATTTTAACACTATATTTTTAAGTTTATTTAATATATTAATTTAAGTTATGTATTTAACACTATATTGATATTATACCTAATCCATGCTCTCGGATCAATGATAAATGAATGTATATTATCCCTACTCTCGGATCAATGATAAATGATTATGTCTAATCCATACTCTCGGATCAGTGATGCATGACTATACCTAACCCATACTTTCGGATCAGTGATGAATGATTATAACTAATCCATACTCTCGAATCAATGTTGATTGTCTATATTTAATCCATACTCTCTTATAAGTGGTGAATTAAAAACCACAAGTCATATTCTTATCAAAGATGGTCATCTAATACACTGCTAGATGACTTACAAAACTTATCTAGAGAGAAAGGGGGAATACGGAAATGTCAGAGTTCTATCCTCCATTCATCTCTCATATGTACTCTTAAGAACATACTACCCAATATCTATCTTTATTAATTTAATCCTCCTTTACAAGTATTATATTATCTCTCAGTAAGACTATAATGCTCAACTCCTAATTCCAACTTCATTTAGGCAACATTATCCTACCTTAATGTATTTACTTGAGACCAAGTACTTTTGGTATTATATACGTCTATCTTTATCTCTAATAGTACTCCTAGTATTAATATCATGTAATTATATATATATATATATATATATATATATATATATATATATATATATATATATATATATATATATATAAAACCATAACTAGTTCACATATCGTATATCATCAAATACGTTTTTAACACATGTTCCTGGCAATAAGCATATAACTCACCTATAAACTTGTCTACATATATTTAATACTTTAATTAATATTTGTATTAAAATCATGTTCATGAAATAGACTATGCAGTCACTTGATAAAAGTGGATGCCTTAGAATTTGGGCAGAAATTTGCCTTGGTACTTTAGTTTTTTCTCTGACGTGGCCTAGGTACGAATATCATTAAGTCTTAGTCTTATATTCTTGACGATTAATGTTGGTCTAGATTACTCACTAATCCCAATGTCTACATCAAGATCTATTAAGTAAGGAACAACCAGGTAATATCATATCGGAGGTAGGGTCTGTTTGGTGTACATAATATACTGTTTGAAAATCCCACTTTAAACACCTCACTAAATCTAGCTTTGTCATCATTCCTATAAATAGATCAATCAGTATTTTGACTTGGAATTACTGATAAATCTTATTTATAGGTTCACAATAATGTCTTGTTTTGAAAACTACATTTGAAATTATGATGATCTTTTTATGAAATGGATTTTGGTTGGTTTTATCTTATTAAAAAAGAAATTTTTTACTTGGCATTTTTTGGATGTTATATGATGAATGGATTAGAATGGGATTAAGTACTTGATGTATATTTAAAAGGAAATTAAGAAAAATATGAAGGTATAAAAGTATACCAAAATCATTTATGAAGTCACTAGAGACTTATACATGGAAATAGAAAGTCAATGCTTCCATAAGTAACTAAATACTTGTAAAACATTAAAGAAAATATTATTAAATTATAAATAGATTGATAGGTGTTTACGTAGTAAATTAAGTTATTATAAATTATTACACTCATATGAGCCACCCAGGTGAGTTATGGAAGGTGAGGGCGTACAAGGATTAAAGTATAATGCTCAAAATGAAGAAAGATCTCAAAATTGATGTGTTATGTAATTACATGGTCGTGTAATTAGCAAGGCCAATATTATATAGATGGTTTAAGGACCTTCATCTCCTGAATCAATTTTTTATCTATAATTCCATGCATTCAATCTATAGTTGCCCCCAAACATCCATGTAGACTTGTAATAAGTTGCTTGACCATAAAATAAGGTTAAGAAAGTTAACCTTAAGGTATTTTGGTCATTCTGTAACCATCTAGTTATATTCATTAGTGTAACGCCCGATTTCTGGTACACATTTATTTATAAAATTATTCATTTTTATAGAGCTACTCGACGAGTTGGAAGCCCTAGACTCGTCAAGTATAATCAAGTCTTGGACGCTGGTTTTCAACTATCTACTCGACGAGTTGAGAGCCCCAAGTCGGCGAGTAGGGCTGCCAGAGTGAAACCCTAATTTCGGAGTTTTACACCCTTTTTAAGCTCCTTAACCCCTACCCTTTGGCCTCATTTCCAGCCTCCAAGTACCAAACCCTAATCCATGAAACCCTAGAGCTTTATTTGAGAGTGTGAGCCATTTTGAGTGATCTTTGTGCACTTTTGAAGCTTGTGGAAGATGAAGGAGATAAAAGGCTCAAGAGGAAGAGGGTAGATCCAGAAACTACACTTCGTTGGCTACATTTTCTAGTAATCAAGTTTCTACCTTTATCATTCATTCATTAGATCTACTTACTTCCATTTTTATGAGGATTTTGGTTCAAGAACCTTGGTCCTTGGGATTTGGACGTCTCAATTGACTTACATTCTAGATATGGGGTCTAAAAGAGGTTCCATGGCATAAAGGTGCAAACTTTATGACCATGGAAGCCCCATGCAAGCTTAAAAACATTACTACGGCCTTTTTAGCCCTAAAAGGCCATGCATGGAAGGAAAGCTAGGAACTTTACGTGTCCAACTGATGTCCAAGGCTTAGATATATTATAATGTGCTTTAGTTTAGAGTATTATGGCTTGTGGACCAAGATTTATGTTCTAGAGAGTTATGGTTTGAGCTAAACCCATTAAGAAGGACTAATAGCGGGTAAAGTTGGAAACTTTTCCCTTAAAAGTGTATTCCTAGTGTGTAGATGAAGTATGGAGTTTGGATTTGAAGGGTAGGAGCTTAATCCATTGAGATGGCTCAATCAAACAGAGGAACTCAGCGAGTCCATTGAGGGACTCGACGATTTGAGTTGGTTTGACCCATTTTAGCTTAAGGTAGAACTCGACGAGTCAGTGAAGGGACTCGACGAGTTGATTTGGTAGATCGTGATTATGAGTAGCTTGGGAACTCGACGAGTTAGAGCACGATTTCAGGTTCTAGTACTCGATGAGTTGATGGAGCAACTTGACGAGTTGGGTCAACCAGAAGGTTGACTTCGATGAAAGCTTTGACTTTGAATAGGGGTAAAATGGTCATGTTACCCTAAGGGGAATTATCAGGTTTTGACTGAGTGTTTTTGTGAAATCAATAGCCAGGGATTCGTTGGAGCAGCCGTCAGAGATTCCTCACACGAGATTTCACGTTTAGCATACGAGGTGAGTTTTCTCCTGTAGGAATGGGTCTAAGGCACCAAGGTCGGCCCGTTTAGATAGTATTAGTTTTGGACTACGGTCCGATGTCGGGCAGGGCCCGATGTAGGTTTATATGTTTTTTCGGGTTTCGATCTGATGTCGGGTCGGTCCCGAGGAATGCTTGTATGCTTGATGTCTTTGTGATTCTTGCATGTGTTTGTATTTGTATGTTTTGGGGCTTCATCCCGATGTCGGGGCGGTTCCCGAGGAATGTTAGTATGCTTCTGGATTTCGGTTCGATGTCGGGTGGGGCCCGAAGAATGTTTATATGTTGGTGTTAGTTGCGTATGTTATGTATTAGTTGTTATACTCATATGTATGCCGAGATCTGCTTGATGTTGAATAGGGTTCGATGCCGAGTGGGGCCCGATGCTGATTCTGACTCGATATAGAAGGGTCGAGGCCCAAGATATGTTTATGTGATATGTGTATGGTATGTGGTAGTTGGGGAGACTCACTAAGCTTCGTGCTTGCAGTTTTCAGTTTTGGTTTCAGGTACTTTAGTTAGCAAGGGGAAGAGCTCTGGATGACTGCATAGCACACACCATAGCTTTTAGCATGGGATGTTTAGACTATGATATTTGAGCATGTGATTTGATATAGTATTTTGATATGATGATTTGATATACTTGACTTACGATTTTATTATGATGATTAGATGAATTATGGTTTTCTTAAATGATTTTAAAACGAAAATTTTGAACTGTATTTTGGGGATGTTTCAATTAGACTTTGATTAAGAAGCTTTTGTGACTCATAAGTAGTAGGGAAACATAGATTTTGGCATGAGGTAAGTTTAATAATAGTACATGTCCTTATACACACTTTGATGTTTTGATTCTATAAGATATTCCTTTGTGTGCAATGTGTATACTACATCTACATGTAATACTTGTGCATTACATGAAAGTTATTTTGGAAAGATTTTTACTCGCTTGAGAAGCTTTGTTGGTTTGAAAATATTTTGGCATCCTTATATGCATTCACTTATGAGGGGATTGAGGATGAGTGACCCGAATACCAACTTTGACTTGATATATTCCCTTCATGGGATTTAGATGTTCCCTTTGCGGGTTGGCCTAAAAGCGAGCTTAAGATATTCCTAACTACGAATTTAAGATATTCCTTCTTATCGAGTGCATGTGTGGACTAGCTATCCCTCATGTGGACTAATATGGTGGTTCCACTAGATCCTACTTTATTTTTATAAGCAATGATTGAGCACAATGCTTTATGTTATCTATTTAAAAACTTGGAGATTGAACATCATTTTGAGTTTGGCCCGTTGAAATTGACATGGAACTAAGGAACATAAGCATTTACATTTCATGCTTATTTTGTTGAATTATTATGTTGTTATGTTTTGAGTTATTATTACTTGTCAATTTTTGCTAAACATTGTTTAACATTTTGGATATGCTTTAGAGTGACTCCAAATTATGAAATTATCATACACTTTGACTTAGATTATAAGTTCATATACTCTTAACTTTGAAGCATTTACATTTCAATATTCCATGCTTATTTTGTTGAATTATTATGTTGTTATGTTTTGAGTTATTATTACATGTAACTTTTGCTAAACATTGTTTAAAATTTTGGATATTCTTTGGAGTTTGACTCCAAATTATGGAATTATTATACACTTTGACTTCGATTATAAGTTCATATAGTTGAAAGATCTAGTATGCTCAAAAGTCATATTAAAGTGATATTGCTAATTAACATATGATACTAATGGGTCATACTAACAACAACTTGATACAATTGATTATTTATTAAAAATTGATTTTAATGAATATTTAATAAACTCTTATAATTAAATTGGAAATTATTTATTTACAGGAAAGATTAATTTTCATTAGCAAGTAACGTTACAAATAGGGATGTCAACGGGGGCAAACGGGACGGGGATTGCATCCCCCGCCCCCGCCCCCAAATTTTTCCTGTTCCCCCGCCCCCGCCCCTGCCCCCGGAATCTCCATCCTTTCCACGCCCGCTCCCGCCCCCAAATTCCCCTTCTGACCCCCGCCCCCGCCCCCGTTTCCCCGCCCCCCGATTAATTTTGGGCTACCTTCTTTGGGCTAAAAGAAACTATTTTTTGGGTAACAAATAGATATTTATAACATAACTTTACATGTTACAAACAACTTAAAAACATGTTTTTTGTAGAATTTTTGTACGTAAAAATCATTTTATTGTTTATTATACTTATATAATTAATATATGTCAATATATATAATTTATTAACGGGGCCCCCACGGGGGTTTCGGGACGGGACTACCAACCCCCACCCCCGCCCCCGAAATCAAAACAGGGGTTAACCTTGCCCCCGCCACCGCCCCCGTCCCCGATTTTTTTCAACAAATGCCCCCATACGGGACGGGGCCCCCACGGGATCGGGGTCCCACGGGACTTTTTGACATCCCTAATTACAAATTCTTTTGTCTTTTACCAAAAAGTTAAAGTTTATATTTTATAAACTAGTTTATAAATTTATAAAACGTTTCTTCCTTTTTGTTATTAATTTCCAAATATATAGAAGACAAAAGAGAGGATGGACTTTTGATTATTTTAGTTAAAAGTAAAGCCTAACTTGCATGCATGAACATAATAATGAGTTAGAGACATGATTGCTTAAACGTTCTAAGACCTTTTGGTTAAGGACTTCACTTTATGCATTAAAACACATGAGGCTTTAATTTTTGAGTCTTGGACTTGTGATGGCCGAAATCTAGACATTCTCTCTCATTTTGGTTAATCTCTTAAAAATATCACTTGCTTTTACACTCTGTTAAAGTGCATATTTTGGTTATGAACTTCAAACTTAAGAGTTAAGAGTTTTAAGACTACAATATACATCAAGTTGGATTCTTGTTGGTATCTCTAAAGTTCATCATTCTTCATCAACTTTCAAGCCTCCCAAGAGGATTCAAAAAACTACAAAGGTTGTTATTTGTTCTTCTTCTTCTTTGGTTGTGTTTATTTTCTTTCCAAACTTTGCAAGAATATCCTTGGTGGGTTATAAATTTGTTTTATGTTATTCAAAACAACAAGTCTTTCATTGTTAAATATTATGTTTTTGAAACTAGTTTTTGAATAAAAACCCAACAATACTTTTGACTTTGAATACAGGTTTAAATACCATTTTGATTTAAATTAATGGTTTACATATCTTTGATTTTGGTTTGTGTGTTATTAAACCCTTTGACTTTGATTTTGAGTCTATTGAACCAATAAACTCTCTTATTGAGATTAGTAAATGTTTGGATAATTTGATTGATTTTAAATTGATTTTGGAGGTTTGACTCTAATGTAATAATTGATATCATTATTTACTCAAAATGAATCAAACTCGATTATTTTTATTAGGCATTTCATTGCCTTACCATACTTTGGTACGTGCTCGTATTGAAGACATAGATAGGGAGGATGCTTAATAAATAGTGAGTATAATTTGAAAGCCATGATTTATGTGGTTACATTTGAATTATGATACGTTAAAAACTTATAACTTTTGGCTTTGGTATTTGGGAGTGTATCGCCACTTTTCATTTCCAAATCTTTACTTTCACAATCGGAACAAAGTATGTCACTACTATTATGGAGCTCACGTCCATCAGTCCATGTTTTCCCCTCCCCCTCCACAAAGAAATCAATGGTGTGAAATGCAAATAACCAAACTGAAGGTTTCATTCGTAAATATTTTAAAATAGGAGGGGGCTTACCGTAACTAACGCTCATGTTTCAGTTTTCACTTCTTTGAGGCTTTGAGCGGACACAAACGGCCTTTCTGGTCTACGAGGATATCACCGTGAAGAAATAGAAAACCGGCGTTTTTTTTGCAAATATTGAATGTTCAAAGCGGGTCCCACCGCCTGCAACGTGTGCGCCCTTCCTGGCCACCAGTTTAGGGAGTGGGGACCACCTGGTAATTCCAACTATTGCTGGCCGTTGGATTAATGAGATCTAAATGGTTAGCTGTATTTTTGTGGTGGATAATGAGCGGACACGTAGGCCCGGTTGTGCTGTTTTGCATTATAAAAATGAATGGACGTTGACACGTGGCGATCGTTATATCCACGTAACATGGGAAGTTACGACAGCCGAGTAATTGAATGAAAAGAGATTTGGGCCAATGATACATTAAAGGAAATGGTTCACGTGGGGCTTTTCTTTCTTTTAATGGATAAAGAAATTGTTTTTTTTTACAAAATATGGAATTTCTCTAATTTTAAGTTGTTTAAGAAATACATTAATTATGACAAAAGTTTGATTAACAATTATCATATGGGCCATTTATAAAATATTATCAAATTTGTTTTGAACTGCACGTGATTTAAATTTTCTTTCATAAAATAACAAATATGTCAAACATTGTTATTGACAAATATTATGACTTAAAAATCGTTTCTTAAGTCTGCATTTAATAATCAAACATTGTTATTGAATACTGATTAGGGTCAACTTTGCATTTTTCTATTATTATATATTTGTTCCTAACGATTATTAATGAGTGTTCCGATAATCACTTTCCTAAACCTTGATTGTTTTAAAATCTCGGTCAAAACTAAACACAATTAAAATAACTTTTTTCAAAGTTTGTTTTTTTTAATAATATAACATTCTAACTCCTCGAAAGGATTTGTTCCAACTGCCAAAATCAGTTCTAAAAACACACATGATTTAAGCTTTTAACCTCCATATGTGGAAGGTATCATTGGGAGTGGGCAGCTGCACATGACCGATTTTTTTATATTATATATTTTTATTTAAAAATAACAACTTATAATAACGACAAAGGGTCATTTTTCTTGTTCGTCCTAGACATTTGGGGATTTTAAATTCCTTAGAACCGGCCATGGATAGCATCCACCCCGTCCCCGTTGATTGCACAAAGTTAATATCAAACGTCGACATATTTTTTTGTTTTGTAGTGAAAGTTAAGCTTCATTTCATACGAGAATTCAGGTTGTTTATCAAATCACGTCAACAATGATTGTAACTTGAGACTTCAGTGACCTCATGTAGTCACTCAAATATTTTTGTGTTCAATTGGCACTGTAGCACAACAAAATTTGGCGAATTTACATATTTAGTCACTTAAGTATTTTTTGTGTTCAATTGTTCCTTGATTTTAGGAAATACCGGCTAATTGAGGGTTTGGGGGAAATTGTATCCAATTTACATGTGACATGCTGACGTGGTTGAATGTTTTGAGCAAAACTCATATGAGATTTTTGGCACTGTTGCACAACAAAGTTTGACAAATTTGCACATTTAGTCACTCAAGTAACAGATTGTTCCTGTATTAAGCCAGATAATGATGTAATTAATAAGTAAAATTCAACTTTAATGGTCTATTAGGCACAAAAAAAAACTTGAGAAACTAAATGTATAAAATGGTCAAACTTTGTTGTGTCGTGTCAAAAACTCTTTTGCATGTAGTGGTGTTTATGTTCCACTTCAATAGGTTTAATAATAATAATAATAATAATAATAATAATAATAATAATAATATATATATATATATATATATATATATATATATATATATATAGGTTTATGTGAGACGACATATTTTTATGAGATAATGAGACCATTTTTTTCTAGTGAAATATTATATTATTTTAGTAATCATAAAAATATAATGTGTAATATTCGAATATTCTAAAACCATAATGTTAACATGTATATAGTTAGTTAGTTAGGTTGTAATACATACATATTTTAAGGGCATGAGATGAATTAAAGAATTGTACTACAACTACTGAAGAGATATCAGAGCTAGTACTAGAGGAAGTGATAGCAGGCAAAAGAGCTCAAAGAGGAGTGCAACTAAGCATGAAGATTTATGATCTATTTTAAAGAGCATATCGTAAAAACCGTTATATTGCACATACTTATTAATTGATTGTATAGATTGAGACTCAATTAGAAAGTTATGATATATCTATAATACCCCTGCCGATGAGACTTTCCAGCTCGAGGCTAGAAGCTACCAATACTTTAATATAAACAAAAACAGAAATCGGAATTCGTGGGGCTAGGGTTTAGCTTAATTTAATGTACATAATCATAATATTATCATGCATTGCACGATATCTTTGGACTATACAATATTTTTTGTGGTTTGATTTATTGCGAGTTCCATGATTCGGGATGACCTAGTACTTGATCTTGCTTGTTAAACCGCATCTATGGGTTAAGAGGGGAACATATTTAATTCACTTGATCGATCATCCTTAGATACCTTTTTCACACGTCCATTGAAATATGTATTTCTCAGTTTTAGTTGCTAAGTAATCGACGACCCTTATGTAGTTGCTTTCGGTAATCACGTAAAATAGTGACTTAAAGCATGAATACGCCTTTGGGCACTTTGATAGTTATCTTTGAAGAATAACCAAAGACCCGTAATTGACCCCTCTTGGATCCATAAAAAAACACGATTAGTCTTAAAAGGAGATTAATGTGTTGTTGTTTTTTGTCTGCAGATCTTCTTGGACTCTTTTGTTTGCATCACGCAGACCACGCACAGACATTAGTCTTCACAGACTATTTGTTTTTTTCGAAGATTATTGATCTAAAAATGTTTACGCGTCCTCTTCTTAGCACAGATTTGGACCAGAGTCTTATAACCTTTTCAGACACCTTCTTATTTAAAAAACACATATATCTTTGTTTTTATTATTTTTAAAACTTTGGTTTAATCCAATTTTATCTATGATAAACAATTTGAAAAAAAAAAGTTACAATATTTCAATTAAAAAAGGTTTGACGACACAAACATAACCTTTGTGAGAAATTTATAAATAAATATTTAATTACAATAATGATCGTTGGAACTGTTTATATAGATGTGAAAAATCATAATATCGTCTTATATTTTTTGTGTCAAATTTTATAAATCATTATTTAATGTAGTATCATCTATTTCTTGTGAAAAATATTTACGATCAGCTTTTAATTGATTTAATTGAAAAAGTAAAATAAAAATTTTCATTTTAAAATCGAAGTTTATTCCATCATTTTAATATGTTACATTTTTTTGATGCATAATTACAATGTTTAGGTATAACTTTGTCACTAATGCTTATTGGTTTTTTTATCAAATATATACGTTAATTCGTAGTATTTTATTTTCAATTTTTATATAATAATACATAAAGTTTGATCTAGATTTGGTAATTATCTATAATAAAGTCGGAAAAAGTATTGAAAAACATTTTTAAGTTTAAAAAAAATTAGTTTCTTTTGAATTTTAGTTTTTTTTAACAGTCTGCAAACATTAAAAAAGTCTTTTTATTTCAGACTACATATGGTTGCTCTAATCTCTTCTAATGCAAATATTTTGTTTTTAAAAAAACAAACACCTAAAGAACAAACAAAAGGCTGTAAAAAATTAGTCCAACAATAACGGTGAATAACCTGACATGAACCTTAGGAATTTGAACGATGGACCCATATTTGAGGGCTTTGAATATAGCAGAAAGCACATGACTTGGTCCAGTTGAGGCCTGGCCATGTCAACATTTGTTGAAAAAAAATAGAAAACATTGCCAGGCAAATCAAGTTGGGTAGTTATGAGTAAATTTTAAAGAAAGGTTTTGAAAAAAAAATTCGTGATGAAAGAAAATTAGATAAAAAGTTATTTATATTTTTGAAAAATCTATGGATAAACAACTTTTGACTTAAACTCATACATTTTTGTTTTTTAAATTATGATTCTACCACTTATTGTTTTCATGATACCACTGGAAGTTCGTGATTTTGTTGAATCAATTTTGGGACAAGTTTGAGTCCTTATTTTCCTATATGTATATTTTAGGGTTCTTTTAGAGATTAGCATGTAATGAGTGTATTCTTATTATTTGTTGAAAATAAGATTATGTCGTATGGATCAAGAGTTTATTTTTATCATTTTATGTTTAATTATATTTTTTATCTTCCCGATTTATTCTGATTATTTTCTTTAGGACAATAAAATATTTAAGCTTGAGATATTTTGTTAAGTTGCATTTCATGTATATTTTACCATGTTTTATTTAACATTTAACATAATTTAATGTATATAATAATAAACATTATGCATTGAATGACATCTTTGAATTGCACATTATTTATGTGATATGGTTTAGCGGCGGATGCATAAATTTTGTTCGTAGGGGGCACTAATGATAATCGTGTTGGATCAAAATAGTCAAAATGACCTCAAAAATAAACTTGTGTGGAGGCTCCATGAAGCTTAGGGCGTGTTCGACAAAACTAGCTAGTAGAGGGTAACGGGTAACTTGTAGCTTGTAGCGTTTTGTTAAACGCTACATGAAGTAACATTTGGATTTGAAGCGTTTTGATTAAACTAAACGCTAGAAGCTTGTAGTGTCAAACGAGATTTTTTGTTTTAAACGGAGAGTTTTGTCAAACGCTAGAAACTCTCAAACTCTTCGTGCCGAACACGCCCTTAATATAGTCTAACATGTGGTCTAGCGAATCCAAAATTAAAACTCACATAATTTCAAAACAAACCCAATATTGGAATGCTTTTTATTTATTATATTTCATTTAGAAATTGCAATCATACAATAAAACCCACTTTTTATTGTTTTATCTTAATTGTTTTATCCGTATTTTTGTCTAAATATTTTAATATCTTGTTACCTCTTATTCCCTATGTGCTCCCTTTCATTTTATAGTATTAGTATGTGTACATCTATTGTATCGGTTTTATCAACCCTGAGAATCACGATTACAAAATTAATTAAACTTTCATAATAAACATTCAAAATTATTAATCAATTATTTTAAATAAGTTATTAAGAGATATTTTTTTGGTTATATAAAATTGTAATCGTTGATTTAAATAATAAATGAAACTATATCATCTTATAATTTGTATTAATTATATCTTAATTTTTATTGTAATGTTATTAATTTAATGTAATTAAAATGCGTAAATTTAAAATTTGAACTTTGAAATGAAAAATCAATAGGTTGACAAGTGACATGTCATTAATTAAGAAACTTAATAGGATGACATATGGAAAAAAGAAAAATAAAACTATTTTTTATTAGAATATGGAGATTATTTGTTGCTCTAGCTAAACACCACACCTACTGGTATAAACACGGTCTTATAATACAAATACTTGAATGAATAATGCAATCTGTTGAATGTCTTCGACACCTTTTAATTGTAGTTCAAACTTGATGAATTGAAAATAGAGCACCTCATAAGGTCATGTTAAAGCTCAATTTTATGTTTGTTGAATTTTGGGTTTTTGATTTAGAAAATATGTCATATTTAATATGCATTTGTAAAACATGATGAAGTAATTTCTTTGACTAAATTAAAGGTGGAAGGGATGAATGAGATTGTTGGGAAACCAAAAACAACTATTAAGCCAGACAAAAAATATTGCAAAACAAGGAAATATAACTAGTTTTGGTCAAGTGGAAACATAATGTTGGACTAAATTGTACGACATACACAAAAGACAAAATGAAGAATATATATATACACATTTAGTCGATTATGAAGAGATTATGAGGTTAACATCTTTTTAAGGAAGGGTGGGTTATAACATACTCAACTTTTGTTATAAGGCTTACTTGACTTGTATTATGTGCTTAAAATGTAAGAAAGCCCTGAAAGATTCCAAGTACATAACAAGAAGGGAAAATGATTCTAGAGAGTAACTAACTGTTGAGTTTGTTCTCATTTGGTCATTTTTTTCTGTAATATACCATCGAACTTGTTATTTGTGTTTACCATAACCCTTTTGACTGGCTATCATAGGTTAAAGGGTTATGGTGAACACAAATAACAAGTTCGATGGTATATTAGGTACAAAAAAAATGAAATGGACCGAATGAGAACAAACTCAACAGTTGGTTACCGTACATAGTCATTTTCCGTTTACTCATTTAGAAAAAATCTCACGTCATCTCCTGCTTATATTAATGACTTTATGAGATTCATTATTGTTTCTATTCAAAACATAACCCACGATAAAACATTATTCATACATGTACAACTTTGTAATACACCTGAATATTTATTAGGGGAATCTTTATTAAGCAGATGCATTTCATGATTACATTTACATTTCCAATCAAATGATTTATCGTATCATGGATTATGGACAAGTCTACAAACGAGTGGAATCATAAGGGCTGTGATTTTTGAGCTTACTTAGCTTTAAGATTGAATTCATGGGATCAGATACAACATCAATATATACAAGATCATACAACTTTTGCAAACACATCACCATAATATACCTTGAGGTAAACATTTATGCTGATAAAGATACCTCTCATACACAGTCATATCCTTTTTGCATATCCTTTTGCAGAGTGTTGTTGACAGCTAACCACAGTAAACATAACATAGACAATGTTTTGACGAAGCTACCCTTCCGAAACGTTCTTCATGTACATTATGACCTAAGAAGGTTGCAGTCTTTGATACTTTTGCAGCTTTAATTTCATTTAACTTTTTGGGGAAAATGACTCAAGAGAGTAACCAATTGTTGAGTTTGTTCTCCTTTGGTCCCTTTGCTTTTTTTTTTGTACCCAATATATCATCGAGCTTATTGTTTGTGTTCACCATAACCTTTTGACCGGTTATCACAGGTGATAGTCGGTCAAAAGGGTTATGATGAACACAAACAACAGTATATTGGATAAAAAAAAGGAAAGAGACCAAATAAGAATAAACTCAACAGTTGGTTACCCTCCGAGTCATTTTCCCTAACAAGAATGTTGATCATTGTAAAATCCATAAAACACGAAATACAAGTGGAATCCTGATAGATGTTATCCTGTCATTCATGACGACGTAACAACTTTTATAGTATACTTAGTAGAACTTGTATTAGGTATACGTAGTGCAACTTGTACTATATTGTTAAGGCATGAATAAAAGAAGAGTGGGAAGATGTTGTATTTTATTAGGGCGGTGCAAAAATTTCATCTTAAATAACTTTATGATCAAACCTGGACTTTTTGGGAACAAATTGGGCTTAATTGTGTTTACTATTTAACGTACATAGCAATATAGCATATATTTTTATATATTTAATGTACGAAGTTGGTAAGACATGAATGAAAAAAGGATACCTACTTTTCTTTTGTGCCTTTATAATGAGCTTTGAGCCTTTGACTCGCTTTAATTAGCAGTCCAACAACATTGCTTCCACTTGAGTAACAAGTACAAAAAATAAAAAAAATAAAAAATAAATAAGAAAAAATAAAATAAAAGCCTGTTAAAGTTTTTGTGTTAAATAACTTTATGATCAAATTTGGGCTTTTTGGGAACAAATTGGGCTTAACTGTGTTTAATCATTTAATGTAGTCAGCCTTTTAAAAATAATATCGTTAAATGACCAATGCAGCCCTACATATTCCCTCGTACATACAAACAAAATACAGGTTTTGAAAAGCTTGCGTTCTTCTGTGGTTGAGAGTTGAGAATCTAAAAAAATGGATATTCGAGCGATGAGCATTGGGAGCCTCACGTCATCGTGGAGAAATCAAAAACCTCCGAAGCCCTGTTACTGTTCCAGCCGAGATCCTCCTCCTCGGAGGCCACCGTCTCCTCAAAATGGCGACGATCGGAACAACGACGGCAAAGGTATTAGAATTCGGAGCTATTTGTGTACGTTTATGATTCGTCGCTGTTAATTTGTGTATTTCTTGTGGTTACATGATCATGATTTGATTGTTCTGTTCTCGGAGGTCATAAGATCTTACTTGGATTAGGGGAGCTGATTGCTGTGAGTGAAATGAAATTGTAGAGATATACCTAACAGAATCAGTTTATAAGTCCAAAATCACTAAGAAATCATTGATTAATCTAGTAATTGGAGCGTTAGGAAGCGATGCTTCATGATTGTGCCAATGGTCTTGAACTCTTGATACTGTTTTTGCACATCATGTACAGACAAATCATCAACAGATTGGGATAAGGCATGGTCAAGTTTCAAAAAGCAAGGGAAAAAGAGCTTGTTTTCACAGTTTACCCCAAATAAGTATGTAAGCTGGAACCCTAGGCGATCCAACTACCCATTGTCTGAGGAAGTAGATCCCATTAAGAGGGCAGAAAGATCAAATTTAAGTCTATGGACTAGTCCAGGTTTCACCCTTGGGGGTGCAATTGTCATTGTAACCGTTCTTCTTGTGTACACCATTCTTTTTCCCGTCAAGTAATTAAATACATACTCTAAGCATTCAGCCTTCCAGTTTCATAGGAGAGAGGTCTGATGCTGTACATAACTCATGTCTATTCTCATGGAGATTACTCTGGTGGAATGTCTAAAGTTGAAAGTTCATGAAATATGTATATGTAATAATCGATTTCCGCTCTTTCAGAAGTCATTTGAATGTATTTAGTATTTACACTATATATATATATATATATATATATATATATATATATATATATATATATATATATATATATATATATAAACTACGAGAGTAACAAACTTTTGCGATTGTGCACATATATGTGGCGGGTTGACTTGGACTATTCAGATGATGTGGTTCATCATTTCTGTTTAACTACTCTTCTCAAAAAGTTCTATAAAAACAAATATCATTCTCATCTAATATGTATGTGTGTTATGAACAAAATCTATAAAAAATAGCAAGCAAAAGACTGAAATAGTATGAAATCAATAATGAAAGAAGTCTATTCAAACTTTAACTATCTTGATCAACGCCCCTTACTTTAACTATCTTGATCAACGACCCTTGTATGTTTTGGATATCACAATTAATAACACCATCTCAAACCCATTCTTATTTTTTAACACAAAAATGGAGTAAAAAATAAGGTAAATAGTGTTTCATCTTTGATCCTATTTCATCTTTTATCCTATTTTCACCCTAAAAAGAATATTCCAAGTATATTCAATTCTTCCAACTTACATAGGTTGTCAAAAACACTTATTCTGTTAATTTGGTTTTAACAAAAATATAATCTATATTTTTTCATTACAATAATATTAAATAAATAAGATTATATTTATAACATATTTATAAGCTTTTGTAAAATACCTTATCGTTTTTTAAAATTTCATTATGTATTTAACTTTTTATAAGAATTTGATGAACAAAACACAAACTTTATATTTATAATTAGTTAATATAATTTAATATATAAGAAAATATTATAAATACTAAATATTACATTTAAATTATAATTAGTAGGTAAAAATAAATTAATAATGCATAATTATATAAATAAAGGGACTAAAACCGACAACACAAAGTTCATCATCATTTTAGCAGAAATGAATAGTATAATACCCTAAATGGTGTAATACTATTCATATCCCCCAAAATAGGGGAATAAATGGGGGTGGGTTGGAGGAAAATGGGGGTAAAAATAGAAGAAAAAATGAAAATGTAAGTGGGTTGGAGATGCTCTAAACATGCTCGTTGCTCCATAGTTTGTATCAGAAGAAGAGTATGAAATCAATAATGAAAGAAGTGTACCTAGATACTAAAGCACTATTAGACAGATTATTATGAGTATAGAGTTAAATGTGTAAATATTATATATATATATATATATATATATATATATATATATATATATCATGTAATCTTATATTCAATCAATATATAACTTATTTATCACGTTATCTTGGTATCAGAGCTGTTTTTCTCGGCTAGGTTACAACCCTAGCTGCCGATAAGTTACAATTCACCAGAACACTAGAACGATCATCGCATCCCCACATCCTTACAGAGCCTTCACACAATTTTTCTTTAAACGATAATCTTCACAGAGTCTTCACAAGTCCAGAACCATAATCTTCACAAAGACTTCACAAGTCCATAACAATCTTACAACACATCAACAAATGACAATCATCAATCCTTTCTCCACAACCGAGAAGACTTCACACAATTCTAATAAGTTCCCTTTTACCCTAACTCCTACTAATTATGGTTTCTTGAAGATTATGATTCATCCGTTCCTTGTTACCCACAATCTTTTTGGGTATATCGATGACACTATTCTGTGTCCCACTCAAACCCTTCCGGCTGCTGACAAGGCTAACTCTGCAAATCCTACACTAAACCCCTCTTATACTGCATGGCTTGCTAATGATGCTCATGTACGTATGCTTCTATTATCCACCATATATGAAGCATCATATCCTCATGCACAAGGAACGATAACCAAGGACCTTTGGCTCTCTGTACAACGAGCCTATGCCCCTCAATCTTCATCTAGAGAGTATACCCTTAAAACACAGCTTCTTAAAATCGAGATGAGACCTGATGAAGCAACCTCTACATACCTTCTACATGCTCAAGAATACTCAGATGCCCCAACAAACATTGGTGAACCTGTCAAAGAGAAAGACATTGTCATGCTTGTGATCCCTGGACTTTGCGAGGAATACAATGGGCTAAAGTCCGCCCTCTTTGCGAGGAACACAATTGATATTTTTAGCCCAAAAATTATTCTTTGGCAGTTTCAACCCTTCCAGAAAAGTGTTTTTCGGTTAAAGCCCAAATGTTTGCAACTTTTACAATTTTGGCCCAAAATCCAAAAACTTTACATTTTTTATCCTTTTTGGTAAAGAAAAGCATTTTTAAACCTTGAAATATATTTGTTTAACTCTTTATCCCCTGTTTTGAGGAATTTATCATTTCAGCCCTTTGAAAATTATGTTTTTCACAACTTTGGGCTTATTGGGCCGAAAAGCCCAAAAATTTGCCCATTAAGCTAATATTTACATTTCAAGTCCTTTGAAGAGCATAAATTTCATAAAAACATTTATTTTAACTGTTTTGGCTCTTTTGACCCTCAAGAAAACCGTGAATGGCAACTTTTCACCCAACTTTTGTTTATTTGACAATTAAAGCCCCAAAATTTGTTTTATGTTACAATATGTTTATTTTAATCTTAGAGGGTATTTTTCTTGACTTGTTTAGTGTAGTATACCTTAGATCATGTTTTTTTTCATTCTTATGTCATAGATCTCGAGATTTCTTCTCTTTTTGTTGCATATTTACCACATAAACACTTACAATCACATACATGCATAAAATCATACATAGCACACACATACACATAGATCTACTCATTTTACTTGTATTCTCCCCCATAAAACTTGTAAAAACCGAAAAGAGAGGGATATGAACTCACCCTGAGTTTGTGGGTTTGGTTTTGAAGAAGAATGGAAGAAGTTTGATGCTATTCTCGGCCTTGCAAGCTTCTTGGAGGATCTTTGGCTTAGATGTGCTCTAAGATGCAAGATCCCGAGTTTGAATAGATTAGGAGGAGATTTTTGATGAAATGAAGTAGTTAGATCATGGATTTAAGCACCAACTTACCTTGAATGATGATTTTTGTGGAAGAAACTCCTTGAAAAGCTCTAAGTCTCGAAATTTTTTGGAAGAATGAGTGTAAGTGTTCTTGAGAGGATTTGGAAAAAGTTGGAATGAATTTTGTGAGTGTGTGTGTGTTTTTTCCCTTGGCCGAGAGTAATAAGAAGAGAAGAAGAAGAAAAAAAAGAAGAGAGAGAGAGAGAGACAGAGAGAGAGAGAGTTGCATGGATGTATGGGATGTGCATGGAAATCCATAAGGTAATAAGGAGGTGGCTAAGCCTCCTTATTCCACTAGTTTCTTTTTTTTTCTTCTTGGGCCGATAAAAGAGAGAAAAGGAAAGATTTTGGGCCGTTTTGTGCTTAAGCCCATATTATGATCCAGTTAGATGATTTTTGGCCCAATTGGTCTTTGGAGAGGGTTCACGACCCAAAATAAATCAAGGAATGATTTTTTTATGGTTCATTAAGGTTAATTAGGTTAGTTATGGACCAATAAGATCCATTAGGGTATTTTATTTCATTCTAGGCCCAATATGGCCCAAATTATTAAATAAATGGAAGTGGGTCCAATTAGAGCCCATTCTAGAGTTCTAAGCCCAAAATAATCAAATTGGAAGCTTATTGGCCCATTAGGCCCAATAAGGAAGTCCTAGTCTAAAATGGATTTAAATCGGGATTTCTAGGGTTTCCAATTCTTTGTTGACTATTTGTAGTGCTTGTATAAAGTGTTTGATGGAAGTTTTGTTGTTATTGAATAAGCATCTTACATGTTTTCGCATTTTTGGTTCACATTTGTTATCATTGTTGTTGTTACAAAGCATCAAAATTTCCTAGTTGTGACAATTTTACATTGATAATTCGATTACAAAAGATTGGATACAAACTGACTATTTAAGTTAAATATATTACATAACTACCCAGTAATCTGTTATTCATATAC
The DNA here is from genome assembly GCF_051521515.1 of Lactuca serriola. Lineage (NCBI taxonomy): Eukaryota > Viridiplantae > Streptophyta > Magnoliopsida > Asterales > Asteraceae > Lactuca > Lactuca serriola. The sequence goes on from NC_136409.1 coordinate 205,521,786, forward strand.
ATACATGAATACTAAATAGAAAGAAATAGTCTTAACTATTCTAAATCTTGCAACAGTATAAGACTATACTAGGTGCTTACAATTTATTTAAAACATTGAGAGGGGTAAGCGATGACGCTTAGTGAGTTCAATAATAGATACAATATAACATTATGTCATATATATACATCAATATGGCGAAAGCAAAGAGGAACAACAAAGGCATATGTGAAATCATGTGACAAGCTTTCCATTTCAATCAATGACTTGATTCAAAGATATACAGTCAAACAGACTTAACAATTTCAATACTTGATAAACATCAATAACACTTCGGCCCAAATGACACAGAAAACATACAATTTCTGATTAACATTTTGGTAGATTTCAGTCTTATAGCCCTGTCTAACCATCAGCCAATGTCATAGAATAGAAGTCATTCTCTTACGGAGACATGATCTACTTGGCCAGAGGCTACGTACTAGTACCAATGTGAATCTAAGTCCTTTCACTGATCACATGGTCAAATGTATTACTTTGCTATCAAAATAGCGGAAAACAATAACACGGAAAAATAACCCGGAATAATAACACTGAAAAGCACATGACACATATAACACATAACATACAATTGTTCATATATATTGAACTCACCGTGAATTAACCGAATAATGATATGACGATTCAGGCAACACTTCGTTTCTATATATGACTTTCTTTGATGAAACCGATGATTTTAGTTAAAATGCGGACTTTACGCGGGCATAGTTTCGACTGGAAAGATGATTTTCTCGTGAACTTCGGGGCGTCGAGACTTGCTTCGGGTTTTAGGGATGATACCGGGACTTTAGGGGGGGTTAAAAGTAGCTTGGAAGAGAGTAAAAAGTGAGAGAGAGTGAGAAATTGTAACCTAAAACTGGAGGGCTTCGATTCTTATTTATAGGCTGAATTTCGAGATTCACGACGTGAACTATGCTTGTTCACGTCGTGAGGTTTGATCCCAGTCATCCCCTAGGCTTGCCGTGTGTCTTCTTACTTAGTGGTATTTTACGAAATAAATAAATGATGTATAGGAAAAAGTTAAATGATTCTCAGCTTTACAAAAAGACATATGAGAACTAACTTGTTGTGTTCATAAATAATTAACACGATTGATGATAAACATTGCTACAAAATCAAAATAATATAAAATTTATAATAAACCACTTTAAATACAAATCTAATTAAATTTAATTTATGATATCTAAAATTATATATAATAAAACAATAATATAATATAGCACATTATTAAATATGTCATATTATCTGCTAAATAGGGATGATGGTGTTAGGAATAGCCAAAATACCAAATTTAACTTTTAAAAACAATGATATAGAGATCTATATAAATAAGAACTTTGAAAAAACAGATAACAAAGATTCATCATACAATTTGCATTACATTCAACCACATTTTAAATTTTTTAATTTAAATTATTATATATTCACTAAAAAATTCAACATAATAAAGATTCATCATATATATATTTTTTATATAAGTTATACTGTTAAACAAATTTCATTAAAATTCTAGATGTTATACAATTTGAATTATTTTTTTATAAGTTTATAAACATAATGAAAATAATTAGTAGTGCTTTTTAATTAAATATATTAAAATTTAATAATCGTCACTCAAATGTCACACGAATGTCAGTTTACATATGGATTACATTGACTTTTACTTTTGTAACTTTTTTTTCTTCAAAACATAGATATATATTAGATATTTTTCATATTCAATATTATTTTACAATTTTATATCCTAACTATATCCTTACACAAATCAAATATTTATATAAAAAAGAAGATTAATATGTTCATTTGATCAAGCATTTTCTTACCATTTTAATTATGTTTATAAACTTGCATATTACGTGTTCTTTGTAAAATAATATGTTTTCGGAAGAAAACTAATTGATCCAATGTGACCATTCAATAAAAAAACGAATCAACGTACTGTAAGGAAATAAATTAGCAAAACAAAACTGTTAAACACTCTCACATTTGTGTCCCGCTGCATCGTGCGGGTACCCACAAGTATATATATAGGGAGTGGTTCAAATAAAAACCAAAAAAGGTTAAAAACCGTAAGAACCTCTAACTTTAGATGTTTATAAAGGGTTTAAGGTAACCCTAAACCCTAACCCCTAAACCCCAAACCCTTTATAAACACCCTAAACCCTTTATAAACATATAAAATTAGAGCTTCTTACGATTCTTAACCTTTTTAGGTTCTCATTTGAACCTTTACCTATATATATATATATATATATATATATATATATATATATATATATATAAGTTATGTCAAATGTCAAATCATAGGGGGAGGGGTTAAAAAAATGAAGGGCGGTGGTGGATTACGTGGACCATTGTAAAAATATAAATAATGTGAGTGTGATGTGAGTCTTGTCATATAATCTACTATAATAAATAAATGTTTTTTTTGCTATTTGTCACACTCTCATTCAATTTGCTAAATGTCATTTTGTGGTTATTTTGAATTATTTTTTTTTTCACATGTCATTTTATTAATTTTTCTATTTTATTAAATTTCACATGATATTTTAATGTAATAATTGCAATAAATGTAATAATAAATAGATATCAATTTCATTAATTAACTTACCTTTTAATTTCAAATTTTCTAAAATTAAAGCTCATTAGTTTCTTTTGTTTATTTAATTAAATTATTTGTTGAAATTTAAAAGATAAAAAACATTTCTATTATAATAATTCATTATTTTTTTTTTTTTATAAATTCAAAATTCTCAAATATTTTGATTTTTATATTTAATTTTTTTTAATTCACCCATGTAATACATGGGTCTCACAACTAGTTTGTAATAATGTAGGTTTGTCGTTCCTCGAAACATGAGTACATGAAAGTATATTGTACTAGATTTTCATCTAGTCACTTGTGGTTTATAATTATGTAAAGACTTTTAAAAAGTCCTTCTTGTGTATAAATTGGGCGATGCTGAATTAAAAAAACGATGTTATGCATGCACCAAGACACAATGTAGTCACTGCAACGAAAATACAGAAGAAACACTTTTCATGGAAACGATGGATGAATAACAAAAAAGAGGTCGTAAGCAATGACGTTTGAAGACAAGAAGTCGTAAACAATGACGACTGAAGACAATTATAAATACTCATTGTCGTTTGTAAAAATATAAATAATGTGAGTGTGATGTGAGTCTTTAGGGGGGGGGGGGTCCAAGGTGGCCACATCATCGAGGAGTGACACATCAGCCTCCTCCATTGCGTTAAAGTCACGTACCGAATACCGACCAATCTTACGATGAAGTCTCAATGCTTAACATATTTTTTTTTTTATAAAAACACATTTAATCCAAGATTCAATAAATGGTTGGTATGATAGTCTTTGATGTTTTCTTTTAGCTTTTGATAGTTATAGGTACAAAATTAATAGTAGGAAGGTGAACAAAAACTAATGACACAAGAAAAAAACTCGAATTCCTATAAAAGAAAAATTAAATTGTTTTTCTTGGTCAATAAAACAGCGTTTTGTCCCATGAAAGTTAAAATAATAAGTCGACGTTACAAAATTTAAAGCTGAAAATGTTCAAAATTTTATATACATTTTTTTTTTTCTTTTGCAAACAAATAAAAATAAAAAATAAGTATTATCCCTCTATTATTACCTGCCTTTCAAATACAATCTTCGCCCCCAACCAAACAACTGAAAAGTGAAAACCGAACAAATCAGCTCGGCCGGTTAGCCGGGAGATGAGAAGCACCACCACTCTTCTCATGCTTAGCTCCTCCGTTTCCACCGCTCCTCCACCTCTTCCCAAACACACGCTACCTACTACTAACCCTAAACAACCCTCCAAACAATCAAAACCACCACCACCCCCATCCTCCTCGTCTTCTTCTCACTCTCACTCTCACCGTCCTCCTCTCCTATCCACTTTCAGGTGGGGGGAACATCGCCAGAGCCACAATCGGATCAACTACTATGCCGAACTAGCTTCGAAGCTCGTGGAAGATGGCAGGTTCGAGGATTTTTTCATGATTGTGGAGACGGTTACTAGCGGCGGCGGTAGTTCTGCCTTGAAGCCTGTCGAATTTGCAGCACTGTTGAATTCGGAGCTTGTTTCTAAGGGGATTTTGAGTGTGATTGAGAGCGATGGGGGCGTGAGGAATCTGATCAAAGTGTTAACCGGTTTTCAGAAATTAGGGATTGGTGGTGCTGGTGCAGTGGAAGTTTTTCTGTCCGATAGATCTGTTATGGAGGCAATTGGACGAGAATCCATGAAGATTTTGAAATGTGGTGGTGTGGAGGAGGTTGCTGATCTCATGGAAACGCTGTCCGGTAAATTTTCGTAAACTCATTGTGTAATGTGTAGTAGTCCCCTTTGCGTAATACATTTATGATTTATCTTCTTCTACCCCCTCAATGTGGTGCAGGATTTCATATATCTATCGAAGATGTTGTGGAACCAATTGAGGTTATACGAAACTGTGTCAACAAAAGAAATCCACATGCGGCCATAAGGTAAGCTTAGTTTCCTACTTCCGATAATTATATATCTATGATTCTATGCTTTCTGTTCTGCTTCATGTTTCCTGTTCCTTGATGCTAACTAGCTCCTTTTGCAGATACTCGGGTTTGTGTACTCACTCTGATGAGATATTCTGTACTGCAATTCATGAATTTGGAAAGAGAGGAGATATGGCATCTGCACTAACTGTTTTTGAAGCATCCAAACATAATCTGGGTCGTGTAAATATGTATGCTTATCGCACAATCATAGATGTATGTGGTCTTTGTTGTGACCATTTGCAATCTAGGTCCATATACGAGGTATGCTAATGCTCATAAATCATAATATACCAACTTCCTTAAAATTTTGGATGGTGTTTCTTCTATTTATGCATCAAAGATGTTCTTTATAGATCATGGTTCATTTATAGTAGATTTTCTTCTGTGAATTTGGTGCAGGAGTTAAGTGCTGAAAACATCAACCCAAATCTGTATGTATTCAACAGTCTTATGAATGTAAATGCCAGTGACCTGAGCTACACGATGAATGTATACGAACATATGCAAGTAATAATAATACTCTCTTCTTACAAAATCACACATTAGTTTAAAAAGAATTTTGACTAATTCAGTTCACCTATTCAGAATGTGGGCGTTACTCCAGATATGGCTTCATACAATATCCTTCTAAAATCATGCTGCCTTGCTGCTAGAGTTGATTTGGCCCAGGAAATTTACAGTGAGGTAGAGTGCATGGAATCAACAGGAACATTGAAGTTGGATGTCTTCACATACAGCACAATGATTAAGGTATCAAATTCATCTTTATATCCCAAAAATCCAATGTAATGCTTTTTGTTGGGAAAATGGTCTTAACATTTGATTTTTATTCTTCTGTTGTTCTAGAGTGTAGAAAATTGTTAGGAAAATGGTGTGAAAGATTCCCAAGAGTTTTCATATTTTATTATCTGAAATGTCAGGTATTTGCAGATGCAAGAATGTGGGAGATGGCACTGGGAATGAAACAAAAAATGCTTGAAGCGGGTGTGACTCCAAATGCAGTTACATGGTCATCATTAATCAGTGCATGTGCAAAAGCAGGTCTAGTAGATGAAGCATTTGTATTATTTGAAGAAATGATGGTATCCAATTGCATGCCAAATTCACAATGCTTCAACGTCTTGTTATATGCATGTGTCAAGGCTTTCCAGTATGACAGAGCCTTCCGTTTATTTGAGTCATGGAAAAAGAATGAATATGGAAACATCACAAACAGACAAAATCTGTCACAAGGGAGTTTGGAAGTTTCCATGAAGGTTCCTTTTAGACCCACCACTTCTACTTATAATGTGCTCATGAAAGCTTGTGGCACTGATGACTTTCGTGCAAGAGGTTTAATGGATGAGATGAGGACAGCTGGCATTTTCCCTAATCATATAACTTGGTCCACTTTGATTGGTGTTTATGGAGGTTCCGGGGATGTCAAGCGTGCTGTACAGGTAAGACAAAATTCAAGTAATTATATTATATTATATTATTATTAGCTCTAATAACATTTGCTAATTCAGTGCAGATTTTGAAAACCATGCGTAACTCTGGTGTCCAGCCTGATGTTGTTGCGTATACAGCAGCTATTAAGGTTTGTGTAAAACAGAGGGAATTGAATTTGGCATTTTCATTGTTTGCAGAGATGCAGAAATATCAAGTACAACCAAATATGGTAAGGAATATGATTTAATTATAATAATTCAAACTGTTTTAACAAAAATATATATATATATATATATATATATATATATATATATATATATATATATATATATATAAAACATTGAATTCTTGTTTTGAATTGTAGGTTACATATAACACACTTCTGAGAGCACGTACCAGATATGGTTCCCTAGAAGAAGTGCAACAATGTTTATCTATTTATCAACACATGCGTAAAGCAGGGTAAGGGGCAACAATGTTTATCTATATTAATAAGTTGGTGATCATATTTTTGATTAATAATAAATATTAAATAACTTAGCATCTGTGTAGGTTTAAACCCAATGATTACTATCTGAAGGAACTGATAGAGGAATGGTGTGAAGGGATAATACAAGATAACCATCGGCCACAAAACTCTAGCAACAGAAGAGATTTAGGAGGACCTCAAAGTTTACTTCTTGAGAAAGTTGCATCACACTTGCAAAGGGGTAACACAGATGCCCAATCTATAGCTGTTGATGTTCGAGGCCTCACAAAGGTAATTTATTTATTTAAAACAAAAAAATGAAATTCCCACCAACGTTTTCTAACACAACAATGTATTGATTGACATTTGAAAGGTTGAAGCACGGATTGTTGTCCTAGCAGTTTTGCGCATGATAAAAGAAAACTACCATTCAGGTAGAATAGAATTAAATTCTGTATTTTACTATCTTATAGAGACTGGACTACTGGAGTATAAGTTTGATGGTGAACATGTTATGTTTTGGTTGCAGGTGAACTGGTAAGAGATGACATGTTGATAATACTGGGAGTACATGAAGTAGGTGATAAACATGAATTTGATGTAAAGGATACAATAATCAAACTTGTAAGAGATAATTTAGGTCTTGAGATTCTCTCATTAGGACCAAAAATCCCAAGTGAGATAATAAGAATAAATGTGGAGAATCCATTCCATCCAAATCCCGACTTATTATTATTAGATAAAACCCTCCGCCCCCCAAACAGAAGACCAGCAGTTTTTCAGAGGTTGAAGGTCACAAGAAGGTCCTTGTATCATTGGTTACAAAAGAAAATCAAATCATAAATTTTTGTTCATAATTAATTGGTCCCTCAATGTACTTGTAATAATTTGTAACACTACTCTATAATCCAATTTATTGAATATAAATAAAAAGTCATCTATCATACATTCATATGTTCATTTACAATATTTTACATAGAGTACCTCATCCTCATGTCTCATGACTCATGACTCATGAGCAACAAGCTTTAAGTATCTCTTCTATGTTGGGATCATCCCCTGCTTCTTTGTCCTTGTGGATGTATGAGATGTTGCTTATCCCTGGACCTGCAACTATGATTCCACCTTGTTGCCTACACAAGGGTAAAATGGTCATTTACTCTTCTTATTCAAACAGTCGGTCCAAAAAGAAATATGCATACATACCAGCCACCTTTGGTACGAGTATCTTTTTCAAACGAAAGCTTCCAGTCTTGTCGATAACCTTCCATGTATGCTTCTATGATCTTCAAAGCTGCCTGTGTTTCTCAAATGATTCGCATATAAGAAAACTTTAAAACTTGATTTGATGATTAAGCAAAAAACATACTCCGGGTGTAAAAGTGGTTGAAACTCCAGAAACGAAGCTCAGTGCCTTGTATGATGCATAACTAGGATCTGCATATACTTCTGCAACAAGCAACAAGAAATATGTCATTTCTGTTACATAAGTTTTTGATGATTAAATCACATCTCAAATTCTCAATGCTTCAATGTTGAAAACATACCTCCTTTGAAACCAGATTGCTCAGAGAATGTTCTTGCCTGCACATGGTGAATACAGATGGAATTGTCTCATCAACTTCATAAAACACTTGTCATGAACCCTAAATCAAAAGTAACATGATCAATACACACACACACACCTGATCAACACTACCAGGTCCAATCAAGACAAGCGCCACACCTGAAGCATCCATCGTATCCTGATTGAAACGCGATCGAGGAAAAACAACATGAATTTCATCATCGTATGTCTAAAAAAAGTGCAAGATTCAGTTCGTAAAATCTGAATACCTTCTTAGCAGCAAGCATATCAGCTCGTCTGCGACAAAGGACACATCTGCAATTCAACACGTAAAGCAATTGGATTAGGGCACTGTATTCTTGTGTAGATGAATTAGGGCACCAAATTCGCGCTACGATTTCTCCGATGATCGAAAATTCTATAAGATGATATGTCACATGCATACCCGAAATGACGAGCGAATGCAACGACAGCCTTCCGATCTTTCCATAAATCAGAAATCAAAATCGAATTCCCATTCAAATCAAACACCTCTACTCTCTCCAACAGACTGCCCGTTTCTTCGCCAATTCCAATCGAAGATTCAGCAGTTCCTGCGCCATTAATATGCCAAATTACATACCTTGTGGATTAGTATGTGAATACGAGGGAGAGGAATAAAACTTGCCGGTTGAGCTGGAGACGGCGGCGGAGACAGGGCGGCGAGTATGTGATGAAGAAGCGAGGACCGTTTTGTTGGCGGTGACGGAGGGGGAGAGAGTGAGATTATAAGTACAACTACTACTTGTACAACTTGGTGGCGAATTATTAGCAGGAGAGAGGTAAGTACGAGTGATCGGAGCGATTGTTGAGAGAGTAATCGCCATTTTCCGTCTGAATGTGTTCTCGCCGGAGAAACGATATCAATTCTAGCCGTTGAAGGTTCGTTGACTCTCGTGGCGTAGGTCGTTACACGTGGCCCTCTATTCTTGGGAGTCTACGTGTCTGTAAAAAATATTATTTAATCTAAAAACAAAATCAACTTATAATCGTCAAAATTTTAAGAACATGCCTTTTAAAAAGCATATATATATATATATATATATATATATATATATATATATATATATATATATATATATATATATATATATATATATATTAAACTCAATTTATCTTGATATCATCTTCTAAAGTTCTAACATTATTTAATAAAGCTGAAAGAAAAATCTCTCCAAATATATTACATCTTTTGAAATACAAAAATAAGTATCTAAAACATGTTGCATTATTTTTTTATTGTTATTATTATTATTATTTCGCAAAACAAGTACGTAGTATTTTTTTTTTTTTTTCAAAATGTAATATTTAATGTAAATGGGTTTTATAAGTAACCTTTAATCGAACTTTATATTTCATCATCTATACCCATTGGGAAACCCTAAGAATATTAGTTTTTTTAGCTATTAATTTATTTTAAACATATCAATTATATAATTAGATCAGATATTATATTTTTACAAAGTATCCTATATTAACAAATTGCTTTCTTTGTATTTTTTTTTCACTTCGCACCAAACAACCATTATATCTGAACTTTTTCTAAAATAACGTCATGCTTGTTAAATATTTTAAGTTATAAATCATCTAAAGTCGTGAATTTTAACATATTTAACATGTTATTATATCGTAAGAAATTTAATTAATGTTATACATTATTTTGCATAAACATATAAAATTGTTGGAAACCTTTTATTATGGAGAACACACCAATCACGTTAGGTCGAAACCGATGCGTGCCGACGCTTAACTCCCAATTCGGCTTTCCCCCTCCAACTCCATCTCTGTCTCTGCAACTCTGCCGTAGAATCCTCCAATGGCGGCCCTCGCCCGCCTCTTCAAAACCCAATTCCCATTTCTACTCAGGCGATCACTTTCCACCACCACCACCACTGCCACCGTTTCCGAAATCCAGCCTCAACGTCAACGTCCCAATTCTTCCATTCTGTTTCCGCTTACTGATGATCCCAAGGGTTCTAGGAATTTCCAGTGGGTGTTTCTAGGTTGTCCCGGCGTCGGAAAGGGCACATATGCCGGTCGACTCTCCTCTCTTCTCGGTGTCCCTCACATCGCCACCGGTGATCTCGTTCGTGAAGAGTTATCTTCCTCTGGTCCTCTTTCCCATCAGGTATCCTTATCAATCTTCATCCATGACAATCGCTACAATTTAAGCCTTGGAAGTTATCAAGTTATTCATAATTACAAACTGGGATCATATATTAATCCGTTGCAAATCATGGAATTCGTTGATTTTGGCACTAAAATTTTCTCTATTTATTTCAGCTCGAGGAGATAGTAAATCAAGGGAAGTTGGTTTCAGATGAAATCATATTCAACTTATTGTCGAAGAGACTCGAAGCTGGAGAATCAAAAGGTGAATCAGGATTCATTCTAGATGGTTTTCCACGAACAATAAGACAAAGTGTAAGTGGTCATGTAATATTATTCCCAATTCCCAAATTGTGATCGTTATAAACGAATTTAACATACAGGAAATTCTTGACGAGGCGACGGAAATTGATCTAGTGATAAATCTGAAACTGAGGGAAGATGTATTGATTGAGAAATGTCTGGGACGAAGGATATGCAGCGAATGTGGAAAAAGTTTCAATCTGGCCTCAATCAATGCAAAAGCAGAAAACGGTTATCCAGAAATCACCATGGCTCCGCTTCTTCCACCTCCACAGTGTTCATCGAAGCTCATTACTCGTGCTGATGACACTGAACCAGTTGTCAGGGAGCGGCTTCGTATCTACAAGGAACAGGTAATTATTTGTCTGTAGGTTGAGTTCACCCTCCGTTATGTTTATATAATTTCAGATTAAAATTCGAATTATGAATTATGGATCTGTATTTGTGTTTGGGTTTGGGTAAACAGAGTGAACCAGTGGAGGATTATTACAGAAAGCAAGGGAAGTTAATGGAGTTTGATCTTCCCGGAGGGATCCCGGAATCATGGCCAAAGCTGCTGGAAGCCCTTAACCTAGACGACTACGGTGACAAAAGGTCAGCGGCGGCGTAGTTGATCGAGTTCATGATTATGGATACCAAAATATCTGTCAAAATATCCAAGTTTATACTGTAAAAAATTACACTATTTATAAAACTGTTAATTTTGGTGGCACTTCATTCGTCTTGGAATTTTTTTGAAATAATGTATTTTCTGTCTTTGTAATTTATATCATATAATAATTAAATACTAGTACTTAAATGTCTATATATTAATATAAATATGAGTTTTAAATTAGTAAAAATATTTTATTATTAATTAGATCTTTAATTATTTATGTTCTTTTTGTAAATTACTGATACAATATTGGCAGCTAAAATATACCCGTAAAATAACAATATTCATGTTATTGTGAATGAGTTATTTGATTTTTGACGGATCATGAGTCTACTGGCTAGTCCACCCTCAATCCAAGATATCGAACTTGATCGGGAAACTATTTTAACAACTATTTTTTAGTGAGTGATGTTATTTATTAACTGAAGAAATTAATAATATAAATATATGTAGTGTAAGGGACCATACTCTGAATAAAACTAAAACCTAACCATCATTAAACTGAAGAAATTTATAATATTATATTTATGACGTGCAAGAGACCATACTTTAAATAAAACTAGACCAACCATTATTAAAATGGTTCTGTATTTGTTTCTATTAAAATTAGGAAACCAAAATCACATTGGTCTGTTGTTATTCAGTTAATAATAATATGGTGAAGCAGCAAAAGCTGAGAAAGTGAAAAAAAATCGCCATCCGTGGGACTCGAACCCACGACCACGTGGTTAAAAGCCACGCGCTCTACCAACTGAGCTAGAACGGCTTACATTTTGCTTGTTCCGGATAATTTATATATACGTTCACTGATTAAAACCCACGTTATTTTTGGCTAAAACTTTAAATTATGCTGTTTGACGGTACTCAAAAACTATTACTTAAATTAATCATTTTTTATGTAAACAACTAGGCGAATAGCCGCACATTGCGCAACGTAAAATTACGTACTTAAATTTTTGACAAATAAATATTAAAAATAATATATGTTATTGATATTTATATCATAACACCTTTCATATTTTACCCTCATATTACATGTTATTCAAAATACAACATTTTAATTTTTAGAAATATACTAATGTTTGTTTTTTGTATTTGATGAGTTCTTTTCTATCAAAACCAAAACATCCAAAAAATACTACGAAACTTATGTTTGTTTATCACCACACACCTCTATTGCTCTGCTTCAATCCAGATTACGCAACTGCAAATGCACAAAGTGATATTTATATCTGTTAATATATGCTAAGTAAATAATGTGATGTACTTATTATTTGTTAAATGCATATCGATGCATCATATTATTTCATATTCCAACATCGGCAAACTAAAACCATATAGGCATAGTCTGGATACCAACATCTAATTTTTATTAGGGACTAATACAAACACCTCTACCACAAAAATGCTTGGTTGAGACTAAAGGTATATATACAATAAAATGAAAGCAAAAATGATTCTCCTCGTGACTTGAAAATGAGCATGACAACTCATTGGTATCGGTTGTACCTGTACATCATTAAAATATGCATAACCTGACTTTAGTCCACATGTGATATTTTATAGGATCAAATAGGAAATCATGACTTTAATGGAAACTAAGACCAATTGACATGTAAAACAATTTATATGTAGCAATACATTTACTAATATGACTTCAAATTTTCCGATATCCACCTTGTGATGCCAATGATGAATATTTCACAATTTCCATCTTTGTTTTTTATATTCTTAAGTATTAAACTGGTTTTAACAAAAAAAAAATCTTAAGAAAAATAAAAATTCTTACACACATGGATACATATGGAAGTGTCAAATATTGAAGGTAGAGATAATTTCCATTGTTGAAGGAACGATGATAAAAACTGAATCTATTCAAAGAATTTAAAATGATCAGCAAGATTTGTTTGTGTGTGCATGAACAAATATTAATTTAGTACCTGTAGTGAATGGAATTAGATGCATCTTTAAGCAAAAGTTTCTACCCCGAATATAACATGTGGCATACCGGAAGCAACCACATATTGAACAGTTGGTAAAAATGAATTATTGAAATTTATATGAAAAGTAATACACATATAAAAGTCTTTTTTACTTCTTTAAAGGTCCTTAATCCTTTCAAAATATGACAAATATGTTCCTATTATTCACCGTATTTATACTTGGTCTTGTTAAGTTTGATGTTGTTCATGTTATTTTTACATTGAAAAGACAATTAATAATCATTATTAAAAAGTCTTTTGAGTGTTATTAGTTAAATTAGGGGGTTTCAAATGCATAAGAATCAAGGAAATTAAATTAGGGGGTTTCAAATGCATAAAAATCAAGGAAAAATACTTCCTTTATAAGATATATAGATTCGAATTACCACGTTTATTTGAAGTGTACGGATTTTCGTAATTGATGTTATTTGCTTGATTTTAAAACCGAACTAACAAATGCCACAAATCGTTTATTTTTATTTATTTATTTATTTTGTATATGGAGATGACCGGTTAGACATGTATATTCAATGTGAATAAAATATAATAAACCGTCTTGATTACCTATTTATAGTTTTTTTGGAGGTCATTGCACCGTATTTTATCATCATTTCTCTTCCACTTGTAACTTCCTTGACATTCACTGTAACACCCATTTATTTATTAGTTAAATAAATAAATTAGTGAACGAGTGGTAGCCTAAAATAAATAATTATATATGAAATGATGGTCTCGTAGAGCTAATTGTCACACTACAAGAGATTGGGGGTTAAAAGTGTGAGTTTGGGACTCATTTTATAAATATCTATGAAGACAGGGGCTCTGTGGTAATTACTGGGAATTATTTTTTAAAAGAAATGAAGTGGAGGGGCTGAATATGTTATAATTAAGACATTGGGGGACTGTTTGGTAAATTGTGTACCTAAGTTGTAAGGATTTTAATGGTGAGGGTTCAAAGGGTAATTATTGGATTTACTTTGAAAGAATAAGAAAAGGGAAGGACCAAAGGTGTTGTTATGGGGAAAAGTTTGATGGGCTACGGGACTGTAAAACCCATCACCCGTTAACCCTAACCCTAGCATGAAGGCAGTCGCCATCATCGGAAGACCTCCAGCAGCCACCCTCACCTTCTCTCTGCTCCAGCCGCCGGAGCCAACCCTGCTATGTCGGAAAGAAAGCAAGACTGTTGTTGTGGATTACCGCCGCCTCCCCTCTCCGTTGTTAAGGTCGCAAATAGCGTTTCCGGCAAGGACGTTTTTGCCAAGATCCTATAGCCGCCGACGACAACAACCTCACTATCGTTGTTACCATTCATGGATAGAGAAACGACCCTATCGATCCTTCTTCCCCGTTTCTATTTCGGCGGTACGCTGCTACTATTCCATTGCCGTTCGACCGCCACCTCCCTGCTATTACCACCATACCCTCCGCCACAATCATCACTGTTGAAGACGAAGGGCCGCCATGGAGCGCCAAGGCAGTATGTGGCCGGAGGAGACCCTTGGTTGGTCATCGTCGCTGGTTTGCTATCGCCAATGTGAATCAGCCGCTTGATCCAACTGTCGTACGCCGCCACGCGAAGGTTGTGCTGGAGTGTTGTATGCAGTCTAAGGTTTATGTGTGTGAGTTTTTCAAGCCGGAAAGACAAGGACCGCCACTGCCACCACCGTGAGGTGGTGGCTGCCGCCATGTGCTGCATGTGTGTGTTCATTTTGTGGAGTGTGTGTGTTTGTGTTTATTTCGAGTTTTAGCATTGTAACATGTAATTGGAAATGGAATAATGAGAAAGAAACTCAAATCACCACCTTAGGGTGGTGGTTGCCGCCACCGGCCGCCATGTTGGGTGGCGGTGTGCTTGTCTTGTGAGTTGACTCGATTAGGGATGCTTGAAACCCTAATGGGCTCAAAGGAGCTCTAATGGGCCCAATAAAGCTTAATGGACTCTAATGGACCCAATAAAACCCTAATGAGCCTAGTAAGATTTTAGTGGGCTTAATAGGCCCAATAAAGCCCTAATTGATATAAAAGGCCAACAAATTGATAAGTGGGCTAATATTTGGATTGGAAAACCCTAATGCCAATGAAAACCTAACTTTAAGAATTAATCAGATCACACACACGAGAATTATTTAATAACTTGAGATATTAAATAATAATCATTTGCAGGAATTAATCTAAGCAATATTAGAGTTAATGAATTAAGTCCTTAATGGATTAAGTCCTTAATGGGTTAAGTAGGAAACTTAATCCTAATCATCATTTTATGTGAAACCCTAATTTCACTTGGGTATATTATTGGGCCTTTATGTTGGGCCTAAATGATTGAGATAATAATGGACCATCCAAGACCAAGCAATTGAACTAGAATAGTTTAATGGGCCTAGGGTAAGGCCCATGTAAGGGGCTTGGGCCCAATTTGGAAATTTGGGCCATAGATGGGCCATAGTTTGGGCCTTAATGATTATATGATGTTGGGCCTTAGAATGAGACCATGTATAGGCATAGGCCCAATTTGGAAAATTAGGCCATGTGTTGGGCTTTGATTCATAATTGACTTTGGGCCTATGGATCGGGCCTTGGGCTTGAATAAGCCAAGCTAGGGGTAATGTAGTAATTACCCAAAGAATGTACTTATGGTAATGTATTGGGACCCAATTATTAATTGGGTGTTATTTTGGTGTTGACAGTTCGGGAATCTGTTAGCCAGCAGCTAGGGTCGAGTCTGCGGGACTTCAGCAAGTGTGGGATTGTGTCTTCGGGACTTCAGCAGTGTGAGGTGAGTTACCTTCCAGTAGCGGTGGGTCTACGGCCACAATACCGGCCCACCAGTAGGAGTTGTATGTTAGATGATTGTCTTTGTGATATCATCTAGGTTTGCTACTACCTGATATGTTATATGCTGGCATGATATGTTATATGTGATAGTAGTAGAGTTCGGTTGTTAGGACCGAAGGGTAGGTCAGACACCCCAGATATGTCTGACAGCATGTGATGATATGTTTATATGTTGGCATGATATGTTATATGTGATAGTGGTAGTAGGAGGGGAATAGTCCCCATGTTCGGTTGTGAGGACCGAAGGGTAGTTCGGACACCCCAGGTATGTCTGATAGTATGTTTGTGTTATGATATTTGTGATAGTAGCTGAGTGTAGGCAAGGCCCGTATCTCAGAGATAGTGGAGTGTGGGCGAGGCCCGTATCTCCCAGCTAGCGGAGTGTGGGCAAGGCCCGTATCTCCATGAGTGTGGGCGAGGCCCGTATCTCCTAGCTGTTTAGTATATGATTGTATATACTTGCATGTTATGGTTTCATAGCTGAGTGTGGGCAGAGCCCGTATCTCAGAGATAGTGGAGTGTAGGCGAGGCCCGTATCTCCCAGCCAGCGGAGTGTGGGCAAGGCACGTACCTCCATGAGTGTGGGCGAGACCCGTATCTCCTAGCTGTTCATTATATGATTGTATGGTATGTGGTACGATGGGGGAACTCACTAAGATTTGTGCTTACGGTTTTCAGTTTTGGTTTCAGGTAGTTCGTTTTCAAAAGGAAGGAGTCGGCTTGATCGCAGCGCATCACACTATGGTTTTCCGCACATGAGATCCTTGGGATTACACTTTGATATTGTTTTATGATAACATGTTTGATTATTTCTACTTTGGTTTTGACATGACATAATATTACAGATGTTTTATTTCACTGTTGGTTTTAAAATGACGTAATTAAAAATAAAATTTTTGGCCTGTATTTTGGGATGTTACATTCACCTTTCTTTTTTATGTCTCCACCTTCGTGCCCGTATTCCCTATTTCACCTAAAACCAACCACCATACTCTTATATATCTCACACCTACACGAGAACATCCATTGTCGATCGCTGCCCATACTCAAATTTCTTTCAATTTGGTGCAAAAAATTTCAAAAAACACTACTATGGGCCTTCCCCTTAAAGATGCACCACAAGTTGACGCTCTCTAACACTCGACTACATGCAAACTGATTCAATTTCTTTTTATATTCAAACATTACCTTTTAAATAGTTGGATTATTTTCAGATTGAAAAGGAGAAAGAACAATTGTGTGGAAGACCAATGTCTCTATTACTAGGGATGTCAAAAAGTCCCGTGGGGGCCCCGTCCCGTATGGGGGGATTTGTTGAAAAAAATCGGGGACGGGGGCGGGGGCGGGGGCAAGGTTAACCCCCATTTTAATTTCGGGGGCGGGGGCGAGGATTGGTAGTCCCGTCCCGAAACCCCGTGGGGTCCCCGTTAATAAATTATATAAATTGACATATATTAATTATATAAATATAATAAACAATAAAATGATTTTTACATGCAAAAATTCAACAAAAAACATGTTTTTAAGTTGCTTGTAACATGTAAAATTATGTTATAAATATCTATTTGTTACCCCAAAAATAGTTTCTTTTAACCCAAACAAGAACTTATTTTAGCCCATATAAGTTAGCTCAAAATCAATCGGGGGCGGGGGAACGGGGGCGGGGGCGGGGGTGGAAAGGATGGAGATTTCGGGGGCGGGGGAACGGGAAAATTTTGGGGGCAGGGACGGGGGATGCAATCCCCGTCCCGTTTGCCCCTGTTGACATCCCTATCTATTACTGATTTTCTTTGTTGACGACCATCCAATCACCACCACCTCCTTGAGAATTGTCATTGAAGCGGTAACATAGTGTGCACGATATAACTGATACATTGAAACATCAGACACCGACTACACCAACATAAACAAAATGTTTGCATTTTCTTAATCAACCGATCACACCTCACGTAGATGTAAGTGTTGTGATTCTTTTCAAATTAAAGATGTAACATCATTTGGTTTATGTACCTGACAAATATTTTCTTACTTCTACTCAATATTAAATTCGATTTAATGGTGTAACATCCTATTTTTCAAGTAGCTTCAAATTCATCCCTTGGATTTTAATTATGTCATTTTTGGCCCTTGGTTGGAAGGAAGTGGCAAGAAAGGACCATGCATGCAAAGGTGGCAGTTGGGTGAGTACGCCCAACGTAGAAGGTTAAATGGTCGTGGGTGTTGTAGACGTACGCCCAACGTACGAGATGTGACACTAAACCCTAATTTTAGGGTCAAGAACTATATAAAAAACATGAGGACTTGAACCCTAGCCCCTTATCAACCTTCCCAACCTCAGAAAGATCCTAGAACGTCTCATCCCTTCATTCTTGTGTGATTTTAATCTTGAGAAGCCTATCTTGGTGATTTTTAAGTTTGGAAGAGGAAAGAAGAAATTGGCAAGGAAGGACTTGGGAAGTTTGAGCTCATAGATTTGGAATAGCATCATCATTTGAGACTCTTTGGAGGTATAAAGTTCATAACTTTCCTCAAGAATGCTTAGATCTAGTGTAGTTTGATTTTGAAGTCATTTTGGTCCCAAATATAGAACTTTTTGGTGGATCAGAATGGATCAGGTGGACTGAAGGCCCGGTGCGGGCGGACCAGTCACACTGTAGACTCGGGATGCATTGTTGTTCTGTGTTGGTTATATGATATGTTTATGGTTGTATGGGGTTGTTATTTTGGGGGTAACTCACTAAGCCTTCGAGCTTACATCTATCGATTTATTGTTTCAGGTACAAAGGATGATCGCGGAAAGGCGAAGGCGTGACCGTACACTTCCTCATATTTTGATTTGGATTTCTGGGATACTCTGATAAGAAACTATTTTGAAAATAAATTTATAATAACTATTGATATTTGAAATATTTTCAAAAGTTTAAATTTGGCATGAATTTTATGGATGTTATAATACGAACAAAAGCATTTGAAAAAATTTCCTCAACGAACTACACTTAAAATGTGGCCTTTTGGCTTGAGTTTGTTTTAATAGTGGATTATGTATTCAACTTGCAGGCTTTGCATATACAAGAGTAATATCTTGTTGTTTTATGGTTCAAGGATACCATTAAACCTTGATCGTTGTCTATTATACACCTACAATCTATGTAATCTTTAAGCATTGACCTATATTGTTACCTTTTATTATTCGGCCTTGACCGAGTATTTGGTTGCTAGGTAACCTCATTGATGTTCTCTAATGGTATGAGATCAACTTTGAGAATGTTAAGAATACACAATAAACCGACCTGTTGTTGAGTTATAAAAGGATTAGTTTCGGATGAATATTCAAATACACATCATATCATCATATCATATCATCATATCATGTCATATCATATCATATCATATCATATCATATTATATTATAAAAGAAGCATTTTTTCTTTCACAACATTCATTTGAAACTCTCATGCATTTTTCCTTTCACCACATTCATTTGAAACTCCCATGACTTTTCATTTTCTTTATAATAATGATTATAAGTTGTTTAATAAGATTAAATAAATATCAAACCTAAAATGTAATCATATATAAACTAAAACTTAATATTAAAAGAATACATTTACTTCTACTTATAAAGTTATATTTTTTTAACTTTTTACATATTATACTTAATTTATTAGTTTTAAAGTATTGTTGAATGTAAATCATTATCATTTTAAAGCTACAACTTTTGAACAATCTGTATAAAATATTTAAATTATAAAGTTAAATATAACATTACAGGACAAAGTTAAATACAAATTTTAGTGTAACTTAAACACTCCAAATAATATTTTATAAACAGTGAAAAGTGATAAATTATAGTGACTTTCTAATAATGATTATAATTTGGTTAATAAGGTTAACTAAATATCAAATCTAAAGTGTAATCATAAATAAATTAAATTTCAATATTAAAATAGTATCTTTACTTCTACTTATAAAGTTATGTCTTTAACTTTTAACATATTATACTTAATTTATTAGATTTAATATGTTGTTGTATATAACAAACCATTATCAATTTAAAGCTACAACTTTGGAATAGTTTAGATAAAATACTTAAACTGTTAATTTAAATATAACATTATAGTGTCAACTTAAATATAAATTTCAGTTCCACTTAAAAAAACCCAATGAATGTTTTGTGAATAGTTAAAAGTGATAAATTATAGTGCTAACCGCAAAACCTAAATTATAATATCAATTTAACTAAAATATTTCCTAAAGCTATTTGTATAATCGTTAAAAGTTTTCAAATAACGAGCTTAAAATAACTTACAATGACAATAGTTAAAAATAACTTTATATAAATGATTATATTGTTATCTTTGAAATAAAAAAATAATGGTTGATGTTCTAAATAAATGTAATGATAGAATACGTTAAGAAAATAATTTTTAAAAAATTAATTAATAATAACAAAAACTATAAATAACATTAAGCCATATATTATATTTAATTTTATTTATCAGTAACTAGCGGGTAGAAGTCATTTAAACGGTTGAGATTATACAGTTATAATATATATATATATATATATATATATATATATATATACACACACACACACATACTAGTAGTGTACCCGCGCAAAGCGGCGGGGCGCATAAGCTCTTTCGGTGATATGTTTTCTTTACAAAAATGTTATGTTCCAAAAGAAAGTACATGTCGAAGACAATATAATCAAACTATGGTGTTATTTGTTACATGATACATCAAATAACCGATAAAAAGAAACCGGTCAAGACGACACAAAAGAAATGTTTAAGTTGTTCAAACAAAAATAATAAAATTATATAAGAATACGCAAAATATGAAAATGTGTAATAAGACATGACTGATTATACATTATTAATCGTGCAATACTTCTTTATACACCGCACTAGGTGTAAAACCCGTGGGACCCACAGTTGATTGATTTAAATAGAATCATAATTTTGATTACATAATAAACGAA
Source organism: Lactuca serriola (assembly GCF_051521515.1). Taxonomy (NCBI): domain Eukaryota; kingdom Viridiplantae; phylum Streptophyta; class Magnoliopsida; order Asterales; family Asteraceae; genus Lactuca; species Lactuca serriola. The sequence continues at coordinate 205,542,760 of NC_136409.1, forward strand.
GATACCATAGTTAAGAAAAAAAGATAAATACATAATAATAGTATATTTATTTTATTAAGATTGGCATTTGTAAGTATTTAAAATTTATAAATTTTAAGCAATAAAGAATTTTTAATTATAAAAATTTATTTAAAGTAGTGTAATTAACATGAATAAAGCAAAAACAATGAAATATTATAAGTTAATTAACATGAATAAATCAAATACAATATATTAATATAATTTAATCAAGTTATATAATTTAATTAATTAATACTAAAAATAAATAAAAGATGATACAAAATAATTGATTATAAATTACCAAAAACTTCCTTATAAACAACATTGGAAGTTTTATTGGTTAGCTTACCATCCTTATCTAAAATTAACAATTTTAATCCCTCTTTGCTTTGAACTCTAGATAAGGCAACATATAATTGCCCATGTGAAAAAACAGGATCTTTGAGATACAAGCCAACCTTGGATAACGACTGTCCTTGACTCTTATTAATAGTCATAGCAAAACATACAGCCAAACTGTCTTCTTTTGAATTTGAATGGAATTTTTTTCTGATCGCGTTAAAGACATTCTTGGAATAAATGTCTGATTTCCAATATTAGTTCCAGATAAGATACGTGCCTCGATAACACGTTTGCCCAATGATATCACTTGGAGTCTTGTTCCATTACATAAGCCATTTTTTTGATCAATATTTCTTAGTAACATAACCAGAACACCGATTTTTAAAACTAACTTATGATTTGGTAAACCCGAAACTTTGAGACCATTTAAAACATCAGGTGAGTATAAATATGCATCAAACTGATCATGTACAAATTCAGATTGGCATATACTATCTGAACATAAATATTCAACCTCATCTCCTGGAAACTTCAATAGAAAACGGTCATTTATTTCCTGAACCACTTCATTCTTTGGAGCTAGTATTGCTCTTTCTTGAAAATAACTTGTATTGTTGTAATTATCCAAAATCGAAGTATATACAAACTCAATTAATGAACCTATAGGATCATTTGGATCACTAATGAGAATATCATCCGGAATATCAATAACCGTTTCACCGTCATTCTGACCACCAAGTTTTCCTTCTCCTATATCCAATAGCCATTCTACAAAATCTTTTATTTTTTCTACAGCAGACGGATCCCTTCCAACCGTTAGCCTCATGTTTTTTGTTAACTTATGGATTTTGCAATGTTACCATAAATATGAAGAACTTAAAGAAGCATTAACAATGTTTTGTCTGCTGCCACCCGGAATAACATGCAGAATTTGTCTGAAATCTCCTCCAAAAACAATAACTTTCCCTCCAAATGGAATATTCGACTCAGTAGAATTTTCAGACCTCAATACATCTTTTAAACTTCGATCTAAAGCTTCAAATGCATGCTTATGGACCATAGGTGCTTCATCCCAAATTATCAAAGATGTTTTTCTCAATAAGCTAGCAAGCTCACTACTTCGATTTATTTTACATACAAAATCCTCAATAAGTTCAAATGGAGTTATAAATCGAGAGTGGGCTGTTCTACCTCCGGGCAATAATAACGAAGCAATTCCACTTGAAGCAACATTTAAAACGATATGACCATCACATCTAATTGTTGCAGATATTGTCTTCCATAAAAAAGTTTTACCTGTTCCACCATAACCATAAACAAAGAAGACACCTCCTTTATTTTTTTTAACTGCACCCATGATATCAAGGAAAATGTCACGTTGCTCATTTGTTAATGCAAGAAACATACGGTCAAACTCAGTCTTTATAAGGAAATGTCATAATCTAGCTCCTCGGTGATAAGTCGATTGTTTGAAGAAGAAACAAAATCAACGTCCGGGTAAGGCATGTTTTTATAATTTTTGAGAGTGTTGTTGTTACGAAGTAAAATATGTTCTATCTCGTACAGAGTTAAGTTTATAAGCCGATCTTCACTAAGAGTTAAGCCTGGATGACAAAATATCAAATTAATTACATATATTATTAACAATATTTAGTTATAATTAAAAATTTATCAAATGCATGTTAGAAAATAAGTAATTTAATTTTTAAATAAATAATAATAATAAAATTTTAATACCTGATAACTTTAATCTCTGTCGTTGATTATAAAGAATTCCATCCACCAAATACTCCCATGTATTTTCCCAAACAACTTCTGGTTTAGACATATTGTTACACATCAACAATGTGGCAAATAAGAATCGTAGATAAAAACCAGATCCAGAATGACTTGCTTCTTTAATTGCATCGATGTATTCTTTGTCATCATCCAAAAGCCCAAGAGCATAACAAGCATCTCTAAAAGACAAATATTCTTCACCATTTACTGTGCGGATCTCTTCAAATGATCTCGGACCTTTCACCTTATTTAAAAGAATCCTTAAGAAATAAGCTTCCTCTAGATTAGGTGAAACCGAATGAATTCTACCAATGCACTTTCCTACTTTCTTAGGCTTCCAAAACCTATCCTTACGATTCCAAACAAACTTTGTAGGAAACTCAACATACGTAAGTTTTTGTGCATCACGAGAAATTACATTACACTCCATCCAAGCTGTGAACATTGAAGCAGCAACAGAAGGTTTGTCCAAAACATCATCAATATCATCGTCTTCCCCATATACAATCTGCTGTTGGCCAGGAAGATGAAAAGGTAGTCTAACTACAGAAGGATATATGTAATGAACATCATATGTAAAAATTCGCCATGATGCTTCACATGCAGATAAATATCTACAATCGTAATATTCATTTATTTCATCGACCGCATCATGATTATCACAATCATTGTTGCTTCGTACAACGACAATTGTAGCTCTATCAGGTCCTTTGTTTATGTATTTGAATAAATACTTTATAGATGATCCCTGATTGCACCATTCAACATTAATATGTGCCTGATATCTTTTCAATAGATATTTGTTGTAGGGGATAACATTTCTATTATCCAACTTGACACCTGATTTTTCAACAAAATGACCATTGTTTCTTCTCCTATATAAGGGAAAACCATCCTGATCAACAGATGTATGATTGCAGAATTGCTTTGAAAAGTTTTTAGAGCACTTTTTGTCCACCATGCATGGGCAATTGATATTTGCAGCTCCACATGGACCATGAATCATGAACTCATTCACAAGTGAATACAATTCAGGATCTTCATCTTTGTTTGGTATTTCGGCGGATATTATGGGATCGATTAATTCAACAGTGGGTAGCTTGTAGTCAGAATGCATGAATAGACATATATGACTATGTGGCAAACCTCTTTTTTGAAATTCAATTGTATAAACAACTGCAAAATATTTTGCACAAAAAAATATGGTTAGACCATAAGCAAAATGTTAAAAATATGAAATAAAAAGCATTTAATCTCATGAATTATGAAATAAGTTAATTTTAAATACCTGCTTGAACTATGCCGAAGATATGATTCTTCCTTAAGTCTTTAATAAATGCATCAAACTTGATCTTGAACAACCTACATAGTATATCAGGTCTGTCTTCTGGTTGAAGTGAAGTATCCTTAAGAAACCTTTTCACCTCTGGCCATTTGGGATTACACGTAAAGGTTATGAAGAAATCAGGATATCCAAACCATTTACATAACGACATGGCATCCAAATAGTTTTGAAGCATATAGCGTTCACCACCAGTAAATGATGAAGGTAATATCACACGTTGTCCGACGTTGGAGATACTTGTAGCTCCTTGAGCTTTTTGCTTACGTAAATTCTCATAAGCCTCGCATCTAAGAACATGTTGTTGTCTGCGTATGTAATGCAATCTCTCACTTTCAGTCATAGTATACGCATCTACCATAAATTGTTGAAACAATCTTTTTGAAGTAAGAATCAGTGAGAACGAATGATCCCTGTCTTGAATTCTAAAAGCGAAAAATTCTCTCATTGTACATGTCACCCGCTTGTTGTTGGTTGTGTCTGTAATACCTCTATGAAGAATGTCAACACTGTAACCATCATCCCCATATGGAAATAGTAGTGGATATTGGAGAGGAAGGTAAGAAGGATGCAATTCATTGATACGTTGTAGAAAACCCGATTTTGTTTGAACAAAGATATCTCTATTTTCAATCGAATCTGAAATGTCACCTACATTTAAAGCTGCAACCTCAGAAGCAGTTGGTAGGTTATATGTTCTTCCATCACAATTCCTTTTCCCGATAATTCTTAACTTCATATCAACGTGAGGATTTTTTTGAAAAGCATCTCTTACCATTCTATAAGAGCTAACCAAGACATTATTTGAATCTAGCATGACCTTCAATTCTTCAATAATATCATTATCAAATGATGTAGATTGATGGTTTTCCCCACTAAATGAATGGAAAATATAAATAACATCAGCAATATATATATATATATATATATATATATATATATATATATATATATATATTAAAATAGAGTATGAATAAGAAAATTGAAAATTTACCGAAAACATCTCTGCCTATTTGAATTTTCATTATCAGTATCATAAATGTATAACTGAAAGAATTTTGGTTGCGATCCTTTTGCTGGTAAAAGACTTCCAATACTATGATAATTTTGGCCACCAAGTCTGAAAATGTATGGAGCATTTCCTCTATTGATTGAAAAATCAATCTTACCACCCATCGATGTAAAAGAAAACATTGAATTGTAACGTCGTATATTTTTCCTGAAGTTTTTGCTTTTACAATCGTTTGATTGAAACATTCTTTCATAAGTTGGTGGTGCCTTTTTTTAAATCAGGTAGTTGAACCTTGCCATAACCACAACATAATGAAAATTTTGTGCTCTTTTTTTGTTTGCCTCTAATGGATTCATTTGTCCATAACTTTGCACGACATGTTTGGCATACAACAATCTGATCACCATGATCCAAATATTCTGTAAAAAAATTAAGTGTTATTAATATAATACTAACTTTATAAATATATACCATATAGGATTTGATTTGTAAAAAATAATAAAAAGGATATATTTTTGTTTACCTTTGGAAATACCAACGATTAAGTTTTCAGATACGACCTCATGTATATTTTCTACATCTGCTGTCAAGTCAATTAATGAAATATGAGATAAATGTTTCGATTTCCTTTTTAATTTATGACATCCTGGATTTAACATGATCGATGATGAAGATTGACATATTGTAGATGCAATTCTGGATGTCATATAAAGCACAGAGTAGTTACTTTTATTTGCTAACGTTGAAGTGTGGTAGTTATTGAAACCAATGTTAGCTGAAACAAATAATAGTAAATTAAAAAAAAAAGATTATAAATTTATTAGAGAATGCATCATAGTAAATTTAAAAACAAAATTATTACCATTTGTAATGTTAGATAACGAAGTTCTAACATTTATGTATGAAGGAGAAAATTGTAAGGGCGTATTTTCATTTCCTCGAGATCTATATGAATGAACATTTTCATTTTGAAGAACAACGCTCTTAAATTGATCTGCAAAAAAATATATTATAAAAATTGAAGACATGACGTAAAAAACAAAGTAAGAAGGTAAAATTATATAAGATTATAGGGTAATAACATAAAAAGATGAGAATTTATGTATTGTATTTTTCAGCTAAAGTGTAAAACGTGGTTGATTTTAATAAGAAAATTACAGCTATCCATGTTTTTTAAGACATGTGGAGTTGATGGATTTAAAATGCTGGATCTTGTATTTGTTGTCTTCAATCGCTTATTATCCAAATATAATTTTCTCCGTCTTCTATTCTCTTTTGCTTGCAAGTAGTAGATATAGTTGTTTTTTTTTTTGCATAAGGAATATAAGCATATGATATAAAGTTAACAATAGGTAGATAATTGTATTGATATAGAATATTAATAATAGTGAAGAAATAAATGTACTTTTGTAACCTTTGTTAAAAAATATTCCAGATGATGAAGATTCAACGTACAACGAAGCATATAATATATTTGCTTTTTCTTGTCATGTTAATACGGGTTGGTGTTAGAATAGTACATATTTTTATGCTATTAAAAAATATACAAAGAACTTAAAAAATATGTAAAAATAAAATTAAAAAATGGTAAATGATAAACATACCGTTGTTAATTGAAGAAAGAACATTAGTAGCGGTTGAAGATTGTTGGATTGATGTAGCAGACAAATTAACGTGTTGTCTATTTTCTAAGTAAAAAGTATTTAATTTTCTAGTCTTTTTAGAATTAACCGACTTCATGATCTGCTTGTGTTATGAACAATTAACACAATTTAGTTAATAAAATAAATGCTATGCACATAATTAATAAAACAACACAACCGGATTTATTATTTAAAATTAGACGATAGCCATGGAAAAAAATAATTAAAGTAAATATAATATAAGTGGGACCATAGTTGTAATGTAGTTACAATCTAATATTTTTATGTCAAGAAAACATAAATATAAAATAATGACAATACCACTAAATCATTTGTCTTAAAAATGATTTGTACATCAATATTATATACATCAATACCACTAATTTTTTTTAAATTATAAATTATAATATATAATTGCAGTTTAGTATTGTCATTATAGTCATAGATTTATTATAGGTTAATAATTTTTTTTTTTACTTTATACACTTTGAAATGTATAATTTATCATTAAGATCCCCTATTTTCAAATATTGGCAGCCACGTATGAAACATCCCTAACCTCCTAAACCTAACGTACGAATCTACATTTCTCCATTTCTAGGTATTCGAAAAACAAAGAAATGATGAATGGATGGGCACAATTAAACATAGCCCTAAACATATCTATCCAATTGACTACAAATCTCGTATGTGGCGTACAAAAAATGAAATGGAGCTATTATTCAGAATGTGTATGTAGGTCAGAACCTTGACGATTAAACAACATAGAACGATTTGTCTCGATATTCTCCAAAATCAGGAAATCAGAAGGATGCGATTAGTTACATATTATCGTGTGTTTTGAAATGGAATGTGGAACGATTCGGAAGAGGATATCGTCACCAGCATGAGTCAACATAAGCAATGATGAATCAGAATAAAGTATGAAGGCTAAGAAATGATGAATCAGAGGAAGTTGTCAACGTTCTACAAGTTTGTCCATTTCTATCGATGAAGGAAGTGACGAAGGTAAAAGATGTCGAAGAGAAACTTACAACCAAAGTCGATGTCGAACTCAGAGACTTACATCAATTAATAGTCGATGTCGAACTCAGAGACTGAAGAAACGAAAAATTGGGGGTTGAAGACAGCAAGATTGAAGGTAAGAGATGGTCAAGTGTTTGTTAATGTTAAGTTTTATTAACAGAACATACATTATTGGGAAGAAATTTACCTGGTTTTGTTTTTGCAGAAATCTTGTTTATAAAGATATTAGCGAAAACTGAAGAACTTCAAAAGAATACCTCGAAATCGATTAAGAATGGAAACACAATCAGGTATCTTTCAATTTGCTAAAAGTTTTGAATTTAGGATTGTGTGAGTATTATTTTAAAATTTTGAGATTTGAATTTGCTAAACATTAGGCTTAATTTTGTGCAAAATTATTCACTGATTTATATTAATATGAGTAAATAAAAGAATACCTTGAAGTTTCATTTTTTGTGATATTTGTTAATATTATTTAATTTAGATTGTATTTTAAAATTTTATTTGTGCAAAAATAATTTCATATTAAAAAAAAATCACCGTGTGTTGAAAACAATATATATATATATATATATATATATATATATATATATATATATATATATATATATATTTAGTATTATGCATAATTCTTGTATTTGGAAACTAAAACTTATTAATTTGTTTATTGTACCTTACATTTTTCTTATTTATTCAAAACAAAAGAACCTAAAAAACTAATTATTATGTTATCATATTTGATTCAAAAGTAGATACGGATATCTGAAAAGTAATTATATGCTCAATAAATTAATTGTTTTAATCCTGAATAGGAAAATTATGATCAGATACCAGAAAGGGAGATCCAAAACTCTTAGGTTTTACTTTCAAATATAATAATCTTATAAATCACAATGAACAAACAATTGTCAACCATCTTTTGTTTAACCTATTAAACCCTATTGATGTGTTGATTGATAAAGATTACAAACCATTGAGCTGATGTTCTCTTAGATGGACTGTTTTGCCCTTTTGGTTTTGCTATAAGTTGGAATGTTTTTCCCTTTTGTGTTGGGTGGCTTCATTTATGTTGTTTACTACTTGATTTTGTTGTCTTTTTCTTGCTAGACCCCGGTATACTTGGTTTCAGATGTCTGCTGATTCTTGCTTCCTTCATATGAGGTTTATTGGCCTTTTTGCCTTTGTTGATGCTCCTGGTATGTTTTATGTCGCTTTATAGTTGATTGCCTTTTTTTGGTTCATTCCTATTAGTTCATTGCCCTTTATGTGGCTTTATATGAAAAGTAGGCCGCTATATTATGAAATAAGTTATTTGGTAAAACGGTCCATATATAAGGGCAGAATTGTCCTTTTCTATTAAAAAGAAATAATGATAGTTTTTTTAGTATACGACATAAACAAAAAAACAAACAATGATAGGAACAAGGCAAGATTAATAGGAAAGGGCATAATTGTACTTTTCTATTAAATACAAAGAATAACAGATTTTTATTTTTATTTTTATATTTTACACGACTTTGAACTTTTTGCCATTTGGCTAAAAAATTGCAATAATGAAAAGTAAATAGCCATGGAATGTATATGAATCCATGGAAAGTCACCTGTGTTAGGAAAATAATGAAAAAAGGTTGTTGTAAAAAACTGCAATAATTACATTTTTGCATGTTTTTACATAGGTATGGATGCAATAAATAGCAAATCACTTTGAATAATTCAAGCAATTTCAGAAATGTAATTGTGATACAAACAAATTTTAAAGCGAAAGTGTCAAATAAGTAAAAATGTACTGTTAAACCACTTCAAATAAACAAAACAAACGTCTAAAAACAAACGAAAGTCCCCAAAATACTTGAACGAAACAATGAAATAGTCTTTAAAACAAAACCAAACTTAATAATTGTTTTTAAAAACCATAATCAACTCACTTCTCCACTTTTGGCACCCAAACCGGAGTATCTTCACCCAAAGATTCCCTATTTGATTTTATAGAATTTGCATCACCATCATCTTCTACATCATAAACGTCATCACCATAACAACTCACTTTTCCACTTTTGGAACTAAAAGTGGGTTTCCCTCTCCCATTGATTTTCTTTTAGATTTTATTGAACTCAAATCACCTCCACCATCAACATCATAAATGTCATGGAGGTTACGCTTTAAATCACCTGATATTTTCAATGGACTTGTTGCGGATGTTATCAATTGTTGAGGGAGTAAAATTCTCATCCGTTTGTGATATGACATCCTAAATTAAAAAAACATAAGCTGACAAGCGATCTAATTAAATATAAATAAAAGTTAATATGAGAATATAACATACATTTTGAACATTTTGAACGACATCATCTGATTCCAGGGGTACTTCATTTAAGGACACTGATTGAACACTCTAGAAAATAATATGGAAATATGTAAAACGTTATGTATGTAAATAAAAAACAAATATAAATATTGAACATTAAAACATTTGAAACAACCCAAAAATACCACCCAAAAATTTCGATTTTTATTATAACAAAACCCATGAGACTGAGTATCACATAATAAAACCATATGTTGCGTGTTTCAAAAACCATGATAAAATACTATAAGAAAAACTGAATCACAACTGTATCCAAACATATCAAGAAAACTAAATCAACTCCCAAGACAAAACTAAAGTTGTGGTGTGTGCGATGCCATCATTCCGAGGTCTTCCCTTTCCTTGCGGAAGTACCTGAAACCAAAACTGAAACTGTAAGCACGAAGCTTAGTGAGCTCCCCCAAACTACCACATACCACATAATAACATATAAGCACATACTGGGCCTTGCCCACTGCATCGGGCCGAAGTCCGGGCTAACTGGGGCATTGCCCCCTACATCGGACCGAAGTCCGAAGCTGACTGGGACCTCTGTCCCCTACATCGGACCGAAGTCCGAAGCTGACTGGGACCTTCGTCCCCTACATCGGACCGGGGTCCGAAGCTGACTGGGACCTCTGTCCCCTACATCGGACCGAAGTCCGAAGCTGACTGGGACCTTTGTCCCCTACATCGGACCGAAGTCTGAAGCTGACTGGGACCTCTGTCCCCTACATCGGACCGAAGTCCGAAGCTGACTGAACATAGCATAAACATATCAACTAGCATAAACACATAAATCCCGTCTGAGCCACGGAGGCGTCAAACATACTAGCTACTGCATTGGACCGAAGTCCAGAAACTACGGCTAACTGAACGGGCCAGCATTGTGGCCTTAGACCCGTTCCTACTAAAGGGAAACTCACCTCGTGAACTGGCTGTTGTGTGAATGGCTCTGGAAGCTAACTGCTGCTGCTCCGGTATCTCCCCGGCTACAAGTCCATAAACACACTCAATCAAAATGCTAAACACTGCACTGGGGTAAAATGACTCTTTTACCCTTGGTCAAAGTCAACTCTCTCGGTCAAAGTCAACCCACAGTTGACCTGACTCACCGAGTTGGGCCGCCAACTCGCCGAGTCTCTAGTCTCACTTCTCAACCCTACTCGTGGCTACTCGTCGAGTATGGCATCGACTCGACGAGTACCCTCTTGATCCAAGAACTCAGACAATCTTCACCCGACTCGCCGAGTCATATGAACAACTCGACGAGTTGTTCTTGAGCTAAGAAGATTGCCTTGGACTCGCCGAGTTGTATGAACAACTCGTCGAGTCCCTCCATTACTGAGTCTGCCCTCCAACTCACTGAGTCCAATCTACTACTCACAGGCTTCCACTCAACATCACTCAAAAAGGGGAAAAACGGGACTCGCGACTTGACTCGCCGAGTCGTTCTTCCGACTCGCCGAGTCACATCCATGCAGCTACTCTAAACTCGATTATGCTTGAATCCAGCGTCTGAAACTTATAGATCTGGGCTTCCTTAACTCGATTAGCACGTAAAGATTCTATCTTTACGTGCCCATAAGCAACCAAGAAGATAATAAGGCTCAAAAAGCATAATAAAGGCTAGATCTAGGGTTCTTATGCAAAGCATCATCAAAAAGGCAATAGATCCGGGCTCTACAACTACTAAATGAACAGATCTAGGGATATCTCGACCTATTAAGGCATCCATACAACTATAAGGCTTGGAAAATGCATCAAACTAGCCCTAGAAGAGTTCTAATGGAGGTCTAAAGCATAAAACAGAAGGAATCCGAAAAATACCTCAATGAACTCTGCTTTTGCCCTTGGATCTTTGCTCTACACCTCTTCTCTTTGCTCCTTTCTTCTTCTTCTTCTTCTTCAAGCCTTCAAAATCCACACACAAAAGCACTTAAAACAATAAGGGATGGATTAGGGTTTTCTCACAGCTCTCTGAGGGTGAAGGAGGCGAGTTTGGGGCACATAGCATTGCTTAAATAGTGAGCAACCCGGGGATTTAGGGTTTCTTCCAGGCAGGCAGACTCGCCAAGTCCCGAATATGGACTCGTCGAGTCGCCGACTAACACGTGCACAAAACTCGACCCTACTCGACGAGTCAGGCCATAGACTCGCCGAGTCCCTCAATGAAACTTTTAAATAAATGCCACAGGAACAACATACCAGAGATGGGGCGTTACAACATTATTTACCATAAGTTCTAGTTTACTTTCCAATTCTAAAACAACGGACTCATCTTCTGTAAGTTTGACAACGGTGTAGATATTGTTATAGTTGGTGACATTGTAGGATGTAATATCTACAAGAAACACAAATTTGCGGTTTTTCAAGGCGTTCATTTGATTTGGATATAGTTCCAAACTGTCGTCAGCCTGTAAGAAGATTGTTTAATATATTAAAACAAATAAAATGTTATTTGATAGAAAAGTATGAATAAAATATTATACCTCTTCATGTATTTTTTTTCAACTCGAATGCACTTATATCCAACAACCTTTTTGCTTCCCTATCAAAAAGAGTGAATCTGATGGTGCCAGTATGATCTTGTACGTTGATTGGAATTATATACCTAAAAAATATTAGATTATTAGTAATTTTGTTGAAGGATTGAAATGATTAATATAAATGGAGGTATGTGTATACTTTATAACAGTATGAAAATTCGAATCGTTGCTAGCTGCATTTTTACACTTAATTACAACACTATCTTCCATCTTGCCGGGGGCGGTATAGTAAATATCGGTTTTGGGCACATTGTTTATCCTTCTTCCACATTTGTAGCACGCATCGTAATACCAAGGCAGATTCTGTCTTATATTGACGATGGAAACAACTAATAGAAATTTCATTTCCTATATCAAATAAAATGTAAAATTAAAAAAAAAAAATACAATGTTCAAATAAAATTAAAGGATATAAAGTAAAGAACATATACCTTAAGTGGTTTTGTGATCTCACAAACAGTTTTTAAAGGGAAATCGCCTTTAAAATCATCTATATAAGAGGTAGAGTAGTTTGGGGGTGTAGTAATGCTTTTTTCAGACATATCTCCTTTGTTATTAGCCTTCAATCTGCAATGTTTAAAATTAATTTATTAAAAATAAGAAATTGTATTCATTTAAATAAATATAATAACATAAATAAGTTTAAATAAAAATAAAAAAAAAACTAACTCTTTCTTAAACTCATTAATTTCAACAATGTCTGAATTAATGAACATTTTGGTTACATCAAAATGACTTTGGGCTTGACCAATTCCTGTAAAAACAGATTAGTCAATAAAAATAGATTGGAAAACAAATTAAGTAATAAAATACAAACCATTCTAAACGTTAAGTTTCACGAACTGCATCACTATAACAACACAAGTAATCGTGGTGTTACTTTTCAGGTAATGTGACATCTCATGTGCCTGACTTCCAAATATAGTGACATTGAGGTGTACAGACCTAAATAAAAAATTAATTTAATTAGTATGAAAAAATATGACTAAAAATAATAAATAAATGAAATAAATATCATCTCACTCTAAGTTGCTAATAGTCATCTTCATGTAATGTTTTGATGGATTATGATTGGTTGTCTCAAGTGGCCTAAATGAGACAATTAGCCCAATAACATCTACAGAATTTTAATAAAAAAAAATATAAGATTAAGTTAAATACTAACATTTATAATTTATTCCATTTAGTTATAAAAGTGAATGGAATAAAATTAAACAACTAACCAAATAATGTGTCTCTTGGGCATTTATGTTCGATGATAGAGTTGAAATCAGCAAACACAAAACCATTAACGGGACCCGAAAAATCATCATATTTTTTTACGATACTTTTCCAATCCAAAGTTAATGTCTGTTTCTGACCGGTAACACAAACCATTTTTAACACCCGCCAAGTTTGGTTTTAAAATGATATAACTTTCACCTTCCTTTAAAAGGTCACGAAATCTTGAAAATTTTTGGTGGAAAACACGAGATTGGTATTTTGTACCCTGTTAAAACAAAAACAAAAAAATTATTCTTTGAAACATATGAAATATTTAGTGGGTTTAAAAAAAGTTAACTAACCTCCTCGTCCATGACGATCATTTCAATCGATAAAACGTGGTTATTTTTTATAAAATTCCAAATCTTTAACACCCGTAGTTTGAGATGTGAATCATCAGCAATATGTTCAATGTGTTTTAGATATAGTTTATTGCCGATATTCATTATCTGCGAACAATTGATAGCATATTGAAATTATTATCAATTTTGCCCTTTTCATTATAAATTGAAAGCATATTATTAAACAGTTAGTATTAAATGCAAACAATTATAAACATATTACATCATATATTACAGCACATATATACACATATATAGATGGAAAACATTATTGTTTCAAATACTGTTAAAAATACATTCACTTTGTCTAAAATATATACATTCACAAAGTTGACATGGGTAGAAATAGGACCTAACATAATTTTGTAAACATTTGACAAGTTAGAAATAGAGCAAAAACAGTAAATATTTGTTTATTGAGTACTTGGATTTGGAGTGTAACAGATGCACAGAAAAAAATGACAAACATGACTAATAAATCCAAATTGTAATTGTAATGACTAATAAAAGATTAGTCAAAAATTTATTTATTTACGAATATTTAAAATTAATATATACAATGAATATTTAAAATTAATATATACAATGTTATCTGTAAGTTTATAACGAATATTTAAAATTAATATATACAATGTTATAATATCATATCTATGTTTTGTGTGTACACATTTGATAAAATCATGAGTTTGTACAATATAATATAAATTTATATCGAGTGAAAAAAAAAAAACACAATCAATATATACAATAGTGTAACCGGTTAAATATGTATTTAGACAACAATATTTCAGTATTTTACCTTACATCCAACATTGTATCAATTTTTAGGCAAATTTATAGAACAATTATCAAATGCTTTACATTGAAGAGTTTTTTTTTTTTTTTTTTTTTTTAACAATCACCACGTGCAAATCATGATATCAAATAATTCCATACATGGGCAATATTGTTTCACTCCACGTGCAAATGATGATATTTTCCATCACTAACTAATATGATTAAAATCAACAATTTTAGGAAATTCCCACAACTAAAAACAACTATTCACATACTTGGAAGGTTTATTAGTAAAAAAACCAAAAAAAAATAATAAATAAAAATAAACAACAACAATAATGCTAAACATAGGTATGATCATCAAAAAATGATTTTGTCTGATTCTATTAATTTTTTTTATGAATAAAATCAATAACACAACCTTAATTCTTAGCTCATGAAACCCAACACAAAAAGTAAGAAGAAAAGGAGTGAGTTGACTCACTTAAATAAGCAGATGAATATGTTTACTTAAAACCTAAAACAAAGGGTTAAATTGAGGAAATAGTAACATACTTTTTTATTATTATTATATTATCCTACTTTCTGATTCATCATAAAAGTACATTGTTAAATTTTGAACGTGTTTACAATTTCTTTTTGTCTGTTTTTCTTATTATTATTTTCTGGAAAGTACTTTGTGTATATACAGAATAAAAAAACAGTTTAGCATCACATTATGCTAATTGCTATATTATTTCGAGCAAAGTATTATTATTTCGAGCAAAGTATTATGCTATTTGCTATATTATTTCCAACAAAGAAGGATGAATTGAATGTTTAATGCTAATTGCATTGATCCTTTATAGTAGAATAAAAACAGAAAAAAAAACGGTTTAGCATCCCACTACAATATTAGCTATATTATTTCCAGCAAAATATGATGAATCAGAAATGCTGAGATGCATTCGATACAGAAACCATGAAGAAGATGAAGGAGAAGGAAATAAATGCAGAAATAAATCACGATAGAATAAAGACTAACCTTATGCGTTGAAGTTTGATGAAGCAGAATTTCAAAGATGCAGTCGATACAGGAAGAATACGAAGCAGAATACCATATATCCAAGTAACCGGTGAATATATAATTCAAAAACTGAAAGAATCGTGATGTTTACGATATTTAAGGTAAGATGTTCTGTTATCTTTTAATTGAAAAATTCTTCCTGATTTTATGTGATTTTTAATGCAGCTTTATTGGAATAGGAAGATTTGAAATTTCAAATCCGAAAAATTAAGGTAAGATGCTTCATTATCTTTTAGGTGATTACATTTTGAGTGCTAAATTTGTATAGATTATTATTTCCGAAAACTGATACTGATTTTATTTATGTACAGATATATACGAAAAATAATTGTAAAAATCTTCCTGATTTTATGTGATTTTTAAATATGAATTCCGTAAATTGAGTATTGAAGAATAGTTTTTTTCATTAAAGGGCAAATAAGGAATTTAACTTTAACTTTTTGAGCGGGAAAAATTGTTGGGGGGAAGCTTATTGATTGCCACGTGGCGAGTTGGTACCGTTTTATTAGATTAGGAGATTTGTCGGGTATGGATATTTTATCTAAAATTTAGTTTCTAGAGAATATTACTTCTTTTAGACAAATAGTTTATTGCATCTAAACAATTATCATTAAGTGTTACGCTAACAGAAATAAAATCAATTAGAACTAAAAATGAAGAGTTGAAATTCTTTACAAATAGACATGAATACTTTATTGATTGTGCATTATTAATCGTACAAAACTTTTATATTACACATTTGATGTATAGACTGCACTGTCGTTGAATTCTTTATCAGGGATCAGTAATACTTTTGTATTGGCACGTGATATCTCTCTAGATAATGCCACATAAAGTTAGTTATGCGAGAAAACCGATTATGAAAGATAAATTCCTACATTTGGTATTGTTTTTCCTTGAGCTTTATTGATTGTCATCTCGAAACATAATCAGATTGGAATTGTTTTCTCATCAACTTGAACATGAACATGTCATCTTAAGACGGACATAGAGGAATCGTTGACAAAAAATACCATCTTTCTAGCATGTTGACCAACAACAATTTCATCATCAATGACATTGTGCTGAAAACTTTTACATATCAATTGAGTATCATTACACAATCAGTTTAATGGGTCGAGATTTTGTAACAGTATGATCGGGCATCCAACTTTCAGTCGTAGGTAATGAGGAGGTAAACCACTAACACCGACGGTGTTCAAGAATTCCACGAGATGGTAATTATTTATATCATCTAAGATTTTAAAGATTTTAGATTTAGTGACATAAAAAGAAATTTTATTTTATTAGACATCTTGAACATTGGTTAATCACAAAAGAAGTCCTTATATTGTTTTGTATTAGATTTAGAAGTAAAAAGTTGTTATAGATCGAATCTTTTCTACTTTTTTCGTTTTGAATAATCATAACATTAATAAATCAACACAAGTTTTTAGTTGATACAAAATTATAAGAACGTTGTATATATTAAAGTAGAAAAGTTATAAGAAATAAGATAATTATTTAATGTAGAAAAATGTATCGTTGCTATCAATGAGTTCCATTTTGATGAAGTGAAAAAAAGAAATTAAAATCGTGTTTTTTATGTCTAATGAGTGATGGGTTCAAATCATTACCCTACAACTTCACTTTCAACTACAACTAATTATGTAACAATGTTGAAATGTGTTCTCATTATATTTGAATTCTTTATTTATTAATAAAGATTTTTTTCATTTTCTTTCTTCCTGTTAATTCTTGTATATGTATCAAAGTCTTAAACAATCATATTAAAATAATAATAAGATCATTTAATATCTTAAATTGTTTACATCATAAAAAGATAAAAAAATGTTATTAATTTCTGCTAAAAAATCACATGCATTCATATATAGAGCAATGAATTTATTATAATAAAAGGTTATAGGTTACAGAGGACAAAGTATACAGACAAGATGAGAAAACAGTAAAATAAATATATAGTACCTTTTCAATGAGAAATGTAGGCAAAGGAAACAATAAAGTAAATATATCTAGTACATGAAAGTATAGAAGCTTAAGCTTAACGATTTTCTTATAACTCTATTTTTTTTCTTATAACTCTATTTCTACATAAGTTCATATGCATTGGTGTTAATAATCATTTTATGCATAAAAATAGTAGTGAATTTAAAATAAAAATAACATGGTATGCATTTACATCGTCAGCAAGAAATCTCACAACAGTCAGGTGTGGCTATCTTCTACAATAGTAAATAAACATGAATGTTGCTTAGCAAATTGTTCCGATTCTATAATTTTGTTTCAACTTTGAATCCAATTCTCCTTTTACAGTATCCCATAAAAATGGAGCATATTAGAGATGGAAAATGATATAGCATGTAATTTCATTGATTTGTTAATGAGTAGGTAAAACAATAAAAATAAAGAAATATAAAAAAAAGTGTGTTAAAAATCTTTTAGAAAAAAAAACACTCATTCAACAGGAGCCATAATGGCAACAGGAACGACAATAGGAGCATGCAAAAATAGATCTTCTACGATCTCTTCATCTTAAGAAACACAACAATGTTCTACATTAAAAGCCTTTGACATACCTTAATCAGGTACCTGCAATAAAAAAACAAAAAGATGTGTAAAAATTATGGTTCAAAATACTTTTGAAGACCACAAAAAGGACAACATTATGGACTAAAAGAAATGTTATTATTTTTTAATAGAAACAATTATGGGGATAGTTTTGTCAATAATAAACAAACATTATAAATTAACAACAAATTATTAATGAAAATAAACTACCTTCAACATATGATTAGGGTCGTCCTGCTCTTTCTGTTACCCACACTTTAATTAAGTTCTTCGTATAACCTACAAGAAACAGATGTCAAATAAGTAAGATAAGTAAAATCCATCAAACCAATGTTTATCACTTCTAAAAAAGTAGAAAACCTAATAACTCCATCTGCAAGGAAATCATTCCCAACACATCAAGAAATAGATTAGTTTTTAGATTCAAATTTAGAGAAAAAGAGACAAAATAAACTTTGAATCATAAAAATACCAACATATTGTTCAACACCAACACAATGAAGATCAAATGAATCCTCCTTGGAATAAAGCTACTTCATCTTATTTAGTGGTGTGGTCCACCCTAAACATCTATGACCATCTGGAGCTTTTCAATAAAGTCATATGCACCTTCATTGGGGCTTTATTCCACCAGAACAAAAAATATATCCAAGAAACTGAACTACTAAAACAAAAATAAAAAATAAAAAATAAAAATGACTCATTCCTCGTAAAATAAACCAAGACATTTATCAAACAGTTTGTATGCATAATGTTATCCCAAAAATTGGTTCCACACAATACAATATGTTGGGGCATAAAGACCCAGAGATAGATTTGTGTTCCTTCGTTAATCCTCTCTGTAAAAACAATGTTGTAACAGAAAGCCTAGACTAAAAAAATAAACAGCCCCTTAGATTCAGCTTCAGCAAAGTAGTAAAACAAATATCTCCATTTTGATTCATGAATGGAGATGTAGTCTCATTAATTGCTTCATGAGACATGTTGGAAATGGTAGCCCAATCAGACCAAAACAACAATAAGGAAACTTAATTATCTCTTCCATGCCCCAAAACTTTTGTGATGTTATATAATAAAGGCTATATTTTTCAACATCTATATTTCTCTTTACCATGATGTATATGAGTTATCAATCTTCATGCTCTTTACCAGAATCTGTAAACGTGGCAGAGTAAGTCCATCCAGATTGATAGGCTTTAAAGCTGGCTTTGCATAAGAATTGTCACTTCTAGTAGTTTTAGGAGCACATGTTGGATATAGAGAACTAATAATTAAGCTTCACTAAGGTAAAATAGAAAAGATAAAAAGAGTTGGAGATCTGCCTTCAATATTCCTGTCTAAACTGGCAGTCATTTTGAAAAATTGATACGCTATAATTACTTGCCTGCAAGGTACACAGTGAAACACATAAGAATCGAGACATAAATTGTATTTCTAGTGGCAAATAAGCACTATTACTTTTGAAGCTATACATGCATTACAAAAAGCAAACAGTCTTAACATAGTAGATGTAAAAATTCCAGTTTACCCATAAAGTTCAAACCTGTGATGTAGTTGAAGCCAACAAAGATGAGATTCATGAAAACCTGCTCAAATAAACATTTTAATATTAAGATATTTCTTACTATGGAAAATGGTGAAAATTCATGGAAATAAAAAGAACTCCATATGGAAAAAAAAAAACACATAGATCTAGATGCAACGTGAAGATTTGTGATCAGGGACATTTCCAATCACCCAATACCTCAGCTTCTAAATTATGAGAGGATTCTGTCAAGACCTAATCACAAAATTTATAAACATAAACAAAAATAAGAGGAAGATAAACAATTATATGGGTTTAAAATCATACATCTTGTTTGTATAATATTTGCAAATCCAGTGAATGTGGTTAAAACAAGATATATAGGTGTTTCTATGCAACGCACGAACATTGTCTAGTTATAATATAAACTCGACACAAAACTATAAGATATATGGTTAAAACAAGGCTAACAAAAGTTTGCAATAACAAATTCAATGTCAACCAGAAGGATTTCCCCCACGTTGCGAGGGTCGGAAGGTGTCATTTTTTGTGAAACTATAGTACGTAGGCCGAATTGGTAGCCACAGTAAAGTATGTTGCTATTCTTTGCAACCAAAAACCACAAGCTATATAAAGAATTGTAAGCATTAACGGAATTACTCAAGATGCAAGAGCACTTGGAAGTATAGTAATGTGTTTCAAGGGATGGGTGAACTGCTATGTTGGTGTTTTGGAGTATATGCAAGTACTTTATTACTTTGAGACCTTTGTTGACAACAAAGCATAATACAAAAGAAAATTTTACAAACATGAGTACAACTTCACTTATCATTCAAATCTCAACTAACTTCATTTTTTTCATCCCCAATAATCATTCACAACACACGGATGACAATACCAAGTAACTAATCTTCAAGAATCTTAAAGCAAACGGGTTGGTTGAAAATTTGAATCAAATGCATATTTAATCATTTGATGATTCAATTTGCAATCAAAGATAAAATCTATTTAATTTGTTTTGTGGCTCTGGGATCTGTTAAGTACCTCATGCATGTGCCATAAAGAAGTATCCCATACAACTCCATGCGTTCATCTCACCCAATACACATTCTGGTCCTACTTATGACCACTCTTCTTTGGGAGTCTCGGTTTTTTCAGTTCCCATTCATTTGTGAAAATAGATAATAAAGAAAAACATACTTTTTGTCAATAAGCAGGTTATCAAAATAGCTTAATGCAAGAAAAAGCAATGTACTTCATTTAATTTTTTATAGCTCCCTACTTTCATTTGTTCCCATTGCGACGTCATGCCTGGAAAAATATAACCAAATATAGAAAGGTCATCAAACTGTAATGAAATTTTCATTGATATGCTAAGAAAGAAAATTATAGGTAGAATATTATAATTGAGTAGACAATCTAAAGTACAATGCTATAACAAAATTTAAAAAAAAATGGAAGTAGAATGTTATGATTGTGTATATTAGTAAAAAAATGGAAAGTGTAATGACGCAAAATGTAGAAAATAAGGATGAAACATGAAGCAAACCCGATTGGTGTCAATTTTGCCAAAAACTTTAAATTTGTCAAAAACTTGTAACTTTTCTAAATTTTAACATAACAAATTGTAGTATGGTCAAAGTGTATGTAGGGGTAACATGGTAGAGAATTTTTGAAAATAATGTATATATGTGTGTATTTTCTATTTTTATCCACTCATCCAAACACTACACCCAAATCAAACCAAAATCACCATTTATGGTTCAAGTTGCAGTTTAACCGAAGTGAATCATTTTTATACAAAATAAAATATTATCATCACATTTTTTAGTTTTTTTGAATCAAACAAAAAATGCATTTCGGTTAAACACTTGTATATAAATCTCTTCCTTTTTAGTTATTTCATATAATTTGTAGTGGTAAATGTATGAATTAGCAATGTACATTTATTTCTGTTATAAATAATAAAAGTGGGAGGCTATAAAAAATGAAAATATAAAAAATGAGAATTCAGGTCAGTTAAGGTGCTTAAAGTTAGGGGTAATTAGGTAATTGTACATTTGTCTAAATATTCATACCTGAGCCATGTCTTCTAATAAACCATTGCCAACTTTAAGGTCTGAAACGACATGAATAAGTAATTAGCAGCCAACACTTAACACTAATTTAAAGAAACAATAATATTTGTTAATCTAAATTAAAATTATCGTCTCCTTACTTTTTTTGAAAATTATAAATGTGGTTATCAGACAGAACTCGTAACATTTTTTTCATGGGCAATATGTCCATGAAATTGATGACAGAGATAACGGTTTACAGTAACCACATGTAAAATAACCATTTCCAGATCAACATATAATAATGAACAATTAATAAGATTATAAACAAAAAATTAATTATTTCCATTTAAACCTCAAAAAGTTATTTGAACCTAAAACTCGAAATGAATTTGAAGTCGTTGTTTGAGGGATTTTATAGAAATTTCGGTTCCTACTTGAAGTATAATGAACATATTGCCCTTTTTAATAAATATTTACTATTTTTTATTTTTATTCTATAATATTATTGTATTTGTATAAGATAAAAGGACATCATGTGTTGATGTTGTCCCATCAAAAAGAAATTAAGCATTTGGAGGAAATCTAATATATTGATGCTTGCTTGGAAAATACATCATTAACCAATAAAGCTAATTAAGAAACAAAGGAATACTAATACACTAAAAAACTGATTTTATATAAATGACCATCTTACCCTTACCAGATGTGAAATAGAAACTGGAATATTTATCTTTCTAGCAGTTTCCATGTTATCTAATACAAAACCCATGACTTCCTTAATCTGAATTCTTTATAATGTCAAGGACTTAGGGCATGAAGCATATCATCATATTCATCTCTTGGTGCATCAGATAGTTTTTCTTTCTAAGTGAGTTTCATGTTCAACTTTTTTAGCTTCACATACCTTGAAGAACCATACATCGAATGTTTTATAAGATGAAGACCTGAAAAGAAAACTCCATACAAAGTTGAAACAAATTATCTATTTTTTTAATTGTAATTTTATAATTTCAATTCATATACAAATATAGGCACTATGCTTCGGTTTTAACCCATAATAGCAATGTACGTTTGATTAAAAAGCAACAACCATTTATCAACATTCAAAAGTTGTCCGGAACCTGTGCACAAGGAAAAAAGATATTGGTATTTATAATGCATTAAAGATCTCACATTTTTATATTGAAAAGCAATAAACGTTTAAAAAGCTTAAATGTGAACTGGTGCAAATGTAAAAGTGATATAAAACTACTAATTGTTTGATAAAAAAAACTAAAAGTGATAAAAAGCTCACATTTATTTAATATAGTACCAAAACATCAATAAAATATCTGTAAATGACCATATACTTGTCTCCATCCCCCAACCTACAAAAAAAAATTAGCTTAATTAACCCTTTTTGTATAAAATAAAATAACCACACTCTAATAAATAAATATAAACAAATTTATAAAAAGTTAGTATTGAACAAATTAAATTGGTTGCCATCAAACCATATCATGTGGGTGTGATTGCTAGTTCACCACCTATTGACAATGAGAACATTAAGAGTTGTAGTGAGGCTTCTTGTAATTCTGAGCGACTGGTTTTCATGTGTTCACCACCTGTTGATTTAGTTTCACAGTTGTGAACCTTCAAATTGCAACCAAATACTGTAGAATAAAATGGAAAACTGAAACATAATTAGAGCTTTTTATCAAGTAATTATAAAACAAAACATTGATCTAATTAAATTAAATGAATATTAAAATCTAAACTATGGAATATATCCCCTTTTGTTGCTCTTGATGGCACAGAGGAACAATTAAAGAATAAAAAAACATATAAGTCATATGATACCCAAAAACCATTGGCAGCTGAAATTAGAAGAACCTAAAACACAAAAAAAGCAATAATACATAAAAGAGACTATTTAAACGTACTTGTGGAGTTAAGAGAGACAACTGCTAATTCTTGGTTGGACTCCGGAGAGCCAAATATATATTTTCCTGCAAAATATAGTTCCCTATTCATAGGCAAATCGTTTCCAAAATAATCAAATGTAAAAGATTCAAAGAAGAATACATACCTCAAACCCATCAACCATCAAAGAAATTTGTTTGTTTGTCTGCTATCAATATCATGTCTCTTTTCTTCCGATTAGCCAAAGAAGGAAAACCAAACATATTAACTGTAAATGTTTACCTGAATCCATGTTGCCTCCGTTTTCCTTTTTCTTTTGCTCGACAGATGAGCCCGCAAATATAAACCAAAGGCCTTTGGAAAATTATTAATCATGTCAGTAGCTTCATCTTCATCTGTAACAGCAAATATAAACCAAAGGACGAAAAGGAATAAAAGAAATCAATGCAATAGGTAGATGGAGAACAAAATGAACAATCACCGGAAAAAAATTGTCGATTGAGCATGTACAGTTTTCACTTCTTACAAATACATCAAAGCTTAGGGCATTCTTTGGTTGATACATGATTTCTACAATTGGAGGTGTGCAAAGCAAAATCGATCAGTATCGTAACTGGATTTGCAAGGAGATGCAGAATCGACAGGTTGCTGATACCGTAGAACTTGAAGTCAACGATTCTCAGAAGAAGAAGGCATGTGATGGTGGTGGTGGTGTTGTTGTTGTGCCGAGCGAGCACCATCCAAGAACACTATCTCTTGACCCAAATTCACCACCGAACTCGTCTGTGGTGATCTCGGATTGTTCCCTGCCCTTTCCCACTCGACGAAATCGCCGGGAACGAAGCAACAGGAGCCGTTGGAGCAGCTCCTGCCGCCACCGTGACCAGCCCCTCATCGAAATTCCTCAACCTCTGGCCTTTGTCTTTCCCTCTCGTCGGACTCATCGGAATAGGAAAGTGGAAGCAGCGGAGCTGCCATCGCCGCTGACTGGAGTCCCGGTCACACCCGCCTTCACCGAGCTGCTATCGCCTAGTCACCGCAACCATGAACTGCTACTGTGAATTCCGACCCCCACCCTTATACTTTCGTTCCTCGGTACTAATCAGGTAGACATGGGAGATAAATTGGTCTTGTGATTTTCTCCCGTTCACGATCTGTAAATGAATTGGGGGAAACGATGGCCATGTATAAACCAAAACAGATAAAATGGAAGCGAAACCCGGTCGGTTGTACCAGACGATGAGAAACCGTCGTTCAATTTTGGAAGCAATCCTGGAAGGGGTTTGTTGATCGATGGGATTTGTTGATACTGTCGCAAAAAGGGGAAGACGAAAGAGGAATAAAGGTATCCAAGCATTTGAGGTGGTTCTTCTACCATAGATTGTCAGTAACATCAATCCAAAGATGATTGGTTAAAAAAAACAGTGAACCAAATTAAAAAGAACACGTGTAAACAGACAAACTATATAATAAATACATAAATTAACCCTCTACAAAAACAAATAACAAATGAGAAAGCATTGCAAAACATTCATACATAAGGGACCATTTTTGTCAAAACCACTTTACCGTAGCTAGCTAAGGATAAATAATTTTAATATATAGTATAGTTATCAGTCCCACTATTATATTTAATTATTATATGTTTGATAATTGTTTCTAAACTAATAAGAAATTTAGATTTTAAAATATTAATTTATGCTTCCTTCTTCAAGATGAAACTCTTGCTTCAAAATATAGGGTGGCAAGATGAGAAGAGTCTAAAGTTGAGGGGGGTAATTTTTATACGTAGTGCAAAGTTTCCAATCAGAGAAGATCTTTTTAGAGCCAAGCGACAGCTACGTGTCACCACTATTCACCCCCCGTATGATTTGGTTCGAATCCATTTGGAACGCTCCATTTTCCGTTTCAGTTTTAGTCCAACTCACCTTCCACGTCACCACACAACCTGTCCACGTACATCACAGATCGGACGTGTATCCCCACGAACCTAAACTTTGTCCACGTAATTTGACATGTAGGATCTCATAAAATCTTTTTAGGCAGTCCTTGGATTTATCCAAATTCAAGTCATCAGTCCCTCTGATTTCTAAACCAGTCAATCTCATTTCCCCTAACCAGATTTTTTCTTTGTATTCCTATTTCGAAACCCTATTTTTTAACTTGCTAATTTTGTTTTGTTATTGTAATTCTGGTTGCTCTGGATCTTGAGTTACAGGGAATTCGATTCGTTTAGCCAAAGCTTTTACGGTAACTCTTAAGCACTTGTTTTTTACCTGTATGTTTAATTTTAGTTGAAGATTAGCTTCGATTCGCGAAATATCTGCAGCTGTTATCACTTAATTAGTAAAATATGTCCGATTAAGAGAATTTGTCGAGTTTTTCTTGCTTTTGTAGTTTCGATTGTAGTGGTTATCCAAAAAGGTCATGTTTTCAAGTGGAAAACTTCATATGGATTCTGCTAGTTTTTGGTCTATCAATCTCGTAATTGTATTGTTAAAAGGCTTAAGATTTGTATTACAATTTGAGTTGAAAACTAGCATAGTTTAACATCAAACATCAAAGTGTATCTGTATTTGCCACTGAACGAGTATTTGGTAAAGTGTGGCTAATCTGCTGTTTTGTTGTTTGTAACAGGGATAAATAGTGCGTATAAGAATTCACTCTTGCAGGTATAGAATAGTTTGGCTCAGTTTTGGTATATTCCTTGATCATAAGCTATGTCCATGGTATTGTTAGTTTGATATTCTCTCCTTGGGTATCTGCTTTTGATTTAGGGCAGAAGGTTTTGTATTTGACCTTTGAAGGGATTCGATAACTTGATGTGTCAGCTATGTGCTGCATATTTTCTTGCATTAAGAAGGTTTGACAAGTATCAAAAGATAGTTCTCCAACCTTTCTCATCATTGATGTTTTTGAATATCATTAGCAGGAAGTGTCTTAATGAGCAACAGCCAAGGAGGGAGCAAGGGTCAACAGGTGAATAATTGTGTGAAATCTGAGTATCAGGGAGATGTGAATAGATTTGTGAGTATAGGACCAGGTTCACAGGGAGATGATGAGTCAAGAACTAGTAGAATTGATGAAAATGTTCAAGATAGATGCAATCAGGTAGCAGTGGAAGTGAATCCCAATGCCCCTCCTCAAGCACCTCCACAACAACTTCAAGGTTCATTGGTCCACTGGGAGAGGTTTCTACATGTTAGATCCATTAAGGTCATGTTGGTTGAAGATGATGATTGTACACGTCACATTGTAACTGCATTGCTTCGCAACTGTAATTATGAAGGTTAGTCAAATGTTAACCATTTGCTCCATATAATAAGTACCTAACACATATTTTCTATCTTTTTTCTTTCTCTTTTTGGCAGTTATTCAAGCTGCCAATGGACTTCAAGCCTGGAAGATCTTGGAAAATCTATCCAATCACATTGACATTGTTTTAACTGAAGTAGTCATGCCTTGTCTTTCAGGAATCGGTCTTTTATGCAAGATTATGAGCCACAAGACACGCAAGAATATCCCTGTGATCAGTAAGTACTTATGTTATCCTTTCTATAAAACAAAATTATCAGCAAAATTTGTCTGTCTTTCAAAAGCTTTTTACCACATTGACGGTATTAACCACCATGCATAATGAGATTGTGTGCAGTGATGTCTTCTCATGATTCAATGGGTTTGGTTTTTAAGTGTTTATCAAAAGGTGCAGTAGACTTTTTAGTGAAGCCTATTCGGAAAAATGAGCTTAAAAACCTTTGGCAACATGTATGGAGGAGGTGTCACAGTGTAAGTCATTTATACCAAGTTTAATCCTCCTGCAATAATGTTTAATCATATGATTATTTCAATTTATTGGAAATATATTTCCCGTTTCCATCAGTCAAGTGGTAGTGGAAGTGAAAGTGGTACACAAGCTCAAAAATCTGTAAACTCAAAAAGCAATGTAAGGTACGATAACAGCAGCAAAGATGGGGATGACAATGAGAACACCAGTGGTGGTAGTGATGATGGTAGTGGCACTCAGGTAATTATTGCAACTTTCTTTTTGTTTGTTATTATTATTTTTTTTTTTCAGAAAGATTAATTTAGACATGAGATGCAGAGTTCTTGGACAAAACATGGTATTGAACGTGAAAGCCCGGAATCAGCAATTCCATCCAACCAAATATCTGAGCATCCAGACAGCACTTGTGGCATAGTTATCCGTTCTCTACAAACTCAACCAATAAGAGACACCAATAATCACAAACCACAACCCTATACAGGTATTCATATGAAGTTGATCCAGAAAATGTCATTCCAAAACATTTTTACTATTTCCATGACAAGTTTTGTGTTTCTCAGATAACGATGAAAATGGCAAAGAGATTGCAACAAGCATGGAAAATGGGAAAACTGAAAAGATTATGAATGCCAACGGAATCCATGATTCCAATGGAGTAGAAACTGAAGAGCTTGGCACAAAAAGGGCACGTCCTCCATCTAACAGTGACGAGGAAGAAGTTCAAAATGGCTGCAATATATTGCGACATTCAGAGCTTTCAGCCTTCACAAGGTCAAAACCTAAGAAAAGGGCAGTATTGTAATTTGATAAGATATGAGTAATAAGCTACCGAATATGTTACAGGTATAAAACAACCTCAAATGCTATAAAGTGTACTCCTGGAATCATTGCTAGCTGTTCTCAACCTGATAATAGATCCAACATGGTGAAGAAAGAATCCAAACGTGATGTGCATTCAGAAGGATATCTTATTTATCAAGGCTCAAGTGAGGTTCGTATGAGTAAATTTCAGATAGTTTGTTGGAAATCATGTTTGGTTGCCATGAAGGAATGGAATTGAGCATTCCTTGGAGCCAACCAAACATGACCTTGCTCATTCCATT
Source organism: Lactuca serriola (assembly GCF_051521515.1). Classification (NCBI taxonomy): domain Eukaryota; kingdom Viridiplantae; phylum Streptophyta; class Magnoliopsida; order Asterales; family Asteraceae; genus Lactuca; species Lactuca serriola. Next base: position 205,571,186 of record NC_136409.1, read on the forward strand.
CCGGTATACCAAACAAACAGATCCTATATATTATAGTTAAAAGTTGGTATCAAAAACTGATCTAAATTTTACTCTGTTCAGCAAGTGATACCAAATGACATGACACCTGGCAATGGCAATGTGGTCCATGATCAAGAGCTTCACATCCATCATCATCACCATGTCCATCATTACCATAACATAGAAACAGATGAGCCATTGCCAATGTCAAATGATGATGATGATGATGATGATGATGATGATGATTTTGGTCTAACACAGTTGGCTGCAGATGCCCCACATTGTGGATCATCAAATATCATGGGTGGTGGTAATGGTAAAGCAGAAGCTAACCTACAAAATTACAGTTTAAACAAAAGTGCATCAGGCAGCAGACATGGAAGCAACGTGCCAAATGCTGTGAATTCTGAAGTTGCAAAATTAGAAAATGATGTTTGTTTAGGTGACAAAAATAAAATAACAGACAATGACAATGACAATGGCAACGACATATCTACACAGAGAAAAGCAGCCATAACTAAGTTTCGCCAAAAAAGAGAACTCAGATGCTTTCAGAAGAAGGTAATTCATTTTGCATAATCAAATAAATTCAACATCTCCCTAATCATAAAATTATTTTTTATTTTTTATTTTTTTTCCAGGTGAGATATCAAAACAGAAAGAGATTGGCAGAACAAAGGCCACGTGTACGAGGACAATTTGTGAAGGGAAAAAGTCGCGACAGTTCCATTAATGCTGCTGATGGCTAGTTATCAGGTTGGTTGGTGTCAAGACTTGATGTTAAATACTTAGAAACTTGAAAACATAATAAACCTTTATAACTTGGCTTTGCAGATTTACTGCTATGTGTATGATTTAATATATATGTATATGGCAATTTTAGTATTGTTGAGGGAAATAGCAATGTACTCTCATTGATTTATCTATTATAACATCATACTTTTTATTTTGAAAAATCTACTTGGTTATAACTATGTTAATGTCATCTTAGTTTTAATACTTGTGATCAGTTTCTATTAATACTTGTGTGTTTTTTGTCATTTCAAAAGTAGGCTAATACACTTTGCAAATTTTTTTTTTGAAAATAGGAAATTGACTACACATTTAAAATACAGATCACTCTATGACTTTTACTGTCGAAATCCACTCTATAGTCATACTGTTCTAAAATCTAAATTGCAAATCCACTTTAGAAAAAGGAAAAATATATGTGTTTTGTCCCGAATTGGGCAAGTTATTTCCTTAGGCAGGTCATTAAACTTTTAAAAACGATGTCAATGAAGCTATTATTGAAAATCTGAAACAATGCTTTTTGTGGCAATAAATATGGCTACGTGCAACCACGTTGGAAATTGGCAATAAAGTCATCCAAATTTGTTCTTCAATAGTAAACATGATGAACACCAAGTGTTGTTGGTGTTTGTGTGTGTTAGAGGGATTGGTCTTAAAATCTGGCGATGAACACAAATTGATTTTCAAAGACACACACATAGAGAAAATCGATTTTCTGATCTATTCCAAAAGCACAAATAGAAACGATTTTCGGACATGTTCCTCCAACCCACCATGAACACACCAAACCTAGATTAGCAAACCTAAACTTGACCACAGAAACAAAGTCAAACCCACCAAAACCCAAATCTTCAAAAACGAACAACAAACCAAGATCTACAAACCCACACAACCTTATGTTTTATTGTCCAACTTTGTAAAACATAAGTTGTTGTGTATGAAGAAAAACAGTTTATATATGAATCACTTCCTATTATATTATTTGCTTATACATATTAGATGATTTACATCTACTTATTCCATAACCCATTTAATGAATGCATGAACACATAATCAATCCGTCACCATCATCATCATCATACACGTAATATGCAACATGAATGATGTTGGTCCCATATGATTGAATTTCAAAAATTGTAGAAGGTGGTTGGATACAATTCAATGTCATATTAACTGAAAACTTGAATAACAAGAGGTTAAAATTCAATGGAAATCTCATTAATATGAATAAAAATTACAAACAGTTTAAATGACGACACATTTGACCTTTTCTTCTTCCATATAAACATTCTAGGACTTGTATCTCCAAAACAGAGTTTGTAGCACCACAATTTACTTGAAAATAAGCTTAAAAATACAAATAAAGGATATAATAATTGCATAAAACACCATCCATCTAGACCAAAATTTATGAACGCCAAAATAACTATTTTTTCTTGATATACTTGATTTTTAGAAAGATGTCCAACTCCAACTAACTAAATAAGATGTGTAATACTTATTATAGACAAAAAAGAAGTAACATCAAAACGAAAAATAAATTATTTGTCACATCATTTACTTTTTAAAGACAGTTGTTGATGAATCTATTTAAGGAGTTATGTGTAGTGATTAGATATCGACAAAAATATCTATTATTTATTTAAAACGTTTCCAACTATTCCATCCATACATGTCATGTCAAGAAGATGACTCGGACCAAATTGTGATATCTATCAAAATCAAAGATGAAGACACAATTTTGTATCATTTTCAAAAACCATGTTCTCTCAATTTTATTATTCTCTTAAAATTTAAATAAATCGTAATTAAAATAAATTAAAATTGTTAACAACTGAAATGGTCGACGTGGCAGTGGCTTCTTCATATCTTTGCAGAATAGAAACGAAGACAGGTAGCTGAAACGACGGTTAGTTGGCTTGACACACAGTCGTACCAACAAACAACTGGCCTCTTCCCAATTCTCCCCTTCAATCAAAACCTAAAAGAAGCTCATCTTCATATCTTTTTGAGATTTTGGAATCCACATATCCACAAATTCTCTCAACAACAAAGGTATACACTATGCTTAAGTTTTTTCGACTGCATAACTGTATCCATGCGAAATTGCTTCTCGATAACAAAAGCCCTAATTCCTCTGTTTCTTTGTTGCGAAAATGCAGTATAAGTTTCGAAATTAGACGCACGATGCTTATGTTATAATGTAAAGTTAGAGTTATGTCCGCGTATTTTAATTACTGTTTATATTCATGTAGTTAAGCGAATTATTAGTTACATGAAATTTCTTGTTACTTTTTCCTTCATCTGCTTCTGCTTTCTGTGGTCTCAGATGAATGTGAACGGATAATATATACTCCGTCTGTAAATAGAAGCTCTGATTAGATTTACTCTATCTTATCGATTTCTGTACTTGAAAATGTAACTTTTATCAAGTTTCGTCACTCAAACTTTGTGCATTTTGGGCATTTATTGATAAGGAAACATTTGAAGAACTAGAGACAACAAACACCAGGAGATGGTGAGAGTCGAATATCCTTTTCTAATCTAATCAAGAAACACTGATTAGATTCATTAGTAAAAAAATGGAGGTTAAGGAGGCGAAAAGGACAATCATAGCAAAACCAGTTGCTTCAAGGCCCACCATTTCCAACTTCGGATCCTTCTCTGACATCCTTCCTGGCGCCATTAACATTTCACCCTCAACAGAACCCACAGTCACTGCCATCAGACCAAAAACATTGAGGTTCAAGCCTGTTATGAGTTCTCCAAATGTTGAGATCTTGAAATCAGACCACACATCTCCATTTCTATATAAACCCTTGGCAAAGACAGTATCAAGAACAACCATTAGTCTCTTGGCAAACATGGTCAGTATTTATCGAAAACCAACTGAAATATATATATGTATATGATTGAAGTTATTTAAAACGTTTCTCTTTTTAATGTTATAGGGAACTTGTAATACAAGCCATGTACAAGCAGCAACTCAAAATCTTGAATCAATGAATCCCCCAAAACTGAAGTCAGATGATAAAAGATTGCAGTCACACACAAACAACTCAGATCGACCTTCTTATGATGGATATAATTGGAGGAAATATGGTCAAAAGCAAGTCAAAGGAAGCGAGTTTCCAAGAAGTTACTACAAGTGCACACACCCAAATTGTGTTGTGAAAAAGAAGGTTGAAAGATCCATAAATGGTGAAATAGCTGAAACTGTTTATAAAGGTGAACATAATCATACAAAACCCAGGCTTCCTAGGCGCCATGCTTTTGATGGAACTATCAAAGATTCAAGCTCTCAATTGCCAAGTAATCAACTCAAGAATGATAATAAGTTGAATGAAGTTGTTGGATCATCTTTACGTTTGACCAATGTGGTCAAAGTCCATGAAGAATTTGATGCTAGTTGTATGCCAACTCTTGAACCCATCACAAGTAAAAGAAGGTAACAATTTGGTCAAAGTCAAGATCATATGATCATTCATGCTGTTGTATTCAAGTTTAAAGTTTGTGTTTTGCAGGAAAATTACAAGTGAAAGATATGGAGAAGGTTTAAAAGAGGGTGGAGTTGTTGTTCATGATGGGATTGATTCAGAGGCAATTGCTGATGGTTTTAGATGGAGAAAATATGGGCAGAAAGTTGTGAAGGGCAATCCTTATCCCAGGTTAAATAATATAAAATTATTTTTAAAAAAAAAATTATATATTTGTTATATTTAAAATTTGGATATTAAGTCTAATATGAGAAGATATTGTGCAGAAGTTATTATAGATGCACAGGAGTTAAGTGCGATGTGAGGAAACATGTGGAAAGAGCATCAGATGATCCAAATGTTTTTATTACAACTTATGAAGGTAAACATAACCATGAAATGCCAATGAAGAAACTAAATTAACTGATGAATAATCAAGGTATAAATCATCCTTGAATCCCATAGGCCTTTGTTTATTTTCAAAATGTTTAATGTTAGATGAAGGTAGTTGTTAAGGAATTCAAGATTTTTAGATTAATAAAGATGGAAATCTTTTAATCATCGATATCGGATATCAAATGTTTTTGTTTCTTAGGTTGTGTTTGACAGATTAGCTAAAAAACTAATTTTTGGTTGATAAACTAATCGATAAAGTAACAACGTTTGGTAAAAAAATAATCGATAAGCTAGATGACAAATGTAAAATGATATAAAAGGACATTTAGATATATAATTAAAAAGCTAGCATATAAGGGTATATACGGAAAACTAATGGAAAAAACTCAATGAGTTTATCAATAAGATATACTTTTTAAAAAGCTAGCTTACTGCCAAATAAACTATTTTAGTGGTTTCACCAAAAATTACATTGCAATAAACTCAAAAAATAAATTAGCTTATGCTCGTCAAACATAATCTTGATTGCAAAGTCGGTTCTTGGTAGTTACATAAAAATGAGAAGTTAACTAAAACATGTTATCATATTTTGTAATTTTCATTTTATGTAAATGAGGTTCTTAACACCATGATTTGTGTGTTCTCTGTGTATATTTCCTATTTTTGTTAAATTAATCATGTTTGTATTTTCCTAAAAGTAAAGGGTCGTTTGTATGAAAAGAAAACCAGATATAATGTTTTCAAGATGGGCCATTGGCGAAATTCTCATGGGCTTCTCATAACAAACAAATGATCAATTTAGAGGAAATAGCATATAAGAAGAAACATTGTATTCTGCAAAATTATTTAATTTTAGACAAAAAAAAATATCTTATAAATATAGTGGTCCTTGATATTTATGTTTATATGATTCACCCAAAATTATTGTTACAAACTTTATTATGTATTTTTCTTTAAAATTTTCTCAAGGTGGATATTTAATTAATAAACAAAACATTAGATACGCAAAACTAATATTTCTCTATGCTAAAAAAGGCGACATTTTCTCTTTAATAAAATTCGCCGGTTCAAAAAACAAAAAAGGCGACATTTAGTTTTAAAATGATATAACATTTTCAATTTTAAAAGATTCGTAATAAAATTAACTTGTGTTTATTGTTAATCTTAGAAAATGCTTGAGAAATTACTCGAAAGTTTTTCTTAGTTTATGATTAAAACTATTTAAATACTAATTGGTTAAGTATTTGTATTAAGAGTTAACAATTTATTTAAGTAACGAACTCGTATGTTCTCAACTTCTCATTATATCATGTAAATAGATTTTGCAAACTTACAAAATCATGTTTCAACTTGTTACTAGATATTTTTGTTAATTTATGGAACAACTTGATGTTCTTGACAATTTATGTTGCATAATTTGGTAATGTGTTAATTAATGACTAACGACTTCAGGATTATTAAAAATTAAATTAAATAAAAAATCAATTTAATCGCATAGCTGTTAAAAATGAATAAATTCGTTTTCTAGATAAATCAATATTAGATTAAAAGTTGTTTTCTAGAAAAATAAAGGAGGCAATCAATGTTCTATGGAATTGCCGACGAGTGACCGCCAAATGTCATACCACCACGTAAATCATTTTAAAGTCAAATTGAATCTTTTGATTTGACTTTTAGTAACCGTTCGATTAACAATTTATATATAAGGTGTATATTTTTTTTAGAATATGTTTGGCACGTAAAATTTAGAAATGACGAAATGTTAGTTTTTGACAAAACGTTTAATTTTGAGCATAAATCTTGATACTACAAATTTTTAATGTTTAGTTTAAACAAAATATTCTAAATTTATATATAAGGTGTACATTTTTTTTAGAATATGTTTGGCACGTAACATTTAGAAATGTTAGTGTCTGACAAAACGTTCAATTTTGAACAAAAATAAAGTTTGACACTATAAAGTTTTAATGTTTAGTTTAAACAAAACATTTTAACTGAGTGTTTGGGGTTGCTTTTTAGCCTAAAAAGTCATTTTTAAGAAAATGACTTTTTGTCTTATAGCTTTGTAAAAGAAAGTTTTAAAATGTGTTTGAATTATCTTTTAAGGGAACAAAGGGTAAAAAACCAAAAGTTACAAAAAGTCACAATTTCTAGCTTTTAAAATCACTTATTTTTCTTCTTGCCAAAAAGTCATTCTTTACTTTTAGAATTGACAAACACATTTTCAAACTTCTAACTTTTTCGAAAAGCTAAAAATTCAAAAAGTCATTTTGAAAAATAATCTCAAACACCCTCTAAATACACAAGCTACATCTTGTAAGTCTAATGCTACCATCTAGTTTTGTTGAAGTCACTCTTATTTATCCTTCCACTCATCAAATCAAGACAAATTCAAAATAATTAGTTTTTATCTTTTCGAATTTTTATAGATAAAACCTACGTTTCGTAGATAATATATTCGATTTTTTGAGCCTTTTCAAAATGATGTCTTTTAGTGGCTATTTTGGTAATTTTTTTATTTATAACATGATTTATCTTTTTCTTTTATTTATCTAATATAGGGTTCAATTATGTGTGTTTGAGATTTTACTGTGGGACATGTTAGTTTTGAAAGTTGTATCATGTAAAGCGAAAAAAATAAAAGATTTGCTTTCACCAAAAAATGTAGAGGTCTATATTTAATATAATGTCATTAAAATAAATTCACCCACAGTATGACGTTTGTATCCCATGATACAAAATGTAGAAGTTATTCTTCGAGATCGTCGAACCTTGCTAAGTTCGGATATTACCTTCAGTGTAGCAAGAAAACGCAAAAACAAAAACATGTAAAAAGAGGTCTCGCCTGAATTTACGAGTCTAATTCTTGTGACATAAATGTTGTATTTATAAACAAAAAAATGTAACTGATATTATAGGCATAAAGACGTGATTAACAAAAACTAATCACAAACATTAATCAACTTGGATTTGTATATGCTTAAAAACTGAAATTGCAAAAACGCCTTTGAAAGTATTTGGCCAATCAAGGGTGCATTCATATATGTAGTTCGTGTTCACGCATAAATTTATTGTTTCGAAGCCATTTTGATTCACATTTACACACAAAAAATAACATTGATAATATAAATCTTATGATACTAAAGAGGTTTTCTATGAATATCTCTCCCTTTTCATTTCCTCATCTATGTGGGATAACATATAACTAATAAACACAGGGCCGGTCCATTAGTTTTTAATACCCGGGGCGAGACAATAAATAAATGCCCCAACAGAACAAAGCCAACGCCAATCCATTTTCGTTAAGTAAGTTTGGAGTGTTTAATGTGAAGTTTATATAGAAAAGGAGTTCATGTAGTATTAAATTTGTCAAATCAATACAAATGCTACTAATTAAAGAGTTGTAGTTGCTTTCATGTCTACTAATTAACTTTTGTTGTAATTGCTTTCGTTTTGACAGTAATATCAAACACCCATAGACAAATATATTTAAATCCTCTTATGTAAAGTGCCAGCAAAGCTATAAAGACAAATATATACTAGTGCCAACAAAGCTATAAAGACAAATATATAGCAAACAATAAAAGATCTGAAGAGGGCTAATTAAACTCCCCATATCCAGTATGTAAAAAGTAAAAACATGTTTCTACAATTGTAGCGAATCTCCAGCCGAAGTAAACAACAATCAAGCAAATTAGATTAAGACATACTCAAAATAGCAATGAGCTTTCCAAATCTCTAACCACATACTTCAGTAAAAATAGATCACCCCAGCCATCCAAAGCTCTTAAAATATAGCAAAAAAAAGACCACCTCGTAAAAGAAGAGCTCCAAACATGGCCAAAATATAGCAAAAAAAAGACCCCGCGTTTCCAGGCTAGGCATTTTCGTTGATGTAATAGTCTAGGTTAACCCTTGTAACTCTTTTTGAAGTATTAATGATGAAATATTTGAGTATTATGTGAATTATGTGTATTTGTGTGCTTATTACTTAATTATAAAGATATAATTAATAAAGGATAAAAATAAGCGTCAAAATTAAAGTGTGAGATTTACGAAGAAGTTACGACCTGTCGAAGTTTCGCGACAGAACCGGCAACGTTGAATGACGTAAAAAGTGAAATTTACGTTAGAGTGATATTTAGCCTTAGTGATCTAAACAGAAGTTGTAGAGTTCGTTAAACCGAGAGCATGCATAAAAAGAACACCCAAATCTGACTTCGTATGAGTAAGTTATGATTTTCCGAAGTTTCGACTTAGCAATATGCAGCCCGAATCCTCGATTTGAGATCGAGTGATTTTTAGCCGAAACAATCTAAATGAGAATCAAATATCTCATCGATAGTAGTGAAACGATAAAAAGATAGGCGAAAATGGACGTCGGATGAAGAAGTTATGATTTTCTAACGGAGTTTTCCTGTCCCGGCATATTAAAAATAATATATTAAAATTAAAGTCAAAATTAGACAATGGAGTCTAAACGAGAGTTGTAGAGCATAATCTCACCTATGCGTGGATATAAAGAACGTCAAAAACGGAGCTCGTATGCGAAAGTTATGATTTTCTGAAGTTCGGAGCGTGAACCCCAAGGTTGTGTCGAGCTCACGAGGTGAGCAGATGATGGACGTCTTCCAGGGTAAGTGGCCATGACGAACGCAATGACGAATCGAGCTCACAAGCTGAATTTTAGAAACTCACGAGGTGAGAATTGCAAAACTCACGAGGTGAGCCCGAAATTTTTGCCCTATAAATAGAATTCAAGGGGCAGCCGATTTTGGTTGCTCCATCTCTTTTCTCCCACTCCCGATACTCTCTCTAAGCCCTATTTTACCCCCCCCCCCCCCCCCCGAAGCCCCGGTGTTCATCCCGAGACCCGAAGCAAGTCCCAAAGCCCGAAGATCCCAAGAAGAAAAGAGTTTCCGAGCCGAAGCTCTGCCCGCAAGAAGCCCGGTGCGTGAAGTGATCCCGGTTTCACCGAAGAATACTACTCTTAGAGCCGTAGTGCTGTCCGATCATCTTCTGATCAGGTGAGTGTGTAGTTACTTTCTTCTAACGCATAATTATGAAGTATTTTATACGAAATATGTGTTATGTGTATATTTTGTGGTTATATGTGTGAATGTATATTCACTTTCTTTTATCTCATAGATATGATTTATTCTCTATGAAATACGTGTTATGTGTATGTGTCTCATCTGTTGTTTGAAATATGTATTGAATGAGAATGCTATACAGGTTTAAACTATGTATAAAAATATATATTTTTATTTACTAATATGTTGGGTAGAACATGTGTAGATAGTTGATGTGTGATAAACATATGAGAGTCCTCGTTGTTGTTGCTGATTCAGTCATCTAGCGGAGTTTAGATGACGACCACAAACTTTTCTAGACAGTCTTGTGGAACGCTAGTAGGCTCGCCACCTGTAGGTGTTAATGAACTTGGGTGTTCATTCGTTGTACTCCATCCCCCTTATGGTTGCCTTATTTAACTTATATTGCTGAGGAACCCTCGAAGCATGTGTTGTCGCCCCGATGAAATATTCTTAGACTAGGTCCCTTGTGTTAGTTGTTTTAGGGACATAAAGTGAGAATAACGGTAATGGGTAATTGGGTTATTGTTGATTAATGAAAATAAAGTTAATTACTTATTGTGGGTCTAAAACCCTATATGCTCATCAGGCTCCCAAGCCTAACCCACTCAGTTTTATTTGTATTACAGGAAGTGACGCAAGGGCATAAGATGGATGAATCATCAAGTTGTTTTGTTTACAAGTCTGTATATGTATATATTTGTTGAACGACTTGTAATGTTATCGTTTATGCTTTATGGTCTGTATCGGAACATGACATCCCGAGTGTTGATTATATAATGAAAATACATTTCTTTATGAAATGCCTTGGTAAATATTATTTTATCATACTTTGTTTTTGGGAACAAATTCCGCAACTCTTTCAAATCAAAAGGATTTACTCTGAAATTATTTTAAAAGCATAAATGAAAATCGGTCTTTTCTGGCCGAGATTTTGGGGATGTCACAGTTGGTATCAGAGCATTAGTTTAAGCGAACTAGGAATTTGTAGGATTTCTAGACTTAAACTTAGAATGCTAAGTGAAATTTTTAGATGTATGTATGTTATATTTTAGACACGAGCACTAGTTTATTTTAGGAAAATTGCCTAAAATGCTTTTATGTGCTAAATGTTATATGTTTGCCATATATGATATTATTTGTCCGGATCTATGGTTTGTTGCCGACCGGATCTGGAAACCTTATGTGTTTAGGATTCTAAGCGTACGTCTACGATATTAGAACTAGCATGTAAACGTTTCAGAGTGAAAAGGATGATTTGAACGTCTATCGAAATAGAGATCTAAATTCACCTAATTTGGTGTATAGATCGAAATGGAAAACACACAAAGTGGATTGGGAAACGACAACCCGCAGATTGAGCCACAAATGATTGGGAGTGCACTAGAACTAATAGTTGCACCTGAGCCAATCACGATGGCGGGAGTATATGCAATGGTGCGAATGATGTTGGATCATCAGATGGAAGAAACAAGGCGTTTACTTTAACAAAGTAAGGACGAACTTACTGTGCCAGTACGCCAGACACCTACTCTTGAGATAACTATCGGGGTTGCTAAGTCAGTCGAAGAAGTGATCAACGGTAGTATCGCCAACAAGGTTGAAGTTGGCAAGAAGAGGAAATTTGAGGGGTCTTCAAGGTCTGACAATAACAACATGCTCTCAAGGTATGGAGGAGTAGGTGAAGCGACATGGTGCGATAAGTATAAAAGAAAGCACAACGGGATATGCCCTAAGGAAGTGACCTGCTTTAAATGCGGTATGATTGGTCACTATGCCCACGAATGCCCAATCAAGGAAGAAGTCTGCTTTAAGTGTAGTAAAGAGGGACACTACAAGAAAGAATGCCCTATGAGAGTTACAAAGCCAAGTGTACCACTAAAGCACTATGAGAGATGTGACGAAGATGTGACTTGTTACAAATGTAGAAAGACAGGGCATTACGCCAACAAGTGTGTATCCAAAAAGAGGGTGTGCTATGAATGTCGGGGAGAAGGGCATTTATCTAGGGGCTTCCCGAAGAAGAATGAGGGAGCAAAACCAAATGCACTGCCACAGCCAAAGGCAGAAGCATTTTAAATGATCCTTGACGAAGCAGATGACAAAGCGAGGAATCAAGGATAAAGACTTTGTATCAAGGTATAGCTAGTATCAGGAAGTGTAGCCTATTAAAGGCATAGTATAGGGTGAACTTGAACTTTTGTTGTAACGACCCAATTTTCACAACCAAAAATTTTGTTTTAAAACATTACTTTAGAAAATATTAATAACTAAAAACATTGTTTGATCAAACAATAACACCAAGTGAACCATGTCTAAAAGCCAATTCATACACTTAATCAAAATATCAGAGTACAAATCCCAGTGAAGCTCGTAAATGCGGAAACCGGAGAATGGGTGTGTGACATGCTGCTACCGTGCCGGCTCCTTTCCCCTAGCTGAGGAGGTACCTGAAACCAAAACTGAGAACCGTAAGCACAAAGCTTAGTGATTTCTCCCACCGTACCACATACCAAATAATCTCATAAAATACATATATCGTCAGGCATATCTGGGTGCCCAACCTTCCCCTTCGGCCCTCTCGAACGGACATTGCCTAGCATATATGGGTGCTGGCCTCCCCTTCGGTCCTTTCGACCGGATACTGCCTAGCATATCTGGGTGTTGGCCTCCCCTTCGGGCCTACCGACCGGATACTGCCTAGCATATCTGGGTGCTGGCCTCCCCTTTGGTCCTTTCGACCGGATACCGCCTAGCATATCTGGGTGCTGGCCTCCCCTTCGGTCCTACCGACCGGATACTGCCTAGCATATCTGGGTGCTGGCCTCCCCTTCGGTCCTACCGACCGGATACTTCGGGGACTATCTCCCCTCTACTGTCACTAGCACATAGCATCATAACATACTAGCACATAACATAACGCAGGCAATACCTAGATGAATATCACAGAGACAAACATCTACGAATAACTCCTACTGGTGGGTCGGCATTGTGGCCGTAGACCCACCGCTACTGGACGGTAACTCACCTCGAAGTAGCTGCTGATCTGATCGGGAACTGACTGCCTACTGCTGCTGCTGCTGCTCTGGAAATCCTCCGGCTATAATTCCCACAACATACTCAATCAAACACTGCTTACTGACCTTTGGGTAAAATGACCATTTTACCCCTGACCACGCCCTAAGTCAAAGTCAGAGTCAACTTTCAGTTGACCCGACTCGCCGAGTTGGCTTTCCAACTCGCCGAGTCCTTACCCAAACAACTGCCCTGAATCCCGATCCTACCCGTCGAGTTAGGCGACGAATCGACGAGTTCACCTTCTTAACCAATATTCAAGTCCTTCATCCTACTCGCCGAGTTCATCTTCATCCGACGGACACTCATGCTAAGACTCGCCGAGTTGTATGAACAACTCGCCGAGTCCATCTTCATCCGAAGAACACTTATGCTGAGACTCGCCGAGTTGTATGAACAACTCGCCAAGTCTGTTCTTGATCTAAGGAGATTGCCTTGAACTCGCCAAGTCAGGGCATTGACTCGCCGAGTACCTCCATAGATGAGTTAAGCTTCCGACTCACGGAGTCACACCCCGTGACTCACTGCTCACTCGACACTACGAAAAGGGGACAAACTCGAAGACTCGCGAACAAACTCGTTGAGTCATTGCCATGCACCCACTAAATACACAGATTTGCTCGATTCCAGTCCATTCCATTCACAGATCTGTACTTCTAGGACACGAATCACACGTAAAGTTTCCAACTTTACGTGTGGATATTCACCAATATGGATTTTAGGGCTCAAAATGTCTCAAAAGGGTAGATCTAGGGTGAACAAGCAACATGGGGCCATAAAGCTAACAAATCTGAGCTCCTGAAGCTCAATCTTGCCTAGATCCAGAGGCCAACATCTTATTACGACATATAATGCACATACAAGCTTGGGGATTTGTCCAAGAAAGACCTAAATGAAGTACTAAGCATAGAATCATGGGGAAAACGGGTTATACCTCAAAGGAACTGCTGGAAGAACACACAATAAGGCCTGGATGGCTTCCCTTCTTCTGGATCTACTTCCTTCCTCCTTCAAAACCTTCAAAAGCACACAACAAAGCTTCAATTCTTCAAAGAACAAGCATAAACGAGGGTTGGGAGCTCTGGGGAGAGAATGGGGGTTGGCCTGGGGCGGATAAGTCCTTTAAATAGGGTGCAAACCCCTGAAACTTAGGGTTTCATCCAACAGCTGTGACTCACCGAGTCCAGGATATGGACTCGCCGAGTCGCTAACTTAAACTTGTCCCGGGTCCCGCATCCACTCGGTGAGTCGGACCTATGACTCGCCGAGTCCAAGGCTAAAAGAAGGGAAATACTGAAATAAGATTTACGTACCAGGAACCGGGTGCTACATTTGTGTAATAGTTTCAAGAATTAATATAAACCCTGGTTTTGTTATCTGATGTGTTGAATGACACCTATCGAAGGATAACGTAAGAGTGTTATCTTGCCTTTAGAATATGTCTGATAAAATAACAGAACGTTTAGAGGAGTACGATACGTCTGAAGTACACCTGCGATTGGCAGGATGATGGAACGATTGGTGTAACTCTTGAAGTTGTCCCATCGTCTGGAATTTCCATCACCAACCGAGTTGAAGTAGAATTAATGATTGAAGATATGCATGGAAGAAATCCTAGTAGAGTTTGGGAGAATTTTTATGATTAACTGGACATATTAGTATGTGTTAAATTGTTTTGTGATTTTAGGACTTGGGGAATGCGAGACAATACTAGGGATGAGTATGAGTAGGTGTGAATAGTAGTAGAGATCTATACTACTGGAAGCACAAGACTCACGCTTGGATCAGGGAAAGTCACAAGGTTACCAAGAAGCTAGTAATTGGTCTCGTTTTATTCAAGTATGTCGTTACCATTGTTTCAGTGATGACTAAGGAGATTATTGTTATTCCGACCCTAGTGGTCATGTTAAATTGAGTCCGACTACGATGAGTTTGTTATGTGGTTCAGAGAACCAAGTTCGATGTAACATTTGGCCTAAGTCAGAAGATTGAAATCAATGCGATCGATAGCATCATGCTTGTTGTTAAGGAAGCTTGTAGCTAGAAATGCTACATGCAAAAAAATGTGATTATTTCACATTAGAATATGAAGGAAGGTATATTCCATTCTGGAATTTGACTCTAAGAGACCTGAGTGTAAACATTGCAGCACACAATGGTAGGTCATTAGAACATAACCCATCAATCTGTTACAATAGATAAGGGAAAGTACTTATCCTAAGAAGAAGAAGGAGTCCTCAATAAGGATTTATTTTGTAACTTGAAGGTTACGAATGAAAGTCCAATTCTTGAGTCACGTGGTCAACCAAGAAGGGATAATGGTTAATCCATCGAAAATCGAAGTTGTGATGAAGTGGGAACAATCGAAAAGTCCCACGGAGATCCGAAGCTTTTTAGGATTAGCCGGATATTACCGAAGGTTTATCCAAGGCTTTTCTTCGATTGCTACTCCATTAACAGCTTTGACCCACAAAGGAGCTACTTATGCTTGGAGCGAGAAGTGTAAGGAAGCATTTGAGAAGCTAAAGAAGAAGCTATGTGAGGCACCGATTATTTCTCTACCCGATGGAGTTGAAGACTTTGTTGTTTATAGCGATGCGTCTGGCATTGGGTTGGGTTGTGTTTTGACCCAAAGAGAAAAGGTGATAGCATATGCGTCTCGACAACTGAAGGAGCATGAAAAGAACTACCCTACTCACGATTTGGAGTTGGCAGCGGTAGTTTTTGCTTTGAAAATATGGAGGCATTACCTCTATGGCACGAAGTGCAAACTTTTCACTGATCATAAGAGTCTTCAATATCTCTTTAATCAGAAAGAGTTAAATATGAGGCAACGACGCTGGCTAGAGTTACTCAAGGACTACGACTGTAAGATACTTTACCACCCCGGTAAAGCTAATGTTGTTGCTGATGCTCTCAGTCGGAAAGTCAATGTTGAGAGAAAAAGGCCAAGATCGTTGAGAATAGAAATTGTCTCGACAACTGTGGAAAGTATAAAGAAAGCTCAAGAAGAAGCTTTAGAGAAGAATGACCGAAAGGAGGAACGTTTGGGTAAAACGTTAGTGTTTGGTATAAACAGTCACAGACTGAAGGTTTTCCAAGATCGGATTTGGGTACCTAAGTCTAGAGGAATTAGAGATCTTCTGGTGGAAGAAGCTCACAAAACCATGTACCTGATTCATCCTGGCAGCACTAAAATGTATAGGGACCTGAAACCCTACTACTGATGGCTAACGATGAAGCTTGATGTTGCAAAGTTTGTGACCGAGTGTGTGACTTGTGCGAGAGTCAAGACACAACATCAGAAACCATATGGGAGTTTAGAACCTTTACCTGTACCTATGGGTAAATGGGAAGACATTGCCATGAATTTTGTCACTAAACTGCCTAGAACAAAGAACGGTCACGACATGATATGGGTGGTCGTTGATCGCTTCACTAAGAGTGCGCATTTCATAGCAGCCAATGAGAAATGGTCTATGGATACGCTCGCGAATTATTGTATGAAGGAAATCGTGAGGCTTCACGGTGTTCCGTTAACGATTGTATCGGATTGTGATAGCCGTTTCACATCAAGGTTTTGGAAAAGTCTACAAGAGGAAATGGGTACCAAGTTGTGTTTAAGTACAGCTTACCATCCACAGACTGATGGTCAGAGTGAAAGAACAATACAAACACTTGAAGATATGCTGAGAGCATGTACCATAGAATTCCTAGGTAGTTGAGATGAGCATTTACCTATGGTATAATTTTCCTATAATAATAGTTTCCACTCGAGCATAAAGATTGCACCTTATCAAGCTTTGTACGGACAGAAGTGTTGTACGGCGTCTTGTTGGCTTGAGGCTGGAGAAAAGCAATTTATGGGACCCGAGATGGTCAATCAGACTGCTGAGAAGTTGAAAGTGATCAGGGAAAGAATGTTAGCAGCTCAAGATCGTCAAAAGAGCTATGCTGACAAGAGGCGAAGACCGATGACTTTTGAAGTTGGGGATTCAGTTTTACTTAAAGTGTCACCGTGGAAGGGACTTATAAGATTTGGTAAAAGGGGAAAGTTGAGTCCAAGTTTTACTCAGAGAATTGGGAACCAAGCTTACAAGCTCGAATTACTAGAAGAACTAAATGGTATTCATAACACTTTTCATGTGTGTTATTTGAGGAAGTTCACGGGAGAAGTTCCTGACATAATTCCAATTTCTAAATTGAAAATTGATGAAAACAAGAGGTTAATTGAAGAACCAGAGGCAATTGTTGACCGAAAGACTAAGAAGCTTCGACGCAAGATGGTCGAATTAGTGCTTGTCCGTTGGAAACATTCGAATGGGCCAAATCTCACCTGGGAAACGGAGATTGACATGTTGAGTCGCTATCCGCATTTGTTTGTTGATGTGTGATTCTGGGGACGGAATCATCCTAAGGGGAGAGAATTGTAACGCTCGCCTTTCCAGGCTAGGCATTTTCGTTGATGTAATAGTCTAGGTTAACCCTTGTAACTCTTTTTGAAGTATTAATGATGAAATATTTGAGTATTATGTGAATTATGTGTATTTGTGTGCTTATTACTTAATTATAAAGATATAATTAATAAAGGATAAAAATAAGCGTCAAAATTAAAGTGTGAGATAAGCCCGATATCTTTACATAAACTTGTAGTGGTCGAAACAAGGATTCCGGGGATATAAAGAACGCCGAAAATCCGAGTTATAACGAATAAGTTATGACCTGTCGAAGTTTCGCGACAGAACCAACATCGTTGAATGACGTAAAAAGTGAAATTTACGTTAGAGTGATATTTAGCCTTAGTGATCTAAACGGAAGTTGTAGAGTTCGTTAAACCGAGAGCGTGCATAAAAAGAACGCCCGAATCCTCGATTTGAGATTGAGTGATTTTTAGCTGAAACAATCAAAATGAGAATCGAAGATCTCATCGATAGTAGTGAAACGATAAAAAAATAGGCGAAAACAGACGTCGGATGAAGAAGTTATGATTTTCTAACGGAGTTTTCCTGTTCTGGCCTATCAAAAATAATTTATTAATAATATATTAAAATTAAAGTCAAAATTAGCCAATGGAGCCTAAACGAGAGTTGTAGAGCATAATCTCACCTACGCGTGGATATAAAGAAAGTCAAAAACAGAGCTCGTATGCGAAAATTATGAATTTCTGAAGTTCGGGGCGTGAACCCCAATGTTGTGTCGAGCTCACGAGGTGAGCATTAAGTGATTCACGAGGTGAGCAGATGATGGACGTCTTCCAGGGCAAGTGGCCATGACGAACGCAATGACGAATCGAGCTCACGAGGTGAATTTTAGAAACGCACGAGGTGAGAATTGCAAAACTCACGAGGTGAGCCCGAAATTTTTGCCCTATAAATAGAATTCAAGGGGCAGCCGATTTTGGTTGCTCCATCTCTTTTCTCCCACTCCCGATACTCTCTCTAAGCCCTATTTTACCCCCCCCCCCCCCGAAGCCCCGGTGTTCATCCCGAGACCCGAAGCAAGTCTCGAAGCCCGAAGATCCCGAGAAGAAAAGAGTTTCCAAGCCGAAGCTCTGCCCACGAGAAGTCCGGTGCGTGAAGTGATCCCGGTTTCACCGAAGAATACTACTCTTAGAGCCGTAGTGCTGTCCGATCATCTTCTGATCAGGTGAGTGTGTAGTTACTTTCTTCTAACGCATAATTATGAAGTATTTTATACGAAATATGTGTTATGTGTATATTTTGTGGTTATATGTGTGAATGTATATTCACTTTCTTTTATCTCATAGATATGATTTATTCTCTATGAAATACGTGTTATGTGTATGTGTCTCATATGTTGTTTGAAAGATGTATTGAATGAGAATGCTATACAGGTTTAAACTATGTATAAAAATATATATTTTTATCTACTAATATGTTGGGTAGAACATGGGTAGATAGTTGATGTGTGATAAACAGATGAGAGGCCTCGTTGTTGTTGCTGATTCAGTCATCTAGCGGAGTTTAGATGACGACCACAAACTTTTCTAGACAGTCTTGTGGAACGCTAGTAGGCTCGCCACCTGTAGGTGTTAATGAACTTGGGTGTTCATTCGTTGTACTCCGTCCCCCTTATGGTTGCCTTATTTGACTTATATTGCTGAGGAACCCTCAAAGTGTAACGCCCGGGTTTCAGGGCTAAGCATTTTTGTCAATGTAATAGTCTAGGTCAACTCTTGTAACTCTTTTTGAAGTAATAAAGATGAAATATTTGAGTATTATGTGAATTATATGTGTTTATTATTTAATTATAAATGTATAATTAATAAAGAATAAAAATGAGTGTCAAAATTAATGTGTGAGATAATCCCGATATCTCTACATAAAGTTGTAGAATATGTCTCAAGGTTTCCGTGCATATAAGGAACGCTGAAATCCGAGTTATAACGAAGAAGTTATGACCCGTCGAAGTTTCATGACAGAACCGGCACGATACCGGGAAGCGTGAATAGTGAATTTACGATAGAGAGAGATTTAGCCTTAGTGATCTAAACGAAAGTCGTAGAATATGTTAAACTAAGAACATCGATAAAAAGAACGCCCAAATCTGACTTTGTATGAAGAAGTTATGAGATTTTAAACAGACCAATCCTGTCCCGGCTTGTTAAAAATATAACTTTAAAAATAAAGTCAAAATTAGCCGACGGAGTCTAAACGAAAGTTTTAGAGTACGTCTTCACCTACGCGTGGATATAAAGAACGTCAAAAACGGAGTTCGTATGAACGAGTTACAAATTATAATAGCATATTTACGTATTAAAATAAAGTATAAATCATGTATACGTACACATATATATACATATGTATATATCATTAGAAAGGTATCGACGATGCGGTCATTATAAGACTAATGTTGAGTTCTTTCGACATTAGCTTAGTACAAATATCATTAAATCCATTTATAATAGTATTATAGAGGGGTGTTTAGTTGTTTATATAACTAAAAGGTCATTAAGTAATTATGGAGGGTAGTTTTTGAAAATTCAATTAGTATAAATAAGAGCCTTGGGCTCTCATATTTCTTGCACCATTCTCTTGATTCAAGAGTCTTTCTCTCCTTATCCCCCGAGCATTTCGGTCCCTCGTGATTCGACTTCTCTTTCTGTAGCTTAGTATGGTAAGGTGAGCGCTGAAGCGCTGCACGAATCTTTCTTAGAAAGATTCAGCGACGAAGTTCTGCCCCTGCAGAGCCCGACTCCTAGCTAAAACCCCCTTGTAAGTAAGTTATGCTTACCTTATTTTAATATAGCTTATATTTAAAATTAGTATTGCTATTATGAACTTATAATAAATATTTGAGCTATTATTATAACTTATATAAGTGTCGTTATAATATTTTTTTTAACTACTCGCGGTACGGAGAATCTGGTTTAAAGGGCCGCATAGGGTTGTTGGATTTCAGAAGTGCTATATGCCAAAATGGTCCTGCCTTCCGGTGTTTTATGTCTGGCCCCTGTCTGTACATAGTGGTTAGAAAATATTGTTTAACGCTTATATAATAATAATAATACTAAGACTAATAGTTGGTCACGGTAAATATTAGACTAAAATTTAGCGATAATAATGCTAGGTTTCGTCGAAGGAAAATAAAATAGTTAGAAGCAAGCGTTGCCCGATTTTGGAATCATCACCTTAACAAGTGAGTGCATAGTTACTTTCAACTTACACATAGATATGAAGTATTTTATATAAATTACGTGCTATGTGTGCATATTATCTGAATACTTGCTATCTATGCTAGATGAACGTTGTTATATATGTTTTCAATGATTTAAACTGTATATGTATTTTATATCTACGAAAATGTTGGGGTAAAACATGGGTAGATGCAATAGGTGATGTGTGATAAAATGATGAGAGGCCTCGATGTTGATGTTGTTGATTCTGTCATCTAGCGGAGTATGGATGACGACCACGGACTCTTCTAGACAGTCCAGTGGAACACTAGCAGGCTCGCAACCTGTAGGTGTTTGTGAACGATATGTTCACCGGTGTACTCCATCCCCCACATGGTTGCCTTTAGGACATTTATTGTTGAGGAATCCCCTTAGCAGTAGTGTCCATCCCGATGATGATCCTTAGGCTAGGTCCCTTATGATAGGTGTTTAGGGACGTAAAGTGAGGATAACGGGAACGGGTAATCAAGTTATTGTTGATCGATGAAATTAATAAACTTATTTATTGTGGGTTGAAAACCCTATGTGTTCACCAGGCTCCCAAGCCTGACCCACTCAGTTTTATGTATTACAGGTAGTGGCGCATGAGCATAGGTGTGATGTTTTGGACGAGGGATTACGGATATAGGCCTGTAGATATGAAATAATGTAGTAAGGCTTATATTGTACTGTTTATGCTTTTGATCTGTACGAACATGACATCCCGAGTCTTTTAATGAAATACATTTCTATGGAAATGCTTTTGATAAATCTTTATCATATTTTTGTTTTAGGACAAATTCCGCAACACTTTCATTTAAAATGTAACTCTGATTTTTAAACAAAGCATAAACAAACCGGTCTTTTCTGGCCGTGATTTTGGGGATGTCACACGAAGCATGTGTTGTCGCCCCGATGAAATATTCTTAGACTAGGTCCCTTGTGTTAGTTGTTTTAGGGACATAAAGTGAGAATAACGGAAATGGGTAATTGGGTTATTGTTGGTTAATGAAAATAAAGTTAATTACTTATTGTGGGTTGAAAATCCTATATGCTCACCAGACTCCCAAGCCTGACCCAATCAGTTTTATTTGTATTACAGGAAGTGGTGCAAGGGCATAAAATGGACGAATCATCAAGTTGTTTTGTTTACAAGTCTGTATATGTATATATTTGTTGAACGACTTGTAATGTTATCGTTTATGCTTTATAGTCTGTATCGGAACATGACATCCTGAGTTTTGATTATATAATGAAAATACATTTCTTTATGAAATGCCTTGGTAAATATTATTTTATCATACTTTGTTTTTGGGAACAAATTCCGCAACTCTTTCAAATTAAAAGGATTTACTCTGAAATTATTTTAAAAGCATAAATGAAAATCGGTATTTACTGGCCGAAATTTTGGGGATGTCACACATATTACTTATTACTTAGTGGACTAAACTTATGCCCCTCCTTATATGTTGCCATGGGCCTTGGCCCAACTCGCCCATGTATTGGGCCAACCCTAAATAAACCTCATGACCAATTCATCCCACTATCTCGTTTTAATAATTAATTTCTCATTATCTATAATCCGTTTTGGACATATAATACATCAAAATGGAGGTATCATGAATGACTACACAAATATATAATTTTTTATCCATTTTAATAATGTAGTATGTACTGAATTTATGTTCAAAAATAGAAAAATGCTAATTTTAAAACACTTTATCTACATAAAACTTATCATCAGAAACATTTCAAGATAACTTTTATAACTTTCAAAACAGTAATTCATAATTTTTAACTTTTTATTAAACCATCAAATGGTTAACATCTCAAAAGTTTTTTTACTATTGCCATATTATTTTTGCATTACCTTTTATTTATAAAAACTTTTATCAAGTAACTTCTCTAATAATTAAATATTTCCGGAGTTTTTTTTAATATTAATTAATTGATCTGTTATCTATCTTAAATGTATTTATTAGACCAATCATACCATTTATCATTTTTCTAACATTTGTTGAGTATTGTTTTTTGAGACTATAAAGATGAATTTTTTTCACACATATAGTTAAAAAAAATAAAAAAATTATGAAAGATTTTGTAACCACAATGTTTTTATAATATTTGATATTTTTAATTTTTAAAGCTTTTAACAACTATTTTTAAGTATATAAAATATATTAATTTTTATTTTGTTTGTTAAATCAATTAATTATCTAAATATAAAACCTAATCAATATCTAATATCAAAATATATTTTGGTGATATAAAATAGAATGTTACTAACTACAAGGGTTAAATATGACAAAGCTTAAAAGAATATAAAAATAAATTTTATTTTGTTTAAAACTATAAAACAAAGGTCAAATTAGGTATATTTTAGAAGTATGTTATATTTTCGGTTTAAAAAAAAAATTTACAAAAGGTTTTTTAAATAGTAAAAAACTTTAAAAAAACTACCATTAAAGTCAAGGATAACGATAAGATAAATACGTTAACTTTATAAATTTGTATAATTTCTTGTTAAAATACAGAATAAAAAGATGAATTAAAAACACTTTTATTGTTGTTTTGTAGCCATAAATTCAATAAAAGAAACAAGTTTTTTTGGTTTCATTTTCTAACACATCGGAGCTTACCAATAAAATATGTGGGCGTCTCTCTTATTGAGCTGTTGACTGCCCTCAGTTTACAAATCACAACTGTCCGAGAATAGCAGGAGGAGAGAGAGAGAGAGAATGGGGTGGTTTCCATGCTCTGGACATTCAAAGCCAACATCAAAGAAGAAGAAGAGGAAGAAGAATCGCTCACTCGATCCGATTCAACCCTCCTCAGGTACTCCATCTATATCTGCTTCTTCTCCAAGTTTTCGTTTCCCCTTTTTTGCCGTAAAATCGCTAGAAAATTCGATGTAGTATCATTATTTGAACCATCTTCTGATGATTTTACGGTAACCATTTCATATAAGTTGTTAATTTCTTTGATTTTTTGGAGTTTAAAGAAGATTATAACTACCGATTCTACCTGCTTCTCTTGCTTTTCATTATCTAAACTGTGTTATTAGGTTTTCCTTGAGAATAATTAATTCGAATATTGTACGCCTTCTTATAGACATATTCTTGTTCCTTTTCTTCTTCTTTTGACTTCAAATTCATTCCATTTTGTGTGTGTACAAGTAATTAAATAATGATGCAAATCAACTGAGAATTGAGAAACCTTCAGCTATGTTTTATAACTCTATTACATATCGGTTCAATCCCTAAACTGAATGCTGTTCTCTTGAGCTATATGCATAATATTTTGCCTCAAGCAGTTTCGTATTTCATATGTGTTTGATTGTTTATTGTTCTTTGTTCTCACATACACATCTTTAAGTGAGCATTAGGTCAAATCCATCATTCAAAACAAAGGAAGGAGCGATCAAAGATGGGGGATCAGGTCATATTGCTGCTCAAACATTCACATTCCGTGAACTGGCAGCTGCAACAAAAAATTTCAGGGGTGGTGATTGTCTTCTTGGAGAAGGAGGCTTTGGTAGAGTATATAAAGGCCGACTTGAAAGTTCTAATCAAGTCAGTTCAATTTCATTACACATGAAAAAGATTGCATTTTCACTTTGATTCTAAATCTGTATTCATAGTTTTCCATTTTTGTAGATTGTAGCCATCAAACAACTGGATCGCAATGGACTTCAAGGAAACCGTGAATTCCTAGTAGAAGTGTTGATGTTAGGGTTACTTCACCACCCAAATCTAGTTAACCTAATTGGTTATTGTGCTGATGGAGATCAAAGACTATTGGTTTATGAATACATGCCTCTTGGATCTCTTGATGACCATCTCCATGGTACAAACACACAGACATTTAAATAAAAGACGAAAATACCCTTTGATGATGGACTCATAACTCCTGTGTTGTTGTAGATCCGTTACCTGGCAAGAAACGAGTGGATTGGAATACAAGAATGAAAATTGCTGCTGGAGCTGCGAAAGGGCTGGAATATCTTCATGATAAAGCAAGTCCACCTGTAATATATCGGGATTTAAAATGCTCAAATATATTACTTGGGGAAAATTATCACCCAAAACTTTCTGATTTTGGATTAGCAAAACTTGGGCCTGTGGGGGACAACACACACGTGTCAACACGTGTGATGGGTACATATGGATACTGTGCTCCGGAATACGCGATGACTGGGCAATTAACCCTAAAATCAGACGTGTATAGCTTTGGTGTTGTCCTTTTGGAGATCATCACAGGCCGAAAAGCAATTGATAATTCCAAAACAGGAGGCGAGCAGAATTTGGTTGCATGGGTAAGTCATTACTCAATAGTCAATAGTCAATAGTCATCCCAATTCCCAAACAAATCATTTGTCTGGGTAGGCCAATGCATATTAAATTGAGGAATGCTAATAATTTAATGTGCTGATATTGTTGTCTCTCCATCATGTTACTTAAAGTCTCATGTCACATCACATCAAAAACATGTAAAAAGTAAAATTGTAAATCTAATTTTGATTCCTTTTTTTGTAATATTATTGTTTAGGCAAGACCTTTGTTTAAAGACCGAAGAAAGTTTTGTCAGATAGCGGATCCATCACTTGAGGGCCAGTACCCAACGCGGGGTCTGTTTCAGGCTCTTGCGGTTGCAGCCATGTGTGTCCAGGATCAACCCAACATGCGACCCGTTATAGCTGATGTGGTTACAGCCTTGACCTATCTTGCTTCACAGCAATACGACCCGGTTTCAAACCCAAACCCAAATCCAAACCCAAACCCACAGTGGTCACCTTCCACTCCTCCAAGATCAAAACGTGACAATCATAAAAAACAGGGCGGCAGTAGCGGCGGCAGTAGTGGCGGCAGTGGCAGTGTCAGCACCAGTGGATCTGAGAAAAATCACACCAAAAATTTCTTTTAAGGTTTTGGAGTTTCATCATCATATCATATGTATATTGAATCCCACTTTATCATCTTGCTGTACAGTAGTTATATAATTATATTAGATACGTGTATATTTACATATTTATTAATTTTATAAAGACAAACAGCATCTGTTTGATTTATATGTCATAAAGCTTTGTACTAGTGGACACTGGACAGGTATATCTATTTTCTACTGGAATATCAGTTGTTACTATGTTTTTATTTTTCAGTTGTATGTGTTGACAAATGGTTTTACTTATAGGCATGTTTATATTATTCTTAAGTTGTGTTGTTTTTATTCGGTTTTGATTAGATTAACGAATGCATGTAATTGATATGAAATATGATTGTAGAAACACAAGCTTGATCTTTTTGTTTTAGTTTATATTTAAGGAAGGGTCAGTCTAGTTCCTAAATTTTCTATTTTTCTCATCCCCAATTTTATATTGAGCAGATGTTTACCCAAATGTTGTGTGAAAATATTAATAGATGTCTTTTGATTAGAGGTGCACAATATCGTTTTCTTTAACCAGCCCGATAAAGTTAGGCCGGCTTTTTTATAACCGTTTCAACTGAACCGTTGATTTGATATATGTTTACAAAAAATTATTATTATTATTATTTTAAATTACAAAAAATACCGAATAAACTAGTTTTTTTAATAAAATTTTACTTAAAAAAAACCAAAAACACCAAACCAATTATAACCGAAAACGGTCTAGAGAAAAGCAGATTTGTTTTTTTTAAATCAAAACCAGTGTAAAACCTGTATTTGTGCACCTAGTTTTGATAGAAATAAATAACCTAGTTTTGATAGAAATAAATAACCAAATGACGTAACTCATACTTTTTTTTTAATAACAAAGATTTTGTTTCGTCTTTTCTTTTATATTAAAAAGTTAATATGTCGTTTATGGAAAAGCCATGTCAACTTTATACTATTTTATAAGTTTTTTCTGTCCATCGTTTTCCCACTTCCATCCAATATGGATTTTAAAAAAAATAAAAGTTTAAAGAAACAATGTATTCCACATTGTCTCTTGAAAAGAAAAAAACCCAAAACTGTTCTTAATCAAAGAATCCTAACATTCTAAAGACTTATTTCTTGGCTTTGCTTTCAAATCTTTAAATAAATTTTAATCCGAAATTCAAAAAAAACAGATAAACCACTATTGAGGCCCCCCGATTTTTTTGACAACACAAGTCCAGTGGTGATGGTTCAGTGGTAACGCGCAAACGTTTTTTTCATTTTAGTATCATGATTTTCAGAATTTACATTTTGACCCCTTAAGTTTCAATTGTTAAACCACCAACCCCGGCCCAAGGTGAGAGGATATAGTACCTAAAGGGGTAAACGATCACAAATTAGGGCACAGAAATCATCTCATCATCTCTCTTCTTTCGCGGAAATCGAATCGTTTGGACCTCTTCACTAGTCACTCATCACTCATCAGCTCAATGACGACGCCTGCAGCGAATGCGACGACGACGACGACCCAGACCGACGACCATCATGCGAAGACCCTAGACCCTCCTGCCACAACAACCGAAGACGTATCCACCGAGAAATCACCAGCATCCTCCACCGACAGGAAAGACGGTGATTCCGGTGACACAAAGTTGAAAACTACAGATCCGGCCACCGTCACGGCGGACAACAGCAGCGACGATGGTGCTTCTGTTACCGATACTCAGAGGAAGATTCGCCGTGCGGAGCGTTTTGGTATGCCGGTTCAGCTATCTGAAGAAGAAAAACGGAATTCTCGTGCGGAAAGGTAATTATACTATAGCAGTATTTATTCCTCTTCCTATATTTATACATGTTTCTCATGTAAAGGTTTGTTTATGATAATCTAGGGTTCTGGATTTCTTTTAACAAGGATTCTATATACTAAACTAGGGTTTCGGCTTTTCATATTCACCAATTTTTATCATGTAATTTGTTTTAACTTAGGGGCTTCAATCAGGCTCTTATGCGCCGTGGCCACTCTCATGCTTTGTGGTTCCCGTTTTCAACCGTTTCAGTTCATGGTTTCTTGTTTGTATGGGTGTTTAGTGATTATAATAATGAAGAGAATAGGGCTAGGGTTTAACTTTCGTACGATATTGATAGAATAGAAGCAGTGGGGATTCGCTGGAGAATGGTCTCAACTCCATCTGTAACATACCAAGACATATACAAACCCATTAATCTAATGTCTAACTAAACAGCCAATGTACCCATTTTCATTTATTAGCATCCAAGTATACCAAAAGTGAACCCCAGTCAGTTTCTCATGATAGCAACCAGCTTTTGCATATTCCTTCTTTTCCATTTATGACCCCAGTTTATCCTTAATTAATTTTAACTAATTATAATTATAAATGGAATTAATTTTTAAAGGCATTTGGCTCTCATGAGGTTCCTTGCTTTACTCTCTTGAAGGATTTTTTACTTTAATTTTCAAAGAAATACTTATGGTAGCTAATTTCATGATTTATTTTTATTTTGTTAAAATTACATTATCTTTGCACAAAATAAAACTAATTTGGTGAAAATATGTGTCATTTTGTGAAAAAATCTAGAATTGTTGAAATAAGATGCCTGAAAAAGCAATCACACAAATATGATATCTCATTTGAAAAACATTTTGTCTAGTCAATCAGAAGGCTACTTGTTGAGTATAAATATGCTGCTATTTTGATTGTAAAATGTGATGAATTATCTAAAACATTTTGTACTTTAGGTTTGGTACTACACCTGGCACACAAGGTTCAGGAGCCACAAAGAAAGCTGAGGAGCTGAAAAGGAAGGCTAGAGCGGAGAGGTTGTTATGACTTATGAGCACATCATCAAATAATAATAATAATAATAATTTATTGTTTTTCTTTGTAATCATCAAAATATTCTGTGTTTTCAGATTTGGGATCACCCAAGCACCCGAAGAAGATGAGAAAAAGAAGGCTAGACTTTCTAGATTTGGTTCAGCTTCAAGTGCTGATCCACTTGAAGAACAGAAAAAGAAAGCTAGGGCACTCAGGTAATTGACTTATTTTATTAATACAGATAATATATTTTTTATTGGCATCTTTCATGAATACTATGAAGTTTTGTGTTATGAACTGGATTCTAAGAACCGATTCAATAACACATAAACAATCAAAGATTCTAATATCGATTGAAAAACACTCGATAATACCAAATGTTTACAAGAATGAAGATAGTTTAGCTGATTCGAGATAAGCCAATCTCCTATTAGGAATGAATTCCAATTTTCACACAAGAGATAGATAGATCACTCCCTGCCCACTATCTGACAAAACAGCTAATAGTATAAAATGCCCCTTCCACTAATAAGATACTCTTTAATTAGATGATTTTCTATATTATATCTAACTAACTTATTTGCCTAATATCAGAGTTATACCATTTTGTTGTTGTACAGGTTCTCAGGGACACAGAAGGCAACTGTTGCTGGCAAGGCTGGTGGAGAAGCTTGATGCCTGCCTGCTTGCCTGCACTTTTTTTATTTTTCAGTGAGACCTTTATTCACTTGAGTTTAACTTTTTTTTTTTTTTTTTTTTTTTTTTCTTTTGCCTTTAATTTAACTCTTATTTATTTTTTAAATGCAGGTTAGAATTGTGAAATCTTTTGATCCCCAAACAACCCTTTTGTTGATTATGGAGTTACAGTAGTAGTTCCTCTTCCTGTGGTATTGGTAAAGCAGGTGTCCCCCCTTGTTAATTGATAGCAATCTCCTCAGTCAGTGTCTTTAAAAATTTTATAAAAAAAATATACAAGGTATTATAGATATGAAATAGTGAGTGAGGTTAGATTTTAGGATAATATGATTTAAAAGAAGCAACAAGTACCTAAGCTGCATTTGAATCTCTAATCTATATTCACTAGAAGTAACTAGTCTTCAATCCATGCCATGCTCAAGTTCTCAATTTTTGGGGTTTCAAATGCTAGCAGTAGCGTCAAAGTTAATGCTTCTTGTTTAAAATATATTTTGTCTAAATCTTGAAAAATGGTATTCTCTGTAGTGTTGTAGTTTAAAACGTATATAAATATTAACACATGATCAATTCTCAGTGTTTTGTTTTGGTACGCACGGACATCCTCAGGTAATGAGAATTGCATCATAGTAAAAGTAATCGAACCAACAATCATGGATCTGATGCCTGGTTGGACAATATGCGTTAGTTACTAATTTATTGTTTTTCCTTTTTTGGATTTTGATATTTTAATAATAAAAGATAGGAAGATCTGATTTGGAAGATTTGCAGGAAATGTTGGTTCCATTATGGTGAATCCTTTTTTTTTTTTTTTTTTTTTTTTTTTTATTGTAGTTGTAGGAGGAGATTGCTATTAATTTTGTCGGGGATGCCTGTTTTATTAAGAAATTTAGGGACTGAGAGGGAGGGCTTGTAATTTTTAATCAGACAATGGTTGTGTTTATGTTAATGTATTATTATATAATGCTATATTGGAACCTAAGAGAGTTGTTGAAATAGGAAACAGGGGGATTTAAGACAAAGATGCTTGTTTAATGATTTTATGCCTTCTATAAATCACACCACCATAAGATGAATTCATTAAACGGTGCAGCTTGAGGTTGAGTTAGGTTGTTTGTTTAAGCTTTACATAATTTGGTTCTGTTTTGATTTCAACTCCTCTCCTTTGTTTTTAAAACTAGAAAAATATTAAAAAGTCCAACTGAAATTTTATCTATACTTGAAACGTTTCATGATAATGTTTCATATTATCAAGATAGTATTCATATACGAGACCACAAATCCTACTATCTTGTTAAGGTAACTCTACTGTATTTTGAATCGCTTTATTTTCTCTCTTATATGAATCCATCATCATTCTGTATTTTGGGGTTCTGGTTCTTAGGAGTGAAATGTATCCTCATACGGTTTCCCAACACTGTATTTTTTTTTTTTTTTTTTTTTTTGGTTTTTATAAAATATAACTAATTATTATTTATACTAATAATATTAAAGCAAAAAACTGAGAATTTCGTCTATATGCTTGTATTTTTATAAATATGCCTATATCCTTGACTCCTTGTAAATATATTCTTATAAAACATATAAATTTGCAAATATACCTAAATACTTATTTCAATGATAAATAATCTATTTAACAATCAAAAACATTATTTTTAAATTGACTATAACTAAATTACTAAAATACCTATATGCAATAACTATGTTTTACTTTGGTTTTGCTAACTGAATACACAATCACTAGGTTTTATTAAAACCGATCGAATATGCAATCACTAGATTTTGCGACTACAGTCGATTAGAAATATACAATCACCAATTTCGTTAACCGATTATGCATAATATGAAGTGACAATGAATATGGGTGACAAATCGGGCAGTCGTATCGTTTTTTTGTCTGACACGACAGAGTATTATATAACACGAACACGACGTAATGTCGTGTTTTTTAACTAATATGAAAACGAACCGATTAAAAAACAACAAATACGACACCACAAAGATAACATAAAATAACACTTAGTTTATTTAATTAATATTTAATCATATATAACACGACAAACACGAAAAACAAATGCTAAATCATGTCAATTTGATTTCGAATTTTGAACACAAATACGACACGACACGGCGTTGTGTCAATTTGAACACAAATTCGAATTTTAATTTCGTCCAAATTTCGTTTCGTTTCGTGTATTTTTGTCGTGCCATGTCATCATTTGACACCCTAACAAAGAATAAAAATCGTTAATAACCATATTGAGACTAAGGATATTGATTATAGAAATGATTATAAATGGGTATTAAAAATTTAGTTCTAATCTAATTTAAAGATAATGTTTTTAATTTTTAAAAAGATTAATTATCATTAAAAAGGATAAATTGTTCTTTTTAATTTTTATATGGACTAAAACCACAGTAAAATCTATAAATAAGAACCATTTTACAATTTTCAACCCATATGAACCAAAACCAAAAAAAAAAAAAAAAAAAAAAAAACAGAACATATAAACTAAATTTCCAATTTTCTCTTATTTATATGAAGTTCTTTTGAAAAATATCCCTCCAACTTGACATGTGTAAAATCATTTTATATCATATTAACATAAATATGTTCACTTGCTCCTATATAATTATTTTCCTGTAAACAAAAAAACACAAAAAAGTTTGACATAAGAAAAAAATGAGATGATGCCAAACGAAAGTAACGTTATGGACCAATCTTTGGCTGGTTCGTCAAAAATTAAATACTCAGTATTACGTCTAAAATCATTACCTAAAATAATACACAACTGTTAGAAATCAGTAATTGATACGATTTTCTTAAAATTTAAAAATAAACAAATTCCAAAACCAAAAACAGCGACTACTTTTTTAACTTGCTATGTGTTTAAAAATTAAAAGGGTAAAAAAACTTGAGCCCCTATTGTCAATTGATTGTGATACCGGTCCAGGCCATGTGGCATGGACTTGGATTGGACACTTGATAAAAACTTAAGTTTGTTATGTTTTTTCTTTTACTTAATTTTTACTTTTTAGTTTAATTATTGCAATTTTAAGTTTGATGTAATAATTTATTTGTTGTGATTCTTATTTATTGTTAGTTTTATATTTAAATAAAGTTGGAATTTTTTGACGAGAATATATAACCCATCGATACTCTAAGAGAGAACAAATTCTTGTTTATGATTTTGATACATAATCATTAATCACATAACTTGATGCAAAAATAGCAGCAAGAACATAAAGAACACTATGCGGTTGGGACCTCGGGAGTTTACGAATATAAAAATAATTATATACCGTACTATATATAATAACAATTTTGAAAAAATATTAATAGTTCTATAGAATAGGTTACAATTAGTAGTTATGGAAGAGACTACTCATGTTTTTCAATGGCCGAAATTAAATGCATTATGTTACTAGATGACAAACCAGTGTAGGCTGGTCCAAGTAAATGTCTTAGCAATATTGCCATGCCATGCCACTTTATCATCTAATATTATTATTATATTTGGCAATATACTCTTCTGACTTTTGAAAAATAACTTAGGATTTCTTCACTTAAAATGACAATAATAAATATATAAGATATTCTAAACATCTAAAAAAGAACCTATCAATTTATAGCTTTTTCTACCCTATAAATTAATCCAAACATCTTTTAATTTTTTTTTTTGTCACCACATGAGTTAATAAACATATTTATCAAAAAATGTTTGTTGAATTAAATAAACAATCTCAAACATTCTTTAAGTTGAAATTGTAGTAATCAATAAAAGATTGTAACCACATTGCTATTACGAATAAAAGTCACCGATGAAGAACAACAATGTACATTGTGATTTTCTCTAATTAATTTTATATTAAAAGCAACACGTGTATGAATAATATAGTTTGGCATTTTAGACTTTTGTAACAATAGTTATGATTTTTAGACTTTTGTCACAGTAGTTTCATAAGTTGACAAGTTTGTTCTATATGTAGAAAATAAATTATGGAAGTTGTCCTGTAATTTATAGAAAAGGCTGTTGTTTATTTTTTTAGGTTTGAGTTTTACACTTTGACTACAATATTTTTATATGTTGGCAGGTTTGGTCCCCATGTAAAAAATAAATTACAAAAATTGTCCCTATAATTTACAGAAAAGTCCCTATGCATTTTTTTTACAAAAATGGTTCATATGTTTTAATAGTATACTCTTTGGGTTTGAGAGTTTGATCACAAGGCTTTTGTATGTTGACATGTTTGATCCTTGTATAGAAAATAAATTATAAAATTATCCTTATAATTTAGAAAAAGGCCTTTGTGCAAAATTTTATTAAGATTCATGTGTTTAAAAAATTTAGAAAACTAGAAAACTAGTCCATGACTAATAGAAAACTTATACATTAACCACCCCCTCCCCCAAAGTGGACATAAGTTGAGTTCTGGCCTGCGTCGAGAGAAGACAATGTCTAATTTATTAAAAATTACAAGAAAAGTGATTAAGGGAATAATTGAAACAAATATATTTAAAACCCGGGGTGTGACAATTGTAGATCAATGAATATCTTCTCCAATAATATTTGTGGGATTGGGTGTGAAATAAAAAGGTGCAGGATTAGAGACTCTCGGATTCAAAATTGTTCATTCTTTGTTGGGCTGCAGGAAACTAAATCCACAGAAGTCAAAGGGAAGCTAGATAGACAAATTTGGGGTTCTACAAATTTCCAATGTGAGGTCATTCACCCTGTTGGATTATCTGGTGGAATTGCTTCCTTATGGGACCCTTCCTTATTTGGGTAAAAGTCACTGTAGCCCAACCAACTTACTGATTTTGGTTTAAATGATCCCTAAACTTATTTTTTTGCTTTTTAGGGTCACAAAGTGTGTGCTGACCAGTTTAAATGGTCCCTTTCACCGTTGAAAACCGGTTGCTTATGCCACCTCTACGTTTGAAGCTGATGTGTCACCCACATCAACATTGTAATTTCAGCTTTCCTTAATGACTATGATTTTTTCACTAAAAAAAAGAAATAAAACTAAAATCATTCATCTTGTTCTTTTTCAACAGAGTTTTTTTGTAGCTCCCCATTCACATAATCCAACCATCCATCCTCCTCAAACAACTTAAGATTGGAACCTCATCGGGACTCTACAAGTGCACTCTATGGCTATAAGTTTTGATTTTTTTGGGTTTTGTCGGCATTCCATCTCATTTTCCCTGCCATTGCAAGTGATTGTTCAAGGTCTTATCAGATCTCTAAAAAACAAATCTCAGTGGTGGCTATGAAGATAGAGTCTTTGGGGATCAAACTAGAGAATCGATTCAACGAGTATCAACTTCTTAACCTCTTACATTAAATCAATGAAATGGGTATTGACTCTCAAGCGAGCTCAACGAGTCTTTCCATTACGGAGATTCCAACCATTTGACGACTATGGTTTCTTCTCCGATGGAACCTGATGCATCAGTCGATGTACTTTCCTTCATTATCACTGTATCGTCATGTGGATCCTCATTATTGACAACAACGTCTTCTGAGGGTGTGTGGTTAGTATAGAAATTTTGATAATGAAGATGATGTTTGTTAGTGGCTAGATTGTCTTCTGAGGGTGTAAGTTTCTTGATTGATTAGGTGGTGAAGGTGCAGATGGGGAAACGGATGTTGAAGTTTGGTAAGGGCGGTTGAAATCGATGAAGTGATTTCTGGTCACTGTGGCAACATAGTCTTTTGGTAAGGTAAGGATATTTATAGGGATGTGTCCTAATGAACATGAATCCTATTTGAAATTGGTAGAGTTCATGTGATCTAGTAGTGAAGGAGAAAGTGAGAAAGAGATGAGGGAGAGACATCGCCTTTAGAATAATGGTCTGGTTCTGAACGATCCACCAACTTCTTTTACTTTTGTACTTACATGGATCTAAACTGAAACAAAGAAGGCGATGAAGATGAAACTTAGCAGGCGGTGAGCGGTCAACAAAGGGAAGGGTTTCAATTGGGGTCGGTGGACCTCTGATTCAGAGATTCAGATGAAGCCTTCGATTTAGGTGAATTAGATACCGGTGAATACATGTTTTAGATTTTGGCTTCACGATACGGATTCACTGAAACAAGAGGAATTTGGATGTGGCTGTCGATTTGTCTTCTTCGTGTTGATGATACGAGAGAGAGAGAGAGAGAGAGAGAGAGAGAGAGAGAGAGTTTTAATTCCTTTTTTTTATTACTCCAAAAGTAAAAATGATATTTAATCCAAATTTAACCGGTGAAACCGGGAAAAATGAAATTCAATACCTTTTTTAATAAGTCAATTCTAAGTTTAAGGACCTATACTACCAAAAAAATATGTAAGGGATCTTTTAAAACAAAACCGAAAAGTTGGTTGGACTACAGTGACATTTACCCTCCTTATTTAATGCCACTGATTCTATTAAAGGGGAAGGTTTTCTTGTAATCAGGGGTATGTGGTTAAGAGTTAGGAAAAAAGTTTGCTTTGTCAATGTCTATGCTCCACAAGAACCAACAAAGAAAAAGATTCTATGGAGTAAGCTGTATGACCTTATAAACTCAGATAGTGAATCCTGTTGGTTCGTTTTCGGTGATTTCAATGTTGTTCGAATGCCTGAAGAAAGACTAGGCTCCGTATTTTGCCATAACAGCGCATTTCATTTTAACAATTTTATACATTCCAGTGGACTGTTGGAAGTTAAAATGGGGGGTAGAAGATTTACTTTCATGAGCAAAGCTGGTGATAAACATAGCAAACTTGACAGATACCTAGTCACACCAAATGTTTTCGACTCATGGCCAAGCCTTAGTGTCATGGCATTGCCAAGAGTGCATTCTGATCATTGTGCAATCCTCTTATCCTCCAATCAGCTTGATTTTGGCCCATCCCCATTCAAGTTTTTTAATTCCTGGATGAAAGAACCAGGTTTTGAGGGGGTACTTAGAAACGGGTGGTCACTTAGCTCTAACTCTCGCCTGCATATATCCCCATTATCCCTGGTTGCAAGTAAGCTAAGGAATCTAAAAGAACATATCAAATCTTGGAGGAAAGAGACTATAGAAAAAGCTCGAAGAGAGCAGGTTGATCTTGTGAGCAAGATCAATGGTATCGATCTGTTGGCTGAGACGGGCC
This sequence comes from Lactuca serriola, assembly GCF_051521515.1. Lineage (NCBI taxonomy): Eukaryota > Viridiplantae > Streptophyta > Magnoliopsida > Asterales > Asteraceae > Lactuca > Lactuca serriola. Next base: position 205,607,247 of record NC_136409.1, read on the forward strand.
AAATCAGCGATGACCTACTTAGAGATCGACAAAATGCCTACCAAAAAATCATGGAAAATGAAGCCAGGCGCATTGAAGACTTAAAACAAAAGTCTCGAACCAAATGGGCTATTGAGGTGGATGAAAATAGTGCTTTTTTCCATGGTCTGATAAATAAGCATCAAAGACTGCAAAGGATAAATGGTATTAAGGATAATGGATTCTAGATATGCGATCCTGCTGCAATCAAAGAGGTGGTATTTAATCATTTTGCTGGAAGATTTGCTGAGCCAAATAAATTAAGACCCAAGTTTATTAGCCCAAACTTCAAGAAGCTTCCTCCACAGGTGGCTAAGCATTTAGAGGATCCGTTCTCGCTAGACGAAATTAAAGCGACCATATGGGCATGTGGCTCGGATAAGGCACCAGGGCCTGATGGATTTTCGTTTTCGTTTCTAAAACAACATTGGGAGGTGATTGGTGGTGATTTCTATCTAGCAGTGAAGCACTTTGAAGCTACCGGGTATATTGATAAAGGCTGCAATTCATCCTTTATCACCCTCATCCCAAAAGTTCAGGATCCAATAACAATTAATGACTTTCGCCCCATAAGTCTAATTGGTTGCTTGTACAAAACTATATCAAAGGTTCTAGCTAAGAGATTAAAAAAAGTGGTGCATCTGGTAGTTAGCGAGACTCAGACAACTTACATCAAGAATCGACACATTCTCGATGGGCCCCTCATACTAAACGAAATAATCAGCTGTATAAAGAAAAATAAAAGGAAAGCTTTCACTTTTAAAGTGGATTTTGAGAAGTCCTTCGATAGTCTGAGTTGGGGGTATCTTGACTCAGTCATGCAACAAATGCAGTTTGGGTCTAAATGGCGAACTTGGATCCAAGGATGTTTATCATCAGCTAGGGTGTCGGTGCTTCTCAATGGCTCGGCAACTTCAGAATTTTGTATGGAGCGAGGGGTAAGGCAGGGCGATCCCTTATCCCCTTTTCTATTTATCATTGCAGCCGAAGGCCTCCATATTGCAATGGAATCGGCAAAAGAAAATGGCGTTTTTGATGGAATTCAATTACCCCGTCACGGTCCATTCATTTCTCATTTGCAGTACGCGGATGATGTAGTATTCATGGGTATGTGGTTACCGGAGAATTTAAAGAATCTGATCAGAATTTTAAGATGTTTCGAGTTGGCATCAGGTTTGAAGATAAATATGTCTAAATGTAAACTGTACGGGTTTGGTATTCACAATTGTGAGCTGGAGACGGTGGCTCGAAGTTTCAGTTGTTCGATTGGCTCCTTACCGTTCACTTATTTAGGCCTCCTGGTAGGCGTATCTATGGCAAGAACAACACATTGGAGACAAATCATCGAAAGATTTCAGATGAGACTCACAAGATGGAAAGCTTCCACTTTGTCCTTTGGGGGGCGTCTGACTCTTTGCAAAGCAGTGTTGAGCAGTCTCGGTTCCTTCTATTTCTCGATTTACAAGGCGCCCATGAAGGTAATAAATTCACTTGAACAAATCTGTATGACGTTCGTTTGGGGTGGCTCCATTGAAACAAGGAAAATGGCATGGATAGCTTGGGACAAAACCCTTGCAGCAAAAGATAGAGGTGGGCTCGGAATCGGTAGTTTAAAGGCACAAAACATAGCATTGTTGGGGAAATGGTGGTGGAGATTCAAGAATTTTCCTGATAGCAATTGGGCGGTAGTGATTAAGGCCATACATGGTCCTGATGGTGGCTTGGCTAGGCCGTCGGCAGCAAAAAGGCGAAGTAGCTGCTGGGGTACTTTTGTCAATATCCAAAACTCACTTGATAAAGATCAGGTGTCTTTTTCGAACCATTTCCAACAGGTTTCAAACGAGGATGGCTCACAAAAATGGACCTGGACACTTGGCCCTGCTGGGTTATTCACTGTTTCATCGCTGAGATCCCATATTGACAATATTACCCTTCCCTTTAGCGATGGAAATTGGATGTGGAATCCACTTGTACCAGGGAAGTTAAACATTCTTGCATGGAGAGCTGGTAAGGACAGACTTCCATCTATGGATAATCTTTTCAAATATGGTATCAACTCTTCAAACTTGTGTAAAATGTGTAATGCGGCTCCAGAATCTGCGGATCATATTTTTGTGGGTTGCCTGGTCTCAAAGGAAGTATGGCTGCAAGTGTGTAAATGGTTGTGACTATTGGATTGCTCTTACAACACATGTCGTGAATTGCTAGACTGTAAATTAAAGATTGGTGGACATCAAAGGCTGCTGAGGATTCATGAAGCTATAATGCTAGTATTCATGTGGGTAATCTGGAGGTACAGGAATGTTAAGGCTCATGGACCTAATGCAAAATCACACACGATGTTGGCATCTGAGGTTCAAGCTCTGTCTCATCTATGGATAAATGCTCGGAAGAGGAGAGGTCAAAATCTATGCTGGAACGAATGGTGCTCTGACCCGGTTTTGGAATGCTATAGAAAGTTGTAGTTTCTTTTTTCCAGTCTTACGCTTTGCTTTTGTTGTGTTTTACTTATGTACTTCTCCCTTCTGTATCTCTAGCCCCTGACTAGCTTTCTTTTTTAATATTATGCCTGCCGTTCAAAAAAAAAAAAGGAATTTACTTTCATTAAGTAACCGACTTTTGCTATTAATGACATGTAGAAAAAGTACAATACGTGCACCATTTTATTTTAGAAGGTAAAGTATTTGGCTCCCACTAATCCGCCACCCCCTATCCTTTGTTTATCCCCCTCCCTTATGATTTGACATTTGACACACACACAAATATATATATATATATATATATATATATATATATATATATATATATATATATATATATGAATATAATTTTTTAATAAATATAATTATAAATAAAAAAATTATAAATAATTAATAAACGTTGCAATTAAATTGTCAAACAATAATAATTATTATAGATATTTAATTGTTAAAACTAGAACGATAATAATGATTATAAATATTTAGTCGTTCAATTGAACGGGGTTACCCATTCAGCTATAGTTAAAAAATTTCAAGTTTTAGAAAATAACACCACTACGTGGGTGAGGGAAAGAAACGCGGGAAAAGAAGTGGGGGGAGGGGGTGCCGCACTCTCTCTACTCACGCTATTGGTCAGCTTTTTTTTTTTTTTTTTTTGTTTATCTTTTTTAATATTTATAAAATTATACACCTACTATAAAAATATAAAAAATATATTAAAATTCATGCTTTTTAATTCCCTACAAAATGAGTATAATATATGTATGAAATATATTAAAAAAAAATGAAGGAAAGACTTCCCACCTATTTCTTGGCTTTTAGGTGAGGGAAAGGGGGATATGACCCACCAAAAATGAAGGAAGAGTCCCTCCCACACCCTCCCGGTCTAACATACCCCAAAGTATTTTCATCAAATTTCATGGCTTTCGGTCTTTAGCCGTACCTCAAAATGGGTCACAATGTCACATCTTATTTTGTTTTATAAAGCTTATTTTTTTGATAATTAAGAAAATAATGGTTTTCAGTAAGTTATTTTATAAATTGCACATAACTGTTAGTTATTCAAGTTTCAAATAATTATTTTTTAAATATCAGAATGTTCAGTTAAAATCATAAAAAATAAATATAATTAACAAAATGACTTATTAGTTATAAAGTAATATTTTTATAATATACTTTTTTTTACAAAGAAAATATTTCAAAGGTCTCACATAAAATCCTTAATAAAATTGATACAATTAACATGATTTTTTTTAAGAAATTAAATATTTTCTTTTATCTTTTGTTTCTATCCACGTAAAATAATCACATATTGATACTATTTTTTTTAAATCTTTTTTTTTTTTTTAAATTTTAAGTATAAAATAAAAAAATAAATAAAGATAAGAGATCTTTTCATTCTGTTGCTTTTAAGTAGATCATTTATATCAATTAATATGACAAGAACATACCAACATAATACACGTGTTATCGGCATAACCTAGCATCTATTGTCACAAATTTCACAAAGGCAGCATGCAATGGAAAAGAGGGTACACTACTCATGTGTCCCTTGTGATATGTCTTCATTCTTTAATTTATTTCTTTATATATATATATATATATATATATATATATATATATATATATATATATATATATAAGTATTTTTAATTTTTATAAACGAAACCATTAAAACATGATACTTTAACATGATATCCCATTGAGTCTATTAGCTTGAGCAATGCTTGATCTCATGTGTCTTCTCATCTCCATTGATGCTTGAAGGCTTTCTCTAGCATACCTTAAAGCATCAAGAACATCTTTAACATTGCTAGTAGAAATTGGCATCTCTTGTTTCTCTTCTTTGATCACCGAATCAACCACGACTAATGCCATGGAGTTGTTGAAGCTATCATCACAATCTTCTTCACGTTTTGTTGTCATAAGTGCCTTTTCTTCAACAATAACCAATGCCATTGAGTTATCGACATTATAATACGTGTCTTGATCATGTTCTTCATAATCAATGTTCTTTGTAACTGAAGATTTAGATCTAGTACATAAAGATCGAATATTAGAAGAAACAAAAGATTTTGTGATAAATGGTTACAATACATGATTTACGACACACTATGTCTTGAAACATTATTATTTAAACAGTCACACCCAATATTTTTATTATTAAAGAAGCTTAAGAAGTTTCAAAATGTTTCTATTATCATCTTTTAATTCGGGAAATATATGATTTCACATATTATATTTGAAGACAAAAAATAAAAATAAGTCAAATTTTCATTATTTTTAGGAATTTATATATGATACAATAATAATTATATATGATATAACATTTTTCATATTCGGAATTTTAAGTAACTCCTTTATCTTTTTAATATATAAAATATATGTAATCCATGTTATCTAAAATATTATAAATTATCCTTGTCAAAATTTTCAAGTAATACAATATTTTGTTTGACTTTCAAAAGTCAAGTGCAATTAGTTACGTGACAATTTGCTAACCTAATGAAGTTGATGCATGGGCAAAAATCTATTTTATCTACAAACATCTTATTTTAAACTTATTAAATATATAGTCTATGTTGACAGAAATACATAAAAAAAAAATAATAATAAGATTATACATTATACCATAAAATCTAAAATGACAATAATTAAAATTTTAAATGTCTTGTCAATCAAATTCTAAATCCAAGAAACATACCCATTGTTTTCATCTTTGTTTAAAGCATCTTTGTCACCATCTTTTTGACTGGATTGAATCACGTTTGTATTGGAATCTCCAGAAATAGCCTCGTCTAAAGACCCCTGATTATCTTCATATGAAGGGCAATTACGTCTTTCACCAGTGTCCTTGACGCATTCCGGCATGTTACTAAATTGGGTCTTCTGCAACTCCATCTGATCTTGAGATCTGGAAGACGATGAAACAGATGAAATCTCACTTTTTTCAGAAAAACTTGAAGATTCATCTGCTGAAACATATGATATGTTCAGAGAATTAAGCTTTTTCATCAAAAATTTCAGCCTCTTTTCAGCTTTGTTTCTTGATTTGATCTCCATTTGCAACTGCTTCTCGAGCTCAATCACCTGCAATATTTAGATTTCACAAAACTCAAATCAAATCAAACAATGCACGTAAAGAAATCCAAACTCAAACCCACTATTGAAACACACACACACATACACATTTGAGTGTGAGAAAACAGATTCAAACATACAATGATATCGAAAAAAGCAAACCTTTTTGCCAATTTGTTCAGATTCATCGTTAGCAACCTTGGAAGCTGCTCTTTCAGCAAGCAATCTGCCTCGTAAACACTCCACAGTTCTCAAACCTTCATCTCCTTCCATCATTTTGTCACTGAAATCAAAAACCCACATCACGTTTTAATGATAATCAGAGATGAGAGAGAGGGTAGAGAGAGAAAGAGAAGGACCCACCTCCATTTTGCTGTGAAGGTATCATTAGCCATCATTGATTTTCGCTTCTTGTTTTTCGGCCTTTTTTTTGGGGGATTTTTCTTATTATCTCACAATACAAAATCTACGGATGTCTGCACCCGACACCTAAGAATTTAGAGCTCAAAACAAATCGAAATTCTCTTTGAAGTTGCTGTTGTTTATATATATTTTATTTGAATTTTTTGAACAAGAAACAGAGATGCGAAGAGGGTTTATATAATTTTTATTACAGAGACAAAGGAAAGAGATGGGAGAGGAAAGAAGTCGGTGTGTCTGTGATTCTTTGGCTCATGTTTTAACTGTATCTTCTTCATTGCTGCTTCACTTGTGACTTGTTGCTTTTATTGTGAAGGTCTTGTGTTAATTTTGGACCCTTCCCTTTCACCTCCATATCTTCTCATAAAACCAAACATAAAATAATGATAAGTTATTCACAAAAATTACCCTATATATAGGAAAAGTATATTTTAAGGTAACAATCATTTTGTCATTTTATGATTCTTAACAAAATAACTATGAGGTATGTGAAGAATACTATTTGATAAGACAAAATCCGTCTCATAAGTTTCTATATTTCAAAATTTTAACTGGGAGCCATGTATTAGTATACTATTTGATGTTAATTCACTATTATTTATTGTCTTTGTTTATTAGGATGTTAAGAAAGCATCCACGACAAAGTCAAGTTGTCTGTTGCATGGTGGATTGACAACTCCAATTTTTAGATTGCTTTTTTGAGGGTTCTAATCAAAATAACTATGTAAGTAATGATGTCTTGCTTACTAACATTCGATAATAGTTGCATAAGTTTTCTGAACAAACTTTGTAACAAAACAATTTCAATCATTATTTATACTTGAAATTAATTTTAAAAACATCATTATACTAATGAAAAGTTGACCAAACCATAACAAAATATTAATCACATGCATGTTAAATTAAAAAAAAACATTTCTATCAATACAGATCCTTGATGATTTATTAATTTGTATGTAGTGTAGAACAACAAAGAATCATCATTGCCAGATGAGCCTAGAAGTGCCTTAGAAGTTAGAACTTAGAAGTACACCAACACGATCATTATGGTGGATGATCACCAATTTTACCACTTCAAAAGGCAAGCATAGTGGGTAATGGTTTGGTAACACCAGTTCAATGATAAGCATTTAGTTCATGCTGAATACTTAAACATGGATGAAATTGTGATTTAATTTAAAAAACACAAGACTTGCCCCACATATTTATGATACCATACCATGCCCACCTTCTTTATATCAATCTATTTTAATTTCTTTATCAAGGCTTGCAATCCATGATACGTGGAAAGTGCACCCATGCATTGACATATGATTACAATAGAGAAAAGACCTTTGTTTGTTTTAAGTTACGACCATAAGTTCAAAATTACTAAATCGATTTGGTCATTTTTGTTATGTAGCTTGGCCTTTATTAACCGAGTTTTATTATTAACTTGTATTGGAAAAAAACTACTTTTGACTCACATTTTAAACTAGAGAATGACTCATACACACGCTTTGGCCCAACCTTCACTACTTCACGAGTCCTAAAGATTTTGTATGCTTTATTTGACACATATATTATTTGTAGTATCACGCTATATAATGTATTAAGAAAAATCGTGTTCAAAGACAATACATGGATGCTTATGTTTTTTCACAAGTTTGCATTCAAAACAATATATAGATATGGATTTGTGGTGTGAGTAAACTATAGATACTCACATGGATACTTACGTTTTTTCACAAGTTTTTATTCAAAACAATATATAGATTTGGATATGTGGTATGAGTAAGCTATAGATACTCGCATGTATAGGGATGGCAAAAAAACCCGAACCCGACGGGGAAACCCGAAACCCGATCATTTCGGGTCGGGTAACGGGTCGTTATCGGGTTTTTTATCGGGTTCGGGGCAGGGAGTGGGTTATCCTCGCCCCGCCCCGCCCCGCCCCGATTATATATATATATATATATATATATATATATATATATATATATATATATATAATATGTTCAAAAATTTTTGCTGTTAATTGTACGCGTTCAAATATAAAATACTTATCGTGGACAATTTTTTTAGTTATTAACAATCTGGTGTTAATGATCATTTTTATGTGTTTTGACGTATTAAAAAAAACTTAAATCAAATAATTTTTAATATAACGTCCAGTTTATTTTATTAAAGTGATGCATCATGTTTTTAATTTAAAAGAGTTGCTAGAACATGTATATTTTATAAGACATTGGGGTACCCTAAAAGAGAATAAAGATTTCGTTATCAATTGTTGTAAACCCGATAAGATACCCGAAACCCGACGGGGAAACCCGAAACCCAATGGGGCTCCCCGATAAGATACCCGAAAGTTATCGGGGCGGGTTTGGGAATCCATGCCCCGCCCCGAACCCGCCCCATTGCCATTCCTACGCATGTACAACAATCTATGATTACATGTGGGTTACCGGTTGCCTTAAACCTATAACCTGTAACATCCGTAAAATCAAGTCAATTTAAAATTTTTTAGAAATCCAAAAATACTATTAATTATTACAAAGTGTTTTCAAAATAGTCTAAGCATCAGAGTTCCCAGAAATCATAATCATAAATCGAGGAAGTGTACGGTCACGCCTTCGCCTTCCTGCGGTCATCCGTTGCACCAGAAACAATAATCGATAAACGTAAGCTCGAAGACTTAGTGAGTTACCCCCAAAATACCCATGCACCCAACGATACATATACAATAACAAACATCATACTATAGGTCCAATCATCCATCAGGATGAGATACCCTAGACCCTCAACCATCGGGTTGGAATGCCAACACACAACAAATATATAATAGATACTATGGGTCTAATCATCCATCGGGATGGAATACCCCAGACCCTCAACCATCGGGTTGGAATGCCAACATACTGTGAGTCTAATCAACCATCGGGTTGGAATACCCCAGACCCTCAACCATCGGGTTGGAATGCCAACATACTATAGGTCCAATCAACCATCGGGTTGGAATACCCCAGACCCTCAACCATCGAGTTGGAATGCCAACATACTATGAGTCCAATCAACCATCGGGTTGGAATACCCCATGCCCTCAACCATCATGTTGGAATGCCAACATACTATGAGTCCAATCGTCCTCGAGATGGAATACTCTCGGCCCACAACCATCGGGTTGGAATGCCCCCTCCCTCTAACCAATCAAACACATGCACCTATATCAGATAATCATATAACAGTCTATAAAGACAACATACTAGGGTCCTATCATCCTCGGGATGGAATAACCTCAACTACCAATCAATCATGTGCACATATAACAGGTAATCTCCTACCGACATACAGACAGTTAGACCAACTATAGGTCACTAAGCATAACAACATCCGATCTACCAGGATATCGATCTAACAGATCATGGCAACATATACCATCCTATCTACTAGGATATTGATCTTACAGATCATAACAACATATAACATCCTCTCTACCAGGATATTGATTTAACGGATCATAATAGCATATAACAACCTATCTACCAGGATACTGATTTAACAGATCATAACATCATATAATATCCTATCTACCAGGATACTGATATAATGGATCATAACAATACTCGAGCATATAACATATCAGGATAACAATCCAAAAGGGCCGACCTTGGTGCCTTAGACCCTTGAGTATAGTGAGGAAAACTCACCTTGCAAACCTGATCTGAACTGAAGAATCGAACTCCCGAATCTTTGCCTCACCAAAGATCCCGAACTATCCAAATAATAAATACCAAGTCATTACACAACATAACAATCTTGACTAAGGGGTCCACACAATCCATCATGTCCATTTTCTTTATTGGGCCAAGGCCCAATGCCAATTCCATAACCTTGAAAGTCCTTATGCTGTAACGCCCCAATTCTGGTATGTTATTTAAATAATTATTTTTCAAGTTTTCAGAAGGAACTCGACGATTCAGTAGCCAGACTCGTCGAGTTGAGTCGAGACTTTGAGCACGTGTAAGTTGGCAACTCGACGAGTCCATATTCCGGACTCGGCGAGTCCGCCAGTCAGGATGAAACCCTAATTTCAAGGGTTTGCACCCTATTTAAACAACTTTTGGGGCCTCAAGTCAGCCCCCATCACCCCCTTAGAGCACCATTCTCGAAACCCTAGAACCCTCTTAGCATTTTGTGTGGTTTGGTGTGTTTCTTTGAAGATTTTGAGAAAAGAAGGAAGGTAGATCAAGAGGAGAAGAAGGAGATCCAAGATCTTTGTGGCATTTCAGAGAATAGTGAGGTATAACTCGCCCCTTTTCTGTTTTCATGCTTTAATTCCCTTTGGAAAGCCATTAAAGTTATTCTTGAACCATTTCTTGGCTTGGTAATAGCATAGAGGACTCATTGAGATGAATAGCCTTCAGATCTAGCTAGGTTTGAGTTCCAGAAGCTTAGATCTAGTACCTTTTTGGAGCCTTTTTGCATGAAAGCTCTAGATCTAATCTTATAGTGTGCTTTGGACCCTAAAACCTTCATTTGATGTTATTTACACGCAAAGTTGGAAACTTTACGTGTTAATCAAGCCCCAAGAACCCATATCTATGAATGGAATGAACTGGTTTCAAGCAGAATCGAGTATATAGTGTTTGCATGCATGTGACTCAGCGAGTCGTTCTTCAGACTCGGTGAGTCGAGTCGCGAGTTCCCTGTTTTCCCCGTTCGAGTTATGCCGAGTGGAACCAGTGAGTGAGAGAAGGACTCGGTGAGCTAGAGGGTTAAACTCATTCGTGGAAGAACTCGACGAGTCAATGCCCTGACTTGGCGAGTCCAAGGCAATCTTCATGCCTCAAGAACAGACTCGACGAGTTGTTCATACAACTCGGCGAGTCACAGCTAGTGTATTCATCTGATGAAGGAGAACTCGACGAGTTGTTCATACAACTCGGCGAGTCGGATGCAGATTGTCGGAGTGTTAGTAACAAAGAGGAACTCGCTGAGTTTGTGCCAAAACTCGACGAGTAGTAGCGAGTAGAAGCATAAAGTGAGAGTAAGGACTCGACGAGTTGGTGACCCAACTCGACGAGTCAGGTCAACTGAATGTTGACTTTGATTGATAGATTGACTTTGGCCGAGGGTAAGATAGTCATTTTACCCTCAGTGTTATTATCAGTGTTTGATTGATGGTACTTATGGAAATTGTAGCCGGGGTGAAACCGGAGCAACAACAGACAGATTCCGGAGCAGTTCTTCCAGCAGCTAGGCTACGAGGTGAGTTTCCTTCCAGTAGGAACGGGTCTACGGCCACAATGCCGGCCCGTTTAGCTAGTAGTTGTAATAGCCCGAAAACCAGGTACCCTTCTATTTATCCCTTCATCCTTATTATGTTCTCTTTTAGGGTTGCATGATTAGCGAGTACGCTGGGCCTACAAGGTGTACGCTGCGCGTACTCGTGCGCTTCATTTGGACGCGTTCACCCTCAGGTACGTTGGGGCGTACCCAAGGTTATGCGGGGCGTAACCGGTCCAGACCTAAAAACCCTAATTCTTTTGGAGGGCTATAAAAGGAATGTGTGGCTCGACTTCTCAGCCACCATCCCTCAGAGAGAAACCCTAAAGAGAGTGTGCAACTGTTCTTAGGTCATTTGTGAGTATTCTAAGCTTGGTGGTGCCATTTCAAGGTAGCAAAGGAGAAGAGGAGCTCATTGGGGAAGGCTAGAAGTGGTATTCAAGTGTAGATCTGAGCTTAGAAAAGGTTGAGGCTTCATTTCAAGGTAAAAAGCTCGGATCTTGTCCTATAGTTCTTGTAATATGCTTCATGTACCATTTTCTAGGGTTTTAGTCCCAAAGATGGAGACTTTTGAGCAAATTATCTCCATAAGCTTAGATCCTTCGTATTTCTGGTCTATTTTGAGTTGTAGACTCATAAAAATGCAATCTTGGTCGTGAACATTGCACCATGCATGAGATCTAGGCCCTTGAGTTGGAATAGAGTGATGTTATGAAGTGTTGGAGCCTTTACAGCCATGCCAAGGCTTAAAGGTCTCGACTTTATGGGTATAGACGCATAAACAAAGCCGGATCTAGAAGTTGGAGTAATGGCTTAACCGATTAAGACCAGAAATGAGGAATGCTAAAGTCTGACGGTTACGCTGGGCGTAACTTCCAGTACGCGCAGCATACTGGGTGGAGACCCCGATCCATGGGTTGGCGACGTACGCCTTGCGTACATCAAGCAGTACGCCCCGCGTACTCGTAGGGTTGACTTTTGGTGACTTCTTAGGGTTTTGGTCAACATGAGGACTTTGGGTCAAGGAGGGGTAAAATGGTCTTTTACCCTCTGAGGATTTGTGTTAAGGGGTAAAAGTGTTGTTATGAAAGTATTTGAGTATTAATATGATATTTTTATGATTAGGCGAGGTAGAGTCGTCGTTGGATTTTGGGAGATAGCGAGTACGCGAGATCTTAGACTTTTCACGAGGTGAGTCTTCTCACTATACGTACCTTGAGTGGTATTCTGAATTGACCAGAGGGTCTTATGTGCTATGTATGAGATTATGTGTTATAGTTGAGATTTTATATTATGTGTTATTTGTATGTTGTATGACTATATAGACCAGACCGGAAGGTCCAACGATTCAGACCGGGCCAGAGGGCCCAATGAGCTATGATCGGACCGGAGGGTCCAACGAGCTGCGAGGCTGGAGGGTCCCGTTGAGACATCTTGACCGGAGGGTCGGGTTAGCCTCGAGAGGCATATTTGTGGTATGTGGTATATTGGGGAACTCACTAAGCATTATGCTTACAGTTGTTGTGTTTGATGTCTCAGGTACCAACGAGGACCGTGGAAAAGCGACGGCTTGACTCGTACACACTCACACCGATGGAGTTCACTTTTGAGAGATCTTGGGAATTTGTTTTGGAAAACTGTTAGGGTGCAAAGTCACGCTTGGATGAGGCTTTACCCACTTGTGTGTGTAATGAGTTGCCTTTCCTTTATAAGGAAGTGAGTGGCACTCATTTTATGTAAGGAACACTTATGAGAGCATTAGTTTAGAGAGAGAAATATTGCAAGACCCATTTGTACTCTTTCTATGAAACTAATGAGAGCTTAAAAAGAATTATTTACTTCTTGTGTTCTTGATTTTACATGATGATTCACTAGATCTTTTCTATTCCGCACATGCCATCATAATCAACACCACTACAATTGGTATCTGAGCGGGTGTTCTTGAATCTCATCAAGAATTGATCCTTGATGGCTATTTTGATTTGGTGATTCTTCTTGTTCATTGATCTTCTTGTTTAGAGAGTGTTTTTGTGTTCTAGAAGTTGAATTTTTCTTTGATTTGATCCATAATTCGACTTTCTCTCTCTAGAATACTTGTTTGTATCACTTTATCTCTCTAGAAAACCCATTCAAAATCACTTTCTCTCTCTAGAATTCTTCAAGTTTTTGTGATCATGGTGGGTTTGCCATATGATTCTTGGATTGTGATTGTTAAAGATGTGAAATACAAAGTCAATGAAGATCAATTTTATGGGTTGTTGTTAAGCAAATTGATTTCATGGGGTAATTTGGTTTCTTATGGAGGTTTGAAGGATGATCATGGAAGCTTGGTATTTCAACCAATTTGTAAGATTACATGGTTGAATAAAATTGCCTTGTCCATATTAGTTCGTAGTAGAAATCAAAAAGAAGGAGAAGAAAGAGATTTGTTCAATAAGAAATTCATTTCTCTTGTTGAAAACCCAAGTGATCTTCATGCTCTTATGTTTGTTGAAGATGTTCTTGATGATCATCATGTTCTTGATGTTCAAGAAAAAGGAGTTCAAGTTGATTTTCATGATGAAAAAGTTTTTTGCTCAATTGGAGTTCAAACCAATGATGTTTTGTGTTCTTGTGATTCGTTTGAAGGAATGATTCCTTATCGGAAGCCGTTGATCCAAGAAAATCACAAATATCAAACTCCAAAAGATTTGATTCAAACTCAAAATGTTCATGTTGTTGAAAGTGGGTTTGTTCATGGAGTCAAGTCTTCAAGATGCAAAAAGATGAGAAAGAAAAAGAAGAAGAAGATGAATCGGAAGAACAAGCGGGTTTACTCACAAAAATCGTCATATGTTGTGAAGCCAAAATCCGTGAAGCAAATTTGGGTTCCAAAGCAACAATCTCCAAAAGTTGCATTGAATTTGAAGTCAAAACCCAAAAGTGTTGGTGATTCTTTTGAAGATGTTCTTGGATCGACGAAGAACAAGAAGAACGAGTTGTACATCTCGCATGGTGGGTGGTACAATGTTCGATTTGGAGATTTTCTCATTCCGACAAAAGAACCAAGATCTTCCAAATTTGATTCGTTCGTTGAAAACGGAACTCAATTCGTCAAAAAGGTATCACAAATTCTCAAATGGATTCCAAAACGTCCATGATTTCGATTCGTGCTTTGCGTTTTTCATTTTTGATCGATTTGTTTCATTGGATCTAATACATTTCAACCCCATTGGTGATTCAACAAATTTTTTTAGATCAAACAAAAATCAAACTCTCAATTTTTTTTTACAAATCATGATCTGTTTACTGTTCATTAATCCAATTTGAAGCCCAAAATCATTTTCATTCGTTGTTTATCTGATCCATAATTGGAAGCCCAATTTGGTTACACGAATACTGTTCTTTACTCTAGTCAGTTTCTTTATCAAATCCTTTCGTGTATCACTGTTTCTTTGAAGTTCGATTTCATATCAATGAGTATCAACAAGTTTGAAATCAAAGTCAAATGGCTGATGATTCTAGTTCGGATCTGAAATTAAGTCTCGAACTAGTTGAAGTCAAAATAGATTCAACCGAAATTCTATTATTCACTCGTTTATTGTTCGTCATCAGTTCATCGAAATTATATCATGATTTTCAATTCACTGGAATTTCTAGGCTGAAATTGTAATGTATTGGCATCGATTTTCAACTAGAAAGCAAAACAGGAACCAAACTGTTGCTTTTGATGCTAGAAATCCATTCGATATTATTTGTTGTTAAGACGTCTTCATCTTGTGCATATACGAGTTGTACATTGACATTCCAAGCGATTATTTGTTGATTCATCGTTCTTGAGTTTCGATTTCATTTTGTTGATTCTGAATAAGCGATTGATGTTGATTTTACTGTGTATTGAGAACTGATAATCGAAGTTTTTGGTTATCAATCGAAGATTTTGGGAGTCCGTAGTCAATGTTTGGAAGTTATCGAGTCGATATTTAGGTTTGATGTGCGAAGGATCAATGTGCTAAGAAGTCGATAATTTGGTTTGTGTATTAAACGCGAAGGCAAGATAATTGAAGAATTTGATTTTGAAAATCGTTTGATTGATTTGAAGTCAAGATCGTTTGTTGTTCAGGGTGAATGCGAAATTGTTTTCTTGTAAACGTTCACATCAAACAGGCAAGCAGCTTCAGTTAGAGATTGAAAAGGGTTCTCATTTGATTAAGAATGTTCGCAAATGGTGATATGGTTCGCATCAAAACATGAGTTTGCATTTGGTTGATTGGGGTTAAAAATGCGAAGGTGATTAAGGTTGTAATACTGTTCGCAACTGGGATGTTTATTCGCATTTTGTTTTGGTTTGAAGATGTTCACATTTGTTTAGAAGGATATACGATGCGAAACTTTTATAAGAAAGATGCGAAAATTGTGTGACTAAAACATGCGAAGGAATAAATGGAATATGCGAAGAATTTAACTGTGAAATATTTGTGAATTGGGGAAGACAACATAAATTTTCGAAAATAGTCCCTGGAGTTTCGTATTTTTGGAAATAAATACCCAACTTCGCAAATGGGGTCATAAAATATGAAAAAATGCAGAATTTTCAGTTTTGGTCCCTGCAGTTTGTGCGAATTTACGCTTTATGCCCGGTTTCGCAAATGGGCTAGAGTTTCGCATATTTGACTGTTTTTGGTGCAACGGGTCCCTGCAAGTTTCAGAAAGTGACAATTTCTACCCGGATTTTGAAAAATCTTGCAACTTTCACCCAAAAAGTCAAAAATTTTCATAAATTGAAATTTTTTTGTGACTTTTTCGTGATTGTTTTTCCGTGCAAGATTTTTGGTGATTCATTTTTGGTACACATCAAGGGGGAGTATTGTGAAGATTATTCCTCGGGCGCTTCTCATCCTTAGTGGGTTTTATAATCATTTTTTGATTATAAAAAGGGGGAGAATGATGGGTATTCGAAGCTTCTCGGGTTTGTCGAATATTCATTTGCGGATTTAAAGACCGGTGTTACTTCGAGGGGGAGTTTGGTCTTGATCGCGCTAGCTCGTTGGAGATTAAAGCTGGACATCCAATCCTAACTTTGAGGGGGAGAATGTTAGGGTGCAAAGTCACGCTTGGATGAGGCTTTACCCACTTGTGTGTGTAATGAGTTGCCTTTCCTTTATAAGGAAGTGAGTGGCACTCATTTTATGTAAGGAACACTTATGAGAGCATTAGTTTAGAGAGAGAAATATTGCAAGACCCATTTGTACTCTTTCTATGAAACTAATGAGAGCTTAAAAAGAATTATTTACTTCTTGTGTTCTTGATTTTACATGATGATTCACTAGATCTTTTCTATTCCGCACATGCCATCATAATCAACACCACTACAAAAACACTGTTGTTTCGGATTTGAAATTATGATGTGATATACATTTTGTGGTTTTAAAAATAAAAAAATTTAATTGGGATTTTACGTTGTTACAGTAGTAGTTTCCGGACTTCGATCCGACGCAGTAGTTAGTATGTTTGATGCCTTTGTGGCACAGACATGATTTATGTGTTGGGTGTTCCGGGCTACTGTCCGATGTAGTATGCAGTTATGTGTTCATGCTAGTTGATATGTTTATGCTATGCTATGTTATGTCAGTTTCCGGACTTCGGTCCGATGCAGAGGGCAAGGCCCTGGTTAGTTCCGGACTTCGGTCTGATGCAGGGGATGCGGTCCCAGTCAGTTCCGGACTTCGATCTGATGCAGTTTCCGGACTTCGTTCTGATGCAGAGGGCAAGGCCCTGGATAGTTCCGGACTTCGGTCTGATGCAGTTTCCGGACTTCGGTCCGATGCAGTGTGCAAGGGCCCAGTATGTGTTATATGTTATTGTATGGTATGTGGTAGTTTGGGGGAGCTCACTAAGCTTTGTGCTTACAGTTTTAGTTTTGGTTTCAGGTACTTCTGCAAGTAAAGGGAAGAGCTCGGGATGATGACATTGCACACACCACAACTTCAGTCTTATTCCTGGGCGTTTGTTGATTCATGGTTTGATTTGACACAAATGTTCATGAAATTTTATTATGGGTTGAGATATTTGACACATAGTTTTATGATGTGACGATCAGTATATGATTTTATTATTATTAAAACAAAAAAAATTTGGGTCGTATTTTTGGTTGTTACATATGCCAAGCCCATTATTGGCCCAATTTACCAAATTGGGTCTAACTCCTTAATTGGGCCTAATTCCAAGATCCATTATCAAAACTTGGCCCAAAACATAATATTCATAAAGTCCAGCAAAGGTTTAAATCCAACTAGCCCATAAACAGCCCCAAACCGGAAGCCCAATTGCCAAAGGCCCAAAACATAATGGCTTAAGCACTGAAGCCCAAAATCCAGATCCTACATGCCACTTTGCCAACCTGACAAAATCCTGATAATCCAAAGTATCAAAAGCCCAACTTTCCCTCTTCCTGAAGCGAACCCTTTGTGCTGACAGGATAAACATCCTTCAGCTCCTAAAATATCATACATAATCAATCCACTAACAAACACGAACACTCATGCCTGGCCCAATCAGCCTCGGGCTGGAATACCAGGCATGCCTACGATGGGTCCAGTCATCCCTAGGATGGAATACCCTCGTATCCAACACATGTTTGGCCCAATCAACCCTTAGGTTGGAATACCAAACATATAAGGTCCAATCAATCATAGGGTCCAGTCATCCTCGGTATGGAATACCCTAGATTGGAATAGCTCTATGAACATAACTCAGGTCTACTCATAACTTGAGATCCAAGTATCTATCCTTACGTCTCATCCGCAATCCTCTGATTCGTCACAACCGAGTACAACTCCCATGAATTTCAACAAAACATCCATTCCGAACGCGCTTTAACAAGGGACATAACTAACACAATCTCTATGCCCACAACCTATGACTGGAATACCCTTATATGATCCTCAGCATAGGTCTGGATTGCTTCTGAGCCCATAACATGAGTATGGTATGCCCTCTCCAGCCCTCAGCTCATGACTGGAATGCTCCCGATAACCTATTGACAATGCTGTCGTCATTTCAGATGTCCAACACTCCATCCTGGAGGTACTCACCTCCTCCATTGCCCAAGAAGGCCTAAACAATGTCCTTCACAACACCAAAAAGTGTCACAGTGCTGAAACCTCACCCTACACTATTCACTTGTAGAACAAGTTGCTACCCCATAACACATATATACTCAGAACCTGATCATATAACTAACAAAACCCATACAAAGTCTTCAGCATACTCCATCAACATGTTCAATACTTGGGGACAACCCCACTGATTGCTATAGTATAGCAGCATACTCAATACCTGCACATAGATCTACAAACACATACAGAGTCTTCAACATGACTAGACCACCTCACCATGTCTTCAGTCTATCTAGACCACTCTAAGAACCTTCAGCATGTCTGGACCGCCTCTCTGGGCCTTCAGCTTGTCTGGACCGTTCTACGAACCTTCAGCATGTCTGGACCGCCTCTCTGGGCCTTCAGCATGTATGGACCGTTCTCCGAACCTTCAACATGTCTGGACCGCCTCTCTAGGCCTTCAACCTGTCTGGACCATTCTTCGAACCTTCAACATGTCTGGACTACCTCTCTGGGCCTTCAGCCTGTTTGGACCATTCTCCGAGCCTTCGACCTTACTAGTACGCCCCACCGACCTTCAGTCTATCCGAATCGCTCTAAATTGTTGAGCATCTCCCTGGACAACCCCTCCTGGTGATCTTTCCTATGCAGACTATTCTCACCCACTTGGGGTTTCAAACTCCTGATCCATTCCGTAGACTCTAACCCCGGCCTAACCGTAGGCTTCATGTCGATCATCCACATTCTTGGAAAACCGTGGTCTGATCCCTAACCCGCGTATCTACCACATTTGCTAAATAACCTGCACATCCGTGTTGAATGTACTACCGAGCCCTGGCAGCTAACAAAACCCTCAATCTATCAATCCAAAAATCCTTAGAGTCGAGCACACACTCGACTGAACACCCAAACTGAACTCAATTCATGACTAGAACCCCAACCTGGTTCCCCAAATTTTGCTATCAAGCACCAAGAATGTGTTTCTTATGCTGGGGAGTTTTACCAAACCCCCAACCAACACAACCTTCAAACCAAGCAGCCACTGGGGCCTCTATTCTCCCTGTCGGGTTGTGAAACTTATCCCCGTTTCAAAACCTCTCCCGCTTCTGCATCCTGGGGTAACTCTCCTCCACTTAGATTCGACTAAGCCTTCACAATACATGAAAATTGGAGGATTCCCAATCCTTCTCACTTCCAAATAATCGATCTGATGATAACCAACTCTTTCTAACTAGCTCTCTGTTACTAGCCAATCCCAAATGATCACACACTTCTAAGAACCAGATGAACACTTCCTGAATCCTAGTAAAACCGACAGTCACTAATGTTTTAATGACTCGACACTCAAATCCTGAAGACCAAAAGATAGATGCTCCAACTAATACCTCGACGACGAGCTACTTCCCTTGGTGCTTTCGTCCCTCAATCACGAACGGTTGCTAAAACCACTGAATCCTGATAACGCTGAATAACCCTTCTGTGGAATCCTATCCACGGACCTCCCACATAATACCCCTTTTCCAAAGGTGTTCCAAACAAGTCTCCCGCTCTCGGGCTCTAGAAATCATTATATTTAGGGTTCGTACCCTGACTCACTTACCTGCTCAAACATCCAAAGCTGAATTGCAGTAGCTAAAGCAACCTCTGCCCTAAATCGGGCTACAAACTACTCCCAAGACATAGTCTACAGTCCCAAAAGTGCAATAGGTTGCATATTCAATCCTTACCGCCTGATACAAGTGATCTAAGGCAAATCGGACCTCACAAAATACTTATGCCACATCGACCCACCTACGCTCACTGGCGCTGAAATAATGTCACCAATCCCTGCAACCAACTGACCCCGAGCTGGAATACAAACTGATCCTGGGGTCACAAGCATGCTCACTCCTTCGAGCTCGAAAAACTGAAAGGGCACAATCCTTGCCCTATAAAACGAAAATCCAATCCATCAATTTACCATTCCACTTCCAGCTACAAAACCCTAACTGAATATAATCATCACTCCTTTCTGGAGTCCCCGCGACTCACATTCCAGCCTCAAGCAAAACCCCCGAGCCTCATATCTTGAAACTCATGTGCTAGCCTCTCCCACTCAACCTGCAGAATGCAACGAGTACATAATATCTCCTTGATCTCAAGTAACTGCAGTCCTCTGCTCATCAGGATATGTCCTAGCAACAAGCCCCGATACTAGAAAGCCCGACTAGCTCCTCCCCCTGCCGTCGTTACAACTTCTGCGACAGTCGTCTCAGCAAGGTCTGCATAGCGCTCGTAGAAATACTCAACCATAGAGGTCTTAATAGACCCGAACATCTCCGACAACTGTCCCCGGACAATCTTGATCACCTCCTCCCGAATGATCTCACTGACACGATCCTCTAACAATACTGGCCTCTCCTGGTTGCCAGCTTCCGATCCTAACCCGGATCCGGTCTCAAGATGTCTCGAATAATCCATACAATAACAGGGAACCAACTTCCAACTAAACCCCAGGGGTTGTGACTTCCTTGATACGTGTATCAGTCCTGTGCTTTCAGTAGTACGGGCCCATACTACCTTCCACACCTACCCATATTTGTCTCAAGTATCACCACAACACCCTAAAAATATACATAAACATAGCGAGCGCTCAATCCTCACTCCTAGAGGAATGATAAATATCTCATAACTGACCTACCAGCCTCACACAACTCACACATCCATGAAACTTCCACCAACCCTGCAGCATTAGTGTATGCTAGCCATACATAATGTTGGACCCTATAGACTTTCGAATATCCGATCCTAACCTAAGCCCCCAATTAAACAAGAACAAAACATAAGGCCAAACCAAACATTCTCAGGTTATATGATCTTAATTATATACAACCGTGATGCATACACAAGCAACTACAGTAATGATTTCAATCTCATATAAGGAAAACCCTATGCTAGCAGGCATCATGTAATCAGACAATTCTATCATGCAATTCCTGAAGATCCTTAGCCTAGTACTAGCATATTGTTCTAACATATCATAATATCAAATAACCGTATGGTATTTTGGGGTCTACTTACTAGCTCCGGTTGATCGTACACTTCGTATCCTCTTTTACTTATTTTGAAAACCATTTAAAATCATTTTGAAAATCCTTCCTTCATTTGAGACTGGATTCACACGAGTGTTCCTCTAATTCACTCAAACCAAGGCCCTGATACCAACTTGTAACATCCATAAAAATCAAGCCAATTTAAAACTTTTTAAATATCCAAAATACCATTAATTATTACAAAGTGTTTTCAAAAAAGCTAAGCATCAGAGTTCCCAGAAATCATAATCATAAATCGAGGAAGTGTACGGTCACGTCTTTGCCTTCCCGCGGTCATCCGTTGCACCTGAAACAATAATCGATAAATGTAAGCTCGAAGGTTTAGTGAGTTACCCCCAAAATACCCATACACCCAACGATACACATACAATCACAAACAACATACTATGGGTCCAATCATCCATCGGGATGGGATACCCCAAGCCCTCAACCATTGGGTTGGAATGCCCACACACAACACATATATAAAAAATACTATGGGTGCAATCATCCATCGGGATGGAATACCCCAGGCCCTCAACCATCGGGTTGGAATACCCCAGGCCCTCAACCGTCGGGTTGGAATGCCAACATACTATAGGTACATTCAACCATCGGGTTGGAATACCCCAGACCCTCAACCATCGGGTTGGAATGCCAACATACTATGAGTCCAATCAACCATTGGGTTGGAATACCCCAGGCCCTCAACCATCATGTTGGAATGCCAACATACTATGAGTCCAATCGTCCTCGAGATGGAATACTCTCGGCCCATAACCATCGGATTGGGATCCCCCCTAACCAATTAAACATGTGCACCTATATCAGATAATCATATAACAGTCTATAAAGACAGCATACTAGGGTCTTATCATCCTTGGGATGGAATAACCTCAACTACTAATCAATCATGTGCACATATAACAGGTAATCTCCTACCGACATACAGACAGTTAGACCAACTATAGGTCACTAAGCATAACAACATCCGATCTACCATGATATCGATCTAACAGATCATGGCAACATATACCATCCTATATACTAGGATATTGATCTTACAGATCATAACAACATATAACATCCTCTCTACCAGGATATTGATTTAACGGATCATAATAGCATATAACAACCTATCTACCAGGATACTTATTTAACGGATCATAACATCATATAATATCCTATCTACCAGGATACTGATCTAATGGATCATAAAAATACTCGAGCATATAACATATCAGGATAGCAATCCAAAAGGTCCGACCTTGGTGCCTTAGACCCTTGAGTATAGTGATGAAAACTCACCTCGCAAAGTTGATCCTAACTAAAGAATCGAACTCCTGAATCGTTGCCTCACCAAAGATCCTGAACTATCCAAATAATAAATACCAAGTCATTACACAACATAACAATCTTGACTAAGGGGTCCACACAATCCATCATGTCCATTTTCTTTATTGGGCCAAGGCCCAATGCCAATTCCATAACCTTGAAAGTCCTTATGCCAAACCCATTATTGACCCAATTTACCAAATTGGGTCCAACTCCCTAATTAGGCCTAATTCCAAGATCCATTATCAAAACTTGGCCCAAAACATAATATTCATAAACTCCAGCAAAGGCCTATATCCAACTAGCCCATAAACAGCCCCAAACCCGAAGCCCAATTGCCAAAGGCCCAACAGAGGACATATACGGGGCGTACTCCTATGGTATGCGGGGCGTACTCGTCCAGATGTTGACCACCATTAGGGTGGTTGACCCAGTATGCTGGGCGTACACGGGGTATCGCTAAAACCCTAATAAGTGCTTAATGGCTTAAGCACTGAAGCCCAAACTCCAGATCCATCGACCAAATGTGCCATAGGACTATAAAGTCTCGAACTTTATCACTTTGGACATCCAAAAAGTTCTTAACACATGGTCTTAATCCATTAAGATCTTCCTACTTCATCCACGAGACAAATCTAGCTATTGGGACACCTCCGACCATACAACATATCAAACGGGGGTCGGTCGATACTAGCATGATAACTATTGTTATATGAGAACTCTGCTAGTGGGAGGTATGTATCCCAACTCCCTCCGAAATCCAAAACGCATGCCAGTAGCATATCCTCGAGCCTCTGGATCGTCCGTTTGCTCTGGCCATCTGTGTAGGGGTGGTATGCAGTGTTGAAGTGTAACTGAGTTCCCTACTCCTCGTGGAACTTCCGCCAAAACCTGGATGTAAATTAAACATCGCGGTCCGAGACCACCGATCCTGGCACTCCGTGCCTGACCACTACCTCCTGCATATAGATATCTGCTAATTTCTTAGGAAAATACTCTTGGAGATCGGAATAAAATGGGAACTCTTCTTCAATCTGTCCACGATGACCCATATGACATCCACACCCCTCGCTTTCCTCGGTAACTTCGTGATGAAGTCCATGGTGCTCTCTTCCCAATTCCACATAAGAATGGGTAGTGGTTGAACCTTTCCATGAGGCCGCTGATGCTCGGCCTTGACCTTCCTGCAGGTTAAGCACCGCTCCACAAACTAGGCGATCTCCTGCTTCATGCAGGGCCACTAGTAACTCAGCCTTAGATCTTTGTACATCTTTGTAGCCCCTGAATGTATAGAGAACATGGGCTTGTGTGCCTCCTCTAATATCTTCTATCTCACTCCCCCAGACACCGGTACCTACACCCGACCACACTATGTCAAGAGTCCCTGACCATCCCGTACAAACAAGGGGAACTGACCCCTAATCCACTCTATCTTCTAGTTCTCTTTCTTCAAACCCTCCAATTAAGCCTTCTTAATCATATCTAACAGTGGAGAGACCACCGTCATCCTTAAACAAACGTTACCGATCAGAGAACCCGCGACCTTGCAGCTCAAAGCATCGGCCACCACGTTGGCCTTCCCTAGATAGTATTGTTGGATAAGGTGTCTAAGTCCATAACTATTTCTGGGGTGTACTTGACCCGACCCGGCATGGTCCATTTGGGTTGCATGGCACCATGCAGTTGGATAGACTAAATGAGAGAAATATCACTTGGAGATTATTAATATATTATAAGTTCTAATATATTAATAATATTATTTGATTAGTTTGATCAAAGAATTAATTTGGAATTAATTAAGTGATCAAAGGATAACTAATTAAATATATGGGTTGATTATGTAAATCATTCATATCTTGTATAGTGGGCTAAAAGGCTCCATGGATTATCAAGTTGGGCTTTACCCATAGGATGCTCCATGGATGCTCCATGGGAGTTACAAACCCATGGGTCATGAAAATGAAGAGTCATGACACAACACTATATAAAGGTCCCATTCTCCACAAATTGGTAACACACACAAGACATATAAGAAACTTGAGGGCTAGGCCAATTTCAAGAAGTGTGAATTCTCTCTAAAGTCTTTCCAAGAGCATTTGGTGTTGTGTGAAGCATTTGAGGCATCACACTTGGGGTGCTAGGCTCACAAGGTTTCAAGGAACACAAGCAACTACAAGGTAAGTTATTCTATCTTTTATTCAAGAAAAAATTGTTCCCCATGTATGCTAGATAGGAATATAACCTTGGAATTCAACTTTGCATGATAATTAGACAAACATAGATCCAAGGTTATTAGGGTTGCATGTACACTTAGGAAGTGTTAGAATGCTCAAAACCCATCAGTGGTATCAGAGCCTAGGCTTGTTTGCTTTTTATTTGTGCTTAAAAGTTGAAAGAAAAAGTCGAAATCTTGCTGTTTGACTGATGGACTCGCCGAGTCCATGGGGGGACTCGCCGAGTCCACTTGTATCTTCAACCTACTCGCCGAGTAGGTTCATGCACTCGGCAAGTAGGGTCGACAGAGTGCAGAATTTCGACTTTAGTTGCTGGAAATGGATTGGATACATTACCCTAAACTGTTTTGGTACTTGAAAACTTGTTTTAGATGGTGTAATGTATTTGCTAATTCATTTACAACAACTAGTTATCAAAATTACAAGTTTAATGTGATTTTGATTCTTGAAAGTGTTCATATTCATATTCTTGTTCTTATGATGTTTAGATGATCATAGGAATTATTTGTAACCTATGTGGTAGTTTAATTCTTGATCATAATGTGTTTTAATGGAGTCCATAACTTGTCCTCAAGTTATGGAAAACCAAAAGTCTCTTGGATTAAAAACCATTAAAAGAACAAAAGAGTTAGAAAAAATGAAAAGTCCTTATTTTATTACTCTATTAAACTCATAAGTTACAAGAAATGAAAAGTTTTGAAAGTTTACAAAACTTGCCCTCAAGTTTTGGAACAAGTAAAGTTAAGTTAAACTTTAGTTCCAACCCTTAGAATTTTAAAAGTTAAAATTCAACCCTTATACTTATAGTATGATGATTTAATAATTATATATATGTATAAAAAAAAAGTCGTCTTACCGCTAGTACGCCTCATTCACGAAGCCGGTCTATAAGGTGGGTATAAGGTTGTTGCCTATAAAATGGTGACTTAATGGGTGTCTATTCTCACCCACCGCTTGCTTGACTGGTGGAGGGTCGTTAGCCGAACGGGTAAGACAAGGACTTATAAATTCTCATTCAAAGTATGATGAATATTATAAAGTAACTAAATGTTTTTATTAAATTCCCAATCTTAGTTACTTTAGGAAAAATGTGAATAAGGTGCTAATCCATGAAATTACACTTTACACTTTGATTAAGTCGTTGGTGGAGCGTGTGTGGTTAACCGGCACACTAACTTGGACTTAACAAGGTAGGTAAAGGGTGACTTAGGGTTTATTATAGTATCGATGGAGCGTGTGTGGTTTACCGGCACATCGATTGAGTGATAAACTTTAAGGGTATCAAGTGATTTGCATGGTTACTTCACACCTCGTTTTGTGATCCTCGGCATCCCAGTCACAAAACTTGGAGGGCACACTCGAGATTGAAACATGCCTTTGAAAAGTTCATTGAATCTCAAAGTATCTAGGAATTTCTAAGAACCAATCAAAAACCTAATACTTAAATATTTCGGTTTTCGTGGTGGAAATTGGTGAATCGTCATTCACCTACCTTTCAAATATGGTATAGCTTAGATTACGGCATACCTCTTCTAAGTTATATTATATTGTGATTGGATCCTAGCCTTAATATTACATTTGGGTGTTTTATTAAGGACTCTCTTATATCTAAACTAATCTTGTCATTTTCTTTCAGATGTCTTCAAACAATGCTGCTTCTGGCTCTAATCCTAATAGCTCCTTTACTCTTATGAGCTTGTGTGGGAAAGTCACCTTTGATGGATCCAACTTCAATGAGTGGATCAGAAACATCAGGATGATTACCCGCTACGAGGACAAATAATATGTCCTTGACAAGGAGCTTAAGGAAATTGATGAGACCACTGCAACTCCCCAGGAGATCGCTGACTTTCATACTCATGAAAGAGATGCTACTAAGGTGGCTTGCATTATGTTGGCCACAATGACAGCTGAACTCCAAAAGTCTTATGAAGATTTCTACCCTTATGAAATGCACCAAGATTTGATGGAAAGATACCATCAGAGTGCACGACAAGAGAGGTATGAGATCATCTGCTCCATGATAACAGCCATGATGAAGGACGAGGAATGCGTCACGAGCCACATGCAGAAAATGCAAAGGTATGTGGATCGGTTGTTGAAGCTTAATGTGAACTTCCCTGAGGAGCTTGCAATAGATATCATTTTGCACTCCTTACCATCGTGTTATGATCAATTCCGCATGACATATCACATGAATAAGGAAGAGGTCACACTCAGCAAACTTCAGGGACTTCTCAAGACCGCAGAAACAGGTCTTAAGGGGAAGTCGGTTGCTATCACTCCTACTCCAAACTCAACTCCGATTTTGGCAATTGGGAAGAATCGATGGAGGAAGAGAAAGAGATCCTCGAAGGGTACCAAGGCTCGGACCCTTGATGGCTCTTCTTCAAGTGGAACCAAGAAAGGTTTCGTCACTCCTTCTTCTGACCCAAAAGAGGCTGAATGCTTCTATTGCCATGAAAAGTCTCATTGGAAGCGGAACTGCCCAAAGTACCAGCAGGATGTGAAGGATGGGAAAGTTAAACCCAACCACGCAGGTATTTACACTATCATTTCTAATAACTCACCCCATTCTAAATCTTGGGTCCTTGATACCGGTTGTGGTATTCATATTTGTTGTGACTTGCAGGGACTAAGAAGAAGTGAGAATGTGGAGCAAGGAAGAATAAACTTGATCATGGGGAATAGGAAAGCTTCACCTGTCACCAAGATTGGAGTTTATACTTTATCGCTAAGTAGTGGGTTTAGTTTAGATTTGAATAAATGTTGTTATTCGCCAGGAATGGCAAGAAATATTATTTCCTTTCATGCTTTGTACAAACAAGGGTTTACCTTTTCATTTAATAATGAAGTTGGTTCTATAGATGTTTTCTATAATAATGTCTTTTATTTTAAAGCATTACCTTGTGATGGTGTGTATGAAGCTGTATCTGTTGTAGATAACTTAGGAAATAATGTTTTGTGTATTGATTCTACTAATCATAATAACTTGGATAAAGCATCATTATGGCATTGTCGTCTTGGACATGTAAGCAAGAAACGCATAGGCCAACTCCAAAAGGATGGAGTCTTGGAGTCTTTTGACCTAAAGTCAGATGATAGTTGCGAATCATGCTTACTTGGAAAAATGACAAAGTCACCCTTCACAGGCTCATGTGAGAGGGGTGAAGGTTTGTTGGACCTTGTACACACGGATGTGTGTGGACCATTCAAACATGCCACAAGGGATGCTAATCGTTATTATTTGACTTTCACTGATGATTACAGTAGATATGGATATGTCTACTTAATCAAGCATAAGTCAGAGACTTTCGAGAGGTTTAAGGAATTTAAACAGGAAGTCGAGAATCAATTGGGCAGGAACATTAAGATGCTTCGATCCGATCGAGGAGGTGAATATCTTAGTTCAGAGTTCCTCGATTATCTTAGGGAATGTGGGATTGTCTCACAATTGACACCTCCCAGGACATCACAGTTGAATGGTGTAGCTGAGAGGCATAATCGAACCTTGTTGGATATGGTTCGTTCCATGATGAGTCGAGCTACGCTACCAATCTCATTCTGGGGGTATGCCTTAGAGACTGCCGCCCATATTCTTAATCTTGTCCCTACAAAGAAAGTTGCCAAAACTCCTCACGAGACGTGGACTGGTAAAGTACCTAAACTAGACCACATCAAGATTTGGGGTTGCGAGGCTTTCGTGAGACGCGAGACTCATGATAAGCTCGAACCTCGAAGCGAGAGGTGTATTTTCATCGGCTACCCACAACAATCCTTTGGTTACCTCTTCTACAGACCTAGTGACAATGTGGTCTTTGTAGCAAGAAGAGGAGTCTTTCGAGAGAGAGAATTTATAAGCCAAGGAGACAGTGGGAGGCAAATTGATCTTGAAGAAATTCAAGAATCAAGCGGTGAAGGAACTTCAAACACTAGCCCTCAACTTGAGGAGGAAACTCTTGTTGAGCCAATTGACGAGCCTGTACCTCTGAGGCGTTCCACAAGGGTTAGGAATGCTCCTAAGCATTACTATGGTTTCCATATTACTGCAGAAGGTGATACACTTATCAGTGATGAGACACTGATAGGTCTGGATGAACCTAAAAGTTACGCGGAAGCCATGGCAGGCCCTGAGTCAGCCAAGTGGAAAGAGGCAATGGATAGCGAGATACAATCCATGTATGACAATCAAGTTTGGAACTTGGTTGAGAATGTACCAGGTCGTAAGACTGTAGGGTGCAAATGGGTCTTCAAGAAGAAGACCGACATGGATGGTAAAGTACACACTTATAAGGCTAGACTAGTTGCAAAGGGCTTCTCTCAAATTCCTGGAGTGGACTATGATGAGACCTTTTCTCCAGTAGCCAAGATTAAGTCTATTCGGGTTCTGTTAGCCATAGCTGCATTTCATGACTATGAAATATGGCAAATGGATGTCAAAACCGCTTTCCTTAATGGAAAGTTGGTTGAAGATGTTTACATGAGTCAGCCAGAGGGTTTTGTCAGCAACGAGTACCCTAATAGAGTGTGTAAACTCGAGAAATCCATTTATGGATTGAAACAGGCACCTCGCAGGTGGAATCTTTGCTTTGATGAGAAAGTCAAGGAATTTGGCTTTTCGAGGAGTGAAGATGAATCTTGTGTCTATATCAAGGCTAGTGGGAGCATAGTCAGTTTTTTGGTACTGTATGTGGATGACATACTACTCATAGGAAATGACATCCCAACCCTGCAGGAAGTAAAGTCCTGGCTTGGGAAGTGTTTCGCTATGAAGGACCTTGGTGAAGCTGCCTATATCCTAGGGATAAAGATTTTGAGAGACAGGAGTAAAAGACTAATTGGACTTAGTCAGAGTACATACTTGGATAAGGTGCTGAAGAGATTCTGCATGCAGGATTCCAAGAAAGGAGAGTTACCTATCCAGAGTAACGCCAGATTGAGTAAGACACAAAGCCCTAACACTGAGGCTGAGATAGTAGAAATGAGTCGAATACCTTATGCTTCGGCTGTAGGATCGATCATGTATGCTATGACGTGTACTCGACCTGATGTAGCCTTTGCCCTAAGCATGGTTAGCAGGTATCAGGGGAACCCTGGCAAGGCACACTGGACTGCGGTAAAGAATATTCTCAAGTACCTACAGAGGACTAGGGACTGGGTCCTTACCCTCGGTGGGAGTGATGACTTGAGAGTTGTAGGGTACAGTGATGCTAGCTTCCAGACTGATAGGGATAATTTCCGCTCTCAGTCGGGCTGGGTCTTTACCCTAAACGGAGGAGCAATTTCTTGGAAGAGTTCCAAGCAAGAGACAGTGGCAGATTCTACTTGTGAATCAGAGTATATTGCAGCTAGCGAGGCGGCAAAGGAGGCGATATGGCTGAATAACTTCATTGGAGACCTTGGAGTTGTACCAGCTACTAAAGAGCCAATGGAAATTTTCTGTGATAGTGAAAGTGCTGTTGCCTTAGCCAAGGAACCAATGGATCACGGGAGATCCAGACACATCGACAGAAAATACCATTTTATCAGACATCGAATCGAAGAAGGACTCCTCGTGGCGAAGAGGGTATCATCGGATTAGAACCCAGCAGATCCCCTCACGAAGGGACTGAGTAGGGTTAAGCATCTCCAGCATGCTCGGAGCATAGGACTGAAGGATGATATAAGTTTTAGTAGTTAGATAACTTATGAAATTTGTAAAGTGTAATTGACATTTGATGATGAATAAAAGGTGTTTTATTTATGAGTAAAGTGTTGCTATCTCTTGTCGATCTTTTACTATATTTCTTTTGCATGTTTTGACTTCCAGAATAATTTTGGTTGGTATATCATATTATTCAAACCTCCACAGTCGGTCATATGTCGGAAGTAGGTATGAATCAAGACTGTCATGATTGGTTGCAGAGGTCTAAGGTGTTGGACATGGCTACAACAATCATGAGTGCTCATAAGTTCTGAGCATTGGACTCAACCCACGCTCACTGGAATCACTTCATGGAATTTTATATCGAGTGATCGTGAGACGGTAATATCATATAAGTCTTCAAACCTAGAGATATGATTTGTTACTTACGAGTTGGTTATGCATTGATTGTACGAAAACGCATTGGTAACTCGATGTTATAAAACGTGTTTTTGTGTGTAATTCAATGAGTGGTAGAACAAACATATGAGTCGAAGTTTATCTGTTCCTTCTTGGATTAGAAGCTGATATCTGGGCCCCTCGATGATTTTGTTTTGACCTATGTACCGGGCCCGGACAGAACTAAGTTGATGTGTTCAATAAGTTCTTTGTCAAACAAATCGGAAATCGGGAAACAAACTGCTGGACAATAAGTAAGACATTGTTCCATGTATTTGTCCGGCTGATATCTAGAACAGAGGATTATATGATCTCTTATCTTAAATGGCGTACCATCATCTTCTCAGTTCCGAGAAACCTTGAAAGAGCTACGATTGCCAGTCGGTTCCTGAAGTACTAGAGTTATAGTTATTAGACTTATCCAAGTGGGAGACTGTTGGATAAGGTGTCTAAGTCCATAACTATTTCTGGGGTGTACTTGACCCGACCCGGCATGGTCCATTTGGGTTGCATGGCACCATGCAATTGGATAGACTAAATGAGAGAAATATCACTTGGAGATTATTAATATATTATAAGTTCTAATATATTAATAATATTATTTGATTAGTTTGATCAAAGAATTAATTTGGAATTAATTAAGTGATCAAAGGATAACTAATTAAATATATGGGTTGATTATGTAAATCATTCATATCTTGTATAGTGGGCTAAAAGGCTCCATGGATTATCAAGTTGGGCTTTACCCATAGGATGCTCCATGGATGCTCCATGGGAGTTACAAACCCATGGGTCATGAAAATGAAGAGTCATGACACAACACTATATAAAGGTCCCATTCTCCACAAATTGGTAACACACACAAGACATATAAGAAACTTGAGGGCTAGGCCAATTTCAAGAAGTGTGAATTCTCTCTAAAGTCTTTCCAAGAGCATTTGGTGTTGTGTGAAGCATTTGAGGCATCACACTTGGGGTGCTAGGCTCACAAGGTTTCAAGGAACACAAGCAACTACAAGGTAAGTTATTCTATCTTTTATTCAAGAAAAAATTGTTCCCCATGTATGCTAGATAGGAATATAACCTTGGAATTCAACTTTGCATGATAATTAGACAAACATAGATCCAAGGTTATTAGGGTTGCATGTACACTTAGGAAGTGTTAGAATGCTCAAAACCCATCAAGTATAAGATCTCGCAGCCATAATCTTCCAGTACATCCAACCACCTCCTTTGTCGCATGTTGAGGTTCTGCTGATAAATCAAATACTTCAAACTCTTGTGATCGGTTAAGATAGTGCACCACACTCCATAAAATTAATGCCTCTAGCTTTTGAGAGCAAACACCATAGTTCCCAGTTCCAGGTCATGAGTAGGGTAATTTGCCTCATGAGGCTTCAGCTGCCTCGAGGCGTACACGATCACATGCCCCCTCTGCATCAAGACCTCCCCTAACCCTGAGATCGACGCATCACAATACACTACCAAATCATCCAAACCCTCGGGTAGTACCAAAATAGGGGCCTTACACAACCTCTGTCTCAAGGTCTCGAAAGCCAACTGCTGGTCCGGGCCCCACCAGAAAGTCACATTATTCTTGGTCAAACGGGTCAATGGCAGGGTGATCTTGGAGAAGTTCTAGATGAATCTCCGATAATACCCTGCTAGACCCAAGAAGCTACGAATCTTAGATGCATTCTTCGGTACTTCCCACCGCATCACTTCCTCAACCTTGTCTGGATCAACCGAAATACCCTCTTGGTTGATGATCTGCCCCCAAAACTGCACCTCTCGCAACCAGGAATCACACTTTGAGAACTTGGCATAAAGCCTTTCCGTCCTCAGTGTCTCCAATACCTCCCTTAGATGCTGCTCCTTGGTCTTAGAATAGACCAAGATATCATCAATAAAAATGATCATAGACCGGTCCAACATCAGCCTACATACCTTGCTCATGAGATCAATGAACGCTGCTGGGGCATTTGTGAGCCCAAATGGCATCAACACAAAATCATAGTGACCGTACTGAGTTCTGAAAGTTGTCTTTGGTATATCATTATCTCTAATCCTCATATGATGATACCCCGACCGATGATCAATCTTGGAAAACCAAGATGCACCTTGAAACCGATCGAACAAATCACCGATCCTCGGGAGCAGGTAACGGTTTTTCACCGTTAGCTTGTTCAGCTCCCTATAATCGATACATCCTGTGTGACCCATCCTTCTTCTTCACGAACATGGTTGGTGCTCCCCACGGAGAACTGCTCGGACGAATGAACCCTCGGTCTAACAGCTCCTAAAGCTGCGTAGACAACTCCTACATCTTGGGCGGAGCTAGCCGATACGGTGCCTTAGCTATCAGAATGGCACCCGACGCCAAGTCAATGCGAAAATCTACTTGCCTCTGGAGGCACCCCAAGCAACTCCTCGAGAAATAAATCCCAAAAATCCTGTACAACCGGTACACTATCCAAATCTGTTGGAGTCTCAACCCTCGTATCCGAGATATACGCCAAGAATCACGAATAACCCTGATGGAGAAGTCTCCTAGCCCTCACAACTGAATAGAGGGTTGGCCCCTATGAGGCCCTCTTTCTCTGAATAACCAGTTCTCCCCCACTTAGGGTTCGAACTCTCACCAGCTGGCGCTCACAATCTATCATGGCCCCCAACTAGTCCATCCCGATGATCACCTTCAATCCTTGCAACATAATCGGAATCAAGTCGAGACAAACTCTCCCCAATCACATTCAAGACACAGTCCCGATATACCCCTCGCGGCACTCACAGTACGGTCATCTGCAATCTCAACCTCAAGTAGAGAATCAAAAGTCCCCGAAGCATCCCGGAACTTCTTGCTTAGCGCAAGAGATACAAACGATCGGGTATCCCCGAATCGAAAAGAACATGGGCCGACATACCATTGACCATAAAGGTCTCTATATAAGAGCACATATATACATAAGCGTAACAAATCAATATCGAGCATAAAATAAATTACGTACCAGTCATGACGTTTGGCGCTGCCCGAGCCTCCTCGGTAGTCAACTGAAATGCGCGCCTCTTCACCGTAAGAGCATTCGCCTTGACAGGGCGGCCATCAGTAATCCTCATCATGGCGGGCGCAAGCACCGACACTGCTCCTCATCCTCCCTGCAACCTCGGACAATCGAACTTTTTATGGCCAGTCTGGTTATAGTGGATGCAAATCAAGCTCTTCTTCGGGCAGTCCCTACTCACGTGGCCCGACTGACCACATGTATAACATACCGGGCCTGTCGCCCGACAAACTCCACTGTGCGATTTCCCGCACTTGGAACACTGGCCACGGCCCGGCTGGCCCCTACCCGAAGAATCAGAGGTCTTAGACTTTTTAGCCTGACCCACAACTACTTGAACCTGTTCTGGCTTTCTCTTAGTGCGAAGCTCCAACTCCATCTCCCGCTCTCAGGCCTTCCCCACCATCTCATTCAGGTTCTTGCACCATGTAAAGCTCACAAAATCACGAATATCATCCCTCAGCATGGAATGATACCTCGTCCTCCTCATATTCTCATCCATAACATACTGTGGGATCAATAGTGCTCATTCCCGAAACTTGGCAGTGATCTGCGCCACAGTCTCGGTGGTCTGCTAAAACTCCTGAAACCCCTTCACTAACTATTGTACCTCAATAGATGGTGCAAACTCTAGATCAAAGCGTCTAACAAACTTTGCCCGTGTCATCTCAGCCACACCGGCTGCTCCCATCTGGCTAGTTACCTCCTCCCACCAATCCCTAGCTCGTTCCCTCAACATACACGAGGTAAAACCCACCTTTGTCGCATCAGGGCAAAAACTCGTGCGTTGGGCATTCTCCATGTCTTCCACCCAACATCAACTAGCTATGGGGTCCCTGACCCCGAAGAAGTCAGGCGCTCCGCACGAATTGAACTCCTTAAACGAGGGAGTTCGGTCCCTGAACTGGCCCGCAACAATCTCGGCTCGGAAAGACCTGAGCCACTCCTCCATGATCTCCATCATCCTTTCCTTGACTGTCCTAAAAATCAATGGGGTAGCGTCAAGGATGCCTCTCGTAACCTCGGCTGCGATAAGCTCACGCAACCTCTCATCAACGGGCTCTGTAGCATAGCCCGATCCAGATCCGGATCTTGATCCTGATCCTGATCCCCCTGCTCCATGTCGTGTCACCACCATTCTGATCTGAAATACCATATGACAGAATGATCAATATATACAAAAGGGGATCCTTCCACACCAGTTCTCCTTAGAGCTTCCAGATCTAAAATTGGTTTGGGTACAGGTCTTGTGCTTTCAGTAGTACGGGCCCAATACTACCTTCCACACCTACCTGTACCTTCCCCAAGGCTCTACCTGAAAACTCCAATTTGTCCCAGAACAAAACATAAGTTCTTTCCAAATGGTTCAACATTTGAAGTTCTTTCCTTTGTCTTCATATCCCTCAGGCTACCGCATAAGTCAAATCCTAGGCTATCCTAAGATTTGTTCCATCCATATCAAACCGGAACTCAGATCAATCATAACCGGTTGGCTTATGTATGCAAATTATACACAGAACAAGATTAAATAGACTTTTGAATAACAGACTCTACCCTAGGACCACAACCAGACAAGGAACAGGAAATAAGGCCAAGTCAATCATTCTATGGCTTTAAGATCCTAACTGTATACAATTTTTAAAGCATACACATAGCAAAATCCATTCGACTATCATAATCCAAATATTAGTATAACATGGCTAACATAATGGGGAACTACTTACTTGAGCTCAGCCGATTGCGTGCATTGCACTCTCCCTTTTTCCGTTTAAGAAGTTTTAACTTTGATTTTTGAAAACAATTTTACTATTTCCTTAGTTTGAGTCTTGACACACCCGAGAGTGTGCCCGAATCCCTCAAACCAAGGCTCTGATACCAACTTGTAACAACCCAAAATTTTCCAATTAAAAATTTCATTTCTAATTAACAAAATTGTTTCCAACGATCATAAAATACCAACAACATTTGTTTTCAAAATCCACTATATCAACATTTTATTCAGAATATCAGAGTGCCCCCCAAATAAAATCGCCGAAGAGTGCATGTCGCGCCATCAAGTCGGACCCTTGCCCTTAGGCTTTGAAGTACCTGAAACAACCAACAAACTGTAAGCTAATGCTTAGTGAGTTCCCCAGAGCATACCCCACACAATCCACATAATCACGTAATCCATATTAGCTCTATAAGTTACACATATCACATAATCCATGCATACAAACATATAAGGATGCCATGGAAACCTTCCAAGGTGTTATACCGAGTGCTACTGGAACCCCCACGTGGTCTTGACTACCTGTCATGGGAACCCTTACATGGTCTTTGCTAACTGCCACCGGAACCCCCATGTGGTCTTGACTACCTACCGTGGGAACCTCCACACGGTCTTCACTAACCAAAGAAATAACATGCGAGCTAAACATGAAAATATTCTAGGAAGCCGTGGAAACCCTCCAATGACTTATACCAAATGCCATAGGAACCTCCTCATGGTCTTAATCTACCTCCACGGGAACCCCCCAGGGTCTTCCATACAAATGTCATACCGACATACCACATAATCAACTAACAATCCACATATCATATAATGGGCCGGCCTTGGTGCCTTGGACCCATTGGTATGGTGAGAAAACTCACCTCTCACGAAATGCTGAACTGATAAGATTACTCCCAACTCGCAGGTCCAAGTCAACTGCCTACAACCATCATGAGACTAACTTTGTCAAAATCCTGAAATACCAAAAATACCCTCAAAGTCAAACTTGGTCCACCATGGTCAAAGTTAAGGTCAGCAGTCCATGTTGACCCCAACTCGTCGAGTGCATCTAGTAACTTGTCGAGTTTCTTCAGTGTTCAGAAAACCAGGAAAAACCCTAACCAACTTTTCGAGTTCACTCAGTATCCAGAAGACGGGAAAACCCTTATCCAACTCATCGAGTTGACTAAGCAACTCGTTGAGTTCCTTTAGCCTTTTTCTCATTCAGACGCTTTTAAGCAAAACCAAAGCTCCAAACTGTAGTTGTAGTTACCATGTAAAGTTGTAAACTTTATGTGCATGCAAGGCCTAAAGAGGCTAAAACACCCAAAACAAAGCTTAGGAAGAGGTTTAGGGCATGGAGAAGGACCAAGACTAGATAAAGTCGGCAATTTTATGTCCAGATCTGAGACCATGTCCTAATGGCAAGCTCAAAACCGAGAGTGACTCCATTTTGCACTAGAAATGACCATATTCTTGCATAAGGGAAGATCTAAGAAATGGAAAGCCAAGGTAAAGAGTTTTTACCTGCAAATGGTTGCTAACACAGAGTAACTGTGGGATCTATTGCTTCTCCCTTTGCTCCAACCTCTTCAAGCTCCAAGTTCCTTCACAACCACACCAATCACTCTCCAAGGCTCTCATACACACTAAAGAAGGTGTAAGGCTCGAACTAGGGTTTCTCTGGGCTGTAAAGACAATGGGGGAGGCCACAAACGAACCATAAGTTCTTTATATAAGGTGCAAAATCCGCAAAATTAGGGTTTTCCTTTTCAGCGTCTACTCGTTGAGTAGACCCTTCATCCCGCGTCCATAATGATTCCTACTCGACGAGTTGGAGCTCCTAACTCGTTGAGCCCCAGTCCAAAACCCTAAAATATTAGAGAAATAAATGATACCTAAAACAAGTGTTACAAGATAGCTTTTGATAAATTTATGAAGTTTTTTTTAATTAATAAATATTCTAAATACGCTCTTAATTATTTCTACTTTTAGTTATATATCTAAATGTGTATTTATATTATTTTATATTTGAAATATAGCTTATAAATTACTTTTTACCAAACACTATTAATTTATAAGTTAGTTTATTAACTAACAACTAGTTTTCTATCTAGTCTGTCAAACATGGCTTAAGTCTAAACTAGAAAAATCACAATTTTAAGGCAAAAGCAATTATGTAGGCATAGAAACTAAAAAAATCTAAAATTTACCTTTCAACTATAGCTATAAAAAACCATTTAAATTAAGGTTGTGTATGAAACGGTTTGGTTCAGTTATTGGTCAAAATCGTGTCATAACTATTATAATTGGTTATTGTATTTTGGTAACCATTACTTATGGTTAGTGGTTAGCGGTATTAATCTGTTAATGGTTAATATCGGTTAACCAAATTGATGCAAAATGATATAAAAATTGAAAGTTCATTGATATAGAAAGTGAAAAAATATATAATACATTGATATAAAAAATGAAAGTAAGAAAATATGTTGCTATAAAATGATAATAAAAAAAGTTAGTTGCTATAGATATGATTGCCAACTTTGTAACTGTCAACTATTTAAACAAATATAAAGCATCATTTTAAAACAGTTAAAAAAAACACAAACAACAAGAACAAAAAAACATTTCAAGAAAAACATCATCATTTTAAAACAGTTTAAGAAAACAATTCAAGATAAGGGAGGACGGAATCATCCTCGTGTTTCTGTTGAAGCAGGTGAACCCGCCAAACCCTTTATGAAGACCCTCCCAACCCATATTACTTATTTTCCTTCTTTAATTCAACCCTCCAACAGTTTTTTGGACCCGCTCGACACCCTTCTTTCTCTCCTGGTCTCCTCCCGGTGCTCCCTCTTCTCCTTTCTAGTCAAACCCATTCAACAAAACCGTTACCATTCCGTCCTCCCTAACAAGGGAGAGCCGGCATGATGTGGTACCATTTGTTGAATTGTTTATTGGGTATATGATTCAAGAATCAAAGCTACCCTTTAATTCCTTTATGTAAACATATAATTACAAATTATATAATATATACAAAATATTTTTCAAAGTTCTATATGTTAATTGGTTCGG
Source organism: Lactuca serriola (assembly GCF_051521515.1). Taxonomy (NCBI): domain Eukaryota; kingdom Viridiplantae; phylum Streptophyta; class Magnoliopsida; order Asterales; family Asteraceae; genus Lactuca; species Lactuca serriola. Next base: position 205,646,220 of record NC_136409.1, read on the forward strand.
TTTCACAGAAAAACTAAAACCGAATCATTAAATGAGAATCATAATCATATTCTTTTATATTATAAATTGTCATATGACTTATATCAGTCATAGTTCGGTTTTTGGATTACTACGGTCACCTTTTAACTCCTGATTTTAGAAAAGATTTTAAAATTCGGTGCAATCCGATTCCACATATTCACATACTTGGATGGATAAGCTGGTCGGGTTTTGACAAAATCCAGTCTTTCCCCTGACCATTTCGGATCCAATATGAATCCAATTCGAATAACCCGAATCCTTTTATGAGGTCATTTTCCTGAATATGAACAACATCGCTACATAAAAATTGAAGATAATGATTTTAGGGCTTGAATACAAATAGTTGAATCATATCCATTATTTTTGAATGGAGATTATAATATGATGGTCATTGTCACCGCAAGATCTGCATAATACCCACAAGAAAATTGCGAAAAATACCCAAGACAAAGACGTACAACAGATGATGCACAAGGTATCACAAATCATAGCATACACGTAGAACTGCCGATGTTATAGCCATCGCAATCCCTTTTACATGCCCAAATCACATTGGTCTCCACGGCGATCGACGACCTATTGAGGCAAAACTTACCGCCACATCGACGACGGATTGACGCAAAATCACAGCCATGTCGCGAGAAAGATTTAGGAAAGCTCTATTGCCTCCTGGAGCTGAGGTAACAACCTAACCTAACATCGCTATCTTAACCAAATTCATTTGTTTCTTTTTGTCAATTTGGTTTATTCATCTATATGATTGTGTTATTTGAATGTGGATTCCAGATAAACATTTTCTTTTAGTTCTATATATCTGATCGATACTCAAACTTCATATAGCATCGGGTGATGGTTTGATCTTATGAAACGTAAATTGAACTTGAGGTTGTTGCTTGACTGGTTAATTGCAGAATATCGAGAAGTTAAAGAACCTTGTAAAAGAAGGGAATTACTATGGGGCTCAACAGATGTACAAAACTATTAGTGCAAGGTACGTATGGCTACAATCGACACTCGTATCTGTGAAGGAACATATATATGCACTTCTCAGATCTAGAATGTGTTACAAATCTTGTTAACCTACTTGTGTATTGGCTCCTTATACATGACCTTTTGCTGATTTTAGATATGCTACAGTAGGAAGATTTTCTGAAGCCTTAGACCTTCTTCAGTCAGGTGCATGTCTCCAATTAGAACACGAGCAGGTAACTTTCTACCACTCATTTTATCCATTTATCAGAAAATCTGTCCATGAAAAAAAGGTTAGAAATAAATTCAGATCAAAGTAGCTCACTTATATAGAATTGGATACATGAAACCTGTAGGTAACATGTGGGGGTGAGCTTGCTGTGTTGTTTGTGGAGATGCTAGTCAAAGCTAAAGTTGACTTTGATGATGACTATCTTGGTTAGTTATTTCCTCTTGTTCCAGATGCTCTATAGTTTTTGGGATTTTATAGAAGCCTTCACTACCTTTTATTTTGTGGTTGCTGATTGTTTTTCATGAATCATAGATCGTATCAGAAAAATCTACAAGAAGTTTCCGCGAATTCCTTTGCCTCAAAACTTGGGGTTGGAAGATGATGATGAGATCCATCGATTATCTGAAACCCTTGGAGCTGCAAAAACACGGGTTGAAAGCTGCACATCATTTCTGAAAGCTGCTATTAAGTGAGTGCTTCTGCTTTCTTCTTATTTGCTTCTTTCAGGTGTTGACTGTAATATTAGCATACTGATTCCTACCTTCTAGATTCTACTACATGCTTTGGGTGTTATTATTTTTTTTAAGGGAAGTTGAAATTGAACCTCTGATTCTTTTTCTTGTGTTTGTAGGTGGTCTTCAGACACTGGACCTCGTAAACTTGGATCTGCAGAGTTACATGATATGTTGGCTGAATACATATACTCTGAATCACCAGAAGCTGTATGTTTTTTTTTTAAACTTTAGTCATCAATCATAACACACCTTTTTATAATTTATATACTATTACATTTTATTTACAGGACATGACTAGAGTGTCGTTGCATTTTGCAAGAGGCAGAAATCCAAAAAAGTTTGCTTCAACCCTCGTGAATTTTATGGGCAAGGTTAAGCCTTTTTTTTTTTTTTTTTTTTTTTTTTTTTTTTTTTTTTTTTTTTTTTTAAGAAATGTTATTATAAATAAACAATATCTTAGTTCAGTAGCAGCTAATGTTATTTTATGGTTATTCAGTGTTATCCAGGGGAAGATGATTTGGCAATTGCAAGAGCAGTTTTGATGTAAGTAATCTTCAAGTACATATTAAATAAGGCAAAAACTGAAGAGTTTTTTGATTTTTTTTTGGTGTGTGTGTGTGTGTGTGTAGGTATCTATCTGTTGGTAACCTGAGAGATGCTAATAATATTATGGATGAGGTAAAGAAACTTGCTTGGGCCAAAGAGCTTGAGTTTCCAGAGTCTGAATTAATGCGCTTTATCGACTATCTCTTACAGACGTTAGTTTTTCTTCTTTATTTATTTATATTGATTCTTTTTCTACATGTTTCAGAGAAATTTAATATTATTTCAACTTGTGATTGCAGGTTAATGAGAGATGCATTGCCACTATTCAATATGTTGAGACAAAAATTCAGCTCCAGTATAGAAAGAGATCCTATGTTTATCGAGGTTGATAATCCCTTTTTTTTTTTTTTAAAAATTATTAGCTAATTTATCCATCCCCATAATATTCTCAAAAGTACTTTTTGGTGCACAGTTGCTAGAAGACATTGGGGAAAAGTTCTATGGTGTACGCCGAAAAAATCCCTTACAAGGGATGTTTGGAGAATTATTCAAGGTACATTTTTTTTCTTCTCATTGTAACAATATTTAGTCAATTTTATTTAGTCATTCGTGTCTTCATTGAGTTAAAAGAGGAACAAAACTTAATTTTTCCTTGTTTGCAGATGTGACTTGAGGGAAATATCATGTTCAAACACAACAAAATGTGTCGTAAACTTTCCATATCAGTGTCATGTAAACTTTATTCTATTTGCTTTGCTTCAAATTTGAAATCTATGTAACATAATAGTATAATGGGTTTATGAAATCTATGAAAACCTAAGCTATCTAAAGCTGCTCTTAACAAAGCATTATGGTTGGTCTGGTAGAAGAAGAAGCCTGGATGTAACACAATGTTCATAGTCAACTTTAGAAGCTATATAAAACGGGTACATCTTGTTTAAAACCTAGACTGATTGATAACTTTTGTAGTTCACACAATGATATATTATGACAATGCTTGTATTTTTTACTAATTGCAAAAACATAATTTCTTTTTCAAGCCAAATATTTTTCACTTATTCTTGATTGAACACATGAAGTTCGTGGGAAAAAGTTTACTCAAACGAAATCACTAGTCCACTGAGACTATGCCTCTCATATAGCATGGCATTAGGCCTTGTTACATGAGAAATTTATGTTGTTTGTTGGATTGTTTTAGTATTTGGATATTTGAATATTTGAATATTAAACGGTGATGATTTTAGTATGAAATAATATACTTGGATACAATTGTTTTCATTAATGTTGTGATCTATATTAGCATTAGCATGTTTTAATCCTTGAATATTCTGAATATTGGGATGATCAACATCAAAAAGTCATTTCATTTCATGGATGAATTTCATTAAACGAATCTTGAAAATAGTTCAAATCTCAATGTCCTTTGACATGCAATATATATATATATATATATATATATATATATATATATATATATATATATATATATATATATATATATATATATATATATATATATATATATATATATATATAGGTTACAATTATGTGTTAGTGTATGTCAAATGCTATTTCGAGCAAGGCAGTTATAAATGCTACTATAAGACATAGTATGAAACTTGATGATGAATACATATAGTAGGGAGGGATTCACTCATTTAATTGTTGGAGTGTGATATCGTTTTGGGCACCTTGACGAGTGAATAGATCTAAGCGTGAGGTCAGACTAAAATGATTATGTTGATCTTATTCATCCACATATCAGGAAACCAATATTGATGTTATATGAAAATGATTCGATTCATAAAGATAATGAAGTAATATAAGATGGAAAATCATTTACCATTAAGAAATTAAGAGATGCTTTGTGAGGACAAACATACACATACATTTAAGGGTATTGCCATGTTTTCGGATGCTTAACACCGTCTAAACAATTAATCTCTATTGTCTTTGTACATGCGAGAGTCTTTTCAAATAATGTACAAAAAACAAAGAATCAACTGTATTGCTGTTCGTACGTGAACTATATGGTCATACAATAAAAACCATGAAAAAGAAATAATGTATAAATGTATTATTTTGGTAATTATGAAATAATAGTTGTCTATTACTTATTTTTCAAGTACAAAATAAATAAATAAATTCTTTATTTTTATAAATTAAATAAAAGATTATTTATATAAGTTCATTTAATTAGTTCAAAATTAATTTTGGGCTTTTAAATTAAGAAGTATTGAAATAAAATCCACCATTCTTATATAAAAGATTATTTATATAAGTTTTATATTTATAAATTAAATAAAGCTTCTTTTCCTTTACTTGTTAGTTGTTAGACACAACCCTTCTCTCTCTCTCTCTCTCTCTCTCTCTCTCTCTCTATATATATATATATATATATATATATATATATGTGTGTGTGTGTGTGTGTGTGTGTGTGTGTGTATCTCAAGCAAGGAAAGAAGGAAACCAATGCTGATCTTGTTGGCAGTCTAATAACCGACTGTTTTTGCTCTATGTGGATTAACCATAGATATTACCAATATGTGGTAATTGTTCTCCAACACCGAAGGAACACATCAGTCTTGGGGTAGTATTTTCTAACAATATATGGTTGGTTTTATGTTGATCTATTACGTGTTCTAATTGGATCCATGGTTCTTGGATATTAAAAATGTTAACCTGAAATCTTGCTTCCGTTTCCATGATTATTAAACTGTTTTGTAATCATCAATCCCCAACACCCTCATGTATGCCATGTTATAAACCAGGCCAAAATTTTCGTATATTTGATCATGAAAAACAAATATCAACATAATCCTAATTAGAAAAATTAGATTGATGTAAAGAACATTCTAATGTAATTACAAAAGGCTAAAGATATGTTCTTGGTTTATTAAGGTTGAAAGGCAAGCTTAGTGCAAAATGTTACACAAATGTAAGTTTCTAAACAAATCAAGATGATTTTCGTTCCCAATCATGCTACGTCTCCATCACGAATATATGAGCGGTTGATTGGTGTATCTCCAAGCAGAGCACAATTGCATAGTCTTCAATAGAGTCGGAGTATATCGTCACATCAAAGTCAACTCAAAATGCAATCTGGATGTGGAAGGTCATCGCTGACCTAGGATTTGTTCCGTGCATGTAAAGCCCCATGAAGATATATTATGACAACACCAATGCTATACCGATTCCAAAGGAGTCAAAGGTCAACAAGAGAATCCAATACATCGAGTGGTAGTATCATTACATTTGTGGTGTCATGAAGTCCACATTGGTTATAATTTTGAAAATCATATAAATCATAATGTATCCATTCACCAAGCATATGCCTAATCCCTACCATGACAATGATGTTGCATGCATTGAACATTTTCTTGCTAGTAGTATTCTTTTTTTAATCATTTTAGTAGTTAGATATTGAAACATTAAACAATTTTGTTATTAAGATGAATTAATGTCGCTAGTATGAAATTGCTCATCAATGCGACTATATTCTATATTAGCATGTTTAAATCCATACTAAGTTGGATATTTAAAAATCCATAGTTGATCTTGTTATGGCAATAATTATGAGTGAAGACTATTATAATGGTTGGTTAGTATACATACGAAGTATTGTTGAGAGCTAAATTCACATGTATTCATTACTGATGAATATTAAATTTACCCACCTCAATATGTTACTTCATGGATCGACATCATTAAATGAATCTTAACAAATGAATAGAATTTATATATCCTTCTACTTGAGATATATGTTGATACTTAAGTAGACTTGACAATGTCACAAGCTAGACACAAATATTACTTAACATGAACACAAGAAAAAAATCCAAAACGCTTCAGTATATCAAACACAAATACACCATGAAATTAATCCATGTAACATGTGACATGAAATAAACACAACATATTTTACCGTATTACAAGAAATAATGGATTTACATGACTTTTGAACATGTGTTTATAACTTTATATTAAGTTATTGAACATGAACCAAAAACTAACATGTCAAAAGATATTCATTCATATATTATATGTGTCTTATATGGGTTGTGTGTCACATAAATTTTATCTGTGTCTTATATGTGTTTAATCAAGTAAATTCATGCCTCACACATGTAAGACACGAAACACGAACTTGAAATATGTGTCGACATGAATAAACACGAAACATGAATGTCCAAAACCCATATACAAAAAAAGCATGTCATATTCATATCGTGTAGTGAATTGACGAGTCTAATCCTAAGTATGCGTACTTCAATTTCTTTATGTAGTTAAATGTTGTCCAAACATGACAATTATAAATGCTACCATCATATATAATATGAAACTTATGACTTATGAGGGAAACAAATAGTCACAAAATGGATTTGTTCTTTTAGTTGGGGTACTATATCAATTGGGTCCCTTGGTCTAATAGAGGGATGTAAGTATATGACCATACCTAGGTATTGACATGATGGTCAATAAAGTCTGATATCTTACCCGGATTTTTAGATCAAGAAACAAATATCAAATAAAGGGAAATCAAGATGACAATGAGTTTTACATTAAATAGTTAATAAAATCTTTATGGAGACAAAAACTCATATATGATTAAGATATGATAGAACCAATGACATGTTGTTAGGACTTAACAATGTCCGTATAATTTGATTAATTGTTTTGTTCTTACACAAGTGAGAGTTTATTGGATATAACATGCAAAATAAAGACAATTACTATAATGATAATTTTACATGAGACTATGAGGTCACACTCTAAAACTATAGAAAGATTCGAAAACACATAATATATTTATATGTGATAAATTATTATCTACAAGCTAAAATAAATTAAATAAATAACTGATTATTTATTATATATTATTTCAAAGGAAACTAAAAACAATTTATTTAATAATTAAATAAAAGAGTGTATTTAATAGAAAGCTAATTAATTAATAGTAATTAATTAGATGGACCCAGTTACTCAAATTGGCCGACTTGAAAGGGTTTTAAAAGCCACCTAACATCATATCATACTATATTATAAAACAAACATTTTTCTTTTTACCACATTCATTTGAAACTCCCATGCATTTTTCCTTTCACCACATTCATTTGAAACTCCAATGTCTTTTCAATTTCTTTCTAATAATGATTATAAGTTGGTTAATAAGATTAAATAAATATAAAACCTAAAGTGTAATCATATATAAACTAAATTTCAATATTTAAAGAATATCTTTACTTCTACTTATAAAGAATATCATTTCAAAGCTACAACTTTTGAACAATTTGTATAAAATACTTCAATTATAAATCTAAATATAACATTACAAGGTCAACTTAAATATAAATTTTAGTTTAATTTAAACAACCCAAAGAATATTTTGTAAATAGTTAAAAGTGATAAATTGTAGTGTCTTTCTAATAATGATTATAAGTTGGTTAAATAAATATCAAACCTAAAGTGTAATCATAAATAAACTAAATTTCAATATTAAAATAATATATTTACTTCTACTTATAAAGTTATATCTTTAACTTTTAACATATTATATTTAATTTATTAGATTTAATATGTTTTTGTATGTAAACCATTATCAGTTTAAAGCTACAACTTTTGAATAGTTTGGACAAAATACTTAAATTGTTAATTTAAATATAATATTATAATGTCAACTTAAATATAATATTTTGTGAATAGTTAAAAGTGATAAATTGTAGGGCTTAATGAAAAAACTAAATTATAATCTCAATTTAACTAAAATATTTCCTAAAGATATTTTTATAATCGTTAAAAGTTTTCAAATAAGTAGCTTAAAATAACTTACAATAACAATAGTTAAAAATAACTCTATATAAATACTTATATTGTTACCTTTAAAATCAAAAAATAATGTTTGATGTTCTAAATAATTATAATGATAGAAATTAAAACGTTGAGAAAATAAATTTTAAAAAATTAATTAACAATAACAATAACAACAACTATAAATAACATTAAACCATACATTATATTTAATATTATTCATATGTAACTCGCGTGTAGTAGTCATTCAAACGTTTGAGATTATGCAGTTATAATAGATGTATATATATTATCATATAATTATAAATAATCAATACATTATATCAATTTAGTATACGAATTATTATATGAAATTTAACAACATTATTGCTATATTAAAAAAAAACATATATTTGTAAATACTTCAACTATATAGGTGTTTCTACGCAACGCGTGGGCATTCCCCTAGTTAATCTAATAAATAAAACCAATTTTGCCAAGTGGCATTGTACTAAGCCCTCCCAATCGATTTATCCCGCCTAAAATACTTAAGTGATTTTCCAAAACTATCATTTGTGCCTCTTATTCATTCGTTATTATCGGGAGACAGCCACTCATCAATTTGAAACCCTAATCTAGCTGTTGTCCACTGTGTGTGTGTGTTTCTTGTGTGTTTCTTCGAAGACGATTGTCAAGAATAACGAATTTCTAGAAGTTGTTAATCTCGATTTCAAGTAAGTAATCTTCTTCTTTAGCTTTTTCAACTCATTGTTTTAATTTAGGTTACTTGAAGTAGACCGATTGGGTTTTTTTTGTCTATCTTTCTTTTCGATATCTGTAGTTAAGTAGTTAGTTTTTATTTCAACTGGATTGTTGATATCATAATCATTGTTTAATCCCATGAAATACAAAACATTTTGTTGATAAAGTAACTTACAATTTTTGTAAAACTTTTACACTGAAGCAATTTTCCTCAATCGAGAGTGATGTCATGAGAAATGAGGAGATTTTCTACAAATGTTTAATCCGATGGTCGAGGTAAGGTTTCTCTATGCCTAAATATTAATGACCTTTATGTGTTTGATGATATACCCTTTATGTGTTCGATGATATGTCTCTTACGCATTGTGCGTCGTAAAATGGTGTTTTTCTAGTAGTCATGAGAAATGAGGAGATTTTGGAGACATTCTCAGCCAACTCACCAGCCTGTAAAACCAATCAACTTAAAAAACTAACCAACTCTTTTTAACACAGGAAAGGCTTTCTAATAAACCTAAAAACCAAATGTAACCTTATTATTTTTAAATTGTCACATAACAAATACATAAACACAACATGATAATGATAGGTGAAGGCCAAGGCTAACTGTTTTATGGCAATATTCTGTTGTATTCACAATATAACATATCATCCTCTCGTCTTTATCAGATGTCTGCATTAATAAGATTCACACTACATAAAAAAAAATATGAATTAAAATAGTTAAAAATAAGGTGAGAAAGTAAAGTGGATGATACCTTAATATGTCTATCCATCCCAGTGGCAGCTGCAACAATCCCTGTGCCACCTTTAGGCAACTTCATGAATAGATTTGTAGCATAAGCTTTTAGAACCCTTTGAAACACCTATCACCCAAATCGACCAACCAATCATAAATAATACCATCCTACTTTCACTTTTTTCTATTACACCATTCTACTTTCAACAACTTTTCTTATCAAGCTATTGTGCTTTGAAAAATCTGTTTATATATTTTTTTATCAGGGCATTATACTTTGAAAAATCTACTTAATCAGAGTAGTGAAAATTGCTTTCTATATAAGGGTAGGTTTTTCAAAGTACAATGTTGTTGTAACTTGTATAGGGTCATTGCTTGCAGCTGCCAACTCATGGCACATAACTTTCATGCCTTCAACAGACTACAAATCAACACTCTCTAAGTTTTAATATACATCTAATTATCACAAAAAAAAACTTTCATTATTTGGATGACATTGCTATAATTGGGCAAAATTTTTAAGTACAACCTGTAATAGGAAGAAATGAAAGTTAGAACGTGACAATAAACAAATCAATGAAAGTACATGTTATTTATCACATCCTTGTTTCTTATTTTTCACAATTACACAAACATGATACCTTCAAGTTGCTCTTTCCATGCGATACTCTTCAACTTAGCAGTGTCTACTTGAATGAGAGATCCTATTCTGCTTTCTATCTCTTCAAGGGTCATCTCAGATGGCTGTAGCAAGCAACAAGCAAGCCATGGTATTTACTATTTAATTAAGACAAAGACATGATGGTTGTATACAACTATACATATACATGATATAATTGAAAATTTTATTAATTTAAAGAGGCAACACATACTCCAATAAAATATAAAAAGTAATACCAAATTAAGTAATTAACCACAAAAATTTCACATTTTATGGGATCCCGCACAACCTACATCTTCAAAAGATCATAATGGCGAAAAATAATACCACCAATATCCTATATTTTTCAAACTAGTTAGCATACTAGGACATTATAGCTAGCTTCCTAACACACTAAACATCTCTGTTGTGGTTTTCCCATATGATCTTAATGACAAATTATAGGGATAGGTCAGTTAAACATGAACAGTTCCACTTGAGCAACAAACAATTAATCTAACAACATAATGGAACCTAAAAAGATCAAATTGACGATATAAAATTTAACAGGGAAAAAGCTTATAAGATGGGGTTAGATCAATAGTACTTACTAAGAGAGTTCATTTGTACCTTTAGACCATAACATACACTCAATGAATCACCCTGTATAGATACACAATTCACTTTTGATTTTAAGTTAAATAAAGAAAATACAATCAATTTTGTCTCAATTCTCTAATTTAGTTATGCAGAATTGACAACCATCAAGAATATACTTATAATTTGTAAGGTTCTTCTAAATTCCAAACCAAGACTTTTCACAAACACTTGGAATGCAAAATTCAAAGACTTCATTTGAAGCTAGACCCATTACATTAGAAAGAGACATACACGATTACTGATTTCGTTCCTTTTATGATCAACTTGTAAGTAGTAAACACTCTCGAAGAAGTACAATAGTTTAAAGGATATTTTTTCAACAAAATACAAAAAAGAAACAATTAGAATCGAGGCTTTAGTGTTACCAGACATATGATCTGTTGAAGAATTGTTTTTGAATATTTGTCTCAAATCTCAATGCCTGATCCAATTTGTTACTAGAAAGAGACTTGATTTGTAAACTTTAAACAATTCTCATCTTTTGGAACTAGAACTATCAGACCATAAACCCTAAATTTAAGATACTTGTCGTCCAAAAACATTCAGGAGCACACAAAGATTCAGAAGCATAAGCACAAAATGAAAAGGCTCTTACCATTTAGATATGGAGGAGGGATTGGTGTTGGCAGTGGCCCGTTTGATTCCTCATCATCCTTGTCAAAATCTTAGGAGTAGCACTGGTAGTAGCGCCTCTCTAATATACATATTTTTTATATTTCTCGGATGATTTTGAGGGGTAGCACGAGCTACCCCTGGCTACTAGGTAGCTCCGCCACTGCTGCTATTAATTTGAGAGAAGAAGCAGGAGATAGACAATCCATGTTGAATAACTTACCTGAAGTGGATTTCAAGACTCTTTCCATGCCAAGTTTTGAGATTACGTCTGAATTTTGCTACTGATTAATCAAATTGATCCCTAGGTTTTTTTTCCGCCTGAAGGTGAAGTCTTTTGATACGAAATCGGAACCTACCTCCACCTCCATATTGGTTGAATCTTAGAAGAACCTAAAAACCGATTCACGATCAACTGTGAGAACGTGGGTGAAGGCGGAGGCCCTAGGGCTTCTTGTTGGAGGTGGGTGAAGGCGGAGGCCCTAGGGCTTCTTGTTGGAGGTGGGTGATGGCGGAGGCCTTAGGGATTCTTGTTGCTAATTCAAAGATCAACATCGATGGTAGAAGGTAGAGGCATCAGTAGAGGGAACAAGGTAAAAAGAGAGGAAATCGAACCATTTAGTGTGAGGGTCGATTTGGAAGAAATCTCAAACCCTGAACCTTAAACATGATGTGAAGCGATTGATCCATAATTTTCTTCGTCTACGTCAATTCCTTGGGCTCACATAATCAGACGATGGTGGTAAATGAAGCATTCTTCGAGAAGGAAGGTGCATCGCCACAGTTTGAGGCTAGAAGAGGCAATGAGGATTGGAGGCCGTGGATGTGGATGAGGGGTGGAGACGAGGGAGAAGAAGGTGGGGGTTTAAAAAATTTGGGGATTTCATTTTCCCTCGAAGACGCGCGTTTCTTAAAAAAAATATAAAACGACATTCACAGAGGAAGCACAAGTGCCCTCCGTGTTTTTAATATTTTTACACGAGACACTAATTTAAGGGCACACAATCATGCGTGACCTAAATCCTTAAATTTTTTGAAGAGATGACACTTTCTTAATGTCACTCTCTTTTGCGTAACATAAATCATTGAGTGTCGTGGTTTGCGCGTCGTAAAAGGGTCTTTTTCTTGTAGTGTGTTCATTTATTGAGTTATTTTGTTAGTAGGAGGTCCCATATATGACAGTCAGTAGTTGCCCGATTTGATTTTGGATTCAAAAGGGTATTCTTTTACTTCCACAATTCATACGGATTTCAATTATTTTGCTAATAGCATTGATCATTAAATTCATAGTAAGCATAACATAAAAAATGTTGGTCTAATATTTGATGAGATGAAAAAAAAATCAATCTCTGGTCTCACACTCAAAAGTTACATAGATTAACAAGGCTTGTGTTTTTTTTTCTTCGGAACATGTTAAATGGTTTTCAACATCAGTGTCACTATCTTTACAACTAGATGGGTTTGGAGGTTTTTTTTAGGTTACATAAAAAAATGGGTTTTATGATTTAAGTTGTAGAAATATATATATTTTTGCAGACAAAACATATCTCATTGCCCCCTTTTCTGTAATCTTAATAAGCTTGAGGTACACTCAAAGAGGCGACATGAATTTCATCGATTACACGGTGAACTTTCTTCAACTTATGAAAGTTCTTTTAAAGGAAACTTTACTTACTAATTAGCCTCTCCAAATAGTGAAACTTCTATCCCACCCAATAACGATTCCATCATCTTTCGGCATAGTCCATTTTCTGGATCTGGTATGTATTAGTTTGTCGTTAGTTTCAAGTAAATAGTTAGTATTAGTTTGTTGTTACAAAATTGGTACCCTATAGTATTTAATAGCTTAGTAGCTTATATTTAACAATCCATGGAACAAAATTGTTACAATGATTCAAAATAAGGACCAAAATTGCATAACTATTTTTTAGGACCAAAAGAGTAAATTACACGAATGGTCCCTATGGTTTAGGGTAATTTGCACGTTTGGTCCATAACTTATTTTTTTAACTTGGAAGGTCCCTACTTTTTGTTTTTGTTACATGCTTGGTCCCTACTGTTTGTTTTTGTTACGCGTTTGGTCATTGTCTTACCTAAAAATCTATTATTTAAATAGAAAAAAAATGGCGAGGTAGGTAAGGTAAGGTGAATGGGTGGGGTTGGGGGTGTTTTTATTTAAATAAATTAAAAAATCAATGGAAAGATAGTCTTTTTAGGTAACACAGGGACCAAGCGCGTAACAAAAAAAACAATAGGGACCTTCCGAATTAAAAAAATAAGTTAGGGACCAAGCGTGCAAATTACCCTAAACTATAGGGACCATTCGTGTAATTTACTCGGACCAAAAAAAAAGCCAACCTCTATGACCAAAATTATAATGTACTCTTTCTTTTAATTACAACATTATATTTCAATTATTTTGTTATACAGACAATATACTTGTCCTTCCAATCTTTTTTCCTCACAAGACAAGACCTTGTGGATTGTATAAATGATTACTTTTTCTTTGTTGATCTACTATGCATGCATTACTTAGTCTCTTTGGTAATCTATGTAGGCAGCTTTCTTTTCAATGATAATCTTGATCTTCTCCGTGAGTTCATAATTTTTTTTGGCAGATGCTTCAGCTCCCGCATCTGATCATGCTTTACTTTGTTTCTTTAGTATGCATGTAAATGCGTTATGATGAGTGGAGTCAGAGCACAAAAAGGATAAGATAGTATGGAAAACTTAACTTTCAACAATTTCATATATACTTTTTTCTTTTAAGTTGGTGAAGGGGTTATTATGTATATCACTGCAATTTGACTAAATCACTAAACTAAAACTATTATTGGACCTATATTTACGTTATTAGCAACGACTTATGGCTGAACAATAAATTAAGCCCTTGCGTGACTATACACACTTTCTTGCTATCTGCATTTACCCAGCTGAAAATTCCTTTGATATGATCAATTCTTTCTTAGTTTTAGATGAACTAAAAGATATTAGAATTGAATCCTGCTACTGCTACATGTCAAGTTACTTTAATTCGAATTAACATGATTGAACCTAGATTGGACATCTTTTTTGAACCGGTTTATATGAAATTTGTTGGTGCATTTAATTCATATTAGTTTCCAGTTGTAATGAAATTTTATATACCATTTCAGGACAGTGGTTATTCAGATTCTATTTTGGCAATCACATTGCAACCTTAATGACCATGGATTAAATATCAGGGTATACACATATGTTCTATTTATTTACATGGATTTGGATAGTGTACCCATCAAACCTAAGGGATCTGTTAGAATTGTATGATGAACCACAAAAATTAACCAGCAACACACTTGGAGAATCAAGATTTCCTTATCAAATGCATTGCACAACATAAAGGATATACAAGAAACATACAGTTCGTCTTGTGTATATAATATACAAATATCTTCTTCAATGAATATATTTCAATTTTATGTATTGACCTTTATATTTCAATTTTATGTATTGACCTTTTTGTTTTTGTATATTGACTTTTAGTTGTATTTTACCATGTTATTAAATTGTGATTTGGATATTCGTTTTAGAAACAAATTGATAAATTTTTACAACCACAAATTAATCTTCATTAATTTATATATATATATATATATATATATATATATATATATATATATATATATATATATATATATATATATATATATATATATATATATATGGGAAAAGTGAATATACCCTTAAGGGTATATAAGCTTAGGTACCCAAACTCACTATACTACATCGTTTGTATCATATATAGACATTATAATTGTCCAATGTTCTTATAATTCAACTTCTAACTTGAATTACTTCAAAAATTTTTATAAATTTCATATTTATCTTCTTCTTACATAATTGTCATTTTCAACAATAATATATATAGAATAGTAAGTGTTCGACAAAAAGATGTGATGTAAGAGGAAGATAATAGTGAAAATTTAAAAATATTGAATATAAATAAAGTTAAGGATTGAAGTTTAACAATATTATAATGAATATATCAAACAAAACGACGTATTATTATGAGTTTGGGTACCTAAGTTTATATACCCTTAAGGGTATATTCACTTTTCCATATATATATATATATATATATATATATATATATATATATATATATATATATATATATATATATATTGTTTTCAAAAATTAAACCTGCAAGTAAATATATAATGGGTGTTGTCAATATGGATTGTTATTTAAAACATTAAGGGACATAATGTATATCATGACAATAAAAAAATATTGTCACCAAATAAATCAAATAAGTATTAGTTGAAGCATCAATTTAGATAGGTATTTAAACCTTTAAGGGGCAAATATATTCTATGTTGTGACAATAAATGTCATTCTTTTATTAAATTTTAAGATTGTATTGTTTATTAAATTGATTGTATTTAATATATGATCAATAATATCAAAATATGTAATATATATCTTTTGTCATTCTTTTATTAATTTTTTAGATTTTATTGTTTATTGAATTGATTACATTTAATATATGATCAATACGTTGAATATTTGTTGAATATCAATACATATCTATAATAAATACTGTATTTTTTTTATATATATCTATAATTATAATGTAAATATTATGTTTAACAAATTATAAGACCGAACAAGTTGTTTTATAATGCATTATTTATATTTTCTAATTCAAGTGTTAATTGCTTCATAATTTAGGCTTTTTTTTTTGTTTTTTGTTTTGTTACGTCTTTAATTGTGGGTATCATCTTTAATTTAAAAAATTATGCAATTTAAACAGGCATGTTTAAGCAAAAATAAGGATAAAATTTTATAAATCTTTGATTTTTTATTATCATTTTTAATTATCAATATTATTTGTATTTTTTACTCGTGGTTTCCACGGGTTATAACCTAGTTAAAATATAAAGGGTTAAAAGAATATCAATAAGATCACAAAGTATATATCAATAAAATCACAAAGTATGGTCATCTTTCATCTTTCACTTTGAGCGTTATGTCAGTTTTCACTTTGAGCGTTATATATATATATATATATATATATATATATATATATATATATATATATATATATATATATATATATATATATATATATATATATAATTGATTTTTAAGATTTATAATTAAAGAAATAAATATAATTTCTTAAAAATGATTAATAAACACAAAAAATTAATTAAAATTAAAATACTTCATTACTTAAAATAAAATTACATAAAAAATATACATAAAAAACATCAAGATTAAAAAAAAAAAAACTAGAAAACAACCAATATTAAAAAAAACACAACCTAAATTAAAAAAAAAACAACCTAGAAAACATAATTAAGAATTACATAATATTCAAATTTGAAAAAAAAAAACAAAATATCACTTGGAGTCGTCGTCCTCGTCATCGTCACCAAATCCTCGTCCGAGTCCTCGACGAACATATCTGAATGTTTATCTGATTCGTCAAACAAATCATCGTGTCAATACTCTTTCTGGGGCTGTATGTGAGCCCTATAAACGTTTTCCACCAAATCTGCACGAAGGGTGTGATGAATGTCACAATCATGTACTTCTTTTCTATTTCCTTATACTCTTGCGTACCAACGGTTACTCCTTCGACATTTGGCAAAACTTCGTTTTCGTTGTATCAACATGTCACTTTTCCTTTGTCTTCAAGAATAATATTATGTAATATGATGGATGCGTACATTATGTGTTGCAACCTTTTAACTTTAAATGACCATGCCCCAACTGGTAGTACTTGCCAACGCCTCTTGAGTACACCAAATGCTCGCTCTACGTCCTTCCTAGCTGACTCTTATGCCTATTTAAACTTTTTTCTTTTTCTTCGTTCGGACATATGAACAATTTCACAAAAACAAATAGGCAGGATATATCCCATTAGTAAGATATTACCTACTCTTATATGGTACCTCATTTGCTTGAAAGTGTACATCATACGACTTTCCAAGGTAGATGTCGTTGAATATCAGCGGTTGATCTGAACATTGACGTCGTTGTTTGCACCAGTGTCACCAAAGAATGCATGCCATATCCAAAGATCATGTGATGCGATTGCTTCTAGAACAACCATTGGTTCTCTGTGCTCGCCTCGTATGTACTGACCACGCAATGCGTTGGGGCACAATGCCTAATCCCAGTGCATGCAATCGATACTACCTAGCATTCCTAGGAACCCATGCTTACTTTCACGCACCGTGTAAAATTGGTGGACATCGTTGATGGTTGGTTTGTGCAAATATCGTCTCTCGTAAACCAAAATAATATTTTCGCAAACTTATACACACTTTCTCGTATGGTACGCTCAGACATCCTCAAACACTCATCCTATTTTTCTAAGCCCATGCCTTATGGTAACTGACAAATACGCCACAGTTTTTGACATGACGGAACCACCAAATAATGTCTCTTCTTGAGCTATCAAATCAGAGCACGAAGATGACGACATTGTGCTTTAGTGGGTTTATTGAGAGAGTATGCAGAAAAAAGTGTAAAAAACAAGTTAGGTTGGTTTGGTATTTATAAGGTGATAAAGAAATTTTATAAAAAAAAATTAATGTTATAGTTGTTGAAAAAAATCTATTTTCCTATAATTGACCGTTGGAAAAAGAAAAAGAAAAAAAAAATTAAACCGACCAATCACAACGGGAGAGAAGAGGCAGGGAAGTCTCCCCTCAATCGGAAACCACAACCCTCAAACCACACCCTCAATATTGTGTTTCGGGGTGTAGTTCGTTTCCCCATTCATCTTCCCCGCTCCATACCGTTTGGTCTAAGAAAATAGTAATCACCATGTAAAGGTGAATCTTATCCTTTCCATTACCCTTCAAATCAACGAACTCTCTCTTATAACACATATATGCTAACATTTTAAATTAGCATAAGACGATGACATTATCTGTTATTGTAACACTCTGTTCGGGATCATTCTGTGATTCAGGGCCGTGGGCCGGAAGTAGATTGTGAAAAGGCTTTGGGCCTTAAGTAGGCGATGTTTAGACCTTTTGGAAGGAGGTAATGATGGTTATGAGATCTAAACCTTTGAATTGCGTTTTGGAGTCAAAGTGTAAAATGGGAAAAGCCATAGGTTGGGTTCTTGCATGAAATATGGATTTTTGTTCGAGAATTTTTTAGTCCAATATATTTAGATAATATTATAGAGCTCTTAAATACCTTTCTGTGGATATAAAGATTGTCGAAAACGGAGTTGGAATGAAGAAGTTGTGACCGTTTGAAGTTAGGGCGATTTTGGGTTAGCGTACTCAACGTGTATGTTGGGCGTACTAGGGCATCCCTAGTATGCTAGGCATAAATTGAGTATGTTTGGCATACGTGATCAGCGCCCAAACACTATTTTTGTGGTTTGAGCCCCATTTAAGCTCCTTAACTGCAACATCCCGACTCCCAGGTATAAATTTGAAGTTTTTATATTCATATTTTTAGACCTACTCGATGAGTTGGCTGCCCCAACTCGTCATGTAGAAACTGATCCGGACGCGGAGATTATGAAGCCTACTCGACGAGTTGGAGGACCCAACTCGACGAGTTGAGGTTGTGCATGAAAACCCTAAATTTTAGGGTTTGCATCCTATTTAAAGGACCTTAAGTCCTCTCTCCAGCTCCCCTTACCACCCTATCATCCAGAAGAAAACCCTGAACGAGCTAAACTTCCATTTTGAGTGTATACAAGGCTAAAGAGTGTGTGTGTTTGGTGCATTTCTTGGAGAAACTTGAAGGTTTAGGAGCTTGGAACGAGAAAGAGCTTATAGATTCGACATCTACTCAGTTGTAGCAACCGTTTGAAGGTAAAAAGTCGTTACCTTGATCATTTTCTTGTTAGATCTCTCCATTCAAGATTTAGGGCCTTTTTAGCCCACTTTGGATCTGTGACATCCCCATTTTCATGGCCAGAAAAGACCGATTTTGTTTATGATTTGTTTAAAAATCAGAGTAACATTTTAAATAAAAGTGTTGCGGAATTTGTCCCAAAACAAAATACGATAAAGATTTATCAAAAACATTTCCATAGAAATGTATTTCATTAAAAAGACTCGGGATGTCATGTTCGATACATATCATAAGCATAAACAATACAACATAGGCCTTACTACATTATTCCGTATTTACAGGCCTAAAATCCCTTAATCTCTCATCCCACGACATCACATCTATGCTCATGCACCACTACCTGTAATACAAGAAACTGAGTGGGTCAGGCTTGGGAGCCTAGTGAGCACATATGGTTTTCAACCCACAATAAATAAGTTTATTAACTTTATCAAACCAAACAAACCCGATTACCCGTTCCCGTTATCCTCACTTTACGTCCCTAAAACATCTAACACAAGGGACCTAGTCTAAGGACTTTCATCGGGATGGACACTACTGCTAAGAGGATTCCTCAACAATAAATGTCCTTAAGGCAACCATATGGGGGATGGAGTACACCTGGTGAGCACACAGTTCAAATAAACACCTACAGGTTGCGAGCCTTCTAGTGTTCCACTAGACTGTCTAGAATAGTCCGTGGTCGTCATATATACTTCGCTAGATGACTGGATCATCAATAACATCTATAACGGGGCCTCTCATCATTTTATTTTGTCACACAACAACTATTACATCTACGCATGTTTTACCCAACACATTTTGTAGATATAAAATACATATACAGTTTAAATCATTTAAAACATGTATAAAATTGTTCATCCAGCATAGATAGCAAGTATACAGATAATATGCACACACAACACATAATTTATATAAATACTTCATATCTATGTGTAAGCTGAAAGTAACCATGCACTCACCTGAAAGGTGGTGACTCAGCACTCGGACAGCGCTTCGATACTCTCAAAACAATTTTGCTTCGATAAAACCTAGTATCAATACCACTCGGGTTTAGTCTAACAATAACCGCGACAACTTAATAGTCTGGCTATTATTACTATTATATAAGCGTTAAACGATACTTATATAACTCATAATAATAGCCTAAATAATTATTTTAAGGACCTAATAACATTACTATAAATATTTGAAAGCTATATTAAAAATTGTATAAGCGTAGCTCACTTACAACGGATTTTAAAGAAAACCGGGCTTTTCTCAGAGCAGCGTTTCGAAACCAAAAGACCCTTTTTCTCGGGACTCCGGGAGCCTCGGGGCTTCCTTTGGGTGCTAGGGGTTTTATCTAGGGTTTAGGGGGGGGGGGTTAGGGGAGTTAGAGAGAGAAAGTAGTTTAGAGAGAGAGTGAAAAATGTGCAAGAAAGTCGGCAGCCTTCGCTGCCTTTTATAGGGCGAGCCTTCGGTCTACGCTGGGCGTACCGAAGGTGTACGCTGGGCGTAGAGTGGTTTCGTACGAGACACGCGTCACAAGGCTGTTGGGTCGTCGTGGGCGCTTCTGGACCGAGGAGAACGAGTACACGCAATGCTTCTTCTTCTTACGCGAGGCGTATGCGAGGCCAGTTGTCTCCATCCGAAGCGACTCCGTATTCAGCAAGCGACGACCCTGATTGAGCCACGTCATCACCCTCGCAACAGATTTCACAAATTCACACTCCGACTTCTAAAAGTCATAACTTTCACATACGAGATCTGTTTTCGACGTTCTTTATATCCACGCATAGGAGGGAACGTACTCTACAACTTTCGTTTAGACTCCGTCGGCTAATTTTGAATTTATTTTAAAAGTTATATTTTTAACAGGCCGGGACATGATTGGTCCGTTAAAAATTCATAACTTCTTCATCCGACGTCCGTTGTCGTCTGTCTTTTTATCATTGTTTTACTATGAATGAGATCTTCCATTCTCATTTAGGTTGTGTCGGCTAAAAACCGCTCAATCTAATATTCGAACTTCGGGCTGTACACTGCTAAACCGAAACTTCGAAAAATCATAACTTCTTCATACGAAGTCAGATTTGGGCGTTCTTTTTATTGACGCTCTCGGTTTAACGTATTCTACGACTTTCGTTTAAATCACTAAGGCTAAATATCACTCTATCGTAAATTCACTATTTACGCTTCCCGGTATCGTGCCAGTTCCGTCGCGAAACTTTCCTCATTTCCCAAATCTTATAAGTCCCTTCCACGGTGAGACTTTAAACAAAACCGAATCCCCAACTTCGAAGGTCATCGGTCGTCTTTTCTTGTCAGCATAGCTCTTCTGACGATCCCGAGCTACTAACATCCTTTCCCTAATCACCTTCAATTTCTCAGCAGTCTCATGGACTATCTCAGGGCCCATAAACTGATTCTCTCCGGCTTCAAGCCAACAAGACGGCGTACGACACTTCTGTCCGTACAAAGCTTGGTAGGGCGCCATCTTGATGCTCGAGTGAAAACTATTGTTGTAGGAAAATTCTACCAGCGGTAAGTGCTCATCCCAGCTACCTTGGAACTGAAGGTACATGCTCTTAGCATATCTTCCGGTGTTTGAATCGTTCTTTCACTCTGACCATCAGTCTGTGGATGGTAAGCCGTACTCAAACATAATTTCGTACCCAATTCCTCTTGTAGACTCCTCCAAAACCTCGACGTGAAACGACTATCACGATCTGATACAATCGTAAGAGGAACACCGTGAAGTCTTACTATCTCTCTCACGTAAGCATTTGTGAGCTTATCGATAGACCACTTCTCGTTGGCTGATATGAAGTGTGCACTCTTAGTGAAACGATCTGCGACTACCCAAATCATGTCGTGACCGTTCTTCGTCCTGGGCAGTTTAGTCACAAAATCCATGGTGATGTCTTCCCATTTACCCATGGGTACAGGTAAAGGTTCTAAACTCCCATACGGTTTCTGATGTTGTGCCTTAACTCTTGCACATGTTACACACTCAGCCACATACTTCGCAACATTGAGCTTCATCGTCGGCCACCAGTAGTAGGGTTTTAGGTCCCTATACATTTTAGTGCTGCCGGGATGAATCGTGTACATGGTCTTGTGCGCTTCTTCCAAAAGAAGGTCTCTTATTCCTCTCGTCTTAGGTACCCAAATCCGATCTTGGAATACCTTCAGTCCTCGGCTGTTTGTACCGAACACTAACGTTTTTCCCAAACGTTCTTCTTTTCGTCGTTCTTCTTTGAAGCTACTTCTTGATCTTTCCTGATGCTTTCCACAATCGTCGAGACGACTTCAATTCTTAACGCTCTTGACCTTTTCCTTTCAAGATTGACTTTTCGACTGAGAGCATCAACAACAACATTTGCTTTACCGGGGTGGTAAAGTATCTCATAGTCATAGTCCTCGAGTAGTTCTAGCCAGCGTCGTTGCCTCATGTTCAATTCTTTCTGATTAAAGAGATACTGGAGACTCTTATGATCAGTGAAAAGCTTGCACTTCGTGCCATAGAGGTAATGCCTCCATATCTTTAAGGCAAATACTACCGCTGCCAACTCCAGATCATGAGTGGGGTAGTTCTTTTCGTGCTCTTTCAATTGTCAAGATGCGTATGCTATCACCTTTTCTCTTTGGGTCAGAACACAATCCAAACCGACTCCAGATGCGTCACTATAGACCGCGAAGTCTTCAACTCCATCAGGTAGAGAAAGTATCGGCGCTTCACATAACTTCTTCTTTAGCTTCTCGAATGCCTCATCGTGTTTCTCACTCCACGTATATGTAGCTCCTTTGTGGGTCAACGCTTTCAATGGAGCAGCTATCGAAGAAAAGCCTTGGATAAATCGTCGGTAATATCCGGCTAATCCTAGAAAGCTTCGAACCTCCGTGGGACTCTTTGGACGTTCCCACTTCATTACAGATTCGATTTTTGCTGGGTCAACCATTATTCCCTCCTAGTTAACCACATGACCCAAGAATTGGACTTCTCGGATCCAAAAATCACACTTGGAGAACTTTGCATAAAGCTTCTCCTTCTTCAGCATTTCTAATACTTCCCGTAGATGCTTATCATGCTCCTTTTGGCTTTTCGAGTAGATTAGAATGTCGTCGATGAACACTATCATGGATTTATCGAGGAATGGTTTACAAACCCTATTCATCAAATCCATGAATGCTGCTGGAGCATTGGTTAGTCCAAAAGACATAACCAAGAACTCGTAGTGTCCATATCTTGTTCTGAACGCAATTTTATCAATATCCTGCTCTCTTACCTTTAGCTGATGATATCCTGACCGAAGATCGATCTTTGAGAAGTAGCTCGAACCTTGCAGCTGATCGAATAGGTCGTCAATCCTCGACAATGGATACTTATTCTTCACCGTTGCCTTGTTCAGCTCTCGGTAGTCTATACACATTCTCATGCTTCCATCCTTCTTCTTCACGAATAACACTGGAGCTCCCCAGGGTGATGAACTAGGTCGAATGAAACCGTTGTCCAACAGCTCCCGAAGTTGCGTCATGAGCTCCTTCATCTCCGTCGGTGCTAATCGGTAAAGTGCCTTTGCTATCGGTGTTGTACCTGGTAACAAGTCTATCCGAAACTCCACTTGTCTATCAGGTGGTAATCCGGGAAGATCTTCGGGAAAGACTTCCGGATAATCACATACGACCGGTATATTCTGCACCTCCTTCTTTTCCTTCTTAGCATCAATCACAAATGCCAAATATGATGCACATCCTTTGGATAAACATTTTCTGGCTTTCATCAGGGAGATGATTCCAGAATTCACTCTGCGTTTGTCCTCGTACACCATAAATGACTCCTTTCTAGGGGGATTTACCCTAACTATCTTCTTTCGGCACAATATCTCGGTATCGTTGGCGCTAAGCCAATCCATCCCCAAAATGATGTCAAAACCGTTCAACTCTATGGGCAAAAACTCTTCGTGAAATTCATTTCCATTTAGGTCGATGACTACGTTCTTAATACGATTACTAACAGGTACGAACTTACCACTGACAACTTCTACAATCAGGGCATTATCAAGTTTTTCTTCAGGTAATGCTAGTTTCCCACCAAATTTACATGACACAAAGGAGTAGTTGGCTCCAGAATCAAATAGTATATTGGAAGGCAAGCCATTTACAAGAAAGGTACCTGAAGCGACGTCTGCTGCCTCCTTCGCAGCCTCGAGTGTCATATGGAAGGCTCTCCCCTTCGGCTTTGGTGGAACGTTGGGCCTTCCCGCATCTTTCTTCTTTGGGAAATCCTTGGCGATGTGCCCTTCTTCACGGAACTCGTAGCACACCCTCTTGTTGATGGTGCACTCATTTGCATAGTGCCCCGTTTTCCCACACTTGTATTTGGGTTTAGCAGACCCTTCAAATTTCCTCTTCTCGCCAACCTCAACCTTGCTGGCAGCTCTTCTCTTAATCATATCCTCCACAGACTTGGCAGCCCAAATAGCTGCCTCCAGAGTATGCGCCTGACGCGCTGGCATCGCGTACTCCCATGGGAGTCCCTTTGCGTACTTATCAATTTTCGTCATCTCATTCGGAACAAGACGCAAGGCAAACTCCATCTTTTCCGTGAAGTTGTTCATGTATTCATCGATTGACATACTTCCCTTCTTTAGGGTCAGGAACTGGTTCTCTAGCTCGAGCAAGTTTTGAGCTGAGTAGTACTTTTGTTTGAATTGCACCAGAAAATCCACCCATGTCAGTTGCAGGGGCTCATTGGGCTCAGATTCTTCCCCAAGTATTCCACCAACGTACAGCGCCTCCTCGGAACTGACGCACTGCAAAGGTGGTTTGCAGCTTGCCTCTGCAACCACACGTCATAAAGGCTAACTCCATTTCTGAGATCCAATCCATGACTCCGATCGGATCTTCCTTTCCAGTGAAAGTCGATGGATTGCAAGTCAGAAAATCCTTATACTTGCATCCGTTTATCTCGACTACATCGTCTTGGCCGTTTCTCCTATTAACTTGCGGATCAGCTTGGCCCACTGACCTACTGTAGTTTCCTTCCTCTGATTGTTCGGGAATCGGCTCCTGTTGCACAGCGAGCATGGTGGCTTCATCCCTATTCTCTTGCATCATCCGCCATAGCCCGCATCATGGCTTGTACTCCAGCCATGGTGATTGGCTCAGGTGCAACTTCTACTATGACTGGTATTTGTTGTATTACTGGGGGTTGATCTCGGTTCCCATTTGCATTCACGTTTCCGCTACGGGTCCTTACCATCTGGATCTATACACCGAATAAGGTGAATTTAGATATTTATTTAGGATTGATGTTCAAATCATCCTTATCTCTCCGAAACGTTTATATGCTAGTTCTAATATCGTAGTCGTATGTTTAGAATCCTAAACACATAAGGTTTCCAGATCTGGTCAGCAATAGACCATAGATCCGAACAAATAACAACATTCAGGCACAAAGCATTTAGCACATAAAAGCATTTTAGGCCCAATTCCTAAAATAAGCTAGTTCTCACACCTCACAATCATCGCTTAGCATTCAAAGTTTAAGTCTAGAGATCCTACAAATTCCTAGTTCACTTATACTAATGCTCTGATACCAATTGTGACATCCCCATTTTCACGGTCAGAAAAGACCGATTTTGTTTATGCTTGTTTAAAAATCAGAGTAACATTTCCTAAAAACTTGAATTTTTAATCTAAGCACAAATGTAAACATAACAATGATTTTCCAAAATTATATGTTTTTTTATATACAGTTAACAAAAAATTCAATTTCCAGAAAAAATTCACAGATGACACATGCAACTTGTTTGGAAGATACTTCTAACAACTACAAACACTAGTTCACAAGAATTCATACCAATATATATCATATTCTTCATCTTTTTCAAAATTTCAAACATATATGAACATACATGAAATTTTTTCGAAATTCAACTAAAAGATGGAGTTTTGAAGCACATACCTTGTTGAAAATGTGTTTCTAGTGAAGAAGAACCAAGAACTTGAAGCAAAAACCCAAAATAGGTCAAAATTTCGAAACCCTAGTTTTTGTGGGTTTTGTAATCGGCCCTAAATAAGTGATTAGAGTGTGTAAATCTTGCAATGTGATGTTTCTTACTTGATTTCTTGAAGATTGCAACAAAAATTACGAATTTTGGTTGAGTTTTGGCCAAGAAATGGAAGAAAATGGGCAAAAACTAGTGAGTATTCGGCTATGGCAGTTTAGAGAAGAAGGTGACCAACAAATATGCAGAAAACAGAATAAAATGGGTGAAAAAACGTGTCGACGTCTTAGACGCGTCCAAGGACGTCTCTCTCAAACTGGGGCATTTTTATAATTTCGCAAAGGGTTTTTAACGGGGGGGGGGGGGGGGGGGGGGGGGGGGGAATTGAGAGCCCGACAGCGTTTTTTTTAATAACAAAAGTTAAATACCCCCTCCCCAACTTTAAATCACACAAAACGAAAAATAAAAGTAAAAACACACCAAACCGCGGGTTGCCTCCCGAAAAGCGCTAAATTTTACGTCTTCAGCCGGACGGTTTACCTCGACTAATTTGCATCTGAATATTGAGGTACCTCGAGCATTGTTTTCTCAACGAGTGTCGTTTCACCATCTACCATTTGAATGTATGGTTTGAGTCTTTGTCCGTTTACCTTGAATGGTTCACCGCCTTTCGTGTCCTTGATTTCAATGGCACTGTGATCCGCCACATTTGTCACCACAAATGGTCCACTCCATTTACTCCGAAGCTTTCCGGGGAAGAGTTTGAGACGAGAGTTAAATAGCTACACAAATTTTCCTTCAAAGAATTGTTTCCGGACAATGTGTCGATCGTGAAATGCTTTCGTCTTTTCTTTATAGATTTTTGAGCTTTCGTAAGCTTCCTTTCGAATTTCTTCCAATTCAACAAGCTGGAGTTTTCTTTCCGTACCTACATCACTCAATTCAAAATTAGCATTTTTTATGGCCCACATGGCACGGTGTTCCAACTCTACCGGGAGATGGCATGGTTTCCCATAAACAAGCCGATACGGGGACATTCCAATGGGCGTCTTATAGGCTGTTCGATATCCCCATAATGCATCATCTAATCTTAGGGACCCATCTTTTCAGTCGGGACGAACAATCTTTTCCAAGATGCGTTTTATTTCTCTATTTGCACCTCTACTTGTCCACTTGTTTGTGGGTGATATGGAGTAGCAATCCTATGAGTGACACCATAATGTTTTAACAACTTTGCAAAATGCCAATTTTTAAAATGGGAACCCCCGTCACTAATAATCGTTCGAGGGATTCCATGCCTAGAAAAGATGTTCTTTTTGACAAATTTACAAACAACACTATGGTCATTCGTACGTGTAGCCTCGGCTTCGACCCATTTTGATACATAATCAACGGCTACAAGAATGTATAGATTGCCAAAAGAAGTGGGAAACGGGCCCATAAAGTCAATGCCCCATACATCAAAAATTTCAACTACTAAAATTGGGGTCATTGGCATCATGTCCAGTCGTGAGATCCCCCCAACTTGTTGGCAACGAATACAAGCTTTAACGAATGTATGTGCATCTTTAAAAATAGAAGGCCAAAAAAAACGCTTTGTAGAACTCGGTGCCCTGTCCTTTTAGCACTAAAATGTCCTCCACATGCATATGAATGGCAGTGTCGAAGAATGTCTTCTTGCTCCGTATGTGGTACACATCTCCTAATCACTTGATCCGCTCCAATTTTGAAAAGATCTGGGTCCTCCCATATGTAGTATTTTGTTTGAGAGTGGAAGAACCTCCTTTGTTGAGCATTCCAATACGATGGAGTTTCCCCTGTCACAAAGTAATTCACTAAATTAGCAAACCAATGTATAGTTTTGACAGCAAGAATATGCTCATCCGGAAAGTTTTCTTGAATAACTTCCGTTGAGTTATCATTATTAGTTATTCTAGAGAAATGATCTGCCACAACATTTTCGGAACCCTTTTTGTCCCGAATTTCAAGATCAAACTCTTGAAGAAGAAGGATCCATCTTATAAGATGTGGTTTGGCATCCTTTTTTTCTAAGAGGTGGCGAATGGCACTATGGTCGGTAAAAATTACAACTTTAGATCCCCATATGTAATTCAATTGTGCATCCGAAAAAGTTTTACTCACATAACAAATTGCAACGGGTTTTTTATTCACCCGTTATCCCAAAACTGCCCCTACCGTGTAATCACTCGCATCACACATAATTTCAAAAGGTAAAGTCCAATCGGGTGATTGCAAGATAGGGGCTTCAACAAGTTTGTTCTTTAATGTGGTAAAAGATTCAAGACATGCTTTATCAAAGGAAAATTGTGCGTCTTTTAAAAGTAAATTACAAAGAGGTTTTGAGATTGCACTAAAATCCTTGATAAATCTTCGATAAAAGCCGGCATGTCCAAGAAAAGAATGAACGCCTTTTACCGAAGTTGGTGGGGGAAGAGTAGAAATAATTTGTACTTTGGCCCGATCGACTTCAAAACCACGCTCGAAGACAACATAGCCAAGTACAATTCCCTCTTTTACCATGAAATGACTCTTCTCCCAACTTAAAACCAAATTAGACTCAATACAATGTTTCAAAACTTTTTCTAATTGGTCTAAGCATGTCTCAAAAGATGATCCAAAAATAGAAAAATCATCCATGAAAATTTCTAATGCATCCCCCACCATGTCTGAAAAAATAGCCATCATACATCTCTGGAATGTGGCGGGGGCATTACGCAAGCCGAATGACATCCTTCGGAAAGCAAAGGTGCCATAGGGACACGTGAATGTGGTTTTGGATTGATCCTCGGGGTGGATGGTAATTTGATTATACCCCGAGTATCCATCCAAAAAACAATAAAACTTTTTACCGGACAATTTCTCAATTATTTGATCAATAAAAGGGAGAGGAAAATGGTCCTTTGATGTTGCAACATTGAGTTTGCGATAGTCGATGCAAACTTTCCATCCGGTGACCGGTCTTTTTGAGATCTTCTCTCCATCCTCTGTATCTACTACTGTAATGCCCGACTTTTTTGGCACTGTCTGTGTCGGGCTCACCCAATCACTATAAGATATTGGGTAGATAATACCCGCATCAAGCCATTTCAGCACCTCCTTTTTAACAACTTCTCGCAGATTTGGGTTGAGCCTTCATTGTGCATCTCGGGATGGCTTTGCTCCAGCTTCAGTGATGATTCGATGCATACATGTGGCTGGACTACTTCCCCTCAAGTCTGCTATGGTCCATCCAATTGCTCCCTTGTACTTGGAAAGCACCTTCAGTAATGCTTCCTCCTGTGGACCTGTCAAATCAGAAGATATGATAATTGGTAAGTTCTCATTAGATCCTAAAAAAGAGTATTTAAGATGTGAAGGAAGAGTTTTAAGTTCAAGAGTGGGTGGCTCCTCCAAAGATGGCTTAAGTGGGTCCGAAAAACTTGTTGGCAATTTTTCAACTTGATAACTCCATGGTGGCCTCTCTTGCTCAATAGCATTTTCAAATGCCTCCTCAACCATCTTGATGTCATCCAACTCTAAAACTTCGTCCCTGTCATTAGAAAGAAAAAACTCCAACGGATCGGGGTGTAAGATTTTAGGAGTAAATTGATGCACTAAGTCATCAACCACATCCACACGATAACATTCATAATCTGATGGTGAGTTAGGAAACGTATTAAAAATATTAATTCTGAGTTTCCTATTTCCAAAAGAGATATCCATGGCACCCGTTCTACAATTAATTTGTGCATTTATTGTTGCAAAAAATGGACGACCTAAAATAATAGAAGGTTGACTTTCTTTATAAGTGCTCTCGGTGTCAAGCACAAGAAAATCAACTGAGTAATAGAAATCTTCCACCTTAATGATGACATCTGATAATATACCCCGGGGAATTTTGGTTAACTTATCAACCAATCACAAAATAATATCAGTTTGTTCCAAAGTGCCTAAGTCATGTTGATCAAAAAGATTTCCCGGGATTATGTTAACACTAGCTCCAAGATCAAGGAGCACCTTTTTGATATTAATATTACCTAAGGTAACAGAAATTAAAGGTGCTCCGGGATCCTTAAGCTTGGGTGGAAGTTTATTTGATATTATGGAACTTGCATGCTCGGTTAAGTCAATCTTTTTAGGGAGGTGTGCTTGGAGTTTGTGTTTTTGAACACACAAATCCTTCAAAAATTTAGCATAAGAAGGTACCTCCTTAATAAGTTTGACTAACGGGGTATTTATTTTAACTTGACTAAATAGATCCCACATGTCTTCCATTTTCGGCCCTCGCTTCCCAAAAGGGAAGGATGTCGGTTTCTCTAAGGCCGAAGGGTATGGTGCGGTATTAACCTCCACACCATGCTCCCCAACTTTAGAGTCATTTTTTACCCTTAGCTTCTTTTTGTTTTTCAGATTTAGAATCTTTCTCAAACTCTTATTTTTCGTCAAAGATGACTTCAGTGTCACTGTCATTATCTAAGGTAGGAGCACTTACCTTGTTGTCAACCTTTTTCCCACTACGCAAGGTGATTACCTCGTTCACTTGATGCTCTTTTCCGGGTCTTTGGGTGTGAGATGGGTTGACTGTTGTGGTGCTTGGAAACTTGCCATCTTCTCTTTCCCCAATTTGCTCCGCCAGTTGAGCAATCTGCTTCTCGATAGCAGCTATGGACTTGGAGTTAGTGTCGGTTTTCTGATATGTTTGGGTTATGAACTCCATGATTTTGTCCAACTTGTTGCCATCGGTTTCCTCCTTCTTTGATGTTCCACCTTGATTAAAGTTGGATTGCTGGAACTGTTTTGGCTGATTCTGGTTTTGGTAATTCCCTTGACGGTTGTTGTTGTTGAAATTCCCATTGTTGTTGTAGTTCCGATTGAATGATCGGGGATTATTTTGGAATTGACCATAGTCGTGCATCTGATTAATTTCCTCTTGACTTCTCATGCACTCATCTGCAATGTGTCCTGAATCTCCACAGCTTACACATATCTTTTGTCCCTGCGAAAAAAACACACCTTTCTCTTTGCCTAAACTAGAGAGTAGTAAGTCAAATTTTTTATTTAAAGAATTAATATCAGATTTTTCTTCATTTTTCCAGTTTTTGTCTAGTCCAACTGAAGCAGCCGATGAAACTGGGTTTTCCCGTTTCTTAGCTGAGTAATTGGTTTTTGAACCATGACTCAACTGCTCCAAGAATCGCCAAGCGTCTTCACTATCTTGCATCTAATAGTGCCGCTAGACGAGGCATTAATCATGGTTTGATTGGCAGTGTCGACTCCATCATAAAAGAAATGTACAAGTTGTCAACGGGGAAATTCATGATGGGGACATGAACGCAACAATTCCTTGAGGCGTTCAAATGCATCATGAAATTCTTCATTGGGTTTTTGTGCAAAATCTTGTATAGCTTTTCTTATTTCCGTTGTTTTACTAGCAGGGTAAAACTCTTGCAAAAAATTTAGTTTTTAATTGCTCCCAAGTAGTAATACTATGGGGGGCAAGAGAAGTGAACCAATACTTAGCCTTTTCTTTTAAAGTGAACGGAAATAAGTGAAGTCTAAATGAATCTCTATTAGTTCCTCGCAGAGTATTCGTGTTAGCAATTGCAAGGAACTCATAGAGGTGATTGTATGGATCATTAGTTTTATGGCCTCTAAAGACGGGTAAGACACTAATTAGTTGTGGTCTTACTTCCACATGATGCTCATTTCCTTCCGCGAAGAGTATCGGTGAAGCATCATCATACTCTCCCGGCTGAAAATGAGACGCCACAGATTGTCTATTAGGCTACAGAAAATAAAGATGAGGGAATTGGTTACCTTCGTTGTAGTATCCTCCATTTGCATTTTTGAATCCACCATTCAGATTCCTTCGATATTGATTCCCAAAGCCTTGATTTCCGAATCCATCGTTGTAGTAATTGTTGCCACCATTGCGGAAATTATGGTTGTTCCAATTATTGTTGTAGTTCCCGTTTCCACCCCGATTGCCTTGATTCCGCCTGTTACCACCATTGTGGTTCTGATTCCAAGCAAGTCCATTTTCACTTCCATCATCAAAGTCCCAGTCATCCTCGTTACCACCATTACCGAATTGAGGACCAACATTTCTAGGATTTTGGTTCTGATTTCTAACATTACCACCGTTGTGGTTTCCTACATTGTCTCCCATATTTTGTGCCCAATTTCCTCCATTCCCACCATTTTGGCCACGATTGTTTCTATTTGGTTATGGTTGCACTGGTTGGATGATTGGTGCACCGGCATTGTTGTTATTCCCATTATTCCCATTGTTGTCTGGGAATTAAGGAGCTAGTGGTGGAGGATTGTTGGCTGCATCCTCATGCCCCTCGACCACATCTTCCACGACAACGTTATCTACACTCATAGTGTTGATGTTCCTTCTGGCGACCCGATTTGAGCGAGCTGCTCGTTCGATTTCCGGATCAAATGCAAGCGGTGAAGAGCGTCCGCTATGTCTTGTATGCATGCACCGGTGTGCCTGCACCACACAAATAAAACAAAACGTGAACTGAAAACGAGAATTGAAAATGAAAGTAAAAGACTATAAGTACTTAAACACAATAGCTCAAGCGCACAATCTCCCCGGCAGCGGCGCCAAATTTTGATCGAGGTCGTTGTCTCAATCAAAAATAAACCAACTAACCTAAGTAGATAGGGTGAGTCGGGTCGCATCAACAAGGAGTTCGTGGTTAAACTTTGTGTCAAAGCAGTCAATAAAAAGAAAAGTATTACTA
Organism: Lactuca serriola; assembly: GCF_051521515.1. Lineage (NCBI taxonomy): Eukaryota > Viridiplantae > Streptophyta > Magnoliopsida > Asterales > Asteraceae > Lactuca > Lactuca serriola. The sequence goes on from NC_136409.1 coordinate 205,679,328, forward strand.
TCAATTGTCACGAAAAAAGATTAAAACAAAATTCAAACAAAAGCTTGGAAATTTATTAATTAAAAATAAAAATCTCAATGAGAAAACTAGAGTATTCCCGGTTCAGTTATGGACAATTTAGATTCACACACTTTCTTCCCTAGAATCCTAATTCAATTACATAGATGCAATTGGGGTTTATTAACTTGTAACACATAGTTTTGGGTACACTAGATGTTAATTCAACTAGTTGTCCTACTCATTTATGTCTAAATGAATTAGGTACAATTAGTGAACTAGCAATAAAATGTCTTACAACTACCTATTACCGCATTAACATTCAATATCATAACTTGGAATAATATATGTTGATTCAGTCACTTGTCTTTATTTCTAAACTAATTGAACTTGGAACAAATGATGAATTGACAATAGACTATCTTAATTATGACATCAAACAATGCATACAACCCAATTTCACTTATCATTACCAAAGATCATCATATGAAGCATAAAACAACAATTGAAATTAACTAGAATCAAGTAATAATCAAGTGTGTTAATCAAAAAGTCCTAAACATCCCCGGAAGTAACCCTAACAGTTTAGCCTTCCATTGAATTCTTAAAACAAATAACTTGATTAAAATGAATAAAATACATAATAAAATTCATAAACAAACATAGAATCATCAAACAAATATAGCCTAATGATTATCAAAGTATAGAACAAATAAACCTTGGGGAAGAAGAAATAATTCTGGAAAATAAAGAATTGATGAAGATTAACCAATGAAATGATCTTCACTTATAGCTTGATGATGAATTGAATCGAATCTTGCCTTGAATCCGGATTAAAATGGAATGAACTTGTGTTTCCAAATGTTTCCAAGGGTTTTAGAAGCCTCAAGAACACAGGAAAAACTCTGAAAATCGCAGGTGGTAACCCTAAAACGAATGCACAAGTCCCTATTTATAGTGTGAGACAAAAAATAATGAAACTGGGCGATGTGGGACGTTGGACGTCCTAGGAGACGTCTTAGACGTCGTGTATAACGCCCAAGCCTTCTTTGTACATCCTAACATGCCTTCTGCCATCCTTGAAATACACTAAAAAATGGCCAAAAACGTCAGACGTCTTAGGAGACATTTTCTAGGATGCCCTTCCTTGATTTCCAAACTTTCCAAATGTGACAACCTGAAATTTCCATTCTAATCAAACCATTTCAATCCAATAGAAGTAGAGCAGTTACAGTGAAAATTTAGACTTATGGTATAAGTTTGGCAGTTTTCAGGGTTTTATACCAAAGGAGGTATTAGGAGAGTGGATGCACTAGGATTTTGTGCAACACTGTAATTCCATTACTCTAGGTCATTAGAATCCATTCCGAGAATAGAAATATTTTCTGCCAAAAATCTCAGGACTATAAATAGAATTCTGAACCAAATTGGTTCATTAGTTGAATTCCAATTAGAGAAAAGCCAATTTCTCTCTCACGGATCTTCGGGTTTTCATCCCAGATTGTGAGTCTACTTTCCTAGATGTGTTTTAATACTTGTTATATGCTAAATAACATTGTTTACATGTCTAAAATGCAAGATCCGGGAGTTTACTGCCCAAGAACGTTCTTGGGGAGTAAACTCCAAAATCAAGCCTAAAGGCCATCTAGTCCCATTTCCGTGTTAGGCAACTAGTTAAGGACTTTATGTATGAGCAATAGAGGCTAGAAATCAATCAAAACCATTTAGTTTTAGGAGTTTACGGCCAAGGAACATCTCTTGGGCCATAAACTCCAAGTGAAGGCACAAATGAGTGCCTAATGTTCCCTTAGCCTTAAAACAAAAACCTAGAAGCCTTAAACTCATGCTTTATACCAACAAAACCATTAGAAATCATAGCTAGAAGGGAGTTTACGGCCAAGAAGCTCCCTAGGCCGTAAACTCCAAGTTTTAGGTTCCAAAATGCCTTCAAACTTTCCCTAAGGCTTAGACTTTATTTTGTCATGTACTCCTAAATGATTAGAACCTAGAAAACTCATGGAAACTCAAGTGTGGAAGGGTTTACGGCCAAGAGTATTTCTTGGGCCGTAAACTCCTTTAAAGGGGTCAAAGGACACCCTAAATCTTTCCTTAGGCCAAGAGACTATTTGGGCAAGTACCTAGATGAGTTTTGGACTAGTTAAAATTCTAAGAACCCCATTTGTGAGGGAGTTTACGGCCCAAAAGGTTCCAAGGCCGTAAACTCCATAAAATGGTACCATTTATTGCCATAAACCCTCCTAAAGCCAAGTACTAAAGCATAGACTTGTTCCTAGAAATGTTAGAGACTTGAAAGCACCATAAGAACCCTCCAAGGGAATAGGGTCTTTGGGCCGTAAACTCCCCAAAGGAGTCAATATGGTGCCCAAACACTTGTATAGGCCTTGAAACAATTCAAAGTACCATTCCAAGCCTTGGTTGAGAGTTTACGGCCAGGAGCTTACTCCCCTGGGCCGTAAACTCCAATGAATGTGGTCATTTGACCTTAAAATTTCATTAGGGGCATTGCACTCCTTTGTTGCAGCCCATTAGCCTCCTAGCACTTGACCAAAAGTGTTGTCCTCGCGTTAAATGTTTATACTTGTATAATTAGTGATTAAATCTCTAATTATTTATATACATATGTCTTCATATGTAATTAGGATCATTGTGTGTGTCTAAGTCTTCACTTGACACAAAGCACTTGTCCGATCCTTCCGTACGATAACAGCCCGTTCAATTCCAGTCACTTACTGCAGGTGAGTTCATACCCCTTAACTAATGTTTTAAACTATTTTAAATGTTTTATGGGGGGGGGGGGATACAAGTAGAATCATGCTAGTATTATATCAATCACATGCGATTAATAAGTAGAATTACGCTAGTTATTACATCAATCACATGTGATTAATATACAACATTCAAAAGATTTGACTACTCATTAGCCGTTTTACCAAACAGTTTCCTTCAAATGATTTTTATAAACATTTTATATGTTTTAAACTCCTTATTACACTGTACCTCTTACTCTGTATATCATATTTCAAACTTATTTACAACTGTGTTTCAAACAAATGTTCTTTATACTTAAATTGTTTTATCAAACTTATGCTTTCAAATTGTTTTATAGATTGACATCAAGTCGATCTTTTCTTAAAATAATATTTATATTTCAAATGTCTTACAAAACTTATTTATGCTTTTATAATATAAATTGTATGCCTCTATATGTATAGTTATATAAGAAATGTTTAAAAGACTTAGGAAGGCTATCCACCCTATTTCCTTTTCGCACCTTGAGATGTGGTCTGGTGGGATATTGGGTATTCGTCCGAAAGTCGTTTAAATATTAGTTATATATCATATGTACATATATAGTCATAAAAGGTCCTTCCAGTTCATCCCATGCCCTTGGTTAGCAAGGGTATACATCCATGTCCATACGTACCACTTAGATTACTAGTAAGCTACCATATGGGTAGTTCAGGAAGATACTAGAACCATTACTAGAACGCGATATCATACAATGAGTCAGTTCATTCATGAGTCAATACTTTCTAGAACATTACTGTACATTAAATATACAACTATACTAGGACGAGAACATATACAACTATACTAGAACGCTTACATTACTATACTTGCTAGGTAGAGAGCACGTACATTACAGCTAGAACAGTTCGTTATATTACATATACGAGAATACGTTAATTATTGTGATCCACTGTATCGGAGCATGCCTTAAATGTCATGCCCCGATTTGTAGCCAGAATTCTCTTGGAGGGAGAGCGTTGAGTTTGCATATAGATCTATGCTGGATTGACAATCCTACACCTTGCTGCTAGCTACAGCCGGACCTGCAGGTCTGCGGGTGCCAAACGTCATTCCGTTATTACGACCATTCGTATGTCGTTGTTACAGTCGATAGTATGGTGCAATTTATCACAGACTGCCTTAGCCTAAAATCCGGTTTAAGGTAGTTAGTACGGTAGTAGTCCTTTTAGAGCTACGTTTTAGTACTACGTTAATTTTTCCATTACATATTTTTAGTGATAACCTCACTTAAACATAAATGTACAAACTATATTTTTGGATAATGATAGTTATACTTTGGAAAATACATACTCTTACAAGAGACACACACAGAACAATTAGGTCTTGGTAGAAGACACCTTCACATACTAGAAGGAATCATAGGGATTCTAGGGTTTTTCAAACACTTACAATTCATGTACACTTACAAATTCTTACAATACTTACACTTACAAATTCTTACATATTTACACTTACAAATTCTTACAATACATAGACTTACAAATTCTTACATACAAATTTAGACACTAAATACTTATGATCTCACCAGCTTCAAAGCTGATACTCGCTTTCAAAATTACTTGTATCCTCAGGTCATTATAGACAGGTACCGATGCAAGGAGAAAGGAAGATGGAGCTTGTTCAAGACTTATCTTCCATTTTGATTTATGCTTTAGTGTTTATCAAAATTTGACAGAATACAATTGTATAATAATTATTTTATTAATGCAATGGATGATGTTGTTGCTTGTTTATTACTTTACATTGTTGTTGATATTATACATGACGTCCTCCGCCCCAGAACGTTTCCGCCGTTCTTGGTTTTGGGGTGTGACACCGAAACACACCGTTTCAACACGGGACGTCCCTAAAACGCCAAAACGTCCTAGGGGACGTCTTAGACACCGTGTAAGGCCCTGATGGCGATCTCCCTTCTTTTCTGATCTGAAATAACGACCAGACGCTGACCGTTTGACCTGGACGTCCTAGGGGACATCTTAGACGCCTGGAGGCATCCTTCATCTTTCGTGCAAGTTTTGTTGGTCAAAACGACATAAATAGCAGAAACATAAAACACGAAAGTTGTAGTAAATCATGTCTAGTTTCTAGAACTTATTTACTCATGTCAATCGGATCTCCAGAACTTGAGATATTACCAAAACATTGAAGCATGGTCAGTTTTCCCAGCAACGTTTCTTCATTCCTTTAGCAATTCGTTTTACTTGCAGGTTCCGCCCACTTTTAGTACAATATATTGACCGGCATATGAAGTTAAACAACTCATCAAAGTAGTGTCATTCTTAGACAATTATACATCAATTCAACAGATTTATGACAATTTATTACATTCATAAAATGGACTTATCATTATATTTTTAACAGGCCGGGACATGATTGGTCCGTTAAAAATTCATAACTTCTTCATCTGACGTCCGTTTTCGTTTGTCTTTTTATCGTTATGCTACTATTAACGAGATATTCAATTCTCGTTTAGGTTGTGTCGGCTAAAAACCGCTTGATCTAATATTCGAACTTCGGGTTGTATACTGCTAAGCTGAAACTTCGAAAAATCATAACTTCTTCATACGAAGTCAGATTTGGGCGTTCTTTTTATGGACACTCTCAGTTTAACGTATTCTACGACTTTCATTTAGATTTTTAAGGCTAAATCTCGCTCTATCGTAAATTCACTATTTACGCTTCCCGGTATCGTGTCGGTTCCGTCGCGAAACTTCGACGGGTCATAACTTCTTCGTTATAACTCGGATTTCGACATTCTTTATATCCCCGGAATCCTTGTTTCGACCACTAAAACTTTATGTAAAGAGATCGGGCTTATCTCACACTTTAATTTTGACGCTTATTTTTATCCTTTATTAATTATATCTTTATAATTAAGTAATAGCACACAAATACACATAATTCACATAGAATTCAAATATTTCATCTTTATTACTTCAAAAAGAGTTACAATACTTGACATAGACTATTACATTGTCTAAAAATGCTTAGCCCCGAAACCCGGGCGTTACAGGATCTGGTTTTGGAAGTTGAGCATGATTTGAAGTTGTAACTTCAAGTCTGGACTCCTCTAGGCCCCCATAGTTGGTGAGATGCCTCGATGAGTTGATTCTGAGTGAACTCAATGAGTTGGTGAGATGCCTCGATGAGTTGATTAGTGTTTTCCTGGTCCTCTAGACACTGAAGAACTCAACGAGTTACTCAGGTAACTCGGTGAGTTGACTCGAGTTTTCGGTTTTTGAGTTCTGAAGGAACTCGACGAGTTGGGTCAACAAGGACTGTTGACCTTGACTGTTGACTTTGACTTTGACCAAGGATTGGCCAAGTTTGACTTCTGAGGGTATTTTGGTAATTTGGGATTCTAATGGAATCAATCATATGGGGTTTACAGGCAGTGAGTTTGGAGCTGAGAGTTGAGGTTTGATCTTCTTGATTCAGCACTACTTGTGAGGTGAGTTTTCCTTACTATACTTAGGGGTCGAAGGCACCAAGGCTGGCCCATTGGATTTGATATCCTAGTAGTTGATGGTATGCTGAGTATGAGTTAGTTATGCATGCTAGTTTGCTATGCCAGTCTGGTAGATCTGTAGGACTAGCTGTGATACTGTCTGATTACCTGTATGCACATTTTGCTGTTACATGTCGACATGTTGTATGGGTAGGGTTGAGATCGTACTGCTCCGTGCGGTGACCAACAAACCCTGGAGTATGCCAGATATGAGTTGAGGGTCGGGAGAGCATGCCGGAATCATACCGAGGACTCCCAAGCATTCCATATGCGAGCTCAGGGCCAGGGGAGCGTGCCTGAATCGCACTGAGGGTTGATCAGTTATATTCCAGTCTTAGGACTGAAGGGGCAATCTAGTCATAAGCTGTGGGCTCGAGAGCAAGCCAGACTTATGTTGTGGGCTCGGGAGCAAGCCAGATGTGAGTTGTAGGCCTGAAAGGCAAGCCAGACTCATAATGTGGGCTCAGGGGTAATCCAGTCTGTAGAGCTGTGGACCCATTACATGCTGTTATTATGTGTGCTATTTGTTATGTATCAATATTTTGGGGGAACTCACTAAGCTTCGGGCTTATAGTTTTGGATTTTGTTTCGGGTACTTCGGATGATCGCGGGAAGGCGAAGGCTTGATCATGCACCTCATTACATTTTATGATTTTGATTTCTGGGATACTCTGATATGAAACTATTTTGAAAACATTTTGTAATAAGTAATGGTTTTTGGATGCTTTAAAAAGTTTTAAATTTTTATGAAATTTATGGTTGTTACATTAACTCCCCTATATCCATTCCATTCTCAGCCTCCACCTCTCCAACACCCTATCTTGTAACCCTAACCCTAGATTGAGCCTTGTGATAAAAAAAGGTATTTTTGAGTGCTTTGGAGTGTTCTTGGTGGACGTTGGAGAAGAAGGAACTCATTGAAGAAGTGTTGGTTGCATTAGAGCTTGTAGATCCAGACTTTGTTCAACTTGATCTTTCTTCTAGATGTATAAAGTTTGAATCTTGATGATGAAATTGTTAGACCTAGCTAGTTTTGGGTGTTATGAGCTTTTGGTCACTGTAAGTGCATAAAGTTTAGATCTTGAAGGTTTGTGACCTTGTTATGGATAGAGTTGGAAACTTTATCCATCTAAACATCATTTTGATTAAGATATGAAGGCTGGAGACTTGTACTTAATGGATTAAGTTGAAAACGATGCCCTTTTGGGTCCCTTTGAGACTTAAAGACTTGATATTGTTTGTTAGGACCATTATGGAGCTATTATGATCCATAAAAATGTGATCTTAGCCCTTCTATCCCTTCCATACAAGAGTTGTGATGTCTTATTGGGTCAAGAACTTAGGGTTTTGGACACTATGCACTTTATAGCCATGCAAAGTCGTAAAGTTGGAAACTTTATGACTTAGGACATCATTTCGGGCTTGGATTTGAGTTTCGGACGTAAGGGATTAAAGGAATAAGCTCTTAATGGAGTTTTGGGATTGGGCTGCGTATGCTAGGCGTACCTGGTGGTACGCTGCACGTACGCGGTCAACGCCCCGCTTTTGGTCAACATCAGAGTATGCTGGGCGTACTCTCTTGGTACGCAGGGGGTTCTCCGCTGGGAAGAATTATTGACTTTTGGACCTTGATCGTTGACTTTGTCTTTGATCAAGGTTGACAAAGTTTGACCTAAGGACATTTTGGGTAATTTGATTTATAGTTCATATTAGGGTTCCTGTTAATTGTATAGGTGACCGGTAGATATAGCTATTAGAGTAGTGATCGCTGTAGCTATTTTTTCAGATTGCGAGGTGAGTTTTCTCACTATATCCATGGGTCGAAGGCACTAATGTCGGCCCATTAATTGTTATATAGAAAACTAGTTGTCTCTATGATGTTTGCATGGAAGACTGAGATCTGGCCCTTGGAAATTGCATGAAAGACCAGGATCTGGCCCTAGAAATTGTATAAAAGACTAGGATCTGTCCCCTTGCACTTGTATGTAAGACCGAGATATGACCCTCGAAATTGCCAGGAATGAACATGGGGGTAGCCCATGACACTGGTATGTTTTGTTATGTGGTATTATGGGGAACTCACTAATCTTTGTGCTTACGATTTCATAATTATGGTTTCAGATACTTTCAGTTCGAAAGGGAAGGGCCCGGCATGACTGCACATCGTCCCCCAGAGTTTTCGCATAGGAAATTAATGATGTTACTTTGATGTTTAGATACATACCAAAGCCATCTATCCTTATCACCACCTAATTGGAAATTAACAAGCAAATCACATGAACTGGAATGCTCAACTGAATGACTTCTACCACGCGACTCAATTATTTAATTTCATTGCCAACCATTAGCATCACATCTATCTGCAATAAAGAAAAACATGTTAATTTCTAGAGCCGCCAATCTAGGAAAAGCATGTTCCAAAGGCTTATTCCCAATCCACACATCTTTCCAAAACCTGGTATCTTTCCCATCTCCAACCGTTCTTTTAATGAATGTAAAGGAATAATTTGCTTGTCTTGCAGCTTCAAAACCGAAGCAACTATGGAGGACCAAATACCAGTAACCTGAAAACAATTTCCTTCTTCATTCCACCCGTATCTCCATGGATAGATTTGATAACATGAACCCATAAAGCATCTGAAGTATTAACAAATCTCCAATGCCATTTCAAAAGAAGAGCCTCATTAAAAGCAACAAGGATACCCACACCCAACCCACCAAGCTCTTTAGCAACCATACTAGACTTCCATTTAACCCAAGAAATATATCTATAATCAAGATCTGCTCCCCAAAATAAAGAAGATCTAGCGGACTCCAAGACTTTAACAACTTCAACCGATATTTTAAAAATTGAAAAGTACTAAATACCAAGGGATCCAAGCACCAAACGGATCATAGTATATCTCTCTCCATCTGAAATCATTTTTACTTTCTACCTAGTTAACTTGGCTCTGATATAAAATAAATCTAGCATAAGGGTAGGTCATGGTGGAAATCCATAATTTCCTCTATGATGGAAATCCATTAGAAGGTTAATAAAATATAGTTCATGGTGCAAGCCGAATCGATTTAAGATGAATTACAGTTTGTGGATTTCTTGAAATTGATTTTAGATTTGAGCAATTACTGTCAAGTTGAATCGATTTTAGATGACTTACTTGAAATGAAATGATAGTGCATACCGTTGATGAGTGAGTGTACACTAAACTATCGGAGGTGTGTAACGTCCCAAATTTTATACCAATATTTTCATTTTTAAAACAAGATTAAACATCCAAAACTCATTCTTTAAATACATATCTTAACATCCATTTTTTTCAAAATCATAAAGTTAAGCTAGAGTAAATTATAAAAACCAGTAGAAGACTCAAAATGACAACATAACATTGATGCAAATATACAATCACACTACACCCTTCGCTTTCAGACTTGAATAACCTGAAAACATTTAACGTAACAACATAAGCATAAAGCTTAGTGAGTTTTCTGGTATACCACATATCCCATCACACGTATAATACATACACCAATAATCCCATAATCTCATCGTGCATAGCAACCGCAGGTTCGCAACCATCATACTACTATAGGCTCAACCCTCATACCAGCTATAGACTCCCAACCATCATACAAACTATAGACCCTCAACCATCATACAAACCATACCAAGTTTCTACTATTATTGACGAATCACCTTATGAATGCATAGTCATACGTAGTCGAAAAACGATTGACAGTTGAACGGATGTTCCCACTCGAAATCAATATACTAAACAAAGACCATGCAATAGGGACAAATCAATAATTCTAAGGATATCTGATTTTCACTACATACAACTCCTAATACATTCACTCAACGATCCACTAATAGTAACATAAAATTCAAACATACAAAGCCAAGCAGATATACTAACGCAAGAGTATCCTAGTCTATCACGTAATTGTATAATAATAGAACACATGCATCCTACCACACATTGGACATATAATGTCACACATAGTATAATGACAAAACTCACATGATGTTAGAAACCACAATCTCCTAAGTATTCGCCTCAACGAATAAGCTAGCACAAACCACTTATAGTCAATTAGAGGCCAAACCTCGATCCTTAGCTCATATTCATTAAAGTTTGACCAAAAGTCAAAGCGTTAAAAAAGTCAGTGACCAACGGTCAAAGTCAATGATCAATGATCAATGGTCAGACGTTCCATGACCAAGACCTAGACGCGCTGTGTCCACTTGGAGACAAAATATTTGCGAATAACCTTGAAGCTCCCCGTCACAACCATGACTTGGCAGTGTCGCTCTTTCTAGGCAGATGAAAAATCCTTCATCAAGCACTTCATCCATAGAGATAGAGGCCAAGACTTCCACAAACTCTTCAAATTAGTTACTTATTGGATAAAATTTTCAACTTTATCCATGCACTAGTCTCCAACACCCAAACCACAACCTTAGATCCAAAAAATGACCTAAATGGCTTGATTCCTTAGCATGGCTCCAAGAGGACCCAAACATGTACTCATATGACCCCAAAAAATTCTAGAAACCATTCATTGACAAGTATAATGTTATGGAGTTCTCCAAACTCCAAGAACATCAATAAAAAGGACACCAAATGAAAAAAAAAACACATCCACCCAATGGAATCATGGATCTATGCATGAAACAACATAAAACAAAAAACTTTAAGACTTACATAACTTCCAATGAGTCAATAAGGTGGAATCTTCAACTGGAATGAGCTTCACAATCTACCAAAGGCTTCCTTATTCACCAAGAATCACTTAGAAGCTCAAGAACACACATTGGGGGGGGGGGGGGGGTAGGATCTGCTCTCTATAGAAAAGAGGATGATATTAGAATAAACCCTAAATGTTATTTCCTTTAAATAGTGTCCAAAACTTGATATTTTAGGGTTGGATTGATTACGGGGATGTGTCATGACCCTCTCTTGGTCGCGTCACGAGTTATGACATAGCATGCACTGTATTTATCCATCAAGTGCATCGTGAACTAAGGTTTTCCCATAAAACCTCTTATGTATCCTCTTTTGAATTATCAGTTAAACACATCCAGAAAATTGGCGTTAAAAGGTGAGACTGTGAGAAGGATAAAAATGGAGTGCAGTAGTTCACGACTTCATGTTGGGTGAAAGTTGAGACAAATGGCGTGTTATAAATCTTCAATGAAGGCGAAGGATATGGAAAATCGATGTGGCCTATTAGATTTGGAGAGTTTGAGTTGGAATTATAAGTTCTCAGTTTCTCATATGACAGCTTAACTTATATACTTCAAGATTTTGGTTAAAAAGATAACTTATGGAATTGGAACCGGTCCCAACATGAAATACAAGTTATGGAACCGGCCGTTGACGGTTCTCATTTTTAGTAACCAGAACCAGTGATATTGGTTCCGAATTAGAATCAACAATGTAGGTTCTATAGCCAACAATTCAGTGGAGGCTTTAGTTCTAAAAGCAGGTACTTATCACTTGAGATACACTCATTGTTTCTTATTTTTTTTAAATATCAAAAGCTTTTCCATGTTCAATACATAAAAACAAGAAAAAAGTAGTGGGAGTGGTAGATTTAAGGAGGGGGTGGGGAGACCGAGTGTAAACCTGTTACAATAATGAGGGATTGAATTGCTTGGGTCAATGAGAGTTGTGAAACACTTTCAGATTAAAGCATTCGAGGGTACACTTGAAAAATTATAATTGGATACAACTCACTGTTTTCTAGAAGAGGTAACGCAAAAGATGTTATGAAAAGCAAGTACCAAACTGATTTCAAATATGATGATATAACAGGAAACTTACATCCTGTTTTAAAACTACCATATGACAGTTATAGGAAAGCAACTTAATGTCCAAAACCTATCACATAAACTATCATAAATAGTCATAGAGTAACTAAAATCATGCCTAGAATATGGATCAGAAAACTAGGTTCATTTTCTAAAAATTGGATTTATGATGCATTTTTTATAAAGCAACATAACCCAAATAAAAAAAATTTGTGTTGATCCCAACCAGGGGCTCTACCCCTTGGACTCCGCTAGGGGCTGCTGCCTCTTGGACCCCACTCCCAGGGGCATTGCCCCAAGATCCTTGTCAGTTCAGCGGCTCCGCCTCTAAATATCAGTGTACTTTTACCAAGACAAACTTAAAGAAATTTGCACTCCGCACCACCCTAATTTGTTTAATATTTATCATGGTAACATTGATCAGAAATTTAATCACATTAAACTTAAAAAAAATTAGTGATACAAAATCACCAACAAAACCTTCACTCTGATGAGGTAGTTTAATCTGGCGATACTAAAGTAGTTGACACTTCTATTTAATGACTTGGAAAGAGAGAGAGAGAGAGAGAGAGAGAGAGAGAGAGTGTGTGTGTGTGTGTGTGTGTGTGTGTGTCTGTGTCTATGTAACACCTATTCCTGGTATGAGTCATTTTGTAAATGCCAACTTTTATTTTGGGGTGGCCACGTTGTGGTGGAGCTTCACCACAACATGACAATATTGTTCTGAATCACAAGGATTAAATGACCCCCACAGCGTGACATGTGTTTTTAGAGAGAACCCCTAATCTTTGGGCTTTGGGCCCTATTTAAAGAAAATTAAGGCTAAGGCTTCAAGATCATTCAACCTTCATTACCCTCTAAAGATCAGAAACCCTAAATCTAGCCTCCATTGCTATTATGAACTCATTCTTGGTGTTTTGGTGATTCTTGAAGGAAAAGGAATTCCTTGGTGTGGTAGTCTACCTTGCTAACAACCTCTTATTCAGCTAGCACATCTTTTGGACCTTGGTGAGTGTCCATAATCCAACCTTTTCTTTTCTAAGTTGCTAGATCTTTAGATTTTGTCCCTTTTCTTCATGTCTTGATGGGTTTGAGTGGTGAGATCTCATAAAGTTTGCAACTTTTTGAATCTCCATGCCATTTAGAGTATTTGGTGCTTTGGATCTGGATTAGAAATGAGTTTTGGTGTCATGCATGGATTTTTAGCCATAAACCCTCATTTTGACCTAATAGGAGTTCAAGACATGCATTTGACATGCATGTCTGGAAAGCATGGATTTTTATGTTATTTATGGTGCTAGAAACCTTTTTGGAAGTGTTGGACTAGAGGTCTTGGAGATTAAGTGCTTATTGATTTAATCCAAGTTGTGTTTTACTCCTTTTTGAGCCTAGGAGTGAGATCTTTATCTCGTGGAGAGTCTAAAGGGATAAACTTGGAAACTTTATCCAATTAGACCATAGGATGGACCAGATCTGAGCATTGGAGCCCTTAGAATCGAAGAAAACGACTTAACCCATTAAGTTGTTAGAAACCGAGTGCCCACAATGGAGCCTTAGGTCGCCATAGTGTGGCGACAGGACTAAGGCTCGATAGTTATGTTGTTGTGCTACCATGACGTGGAGACCAGTTGGAGGTTGACTTTTGACCGTAGACTTTGACCAAGTTTGACTTTAGGTCGTTTAGGGTAATTTGGGTTGTGGATTGAGGTTTGGTCTTTCTTTTTCTATATATGTGACCCGTAGAGTCGATATTCGGAGTTGCATTATTTTCAGATATCTTCTTGGTTTTGAAGTGAGTTTTCTCACTATGCCTATAGGTCGAAGGAAGCAAGGCCAACACATTCATTATGTTATGTACTTGATGTAGGATTAGTATATGATTAATTTTTATTTGTATATGTAGAAATATTTGGGATGGTTGGGTTGAGGCGGGAAGCCTACAAACCCGGAAGGTTGGGTTGAGGTATGTTAGGTGCATTTTGTGCACCTTTTTACACACCTTTTAGTTACTTTTGTGCATCCATTTACCATAGTTGTCTTTCATTTTTCTTTTATTTCATCAAAGTCATGTTAGTCTCTAGAACAACCTTAGGTGCATGCTTTTATGGGCTTTTCAGGTAAACTGGAGGTTGAAACGTATTTTGGGAGGTGCCGGGAAGCACCGGTGAAGATTCCGGGATGATTAGATGTAAAACGGAAAAGTTGGAAAAATCAAGTTTGGACTCGGAGTTAGAGGAGTACACGGGTCGTGTTGAATTTGCACTAAAAAGTGGGCACGGGGCGTGTTTGACCAAGAAGAAGTTGTTGACCATGCTGACACGGGACGTGACAGTTTAGCCTATTTTAACACGGGCCGTGTTCGACCTAAAAACTGCATTTTGACAGTTTTTCCTATCTTTCATATTACGAGATGATGGTCATTTTTACACACACATAACATATCAAAGCACTATTGGTGAGGGAATTTCGAAGGTTTTTGCAAGGATTTGATCGTTTAGCATTTGGAAAAATTATTTCTCTTATTTGTAAGTTGTAATTGCACATTATTTCCATATTTTCAACTTGTGATTTTGTTCTAGCCATGTGTGGCTAGAACCCTAGTTTCTACAACTTCATGTTTTGACTTCTTGGTTGTGATTTCAATCATATGACTTTATTTTTGCTTTTAATTTCTATCTAGTGAAATTGATTTTGCTTCAATTGAATGTTTGATTCTAATTGTGATTCTTATTGGCCATTTGAATTAGGGTTAGGTCATTCAAGTTATTCATTTTGCAAAATCCATAATTGTTTTTTGAATTGGACTAAGTAACAAGCATTAAATTGATTCTCATTGAATGAATTTAGTGTAAATCATTTCACGCACTTTTACACTCCCGAGCTTGTGAGGAGTATTGGGTGTTGTTGTGAACATTCACACAAAGCTTAATGCAATCTTTTAATCTAATTCTAAGAGCTTGTTTAGATTAGGTTAGTAAGGTTAGGGTTAATCAAAGAGCTTGTTTTGGTTAATTAATGTGGTGAACAAACCCGAGATGGTTGGGTTGAGATTCTATGTCAACAAACCCGAGATAGTTGGGTTGAGTCCATGGGCCAACAAACCTTATATGCATGCACTGTAATTGTATTTTCTGATGTGTTTGGTATTTGGGGAAACTCACTAAGCTTGGGCTTACAGTTGTGGATTTCTTATTTCAGGTACTTCAGATGATTGGGGAAAGGCAAAGGTTTGATCGTACATATTCTATGTAGCTTGTGATTTCTGCCTGTTTTGGATACTCTGATTTTGGGATGTTTATATCTGACACTTATGTTTTGTTACTGGGTTTTATGAAAACAATGGTTTATGTAAATGAAAAATGAATATTTTTATCATGATTTTTGGGATGTTACAAGTTGGTATCAGATCCTTGGTTTAAGAGAATTGGATGAACACTTGTGTGAATCCAGACTCAAACTAAGGATCTGCAAAATGTTTTCAAAATTTAACTCAAAAGGGACCGACAGAAGGGATGCAATGTGTACGATCATTCGGAGCCAAGTAAAGTGATTCTTCAAGATACCCACATTTACTTTGTATATTGATGTTATGCTTGAATTCCATGCTAGTATGTAGGCTAAGGATCTCCAGGAATTGCATGATAGAATTTCTTGATAGCCTAGGAGAATTTCTTATTATGCTATATGAAACTGACATTATGACTGTGGTTGCTTAGTGTGTGCATCATAATTGTGCATAACTAAGATTTTATAGCATGAAAATGTTTGATTTAGCCTTATTTCCTGTTCCTTGTTTGGTTGTGGGATTAGGGTTGAATCAGGTATTCGACTATCTATTGAATCTAGTGTTATGTAGGATTAGCATACGCGAGCAGATGTAGAGTTAGTGGAAGTTTTATGAGTGAGTGCGGGTTGTAGTAGGCTAGCATAAGGAAGGATTGGCTACTCTTGAGGGAATATGTATAGGACGTATGCATATCCTAAGTGTTGGGCCTTGTGGGCGGTTGGTATGTGACAAACCTTAAGACAAATAAGGGTAGGTGTGGAAGGTAGTATGGGCTCGTACTACTAAAAGCACCAGACCCGTACGCGTAGCAAGGAAGTCATGAACCTTGAGGGTTTAATTTTTACGTGATGTTATAATAATATGAACTGTGGATTTTTTGATCAATTCTGGTTTCTTTTCAGTATGTCGATCACTAGGAGCTCATGACCAGGAGCGGACGGCTTGGTGAGGACACGATTGACAAATGATGACATTCGGGAGATGATCACCACTTAGGTGACCATGGATGTTAGGAAGGAAATCCTAGAGGCATTTGCGTCTATTAAGACTGCGATTCTTGAGATTTTCGATGAGCGATATGCCTCTGTGACCGAGGTTGCAGCTGCTACAACCATCGCAATAGTTGCTGCTCCGGGAGTTCAGGGGAGAGGCTCATTTTAGTATCGGGACTTCAGCAACATGAACCCCAAGAGTTTGATGGGATCAACGACCCAATCATTGCTATTAGGTGCTATCTAATGTGGAGGGTTGTTTGTAACGCCCGTAGATTCAAGCTAGTTAATTAAGATATTATAAGCGTTAAAAATGACTTTTTGATAGAATATTATTTGGGATAAGTAATCTTAACGAAAGTTATGGTATATTTTACTAGGATTCCGTACATACGAAGAATGTTGAAATCCGACTTCGTATGAAGAAGTTATGCTTCTTCGAAGTTTCACGATTAAACTGGCACGACTCTGCGTATAATAAAAAATAATTTTTTTTGATAAATTACCTTTAGACTTAGTGATCAAAACGAAAGTCATAGTAATCCTTAAAACTGAGAACGTACATATAGAGAATGTTTAAGTCTGACTTCAGTAATGGAAGTTATGATTTTTCGAAGTTTCAATGTAGTATGCAGCTCGGAAATCAAATTATAGATCGGTTGATTTTTAGCCGAAACAATCTAAAAAAGAATTCAAGATCTTGTTAATAGGAGTTCAACTATATAAAGGCAGTCAAAAATAGACGTTAGATGACAAAGTTATGAAATTTTAACGAACTTTAACAATCTAAGCCTGTTAAAATATAACTTTAAAAATAAAGTCAAAATTAGTTGATGGAGTCTAAAAGAAAGTTGTAGACTCCATTGGTAACTATGTGTGGATATAAAGAATGTCAAAAAGGGAGCTCGTATGCAAAAGTTATAAATTTTACAAGATAATTAATTTTTGGATTAACAAGGGTGCAACACGTGTCACGATCTGGCACACCCCTTCCTCCCCAAGGCTTGCGATCTGATGGTGACATGTGGTACATTGCACCCAACATAATGTTGTGAACACCCCGCGTGCTACACCCTTGACGTCCTATAAATAGATGGCGAATTTCACTCATTTTCTTCACACGTATTCATCCAAACTCTTTCAAACCCTCCCAGGGTCCCTAGGTCTTATTCTAGTACTTCCTAAGGGTTAGTAATGAAGCTCCAAAGCACCAGAAAGCCACAGGAAATAGAGCTTTTGGTTTACAAGTTCTTCCCACGCAAAGTCTGGTTTTTTCCTAAACCACCTGTAAGTTGAGTTATGATTAATGTGCTTTAAGTATAACTTATGTTTAAGTTCATTATCGTTATTATGAAACTATAAACAAGATTTATCAGTGATTCAAAATCGTTATACTGATTGATCTAGGGATGATGACAAGGCTAGATTTAGTGAGGTGTTTAAAGTGAGCTTTTCAAACAGTATACTTTGTATACAAAACATACCCTACCTCCAATATTGTCTTACCTAGTTGTCCTTTATCAGCTATAGATAAGTGAAATTTGAATCAATGATGAATCTAGACTAATATTTAGTCGCAAGAAATATTAGACTAAGACTTAGTGATAATAATACTAGGTTACGTCAAATGAAAAGACAGTTGCTAGAAGTGAAGCGTTGTTTGAGTTTCGAGTCATAACTTTAACAAGTGAGTGTGTAACGACCAAAAAATCAAGGGTAAAAATTTTATTTTTATTATAGTCAAAACATAGATATCTTTTAAATCCACACTTTCCAAAAACATTGCTAATTAAAAACATTTATCAGAGTTCGTCCCAAAATCACATATTGCAGAAAACACAGGTGTGTGTGGTGCGATCAAATCGGGCTCTTCCTTTCCAAACCGATGATACCTGAAACCATAAACAAACTGTAAGAACGAAGCTTAGTGAGTTCCCCAGAGCATATCCTACATAATCCACATAATCACATAAACCATATCAATCACATAAGCTATATAAACCATATCATCCATATAAGTTGTGCATGCAAACATATAAGGAAGCCGTGGAAACCCCTCCAAGGTCTTACTCCAGGTGCCATAGGAACCCCCTCATGGTCTTAGCCCACTACCATGGGAACCCCCACATGGTCTTCACTAACTACTATATAAACCATACATACAAACATATAAGGAATCCCTGAAAACCCTCCAAGGTCTTACACCAGGTGCCATGGGAACCGCTGCATGGTCTTAGCCCACTGCCATGGGAACCCCCACATGGTCTTAGCTTGTAATGCCATGGGAACCCCCACATGGTCTTAGCTTGTAATGTCATGGGAACCCCCACATGTTCTTATATCCAAACGCCTCGGGAACCCCCCGGGGTCTTCCATGCAAGTATCACAAAGACAACTAGCATACAAAATACCACACAATCAATTAGCATACCACATATAACTAATTGACATGGGAACCCCCACATGGTCTTCACATAAATACATAATGTATCGATAACATATCCGCAATAATCATCACAACTAGTAATGGTCCAACCTTGGTGCCTTCGACCCATTGGTATGGTGAGGAGATTCACATTGAATGCTGAAGCTCCCTGAATGAAATCCTTAGCTGCTGCCCCGCCGACTTACTGAGCTATCATTACCAATAAATATACCTCATTAGCAATTGGGTTCCTTGCTAAAATCCTTAATCCATACATGGGGTAAAATGACCATTCTACCCCCGATCCAATATGATCCAACACTAAGGCCCAAGCCTAAAAGCCCAACGCTATAATGTCTATAGACCCATTAATGGACCAATTTTCCAAATTGGGCCCCAACCCCTTGTGGTACTTATCCTAAGCCCATAATCTCCTTTATTACTATTTGGTTTACTCCAAGCACCCATTGGGACCAACTTGTCCAAAGTCAAAAGTCAAAGTCAACGCTATGAGTTGACCCAACTTGTTGAGTTGTACCTCAACTCGTCGAGTTCCCCTTACGGACATAATCGTGATGTCTCGACCCAACTCGTCGGTTTTTCCTACCTGCCCCTTTTCATCAGAATCGGGATAATCCCATACCAGCTCATCGATTTCACCCATGAACTCGTCGAGTTCTTTAGTCTGCCAATTCCCCTTAACGTATTAAGTCATTTATCTTGAATCCAAGGACCCCAAAACTCAGATCTCTTCCACAATGATGTCCAGAAGGGTAAAGTTTCCAACTTTACCCTCAAGAACAATCCATTAAGCTTCAAACTCAAACCCTAGGTTCCTTAAAGAGGGTCTTGACCCATTAAGCCCTTAAATTCCCACTACAACGTTCCAAAACACAGATCGGGTGTCCCAAAGTGGGAAAATCACGTAAAGTTTCCGACTTTACGCTCATGCATGCTAGAAACACCCTCTAGGGCTCGTTTATGGCTTCATAATGGACATATTGCATGAATGGGACCTAGATACCAATAAAGTTTGCAACTTTAAGCCTCAAGATGTCATGTTGGGGTCAGATCTACTCCATCAACCCCTGCAAACCTCTCCTCTTTGGACAACTCAAACAAAATCCCAAAAATCAAGCTAAAACTTCAAGAAGGGAGATCTAGTTAACTACAAGTCAAGGTGACGACGTTATACCTCAAAGATGCAGCCATTGATGAAGAGTTTCTGGATCTAGTAGCTCCTTCTTGTATCCCATGCTTTCTTTCCTTCCAATTGGCTTCAAACATACACACCACCCTCAAAATGGATCACAATCACTCAAAAGTTCCTTAGGGTTTTGAGGTTAGGTTTTAGGATAGTGGAGGCTAGAAATGAGGCTAACTCCTGAGGTTTAAGTTGTTTAAATAGGGTACAAAATCTCGGAATTAGGGTTTCCCAAATCCCGTCCAACTCGTCGAGTTGGACCTCCCCAACTCGTCGAGTTGGTCTTCTAAAAACACACGTGAAAAATTTCAAACACATCGAGTTCTTCCCCTTGAACTCGACGAGTTGGACATATAAATGAAGTTTTCTCTTCCTTAATTGACCTTCTAGATTCCGGGTGTTACCGAGGGCATAGTTTCTTTCATCTTACACATAGATATGAAGTATTTAAGATAATTAATGCTATATGTACCTATTATTTGTGTTTCTATGATAGATGAACGATTTTTACATGTTTTACTTGATTTAAACTACATATGTATTTTTATACCTATAAATATATATTGGGTAAAGATGGGTAGATAAGAGATGAAAGATGATATAGAAGATGAGAGATGAAAGATAAAATAGATGATGAGAGGCCTTGACTTTAAAGATGATGTGATCTAGCAGATCATAGATGACAACCACAAACTACTCTAGACAGTCCAGTGGAATGCTAACAGACTCGTAACCTGTAGGTGTTAGTGAACGATGTGTTCATCAGATGTACTCTAAAAACCCATTAACATGTATTGTGGGTGGACTCCCTAAAAAAATACTATAAATAAAGAAGATGATCCCTAGCATAAATCCTTAGGAATAAATATAGAAGAAAACCTACTGATAAGCATCATGGAGGAATCCCTAAACTAGTATTGTCAGCATAGATGATCCCTAAGGATAAAGATGATAATGGGGACGGGAAATTAGGTTAACTGTTTGATTATTAAACATATTAATTGTATTATTGTGGGTTGAATACCCTATGTACTCACCAGGGTTCCCAACCTGACCCACTCACTTTATTGTATCACTGGTAGCGATATTAAAGATACATTCTGCTGAGAGATTAAGGAGTACTAGGCCACTAGTTTAATAACTATAAGGCTTGTAATATTTCATTCTGAATATGTTTCTGTATTAATGATAACATCCCAATGTTTTAATATAAATAAAATACATTTATTCGGAAATGCTTTGATAATATCATTATTATGTTTTTTGGGAACAAATTCCATAACGTTATTCCTTAAAAAGGATACTCTAATTTTGAAATAAGCATAAACAAATTGGTCTTTTCTTGCCATGAAATTGGGTATGTGACATTGTTTCTTTACTTGCTCCTGTCCAGAGGACCAGATGGTCAGGTGCACCCTGAACCTTCTTCGTTTGGTGGCAAAGGACTGGTGGAAGCTAGAGACCGGTACTTATTCTTCTACGGAGAAAGCCGCAATGACTTGGGAGAAGTTTATCGAGATGTTTCGTACTGAGTATGTGCCGTTGGTGGAAAGGGATAGGTTAGCCCAAGAGTATTTGTCGTTGAGGCAAATGACTGGGTCGATGACGAAGATCACCAGGATGTTTACGGAGAGAGCCCTTTTCTGCCCTGAGTATACTGCTTCGGAGCAGGTCCAGATGTCCTGGTACTTGAGAATGCTCAAGACAGAAATCCAAGAGTTTGTATCGACCCAACGATATGGTTCTCTCTCCGAGCTGTAGTCTTTCACTTGGAGGAAGGAGATTGAGATTGAGACTCAGACTAGAGAGAAGAGGCAGGCATCAGTTTAGACGCAATCAACAACGAAGTGGTTTAAGCCCGCTGATTCATGATCTAGAGGGCATATGGGCCACACTTGTGGCAAGTGCAGGAAGGTACACGAGGGTGTTTGTCGATCAGTGACTGGATGCCACACTTGTGGTAGGCAGTGCCATTTTATGAGGGAGTGTCATTAGCCGCTACAACATGCCCTAACGCTGGGAGTTTGCATATATTATCATTGTGATCAGGTGGGCCATATGAAGGCCCAATTTCCTTTACTTGCTGCCAGGCCCATCCAGGCACCAGATCCATTGACTCTTCGGATCACAGATGGACGCTAGGGGAGAGTTGAGGCCCCGAAGGCCAAGTGTCATGCCTTTCAGCTCACAGGAAAGGAGAACAGGGCTACGCCTGATGTTGGTACTGGTATGTATTCATTTATTTTCTATGCAACTATTTTATGTATGCTTATGCTTGTATCTCTGTTAGGTACCTTCTTAGTGAATTTCTTGCCTGCCCTTGTGCTTTTTGAATCAGGTGTGAGTCGGTCTTTTGTATCCTAGTCCTGCAGTAACCATTTTTTCATGGCCATTGGGGAGTTGGAGCATCCGTTGCAAGTTTACATCGTCAACAAACACGAGGTTTCTGTGATGAACATTTTTCAAGACTGTACCTTGAAGATATTTGTGGTGCCTTATCCGATCGAATTGATTCCCATCCCTATGGGGGACATGTGTGTGATAGTGGGGATGGCCTTATTGAGCAGATTTGGATCCATGATCAACTATGAGAGGTAGCAGGTGGTAGTTCGAACCCCAAGTTAGGGAGAAGTGACTATATATGGAGAGGGTACCAGGTTTGGTTCAACTTTTTGTTCTACTGCCAGGGCTCGGAAGTATCTTCTGTTGGATTAGTGTCTAAGTCCATAACTATTTTGGTATGTACTTGACCCGATTATCAGCATGGTCCTTTTGGGTCGCGTTCACCATAGCAATATGTAGGATGAATTAAGGAGAGAGAGGTTTAAGTGTGATTTATTAATATATTATGAGAATAATATATTAAAGGAGAAATCATATTGTTTAATTAATATTAGTCAAGAATTAATTGATAATTAATTTTTGTGGCTAAAAGAGATTAATTAAATTTAGGGGACTGAACTGCAATTATTGGATAATTGAGTTATTGGGCTAAGGAATGCTAAAGGAATAAGGGGTGAACGAAATTATGATGGAAGCCCATCATATTTTCGTCCATGGTCTTTATCCAGAAGGTTCCATGGGCTGCTTAGAGTTTAAGTTGTCCATTAGGGTTTTGACTGAAACCCTAGCAGCCTACACAAGTATATAAAGGACCCCTTAGGCCCCAAAAACGGGTGGAACTGATTCTCTAGGGTTTCTAGTCGTTTTTGGGTAGCCTCCTTTCTTCTCCTCTTCATCCAAGTTGCATAAGGTGTTTGTGACTCTATTAGAGGTGCAACACTTGAGGCACTAAGCTTTCTAAGGCCAATCCAAGCAAGGAATTGATTGTTATTGCTATATAACAATCAAAGGTAATTCTATAAACCCTAATTCAGTTTATAATATGTTAGATCTAAGTTTATTAGTCTTGGATTCAAAGCATATACAATAGAGAAACCTAGATCCAAGCATTAGGGTTTGTATGAGCACATAGGATTGTTCTTATGCCTAAAACCCATTAGTGATATCAGAGCCTTGATTGGTTTCAGTTGTATGTGATGCTATGTTGAATTATTTACTGAAAAACGTTTTTTTTGCCTCTGCCCGACCTGACTCGGCGAGTCAGTGGATGAACTCAGCGAGTCCAGGGGTTAGACAGAGGGATTTTCGGGTTTTGGCTGCTGTTTTGACTTGGACTTAATGCTTAATTTGTTTTATGAAGTTAAAATCCGAATTTTATCTTAATTAAGTGTTTATCCATGCCAAAACAATAGATAATTTCAAATCTTTTAAATATTGGTTGTTTATGTGATAAATATGGATTATTTAAAGTTATTTGGTAATTATCTAATGACTAAAATAAGATTAGGCCAAATATAGATAATTATGAAATTAATTTTTTAATTTGAATTATTTGTTATTTGATCCCTAATGTTTTGAAATGTTTCAAAACTTGCCCTTAAGTTTTGGAATTTATAAGTTGATTAAAAGTTTAATTTTGAAATGTTAAATTCTAAAACTCTAGTAATTTGAAAAGTTCAAATCATACCCTTATGGTTTTATTAATAAATTAAAGTGCAATAATTAAAAGTGATTTAATAAACCCATAAAGTTTTTGGTTTACATTTAATTAAGTTAAAAGTATAATTTACTAAGTTAAACCGCCTAGTATTTTAAAAGTGTAAAATACACCCTATACTATATATAACATTAAAAGTCTAGTATTATATATATGTATGAGTAAACAGTCTGTCTTACCGTTAGTAGGCCTCATTCACGAAGCTGGTCTATAAGGGGTGTTTAAGGAAATTGCCTATAAAATGACGATTGAATGGGTATCCACTCTTACCCACCGCACTCTTGACTAGTGGAGGGTCGTTAGCCGAACGGGTAGGATAGGACAGAAACCTTCCATTATAAGTATAATGAAGTACAAAGTAACTAAATGCTTTTTCAAATTCCCAAATCATAGTTACTTAAGGAAAAATGTGAAATTGTATGCTAATCCATAGAATTACACTTCGTACCCCTGTCAAACGTTAGTGGAGCGTGTGTGGTTAACCGACACACTAATTTGGGGATGACATTGGTAGCGACGGGTGACTCGATGTTTGTCATAGATCAATGGAGCGTGTGTGGCTAACCGGCACATTGATTAGGTGATAGTAGCATTGGGTGCACCACGTGATTCGTATGGTTATTCACACCTTGTTTGTGATCCTCGGCATCCCAGTCACAAATAGTAGGGCATAATCGAGATTAAACATGCCATTGAAAAGTTCAATGAATCTCAAAAGATCTAGGAGTTTCAATTCATTTAAAACTTAATCTTCCTTTTCGTTTTTTATGGTAGAAATTGGTAAATCGTCATTTACCTACCTTCAAATATTTTGCAACTAGATTACGGCATCCCTTTTCTAGGTTGTAGAATATTGTGTTGGATCCTAGCTTGATGTTTCATTTGGGTGTTACATCAAGAATTCTAATCAACATAACTTGAATTTTCTCCCGTTTTGTAGATATCTGAATCTTACAATGGTCTTCCCAAATCCTTTGGAACAAGCTTTCCAAATGAAGATGACATTCCGAGATACGATCAAGGAAATGAGAGTCATGCTTCACTTCCTCCACCTCCTCCAATCGTTCTCCCTGACCCACAAGTTCAAAGGCTTGAAAAGTTCAAGCTCACTCAAGCCCTTTTGGCAAGTAAACACGAAGATGGGAAACCTGTGTGTGCACACGTCTTAGAGATGAAGTCACACATTGATAGGTTAAGCATGTTGGGTGTCAAGATTTCAAGTGAGTTGGCTGCTGACTGGGTTATTCAGTCACATCCTGAATCATATAGTGAGTTCGTTAGAGAGTACTATATGATGGATCACGACGTGACCCTCATTAATCTCACCTATTTGCTTATAGCTGCTGAATCAGCAATGATTTGGCGTGCTGGTCAAGCAAACTTGTCTGGTGAATCAAACTCCCAAACTTCAATGGACACTGGCAACATTGGAAGTGCAGAAAGAACTAAGTCTGTGATTGTCCGATGTGCTGTGCCAAAGGAGTCCATTTGCTTTTATTGCCAAGAGAAGGGGCATTGGAGACGAACATGCCCTAACTACCTGAGAAATCTAAGAGATGGGAGAGTCAAGACGTATGGCTCTGCTTTAGGTAAAATCCATTATCTAACTCTTTTGAGTTCCTATTCTAGATTCTTAATACATGATGTGATAAGATTACATTTTGATGTTTTGTAGGATCGAAGAAAAGAGAGGAAGCTTGAGGGAAGAAGTGAGCTGAATCTAATCATGAAGAAATGGATTTCGATCGCATTACTTGAAGAATGGATTCTTGAGCTACTACTTGGAGTTAGAATAGATTGTTAAGAAATATGTAATAACATAGTTTTTCAATTGAATTGCATTGTAAGGACAAATTTTTTCCGCAATAAAATGAATTTTGATTTTATCTTATTTATTTATCCTTGCGATGGCATGTATGAAAAAAAAAATTGATGGTTGAATGTTTCTATTATTAGCAACAATGGATTTGATTCTTAATTATGTTATTTGTGGACATATCAAAAGTTTACCAAATAGGGAGAGTTTCTCATCACCCAAGTTTCAATTGGACAGAAACTTGGAATCATGCAACGTGTATTGTATGATGAATGAAAAACTTTCACATTTGGGAAATTTAGACTAATTCTTTGACAAAGTGTCAATTGAAGGACTAGGAGATCGAGTACACTAGGTCGTACGTTGATCAAGTCTACCACAAGAGTGACAAAGATATTCGTCATGATTTACTAAAGTTTAGTAAATATGGTTATACTTATAAGATTGAGTATAATTCTGAGTTAACTGAAATAGTTTCAATCAATAGCTGAACGAATAAGAAGAATCAAGAAGGCAGAAAGATAAAAGTTTCTCCATTCTAAGAAGAAGGGAGAGTACCTTTTATTGTGTTTTATGATGAAGTCTTAATGATTAAGAACCATATCTCAATTGATCCTCTAAGTGAGTCTTAGTGCATTTGCATGTCTAAGAAGAGGAATCGAGAATTGTAGAAATGGTTAAATCAAAGAGTCAATCATACTTCGTTCCAATATCAAGTCTTAGAGTCATACTCCAAGATTGTGACATTGAGTGACAAGTCTTAAGTAGGTTTATAACACTCATCAAATGTGGAATTTGGAAAAGTTTTCTTATTCTTGCACATTAGAAATTGGTAAGTTGTGATGTCTTGGATAAGACAAAGACCAACTAGGACCAATTTGTGAAGTGTTTTGTCTTGATAAGAACTACACTAACTCTTGAATATTTGCTTTGTCAAGAAATGTTTCTTGACAAGAGAATCTTATATGTCAAGGAGTCAGTGGGAGTCTTAATGGTCTTGAAAGGTTTCAAGAACAAATCAAGAATATACCTTATCGATCATCACTAGCACACGACTTGAGGTTTGCAACCTATCGTGCTGACATTATTTTGTTTTTGTGTCATTCCAATTGAGTTAATTGCGTATGTGAGTTCTATGAGTTCTCATTTGAATGCATACTAGAGCCTTAGTCGATAGAAAGTACATTGATATGTAAGGACAAGTTACTAAACTACTTGGAAGACATGGTGGGCACTCGTGTTACCATAAGGCAAGAAATCAAGATTAATAAAGTTCAGTCCATATGAGTTTGGATTTGTCGCAAACCTTGGTTTTGGCAAATTCACATGGATAGGAACTCATACACCATAAAATCTAAGTGTCATAAGATTCCCTCCTTCATGAAAATGACTGTGAAGAAATGCTTTCACTAAAAGAGATTTTAAGAAGATAGTGATTGTGAAAATTGTATTCTCAAAATTCGATTATGGTTACGGCATCCCTTTCCATAGTTCGAATTATGAGATTTGGCAATTAGTTTCAACATTTGGAACTTAGTAACATAAGTTCTGAATTGTTTAAACACACATATGAGCTATCTAAGACAAAGGTGTATAAGGTTAAGAAGCCTAGATAAAGGCTTATCGAAGCATCTGGTATTAGAAATATGAATTTCAGAAATTCAATAGGCATTGTTTTCTGAAAGTTCATTTGTTTTCTGAATACATGTCAAAGCTAGTGGGAGCATAAGTGTTATGCTTATATGATAATAATCATCATGATAGTGGGAGCATATGTGTTATGCTTGTATGATTATTATGGCGAGTATTGCAAGTTAGCAATATTAATTATAGAAAAACAAAGATTCAATTTGCAAATTTGCATGGGTTGAAAAGTTGTTTTAATATAATTAAAGGAGAGAATATTATACTTCGTTTCAAAATCTAAAGCTTAGATTGAGAAATTTTAATATTTTCAGTCAAAGGATACATTGTGAGTTCTTAAAATTCGATTCTGATTACGGCATCCCTCTTCATAGTTCGAATTGTGAGAACATGACACATAAAATATTATGGCAAAAGATTGGTAAAGTATCATATCTTTATGTAAGACATTATGCATCGTGTCCCATACGCTTCGGGTATAGGATTCATTGCCAATGTTATAATATTTTACCATTCTAAAATTTTCTAAATGTCTAGCACATTAAGAGGGAAAAAGGACTAGAATTGGTTTTGACTAAAATAATTAAACAACTATCAAAGGATGATCCAAAGTTCGCTGAGAATTGGTCGCTTGTGAGTAGTTGGAAGTATGGTATTGGATGGACCATATCGACATTATTATGAATAGATAAGATTCTATTAAGAATCAGTTGTCATATGACAAATGTGGAAATGTTTCCATATTGGGAGATGGATATTGAGATTCTATGCCTAGATTAGAAACTTTTATGCAGGAAGGATGTTCAAATGAATGTACTTTGAATGTGAGACTTCACGTCTATAGAATTGTCTTGTAACAATGTTCGATAGAGTACTTCATAATTTCATTAGCCAAGTCTTGGTGACTTTTGTGCTATGACTTTACGAAAGGATCGTCGCATAAGATGTTAGAATCTAGCATATTCTAATAGTAGCAAAGAACCTTGTGTTCTTACACTAATGATAAGGATTGGGAATTGTGAAATGAGCATCATTGAAAAGGTTTTTCAATTAATCTATTTCACAAAGTAAGGACCATAGGAAACATAGTGTGCATGCTTTATGCATGGGATAGCTATTGTTGTAATTTGAGTAATAAGTTGATTTTCTGAAATAGTAAACGATAATAATGAGTAATCAATATGGTGGTTAAATAGAAGTGTTTTATTTACTCTCACAAGTTTGAGGCCATATAGGATTAAGTATTATTGTTATGTTTCAATTTGCATGTTTTGACTTCCAGAATAACTAGGTTATTCAAACATCCACAGTCGGTCATACGTTGGAAGTAAGTATGAAGGAAGACTGTCATGAAGAGTCTGTAGATTATCTTAAAGGTTTAGACATAACACAAGTTTGTTGCAGAGTTCATGAGTGCTTTGATAAGATTAGAGTATTGGACTAAACCCACGCTCACTTGGATCACTTCATGGTTTTATCACGAGTGATTAGTGAGACGATAATATTGTATATTCTTGAAACCGAGACGTGTGAGTTGTTATTTGTTGGTCGGTTGCACATTGATAATAAGTAAACGCACCAGTAACTTGGTGTTATAAAACTTATTGTTGTGTATGATTCGATCAGTAAATGCAAGCAAGCATATGAGTCAAAGTTTATCCATTCCTTTTACTCAAAGTGGGATAAAAGCGATATCTGTGGGCCTCTCGATGATTTAGTGATGACACCTAAGCGCTTGGCCAAGCCGGGACTAAGTTGATGTGTTCAATTGTAGTCTGTTATCAGTCGTCATAAATCGAAAGTCGGGAACCAGTATAGAGAGAATGATTGAAATTCATGTCTTTTGTCTATACGATATCTTGAGAATGGAGGAATAAATAATCCCTTATCTAGAGGACACGCTATCTGATAAGATCAGAGTTGACAGCAGCTTTTGAAAGCTACGATTTCTGATTAGGTTCTGAAGTCATACGGAAAATAGTTATTAGACTTATCCAAGTGGGAGATTGTTGGATTAGTGTCTAAGTCCATAACTATTTTGGTATGTACTTGACCCGATTATGAGCATGGTCCTTTTGGGTTGCCTTCACCATAACAATATGTAGGATGAATTAAGGAGAGAGAGGTTTAAGTGTGATTTATTAATATATTATGAGAATAATATATTAAAGGAGAAATCATATTGTTTAATTAATATTAGTCAAGAATTAATTGATAATTAATTTTTGTGGCTAAAAGAGATTAATTAAATTTAGGGGACTGGACTGCAATTATTGGATAATTGAGTTATTGGGCTAAGGAATGCTAAAGGAATAAGGGGTGAACGAAATTATGATGGAAGCCCATCATATTTTCGTCCATGGTCTTTATCCAGAAGGTTCCATGGGCTGCTTAGAGTTTAAGCTGTCCATTAGGGTTTTGACTGAAACCCTAGTAGCCCACACAAGTATATAAAGGACCCCTTAGGCCCCAAAAACGGGTGGAACTGATTCTCTAGGGTTTCTAGTCGTTTTTGGGCAGCCTCCTTTCTTCTCTTCTTCATCCAAGTTGCATAAGGTGTTTGTGACTCCATTAGAGGTGCAACACTTGAGGCACTAAGCTTTCTAAGGCCAATCCAAGCAAGGAATTGATTGTTATTGCTATATAACAATCAAAGGTAATTCTATAAACCCTAATTCAGTTTATAATATGTTAGATCTAAGTTTATTAGTCTTGGATTCAAAGCATGTACAATAGAGAAACCTAGATCCAAGCATTAGGGTTTGTATGAGCACATAGGATTGTTCTTATGCCTAAAACCCATCATCTTCAACATATGTAACTAGGTTATCTCGCACATGTGATTGACACTTGGGATGAGGGGAGAGCTTCAGTTTTAGATGTGCCAGTGGTTAGGGAGTTTCCAGATGTATTCCTAGAGGATTTGCTTGGTGTACCTTCCTTGAGGCAGGCAGAGCTCAAGAATGATTTAATCCCCGATGCGGCCCCGATTGCTAAGGCGTCGTATCGCCTTGCACTGCCAAAGATGTTGGAGTTATCTTCTTAGCTTTAGGAGCTACTGGGCAAGTGGTTTATCTGACCGAGCAGTTCACCCTGAGGAGCACCGATTATGTTTGTGAAGAAGAAGGATGAGTGCCATCATATGTGCATAGACAATCGGGAGTTGGACAAGTTGACAGTGAAGAACTGTTACCCACTCCCTAGGATTGATGGCCTCTTCGTTCAGTTTCAGGGTGCATCTTGGTTCTCCAAGATCGATAAGAGGTCGGGTTATCACCAGATGAGAGTCACGGAGGAGGACGTGGAGAAGACAGCGTTTCATACTCGTTATGGTCATTATGAGTTCGTGGTTATGCAATTTGGGGTCACCAACACACCGACATGGTTCATGGATCTGATGAATATGGTATGCCGACCGATGCTAGATCAGTTAGTTATTGTTTTCATTGATGATATCCTGGTTTACTCCAAGACCAGGGAGCAACATGAGGAGCATCTGAGGGAGGTACTGGGTGTATTGAGGCGGATAAGGCTTTATACCAAATTCTCCAAGTGTGTGTTCTGGTTATGGGAGGTCTAGTTTCTGGTACATATCGTTAATCAGAAAAAATTTGATCGATCCGGCCACTATTGAGGCAGTAATGCAGTGGGAGGTTCCGAAGTGCCCGCCTAAGATTAGCAGTTTCAGGGATTGGCTGTTATTATCGAAGATTCATTTAAATTGTTGTTCCTCTGATCCGCCTGACGAAGAAGGGTCTGGATTTCCATTGGAGGCCTGAGCATCAGGATTTATTTGAGATTCCGAGGAGGAAGTTATGTGAGGCCCAAATATTGAACCTCCCTGAGGGTGTTGAGGATTTTGTGGTATTTTATGATGCTTCGATCACAGGTTTGGGGGTAGTTCTTATGCAGAGGGGTAGAGTAATTGCTTATCCATCCAAATAGTTGAGGCCACATAAGGTTAGGTATTTGACTCACGATTTGGAGTTGGAGGCAGTGGTTTTTGCCCTCAATATTTGGCAACATTATGTCTATGGGGTCCGATGTACCATCTGCACGGATCATAAGAGTTTGAGGGCAAAAAGTGCTCTCGAGTAGGAATACTAGCTGCCTTGCGGATCAAAGCATCGGCGACAACATTTTCCTTTCCCGGATGATGGGTAATTTCACAATGATAATCCTTGACCATGTCAAGGAACATGCGCTGCCTCATGTATGTGCCCGAGATCCTTGCTCGCCACGGGGTGCTGATTTCTATTGTCTCCGACCGTTATGTACGTTTTACTTCTCGATTTTGGCAGAAGTTTAATGAGGAGTTGGGCATGAGACTGCATTTTAGCACCGCCTATCATCCTCAGACGGATATGCAAAGTGAGCGGACCATTCAGACGCTCGAGGATATGTTGAGGGTATGCGTCATCGATTTTAATGGGAGTTGGGACTCCTACCTTCCCATAGTCAAGTTTTCTTACAACAACAACTATCATTTTAGTATTGGTGCACCACCTTTCGAGCTTCTGTATGGAAGGAAGTGTCGTACACCAGTTTATTGGGGAGAGGTTGGCTACAGGATCATGGGTAGGACTGAAGTGGTCCTTCAGACTACATATTATTCAACAGATCATGCAGATATTACAGATAGCCTAGAGCCGACAGAAGAGCTATGCCGACCAGTGACGATATAAGATAGAGTTCTAGGTCGGGGATATGGTTTTACTGAGGGTATCACCCTGGAAGGGTGTTATAAGCTTCATGAAGAGGAGCAAGTTGGGACCCTGATTTATTGGACCATTCCGAGTGGTGGCTAGGTTAGGCAGGGTGACCTATCGATTGGATTTGCCTGAGGAACTTCGCCAGATTCATAACAACTTTCACGTTTCCCAGCTCTGGAAATGTATAGTCGACGATTCAACAGTGATTCCACGAGATGACATTCAGGTTGATGAGCGCCTGAATTACGTGGAGAGGCCGGTGGCTATTTTCTATAGTTGGTTAAGCAGTCTAGTGGGTAAATAATAATTGGTAGTACTTAGATAAATAAATGAAAGTCCTTATTTATTTAAATAAGTTGTTTTTTTTGAAAATTCATTTTTAAAAAAACAATTGAAGAAAATAAATAGTACATGAAGATATCGAGTGATTTACGAAATGAATATGTTCGTATATTCACATTAACATTTATAAAATATTAATGAAAAAATATGCAACTTTTCAATGAATCAAGTTAATTTTTCGAAAATTTAAACATTTTCAAATATTAAATAATTCATGATTAAATATTTACTTTTGAAGGTTAGACATTTTACAATTGTACATTTCATATATTTAAATTTAGGATTGAAGATTTATAAGTTTTCATAGTCAACTTTTGTATTTTTGTCCATATTACGATTGAAGTTATAAAATGCAAATAATATTTTGTCCATATTACGATTGAAGTTATAAAATGCAAATAATATTTTGGTGGATTATTCTATACTATATATGTTTTACTATTTCTCATATAATACCGATAAAAGAAAATTTCTTGGTAAAAAGTTTCATATGTTTTGCTATAACGTCCCGATTTTTCAGAATAAAATGTTCATTTTAAAAATAGAATAAACATCCACTTTCATAAAAACAAATCCAAGGCAAAACCATTTATTCATAAACCATAATTCAAAATCAGAGTTATAAGGCAAAGCAACGCGAGATCTTGAATCATAAAACTCGTGATGTGTATGTGTGTACATTCACGCTTTCGTATCCCCACAAACTGATAAAGTAGCTGAAAAACATTTCATCCACAACTATAAGCCAAAGGTTAGCGTGTTCCCAAAAATACCACATACAACAATATACATACAAACATACATGCAATGGGCCCATACCAACCCAATGCGTATCTAGGCTTACAACACTTTAGTTGTTCTTGCCATCAACTCGACCCTTATGAAGGTCTGGACTCACAACACTCCTTGTTGGTTTTGTCATCAACTCACCCCATAGCCCTCAACATAAAGCTGGTTCGCCCATATCTTGGCTATTCGTACAGAGCTAGACGCCTCAGCCCATCACAAATATGTCGACATATACACATCAACATTACAAATAACAGTCTACAAGTCTACCTTCCTAACAACATACCATAGTCTAACCACATCCTAGTACACTAGGACACATACTACAATATGTAGTTTAGTGAGATAACTCACCTAAACAAAAAAAGCTTAACAACAATCTCAACAATAGATAAGCTAATACAAGCTACCTAATACCAAATCAAGACCAGTCCTTAATCAAATATTCAATTCTACCAAGTTTGACCAAAAGTCAAACTGGTCAAAAAGTCAAAGGTTAACCAGCACTGACTACCACGCCATAGCCAAGTGCTACCACGCCATAGCCAATCCCTTTGAATGTGTTGTGGTGGCACAAGGACAAATCAGTTGGCTATTCTCACTAATAGATGCACATCAGAAACTCAGGAACCATATTGTGGCCCTTAAACAACCGCCTCGTGATTTTCGTGTTCCGACACCTCCAAGAATATTTAATTCATTAAGTCTAGTCTTCTTACTTTCAGATCTGATTCCTTATAATGTCTAAATAGATAAAATTTCCAACCTTATCCATTAAGAAGCTCCCAACATGCAAGATCTAAAGCCCTAGATCATAAGATGTCCAAAACTCACTTTTCTTCATGCATGGAGTAAAGAGAGATCTTGCATGCACTCACTACTCCAACATCACCACCTTTAATTTATCTAGCTCTTCTACTCATAGATTCTCTATAGGAGCATGTCCCCCTAAATACTCTTTTACCTAACTTTCCTTATCATGTTAAGTTCTTCACTTGCCTTTTTCTCAACTTCTAATTGACCAAGCAAGTTGGTGAGCTACATGTTGAGTTCTTAGGTCTTGGTATTGCGATAATGCTGCACAAGTTGAGAGGTCCTTACACGTTGTTATAAATAGGTCAACTATTAATGCGGAAAATCACAATAGAACAACCACATAAACACCACAATATAAAATGGAAAACCCAAATCGGGAAAAACCGCTATGGAACGACACTCTTATTAAGACATTACATTGCTGATAGATCTCCAAGGAGATGAGAGGAAAAATATGTTGGAATTAATAAATAAGACATCTAGATGACTTTATATAATTGTTTTATAAAGAGTCATAAACAAACTCTAAAAACCTTATAAATAGGAAACATTCGTAAATAAATATGAGGTGTTATAATTAAATAATAACTTGTACATGATATAAAATAAATAATAAAAGGGTTTTGGAACATAATCAACAAATTCCCATTTGAGAAGAAACCGATCTTCAACAAAAGAATCTTCAAACTTTAGAAGTCATAAGTCAAAAAATAAGAAGTGCCAAAGTCTCTAAGGACTAATACGGCATAGATAGAAAAATGGTAATAAATCAAATAAAAAAAATGTCAATGGATACGAACCTTCAAACTCTACATAAGTGCCTCAAAATTACCTTTAATGTATTATAAACGCATCAAAGACTGTTGTAACAGTGCTAAACCGCTTGTGCCAAAATGGCCTTCATGTCAAAACAATAACATGCCTTTGAATACACTCATTAATTAAAATTGGCACCTTGCTAAAATGAGGCTTTATCCAAATTAGAAATGAAATAATAAAGAAGTAAAATCTTCAAACCGAATGACATACGTAATAAACTTCTTTCAACCAAAATACCTTTTGGTATTACAATGCTTGAAAACTACCCCATGACATTAAAATCCCGAAAGTATCTTATGATATTAAATGCTTGCAAATATCTAACGATATTAACTTCTTGTAAATTCCTTGTGGTACTAAAGTCTTGAAAATACCTTACGATATTAATTTCTTGAAAAATACCTTGGGGTATTAAAGTCTTGAAAACACCAAACTATCTTTGAATAAATTTTCTTCAACGAATGAACAAGAGAATCTTGCATTCCAAAGGTTGAAAATCTCTAAAGTCGCACAAAAGATAATAGTCCACCAAAAAGAATCCAATTCATAATCCTAATTACCTCCATCCATAACTTAAGTCATATAATTTATCATCTTCACTTGCCAAAAGGAAAGTCTTGAATCATGATCCAAAATCGGAGAGGTGGCCATAAAAAACGATTTTAAATAAACTCTAGAAAAGGTTAATGGAAAATCAATTTATAAATGAAGTATATTAAGGTTAGGGAAAATCGATATTTAAGCTATTGTATGGATTTAAGAAAATTGAATAAAGTGGCTAATACAAGGACCATTAAAATCGATTGTGGCTTTGTATGAAGTTTGGGAAAAAAAAAACTCGATTAAACGGTGACGATATATGGATAAAAAAAGATCTGAACAATGGATAATATAGGGATACGAAAAATATCAGTAAATATACTTCAAAAAAAACTAAAAAACTTTGATATAAGCCTAAAAATAAAAGCGCATATATAGATGAGATAGTCGTATAAGGTTTCAAGAAACAGCACATCTGTGTTTTGCTATTTTAAACGCCTATGAAATTAAATTGGTGTGAATTAAAGCGACTAGGAAAAAAAACTCGTTGATGAATTTTTGTAAAAGTCGAACATCCAACGAAGATCAGTTGAGAAAGAACCGGGGTTCAAGAAAAATTGATCACCAATGGAAGAACAATCTTGTACGTGTGATTCAGATCTTTGATGGCTTTTAAGAAAATTGATCAAAGGGTAGGTGGATACGACCAAGAAAGAACCAAGAATGTAGGTAGCATGGCTCTAAAAGAAAACAATGATGGTGCTTAACGGCCAAGAAAAAACGATCAACTCATAACGACCAAGGAAACACGATCAACTCGAAACGGCCAATGTCGATCACATACAAAATTTGGATATTTAAACACACTGATACCACTTGGTATAAATAGATCAACTATTACTGTGGAAAATCACGATAGAACAACCACACGAACAACACGATATAAAGTGGAAAACCTAAATCGGGGAAAACCACTATGAAATGACACTCTTATTAAGAGATTAGATTGTTGATAGATCTCCAAGGAGACGAGAGGAAAAAGACGCTAGAATTAATAAATAAGACATCTAGATTGCTTTATATAATAGCCCTACAAAGTGTCCTAAATAAACTCTAAAACCCTTATAAATAAGAAGGGTTGCACTGTTAGAAAAAACTCATTTCTGAAGACAGTTTCCATCACAAAATCGTTAATAAACCCACGAAGTTACACTTAATTCACAATTACCAGACTTTGTGATGAATTATCAACGGATTCGTGATAGATTTGTGACATATTTTGAGTAATTTTCACCAAATTTACATTTGACGGTAGATTTGTGACATATTTTCACGAATTTTCACCAAATTTACATTTGATGGAAAAATTTGAGAGGTAGCCCATGTTACCCGGTGCAACACAGTAAATTCGCCCATGATATTATGTAACACCCATAAAAATCAAGTCAATTTAAAACTTTATCAACCAATTAAATCCATTAATTATTACAAAGTGTTTTCAAAATAGGTTCATGTCAGAGTATCCTAGAAATCAAAATCATAAAATGTGAGGAGTTGTACGATCACGCCTTCGCCTTCCAGCGATCATCCGAAGTACCTGAAACCAAAACTGAAACTGTAAGCCTGAAGCTTAGTGAGTTCCCCCAAAATACCCATACATACAACAATATACACATAATCACAAATATCATACTATGGGTCTAATCAACCATCAGGTTGGAATACCCCAGGCCCTCAACCATCGGGTTGGAATGCCAACAAACTATGGGTCCAGTCATCCTTGGGATGGAATACCCTTGACCCACAACCATCATGTTGGAATGCCCACATACTAAGAGTCTAATCATCCTCGGGATGGAATACTCACGACCCACAACCATCGGGTTGGAATGCCCAGGTCTGTTGGCTCTCGCACAAAGCAGATAAGCCTTAACCACCAATCAAACATGTGCACATATATCATATAATTACATAATAGTCTATAGACAGACAAACCGATCTAACATATCATAATAGCATAATCGCATCCTATCTACCACGATACCGATCTAACAGATCATACTAGCATAACATCATCCTATCTACCAGGATACTGATCCAACAGATCATAACAACATAATAACATCCTATCTACCATAATACTGATCTAACAGATCATACTAGCATAACATATCGGGATAACAATCCAAAAGGGTCGGCCTTGGTGCCTTAGACCCTTGAGTATAGTGAGGAAAACTCACCTCACAAATGTCGAACTGTAGTGATAAGGTCAAACTCACGAATCACAGCCACAAACTCCACCACCTATATTCACCATAGGACCACTCCCATAAATTCCCAATTTACTAAAATACCCCCAGAAGTCAAACTGGTCAACCCTTGGTCAAAGTCAAAGTCAACAGTCAAGGTCAACATTCCATGTTGACCCAAATCGTCGAGTGCAGTTCACTGATTTGTTGAGTCCTTCCAGAACTCGAGAAATCGTGAAAACCTTAGTTGACTCGTCGAGTTTCCAGACAACTCGTCGATTCCATGTGTGTCTAAAAGTCGGGAAAACCCTACTGATTCGTCGAGTCATCTTACTGACTCGCTGAGTTCATGCAGAAGCCAACAACGGCCAATCTTCATCGGACTCACCGAGTTGACCATGTAACTCGTCGAGTCCCTTTAGTTCATTTCCCATTCAGACATTTTTAAGCTACCCCAAAGCTCCAAATTGTGGATCTAGTTTCCTAAGGCACATATTCCACATAAAATTTCAAACTTTACGTGCGTGCAAGGTCTTAAAGGCTTAGAACACCAAAACCAATTCTAGAATGAGGTTTAGGATATGGTGAGAGGTCAATGCAAGGTAAAGTTGATAGCTTTATAAATTTGGGACCTAGAGGAGTCCAGATCTGAAGTTACCCAAAATAACTCCATTATAACCTAGAAATAGCCCTAAACCTAGCATGAAGAGATCTAGCTTAGAAAAAAGTCAAGGTAACGACTTGTTTCCTTCAAAATGATGCCAAGATGAAGTAGAGTCAGATCTACAAGCTCTTCTTTGTTCCAAACTCCTTAGACGTCAAGCCTTCTTCACAAACACCACTTTCCAAGCTTCTTAACACACAAAGATGGAGTAAAATCGTGATTTGGGTTTTCTGAGATTAAGAGGGACGGTAAGGGAAGCTGGTGGAGGCTAATGACCCTTTAAATAGGGTGCAGAACCCTGGAAATTAGGGTTTCATTTTCCAGCTCCTACTCGTCGAGTTAGGGTCCTCTGACTCGTCGAGTAGGT
Source organism: Lactuca serriola (assembly GCF_051521515.1). Lineage (NCBI taxonomy): Eukaryota > Viridiplantae > Streptophyta > Magnoliopsida > Asterales > Asteraceae > Lactuca > Lactuca serriola. The sequence continues at coordinate 205,718,202 of NC_136409.1, forward strand.
CCAATAATCCACGCGGGCTAACCTTCCTCTACACGACGATTTGGGGCAACCAACTCGTCGAGTAGGTCCATGAAAATGTATATAAGGCTTTAAAACTTATACCTGAGAGTCGGGGTGTTACATATTAATACTTACTTATTACCCTCAAACTTATACTAAATTCACAATTATCAGACTTTATTTATTATTTATGTATTAACATTTCCGTTATTATATAAATTAGTTTTAGGAAGATATAACCAAGTGATCATTCAACTCAATTGGTTAAGGCTTTTGTAATATAAAGGGTGTAGGTCACGAGTTCAAGCCCTTCCCCTTCCTTTTGCCAATTAATTCACTTTTTTGAACAAACTTCAAAAATGGTCCCTGTGGTTTTACCTAAAGTCACGAATCCAGTCCCTATACTTGAAAAGACAGAAATGCCCTTACAAACTCAGTCCCTAATGGCTGAATACTAACGACGTTAGTAAAAAGGGCCATCTGTGCAAGATTTGCAAACCACAAGGTCCATTTGCATAAAAAATATTAATAGGGACTGACTTTGTAAATATTGGCAAACCATAGGGACCATTTTTATAATTTTTTCTTTTATATAAATAAAACAATCATATCATCATATCATATCATACTATATTATAAAAGAAGCATTTTTCCTTTTACCACATTCATTTGAAATTCTCATTACTTTTCAATTTCTTTCTAATAATAATTATAAGTTGGTTAATAAGATAAAATAAATATCAAACATAAAGTGTAATCATATATAAACTAAATTTAAATATTAAAACAATATCTTTACTTCTACTTATAAATTTATGTTTTTTAATTTTTAGCATATTATATTTAATTTATTATTTTTAATATATTGCTGGATGTAAACCATTATCATTTTAAAGATACAATTTTGGAACAATTTGTATAAAATACTTAAATTATTAATTTAAATATAAAATTACATGATCAACTTAAATATAAATTTGAGTTTAACTTAAACAACCCAAATAATATTTTGTAAATAGTTAAAAGTGATTAATTGTAGTCTTTTTCTAATAATGATTATAAGTTTGTTAATAAGGTTAAATAAATATCAAACCTAAAGTGTAATCATAAATAAACTAAATTTCAATATTAAAATAATATCTTTACTTCTACTTATAAAGTTATGTCTTTAACTTTTAACATAATATACTTAGTTTATTAGATTTAATATGTTATTGTATGTAACCATTATCAGTTTAAAGCTACAACTTTTAACAGTTTGGACAAAATACTTAAATTATTATTTTAAATATAACATTACAGTGTCAACTTAAATATAAATTTCAATTCCACTTAAAAAACCCAAATATTTTGTGAATAGTTAAAAATGATAAATTGTAGTGTTAAATGCAAAAACTAAATTATAATATCAATTTAACTAAAATATTTCCTAAAGATATTTGTATAATCATTAAAAGTTTTCAAATAAGTAGTTTAAAATAAGTTACAATAACAATAGTTAAAAATAACTCTATATAAATGATTATATTGTTACCTTTAAAATCAAAAAACAATGTCTGATGTTTTAAATAATTATAACGATAGAAATTCAAATGTTAAGAAAATAAATTTTAAAAAATTAATTAACAATAACAAAACTATAAATAACATTAAGCCATATATTATATTTTATTTTATTCACGAATAGTTCGCGGGTAGAAGTCATTCAAACAGATGAAATTATACAGTTGTAATAGATATATATATTATCACATTATTCAAAATAATCAATATATTATATCAATTTAGTATACGAATTATTATATCAAATTTAACAACAGTGTTATTGTTATATTTAAAAAAAACATATATTTGTAAAGATTTTAACTCTAAAGGAAACATTTTTACTTTCACCACATTCGTTTGAAACTCTCATGTATTTTTTCTTTCACCATATTCATTTGTAGCTCTTATGACTTTTCAATTTCTTCCTAATAATGATTATAAGTTTGTTAATAAGGTAAAATAAATATCAAACCTAAAGTGTAATCATATATAAACTAAATTTCAATATTAAAATAATATCTGCACTTCTACTTATTAAGTGATTTTTTTTTAAGTTTTAACATATTATACTTAATTTATTAGTTTTAATATATTGTTGGATGTAACCATTATCATTTTAAAGATACAATTTTGGAACAATTTGTATAAATACTTAAATTATTAATTTGAATATAACATTACAATGTCAACTTAAATATAAATTTTAGTTTAACTTAAATAACCCAAAAAATATTTTTGTAAATAGTCAAAAGTGATTAATTGTAGTGTTTTTCTAATAATGATTATAAGTTTGTTAATAAGGTTAAATAAATATCAAACCGAAAGCGTAATTATAAATATACTAAATTTCAATTTTAAAATATTATCTTTACATCTACTTATAAAGTTGTCTTTAACTTTTAACATATTATACTTAATTTATTAGATTTAATATGTTGTTGTATATAAACCATTATCATTTTAAAGTTACAACTTTTGAACAGTTTGGACAAAATACTTAATTTGTTATTTTAAATATAACATTAAAATGTGAACTTAAATATAAATTTCAGTTCCACTTAAAAAACCAAAGAATATTTTGTAAATAGTTAAAAGTGATAAATTGTAGTGATAAATGTAAAAACTAAATTGTAATCTCAATTTAACTATAATATTTCCTAAAGATATTTTTATAATCGTTAAAAGTTTTCAAATAAGTAGCTTATAAATACTTATAATAACAATAGTTAAGAATAAATCTATATAAATGATTATATTGTTACCTTTAAAATCAAAAACAATATTTGATGTTTTAAATAATTATAATGATAAAAATTAATACGTTAAGCAAATAAATTTTAAAAAATTAATTAACAATAACAAGAACTACAAATAACATTAAACCATATATTATATTTAATTTTATTAATGTCTAACTCACAGGTAAAAGTCATTAAAGCGATTAAGATTATGCACTTATAATAGATATATATATTATCATATATTTCAAAATAATCAATATATTATATCAATTTAGTATACGAATTATTATATCAAATTTAACAACAACGTTATTGCTATATTAAAAAAACATATATTTGTAAAGACTTGAACTATATAGGTGTTTATGTGCAACGTGCGGACATTCGCCTAATGATAATATAAACAAAGCAATGGAAATGTTGACTTGTAGGCTGTTGGCAAGTTGCTTCCAGTAAAAAAAAATTATATCTTTTTCAATTACTTACTCTCAAAACACATACAAACAAAAAGAAAAAAAAAACATAAACAAAAATTTAAAGACTTGGCTGGAGTTGTTAAGGGAAATCAGAAAAAATAACATTTTGGGTGATTGGTTTGATAGAAATCAGAAATCGATTTTGGCCCTTTTCAGGCGTCAACAAACTAATCGATTTGGGACTTATTCAGATATGGAGCTAATAGTTCCACTGTTATTTTTTATTCTTTCACATGTAATGGACAATTATACCCTTCTGCATAATTATTTTGTGACAAATAAAAAGAGTTTTAGGCTATATCTCCCCCAAATAAACTCACACTCACCTTTCTTCCACACCTTTTCTAGAGACCTTCAACCCACACCCAAACCCTCGTCGGCAACCACTCCCTCCCCGCCACCTATGAAAATCGACAACCATTTTAAGAAACCCACCACACCCTCGCCATAAACCACTCCCTCTCCGCCACCTGTGAGAAAACCAACTGCATAACCATTTCAAAATCACCAGCAAAATCGACAATGTCGTCTTCAACAAAAACTACTTGTAAGTACCAAAATCAAAACCCACTTTTAAAATCCGATTTTTTGGTCCATAGGGTTTTAAGTTTTCAAGATTTGATGTAGAAGAGTTAAATATTTGATTGGTTCAAGAGTTCTTTGAGGTTTCATCTTCGGTGACGAGTACGACTTCTATCTAATGCTTTGTATCGGCCGGGGTGGGAGGGTTTTTTTGAAGACAATGGGGGCAATGGTGGGAGGGCCTTTTGGATGAGTATGGAATCGATCAGAGATGGTTGTTTCTCTAGAGTGAGAAAATGGCACCTGTGTGTACACCCACAGATGTCGTTGACAACCCTCCGCTATTCTACTACCAGTTATTATACCTTTTTGGGTCTATTCGTCATCTCCATTCCAGGTCTTTGGCCCCTCATCAAACTGTCAGTTAAATCCAAGGTTTCATCGATTCAGTGAAGCATACTGATTACTCGTATGAAATAATAGATTCCAAACAATGCTTCATCGTTAGGTGGTGCAAAAGACGTAGATGAAGAAAAGGAAGGAAAGAATAAAGGGTGGGTTAATTTACGCTTTTTATTTAGGGTGGTGCTAAAAAACCCCATTTGAGGGTTTTTATTACTTGGTTTTCCGAACAAGTCTAATCAATCAACTTTATATATATATATATATATATATATATATATATATATATATATATATATATATATATAAAATCCCATTTTAATAAAAAAAATATATAATGATGTTTATTATTTTTTAGTGGACTCCTAAAAAAATATCCATTTACTATTTATTATAACTCTTTATGGAGTGTGACTATTTTGTGTATAACTCAAAACCTTTTTCAGATTATCTATAAATTGAAAAAGAACAAAATGTCAAAAAAAAATATATATATATATATATATATATATATATATATATATATATATATATATATATATATATATATATATATATTAAGCACGTATTTGAACAAAAGATCAGGCTTTTTTAATTTATTTTATTAACATTTTTCATGCTTTTTAAATAATACAGACAAGTAGTCGTTGGATTGCTTTTATTAAAATAAAAATGAGAAACTTATATAAAAAGAGTGGGTTAATTTAAGAAAAAAGAGGAGACCAATTTAGATTTAAAAGAAACAGATGATTTACTCTGAATCGGTTTTCACCAGACTTTAGCATAAAACATGAATTTATAGTATAACAATTTAGAGATTAACCTATAAAAGACGGGTATAATTGATTCTGAACCAATCAATATATAAGGATATAAATGAAATTTTACATTATAATTAAATATGAAAAAGTCAAGGCTAATTAATTGATTCCTAAATTTTGGGATTATGAATTCGGTTACCAAAAATATCATGTTAATTGACTTTTTGTTACCAAAAAACTTGGAATGCATCGATTTATTTTATTAATTTATTAGAAATTAAGAAAACCCTCATCTTGCAATATTGTTTTTAATTTTTTTATGAGACATGAATTTACCAACAATTTGAAAATTAATAATCTAATAATTGTTTGTATATATTTATTTCAATCATTATTATAATCAAATATGAACACAGTGCTAATTTTAAATGAATTACACATAACTTACAAATAAAAAACCAATAAAATTCTAATCATATATAAATAAAAAGCAAATTACATTAATAATTAGAATACACTTTTATGCATAAAGGAATAACATAAGAAGAAAAAAAATACAATATATTACTTTGCTATTTTCCTATAATCATAAATAAATACAAAAAAAGAAATAGAATACAATAATTTACTATTATTCTAATCATAAATGAAGAAGTGGTGATCATTTCCTCTAAACAGTGTTTTCTTTCATATTCGTACTCTAACATCACATTCAAAATTCTAATGAACTCTAACATTGCATTCAAAATTCTGATTTTCTGTGTACATTTTTAAATTCAAAATAAATATCAATACCATTAACTAAATCAACAAAAATGGAAAAAAAATAAATTACATTAACATGAATAGAATAGACCTCTAATCATAAATGAAAAGTAAGCGTCTAATCTTATAAAAATTCACATGAATAAAATAAATATTACATCTAAATGCTTACGCTTGTAGTTATATTCGTAAATGAATATACATGTATCGAGTAAATTTTACAAAAAGCAACAGAAAGTTACAAAATACTACTATAAACTAAAATTAACGATCTTGTAATCATAACTTAATAAAATTTTCATTTGTCTGTTGTAAACACAATTTTGGTCATGTATCAGTTCTTATGATCATGTAAACACAGTTATGGTCTTTGAAATATGTATCGCTTCTTATGATAAGTAATCATAATTAAATATGAAGGCTCAATTGCAAATACAAAATAGCAACAATTAATAAAGAAATACTCATTTAAACTATGTTATTAGTCATTGTAGAAAAGAAAAATAACAACGATTAATGCAAAAGGCTCATATAAACAAAAATAGCAACTATTCAACAGTAAACTTGCATCACAAAGGTAATTGTACCACAAAAACAATAACTTAGTAATCATAAATGATTATAAGAAACATTATTTGTATGTCATACAAATCAATCACCAAAGAAACAATAATCAGAATACTTAATTAAAACTTCTTTGCTAATAATGAATTCAATTTTAAAGGTTGCAGAAATGTACCATACAATAATCAAAGTTCCACAGATACAAACGTGTTATGTATCTGTGTTGTTTCTGTGTTGAGGGTTAGGGCATAACGATCCAGAAGAGACACAACAAAAATTTCGACCACCAGATTTTCCCTTGGATCCTTGCGTGGCCCTAATAACGTCGTAACATAATCACATCACCATCAACATGCCTCTGGTAGCGGAATAGAAGCAACAAAGTGATTGGTTAATCTGAAGAGGGACATCAACGACACCTTTACCCTAACCATAACACTGATCTTCGCTGGACTTTCTTCTTCTGAAGCGGAAGCCGATGTCGGATCGTCAATGATTGTCGTGGAACTAGAATCCAATGTCGCTGATTTGATACGTGGATTCAAACATGAAGTTGGGGTAAGACGGCAGTGGATCGATCGATGGGAAGAGAGGGAAGAAAAGAGAACCGAATTCATTGAGAGAGGCGTTTATTTTGAAACCCTAGAGAGAGGGAGCGAGGGAGATAAAGATACGGGATTATAAAAGGAAAGAGGAGAGAGGGTGAGAAATTGTAGGAAATAGGTAAATTTGTAGTTCCTATTATGCCCTTCTGGCAATTTAAAAGTTACACTTTAATGTCCGTAATTTTAGAATTTTTCATAAATCGCCCGTTTAATAATAACCATAGATCAAAATATTTAAATGACCCAGATCTGTTCTCGTGTTTTCAACCTTTTAGGTGTTTTCATTTGATCCTACTCCTATATATATATATATATATATATATATATATATATATATATATATATATATATATATATATATATATATATATATATATATCTTAAAATAAAATAAAATTAAAAAAACATAGTTCTTAAGGATTTGATGTGAAAGATGTGACACGAGGTTTTTTTTTTTTTTTTTAAGTGTTAAGGGTTTTTTTTTTTTTAAAAAAGCCCTTTATTTATTACAAAAAAAAATTGCTTAGAGGGTCATAAATGTCCATTGACTTTAAAAGCATGTGGATGAATAAAAAATAATCGTGACATTAAAAGTATGTGGATGAATCAAAAATAGCTGTGACAATATCATTTCCCATTAAGATAAAAAGGAAACAAATAAAGAATGATATCACTCAAATCTACGATTAATTAGAAACCTGTAATGATTAATGAGAAACAAAGAAACAAAGAAATAAAAGAAATCAGATTATCAAAACTCGATATTCTCACCGGATTGAGATCAACAGATGCTATTGCTTCCAAACTCAATCACTCGATGTTACTAACTGATTTCAGAGAAATCGATTTAACAAGAAATATATTCCAGTAAACAAGAATCTTGATAGAAAAGAAAGTGTCAATGAAGATGATAGATGGATGTTATTGATTATGCAGTCCGATCTACGTTAATGATTCATTGTAAATTTGTAATCGAATGCCATAGTTGAAGAGAGGAGGACCGATGCTTTTGAAAACTCAAGTTGCTTAGGGTGTGTGAAGGGAGCAAGAGAGACTAACATCACTTTTTTTCCTTATTATTCCAGAATAATTGAGTTAAATAGATGTAAAATACATCTATGGGCCATGTGTACATATATAGTAATAGACTTTTATAATGGGCCCTAATCAATTTTGGGGTTATAGGCCATCGCCCGGCGTATCCCTATTGGGCCGAGCCTGTAAATAATGAATCATTGTTGTTGCTAAACAAATATGAGGTGTTAATATAAAACAAATATAAAAAGGTTTCAGAACATATTCAACACAGGGAAGATTTTGTTTCAGGAAGTGATCTATGACTGTTTGAACAAATGGATAGCCAAATGATAATACCATTTTAGTTGGGGAAAACACAAAAACACCTGAATTGTCTCTTGGAGAAAACAATCAACACGTTCCTCATATTATTTATTCTTTTCATCTCGATCTTCTGTTGTCCTTTGCTTGGTCGATGCAGTTGTAGAGGATTTGATGAAGTTTTTTCAAGAGGGTAACAAATCATAGCTTCTTGGATATACGTTTTTGTTTAACATGGAAAAACTAATGGATATTTACAGGACTCATCCACTCATCCAACCTTGCAAGTCTGAAATACATTAATTGATCTTAATCTTTAAATGTAGAAAAATATATTTTTAGTTTTTTTATAGCCTCAACAAGTGTTGGGAAATAATAGATTTTAATGTAACGAAAATAATGAATGTTATTAGCATTACCAATAGATATTGATCCCAAATGCTCTCCATGAGAAAACTTATTACATACCATTAGTTAGAAATAAATCAAATAAGATTCATGAACAAATGTTTATGCCATTGTTTTATACAAATGTACATGAGTGAATCCATCTATTTTAAGGTTCATGAAAAAGTATGGAGTGTACCCATTGTTTAATTTTTACAGGGAAAATGACTTAAAATGTAACGAAGTTCCAAAAATGTACAAAAAAGACCATTGTCTTTTTTTAGTATACAAAATACCATTGAACAAACTATTATAGGTAACCACTAGGTTACGTGATTTTCAAAATGTTCAAAAAATACCATTGTTGTTTTCTTATAACAAAAAATACCATTTAAAGTATATTATTTGTACACAGAATATCAGCGAAGTACACATGTGTTCAAAAAACATTGTACTTTTTGTTAACTTCATTGTTTTCGGGTTATGTAGAACACAATCACCGGAGATCATGCACCATCATATCAATTCAAAACAGTAGTGCGATATCTTTCATTCCCTCACTCGATCGTTCTTGTGGTAACATGAGAAGTAAGTGGGTAATAATCTTAGTTAAACATTCTTGCTTCTCGATTGCATTATATGCCTCAAACTAATATACATATATATATATATATATATATATATATATATATATATATATATATATATATATATATACACGTTATATAGATAAACATATTATACATCAAGGTTAACCGTTCATTAGTGTTGCGGAACAAGAGAGACATAAAGGATAAACGAGTGTGACGTTATGTCATGAGAATTCCTAAATATGGATGTAGAGAGTAGGAGTTGCGTTTAATTCTCCGAGACTAATGAGAGATGAATGATCAGGAACACTCTGCGTCATGTGGCTGATTTGATGATGATTTGTGGTCAAGTAGAGAGATAAGCATATGTGTTGGAGAGCTTGAATGACTTACATCCTAATTGATGGATTCTTAGTTATGTGTTTTTCTTTGATTGTATTCAGATACAAACTGATCAAGTGAGGGGATGAAAAAAAGTACACAACTTGTGTGAACTGGTACGACGATGAATAATATCCAATGACTGTGTTCTACATAATCTGGAAACAACAAAGTTAACAAAAGATGATATGAAAAAAACAACAATGGTATTTTTTCGAACATTTTGGAAACTTCAATGGTATTTTTGGTACTAAAATGTGTACTTCGTTTGTATTTTGTGTACAAATGGTATATTTCAGTAATATTTTTTGTACAAAAAAACAATGATATTTTTTGAATATTTTGGAAAGTTCGTTACCTTTTTAAGTCATTTTTTCGTTTACCTGAGGTAACCGGTTACCACACGATTTTATTTGAACACATGCGTAATTTGTTGGTATTCTGTGTACAAAAAATACACTGTAATGGTATTTTGTATACTAAAAAAAAGACAATGGATATTATTATTATTATTATTTTATTTTATTTTATTTTTGTATATTTTTGGAACTTCGTTACCTTTTTAAGTCATTTTTCCCTATAGTATAATATCCAATCTACATGCTTACATGATTCAACTGCAATAACTTTTTTGTCCTAAGAATCCACTTCACATAGTGAATGTAAAAAACACATCATAAAAACCATACAACTTGACATATGACTTAAACACCGAGTAATTTCTCCGTCCTAAAAAGAATCAACATAAATAATTTAATACTTGAAATTCATCCAGGCAAACCAATCAGAAAGAAAGTTTATATCATTGGATTTCACAATCGTTGATCTTAATTTTTAATGTTAGAAAAAAGTTTTTTTTTAGAACAAATGCATATATAAGAGAAAATTAGCAAGAAGCTAGTGAGAAATTACAAAAACAAAACTAGAAAAGGGTTAATAAACCAAACAACCCATCTAGCCAAAATTTTATTATTCACATTGACAAACAAATTACATGAAAAATCTATAATTTCTTCAAAGATGATATTACGCTATGAGGTTTCATATTTAAAAATAAGACCATTATGGAATCTCTAAATCCACCATAAAGTGACAAAACTAGAAAAGTGTTAGCCAATAGTTAGTTTGGATAAAGGGTATCACAATAAGTAAAAGGTCACACAGGTTGATTTGGACAAGGGGGGTGTTGAAGACGATTCCTTGTTTTTCCCGATGTGTGGAGATCAACAAGAAGATTCAAATCATTTTTCTTTTCGGTGTCCATCTTTGGTCTCAGTACGGGGGGGGGGGGGGGGGGGGGGGGGGGGTTAGAGGAGTCAATACCGATGTTTTTACACTTGGCTGATCTGTTAGGCTGGCTGATCTTTGTTCTCATATCGGCTTTCTGGCAAGGCTAAAAGTTGGTTGGAATGTGTTTTCTTTTCGCTTTGGTGTCACATTTGGAATTTCAAGAATGCATGGATTTTTGCTCATTCTGGTCCAAGGTGGCTGTTTTGTTTCATAATTTCGTTACTCAAACTTTCTATTGGTGTAAGAGTAGGGATAAGAAAAGCATAAACTGGGTAGCTATTTGCTCTTAATGTACTTTTTGATGGACTAATTTCTTGCTAATCTTTTTTTCTTAATATATTCCAACTATTCTAAAAAAAAGGGTGTTGTGCTCCAGAAGGGAGATAGTTGATACAGTCTCTACAACTTTGATGTGGGTGCTTTAGACCTATCAAAACAACATGGTGTTCTGAGGAAAGACGTATAAGAATGATATTTTGTTTGATTCGGTGGTAACACTTTCCTTTAATGGTTTTTCTTTTAGAAATTGTAAGTCTAAGAGAAATTTTACGGCGTGGTTGCGTAACCCGCTAATGAATTAGTTGTGGATGGAGGCCGCCAAAAAAGGTAATTTATATAAATTTAGGTAAACCAAACAAGTAATTTATATAAATTTAGGTAAACTAAAAAATCATGATCCCGTCATTTTTCACATCTCTAGAAATAAGGTTTGGTTGATGGAGGTCCCCATTTAATGCGGTTCCAGTGTACCTTCTTCCAATACTCTTCTCAATCTAAGTTAGATTTTATGTTGATATCAAATATGGACAATACAATTTTCATCTTCATTCGTTACGACGATCTAAGTTAGGTCATATGATTTATTAATGAACGTTTACACTTGTTACAATTTGGAAACCATGAACTACTTAGGATAGAATTAGTAGCAAAAAAAACAACATTTACTATATATTTGACATAAAGTGTAAGGACTTTGGATATTTCCAAGTTTAAGATTTGTGTCTCTAAAATCAAAATTATTAACATGCTATTCTAAATTTTGTCATATATTAATCATGGGAAACTTAACATACACTTAGTCGACTAAGTACTCACTCTACTTAGATAAAGATCCTCTTAATTTGTCATCGTAAGCATATTAGATCACTAACAACACCTAATTATGATTACAACACGTTTAGGTGCTGTTTGTTTTTTTGTAAAAAATCTCTTCAGACCTCTTATTGTCGTGCGACACAGAACACGCGCAACACTTTCATCTCGCCGCCGTTTGTTTTTTAGAAATATTCAGAGTAAAAAACCTCTACATGTGTTCTATTTGGCGCAATACTTGTATTGCCTCTTCCAACCTCTTCTTCTTTTTTTCTTATTGAAATCTTGATTATATATTGTTGAAATTTTATTGAATTCTTGTTTCATCTTTTTTTTTGGTTTATTCTTGCTAAATGATTTTTTTTTGTTTTTTTATATTGCATAATAATAATTTGTTGCTGCAATATCATTATTTTTAGTCGAAATATCATTATTTATTTATTTTTGTAGAAATAACATAATTTTTTTGTTGAAATGTTATATATTATTAAATTTTCGTCATTAAAAACTATTTTTGTTATATAAAATCAGTTTATTTTATTTTTTTAATATCTACAGCAACATGCAGATTTAAAAAAAAAAAAAAAAAAAAAAAAACCACGTTTTTTATTACAGTCTGCAACAGTTTGGTCCACTTTTCTGCTGAAGAGGGTTGCAGAGGTGGTTCGCAGACTATGAATTTTTGCTTTTAAAAAAACAAACAACACCTTAGACGTTGCAATAAAACAAATAAAGCATCTTAAAAGAAACTTTAAAACATAAAAATATGAATTCAACATGGTGGCCATGCAACTATTCTATAAGACGCCCCAGACTTAAAATTGAAGAGTGGATGTACACACCACCATCCAAGACATCCATATACAACTTTTAATGTTTATTTATGATTTTTGACAAACTTTTGCCCCAAAACTCAATAGTTTCCATCCAAAGCTAAATAGAAAAAAGTTCATAAGTCTAGGGTTAATCTTAAGAATTAGTAATAACGAGCATCTAACACCTATTTCATCAACATTTAACAATAAAACCTCAAATTCCCAATAAAATCGATGATTAATCACCCATTTAATGATTTAATTCCCAAATCCCAACAAAGGCATGCAATGGTTTCTATCAAGCTGGATGAACATAGACCATTAGAAACAATGTTCTATCATTTATAAACCATAGTTAATCCATCTAATCAAGGATTTAATGGCTATTCCCCATCTGGTCCAATTTTGAGGGTCATTAAAACATAAAGCCTAATTTAATACAAATTGTACGCGAACTTCCTTTATTTATACATTTATGCGTGTTTACTATATCTTAAACGAGTTTATACGTGGAATCGATATATTGAAATGATAGCTTAAAATAGTTTAGTAGCAATCCTTCCATAACTTCCACGTGCATGCTAGTTTCTAATGTTTTTAAAAGCACCAAGAACCAAGGTCCATCTTATATAAAAAAAACTAAACAAAAATTTTAAAGTAGAAAAAATTTGAAATTTTGAGTTTTTTTCTATTAAAAATATTATAAAAATAAGTTTTTATTTAGCAAAAACAGGTGCCAAAAAGGATAATTTCAATAAAAAAACAATTTTAGTAAAATGGAAGCTAGTATCAACTTTCAAGTGGGGTCCATGGACCCCCTTTATTACATTGTGGATCCCAATGGTGCAAACTAGTATTGTTAGATTTGATTCATGAAAAACCATTCACAACATTAAAAGAAGGTCATTTAATTTCACGTACATGCTAGTTTCTAATATTTTTTAAAGTAATAAAAATAGTGCAAACTAAGTTTTTTGATTCGTTTGTTCATGAAAAACCATTCATGACATTAAGAAAAAGTTTATTATGGAAAACGACACCAATAAATAATCAATACATGGGACGAATCACCTCGAAACTTATGGATGTATGAAAAGAAATGACATTTATGTTCAACATTTGGAATTGTTTTATGTAATTGTTAGAGAAATGTAAGTGTGTTATGTAGAATATCTTAACATTTAATGTAATTAAAATGTTGATAATATAAAAAATAACTATGCCGTTGTCGTTAACATGGAAATAATAATGCTTATATCTTATTGTTATAAAACAATTTAATTATCATAATAATATAGGATACAACAGAAAAATATTTTTTTTGCATCATCTTAATAGTCTTTACATGTGGATTCCGCATGACAATAAAAATATTTTAATATTTGATTTATGGTAATTTTTACCTATTTTGAGGGTTAATCAATTTATATAAACATCTTTTAATATCATATCATATCATTTGTTAAATAATTAAAAAACTTCATGTTTTGGAATAAAGGATAATTATAAAAATATGTAATCACACAATGTATGTGTTCTTTTTCTTTTGGTTTAGAACACAATTTTTTCCTAAAAACATTATATATTTTTCTACTTTTTTTATTTACCCTTTACATTTTTCAGTATATATATATATATATATATATATATATATATATATATATATATATATATATATATATATATATATATATATATATATATATATATATATATTCGATTTAGCCCTCTTATTTTCCAATTGTTCGCATTTAACCTCAATATTGTTTTAGTTACCCTAAAAAAAACTCTTGCATCTCTGTTTAAACCGGAAGATTACCAATAGACATGCTAAAATCGTAACATTGAAAAAAAAAATAACGGTTTTTATGTAATTAACCCTTATAATAACTTTTTGGTTATTTGTTTTTGTTAAATTGGTATTTTGATTTAAGTTTTACATTTAATATTAGTATTGTTAATCAACTTAGATATACATCTTTTAATTTAATTTTAAATGTAATTTGATTGATAATTTATTAGTTTTTATCATGATTATTATTTCAAACATAAATTATTGTTTTCAAAGTAATTTAACATTTTTTAAAAGTTTATGTTTATTATAAATGTTATTATATAGATTTAATTAATAAAAAATCTTTTTAAATAATTTTAATAATATAAAAGAATAGTTTTTTAAAAAATTTTAAATTTGGATATTTTTTAAGTTTAATTTGATCTTTTGATTTATATTTTGAATTTAATATCATATTTAAATTAATAAATAAAGTAAATTAGATTAATAATTACAAAACGGTATTATTTAAAAAAACTTCACATCCCACTTAAATTAATAATAAATTATATATATATATATATATATATATATATATATATATATATATATAAAAGTTTGAAAATTAAAAAATTAATGTATTAGTTAAAACACAAATTAAAAGGTTTGGAAAGTTTGATTAATGTACAAGCATGTCTAACAAACTTGTTACATGTCAATTAACTACTTAACATTTCTTATATATTAAATCCAGGCAGAACATGAAAGTTTAGTTAACTTCATTGAAATTACATTGTGCTACTCATTTAAATTAATCCAGTGTAACGAAAAGATAGTTCAAATCATTCATGTTTACTAGCCACAGAAAGGGTTGGACGGCCTAAGCGATCCAACTCTATAATTAATTGACCTTGATTTAAATAGTAAATAAATAAAAGACAAAAACAACATCACTCTAAAAAGATCTATGACCTAAGACCATATGAGAATTCTTGAAAAATTTGTGCCCAGTGCTCTTCAAAGTTCACACTGAAGCACCCATACCACCTACCCTAGTAGAGCCACACATGGGCAATACCTTTGTAAGGTTAGCAGCCTCGGCCATAACGATCTTCTCTGCTTGATTTATAGAGCTATTCTTCAAGTCCAACATCATCACCTTCAATTTCTCTAGTTGTTCTACTCCTAGATTCTCTATTGGAGAATCCCACCAAAAACTCTCCTGCCTAGCTTTCCTTATCGTATTAAGTTCTTCACTGTTTCGGCTTCTAATTGAGCAAGCAAGTTGGTTAGCTCCAGGTTGAGTTCTTGGGTCTTGGTATTGCGATAATGCTGCACAAGCTGAGATGTCGTTGCACTTGGTGGAAGATTTTGTTTCAGGTAGCGATCTATGATCGTTTGAACAGATGGATGCCCAAACGAGAACATCTTTTTAGTTGGAGAAAACGCAATAATTGCCATCTCCCACCCCACAAAGCGTGCACATCTCATTAGCCTTTTTAAAGACACCTGAATGTCTCTTTTGGAGAAAGCAACCAACAAGCTACTCATATTATTTATTCTTTTCATCTTGATCTTCTTTCGTCCTTTACTTGGTTAACACATTGTTGAGGATTTGATGAAGTTTTTTCAAGAGGCTAAAAATGTTAGCTTTTTGGATATATGTTTTCTAGTTTAACATTGAAAATCTATAGTGGACATTTAAAGGACTCATCTATTGGGTGCATTAATGGATTTTAATCTTTAAATGCAGAAAAAAAAAACAAAAATTTACAGCCTCAGAAAGTGTTGGGAATTAATGTTTTTCACATGTAACGGAAGTACTAAATGTTATTAGCATTAACAATATATATAGATATTGCTCCCAAAATAATTTGGTGGAAAAATCTATTAGAGTGCACTAGATGGAAATAAATTGAATAAGGAACAAATACTTTTGCCATGGTTTTATATAAATGCACATAAACTAATATTGAATAAATCTGTTTTATTTTAAGGTTTATGAAAAAGCTGTCGGGAGTTTAGCCATTGTTTAATTTTATATATACTACAATATATTTATAATATCCAATCTATGATCCTATGAAATCAAACAAAGACTTCGTATAGTGGATATAAAACAAGTCAACATAAAGTCCATGCAATTTGACATATGGGGCTTAAACACGCAGTAATTTTTTCGTCATATAAAATCAACGCACATAATTTTATACTTGGAATTTATGGAGGCAAAACTAATTGGAAAGTTTATATCATAATCGTCAATCTAATTTTTAGTGTCAACCACAACAAATAAAAGATATATATATATATATATATATATATATATATATATATATATATATATATATATATATATATATATATATATATATATATACGTAAATGTTCAAATAAGAACCACTAAATATTAAGAACCCTAATAACCACTAATTTTAACTAATCAATAAATATATATTTATCACTAGGTTATAACTCGTGGAAACCACGGGTGGTATGTTTATAATTATTATACACAAGAAAGAATATTGTTAATAACATTTAGAACATTTATATATATATATATATATATATATATATATATATATATATATATATATATATATATATATATATATATATATGTAAATGTTCAAATAAGAACCACTAAATATTAAGAACCCTAATAACCGTTAATTTTAACTAATCAATAAATGTATATTTATCACTATGTTATAACTCCTGGAAACCACGGATGGTATGTTTATAATTATTATACACAAGAAAGAATATTGTTAATAACATTTAGAACATTAAAGCATAACCAAGAGCCATCATTTTTCATAGGTCATGAAATAAACAATATTGTTACTTGAAAATCTTAATCATTAATCAAAGATTTGCAAAAAATTATTAATTTAGAAAGTTAAATGTTTTTATTTAGGTTAATACTTAAAAATCTGATTTTTTTTTTGTGTGTATTAAACAAAACTGTGATGAAGTTAAAAAATCTCACCTTTTACGTTTAGGTTAAAATTTAAAAATCTGATTTTTTTAAAATACCCATGGTTTCTAAAATACCAATGAAAAAAAAGGCCCAAAGATAACATTACCTCTGATCTTTAACACATGTAGGATAAAAAAACTACTAAGATTTACTAAATGTGTGTTGTTATTCATCGCATTTTGCCATGTACCAAATTATCATAAATTACAAATCTAAGTTATGATAACGTTCTTGCAACTCTTTATATTTGTATTGTGTAAGAAGCTATATATGAATGAATAATGCATGCATCAACTGTCTATGTTCACAAATTCAAATTCGCTTAGTTTATATGATGAATGAATGATGCAACTAAAATTGTTCCTCTTTAAGATATTAATAAAGCATATTTAAGTATGTTATCGACGATCTCTCAAAGTACCTGCATCACTACCCTAAATAGGAAATAACATTTTCATATATTTATGAAGAATTGTGTATTAATTATAATTGATAAAAATAAATAAATACATATTGATATACATGGAATCATGGTTGAAACCAACTAATGTGTAGGACATTTTTCTACACCAACTTACATCTTTGTTTACATTTTGCTCCATTTTATTTACATGTGCTCGTCACAGAGATAGACATGGGGAGTTTGAAAATACGGTGTCACAATTGGATAATATGTTATAAAAGTTAGCATATAAGTAAGAAAGATACCTTTAGTACAATGGATTTTCTCCAAAAAAAAATCTCCTCCTCTATAGGAGGTCCATCATCCATCTTTTTTGAAAAAGAATATATAATAACCTACAATTAACACTAAATACATACTAACAAATATCAATAAAATACCAACCTCCCAGCAAGTGAGCATGCTAAGGATGGCTTGATGATATTCCATCTTGGGTACTAAAAAATACCAATAACCCCAAGAAATACAAATAGATAGATTTTGAAGCAGTTATAGAAAGATACAATCCATGTAAATGTTTAAGAAACCCCAAAATCCTCAGAAATATGGCATACTCAGATCATACCAGGGCCAATGGTTTCCGGTTAAAATTCTGCCCTAAACCTAAAACACAAGATCTATATCTTAAAAATGGATCAGATTTCATCATTTACAGTTTCAAGACCCTAATAAAGCCTCTTCGTTTGTAGACGGAAAATTATAACAAAAATGTAGGTTGAGGGACGTTAAAGGCGCCACCACCATCTCTAAGAAGAGAGAGAAAGAGAGGCAGACTGGTTTTATCGTTGTCAAAAATTAGCTTAAGATGAAAGTATAATGTCATAATTGCATCTAGTCGTACACACTAATTAATGGTTCTCTTAGGCATTTTATCGAACACATGGCATCCAAAATAGATTTATCAAGAACTCAACAAATAATATATCCAAACAAACTGTTGTGAACTGTGCAATCAGAAGAGAATGAGAGAGAGAAAGGAGGGGTTTGCTCGTTACCTTTCGCAATTGTTTTCACACATTTATAATCTTAATAAGAGAATCATGATCATCTTTATGATTATGTGTTCATCTTCTTGATTTTGCCCATCAAGATTTAAATGCAATGTGATTTTTCTTTCCAATCTTTTCTGATGTTGTTTGAATCTTCCTTGATCTAGTGATATGAAGCTTCCAAATTCGAATCTAAAAATGCAGTAGTCTATTGATATGTATTCAAAAATGCATCGTTCAGTGTATATAAAATACACATGGAGTTTTCAATGGAATATATGTAGTTACCGATTTCAAATGAGAAGACTTGCTAATTTCTCATAGAATACATTGATTTGAATGGGTTGTTTCCTAAATAAATACAGGGCAACTGATATGATTCCCAAAACATCAGGTATTAAAATACTGATTAGAAAACGAAAATTATTTAGATTTCAATTTTGACTTTTTAGGTTATAGAGCGTTAATGATGCTTTGGGCAGGAAAGTAAAATTATAAAGGTCTAGAAAAACGCCACGTGGCAAAAGAATGGTGTAAAAACATGCCATGTGGCACCTTAGAGAGGTTTTTATTAGGAAGAGAGATTTCTGAAAAGATGAATGACATTATTGTAGATAAAGATAATTCGTAGCCTAGTTTTATAAACAAATATATCAGATCTAACACACCCTTCATGTTTTTTTTCGTAAGGTGCAATCTGAAATTCTCTCTTTCCCCCTCCTTTTACCACCTACAACCACCTTCCACACCTGTCATCGCCACTACCGGCGAGACCATCACCACTGTTGTCATTCTTGCTTATGTGTTCTACTATCACTCCCGCTTGTCCATTCGGTGTGTCCAAATTCGAAACCATCAGCGTTGTTCTCTCCCGCCTCCTAATTTGTCTCCACTGCCAGCACCACCGCATTCCGCCACCGGAAACCTAAACAGAGCTCAAATGGAAGCCATGTGTTTCACTCCTTATGTCAAAATCCCTAACAATGATGTCATATTGCAAAATGTCAACACAGCCAAGAGAAGGAGACCTTCCGTCTCCACTACCATTTCGAAATCAAAGGCGGATATCGATTTGTTAACAATAGAGGCTAGGTCAATGATTGCGGTGTTGTGGACCAGAGAACAACCACCGCCGGTGCTTCGAGTGTCTCTGTCTTCATTGCAGTACGAATATGTCCAGTTGGACGTTGTTGTGAACCATAAGGTGGAGGAAGGTAATGGTGCTTTGAGTTAAATGGAGTATTTGACGAATATTTTGTCTTCAAATCGATTTTACGAGTTGCAATTAAATCTCTGTTATCGCACGTCCCTAAGCTTTCAGAACGGTTACGTGTCAACATTTGGCTTAAACGAGAAGATCTTCAACATGTAAGCACACATATAAACACGATTTCACACATATTTCAATTCAAATTAGTCATAATAAACTTTCACAAACACCAAGATGTTCCTATTTATGCTATTCATCTTTGTTTCTGTTATGTTTCATGTTATTTATATTGAAAATTTCTATTTTAGCATAGTAAATCATGATTTATGTTGTTCATCAGCCAAATGTTTCGTGGAGCATACAACATGATGGCAAAACTCCCAAAAGAACAATTATCACATGGAGTTATCTCTTCATCAACAGGAAATTTTGCTCAAGGTGTTGCATTAGCAGCCAAAACACTTGGTTGTGATGCTGTGATTGTTATGCTAGTTACCATACGTCGAATCAAGGTTTGATTATGTTGTAATTTGCCAATGTTTGCTTGATTTTTTCAATCTATACTGATTCCACCATTGTTGAATGTTTGCCTAACACCAAATTTGCATATGTTTTTCTCTGATCTTCAGTGAAACCACCGGATCTTCCGCCTCCGTCGCTTTCTATCGCATCAATCTCTTCTTCTTTGATATCCGACAAAACATCTCCACTTGATATATTTCAGGTTAGATCTATGTTGCCCTCCTCGGTTCCAACGAGCATTATCGATCGATGCTACTTTATTGACGATGATGGTTTTAGATATGAATTGTTTCGGTAAAGATCTACATTCTCTGACGGTAGATCTAAGATCTCTGGTATGTCAATTTTTATATTGGTTTTTGTTATTAAGCTGTGAATTTAAGGTTTTAACCTCTATTAAAATCATGATAAAATTATCAATGATAATATAGTGATATATGTTCCAGAAAAAATAAGCAAAGAAATATAAGACACAAAAATGCATTGTATCCGCCTTAGCTCTTGGCGGCGTAATAAAAATGAAAATGCGATGTCCTTTTTTTCTTCTACTTGACGTATCTATTCCAATGCCCACACACATGACCTAATGGGCTTAATATTGGACATCTCTAATTCATTATTGGCTGCTGAAAAATCATAAATGGGTTGTTGGATTAAAACTTTGGGTTGCTAGCAAATATAATTGATTTTCTAAAAAAAGTGTATTTGTTTATTTATTTGTTTTAACTATGAACTGTAATGTTTTAATGTTTCAGTTATTGTTTAATTCTATTAAAGTTACTTTTAATTGTTATTAATAAGAAATTTAAACTTTTAAGCCATAAATGCATAATTTGTTATAAGTTTCAAATTATGAATCCAAGTTTCTTTTCTTATTTGTTATAATATTTTAATAGAATTGTTGCTCATAATTTAGGTTTTTTAGTTGTTATGTTGTGAATTGTATTTATAATATATTATTTTGTAGATGTTTTCTCAAATAATATGAATTTAGGTTTTTTTAAGTTGTGAATTGTGATGTTTTAAGGTTTCATAAATTATTTAGTTATGTTAATGTTAGTTTTAACTATTATTAATAAAAAAGTATAAGTTTTATGTTGTCAATACATGACTTTTTTTAATTAATTTTAATCTAAGAATATATTATTTTTAATAAGTTTTAAGTTGTTTTTTAAAATTGATCATCTGGATATCTTTTTATAGAGCATACAAGGTGTTTGATTAAATTGTGAATAAGAGTCTTGTAATGCTTTATTAAACTGTGAATTCTAATCTTTTTATCCAGATTTGAATTTTATACCTATAAAATAGTTGTGAATGTAGTGTATTAAAGTGTGAATATGTGTTTTTATGCATTAATTTGTGAATATGTAAGTTAAGTTGTGAATGTGTTTTTTAGTTCACTAAGTTGTGAATTAGTGTCTGAAATATTGACTTAAGTTAAGAATTAGTGTCTGAAATATTAAATTAATTTGTGAATTAATGTCTAAAATAATGAAGTAAACTGTCAATTTTGTTTTTTTTATTTAATCCTTATCTGATTTTTTAGGGAATAATGTTGGTGGTGTTGACATTGATGCTTTATGGTGGCGATGGTTGATGGCAACGAATGGTAGTTGACAGTGTTAATGGTGGTGATGGTGGTAGAGTAATGATATATTCTATTTCTCAATCATCTTCGTTGATTTCAAATAAGTTATCCTCTTTTATGATTCATGTATATATTTTTCTTTTGATGTTTGCTTATGAAGTACGGGATAACCTATGTATGTATTAAAATATAAATGAGTTTTTTATACACTAAAATAGGAGATTACTTGTAAATAAGTTGTGAATGTATTGTATTAAACTATGAATTTGTTGTGTTAAGCTGTAAATTTTTTCACAGCTTAGTATAGCAATTTCACAATTTAATAGATAAAAATGACTCTAGATATGAACATATAATTGTTAGTATTAAGTTAAATATATATATATATATATATATATATATATATATATATATATATATATATAGTCGTGTATACATATATTTTGTGTATTAAAGTATGAATTACTACATTAAGTTGTGAATTTTATGTATTAAACTATGAAATGATTGTATTAAGTTGTGAATTGGCTTTATTAAGATTTGAAATTTTTATGAATTTTGATTTTGCTTCTGAAATATGAGAAGAAAGAATCATTATATATATATATATATATATATATATATATATATATATATATATATATATATATATATAATTTTCTCTAATTTTAACAAAATTATATTAAATTTAAATTGTGAATATTATGTAAATTAAATTTTGAAAAAACACCAACCTCTAGATCTAAATGTGTAAATGTATGTTTTAAGTTAAGAATATGATATTTTTATGTATTAGAGTTTTAATTTTTTATATTAAGATTAAAATTTTATATATTAAATGATAATTGAGTATATTAAATTGTGAATTGACTGCATGTTGCTGTGATTTTTTATATAACTTCTGTAATAAAATATGAATGATTTATGTAAAAAATTTGTATTAATTTCTTGTGAATTTATTTATTTTTATTGTTGTATAAGTATGTAAAAATGCCTTAGTTTTTATAATTATTTTGCATTAAATTCAAAATGGATGAATAAATCACTTTATTAAATTATGAATGTAGTATTTAACATGTCATTGTGTGACTTTATATACAGATCTCATTTGGAAGAAAGAATTGTTGCAATGTTGGCACACATGTTTGGTGGCGGCATGTGGTGGTGGTAAAGTTTGGGTTTGATTTCAATGAATTTGAGAATTAATGTAAAATAAGTTCTGTTAAGTTGTGAATTTTAAGTATTAAACTGTAAATGGACTGTATAAAGTTGTATTTTATAAAAGTTTTGTGTTCAAATATAAATGAATGCATGCATGAAAATATTAGACTAAAAAAATTACGATTTTGCCATTTTCTTACCAAAAAGACAAAAATCAAGATTTTAACATACTTGATAATATTTACAATGTATGTATTTAGTTATTAAATGAGGTTCTTAAGGTTCTTAATCTTTTGTGGTTCTCATTTGAACCACTCCCTATATATATATATATATATATATATATATATATATATATATATATATATATATATATATATATATATATATATATATATATAGGTAGGTAGGTAGGTAGGTAGGTTGGTTCCGTTGAAATTAAAAATAAAATAGAGATCTTGAGATTTAACCTCAACCACATATTTCACATCTGCCGCTCTAACCCTTCGGCGTAGCGCGACAGGCCTGGTATAATTCTAAATGATTATTCAGTGCCACCCTTTCCTTTCTCCTCTGCCTACATCCCCACCACCAAAACCGTCACCGCCACCACCATTACCACCACCTCTGACACCAGCCGACCCCACCACTGTCACCACCGTTACTTATACAACCGCCACCTCTGTCACCACACCTCTTCTGCCACCTTTCATAATCATTTATGATTACTCCATTTGTGAACATACATATATGTATAATCATTTATGATTAACCATATACGTATAAAAATGTAATCATTTATGATTAGGCATACGCTGTTGCTGCATATAATCATTTATGATTACGCATATGTCGTTGCTGCAGGTACGTTGGAGCATTAGAGCGGCAAATGAGAAATATGTGGCTGAGGTTGAATCTCAAGATCTCTACTTTTTTTTAATCTCAAGTGAACAGTCCCTTATATATATATATATATATATATATATATATATATATATATATATATATATATATATATATATATATATATAATCAAGATCAAATAATAAGGAAAATTTTGGTAGAAACACTACAAGAAAAACGCGATTTTGCTAGGGAAGATCGCTGTGGAACGTATTTTCGTTGTTAATCTGCAATGGATCGTGTTATGGAATGTCGTCCCATAGCAATGTTGCTACCACATTGTTTACGGATTTTATTTCTGGTAGCGAGAGTGGGAGTTGCTAGGGAAAATGCTATCGATAGTTCTATGGAACAAAAATTCATAGCAATTTTCCAACGATTGTTACCAAATCACTTTCCGTTGTACTGCTGCTATAGAATTCATCATCGTGGTTACTATGCAACGGAGTTTGTGACGGAAACCAATTCCATAGTTGAATTGCTATGGAAGTACCATTCGTAGGTATTTGTTAGGGAATTCTGCTAGGGAATATGATTTCCTATGCTTGTTTTGCTATGGAACAAAACACATAGCTAATTTGTGACAGCATTTATTGGGATGTTGTATGCTTAATTAATTTTGTTATACTATGGATGAATTATTATTATGATCAATGGAATTTGTAAGATATGGTTTGAATGAAATATTTTTGAATTGGTAATATGTGGCATAAACTAATGGCTAAAAAATGTAAAAATGAATTATAAAGTAGATATTGCTAGCAAACGGACTTGAACTTAAGCTTATGCTAGAAAAGGGCGCGGTTAAGCCAGTTGTGCTAATCAAGTTGTGTATAATTTCTTAAAAACATAGTATATAATGAATAACTAACAATGAATTCATTACGAACTTATTTTTAATTACATTAACCGGGCATGTTAAAGTATATAATCTATGTAGATTTTTTTTCCTTAATAACGAATTCATTACAAACTTATTTTTAATTACATTAAGTATACTTCATCACAAAAATAACATGGGCTTTACATATACTTCAACCAAAATAAAACTATAATAGTACTATACAACTTCATATACAATAATACAATAAGAACAATAATATTCAATGTCCAATCTATTATCAACCATTAATATTTTTAAGAAATATACAAAACCTACCATACTCTACATACCAACGACAAACCGTGCAATATCTTTGTCGATCCTCATCCTATTCATGGCCTATTTCAAATGCACCTTTAACAGAATGTCGTGGGTCTTCACATTGGAATGTGATGTTATTCGTTGTAAGTCTATGAACAACATCAACAGCCCGCAACAACTCTTTGGCACTATCAACAACACCCGTGTACTCCCCATCATCCGGAACTACCCAGCCAAAATAGGTATCAAGTAATTGTAAACCTACACATTAAAATATCCATCAATTAATCCAATATATCCTTTTCAATACAACAATAAATATTATACAACACAACACAGCTAAATACTAACCCCAAACTACAAACATGCCTTTAATTAACTATATATAAGTTAATTTACATATATACCATATATACATACCTTCATCACATTGATGAGGCCGTATTGAAATGTAGATCATTCCAAGCAAATAAATTGCCTCAAGATGATCTTCATTTGCTGCTTGTCTCAACAATGGCAATCCTAAATCAAAATGGCCATAATAGATGCACTCTTCCTGTTGACAGAATAACAATATCAATATATAACATCAACGACACAAAATATTAATAAATGGTATAGATTTCATATAATTAATGAAATTACATATACAATACCCTGTCTGAACATGGCTTCAATGTTATTATGCAATGCACATGTGCGTATAAATGAATTAGCATTCATATTTTTAGGACCCATTTCAATCATGCCAATGCATGATGTTCTGAACACTTAAGGGTCACCCCCTGCTTCATACATCTTCTTTGAACTTCAAAAATATAAATACACTGTAAATAACAAATAAAGAAAGTTGTATTTCATCAAATATACATTCATTAGTTGATGTTTATTGAGAATTACCAAAGTCTCGCAGAGACGATGACTTTCGCAGATTCTGACCCTAATACTACAAATATCCAACTCAAAATCTCTAATGGAGATCATCTAACGAACGGAAACTTCTAGTAATCGACATTCTACTA
Source organism: Lactuca serriola (assembly GCF_051521515.1). Taxonomy (NCBI): domain Eukaryota; kingdom Viridiplantae; phylum Streptophyta; class Magnoliopsida; order Asterales; family Asteraceae; genus Lactuca; species Lactuca serriola. The sequence continues at coordinate 205,744,741 of NC_136409.1, forward strand.
ACAAAATAGACATTGGAGTAGTTGATTTCGATTTCTTTTTAAAATATAAGCGTAACTTTGAAAAACAGTGTAACAAGGTATGGAAAAAAATTACTTACTTTATGTTGATCTGGTCGCGAGGTGTACAAGAGTGTCTATTATCGGAGAAAATCGATTTTAAGAACGATTACCCTACGAAAATTTGGGGGTTTTAGTGTTTCTGTAGAGATTTATCGTCTGGAATAGTTGAGACGTTCTCAATGGTTGAAGAACTGATAACGCCGGTGTGACGTTAGAGGTATGATGGCGCCTCAACTCTTTAGAGTGCAAAAAGACCAAAGTGCCCTTGAAATCATTTCAGATATGTGAATATTGAGGATATTTGTGTCAAAACACATTATTCAAATATTATAATCTTTTGTAGGTAACAGTGGAATTTTGATTGTTGAAATGGAAAAGACAAAAATAACATATATATCATAATCTCTAATGTAATACATTAGTGTGTGTGTGTGTGTCTATATATATATATATATATATATATATATATATATATATATATAAGCACAAAAGAGTTAGCAATAGAAACTTTTTGGGCATTAAGATTTTTGCCACATTTTTTTGGTAACTTTGACACTTTTGGCCATTGGAAACAAAACTTTTACATTTTGGTAAAAAAACACAATAAAAACTTTAGATTTTTGCCACAATTTTTTAGCCAGTTTGACACTTTTAGTCTTTATTATAAAAAATATACATTTGGCACAATATACACGAAAAATATTTAGGTTTTTTCCACAATTCTTTAGCCACTTTGACACTCTTGGGCTTTACAATCAATAGTTTTACATTTTGACATAAAAAACACAAAAAAAACATCCCGGGCGAAGCCCGGGCTTTCTTCCTAGTTTACATTTATGTATTGATATTAAACCAAATTACAAATTAACTTCATCTCAAAAAACATTAAACACAAAAACATATAGTCATTATCTTCTTCCTCCTCTTCTTCTTCATTGTTCGATGTACTATACTCATAACTACCCTCGCTGTCAGGAATACCATCATTGTCGTCCTCATGAATTTCACCTTCTTCATCAGTATTATTTTCATTATCTGAACCGTTGCTTGACATTTCGTGATAATCATCATAATTGTCTGTATCGGCTAGACTTGGTATAATGATTTCATTTGATTCAACTTCATCTTCTTGGAAAGCAACGTCTTTCTGAGGATGATTTTCATCGGTCTAACCATGAGGTTTAACTTTAAATACAACCCACCAGTTCGAGTTGTTTGTTTTCGAACTTGGGTAAGGAATGTGACATACTTGAGTGGCTTACATGGCTAAAACAAATGGCTCGAACTTATTGTATTTTCTTTTGACGTTTATCTCGACCAAGTTATATTGTTTGTGAACCTTAACTCCTATGTTAGGTGTTGGATCGTACCAATAACATTTGAACAAAACTATGGTTTTAATTGGGTAACCAGGGTACTCGACTTCTAAAATTTCCTCTACCTTACCATAATAATCACCTCCTTGGCTACTAACACACAATCCACTATTGGTTATTGATTTGTTCGGACTATGAGCTTCTGTGTGAAACTTGTAACCATTGACAACGTATACACTATATAATTTCACTTTTTTGAATGGCATTTTGGATATGTCAGATATAGACTTGTTGTTTATCGGGATCTTACGTGCCTATATGAATAATGGTAAAACACTTAAATAGAGTTAATTATAACCATAACAAAAAATAATAAATTTTAAAAAATACAAAAATAACACCCACATAGTTTTGAAACCATAATGCAAAGTTCTTCTCAACTTCAGTTGCAAGGACCTGCTCATCCATATCCCCCATAAGTTCATTCAAATGTTCTTCCGATATTATGTATCACCATTTCAATAACATTTTAAAGTTACTATGAATGTAATAAACAAAATTATGCATGTAAATGTTATTCAATCATAGGAATTACACAACAAATGATTATTATAATTAAAAGTGATGCATATGTTACGTACAAACTTGATGTAATGCTTGATCTTATCTTCTTTAAGGAGTATGTAAGTTTGGGCAGCATGCACTTCCTCATTAGACATCATTCTATTCGTGAATCTTCCATAATGACACCCAGGATATGAAAATATATCTAACATGTCGTTGTTAGCATCCGCTTTCTCATCTTCTCCTCCATCATCATTTCGAGGCAACTTTTTATTACGTGTGGGGACACCAGTCTCGAAATAATGAGAGCAAAATATTGATGCTTCACGTAGCAAGTACGTGTTAACAACGGACCCTTCCACTCGAGCTTTATTTTTCACATCTTTTTTCAACTGATTTAGATATGTATAGTGAAGATTGTTCAAATTAGCTTACAAAAATAGCAACATACACTATGATGTACCATACAAACCTTTCAAATGGATACATCCACCGATATTGGACAGGACCGACTATCTTCGCTTCGTATGGAAAATGTACTGGTAAATGTTCCATGGAGTTAAAAATATCAAGGACAAAGATGGTCTCTAATTTACATAATATTATTTGGATCTCGGTTTCAATCCTTTCCATGTCTTTTTTTTTGTGATTGATGTTGTTGTTAATGTTTTGAAGAAAATACTCAACTCTGTTAATGCTTCCCACACTTGTTTTGGCAACATCTCATGAATTGCAATTAGCATTAATCTTTGCATAAAAACATGACAATCGTGGCTTTTCATTCCGAACAGTCTACACCCTGTTAAATCAACACACCTCCCCAAATTAGAAACATAACCATCGGGGAAACGCAATTTTTCCACCCATTGGCATATGACTTTCTTTTGATTCTTGTCCAGAGTGTAGTATGCTCTTTCATTATCTTTGACTCGTTTTCTCTTCCTACAATAGAGCTTCAGATCTCTTATGGCTGTTACATTGTCCTTCGTCTTCCTTTTGACATCTATTACAGTGTAAAAAAAGTTTTCAAATACATTTTTAACAATATGCATAACATCAAAATTATGTCTAATGAGGTTTGTTTTCCAATATGGTAAATCTCAAAATATGCTTTTCTTTTTCCAACCATGATTGCCACATCTTTTGTTTACATCATCAGCATTTAGTTCAGTCACTTTTACCAAACCTAATTGTTCAATCTCCCTTAAAGTTTGTTCACCATTCTTACTTGGAGGAGGACCTTCTATCACTTCGAGATTCTTCTTGAACTTATTTTTATCCTTTCTATATGGGTGATTTACCTGTAGAAATCTTTTATGGCAATCAAAACATGACATCTTATTGCCATTCTTTAGTCTGAATGCTTCTGTATGCTTCCCACAATGTGGACATGCTAGCTTACCTGCTGTAGAGAAGGTGTATTTTGGAAAACGACACTAATACATAATCAATACATGGGATGATCATCTCGAAACTTACGAATGTATGAAAAGAAATGACACTTATGTTCAACATCTTATATGTGTAATTGTTTTATCTAATTGTAAGAGAAATGTATGCGTGTTGTGTATAATATCTTAATGTTTAATGTAACTAGAATGTTGACATATAAAATGTAACTATACCATTGTCGTTAACATTGAAATAATAATGCTTATATCATATTGTTATAAACCAATTTAATTATATTAATAACATATGATACAATAAATAAATATTTTTGTTGCATCATCTTGATAGTCTCTACCCATGGGGTCCACAGGACAATAAAAAAATATTTTAATATTTGATTTATTGTAATTTTTAACTATTTGAGGGTTAATCAATTTATATAAACATCTTTTTAAGATCATATCATATCAATTGTTAAATAATTAAAAATGGTTCATATTTTGGTATAAATATTAGTTATATAAAGATGTAATTACAAAAATACCCTATATGTTTTTCTTTTTTACTTTCGGTTTAGAACTCAATTTTTTCCCTAAGAACACATTATATTTTCCTAATTTTTTTATTTGGCCTTTACATTTTTTCAATATTTTCATCTGACCTTTATGTTATATATATATATATATATATATATATATATATATATATATATATATATATATATATATATATATATATATATATATATATTCGATTTAGCCCATTCATTTTCCACTTTTTCGTATTTAACCTTAGTTTTATTTTAGTTTCACTAAACAAAACTCTTGCATCTTTGTTTAAACCAAAAGATTACCAAAAACACATGTTAAAATAGCCACACTGAAAAAAATGTAAGGGTTTTTATGTAATTAACCCTTATAATAACTTTTTGGTTATTTATTTTTGTTAAATTGGTATTTTAATTTAAGTTTTACATTCAATATTATTATTGTCAATCAACTTAGATATACATCTTTCAATTTAATTTTAAATGTAATGTGATTGATAATTTTTTAGTTTTTATCATGAGTATTATTTCAAACATAAATTATTGTTTTCAAAGTAATTCAACATTTTTTAAAAGTTTATGTTTATTATGAATATTATTATAGAGTTTTAATTAATAAAAAACATGTTTAAATAATTTTAATAATATAAAAGAATAGTTTTTGGTCAAAATCTTGAAATTTGGATATTTTTTTAAGTTTAATTTGATTTTTTGATTTATACTTTGAATTTACTACCATATTTAAATTAATAAATAGAGTATATTAGATTTATAATTATAAAATATTATTTAAAAGTACTTCACATCCCACTTAAATTATTTTGAAAATTGAAAAATTAATGTATTAATTAAAACACAAGTTGAAAGGTTTTGAAAGTTTGTTATATCAAATGACTTTTAGTATAACATATATATATATATATATATATATATATATATATATATATATATATATATATATATATATATATATTTCCAAAGTGTGTTTTATGTGTTTTACTTTCCAAATAATCTTCACTTAAGACTTTGATGTACAAGCATGTCTAACAAACTTATTGTCAGTTAACTACTAAACATTTCTTATATTAAATCCAGGTAGAACAGGAAAGTTTAGTTAACGTCGTAGAAATTATTACACTGTGCTACTCATTTAAATTAATCCAATATAACAGAAAGATAGTTCAAATCATGCATGTTTAGTAGCTACAGAAAGGATTGCATGGCCTAAGCGATCCAACTCTATAATTAACTAGGTGTAAGACCCATGTATTACATAAGTTCATTTTAAAGAAAAAAATATGAAATTCTAAACATGTCAGAAGTTTGAATTTATAAGAAAAAATAGAAAAATATTGAATTATTAAAATTAGATTGTTTATTTTTCTTTTAAATTAAACAAATAATTTAGATAAATAAACAAAGGAAACTAATGAAACTTTAATTTAGAAAATTTGAAATTAGAAAAGAATTCAATTAATGAAATTGATATGTATTTATTATTACATTGATTGCGATTATTAAATTTAAATATTATGGGGAAATTAATAAAATGAAAAAAAAAACCACAAATGCCATGTGGAAAAATATTAATTGAAAATTACAACAAAATGACATGTGGCCAAATCAATGAGAGTATGACATGTGACAAAAAGTTATTTATTTATTAGAGAGGATTGACCTTGATTAAAATAGTAAATAAATAAAAGACAAAAACAACCTCACTCTAAAAAGATCTACAAGCTAAGACCATATGAGGATTTTTGAAAAATCTGTGCCCAGTGCCCTTCAAAGTTCACACCGAAGGACCCATACCACCTAACCATGTAGAGCCACACATGCACAATACCTCTGTAAGGTTAGCAGCCTCCGCCATAACGATCTTCTCTGCTTGATTTATAGAGTTATTCTTCAAGTTCAACATCATCTCCTTCAATTTCTCTAGTTGTTCTACTCCTAGATTCTCTATTGGAGAATCCTACCAAAAACTCTCCTGCCTAGCTTTCCTTATCATATTAAGTTCTTCACTGGTCTTTTTTTCAGCTTCCAACTGAGCAAGCAAGTTGGTTAGCTGCAGGTTGAGTTCTTGGGTCTTGGTATTGCAATAACGCTGCTCAAGTTGAGATGTCCTTGCACTTGGAGGAAGATTTTGTTTCAAGTAGCGATCTATGATCGTTTGAACAGACGGATGGCCAAAAACTCTCCTGCGTAGCTTTCCTTATCATATTAAGTTCTTCACTGGCCTTTTTTTCAGCTTCCAATTGAGCAAGCAAGTTGGTTAGCTGCAGGTTGAGTTCTTGGGTCTTGGTATTGCGATAATGTTGCTCAAGTTGAGATGTCCTTGCACTTGGAGGAAGATTTTGTTTCAAGTAGCGATCAATGATCGTTTGAACAGATGGATGGCCAAACAAGAACACCTTTTTAGTTGGAGAAAACACAATAATTTCCATCTCCACCCCACAAAGCGTACACATCTCACTAGCCTTTTTAAAGAGACCTGAATGACTCTTGGAGAAAGCAACCAACAAGCTGCTCATATTATTTATTCTTTTCGTCTCGATCTTCTTTCGTCCTTTGCTTGGTCGATGCATTGTTGAGGATTTGATGAAGTTTTTTCAAGAGGCTAACAAATGTTAGCTTTTTGGATATATATATTTTCTGGTTTAACATTGAAAACCTATAGTGGACATTTAAAGGACTCGTCCATTGGGTGCATTAATGGATTTTAATCTTTAAATACAGAAAAAATATATTTTACAGCCTCAGAAAGTGTTAAGAATTTATATTTTTCACATGTAACGGAAGTACTAAATGTTATTAACATTAAGAATATATAGATATTGCTCCCTAAATAATTTGGTGGAAAAATCTTTTAGAGTGCATTAGATGGAAATAAATTGAATAAGGAACAAATACTTTTGCCATGGTTTTATATAAATGTACATAAACTAATATTGAGGATTTGATGAAGTTTTTTCAAGAGGCTAACAAATGTTAGCTTTTTGGATATATGTTTTGTGGTTTAACATTGAAAATCTATAGTGGACATTTAAAGGACTCATCCATTGGGTGCATTAATGGATTTTAATCTTTAAATACATAAAAAATATATTTTACAGCCTCAGAAAGTGTTGGGAATTAATATTTTTCACATGTAACGGAAGTACTAAATGTTATTAGCATTAACAATATATAGATATTGTTCCCTAAATAATTTGGTGGAAAAATCTTTTAGAGTGCATTAGATGGAAATAAATTGAATAAGGAACAAATACTTTTGCCATGGTTTTATATAAATGTACATAAACTAATATTGAGGATTTGATGAAGTTTTTTCAAGAGGCTAACAAATGTTAGCTTTTTGGATATATCTTTTCTAGTTTAACATTGAAAACCTATAGTGGACATTTAAAGGACTCATCCATTGAGTGCATTAATGGATTTTAATCTTTAAATGCAGAAAAAAAAATATTTTACAGCCTCAGAAAGTGTTGGGAATTAATATTTTTTACATGTAACGGAAGTACTAAATGTTATTAGCATTAACAATATATATAGATATTGCTCCCAAAATAATTTGGTGGAAAAATCTATTAGAGTGCACTAGATGGAAATAAATTGAATAAGGAACAAATACTTTTGTCATGGTTTTATATAAATGCACATAAACTAATATTGAAAAATATATTTTGTTTTAAGGTTTATGAAATTAATATTGAAAAATATGTTTTGTTTTAAGGTTTATGAAAAAGTTGTCGGGAGTTTAGCCATTGTTTAATTTTATATATACTACAATATAATTATAATATCCAATCTATGATCCTATGAACTCAAACAAAGACTTCGTATAGTGGATATAAAACACGGCAACACAAAGTCCATGCAATTTGACATATATAGCTTAAACATGCAGTCGTCCTATGAAATCAATAAAATCAACGTACATAATTTTTTACTTGGAATTTATAGAGGGAAACTAATTGGAAAGTTTATATCATAATCGTCAATCTAATTTTTAGTGTCAGCCACAACAAATAAAAGCTAATTATATATATATATATATATATATATATATATATATATATATATGCTTAGGTTATTATATTCAAAGTAATTATTGTGTTATTGTATGCATAAATGTGGGTCATTCATTTTACATATTTTAAGAAAGTGATTAATACATATTATTGAATTAAATATAATTGAAAAATATCATCTAATTTAACTAGAAGGGTATTTTAGTCAATTAACATAGATTTAATAAAGGAAATTTGCATATTTTAAGGGATCATATATTCTATTAATTTTAAAAATCTGATTTTACGAATTATAAAGTTTTTAATTCGGACATTCTGACAAAATATGTTTGAGTATGTTCAAAAATAAAAAAAAATTCTTGAACCATAAAATAATAATAATATTATTGAACATGTTTGTTGATCATGACTTTAAAAATTTCTTGTAGAATAACAAAATTCTCAAACCATCAATTGAATAATTAAAACCAAAATTACATTAATTCTTATAAAATACATGTAACAATTGCTAAGAATTACCTTTATTGTTAAAGAATAAAACTAAAAAAACTTTCAAATCTGGAAAAAAAACATCAAAATCTAACAATGACACTACTACATTTTAAAAGAATAATGTTGCTAAGAGGCGTCATTCAAATTTCGTGGTCCGTTATTCAAGCATCAACTTCTGTAGAAACAAATCCAATAATAAATTAGCGAGAAAATATCCATATTCCATTCCAAAATAATTTGAATTCGTGATTCCATTCTGATAGAATTGGAATTCATTTACCAATAATTATATTAATTCGGGGAATTCTAACAGAATATGTTCACGATTATCATAAAAAAACATTCTTTTATGATAGAATACTATAAACGAATAAATACCATTCAGTTGAAACATTTTAGCGAGCGCTTGGTGTGCATCACAACAACTTTCAATTTCGGATGAGAGGGTGATACAACCGTTGCAATAAGAACCCTAACCCTAGGAGGGTGCTATAGCTGCTGCTTATACCGCATCCTGCACCCGCCACTTCCTATCCGCCATTGGAGCCGGAAATCTGTAGCACCCGGTTCCTGGTACGTAAATGTTATTTGAGTATTTCCTTTCTTTTAGCCTTGGACTCGGCGAGTCATAGGTCCGACTCGCCGAGTGGATGCGGGACCCGGGACACGTTTAAGTTGGCGACTCGGCGAGTCCATATCCTGGACTCGGCGAGTCATAGCTGTTGGATGAAACCCTAAGTTTCAGGGGTTTGCACCCGATTTAAAGGACTTATCAGCCCCAAGCCGGCCCCCATTGACCCTTAAAGCCCTGTATCTCTCGTTCTAAGCTATTCTTTGAGAGTTTGAGGTTAGTGTGTGTGTTTTTGAAGGTTTGGAAGGAGGAAGGAAGTAGATCCAGAAGAAGGGAAGCCATCCAGGCATTATTTGTGTTCTTCCAGCAGTTCCTTTGAGGTATAACCCGTTTTCCCCTTGATTCTATGCTTAAAACTTCATTTGGGTCCTTCTTGGTCAAACCCCCAAGCTTGTATGTGCATTGTATGTCGTAATAAGATGTTTGGCCTCTGGATCTAGGCAAGATTGAGCTCCAGGAGCTCAGATCTGCTAGCTTTATGGCCCCATGTTGCTTGTTAGCCCTAGATCTACCCTTTTGGGACATTTTGAGCCCTAAAATCCATATTGGTGAATATCCACACGTAAAGTTGGAAACTTTACGTGTGATTCGTGTCCTAGAAGCCCAGATCTGTGAATGGCATGGACTAGATTCGAGCAAATCTGTGTATTTAGTGGATGCATGGCAACGACTCGGCGAGTCGTTCATATAACTCGGCGAGTCTGTTCGCGAGTCTCCGAGTTTGTCCCTTTTTCGTAGTGTCGAGTGAGCAGTAAGTCACGGGGTGTGGCTTAGTGAGTCGGAAGCTTGACTCATCTATGGAGGTACTCGGCGAGTCAATGCCCTGACTCGGCGAGTTCAAGGCAATCTCCTTAGATCAAGAACAGACTCGGCGAGTTGTTCATACAACTCGGCGAGTCTTAGCATCAGTGTTCATCGGATGAAGATGAACTCGACAAGTTGTTCATACAACTCGGCGAGTAGGATGAAGGACTTGAATATTGGTTAAGAAGGTAAACCCGTCGAGTCGTCGCCTAACTCGACGGGTAGGACCGGGATTCAGGGCAGTCGTCTGGATAGGGACTCGGCGAGTTGGAAAGCCAACTCGGTGAGTCAGGTCAACTGAAAGTTGACTCTGACTATGGCTTAGGGCATGGTCAGGGGTAAAATGGTCTTTTTACCCAAAGGTCAGTGCGCAGTGTTTGATTGGGTATATTGTGGGAATTGCAGCCGGAGGATTTCCGGAGCAGCAGCAGTAGCAGCAGTAGGCAGTCAGTTCCCGATCAGATCAGCAGCTACTTCGAGGTGAGTTACCTTCCAGTAGCGGTGGGTTTAAGGCCACAACGCCGACCCACCAATAGGAGACGCATGGTAGATGATTGTCTTTGTGATATCATCTAGGTTTACTACTACCTGATATGTTATATGCTAGCATGATACGTTGTATGTGATAGTAGTCGAGTTCGGTTGTTAGGACCGATGGGTAGTCAGACACCCCAGATACCTCTGACAGTATATGATGATATGTTTGCATGCTGGCTTGTTATGCGATAGAGGTAGTATGAGGGGACCAGTCCCTGTGGTCGGGTGTTAGGACCGACGGGTAGTCAGCACCCCAGAATGGATTGACACGGGTAGGACGGCACCCCAGAACGGCCGTACCGGGTAGTCAGGCACCCCATAATAGCCTGGCAGTATGTATGTTACGTGTTTGTATGGTATGTGGTACGACGGGGGAACTCACTAAGCTTTGTGCTTACAGTCTTCAGTTTTGGTTTCAGGTACCTCCTCAGCTAGGGGAAAGGAGCCGGCGCGGTAGCAGCATGTCACACACACACTCTCCGGTTTCCGCATTTACGAGCTTCACTGGGATTTGTACTTTGATATTTTGATTGAATGTATGAATTGGCTTTTAGACATGGTTCACTTGTGTTATGATTTGATTAGACAATGTTTTTAGCTTTTAATATTTTCTAAAGTAATGTTTTTAAAACGAAATTTTTGGTCATGAAAATTGGGTCGTTACAAGTTGGTATCAGAGCCCTGGTTTGAGGGATTCGGACACACCTTCGGGAGTGTCTGAACTCAAATTGAGGGATTAAAAGATTTTCTAAAAGAAAATGTTTTCTAAAATTGAGAAAAGAGTTTTGAGAAAGAACGAAGTGTGTGATGTGCGCGACCGGCCGAGCTCAAGTAAGTATCCCCAAAGTACCCATACAAGTTTATGTTATGTTTATCAGCTTTTGTAGAACGGCATGCTAGAATAGGACTAAGGATCTAGGAGTGATGCCTTATGTGCCTGCTTAATGTGTTTCAGTTGTATGAGAACTTGCATGCTAGTTATTGAGTAGATAGTAAGTAGGATAACCTGATTAGGTTATGCCTGGTAGTATGAGCTTAGCACTTTATGCTAGCTCAGTTCCTGAAAGTGGATAGAGTTAATTGAGATTGTTACCCTTATCTGAATGCTGCTTGCTTCGTGCTTCGTGGGACTCTGAATAATGGGAGTTAACCATTAGGCGAATGCGTCACGTCACATGTGATCAGGGTTGAATAATCTTAGAGTGCCGGATTTGATCCTACTGCGCAGCTCTTGTTTGAGTCCAACCGTTGTAGGGACGAGTCCGATACTCGAAGGATTATCTGAGCCTCGTCACATGTGATGGTATTCGGGTAATGGCTAACTGGCATTACAAGGAGGCCTGCAGCAGCTGAGGACTGGTTAGAGTGGAACTAGAGATTTCCCTAGGGCAAGCCTAGGATGAGTATAGCAGTAATCAGCAGTAGTGAAAGAGATCTGGTGGAGTCGAGGCATTCCTTGAAGAAGGTACGGATAGATGTGGAAGGTAGTATGGGCCCGTACTACTGAAAGCAGAGGATCCGTACCCGAACCAAGGATGGCCAAGATAATACCAGGGAACTTGTAAGTAGATGTGATCCCTCAGAGAGTATCAGTATCACTAATGATTGTTGTGATGTATTGCAGAATGGTGGTACTTCGATCGAGGCCGGTAGATGGCGGTTCAGGAGAGGGGTCAGGTTCGGGATCAGGTTCCGAGCCGGTTGATGAGGGACTACGCGAGTTCATCGCGTCAGAGATTACCAGGGGTATCCTTGAGTCGACTCCCATTATCTTCGGGTCGATCAAGGAAGGGATCATCGAGTTGATAGAGGATCACCTCAGGGCGTTCAGGAGCGACATGACATCTGGCTAGTCGGGGTCTCGCACACTGTCCTTTATGGACTTCAGGGGCAGTGGTGCGCCGGATTTCCATGGGGTGAAAGACCCCATTGCTGCCAGGCGATGGATTGCAGACATCGAGTCTGCCCAGTTGACTAGCTTCTGCCCCGAGGGGTCGAAGGTGAGGTATGCAGCAGGATGTTTACGGGACCGAGCCCGGGATTGGTGGGAGTCAGTGGGTGACTCGTTGGGAGCCTCAGCTATCAAGGCCATGACCTGGTCGGACTTTGTGACCAGGTTCAGGGCAGAGTTTGCGACGGCGGTCGAGCTTCAGCAGCTGGCCAGGGAGTTTCTTGACATGAGACAGACGACGGAGACTGTGGCGGAGATCACCACCAAGTTCCGGGAGAGGGCTTTGTTGGTGCCCCAGTATGCCGGTGACGAGGACATGAGGAGGACTCGTTACCATGATATGCTACGAGCTGACATCCGGGAGCATGTTAGCTTTTCGGCCTGCCCTACCTTAGACTCTATGATTGCCAGGGCGATGGAGAGGGAGATAGATTTGGAGCACATCCGGAAACGGAAATTGGAGGAGGGACAGGCAGGAGGGGCTTCGGGGAAGAAGCCCAAGGGATCAGATGGTAGGCCAAAAGGCCAGTCAGGACCGAGTCGCTGCAGGAAATGCGGCAGGCCGCACGAGGGGGAGTGCAGGATGGGATCATCAGGCTGCTACAAGTGCGGCAAGTCCGGGCACATCAGCAGGGATTGCACTGCTCCGACAGCAGTTATTCAGACATCAGAGTTGTTGTGTTTTCACTGCAACCAGAGGGGCCACAAGAAGGCCAATTGCCCCCAGTTGATAGTTTCAGCGCCGGTGAAGGCGCCAGCTCCAGCGACCCTGCGGATCACGGATGGCCGGCAGGGCAAGTCAGAGGCTCCAGTGGTGAGGAGCCGAGCATTTCAGCTGACTACCGAGGAGGCACGCGCCGCACCCGATGTGGTGACGGGTATGATTCTTTCCCTCTATCTTATTTTTATAATGTTATGTTATTGATATGTGCTCTGTATGTATACGTATGCATTAGGATCGTTCCATGTGAACGGCCTCCCAGTTCAGGTGTTATTTGATTCGGGTACGTCCCGATCATTCGTTTCCCTTGCACTTAGCAAGAAGTTTCATGAGCCATCAGGCGAGTTAGATTGCCCTTTGGAGGTGGAGATTGCTGATGATCGATCGGTGCGAGCATCGATGGTATTTCGAGATTGCGTGCTGCGTTTGTTTGAGGAGCGCTATTTGGTAGATTTGGTTCCCATACCGTTGCGTGGGAACAAGGTGATTATAGGCATGGATTGGCTGAGCCCTAATGGGGCTGTGATAGATTGCGCGCAGCAGCTAGTGCGGGTCAGGACCCCAAGTGGGGGAGAGTTAGTGATTCATGGAGAGAGGCCCCTGTGTGGACCCGCTGTATGTTCAGCAGCGAGGGCTAGGCGCTACCTTCAGCAAGGATGCGCAGGATATGTCGCGTATGTGATGGATACCCGGGAGGCGGGTAAGTCGACAGTGAGCGAGGTTCCGGTGGTCCGAGACTTTGCAGATGTCTTCCCAGAGGAGCTTCCTGGGATACCTCCGGAGCGACAGGTGGAGTTCAGGATTGACCTTGTTCCTGGTGCGGCTCCGATTCTGTTTGTGAAGAAGAAGGACGGGTCGCATCGGATGTGTATAGATTATCGGGAGCTGAACAAGGTAACAGTGAAGAACCGTTACCCGCTTCCGAGGATTGATGACCTCTTTGACCAGCTTCAGGGAGCATCTTGGTTCTCCAAGATTGATTTGCGTTCGGGTTATCATCAGATGAGGGTCAGGGAGGAGGATATGCAGAAGACCGCGTTTCGGACACGCTATGGCCATTATGAGTTTGTGGTGATGCCGTTTGGGCTCACCAATGCTCCTGCTGCGTTCATGGACCTCATGAAGCGCGTATGCAGACCGATGCTGGATCGGTCTGTGATAGTCTTCATTGATGACATCTTGGTTTATTCCAAGACTCGGGAGGAACATGAGGAGCATCTGAGAGAGGTGTTAGAGACCCTGAGGAGGGAGAGCTTGTATGCCAAGTTCTCCAAGTGTGAGTTTTGGTTGCGCAAGGTGCAATTTCTTGGACACCTCGTCAATCAGAACGGGATTCTGGTCGATCCAGCCAAGGTCGAGGCCGTGATGAGATGGGAGGTTCCGAAGTCTCCATCTGAGATTCGGAGTTTCCTGGGATTGGCAGGCTACTATCGGAGATTTATCCAGGATTTCTCCAAGATAGCCGTACCCCTGACGCGACTGACGAAGAAAGTCGTGGTCTTTCGGTGGGGACCCGAGCAGCAGGCTGCATTTGAGATGCTGAGACAGAGATTGTGTGAGGCGCCGATCTTAGCCCTGCCAGAGGGCGTAGAGGATTTTGTGGTTTATTGTGATGCGTCCATTTCTGGGTTGGGCGCGGTACTGATGCAGAGGGGGCATGTCATTGCCTACGCTTCGAGGCAGCTCAAGCCTCACGAGGCGAACTATCCGACACACGATTTGGAGTTGGGGCGATAATGCTCTGGATGTGCTCCTTGTCCCCTGGAGCCGTTATCCTTGGACTGTAGTGGAAGGCGACCCTTGGTGGGAATGGGCATTCCAGGCGGTCGTCCTGCTAGGGCGCCTGGCAGTTGGGGGTTCCGCAGGGGCGCCTAGCAGTTAGGACGGCCAAGTTGGGCCTGGCCGGGCCTTGCTGAGGATTCCTCGTTGGGGGTTCTCTAGTTCCTGGCCTGCTCTGAGGGGCGTGTCATTAAGTCCCCCAGTATAGTAATCATAACGTTTGCTAGCTAGCTATGATGTTGTGGACTTAACTATTGGTATACGTGTCGCACCCTTGTTTAGTCGTCGCTTCATTTTCGGCGATGTGACTATTCAACGTGCATAACGGTTACGTCAGCCATGTCAGAGATTTTTGAAAATCCCGCTCTTTTCCATCTATAACTTATAGAAAAGGTTTCCCTGGTTTTTTCACCTTCTTCTTTCGTTTCTTCTTCCTTATCTTCTTTTCTGATATCTCCTTTATGGCTTTCTCCATGGGTTTGGTCCCCAGTTCTTTCGAGTTTGCCACTCTCCAGGAGGCTTACGGCCTTACTCCAGCCGACGAAGTAGAGTTCCCGACAGCTGGGGCTGTGATTACTTCGCCGCCGCCTGGAAAAGTGGGCATTTATCTGAAGGCTTTTGATGCCGGTCTCCATCTTCCTTTAACCGACTTTCAAGAAGAATTGCTCTGTCGCAAAGACTGCATCCTTTAGATGCTGAGCCCTAGTGTTGTTCACAAGATGATGGCCTTTGAGATGATATGTCAAAACAAAGGCATTGTTCCCGATTTCTTTGTCTTCAAGTTCTTTTTCGAATTTGCATCTAACAATGACAAATACACTTTTACTGCTCGCCGTGGATGTCACAACCTTGTTCTTGACAGCAAACCGCCAAAGAACTAGCAGGACAGGTTGTTGTGGGTTAACCAGGAACTACATGGTTGGGAGTACCACTAAGTAAATACTTTGTCAGATGTTACTCCCAAATTATTTCCCCATAACCATGCGTCCGCCGATACACCCTTCAAGTTCACATTGATGTGTTATCGGAGGTGTTGCTTGTCGGCATTGGAATGAGTCCTAGTTGGCGTGCCCGAAGGGAGATGCCGGTCTTCTATATTGTCTCTAATGATGATTTTTTCTTACTTTCCTTCTTCCTCACCACCATCTTTTTTTCGGGGAGAAAGAAAATGTCTTAGTTTTTCGTTGTTGTTCTTTGCAGGTACCGAATGCTCTGTCTCCATGGACTCCGTCCTGCGAAAGCGGTCCAGGGGAAGTTAGAGCACCAGGTGGTACCTCTTCACGAGGTTCTGCCTCCTCCCCGTCGCTTGAGTACCCCTATTGTGGCATCGCCACAACCAATGGAAAGCTCCTCTGCGATGGGGGACCAGCCGGCTCTAGAAGTTTCCTTATCCCCTGCCCTGATACCTCGCCCATCGGGTGAGCCTTTGACTGAGGATGTGGTGGATAGCAAGGATTGGATGATTTCCAATGTCCTTCATTTTGCAGAGAAACGGAAAGCTACTTAGGATATAAGTGAGCCGGTGTTTGGGGTCAGTTCTGGCCAGATTAGTAGGGATGTGGTGCAACACCGTGAGCTTATGATCCTGCTATCTTCTGTGTCGTCTCATCATGGAGATGTTTTGGTAATACCTGATGATGACGTTCAGTAGTCTGAGGGTGTTGAAAGGGCGTCCCAGCAGCCCCTTGTTCCTGTTGTGATTGCTTTGAGTCCTTATTCCAGTCCTCGATCTTTAAGGGATAGTGCCGAGCGGTTGCACCATGATTCTTCCGCTGCGGAGGCTTTTTGTGGTGCCTCTGTCTTTTTTCCGGGGCGGAGTCTTCGTGCAGATTCCCTTTTTTCTGTTCGTTCTGCTGCTTTGGAGTTTACCCAACATGCCCTTCCTCTTGTTACTATTGAGGATATTGATGCGATGAACAATGCCGACCTCGTCCACAACCTGGCTTATGCTGCAATGCAGGCCATGATTTATCTGGCCGCTGGCTCTCGGCATGTGCAGCGTTTTGACAATTTGGAGCGTGCACATTCTGCTTTGGTGGTGAGTGAGGCGAGTTTGAAGGGTCAGGTGGTGGAGTTTGAAGTTGCTGCTCATCTATTGGACCAGAAAAACAAGTCGTTGGTGTCAGAGAAATTAGTTTTGGAGGATGTTCGGAGCTCGTTGGAGGCTCGTGTGGAGTCGCTAATGCAAACGAATGAGGGTTTGATGATATAGAACGAGAGCCTGGAACGCAACCTTGTTGATTGTGATCGCGAGTTACAAACATTGAAAGCATATCGCGATTGGCTACTTCTGGTCAGGCTTGTGCGTGTAATGGATAAAGCTCATAGAACCTCCTGAATTTGAATTTTCTGGGGGTATCAACCGCATTCTTCATGATGCGTTTGTTGCAGGTGAGGAGTCGGGTCGAGCAAGTTTGAAGGTGCAGGTTGACGTTGGGACATATGATCCATCTGCCAGCGATTCTTGCTTGAGCCATTCCTCAGCTCTAGATGATGCCTTGCTGGCTTTTGAAACTATGGATTTTGCAGGTTTACTTGGGCTAGGTCAGCTTGATGTGGATGCAGTGAGGGCGTTGTGTGTATTTGACGAGGGTGAGGATGTTGTGGGGGATGCGGCGGCGGGTCTTGTTGGAGGAAATGGTGTCGATGCAGATGGTGGGGGTGGTTGGTAGTGTTGGAGATGGTGATAACGGTCCCAGTGGTTTTTGAGGTTGTTTAGAGGTACCCTTCGGGGTGTGAAAAAATTGGTGAAGCTTTGTTTCCCATGTGTCTATTTTCCTTTGTTTCCTAGTAACTTGTGGCCTTCAAGGCCTTTTGTTGTGTACGCTTTGGGCTTTTGTGATGGGATTTTGCTTATATATTAATTGGCAATAGTTGTGCTTGCTTTTATTTGCTTTGGTGCTATCATGTATTGCATTGCTTTTTTACGGATTAAGCATGTTTGTTTGCTCTTGGGCGTTTTTTTGTTAAGATTTTGGGCATGCTAAGCCTCCTGTATAGATTTTTTGTTGCTCATTACGACTTTATTCTGAAACTTGTCGTTTTGTTGCTTTGTATGTGAATATGTGATTGTGCGCGCGTGGATTCACTAAGTATCTTTTGTGTTTCATTTTAATTCATCATACATGCCCATGGTGCATAACATATTAAAACTAGTTCATTTTTTCTATTTTCGTTATGTAATCCTGATACATGCTAGTTTTTAATGCACTAAAGTTCCCTATCGTACTACACTGAGCGTCCGCTTGTCGGTACAGGTGATCAGTCCGGCCGTGGGATGTTTTACTAGAACTATCTTCCCTTATATGTAGGGGCTTGCGGGTTTACTCAAAAGTGGAAGTTTCTTAAGTTCCTTGCGTTCCATGTTCTCGGGATCTGTCTTCCCTCTGGTGTCTCCAAAGAGTATGACCCATTACGGTGTGCCTCTACTACCTTGTACGACCCTTCCTATGTCTGGCTCAGTTTTCCGCGGGGATGTGTATGGATGGCCTCGGTTTTCCGTAGGACGTAGTCCTCAACACGAAAGGCCTTGTGTTTGACTCGTTGATTATAATACCCATCTGCTATTTTTTTGTATGCGGCCTAGCGTATGCTTGAGCATTCTCGGTGTTCCTCCAAAAGTTCTAAATTCAAAATGGTGGTTATGCAACTACTCTATAAGATTCCCCATACTCGAAATCGAAGAATGGATGTACACACCAACATCCGAGACATCCCCATATAATTTTTAATGTTTATTTGACAAAATTTTGCGCTAAAACTCAATAGTTTCCATCCAAAGCTAAGGAGAAAAAATTTCATAGGTATAGGGTTAGTCTTAAGAATTAGTAATAACGATCATCTAACACCTATTTCATCAACATTTAAAAATTGAACCTCAAATTCCCATTAAAATCGATGATTAATCACCCATTTAATAATTTAATTCCCAAATCTCAGCAAAGGAACCAATTGCAATGGTTTCTATCATGTTGGATGAACATAGACCGTTAGAAACAATGTTCTATCATTTATAAATCCATAGTTAATCCATCTAATCAAGGATTTAATGGATACTCCCCATCTGGTCCAATTTTGAGGGTCATTAAAACATAAATCCTAATTTAATACATTCTTCTAAACATAACTTGTGCCGAGGACACACTAGCTACATAATCTTGCTTTACTTACAAAGGAAATTGCAGATTGTACACAAACTTCCCTTATTTATACGTTTATGCATGTTTACTATATCTTAAACATGTTTATACATGGATTTGGTATATTTAAATGATAGCTTAAAGTAGATTAGTAGCAATCCTTTCATAGTTCCACGTTGCATGCTAGATTCTAATGTTTTCAAAAGCACCAAGAATAGTGCAAACTAATGTTGTTAGATTTGAGTATTTGACTGTTCAAGAAAAACCATTCAGGACATTAAGAGAATGACATTTAATTCCATGTGCATGCTAGTTTCTAATATTTTTAAAAGCACTAAGAATAGTGCAAACTAATGTGGTTAGATTCGTTGGTTCATGAAAAACCATTCATGACATTAAGAGAAGGTTTATTTTGGAAAACGACACTAATACATAATTAATACATGGGATGAATCATCTCGAAACTTACGGAGGTATGAAAAGAAATGGCACCTATGTTCTACATCTTATACGTGGAGTTCTTTTATCTAATTGTAAGAGAAATGTATGCGTGTTGTGTAGAATATCTTAATGTTTAATGTAACTGAAATGTTGACATATAAAATGTAATTATATAGTTGTCGTTAACATTGAAATAATACTGCTTATATCATATTGTTATAAAACAATTTAATTATATTAATAATATATGATACAATAGATAAATATTTTGGTTGCATCATCTTAATAGTCTTTACCTATGAATTCCACATGACAATAAAAAAAATATTTTAATATATACTTTATTGTAATTTTTAACTATTTTGAGGGTTAATCAATTTATATAAACATCTTTTAAGATCATATCATACTAATTGCTAAATAATTAAAAAAAACTTCATATTTTAGTATAAAGATTAGTTATATAAAGATGTAATTACAAAAAAGACCTTATATGTTTTTCTTTTTTCTTTCGGTTTAGAACTCAATTTTTTCCCTAAGAACATATTATATTTTCCTAATTTTTTGATTTGGCCTTTACATTTTATCAGTATTTTCATCTGACATTTATGTTATATATATATATATATATATATATATATATATATATATATATATATATATATATATATATATATATATATATATATATATTCGATTTAGCCCTTTTATTTCCACTTTTTCATATTTAACCTCAATTTTATTTTAGTTTCACTAAACAAAACTCTTACATCTTTGTTTAAACCGAAAGATTACCGATAAACCTGTTAAAATCGCTACATTGAAAAAACATGTAAGGGCTTTTAGGTAATAAACCTTTATAATAACTTTTTGGTTATTTATTTTTGTTAAATTGGTATTTTGATTTAAGTTTTACATTCAATATTATTATTTTTAATCAACTTAGATATACATCTTTTAATTTAATTTTAAATGTAATGTGATTGATAATTTTTTAGTTTTTATCATTATTATTATTCAAACATAAATTATTGTTTTCAAAGTAATTTATCATTTTTTAAAAGCTTATGTTTATTATAAATATTGTTAGAGTTTTAATTAATAAAAAAAACCTTTTTAACTAATTTTAATAATATAAAAGAATATGTTTTGGTCATTTTTTAATTTTTAATTAGATCTTTTGATTTATACTGTGAATTTACTATCATATTTAAATTAATAAATAAAGTATAATAGATTAATAATTATAAAATGGTAATATTTAAAAGTACTTCACATCCCACATAAATTAGTTTGAAAATTGAAAAATTAATGTATCAATTAAAACACAAGTTGAAAGGTTTTCAAAAGTTTGTTAAATCAAATGACTTTTATTATAATATATAGATATAGATTTCTTTCCAAAGTGTGTTTTATGTGTTTTACTTCCCAAATAATCTTCACTTAAGACTTCGATGTACAAGCATGTCTAACAAACTTATTGTCAGTTAACTACTAAACATTTCTTATATTAAATCCAGGTAGAACAGGAAAGTTTAGTTAACGTCATAGAAATTATTACACTGTGCTACTCATTTAAATTAATCCAATGTAATGGAAAGATAGTTCAAATCATTCATGTTTAGTAGCTACAGAAAGGGTTGGATGACCTAAGCGATCCAACTCTATAATTAATTGACCTTGATTTAAATGGTAAATCAATAAAAGACAAAAACAGCCTTGCTCTAAAAAGATCTATGACCTAAGACCATATGAGGATTCTTGAAAAATTTGTGCCCAATGCCCTTCAAAGTTCATACCAAAGGACCAATACCACCTAACCAAGTAGAGCCACACATGGGCAATACCTCTGTAAGGTTAGCAGCCTCGACCATAACGATCTTCTCTGCTTGATTTATAGAGTTATTCTTCAAGTCCAACATCATCACCTTCAATTTCTCTAGCTGTTCTACTCCTAGATTCTCTATTGGAGAATCCCACCAAAAACTCTCATGTCTAGCTTTCCTTATCGTATTAAGTTCATCACTCGTCTTTTTTTCAGCTTCCAATTGACCACGCAAGTTGGTTAGCTGCACGTTGAGTTCTTGGGTCTTGGTATTGCGGTAATGTTGCACAAGTTGAGATGTCCTTGCACTTGGAAGAAGATTTTGTTTCAGGTAGCGATCTATGATTGTTTGAACAGATGGATGGCCAAACGAGAACACTTTTTTAGTGGGAGAAAACAAAATAATTGCCATTTCCACCCCACAAAGCGTGCACATCTCACTAGCCTTTTTAAAGACACCTGAATGCCTCTTGGAGAAAGCAACCAACAAGCTGCTCATATTATTTATTCTTTTCATCTCGATTTTCTTTCGTCCTTTGCTTGTTCGACGCATTGTTGAGGATTTGATGAAGTTTTTTCAAGAGGCTAACAATTGTTAGCTTAATGGATATATGTTTTCTGGTTTAACATTGAAAACCTTGTGGACATTTAAAGGACTCATCCATTGGTGCATTAATGGACTTTATTCTTTAAATGCAGATAAAATATATTGCCTCAGAAAGTGTTGGGAAGTAATATTTTTCAAATGTAAAAGAAGTACAAAATGTTATTAGCATTAAAAATATATAGATATTGCTCCCCAAATAATTAGCTGGAAAAATCTATTAGAGTGCATTAGATGGAAATAAATTGAATAAGGAACAAATACTTATGCCATGGTTTTATGTAAATGTACATAAAGTAATTAATATTGAAGAAATCTATTTATTTTAAGGTTTATGAAAAAGCTATCAGGAGTGTAACCATTGTTTAATTTTATATACCACAATACTAGGTGTGAAACTCATGTATTACATGGGTTCATTTAAAAGAAAATTTAAAGAGACTAATAAATATTAGCTTATTGGATATATGTTTTTGGTTTAACATTGAAAACCTAGTAGACATTTAAAGGACTCATTCATTGCGTGCATTAATGGGCTTTAATCTTTAAATGGAGAAAAAATATATTGCTTCAAAAAGTGTTGGGAAGTAATATTTTTCAAATGTAACGGAAGTACTAAATGTTATTAGCATTAACAATATATAGATATTACTCCTCAAATAATTGGCTGGAAAAATCTATTAGAGTGCATTAGATGGAAATAAATTGAATAAGGAAAAAAAATACTTATGCCATCGTTTTATGAAAATGTATATAAAGTAATTAATATTGAATAAATCTGTTTTATTTTAAGGTTTATGAAAAAGTTGTCGGGAGTGTAACCATTGTTTAATTTTATATACCACAATACTAGTTGTGAAACTCATGTATTACATGGGTTCATTTAAAAGAAAATTTAAAGAGACTAACAAATATTAGCTTATTTGATATATGTTTTCTGGTTTAACATTGAAAACCTAATGGACATTTAAAGGACTCATCCATTGGGTGCATTAATGGACTTTAATCTTTAAATGCAGAAAAATATATTGCCTTTGAAAGTGTTGGGAAGTAATATTTTTCAAATGTAACGGAAGTACTAAATGTTATTAGCATTAACAATATATAGATATTGCTCCCCAAATAATTGGCTGGAAAAATCTATTTTAGTGCATTAGATGGAAATAAATTGAATAAGGAATAAATACTTATGTCATGGTTTTATGTAAATGTACATAAAGTAATTAATATTGAATAAACCTGTTTTATTTTAAGGTTTATGAAAAAGCTGTCGGGATTGTAACCATAGTGTAATTTTATATACCACAATACTAGGTGAGAAACCCATGTATTAAATGGGTTCTTTTAAAAGAAAATTTAAAGATACCTACAATTGTTAGCTTATTGGATATATGTTTTCTTGTTTAACATTGAAAACCTTGTGGACATTTAAAGGACTCATTCATTAGGTGCATTAATGGGCTTTAATCTTTAAATGCAGAAAAAATATATTGCTTCAGAATGTGTTGGGAAGTAATATTTTTCAAATGTAACCGAAGTACTAAATGTTATTAGCATTAACAATATATAGATATTGCTCCCCAAATAATTGGCTGGAAAAATCTATTAGAGTGCATTAGATGGAAATAAATTGAATAAGGAACAAATACTTATGCTAGGGTTTTATGTTATGTACATAAAGTAATTAATATTGAATAAATCTGTTTTATTTTAAGGTTTATGAAAATGTTGTCGGGAGTGTAACCATTGTTAAATTTTATATACCACAATACTAGGTGTGAAACCCATGTATTATATGGGTTCAGTTAAAAGAAAATTTAAAGAGACTAACAAATGTTAGCTTATTGAATATATGTTTTCTGGTTTAACATTGAAAACTTAGTGGACATTTAAAGGACTCATCCATTGGGTGCATTAATCGACTTTAATCTTTAAATGCTGAAAAAATATATTGCCTCAGAAAGTGTTGGGAAGTAATATTTTTCAAATGTAACGGAAGTACTAAATGTTATTAGCATTAACAATATATAGATATTGCTCCCCAAATAATTGGCTGGAAAATCTATTAGAGTGCATTAGATGGAAATAAAATGAATAAGTAACAAATACTTATGCCATGGTTTAATGTAAATGTACATAAAGTATTAATATTGAATAAATCTGTTTTATTTTAAGGTTTATGAAAAAGTTGTCGGGAGTATAACCATAGTTTAATTTTATATACCACAATACTAGGTGTGAAACTCATGTATTACATGGGTTCATCTAAAAGAAAATTTAAAGAGACTAACAAATGTTAGCTTATTGGATATATGTTTTCTGGTTTAACATTGAAAACCTAGTGGACATTTAAACGACTCATCTATTGGGTGCATTAATGGACTTTAATATTTAAATGCAGAAAAACACCAAGCTGTGATGTTGTGATTGTTATCCCAGTTACCATACCTCGAATCAAGGTTTGATTATGTTGTAATTTGCCAATGTTTGCTTGATTTTTTCAATCCATACTGATTCCACCATTGTTGAATGTTTGCCTAACACCAAATTTGCATATATTTTTCTCTGATCTACAGTGAAACCACCGGATCTTCCGCCCCCGTCGCTTTCTAGCACATCAATCTCTTCTTCTTTGATATCTGACAAAACATCTCCACCCGATGTATTTCAGGTTAGATCTATGTTGTCGTCCTCGGCTCCAACGAGCATTATCGGTTGATGCTACTTTATTGACGATGATGGTTTTAGATATGAATTGTTTCGGTAAAGATCTACATTCTCCGACGGTAGATCTAAGATCTCTGGTATGTCAATTTTTATATAGGTTTTTTTATTAAGCTGTGAATTTAAGGTTTTAACTTCTATTAAAATCATGATAAAATTATCAATGATAATATTGTGATATATGTTCCAGAAAAAATAAGCAAAGAAAGATAAGACACAAAAATGCATTGTATCCTCCTTAGCTCTTGGCGGCGTAATAAAAATGAAAATGTGATGTCCTTTTTTTTCTTCTACTTGACATTTCTATTCCAAACCCCACACACAAGATCTAATGCGCTTAATATTGGACATCTCTAATTCATTATGGGCTTCTGAAAAATCATAAATGAGTTGTTGGATTATAAACTTTGGGTTGTT
This sequence comes from Lactuca serriola, assembly GCF_051521515.1. Classification (NCBI taxonomy): domain Eukaryota; kingdom Viridiplantae; phylum Streptophyta; class Magnoliopsida; order Asterales; family Asteraceae; genus Lactuca; species Lactuca serriola. The sequence continues at coordinate 205,769,719 of NC_136409.1, forward strand.
AGAAAATACAACTTTTAAGTTGATTTTCTTAAAAAAGTGTATTTGTTTATTTATTTTTTTAACTATGAATTGTGATGTTTTAGTGTTTCAGTTATTGTTTAATTCTATTAAATTTAGTTTTAATTATTATTAATAAGAAAATTTAACTTTTAAGCCAGAAATGCATAATTTGTTATAAGTTTTAAATTATGAATCCAAGTTTCTTTTCTTATTTGTTATAATAATTTAATAGAATTGTTGCTCATAATTTAGGTTTTTTAGTTGTTATGTTGTGAATTGTATTTATAATATGTTATTTTGTAGATGTTTTCTCTAATAATATGAATTTAGGTTTTTTTAAGTTGCGAATTGTGATGTTTTAAGGTTTCATAAATTATTTAGTTATGTTAATGTAATTTTTAACTATTATTAATAAAAAAAAGTAAAAGTTTTATATTGTGAATACATGACTTTTTTTATTAATTTTAATATGAGAATATATTATTTTTTATAAGTTTTAAGTTGTTTTTTAAAATTGATCATTTGAATATCTTTTTATAGAGCATACAAGGTGTTTAATTAAATTGTGAATATGAAACCTGGAATGCTTTATTAAACTATGAATTCTAATCTTTTTTTATCCAGATTTGAATTTTATACCTATAAAATAGTTGTGAATGTAGTGTATTAAACCGTGAATATGTGTTTTATGCACTAATTTGTGAATATATAAGTTAAGTTGTGAATATGTTTTTTCTTATGCACTAAGTTGTGAATTAGTGTCTGAAATATTGAATTAAGTTGTGAATTAGTGTGTGAAATATTAGATTAAGTTGTGAATTAGTGTTTGAAATAATGAATTAAGTTGTGAATTGTGGTTTTTTATTTAATCCTTATCTGATTTTTTAGGGAATAATGTTGGTGGTGTTGACATTGATGCTTTGTGGTGGCGATGGTTGATGATAACATATGGTAGTTGGCAGTGTCAATGGTGGTGATGGCGGTAGAGTAATGATATGTTCTATTTCTCAATCATCTTCGTTGATTTCAGATAAGTTATCATCTTTTATGATTCATGTATATATTTTTCTTTTGATGTTTGCTTATGAAGTATGAGATAAATTATGTATGTATTAAAATATAAATGAGTTTTTTATACACTAAAATATGAGATTATACTTCTAAATAAGTTGTGAATGTATTGTATTAAACTGTGAATTTGTTGTGTTAAGCTGTAAATTTGTTCACAGCTTAGTATAATAAATTCACAATTTAATAGATAAAAATGCCTCCAGATATGAACATATAACTGTTAATATTAAGTTAAAAAAAATATTGCCATGCATATATATTTTTTGTGTATATGAAATTATTGTATTAAGTTGTGAATTGGCTTTATTGAGATTTGAAATTTTTATGAATTTTGTTTTTGCTTCTGAAATATGAGAAGAAAGAATCAATGTACATATATATGATTTTCTCTAATTCTAACAAAATTATATAAAATTTAAATTGTGAATATTATGTAAATTAAATTTTGAAAAAGCACCAACCTCTAGATCTAAATGTATAAATGTATGTTTTAAGTTAAGAATGTGATATTTTTATGTATTAAAGTTTTAATTTTTTATATTAAGATTTAAATTTTATATATTAAACGATATATGAGTATATTAAATTGTGAATCGAATGCATGTTGTTGTGATTTTTTTTATATTTTTTGTAATAAAATATGAATGATTTATATAAAAAAAATTGTATAAATTTCGTGTGAATTTATTTATTTTTAATGTTGTATAAGTATGTAAGAATGTCTTAGTTTTATAATTATTTTGCATTAAATTCAAAATGGATGAATAAATTAGTTTATTAAACTATAAATGTAGTATTTAACATGTCATTGTCCGACTTTATATACAAATTGTTGGAAAATATTCATTTATTTCAGCTCAGATACCAATTATTGGAAATATAAAAATCTGATCACCACAACTAAAGGCTCGGATACCAGTTACTGTGTGATAGATATGTAAGTTAAAGATATAAGATGTAAATATATATATATATATATATATATATATATATATATATATATATATATATATATATATATATAAAGAATAATAATTGTGGAATAAGTATAAATATGATAGCTATAATAATATAAATGATTGTATTTAAATGACGTAAAGTTATAAATAATATAAATGACTATTTAAATGACATAAAGCTAATATATATATATATATATATATATATATATATATATATATATATATATATATATATATATATATATATATATGTTAAGTAGGTTCGTCAATCGATTAACTCAACTGGACTGATGGAACAACTGGTCGACATTTGGACTCTTGGAATGACCGGTCGATATTTGGACTCTTGGAACGACAGGTCGATATTTGGATTCTTTAAACTTAATAGACTTTGTTTCAATTTGTTCAAAGATCAATCCGGTGTTTGATAAGTAACAAAAGGTCCATTCAAATCTCGGTTTTATGTAAAACAACTTGTTTACATAAAAGTACAAAATACATGAGTTTATGTATTTATATTTGAGGTATTTTTGGGAAAACACATGCATACGGGTCGTGTAAGATAAGGCACAAGTGACATGGGTCGTGTAGGAGGGTTTAGGAGGGTTTCTTGATCAGACTTCTGAACACGGGCCGTATCGAATTAGGCTTGGATTAACACGGGGAATGTTCGAGGATATCAGTGGGAAAAAGATGAGTACATGGGCCGTGTCTAGTTTTAGGCATGCTGAACACGGTCCATGTTCACGCAGAAGTCAGTTTCGGGATTTTTGTCGTTTGAAGGTAAGGTTTGTTTGAGATGTTTTGGATAAGGTAATGGTGTTTTGGTGTTTTGAGGATGTTTTCAAGGTTGTTAAGAGGTTGGAAGAAGGTTGATACAAGGTGGTGATGGTAATGAAAGTTCTATGAAGATGATGATGAATAGTGATGGGTTTTGTTGTTGATCTTGATGCAGAAGGTTTTAGGGTGTTTCATGGTTGTGTTTTGGTGTTTTGATGTAAAAGAAGTGTTTGGTGGTGTATGGTGTGATGAACAAATATGATGAAGATGAAGAACCTTGAGTTTCAATGAAGAAGATGAAGATGGTTGACGATGTTCTTCATTTAGCTTGTTAATGATCTTGATGTTCTTCACTTCATTGTTGTTGATCTTGGTGTTCTTCACTTTCTCCAGGGATTTATCTTGTTCTCGAAGAAGATAAAGATGGTGATGTTCTTGGGGAGTATTTGGTGATGTTGTAGGAAGTGTTACAAAAATAACAAATGAACACACGCCCACACACTATATACTCACGTATACATATATAGTGAAAACCAATATCTTCATCTACTTGAGTAGTAAGTTGAAAGGGATGGCTGCAAGTTGTAGTAGGAGCTAGTAGCAAAAACGTGTGTATGGGTTTGCTTCTTAATTTCTTTGACTTTTCCTTTTGACTATTCCATTTGTTGACTGTTCCACACAACATACATATATAATACATATATATGTACATATGTATGTATATATATATATATATATATATATATATATATATATTGTTAAAACTGTTTAGTCGCACATCTAAATTTTCTCGTCTATACGTTTTCTGTCATTCACGTGTTTTCGTATTTTCCGTTTTGATTACGAATTTATGCAACCTGAAATAACCGATAATATTTGTTAAAAAATAGTTCGTATTATTTCAGTGATGGTCACATACAAAGTCACATACAAAAACATTTTTTAACAATTTCCCCCTATGTGATCATTGCTGGAATAAGGACATTTATGATTTAATCATATTGACAGTTTTGAAGTTTTGAAGATTCAAGATAAACAATTTGTTAATAGATAAGATATATAAAACATAGTGATTCTTTTGAAAGTTTGTGTCTTGGTTGAACATATCTTATGTAAAAGATTTTCAGAAATTTATTTCCAAATCAAAGTCTCGGGTTCAGTTATCAAAGGGTAGCCCGTAGCCATATATGTATCTAAAGAAATTCCCTAAGATTTTATAGCATTATTAATGACGACAAGTGGTCTAACAGGTGGATTCAGATGAACACTCATAGGTATAGCTCACACTTCACTTGGGTGTTTGGTTGTTCTGGTAGCAGAACAAGTTAATGATCACTAAAACTGAGTGATATCTCTCTCTGACGACTCACACTCATATTGGAGGTGTTCAGTTATGCTTTTCCTGAAAGGTCACTTAGTCTCATTATTAGATAATCAATCACATAAGACTGGTTTCAGCATTACTTAGCGGGTTTCTTCATTCATGCCAGTAACGTTCACTCTCTCTTCATCGGGAAATACATGTAAAGGGGTTTAGCAATTTTCGTAGTGCAGTTTGCAGCTAAGAATCTTCAGTGATGAATGCTATAGTATCCCGGGAAATCAATTATTGTTGCAACTTGTTCTTTGATGGTATCCTTTTTGTTGATCAATATCGATTTATTTTAAAAAATATATTTTGTTTTAGCATTGGGAATTTACTACATTTGAGAAAATTGGTTTTGTTTAGAGTGTTTGTCTTGAGGGATAAATATATCTCCTTTTGTGAAAAATGGTTAAAAACATATCATAGGATCTTAACCATTTGGTTGAAAAGTTTGTTTGAAAATACCAAATGTAGAATATCCATTTTTTTGTTTGGTACTTCTTTAGTGAATGATTTGGCTTTCTTGTTGATTTGTCTATATCTTGATTCGTCTTTGACGATTGGATATGGATAGATCTTTGTTTTTCTTTGCTAAGTGATTGTTGAAATCATTTTCATTTCATCTTTTCTTGTTGATGGATCACGGGATCTCAATACTTCATTTTTGGTTGGCTTATATCTAGGTAGGGAGTGGTGGCATAAAAGATAGTTTGTCTAGTATGTAAGAAATGAATGTATCATCCCTGATCATTTTGATATCTGAGCAAAAATAAGACCGTGACAAGGTATAATTGGGTATACCTTTTAAGAAATAGTGACACACCTAAGCTCACAAGAAATGAATTCCACGGTGATATAGATAGACGAGGCACACATTCTTACATTGGTTTTTGTTTTCATCTGAACCTCCTAACCTTATGTCCCTTGATTGTTTAAAATCGTCAATAATGAAATGAAATCGAAGGAAATAAAGTTATATACATTATTAAAAGTAGGAGATTTGAACCTTCACTCCAATTGAGAATCAATATGACTTCAAATCTTCATCGAGCATAAGCATCTGAAAATTAAGTCAAGAGACGATTAATCACAAGGTTCTATAAAAGCTTATTATGGCAAGTCTTTTATTATACTTTTGAAGATTTGTTTTTCTGAATGTTTTTGGTATTTTTGAAAAGAAAGCAATTTTCAAATGTTTTTGAATTTTCTTTTTAAATGAAAGTAAATATAATTTTGTACAAGCAAAAAGTAAAAGTTAAATGATGGATGTTATCTGGATTTAACATTCCTAGACGGCCTAGGAAGTATTGAAACTTTGTTTCATCGAGAGCCTTAGTGAAGACATCGGCAATTTGATCTTTGGAATTTATGAAGTGTAGTTCTATATGACCCTTTTGAATGTTGTCTTTGATAAAGTGATATCGAATGTCGATGTGCTTTGTCATGGAATGGTGAACGGGATTGTGAGAAATGGCAATTGCACTGGTTGAGTCACAAAATATGGGAATTTATGAGATTTTGAAGCCATAGTCACGCAGTTGCGTTTGCATCCATATGACTTGTGAACAACCGCTGGCAGCAGCAACGTATTCAGCTTCTACTATTGATGTGGATACACAAGTCTATTGCTTTGAAGTCCAACTCACTAGTCTACCTCCTAGGAATTGACAGCTACCAGATGTATTCTTCCTATCTAACTTTCATCCTCCGTAGTCTGAGCCGATGAAAGCGTTCAGCTGAAAATCGGATTTAGCTGGATACCAAAGGCCAAGTTTAGGAGTGCCTTTAAGGTATTTGAAGATGCATTTCACAACAACTACATGGGATTCCATAGGATTTGCTTGGTATCTGGCACATACACATGTAGAAAACATGATGTCAGGTCTGTTGGTAATGAGGTATAAGAGTGATCCAATCATTCCATGATATCTTTCTGGTCAACGGGTTTGCCATTTAAGTCTGCATCGATTTTGTATCCAAAAGCCATTGGGGTTTTTGCGGTATTGGATTTGTCCATTGAAAAGCGAGTGAGTAGGAGTTTGACATAATTCTTTTGGTTGATGAAAATGCCATCAGTTGACTGTTTGATTCGAATTCCTAGAAAAGTAGTCATCTCCCCCATCATGCTCATTTCAAATTTGCTCTTCATTAGATATGCAAACTTAACACTCAAAGATTCATCAGTAGAACCGAAAATAATGTCAACAACATATATTTGTACGATTAACAGATGTTTATTAAATATTTTATGAAAGAGGGTTTGATCGATTGAACCTCTTTTAAAACCTAATTCTTCTAGAAATATTGACAACATGGCATACCAGGCTCGGGGTGCTTGTTTCAAGCCATAGACAGTTTTCTGCAATTTAAAGCTGTGATCTGGAAATTTGGGATCTTCGAAACATGGTGGTTGTTGAATGTAAACTTCGCGATCTATCTCTCCGTGTAGGAATGCACATTTAATGTCCATTTGAAATACTTTGAAATTCTTATGTGCATCATATGCAAGAAAGATGCAAATTGCTTCAATTCTGGCAACTGGAGCATATGTTTCATCGTAGTCGATTCCTTCTTGTTGTGAATGTCCTTTGACTACAAGACGTGCCTTGTTTCGACAAATGATTCCTTGATCATCAGTCTTGTTTCTGTATACCCATCTTGAACCTATAACAGTAACATCGGGTGGAGTAGGAACAAGATTCCATACGTCGTTTCTTTAAAATTCTGCTAGCTCTTCTTGCATAGCTTTTACCCAGTCTAGATCTATGAGAGTAGAATGTATGGTTTGGGGTTCAGTCATAGATAAGAAGGCTCCAAATAAACATTCATTTGTGGATGCTGCTCTAGTCTGAATGCCTGAGTTGGGATCTCCGATGATTTGGTCTGTAGGATGATTTCTTGTCCACTTTATTAAGCGATTCTCTTCCGATATAATAAATTGAGTTTCAATATACCATTGTTCTTCTCCGAGTGTTTCATATTGGAATAGGTTTGAAAGTTCCCCCATAAATGATGCATCGGGATTGTTTTGGCTATTTGGGGATGGGGTATTCAAAGGAGGATTTGGTGTTTGTTCCAAGGAGGAAGTATGTGTTGGTGGTTCCCCCTCAAATCGATCAGCATCATTTTAGTTTGGTTGAGGAGTTCCATCAATGAATGGGTGTTCCTGTAGGATCAATTGAAGTAGTTAGAAGATCAGAATTGTAAGCGGTTTTGGGTTGTTCAAAAAGTAAATCAAGATCGATTTCAATGTCTATGTCAGGAGAAGGTGTTTGTTGAATTGGATTTTGAAAAATATTATCAATCATTTTAGAACCAAAATGTTTACGATCCAATTTCCTGACATAAAATTCATCGAAATGAACATCGGTACTTTCTTCAATTACTCCGATACGTTTGTTCAGTAATCGATAAGCAGCTGAGGAAAACGAGTAACCAAGGAAAATTCCTTCGTCTGACCTTGATTCAAATTTTGAAAGGTGATCTTTATTGTTCTTTACGAAGCATCGACAACCAAAAATATGGAAAAATTTGATGTTTGGTTTTCGGTTGTTAATGACTTCATATGGTGTTTTATGAAGATGTTTATGGATTAAGGAACGATTTTGAGTGTAGCAAGCTGTGGCTATTGCTTCTGCCCTAAAGTATTGTGGCAAATCAGCGAAGATAAGCATTGATATTGCAGATTCACATAGGGTTATGTTCCTTCTTTCGATAACACCATTCTGTTGTGGAGTGTATGGGGGATGAGAAGTTATGTTCAATTCCTTTGTCTTTGAGAAATGAATCCAGAGTCTTGTTTTTGAACTCTAAACCATTATCACTTCAGATTCTTCGAACAGGTCGTTGAGCTTCAGTTCGATTTGTTTGATGAAGTTGATCATCTCTTCAGGTGCTTCTGATTTTAGTCTTAAGAAAAGACCCAAGTAAAGCGTGAGAAACCATCGACGACAACAAGAATGTACTTCTTCCCTTGTATGGTTTGGGTTTTGGCAGGGCCACAAAGGTCTATGCACAACAATTCTAGTGGTTTGGATACACTAGATTTGGAGATGATTTTGTAAGTTGATTTGGAAAGTTTTCCTTTTTCACATGCGGCACAAAGAGTTTCGTTATCGAGCTTCAGAAGTGGTAGCCCTCGAACAAGATCATTGCCGATTAATTTGTTGATGTACCCAAAGTTTAGATGGGAAAGGCGGCGGTGCCATAACCAACTAATATCTGTTGGGGCTTTAGATAGCAGACATATATCGGGTTTACCATAAATAAGATTCATGTCAAGCAGATACATATTTCCGGTACGGTCAGAATCAACTATAACATCTTTGGTTTTGGCGTCCATGCTCAAGCTTCGTTGTTTGGTGAACAGAACTTCAAGATTGTTATCACAGAGTTGAGAAACACTGATGAGGTTGTGTTTGAGGTCATCAACGTAGGCAACTTTCTTTATGGGTGAAATTACCATTTGTTACGTTTCCATAACCCTTGATTTTTGTTGTCATGTTGTTGCCGAATGTAACATCTTGATTGGTTTGTGTAGGTTTGAATTCACGTAAGTAGTTTCGGTTTCCTGTCATATGCTTGGAGCAGCCACTATCAATATACCATGTATCATCATTTGGTTCGCCAGCATTAAGTACCTGCAATTAGACAAAAAGCTTAGGTACCCAAATCTGAATGGGCCCTGATTTGTCAGTTGTTGTTATTTTGGGTGTTTTTCTTAATGAATTTATTTTAGCATTTAACTACATGTTGTTGTAAGAGTTTGGTTTATGAGGACGGAATGGTTGAGGTTTTATTTGATTTATCAAGTTTACCCAAAACGTGATTTGTTTTTGAAAACCCGTGGGTTGATAAGATCCGTGATTTGGTGAAAGATATCCTAGATGTGAAGGTTTGTTTGAAAAGTTTTCCTCATATTTGGGATCTGAGGAAAAGTTTTGAAAAGCTTTTTGATGATGATGATTTGAAACTTTCTGATGTGATGGTTTTTGAAAGTTCTTTGAATGATTAAAAGTGATATCTTGAAAGCGGTTTTCAAAAGGTTTTGGTTTTTGTTTGGAAACTTGTTTATGAGATATGATGCAGGGTTGAACTGGTTTCTTTGGTTTGTTTTCAAAAGCTTTTGGTTTGAAAAGTGGGGTTTTGTTGACTTGAAGGGATTTTTTGCTTGTTTGTTGTTTCTTGGAGTATTTTTGTCCCGGACTAGTTTTTCCAACAATTGATGAACTCATTGTGGGAAAAGTAGTTGGTACAGAAGTACTACCATCCTCATAAGAGAAATTTCTCCATTCAAAAAGTTTTTGAGTTTGGTGGTTTCGTCAATATGTTTGATTTAGTGAGCTAAAGAACTAGTTGAGTTTGTTTTAGAATTTACAACTCTTTTGGAAGACTTTTTGAAAACAGTGAAAGCAGTATCATCCAGGCTACAGTTGATAACTGTTTCGTCATCTGAATCTTCCTCATTAACAGATGTGAAAATATCTGGTAGAGTGGATTCAGAGTTTTCACAATTCGTCATGTTTTCTAGTTTTGCTTTTTCAATTTCAAAGGATTCTCTTCCAATTCCTGGTCTGTAATTCGTATCAATTTTGCCAGTTCCTAAGGTGTTTGCCTTGGTGAAAATATCATCACTTAATTTTCTAGCAACTTTGATAGAATCCATATTCCATATCAGTCTTTTATTCTCGGTTTCAAGAGAATTGATTTGTTTTAAAGAATCAGTCAGTTTTTCATTTAAAATATTGTATTTGTCAATTGATTCTTGAAAGTCTTGTTTCAGCTGAAGGATTTCCATTTCTAAAACATCTTTTATTTCCGAAGAAATGACTGACTGATTTTTTAGTTCCAAATCCCTTTTCTGAATTAGTTTCTGATTTAATTGTTCCAAGACGTGATTATAATCTTTCGATTTTCTTTCAACATCTCTTTCATATTTTCTTTTTGTTCTTGTTGATTCTCCAAATTTGAGTTGCAACGTTTGTAACTCAGATTTGCAAATATTAAAATTGACCATTATCTCATGATATGTTTTGAGATCAGCTTCCAGACTTTTCTCAATCTTGGTTATGTGGGACTCAAAATTTGTTTTGGAAAAACCAAGTTCAGAGATCATAGACCATACCTGTTCTATGACGTTGGGTGCTCTTGAAGGTATGTCAACACCAGCTACGAAGCATAAGTTAGATTGTTTTGATTCATTGTCTGCTTCGTCAACAGAAGTTGGCCAGTATTCCACGCTTGGTTCATGGATTGCCATCAATGCTCTTTGTTTTTCTTGGTTTTCTAGTTTCTTCAATTCATCGGCTCTTTGAGCATAGTATGCTGAGTCTTTGATTTTGGTTTTGTTTTTGGCTTGACATTCTCTGGCATAGTGATTTGTTCCTTTGCAGTTATGACAAATGATCATTTCTTCATCACTTTCATCCTTTTGACTCTTAATCGGAAGTCTTTCAGGTGCTTGAGTTTGGGTTTGTTGGGACGGCTGAGAATGGTTTTGTTGGAATCCAAAATTTTGGGTGTTTTGAAAGCCATTGTTTTGATTGTTGTAACCTTGATTTTGGAAAACTCTATTTTGATTCTGAAAACTGTTGTTTGGATTATTATTATGACCGGAGTCGGGATTGTTTTGAAATCCCTGGTTTTGAAAACCTTGGTTTGAGTTGTTATGAAAGGAAGGTCTTTGAGAATTTTGTCCAAAGTATGGTCTAGGTTGAAAACCTGAGTTGTTTTGTCCAAAAGATGGTCTGTTTTTAAAGTTTGGTCTAAATTTTGATTGACCTTGATTTCGGAGAAATCTTTGGAGATTTGTGTTTGCAACCAACGCACATAGTTGTTGATAGTCTGCTTCATCATTTGAATCAGATTGCAAGGCTTGGTTTTGAAAAGATGTAGTCTGATTAAAATGATTAAAGTTTTGATCATTGAAAGGTGTTTGGTTCTGAGAAGATATGGACACAAGAGCAAGTGGTCCTCCAAAGGCGGTAGTGGTTGGTGGGTCAATCGAGGATTCATATGATTGAAGTTCTCCATACAAATTGTACAAAGTTTCAGTATGAATAGTTGGATTTCCCTGAATAATGAGTTTAACCATTTTCCAGCTTTCGAAAAAAAAATTTAAAAATTTGAGATTTATCTCATGTTGTGTCTTTTTGATACTCAAATTGTTCATTTTGACCATAATAAGATTGAACCTATCGTGAGCATCATGGATGGTTTCTGATAAAAACATTTTGAAATTATCGAATTCATTCAAAACAAATGTTCTTTTTTTTCCGATAATTCTTTTATTTCCACCAAAACGATTTTTCAAATTTTCCCAAATTTGATTTGCGGTTAACAGTATAATGTCATCCATTTGACTTAGAATACTGTCAGGTATTCTAGAAACAAGTTCCTTTTTGGCTTGGAGTTCCAACTTTTTTCTGATTTCAGCTTCAGTGGCTTCATTTGTAGCTAGAGTAGCCATATTTTCTGGAGTAATATATGTTCATTCTACGCACTTCCAAACGTCTTCACTTATAGCGTTAAGATGAAGATTCATACAGCCAACCCACGAATTATACTCTTCAGAAATAAGTATGGGTGCCCGTGAACCAGATCCTAAGCTATTAGCAATGGAGACACAGTTCATGTTGGAGTAATTTGCAGAAAGCATTTTTTTTTTGATTTTTGATTTTTTGATTTTTTTTGAAAGAATTTTGAACAAGTGATATTAAAGTGAAATATTTAAAGAAAAGTTTATGGGACGTTTATAAACGCTAACCAAAAGTTTTCGACAAAAATTTCAAAGTAAATCACACAAGCTCTGATACCAATTGTTGGAAAATATTCTTTTATATCAGCTCAGATACCAATTGTCGGAAATATAAAAATCTGATCACAAAAACAAAAGGCTCGGATACAGGTTACTGTCCTGACAGACATGTAAGTTAAAGATATAAGATGTAGATATATATAAAGAATAATAATTGTGGAATAAGTATAAATATGAAAGCTATAAATGACTGAAAGCTATAATAATATAAATGATTGTATTTAAATGACGTAAAGCTATAAATAATAAAAATAACTATATTTAAATGACATAAAGCTATAATAAAATATATAACTATATATATATATATATATATATATATATATATATATATATATATATATATATGTTAAGTAGGTTCATCAATAAATTGACTGAATTGGACTAATAGAACGACTGGTCGATATTTGGACTCTTGGAATGATTGGTCGATATTTGGACTCTTGGAACGACTGGTCGATATTTGGACTCTTGGAACTTAATAGACTTTGTTTCTATTTGTTTAAAGATCAATCCGGTGTTTGATAAGTAACAAAAGGTTCATTCAAAGCTCGGTTTTATGTAAAACAACTTGTTTACATAAAAGTAAAAAATACATGAGTTTATGTATTTTTATTTGAGGTATTTTTGGGTAAAAAATGCACACGGGTCATGTAAGATAAGGCACAAGTGACACAAGTCATGTAGGAGGGTTTAGGAGGGTTTTCTTGATCAAGCTTCTGAACACGGGTCGTGTTGAATTAGGCTTGGATTAACACGGGGCGTGTTTGAGGATATCAGTGGGAAACAGATGAGTACACAGGTCGTGTCAGGTTTTAGGCATGCTGAACACGGGCCGTGTTCACGCAGAAGTCAGTTTCGGGATTTTTGAGGTTTCAAGGTAACGTTTGTTTGAGATGTTTTGGCTAAGGTAATGGTGTTTTGGTGTTTTAAGGATGTTTTCAAGGTTGTTAAGAGGTTGGAAGGAGGTTGATATAAGGTGGTGATGTTGATGAAAGTTCTATGAAGATGATGATGAATAGTGATGGATTTTGTTGTTGATCTTGATGCAGGAGATTTTAGGGTGTTTCATGGTTGTGTTTTGGTGTTTTCATGTAAGAGAAGTGTTTGGTGGTGTACGGTGTGATGAACCAATATGATGAAGATGAAGAGCCTTGAGTTTCAATGAAGAAGATGAAGATGGTTGATGGTGTTTTTCATTTAGCTTGATAATGATCTTGATGTTCTTCACTTCATTGTTGTTGATCTTGGTGTTCTTCATTTTCTCCAGGGATTTATCTTGTTCTCGAAGAAGATGAAGATGGTGATGTTCTTGGGGAGTATTTGGTGATGTTGTAAGAAGTGCTACAAAAATAACAAATGAACACACGCCCACACACTACATACTCACGTATGCATATATAGTGAAAACAAATATCTTCATCTACTTAAATTGTAAGTTGAAAGGGATGGCTGCAAGTTGTAGTAGGAGCTACTAGCAAAAACGTATGTATGGGTTTGCTTCTTAATTTCTTTGACTTTTCCTTTTGACTATTCCATTTGTTGAGTTTTCCACAGAACATATATATATATATATATATATATATATATATATATATATATAATACATATAATACACATACACACACACACACATATATATATATATATATATATATATATATGTATATATATTGTTGAAACTGTTTAACCGCACAACTAAATTTTCTCGTCTATGCGTTTTCTGTCAATCGCGTGTTTACGTATTTTCCGTTTTGATCACGAATTTATGAAACCTGAATAATTGATAATATTTGTTAAAAAACAGTTCGTCTTATTTCAGTGATGGTCACATACAAAATCATTTTTCAACAAATTGTTGTAATGTTGGCACATGTGATTGGTGGCAGCATGTAGTGGTGGTAAAGTTTCGGTTTGATTTCATTGAATTTGAGAATTAACGTAAAATAAGTTATGTTAAGTTGTGAATTTTATGTATTAAATTGTAAATGGGCCGTATAAAGTTGTAGTTTATAAAAGGTTTGTGTTAAAATATAAATGAATGCATGCACAAAAATATGTGACTAAAAAAACTACGATTTTGCCATTTTCTTACCAAAAAGACAAAAATCAGGATTTTAACATACTTGATAATATTTACAATATATATTTAGTTATTAAATGAGGTTCTTAGGGTTCTTAATCTTTTGTGGTTCTCATTTAAACCACTCCCTATATATATATATATATATATATATATATATATATATATATATATATATATATATATATATATATATATATATATATATATATACACACGTTCCGTTGAAATTAAAAATAAAATAGAGATCTTGAGATTCAACCTCAACCACGTATTTCACATCGGCCGCTCTAACCGTCCGGCGTACTGGCACGACATGCCTGGTATAATCATAAATGATTATACAGTGCCACCCCTTCCTTTCTCCTCCGCCACCATCCCCACCACCATAACCACCGCCACCGCCATTACCACCACCTCTGACACCGGCCGACCCCACCACTGTCACCACCGTTACTTATACCACCGCCACCTCTTCTGCCACCTGTCATAATCATTTATGATTACCCAATCTTTGAACATACATATATGTATAATCATTTATGATTAAACATATACATATAAACATGTATAATCATATATGATTATACCTCTCTGCCATATGATCATTTATGATTAGGCATACGCCGTTGCTGCCGGTACGTTGGAGCATTAGAGCGGCAAATGAGAAATATGTGGCTGAGGTTGAATCTCATGATCTCTACTTTTTTTTTTATATCAAATGAACCGTCTTTAATTAGTTAAACCCTAGAAAACCAACATCCCTTTATCAGTCAGTCGCCGCTCATGAAATTATTACGCCTCCTCACCGCCGTTTCTACGATTTCGCCACTGTGCAACACCGTCAGTAGCAAGCAGCGACACACCACTGGTATTTCGCTCCGGCGCAATAGGGTAGTGAGTATAGTCTTTTTTCTTCCAGTGACATCCCCATATTATGGCATCACACCACTCCTTGACTTCTCATTCTCTAATCGATTACCAAGATTCCAGGTTCGGACCATGATGATTCTCCTTCTCCAATCTACTAGTAACTTTCTTTGTTCCTTTTATTAAAACATTTTTTGATTTAATCGATTATATGTACTTCGTTTTGGGTAACTGATTTTGTGAACCCCCTTTTAAAAATCGCTTATTGCAATCGTTTGAACCTCACTTTCTGAAATCGCTTATTGCACTATTTGAATCGAGTTCTGTATAATTTATTTGAATTGATTCTGATTTTGAAATAATCGATTTTGTTCCTTTTTTGAATACGATTTCTTTGCACTTCTGTAACGATGACCCTTATCTCAAAACATTTTCATATATTTTATTCTTGCCTTCATCTACGGACCGAACCAATAACTCACCGATGTTGGTTGATTGAAGACCATCAATCAACTATTTGTGCTAATAATTCCATTCAGGTATCCTCATCTCTCTTTTTTTTTTCTTTCTTTGTTTGCACGTGCATATCATCAATAAGGTGTTGATTTCATTTATTCTGTGGGAAATTGTGGGAAACTGAATGTATGTTTCATTTACAATAAGGTGTCGATCATTCTGCTAGAATGGAATATCGAATTCTAATTTTGTTAGAATAGAATCTTGAATTCCTTGTCAACTTAAGCAGTGAATTACCGTAACCAATTCTATCAGAATAAAATTGGTTTATATTCTTGTTATTGGTCTCGATTCTTATGGAATAACATCCTAAATAATGAAACATTACATTCTTTCAGCATAATATACATTGCAAGTTTAGGGATGATTGTTAATGTTGGGCACGAGACTGCATTTTAACACCGCATATCATCCTCAAACAAAATAGGTAAAGTGAGCAGACCATTCAGATAATCGAGGATATGTTGAGGGCTTGCGTCATCGATTTCGGTGGGTGTTGGGACTCCTACCTACCCCTAGTCGAGTTTTCTTACAAGAACAGCTATCACTCTAGTATTGGTGCACCGACTTTCGAGCTTCTCTATGGAAGGAAGTGTCGTACACCAGTTTGTTGGGGAGACGTCGGCTAGGATCATGGGTAGGACCGAGGTGGTCCTTCAGACTACATAACTTCTTCAACAGATCATGCAGAGATTGCAGATAGTCTAGAGCCGACAATAGAGTGATGCTGACCGGGGACGATCCGAGATAGAGTTCCAGGTCGAGGATATGGTTTTACTGAGGTTATCACCTTGGAAGGGTTTTATACGCTTCATGAAGAGGAGCATGTTGGGACCCCGATTTATCGGACCATTCCGAGTGGTGGCCAGGTTAGGCAGGGTGGCCTATCGATTGGATCTTCCTGAGGAACTTTGGCAGATTCATAGCACCTTTCACGTTTCCCAGCTCTAGAAAAGTATAGTCGATGATTTAACAATGATTCCACAGGATGACATTCAGGTTGATGAGCACCTGAATTACAGGGAGAGGCTCGTGGGTATTTTCTATAGTTCGTTAAGTAGTCTAGTTGGTAAATAATAATTGGTAGTATTTTGGATAAATAAATAAAAATCTTTATTTACTTATATAAGTTGTTTTTTGAAATTTCATTTTTTTTAAAAAAATTGAAGAAAATAAACAATACATGAAGATATCGAGTGATTTACGAAATGAATTGTTCGTATATTCACATTAATATTTATAAAATATTAATGAAAAAAATATGCAAGTTTTCAATGAATCAAGTTAATTTTACGAAAATTTAAACATTTTCAAATATTAAATAATTCATGATTGGATATTTACTTTTGAACGGTGGACATTTTTTAATTTTACATTTCATATATTTACATTTAGGATTGAAGATTTTATAAGTGTTCATAGTCAACGTTTGTATTTTTGTCCAAATTACGATTGAAAGTTATAAAATGAAAATAATATTTTGGTGGATTATTCTATACAATATATATTTTAATATTTATCATATAATACCTATAAAAGAAAATATGTCTTGGTAAAAAGTTTCATATGTTTTGCTATAACATCCCGATTTTCAGAATAAAATTTTCACTTTAAAAATAAAATAAACATCAATTTTCATAAAAATACATCGAAGGCAAAACCATTTATTCATAAACAATAATTCAAAATCAGAGTTATAAGGAAAAGTAACGCGAGATCTTGATTCATAAAATTGCTGATGTGTATGTGTATACAATCACATTTTCGTATCCCCACAAACTGATAAAGTACCTAAAAAACATTTCATCCACAACTATAAAACATTTCATCCACAGCTATAAGCCAAAGTTTAGCAAGTTTCTCAAAACACCACATACCATAGTATACATACAAGCATACATGCAACAGGTCCACACCAACCTAATGAGTATCTAGGCTCACAACACTTTAGTTGATCTTGCCATCAACTCGACCCTTGTGAATGTCTAGACTCACAACACTCCTTATTCGTCTTATCATCAACTCACCCCATGGCCCTCAACATAAAGCTGGTTCACCCGTATCTTGGCTATTCGTACAAAGCTGGACGCCTTAGCCCGCCACAAACATGTCGACATATACAAAACAACATTACAAATAACAGTCTACAAGTCTACCTTTCTAACAACATACCATAGTCTAACCACATCCTAGTACACCACGACACATACTGTAATATATAGTTTAGTGAGAAAACTCACCTAAACAAAAAAATCTTAAAAACACTCTCAACAATAGATAAGATAATACAAGCTACCTAATACCAAATCGAGAACAATCCTTAATCAAATACTCAATACTACCAAGTTTGACCAAAAATCAAACCGGACAAAACCTCAATGGTCAACCAACACTGACCACCACGTTGCAACCAATCCCTTTGACCGTGTTGTGGTGGAAAAAGGACAAAATAGTTGGCTATTCTCACTAACAGATGCACATCAGAAACTTAGGAACCATGTTGTGGCCCTTAAACAACCGTGTTGTGATTGTCGCGTTCCGGCCACTCCAAGAAGACTTAATTCATTAAGTCCAATCTTCTTACTTTCAGAAACTTAGGAACCATGTTGTGGCCCTTAAACAACCGTGTTGTGATTGTCGCGTTCCGGCCACTCCAAGAAGACTTAATTCATTAAGTCCAATCTTCTTACTTTCAGGTCTGATTCCTTATAATGTCTAAATGGATAAAATTTCCAACTTTATCCATTAAGAAGATCCAAACATGCAAGATCAAAAGTCCTAGACCATAAGATGTCCAAAACTCACTTTTCTTCATGCATGGAGTAAAGAGAGATCTTGCATGTACTCTACACTCCAACATCACCACCTTTAATTTATCTAGCTCTTCTACGCCTAGAATATTCTCTATTGGAGCATCCCCCAAATACTCTCCTGCCTAGCTTTCCTTATCATGTTAAGTTCTTCACTAGCATTTTTGTCAATTTCTAATTGACCAAGCAAGTTGGTGAGCTACATGTTGAGTTCTTAGGTCTTGGTATTGCGATAATGTTGCACAAGTTGAGAGGTCCTTACACTTTGTTACAAATAGATCAACTATTAATGTGGAAAATCACAATAGAACAGCCACATGAACACCACAATATAAAGCAGAAAACCTAAATCAGGAAAAACTACTATGAAACGACACTCTTATTAAGATATTACATTGTTGATAGATCTCCAAGGAGATGAGAGGAAAAAGATGTTGGAATTAATAAATATGGCATCTAGACGACTTTATATAATTGCTTTACAAAGAGTCCTAAACAAACTCTAAAAACCTTATAAATAGGAAGTATTCCTAAATAAATATGAGATGTTATAATTAAATAATAACTTGTACATAATATAAAATAAATAATAAAAGGGTTTTGGAACATAATCAACAAACTCCCCTTTGAGACAAAACTGATCTTCAACAAAAGAATCTTCAAACTCTAGAAGTCATAAGTCAAAAAATAAGAAGTATCAAAGTCTCTAAGACTAATACGTCATAGAGAGAAAAATGGTGATAAATCAAATAAAAAACGTCAATGAATTAATGTATTATAAACACATCAAAGACCGTTGTAACGATGCCAAACCACTTGTGCCAAAATGGTCTTCATGTCATAACAATAACATGCCTTAGAATACACTTGTTAATTAAAATTGATACCTTGCTAAACTTCTTTCGACCAAAATACCTTTTGGTATTACAATGCTTGAAAATAACCTTATGACAATATAATCCCGAAAATATCTTACAATATTAAATGCTTGCAAATATCTAATGATATTAACTTCTTGAAAATACCTTGTGGTACTAAATTCTTGAAAATACCTTACCATATTAATTTCTTGAAAAATACCTTGAGGTATCAAAGTCTTGAAAAGACCAAACTATCTTTGAATAATTTTTCTCCAACGAATGAACAAGAGAATCTTTGATTCCAAAGGCTGAAAATCTCTAAAAGTCACAGAAAAGACAATAGTCCTCCAAAATCTACGATTAATCTAAAACTAGTTATGATTAATGAGAAACAAAGAAACAAAGAAATAAAAGAAATCAAATTATCAGAACTCGATTTTCTCAACGGATTTAGCTGATGATATTGCTTCCAAACTCGATCACTCGATGCTACCAACTGATTTAAGTGATTACTGATTTTGGAACGGATTTCAGAGAAACCGATATAACAAGAAATATATTCCAGTAAAGAAGAATCTCGAAAGAATAGAATGTGTTAATGAAGATGATGGATCATGTTATTGATTGTGCAGTCCGATCTATGTTGATGATTCATTGTAATCGAATGCCATAGTTGAAGAGAGGAGGAAACGGTTCATTGTACGTTGCTTCTGAAAACTAAAGTTGCTTAGCCTGTGTGAAGCGACCAAAAGAGAGAATGTTTTTTTCCATATTATTCCAGCATAATTGGGGTAAAAATACAGAAAATGCATGTATGGGCCACGTGTACATATATAATAATAGACTTTTATAGTGGGTCCTAATCAATTTTGGGGTCATGGGCCATCGCCCGACCTATCCCTATTGAGACGAGACTGTAAATAAGAAACATTGCTAAACAAATATGAGATGTTATAATCAAGATAAAATTGTAAGAATGGTTCCTGTGCTATGTCGAAAATTGTTATTTTGGGCTAAACAAATTTGAACTAGTATCAATGGTCCAAAACGTTTTATTTTGTTGGGAGTTTGATCCATTTTGGTTCTAAATGATGATTTTGCCCTTTGTATTTTGTTTTTTAATTTTTATTTTTTTATTACATCAAAAAAGAAAGTAAATGCTCTCTCTCTCCCTCACACATACACACACCGATGGAACCTCTCATCTCCTCACCCCCACCTCTCTCTCTCTCTCTGGAAAACACACACTCAAGAACAATGCAATTGCCATCACCATTTGACATCACTGCTGTCGTACGACCACACAACCTTTGAATATGATCTGATTCCCACACTACCACTCCACCTGTTGTCGTCACCACTTGTGGCGACGCCATCCCTCACCCAAACCACCAGTAACTCGCAGTAGCTGCCAACCCTTACTCTACTTATGTGTGTCTAGGGTTTTTTGTTGCAGAAAACCGTCTTCTCATCTCAACGATGGCTTCGTCTTGGGGTTCAAAAGTTTGTGATAGTTTTTGTCGAAAATAAGGGGCATGGAGATGGTTTCTGGTAGAGAAGACGAACCAAGAAGGTGAGAAGATGGTCTGAAGACCCTATGGATCTGTCATCCTCCCTCCCAAACGACCACCGCATCTAAAGACCCTAGTAGCGGCGACTCTAAAAACCCTAGTTCCGACGGCGGCTTGTGGTCCCAGGTATATGGTGGTACGGTGGTTTCTGGTAAGCGACGTTGTCTGAAGACCCTATGGATCTGTCGTACTCCCTCCCAAACGACCACCGCATCTGAAAACCCAAGTAGCGGCGACTCTGTAAACCCTAGTTTCGGCGGCTGCTTGTGGTCCCAGGTACATGGTAGTTTCTAGAAAGCGACGTCGGAGAAATAAGTGAAGGTTGTGGTGGTGGTTTCTTGTAGGTGAAGGGTAGAGACAATGGCTAACAATCTCACAAAAAATGGTGGTCGTCCGGTGGCACTCCAACAAGAAAACGGTGGTCGTTCGGTGGGCGGTGGGTTTGGTCTAATGTGTGTGTGTTTGGGGAAAAACATCACAAATATAATTTTTTTTGGATGTTAAAGAGAGAGAAAGAGATTTTATTATTATTATTATTTTAATAAAAAAATTGGAAAAAAGAAAATACAAAGGCAAAATCGACATTTTATAAAAAATCAAACTGAAATGGACCAAACTCGCAAAAATTGAAAACTTTTGGACCATTGATACTAGTCCAAACCTATTGGCCCAAGGTGACAATTTTCGACAAACCACACGGACCATTCTTCCAATTTTGTCTAGTCAATACACTTCGTGAAAGACTTTTGGACCATTGATACTAGTCAATACACTTCGTGAAAGATTTTGTTTCAGGAAGCGATCTATGATTGTTTGAACACATGGATAGCCAAATGATAATACCGTTTTAGTTGGGGAAAACACAAACACCTAAATTGTCTCTTGGAGAAAGCAATCACCACGTTGCTCATATTATCTATTCTTTTTCATCTCGATCTTCTGTCATCCTTTGTTTGGTCGACGCATTTGTAGAGGATTTGATGAAGTTTTTCAAGAGGCTAAGAAATCTTTAGCTTCTTGGATATATGTTTCTGATTTAACTTGGAAAAATTAATGGATACTTAAAGGACTCATCCAACCTTGCAAGTTTTGAATGCATTAATGGATGTTAATCTTCAAATATAATATAGTTTTTTTTTGCAGCCTCAACAAGTGTTGGGAATAATAGTTTTTAATGTAACGAAAATACTAAATGTTATTAGCATTACCATTAGATATTGCTCCCAAATGCTCTCCTGGAAAAACTTATTATTATAGGCCATTAGTTAGAAATAAATCAAATAAGATTCATGAACAAATGTTTATGCCATTGTTTTGTACAAATGTACATGAATGAATCTGTCTATTTTAAGGTTCATGAAAAAGTATATGGAATGTACCCATTGTTTAATTTTTATATAGTAGAATATAATATCCAATCTACATACCTACATGATTCAGCTACGATAATTTTTTTGTCCTAAAAAACCACTTCACATAGTGAATGTAAAAAACACGTCATAGAAACCATACAATTGACATATGACTTAAACAACGATTAATTTTCCGTCCTAAAAAAATATCAACACAAATAATTTAATGCTTGAAATTTATGGAGGCAAACCAACCAGAAAGTTTATATCACCGGATTTCATAATCGTTGATCTTAATTTTTAGTGTTAGAAAAGAGTTTTTTTAGGACGGATGCATATATTAAGGGAAAATTAGCAAGAAGCTAGTGAGAAATTACAAAAACAAAACTAGAAAATGGTTAACAATCCAAACAACCCATCTAGCCAAAATTTTATTATTCACATTGACAAACCAATTAAATGAAAAATATAGAATTTCTTCAAAGATGATATTACGCTATGGGGTTTCATATTTAAAAATAAGATCATTACTAAATCTCCAAATCTGCCATAAAGTGACAAAACTAGAAAAGTGTTAGCCAAAGAGTTAGTTTGCATAAAGGGTATCACAACAAGTAAAAGGTCACATATGTTAATTTGGACAAGAGAGGTGTTGAAGACGACTCCTTGCTTTTCCCAATGTGTGGAAATCAATAAGAAGATTCAGATCATTTGTTTTTTCGGTGTCCATCTTTGGTCGGGGTGGGGGGGGGGGGGTGCTAGAGGAGTCAATACCGATGTATGTACACTTGGCTAATCTATTGGGGGTCGATTCATAATCAAAGGGCGCTGCGCTCCGGAAGAGAAACAATTGACACAATCTCCACAACTTTGATGCAAGTGTTTTCGACCTATCAAAATAACGTGGTGTTCAGAGGAAAGACTTATAAGAAGGATATTTTATTTGATTTAGTGATAACACTTGGGGGGGGTGCTAGAGGAGTCAATACCGATGTATGTACACTTGGCTAATCTATTGGGATCGAAGTAGTAGAAAAACAACATTTACTATATGTTTGACATAAATTGTAAGGACTTTGAATATTTCCAAGTTGTATACACTTAGTTCAACTAAGTACTCACTTGTTAGATAAGGATCCTCTTAATTTATCATTGTAAGCATATTAGATCACTAAGGGAGGAAGGAGTCATAGCAGGTTGGAAGAGAAAAAGGATGTACGAGATGAAAGCAAGAGAGAAAGAGAGGGGTTTAGCGGTTTGAGGAACCCGCTGGGGAGACAAATCAAAGAAGGAAAGTTGGAGAAGATGGGGTCCGCGGTTTTGGGGTTGGACGGGCTCGATACCCTCCGCCTAGGGTTTAGAGGTTTCGGCGGGATGAGAGAAACGACTCCTTCCTCCCTAAAACCACCTAATTTTGATTACAACACACTTAGACGTTACAATAAAACATTAAATCATCTTAAAAGAATCTTTAAAACATAAAAATGTAAATTCAAAATGATGGTTATGCAACTCCTCTATAAGACGCCCAGACTCAAAATCGAAGAGTGGATGTACACACTACCATCCGAGACATTCCTATACAATTTTTAATGTTTATTTATGATTTTTGACAAACTTTTACCCCAAAAACTCAATAGTTTCCATCCAAAGCTAAAGAGAAAAAAATTCATAGGTCTAGGGTTAATCTTAAAAATTAGTAATAATGATCATCTAACACCTATTTCAGCAACATTTAACAATCGAACCTCAAATTCCCATTAAAATCGAAGATTAATCACCCATTTAATAATTTAATTCCCAAATCTCAGCAAAGGAACCAATTGCAATGGTTTCTATCATGTTGGATGAACATAGACCATTAGAAACAATGTTCTATCATTTATAAATCCATGGTTAATCAATCTAATCAAGGTTTTAATGGCTATTCCCCATCTGTTGAGGGTTATTAAAACATAAAGTCTAATTTAATATATTCTTCTAAACATAACAAGCTACATATTCTTGCTTTACTTACAAAGGAAATTGCAGATTGTACTCAAACTTCCCTTATTTATACGTTTATGCATGTTTACTATATCTTAAACGTGTTTATACGTGGAATTGGTATATTTAAATGATAGCTTAAAGTAGTTTAGTAGCAATCCTTCCATAGTTCCATGTGCATGCTAGTTTCTAATGTTTTCAAAAGCACCAAGAATAGTGAAAACTAATGTTGTTAGATTTGATTGTTCAAGAAAAACCATTCACAGGACATTAAGAGACATTTAATTCCATGTGCATGCTAGTTTCTAATATTTTTAAAAGCACTCAGAATAGTGCAAACTAATGTTGTTAGATTCGTTTGTTCATGAAAAACCATTCATGACATTAAGAGAAGGTTTATTTTGGAAAACGACACTAATACATAATCAATACATGGGATGATCATCTCGAAACTTACAGATGTATGAAAAAAATGACACTTATGTTCTACATCTTATATGTGCAATTGTTTTATCTAATTGTAAGAGAAATGTATGCGTGTTGTGTATGATATCTTAATGTTTAATGTAACTAAAATATTGACATATAAAATGTAACTATACCATTGTCGTTAACATTGAAATAATAATGCTTATATCATATTGTTATAAACCAATTTAATTATATTAATAATATATGATATAATAAATAAATATTTTTGTTGCATCATCTTGATAGTTTCTACCCATGGATTTACAGGACAATAAAAAAACATTTTAATATATGATTTATTGTAATTTTTAACTATTTTGAGGGTTAATCAATTTATATAAACATCTTTTAAGATCATATCATATCAATTGTTAAATAATTAAGAAAACTTCATATTTTGTTATAAAGATTAGTGATATAAAGATGTAATTACAAAAAAGACCCTATATGTTTTTCTTTTTTTCTTTCGGTTTAGAACTCAATTTTTTCCCTAAGAACTCATTATATTTTCCTAATTTTTTTATTTGGCTTTTACATTTTTTCAGTATTTTCATCTGACCTTTATGTTTTATATATATATATATATATATATATATATATATATATATATATATATATATATATATATATATATATATTCGATTTACCCCTTTTGTTTTCCTCTTTTTCGTATTTAACCTCAATTTTATTTTAGTTTCACTAAACAAAACTCTTACATCTTTGTTTAAATCAAAAGATTACCAAAAAAACACGTTAAAATCGTCACATTCAAAAAAATGTAAGGGTTTTTATGTAATTAACCCTTATAATAACTTTTTGGTTATGTATTTTTGTTAAATTGGTATTTTGATTTAAGTTTTACATTCAATATTATTATTGTTAATCAACTTAGATATATATCTTTTAATTTAATTTTAAATGTAATGTGATTGATAATTTTTTAGTTTTTATCATGAGTACTATTTCAAACATAAATTATTGTTTTCAAAGTAATTTAACATTTTTTTAGAGTTTATATTTATTATAAATTTTATTATAAAGTTTTAATTAATAGAAAAACCTGTTTAAATAATTTTAATAATATAAAAGAATAGCTTTTGGTAAAAAAAAAAGGATATTTTTTAAGTTTAATTTGATCTTTTGATTTATACTTTGAATTTACTACCATATTTAGATTAATAAATAAAGTATGTTAGATCAATAAAGATAAAATGGTATTATTTAAAAGTACTTCACATCCCACTTAAATTAGTTTGAAAATTGAAAAATTAATGTATTAATTAAAACACAAGTCGAAAGATTTTGAATGTTTGTTAAATCAAATGACTTTTAGTATAATATATAGATATAGATATCTTTCCAAAGTATGTTTTATGTGTTTTACTTCCTAAATAATCTTCACTTAAGACTTCAAAGTACAAGCATGTATAACAAACTTGTTGTCAGTTAACTATTAAACATTTCTTATATTAAATCCAGGTAGAACAGGAAAGTTTAGTTAAAGTCATAGAAATTATTACATTGCGCTACTCATTTAAATTATATTCAAATGATTTATGTTTAGTAGCTACATAAAGGGTTGGATGGCCTAAGCGATCCAACTCTATAATTAATTGACCTTGATTTAAATAGTAGATAAATAAAAGACGAAAACAGCCTCTACAAAGATCGATGACCTAAGCCCATATGAGGATTTATGAAAAATCTGTATCCAGTGCCCTTCAAAGTTCACACCGAAGGACCAATACCACCTAACCATGTAGAGCCACAAATGGGCAATACCTCTGTAAGGTTAGCATCCTCGGCCATAATGATCTTCTCTGCTTGATTTATAGAGTTATTCTTCAAGTCCAACATCATCACCTTCAATTTCTCTAGTTGTTCTACTCCTAGATTCTCTATTGGAGAATCCCACCAAAAACTTTCCTGCCTAGCTTTCCTTATCGTATTAAGTTCTTCACTGGTCTTTTTTTTCAGCTTCCAATTGAGCAAGCGAGTTGGTTAGCTTCAGGTTGAGTTCTTAGGTCTTGGTATTGCGATAATGCTGCACAAGCTGAGATGTCCTTGCACTTGGAGGAAGATTTTGTTTCAGGTAGCGATCTATGATCGTTTAAACAGATGGATGCCCAAACGAGAGCACCTTTTTAGTTGGAGAAAACACAATAATTGCCATCTCCACCCCACAAAGCGTGCACATCTCACTAGCCTTTTTAAAGACACCTAAATGCCTCTTGGAGAAAGCAACCAATAAGCTGCTCATATTATTTATTCTTTTCATCTCGATCTTCTTTCGTCCTTTGCTTGGTCGACGCATTGTTGAGGATTTGATGAAGTTTTTTCAATAGGCTAACAAATGTTAGCTTATTGGATATATGTTTTCTGGTTTAACATTGAAAACCTAGTGGACATTTAAGGGACTCATCCATTGGGTGCATTAATGGATTTTAATCTTTAAATGCAGAAAAAAATATATTTTACAGCCTCAGAAAGTGTTGGGAATTAATATTTTTCAAATGTAACGGAAGTACTAAATGTTATTAGTAATAACAATATATAGATATTGCTCCCCAAATAATTTGCTGGAAAAATCTATTAGAGTGCATTAGATGGAAATAAATTGAATAAGGAGCAAATACTTTTGCCATGGTTTTATATAAATGTACATAAACTAATATTGAATAAATCTGTTTTATTTTAAGGTTTATGAAAAAGCTATCGGGAGTGTAGCCATTGTTTAATTTTATATATACTACAATATAATTATAATATCCAATCTATGATCCTATGAACTCAAACAAAGACTTCGTATAGTGGATATAAAACACGTCAACATAAAATCAACGTACATAATTTTATACTTGGAATTTATGGAGGCAAAACTAATTGGAAAGTTTATATTATAATGGTCAATCTAATTTTTAGTGTCAGCCACAACAAATAAAAGCTATATATATATATATATATATATATATATATATATATATATATATATATATATATATATATATGATGCGACTAGGGCTCCGACCACCAAGAGGGTGAGAGATGCGTTCGTCGGAGACAAACCTAAGAGGTCACAAAGAGTAAAAGCCATCAGCCGTTCTCCGGGAGGAGGTCCCGGAAAAACGCTCCGAAGGTCAAGTCAGTAGTGTATTCGAGAGTGAAGGCTGAGAATCGGGGGAGATAGTTTACCCTTCAAGGCGGAATGGTGGTCCTTTTATGCTGAGGATCCTCCTCGGTCCGTACTAGGAATAAGGATTGTAGTCTTGACAAGATCCGTTGTCCTTATTGGTGTTCCTTGTTGTGTTAGGTCCAACGATTGGTCCATCTGATAATGCTCTGGATGTGCTATCTGTCGGCTGGAGCCGTTATCCTTGGACTATAGTGGAAGGCAACCCTTGTCGGGAATGGGCCTTCCATGCGGTTGTCCTGCTAGGGCGTCTGGCAGCTGGGGGTTCCACCGGGGCGCCTAGCAGCTGGGACGGCCAAGTTGGGCCTAGCTGGGCCTCGCTGAGGATTCCTGGATGGGGGTTCTCTTATTCTTGGTCTGCTCTGAGGGGCATGTCATTAAGTCCCCCAGTCTAGTAATCATAGCGTTTTCTAGCTAGCTATGATGTTCAGGACTTAAATGTTGGTATGCATGTCGCGCCATTGTTTGGTCGTCGCTTCATTTTCAACGATGTGACTGTTCGACGTGCGTGGTGGTTACGTCGGCCGTGTCAAAGATTTTCGAAAATCCCTCTCTTTTCCATCTATAACTTGTAGAAAAGATTTCCCTAGTTTTTTCACCTTCTTCTTTCATTTCTTCTTCCTTCTCTTCTTTTCCGATATCTTCTTTATGGCTTCCTCCGTGGGTTTGGTCCCCAGTTCTTCCGAGTTTTCCACTCTCCAGAAGGCTTACGGCCTTACTCCGGCCGACGGAGTAGAGTTCCCGACAGCTGGGGCTATCATTACTTCGCCACCACCTGGAAAAGTGGGTGTTTATCTGAAGGCTTTTGATTTCGGCCTCCGTCTTCCTTTAACCAACTTTCAAGAAGAATTGCTCTGTCGCAACGGCTGCATGGTTCAGATGCTGACCCCTAGCATTGTTTACAAGACGGTAGCCTTTGAGATGATATGCCAAGCCAATGACATTGTTCCCAATTTATTTGTCTTCAAGTTCTTTTTCTGATTTGCAGCTAAAAATGACAAATACACTTTTTCTGCTCGCCACGGAGGTCATAACCTTGTTCTTGACAGCAAACAACCAAAGAACTGGCAGGACAGGTAGTTGTGGGTTAACCGGGAACTGCTTGGCTGGAAGTACAACTGAGGAAATTCTTTGTCAGATGTTACTCCTAAATTATTTCCCCATATCAGGCATCCACCGACCTCTTTCCCACCCTTCAAGTTGACATTGATGTGTTATCGGAGGTGTTGCTTGTCAGGGTTGGAATGAGTCCTAGTTTGCGTTCCCAGAGGGATATGTCGGTCTTCTATACTATTTCTAATGGTGATTTGTTCTTACTTTCCTTCTTCCTCCCCCCCCCTCTTTTTTTTGGGGAGAAAGAAAATGTCTCAGGTTTTCGTTGTTGTTCCTCGCAGGTACCGAATGCTCTGTCTCCATGGTCTCCGTCCTACGAAAGCGGTACTAGGGGAAGTTAGAGCACCGGGTGGTACCTCTTCATGAGGTTCTGCCTCCGCCCCATCTCTTGAGTGCCCCCGCTATGGCGTCACCACAACCAATGAGAAGCTCCTCTGCGACGGGGGACCAGCCGACTCCATATGTTTCCTTGTCCCCTGCCCTAATACCTCGCCCATCGGGTGAGCCTTTAACTGAGGATGTGGTGGATAGCAAGGATGGGATCATTGCTAGCATCTGTCGTGTTGCAGAGAAACGGAAAGTGTGACAACCCGAAATTTTCATGTTCAATAGATCAATTCTATCAAAGTTAGACTCGTTTTGCTATCTTGTAGCACTGTTTAAGGTCTATTGGAGTGTTCTAAACGTAATACAATCAAGGTAGGAGCTTAGAAATGGGTTAACTCGATGCATATCAATCAAAACCGGGCCAAACACTTCAACACATGGAGTGTGCGGCAACATACCCATTTCAGCCACACTCCTTCATATAAATAGAACACTTAGCCAATTTTGATCACTTTTCCACTCCTTCAAGGCTAGAACTCGAGATTCCCTCAAGTACCATCCACATCTTCATCTTTATCTTCATAAAAGTAAGTAATACTTCCCTTTGATTTGTTGATGCAAGACTTAACTAGCCTTTCCCTTTGATTTGATCCATGAAAAAGACATTTTGGTGTTAGATCATCAAGAACACCAAGAACACACACTAAGTTTTGGACCATAATCACCCCCTTTCAAGCCTCTATAACGTGTTTACACTTATCACAACTAGTTATATGCTAAGAACCCTTGAAAATATACATGAAAGCATCATTTCATATGATCTTCAAGTGTGTGCGGCGGCACACCTCCATGGTGGCCGCACACACCCTTTTAGGGTCCCAAAATGGCAACAAACTTCATTTAAGGCTAAGGCATGAAGAATGAAACCTTCCTAGATGTCCCTTATAGCTTAAAGTCACGTTTTGGCACATTCCATAAGGAGTGTGCGGCCACACACACTTCCTGGCCGCACACACACATTTGTTGTGCATTTTGACCATACACGCCCTTGTATAGTCATATACCACTCATATACAATCTTTTATGGTTGTAACACTTCATGATAAGTGTTTAATAGTCCCTAAGGTGGTTCTAAATCAATAATTAGTTATTACATACACTAATTGTATACATATATATGTCATTATATGGTTAATAGGATTCGTTTGTGCTCAAGTCTTCAATTGACACTCAACTTCCTAAATCAATATTACATTCGACTTATTCACAGACAGGTGAGTTCATACCCCTTAAAATTTTTAAATGATTTTATAGGGGGGAATACAAGTAGGAAACATGCTATTTATAAGATCAATCACATGTGATTTATAACTGTGTCTCAAGCAAGGATTTCATATACTTCAAACTGTGTTTCAAAACAATCTACTTTTAAATCGTGTTATAAACTGACATCAAGTCATTATTTATTTATTGTTCAAAACTCTTTAAATGTATTACAAAACCTCTTTTCAACTTATATATACTGTCAAAAGCATGTATATATATGTATAATTATATACATAATGTTTAAAGGACTTAGGACTACTAACTCGCTTTATTTCCTTTTCCTTGTTTGGATGTGGACTTAGGGTATCGGTTAGTTGTCCGAAGGTCGTCTAAATACTAGATATATATTATGTATACATATGTAGACATAAAAGTTCTATTCAATCAGTTCAGTACCTTTGGGTAGCAAGGGTATACATTCATCTATTCATATACATAACTTACAAGTAAACTATAATAGGTATAGTTTTGGAGAATACAGTCATATACAAGTACTATAACAGAGAATACTATAACAGAGAATACTAGACAGAGAATAATATAACAGAGAATACTATACAAAGGATACTACACATAGAATACTATACATAGAATGCTATTACTATAACAAGTATACTATAACAAGATTCATAGATAACATAATGTGAGATACTACTTCATGACACATCGACCATTTTGTTATGTCACGTTTTGTAACCAGAATCTCCTGGAGGGAGAGCGTGAGTTTGCGTATAGATCTATACTGGATTGACTATCCTACACCTTTGTTGTTCGCTACAGTTGGAGTTGCAAGTCCACGGGTGCCAAATGTCATTTCTTCCGATGTCTTTCATCGTCGTGTAATAGTCAGATTAGTATGGAAACAATCATATCACATTTTGCCTTAATTAAACCATTGGTTTTAAGGTAGTTATTACTTCAGTGATTAATACAAATAATACTGTAGTACACATATACATTTTTCCATTATATTCAAATTGTGATCTTCTAACATAAAGAGTAATATAAAACTATGTTTTGGAAATGATAGTCATTCTTGGGAAAAGCACTCACATTTACAAAGGAACAAACATACAAACAATTGGGTCTTGGTAAAAGACTACTTTTTAAACTAGTAGAAAATATAGGATTTTCTAGGAGTTTTCAAACATATACAAACCTTTACATTGTTCAAATACAAACATTTTCATTAAACTTATACAATCGTTGACACTAAATACTTATGAACTCACTAGCTTTAATGTTGATCTATGCTTTCAAAATAACTTGTATTCTCAGGTCACCAGTAGACAGGTACCGATGACCAGGTTTTGAGAAGACAGAGCATCTTCAAGACTCGTCTTTTATTTTGATTATTCTTTTTGTTGTCTTACTACTATTAAAGAACACACTTGTATGAAATTATACTATTAATGCAATGGATGATGTTGTTTCTTATTTACTACTTTGCATTGTTATGATACTGTACATGACGTCCTCCGCCCCAGAACGTTTCTGCCGTTCTTGGTTTTGGGGTATGACAGAAAGCTACTCAGGCTATGAATGATCCGGTGTCTGGGGGTAGTTCTGGCCAGATTAGCAGGTGTGTGGTGCAACACCGTGGGCTTATGTGCCTGCTATCATCTGCGCCGTCTCATTATGGAGATGTTTTGGTAATAATAGATGATGACGTTCAACAGTCCGAGGGTGTTGAAAGGGCATCCTAACAACCCATTGTTCCTGTTGTGATTTCTTCGAGTCCTTGTGTCAGTCCTCGGTTTTAAAGGGATAGTACCGAGCGGTTGCACCATGAGTCTTCCGTTGTAGGGGCTTTTCGTGGTGCCTCCGTCTTTGTTCCGGGGTGGAGTCTTCGTGCTGATTCCCATTTGTCTGTTCGTTCTATTGCTTTGGAGTTTACCCAACATTCCCTTCCTCCTGCTACTACTGAGGATATGGATGCGATGAACAATGCGACCTCGCCCACAACCTGGCTTATGCTGCAACATAGGCCATGATTTATCTGGCCGGTGGTTCTCGGCATGTGCAAGGTTTTGACAATTTAGAGCATACGCATTCTGCTTTAGTGGCGAGCAATATGAGTTTGAAAGGGCAGGTGGTAGAGCTTGAAGTTGCTGCTCATCTATTGGACCAGAAAAACAAGTCGTTGGTGTCCGAGAAATTAGTGATGGAGGATGTTCGGAGCTCGTTGGAGGCTCGTGTGGAGTTGCTGAGGCAAACGAATGAGGGTCTGATGATCCAAAACAATAGCCTGGAACGCGACCTTGCTGACCGTGATCGCAAGTTGGAAACATTGAAAGCAGATCGTGGTTGGCAACTTCATCTCGAGCTTGTGCGTGTGATGGATAAGCTCATAGAACATCCTGAGTTGGGGGTATCAGTCGCATCCGTCATGTTGTGTTTGTTGCGGGTGAGGAGTCGGGTCGAGCAAGTTTGAAGACGCAGTTTGATGTTGGGACATATGATCCATCTGCCAACGATTCTCGCTCGAGCCATTCCCCAGCTTTGGATGATGCCCTGCTGGCTTTTGCAACTATGGATTTTGCAGGTTTACTTGGGCTAGATCAGCTTGATGCGGATGGGGTGAGGGCTCTGTGTGTATTTGAAGAGGCTGAGGATGTTGTGGGGGATGCGGTAGCGAGTCTTGTTTGAGGAAATGGTGCCGATGCAGATGGTGCGGGTGGTCCGGTGGTTGGTGGTGTTGGAGATGGTGATGACGGTCCCTGTGGTTTCTTGAGGTTGTTTAGAGCTACCCTTCGGGGTATGAAAAATTCGGTGAAGCTTTGTTTCCCTTGTTTCAATTTTCCTTTGTTTCCTAGTAACTTGTGGCCTTCAAGGACTTTTATTGTGTACGCTTTGGGCTTTTGTGATGGGATTTTGCTTATATATTAATTGGTAATAGTTGTGCTTGCTTTTATTTGCTTTGGTGCTATTTTGCATTGCATTGCTTTTTTACGGATTGGGCATGTTTGTTTTCTCTTGGGCGTTTTTTTGTTAAGATTTTGGGCATGCTAAGCCTCATGTATAGATTTTTTTGTTGCTCATTACGACTTTATTCTAAAACTTGTCGTTTTGTTGCTTTGTATGTGAGTATGTGCATGTGCACATGTGTATTCACTAAGTATCCTTTGTGTTTCATTTTACTTCATCATACATGCCCATTGTACATAACATATTAAAACCAGTGCATTTTTCTATTGTCGTTCTGTAATCCTGGTACATGCTAGTTTTTAATGCACTAAAGTTCCCTATCGGACTACACTGAGCGTCCGCCTATCAGTCTGGGTGATCAGTCCGGCCGTAGAATGTTTTACTAGAACTATCTTCCCTTTTGTGTAGGGGCTTATGGGTTCACTCAAAAGTGGAACTTTCTTAAGTTCCTTGCGTTCCACGTTCTCAGGATCTGTCTTCCCTCAGGTGTCTCCAAAGAGTATGACCCATTACGGTGTGCCTCTACTACCTTGTACGACCCTTCCCATGTATGGATTAGTTTTTCGCGGGGTTGTGCATGGTTGGCCTCATTTTTCCATAGGACGTAGTCCCCAACACGAAAGGCCTTGTCTTTGACTCGCTGATTATAATACCCCTCCGTTATTTTTTTGCATGCAGCCTAGCGTATGCTTGAGCGTTCTTGACATTCCTCTAAAAGGTCTAAATTCTCCCCAGCTTACTATCGTTTGTTTTCTCCTGACAATACTTTGTTCGCATCGATCCTACCATCATTTATACTGGCAGCATCGCTTCACCTCCGTAGGCCAGAATGAACGGTGTTTCCTTCGTGCTGGTTCGCGGCGTGGTTCGATACGACTAGAGAACTTCCGGCAGTTTGTCTACCCAGTTGCCCTTTGCTTTGCCAAGTCACTTTTTGATTCCGTGCACTAACGTCCTATTAGACACCTCTGTCTGTCCATTGGCTTGGGGGTGTGCTACCGATGTGAACCTTTGCTCTATTCCTCTCTCTGGGTACCAGTTCCTGAAGGGGTTCTCGGTGAATTGCAGCCCATTATTGCTGATCAGGACCTTGGGTGTTCCAAACCTTTTTATGATGTTTTTTCCACATGAATTTAATCATCTGTTTTCCGGTAATACATGCCAATGGCTCGACTTCTATACATTGCGTGAAGAGTCGACCGCCACAACCAAGAACTTCACTTCCCGTGGTGCTTCTAGGAAAGGACCGACGATGTCGATCCCCCATAGGTAAAAGGACCATGGGCTAACTATGCTTGTCAACTTGGTCAGGGGTGCGCCTTATACTGGTGAGAAGGTCTGGCACTCCATACATGCTTGGGTTAATTTGGTGGCATCTTGGTGTATGTCTGGCTAGTAGAGCCCCATGCATAGTATCTTGCTTGTGAGTTCCCTTGTCCCCTCATGGGCTCTGGCTGATCCCGTGTGGGCTTCTTGGAGGGCCTTTTCCCTTGACTCATTGTTTATGCATTTAAGCCATGGAGCTGTGTGGCCTTTTCTTTATAATGCTCCTCCCAATATTGCATACTGAGGAGCCCGTATCCGTGTTTTTCGTGCCTCCATGTGGTCGTTAGGAAGTATGTCGTGCTGTAAGTAGTCTATAAGGGGTGTCATACAGTTGGGCCATGTCGTGGATAGAGAGCCAACTTGGCGTTTTAATCAGGACCTCCTTAGAGAGATGGACGAAACATGTTGATGCAAGTTTGCTTAAGGCATCTACCCGTCTATTGCTTCCCCTCGGAATCTGTTTTATGGAGAAACTCTTAAGTGGACTCGTGGTTCATTGGATTGCTTTAAGGTACTTCTCCATTTGTTTATCCTTCGCTTCAAATCCTCCAGTGACCTGGTTGGCTTCCAGGCATGAGTTGGTTAAGGCTATTATCCTTTCCGCCTGCATTTTTACTACCAACCTTAGGCCGGCTAACAGGACTTCATATTCAGCTTCATTGTTAGAGGTGTAGAAGTCGAAGCGCAGGGTGTAAGTGATCTTTTCGCCCGTGAGGCTGGTTAGGATCAAGCCCTCTCCAGAGCCTTCCTTGCTAGAAGCTTCATCCGTGTAGAGGGTCCATTTTTGGTCGGTCTTCTCTTCTTAGTGCCCTCATTGGGCGGTCTCTGTCATTTCTTGCTGGACCTCCCTCGGGATTTCCAATAGGAACTCTACTAGTGCCTTCCCCTTGAAGCTCACCTTGGGGTGGTAACTGATGTCGTGATCCCCCAGTTCTATAGCCCATTTTGCGAGGCGTCCGGACGTCTCTGTCTTTAAGAGTACCTACTTGATTGGGCAGTTGGTCAACACCTCTATCTGGTGGGCCTAGAAGTATCGGCAAAGCTGTCGTGCCGCTTAGATTAAGGTGAGCACCAGCTTCTCGATAATTGGGTAGTTAATTTCTGGCCCTTGTAGGGCCCAACTCACGAAGTAGACCAGACATTGTCTTCCTTGCCTTTCGACTACTAACACTGATGAAATAGCATCCTTTGATGCAGACAAATAGACCTATAGTGTCTTGCCTGGTACCAAGCTGGCTAGCATAGGGAGCGTGTGTAGTTCCTTCTTTATCTTCTGCAGTGCGGATTCAGCCTCCGGCGTCCATCGAAAGTTGTTCTTCTCAATGCATCCCTTGAGTGTGTGAAATAGAGGCATGTCTTTCTCAGCTGGTTTAGAGATGTAATGATTGAGCGCTGTTAGTTTACCGTTCAACCCTTGGGCGTCACTTAGTGTGCTTGGTGAAGGTGTGTCTTTAAGCTCATCGATTTTGACTGGACTCGGCTGGATTCCTTATTTTGTCACATAGTACCCAAGGAATTGCCCCTCTTCTACACCAAAAGGTACATTTTGTGGGGTTTAGTTTCATCTTAGCCTTTTCCAAGGTTCGCAATGTTTCCTCCACACCATGTAACAGTCTCTGCTTGTCCACTATTTTGATGACCATGTCATCGACATAGACTTCAATGTTTCTGCCGATTTGATTGGAAAACAAAGAGTCGACCAGCCGCTGGTAGGTTGCTCCAGCGTTCTTTAATCCGAATGGCATCTTTGTATACCATAAAGTGTCATGATCTGTGTAGAAGGTTGTATTTTCTTCATCGTCCTTGCTCATTTAGATTTGGTGATATCCCTTGTATGCACCCAAGAAACATTTCCACTGGAACCCTTGTAGAGACTCTACCTTTTGGTCTATTTCAAGCAATTGGTAGCAGTATTTGGGGCACGCCTTGTTGAGGTCCGAGTAGTCAATACACATGTGCCAACTACCATCATGTTTCTTTACCATTACTGGGTTGTCGATCCATGTTGGGAAAATTTCTTTCCTGAGGATCCTGGCGCTGGTCAACTTGGCCACTTCTGCATTAATTGCCTTGTTTCGATCTCCTCCCTGGACTCGCTTCTCTTGTTTGACCTCTTTGTCCCCTGGCTTTATCATTATCTTGTGTTCTATAATCCCTTGGTTGACCCCCACCATGTCTATGGGTGTCCAGGCGAACACGTGTTTGTATTTTTGTAGCAGTCAGATCAACGCTTTCCTTACTACCGTTTAAAGGGCGGTTCCCACGTTTACTTCCTAGCTTGAGTACTCCTTGTTGATTACCTCCCCTCCACTGGATGAATCTGACTTCGGCCTCTTGACCTCGGTTGAAATGTCCTTTGGTTGCATAATCTCATAGCATTTGAGCTCCCTTTGTAGGGGTGGCTAGGATTGTCCCTGGGCCTTGGTTCATGCTAAACTTTACTATTTGTAACGCCCGTAGATCCGGGCTACTCAATTTAGAGATAATAGGGGTCGAAATTTTTTTTTCGACAAAAGATTATTTAGAATAAATAATCTAACCAAGTTGTAGAATATGTCTCAAGGGTTCTGTACATATAAAGAGCGCCGAAATCCGAGTTATAATGAAGAAGTTATGACCCGTCAAAGTTTCGCGACGGAACTGACACGGCACTGGGAAGACATAAATAGTGAATTCATGGCAGAGCGACTTTTAGCCTTAGTAATCTAAATGAAAGTCGTAGAATATGTTAACCTGAGAACGTCCATAAAAAGAACACCCAAATCCGACTTCGTATGAGGAAGTTATGATTTTTCGAAGTTTCGGCTTAGCGGTGTACAACCCGAAGTTCGAGTATTAGATCGAGTGGTTTTTAGCCGACATAACCTAAAAGAGAATCGAAGATCTCATTATTAGTAGCGTAACGATAAAAAGACAGACGAAAATGGACATCAGATGAAGAAGTTATGAGATTTTAGCGGACCAATCCTGTCCCGGCCTGTTAAAAATAGAACTTTAAAAATAAAGTCAAAATTAGCCGACGGAGTCTTAACGAAAGTTGTAGAGTACGTCTCCACCTACGCGTGGATATAAATAACATCAAAAATGGAGTTTGTATGAACGAGTTACAAATTATAATAGCATATTTATGTATTAAAAATAAAATATAAATCATATATACGTACACACACACACACACACACACACACACACATATATATATATATATATATATATATATATGTATATATCATTAGAAAGGTATCGACGATGCGGTCATTATAAGACTAATGTTGAGTTGTTTCGACATTAGTTTCGTACAAATATCGTTAAATCTATTTAAAATAGTAATATAAAGGGGGTGTTTAGTTGTTTATATAATTATAAGGTCATTAAGTAATTATGGAGGGAAGTTTTTGAAAATTCAATTAGTATAAATAAGAGCCTCTAGCTCTCATATTTCTTGCACCATTCTCTTGATTCAAGAGTCTTTCTCTTCTTTTCCCCCCGAGCATTTCGGTCCCTCGTGATTCGACTTCTCTTTCTGTAGTTTTAGTATAATAAGGTGAGCATTGAAGCGTTGCTCGAATCTTTCTTAGAAAGATTCAGCGACGAAGTTCTGCCCCTACAGAGCCCGACTCCTAGCTAAAATCCCATTGTAAGTAAGTTATGCTTATCCTATTTTAAATATAGTTTATATTTAAAATTAGTATTGTTATTATAAACTTATAATAAATATTTGAGCTATTATTATGACTTATATAAGTGTCGTTATAATATCTTTTCAACTACTCGCGGTACGAGGAATCTGGTTTAAAGGGCCGCATAGGGTTGTTGAATTTCCGAAGTGCTATATGCCAAAATGGTCCTGCCCTCCGGTGTTTTATGTCTGCCCCTGTCTCTACATAGTGGTTGGAAAGTATTGTTTAAATGCTTATATAATAATAATAATAATACTAATAATAATAAGACTAATAATTAGTCACGGTAAATATTAGACTAAAATCTAGTGGTAATAATACTAGGTTTCGTCGAAAGAAATTATTTTAAAGTAAAACGCTAAGACGATGCGCAAATGCGCGTCAAAGAAGGCCCTGTCATAAAGAGAGACGACGCGCATTTATGACGCGCATTTACGACGCGCGGTTATGACACGCAATGCGTATCAAGGAAAGCCCTGTCATAAAGGAAGACGACACGCATTTGCGTGTCGTAACCTTACGACGAGCGTGTTTATTACAAGCAAAGCGTATCAAGGAAGCCTGTGTCATAAAGGAAGACGACACTCATTTTTGCGTGTCATAATTTAAAATTTTTTTAAAATTATATATTTTTGATAGATTTACTAATTTTCAAATTAAATAACACATTAAAAGTCTCATAATACAAATTAAAATACCATAAACAATAAAGATAATTCATTGCACTAAGGACCATGTTAACAAAAGAATATAACATTATATACCATAAGTACCCTCAAGTCTTATTTCTTCCCCACTCTTTGAAGCTCACCGGGTCCCACCTTCCCTATCAAATACAGAATAATTTCTTTATCCTTAAGGTTATGTATTGCATGCAAATATTAAATAGTTATTTTATCATGCTGTATTAAAAAAAAGGTACATTTGTTCAGAAGAGAACAAATCCTTTGAGACATTACAATCGAGTGAACCAACATATTCCAAAACTCCCCTTGTTTCCCCAAGTCTTATTTCTTTTCCATTCTGTCATTTATGTTACTTTGTAATTTCTATCAATATATAAAAATGTTTCTTTGGTTGCCATTTATACCCCTGCAAGAGAAGATGGAACTGAGGGATGTACAATTTCTGCTTCAACTGAACCAATAACTGTAAGTGTACTTATTTAATCAAATATTTCAGAAATTCAACAAGTGGGAGTTTATTTAAACTGATGAAATTATAATTTTAGAAAATTCCAAATAAAAAATTATTTACTTATTTGTGTTACACTGTTACCTAAAATCCATATATAGTAAGAGAACAAGAGAAGAGACTGGATTTTTATTGGAATACGGATAGCACAGACAACCTCCCTCCAATTACCAATGACCACTGACCAGACCACCAGTCCTGCCTTTCTTTTTATGATATTATTGGTACAGAATATATGTATTCTTTCATAAAATTAAATAAAATAAAAAAAGGATTCACATTTGAATAAGATTATTCACAGTAACTGACACCGAATTTGTTCGCTGCAAATCCTGCACAAACTTAAAACAATAAATTAATATAACATATGTTGTACAACTGATGTTCTTGTCCATGTCCAATTCAAAAAATTAAATAAAAAGGAATTGAGAGAGAGAGAGAGAGGTACCCATAATATTAATTCATCAGGGACATGGGGAAGGACTTTGATAACTTGAAGAAAAATGCAGGAAATGAATCAATGATAAAGTGATATATGGAAGATGGAAAGTAACAGTCTAACAGAACCTCTTTCAGGCCTTTGATATTCGATTGTTGCATAAATAGATCACCTCCTTCTTGTGATAAATCCATTATCCTTTCCTCTTTTCCTCGCTCTGAATAGATTTCAAACATTGACAGATAGAAATTCCTGCAGCAATATAGATATGTAACATGATAAGTTTTTGAAATTATGATAGGAAGATGAAGAGAAAGCATATTTAATCCATAAAATAATCAATAAGAATTGAACATAATGACCTTGAACATTTATATTCATTGTTCTCATTCTCTTAAAAGATCTGTCGAAGAGCAAGAGGAACCATACGACCATATCAGGCTCTCTGGTAGTTCCGAACACAGTGTGCGTTTTACCAGATCCACTTGGCCCCATTGCTGCTATCATGCCACTTTTCCCCTTCAGAAATTCGTCCACCAGTGGATTCACCATTTTTAGCCATGGCGATTATGTTCTACAAGTCAACATCCGTGACAGGTGGAGGTGGCGTGGTTCTGATGAAGGACCCACCCCCACCCCCAATAGTGTGTCCTCAGTGTCTTACGTTTCACCAACAGGTTCCAAGCAACATCTTCAAATGCCAGGTGTCTCATCATCATCTGGACTCTTCCTAAACCCACCGATCTCGATGGACCCTCCCCCCCCCCCCATCAAATCCCAACAAAACTGAATCCGCCTTTAACCTCCTATTCCCCCCCCCCCCCCCCCCCAAAAAAAAAAAACAAAAGGTTTAGTTAACACTCTTCGACTCCCACAGTGAACCTGCACACATCCATTCCCATGATTTAGTTAAAAAGCCAATGTGAATCAGCATAACAGAATGATAAAGATCAGAGTCTTGCCTACTGCCGACATATCTAAAAGCTTTGATATTTTGGAATTTGTGGTGTTGCCTGCTGAGTGGTGAACCCATATATCAACCAGTTGAAACCCATGAACCAAAATCTCCTAAAACCAAAAACATTATGAAATCCTAAAATAAAAATAAAATTATATAAATACATAGGTCAACGTGTATGTGTGTGTACTTGAGAATTTGAGTTGACATTCTTTTTTTTTTTCTATAATATCGTTGGTGGGACCCACTTTTGAGTGAGGTCCACGCAACTCACTTCCAGTATACTGGATCGGCCACTATAAGTATACTGGATCGGCCGATGTAAGTATGTTCAATTTTTTTCTATGATATCCTTCACCCTTCATGTCATATGATCCATCATCACCACAAGAATAAAAAGTTTCATACTCATCCCTGCATTATTTATAGTTTTTTAAACCACAAAATTTTTAATAAGATATTATTATTAATATTGGTAACAAATCATTTACCTATGTACAGAGAAGAACAACACTTGGGAGTCCTTATAGAAGGTCTTTTGAGTACCATTTCCATGATGAACATCCCAATCAACAATTAGAATCATGTTAATACCTAATTCCTGCAACATACATAAGAAGAGTTAATTTAGATAATTCATAAGATTGTAGTCAATGGTTAATTTGACAAACTGTATGCATCATTGTATTGATCACTCTTACTTTTTGGTTAAGGAGAAAGCTTGTTGCAATTGCAATGTTGTTGAATAAACAGAATCCCATTGGTGGAGGCCTGGTAAATGTTTGGATTATGGAGTCCTGGTAAATGTTTAGAAGTACAAAATTAACCACTTAGGACATAACAGATCACATTGGTGGTGTGTTATTGTATATAAATACAAGGGTATACGGTTAAGTTGTTGTATATATATATATATATATATATATATATATATATATATATATCATATTAATAGATCATTGTTGTGAAGTGTTATTGCTTTTTTTTGTTAATGAAAGCCAGTCTTTGCTGCCCAAAATACCTTATTGATAAATTAAGAAGAAAAAATTATCCCTTAAAAAAAACTCTCGACCAAAATCTTAGAAGGGAAACGGTCTATGTTATGCATAACATAGGCTGATAAGCACCAATGATGCTTAGGTCCCTAGCATCCCATCTTTTCTCATGACTAAATTTGTGACAACATTTGTATTATCTATGATGAAACAAAGCACTATTATAGTCCTTCCCCAACTTGTTCGATCAATTCTACTACACAAACTGTTTTTGTTGGGTTATATTCATGTTGGTATACACGGATCTGCTAGAGGAAGGGCCTGAAAGTTCATGTTAAGCATATTATAACTTGGTGGGGAATGGCCTGAAGAATCTAATGAGTTATTAATAATCTTATTAGTTGTTAGACAAAAAAAACTATTTATGATCCCTATTTCTGACAGGTCTTTAGGTTAAAAGAAGGTCCCTGACTAAATTAGTCAAGTATTTGTTTAAAGACTCAAATTTCTTGTAAGTCAAGATATGGTCAGGAGAAAGACACAACTAACCTACAGGTTCAAGACGAAGCAAGATGGGATTAGTCAATAATAAAAAAGAAAAATAAAGATATAAGTGAAACATAAGGCGGTGATATGTGGCCGCAAGATGAAGCAAGATGTGGGCAGAAAGCACAACGGGGTTGGAAAAGAGAGAGAGTGACTGACCTTTAGGCAGCTAAATGAGGTGGTGATGCAGTATAACTTAAAAGAATGGGCGGCTGGAGCAAACCCACCTAGAAGCGCTCATATTTCTTCAATTGAGCCTCAGATCTCCTGTTCGCTCAGAAGACTTGGTCATGGATTAACACACCAGGTCAAGAAATCTCGTTTGTTCGCTTTTCTTCTTCTTATTCTTCTTCTATCTTCAATTTTTCCTCTTCCGATCACTCTTGACAAATTCACGGTTGCTTAGCTACAAACAAGAATCGCGTCTATGTTTGT
Organism: Lactuca serriola; assembly: GCF_051521515.1. Taxonomy (NCBI): domain Eukaryota; kingdom Viridiplantae; phylum Streptophyta; class Magnoliopsida; order Asterales; family Asteraceae; genus Lactuca; species Lactuca serriola. The sequence goes on from NC_136409.1 coordinate 205,812,690, forward strand.
TCAGAAAACATTAAGAAACAAACAAAAAAACCCTAGAGAAATGGAAATGAAGGGGGGGGGGGGGAATCGAATAACAGGATTAAAGAATTTGTTGAGACAAACGTGAAACAAGAAATGCGGGGAGCAGATAAACTTAAAGAAATGGGGGTGAACGAATTAACTGGAGATCGATTAACATCTAGAAAGAGATCATTAGCTAATAAAACCACCGAAGCCTTGTTATATGATAAACTTGGAATGATTGAAACAGAAGAGGGTAGTGATGCATAAAAGAAAATCCCCAAATTTAATAGTAAATATGCATCCAATCTGACGAATAAACAATTTGAGAGTAGAAATATATATTCGGTAAAATTCGATTACCTGTTGCCGACTTACTGATACATCATTAAAATCATCAGAAGCGTTATCCAAAAACTCATACCCAGCATTGTAGTGAACTATCGATCTAAATCAAAATGGAGGAGAATGTTGCTTAATTTTTAACCGATAGCTATAAAGAAGAAGAAGACGAAGGCTAGGGCTTTTTCTTTCTAATTGGAAGAGGCGGGGGTTTAATTTTTGGGATTCAATAGGCAGGTGAAATCCCGCCTTAAAAACACGTGTTTCATTAAAATGTTATAAAGCGACACATTTAGACGACGCACATTTTATGAAAGGTGCCCTCCACATTTCTTTTTCTTTTCTTTTCTGGCACTAATGTTAGGGCACGCACAAATGCGTGTTCTCTATCCTTCAAATTTTGCAAAATTGACATTATTTCTTAGGGCACACACAAATGCGCGTCCTCTATCAACGAGTGTCATTGTTTGCGCGTCATTAAAGGGCTGTTTTCTAGTAGTGCGCTGTCCGAGTACCGAGTCACCACCTTATCAAGTGAGTGCATGGTTACTTTCATCTTACACATAGATATGAAATATTTTATATAAACTATGTGCTATGTGTGCATATTATCATAATACTTGCTGTCTATATTGGATGAACGATTTTATACATGTTTTAAATGATTTAAATTGTATATGTATTTTATTTCTATGATAATGTTGGGGTAAAACATGGGTAGATGTAATATGAGTTGGTTGATGAGTTGAGAGGTGTTATAGACCACGAGGTGAGGGTGAGGGGTGGACGATGTGAGAAGCCTTTTCCCAAACGATGGCCCCGTCATTCAGCATAGTATGGATGACAACCACGAACTATTCTAGAACGGCTGTGGAACACTAGCATGCTCGCAACCTGTAAGTGTTGTGAATGATGTTTTCACCCGGTGTACTCTAAAACTTGGTGTTCATGCAGACTTGATGCCTAAACCATGGTGATCATGCAGACTTGATGCCTAAACCTTGGTGATCATACCTAGGTGCCACATGATGTGCCTTATGAATCCTATGAGCTGGCCTGCGGCTGGTCTCAATCCTTCCTTCCATGTGTCCGGCAGCAGCCGAAAGCAATGCTCATAGATGATGTCTGCAGAACTCCCCGTGTCAATGTATACCCGGCGGATCATGGTATCTCGAATGGAGCCCTGGATGACGAGGGGGTTGTCTCCTTTCCATCCGGCTAGGCTTGGATCGGTCGTAGAAAAAGTTAGCCCTTGGATCGGTCGTAGAGAAAATTAGCCCTTGCATGGTTTCCGTTATGCTTCGCATATTGGTTTTGCACTCTAGTCTCCCCCACTTATTGCAGATCATGAGGATTTCTTGTTGGTAGTTTGCCTCTCCTATGTTGTCTTTAGGGGTTTTCTACGTCAAATTTAGCTCGCAGACTTTTGGTGATTTCTATCACGTTTCCCTTCAACTGTTTTTCATCCATTTCCCGTTTTAAAACCGAGCTGTTGACCATGTCATGTGTCCTACTCTTGTGGTATTTGCAATATCGCGTCTTAGTACCCTTTGTTGCTGGTTCTTCGGCGATAGTTTAAACTTTTTCTCGTCTTCCTCGCCTATCGTCCCTTGTGAAAGATCTGAACCATCCATGTGGTCGCCTGTCTCGCCCTAAGAACCTACTCCCCCACCCCCCGAGAGTCATGGTGGGAGGTTGATTGGTGGTTTCGTTTTCCGGCCGAGGAGGACATAGCGTTGAGGTATGCTTGCTTTGACGCTTCACCTTCTTCTTGGCGTAGGAAACACTCAACTCTCTTTTTTACTTCTGCCCTTGACTGAGGCTCCTTGCCTATGATTTTCTGAGATAGCAAATCCGGAAGTAATCCCCAGGTAAATGCTCCTACAATCAATCCTTCATCGTGCCCCAGGATGTCTAGTGTTGCCTTGGTGAACCTATCGAAGTAGTCCTTGATTGTCTCCCCCTCCCTTTGCTTGCACCCTATAAGGGAGTGATAATCGCCTTTGTACTTTCGGAGTTGCATTAAGTTGGTTAAAAAGAGGTATTTTAGCTGGCTAAAGTTACGAATGCTACCAGGGCGCAACGTTTTGAACCATGTCCTTGCGTTTCCATCTAGAGTGGTAGGAAAATACGTGCACTAGAACCATTCGTCTATCTTGAGGGACATCATCGTCCACTCGTATGTGTCGATGTGGCTGAACGGGTCTGTGGTGTCGTCGTACGTTTTGAGGTGAGGTAGTTTGGCGGTGTTGGGAATCTCATATTCCAGCAACTCTTTCACGAACAGTGATGTGACACTATGCGAAATACCGTCTTGGTTCGATGTCTGTTGAGCAAAGTGGTACCCTAGTTGTTGCATTTCCAGGAATGGTTGTACTAGCATGTTATTGTAGGCCGCAAGGTCTGGTGGTGTTGGGCCATAGAAGTTATATGGTTGGAATGGGTTGGGAAACGTGTGGGTCATGCGGATTTGCTGGTAGGGCGTGAATGGAGGTGCTGACATGGCTCCTGTCACTAGCGGTGGGTGGTTTTGTGCTTGGAAAACGATGTTAGGGCCATTAGCAGTGGTTTTATGAGTGTCGTTTTCTGTGGCATGTTTGTGGTGTGGATAGGTGGTAGTAAGATGCTGTAACCGGCGTTATTTAATCCATCAGTATTAGGAAAAAACAGCGGTATAGGAGGTGAAATGGACGGATTGGGTCCGTCGTCGTTGGGGAACAACGGCACGGTTACGCTATTCAACGTGGGTATTGGTATGTGACTCTGGCTTGTGACAGAAGGCATAGTTGCTGCAAGAGAAGGTGGCAGGCCACCAGATGGTGGTGCCTCAGAAACCACGCTGATTTTATGTGTTGGTGATGTTATTGGGGTGTTGTCTGTCTCTAGTGAAACCATTGGGCGTTTCGGGCTATGTGGCATTTCCGATGGCTTGCCGACGGCCTCGTTCGTCATTTGTGGTTGGGTTAAAGAGGAAAAAATGGGTTTGCGTATCTGTTGTCACACAAATGGATGGCGCCAAATGATGCGACCTAGGCTCCGACCACTAAGAGGGTGAGAGCTACGTTCGTGGAGAGAAACCTGATACGTCACAAAGAGTAAAAGCTGTCAGCCATTCTACGGGACGAGGTCCCGGAAAAACGCTCCGACGGTCAAGTTAGTAGTGTATTTGAGAGTGAAGGCTGAGAATCGGGGGAGATAAGTTACCCTTCAAGGCGGAATGGTGGTCCTTTTATATGGAGGATCCTCCTCAGTCCGTACGAGGAACAAGGACTGCAGTCCTGACAAGATCCGTTGTCCTTATTGGTGAGTCGTATTCCTCGTGGTGTTAGGTCCAACAATTGGTTGAGGCAATAATGCTTTGGATGTGCTCCTTGTCGTCTAGAGTCGTTATCATTGGACTATAGTGGAAGGAGACCCTTGGCGGGAATGAGCCTTCCACGCAGTCGTCATGTTAGGGCGCCTAGCAGCTGGGGTTTCCGCTGGAGCACCTAGCAGCTGGGACAGACAAGTTGGGCATGGTCGGGCCTCGCTGAGGATTCCTCGCTGGGGGTTCTCTTATTCTTGGCCCGATCTGAGGGGCGTGTCATCAATATATATATATATATATATATATATATATATATATATATAGAGAGAGAGAGAGAGAAAGAGACGTATGTTCAAATGAGAACATTTCTTAAATTAAGAACATTTGAGAACAAATATTGACATTTAATTTAATATCTGGAAAATTTAGAAATCTCCCATCCCATTCAATTAAACTATAGTATCATATTTCAACCTTCTGCTCCACGGGAAGACCATCAACGGTCCACCGTCAAATCATTACCGGGCCACCGTCAAACAACCACCGGACCACCACCGGAAAACAGCTGACACGTCGTTGAAAATTGCCTTTTCACTATTAACATATCTTATTGTCACTTCCCCGTTTCACCACCACTGTTTTCGCTCGTCAGAAACCATATCATGCTGTCCTCTTCGATTTCGATCTACTTTTATCAACCACCGTCGAACCGTATCTCAGACCAACATAGCATCACTTTGATCTCTGCTCAACCACTCGTTGCCGATTTTCACCTCTGCACCATGTCTTCATCACGATATCTTGTACATGGTGAATGAAGCACCACTAGACCAGAGGATTGGCTCCATCGCGACTTGTCCATATCTCGTTCCACCAGATCTGAAGATAGCCATAAGATTTGGTTTCGCTGGCCAACGTCACGGTCACCATTGAATCACACTAATGTGGCTAGCAGGTTTAAGATCTTACTGGAAATCATGGAATCATTGTTGTTTCACCGACATTAGACCTGGTTTCTTCGGGCACCACCGCTTCCTTTTTTGACACTTACTCTGAACAAAGCTATGAAGATGTACATGACTTAAAGGTTGTGTGATATGTTGGTGGAGGAGGAGAAGAAGAATTGAACGGAATTGAATTTTCAGGCGATTTTGTTTTTTTCTATCTCTTGTTTTTTTTCCCTTTACATCTTTGATATGATTTTACCTCAAAAGATGAGGTTATGGCTGAGAATAAATACTCCATAAAATAGATTACATAAATTGTTAAAAAGTTTGATGTAACCACTCAACCAATATGAAAAGTGATTTTTTGATACTCCCAAATACTAATATAATTATGAAAGCCTATAAACTCTACATGATTTGATTTACTTGGTACAATGTATATGTCTACTTTTTTTTATATATCTTATAAAAACATATCAATTTAATTTGGGTTGAGATTTTAAAAAACTTTGTTTTTAAAAACATTTTTTATTGGAGTAGTAACATAATTCACATTTGTTTTTAAATTATTTATCCATTACTCATTATCTAGATTTTTTTATTCAATGCTACCAACACAATTGTTTCTAAAAATGTTTTTCGATGTATAATTTATTTATTTTTTAAAATTAAATTATTATAATAATTATTTTTGTAATAATTGTTCTCATATATTAAATACATGCTAACGATTATTGAATCAAAACATGAAAACGAATATTGTCTATATAAATCATATGTGATTAAATAATCACATTTGATTAAACACAAGACGAACTATTGAATAAAAAACGTGAAATTGAATATTGTCCATACAAATCATATATGATTAAACACATATAATCATATTTGATTATATGTATCTAATCATAAATGATTTATATGGACAAAATTCTTTTTCGCATTCTCAATTCAATAACGAATCTTGTCCATATAAATCATATGTGATTAATTACATATAATAAAATTTGATTATATACATGAGAGAAACTATCAAATCAAGAACATGAAAACAAATCTTTTTCACATTAATCCTATATGATTAAATACATATAATCGAATATGATTAAATAAATGAAAAAATCTATTGAATCGGAACGTGAAAACAAATCTTGTCCATATAAATCATATTTGATTGTATACATATAAATCACATATGATTTCGTGTTTTTCTTGATTCAGTAGTTGTTTTCAGATTCATGATTCAACCACCTCCACCACCAACCATCACCATACCTACCACCAACCACCACCACCCATCACCACACCTACCACCTACCACCACCATCACTTACCTCCACCCACCACCACCTACCTACCTCACACAACCACCAAACACCCACCAACAAGACCTACCACCACCCACCCTAACCACCCACAACCCACCACCACAATCAGTTGTTCTTGTGTTTATAATCATATGTGATTATATGTATCTAATCACATATGATTTATATCGACAAAAAAGAATATTGTCTAGATAAATCATATGTGATTGGATACATATAATCATATGTGATTATATACAAGAGACCAACCATTGACTCAAAAACATGAAAATAAATCTTTGTTCATATTAATCATAAGTGATTAAATAATATAATCAGATATGATTAAGTAGATGAGAAAATTTATTAAATGGAAAACTTGAAAAAAAATATTGTTTATATAAATCATATGTGATTATATGTATTTGATCATGTGTGATTTATATTATTAAATACATATAATCACACACGATTTATACCATTATATGCATTTAATCACACATGGTGTTGGTGGTTGTAGGTAGTGGGCGGTGGTCATGTGGTGGAGATGATTGGTGGTGCATGGTGGGTTGTGGTGGTGGTGGAGGTAGGGGATGATGGTGGGTAGTATAAAATTACTGACTAGAAAACGCGAAAATGAATCTTGTCAATATAAAACATATGTGATTAAATACATCATACATATAATCTATAACACCCATAAAATCATGCCCAATTTAAACTTTTTAAACATTTAAAAACCAACAGTCATTACAAATTTGTTTTCAAAATAGTCTATAACAGAGTCTCCCAGAAACAAAGTCATAAAAAGTGAGGAGCGGTATGATCACGCCTTTGCCTTGCCACGGTCCCCTGATGTACCTGAAACAATAAACTGAAACTGTAAGCTTGAGAGTTTAGTGAGTTCCCCCAAAATACCAACGTCATACAGTCATAACCATATCATATAAACATATAGGCAAACAACATGCATAATGAGCCTTCAACCTGACTGGACCGCCTTGCAAACCTTCAGCCTATGCGGACCGCTCTCCGCGCCTTCGGCTCGTCTGGACCGCTTCGTAGGGCCTACAGCCTATCCGGACCGCTCGATGGGCCTTTGACCTAACTGAACCCCTTTGCAGGACCTTCATTATATCCAAACCGCCCTGGGTATGTTGGCCTTCAGCACAAAGCAGGACTGTCTCAACCCAACCCCCAATCAACAAACATGTGCACATATCATATATATCATACGCTAGCATACATTACAGTCAAACCGATCTAACCGGTCGCTAATCATAGCAACATCCTATTACCAGGATACAGACCTAACCGGTCACTAATATAACATATCACCATCCTAACTACTAGGATTTAAATCAATAAGCATATCATGAAATAAACCTGGATACAATCCGAAGGGCCGACATTGGTGCTTTAGACCCAGTTGATATAGTGAGAATAACTCTCCTCATAACTAACACACTGAAGAAATAAGCTCAACTCTCGGATCACCGTCACAAACTCCACCACCTATGTTCACTATAGAACCATATCCAAAAATTTCCAATTCTCCCAAAATGCCCAAGAAGTCAACTGGTCAACCCTAGGTCAAAATTAAAGTCAACGGCCAAGGTCAACAGTCCATGTTGATCCGACTCATCGAGTGCAGTTCACTGACTCGTCAAGTCCTTCCATAACTCAAGTAGTCGTGAAATCCCCCATTGACTCGTCGAATTTCCCTGCAACTCGCCGAGTTCATGCATGTCTAAATGTCGGGGAAACCCTAGCTGACTCGTCGAGTCACCCATCTGACTCATCGAGTCCATGCAGAAGTCCTTGCACGACAATCTTCAATGGACTCGCCGATTTGACCATGCAACTCGTCGAGTCCCTTCAGAACTTTCTTCATTCAGATGCTTTGTAAGCCATTCCAAGGCTCCATATTGCAGATCAAGCTTCCCAAGGCATGTTTATCACATAAAGTTGAAAACTTTACGTGCATGCAAGGCTCTAATAACTTAGAATATCAAATCCAAGCTTGAAATGGGGTTTAACTCATAAGTAAGGGCTCATACTAGCTAAAGTTGGAGACTTTATGTACTTAAAGACCAAGGTGAGCTCAAATCTGGAGTTGCTACTTCAGGTCCTAGCTCATACTCAAGAAAGGCTACATAATATGCTATAAAAAGCCCTAATCCTCAACAAAATGAGATCTAGAAGGAAAGAAGGTCAAGGTAACGACTTGATACATTCAAATGATGCTAAACTGAGGTAGATTTTAGATCCACACATGTTCCTTGCTTCTGGCTACTTGATCTTCAAGCTCCTCTCACTAAGATCCACCTCCCAAAGCTTAAATCACACAAAATTGGAGCACACACACAGATTAGGGTTTTCTGGACTCTCAAGAGGCTATAAGGGGGGCTAAAGGGAACCAATGATCCTTTAAATAAAACCCTATAAATTAGGGTTTCATCCTCCAGCTCCTACTCGTCGAGTCCTTTCTTGGACTCGGCGAGTAGGTCACTTAAACACGTGGCCCAATCCGCTTCTACTCGATGAGTCAGGACATCCAACTCGTTGAGTAGAACTTGCAAATTATGAAAATTAAAGCCATAAAATTAAAACCTGAAAGTCAGGGCGTTACATAATCACATGTCATTATATACACGAGAACAATTTTTCAATCAAAAACACAAAAAAGATATTTTCCACATACATCATATTTGATGATATACATATAATCACATATGGTTAAATTCACGAGACCAACTAATAAATCAAAAACGCAAAAATGAATATTGTTCACATAAATCATATGTGATTAAAACATATAATTAAATGTGATTATATATGTCTAATCACATATGATTTATGTGGATAAGATTTTTTTTTTGTATTCTCGTGTATTTAATCACATATGATATGTATAAAACATATAAGAAAACAAGAAGCTTGTCTATATAAATCATAATTAATTAGATACATATAATCACATATGATTAAATACATTAGAAAAGTTATTGAATCAAGAACACCAAAATCAATCATGTCCTCATTAATCACATATGATTTATGTGATCAAGATTTGTTTTCGCATTATCAATTTAATAGTTGTTTATTGTCCACATAATGCATATGTGATTAAATACATATAATAATATGTGATTGGATACATATAATCACATGTGACTATATGTATCTAATCACATATGATTTATGTCGAAAATTTTTGTTTCCGTGTTCTTAATCCCATATAAACCATATGCGATTAGATACATATAACCAAATTTGATTATATACACGAAAACGGCTAGTGAATTAAGAACACGGAAACAAAATATTTCGACATAAATCATATGTGACTAGATACTATAATTATATGTGATTAAATAAACGAGACCAACTATTGAATCAAAAATGAAACAGTGTTTTTGGGTTCTTGATTTAAAAGTTGTCTTTTGTCTACATTTTGAATCAAGAACACAAAAAAAATCTTGTGCACATAAACCATATGTGGTTAGATATATATAATCACATGAGAAAAATTATTGAGTCGGAAATTCAGAAAAAAAACCTTGTGTATATAAATAATATGTGATTAGATACATCAAATCACACGTGATTTATGTGATTAAATACATATAATCATATACGATTTATGTGATTAAATATTATCCACATTAATCATATATGATTTATGTTATTAAATAATTATTATTTGTCCACTTTAATTAGATGTGATTAAATACATTTAATACATGCGATTATATGTGTCTAATAACATATGATTTATATGAAAAAAAAAGAATCTTGTCTATATATATATATATATATATATATATATATATATATATATATATAATCACATGTGATTATATACACGATAACAACTATTAAATAAAGAGTATGAAAACAAATTTTGTCCTAATAACTCATATGTGATTAATTCTTTCGTTCTTATCGCTATCCAAGATGGCTATAAATTAATTCCTTCGTTCTTATCTCTATCTCGATTAGACATTAGTCCAATGATGCTCAGTTCACGATTCTAACTTCTTATCGCTATCCAAGATGTGGTGAAATTCCATCTTTACATGCATTGATGTCTTGTGATATCGAGATTCTAAAGTCTCAAAGACCAAGTCTCCGATATTACAACATATTCCACTAGAACTTTGTTACAAGAAACAATTCCATGGTAATGAGGTCTCAAATTCAAGGTACATTCCTTGAACACCTTTCTTACATTAAAGTTTCCAACTCACATGTAGACTTTATAGCCAACTCTTATTATGGAGACATTTCCATATACCCATCTCCCATTATGGAATCATTTCCATATTCCCATATGACCAAGAATCGTCTTGATCCAAAACATGTCACTATCGCTTTTCCAAAACAATACCTTACTTCCAACTGTCCACAAGCAACCAATCTTCAGAAAACCTCAGAATGTTCTTGACAGTTTGTTTAACAACTTCAGTCACATGGAATTCTAATCCTTTTCACACAATGCTTAAAGCATTTGAAAAATAGAATCATCGAATATTATAGCATATGTAACGATCCTATATCTGAAGCATATGGGACTCGACTCATTATTACAAGGATCCATTATCTATTCATTCCTTGCTATAATATCTCCATATATATTATACCAAATGTCGAAACATTTCAACATGGTATGCCTTTGAGTAAGTTCTATTAAATTATTCAATCTAAACATTTAGATTCAAAGTATGAGTGACCTCTCCCTTATTCCACTATAGCGTAACAGTTCCCAACTTTTGCAACTTGCAAATTAGAGACATTGTTCCATATCGATAGTATTGTCAACATGCAATACCAGGCATAACAATTATGCTCCCACTAGCTTTGACAGGGAATCAGAAATCAACTGGACTTCTAGAAATCAATACATTTTGACTTTCTCATGGAAGTACAAATTCCTATTTCGTGATGCTTCTTCAAGCCTCTAATTAGGCTTCTTAAGCTTATGCACTTTATCTGGATAGTGTATGTGTTGAACCTCTTTCAAGACGTGATAAACATATCTCCTGAAAGTTTAAAAAATTTCTTGTCATTCCTCACAATTCAAAATATGAAGAGGGATGTCGTAATCATATTATGAATTTGAGAATGCAATTAACACAACCAATATCCATGTTGATCTTTATTAGATCCTTAAAATCTATCAACCGAAAGTGTTTCCTCATAATCATTTCCATGAACAAGAGTGAAACCTTTTGTCACCTAGATTCGAAGGTGCATATGTTCCCATCTATGTTGAACTTTATTTTTCCAACCTACAATCATAAGACAAGGTTTAGGACAAACCTAAATCACATTTGGTTCTCCTTCATGGACTGAACTTTGCTTAATCTAAAATTCTTGCCTTATGGCAGCTCAAAAGCCCACCAGTGCTTCCATGTAGTTAGAAACTCACCCATATTGATCAATGTACTTTCACTGACCAACGTGCTTAGCATCTTGCAGTTAAATGAAAAACATATAACTCATAGGGGTTGCAAACTCAACTGGAAGTGCACATAAATTAGAATAAAACACAACATGTTATCAACCTCAGGTCGTGCGCTAGTGATAACTAAAAGGATCATTGTCGGTTGACTCTTGAAACTCTCAAGATCAATAAGACTCCCATTGACTTTTTTTTTTGGAACGGAAAATACCAAGTGGAAGCCCTTCCGCCTTTTACAGCGGAAGCCCAGCTTCGAGCTCCTTTACAGGGCAAACCCTCACCCTTTTTAATGGGATTCCAAAGGAAAATTCCCCATGAGTTGCCACCAACAGGAGTCGAACTCTCCACCTTGCCCCTCAATGGTTATAAACCCAACACCTCTTTCCCAGCTGGGCTGGGCTTCACTGGTTCCCATTGACTTCTTAACATATGAGTTTTTCTCTCAAGAAACATTCCTTGATGAGCTAAAAAAATATTGAAAAGTTTGTGCAGATTTATGACAAGAAAACACTTCAAAGAATAGGTCTTAGTTTATCTTTTGCTTCTCGATCAACAAAAACATCACAACTTCAATTCCAAATGTGCTAGAGTAAGAAAGCAATACTACTCCACATTTTACGAGGTGTTGTTATCCTTCTTAGTTTTTTGAAATGAGTTTCAAGATATGATTCATTGTTACTAGAGCATGGTTCTAAAACATTGATTGGGAACAAAGTATAACTCATCTTATGATCAAACCACTTATAACAATGTTCGATTCCTCTTCTTGGTCACACAATTGCATTAAGATGTTCTTGGAGGATTTATTGTGATATAATTCCATAATTACTAAGACAACCATAAAACATGATACCAAATCATTCTCTTTTCTTTTAAGATTAGAGAATCTTTTATCTTTCTGCCTGACAGATTCTTCTATTCGGTCAGCTACTCTTTAAACTTTTCAAAAACTATTAGAATTCTATTTAATCTTATAAACAAAACCATATTTATTGAAACACCAATAAATCATGACGAATAGAGTTATCATCCCTTGTGGTGGATCTAAAGAGTGCATATCAACATGTACTACATCAATTAGTCATTCACTTGCATCACATAAACATGTGAGCAATGATTTGAGTCATAATTTTCCAATGAACAAGAATCTCATATATAATACAATTCGAATTGTACGATTCCAATTAGTTGGTGATGATGTGTCCTTTTACTTGGTTAATTATGATATTACCACAAGCGATATCATCAGAATCAAATCCACAATTAATATTGATATTATTAGAAACATAACCAACACTTTCATTAATGCCATTGCAAGGACATAAGATTAGGAAACTATGTAAACCAAAACTTCATTTTATTGGTACAAAGAAAATTGGAACTTGTCCTTACAATGCATAAAATGACCAAAGTCCATTTCCCACGATCAGATTTAGCTCATTTCACTTAAGCTTCCTTCTTCCTTTTAGATCTTTCAATACCATCAAAATGTGATCATCACATTATGTATTACGAGTCTAAGAATAGGAACATATAAATCAATGGAGTTAGATAATGGATGTACCAGAAGTTGATTCATATGAATTGACTTTACCATATATGAGATCCTTCAGATACTTTGGGCAGCTTCGCAACCAGTGTCGCTTCAATTGGCAGCAAAAACAAATGAAATCTTTAGGTGTAACACATGGAACGATCACACGTCAAAGCCTTTCTCTTAACCATACGTTCAAACGGTTTGACCTTAGACGACCCCATTCCATTGGGAAGAGAAACCTATTTTTGGATCACCAATGTCATCTTTGCTAATATCCATGGAAACCTCGGAATCGGAACCTATAAGCATATCTGCTTCAGATGTGTTCTTAGGCCTTTTTGCCTCAACAACCACCAACATTTGGGTCAAATATATTAGGGTCACATCGAGATTCCTCATCTGAAAGTTCTCAACGAATTGACCATACGACTTAAGTAGCGATATACGAACCAAATCAATAGCTTGCTCCCTTGGAAATACGACACCCATCCTATCCAATTTGTCAATGTACGACTTCATTTTCAGAACTTGCGCACACACAATATTTCCATCTTCATGTTTACGTGCCAAAAGGGCTCGAGTTGTTTCATATATTTCAACTCGTGAGGTTGGGAGAGTCACAGGAGGAGGAAGAGGTAGAAGAGTTAAAGAGAGACGATTTCTAGTTCCACCATTTCCTAAGGAAGGGAATACATTTTCACATTGGCTTGAAAGTGGAAGATCATATCCAGAAGATCGAGGAAAACCATTTCCATAAGAACGAGGAAGACCATTATTATCTTGATTTGACATCTAATATTTGGATAAAAGAGAATTCAAGTTTGATTATTTTAATCCATAATTATTAGCCCATAATTAAATTAAGGCTAGGATCCATATTTTGAATTCAACCTTTGAAGAGGGATGCCGTAATCAAATTCAAATGTATTTTAGGTAGGTAGAGCCATCTCACCAATTTCAATCACATGAAACTCCTAGATCTTTTGAGGTTCATTAAATCTTATCAATGGCATCTTTAATCTCGATTATGCACTTACCAATTGTGACTGGGATGCCGATGATCACAATGAAGATGTGAATAACCATGTAAACCCACTCAAACACCCTCAATCGATTTATGATCTCGCATTAATGTGTCGGTTAACCACACACGCTCCATCAACAATCATAAACATGATTTGTTTCACTATTTCATGTTTATAGTCCCAAATTAGTGTGTCGTTTAACCACACACGCTCTACTAACGACTCATAAGGAAACAATGTGCGTTTTCATGGAATAACATACAATTTCACATTTTTCCTAAAAGTAACTAGAGTGGGATTTATAAAAGGTTTAGTTACTTTATAGTATCATACTTTTAAGAGGTTATGTCCTATCAAATCCGTTCGGCTAACGACCCTCCACAATACAAGGGAGTGATGGGTGAGAGTGGACACCCATTCAACGGTCATTTTATAGGCCACTTTCTTATCCCCCCCTAGAGTATGGCTTCGTGAATGAGGCGTAATAACGATGACAGACTTGTCTTATACATATAATATATCAAACTTCTAATCATATATATCGTATAAGGTGTAATTTAAACTTTTTAAAATACGAGGGTTTAAAATTAATCTTTCGAATTAAACAATTAATAATAATTAATTTTAAACTAAATAATGATGTAATCTTTTATCTTAATTGAACAATTAATTAAATAAATTTAAATCATATTATTTACCAATTAAACAATTAGTAAAATAATTTTAATTTCATGGATTAAATAATTATTTACCAAATAAACAATTAATTTTAATAATTCAAGTTTAATCATAATCCCTTATACTTCTTTTGATCAATTCATTTTAGTGAACAATCAAATAGAAAACATATGGCTTTGATACCACTGATAAGTTTTCTAGGTTATAAACAAAAATTACATGTGGCAGAAAAACACTTCAACCCTTAAGTTCACATGCAACCTAGAATGGATCCATGTTTTCTCTATTGATAACAACTAACTATGAATATCAAGAAAACCCTAGGAGAGAGGCTATGAAATCTAAATTCATACATAAAATTAGGGTTACATACCTTTTGATTATTATTGCAAATAATCAAAGTAGAATCCTTCTTCTAGATCTTGGGAAGCTAGCACCAAAGAAATGAATGCCTCTAATGACTTTTACTCAAAACTCTAGTAGCAAGAAGACTTGAGGAAAGAGGAGACTAGATCATGAATTCATCTCTAAGAAAGCAAGTAAACATGTGTGTAAAAAATATGGCATCCATGGTGTCCTATTTATACTTTCTCAAGGAAATTCACATGGAAACCAAAGAGTCCTTTGAATGATTAATGCTAATTAATCTTAGAATTAAATCCAAATCAATTAATCATAACTATTTCCAAATAATATATTAATCATATAACTTATTAATAAATCATATATTTCAAATTTCAATTAGTTTATTATTCATATAATAAACGAACAAATTATCCTCTATCTTCAACTGTCATTCTAATTAGTTACTAGTTTTGAGGGCAACCCAAAAAAGATTTGCTTCTAATTCAAGAATATACTAATTTAGTTATTGGCTTAGACACCTTAATCCAACACAAGATTCATTATCATGTTCTCGATTCAATTATTTTTTCCAACTTTAATCATATGTGATTAAATATATCTAATCACATGTGATTATATGTATCTAATCACATATGATTTATATGCAAAAAAAGAATATTATCCATATAAACCATATGTGATTAAATACACATAATGACGGGTGGCGGTGAGGAGTGGTTGTGTGTGGTGATGTTTGGTGGTGGTAGGTGGTAGATGGTGGTGGTGGTGAAGGGTGGTGGAGGTGGCACGTAGGGTAGTGGGTGGTAATTATAGTGGGTGGTGAGTGGTGGTGGCAAGTTGTATTGACGGGTGGTGATGATAAGTGGTGGTGGGGGTGGTGGTGGTGGTGTATGGTGGTTTTGATGGGTGATAGGTAGGGTGGTGGTGACAGGTTGTGGGGATGGGTGGTAGAGGTGGGTGGTAATGATGGTTGGTGGAGACAGGTGGTAATGATGGGGGTGTGGTAGTGGGTGTGTGAGGGTGGTGATAATGGGTGGTGGTGGTTGTTGTGAGTGGTAGTAGCGGGTTGTGGTGATTATAGTGGGTTGGTGGGTGATGGTTGTGGTGGGTCGTAGGTGGGGGTGATGGTGGCGGGTGGTGGTGATGGATGGTGGTCGTCGGTGGTGATGGGTGTTGGTGGTGGCGGGTGGTAGTGGGGGCGGGTGGTGGTGGGTAGTAGTTGTGGTGGTGGTGGTGATTGAGGTGGGTGTGGTTGTGGCGGTGGCGGGTGGTGGTGGTGGATGGTGGGGGTGGGGATGATAGGTGGTGGAGGTGGGTGGCGGTGATGGGTGGTGGGTGGTGAGTGATGTTGGTCAGTGGGTTTTTTTAATTTTTTTACTTATTTCTTGATATATAATAATATTATTTGATGATTTTAATTTTAAAAATTGTATGGTCCAAATTGTTCTCATAATAAGAAATGTTCTCGATTGAACGCTCCTATATATATATATATATATATATATATATATATATATATATATATATATATATATATATATATATATATAGAGAGAGAGAGAGAGAGAGAGAGAGAGAGAGAGAGATAGGTTCAAATGTTTTCACTATGTGCATGTATGATTGATTCTTGACCAATCATTTTAGTTATTTTAAGAAAGTAATTAATGCATATTAAATGTTGAAGATATAATTAATATTCATTATATCTTCAACATGTAATATGTATTAATTACTTTCTTAAAATAACTAAAATGATTGGTCCAGAATCAGTCATACATGTACATAATAGATAGTGAAAACAAAATAACCTAACCCTATATATATATATATATATATATATATATATATATATATATATATATATATATATATATATATATATATATATATCATTTCATTACTATATATGAAAAGTTTTTTAATCTCGTGCCTCCAAAACAAATTTCACCGGCTTATTTGATGCCACATCATCTATCGGGAAACCGACGCCATGAGTATTAACATTATATATATATATATATATATATATATATATATATATATATATATATATATATATATATATATATATATATATATATCATTTCATTACTATATATGAAAAGTTTTTTAATCTCGTGCCTCCAAAACAAATTTCACCGGCTTATTTGATGCCACATCATCTATCGGGAAACCGACGCCATGAGTATTAACATTGAATCATATCCGTTGACAGTGGAACAGATGGACCTTAAGGACAAGTTAATTTTATATCTTATGTTAAATCACATTCTACCGTCCTTTTGATGCTCGTCTACTTTTTTATGGTATGTGTTTTTAATATAATTAATTGTTTTTTATTGTAGCAATTAATCTTCACATATTTTATATTTGAAGACGTTAAACGAGTACATATTTGTTTTTATAACAAGTGCATTAATGGTTAGGGAGTTTTAAAGGAAGTTGTCACAATACTGGTATGCCACTCTTTTTAGTTTTTTAGTCAATAAAATTGATGAGTAGCTAAATCAAAATGGTAAAGGCAATATTGAAAAGGGTTTCAGTTTCGGGCTAGATACAAAATTATAACCTGCTAAGGAAACGGCTACACTAACATTAGTTGCAAATGTAATTAGATTTCAATTTTATTTAGTTACCAACTATTTTAATATTGTATTTTATTATTCAGGTAGCCGGTGAAATTACATGGTCAAAAGGAGTTGGTCTCGTTAAAATCTTGTTTGGTGTGAGTTAATTTAACTAGTACAAATGCCATCATATTTCTCACAACTTATTGATTTTCTATGTTCCATCTCTCTTTTATATATGTTTCTTGATTTTACATGTCTACTAATTCACAAATATCTCATAAAGAAATAGTTATAGGCTACTAACAACTAATCACAAGGTTATTGTGTACACTATTCAAAGCAAGATTAGGGAGTTTGATGAAATTAAAGTTGGACTTGCTTGAAATTACAAACAGGCAACCAGTTTGCTCTTTTGCATTTTCTTTTATCTATATATAATGGTGTAAAGATTTGCTTTGTTTCACCAGAGGTTGTAAAAACGAACGTACGCAATTAAACCTTATATCGATCCCTATGAATGTTTGTGTGTCCTATATGTGACATTTTTTTGTTGAAACCTCACGCACGACACAACATCCATTAACAACGTAGTAATAATCGAATCACTTTCGTTTAATTAAATAACACATGAGTTATCTTTTTGATGTTAATATTAGCACCAACTATGTTTATGACTGATGCATGAGCTAAAAAAGTTTTTAAAGTCCTAAATCTTTCTAATTCATACTTAACTTTTTAGGTCATGTACAACCAAGAAGCAGTTGACGTTGCGTTAAAGATCAATGGGCAATCAATGAACCAATGGCTAAAGCCTTGAGTAGAGAAAACAAAGATGGTATTTCGTGATTAATCCCAATATACTTAAAGTGTTCTAAAAATAATGTTTATTGGTTTTCAGTAAGATAAAAAAATCTACCAGGAATGTGTAAGGGTGGAGGGAGTCATTTCCTCTCAACCCACTGAACCCACTGCCATATCATTTATTCTCTTTTATTTTTCTTCATCTTTCTGAACCCACAACACATGAAAACCCTATCTTTTTGAACCTACTCAATTAAAAAAAAAATACAGAACAATCAAATGTAAAATCTTAATTAACAATAGAGTTATCGGCGGTACCATTCTCACTTCAGCGAGTGAGTTGATTGGTTTCATTAACCCACTTCATCATCTCTCTCTACTTTCTCTTTTTTATTTTCTCTTGTATCATGTGTTTTAAAACTTGTACCTTAGTTGTTTTGTATTTTTTTTTTAATTGAGTGGGTTGAGTGAGTTCAAAAAGATAGGGTTACGTGTGTTGTGGGTTCGGAAAGATGAAGAAAAATAAAAGAGAAAAATTGATTTGACAGTGGGTTCGGTGGGTTGGGAGGGAACGACTCCCTCCTCCCTAATGAGATTTTATATAATTTTTTTATTATAACAATGTAGTTCATCTTCATTTTCTTATTCATGCATTGTACACTAAAAATCCACCAATTTGTAGCATTATACTTTCACTCTTTTGGTTGTTAACACAATATACTTTAGACAATAGTACATGAAATACCCAAATTACTCTCCATGGGCACGGGCCTAAAACATAACTAGTATACATATACAAAAACCTTATTTTTGTAAGAACACATACAACGCGTGAGATGGGTTTGGAGAAGAGCAGATGGCGCCAAGTTGAATACCAAAGAATTGAATCGTCATACACCACCGCTTTTTAATCGTCAAGTGCCGGCCTACAAACTACAATGATCTGATGAACTTCTTTTCTCCCATCTATAAATATAGATCCTCGCCAGACATCTTCGCCTACTTCTTAATTTTTGAGATTAAGACTACTAGGTGTGGGCAACATGTTATTACATGTTATCACACCCAAATTATCCACCTCATCATCCTAGTCACAATTTGGTGTTATAACACCAAGAGTGGAAATGGGCAACACCAAATAACATGGGATAACACATACTATTTTATATTTCTTTTTTTATTTTTTTTGGATGTTTTTAATTTCGATTATTCTAATTTGTTTTATTTTTTTATTTACTTCATATATTTCTAATTCGTTTTATTTTTTTAATATATTTCATATATTTATAAAAAAACATATAAATTAATAAAACATAATTTCATTAACTAGAAAATTAAAAACACCATACAAACTTTAAAAAAAAAACATTGAAAAAAAATACACGATAGTCATAATAATTAAAAAAAAACACCGACAAACTATTCTTCGCCCAAGTATTTTTTCTCAATCTGTGTCTTCATCCTCCGTATCACTTCAGCTCGTCTCGGTGGTAAATTTTCTTCGTTTGTTGTAAGAATTGCCAAATCCTTCGACATGCGATCTTCTTGGGCTTCTTGACGAAGGAAATCCAAATGCTCCCGTTGCGATTCGTATCTTTTATTTGCGACTTCCGTGTGGACGTCGAATTTTTTTTTCCATTTCCTCGTGCTCTCGAAGCCGACTTTCATTCTTCTCCGCATGTCGTTGAGCGCGTTTCGCTTTGTCGCGCCCCATAGGTCGTCGTGGCGGAGAGATTTCCTCGATGTCGTCAAACTCGTCCGGGATCTCATCGGTGTCCGCGTTGAGGTCGATGTTCGTGTGTCCGTCCGAAACGTCAACCGAACCCGAACCACGAGACCTTTTGGATTGTTGTTCCGATGATGTTGGCGTTTTCATCCATTTTGGATATTTCCTCACTAACTCCCATACTTTTTCATACTCAAATACGTGCCCCATTTTCACGTGATATTCCTCCCTCGCGGCTCTAAACACATCGAAATCATTGGCACCACTCTGACGTTGCGAAGAAAGTTTGTTGTATATGGAATTGAATTTGGTGCACTTCCGGCTAATTTGAGTCCATTTGCCACTAAGCATATCATTATTGCGATACGTGTCACCCTTGTTCAAAATTGTGCGGAATTTGACGATTACGGCATCTCAAAAAGCAACTATCTTCATATCGTTCCCCATAGTTGGTTGTTTTGAAGTACCGCACCAAGCCGTCGCCAACGCATGCTCTTCCTTCGGTGTCCACCATGTTGGAGGTGCTTCCGTTTCGTCCGTCCCGACAACGACCTCTTTCCCTTTCTTTTTTGGTCTTCCTTTTTTTCCCGATGCTCTCTGACTAACACCAGCTTGCGTCTCAACAACGGGTTCTTGCGTGGGTGTGGGTTGTGTGACTGTTTGGCGCATGGGACCGAATGTGGTAAAAAAGTTTTGTTGAATGTTTGCACTTTGTTGCATAAATGGCGAGGTAGGGAATTGTATTGGGGTGAGGTGGTATTGAAAAAATTGCCGGAATATGGAATTTGTGGTGAGTTTTGAGAGTTTAGAAGGTTGATGTATCCCTTGTATCCCGCAAAACCCAATGGAGTGGATGTGTTTGTCTTCGGAGGAGGGGTATTCGGGTTTTGATCCATAGAGGGTAATTTTTTTTTTGAATGAAATAGAGATGGATATAGATAAATAGAGATAGAGAGGTAACATGATATATATATATATATATATATATATATAAAGTTAATTGAAGAAGTAATTTTTTTTTATTAATTATACCCTATGCAACGGTATTATTACTGTTTTTCAACGGCCAAAAAACAAAAAAGTTCGAATTATACACGTTATGGCTCGTTATCGTGGTAACATCTCATGGCGTAACGCGCCTTAACGCGACCCTGAGGCGGTGTTTCGCGCCATGGCGCCGTTAAAGGCGTATGCCACGTCAGATAACGCGGCTACCGCGTTGCCCACACCCGAGCGTCTAAAACTATTACATAGGTAAAAGGATTCTCTTCCCTCGTTGACAAGTATCGATCCCGACCGAATATTTTCTTTTTCTTTTTCTTAATTTCTAAAATTAGGGCTTTTGGTTACTAAAACCAAACTCACATGTTCTTCATTTTCGTCAGATTACATTTGTGTAAATTTGGATTTTTTTTTCTTGATTTATTGTTGTGATTCATGGAACGATTTTATAGGGCACATCCGATGGAACGTTTTGCTTTTGCGAACATACTAAGACCGGGTTCAACTTTTACAAGTGATTTGGGTTTTTCATAATAAATCTTCTAGGCACCGACCTATAATGGCATGTCTGCTGCCCGTAATTCCTGATGTCAGAGATTGGCAAAGTCGTTTCCATTGAAAGGCGCACTTAAACTTTTTTGTCAGTTGCTAATCACAAATAAGGGTACCTAAATCCACACCAGACTGTTAATCAAATTAACAGAGTAAGAGCATTAATTTAGCCATTGAGAAAGTTTTAAGCATTTACTTATTGTGTTGTTTCAAATCTTTAATATGTTCCTGGGTACAACAAGATTTCATCGAGATTACCAAGTTTTATGTCCAAAAGAAAGAGCATGTTGCAAGAAGGTGAATATATGGTAACAACGTGTTTGATTTATCTCTTCTTCTACAGGTGTTAGTGGTGTTGGATGAATTAGAATCATTAAAACAAGGAGTTGATTGTCAAGTGGGTGGATAAAACAGAGTCATTCAACAAAATGGCAATAAGAAAAACCCAAAATGTGTCGGAAGGTTTTTCTTTTGAGTTAATGAATAACAATTTTTCTTTTAGTTTAAAAGTAATCAAGTAATATTTGCTACTGGAATGTTTAGGCAAGGTGTTTGTTGTACTCACCTCTTATGCTTTTTTTGGTAGTCATCAACAGTCCCATTCTGCCCTCTAGGAAGCAGAACCATGTCTGCCCTCAAAATTTACAATCAAGTTCTGTTGACATGAATTTAAAATCTATTAGTATTTATACTGGCTTGAAAGAAAAAATGAAACATAAAAAAACATGCTTAAATTTACCCTGTATGCAGCCCTTTGTTACAATTTCCTAAGCAAGAAATATTAT
Organism: Lactuca serriola; assembly: GCF_051521515.1. Taxonomy (NCBI): domain Eukaryota; kingdom Viridiplantae; phylum Streptophyta; class Magnoliopsida; order Asterales; family Asteraceae; genus Lactuca; species Lactuca serriola. Next base: position 205,835,102 of record NC_136409.1, read on the forward strand.
AAACACATTCTCTTCTTGGTCCAGTATTTAGTCAATGGTCAACTCCCAATACAAAAATAATGGGATAATTCATTTTTACTTTAAACTTGACAATAGATGAGAGTTTTTACTCGATCATTGCATATAGGTGGCGTTTAAATGTCTCCATATGAAAAAACAAAACTAGAAGTACCATGCCCTACTAGATAGAAATGAAGCATAGGATGCTACAATCATAATAATATACATAAATAAATGTAAACACATTGTTATTTCTTGCATTTAACCCTTTAACAAGGTTGTGTTTGATAGTATAGAACCTTATTATTTTCCACTTTTACAACCTCAAGTATTTCAAATGGCACATTGGTTCTTAGACTCATGACATCAACAACTCTAGCAACTCTCTTCAACAATAGCAATATGGAACATATAAAGTACATTGCTGATATTGGGAATAATAGGTTGATACTGAGTGTTATGAAAAATAAAGTATGCTACTACTATTGGTCTAAAATGAAACAAACAATGCTAAGAAGTATAGAAAAGTAGAAAACATACAAGATGTATATGTTTTGTGATTATGAGTAAAACCATATAAGTTTGTGGAAGGGCAAATTGGTCATTTAATATATCAACCAAATCACCATATCAGCAACATAATGGAACTATAAGGATAAATTTGTAACAAAAAAAGAAATTGGACTAAATATGTCATGTTGACTCTTAAGTATATGACTTAGTGAAATTTAATCAATTTATTATATATTTATTGACAAAAACAAAAGTTACACAACATAAACTAAACCTGTCATTCTGAGTATACCAAAGGGACCAAATTTGTAATTTCCCCTAAAAAAAGTTGATAGCAGTTAACTAAATCCTTTGAGGGTTATCTTTATGAATGATCACAAAAAATAAAAAAAAAATAAAACTATTGTGGGTGTACAACAAAAAATCATGATATGTAATAATAGATCAAGTCCAAACTTTGCTGCTAATTAATAGTTTATGATTGTCATTGTGAGCTTCTAACGTTGTTTTATTTTTCACAAGGCATAGGAACTAAATTGTTAACTATAACATTTTAATGAATTGCAAATTTAACCAGGTAAAAAAAGAGCAAGAAATTGTAATCAAACACTAAAAACAATAGTTATCAATAGTAATGTAACATCCCGACTCTCAGGTATAATATTTATATACTCATTTTTGGGATTGAATGAATGACTCGACGAGTTGTATGCTCGACTCGTCGAGTAGAGTCGGATTGGCCACGTGGGTTTAATGACCAACTCGACGAGTCAGAGTGTCGACTCACCGAGTTGGCGATGTGTGAGGAAACCCTAAATCTTTGGGTTTGTGTCCTATTTAAAGGGCCTTAAGCCCTCATTTCCGCCTCACCAGCCACCCAACTCCCCAGTGTGAAACCCTAATCGCTTAGAGTGAGCTAAAAGAGAAAATAGAGTTAATCTTGGGCACTTTTGTGATCTTTTGCAGGAGAAGTGGAGAGCATCAAAACTTGGATCAAGAGGAGGCTTTTGGATCCAGAGATTCCTCAGAGATTTGTTTCAGTTGGAGGTAAAAAGATGCTAACTTGATCATTTCCTTATGAGATTTTGGTTTAGGGAGTTTTTAGGGTTTTCTCTCATCCATCTCGTGTCATTAAGTCATTTGAGCATGGCTTGAGGTTGAAACCTCAGATCTGGACTGTAGGGAGCCTTGTGAGTCCAAAGACCCGAGCTTTATTGAGCCGAAGGCAAGCTCTTGTGTATCTAGCCCTTGTTGGAGCTTGTATTGGCATTATGAGCCTAATATGCCATGCATGCACGTAAAGCATGCAGCTTTACGTGATATTCGAGCCTTAGGAAGATAGATCCGGAGTATGGGGTATCAGTTCTGCCTTAAAACGTCTGAATGAGAATTCAACTTAAGGGACTCGACGAGTCGATGAGCTGACTCGACGAGTCAGTTGAAGTTTGTCCCGATGAGTATGAACACACTGTAACTCGGCAAGTTGACGGGTCAACTCGACAAGTTGAGTTGGACCTTCATGAGGGTTCCGAGGAACCGATGGGACTCGACGAGTCGCATAGATGCACTCAACGAGTTGGGTCAACATGGACTGTTAACTCGAGTGTTGACTTCTGTTGACTTTAGGGTTTGGTCAAACTTGAGTGATGGAGGTCATGGAGGGGTAAAATGGTCTTTTAGCCATCCCAAGAGTTAAATAGGGACTAACATGAGTTTATTTAGAGTTGTGATCTTTAAGTGTTAATTAGAGATGCTTATTACATGTAGGCGGGGTTTAGACTGCTCGAGGGGTATTCAGTTCCTTGCTTGCTTACGAGGTAAGTCTTCTCACTATACTTACCTAGAGTGGTAATTTATGTGTGACCAGAGGGTCTTATGTGCTTATATTGAGTATTGTGATATCCTGCATTATGTCTTTGTGATTTATGTTGTGTATTATCTTGAGCTTACTGAGTTAGGACCAGAGGGTCCACCCGAGTTGTGGGACTGAGACACATTGACCGAAGGGTCTTATATGAGCATAGCCATAAGAGGCTAATGAGATATGTGTGGTATTTTGGGGAACACACTAAGCTTCTTGCTTACTGTGTTATGTGTTACAAGTACTTCTCAGGATCACGGGAAGAGGCTGACTTGATTGTAGACATAATGCGGAGTTACATTTTGTCGATCCTGGATTGTGTTTAGAACAATTTATAAACATGTGTTTTTGATAACTCGATATTTGGGGGTTTTTATGGTTGTGATAATGAAGTTAATGTGATTTTAAAATGAAATTTTTGTTTGAAAATTTACGGTGTTACAAGCAACTTACAATCGTTTGTTAGTAAATGATAACATGTTACCTCTATTTTTTCTATTACATCAATAAATACCAATCTTTCCTTATTATGGCATTGTACTTCATAATATATCATTTTACTTTCATTTCTTTTTTCTATTAATGCATTATCGTCTAAAAAAATTCTTTATTACAACAATGAAACTTGATCTGTATTTGATATCTCTTAAAAAATTACAAACAACTATATTGTCATCTAAATCAAAACCATGTTTTCTGTATCCTACAAATTTATCATAGTAAAATAGTCATTTATTCTTACCTTATCATCCAATCAGTTCTAAAAAGAAATGTATTTTCTTTAATCAATACATGTGTCATTCAGAAAACATTTAAGTTATAGTTTATACTACTTCTGTCGATATAGTGTTGATATATATGTCAATATGGATTTCCATGCGTGTTTGATCCAGATCACAATTACTTGGAGTGTTATCCAAGTTCTAGAGTCCTTGAGTCATAAGGAAACATATATTAGGAAAGTGTAGATGTTCCTATAACATAATCCTAGTTATATTCTATTATGTTTTGTTTAGTATATAATGAGATAGGATCATGTATTCAGAGTTGATAGATTGAAGTTTTGTGTGAGTTTCTTCCATAAAAGTTTCCAGCGAGATTAGCCTGCATATCTTTTCTCTTTTCTGTTTTGCTTTGATTAGGCTGCATATCTTTTCTTTTTTCTGTTTTGCTTTTATTAACTCCATCGTTATGGATATTAAACTTTGTTCTTTTACTTGGTTTAAATGTAGAACGAAAACAAGATCTATATTAGTTTGGAAAATTAGTATAATGTGTTGGGTTTTAATCTTAGGTTGCTCTTTTAGTAGTATTTTAGTATTTAGTTTATTGAATGAAATAAATAAATGGTAGTAGGTTGAATGTGTCAGGGAGTATTAGAAAGCAGGATTGTTGCTGGAAAGGTGGGCACGTGAGTTTACTATTTCCTCCTAGAGTTTAGCATGTACTAGCTATAAATAGTCTCATATCTATTGAATATAATATGCAGTTTTTCCTCTTTACAAAAGGATATGATATTTCTGTTCTTTTCTATTGCATATCACAAACACAGGGGCTTTCTTCTTTATAAAAGGATATGATATTTTTGTTCTTTTCTATTCCATATCACAAACACATAAACACATAACAGGGACTGATATCCTACATAATGACCCTCTCATGGAAGCCTTGTAACTTTCAACTAGCTTCTCACTATTTGCCTTTTTTTATATTCGTCTTGCTGTTAAAAAAAGCAAGCCGACTGTAGAACCTGTGAAAAGCCCGATCTTCCATGATAGATATAAGCATATAAATACAAGGTTTCAATTCATCAGAGAGTATTTCGAGAAAGGGGATCACTACAAGAAACGGGGGAATTAGCGGCGACTCTTGTCGCTGCAAATGATACGGCCTGTCACCGCTAAAGGTATTAGCGACGACATGTTGCTGCAAATACGTCGACCCCCCTTTGTTTACAACTAATTGTTTTGCACATACTTCTTTGTTTGACGCCGAACGCCTTAAAAATTCGGGAGATTGAAAATGTTCGACAGCCTTTGCCGAAGAAAAAATTTCATGTGACATACCCACAGGGGGGGCGGGGGGGGGGGGGGGGGGGGTTGTTTAGTGCCATTGGGATATTTGTAGGCCCCCCCAATTTCCTTAAAATAATAATGGGCTTTACTTTTTCGGCCTCTGTAAACTTTTGCAAGACTTGAATCAATGTTTCGCAACAATTATGCACGCTCCAAATCCAAGTCAACCTTTTCCAATTCAAATTTATTCTACAAATACAAAAAAGTTAGTTAAGTAAATAACAATCACAAATATACTTAAAATATTATCCAAGTTACCTTTAAATGCACAACTGTCGCATTCCTTAACGCGGGGGAAACATTGTCCCAACCAGATACGTTGAAAGGGACATTGTTCCACAAATACCTCCCAATTTCACGAGTAAACCAATTGACAGGCTTCCCGACAGGGGAGTATGTGATCTCCCTGTCGAAATCTAAATCCACGGGCTTTCCCTTGTTTGCCCGTATCCATTTGCCTAGCTCTATATTCTTTGACATGCCCCTTCTTTTCTTTGGATGCTCGACTGAAAAAATAAAATTAAAAATATTAGTCACGATAATTTATAATATATTAATGAAAGTAGCTAATAAATATATCATACTAAAACTTACCATCCTGTTCATGTTGCCCACGACCAAAGCCTTCTGGAGGTGGTGGATCCCCAGCTCCATCACCTCCGTGACCAAGGCCCATAATATCGGCCCTCATAACAAAGAATATCGCCCACGTAAACCTCATTTGTAGCCTGTAAAATTACAAGATGTACAATATAGAAATACAATATGAATAAAAGTTAGTTACACCCTGCAAATTTATAAGATATGCAATATAGATAAACAAAATAAACAAAAGTTAAACAAAAAATAGGAATAAAAGTTAGACTTCAAATAAAGTTTCTATTACAAAAAAATACATTTGATTTTTTTATTCAGAATCTTCATCATATACTTCAATGTCTTCTTCATCAGTATCATAATCAGAATCGTCATCATCATAATCAGTCTCTTCATCAGAAACATTATCGACTTTACTAGTTAGCAGAGGTACTTCAGTATCGTCCTCATCATCATAATCAACATTGTTTTGAGCTACATCAACATTGTTTTGAAAGTATTATGAGAAGTCGATAAAAAGTCTAACTTCAGATGAAGAGTTGCTTTGAACTACGTCATCATTTTTGGCCTCCACATTGTCGACATTTTGGACAGAGTCACTGTAAGCATTTTGGACATGAGCATTGTCGGATGGTAGATCCCAAATACTTCGATGATTAACATGCTCGACGACATGAAGAGTTGCTTTGAAGTATGTACGCTAGAGTGCCATAAAAACTTAAACTCTTCCACTAACGCCTAAGGAAAACATCTATGTCCTTTCCAGGTGCTTTAGGGTCGGGAATCAACAGGGCCAACATGAATGATGACTCTTTCATACAAAGCCATAGTGGCAGATTGTATGTGGTGAGTATGACAGGCCACGTACTATGCGGATTACACATGTTACCAAATAGATTAAAGCCATCAGCTACCAACCTTAGGCGTACGTTGCGAGGTTCACTCGAGAAGTCAAGGTAGTCTACACCAAATTTTTGCCAAGACTCTCCATCAACGGGATGATGTATCACACCATCTTCTGATCTCCCGGTACTATGTCATATCATATTTTTGGAAGTGTACCTTAAACAATACAAACGTTGTAGTCTAGGGGTCACTGGAAAGTACCATAACACCTTATGAGCCACCTTCTTACCCTTGGTGTTTTTATCAATCCACCGACTCTCTTTACAAACGGGACAAATTTGCAATGACTTGTGTTCCTTCCAGAAGAGAAAACAATCGTTTTTGCACACATGTATTGACTCGTACCCCAAACCTAACTTCTTCAATTTCTTTTTGGCTAGATAAATGAACGAGGAACCTTGTTGTCTTCTAGAAATGCTGAATGCAACAACTCAAGGAGTTGATCAAATGAACTATCAGTCCATTTGTTGTTGACCTTGATATGCATCAGCTTTGCTAGAAAATCAAGGAAAGAAAAACCTACAACCAGGATATAACTTGGTTTCGACTGCCTCTAACAACTGTTCAAAATCATCATCGACACTGTTACCCCTTGTATTCGAGGTTCCTTCATCGATGTTGGTATCATTTTCTCTCGACTCACACATAACATCGCCAATAACATCCGCTATCTCGTTAGTTGGCGACACGACGTCTACAACTGAAGGAATTAAAGATTCACTGTGATATATCCAGGTTTCGTATGCGTATGACTGACTGAAACCATATATACGAACATGACGTCTCATTGCTTTCGGATCCATGAAGTAAAGATTATCACATTGCTCACACGGACATCTGGTGTCACCTTTACAATCTAGGTGTAACATGGATCTCTGGACAAAAGAGTCGAGTCCGAGATGGAACTCGGGAGATTGACGATGTGGCTTAGTAGTCCAACTTTTATCAATAGACATGATGCAATTGAAACATAGTTTTGTGTTTAAGGATTACTCTACGGGAAGCAAAAATCAAGTAGAGTATTCATAAAGTCGATGATTCAAAAAGTATTCCAACACGGGAACACAAGAACAAATAATTAATTTAAAATTACAAAAAGTATGTTGCTATTAATAACCTAATTCTAAAGTTAACTTAATTTTATTTTCTAATTAATTTAATATTTTCTTTTTTGTTATTAGTTTAATTTTTTAAACAAATTTTATTTTATTTTAATATTAATTTGATTTTACAATTAACTTATTATTTTTTTGTTGATTTTTTTTTAAAAATTAATTTAATTTTATTCTATAATTAAATTAAAATTACTAGAAGTATGTTGCTATTAATAACCTAATTAAGCTAAAGGTGTAATGACCAACATTAAGTCACTAACAAAATTAAACACTTTGAAACCATATACAATACATTACTAGAAGTAAGTTGCTATTAATAACCGAATTAAGCCAAACTATTAATCCTAATCATCACATAATCATACATGTATACATTCAATTCCAATCTTCATTTCCTTTTACACACATACAATACAACTTGCATATTCCAATTTCATTCAATTAAGCATACAATTTCAAACAAATGTATACATCCAATTTCAAACAAATGCATACATTCAATTTCAATTCCATACAAATGTATACATGTAAATACAAAATCAAACAAATGTATATATATATACATCCAATTTCAATATCCAATTTCAATTTTATGCCAAATTTCATTTTTAAGCCAATGTGCTATAAACCTAAATCAGAAAAAACATATACAAAATGCATATACACTTCCCACAAATTTGTGTATACATATATAATCCTACAAAATGCATAAACACCTACATTCCTCAAATCCAAACATAATCACTCAACAAAATTGAAGAATACTACCAATTTATCACCCAAAATAGCACCAAAACAGAAAAATAAGAGAAAATAGGAAAGAATTCGACCTTGAATGTCAAAATTTAGGAATTGGAGTGTAGGCACCGCTAGTCGATCTCCAAGTCGTTGGTAATGGAGGATTGAGGGGTGGAGTGGCGGTCTAGTGGCGGTGGTTGGGGAAGAAAGTCATCGGAATGCGCTTTTAATTTGGTCGCCAGTCTTTACACAAGAAATGAAGGAAGCACAGAGACGAACGAAGGGTAGGAGCTGAGTATAGTCACAAGCAAAACAGAAAAGGAAGCAGATGGGGGGTTATCTGTAATGACCTTTAGCGGCAACGGGCAATAGCGGCGACGGTTGCGTATTAGCGGCGACAAGGGTCTATTAGCGGCGACACCTTGAGGGAAAAATATGCGCGTTTTTTACAACCCTTGGATTAAAATGAAATCGGACGTATAAGGCTCATTTGACGCGGATCGCCATAAGGTAGCCATCAGCGGTGACGCCTTTAGCGGCGACGCAGGGTATTAGCGGCGACATGTAATGGACGCGTTACATGTCACCGCTAATACCTTGTGTTGCCGCTAAAGGCGTCCGCGCTAATGCCCCTATTTCTTGTAGTGGATCATATAGTGAAGCATGTTTGCAACATTGAGCAAACGAAATATATCTTTACAAAGTCGTTGGGAAGTCTGAAGTTCATAAGGATGGAACACCCGGTGGGAATGAATAACATATATAGTAGATTCTGAATTAAGGGGACAAATGTTGGAGTAATTAAGAATAAAGGGTAACAAGTCATTTAAAGGAAATTTTCTTATTTTTGGTATTTGAGTTAGATTAAGGTTCCAATTAATTTTTTAGTATAAATAGGCTTTAACAGATGATGTTTTTAATCAATCGTTCCCTTTGTTTTCTTAATAAAACCTTGGAGATCAAGTATTCAATATACTTCCATAGTTTTCCTTTTATGTCCCTCTTTTCCCATGTTATTCTGCATTCACGTTTGCACCTTGCGCGCAAAGGTAAGAGTAGATTTATTGCTTACACTTGATTCCTTGCTTACAATAAATGTCAACTTCTTGTATATATGTTTTCTGGTCTAACTTCAGAACTTGGAAAAACTAACGGTTATTTAAAGGGCTCATCCAACCTTGCAGTTTTGGGTGGATTAGTGGATTTTAATCTTTAATAAGAATATATTTTTTCTGTCTAAACATTGTTTAATTTTCATATACTAAAACATACAATCCTACCCGGATTTAACCGAAATAGCTTCTTTTTCCTAAAACCGACTTCATAAAGTAAATATAAAAAACACGTCAACATTAAAACCATGCAATTTGGCATATGACTTAAAAAGTGAGTAATTCATCCAAAAACCAATTAACGTGTATAATTTTATATTTAAAATTTATGGGGGCATAACTTATTGGAAAGTTTATATCACAAGCTTACACAATCGTCAATATTATTTAGAGCATCCACAATGCAAGTAGTATAAAAGTTGAATATGATGGTGATTATGATTGAATAAGAGTTGATGGAGTATGGGGATGACATTAAGTAGAGTTCAATGATCATTGAATGATTTAAAATGAATAAAATGGTGATTAAGATTAAATATGTGTTTAATGGGTTGTGGATGGTGTTATATAGACCTTTAATGGATGATGTGACAATCCATTGAACTCTATGGAGTTCAATAGATTGTAGATTCTCTTAAGTGTCAGCCACGAGTTACATTAAATAATGGTAATTTATATAAAGGTTTTGTGGATGGAGGTCACCATGTAGTACGGTTCCAATTTACCGTCTTCGAGTTTTCTCAATTTCACTACAAGGAACGAGACATATACCGACGATTTTTTCAACACCTATGTCGATGACATATCGTCGGGAAAACCTATACCGGCGACTTGTTGCCCTTACAAAGTCGTCGGGATAGCTCTGTCGGTAAAAGTCAAAAATGTCGTCGGTACAAATCCACAAATGCCGACGACTTGTTGTCTACAAATGATTGTCGGGAAAGATTTTCGAGAAAAAAATTGAAGATGGAGAGATCTCAAAAACACATGTGATGATGACTATTAGAAACAAATCCAATGAGAAATTGAAAGTTGAATGATAAACATAAAGAAATTCAGTGGAGAATAATGATGAACTATAGATAACCCAGTCGAAAAAACTTACAATCATAAAAGCAGAATCTTACCTCAAAATGAAAGGTGTAGGTAGTTGTAGAGGTCGGTGGTGGTGAAGGGGCGAGGATGGTGAAGGCTATGAAGGCTGTAACCAGAAAAAATACCCCAAAATCCGAGGTGAAAACTACAACCGGACAAAAAACCTCAAAACCAAAGTAAAAACTTTGACCAATCACAAAATTAGGAAGAATAGAAGGACCAAGAAGCATACCTGCTAGTTGCCGGCGAATGGGAGTGACCGGAGGAGGTTTGGTCGTGGACAGAAAGAGAAAAAAAGATAAACTAAGCAAAATGAATGCAATCGTTGACGTCATTGATCTTGATGGGGTTAAACTCTATGTCGATGGTATGTCATCGGTATAGGGTACCAAACACTACGTCATTTTGTTTGTTTGCTGAAATAAAAAAAAATAATTAAAAATAGGGGGTTGTGCCCACGACAAGTTGTTGGGATAACCTTTTTACACGGATTGCCAGCGTGGCATTGCACGAAATGTCGTCGGTATAGCTCTCCTAAAATGGTATCATTTCTTCTTTCTGTACCGTGGAATAAAAATAAATTTAACTTACATTTTCTGTGACATATACCGACGAATCGTTGGTATAGACTTTCACAAGTCCGCAAAAAAGTTTTCATTTCCTGCCGAAGCTGTTCCGATGACATGTAGTCTACATAACGTTTCCGGTCAAACTAAATTGGTCAAAGTTGGCAAAAGCTATGCGGACGACATCTTGTCTGTATGCCTTGCTTGTAGCAATGACTTCTGTCGTCACTAGGGGTGTAAACGAGCCGAGCCGAGCCCGAGCATGACCAAGCTCGAGCTCGACTCGTTTAATTTGAGGATGCTCGAGCTCGAGCTCGATTCGAGCCTTAAAATGAAGCTTGAGCTCGGCTCATGAACAATTTAGTGGGCTCGCGAGCCTAATCGAGCCTAAACGAGCCTCTATGTATATATATATATATATATATATATATATACACACACACACACACACACACACACACACACACACACACACACACACATATATATATATATATATATATATATATATATATATATATATATATAGAGAGAGAGAGAGAGAGAGGCTCGTTTAAGCTCGTTTAGGCTCGCGAGCCCCATTAATTGAAGCTCAGCTCGAGCTCATTTAGTAAACGAGCCTCATATCTAGGCTCGAGCTCGGCTCGGGCTCGTTTAATTCGATCTCGAGTCGAGCTTTTAACGAGTCGATCCCGAATAGCTCACGAGTAGCTCGGCTCACTTACACCCCTAGTCGTCACGAGTCGTCCGCATAGATAGTTATTCATGTAGTGTCTAAGTTAGACTAAACCTAACAACTAATAGTGGAAACGTAGTTGACATTTGATGGCCGGATTTTGATCGGTTTATTGGCTATTGAGCTTTTAAATAGGAAAAAGCAATTTTTTTTTTTAAAATATGGTATATTGAATTTTGTATGGTTTAATATATTATATATTGAAAATAAAAATGATAAAGTTTTATGAAAAGTAAATTAATGCTTGTATGAGGATCTATTAAATTTTCTAAAAGTTAATATGTTGCGGATGTCTTAAAAAGTACACAAACAAAAAAAAGGTAAAAAAAAAAAAAACAAAATTTTGATAAGAAAATTACAAAAAAGCAAACATAACATGATAAAATTGATAAATAAAGGTGGAGGCTCACAAAGATGAAAAATATGGCTTTAATTATATTAGCCAAAAAGAGAAAATGGAACCGCGTCATATAATCATATTCATGAGAGCCACCTTGATCAGAAGGTTATGTAATAATCCTCTGGGATTTAGGATCAAACAGTAAAGATATTTCATGAGATTTATACCAATCATCTGGCGAACCAAATGCATCCGACGCATGCTGGTATGTAAATTGCCCCATCCTACCAAGGTTTGTTGCACATTCTATGAAAATTCGAGATCTGGGATAATTAACAGACATTCTTTCTTTGTTTAGTTTCTTCCATGTCTGCATGATTAACTTCTTTATGTATTCCCTAGCATTCTCTTCAGTAGCACCGGTTTCATGCATGTAGCACTGGATTGATTTTGGAATATCACCTCTTTCAAGCTCGGCCTAATTAAAACAAAGAAAAATGTAATAATTGTAGTTAAATTCGTATCTATATATTACTTCCTAATATAAGATGGTCAAACACACGAGAAATCGTGAAGATAAATTTTCATTACCGATGATGTTCCCAAGTCATCAGCAAGACGTAGAATCATTGATGAGCAGTGCACTACGTTCTGCATGGCTTCTCCGGTAATATCGCTAGAAGTGAAGAAGTAAATATTTGAAAGTATTACAGGAAGTGATATGGTAATACAAGAGTTTTTCAGGTACTCTTCAAGTGTTGGGATATATCCACTGTTGAACCATTCTGCCTCCACGGTGTTCGCATCACAATAATCTGCCCACTGCAATGTCAAAGTTCAACATTATCCAGCGAAAATCTTGATATAAGTTTGGAAAAACCAATTGACAGATAGCTGACTGTTTTTTTCACAATCGGTAGAACAAGGAGTTCCTGGTTGATCAGGGTGCTGTATGCCATTTCATTGATGGTATTGTAGAATCCAAGGAAGCATATCTTCATGTAATCAGGAAGTTCTTCGATGGCATTGATGTCCCATCTAAATGTCCGGTCATGTAAATATATATATTAAAAATATATTATATATATAGTGAAAAAAATAGATCGACGACTATATTTAATTACTAGTATTATATAGTCCTATATATTCAATTCACTATATATATATATATATATATATATATATATATATATATATATATATATATATATATATATATATATATATATATTACTACCGACCTTTTCACAGCGCTCGAGAACTGTTTAAGTTCATCCAAAGTACCATACACATCATAAACATCGTCTATGACATTTACTAGGGAAATAAGCTTTGTGATGTTTCTCCTTAGAACACCATGTCGTGGTTCGTAATTTGCACCAACAGCCCACATAAAACTCTCCACCAACCTGTCTCGAGCAAAGCTGAACTTCTTGTCCCAACCTAGATCATTCCACCACCTATACCAACAGTTTGACTTAAACAACACAGAACAAGCAGTAATAGGCGATCGATAAACAAATAATATATACATAAAGATTAATACACCTTGATGAGTACTTTAGATCTTCTTGGTGTATCCCTTGCAACACGTTGAAATCCAATTCAGCAAGCTCTAACAACAACGAATTCTTGTCGCTTCTCGTCTTGTATGCTTCTATAAACCATATTGCCTCAAATCTTTGAGGCCTCCAAAGCAATGGAAGCTCCAAGGCATGGCTTATTAACATCACCAGACATTGATCGTTACCTATGCTATTCTTCTCTAGCATCTCTTTCAGGCATTGGCGAGTAAGCTCTCTGGCTTCATCCAATATACTTTCATCCTCGACAGCAAGAAAGGAAGCCTCATACAAGTTAAGCATTCCGACAATGTCCTCTCGTAACTGGGCCTTGATATTTCCGGTTTCATCCCTAATGTCCTCAAATATTTCTTCACAATAAAACCAACAATTATATATAAGGATCTATCTCATGGTTGTTGCTTTATTATGCTTTCTTATTTATATCCGAAGTTTACTAAAAACAAAAAGTGAGAAAGGATGTACGTACGTAACAAATAACAAGGAGTCAAGTACCTTGAGGGATAAGATAGCCGTGTTGTCTCAAGAGTCTAAAGCCAAGGGCTTTAAGGTTCAAATCAGATTTGTTCCACTTCTCTTGAGAGTCAAAGTAGCAATGGTATAGAATCTTCAAGACACTATTGATTTTATACTCGAAGTGATAAGATACTCCAAGCCTCTGCAGATCATCAACGAATTTAAGTGTACTCAAAGGGTCCTGCACTGCAGCATCTTCAGAAATCATCATCTTCACCTCTTCCTTCAAACTGAGAGACCTTGTCTCATATTCTTCACCCTATATATACGAACAAAAAGAATTGCAATTCATTCTCAATGGAATCATTGGCACATGGATGTGATTAGCTTGCATGTAAGATATATATATATATATATATATACACACACACACTAAAGAACAACTTACCACATAGTTGTTAGTCAGTGACTGGAGATACTCATAAGACCAGAGCGAAGGGGGGTAGTTTGCGGATCGTCTAACAATGGGTGCATTAGTAGTTACAGCCATGGTTGTGGGTTGTGTTGTCAAATATTGTTTTTGAAATCCTCCCATATAATTTCTTATCCTTCTATGATTAGAAGTTGGACTAAAAGGAAGACTCATGCAGTAAATGCAAATTGAACCCATTGCAAAAGATGAGAGTACAAAAGAATGGCTTCGTGGTATAATATATCGCGGGATGATAAAAATCTTAAAAAAAAACTCTTTTTTAAGGGAGGACTCACGTTTGCTTGGTGGTATATATAGTATATTGCTTGAGTTAAAGCCGTAAACCACCCATATATATAGAAACGCACTGCATATTTCGGTTTAGATTTTAGAAGTTTCGTGTTGCGGTTTGTCAAATCACTTATGCGGATCGTTTTATGGTTTTGACTACAAATTGCACCACATCTCAGCACCACCAACACCTCTATGCAGATAATTTTTAATTTTAGTACAACAAATTACTTTTTTATCATAGAAAATACAATAACTTTTTCAGCGATACAATAAGGTGCCGTGGAATCCATTAAAATTAGAAAGAATTAAAATCCAATTACTAACACTTTCCTATGTTTTGTTGAGGTTTTGAAAATAAATTGATTGCTAATTATATCATTTTATATTATTTCAATTTTATTTCTAGCAAAATACGAACTTAGATTCATCTTTCATTTTTTTCCTTAAATGGTACCAAGACTTACCCCATTGGAAAAAAATATTAAAAAAATGAAAAGTAGACAATCTTTGCTACCAAAGGGCTTCTACCCATCGGTATACGATGTTGTCTCCTCTCCTTGAAGTCGATGGTTCAAGTATCACTGTGAACATAAGTTGAATAATTTAAGAGTAGTTTAATGTATACTTATATTTGTTGTTCCAAAAAAAAGACATTCTTTGGTGATCTAGTTGGTACCACCCTTAGCTTACTCTAGCTTGTATATAAATATTTCCCAGGTGACCAACTTTGGTAAAGAGAATCCATTAGTTTTTATACCAAAAACTAACTTTTGTTAATAAGGGCGCGTTTCGGATTGTTTTTATACCAAAAACTAACTTTTGTTAATAAGGGCGCGTTACGGATTGTTTTTATACCAAAAACTAACTTTTGTCTTATAGCTTTTTGCAAAAGAATGATTTAAAATGTGTTTGGATTATCTTTTGAGGCACCAAAGGCTAAAAAATCAAAAGTAAAAAAAAAATCACAATTTCTAGCTTTTAAAATCACTCATTTTTCTTCTTGTCAAAAAGTCATTCTAAAAATACTTTTAGAATTGCAAAACACATTTTCAAACTTTTAACTTTTTGGAAAAGCTAAATGTAACGTCCGTAGATCCGGGCTAAGAATAAGCATACGACCCGTGGGACCGGACCGGACCGGAAAAAAATCGGGACCGGACCGAACCGGATTATCATATTAATGGGCCGGTTTTCGGGTTTGAGTTTTATCAATAATCGGGTTTCGGGTTTGGACCAGACCGTACAGAATTAAAGGATTTAACCCAGACCGGACCGGAAAACTAAAAATTATTTATTTATTTATTTTTTTATCGACAAACAGTAAGCGAGAATTACTAAAATAAAAAAGTGTTGTCCGATTGAATTGATTTGGCCTCTCCTGTGGATCACATTATAGTGTCAATTTTTTTTGTTTCGACCTCTTCTCTTGATCGTATTATGGTGTCGATTTTTTTTCTCGAAAAACCAAAAGTTATTTTCCTACTACATTTTTTAATAAAAATAGTACAGTTTTTTTAAATAGTATTTTTTAATAAAAATAATGTTGTTAAGTGTAATTTTTTTTTATAAAAATAGTTCAGTTTTTTACATAAAAATAGTGATGTTAAGTGCAAATTTTTTATATATAAATAGTGTAGGGTTTTTTTTTAATAAAATAGTGTGACTTTTTACTAACGTTTTTATTTGTTTGCATACACCTCATTTGCACGTATTCTAATTAAAGTCTCTCATTGTACCATTGTATTCATCATCTTTTATGTATTTTTTTAGTTGAATTGTGCAAACAACAAAGATATGAATGATGGATGTTACGTAATAAGATTATAATTTGAAATACTATGCTAGAGAGTGACATGACAAACAAAACATGAAACCGTAAATAACAAACATACGAAACCTAGTTTGGTACAGGATTGGACCGAAACCGTAAACAATACTACTAAAGTCTAATTCGGTCCAAAACCCGAAAACCGGTTTAGTACCCGGAACCGGACCGAACCAAACTCGGACCCGCTACACCCAAAAACGATCCGGTTTTCGGGTAAGGCAATTCACGATTTTCTGTCTTCGGGTTTTCGGTCTTCGGGCCGGTCCGGTCCGGGTTCGGCCCGTTGCTCATCCCTAATCTGGGCTAGTCAATTTAGAGATAATAGGGGTCGAAAACGACTTTTCGGCAAAAGATTATTTTGAATAAATAATCTTAACCATGTTTTAGTATATGTTACAAGGTTTCCGTACATATAAAGAACGCCAAAATCCGAGTTATAACGAAGAAGTTATGACCCGTCGAAGTTTCGCGGCAGAACCGGCACAATACCGGGAAGCATAAATAGTGAATTTACGATAGAGCGAGGTTTAGCCTTAGCAACCTAAATGAAAGTTGTAGAGTACATTAAACCGAGGAAGTTATGATTTTTCGAAGTTTCGACTTAGCAGTGTACAACCCGAAATTCGAATAGTAGATCGAGCGGTTTTTAGCCGACACAACCTAAGAGAAAATCGAAGATCTCATTAATAGTAGCATAGCGATAAAAAGACAGACGAAAACGGATGTCGGATGAGGAAGTTATGAGATTTTAACGGACCAATCCTATCCCGGCCTGTTCATAATATAACTTTTAAAATAAAGACAAAATTAGCAGACGGAGTCTAAACGAAAGTTGTAGAATACGTTCCCTACTATGCATGGATATAAAGAACGTTGAAAAAGAAGCTCGTATGCAAAAGATATTAATTTTAGAAGTGTGTGCAATTAGCGAAGCCGATGCATAGAGTGATGACGTGGCTCGATCTGGACCGCCCATTGCTGATCGGAGGACCCGCTTCGGATGAAGGAGACGTCGCCCTTCGCTACGCCCCGCGTATCTCGGCTTTATCTCTTCCGAGCCACATGCAAGACAGTTGGATGCGAGGTGGCACTCTTATCCGGACTACGCCCAGCGTACTTCGGAGTTACGTCTGGGCACTATAAATAGACGAGCGAGGTTGCCTTCTTTCTCACCCCAAAAACTCAATCTCTCTCTAACTTCTTTCTCTCTCTAAAGGTCCCTAACCCCCTAAAACCCTAGGGAACCCCCCTAGCGCCCGAGGGAAGCCCCGAAGCTCCCGGAGTCCCGAGAAAAATGGTCTTTCGGTTTCGAAACGCTGCTCCATGCGAAACCCGGTTTTCTATAAAACCCGCTGTAAGTGAGCTACGCCTATGCAATTTTTAATATAGGTTTTAAATAATTATAGTAACATTATTAGGACCTTAAAATAATTATTTGGGCTATTATTATGAGTTATATAGAGTGTTGTTTAACGCTTATATAATAATAATAATAGATAGACTATTAATTAGTCGCGGTTAACGTTAGACTAAACCCTAGCGATATTGATACTAGGTTTTGTCGAGGGAAATTGTTTTAAGAGTAAAGAAGTGCTGTCCGAGTGTCGAGTCACCACCTTATCAAGTGAGTGCATAGTTACTTTCAGCTTACACATAGATATGAAGTATTTTATATAAATTACGTGCTATGTGTGTATACTGTCTGAATACTTGATGTCTGTGCTGGGTGAAAGATTTTTATACATGTTTTAAATTATCTAAACTGTATACATATTTTATATCTACAAAATGTGTTGCGTAAAACATGGGTAAATGAAATAGTTTCTGTGTGAAAAAAATAAAATGATGAATAGGTGATATAAACCATGAGGTAAGTGTGAGAGGTGAACCATGAGAGAAGCATTTTACCCCAGTGTTGGCCCCATCATCCAGCAGAGTATGGGTGACAACCACAGACTATTCTAGACAGTCCAGTGGACACTAGCAGGCTCACATCTTGTAGGTGTTTTGAACTGTATATTTACCAGGTGTACTCTAAAAACCCATCGACACGTATTGCGAGTGGATTCTCGAAAACGATACCGTCGATAAACGAGATAAAACTCATTGACCTGCATTGCGAGAGGAGTCTCGAAAACAATACTGTCAATAAACGAGATAAACCTTGGTAACTATGGATTTAGTGCCTATTGAGTAAACCTTGACAACGATGGATTTCGTGCCTATTCCTTAGGATAACCCTTAGGAATAAATAAACGAGGAATAGCTAAATTCTTAGGGTAGAATAAAGAAGATAATGAGGATTGGTAATTGGGTTGATTGTTTAAATGTTTAAACATAATAATTATATTATTGTGGGTTGATAACCCTATGTACTCACCAGGTTTCCCAACCTGACCCACTCAGTTTATTTATATCGCAGGTGTTGATATGAAGTCACATTACACTGAGAGATTAAGGAGATATAAATCACTAGTGATAATGAATGTAACTTTTGTTTATGCTTATGTTTCTGTATTGACAATGACATCCCAAATGTTTTAAAATGAATAAAAATACTTTTCGTCATAAATGCTTTGTTAACGTATTTATCATGTTTTACTGGGAACAAATTCCACAACCTTTTTATTAAAAGAGATACTCTGATTTTTATAAAGCATAAACAAAATCAGTCTTTTCTGACCGTGAAAATAGGGATGTCACACTAAAAGTTTAAAAAGTCATTTTGAAAATAAATCCCAAACACCCTCTAAGTAGACTTTATCTAAAATAAAAAATGAAATAAAATATATCAAAATATTTGATTTATTTTCTCTACAAAATAAGACCAATATTCATATAGTTTTATAAGTATAAAATCTTAATATGAAATAAGTTGAATTAGATTGCTAACTGGATAAATAATTAGATTGGATTGGATTATATAGGTAGAAGAAAGAAAAATTAGTTATTTATAAAAAAAATTGAGTTGGATTGGGCTACTAATGACTAATAGGGATAGCCAAATAATCTTCCACCTCTATTCATTTGACAGAGACAAAATAATACCAATCCCGTCAAATCGTCAATCACTATTTCTTTCTCATGCTAATGTGTAACAGGATAGCCTAATAATCTTCCACCTCTAATAGATAGGGACAAAATGTACCAACCTTGTCAATCATTATTCCTTTCTCATGCTTTGATTCTTTTGTCACGTTATTATTATAATAACGATAATAATCTAGATACACAAAATATTTTAATTAATATAAATGTAAGATGCAAAACAAAAGACAAAATTGAAAAAATGGTCCATGTGGTTGTCAAAATTCTATGGTTTTAGTCCAAAAAGTTTTGGTGGTGCAACGGTGGTCCAATTTTAGATACCTTGTGTGGTCTTGGTCCCTATGGTTATCATTTTCTTATAGTCTTGGTCCATACCCTACCTAAAATGACAATTATACCCTTAACTGATTCTTTTTTAATTTCTTATTATTTTAATTAAAAAAAACCAAAAAAACCCACCCCACTCTTAAGTCGATAACTCACCACCTCTCTCTCTCTCTCTCTCTCTCTCTCTCTCTCTCTCTCTCGTAAAGAACCACCACTGGACTTCAATCCGCCGCCTCCACCATCGTCAACCACTACCACCTCAAAATCTTTAATAAATTGTCGCTACCATATCTTCCTCCATCTCCACCACAGAAGCTACCGGAGACTCCTCGCCTAAGCCAGCTTTCACATTCTGATCACCACCACCACCACCATTGATCAACACCACTACCACCCGTCTACACCACCAATATCTATTTAATTTCGTCTCCTCGATGTAGACATCAAAGCACAATAACTAGAAAACTACAGATCAGAAAAGTGAAAAAAAATAGATTGAATATGGAATACATCGAAGCACTACAAGAACTTATAGGATTTCAACAATTTAAGAATGTTCTCTATTGATGCTCAATTTATTCATTGTTGTTTGAGAACGGGAGGACATAGTGGGGATAATGTGTGTATGTGTGTGGGGATAATGTGTGTATGTGTGTGTTTCAACCTCTTCTCATCAGCAACCATCTTCGATCAACCTCTACCTACAAACACCATCTCATACCACTTTTCACGTTTCATCTCCGACAACCACAAAATTTTATCCTCAAATCAAACTGAAATTCAACACCAAACCATACCAAATCAAAATCAAGAACAAACTTGCAACCTGCAACCAATATCAAAGCCTGCAATCTTTTCAAATGTTTTCAGTTCCAGAAATTGCCCCCCTCAGATTGTCGATGGTGGAAGACAATCATAAATGCACCGTTGACTATGGAGGTTCTTCGATCAAGGTTGTAGACAACCAATTTTTTTGTAATTTGGAAATGGGCTAGGGTTTGAACGAGAAGGGAAAATAAGTATGGTGGGGTTTTTTATTGAATAAAAACTGATAATAAATAAATGGAAAAACAAATTATAAGGGCATAATGGTTTTTTTAAGTAGATAGCGACCAAAAACAATAGAAAGATCCAAGTTTGGACCAGCGGTGCACCAACAATTCGTTTTGCACCAAAGCACATAAATTTGCCAACAACATGGACCATTTTTGCAATTTTGTCAAAACAAAAGGTTTAGTTTTTAGTTATAATATCTAAATAATATCTAATATACTTACTGACTTGCAATATAAATATTAAATTGAAATATGAGTAATATAGCTTATTTGACAACAATCTAATTTATTTATAATTAGATTTTTTTAACATACAAAATATTAGTTATAAGAAATATTATCATAATTAAATATGAAATGTATTAATAATATAAAATATTTCTTATTTTAAAATGTGAAATCTATTAATTATGAAAAATATTACTTATAATTAATGCATTTCATATTTAATTATGGTAATATTTTCCATAAATCATGCTTTTTTATATGTATCTTAAGGCTCATGTTAGAACATCTCATAATATTTATAGACTATAAAGTTAATAAAATCAACAAGAAGAGTATATATATATATATATATATATATATATATATATATATATATATATATATATATATATATGAGAGAGAGAGAGAAAAAGAAAGAGAGAGAAAGAGAGTTTTTAGGGGAGAATTAAAGTAAATCTTCAACCAAATAGATCTTTAAAAATTTAGGATTAGAATAGATCTTCAACCAAAGTTCCATAAAAGATTTTGCAATAATCACTCCGTTATTTTTCTTGTAAAACCTTTAAATTCATATTCAAAGTTGCATTATAAATTTCATTTATATAAATAAGGATATTAATTTGCAAAATATAAAGCAAGCCATAATCAAATATTTGTACAAACAAGGTTAATTACCAAAAACTTATATAATCTCATTTTTCTTAGGGTTAATGTCATAAAAACCATCAAGTTTTAAGGGTTTTGTCTGTTTTTGCCCAAAGTTGAAATTTATGTCCGTTTTTACCCAAACATTTTCGAAAAAATGTTCGGTTTTACCCTTTTACCGGTGATAACAGGTTTTTCAGGTTACCATTATATTAAATTCGCAAAAAAAAAACTCTTAAGTTTACCATTTTTTTTTTTGTGATTTTACCCTTACGTTTATAATTTTTTTTATACTTTTACCCTAAGTATATTTTTTCATAATATACATATTCATATGATTTTTCTTCTTGAATACGTATAATATGAAAAAAAATATATATATAGGGTAAAAATGTAAAAAAAATATAAACTTAAGGGTAAAAATATAAAAAAAACTGTAAACTTAAGGGTTTTTTTGTGAAGTTAATATAATGGTAACCTGTTATCACCGGTAAAAGGGTAAAACCAAACATTTTTTTTTGAAAATATTACGGTAAAAACGGACATAAAATTCAACTTTCAGCAAAACCGACAAAACCCTAAAAACTTAAGGGTTTTTATGACATTAGCCATTTTTCTTAAACGCCTAGATTTTAATATACCGTATTAATAAGATGATAGGAAAATAAAGGAAACAAGCTACATGGATCATGCAAAAGTATGCATTAATAAAAATATGAATAACATATGTAGGTACGGAATCACTAGTTTTATGGTTTAGTATTGAAATTGGTAGTCAATCATTTAAATCTATGTTTCATGTATTAGTTGACAAGTTAGTTGATAGCTGAAAAATTAATTATTAAGTAAATAATTGATCAACTGAAAAGCTAGCCGGTAAAAAATGACGTTTGATAAAATTAGCTAAAAAACTAGTTAAAAGATCTAAAATGACTTAAAAATGCACATGTCTTTTTTTATAATTAAGGAAGAGATATATTTGAAAATTTTTAAAAAACTCTTAAAACGCTATCTAGCTTTTTGAAAAGTTAGCTTATAAGTTACTTTTTTGGTGTGTCAAATATAACAAATTAAAAAAACTTAAAAAATAAGCTAAATTTTATTAGTTAGTTATGGCACATCAATCAACGTAAAATAGTTTTCATAAATAGTATTTGATGCATAATAGAAATTAATAACACGAAAAGTATTCAAAGTTTCACTAAACAACAATTTTATTAATTCTAAGGTTGTGTTTGGTACGCCACAACTAGCTGATAAGCTAGCTTATTTTTCGAGTTTTTTTATGTTGTCGTGTTTGGTAAACCAAAAAGTAGCTGATAAGCTAGCTTATAAGCCAGCTTTTTGAAAAGCTACTTAGACTAGCTTTTTAGGAGCTTTTTAAAATTTTTCCAAATACACCCCTTAATTAATTATAGAAACACATATTCTTACATGTCCTTTTATGTAATTTTATATATTTCAGCTAGCTTTTCAGCTAGTTTTACCAAACGTTATTTTTTATCAGCTAGCTTTTCAGCTATCAGCTAGCTTTTTATTTAACAGCTAGCTTTTCAGCTAGTCCGCCAAACATAGCCTAAAATGTCCTTGAAAGCATAAAATTCGTTCCCTTTATCGGATGGTTTGGAATGTACTACAAGGGAAAATTTCATGTATATCCTTTTAAAATTGAAATATTATCAATATCCTTATAAAGTTTAAAATTAGGTGTATGTATATCTAAAACTATAAACATTACATTTATATCCAAAAAAAAAAAAATTAATTAGGCTAATATCAATTTTATATTAAAAAAACTTATCTAAAATTCAAAATTATATATGAGTTTACCAAAATACCATTCCCAAATTAAATCGATTCATTCCAAAAAAAATAATCCCTTGAGTGTATGTATATCATCTTCTTTATCGCGTATCCCGTCTTTATCCGTGTAATCAGACCTTCTTACTCACAACAGGTAATGTCGTATCTTCTTTCATTTAATTCTAATATGCATTCCATTAAGTGTGTCTCTGCATTGGAATATAATCACATGGTCACCAAGACAAACTTGTATAGTTCAATACATATCGATTGAAGGCAAACGGGCAAAAAGTTGCGCCACTAGCCCTTTCTGAATAGCAAAACCAATTCTTTTTTTTTTTATTATTATTTGTTTTATCAGGGACCATTTTTTTTTGAAAGAGAGCACTTGTAGTTTGAATAGATAATCAAAATATGTGGCTTATGCTTATATTTATCCCATGTGGCATGTGCATATATGTTGTAACTTATGCTTATGTGCAATAATAATCAAAAAAATGTGATGATGACTTTTTCTGATGTATAATCCTTTTTCCTGCAACAAAAACACAACCCTTTTGCCGAGTTACTTGATGTATAGCCATAATGAACAACCATTTTGTTGACTTTTTATCTTTTAATAGCAATGTAATTTTTGTTGTTCAAATTTTATAGCAATGTAATTTAGTTTCTCTATAATCCTTACGGTTAACTAATTAATATACACTAATAACCATAACCAACTTAATAAATTCTATAAAAAGATATAAGCATGTTTCTAGACAACTTAATTGTCTATATTCCTTGAATAGAACAACTATCTAACACCCAAATAAGGACTTCTTTTCCACCTAAGAATTTAGATATTAGAATTTAGAGAAACTAAAGTACATTAGCATAAAACTGACAAAGTAACCTAAGAAAACCGATCATATTATTTGCATGTGAAAAATGACAAAGTAACCTGTGAAAATTGATCATTTTATAAATACATGTCTATAAATAAGCTACAACTCAAATTCTTAACAATGGTGGTTTTTAGTCCAAGTTTGGAGTTATATGGTCCATGAGCAAGCACACCACCAAAAACAAGCATAACAGAAGGCACCATTGGAACACCCAACTGGTTCATTTTTTACATGACCCAAATTCCATTTGTGGACCCCAAGACTCCAACGTGCTCACAAAGTTTGATTGCTTAACATCCTATAACAACGTAGAATGGGAACTTCACTAAATATTGCATCTGGTACATTGATTTGTAGAGAAACTTTCAAACGGCTCCAAAGCTTTTTTTTTCATCCTTTGTGTATCATGTACTTCGTTGAGGGAAAAATTGTCCAAATCGCCCAAAATCTACCTAAAGCATCCAACAGCAAGGCCTTAAATCCTCAATGAAATAACAACTTGGCATGACATCACAATTTGGTTGGACGAGTAATGAGTTAAATAAAATTAATGATGGCATAGAGAAGGGCAGCAATGGAAAGAAGCACATTGTTGCGGGTTACCTGTAGAAAGAATGATGGTAAATATCATTATCAATATTCAACACACAAGCTTGCTAAAAAGGGTAAATGACTAAACTACCTTCATGGGTAAAAATCTGGAAAAAACTGATTTGATTACCAAGTGGCTTTTCTCCAAGCTTCTTATTTGTAGCCTGTAAAAGTAAAACCAACATTTCTTCAATTTGTACAACCAATTACATTGTCTAAATTAATCACGCTTTGCGTTTGATGTTTTTGTATTAGATAGATTATATTAGGAAGAGGCTCACCATTACAAACAACCGGAAGTTACCTGTTCTTGTGTAGGATAAAAAACTAGAGTAATATAGTAAACACAAAATTCGCAATGCTTCTAATGAGTGTGTACAATCACGCCTTTGCCTTCCCACAGTCACTGATAGAACCTAAAAACATAAACAACTGGGTAAACACAAAGATCATTAAGTTCCCCAAAAATACCGCACACAACATAACATATACAAGAAGGCATATCGGGTCCACAATCATCAAGCTAGACTACCCCACGTATGTTGGCCTACCTCATCAACCCAACCACTCTTCCCTAGCCTTCGTGCATATGGCTTACAATCGGCCCGTACCCGATATCTTGGACTACAACACACAGGACTGCCTCAACCTCAACCGTGACAATATGTCGACATATAAACAAGCAAAAGATCAAGTACGAACATAAATACAGGCAACTACGAATCATACAACTCACTACCGCCTACTAGACCCTTCGTAGCACACTGCTACGCTACCAGAAACTCTCCTTGGAATGCATAACCATAAGGAACCAGATGTGAGATAGCCACCTAAACAGATGATCCTACTCTAGAGCCACAACCAAACAAGGAACAAGCAAGAAAGCCTATATTAATAGTTCTTCGACTATCCTACGTGGCTACATACAACCCTTAGGGCATTCCACTAGAAGATAACCAACCTACTAGTACTCTAACCAGCATACCACTACTAACCAGCATACCACTATATATATATATATATATATATATATATATATATATATATATATAACAACTCACTACAGCATAGAACTAAATGTAATGCCCACATTTCCCGCTAGGCATTAATAAGATGGTGTAATAGTTAGAGTCAAAAATTGTAACCTATTTGATGTAATAAAGGAGAATTATGTGAATACTATGTGTTTCGTGTATATATTATGTGATTGTTATAATATAGTAAAATATGAATAAAATACGCGTCTAAATAGAATAATAACTAGGACAAATATCCTTGATGAAGTTAAAGTAGTCGTGATGAGGATCCCAAAGATATAAGGAGAGCTCAAATCCAACTTATAACGAAGAAGTTTTGATCATTTTAAGTTTCACAATTCGACCCGATACGACAACGCGCGTCGTAAAAAGTAAATTTTTGTTAGGTTACTTTTTAGCCTTAGTGATCTAAACAAAAGTCATAGTAGTCGCTGAACCAAAAACATGCATATATAGAACGTCAAAATCTGACTTCTTGAGTGGAAGATATAAATTTTCAAAGTTTCTACGCAATAACATGGACACAGAAATCGAATTTTAGATCGGTCGATTTTTAGCTGAAATGATTTAAACAAGAATTGAAGATATCGTTAATAGGAGTTAAAGGATATAAATATAGTTGAAAACAGACGCCAGATGAGAGAGTTATGCATTTTATACGAGCTTTAACGGTCTAAGCCTATGTAAAATAAATAAATTCAAAATTAGCCGACGAAGTCTAAATGAAAGTTGTAGATCTCAACAAGAGCTTTCTGTGGATATAAGAATGTCAAAAACGGAGCTCGTATGAAGAAGTTACTGAATTTTGAAAATCAGAAAATCGACACGCGCGCTTGTGCGATGCACATGCTTCTAGAAGAGACCACGTTGCACCAGGCAGAATCTAACACATGGCACCGCACCAGACCAAGCACGTAGACCATGTGCGCGGCGTGAAAGCGCTGTATCCTGCCAATAAATAGTTGATTAGTGTTCATTCTTTCCCCATACATCTACAGAACCTTATCCCTCGATTCCTACTCCCATAACCCGGATTTTTCTTATTGATTATGGTATTTTGGTTAGTTCAAATATCCCTAGGAGCCCAACGTCTAGTAGCTATCAGCCCGGAGTTCTGCTAGTGCGATTTTCGAACTTTTGTCTAGGAGAATCTTTGTAAGTTAACCTACACTCTAGTCTTTTTAGTGTAAATTATATTTATAAATCGTTATTATGAACTTTAAATAAGAACTATAAGTAATTCCAAGTTATAATATTGATTGATCTACTTATGGGGGAGGTGACTAGAATGGTCATGTTGGCTTGGTTGTTGGATTTCAGAAAGGCTATACGCTGAAATAGTCTTGCCTCCCAACTGTCCTACCTGACTGATCCTTATTTGATAAAATTATCAGTATTCATTGAAATGATTGATAGGTCTATACTATTTTTCAGTCACATAGAATATTATACTAAACTTAGCAATAATGATACTAGGTTACGTCGAAGGAAAAGTTAGTTGCTAGAAAGGAAGCGTTGTCCGAGTTTCGTGGCATCACTTCAACAAGTGAGTGCATAATTACTTTAATCTTACACATAGATATGGAGTATTTATGATAATTACATGCTAAATGTGCCTATTATCTGTGTTCCTGATATACATGCTAGATGACCGATCTATACATGTTTTATTCGATTGAAATTGTATATGTATTTTTATACGTATAAATATATTGGGTAGAGATGGGTATATGAAAGATGAAATTGATGAGAGAGGCCTCGACATTTTAGTAAGACATGTACTTGATGTTGAATCATCTAGCAGAGTATAGATGACGACCACATACTATTCTAGACAGTCTAGTGGAACGCTAGCAGGCTCGCAACATGTAGGTGTTTTTGAACTAAGTGTTCACCATCTGTACTCAATCCCCCCCATGGTTGCCTTATTGACATATATTGCTAAGGAATCCTCTAAGCATTATCGTCTATCCTGAATATGATCCTTAGGATAGGTCCCTTGAATTAGATGCTTTAGGGACAAAAAGTAAGGATAATGGGATGGGTAATGGGGTCGAATGATTTGATGAAAATATATAATTAAGATAATTTAATTATTGTGGCTTGAAACCCCTATGTGCTCACAAGGCCTCCAAGCCTGACCCACTCAGTTTCTTGTATTCCGGGTAGTGGCACGAGAGCACAAATGTGATGATTAGATGAGAGATATATGGATTATAGGCCAATAGAATAATAGATGTTTGTAATGCCTGTATTATTTCTATTTATGCTTATATATTGTATTGACGATGACATCCTAAAGTTTTTAATATAAATAAAATACATTTCTTTGAAAATGCTTTGATAATATCATTATCATGTTTTTGGGAACAATTTCCGCAATATTATCCTTCAAAAATGATACTCTGATTTTAGATAAGCGAAAACAAAATCAGCATTTTATGGCCATGAAATTGGGGATGTCACAATTGGCATCAGAGCATTAGTTTAAGAGAACTAGGAATTTGTAGGATTTCTAGCCTTAAACTTATATTGCTAAGCGATGATCGAGAGTTGTGTGTCTCTATATTCTACTATGTTGCAAGATGTAATGTGACTTACATTTATGTTCAATCTAGGTTGGTAATTTAGATATTAATAAGCTCTAATATCTTCAAATTGACACAAGTATTTTAATCAAAACATGCTCTTTAAGTAAAACTTCAATTAGTTGACAAATCCAATCAAACTCTTAGATTAAATTCCTAAAAGACCTTAAGTTTATACAATTATTACCAACAATGTTGAATATCCCTAATATGTTCGGGAGTATGAACAATTAATCTTTAGTTACACTAATTTTGATTCCATAGAAACAAATTAATTGTTTGTTACCAATTACAAATCATAAAAATATACAAATTTCATAATTTGACTAACAACCATGACATGAACCCTAATTCATTGATCAAGTGAAAAGAGTACATATCATGTATATAGTGAAGACTAAATCAAAGATTGCTAGATAGAAACATGACATTAAGTTCACATCTGTGACATCCCCAATTTCACGTCCAGAAAAGACTAATTTGTTTATGTTTTATTTAAATAAAAGTATCCTTTTGAAGAATAATATTGCGGAATTTGCTCCCATAAAACATGATTGTTGAGAGAAAAACTTGGAGACACACTTGAACAAGAGTTAGAACAAGTATATTGCAGAATAGTTAATCTCAAAGGATCTAAATGCTCAACAATAATATAGTTAGATAGTTAGAGAGTTAGTTTCGGAAAGTAAAGAAATAGAAATGACAACAATTGTTATATCAAGAATACACTTAAGCTGATTCGTAACAAGGAATGCAATCACTCCGAGTTAATAAGGAAGATCAAACTTAGTGATTAAGTCTTAAAGACTTGCTCCGGAGAGAGGTTATAATCCAATATGTTTCAGTAACAATTTAGAGTACGAAGAGTAGAAAGATAGAGAAATGAAGAAGATAACTTAGAGAAATGTATTCAGAATAAGTCACAAGTTATCGGTGATCGAGAGGGTATTCAATACAATAGAATAAGTCTCTATTTATAGAGACTCTGAACTATACTAGACTACAACTCTATAAGCAGTCGTGCAAGGAATACTGGATAATAGAGTGTATTACATAAAAGACAAATAAAGTATTCTAATTAAGTAGACTGCGGTAGCAAAAGACTGATTACGGTTGCTGATGAAGAATTGACTCCTGGTGCTGGATTGGCTGCGGGTGTTGAACCGTTGCGGTAGAGAGATGGTTGCGGTAACTAAGTTCAAGAGGGTCACTTTTATGATTCAAAAATTTCCCCCTAAGTGACCTCTTTAACTCCGATTCAGCTATCAAGTTTGAGGAACTTGATAAAAATCCACTAGAACTTCCTGACATTTTCCAGCCATGTGATTCTTCTTGAAATTTCAAACTTGACTTCTGCAGTAGTATGCTTCGATTTTTCAACTGCGGTCCGGCAGATGTCAAGTTGTTTCTTGGGCAGGCGGTGCATGGCATTCATCGGAATGAAGTATTTGACGTTGTCAGTCTTCTGTTTGAATATGATTCCAAGTTCAGGAAAGTTTGTTGCGCCTAGTGATCTTTCTTCGAAGCCTTTGGTAGGCATTGGCACAGGTTCAAGTGGTGGGAGATCAAACTTCTTGATGATGGTGGGGTAGATATCCGCATCTATCTTGTTAAAGTCACAGACTGTATCCCTCAGAAAAGAGTTGGCTTTTCCAAGCGCTATTTGCATTTTAGGGTGCTTTTCTGCCTTGTTCTGGAACACCCTGGCAATAAGGAAGATTTCTTCCGGATTCATGCATGGGAAGTCTGCCTGGGTGCGGATGTAGTCATGCTCCCTTCTGGTAAGGGTATACTGGATGAAATTAGCCTTCATGAACTTCCGCATCTTGTAGTTCTTGACTGCGGATGGTCTATCGTTAGACCATATATTCTCAATGGAGGAGTCATGCTTAGCATAAAATTGGTTAAGTCTTTCAAACTCCATTGGCAGTCGTTTGTGAGCAGGAAGGCTGCAGTCAAATGGCTCAAATACTGCAAAGTATTTGGCATTGGGAGAAATTGGAATGTCCCAGTATCCATCAGCAGGGGGTTCTGCATATGTGAGGTGTGGGGTGTAGTCTTCATCCAATAGCCTGCGGTGTGGATTGACCCATGAGTTAATCAAGGACTCATCTATCATAGTGTCGAATCCGTATTCTCTCCAAATAAGTTCAACAAGTTTGGCCGCCTTCCAATCATGCTTTCTTTGGGCTGTGGCAGGGGAGTCTGTGGAGCTTGCGGATGACATGTTCTCCTCAAGATTTTTGAAGTAAGGAGGAGTCTCAGCCTTTTTGGGAGTGTCTTTTGGAGGTGAAGTGTGGGGAGATGGGGTATGTTGAGATGGTGGTGGTGAGGGCTGCGATGAGGGGGTTTTCTCAGTGATGATGGGGGGACTCTAATGAATGGAAGTATCAGAGTGGTGGAATTCTTCATCTTCACTTCCCCCTCTTGAGGGATGCAACGAAGGTGCTTCCTCAAACCATTTATTAAGTCCATCCACCTTGGCACAGACTTCTTGAAACTGAGTTTTGATAGTCTCTACCAATTGGGAATTGTTTGGAGTGGAGGAGTTGAAGAGCAGCTTGTGTATTTTAAGCTGGAGGATCTCAGGGCCATGGAAGTTGGAGGTAAGGGATTTCTGCATTCTGTTGATGGTTGCGTGAAGAACAGAGATAGTGGACTCATAAGCAGTATGAGTCTCATCTATCACTTTCTGAGACTGAGCAGCTTGATCCGCGATGGTTGCTTGAAGATCCTTTTTGATTGCGGTCACCTCAGTGATGAGGCGTTCCGCTGCATCCATGAAGTCCTTATGGTCAGCCTTGCGGTTGTTGTCAAGGGACCGGATCCCCATCTGTACTTTGAAAGAGATGCGTTCAGCAGCCATACGATCCCTTGTCTCCAGTCGTTCAATTCTTTCAATCAATGACTGCGGTCCTGGAGTGTCTTCAGGTTGAGGTTGAGTAGGTTTAACTGGAACCAAGATTTGATCTACTTTGGGTTGAAGGCTCGTGAACTCCTTCCGGGTGACAACATTTTTCTTCTTCTTCTTCTTCTTCTTCTTCTCTTTAGGCTTGGAAGTTGAATGTTGAGAACCACTGGACTCCTCTTCTTCTTCAAACATCATCAGGTCGTTGTCTGAAGGGTTCGGTTTATTGACCTCTTGGATGTCTTCATCATCAAAACCGAAGGTAGGAGCTGAGCTGAGTTCGATTGCAGGCCCTTCGTCTTGTGATGGGTTGACTATAGGAGTGGGAGATGGAATAGGAGTTGGAGTAGGAGGAACTTTGGAGGTACCTGCGGCTTCGGCTGAAGCTTGAGCTTTCAACATAGTTTCTGCCATCTGATCCATCCAGTTTTGAACCTTTTGAATTATGGCTACGGTATTGGAATTGCTTATGGCATTTGCCCAATACCTAGCCACGGACTGGATCTCCTGTTATTTCTATTGCTGCTGCTTGATCTGTTGCTCCTTGTGGGCTTGGAAAGCCCTCTTGAATGCAACATACTTCTTTTTATTCGACTTGGTTACTGGATTGTATTGTAACCAAGAGTCATTTGAGTTATCGCCGTCAAATCCTTCAAATCGCACCGAAGTGTCCTTCGGGACCACGGATCCTTGCACATTTGTGCTCACCGTGCCTAAACCACCTGTGAAAGATGAAAGAAGAGTAGGATTTCCTGGACATCCTCGGTCTCCTTGACCCGTGGTCAAGTCTGGCCTCAGCCCAGTTCTGGCATGGGCGAAAGAAGTGCCCTGCGGGTGGGAAGGTGTTTGTAGTGTTTGGGTAACAGAAAGAAGGATGGAGCGCAACTCCTCTGGGGAAAAGAAATGAAGTCGGGAAGCCCTGGAGACCTTAGGGCGTGAACCAGTTTCATCCTCTTGGGAGTTTACTGGGGGGAGTCTCCACGTAGATGAGAATCAGACTCACTTTTTGAGTCTGACTCGAAAAAGATAGAGGTATCGAATGGGTGTGCAGCCACCTCAAGGACTACCGGAGCCTTTTGATAGGCTTCAGCATCTGCCCGGTCACACATATGGCTAGAGGTTTCGGTTGTTTTCCTTTTCTTGAGGATAGAGATAGGTTGCCTATCCTCATTTAAATCATTGCTAGATACGGTTAGGGGAGGTTTTGTCTTGTGTTTCTTGGAGGGTGCAGTTCGTTTTGGAGCATCCTTCTTAGGTGTGCTTTGTTTCTTCTTGGATGCCAACATCTTTCTTCTTTGAGAAAGGTTGGATAGTGTAGTGGCAGAGGGGACTGGGGTACCCTCAGGGATAATGACTGCGGATGGAAGAGGCGGGGTAGAAGGGTATGGGGCAATACCCTCCGTAGCCTCAATGTGGTCTGAGACATCAGCAGTCTCAAGACCAAGAAAAGTAAGAATATGGGTGGGAAGCCTGCGGATCGATCCAAATAAAGTTTGGTCAGAAGAAGGGTTGTACCTTTTTAGATCCTTAGAGACAAAGAAGTTGATGTCACTGCCCATGTTAATGCCAGCATCCGCATGCAAGTCTGAGATGCATAGTGACCAGAACCGAGCAAATCTGAGCTCTGTTGGGTTCTCCCTTGGATGCTCTTTGGGGGTATATTGGAGGAAATCGTCCCAAAGAATCTGCCCATAGTTGACATCATGGCCTGTGTAGATGCTCCACACCAGTTCTAGCAGCTTCAATCCCATGTTGTCGATGCCTCTGGTTCTGCCGGATAGACAGCGGATGACGAAGTAGCACACAAACTGCCAAACCGCAAACATTTGGTTCTTTTTAAACTCACCAATCCCTCAGATTGGTTTTTGATACCCCATCTGGTAGAGTGCGGTTGTGACGTCAGACATTGATGGTGAGAAAATCTTGATGGAGGGGTGAATCAGAAGATTAATGGCGGATAAGAATTTCTCTTTGGTTAAGATGACCAAAGAATCATTGATGAGGTTGAGACGCACTTCTTGGGGGTTCTCCAATGGACGATATGCAGAAAAAGCACATTTGAAGAGTGTTGAAACTGGAACGACGTTTGTAAAAGCATCGAATGGACCAAATAGAATATGGTTCTTGAGAAACTTGATCATAAGCTTGGTTGGGGCATTGTATGAGGGGTGATCTTCAAAAATTACTCTGAAATTGCTTGAAGCTATTGTTGGAGAGTCGGAACCAGATGGATTCATAGAACCTGAAGCCTTGGATTGCTTCTTAGATGCACCTGATTTCACCATTGTGAGAGAAGAAAAAGCGGAGTTCTTGAGAGTTATGGGGGTTTTGAAGGTTGAGAGAGAACAGTCGATAATCAGAAAGCGTAAAGGATTATTGGAGAAAAAGATGGGTTTATAAAGGGGGTGAAAAGGTTTTAACCCTAGGTAAAAAGGTAGAAGAGGGTAAAACGTCGATTGGGGTTTTAGGGGGGAATCTATGATTTTTTGGTTAAATCTCAGCCACACAAAATTAAAACGGGTTTAAAAATATTTTGGGAGATTTCCAAAAGGGGTTCTCATTTAATGTAAGGTCAGACGCATGTCAATACATCAGGTAATCGTGGGGTGATGAGAGAGAAAGTTGTAACGAATGGGACATGGTAGGGAGAGGAAAGGACAAATTAAGGATGAGTTTATTGGAAAATCATTATTTTTGTCATCATCCCTAAAATAGGCCTGAAACGGGGATTATTCAGAAAGAGGATGTGACAGTTTCTAAAGGGAATGTTTTATTTTATTTAATGAAGGATCATTAAATAGCACACAAAGATTCGAGAGTTAATGAAACAGTTGGGAAATTATCATGATGGTCGCAGATGGAAACGTCATTGCGGTTGAGAATCTTCATAGCGGATGAAAAAAGGAAAGACTGCAGTGAGGAACTGAGAGGAAAACACTTGTACAAAAATTAGTAATAACAGACCATTAGGACCCATGAGAGATACGTATGACATATGGTTGCGGTACCTAGACTGCGGTACCAAAACCATCTATCATATGTAATTCTCAGTTAGAACCGCAACATAGACCAAGAATGGTCTGCGGTAGCTAACAATTCAAAAAGAATTGCGATTCTGGATTCATCATCCTTAGCATTTGCAGGAAAGTGTTGAGTTTTGAGGAGTCGGGCGCTTTTGTGAACATATCAGCAATCTCTTCATGAGTAGGGACAAAGACGAGTTCAATGTTACCTTTCAAGATGTGGTCTTTGATGAAATGATACCGTAGTTCAATATGTTTGGTCTTTGAGTGCTGAATCAGATTTTGAGAGATAGCAATAACACTTTCAGAGTCACAATACATCGGTATCCGCAACATTCTATACCGGTAGTCCATTAGTTGAGTTTTCATCCAAAGGACTTGAGAGCAACAGCTGGCTGTGGCCACATACTCGGCTTCTGCAGTTGACAGAGAGACACAACTTTGTTTCCTTAAAGACCGGCTGATGAGACGTTCACCCAGAAATTGACATCCACCTGAAGTGCTTTTTCGATCGAGCTTGCATCCGGCACGATCCGCATCTGTGAAGGCTTGTAGGCTGAAGTCATTGCCTGCGGGGGTACCATAGACCAAGAGATTTGCTTCCTTTTAGGTACCGTAGAATCTGTTTGACTGCGGTCAGATGAGATGCTTTTGGGTCAGCCTGATACCTTGCACAAACACCAGTTCCAAAAACAATGTCTGGTCTGCTTGCGGTGAGGTACATCAAAGAGCCTATGATGCCTCTATAAGTCTTGTGATCCACAGATTCGCCAGAGGGATCAGCAGAGATCTTATAACCGAAGGCCATGGGGACCTTAGCAGATGAACAATTGTCCATTGAATATTTCTTCAATAGTTCAATGGTGTATTTCTCTTGATGAATGAATATGCCTTGCAGTACTTGTTTCACTTGAAGACCTAGAAAGAAGTTAATCTCTCTATTCATGCTCATTTTGAACTTGTTGGTCATGAGTTTAGCAAATTCATCTACCATGCCTTGATCAGTCGAACCAAAGATGATATCATCCACATATATTTGTACCATCATCAGGTGGTCACCATTTGCTTTTCTGAATAGTGTGAGATCAATCACTCCTCTCTTGTACCCGGATGAGACGAGGAATTCAGAGAGTGTCTCATACCAAGCTCTTGGGGCTTGTTTCAAACTGTAGACTGCTTTTTCAAGCTTATAGTAGTGGTCTGGGAATCACCATTTTCAAATTCTGGAGGTTGCTGAAGATAAACCTCTTCTTTTAGTTCCCCATTGAGAAAGGCACTTTTAACGTCCATCTGGTGTACCTTGACGTTTTTGTGGGCTGTGTATGCTAGAAAGATCTGGATGGCTTCCATGCATGCTACCGGAGCATACGTTTCATCGTAGTCAATGCCTTTCAGTTGGCTATAACCTTTAGCAACTAGCCTTGCCTTATTCCTGATGATTGCACCAGATTCATCTAGCTTGTTCTTGAAAACCCATCTTGTACCAATGATTTGACATGGTGGGTGGTCTTTCGTCCATACATGAAGACGTGGCAGCAGATGATCAGCAGTTGCGGTAGAAGGGATATCTTGGATGTCAGGGGAATCTGTGGTTGGAGATGGCAGTTCCCCCTGGATTTGAGAACATCCTGCTGAATCATCTTGATCTATTGGAGCAGAATTTTCTTGAGTAGCCGGGAGAGGTTCCCCCTGGGTTGCGGACAGGAGTTCCTCTGGAACCTAAAAAGGTTCCCCCTGCACTGCAGATGAGAGAGTGACAATCCTTGGAT
This sequence comes from Lactuca serriola, assembly GCF_051521515.1. Classification (NCBI taxonomy): domain Eukaryota; kingdom Viridiplantae; phylum Streptophyta; class Magnoliopsida; order Asterales; family Asteraceae; genus Lactuca; species Lactuca serriola. Next base: position 205,871,298 of record NC_136409.1, read on the forward strand.
CGATTCTAGTGTCAATATTCTCTATGAGTTCATCATCCGAATCCGAAGATGCGTTTGATGGTAATGCTTCTCTGCGGGCAGGAATTTGAACAACATCAAGTACTGGAACCTCAACGGTTGCGGCTAGATCCGGAGTAGAGCTTTCCCCCTCAACCGGAGAGGTGGAAGTATTGAGAGATACTATTTCAGATAGAGATGGTCCAGAAACATCAGCATGTTGTTGTTGAGCTGCGGGTGACATAAGAACTTCAGATAGCTTCGCCGTTTCAACAGGATCGAAAAGATCGTCATAATTGACTTCAACTAGATTTAAGGATCCTGAAGAGGCAGAAATGTCACATTCCATGATTGCGGTGGTTTCTGTGGACAGAGGGGCGTCGCGGATGTGAGAATCATCAAATTTCACATCAAAGCTTTCAATGATCAGCCTTGTACGTCTGATGAGCACTCGATAAGCAACCTTGTTAGTGGAATAACCAAGGAAGATGCCTTCGTCAGACTTTAGTGTAAAGTTGTTGAGTTGGTCTCTGTTGTTGATCACGAAGCATCTACATCCAAAAATATGAACAAAATGAACATTTGGATTGCGGTTGTTAAGACCTTCATATGGTGTTTTATTGAGGCGTTTGCACACGATACTTCGGTTTTGAACAAAGCATGTGGTTGCTACTGCTTCAGCCCATAAGTAGAGAGTAAGTTGGGCGAAGTTAAGCATGGATCTGGCTGCTTCTACTAGTGTGCGGTTCCTTCTTTCTACTACACCATTTTGTTGCAGTGTATAGGGTGCTGAGAAGTTGTGAGAGATGCCTTTGGAAACCAAGAAACTGTTGAGAAGATGATTAGTGAACTCAGTTCCATTATCACTGTGGATGCGTCTAACTGGAAGCTTGATCTGAAGTTCGATTTCTTTGATGAAGTTGATGAAGATCTGTGGTGTCTCTGATTTGAGTCTAAGAAAGAAGACCGATGTGAAGCGTGTATAGTCATCAACAATAACCAGTATATACTTTTTGTGGTGGAGACTGGCTACGGTTGAGGGACCACAGAGATCAATGTGTAACAGCTCCAGTGGTTCAGAAATAGAAGAGTCCATTATCAGAGGGTGACTTGTTTTTGATTGTTTGCTGCATTCACAAGCTGGACATAGAGTATCGTTGCTGAATTTGAGAATAGGGAGACCGCATACTAGTTCTCCAGTGACTAGGTTGTTGATGTACCGGAAGTTGAGATGAGCTAGCTTGCGGTGCCATAGCCAGCTGACTTCGGATACAACTTTGGACAGGAAACATAACTGCGGTCTGCCAATGATTAGAGACACATCCAAAGGATACATGGTACCTTCGGATCGATATTTGATCAGACATGAACTCCTATCACTTGTCATTACGTAACAAAACTGATCATCAAATTCAACACGATGTCCTGCTTTACATAGTTGGCCAACACTGATGAGATTGTGTTTAAGGCTTTCTACATAAGCAACCTTCTGAATGGAAAAGTTCCGCATAGTGAGAACACCGTAACCTCGGATGACACCATTTGCATTGTTGCCAAATGTGACATTTCCACCATTGCATATAGGCCTGAAATCCCGAAGGTACTCTAACCTTCCGGTCATGTGCAAGGAGCAGGAACTGTCAATTAACCATTCTTCTTCTTGTTCCTCCTTGCACAAAGCCTATTCGACGATGCTTAGAGTCCCATCCTTTGTCATGTAGCAGTAGTTCTTGTTCAACATTGTAGACCCATCATCATCCGCAGTGGCCAACATGCATATTTTCCCTTTTCCTTTAACACTGCCGATGGTCTCTTCTTCGTCTCTGGATGACCAAACTTGATGGTCTCTTTTGACATGGGCCACATATGCCCTTGCCTTTTCCTTTTCTTCTAGATCTTGAGCCATTCTAAGGTAGAATGCTCTGTCGTTGACTACATTGGCCTTATAATCTCTTGCGAAGTGATTTTCTTTGTTGCATTTATGACAAATCACAGCATCAGTCTTGTCTTCTGATTGAGTACCGGAGTCAGTGGTCTGAGGATACTGCGGTACCTCCTTTGGTTGATTGTTCTGAGATTGCGGTGGTGGATGAGAACTTTTGGGATATCGAGAATGGTTGTTCTAAGAACCGAAGTTACAGTTGAATGGAGGTTTGTTGAACTGTTGATTCTTGCGGAAGGAAGGAGGTGGTATACGGTTGAACTATTGGCTAACCAGAGCAATAGCCTTCTGAAATTCTTCTTCATCATCATACTCAGAATCCGCTTCGTATGACTGCGGTGGAGTGCCATACGATGAAGAGTAGGGTGACTGCGGTGGAGCTTGTGCTATGAGAGCAAGCGGTCCTCCGAAGTCAGCATAGTTTTTGAGTACGGTGGATTCTTGTGCTTGAAGCGCTTCATAGAGCTTGTAGAGTGACAAAGAGTGAATCTTCCTGTCGCCTTGGACTATCATCTTAGCCGTAGTCCAATGTCTTCCTAAACCATTAAGAAACTGGAGATTGGTTTCATGGTTACTGCGGATGGTGCCCGTATTGGATAACTTAGTGACTATTTGGTTGAACCTTTTGAAGGAGTCTTCCAAACTTTCACCAGTATGAGCTTTGAAGTTGTTGAAATCGTTGAGTGCAGTAGTGAGCTTCTTGTCTTGTGCTTGTTCTGAGCCTTCATACAGGTTCTTGAGAACATCCCCAATCTCTTTTTTTGATTTGCAGTTTATGATAATATCAAAGTTGTCAGGAGCAACACCGCAGGAAATTTCATAGAAAGCAATAGCATCATTTTCGATTTTATCGAGATCATCCTTGGTGGGACGGCTCATGGCTGGTTGACCTCTTCCTAGCCTGGTTGCAGCGCCGTCAGTTTGGACTGGTGTAAGGACTGGAACATGTGGTCCTTCTTCTACAGATCACCATACATCTCTTCCCAGTTTTCTTAAGTACCTCGCCATTCTTTGTGACCAGTGATTATATTCATTTGCTACCAGTATTGGAGCTCGGTTAGAACCACCAACACTGTTGGAGACATTCAGAGATAACGATTGTGCCATTTGAGATTGTTTTTGTTGTTTTTTTTAAGAAATGAGCTTTAGTGGTATAGAAGGCTTTTTGAAAAATCAGAGTTCCGATATCCAAAAAGCAACCACTTTGGCTCTGATACCAATTATTGAGAGAAAAACTTGGAGACACACTTGAACAAGAGTTAGAACAAGTATATTGCAGAATAGTTAATCTCAAAGGATCTAAAAGCTCAACAATAATATAGTTAGATAGTTAGTTGCAAAAAGTAAAGAAATAGAAATGACAACAATTGTTATATCAAGAATACACTTAATCTGATTTGTAACAAGGAATGCAATCACTCTGAGTTAATAAGGAAGATCAAACTTAGTGATTAAGTCTTAAAGACTTGCTCCGGAGAGAGGTTATAATCCGATATGTTTCAGTAACAATTTGGAGTAAGAAGAGTAGAAAGATAGAGAAATGAAGAAGCTAACTTGGAGAAATGTATTCAGAATAAGTCGCAAGTTATCGGTGATCGAGAGGGTATTCAATACAATAGAATAAGTCTCTATTTATAGAGACTCTGAACTATACTAGACTACAACTCTATAAGTAGTCGTGCAAGGCATACTTGATAATAGAGTGTATTACATAAAAGACAAATAAAGTAATCTAGTTAAGTAGAATGCGGTAGCAAAAGATTGATTGCAGTTGCTGATGAAGAAGTGACTCCTGGTGCTGGATTGGCTGCGGGTGCTGAACCGTTGCGGCAGAGAGATGGTTGCGGTAGCTGAGTTCAAGAGGGTCACTTTTATGATTCAACAATGATAATGATATTATCAAATCATTTCCAAAGAAATGTATTTTATGTATATTAAAACATTGGAATGTCATCTTCAATAAACATAAGCATAAGCAAACCATACATTAATTTGCACTAATGATTTACATCTCCTTAAATCTCTCAACAAAATGTATCTTTAATATTGCTAATTGTGACACAATAAAATGAGTGGGTCGGGTTGGGAAAATTAGTGAGTACATAGGGTTTTCAGCCCATAATGATATAATTATTATGTTTAATCATCAAACAATTAACCCAATTTCCCATCCTCATTATCTTCTTTATTCTTAAAGATCTACCATAAGGATCATCTATGTTGATAGTACTAGTTCATAGATTCCTCCATGATACTTGTCAGTAGGTACTCTTCTATATTTATTCCTAAGGAATAAGCATGAAGTCCATCGCTTCCAGGGTTTATCTAATAGGCACTAAGTCCATAGCTGCCAATGTTTATCTGTTAGGCACTAAGTCCATAGCTGCCAGTGTTTATCTATTAGGCACTAAGTGTGACAACCCAAGTTGTTCCATTACATTTCCCCGTTACCGTTAACGGAATATTCCAGTTTATAAAAGTTCCGTTAATTAGAGGTCGTCAATTTAATAAACATTCCATTTATTTACATTTAATATGTCGTTAAGTCGTGATAAAAGGAAATAAAAACACATAACACACATTTCCATTTAATTGGAAAAAGTTAGTTTTTATTATTACGACCACTAAATCGGGTGCGACCAAAAGCCTTGTATAACGACAGTATTGGGTAGAATTCCACTGAGCTCCAACTCCCACCCATATATAAAGGGGAGTAAACTCCATTTGGAGCTTTTCCACCCTCTCTCTCTCTCTCTATACTCTCTCTCTAGACTCGTTTTCGCCCCAAATCCGCAACCAAACGCTTCCAAATCGTAAGTCCACTTACCCTAGCTTACTCTAAACATTATGATTCGTGTTTATAGCTTAGAATTGGACCATTTAAGCCGTTGAAAAGGAATTCACGGCCTAAGCTCCTCCTTAGGCCGTAAACACCTTAAAAGAGGCCAAAATGACCCCAAAATGTCCCTAAAGGCTTGGAAATAAATTGAGGTATTAGCCTAGGAGTGTTTAAACATTAAAACACAATGATTTGAGGCATAAAAGAGAGTTTACGGCCCAAGCACATGCTTAGGCCGTAAACACCTCTAAACCTTGCAAAAGTGCCCCAAAAACACTCCTAAATCACCCTTAGGCTTCATACATAATTTAGGGACTTGGTGTTTTGGGTTTAAACCATTTAAACACATCAAAATGAAGGGGAAAAAGGAGTTTACGGCCCAGGTATGTACCAATGCCGTAAACACCCCTAAATGTGCCAAAATGATAGTTTTAATTCCCCCAAATGGCCTCACACTTCATTATAAATTACTAGCAAGGTATTAGGGGCTTGAAACTTCACAAAACTCAAGGAATGAGAGTTTACGGACGTAAACTCCCTTAGGAGTTGTCCCTGGGCCGTAAACTCCCTAATGGAGCCCTTAAAGACCTTAAACTCATTCACACTATATAGTTTTGGACCTAGAATAATTCCATGAACAAGCTACAAGCCTTAAACACACTAGAACCCTTCGCCATGAGTTTACGGCCGTAAACTCATGGTGAGTAGTCCATGGGCCGTAAACATCATATAAAGGGTTTACTCTCGGAGAGTAAACTCCATTCCTAAGCCATACACACCCTTAAATGTTACCCGGGACACCCCAAACACTTAACCAAAGTGTTTTCCGCTCCTTTGAGTGCGTATACTTGTTTAATTGGTATATAATATACTAATTGTATGTGAACATATGTTATCATATGTTAAATAGGTCTCTAAGTGTGTCCAAGTCCTTACGTGACACCGAACGCCCAACCGGCACCTTCGTCGGACCTACTTACACCATATGAGTTCATACCCCTGAATGAACCTTTTAAATGTTTTTACATGTTTTATAGGGGGGAATACAAGTTAAACATGCCAGTTATCATATCAATCACATGTGATTGATAACTCGCATGCACAAGATTTTACCACACTTTACACTATTTTACCGAGTAGGACACGATAATGGTTTTCAAAAAGTTTTTTTTCGTTTATTTCAAGACTCTTATTTATACTGCTTTATTTAAAACTCACTTTAAACTGGTTTATAAAGGTTTTACAAGATTTTAATCAAAGTTCTCTTTCACAACGTATACTTTTACTTGTTAGTTACTGCTGCTTCACTTGTACTTATTTTATACTCCTACTTAGTAACGCTTTCACTTATACTTGTAGTCACTTATACCTGATAGACGCTCTTACTTCACTTAATGTCGTCTCTACATCGTGATACGCTTATACTTGTTCGACACTCCTACTTCACTTGTGACCGCTCCTACTTCACTTGTTCGACACTCCTACTTCACTTGCGACCGCTCCTACTTCACTTGTTAGACACTCCTACTTCACAAGAATCACTTCTACTTGATACACACTCAGTCGTAGTTAGATGTATGTCTGTGCTTATATAGGTACATATAAGTAATGATTGAAAGACTTAGGAAGGCTCGTCCGCCCTATTTCCTTTTCTTCGTTGAGATGTGGTCTGGTGGGATCGGATGGCCGTCCGAAGGTCGTTTGATTCATTAGTTATATATTATGTATATGAGTATTGACATACAAGAATTCTCTAGTCAGTTCAGTTAAGAGACTCTACCTCTAGTCTACACTTACATGAGAAACACACTACCCACTATTTGGAAGTCTCTACCCACTATTTGGGATGCATATTCAGGACATGGCCTTCTCCGTCGTCTAGTTGGTAACCAGAATCTCCTGTAGGGAGAGCGGACATTGTGTGTATAGATCTATACGGGATTGACAACCCCGCACCCAGACTGCTAGCTACAGTCCCGGCCTACCAAGCCAACGGGTGACAAATGTCATATTTTAGACGCTTGTAGGGCATCTGGTACTCTAGTCAGTATGGTTACGAGTATCCCGGGTTACCTTATAATTCACTGGCCTTAAGGTAACGGTATTTCGCCAGCAATTTACACTGTATGCTGGTAATTCATTTTCAGAGTCACACTGTTTTGACCTTACAAGACGTATCTTTCATTTGATACTGTCTGGGGTCTGTATTCACTGTTTTGACCTTACAAGACGTATCTTTCATTTGATACTGTCTGGGGTCTGTATCTACTGTATTCACTGTATCCACTGTTTCCACTGTTTCCACTGTATTCACTGTTTTGACCTTACAAGACGTATCTTTCATTTGATACTGTCTAGGGTCTGTATTCACTGTTTGAGACCTTACCAGCTGTACCTTTCATTTGGTACCTTCTGGGGTCTGCGCCTCCATTTGTTAGACTGAACCAGGCGTGTCGTTCGTTCGGTACTTTCCTGGAGTCTATGATTCCTTGCCTTAGTCAGCAGTCCTCACTGCTGAGGCATATGTTATTCCCTGATGTCGTTTGCTCTCTTCAATAATCAAATTCAGTATTTTGATAATGATAGCAATTTAGGGAAAACTACTTTTTACCACATAACACTGACCAGTCTTGGTAGAAGGCTGCTTTTATTAAAGAAAATATAGGATTTTCTGGAAAGAACTCTAATACACTGGAAACACTTAAACTACTACTTTTATTAAAGTTATTTGAATGAAAACGTCACTAAATGCTTATGACCTCACCAACATTTGTAAAAATGCTGATACTCGCTTTTCAAATAACTTGTATTCTCAGGTCAGCATTTAGACAGGTACACCCCCGAAGCTGTTGATAAAGATGGCTTAGTACCTCGCTGTACTTTATATATATTTGCCTGTATTACTTATTACTTTGCAATGTAACCATGTAAAATTATTACTATTAATGCGATGTTTTGTTGTACTTTGATTACTATAATGCATGTGTTGTGATACTTGACATGACGTCATCCACCCCAGAATGTTTCTGCCGTTCCGGTTTTGGGGTGTGACACTAAGTCCATGGTTGTCATTTTTTATCTATACAACACTAAGTCAATTGCTGCCAATGTATATCTAATAGAAACTAAGTCCATAGTTGTCAATGTTCTATGAGACTATCATCAATTAGTCCGATAGTTGTCACCTATACTTTGCTAAGTGACTGTATCATTGGAAAAAATAACAATTACAAAGTCATGGCATTCTATAATTGCCTATTTCTTTTGTTATCCTATCTTTCATCATACCATAGCATCTTTCATCTCTTATCATCTTTCATATACCCATCTTTACCCAATATATTTATAGGTATAAAAATACATATACAATTTAAATCGACTAAAACATGTAAAAATCGTTCATCTAGCATAAATAATAGGAACCCAGATAATAGGCACATATAACATGTATTTGTATTAAATACTTCATATTTATGTGTAAAATGAAAGTAACTATGCACTCACTTGTTAAAGTAACGACTCAAAATCCTAACAGCGCTTTGCTTTTAGCAACTGTCTTTTCCTTTGACGTAACCTAGTGTCATTATCACTAAGTCTTAGTCTAATATTTATTGCGACTAATTATTAGTCTACATTCATCATTAATTCAAAGTCTACTAATTTATAGCTGATAAGGGATAACCATGTAGGATCATATCGGACGTAGGGTACGTTTGGGATACAAAGTATAATGTTTGGAAATCTCACTTAAAACACCTCACTAAATCCAGCCTAGACATCATGCCCGTAAGTAGATTAATCGGTATAATGACTTGGAGTCACTGATAAATCTTTTTTATAGGTTCATAATAACGATAATGAATGTAAACATAAGTTACACTTAAAGTGTAATAGGTGTAGCTTAACTTACATGGTTTCTAGCGAAAACTTAGAACTCCGTGGTTAGAACTTCATCACTGAATCTTTTTTTTTTTCTAAAAAGATTCTTGTAGTGCTTCAGCGCTCACCTTACTATACTAAAACTACATAAAGAGAAGTCGAATCACGAGGGACCTAAATGCTTGAGGGATAAGAAGAGAAAGACTTGAATCAAGAGAATGATGCAAGAAATATGAGAGCCTAGAGCCTCATATTTATAGTAATTGAATTTTCAAAAATTACCTTTTATAGTTACTTAAACGACCTTATAGTTATTTAAACGACCAACCGCCCCTTTATAATGCTATTTAAAAAGATTTAATGATATTTGTACTAAACTAATATCGGAAGTATTTAGTATTAGTCCTATACTGACCGCATCGTCGATACCTTTATAATGATATATATATATATATATATATATATATATATATATATATATATATATATATATATATATATATATATATATATATATATATATATATATAATATCGGAAGTATTTAGTATTAGTCCTATACTGACCGCATCGTCGATACCTTTATAATGATATATATATATATATATATATATATATATATATATATATATATATATATATATAGGCATATGTTATTTTGTTTTTACTAACTATTATGTGTCATAATGTACAGATCTGAACCAACGGATAAATAGAATCAAATGTCATGATATGAGAGTCTTTGATATTACAATAGGGTAACATGTATCATATAATCACACAAATTTCAGCAAAAGGGTATTTTGGTCAATTAACATATTTTAAAAAAAAGGGCATTTCGGATTTTAACGGATCATTAATTCCCTTATTTTTAAAAATCTGAATTTTTTAAATTAACTCTAGTGACAAAAAAGTCAACCATAAACTAGTAAATATATTTTGCGGTTTTATTATTGTAGAATATGGTTTCATTCAAGATATTAATAAGAATAACATTTTGTAAATAATACAAATCTTATTCTTTAAGAATCACTATTTACATTCATCCGTAAAGAATAAGACTATAAACAATTATTACATTCATTCTAAAAAAATTATGACTAATAATGGTTTAAGGATTACATTTATTCTTAAAAATTAAAACTAAAAATGGTTAAAAAAAGAAAAAAAAACATCAAAATCTAACAAAAACACTAATCCATTCGGAAATAACATTATTGTTAAAAAATAATTTATAAATTCTGACAGAATACATTCTACTAGAATACAATATCGTTCTCCATTTTTTCTTTATTTTCCACATTAATGGCAACCTCTTCAGAACCTAAATTCACAAAGAAAACATAATCAACTTTCAAATATTAAAAATTTTAGTGGATTAAATAGAATAAAACAATAAATTCTGATAGAAAGAATACATTCAAATAGAATATAACTATAATTTCTATAAACCACATTAACAATCATCCCTAAACTTGCAATGTATATTATTCTGGGAGAATGTAATGTTTCATTATTTAGGATGTCATTCTATAAGAATCAAGCATCAAGAACAAATGGAAAATCAAGAACAATCAAGTATCAACAACAAATGGAAAATCAAGAACAATCTACCATACAAAAAAAATCGAAATCCTCCATGATTTCGATTCAGTGATATTACACAATTTAACACTTTTGACAATCAAACAAAACCGACCACCTAATTATGTTAGAATACATTAGGTGAGAATAATATTCTGTAAGAATATCATTTTATCATAATGGATTTTATGACTATTTTAACAAATTTCTAGTTAAAAATTTTCAATGGACCAATTGAAATCCTAGAAGCAATGTAATTTTGACTCAAAGTATCTTCATTTGCTTTATTCCACATCAATTAAATAGTAACACGTTACTTTACATTGGCGGCATTGTCAACAAAAAATAAGTATATATTTTTAATAATTTAATTGAGTTTCATGTTAATCAACAATTGAGAATAAAGAGTTTTTACTTTACATCAATTTAATTGTAGAAAGGAGAATCAATATTGAAGATGTGACCAACAAAAAACCGATTTGAGATTTAATTTAAAATAATATGGGAGTAAAAGATAACATCAATGTTTGACTCACTCTTTTTGATTTGCGATGATTGATTCGAAGGAAGAACGAACATAGACAATATAATTAGGGAATGAATTTGCCGGCTGCAATGGTTCGATTGCACCCTTTCTTCCATGTATTTTATTATTTGCAGGTCTAAATTGTTTCGTGGAGTGGTAATGGACGATGGTGGATGTTGTCGGCGATTGTTATGAACACGGTGAAGGGTTCGATAAAGGGGATCGATGGTATATAGGGTATTGCGACTGAAGAATAGCAGATTCTGGTGAAGAAGACGTGAGATAAAAGAGAGAGATTGGGTCAAACCTAATTATTTTGTTTCATTAATTGAATGGATTTAATTAAATGATCACATTAATTGAATGTGTCAAAAACCCATAAATACCCTTTTTGATTTAATTAATTATTTAATTATTTACTTATTTTCTAAATGGTGATTGATGCATTTAGGAACACAATAGTTGTTAGAAACATTTGAACCTGGTTTATATATATATATATATATATATATATATATATATATATATATATATATATATATATATATATATACATCAAGGTTGTAAAAATCGTTTATCGGTAGCTCGGCAGTCGACTGACGATAAACGATTAATCAAACTCGGCTGGGATTAATCGGGGACCCTAAATTATTAATAAAATTATTTTAAAAATTAATATTTCCTAAAAAATTAGGTATTTGGAAATTTTAAATTTTGAAATTTTGAAATTTTAAAAATTTTAGTATAATATTTTAATATTTGAAAGCTTAAAATTTTAAAATTTTGGTGTAATATTTGAAATTTTTTTTTTTTTTTGAATTTTTTAATTATTTCCCGCCTATGACTGCCGAGGACCGTCAAAGCCGTCAATGACTGTCAAGCCCGAGTTTGACCGATTTTGACCAATTTCCACCAAGCACCCTAATTGTAATCGGTTCGAGGCCACCAATCGATTAATCGCTGATTAATCGTCCGCCAATGCCGATTTCTGCAACACGGATATATATATATATATATATATATATATATATATATATATATATATATATATATATATATGATTTATACTTTATTTTAATATGTAAATATGTTATTATATATTATAACTTATTCATACGAACTCATTTTTCGACGTTCTTTATATCCATGCGTAGCTATCTACGAGATCTACAACTTTCTTTAGACTCCGTTGGCTAATGTTGACCTTATTTTTCGTTCATATTTTTGTAAAATTAAATGATTTTTCTAAAATTATGACTCTGTCGTACGAACTTCATTTTTGACATTCCTTTTCTCAAAATTCCTATCTTAAATAGTACTATGATTTTCTTTTTGGTGGATTTAACTAAAAGTTAACAATTCTCTTTGTAGCTTTTTACTTTACACATTCTTGTGCGCGACTGACTTTTATATATTATAAAAATCATATCTAATTCACACGGATTCAGATTTCTTCGAAATTTATATTTTTGGGATCAGGAAGACGTTTACTTTCTAAATTATATATATATATATATATATATATATATATATATATATATATATATATATATATATATATATATATATATATATATTGGCACACTTATTTTTACAATTTGCAGGCGATTCAACTGATTTTTACCATTTTATTATATTATAGTAATCATGAAACACATAGTATTCACACAATTCTTCTTTATTATATCAAATGGGTTACAATTGTTGACCTTAAGTGTTACTTTGGTTAAGATTAGTTATCCTAGATAATCTTCTATAAAAAGAAATCATTTTTAATGCCTATTATATCTTATTTGACTAGCCCAATTCTGCGGGGGTTACAATTATCTCCCCCTTAGGATGAATACGTCTCAAAATCATCAACAAAACAGGGCTTGTATAATGACTCCGTACGTTACCTTTCCATCCTAGGTGGTAGTCGTAACTCTTATGTCCTTTCAAATAAGTATTTGACTCTTGGACTCCTTGACTGCTGGCAGTGCGAAATCTTGCACCCGCTCTTTATCCTATGTTGGACTTTTAATCGTAACCTCCAAGTTACAAACTCGGTCCTTATTAAAGCTCATGTTTCTTCTTAAACATACTTAACTTAAGATAAGGTGTTTCCTTCGATTACTGTAATAGACTGATGTGTCATGTTCTAATGACATCTCATCATATGATTCAACGCTTAGAATCAAGTCTTTTTGAGTCATATTCCAGAATGTAAGATACCTTCATTCATGTTCTAATGTGATATAATCACATTCTAGCATCTATCACTTCTAGCTACAAGCTTCTTACTTTAACGGCGATCGCGATACTTTGATTATCTTTTACTTTAGTCTTCTGGATTAAGTTGGATGCTACATCGAACTTAGTTCTTTTAACCACTTAAAATACTTATATTATCCGGACTCGATTTGATATGAATAATAGGTTCGGAATAGCAATCATCTTCTTAGTCATTATCGAAATGATGGTAACGACGAACATGAACAAAACAGAATCAATTACTAGCGTCTTGGTAACCTTGTGACTTTCCTTGATCCAAGTGTGTGTCTTGTGCCTCCAATAGTATCGGCCTCTAATAGCTTTCACACCTACTCATACCTGTCCCAAGTATTGCCTTTCAATTCTCCAAGTCACCACACAAGAAAAATACATAGCGACTTAACATATCAGATAACATAACTAAGGTTTATATTATTTCTTGAAAATATTACATAGATATTCAAGTTCACCCTACACTATGCCTCTTATATTAGGCTATACCACATGATATTATCTATATGGCTACTTTCGATCTTTAGGTATATATAGATCCTTACTCATGATCCCTTGCATCGTCGCCTGCTTCATCAAGGATCATCTGGAATGCTCTTGACTTTGGCTTTGGTGGCGCATTCGGTCTTGCTGCTTCATTTTTCTTCAGGAAATCTTTTAAAATATGCCCTTGTCTCAACATCTGTAGCATACGTTATCATTAGACGTACAATCCTTAGAATAGTGACTGATCCTTCCACACTTATAACAAGTCACTTCTCTGTAGCATCTCCCATAGTGCTTCTTCTTGCACTTCTCACACACTTGGCTCCACCACTACCACCATACATTTGGTCTTCCAGGTTGGACTTCGAGAATCTTCCTTTCTTATTGGATCTTGAGGATCCCTCAAGCTTCCTCTTTTCTCCTGCCTTATCTTTTTCTAGACCATTTTCTCTTATCTGGGTCTCTATATTCTTAGCTGCCCTGATGGCGACTTTCAAGGTGGTTGCTTGTTTGACCATTGGACCATAGTCTGCTGGTAATCCATTAGCAAACTTGTTGAACTTGGAGAGTTCAATAGGAACTAAATAAGGAACAAGCTTCATTTCTCTGTAAAACTTGCAGCGTACTCGCTAACTCTCACCCTTACCTTCTTTAGATTCTAGAACGCGATGTTGATCTCTAGAAGATCTTGTTCAGAGCAATACTGCATTTTTAGTTGCACCAAAAAGTCTTCCAATGACATCTGAATAGCTTCTCCTTTGAGCATGGTATCAGCTAGTAGCTTCCACCAGCTTAATACCCCATTCTTCGACTATGTAATCGTGAGAACGGTCTTCTGCGTGTTGCTATAGTGGCAACTTTTAAACATCATCTCCATCTTGGAGATCCAATCGATGACTTCCACTGGTGTTGGGCTTCCAGAAATACTTGGTGGCTTGGATACCATGAAATCCTTTTACTTGCATCCACATCCATCATATCCTTCATTCAGTTGGTTCCTTCTAAACACTCTTGGCTCAGCTTGGCTAACAGTCTGACTGTATTTTCCCTCCTCAGACTATCCTTCGTTCAACTCAAGTTGCACAACAGGCACGATAGGTTCATCCATATTATTACGCACCATTTGTCTCATATCCTCCCTTTGTTCGACCTTTATAGCCCGAATCATTCTTGGACTCCTGCCATCGTGATTGGCTCGAGATCAGTTGCTACCTCTGGTGCATGCTAAATCAATTATGGCTCAGGCTGCTGATTACCATTTCCTAATCCACTTCGAGTTTTCACCATGTCGATCTATACACCAAATCAAGCGTTCGGTGTGTAGTGACAATAACTAAGGTAAGGAAAGCTTTATTGACGATAGACGTATAAATCTCCTTATCACTCGGAAAAGTTACATGTCAGATCTAATATCGTAATTAAACACTTAGAAATATGAACGCATAAAATTTACAGATCCAATCTACAATAGACCATAGATCCAATCCAACAATAGCATCCTAAAGCATATAAGGCATCTTATACCCATAACATAAATCATTTAGCACAAAAAAAAGCAATTTAGGCATATTCCCTAAATAAGCTAGTGCTCGTGTCTATTCAGGCATACTTCATAAATATAACAGACACTCATCTCACAATCATTGCTTAGCATTCTAAGTTTAAGTCTATAAATCATATAAATTCCTAGTTCGCTTAAATTAATGCTCTGAAATCAACTGTGACATCCCTAATTTCACGACCAGAAAAAACCGATTTGTTTATGCTTTACTTAAAATCATAGTATCCTTTTGAAGAATAATATTGCGTAATTTGTTCCCAGAAAACATGATAATGATATTATCAAAACATTTCCGAAGAAAAGTATTTTATTTATATTAAAACATTGGAATGTCATCGTCAATATAGAAACATAAGCATAAACAAACCTTACATTAATTTACACTAATGATCTTCATCTCCTTGAATCTCTCAGCATAATGTATCTTTAATATTGCTACCTGTGATACAATAAACCGAGTGGGTCAAGTTGGGAAACCTGGTGAGTACATAGAGTTTTCAACCCACAATAATATGATTATTATTTTTAATCATCAAACAACTAACCCAATCTCCCATCCCCATTATCTTTTTTATTCTTAAGGATTTACCATAAGGATCATCTATGCTGACAGTGATGGGGATTATGCAAAACATAAAATTCCTATTTGTGCATGCAACCCTAATATTTGATCTATGTTTTCTCTAATTGAACATACAAGTTTAAACAGCAAAATAGAAACCCTAAAAAACTAGCATATTTTCTAAAATTAAAAATAGGGTGATAAGAATTATACTTTGATTGTTATATGGTAATAACAATGCAAATCCTTGTGTTGTTGAAGCCTTGAGAGTAAGCGTCACAAATGTCATGCCTCTAATGGGTCACACCCAACACTAGCAAAGGAAGATGATTGAAAATTTGTCTGTCACTTCAAAAGAATGAGTGGCTGAAAAACCTAGGGTTAGTGTAGTCAGGAAACCTTAGATAAGCCCAAATCCAAGATTATCCTAAACTGGGTAATTATCAACTTTCCTGATTATCCAATAAGGATTATTCTAGAAAACCTAAGGCCTTAAGAAAACTGTCCAAGACTTATGGAGGGTTCTCGATTGCCTCTTGCTCAACTATTAAACAATTGTATTTCAATGCCTATACTTTTAATTAATTCTTTAATCCCAAAATTAATTCTACTTAATTTTTGATTAAAACTAATTAAATATTACTACTTCTAATTAATATATTATTCTCATAATATATTAACAAATTATTTATTTCAAATGATAAATCAACCTCCTTCTCCAAAACCATCTTCTCTAGTTGCTAGTCTTGAGGGCAACCCAAAAGGACTGTGGTACTATCAATTCAAGTATATACCAATTATAGTTTTGGTCTTAGACACCTAATGTAACAGTCTCCCACTTGGATAAGTCTAATAACTATAGTTGCCAGTATAACTTCTAAAATTGATTAGCAAATTGTAGCTCTCAAAATCCGTTGTTGAACTCTGACCTAGTCAGTTACATGTCCTAAGATAAGTGATCAAATATTCCTTCGTTATACAAAATATCGTAAGGATATGAGACATGGATTATAATCAATCTCATAGTCCAAGATTTTGTTTCCCGATTTTTGATTTATGACGACTGAAATCAGACTACTAATTGAACACATCAATTCAATCTAGGCTTGGCCAAGCACTTTAGATGTCGACATCAAATCATCGAGGGGCCCAAAGATATCGCTTTTCCTATTAGGGCAAAAGGAAAGAATAAACTTTGACTTATATTCTTGTACTATTTACTCATCAAATCATGCACAACAATACGTTTTATAACATCAAGTTACTGATGCGTTTACGTATTATCAATGCACAATTTACTTGTAAACAACAACTCGCATATCTCTGTTTCAAGAATATAAGATATTATCGTCTCATAATTACTCATGATAAAATCCATGAAGTAGTTCTCTGAGTGTGGGTTTATCCAACACTCAAAATCTCACTTTTCTAAGTACTCATAAACATTATAGCAACCATTTCAATGTCTAATCCCTATAGACAATCTAGAATTCAATTCATGACAATCTTAATTTGCTACTTACTTCCAAAAGTATGATCGACTGTGGAACTTTGAATAATCAAATTATTCAGGAAGTAAAATATGCAAAGTGAAACAAAATAATAACCTAATTAGCTATGGTCTCAAAACCATTGAATATAAATAAAATCCCTGTTATTTAATCACCATATTAACTATACTTTATTCATTGTATGATATTTCGAGTAATCAACTAAAAACTTGAACTAAACATCAGTCATTCGATGTTATAAACATGCATACTATGTCTCTTTATGGTCCTTCCTTTGCGAACATATCGACTAGACACTATTCCAACGATGCTCATTTCACAATTTCAAATTATTGTGACTACTAGAATGTGTTAGAGTTCAACCTTACATGCAATGATCTTCTATAATGTCGAGGCTTCAAAGTTATAGAGACTTAGCCTACAAAATTACAAGGTGTTCCGTTGGAACTTTGTTACTCAATACAATTCCAAAGTAATGAAGTTTCAAATTAAGGCACACTCCTTGAACACCTTCATTGCATTAAAGTTTCTAACTCACATGTAGGTTTTAATAATCAACTCCCATTATGGAAACATTTCCATATTCCCATATGACCATCAATTTTGATCAAGAATCATCCCAATTTAAAACATGTCAATATGGTTATAATGTCCGAGATTTATCAGGTATTATATTGCTTTTTATTCAACTTTTAATTATGAAATGTTAGGATTTTTGGGATGGAGCGCACGCTGGGCGTACAGGGTGTACGCATGACGTACACATATGAGGCTCAGAGCGGGGAACCCCCATGCGTACGATGGGCGTAGGGTGATCAGATGTAAACCCTAAATTGTAGGTTTTGCACCCTATTTAAACAACTTATAACCCTCCAAGCCCTTATCCTCTCAGCCTCCCTTGTTCTTTCAATGCCCAACTCGAACCCTAACTCCATTGCATGTATTTTGAGCTTACTTTGAGCATTTTGGTGTTCTTTTGGTGGTTTTTGAGAGCAAGAAGTTTGAAGAAGGAGCAAGGACTTGAAGAGAGCTTGTAAATCCAAGGGATTAGCGTTTTTTTTAACTCATTTGAGGTATCAGGCTTCAAACTTGACCATTGCATGATTAGTTGTAGTTTTGAGGTGTTTTATGTGATATTTTGACTCCATAGTTCAGATTCTTGTGTTTTGGTAGTTCTAGCCCATAAGACCTATCCTTTTGAGCTCTTGGAAGCATTTAGACTCATAAAAATCGGGCCTTGATGGTTAAGCCACAACCATGCAAGTGTTAGATGGTCTCAAAGTGTGTTTAAGGAATTAATGTTAGGTTTTGTATACTACAACATCCTATGGTGCACATACAATCCTAAATGCTTTGGATCTATGTTTTCTCTAATTATACATGCAATATTTTTTCCAAAGCATTAAGCCTACAACTAGCAAACAATTGACATAAACAACATAAAAATACTAGTTAGGAGCTTACCTCTTTATGTAGCTTGTAGAACTTGTTGTATTTGGCTTTAAGAAGTTAGCACCCCAAGTGTGATTCCTCAAACGGTTCACAACATACCTAGGAAAAAGGAGAACTTGAGAGAAAAGTTGCTAGCTTCAAAATCGGCTCCTATGAACTCCAAGAACATGTCTAGCCGATTTTAGGGTATGAGAAACATATATATATATATATATATATATATATATATATATATATATATATATATATATATATATATATATATGTAGTGTAGGATTCCAAAGGTCATGGGTAAACCCTAACCCATACACATGGGTTATGATCCATCGTTCATGTGGGCTAACTCTTTATGGATCCTTACATACACTTAGTCCAAAATGGATCAATAGCCAAATCCATATGTTTCACTAATTACCATAATTAGTCCCCATTAATTTAATTAGTCTCTTTTGATCACCAAATTAATTCTTGATCAATACGAATTAAATCATATGATTTCATCTTAATATATTAGAACTTATAATATATTAATAAATCATAAATAACCTATTCTCAAAAGTCCATCCTAACAAATTTTCCCAGTGATATGCAACCCGAAATGGACCGTCCTACTCTCGGGTCAAGTACATACCAATTATAGTTTTGGGCTTAGACACCTAATCCAACACTTAAATCATGTCTTAACCCCTATCCATGTATGCAAATACATAAAGTTTGTAACTTTATGGTTTAGAATGTCTTAAAGGACCTAGATCTATGTTTTGGCCAGTACATTGGGTGTACCCCTGGTACGCTGCGTGTAGTGGTTCAATTTCCCACTTCTGGTTAAGGCCAGCGTCGTTGAGCGCACGTGCCAGGTACGCCGCGTGTACACATACAAAATGGTTAATATGGTTTTTGGGCCTCGATTTGTTGGGACTCATGGCCCACTATGGAGTAAGGCCTTTGGGCCTAGGACTGAGATTTATGGTATTGGTCCTTTTTGGGCCTTATTGGGCTTTAAAGCTTAAATTAATGGGCTTAGGCCTTAAATTGGTTATGGATTGGACCTTGGGGGAAAGGCCCATTAGGGCAAGGACTAAGGGGCCTTGACTTGGGACATGAATTAGAAGTTGGGACATAAGAGAGTTATAGTTGGACCTAATATCTAACTAGGGGACTTGTTATGTTTTAGGGAGAGGAGTCCCGAGCCATCCGAGGAGTACGATTTTGGCACACAGTTGAGGTGAGTTACCTTCCCGGTATGAGTGGGTCGAGGCACCAATGTCGGCCCACTGGTAATTGTTATAGTTAAGATAATTGTATGGTACATCACTATCTGTTGAGATTTAGGTTCTTGTATTTATTACATGGTAGTGGTAGGGGTGAAATAGTCCCCGTAACTGGTCGAAAGGATCGAAGGGGTAGGCCAGCACCCATATATGCTAGGTAGTATGTGATTTAGGTGTATATGCTAGGATATTATGTGGTAGTGGTAGGGTTGAAATAGTCCCCGTAACCGGTTTAAAGAGACCGAAGGGGTAGGACGGCACCCTGATATGCTAGGCGGTCACCGGTTGAAAGAGACCGAAGGGGTAGGCCAACACCTTGATATGATAAACGGTAACTGATTGAAAGAGGCCGAAGGGGTAAGCCAGCACCCAAATATGCTAGGAAGTATGTTTATTATATGGTATGTGGTATGATGGGGGAACTCACTAAGCTTCGTGCTTACGGTTTTCAGTTTTGGTTTCAGGTACTTCTTCTTCGAAAGGAAAGGAGTCGGTATGATTGCAATGCATCACACCATGATTTCCGCACATGAGATCTTTGAGAGTTATATGCTGATGATGTTTTATTATGACATGCTTTGATTATTAACATATTGGTTTTGATATGGGATGACACTAAGGATGTTTTCAGACTATTGGTTTTATTATTACTTAATTAAAAATGAAATTTTTGGTCTTGAATTTTGGGATGTTACAATGGTCCTTCCAACCAATACTATACTTCTACCTGTCCACAAGCAACCAATCCTTTGATATAACCTCAAATTTTCTTGACATTTGTTCAACTTTAGTCACACAAAGTTCTAGTACTTTTCCTTCTCAATGTCCAAGGCATTTGGAAAAATTAGAACAAGTGAATATTATAACATATTTAATCAATCCTATATGTGAAACATATGTGACTTGATTCATAATGTCTTACATATAGACATGATATCTGATTAGTTTCTTGCTATAATATTTCCATACATCGAATTTCCTATGTTGAACCATTTCCACACGATATGCATATATGTCTAAGACTAAGTTCTTTTAAACTATGCAATCTCAACCTTTTAGACTCGAAACAAAGTATGAGTGCCCTCTCTCTTGAGCCTTTACTATAGGGAAACAATTTCCAAACTTTGAAACTTGCAAATTTGTAGACTTTATTTCCTACAAATAATATTGCCAACTTGCAACACTTAGCATAACAATTATGCTCCTGCTAGCATAAAATTTATGCTCCCATTAGTTTTGAAATGTACCCAAAAAATCAACTAAAATTCTAGAAATCATTACTCTTAACTTTCTTACTTAAGTGCAGATTTCTGATACGTGATGCTTTGATAAGTCTCTAACTAGACGTCTCAAGCTTTTACACCTTCATTAGATAGCATATATGTGTGTTTAAACCCTTTCAGAACTTATAGCCATATGTCTTGAAAGTTAAAACATTTCTTTGCCATTTCTCACAATTCGAACTATGAAAAGGGATGTTGTAATCATATTATGAATTTGAGAAGCAATTGTCACATCTACTAATCATAATGAAATTTACCATATCTTTAAAATACACTAGCGAAAGTGTTTCCACATAATCATTATCATGAATTAGAGCGAAACCTTTTTCAACCTTGACTTTTATGGTGTATATGTTCCTATCCATGTGAATCTATCATTTCCAACCTACAATCATAAGACAAGGTTTATGACAAAACGCACATATGACACGCAAATGCGTGTCAAGGAAGGCCTTTTTATAAAGAAAGATGACACGCTTTTGCGCGCCGTAAATTTACGACATGCATTTACGACGCACGTTTATGACCCACAATGCGTGTCAAGGAAGGCCCTGTCATAAAGAAAGACGGCACGCATTTGCGTGTCGTTACCTTACGACGCTTATTTACGACTCGCATTGCGTATCATTAAAGACCCTATCATAAATGAAGATGACACGCATTTGCGTGTCATAAACTTCAATAACCATTTACAATACGTATTTACGACACACATTTACGAATAATAAGAAAACAATTCATTTCATACGCTAAATGTATTAACATTTAAGCTGAATCGCAATCAATTATCTCATTATACAATATAATGTATAGAAAAAATCTCTATAAATTTGACCTAAAAAGTTTACTCAATAACTAATGGAACATTAGAAGGGATTAAGATACATGAATCAACTTTCAGTAAATCAAGAAGCACCATCACATCATCCTGTATGAAATACCAAACCCAACAAGATCAGACAATCTGCATCCAAATACATGAAGCAAATTCAATAAGACATATGGAAAGAACATTCTATTAACAAAAAAACCAAAATGATGTCTTTATCTAGAAAAGGAAAGTTTCTTTTGTGTTTGTTTTTTTTTTCATTTTATTTTTAGAGCTTAGAAGGTTAATGCTTTACACATGAAATGATTACTAACCTAAGACCTTGTGCAACAAGTGCATGTCGTGCCCTATTTCCAGCAACCACCTGTAATTTATTAAAAAAACAAGGTCAAACCTAATAACTAAGTAAGCCCCTCCTCCTTTTTTCCCCTTAGCATAGGTAAATAAGGATGTCTATCTGGATAAAGCATGTTCGTTTTCTAGACTGTAAGAGGATTTTTATGGATTCATTAAGTCCATTAAGTCAAAATGAAACAAATACTAATAGTTTTAATGAATTACATGACCAAAATCAAAATGAGAATATAATATAATAAATAAAAAAAGAATGAGACCTAACTTGTCCCAACACTGTAGCAGGAACAATGAGTTCCTTCTTATTTATTCAACTCAGATCCTATTTATAAAATAAATGCAAAAAAAAGAACATATATAATTATAAATAATTGAACATGGTTTGTGTATTAAAATATATAGCGTGACTAGACGGAACTTGAAGTTCTTCGTGATAAACCTTCAAATGAGAAATTAGATGTTTACAGTTTTGGTGTGATTTTATGGGAGCTTGCTACTTTGCAACAACCATTGGGTAACTTAAATCCTGCACAGATTCGATTTTCATATTTATTGCCAAAATACACAAATAAATACAATTTGTTTTTTAGGTTGTGACAATTGTTGGGTTCAAATGCAAGAGGATTGAGATTCCTTGTGATGTAAACCCTCAAGTGACGATTGAATCTTGTTGGGCAAAGTTAGTTCAAAGTCTATAAACTTAACTTAATTATTTACTATTTTTTTATGCTCTAAATTTTCTTAATTAATTAATTAATTAAATTTTGATTAAGTAAACCATGGAGATGCCATTATATTATGTCAATTTTCTTTGAGAGATGGTTTTTGTGGATCTCTTCAAGGGAATTGGACATTCCAGTCATAATACTCCTAGTCATCAATGAACATTGAGTTATTAAGATCACATAGAAATAAAAAGTAGATTTGTTTTCTTCATATTTTAGCTAAATAATGAAGATATAACCAAAATATTTTTCTTTTTCGGACAATTAAAAATCAACATTTAAATTTCAAAAAGACCTCTAAACATATCTTGGGTTGCAAGTTCAATGACGACAAGTTCATAATCAAATTTCGTGTCTTCAAAATTTACCATTTAAAAAAAAGTATTACTATACAATGCATGTTTTTGATTTTTTTTGTTTTGTTAATTCAAATTTCAAAGGGAAAACAAATTATTTATAATGGTTATGACAAGTTATAGAAAGTATTGTCGCTTACTCTAATTAATGTTAGAGAAGGGACCAAAATTGGCAAGTTGTAGACAATATGGTGGTCATTCTCTAAAAAAGGTAGATAGATAACAAAAACCATTAGTCAAAAACATTTATATGCATATCTTATTCGTTTCAAGTCGGATTGACGTGAAGTTTTTTCTAATATGTAGTTTACAGTTTGTACATAAATTTAGAATATAAATTTGTCATTTTTTAGGTTTATATTCATTGACTTACAGTCCGCCAAAATCGAGATATCAAAGCTGAAAGTTTTTAGTTTTTCAGCTTTTTGCATTATGTGAAAATTTTAAAACATGCATATGTAATTTGTTTGAAGTCGGATTGACATGAGGTTTTTTCCAACTTGTAGCCTACAGTTTATATATGAGATTAGACTATAATCTTTTCATTTTTGGTTTAATATTCAGTAAATTACAGTTCCCCGAAGCCGGGATATGAAAGCTGAAAATTTTCAAGTTTTCAGCTATTTGTTTTTGTACTTTGTATTATGTGAAAATGTTAAAACATGCATATCTCAATCATTTAATGTCGGATAGACATACAGTTTTTCCAAAGTATAGTTTAGAGTTTTTTACATGATTTTAGACTATAGTTTTGAGTTTATATTCAATGACTTACAGCTCCCCAAAGTTGAGATATCAAAGCTAGAAGTTTTTAGGTTTTCAACTTTTTTGTATTCTATGAAAATTTTAAAACATGCATATCTAGAAGTTTTTAGGTTTTCAACTTTTTTGTATTCTATGAAAATTTTAAAACATGCATATCTATAATGTTGTCATTTTTGGTTTAAAATTTAGTGAATTATAGTCCCTCGAAGTCGGGATATCAAAGCTAAATAATCTCAATTTTTTAGCTATTTGTTTTTATACTTTGTATTCTATAAAAATGTTAAAACATGCGTATCTCATTCGTCTAAAGTCGGATTGACATGCAATTTTTTCCAGATTGTATTTATAGTTTCTACATGACATCAGACTATAATTTTGTTGATTTTGGGTTCACATTTAATGACTTACATTCTCCCAAAGTCGTGATATAAATATGAAAATTTTCAAAGTTCAATCCACTAACTTGCAAGTAGTTACCAAAATTTCTGGTTTTTCCGATTCTAAATTCACTTTACCCGGTTCCACCCTACCTACTTTGATGTTTCTGCCTTTTTGGTTCTAGACCCACTTTATCCGATACTGTACTCGGAACTGTACCATAACCGATTCCTATATACCGGTTTGGTTTTCGGTCCTACAAAATCCCATTAACCAGTTCTAGGTTTTCCGGGTCTGGGTCCATCCGGGTCGGGTTTGGACCCAGTTTCATCCCTAGTAGTGGTGGTGACTACTGGTAGTGGTGGAATCTGGTGATGGTTTCTGGGGGAGAGAGAGAGTGAGTGAGTAAGTGAAAACTGGTGGTTGGGTTAGTAGCAGTGAGTAGGTTGATTATCCATAAGACGAAGAAATTGCAACGTAAATGTACATTTAAAAGAATACAAAAAAACACCGTTATGTGTAATATATTAATAGAATATTTTTAAACTATTCATATTATAATATTATGGTTATACATACTATATTTTTATGAGAAATATCATATTAGAATAATATAATAGAACGATAATTTTATTTAGAGAAAATAATTATAATAGCAAGAATTTCTAAGATTTTCTACAAAATATCCAAAAGTTTATAAAATGACCAAAATAGTCATGATTTTCGCAAGTTGTGACCTTTGAAAATCTCAAGTTTTTTTTACCAACTTTAAACATTCACAATTCTTTTATATAAACTTCGTTTGAGTTAATGTTTTTTTTTCATTATGTTTTTTGTAACGAGAGTTTTCCGTGAACATACTACACTCCAAATTTCAGTGTCCGTAAGTCATACATTTTAGCTCCAAAATAGACTACACAATGAAATATATATATATATATATATATATATATATATATATATATATATATATATATATATATATATATATATACACACACACACAGAGAGAGAGAGAGAGGGAGAGAGAGCTAGGTTCATGTGTTTAAAGTAATTATTGTATTATTGTATGCATAAATGTGGGCCAATCAAAATCTAAAATAAAAATAAATAAATAAATAAGGATAAATACGTAATTTGATAATTAGTTTCCACAAACAATATCCTATAATTATGGTAATTTGATATTAATCATGTATATTTATAGATGATAATTTTAGGGTTTCCATTTTCCAATTGACTTCTCAGCCAAGATCAAAATCCCGATTTCTCGACATCAACACATCACTCATCAGCTTCGTGACATTCGTCGTACGTCGATACTCGATTGCCTGTCCGTCTTCACCGAATCACCGTCTCTAGTTGTCTTCACCGTCTTCGGTCGTCTTCCTCGTCTCCGTCACCGTTGCATCCCTTACATCTTAATTCAATCGTTTCCTTATTATAAAGGTCTCGAGCAGAAGGGTATTCAGATCATACAAATCTAGTTAAGGTTAGTAAAATTCATCGATTAAGATCCATTATTTTATCTACTCATCGATTTTGGAATCCAAATAAGAATCATAAAGTATTTTATCTGTTTAGAATCGATTGCAATCAAATTTTATGTCTGCTATTTGTGATTTTGGAGGTTAATCAGAATCAACAATCATTTTTTTCTGTTATTGATGCTTGTATTGTTGTGTTTCTTCAATTGGCACTTCAAGTTCATTTTTGTTATTTTCTTGACCTAGAAATTGGTTTTCTAACTGGTACAATTCTTCAGATCGAAATTTGCTTAACATCCAAAACTTTATTTCGTTTAGTTTTGTAACATATGTCATTGTTAATGGAGATGTTTAAGCATCTGGCACTAGCACTGTAACCAAGAATAGAAACAAAGTGATTTCTGTTTTTGTTACTAAGACACACACACACACATACACGTACATAGAGAGAGGGGATGCTTTTAACCCTTCAATTCGATTATAGTATGAAGGGGCTGTGATTCTTGGTGGTTGTCAATTGATAATTATGAAAAGAAGTGAGAACATCAATTCTGCATAACTAAATTAGAAAACTGAGACAAATTTGATTTTAAATTGTTTATATTTAACTTCCAATAAAATTGAATTGTGTATCTATTATGATACATGTAACGCCTGTGTTTCTGGGCTTGTCATTAATGTTGATGTAATAGTCTGGGTTAATCTTTGTAACCCATTATGAAATAATAGAAGTGTATTATTTGAGTATTATGTGTTTTGCGCTTAATTGTGTGTCTTAATGTGATTAAGAATAAAAATAAGCGTCAAAATGAAATATTAGATACAGACAATATATATATATATATATATATATATATATATATATATATATATATATATATATAGATAATGTTGTAGTAGTTGAAACGAGGTTTCCGAATATATAAAGAATGCCGAAATTCGAGTTATAACGAAGAAGTTATGACCTGTCGAAGTTTCGCGACGGAACCGGCAACGCTGAATGATGTAAAAAGTGAAATTTACGTTAGATCGATATTTAGCCCTAGAGATCTAAATGAAAGTCGTAGAGTTCGTTAAACCGAGAGCGTGCATAAAAAGAATGCCCAAATCTGACTTCGTATGAGGAAGTTATGATTTTCCGAAGTTTCAGCTTAGCAGTATGCAGCCCGAATACTCGAATCGAGATCGAGTGATTGTTGTTCTAAACAATATAAACGAGAATCGAAGACCTCATTGATAGTAGTGCATTGGTGAAAAGACAGACGAAAACGGACGTCATATGAAGAAGTTATTAATTTATAACGGAGTTTTCCTGTCCCGGTCTACTAAAAATAAATAATAAAAATAAAATTCAAAATTAGCCGACAGAGTCAAAACGAAAGTTGTAGAGTATAGTCTCACTTACGCGTGGATATAAAGAACGTCGAAAACGGAGTTCGTATGAGGAAGATATGAGCGTGGATATAAAGAACGTCGAAAACGGAGTTTGTATGAGGAATATATGAATTTTTGAAGTTTATTAAATAATTAATATATAAATTTAATTATTAACCCAATATTATCCGAAGGGGAGTCACCGGACTTATCCGGGTTACGCCCAGCGTACAGCGAAGCATGACGCGCCTCGCACTCGAGTTCTTCGGTTACGTAAGCAGTGACGAACTTCCGAGGATAACGGGAATGAGTAATAGGGTTATTATTGGTTGGTGAAATTAAATATAATTATTTATTGTGGGTTGAAAACCCTATATGCTCACCAGGCTCCCAAGCCTGACCCACTCAGTTTTATTTTTATTACAAGAAGTGGCGCAAGGGCATAAGATGGATGAATCATCGAGTTGTTTTGTTTACAAGTCTGTATATGTATATATATTTGTTGAATGACTTGTAATGTAATCGTTTATGCTTTATGGTCTGTATCGGAACATGACATCCCGAGTTTTGATTATATAAAGAAAATGCATCTCTTGATGAAAAGCTTTGATAAATATTATTTTATCATATTTTGTTTTGGGAACAAATTCCGCAACTCTTTTAAATCAAAAGGATTTACTCTGAAATTATTTTAAAAAAAAAGCATAAATGAAATTGGTCTTTTCTGGTCGTGATTTTGGGGATGTCATAGTTGGTATCAGAGCATTAG
Source organism: Lactuca serriola (assembly GCF_051521515.1). Taxonomy (NCBI): domain Eukaryota; kingdom Viridiplantae; phylum Streptophyta; class Magnoliopsida; order Asterales; family Asteraceae; genus Lactuca; species Lactuca serriola. The sequence goes on from NC_136409.1 coordinate 205,899,492, forward strand.
TTTAAGCGAACTAGGAATTTGTAGGATTTCTAGACTTAAACTTAGAATGCTAAGTGGAGATTCTGAGATGTGTGTCTGTTATAATATAGCCACGAGCACTAGTATATTTTAGGAAGCTGCCTAAAATGCTTTTATGTGCTAAATGATATATGTTGCCATATATGATATTATTTGTTCGGATCTATGGTCTGTTGCCGACCGGATCTAGAAACCTTATGTGTGTAGGATTCTAAGCGTATGTCTATGTTATTAGAACTAGCATGTAAATATTTCGGAGTAATAAGGATGATCTGAATATCTATCGTGAATGAGGATCTAATTTTACCTTATTCGGTGTGTAGATCAAAAATGGTAAGAATTAGAAGTGGCGTTGGAAACGCGGATGAGAACATGAATCAACCACCAGTGATTGAGCAAGCACCTGTTGTAGCAGCAACACCAGAACCAATAACGATGGCTGGGGTGTAAGCCATGATTCGAGCTATGTTAGCCGAACAAAGGGATGAAATGTGATAAATGTTGCATGATAATAAGGACGAACCTATCATAACTATTGAGGAACCCGAATTGATTCCCGAGCAATCGGAGGAAGGGAACAATAGTCGCATGGTGAGTCAAGTTGGGAATCAAGGAGAAAGAAGGAATGATCCGGAAAGGAGAAACAATAAGGATGGGCGAATGTACAAGAATTTCTTGGGCGCCAAGCTGCCAAGTCTTTCTAGAAGCCCAAAGCCTGTTGAGATTATGGATTGGATCTCCGAAATGGAGATGGTATTTGAAAGTTGCGACTGTAGCAACAAACAAAAGATTTTCTTTGCAGTTAGACAACTAAAGACTGGAGTCTTGAGTTGGTGGAAGTTGCTGGCAGATACTATGCCACGAGGAGAAGCCCTGAAAATGTCATGGGAGGACTTCTTGGAACAACTAAGGGTGCAATATTGTTCAGAGATAGATCTGATTGATCTAAACAATGAGTTCCAAAACTTGCAGAAGGGGAGGATGAGCATAGATGACTACGCTACTGCATTCACTGAGAAAATGAAGTTATTTCCATACCTAGTGCCAACGGAACTCTCCAAGATTGAGAGGTTCGCTAATGGACTGTCTGCCGACTTTGGGCCGACAGTCAAGATGACAACCACTCTGAAAACAGGTGTTCGATCGGCTAAGAATGTGGAGGCCCAACATAAGGAAAATGGTCTGGAAAGGATAGATGTTGGTGAGAAACGGGAGTTTGATGGACCTTCAGGGTCCAACAAGAAAAACAAGTTCTCGAAGTCTAGTTCGAGAGGAGGAGGAGGCGAAGCGAAATGGTGCGAAAAATGTAAGAAGAAGCATCATGGCAAATGTGAGGTAGTGGCCACATGTTTTAAATGTGGAAATCGAGGGCACTATGCCAGTGAATGCACCCTCACTAAGAAAGTTTGCTATGGTTGTGGTGAGGAGGGACACATGTCGAGGGACTGCCCGAAAAAGAAGGAGGCAGCAAGACCCAACATTCTGCCAAAGCCGAAGGCGAGAGCATTCCAGATGACACTGGAAGCTGCTAAAGATGAAGCTGACGTTGCTTTAGATACCTTTCTCGTTAACAAATTGTCTGCCCAAATTTTATTTGATTCTGGAGCCACCTACTCCTTTATTTCGCATGAATTTGGTAGAAAATTAGCTTTGCCTGTCGATAGACTAGATAATGCTTTATTAGTCGAAGTTGCTAGTGGCAAGTTTGTACCTGTTAGCCATCGTATGAAAAACAACTTAATTGACTTGAATGGGAATAAGTTTCGCGAAGAATTATTTCCTATAGAACTTAATGGTTTCGACATCGTGTTGGGAATGGATTGGCTTAGCGCCAATGATGCCGAGATATTGTGCAAGAAGAAGATAGTCAAAGTAAACCCGCCTGGGAAAGAGTCGTTTATGGTGTATGGAGATAAATGCAGAGTAAATTCTGGAATCATTTCATTGATGAAAGCAAGAAAGTGTTTGGCCAAAGGATGTACATCGTATCTAGCATTTGTGATAGATGCTAAGAAGGAGAAAAAGGCGATGCAGAGCATTCCTGTCGTATGTGAGTATCCAGAAGTATTTCCCGAAGATCTTCCCGGATTATCGCCTGATAGACAAGTGGAGTTTAGAATAGACTTGTTGCCAGGGACGACGCCTATAGCAAAAGCACCTTATCGATTAGCACCGATGGAGATGAAGGAGCTGATGATGCAACTTTAGGAGTTATTGGACAAAGGTTTCATAAGACCTAGTTCATCACCCTGGGGAGCTCCGGTGTTATTCGTAAAGAAGAAAGACGGGAGCATGAGGATGTGCATTGATTACAGAGAGCTGGATAAAGCAACAATAAATAATAGATATCCATTACCGAGGATTGATGACCTATTCTATCAACTTCAAGGTTCGAGCTAATTCTCGAAGATCGATCATAGGTCAAGATATCATCAGCTGAAAGTAAGAGAGCAGGATATAGAGAAGACTGCATTCAGAACACGATATGGGCACTACGAGTTTTTGGTTATGTCGTTTGGACTAACCAATGCCCCAACAACATTCATGGATTTAATGAACAGGGTTTGTAATCCGTTCCTAGATAAATCTGTGAGAGTGTTCATAGATGACATTTTGATTTATTCGAAAAGCCAAGAGGAGCATGGCAGACACTTGCAAGAAGTGTTGGAAGTCTTGAAGAAGGAGAAGTTGTATGCTAAGTTCTCGAAATGTGATTTTTGGATTCGAGAAGTCCAATTCTTGGGTCACATGGTAAACCAAAAAAGGGATAATGGTTGATCCAGCAAAGATTGAAGCTGTGATGAAGTGGGAACAACCAAAAAGTCCCACGGAGATCCGAAGCTTTTTCGGATTAGCCGGATATTACCGAAGGTTTTCCAAAGCTTTTCTTCGATCACTACTCCATTGACAAATTTGACCCACAAAGGAGCTACTTATGCTTGGAGTGATAAGCATAAAGAAGCATTCGAGAAGATAAAGGAGAAAGTATGCGAGGCACCGATACTTTCTCTTCCCGATGGAGTTGAGGACTTCGCTGTTTATAGCGATGCGTCTGGGGTTGGATTGGGTTGTGTTTTGACCTAAAGAGATAAGGTGATCGCATATGCGTCTCGACAGTTGAAAGAGCATGAAAAGAACTATCCGACTCATGATTTAGAGTTGGCGGCGGTAGTTTTCGCTCTAAAGATATGGATGCATTACCTCTATGGCACAAAGTGAAAACTTTTCACTGATTATAAGAGTCTCCAATACCTGTTTGGTCGCAAGGAATTGAATATGAGGCAATGACGCTGGCTAGAGTTACTCAAGGGCTACGACTGTGAGATACTTTACCACCCCTGTAAAGCAAATGTTGTTGTTGATGCTCTCAGTCGGAAAGTCAATCTTGAAAGGAAGAGGCCAAGAGCGTTGAGAATTGAAGTTGTCTCAACCATTGTGGAAAGTATAAATAAAGATCAAGAGGAAGCTTCTGAGAAGAATGACCGAAAGGGAGAACGTTTGGGAAAAACGTTGGTGTTCGGTATAAACAGTCATGGACTGAAGGTGTTCCAAGATCGGATTTGGATACCTAAGACAGGAGGAGTCAGAGATCTTCTGATGGAAGAAGCTCACAAGACCATGTACTCGATTCATCCCAGTAGCACTAAAATGTATAGGGACCTAAAACCCTACTACTGGTGGCCGACGATGAAGCTTGATGTTGCAAAGTATGTGGTCAAGTGTGTGACTTGTGCGAGAGTCAAGACACAACATCAGAAACCATATGGGAGTTTAGAACCTTTACCTGTACCTATGCATCAATGGGAAGAAATTGCCATGGATTTTGTCACTAAACTGCGCAGAACAAAGAACGGTCACGACATGATATGGGTGGTCGTTGATCGCTCACTAAGAGTGCGCATTTCATAGCAGCCAATGAGAAATGGTCTATGGATAAGCTCGTGAATTCTTATGTGAAGGAAATTGTGAGGTTTCACGGTGTTCCATTAACGATTATATCGGATCGTGATAGCCGTTTCACCTCAAGGTTTTGGAAAAGTCTACAAGAGGAAATGGGTACCAAGTTGTGTTTAAGTACAACTTACCATTCACAGACTGCTGGCTAGAGTGAAAGAACAATACAAACACTTGAAGATATGCTGAGAGTGTGTACCCTGGAATTCCTAGGTAACTGGGATGAACATTTACCGTTGGTAGAATTTTCCTACAATAATAGTTTCCACTCGAGCATAAAGATGGCACCGTATCAAACCGCTGAAAAATTGAAAATAGTTAGGGAAAGAATGTTAGCAGCTCAGGATCGTCAAAATAGCTATGCTGACAACAAGCAAAGACTGATGACTTTTGAAGTTGGAGATTTGGTTTTGCTTAAAGTCTCGCCGTGGAAGGGACTTATAAGATTTAGTAAAAGGGGAAAATTAAGTCCAAGGTTTATTGGATCGTTTAAAGTTCTTCAGAGGATTGGGAACCAAGCTTACAAGCTTGAACTACCAGAAGAACTAATTGGAATTCATAACACTTTTCATGTGTGTTATTTGAGGAAGTTCATGGGAGAAGTTCCTGACATAATTCCAATTTCTGAATTGAGAATTGATGAAAACAAAAGGTTGATTGAAGAACCAAAGGCAATCGTTGACCGAAAGACTAAGAAGTTACGACGCAAGATGATCGAGTTAGTGCTTATCTGATGGAAACACACGAATGGGCCGAATCTCACCTAGGAGACGGAGAGTGACATGATGGGTCGCTATCCGCATTTGTTTGTTGATGTGTGATCCCGGGGACGAAATCATTCTAAGGTGGAGAGAATTGTAACGTCTATGTTTCTGGGCTTGTCATTAATGTTGATGTAATAGTCTAGGTTAACCTTTGTAACCCGTTTTGAAATAATAGAAGTTTATTAATTGAGTATTATGTGTTTTGTTCTTAATTGTGTGTCTTAATGTGATTAAGAATAAAAATAAGCATCATAATGAAATATTAGATAAAGCCTATATCTATGGATAATGTTGTAGTAGTTGAAACGAGGTTTCCGAATATATAAAGAATACCGAAATCCGAGTTATAACGAAGAAGTTATGATCTGTCGAAGTTTCGCGATGGAACCGACAACGCTGAATGACGTAAAAAGTGAAATTTACGTTAGAGCGATATTTAGCCCAAGTGATCTAAACAAAAGTGGTATAGTTCGTTAAAACGAGAGCGTACATAAAAAGAATGCCCAAATCTGACTTCGTATGAGGAAGTTATGATTTTCCGAAGTTTCAGCTTACCAGTATGCAGCCCGAATACTCGATTCGAGATCAAGTGATTGTTGTTCTAAACAATCTAAACGAGAATCGAAGATCTCGTTGATAGTAGTGCATTAGTGAAAAGACAGACGAAAACGGACGTCAGATGAAGAAGTTATGAATTTATAACGGAGTTTTCCTGTCCCGGCCTACTAAAAATAAATAATAAAAATAAAATTCAAAATTAGCCGACGGAGTCAAAACGAAAGTTGTAGAGTATAGTCTCACCTATGCGTGGGTATAAAGAACGTCGAAAACGGAGTACGTATGAGGAAGATATGAATTTTTGAAGTTTATTAAATAATTAATATATATATATATATACATACATATATATATATATATATATATATATATATATATATATATATATATATATATATATATAATTATTAATCCGATATTATCCGAAGGGGAGTCACCAGACTTATCTGGGTTACGCCCAGCGTAAGGCTGTACGCCCAGCGTACAGCGAAGCATGATACGCCTCGCACTCGAGTTCTTCGGTTACGTAAGCAGTGACAAACTTCCGAGGCGTACGCCCCGCGTAACACGAGGCCTCAGCCTCTTATAAAAGGCTTGCGAAGGCAGCCAACTCCATTTGCGAAATTCTCTTCTCTTTCTCCCGGTTTGCATCGTTTTACGTGCCAGAGATATCCCGAAGCCCCGAAGAACCCGAGAAGTGCAATTCCCGAGCCGAAGCTTTGCCCGCGAGAAGCCAATTTTTTGTGAAGATCTTCCAGATCTACCGAAGAATACTACTTCTGCAAGTCGTAGTGCTGTCCGATCATCTTCTGATCAAGTGAGTGTGTAGTTACCTTCTTCTAACACATAGTTATGAGGTATGTTATACGCAATACGTGTTATTTTATATTTTGTTGTTATATGCGTGAAAGTATATTCACTTTCTTCTATCTCATAAATCTGATTTTTTTCTCTATGAAATACGTGTTATGTGGGTGTATCTCATCTGTTATGTGGAATATGTATTGAATGAGAATTCTATACAGGTTTTAAACTATGTATAAAAATGTATATTTTTATCTACTAATATGTTGGGTAGAACATGGGTAGATAGTTGATGTGTGATAAACAGAGGAGAGGCCTCGATGTTGGTATTGTTGATCTAGTTATTCAGCGGAGTATGGATAACGACCCCAGACTCTTTCTAGACAGTCCTGTGGAACGCTAGCAGGTTCATAACATGTAGGTGTTGTGAACGATGTCTTCACCGGTGTACTCTATCCCCCTCATGGTTGCCTTTAGGATATCTATTGTTGAGGAAACCCCTTAGCAGTAATGTCCGTCCCGATGAAAATCCTAGATTAGGTCCCTTGAGATAGATGTTGTTTTAGGGACGTAAAGTGAGGATAACGGGAATGGGTAATCAGGTTATTTTTGGTTGGTGAAATTAAATATAATTATTTATTGTGGGTTGAAAACCCTATATGCTCACCAGGCTCCCAAGCCTGATCCACTCAGTTTTATTTGTATTACAGGAAGTGGTGCAAGGGCATAAGATGGATGAATCATCGAGTTGTTTTGTTTACAAGTCTGTATATGTATATATTTGTTGAATGACTTGTAATGTTATCGTTTATGCTTTATGGTCTGTATCGGAACATGACATCCCGAGTTTTGATTATATAATGAAAATGCATCTCTTGATGAAATGCTTTGATAAATATTATTTTATCATATTTTGTTTTGGGAACAAATTCTGCAACTCTTTTAAATCAAAAGGATTTACTTTGAAATTATTTTAAAAAAAACATAAATGAAATCGGTCTTTTCTGACCGTTATTTTGGGGATGTCACAATACAAGTGATTTATTGAGTGCATGTTATGGTCTAGAGGTACAATGCTTGAAGAAGCTGTCCACTATGTGAAGTTCTTGCAACTTCAAATTAAGGTATATGCACAATTGTTAAGCTATGATAAACTATACTTCACTTTTTCCATATTAATTTACAGACATGGTTATCGAGGTGACTAATTTTTTTTTCCTAATTTTATGCAGTTGCTAAGCTTAGATGAAATGTGGGTTTAGGTTTTGAAGAGGAAAAGAAAGAAAACTTGGAGGGACGATAGTATATTCTAGTAGAATGTATTCATACATAATGCCATTAACATTGTATTTTTACAGAATCGATTTGTTATTCATTAAGAATGTATTTCTTTTATTTTATTAGAATGAATTAACAACAATATTATCTCAGAATGTATTAGCTTTTTACCTTGATTTCAATTAGGCCCGATTTAGACCAAGGGCAAGGAGGGCATTGGCACAGGGCCCACTTTTTTAAGGGGCCCATTTTTTTAATATTATGTTTGTAACGATCGTTTCCGAGGTATAAAAGCTATTTAATTCTTCAGTTTATTTTGGGCCATAACTGAATTAATATTGTGAGTGGACCTTCATTTTGGGTCGAAGGGTAAGCAGCCCATAAGCCGTACGCGGTACATAACCCCCCCCCCCCCTGTACGCTGGGCGTACTGCTTAAATGAAACGCGGGGAGGCTGAGCGTATGCGCAATGTACCTTAGGGTACGCCCAGCGTACGCGACGAGGTGGCAAACCCTAATTTTAAGGGTTGAGGCGTATTTAAACCCCATCATAGCCTTCCATTTGGACTCCTCATTTATCATTCACTCCAGAGAAAACCTAGTTCGTCCCCTTTGCTCCTTGTTTGTGTGTGTTTGATCTTTGAGCTTATTTTTGTGAAGAAGGAGGATAAGAGAAGTGGAAGAAGAAGAACTTGAGCACCTTGAGCTCATAGATGTGGGATCATCCTTTCTTTTGGCATTCAGAAGAGGTATAAAGCTTCCAACTTTCCTCTTGTAAGTTTAGATCTAGGAGTTTTTGGAAGTTTGGACCTTTTAAGTCCAAAGGGAGGACCTTTATCTTGCAACTTCGTTTTTGGAGCTTGGGATTGCTATCCTTGAAGCTCAAGTGTCCCCATAGCAGTAAAGTTTCGATCTTTGTGGTTTATATGGAACCATGCATGAGATCTAGTTGGTTTTATGTAAGTAGAATTTTATTTGTGGAAGTTTGAGCCTTTATGAGACTTGTAAGCCATCAAGTAAGCAACTTTATGGCTTAAGTCATGGAATAAGCTTAGGATCTGGATTTGTAGCTTATGGATCGGATTGTTAAGCACCTAATGAGATGTTGGCTTAACAGAGCTATACGCTGGGCGTACAAGGAAGTACGCGCCGCGTACAAGCTAGCAGCTAGTACGCTCAGCATATCTTGGTGTACGCCCTGCGTACGCTACCAGTTTGGGCTTCGAGTGTTGGGCCTCGGTGTGGGCTGGGTTTCAGGCTTAAGGTCCTTGGGCCTTTATGGTCCATCAGAATTTAGTTGCTAAGGACCAAGGATTTAGTATTGGGCTTGGGTAAGGCCCAATATAGCAAATTGGGCCATTAGTGGGCCTATAGTGGTGCCATAGATGGACTTAGAAGGAATTGAGGTTTTGGGCCATGTTGTGTCTCACACCATAGTAGGGGTAAAATGGTCATTTTACCCATAGAGGAATCCATATTATGATTTAGTATTTATTTCCCATTATAGCTGGGAAGCAGTCGAAGCAGCAGTCAGGGATTTCTCATTCAGGAGTTCAGCAGTCAGCATCACGAGGTGAGTTTCCTTCCAGTGGGAACGGGTCTACGGCCACAATGCCGACCCGTTTAGTTAGCAGTAGTTCCGGACTTCATTCTGATGCAGTAGTTAGAGTGCTTGATGTCTTTGTGATTCAAGTGTGTTTTGTGTTATATGTTCCGGACCCTGTACCGATGTAGTATGCAGTATATGTTTTCATGCTAGTTGATATGTTTATGCTATGTTAAGTTTAGTTAGTTCCGGACTTCGGTCCGAAGCAGGGGACAAGGTTCCATTCAGTTCCGGACTTCGGTCCGATGCAGTCAGTGCCGGACTTCGGTCCGATGCAGTTAGTTCCGGACTTCGGTCCGATACAGAGGGCAAGGCCCTGGTTAGTTCTGGACTCCGGTTCGATGCAGTTTCCGGATTTCGGTCCGATGCAGAGGGCAAGGCCCTGGTTAGTTTCCGGACTTCGGTCCGATGCAGTGGGCAAGTCCTAGTAGATGCTTTATATGTTATTGTATGGTTTGTGGTAGTTTGGGGGAGCTCACTAAGCTTCGTGCTTATAGTTTCAGTTTTGGTTTCAGGTACTTCTGCAAGTAAAGGGAAGAGCTCGGGATGATGGCATCGCACACACCACAGCTTCAGTCTTTTCCTGGGAGTTTGTTTTGATTCATAGTTTGATTTGAAACAAATTTTCATGACATTTTATCATGGGTTGAGATAATTGACACATGATTCTATGATGTGACGATCAGAATATGATTTTTATTATTATTCAAACAAATTTTTTTTGGGTCATATTTTTGGATGTTACAATGTTTAGTTTAGCCCAATAAGAGAGCCTAGAATCGATCGCGTAGGGTAGGAAGCAGCGTTGGAAGGCAGCAAAGTAGGCCAACAACGATCATGAGTCAAGCCATCAAAGTAGAAGGCGGAAGCGATTTTAGGGTTCAACGACATTGCGACAGCAACAGCTAACAGCCAACAAGAACTCATTTACTCGATTAAAATCAATAGACTCTCAAGTCTATTGTCTCGGTGACTCCTGTAGTCTTGCTAATCTAATCAATAATCAAATCAGGTAAACGATTATGAATTATCAATTTATGTCTTCATGGTTTTATCAGTTTGAGTGTTTAACATTTTATAACTGAATCACTTTATCAGATTAAGTGTTTAATAATATATCATAGTGAGTGTTTTGACAGTTTATGATTGTCTAATTGAATACTTTAATTGAAATCTTGAATGTTGAATAAATCACTTTATCATATCAACAGCTTATTGTATAATTTTTATATTAGAAAGTGAAATCATCAAATCACTTAATTTCTGGAATAGATTATTAGAATGTTAAATGAATAACTTTATCAAATTCTCTGAAATAGATTATTAGAAACGGAAATCATCAAATCAAATTATGGGATTATGTTTACCGTATAATTGTTTATCATTAGTTCATTACCACTTTATCACATTATTGTTATTAGTTAATGTTGAAATTCTGAAATCTTATTGAAAGTTGCATCAAATTATAATAGATTTTCAGAAATTGAAATCAGATTATTAGATTATGTTAATTGTATATTTGCTTTTAAAAAAATATGATTATCCCATTATAAGATTATCAGATTAAGTGTATTGTAATTACTTGAATGTTGAAGGTTGAAACTAATGAACTTGTAGTGATGAAGTCTAAACAACCCTCCAATAGTATTGTTTATGTAATTTAATTAGTTACACGTTAAGGCTTAAGGACCTTTTTCGGCTTTTCCAGGGCAGTTGAATCCTCAGGACCGGCCCTGATTTCCATATATCATTCTAAGAATGTAATATAAAAAATTGAACTTGTATCCAAATTTTTGTTATTCTTCAAGAAACTCATTATATATATATATATATATATATATATATATATATATATATATATATATATATATATATATATATATATATATTCTGTCAGAAATGTGTATTCTTTTATGGTTGAAGCATATTTGTTATTTTTCAATATATTGATAAACATATTCTATCAGAATACCCGAGAACTATAATCCCTACAATCAGATTTTTAAAATTAATAGGATCTATTATCCCTTAAAATATGCAATTTTCCTTTTTTAAATTTATGTCAATTGACTAAAATACCCTTAAAATGAAATTAGATGATATTTTCTAATTATCTTTAATTTAATAATATGTATTATTCACTTTCTTAAAATAAATAAAATGATTGGCTTACAATCATTCATACAATCACACAATAATAATTAGTAACAATATAATAAGCTAAGCCTAAATATATATATATATATATATATATATATATATATATATATATATATACAGAGAGAGAGAGAGAGAGAGAGAGAGAGAGAGAAATCTTCGAAAAAGTCCCAAAATTTTGCCCCAATTTATGATTTAGTCCTAAATTAAATTTTACTTATAAAAAAGGACAGATTACCGGCTAATACACTCAGTTTGGCCCTAAGAACTGGTAATCCTTATAAGAGCTGGTTAACCCAGCTCATTGACCTTATCACCCTCCATTAAGCACCCCATCATCAACTCCTCCTCTGTAAAAAACCCCTTCTTACCCTCCATCGAAGCAAAACAATACCTGAGAAGAATCAAAGGTAAGAAAATCCACGTGGTCCTCCAATATCGTGTTTCCCTTAAAATGTTTGATTAATTTTTGTTTTGTAGTGATAATGGAGACAGTATATGACTTCGATACCATTGACGTGGAATTGGATGAGTTTTTCAAACACAAACAAAGAAGTCGATGCAAAGATGAGTTCCTAAATACTCTCACAGACGAAGTGCTTGACGAATGCACCATACCTGAGATAAACCTAAATGATTTTGAAGGAATGTCAGAAGATGAAGCACCGCAGGACAAGCAGAGTGATAGTGAAGGTGACGATGAAGACAAATTGCAGTTTCAATACTCAACCCATGATCCGAAGGTGAAATGGAACAATATGAAGTCAGTTCTTGGAGAGAGGTATGAATCACCACACCAACTGAAGCTTTGTTTGAAAAATTACTCTATAATTAGGGGTTATCCAATTAGGTTCAAGAAATATGATAGTGTAAGGCTCGTGGCTGTATGTGCAAGTGACCCTGAGAAATTTGAATGTCCCTTTGTTGTAAGGGCCTCATGGATGAGCACTGAAAGATCATTCCAAATCAAAAAAAAAAATGGTTGAGCAACATACCTATGTTAGGAATTTCCGTAGTTCTAATCTTATGGATCCCACATGGATAACTAGGCAGTTTCTGAAGGAGATGATTAGGAAACCAAATCTGAAATGTAAGGAAATGCAAGCTATTATTCAAAGCAGGTTCCATTGCAAGGTTTCATGGTCAAAATGTTATAGAGCAAAGTGTATGGCAATTTCTTTAATAGATGGAAAGTTGAGTGATAACTATGCAAAAGTTTGGGATTATGGACATGAATTGATGAGGTCCAATCCAGGGAGTACAATTCAAATAACTGTCACTGTAAACCCTGATAACACTACTACTTTCCATAGAATGTATACATGTTTTAAGGCTATCAAAGAAGGATGGAAAGTTGGTTGTCGAAGAGTTATAGCGCTTGATGGGAGTTTTTTGAAAGGACAATGTAAAGGTGAGCTGCTAACTGCCATAGGGAGGGATGTAAATAACCATGTGTATCCCATTGCTTGGGCAGTAGTTGAAATTGAGAACAAGCCCAACTGGCAATGGTTCTTGGAACTATTACATGATGACCTGGAATTACAAGGAGGCTTGGATTTGTGTGTTATTTCTGATCAACACAAGGTAATGTTTTCAATTATCTCCATTTTTTTCATTTCATTTATACATGGATCAAGCAGTTAGTAATGATATTTTTTTAATGTAATTGATAGGGTCTTTTGGAAGCTGTAAAGGTTGTATTGCCACATGTAGAGCACAGACAATGTGCAAGACACGTGTATGCAAATTTCAGAAAGGTCTTCAGTGGTATAGAGTTCAAGAATATGTTTTGGACAGTTGCTAAGTCAACTGTTGAAGGGTACTTCAAATTGAATATGGAGAAGATCAAAGAAGTCAATCCTGCCGCTTATGATCATTTGATGGCAATGGAGCCTAAATCTTGGTGCAGGGCATTTTTTAAAGGTGGAATGGCATGTGAGGCTGTTGAAAATGGAATGGCAGAGTGTTTTAATGCCATCATACTTGATGCCAGAAAGAAGCCTTTGTTGTCCATGCTTGAGGAGATTAGACTATATATGATGGAAAGGTTATTTAACTTGAAGCAAGAAGCACATAAATGGGTGAATAATGTGTGTCGAGGAGCTATTAAGAAAATGGATGAGTTTGCTTTTGATATCAAGTAAGTATTATGTTCATCCTAGTGGTTTGAGGCTGTTAATGTGTACACTAATTTAAACTGTTAATGTGTTTGCAGGACTTGGTATGTTCATCCTAATGGTTTGAATGCTTTTGAAGTGAGAAATGGCTTCCACTCATATGGAGTGAACTTAGAGGGGATGTACTGTACATGCAGAATTTGGGAGTTATCTGGGATCTCCTGTGTCCATGCCCAAGCAACCATAATTTACAAACAACAGGATCCAACTAGATTCATCAGCACATGGTTTGGTAAGGACAAGGTCTTAACTAATTATGAGTCTAACATCCTTCCTATTAATGGCAGTAATATCTTGGAACCAACACCTTACACCAAACCACTACCACTCATTGAAAGAAGGATGCCAGGAAGGCCTTGTATGAAAAGGAAAAGGCATGTCTCTGAGCATCAAGACAGGTTTTCCCAAGTCTCCTCTAAGGGTAGAACTGTCCAATGTCAGAATTGTATGAAAATGGGGCACAATAAAGTGTCTTGCAAGAATCCCTCAGTCCAAACAACACCAAAGCCTAAGAAGAAAATAGGAAGGCCAAGGTTGAATCCATAATTGACCAATTGCACTAGACTTGGGAGAGGTGGTGGAAGAGGGGGTAGAAGTGGTGGAAGAGGGTCTACCAGTGTTTATGAAGAAGGTGAAAGTTCTGGGAAAAAAGAACCTGGGATTGAGACTCAATTTTTCACCCAAACAACACCTAATGTTGAGAGTCAATTTGTCACCCAAACAGCACCTACTGTTGACAGTGAACATGTACCAGAAACACAAGAAGCTGATGTTAACATTGATGATGAAGGTGATGGTATTGATATGGCTGATCTGGATCAAATACTGAGTGATTTGAGTTACCTTGAAGGGTCAAAATACAGTGAAGCAGAGATCCTTATGTGGCTTAATATCACCCAATCACAACTGAAAGGATTTGATGCTTTGTTCACCAATCCAAACAAGCTGCAAAGGTATATATTATAACACTGACAGTGAATTTTATTTTTCAATAACATAACTAACTTGTATTCTTTCCAATGCAAGGATGTGCCTTATGTGAGTGAACATGTACCAAAAACACAGGAGGACAATGGTGAAGATGGAGCTGAAGAATCACAGGAGGACAATGATGAAGATGGAGCTGAAGAATCACAGGAGGACAATGATGAAGATGGAGCTGAGGATGATGAATAGGGAGTTGATGATACTCAAGTTAGGGTTAGAACTCAAGTCAGGTTTAGAACAAGAAAAACTTCTGAAAGGATCACTGAAAACATGTTGAAGAAAATTGTGATTGACAAGAAAGGAATAGGAATGGCTCCAGAAAAACCTCTTACTTTGGATTAGATTGGTTAGGATTTAAGCAGTTATATAGGCTACTTGGGCAACTTTGTTAGGAAGCCCTTTTTGGTAAATTTGTTAATATGCCCTTTCTTTTGTAAACAATATACAATATGGCTGCATTGTTAACACTTTGGGACTTTAGATTGGGCAAATTTGTTAGGAAGCCCTTTTTGGTAAATTTGTTAATAGGGATATGCCCCTTCTTTTGTAAACACTTTGGCTGATTTTGGTATGTTTTGTTGATGTATAACTTACATCCATTTTGGTCATTATGTTATATTGAAAAACATCATTCATTTGCTCACATCATACTCTTACGATTGTAGATTGCTCAAACAATAGGTATCCAATAAACCATTTTTCATTCAACAACATACAACTTACATCCAACTTTCATTTAAAAGTTTTACAACAACTTAAAACTACTTCAACATAATCCACACAATCACCAACAAACACAAAAAAAACCCAATCTTCCATTTTTCACCTTCACCTTGTACAGGAACCTCTTGAATGCCATTGTTGTGAAAATCCATAGCTTCTTCCACAAATTCTTCCGCAAAATCATTGTGTACTTGAATGTCATTATTGTGAAACTCCATCAACAAGTTTCTGTACGATGGTTTTTAATAACGGGGGATCGACCCAAGCAAAATACTTGCAATCTTTTTCCTCATCCTATTACATAGGAAATAAAACCTAATTGGAAGAGATTTGAGATGTAATTAAAGAGGTTTAAGGGATACTTTCCCGGAAATTAGGGCAGTCGATGAACCTCCTGCCAAGGTTTGTTGGCCTCCATGATGTCCACTTACCAACGGGGTCTTCACAAAAGCATGTTGCCCTTAATGCTTGCCTTCGTGATTGGATATTGCTCCTACTTCCCACTGAGCTTGAAGATGCCATTTTGCTTCGATGGAGGGTAAGAAGAGGTTTTTACAGAGGAGGAGTTGATGACGGGGTGTTTAATGGAGGGTGATAAGGTCAATGAGCTAGGGTAACCGGCTCTTATAAGGATTACCGGTTCTTAGGGCCAAACTGAGTGTATTAGCTGGTAATCTATCCTTTTTCATAAGTAAAATTTAATTTAGGACTAAATCATAAATTGGGGCAAAATTTTGGGACTTTTTCGCAGATTTCCCTATATATATATATATATATATATATATATATATATATATATATATATATATATATATATATATATATATATATATATATATATATAAACAGGCTTTATCATTCATAGCTTTCGAATACAAACTCCTTTTAGTTGATTTTTTCATTGTATTCTTTGTAACAATGTCTATTCATGGGCATGTTATACTCCTAATTTTCGATGTCGTGAAGTCATACTTTCTTAGCTCAAAATAGATTGTTTAGTGGAAATTATGAAAAAAAAAATACTTAATAACTTTCACATATAAACTTCATAACTATCATCAAACCATATGGATTTTCCCGATCATAAAAGTGACCTTCAAAAATCTCAAAATAAAAATATGAAACGTGTTGATGTGTGATTTTTTTTTAATTAAAAAAATCTGCAATCCACCTTGATTTTCACTGGTGGTGACTTGCTAAAACCTAAAAAAAATTGCAAGTCACCTAGATTTTCACAGATAAAAACTTTGTTTCGTCGCTTTTTGTTTCAAAAAATTACTAAATTTAAAATATAATAAAGAAACACTGTTCTAGTAAATTATTTTAATAGAATTTTATTTTAGAAGTATAATATGTGTAATATTTTATTACAATGTTTTATTTGGAAATAATAAATGACGGAGTTACTAATAAATAATTTATTTTTATATTTTGTTTAACATCCGAAAGATTTCGTTATAACTGCGTGTTCTTATATCGTAATAACTTGTGTATTCCCTCAAATGTAAATTTGTGATGCAACCGTTTACCAAAAAAATCGTTGGAAAATTTGCTAGCTAGCAATATATGATTATTATATTTCATTCAACATGAAGTTTTTAAGGTGAAAACGATATATTATAATAAGTTCTTTAGATAAGGGTGTAAAATCTTTTACGTATGCAAGATCTTATATGTATTCCCACAAAAGCAAATTAGTGATGGCAACCACTTACCAACGAAATCTTTGGAAATTTTGCTAGCAAATTATGCTTAGACAAAACTTCAAAAATGGTCCCAGTGGTTTTCGAAAATATCAAGTTTAATCCCTAAGTTCAAAAAACCTCACAGATGGTCCCTGTGGTTTCAAAACTTTTAACATTTGGTCCTTCCGGCTAACTCTGTTACCATTTAGCCGTTAAGTAAGGGGTATTTTTGTCATTTCACAACCCAGGGACTATTTATGAGGTTTTGTATTATTTTTTTACAAATAAATAAATAAATAAAATTTAATATGCAAGGGTCCCACCTCTCTCTCTCTCTCTCTCTCTCTCTTATAAGCTGTATAAAATTCTTTCTCATCACTGGCTCCCCTGTAAGTTGTATTAGATTCCATGTCTCATTCATCATTTGATTCCATATCTTCATGAATTTGTTTTGAATCGCCTTTGTATACCTTCGACTCGGGCGTGGGTAAAACCACTTTGATCACTAGGGTTTTGGAGAATCTCAGAACTTCCTACCCCAATTTGAAAATACAAAGGTTTTTCACTCGTAATGCCCTATCATTCCATACTCTTCCATCGATCAAATATGTTTTGATTTTCGCCTTCGTCACCACCAAATTCTACCACCGGCTCCTCTGGTAAACACTCTGATCCCCATCGCATCCTTCTCTTCCTCCCTCATCATAGCCTGAAGGTGGATCTTTAGTCTTAGACAATCTCCTTCCTTCTTTCGTTAACATGTCAAATCCAAATCGAGCATCATAAAAAGGGTAGGACCTCACATTCTGATTTTAATGGATTTCCATTCCATTAACTTCTTATATGCCCTTTCTTTAGGTTCAGTGATGAGGGAAACAAATGGTGGTGGAGAGCACTCAACAACAACAGCTCCTACTAATGGTGGAGTTACAAATCACGAAAATGCCCTTAGGCAAAGCAGGGGATCGGAGGTGCTGGTAATCCCCATTAGGATTTCAGTGCTGCCTTTTGAAGCTTCCCGAAGCTCTATGGGTGTGCTATTTCCAGTGCTCACTGCAGAAGGAACTTTTTTGTGCAACTCATTCCCGAAGTTAGGCTTGGACTTTTCTGAAAATTTCCACAATTTCACTTTCCCTTGGTCTAGGAGTTGCAGTGGAATGGAATTTGGGGGAAGGAGATGAAAAGTTGGAAAGGAATGAGGGTCCATTTTTTGAAGTGAATGATTCAAAATCTTTGAATCCATCGATTCCATCTCAGTCTTTAGTATTCATGTTCTTGTTTCTTGAATACCCTTGTCGATTTTGTCTTGAAAAGTCTGGGTTTCTTCTTGAACATTGATTTTGTGTTCAGAAAGTACTACTTTGACATCAAGAAGCTTACCAGGGATGCCATGAGATACGAAATGAGACGCCGACAACATTTGGTCGAGTAAAGAGGTTTTTGGGGATGTAGGTTGGTACGTTGTGGTGGTTCTCAATTAGCTTTGCTGGTGCTGGACGGAGAGGGACATATTCAATTGGTTGTGGCGGTGATCAAATGGGAGGCGGCGACATTTCGAGATATATTCTTATACCTATGAGAGAGAGAGAGACCATTTATTAAATAATTATATATTTTTTAAAATAACAAAAAACTTCATAAATGGTCCCTCTTTTGTGAAATGATGGAAATACCCTTCACTTAACGGCCAAAAGCTAACGAAGTTAGTGAAAAGGACCATTTGTTAAAAGTTTTGAAACCATAGGGACCATCTGTGAGGTTTTTTGAACTTAGGGACTAAACTTGATATTTTTAAAAACCACAGGGACCATTTTTGAAGTTTTGTCTTATGCTTATTATATTTCATCGAACATAAAGTTTTTAAGGTGAAAATGATATCTTATAGAGTAAATTACACGAATGGTTCCTATGGTTTGGGGTAATTTGCATGCTTGGTCCCTAACTTATTTTTTTAACTCGGAAGGTTCCTGTTGTTTGTTTTTGTTACGTGCTAGGTCCTTACTGTTTGTTTTTGTTGCGTGTTTGGTCCCTATCTTAACTAAAAAGACTGTTATTTAAATAGAGAAAAATGTTAGGGTATGTAAGGTAAGGTGAGAGGGTGAGGTTGGGGGTGTGTTTATTTGAATAAATTAAAAAAAATCAAGGGAAAAGTAGTATTTTTAGGTAACACAGAGACCAAACGCGTAACAAAAACAAACAATAGGGACCTTCCGAGTTAAAAAAATAAGTTAGGGACCAACGCGCAAATTACCCTAAACCATAGGGACCATTCGTGCAATTTACTCTATCTTATAAATAAGTTCTTTAGATAAGTGTGTAAAATCTTATACGTATTATTCCTTGGTGCAAAAATGACGGCAACCATCTACCGACTCAATCTTTTAAAATTTTGGTAGTAAATTGAGTTTAGTATATTTTAAGATGTTAATATAAAATATAAAATCTATTGACATCACGGGTTTCATACACAAGAATTTTCATAATTTTTTATAATTAGTCATTTTTTATATAAGAAAACTAAAAAAGTTTTTATAAGGTAAACAATAGTCATTTTAGATAACAAAACATGTTATTAGAATTATTTTATGGTCACACGTTAAATATTGTTTATGATTAAAAGTTGTCAATAGTCATAAACTCATGATAAAAAAAAGTATAAATGTTACTATAAATAATTCTTGGTTTCGATTGAATTTACTTTGATTTTTTTTCAAATTCAATGCAAGACTTGAAACTTGTAAAATTTCTCACATATTTAACAAAGTATCTAACCCTATCAATTGAAACCCAAGTTAATGCCACATAAAAAGGATTTCGGTTATAGTTTTCCTTGCGATTGCCCACGATGAGGCGGTACTTGTGATATTTCAGCTTGGGACGCATTTTCTAAATCGAAGGCCGGGGAAAGTTTATTGGCAACAAGGAACCCTTTCTCACCCAGTCCTACCTACCCTATGTATTTAAGGGGGGGGGGGGGGGGCTGGAATCGAAAAAGACTTGGTTCCATACATATGAGACAGACAGAAGGTATGGGACGACCAGTTCACCATGGAAAGCGAATTCGATACAATTCCTTCTTTCAAGCCATCTCTTACCACAAAATTTATGTGAAATGTTCCAAATTTCAAACCAAAATTTTTATTTGAATTCATATTAATTATTCAAAAGTCCATTCCTTGAAAACATATCTTAGCATTCATTTGATTAAAATTCATGAAGTTAAAACAAAGTTTTAATTGTAAAACAAGTAGAAGCCAAGATAACGATTTGAAATTTATGCGATGTACAGTCACGACGCGCCCTTCATTTCATATCCCATTAACCTGAAAAATATTAAACTTAACAATGTAAGCATAAAGCTTAGTGGATTCCCTAGTATACCAAGTATTACACCATACATACAATGCATACAAACAAACAAAGGCTCTCATCTCTAGTGTTGATCCACCTAATCAACAGAGACTACCAGCTCTTGTGCATGTCTTGTCATTAACAACGACTAATGACTTTAGTGATCGTCTAGGCATCATCACGAGTATTTTAGGTTGTCGACTGTAGTGTTGATCCACCTTCAACTCCTTAAACATACAAACTAACACATCATACAATCATCTAAAAGTTATTACTAATATTGACGGCCGCCTTATGAATGCATAATCATACATAACATGGAAGTAAGATAGACGGTCAAACATATGATCCTACCCGAAATCAATATATCATACAAGAACCATGCAATAAGGCATGACCAGAGTTCTATGGATAGTTAACTCAAACTATATACAATCCCTACGATATCCACTCAACAACCACCAATATCATCAATAACCTATCCAATCATGATACATAGTAATACCATACAATCAACCAATCACCTACATAACAAGACTATTCTAGTCTACAAGCATATTTGTACCCTAGGGATCCTATATCCTACCATACAAAGGATATATAATGTCACATGTAGTATAGTGATGAGACTCACCTGGATCTAGCATCAGAAACATAACATCGACCTTAGATGTCGAATTAGCTAACAAAAACCACCTAAATAACAACCAGAGGTTAAACCTCAACCTATTGTCTAATCTTTTAAATTTTGACAAAAATCAAAGTGGTTAAAATGCAATGGCTAACTAGTCAAAGTCAACGATCAACTGGTCAAAGTGTGTCGCGACCTAGCTTCGGGTCGTGTTGCGAACACTAGGTTAACAAAACATTCACGAACCCATATTCATTCTTGCGTCGTGATCCTTTCATGGTCGTGCCATGAATTTCGAGGAAAATCACTTAATCCTTTATGTGCTTAATCCATAAAGGTTAACTCTCATCTCTTCTAGAATGCCTCAAAGTATAAACTTAATGAATAAAGTTTCCAACTTTATCCATTTGCATGCCTCTCAACAACTTTTCATAAAACCCTAGATCTATATGCTATGAACTTCTTACATGGCATCAAAAGGGAAGACAAACATGCATTATTTTCACTTAATGAAGACCATGAAGCACTCATACTTAATTTGTGGTGCTAGATGTAACAGCCCGGATTTCCAGGTATCTTTTATTCATATATTTTTGGTATTTTGTGAGGAGACTCGGCGAGTTGGAGCTCAGACTCGCCGAGTAGGATCACGGTTCTGGATGCGGGTTCGCGCCTGGACTCGGCGAATCCAAGGAATGGACTCGGCGAGTCCGCACTGTTTAATGAAACCCTAATTTCCCGGTCCTAAGCCCTATTTAAAGGGCCTTATGGCCCTTCATTGCGGCTACCTTGTCCTTGAGAGCACCTAAACAGTTGAGAGTTCTTGTGAGTGAGATAAGAGGCCATTATTCACCAATTTTGTGTGTATTTGCAAGAAAAGAAGGGGGAAATCAAGCTAGGAGAGTTGGGGAGCTTGGATCTACTTCCATTTCGTCAGAGGAAGCTTATTGAGGTATCATTCATAGCTTATTCTCGTATTTTTGTTGATATAGTCAAATCTAGGGTTTCTTCATGCCTTGTTTGCCTTGTATATGGAGTGTGAGAGGTCCCATGGGGATATGGTATCTAGATCTGGACCTTAGCAGGTCCAGAGAGTCCCAAATGCCATGCTTTATGTCCTCCTTTTGGGTTTGGAGGCTAGGGTTGCCATCTTAGAGGTCATTTCTCCAAAAAGAGCCTTGTAGGTGTTGCATGGTAGCGAAGACTGTGACTTTACGTGATGAATGAGCTTAGGAGGGCCAGATCTATGAGTTGATGGAGCGGATTTGACCTCAGAAGCGAGATTGAGTTGATGCATGGCATGGACTCGCCGAGTCTGAAGAACAGACTCGGCGAGTAGCATGAAGATTGTCCTTAACCACTCAGTGAGTGGTCTTGCCGAGTTAAGGGTTGACTCAGTGAGTCAGGGAGAGTTAGAGAGGGTTGACAGGTGGACTGAGTCGAGCTGGAACTCGTCGAGTTGTTCTTGAGACTCGGCGAGTTGAGTCGTGGTGGCCCTGCGATTCATGCCAGGTGGGACTCGTCGAGTTGGGGGTGTACTCGACGTGTTAGGAGGGGATCCTAGAGAGTCAGTGAACACGTATAGACTCGCCGAGTCGCCATAGTGCACTCGCCGAGTCCGGTCAAAGTTGACCGTTGACTGTTGACCAGAGTTGACCAGTGTTGACTTGATAGGGGTAGTCAACCTTAGTGGTAAAAGTGTTAATTAGAGATATATGATGTTATAGGAGGATTATAGCTCGGAGGATCGAGCATGAGTGATTTCCTGGATTCGCGAGTTGTCCAGATATACGAGGTGAGACTTCTCACTATACTTTACCTTGAGTAGGAAATCAGAGTTATGTGATAGAGTATTTGTATGCTATATGCCTGTTATGTGTTGTACTGCATTATTTCTATGTGATTTATGATGTGCATGTTTATAGAGTTGGAACCGGAAGGTTCCTAGAGTTAGAACCAGTGGGTTCACAGAGCAGGGTTTACGGACCCACAGAGTTATGGCCTCGAGTGGCTAATATGTGTTATGTGTGGTATTTTGAGGAACTCACTAAGCTTTGTGCTTACAGTGTTAGTGTTGTTTGTTTCAGGTACTAGTGATGACCGTGGGAAGGCGCCGGCTTGATCTGTACACACGCATGGGATTTTTATAATATGTGATCTTGGGATTTTGTATGATATGGATTGGAGTTTTAAACTTGATGTTTTATGAAAATTTAAATGAAAATGTTTTTATCTTATGCGAAAAATTATTTTGAAATTCACGGTGTTACAATTTGGTATCAGAGCCTTGGTTTGAGGGATTCGAGTACACCTTCGGGCGTATTTGAACTCAAACTGAGGATTTGAAGAGTATTTTCAAAAAGAGTAAAAGATTTTGGAAAAACGCAGAGCAGAGTGTGTGTACGATCGGTCCGCGCCCGAACGGTGATTTCCCAAAATACCCTCATCTTATGTGCTATTGATATTGATATGATGTATTCGCATGCTAGAGTAGGCTAAGTATTCCTATTAGGACTAGAGTGGCCTGATTTGTGATGCCTTAGCCTAGGAAGAGGTGAGCTGCTATGAGATGCTTGAGAGTGAGTAGGAGCGAGGGGCTTATGAGAGATCTATTAGAGAATAGCCTGTGCATGATAGAGTACTTGGAATTTGGGATCCGAAGAGGAGGACTTGGGGTGTATTCTGATACGGTGCGGACAGTAGTATTGGGCCCGTACTAATGAAAGCACCGGAGCGGTGTACAACCCAAGTAAGAATCTTTGGAATACCAAGGATCAAGGAGGGATGAGTTGTCGAGTGTGAGTATGCTCGAATGGATTCTAATTTCTCGTATGTTGTATTTCAGAGGTAGATCATGGTGAGGACATGTTTGATGCCTGAGAGCAGTGATACCAGTGATGAGGAGATCCGCCGGATCATCCACGAGGAGGTGGCTGCGGCCATCAGGGCAGAGATACCAGAGATCTTCGGGTCTATTAAGACCATGCTGATTGAGACTTTTGACGAGCGTTATGCCGCTCTTTCTGAGGCTGCTGTTGCAGCGGCCACCATAGCTATTGCTGCCGCTAGGCCGCAAGGTGGTGATGCGTTGTTGTTCTGGGAGTTCAGCAACACAAAACCACCAGAGTTTGATGGGACCCAAGACCCGGTGGCAGCTATGAGATGGATTTTTGACATAGAGGGGTGTTTCTTCACTTGCTCATCTCTTGAGCATTTGAAGGTTCGGTTCGCGCTGAACCAGCTGCGCTTGGGAGCGAAGGACTGGTGGAAGTTTGTGATGGCGCACTTTACGCCTGCTGAGCTTGCGGCAGTGACCTGGGAGAGGTTCACTGCCATGTTCCGAGATGAGTACGTTCCCCAGGTGGAGAGGGAGCATTTGGCCCAGGAGTTTTTGACCCTCAAGCAGGGTACTGAGTCGGTTACAACGATCACCAGGATGTTCCATGAGAGGGCGATGTTCTGCCCTGAGCACGTGTCCACCGAGTAGGCACGTATGAGCCGATATCTGAGTATCTTGAGGCGAGACATTCGGGAGTTCGCGGAGAACTCCTCGTATCGGACATTTGCTGAGCTTCAGGCAAATGACCGGAAGAGGGAGATTGAGCTAGAGACTCAGGCCAGGGAGGAGGCAGAGTCTCAGGGGAGGGATCGGCGACCGACACAGTTTCAACCGGCAGCCAAGCGGGCCAAGCCCGCTGATCCCAAACCAGGGAGCCAGAAGGGCCGCACTTGTGGGAAGTGTGGCAGGGGTCATGATGGAGTTAGTAGAGCGGGATCTTGCTACAAGTGTGGCAAGGAGGGGCACATGGCCAAGGACTGCCCCAAGGGGTTTGCGGTGTGTTTTCACTGCAATCAGACCGGACACCGGAAGGCAGAGTGTCCGCAGTTGCGAGGATCATCTCAGGGAGCACCTCAGGGATCTGCTCCTGCCGCCATCCGAGCTACAGAGAGTCAGCCAGTGAAGGCCGAGGCGCCGAGGGCACGAGGGAGAGCTTTTCAGCTGACCACGGAAGAGGTCCGTGCAGCACCCGATGTCGTGGCTGGTATGTATTCTTTCGTATATTTATTTTGATGTTGAGATATTATGCTTATATTATGTTGTGCGTAGATACTTTTCTTGTGAATTTTGTACCTGAATTGGTGTTATTTGACTCGGGTGCGAGTCGGTCTTTTGTATCTTTGGCCTTTAGTCAGCATATCAGTGTTAGTCGTGAGGCGTTGAGTCGGCCTCTGAGAGTGTCCATAGCTGATGAGAGGGTGATATATGCCACGGAGGTTCTCCGAGGGTGCGTAGTCGAGATTTTTGGTGTTGAGTTCCCGATTGATCTAGTTCCTATTGCGATGGGTGATGTCTGTGTCATTGTGGGCATGGACTGGTTGAGCCGATTCGGTGCGGTTATCGACTGCGACCGACAGCTAGTGACCATACGAGACCTTAGTGGGGGAGTTCTTTCGGTGTACGGCGAGGGTACACGTTCAGGATCAGCGTTTTGTTCGGCCGCTAGAGCGAGGCAGTGTCTACAGCAGGGCTATAAGGGTTTTGTGGCGTATGTGATGGATACGCGGGTGGATTCCGAGAGGCCGAGTTCAGTTGAGGAGGTTTCGGTGGTGCGTGAGTTCCCGGATGTATTTCCTGAGGAGTTGCTGGGTGTGCCTCCTGTGAGGCAAGTGGAGTTCAGTATCGATTTGGTTCCGGGAGCCGCACCTATCGCTAAGGTGCCCTATTGTCTTGCACCTCCAGAGATGCAAGAGTTATCCTTGCAGCTTCAGGAGCTGCTGGGAAAGGGGTTTATTCGGCTGAGCAGCTCGCCGTGGGGAGCGCCGATCCTGTTTGTCAAGAAGAAGGATGGTTCACACCGGATGTGCATTGATTACCGGGAGTTGAACAAGCTGACGGTCAAGAACCGTTACCCGTTGCCGAGGATCGACGATTTGTTTGATCAGTTGCAGGGAGCATCTTCGTTCTCCAAGATCGACTTGAGGTCTGGATATCATCAGGTGACGGTGCGAGATGAGGACGTCCAGAAGATAGCGTTCAGGACACATTATGGGCATTATGAGTTTGTGGTGATGCCTTTCGGGCTCACCAATGCCCCGGCAGTGTTCATGGATCTCATGAACCGAGTGTGTAGGCCGATGCTGGATCGGTCGGTGATTGTATTTATCGACGACATTCTGGTATATTCGAGATTTAGAGAGCAGCATGAGGAGCACTTGAGAGAGGTTCTCGGAGTTCTGAGATCGGAGAGGCTTTATGCCAAATTCTCCAAGTGTGATTTCTGGTTGCGAGAGGTCCAGTTCTTAGGACATCTCGTTAACCAGGAAGGGATATTGGTCGATCCGGCCAAGGTTGAGGTGGTGATGAGTTGGGAGGTGCCGAGATCACCCTCCGAGATTAGGAGTTTCCTAGGGTTGGCAGGGTATTATCGGAGGTTTATCAAGGATTTCTCTAAGATCGCAGTGCCACTCACCAGATTGACCCGGAAGGGTGTTGCTTTTTTATGGGGCCCCGAGCAGCAGGCCTCCTTTGAGACACTTCGTCAAAGGTTGTGCGAAGCCCCGGTGTTAGCTCTCCCAGAAGGGATGGAGGACTTTGTGGTATACTGTGATGCATCGATTTTGGGGTTGGGAGCGGTGCTGATGTAGAGAGGGCATGTGATAGCATATGCATCGAGGCAGTTGAAGCCTCATGAGATGAGATATCCCACCCATGATCTAGAGTTGGGGGCAGTGGTGTTCGCCCTCAAGATTTGGCGTCACTACTTGTATGGGGTTCAGTGTACGATATACACAGACCATAAGAGTTTGAAGTATTTGATGGATCAGCCCAACCTGAATATGCGTCAGAGAAGGTGGTTGGATGTGGTCAAGGATTATGATTGTGAGATCCTGTATCACCCAGGCAAGGCTAACGTGGTAGCCGATGCATTGAGCCACAGGGCGGAGAGCACCCCGCTGCGGGATGTATGTTTGAGATTGACCGTGATAGCTCCAGTATTGGACGCCATTCGTGAGGCACAGGCCGAGGCTGTGCAACCTGAGATGCAAAAGAGGGAACGGGTTGTTGGTCTGGTTTCAGAGTTCGTTACCGATGGTCGGGGGCTTATGACATTTCAGGGGCGTATATGGGTACCGTTTGTGGGAGGAACGCGTACCATTTTGATGGAGGAGGCGCATCGGTCGAAATTTTCGATCCATCCGGGGGCCACTAAGATGTATTTGGATTTGAGAAAGGAGTATTGCTGGCCCTGTATGAAGAGGGATGTCGTGTGGTTTGTTGAGAAGTGCTTGACCTGCCGTAGGGTTAAGGCCGAGCACCAGAGGCCGCATGGTAAATTGTAGCCATTGGAGGTTCCCGAATGGAAATGGGAACAGATTACTATGGATTTCATCATGAAACTGCCAAGGACTGCCAGAGGAGTTGATGCAATTTGGGTGATTGTGGACAGATTGACGAAGAGCGCTCACTTCCTTGCTATCAGCGAGAGTTCTTCAGCAGAGAAATTGGCGGAGGTGTACGTGAGGGAAGTGGTATCTCGGCATGGGGTGCCGATCTCGATTGTTTCAGACCGTGATGTGCGCTTCACTTCCAGATTCTAGAAGAAGTTTCATGAGGATTTGGGTACTAGACTGCATTTTAGTACCGCATATCATCCCCAGACAGACGGTCAGAGTGAGCGGACGATTCAGACGCTCGAGGACATGCTCCGGGCATGTGTGTTGGATTTCGGGGGTAGCTGGGATGCATATTTGCCCTTGGCAGAGTTTTCCTACAACAACAGCCATCATTCGAGCATTGGTATGCCACCCTTTGAGCTGTTGTATGGGAGGAGGTGTCGGACCCCCATTTGTTGGGGAGAGGTTGGACAGCGGGTGATGGGCAGTACAGAGATCGTGCTTCAGACGTCAGAGCAGATCCAGCAGGTCAGACAGAGGTTGTTGACCACTCAGAGCCGACAGAAGAGTTACGCAGACAGGCGCCGGTCCGAGCTTGAGTTCCAGGTTGGCGACCTTGTACTCCTGAAGGTCTCTCCTTGGAAAGGAGTGATTCGATTCAGAAAGAGGGGCAAGTTGGGGCCCCTATATATTGGTCCTTTCCGTGTGATCGCGAGGGTAGGCCGGGTAGCCTATCGTTTGGATTTACCAGCAGAGTTGGGGCAGATTCACGACACTTTTCATGTGTCGCAGCTGAGGAAGTGTATAGCCGACGAGTCGGTGGTGGTTCCATTAGAGGATATTCAGGTGGATGCGAGCCTGAATTATGATGAGAGACCAGTGGCCATCAGAGATCGGAAAGTCAAGGTTCTGAGGAACAAGGAAGTACCCCTGGTGTTGGTTCAGTGGCAGCATCGGAAGGGGTCAGAGATGACCTGGGAGTCGGAGCGTGAGATGCGTGAGTAGCATCCGAAGCTATTTGCAGAGCGAGACTTCGAGGGCGAAGTCTAGTTCTAGTGGGGGAGAATTGTAACTGCCCGGATTTCCAGGTATCTTTTATTCATATATTTTTGGTATTTTGTGAGGAGACTCGGCGAGTTGGAGCTCAGACTCGCCGAGTAGGATCACGGTTCTGGACGCGGGTTCGCGCCTGGACTCGGCGAGTCCACGCTGTTTAATGAAACCCTAATTTCCCAGTCCTAAGCCCTATTTAAAGGGCCTTATGGCCCTTCATTGCGGCTACCTTGTCCTTGAGAGCACCTAAACAGTTGAGAGTTCTTGTGAGTGAGATAAGAGGCTATTATTCACCAATTTTGTGTGTATTTGCAATAAAGGAAGGGGAAAATCAAGCTAGGAGAGTTGGGGAGCTTGGATCTACTTCTATTTCGTCAGAGGAAGCTTATTGAGGTATCATTCATAGCTTATTCTCGTATTTTTGTTGATATAGTCAAATCTAGGGTTTCTTCATGCCTTGTTTTCCTTGTATTTGGAGTGTGAGAGGTCCCATGGGGATATGGTACCTAGATCTGGACCTTAGCAGGTCCAGAGAGTCCCAAATGCCATGCTTTATGTCCTCCTTTTGGGTTTGGAGGCTAGGGTTGCCATCTTAGAGGTCATTTCTCCAAAAAGAGCCTTGTAGGTGTTGCATGGTAGCGAAGACTGTGACTTTACGTGATGAATGAGCTTAGGAGGGCCATATCTATGAGTTGATAGAGCGGATTTGACCTCAAAAGCGAGATTGAGTTGATGCATGGCATGGACTCGCCGAGTCCGAAGAACAGACTCGGCGAGTAGCATGAAGATTGTCCTTAACCACTCAGTGAGTGGTCTTGCCGAGTTAAGGGTTGACTCAGTGAGTCAGGGAGAGTTAGAGAGGGTTGACAGGTGGACTGAGTCGAGCTGGAACTCGCCGAGTTGTTCTTGAGACTCGGCGAGTTGAGTCGTGGTGGCCCCGCGATTCATGCCAGGTGGGACTCGTCGAGTTGGGGGTGTACTCGACGTGTTAGGAGGGGATCCTAGAGAGTCAGTGAACACGTATAGACTCGCCGAGTCGCCATAGTGCACTCGCCGAGTCTGGTCAAAGTTGACCGTTGACTGTTGACCAGAGTTGACCAGTGTTGACTTGATAGGGGTAGTCAACCTTAGTGGTAAAAGTGTTAATTAGAGATATATGATGTTATAGGAGGATTATAGCTCGGAGGATCGAGCACGAGTGATTTCCTGGATTCGTGAGTTGTCGAGATATACGAGGTGAGTCTTCTCACTATACTTTACCTTGAGTAGGAAATCAGAGTTATGTGATAGAGTATTTGTATGCTATATGTCTGTTATGTGTTGTACTGCATTATTTCTATGTGATTTATGATGTGCATGTTTATAGAGTTGGAACCGGAAGGTTCCCAGAGTTAGAACCAGTGGGTTCATAGAGCAGGGTCTACGGACCCACAGAGTTATGGCCTCGAGTGGCTAATATGTGTTATGTGTGGTATTTTGAGGAACTCACTAAGCTTTGTGCTTACAGTGTTAGTGTTGTTTGTTTCAGGTACTAGTGATGACCGTGGGAAGGCGCCGACTTGATCTGTACACACGCATGGGATTTTTATAATATGTGATCTTGGGATTTTGTATGATATGGATTGGAGTTTTAAACGTGATGTTTTATGAAAATTTAAATGAAAATGTTTTTATCTTATGCGAAAAATTATTTTGAAATTCACGGTGTTACACTAGAGTTGTCCAAAATCCATTGAATCACCACAAAAGGAACTAAAACATCTAAAATACTAGATCTAGCAATAAATATCAATAAAGCTTGAGACTTGATCACTTATGGAGCTTGAAGAGGGAATAGACACCAAGGGATTATCTTTCTCTTAAAGAATTATGTCACAGCCTTGATCGCCGACGAAAACACCGAGTTGTGCAACATTTGTTATATATCAAAACCATAAGAAATAAAGCCAACATAATATTTATTGAAACGATAATTATATTGTATAATTTTACGTATCATAAGAGATCTACTTCTTTCCGTCTTGTACTCCCTTGGGATAATCTTCATTCTACGGATTCCTAGGAACACATGTACCTTTCAAAACGGTCAACATGATGTTGGTGAGTTCACATGTTTTATCATTTATTGAAAATATTCTTTTGTAAAGGTTTTCAATATATGATCCTTGTTTATGAATATATATATATATATATATATATATATATATATATATATATATATATATATATATTGTTGGGTTTTTATTCAAAAATCCGGTTTCACAACCGGTAAAATTGACACTAGAAGCTTTAAAATTATTGAATAAAACTAAAACTATTATACCCACCACTACTAGAAAAAAGGCCTTTTACGACGCTCATTGCGTGTCGTAAAACGCTCAGACGACGCGCAAATGCGCGTCAAGGAAGGCCCTGTCATAACGAGAGACGACGCGCATTTACGACGTGCATTTATGACGCACATTTACGACGCGCGGTTATGACACGCAATGCGTATCAAGGAAGGCTCTGTCATAAAAGAAGATGACACGCATTCGCCTGTCGTAACCTTACGACGCGCGTGTTTATGACACGCAATGCGTATCAAGGAAGCCCCAGTCAAGAAAGGCCATGTCATAAATGAAGATGAGACACATTTTTGCGTATCATAATTTTAAATGTTCTAAAAAAATATTTATATATTTATTAATTTTTAAATTACATTTGCATTTAATGTCTCATAACAAAAATAAAATATCATATACAAAAAATACAATCCATTGCATAAAATGTAATGTACATTGCTAACATGGATTATACATTCCTATAAAACTAACACATAATCATCCAAATCCTTACTTATATACAATTGAATTCAAATCCGTACTTATATACAACCAATTGAATTCGAATTCTTGATAAATCCTACAAACCAAACGCCCCCTAAAGTTGATATGTAACAAGTGTATACCTTCCAGGAATCCAAGGACCTAACCAAGCATCTCTGTTGTCCAAAAGTATCCTTAAGTAGGAGCTTTCTTCATATTTGGAAGACTCTCTGTTCCCCAAATCCAACATATAAGGCCAAACACACATAAATATTCTTACCTGAAGGTACTTGTGCATATTTGAATAAGTTGTGGGTGATTATTCTTGTATGCTTTGGGATCGGAAAGTGACTGATAATCTATCAATATTCTGCTGATGAATATGTCCATAGAAGCTTTCACATCAGGCAACTTGGTTGTTAAGGAGGAAATAAAGTTTAATGCCCTGTTTTTCATGATACATTATGTTTGAAAAATCAGCAAATAAATATATACTTATGATTTGAAAATAAAAATAAAAAGCATCAACACTTTTAGATTCCAGTTGTACCGAGAAAGGTATAATAGCACTGGTTGGAGCAAGATCCCCTTGTTCACAGCATCTTTATATCTTATTATTGTGGCAGGAAGCTGTGCAATTGAGCTTTTATACACAACCAGATGGTCCAGTGACACGACATGAGTTACCATATGTGGTTACTTTGGGGAGGGACCAGCCCATCTATTTTTCCATCCCGACCAACTCGTTTCTTTTTCACCTGCACTCACAACCAAATGTTGACAGGTGCTGTTGTGAAATTACATAGGTGGTAAATCCCAGAGGTGGAACAGATGCTATAAATGCAAGTGAATGTACTGAACTGAACCTCTAATATGATGCCTAGAATTCTTGCTGAAGAGCTTTGTATTTGGTCATCATCGTTCTAGATCAACTCGTTTGAGAGATCAAAAATACGTGTCTTAACGGGACCACTAACACTCTTTCCGGCATGCTTGACAACACCTTTTAGGGCGACCAATATTGCCTCACGAACCCCACCATCTGATGCAAATATGTTAGATAGAAGACCCCTAACTAGGGGATCAACTCTTGTGCTTAGTGCACTAAGCTTACCAAGTGCAAGAGCAGCACTTGAACGAACACTCCTGCAAATTGACGAGAATGCCCTTGTAAGTCGAATAATCAACAAAAGACAGTAGTATAAAACAAGTCTTACCTTGGGTTGTCCTGCAAGAATTTGACAAAGGTGGTTTGTGGCTGTAGGAGAAAAGGTTTAAGTGCCATCCCACCTTTTGCTATTATGATGGTCAAAGTTGACAAAATAGCACTTTTCACTTGCCATGGGAATCGATCGCCTATAATTCGGATCAGAGGTCTGGAATCATCATAAAATAGACAACACAAGTCGAGCAAGAAAAACTAAAAAGGAAAAATAGAATTAAAATAAAAGACTCTTATGTATAAATGGTAGGATCTTGATATGTGTCTAGCCTAGCTAACAGTTCCGTAAACATAAACATGAACACAGAAAAGAACAAAAGTCACAAGTAACAATTCTACAAAATTGAAAATAATTTTGACTCTGATGATCAAACAACTCCTAAATAATAAATAAATAAATAAAAATAAATAAAATAAAACTAAAAAAATGATATTACAAAATTTAATTTGGAAAAACTAGAACATCTTATCAAACCAAAGTTACATTTCCTTTTTCCTGTGCACCATAAAAGCCAAATCTATTCTAATCAGTAACATGAAACTACAAAGCAGGTAACTTATCAAACCATCAACACCGAATCAACTTCCACTTTCTTGATTCAGTCATCATCTTTCTCCTACAAAACACAAATTAAAACCACATTTAGTTTCATTTGTTAAAAAAGATTAATCATATACTGAAAAAAATAAGTATCAATATTATTATGTTTTATAAAAAAACATACATCATCACTTTCATCCTCATCTGCTTCATCATTGACTTCAGACTTAGATTTGTCAGAATCCTCATCATCATCATCGTTACCACCTCCAGCCTATTTACATGGCAGCAAACTCAAAGTCAATGAATCAAAACAACAATATTAAAATGATAAGCATATGAATTCTAAGTTTAAACAAAGATTTTACAAGTTTTTTGTTGTAGGTGTCCAAGTTCTTCTCATATTCCTTCTTTCTTTTGTCAGCTTTGGCTTGAAAAGGTGCCTTTTCCTACATTCACATCATCCAAAAAACAGAGGTAAATAACTAAATACTACATCATTTTTTTATAAATTCTTAAGAAGTTGATGAGCATTATGATTTTGCCTCAAAAATCAAACATAGTAATGTAATGTAAGTGCTACTTACAGAGTCGGACATTGACTTCCATTTTGCCCCACCAGCTTTACCAACCTGATAATTATACACAAGTGAAATCCAAATCAAAATCTAAAAACACAAACTCAACTCAATCTAGATACAGAATACTTGAAACAAAGCTTAAGAAGTTCAGTGCATCCAAACACTCAATTGGAATACAGGGAAGGCGCTAACCTTTCAGAACACACTGATGATCCTCCGAAACCCTTTCCACTACTGCTCCAAAATTCAAGCAAGAATACACATCCTAGCCCGGGAATTGGCTACTCGATAATCGGCTACCCATATCTCAACCCAGAAGTTCTCAACTGCCCATACCATCATTACGAGCCTTCCACTCGAGACGACTCTGACCACCATCAGATTCCTGATCATTGACCACCCGCCGTGGAGACACCCATCCTTCTCTTAGGCATATATCACATGCATTATCTCGCCCTGCACCTTTCCTTAATCACCAATGACCCTGATCTCATGAATTCAAGCCGCAGGTTCTGCATCCAACCCTTAACCGCTCTTGCACAAATCTTTGGTTCTCTCAATAAACCACCCGATTCTCCCCCACTTAGGGTTCGAACCTTCACTATCTGACACATCAACAACCTCACGAACTATTTCCACCAGCAATAACGCACCTACCCCTGGAAAGTGCTACGCAACACCCGATACTCCCCTTTAAGGAAATTATTCGATCTCATAACTCTGATCCTCAGATGAACTCTTCAAGAACTTCTCGCCACGACTGTCTCTAGCCGTTCCAAATCTCGTACCAATCTAGCACCAAACAACTCAACTGCTCAATAACATCCCTAGCTCATAGACCGAACCACAAAATCATCGTACCCCTCACCTCAACTCATCAAACATCGCTCCAACACCAGGATCATCCCAAGAACAGGGACCCACTCCCATATTCAACACCTAACATAGATAGAAAACTCTTTGCACTGCTAAACTCGACTGAACTCCCCACTGATACAACTACAATACATCCTACTATACTCAAATAGGTATAGCGTGGTCCTTGACTATCTCAGTCCCAACTGACTATCTGCTCATGATAAATCACTGCCTCGCGGCACACATGCTACCTGATACTCTGGGAGAAATCATCACCAATAACGACCTGCAGGGTTTACCCCCAAACCCAAAACTAAAACATCAGGCCTCTCATGTTTCGCACACGAACATAAATAGCACCACTCACATAGAAGGTGACCTCTCCTCTATCAACTGATTGCTCAACTCAGACCGAAATTCTCCTCTCTCTCTAACTCCTTACCAAAATACTCGGATAGGCTCTCGACTTCCCTCTCGAGGGACGCCTCTCCAAACTCAATCATGGCCTACAGGCCTAAAACCTATAGCTTCCAATCTCTACCTCATCAATCGTGACCGGATAACCAGAGAACCACAAGCATCATTCACTACGAACCATGGTACTCATCCCATGACATCTCTTCTCAATATGCTCCGGTGTATGGTACCCGAACCATAGCATGACTCCTCCATCTGCTCCGATGTATGATACTCGAACCATAACATCACTCCTCAATCTGCTCTGATGTATGGTACTCAACCATAACATCACTCCTCAATCCGCTCCAATGTATGGTACTCGAACCATAACATCACTCCTCAATCTGCTCCGATGTATGGTACTCGAACCATAACATCACTCCTCAATCTGCTCCGATGTATGGTACTCGAACCATAACATCACTCCTCAATACGCTCATTAGAATCTTCAGAATACTCCCTGTATCAAGTATGGGTCCTCTGCTTCCAGTAGTACGGGCCCATACTACCTGCCACATCTACCCATACCTTCCACACGGATTATCCCGGAGCTCCTAAGTAGCTGCTCGACCTTCTAGTTCACTAATTCCGTCGCGCTCGCTCCCCAACGAAATTCTCTACCCTGCCAGTGCACTCATCTGGCTAAGGTTACTCCCTAGGCTCTTCCCAGATTCCCACACTTCTCTGCCATCAGCTGCTGAAGAGCTCCTAATGATGCCAGCCATCTACCTCCTGAATATCGTCATATTCGCTTGGTAGCTGACTCCCATCATCGAGAGTTCCACAAAGCACGAAGCAAGCAGCATTCGAGCATCGAAGAATATATATGACTCCCTCTGGGTGATAACTCCGCTTGCTCTGCTCCTCCTCGGAAGTACCACCGAACTCTGCAACTCTTCCCCTCGCGGGCTCTAACTATTCCTTCTCCAAGTACCACAGTACTCATCTAGGTATCTCCCCTAGATTACTCCTCTACTCAAATCCCTTAAAGGATTCCAATCAAATATTCTCTCTCATCACATACTCAAAAGCACATCTCATATCACATAAATTCCTAGGCTAAGCCATCACAAATCAGGCCACTCTAGTCCTAATATATGGAATACCTAGCCTGTCTCTAGCATGCAATAATATCTCATAAAGTGCATCATAAATATCTCATAACACAAAAGTAAGGGTATTTTGGAAAATCACCGTTCGGGCTCTGGCTGATTGTACACACTACTCTTTCTCGTTTTCTCTTTGAACTCTTATTCGCTTTAGAAAATTCTTTCTTTGAAAACTTTTCTTACTTCCTCAGTTTCAGTCCAGAATTACCCGAAGGCGCATCCGAATCCCTCAAACCAAGGCTTTGATACCAACTTGTAACACCGTAAATTTCAAGACAAAATTTTCATTTAAAATAATCATTTTATTCTTAGAACACTTGTTTAAAACCTCATTCATAATCGAATTACAAAACATAGCTCCATTTTCACTTGCATAGAAAAAAAAAACCAGGATCCTCCAAAATATGACTCTTTCTCCGGTGTGTACAATCAAGCCGGTGCCGTCCCGTGATACTGAAAGAAACCTGAAAACAACATAACACAAAACACTGTAAGCACGAAGCTTAGTGAGTTCCCCAAAATACCGCACACATAACACATATAAGCCACTCGAGGCTATAACTCTATGGGTCCGTGCACCCAAACTCTATGAACCCTCAGGTTCTAACTCTGTGAACCTTCCGGTTCTAACTCTAGGAACCCTTCGGTTCCAACTCTGCAAACATGCACAGCATAAATCACATAGAAATAATGCAGTACAACACATAACATACATAGCATACAAATACTCTGTCACATAACTCTGGTTACCTACTCAAGGTAAAGTATAGTGAGAAGACTCACCTGGCAAGCAAAAAGCAGATATCTCCATACTTGGATCTCGAACTCGCCACCGCCTAACACGTAAGGCAAAACTCTCATGACTATAACTCTCGAGACTAGAATCAATCCTCTTAATGCACCCTCTTAAGGGTAAAAGACTAATTTACCCCTCTCTTGGCCCAAAGGCCACATCGCTGACCAAACCCTAAAAGTCAACGGTCAACCCTTGGTCAAAATCAAAGTCCTCAGTCAAAGTCAACCCCTGACTGACCCTACTCGCCGAGTCAACTCTATGACTCGCCGAGTTTCTATAATCAGAACTTCACTCAATCCGCGACCTAACTCGCCGAGTCACTCCGAGACTCGCTGAGTCCAACAACTCTGAGTCCACTCGCACACAACTCACCGAGTCATCCCTTGACTTACCGATTCTCGACTCAACCAGGGAATATCGGGACTCTTCGACAAGACTCGCCGAGTCCAAGAACAGACTCGCCGAGTCCAAGACTATCATCAACCTACTCGCCGAGTTGTTCATACAACTCGCCGAGTTCCAGGCCATCTTCATCCAACTCGTCGAGTACACCCATGTGACTCGCCGAGTACCACCGGTCTGAATCCATTCAGAAGCATTCCAGGCCATGCAATTGCTCCAAAACATAGATCTAGCCTCCTACCACTCATCCATCACATAAAGTGGCAAACTTTACGTGAATCCAAAGAGATCTAGGCCATTTGCACATTGGGCTATGGTTTGGGACATGAAAGCTTCACTAAACACTCCAACACAGGGACTTTCATGCTCTCTGATTCTTCTCCCTTCCAGATCTGAGGTAGCAACCTCAGATCTAACCTCTAGACTTCCCATTTCATCCATAGACAAGTTCCCACAAACCCCAAAATGAAGAAACAACATAACAACAGCCCAAGAACGAGTGGTGCTTCACCAAGCTCCAAGCCTTCAATCTCCCAAAATTCCTTCAACAATTACTTCTCCAAGCTCCAATCCACTCAACAATGGTGCTTCACCGCGATTTAGGGTTTTCTGGGGCTTTAGGGGTGATAAAGAGGCTGGGAGGAAAACATAATGTTCTTTATATAGGGCTCAACCCCGAGAATTAGGGTTTTCTCCAATTAGCGCCTACTCGCCGAGTCCTCCTCACTGACTCGCCGAGTCGGCTACTTAGCACGCGACCCAGTCGCGACTGTACTCGCCGAGTCCATCCATGGACTCGCCGAGTCACTCTTTCACAACTTACTCTTTTAGCCCTTCAACTCTACTCTTGATGTTTCAGGATGTTACAATTTTCATCGGGACGGACAATACTACAAAGGGGTTTCCTCAGCAATAAATGTCCTAAGGTAACCATGAGGGGGATAGAATACAACAAATGAATACCCAAGTTCACCAACACCTACAGGTTATGAGCCTGCCAACATTCCACAGGACAGTCTAGAAAGGGTCCTTTTTCGTCACCCATATTCTGCTGAATGACTATATAAAAATCACATCGAGGTCTCTCATTAGTTTATCACACATCAACTATATACCCAAGTTTTACCCAATATTTTGTAGATAACAACATACATATGCATTCATATGCAATTTAAAAATTGATAAGATACTCATTCCAAATAAACAGATAACATATATATATATATATATATATATATATATATATATATATATATATATATATATATATATATATATATATACATGTATATTTATACACACGTAACGCGTATTCTAAAGTAGATACTTTATATCTATGTGTTAGAAGAAAAGGAATATACACTCACTTGATCAGAAGATGAGTGGACAACACTACGTCTCTAAGAGTAGTATTTTTTGGTGAAACCGGGAGATCTTCACAAAAATCGGGCTTCTCGCGGGCAGAGTTTCGGCTCAGAAACTTTACTTCTCGGGATCCTCGGGGCTTCGGGACTTTCTTTGGGTCTCGGGAATGATATTGGGGCTTCAGGGTATAAGTTGCACGCAAAACGAGACAATAACGAGTGAGAGAGAAGAGTTTGAGCACTAAAACTCGGCAGCCCACGACATCTATTTATAGGGTGTTGAGCACCGGATTACGTTGGGCGTACTCAAAGGTTATGCGGGGCGTAACACCTCGTCGACATGTACGCTGGGCGCACTCCTGGTACGCTGGGCGTACTGGGTGGATCAGATCGGGTGAGTAACGGATTCGGATATTATCCGAATATATAATAAAATTTATATATTTTAATTATTTAAAAACTTCAGAAAATCATATCTTCCTCATACAAGATCTGTTTTCGACGTTCTTTATATCCACGCGTAGGTGAGACTAAGCTCTACAACTTTCGTTTAGACTCCATCGGCTAATTTTGATTTTGTTTTTATTATGTTATTTTTTGTAGGCCGGGATAGGAAAACTCCGTTAGAAATTCATAACTTCTTCATCTGACGTCCGTTTTCGTCTGTCTTTTCACTGTTGGACTACTCTCGACGAGATCTTCGATTCTTGTTTAGATTGTTTCGGCCAAATATCACTCGATCTCTATTTCGAGATTTGGGTTGCATACTACTAAGTCGAAACTTCGAAAAATCATTACTTCCTCATACGAAGTCAGATTTAGACATTCTTCTGATGCACGCTCTCGTTTTAACTTATTCTACGACTTCCGTTTAGATCACTAAGGCTAAATATCAGTCTATCGTAAATTCACTATTTACATCACGTAGTGTCGCGTTGGTTCTGTTGCGAAACTTCAACAGGTCATAACTTCTTCGTTATAACTCGGATTTCGGCATTCTTTATATATTTAGAAACCTTGTCATGACCACTACCACATCCTTCATAGATACCGGGCTTATCTAGTATTTTATTTTATCGCTTATTTTTATTCTTAATTCAATTTATCAACACAATTAAGCATAAAACACATAATACTCAAATAATACATTCTTATTATTTCAAAATGAGTTACAAAGGCTAACATAGACTATTACATCATCACTAATGCCTATCCTGGAAACACAGACGTTACAATTCTCTCCACCTTAGGATGATTCCGTCCCCGGAATTACACATCAACAAACAAATGCGGATAGTGACTCATCATGTTACTCTCCATCTCCCAGGTGAGATTTGGCCCATTCGTATGTTTCCAACGGACAAGCATTAACACGACCATCTTGCATCGCAACTTCTTAGTCTTTCGGTCAACGATTGCCTTTGGTTCTTCAATTAACCTCTTGTTCTCATCAATTCTCAACTCCGAAAGTGGAATCATGTCGGGAACTTCTCTCGTGAATTTCCTCAAATAACACACATGGAAAGTGTTATGAATTCCATTCAGTTCATCAGGTAATTTGA
Source organism: Lactuca serriola (assembly GCF_051521515.1). Taxonomy (NCBI): domain Eukaryota; kingdom Viridiplantae; phylum Streptophyta; class Magnoliopsida; order Asterales; family Asteraceae; genus Lactuca; species Lactuca serriola. Next base: position 205,939,335 of record NC_136409.1, read on the forward strand.
GCTTGTAAGCTTGGTTCCGAACCCTCTGAAGAACTTTAAATGGTCCAATAAACCTTGGACTTAACTTTCCCCTTTTGCCAAACCTTATAAGTCCCATCCACGACGATACTTTAAGCAAAACCGAATCTCCAACTTCAAAAGTCATCGTGTGACATCCCCATTTTTCACGGCAAGAAAACACCGATTTTTGTTTATGCTTTGTAAAATCATAGTACTTTTTTTTCATAAAAATGTTGCGGAATTTGTTCCCAAAAAAACACGATAAATACGATATCAAAACATTTTCGAAGAAACATATTTTATGCATTTTAAAACATTTGGGATGTCATCGTCAATACTGAAACATAAGCATAAACGGAACTTACATTTATTTACACTAGTGATCTATATCTCTTTAATCTCTCAGTGTAATGTGACTTCATATCAACACTTGTGATATAAATAAACTGAGTGGGTCAGGTTGGGAAACCTGGTGAGTACATAGGGTTTTCAACCCACAATAATATAATTATTATGTTTAAACAATCAAACAATCAACCCAATTACCCATCCCCATTATCTTCTTTACTCTTAAGGGTCTACCCTAAGAATCAGCTATTCCTCGTTTATTTATTCCTAAGGATCATCCTAAGGAATCGGCACGAAGTCCATCGTTACCAAGACTTATAGATTATAACTAGTGAACACGTAGTCCAAAACATCTAGTAAACACTTAGTTCAAAAGTAACTAGTGAACACACTTAGTTCAAAATACCTAGTGAACACACTCAGTTCAAAATACCTAGTGAACACACTCAGTTCAAGATACCTAGTGAACACACTCAGTTCAAAAATACCTAGTGAACACACTCAGTTCAAAATACCTAGTGAACACACTCAGTTCAAAGATACCTAAAGATTACGAGCCTGCTAGCGTTCCACTGGACTGTCTAGTATCGTCTGTGGTCGTCATCTACACTCCACTAGATGACTGGATCACTATCAACATTGATGTCTTTCATCCTGTTATCACACCTATTTCATCTACCCATGTTTTACCCAACACATTTTGTAGATATAAAATACATATACAGTTTAAATTATTTAAAACATGTATAAAAATATTTCACCCAACATAGACAACAAGTATTCAGACAATATGCACACATAGCATGTAATTTATATTAAAATGCTTCATATCCATATGTAAGATGAAAGGGACTACGCACTCACCCGATAAGGTGGTGACTTGGCACTCGGACAGCACTTCGTTATATCAAAACAATTTCCTCCGACAAAACCTAGTATCATTACCACTAGGGTTTAGTCTAACGTTAACCGCGAATAATTAATAGTCTAGCTATTATTATTATTATTATATAAGCATTAAACGACACTCTATATAACTCATAATAATAGCACAAATAATTATTTTAAGGACCTAATAACATTACTATAATTATTTGAAAGCTATATTAAAAATAGTGTAGGCGTAGCTCACTTACAGCGGGTTTTAAAGAAAATTGGGCTCTGTTGGAGCAGCGTTCCTGAGCCGAAAGGCTCTTCTTCTTGGAGCTGTCTGGCGCTCCGGGACTCGCCTCTAGCACCTAGGAGGTGCTAGGGAAAGGGGAAGATGGTTTGGGGGTAATGGGAGAGAAAGAGTATGAAAGGTGTGAGTTTTGGGGGTGATTTATGCCTCTATTTATAGGCTGTCTGGGCCAATTGACATCGTGAAAAAGGGTTTTCACGTCATGAGTTTTGCGTAGGCTCCAAGGCGAAGTCTGTTGCTGACAAGTGGTGTCGGACGCAGGTAAAAAGCCAATCTTTAAAAATTCATAACTTTCACATACGAACTCCGTTTTTGACGTTCTTTATACCCACATGTAGGTAAAAACAAGATCTACAACTTTCCTTTTGACTCCATTGGCGAATTCTCAACCGATTTTAAATTTAACAGTAGGAGGAGATTAGACTGTTAAATGACCGCAAAGAATTCGTAACTCCTTCACACAGACTCCGTTTTCGTCTGTCTTTTTACCATTGAGTTCCTATTAATGAGATCTTAAACTCTCATTAAGGTTGCATAAGCCAAAAACCGCTCGAACTAAAATTCGAGTTTCGGGTCGTGCATTGCTATGCCAAATCTTAGAAAAATCATAACTTCCTCATACGAAGTCAGATTTGGGCCTTCTTTTTTTGTATGTTCTCGGTTTAACATATACTACAACTTTGGTTTAGATCACTAAGGCTAAAAAGTCCTCCATTGTAAATTCACTATTTACGTCTCCCGGTGCCGTGCCGGTTTTGTCGTAAAACTTCGACGGGCCATAACTTCTTCGTTATAACACGGATTTCGGCGTTCTTTATATGTACGGAACCCTTGGTTAAGATTATTTATTCTAAATAATCATTTTTCGAAAAGTCATTTTCGACCCCTATTATCTCTAAATTGACTAGCCCGGATCTACGGGCGTTACACATCGGTCTTAGCTTGTTGTCAGCATAACTCTTTGATGGGTTTTATACATAAGAACATCCTATGTGCTCATACAAACCTTAATGCTTGGATCTAGGTTTCTCTATTGTACATGCAAGTTATCCAAGAATATAAACCCTAATTCTAGCATACAAGTAATCATATTAACATAAGAATGGGTTTAAGATATTACCGTGATTGTTATGTAGCAATAACAATCACAATTCCTCCTTGTAATGACTTTAGAAAGCTTAGAGTCATAAATGTCACTCCTCTAATGGTTCACAAACACCAAGAGCAAGAGGATGAATAAGAGAAGAGAAGGAGGCTGCCCAAAACTTGTGGAAACCCTAGAAGGAAGCTTGTCCACGTTTTTGGGGCATAAGGGTTCTATATATAGTGAGGCTATTAGGGTTATCTAACAAGGAAACCCTAATTTGGATGCTTAAGCCCTAAGCAACCCATGGACTCCTTTCCTTAAAGGCCTTGGAGGATTTCTAATGGGTTTCCCCATATAATTCGTCCAACCTTATAATACAAGGCAATCCATGGCCCAAATGCAATTATCTTATAATTACAATTCTAGTCCCTTAAGTTTAAGTAATCTCTTTTAGTCACAAACTTAATTCTTATTAATTCTTGACTAATATTAACTAAACAATATGATTTCTCCTTTAATATATTATTCTCATAATATATTAATAAATCATATTTAATCCTTTCTCTCCATAATTCATCCTATCAAGTTGCTTTGGTGAAGGCAACCCAAAAGGACCATGCACCATCGGGTCAAGTACATACCAAAATAGTTATGGACTTAGACACTAATCCAACAGTCTCCCACTTGGATAAGTCTAATAACTATTATGCGTATGACTTCAGATCCTGATCTGCAATCGTAGCTTTCTAAAGCCGCTGTCAACTCTGATCCTATCAGATACGCGTGTCCTTTAGATAAGGGATCATATATTCCTCCATTCTAGATATCGTATGAGACATGATTTCAAATCATTCTCTCTGTACTATTTCTCGACTTCTGATTTATGACGACTGAATAATTGAAGAAATCAAATTAGCCCTAGCCCGGCCGAGCATTTACGTTTGTCATCACTAAATCATCGAGGGGCCCACAGATATCGCTTTTATCCTACTTTGGATAAAAGGAACGGATAAACTTTGATCCAATGCTTGCTTGCACTCACTCACCGAATCACACACAACAATATGTTTTATGACACCAAGTTACTGGTGCGTTTACATATTATCAATGTACAACCGATTTGCAAGATACAACTCACACATCTTGGTTTCAAGAATATAAGATGTTATCGTCTCACCAATCACTCGTGATATAATTCATGGAGTGATCCAAGTGAGCGTGGGTTTAATCCAATGCTCAAATCATATTCATAAGCACTCCTGAACGTTGCAGCAAACATTTGCATATGTCTAATACTCTTTAGACAATCCACACACCAATTCATGATAGTCTTCATTCATACCTACTTCCAACATATGAACGACTGTGGCCCGTTCGAATAATTTGACTGTTCTAAACCAATTAAATTATTCAGGAAGTCAAAACATGCGAAGTGAAACACAAGGATAATACTAATCCCATATGGCCTCAAACCTTTGAGTATAAATAAAACACCTTTTATTTATCACCATATCGATTACTCATTATTTGTTGTTTCGGGTAATCAACTTCTTACCTGAATTATTACACTTGTCCCATGCTCTTAGCATGCACACAATGTTTACCTATGGTTCTTACTTTGTGAAATAGATCAAATGAACACATTTCCAATCATACTCATTTCACAACTCCCAATCCTTTTCACAAGTGAAAGAATATCAAATTCTTGCCACATGTGGAATATGCTAGATTCTAACATTTTATGCAATGATCCTTTCAGAATGTCATAGCACAAAAGTCACAATGACTATTGCCAATGATACTACAAAGTCCTCTATTGAAGATTGTTACAAGACAATTCCTTAGATGTGATGTCTCTCACTCAAAGTACACTCCTTCGAACATCCTTTTGCATAAAATTTCTAATGTAGACATTGATTCTCAATATCCAACTCCCAATATGGAAAACTTTCCATATTTACCATATGACAACTCATTCTCAATAGAATCTTATCTAATCATAATAATGTCGATATGGTCCATCCAATACTATACTTCCAACTACTCACAAGCGACCAATCCTCGGCGAACTTTGGATTGTCCTTTGATAGTTGTTTAATTATCTTAGTCAAAAGCGATTCTTGTCCTTTTTCCCTCTAAATGCGATAGACATTTGGGAAATTTTAGAATGGTCAAATATTATAGCATTTGCAATCAATCCTATACCCGAAGCGTATGGGACACGATGCATAATGTCTTACATAAAGATCTGATACTTTATCAATCTTCTACCATAATATTTTATGTGCTATGTTCTCACAATTCGAACTATGAAGAGGAATGCCATAATCAGAATCGAAATTTGAGACCACACTATGTATCCTTGACTAAATTTATTAACATTCCACAACCTAAGCCTTTAGATTTGAAATGAAGCATAATATTCTCTCCCTTAATTATAGCAAAACAACTATTCAACCCTTACAACTTTGCAAGGTATGCCTCTTGTTTTCTATAATTAATATTTCTAACTTGCAATACTTTCCTTAATAATCATACAATCATAACATTTATGCTCCCATTATCAAGATGATTATTATAAACATAACACTCATGCTCCCACTAGCTTTGACATGTATTCAGAAACCAGATTAACTTCCAGAAAAAACAATACTTATTGAATTTCTTAAGTTCATGTTTCTAATACTTAATGCTTTGATAATCCTTTATCTAAGCTTATACACCTTTCCCTTAGATAGCTCATATATGTGTCTAAACAATTTAGACTAATTGCCAAAACTCACAATTCAAATCATGGAAACGGATACCGTAACCATAATCGAATTCGAGAATCCAATTTTCACATTCACTATCCTTTTAAAATCTCTCTTAGTGAAAGCATTTCCTCACAATCATTTTCATGAAGGAGGGAATCTTATGACACTTAGATTTTAATGGTGTATGTGTTACTATCCATGTGAATTTGTCAAAACCAAAGTTTACGACAAATTCAAACTCATATGGACCGAAATTTCTTAATCTTGACTTCTTGCCTTATGGTAACACAGTTGCCCACCATGTCTTCCAAGTAGTTTAGCAGCTCACCCTTTCCTATCAATGTACTTTCCATTGATCAAGGTGCGTGCCTTTTATGCGTTCAAATGAGAACTCATAGAACTCACATGCATAATTAACTCAATTGAAACGGCATAGAAAGAAAATAATGTCAACACGATAGGTTAAAACCTCAACTCATGTGCTAGTGATGATCAATAAGGTCTATTTTGATTTGTTCTTGAAACCTTTCAAGACCAATAAGACTCTCACTGACTCCTTGACATATAAGATTCTCTTGTCAATAAACATTTCTTGACAAACAAATATTCAAGAGTTAGTGTAGTTTTTATCAAAACACTTCATAAATTGGTCCTAGTTGATCTTTGTCTTATCCAAGACATAACAACTTTCCACATTTGATGAATGTTATAAACCTTTCTAATACTTTTCACTCAATGTCACAATCTTAACTCTAAAACTTGTTTTGGAACGAAATATGATTGACTTCTTGATTTAACCATTTTTTCAATTCTTGATTCCTCTTCTTAGACATACAATTGCACTAAGACTCACTTAGAGGATCAATTGAGATATGGTTCTTAATCATTAAGACCTATCATAAAGAATAAAAGGTACTCTCCCTTCTTCTTAGAATGGAGAAACTTTTATCTTTCTGCCTACTTGATTCTTCTTATTCGTTCTGCTATTGATCTAAACCCTTTAGTCAATTCAGAATTACACTTAATCTTGTAAGTATAATCACATTTACTAAACCTTTAGTAAATCATAACAAATATCTTTATTATTCTTGTGGTGGACTTGATCAACATACAACTTTGTGTACTTGATTTCCTAGTTCTTCACTTGACACTTTGTCAATGAATTAGTCTAATTTCCAAATATGAAATTTTTCATCCATCGTGCAACCAAGTTGCATGATTCCAAGTTTCTGTCCAATTGAAACTTGGGCGATGAGAAACTTTCCCTATTCGGTAAATTTCCGACATTTTCACAAACGACATAATTAAGAATCTAATCCATTATTGCTAATAATAGAAACATTCTAAAATCAATTTTTCATACACGCCATTGCAAGGATAAATAAATAATATAAAATCAAAATTTATTTTATTGCGGAAAAATTTGTCCTTACAATGCAATTCATTGAAAAACTACGCTAATACATATTTCTTAGCAATCTTATTCTAACTCTAAGTAGTAGCTTAAGAATCTAATCTTCAAGTAATGCGATCGAAATCCATTCCTTCACGGTTAGATTCTGCTCACTTCTTCCCTTAAGCTTCCTTTCTTTTCTTCGATCCTACAAAACATCAATTGTAATCTTATCACATTATGTATTAAGAATCTAGAATAGAATCTTAAAAGAGTTAGTCAATGGATTTTACCTAAAGTAGAGCCATACGTTTTGACTCTCCCATCTCTTAGATCTCCTAGGTAAATAGGGCAGCTTTGTCTCCAATGCCCCTTGTCTTGGCAATAAAAGAAAATTGACTCTTTTGGAACAGGACATGGAACTACTTTAGATATTGCCTTTCTTTTATGATCAAACTTTTCGATCATAGCATGTCTTTCGTTGCCATTGTCTATATCCATAGAGGTCTTGAAGGTAGATTCACCAATCAACTTTGCTTTTCTATTGCACCAAACCATCGCTGATTCAACGGCAATAAGCATATAGGTGAGATCTATAAGGGTCACGTCGCAGTTCATCATATAGTACTCTCTTATGAACTCACTATATGAGTTAGGAAGTGACTGAAAAGCCCAATCCCTAGGACGTGTGCACACACCGACTTTCCTTCTTTATATTTACTTGCCAAAAGGGCTTGAGTGAGCTTGAACTTTTCAAGTCTTCGAACTTATGGTTTAGGGAGAATAATTGGAGGAGGTGGAGGAAGTGAAGCATGATCTGTTGTTCCTCGATCGAATCGTGGAATATCATCTTCATGCGGAATGCTTGTTCCATGGGATTTGGGAAGACCATAGTTGTCGTACTTTGACATCTATAAAACGGGAGAAAACGAATTCAAGTTAGTTGATTGATTGGGTCCTTAGTAAATCACCCAAATGAGATACTAAGGCTAGGACCCAACACAATATGCTACAACCTAGAAAAGGGATGTCGTAATGTAGTTGCAGAATATTTGAAGGTAAGTGAATGACGATTCACTAATTTCCATCATAAAAAACGAAAAAGAAATTTAAGTTTTAAATCTATGAAAACTCCTAGATCCTTTGAGATTCATTGAACATTTCAATGGCATGTTTAAATCTCGATATGCCCCTCTTGTTTGTGACTGGGATGCCGAGGATCACAAAGCGGGTGTAAATAACCATGCAAACTTACATGGTACCCTCACATGTTACAGTCACCTATTCGATGTGCCGGTAAACCATACACGCTCCACCGAACTATGACAAACATTGAGTCACCCTTTGCTACCTTTGCTTAGAACGATTTAGTGTGCCGGTTAACCATACACGCTCTACTAACGTCTTCGCAAGGGCACAAAGTGTAATTTCATGGAATTGCATAAATTCACTTTTGCCTGAATAACTAAGGTTGGGAATTTGTAAAACATTTAGTTACTTTTGTACTTCATTATACTTATAATGGAAGGTTTTGTCCTATCCTCCCCGTTCGGCTAACGACCCTCCACTAGTCAAGAGTGCGGTGGGTAAGAGTGGATACCCATTCAATCGCCATTTTATAGGCAATTTCCTTAAACACCCCTTATAGACCAGCTTCGTGAATGAGGCCCAATAACGGTAAGACTGACTTTTACTCATACATATATATATATATATATATATATATATATATATATATATATATATATATATATATATATATATATATATATATATATATATATATAATGTTAGACTTTTAATGTTATATATAGTATAGGGTGTATTTTACATTTTTAAAATACTAAGAGGTCATATTTAACAATTATACTTTTAATTCAATTAAATTGTAAACCTAAACTTTTATGGATTTATTAAACCTCTCTTAATTACACACCTTAATTAATTAATAACACCATAAGGGTGTGATTTGAACTTTTCAAAACAATACTAGGGTTTTAGAATTTAACATTCCTAAATTAAACTTTTAATCAACTTTTAAATTCCAAAACTTGAGGGCAAGTTTTGAAACATTTCAAAACATTAGGGTTTAGAATTTAAATATTTCAAAATCAAACTTTTCAATCAAAATTTAAATTCCAAAACTTGAGGGAAAGTTTTGAAACCTTTTTCAAAACATTAGGGTTTCAACTATTTAAATTCTAAACTTTCAAGTTCTAATTTAAACTATAAAACCTAAAGGGATTAATTTGAAAGTTTTCCAAACTTTGTAAAGAATATTCTAGATCACATAATTCAAATAAGGCAATTAACTATAATTGGTGGTTATCTCATTAGATCTAGTTCAAATTCTTGCAAGATAATGATCAAATAATTTCCATAACTTAACATTTATCAAATAAGGTAACAATTATCTAATTAGATGACCAAAATCTTTTATTTTGACAAGGATAATCTTAAGGAATCAATAAAATTCTAATTTTATTAATTTTAAACAATTATGGCAATTATCCTAAGTCAAAATAGGCAAAAATCCCGAAACAACCTCCTTCTGACGCTCGAACTCGCCGACTTCCTCTATGGACTCGCCGAGTCCACATTGGAACTCGTCGAGTTCATCAGACAGGGGGCCAAAAAATTGATTTTACAGCTTGAACAAACAAACATGGCATAAATACACTAGAAACCAATCAAGTCTCTGATACCACTAATGGGTTTTATACATAAGAACATCCTATGTGCTCATACAAACATTAATGCTTGGATCTAGGTTTCTCTATTGTACATGCAAGTTATCCAAGACTATAAACCCTAATTCTAGCATACAAGTAATCATATTAACATAAGAATGGGTTTAAGATATTACCTTGATTGTTATGTAGCAATAACAATCACAATTCCTCCTTGTAATGACTTTAGAAATCTTAGAGTCACAAATGTCACTCCTCTAACGGTTCCCAAACACCAAGAGCAAGAGGATGAATAAGAGAAGAGAAGGAGGCTGCCCAAAACTTGTGGAAACCCTAGAAGGAAGCTTGTCCACGTTTTTGGGGCATAAGGGTTCTATATATAGTGAGGATATTAGGGTTATCTAACAAGGAAACCCTAATTTGGATGCTTAAGCCCTAAGCAACCCATGGACTCCTTTCCTTAAAGGCCTTGGACGATTTCTAATGGGTTTCCCCATAGAATTCGTCCAACCTTATAATATAAGGAAATCCATGGCCCAAATGCAATTATCTTATAATTACAATTCTAGTCCCTTAAGTTTCATTAATCTCTTTTAGTCACAAATTTAATTCTTATTAATTCTTGACTAATATTAATTAAACAATATGATTTCTCCTTTAATATATTATTCTCATAATATATTAATAAATCATATTTAATACTTTCTCTCCAGAATTCATCCTATCAAGTTGCTTTGGTGAAGGCAACCCAAAAGGACCATGCACCATTGGGTCAAGTACATACCAAAATAGTTATGGACTTAGACACTAATCCGACACTCTTTTGACGATCCTGGGCTGGTAACATTCTCTCCCTAATTATTTTCAACTTTTCAGCAGTTTGATGGACTATCTCAGGTCCCATAAACTGCTTTTCCCTAGCCTCAAGCCAAGAAGACGGCGTACGACATTTTTTTCTGTACATAGCTTGATAAGGTGCCATCGTTATGCTCGAGTGGAAACTATTATTGTAGGAGAATTCTACCAAAAGTAAATGTTCATCCAAGTTACCTTGGAATTTCATGGTACATGCTCTCAGCATATCTTCAAGTGTTTGTATCGTTTGTTCGCTCTGACTATCAGTCTGTGGATGGTAAGCTGTACTTAAACACAACTTGGTACCAAATTCCTTTTGTAGACTTCTCCAAAATCACGAGGTGAAACGGTTGTCACGATCTGACACAATCGTTAACGGAACATTGTGAAGCCTCACAATTTCCTTCACATAAGAATTTGCAAGCTTATCCATAGACCATTTCTCATTGGTTGCTATGAAATGTGCACTCTTAGTGAAGCGATCAACGACCACCCAAATCATGTCGTGACCATTCTTTGTTCTGGGCAGTTTAGTGACAAAATCCATAGCAATGTCTTCCAATTTACCCGTAGGCACAGGTAAAGGTTCTAATCTCCTGTATGGTTTCTGATGTTGTGCCTTGACCCGCGCTCATGTCACACACTCCGCCACGTACTTTGCAATATCAAGCTTCATCGTCGGCCACCAGTAATAGGGTTTCAAGTCCCTATACATTTTAGTGTTGCCAGGATGAATTGAGCACATGGTTTTGTGAGCTTCTTCCATCAAAATATCTCTTATTCCTCCTAACTTAGGTACCCAAATACGATCTTGGAATACCTTCAGTCCATGACCGTTTGTACCAAACACCAACGTTTTTCCCAAACGTTCCTCCTTCCGGTCATTCTTTTCAGAAGCTTCCTCTTGAGCTTTCTTTATACTTTCCACAGTGGTCGAGACAACTTATATTCTCAACGCTCTTGGCCTTTTTCTCTCAAGATTGACTTTCCGACTAAGAGCATCAGCGACAACATTTGCTTTACCGAAATGGTAAAGTATCTCACATTCGTAGTTCTTAAGTAGTTCTAGCCATCGTCGCTGCCTCATATTCAATTATTTCTGACTAAAGAGATAATGGGGACTCTTATGATCAGTGAAAAGTTTGCACTTTGAGCCACAAAGGTAATGCCTCCATATCATTAGAGCGAAAACTACCGCTGCCAGCTCCAAATCATGAGTAGGGTAGTTCTTTTCTTGCTCTTTCAGCTGTCGAGACGCATAAGCTATCACCTTTTCTCTTTGGTTCAAAATAGAATCCAACCCAACACCAAACACATCGCTATAAACAACAAAGTCTTCAACTCCATCGAGTAGAGAAAGAATCGGTGCTTCACATAGCGTCTTCTTTAACAACTTGAATGCTTCTTTGTGTTTATCACTCCAAGCATAGGTAGCTCCTTTATGAGTCAAAGCTGTTAATGGAGTAGCGATTGAAGAAAAACCTTGGATAAACCTTCGGTAATATCCGGCTAATCCTAAAAAGCTTCGGATCTTCGTGGGACTTTTCGGTTGTTCCCACTTCATCATAGATTCAATCTTTGCTGGATCAACCATTATCCCTTCTTGCTTGACCATGTGACCTAAGAATTGGACTTCACGAATCCAAAAATCACATTTGGAGAACTTAGCATACAACTTCTCCTTCTTCGATACTTACAACACTTCTCGCAAGTGTTGGCCATGCTCCTCTTGGCTTTTCGAGTAAATCAGAATGTCATCTATGAACACTATCACAGATTTATCAAGAAACGGTTTACAAACCCTGTTCATTAAATCCATGAATGTTGCTGGAGCATTGGTTAGTCCAAACGACATAACCAAAAACTCTTAGTGTCCATATCGTGTTCTGAATGCTGTCTTCTCTATATCATGCTCTCCCACTTTCAGCTGATGATATCCTGACCTTAGGTCTATCTTTGAAAAATAACTTGAACCTTGTAGTTGATCGAACAGGTCATCAAACCTCGGCAACGGATATCTATTCTTTATTGTTACCTTGTTCAGCTCTGTATAATCGATGCACATTCTCATACTTCCATCTTTCTTCTTTACGAATAACACCGGAGCTCCCCAGGGTGATGAACTAAGACTAATGAAACCGTTGTCGAACAACTCCTGAAGTTGCATCATCAGCTCCTTCATCTCCGTCAGTGCTAGTCGGTAAGGTGCTTTTGCTATTAGCGTCATACCTGGTAACAAGTCGATATGGAATTCTACTTGTCGATCAGGCGGTAATCCAGGAAGATCTTTGGGAAATATTTCCATATAATCATAGATGACAGGAATGCTCTGTATCTCCTTTTTCTCTTTCTTAGCATCGATCATGAATTCCAAATATGATGTACATCCTTTAGTCAAACACTTTCTAGCTTTCATTAGAGAAATGATTCTAGAATTTACTCTGCGTTTGTCCCCATACACCATAAATGACTCCTTCCATGGCGGGTTTACTTTTACTATCTTCTTCTTGCGTAATATCTCGGCATCATTGGCGCTAAGCCAATCCAGTCCCAGCACGATGTCAAAACTGTTAGTTCGATAGGAAATAATTACTCGTGGAACTTATTCCCATTCAAGTGAATGAAAATGTTTTTCATGAGATGGCTAACAGATATAAACTTGCAACTAGCAACTTCGACTAATAAAGAATTATCTAGTCTATCAACAGGCAAAGCTAGTTTTCTACCAAATTCATGCGAAATAAAGGAGTAGTTGGCTCCATAATCAAATAAAATTTGGGCAGACAATTCGTTTACGAGAAAGGTACCTGAAGCAACATAAAATTCATCTTTCATAGCTTCTAGTGTCATTTGGAAGGCTCTTGCTTTCGGCTTTGGCGGAATATTGGGCTTTGCTGCCTCCTTCTTTTTAGGACAGTCTTTCAAAATGTGCCCCTCTTCATTATACCCAAAGCACACTCTTTTGTTGTACAGAAACTCATTGGCATAATGCCCCGTATTTCCACACTTGTAGCAGGTCACATCCTCGCTACATTTCCTAAAGTGCTTTTTCTTGCACTTCTCACGCCATTTCGATTCGCCTCCTTTTCCTCCTCCAAACTTTTCCAAATCAGACTTCGAAAATTTTCTTTTCTTATTGGAACCTGAAGTTCCTTCAAAGTTTCTCTTTTCACCAACTTCAACTTTGCTGGCGGTCCTTCCCTTAATCATGTCCTCAACAGACTTTGCAGCCTAAATAGCTGCCTCCAGAGTAGGTGCCTGACGTACTGGCACATGGTACTCCCATGGGAGTCCCTTTGCATATCGATCAAATTTCGTTACCTCATCTAGAACTATGCACAAATCAAAATCCCGTTGTCGGTGAAGGCCTTAGTGTAATCGTCGACTGACATGCTGCCTTTTTTCAATGTCAGAAACTTCTTCTCCAACTCCAGTAGATTTTGGGCCGAGCAGAACTTGTGCTTGAATTGCACCAAGAACTATGCCCAAGTAAATTGAAGTGGCTCATTAGGCTTAGGGTCTTCCCCAAAGTGTTCCACCAACGAACAGCTCCACCCCTGAACTGACGTACTGTGAAAGTGGTCTGCAACTTGCCTCTGCAGCCACACGTCATGAAGGCTAGCTCCATTTCCGAGATCCAATCCATAACTTCGGTCCGATCCTCCTTTCCAGTGAAGGTCAATGGTTTTCAAGTCAAAAATTCCTTGTACTTGCATCCAAGTCCATCATTTCCTCCCTCCTGGTGGTTTTGTCTAACTAACGGTGGGTTGGCTTGACCAACAGTTCCAGTGAAGTTACCTCCTTCTGAATGACGTAAAAAGTGAAATTTACGTTAGAGCGATATTTAGCCCTAGTGATTTAAACGAAAGTCATAGAGTTTCTTAAACCGAGAGCGTGCATAAAAAGAATGCCCAAATCTGACTTCGTATGAGGAAGTTATGATTTTCCAAAGTTTCAGCTTAGCAGTATGCAGCCCGAATACTCGATTTGAGATCGAGTGATTGTTGTTCTAAACAATCTAAACGAGAATCTAAGACCTCGTTGATAGTAGTGCATTGGTGAAAAGACAGACGAAAACGGACGTCAGATGAAGAAGTTATGAATTTATAACGAAGTTTTCTTGTCCCGGCCTACTAAAAATAAATAATAAAAATAAAATTCAAAATTAGCCGACGGAGTCTAAACAAAAGTTCTAGAGTATAGTCTCACCTACACATGGATATAAAGAACGTCGAAAACGGAGTTCGTGTGAGGAAGATATGAATTTTTGAAGTTTATTAGATAACTAATATATAAATTTAATTATTAATCCGATATTATCCGAAGGGGAGTCACCGGACTTATCCGTGTTACGCCCAGCGTATAGCGAAGCATGATGCGCCTTGCACTCGAGTTCTTCGGTTATGTAAGCAGTGACAAACTTTCGAGGCGTACGCCCCGCGTAATGCGAGGCCTCAATTTTCTATAAAAGGCTTGCGGAGGCAGCCGACTCCATTTGCCAAATTCTCTTCTCTTTCTCCCGTTTTGCATCATTTTACGTGCCAGAGATATCCCGAAGCCCCGGTATCATTCCCGAGCCCCGAAGCAAGTTCCGAAGCCCTGAAGATCCCGAGAAGTGCAATTCCCGAGCAGAAGCTCTGCTCGCGAGAAGCCAATTTTTTGTGAAGATCTTCCAGATCTGCCGAAGAATACTACTTCTACAAGCCGTAGTGCAGTCCGATCATCTTCTGATCAAGTGAGTGTGTAGTTACTTTCTTCTAACGCATAATTATGAAGTATTTTATACGATATACGTGTTATGTGTATAATTTTGTTGTTATATGTGTGAATGTATATTTATTCTCTTCTATCTCATATATCTGATTTATTTTCTATGAAATACGTGTTATGCGGGTGTGCCTCATCTGTTATGTGGAATATGTATTGAATGAAAATACTATACAGGTTTTAAACTATGTATGAAAATATATATTTTTATCTACTAATATGTTGGGTAGAACATGGGTAGATAGTTGGTGTGTAATAAACAAATGAGAGGCCTCGATGTTGTTGTTGTTGTTGATCTAGTTATTCAGCGGAGTATGGATTACGACCACAGACTCTTTCTAGACAGTCCTATGGAACGCTAGTAGGTTCATAACCTGTAGGTGTTATGAACGATGTGTTTACCGGTATACTCTATCCCCCTCATGGTTGCATTTAGGATATCTATTGTTGAGGAAACCCCTTAGCAGTAATGTCCGTCCCGATGAAAATCCTAGATTAGGTCCCTTGAGATAGATGTTGTTTTAGGGACGTAAAGTGAGGATAACGGGAATGGGTAATCAGGTTATTGTTGGATGGTGAAATTAAATATAATTATTTATTGTGGGTTGAAAACCCTATATGCTCACCAGGCTCCCAAGCCTGACCCACTCAGTTTTATTTGTATTACAGGAAGTGGCGCAATGGCATAAGATGGATGAATCATCGAGTTGTTTTGTTTACAAGTCTATATATGTTTATATTTGTTGAATGACTTGTAATGTTATCGTTTATGCTTTATGGTCTGTATCGGAACATGACATCCCGAGTTTTGATTATATCATAAAAATGCATCTCTTGATGAAATGCTTTGATAAATATTATTTTATCATATCTTGTTTTGGGAACAAATTCCGCAACTCTTTTAAATCAAAAGGATTTACTCTGAAATTATTTTAAAAAAAGCATAAATGAAATCGGTCTTTCTGGCCGTGATTTTGGGGATGTCACAGTTGGTATCAGAGCATTAGTTTAAGCGAACTAGGAATTTGTAGGATTTCTAGACTTAAACTTAGAATGCTAAGTGGAGATTCTGAGATGTGTGTCTGTTATAATATAGACACGAGCACTAGTATATTTTAGGAAGCTGCCTAAAATGCTTTTAGGTGCTAAATGTTATGTGTTGCCATATATGATATTATTTGTTCGGATCTATGGTCTGTTGCCGACGGATCTAGAAACCTTATGTGTGTAGGATTCTAAGCGTATGTCTGCGTTATTAGAACTAGCATGTAAACGTTTCAGAGTAATAAGGATGATTTGAATATCTATCGTGAATGAGGATCTAATTTCACCTTATTCGTTGTGTAGATCAAAAATTGTAAGAACCAGAAGTGGTGTTGGAAACGCGGATGAAAAAAGGAATCAACCACCAGTGATTGAGCAAACACCTGTTGTAGTAGCAGCACGAGAACGAATAATGATGGTTGGGGTGCAAGCCATGATTCGGGCTATGTTAGCCGAACAAAGGTATGAAATGCGACAAATGTTGCATGATAATAGGGACGAACCTATCATACCTATTGAGGAACCCGAAATGATTCCCGAGCAATCGGAGTAAGGGAACAATAGTCACATGGTGAGTCAAGTTGGGACTCAAGGAGAACAAAGGAATGATCCGGAAAGGATAAACAACAAGGATGGGCGAATGTACAAGAATTTCTTGGGCGCCAAGCCGCCAAGTCTTTTTGGAAGCCCAAAGCCTATTGAGTTTATGGATTGGATCTCTGAAATGGAGATGGTATTTGAAAGTTGCGACTGTAGCAACAAACAGAAGATTGTCTTTGCAGTTAGACAACTGAAGACTGGAGTCTTGAGTTGATGGAAGTTGCTGGCAGATACTATGCCACGAGGAGAAGCCCTGAAAATGTCATGGGAGGAGTTCTTGGAACAACTAAGGGTGTAATATTGTTCAGAGATAGAACTGATTGATCTGAACAATGAGTTCCAAAACTTGAAGAAGGGGAGGATGAGCATAGATGACTATGCTACTACATTCACTGAGAAAATGAAGTTATTTCCGTACGTAGTGCCAACGGAACTCTCCAAGATTGAGAGGTTCCCTATTGGACTGCCTGCCAACTTTAGCCCGACAGTCAAGATGGCAACCACTCTAAAAACAGTTGTTCGAGCGGCTAAGAATATAGAGGCCCATCATAAGGAAAAGGGTCTGGCAAGGATTTGGCAACCACTCTAAAAACAGTTGTTCGAGCGGCTAAGAATATAGAGGCCCATCATAAGGAAAAGGGTCTGGCAAGGATTTATGTTGGTGAGAAACGAAAGTTCGATGGACCTTCAGGGTCCAAAAAGAAAAACAAGTTCTCGAATTCTAGTTCGAGAGGAGGAGGAGGCGAAGCGAAATGGTGAAACAAATGTAAGAAGAAGCATCATGGAAAATGTGAGGTAGCGACCACATGTTTTAAATGTGGAAAGCCAAGGTACTATGCCAATGAATGCACCCTCACTAAGAAAGTTTGCTATGGTTGTGGTGAGGAGGGACACATGTCGAGGGACTGCCCGAAAAAGAAGGACACAGCAAGACCCAACATTCCGCCAAAGCCGAAGGCGAGAGCATTCCAGATGAAACTGGAAGCTGCTAAAGATGAAGCTGATGTCGCTTTAGGTACCTTTCTCGTTAACAAATTGCCTGCCCAAATTTTATTTGATTCTGGAGCCAACTACTCCTTTATTTCACATGAATTTGGTAGAAAATTAGCTTTGCCTGTCGATAGACTAGATAATGCTTTATTAGTCGAAGTTGCTAGTAGCAAGTTTGTACCTGTTAGCCATCATATGAAAAACATCTTAATTGAATTGAATGGGAATAAGTTCCGCGAGGAATTATTGCCTATAGAACTTAATGGTTTCGACATCGTGTTGGGAATGGATTGGCTTAGCACCATTGACGCCGAGATATTGTGCAAGAAGAAGATAGTCAAAGTAAACCCGCCTGGGAAAGAGTCGTTTATGGTGTATGGAGATAAATGCAAAGTAAATTCTGGAATCATTTCATTGATGAAAGCAAGAAAGTGTTTGGCCAAAGGATGTACATCGTATCTAGCATTTGTGATAGATGCTAAGAAGGAGAAAAAGGCGATGCAGAGCATTCCTGTCGTATGTGAGTATCCGGAAGTATTTCCTGAAGATCTTCCCGGATTACCGCCTGATAGATAAGTGGAGTTTAGAATAGACTTGTTGCCAGGGACGACGCTTATAGCAAAAGCACCTTATCGATTAGCACCGAAGGAGATGAAGGAGCTGATGATGCAACTTCAGGAGTTATTGGACAAAGGTTTCATAAGACCTAGTTCATCACCCTGGGGAGCTCCAATGTTATTCGTAAAGAAGAAAGACGGGAGCGTGAGGATGTGAATTGATTACAGAGAGCTGGATAAAGCAACAATAAATAATAGATATCCATTGCCGATGATTGATGACCTGTTCGATCGACTTCAAGGTTCGAGCTAATTCTTGAAGATCGATCTTAGGTCATGATATCATCAGCTGAAAGTAAGAGAGCAGGATATAGAGAAGACTGCATTCAGAACACGATATGGGCACTACGAGTTTTTGGTTATGTCATTTGGACTAACCAATGCCCGAGCATCATTCATGGATTTAATGAACAGGGTTTGTAATCCGTTCCTAGATAAATATGTGATAGTGTTCGTAGATGATATTCTGATTTATTCGAAAAGCCAAGAGGAGCATAGAAGACACTTGCAAGAGGTGTTGGAAGTCTTGAAGAAGGAGAAGTTGTATGCTAAGTTCTCCAAATGTGATTTTTGGATTCGAGAAGCCCAATTCTTGGGTCACGTGGTCAACCAAGAAGGGATAATGGTTGATCCAGCAAAGATTGAAGCTGTGATGAAGTGGGAACAACCAAAAATTCCCACGGAGATCCGAAGCTTTTTGGGATTAGCCGGATATTACCGAAGGTTTATCCAAGGATTTTCTTCGATCGCTACTCCATTGACAGCTTTGACCCACGAAGGGGTAGGCCAGCACCTTGATATGATAAACGGCAACTGATTGAAAGAGGCCAAAGGGGTAAGCCAGCACCCAAATATGCTAGGAAGTATGTTTATTATATGGTATGTGGTATGATGGGGGAACTCACTAAGCTTCGTGCTTACAGTTTTCAGTTTTGGTTTCAGGTACTTCTTCTTCGAAAGGAAAGGAGTTGGTATGATTGCAACGCATCACACCATGATTTCCGCACATGAGATCTTTGAGAGTTATACGCTGATGATGTTTTATTATGACATGCTTTGATTATTAACATATTGGTTTTGATATGGGATGACACTAAGGATGTTTTCAGACTATTGGTTTTATTATTACTTAATTAAAAATGAAATTTTTGGTCTTGAATTTTGGGATGTTATAATGGTCCTTCCAACCAATACTATACTTCTAACTGTCCACAAGCAACCAATCCTTTGATATAACCTCAAATTTTCTTGACATTTGTTCAACTTTAGTCACACAAAGTTCTAGTCCTTTTCCTTCTCAATGTCCAAGGCATTTGGAAAAATTAGAACAAGTGAATATTATAACATATTTAATCAATCCTATATGTGAAACATATGTGACTTGATTCATAATGTCTTACATAAAGACATGATATCTGATTAGTTTCTTGCTATAATATTTCCATATATCGAATTTCCTATGTTGAACCATTTCCACACGATATGCATATATGTCTAAGACTAAGTTCTTTTAAACTATGCAATCTCAACCTTTTAGACTTGAAACAAAGTATGAGTGCCCTCTCTCTTGAGCCTTTACTATAGGGAAACAATTTCCAAACTTTGAAACTTGCAAATTTGTAGACTTTATTTCCGACAAATAATATTGCCAACTTGCAACACTTAGCATAACAATTATGCTCCTGCTGGCATAAAATTTATGCTCCCATTAGTTTTGAAATGTACCCAAAAAATCAACTAAAATTCTAGAAATCATTACTCTTAACTTTCTTACTTAAGTGCAGATTTCTGATACGTGATGCTTTGATAAGTCTCTAACTAGACGTCTCAAGCTTTTACGCCTTCATTAGATAGCATATATGTGTGTTTAAACCCTTTCAGAACTTATAGCCATATGTCTTGAAAGTTAAAACATTTCTTTGCCATTTCTCACAATTCGAACTATGAAAAGGGATGTTGTAATCATATTATGAATTTGAGAAGCAATTGTCACATCTACTAATCATAATGATATTTACCAGATCTTTAAAATACACTAGCGAAAGTGTTTCCACATAATCATTATCATGAATTAGAGCGAAACCTTTTTCAACCTTGACTTTTATGGTGTATATGTTCCTATCCATGTGAATCTATCATTTCCAACCTACAATCATAAGACAAGGTTTATGACAAAACGCACATATGACACGCAAATGCGTGTCAAGGAAGGCCTTTTTATAAAGAAAGATGACACACTTTTGCGCGTCGTAAATTTACGACATGCATTTACGACGCACGTTTATGACCCACAATGCGTGTCAAGGAAGGCCCTATCATAAAGAAAGACGACACACATTTGCATGTCGTTACCTTACGACGCTTATTTACGACTCGCATTGCGTATCATTAAAGACCCTATCATAAATGAAGATGACACGCATTTGCGTGTTATAAACTTCAATAACCATTTACAATACGTATTTACGACACACATTTACGAATAATAAGAAAACAATTCATTTCATACGCTAAATGTATTAACATTTAAGCTGAATCGCAATCAATTATCTCATTATACAATATAATGTATAGAAAAAATCTCTATAAATTTGACCTAAAAAGTTTACTCGATAACTAATGGAACATTAGAAAGGATTAAGATACATGAATTAACTTTCAGTAAATCAAGAAGCACCATCACATCATCCTGTATGAAATACCAAACCCAACAAGATCAGACAATCTGCATCCAAATACATGAAGCAAATTCAATAAGACATATGGAAAGAACATTCTATTAACAAAAAAACCAAAATGATGTCTTTATCTAGAAAAGGAAAGTTTCTTTTGTGTTTGTTTTTTTTTCATTTTTTTTAGAGCTTAGAAGGTTAATGCTTTACACATGACATGATTACTAACCTAAGACCTTGTACAACAAGTGCATGTCGTGCCCTATTTCTAGCAACCACCTGTAATTTATTAAAAAAACAAGGTCAAACCTAATAACAAAGTAAGCCCCTGCTCCTTTTTCCCTTTAGCATAGGTAAATAAGGATGTCTATCTGGATAAAGCTTGTTCGTTTTCTAGACTGTAAGAGGATTTTTATGGATTCATTAAGTCCATGAAGTCAAAATGAAACAAATACTAATAGTTTTAATGAAGTACATGACCAAAATCAAAATGAGAATATAATATAATAAATAAAAAAAGAATGAGACCTGACTTGTCCCAACACTGTAGCAGGAACAATGAGTTCCTTCTTATTTATTCAACTCAGATCCTATTTATAAAATAAATGCAATATAAAATAAATGCAAAAAAAAAACATATATAATTATAAATAATTGAACATGGTTTGTGTATTAAAATATATAGCGTGACTAGACGGAACTTGAAGTTCTTCGTGATAAACCTTCAAATGAGAAATTAGATGTTTACAGTTTTGGTGTGATTTTATGGAAGCTTGCTACTTTGCAACAACCATTGGGTAACTTAAATCCTGCACAGATTCGATTTTCATATTTATTGCCAAAATACACAAATAAATACAATTTGTTTTTTAGGTTGTGACAATTGTTGGGTTCAAATGCAAGGATTGAGATTCCTTGTGATGTAAACCCTCAAGTGACGATTGAATCTTGTTGGGCAAAGTTAGTTCAAAGTCTATAAACTTAACTTAATTATTTACTATTTTTTTATGCTCTAAATTTTCTTAATTAATTAATTAATTAAATTTTGATTAAGTAAACCATGGAGATGCCATTATATTATGTCAATTTTCTTTGAGAGATGGTTTTTGTGGATCTCTTCAAGGGAATTGGACATTCCAGTCATAATACTCCTAGTCATCAATGAACATTGAGTTATTAAGATCACATAGAAATAAAAAGTAGATTTATTTTCTTCATATTTTAGCTAAATAATGAAGATATAACCAAAATATTTTTCTTTTTCGGACAATTAAAAATCAACATTTAAATTTCAAAAAGACCTCTACACATATCTTGGGTTGCAAGTTCAATGACGACAAGTTCATAATCAAATTTCGTGTCTTCAAAATTTACCATTTAAAAAAAAGTATTACTATACAATGCATGTTTTTGATTTTTTTTTTGTTTTGTTAATTCAAATTTCAAAGGGAAAACAAATTATTTATAATGGTTATGCCAAGTTATAGAAAGTATTGTCGCTTACTCTAATTAATGTTAGAGAAGGGACCAAAATTGGCAAGTTGTAGACAATATGGTGGTCATTCTCTAAAAAAGGTAGATAGATAACAAAAACCGTTAGTCAAAAACATTTATATGCATATCTTATTCGTTTCAAGTCGGATTGACGTGAAGTTTTTTCTAATATGTAGTTTACAGTTTGTACATAAATTTAGAATATAAATTTGTCATTTTTTAGGTTTATATTCATTGACTTACAGTCCGCCAAAATCGAGATATCAAAGCTGAAAGTTTTTAGTTTTTCAGCTTTTTGCATTATGTGAAAATTTTAAAACATGCATATGTAATTTGTTTGAAGTCGGATTGACATGAGGTTTTTTCCAACTTGTAGCCTACAATTTATATATGAGATTAGACTATAATCTTTTCATTTTTGGTTTAACATTCAGTAAATTACAGTTCCCCGAAGCCGGGATATCAAAGCTGAAAATTTTCAAGTTTTCAGCTATTTGTTTTTGTACTTTGTATTATGTGAAAATGTTAAAACATGCATATCTCAATCATTTAATGTCGGATAGACATACAGTTTTTCCAGAGTATAGTTCAGAGTTTTTTACATGATTTTAGACTATAGTTTTGAGTTTATATTCAATGACTTACAGCTCCCCAAAGTTGAGATATCAAAGCTAGAAGTTTTTAGGTTTTCAACTTTTTTGTATTCTATGAAAATTTTAAAACATGCATATCTAGAAGTTTTTAGGTTTTCAACTTTTTTGTATTCTATGAAAATTTTAAAACATGCATATCTATAATGTTGTCATTTTTGGTTTAATATTTAGTGAATCATAGTCCCTCGAAGTCGGGATATCAAAGCTAAATAATCTCAATTTTTTAGCTATTTGTTTTTATACTTTGTATTCTATGAAAATGTTAAAACATGCGTATCTCATTCGTCTAAAGTCGGATTGACATGCAATTTTTTCCAGATTGTATTTATAGTTTCTACA
This sequence comes from Lactuca serriola, assembly GCF_051521515.1. NCBI lineage: Eukaryota > Viridiplantae > Streptophyta > Magnoliopsida > Asterales > Asteraceae > Lactuca > Lactuca serriola. The sequence continues at coordinate 205,962,820 of NC_136409.1, forward strand.
TGACATCAAACTATAATTTTGTTGATTTTGGGTTCACATTTAATGACTTACATTCTCCCAAAGTCGTGATATAAATATGAAAATTTTCAAAGTTCAATCCACTAACTTGCAAGTAGTTACCAAAATTTCTGGTTTTTCCGATTCTAAATTCACTTTACCCGGTTCCACCCTACCTACTTTGATTTTTCTGCCTTTTTGGTTCTAGACCCACTTTATCCAATACTGTACTCGGAACCGTACTATAACCGATTCCTATATACCGGTTTGGTTTTCGGTCCTACAAAATCCCATTAACCAGTTCTAGGTTTTCCGGGTCTGGGTCCATCCGGGTTGGGTTTGGACCCAGTTTCATCCCTAGCAGTGGTGGTGACTACTGGTAGTGGTGGAATCTGGTGGTGGTTTCTGGGAGAGAGAGAGAGAGAGAGAGAGAGAGAGAGTGAGTGAGTAAGTGAAAACTGGTGGTTAGGTTAGTAGTAGTGAGTAGGGTGATTATCCATAAGACGAAGAAATTGCAACGTAAATGTACATTTAAAAGAATACAAAAAAACACCGTTATGTGTAATATATTAATAGAATATTTTTAAACTATTCATATTATAATATTATGGTTATACATACTATATTTTAATGAGAAATATCATATTAGAATAATATAATAGAACTTTATGAGAAATATCATATTAGAATAATATAATAGAACGATAATTTTATTTAGAGAAAATAATTATAATAGCAAAAATTTCTAAGATTTTCTACAAAATATCCAAAAGTTTATAAAATGACCAAAATAGTCATGATTTTCGCAAGTTGTGACCTTTGAAAATCTCAAGTTTTTTTACCAACTTTAAACATTCACAATTCTTTTATATAAACTTCGTTTGAGTTAATGTTTTTTTTCATTATGTTTTTTGTAACGAGAGTTTTCCGTGAACATACTACACTCCAAATTTCAATGTCCGTAAGTCATACATTTTAGCTCCAAAATAGACTACCCAATGAAATATATATATATATATATATATATATATATATATATATATAGAGAGAGAGAGAGAGAGAGAGAGAGAGAGAGAGAGCTAGGTTCAGGTGTTTAAAGTAATTATTCTATTATTGTATGCATAAATGTGGGCCAATCAAAATCTAAAATAAAAATAAATAAATAAATAAGGATAAATACGTAATTTGATAATTAGTTTCCACAAATAATATCCTATAATTATGGTAATTTGATATTAATCATGTATATTTATAGATGATAATTTTAGGGTTTCCATTTTCCAATTGACTTCTCAGCCAAGATCAAAATCCCGATTTCTCGACATCAACACATCACTCATCAGCTTCGTGACATTCGTCGTACGTCGATACTCGATTGCCTGTCCGTCTTCACCGAATCACCGTCTCTAGTTGTCTTCACCGTCTTCGGTCGTCTTCCTCGTCTCCGTCACCGTTGCATCCCTCAAATTTTAATTCAATCGTTTCCTTATTATAAAGGTCTCGAGCAGAAGGGTATTCAGATCATACAAATCTAGTTAAGGTTAGTAAAATTCATCGATTAAGATCCATTATTTTATCTACTCATCGATTTTGGAATCCAAATAAGAATCATAAAGTATTTTATCTGTTTAGAATCGATTGCAATCAAATTTTCTTTCTGCTATTTGTGATTTTGGAGGTTAATCAGAATCAACAATCATTTTTTTCTGTTATTGATGCTTGTATTGTTGTGTTTCTTCAATTGGCACTTCAAGTTCGTTTTTATTATTTTCTTGACCTAGAAATTGGTTTTCTAACCGGTACAATTCTTCAGATCGAAATTTGCTTAACATTCAAAACTTTATTTCGTTTAGTTTTGTAACATATGTCATTGTTAATGGAGATGTTCAAGCATCTGGCACTAGCACTGTAACCAAGAATAGAAACGAAGTGATTTCTGTTTTTGTTACTAAGACACACACACACATACACATACATAGAGAGAGGGGATGCTTTTAACCCTTCAATTCGATTATAGTATGAAGGAGCTGTGATTCTTGGTGGTTGTCAATTGATAATTATGAAAAGAAGTGAGAACATCAATTCTGCATAACTAAATTAGAAAACTGAGACAAATTTGATTGTAAATTGTTTATATTTAACTTCCAATAAAATTGAATTGTGTATCTATTATGATACATGTAACGCCTGTGTTTCTGGGCTTGTCATTAATGTTGATGTAATAGTCTGGGTTAACCTTTGTAACCCGTTATGAAATAATAGAAGTGTATTATTTGAGTATTATGTTTTTTGCGCTTAATTGTGTGTCTTAATGTGATTAAGAATAAAAATAAGCGTCAAAATGAAATATTAGATACAGACAATATATATAGATAATGTTGTAGTAGTTGAAACGAGGTTTCCAAATATATAAAGAATGCCGAAATTCGAGTTATAACGAAGAAGTTATGACCTGTCGAAGTTTCGTGACGGAACCGGCAACACTGAATGACGTAAAAAGTGAAATTTATGTTAGATCGATATTTATCCCTAGAGATCTAAACGAAAGTCGTAGAGTTTGTTAAACCGAGAGCGTGCATAAAAAGAATGCCCAAATCTGACTTCGTATGAGGAAGTTATGATTTTCCGAAGTTTCAGCTTAGCAGTATGCAGCCCGAATACTCGAATCGAGATCGAGTGATTGTTGTTCTAAACAATATAAACAAGAATCGAAGACCTCATTGATCGTAGTGCATTGGTGAAAAGACAGACGAAAACGGACGTCATATGAAGAAGTTATTAATTTATAACGGAGTTTTCCTGTCCCGGTCTACTAAAAATAAATAATAAAAATAAAATTCAAAATTAGCTGACGGAGTCAAAACGAAAGTTGTAGAGTATAGTCTCACTTACGCGTGGATATAAAGAACGTCGAAAACGGAGTTCGTATGAGGAAGATATGAGCGTGAATATAAAGAACGTCGAAAACGGAGTTTGTATGAGGAATATATGAATTTTTGAAGTTTATTAAATAATTAATATATAAATTTAATTATTAATCCGATATTATCCGAAGGGGAGTCACCGGACTTATCCGGGTAACGCCCAACATAAGACTGTACGCCCAGCGTACAACGAAGCATGACGCGCCTCGCACTCGAGGTCTTCGGTAACGTAAGCAGTGACGAACTTCCGAGGATAACGGGAATGAGTAATAGGGTTATTATTGGTTGGTGAAATTAAATATAATTATTTATTGTGGGTTGAAAACCCTATATGCTCACCAGGCTCCCAAGCCTGACCCACTCAGTTTTATTTTTATTACAAGAAGTGGCGCAAGGGCATAAGATGGATGAATCATTGAGTTGTTTTGTTTACAAGTCTGTATATGTATATATATTTGTTGAATGACTTGTAATGTTATCGTTTATGCTTTATGGTCTGTATCGGAACATGACATCCCGAGTTTTGATTATATAAAGAAAATGCATCTCTTGATGAAAAGCTTTGATAAATATTATTTTATCATATTTTGTTTTGGGAACAAATTCCGCAACTCTTTTAAATCAAAAGGATTTACTCTGAAATTATTTTAAAAAAAAGCATAAATGAAATTGGTCTTTTCTGGTCGTGATTTTGGGGATGTCATAGTTGGTATCAGAGCATTAGTTTAAGCGAACTAGGAATTTGTAGGATTTCGAGACTTAAACTTAGAATGCTAAGTGGAGATTCTGAGATGTGTGTCTGTTATAATATAGCCACGAGCACTAGTATATTTTAGGAAGCTACCTAAAATGTTTTTATGTGCTAAATGATATATGTTTCCATATATGATATTATTTGTTCGGATCTATGGTCTGTTGCCGACCGGATCTAGAAACCTTATGTGTGTAGGATTCTAAGCGTATGTCTATGTTATTAGAAATAGCATGTAAACGTTTCGGAGTAATAAGGATGATCTGAATATCTATCGTGAATGAGGATCTAATTTTACCTTATTCGGTGTGTAGATCAAAAATGGTAAGAATTAGAAGTGACGTTGGAAACGCGGATGAGAACAGGAATCAACCACCAGTGATTGAGCAAGCACCTGTTGTAGCAGCAGCACCAGAACCAATAATGATGGCTGGGGTATAAGCCATGATTCGGGCTATGTTAGCTGAACAAAGGGATGAAATGTGATAGATGTTGCATGATAATAGGGACGAACCTATCATAACTATTGAGGAACCCGAATTGATTCCCGAGCAATCGGAGGAAAGGAACAATAGTCGCATGGTGAGTCAAGTTGGGACTAAAGGAGAAAGAAGGAACGATCCGGAAAGGAGAAACAATAAGGATGGGCGAATGTACAAGAATTTCTTGGGCGCCAAGCCGCCAAGTCTTTCTGGAAGCCCAAAGCCTGTTGAGATTATGGATTGGATCTCCGAAATGGAGATGGTATTTGAAAGTTGCAACTATAGCAACAAACAGAAGATTTTCTTTGCAGTTAGACAACTAAAGACTAGAGTCTTGAGTTGGTGGAAGTTGCTGGCAGATACTATGCCACGAGGAGAAGCCCTGAAAATGTCATGGGAGGACTTCTTGGAACAACTAAGGGTGCAATATTGTTCAGAGATAGATCTGATTGATCTGAACAATGAGTTCCAAAACTTGCAGAAGGGGAGGATGAGCATAGATGACTACGCTACTGCATTCACTGAGAAAATGAAGTTATTTGCATACCTAGTGCCAACGGAACTCTCCAAGATTGAGAGGTTCGCTAATGGACTGTCTGCCGACTTTGGGCCGACAGTCAAGATGAAAACCACTCTGAAAACAGCTGTTCGAGCGGCTAAGAATGTGGAGGCCCAACATAAGGAAAATGGTCTGGAAAGGATAGATGTTGGTGAGAAACGGGAGTTCGATGGACCTTCAGGGTCCAACAAGAAAAACAAGTTCTCGAAGTCTAGTTCGAGAGGAGGAGGAGGCGAAGCGAAATGGTGCGACAAATGTAAGAAGAAGCCTCATGGAAAATGTGAGGTAGTGGCCACATGTTTTAAATGTGGAAATCGAGGGCACTATGCCAGTGAATGCACCCTCACTAAGAAATATTGCTATGGTTGTGGTGAGGAGGGACACATGTCGAGGGACTGCCCAAAAAAGAAGGAGGCAGCAAGACCCAACATTCCGCCAAAGCCAAAGGCGAGAGCATTCCAGTGACACTGGAAGCTGCTAAAGATGAAGCTGATGTCGCTTTAGATACCTTTCTCGTTAACAAATTGCCTGCCCAAATTTTATTTGATTCTGGAGCCAGCTACTCCTTTATTTCGCATGAATTTGGTAGAAAATTAGCTTTACCTGTCGATAGACTAGATAATGATTTATTAGTCGAAGTTGCTAGTGGCAAGTTTGTACCTGTTAGCCATCATATGAAAAACAACTTAATTGGCTTGAATGGGAATAAGTTTCGCGAAGAATTATTGCCTATAGAACTTAATGGTTTCGACATCGTGTTGGGAATGGATTGGCTTAGCGCCAATGACGCCGAGATATTGTGCAAGAAGAAGATAGTCAAAGTAAACCCGCCTGGGAAAGAGTTGTTTATGGTGTATGGAGATAAATGCAGAGTAAATTCTGGAATCATTTCATTGATGAAAGCAAGAAAGTGTTTGGCCAAAGGATGTACGTCGTATCTAGAATTTGTGATAGATGCTAAGAAGGAGAAAAAGGCGATGCAGAGCATTCCTGTCGTATGTGAGTATCCGGAAGTATTTCTCGAAGATCTTCCCGGATTACCGCCTGATAGACAAGTGGAGTTTAGAATAGACTTGTTGCCAGGGACGACGCCTATAGCAAAAGCACCTTATCGATTAGCACCGATGGAGATGAAGGAGCTGATGATGCAACTTCAGGAGTTATTGGACAAAGGTTTCATAAGACCTAGTTCATCACCCTGGGGAGCTCCGGTGTTATTCGTAAAGAAGAAAGACGGGAGCATGAGGATGTGCATTGATTACAGAGAGCTGGATAAAGCAACAATAAATAATAGATATCCATTACCGAGGATTGATGACCTATTCTATCAACTTCAAGGTTCGAGCTAATTCTCGAAGATCGATCATAGGTCAAGATATCATCAGCTGAAAGTAAGAGAGCAGGATATAGAGAAGACTGCATTCAGAACACGATATGGGCACTACGAGTTTTTGGTTATGTCGTTTGGACTAACCAATACTCCAATAGCATTCATGGATTTAATGAACAGGGTTTGTAATCCGTTCCTAGATAAATCTGTGAGAGTGTTCATAGATGACATTCTGATTTATTCGAAAAGCCAAGAGGAGCATGGCAGACACTTGCAAGAAGTGTTGGAAGTCTTGAAAAAGGAGAAGTTGAATGCTAAGTTCTCGAAATGTGATTTTTGGATTCGAGAAGTCCAATTCTTGGGTCACATGGTAAACCAAAAAAGGGATAATGGTTGATCCAGCAAAGATTAAAGCTGTAATGAAGTGGGAACAACCAAAAGGTCCCACGGAGATCTGAAGCTTTTTGGGATTAGCCGGATATTACCGAAGGTTTATCCAAGGCTTTTCTTCGATCACTACTCCATTGACAACTTTGACCCACAAAGGAGCTACTTATGCTTGGAGTGATAAGCAAAAAGAAGCATTCGAGAAGCTAAAGAAGAAAGTATGCGAGGCACTGATACTTTCTCTTCCCGATGGAGTTGAGGACTTCGCTGTTTATAGCGATGCGTCTGGGGTTGGATTGGGTTGTGTTTTGACCTAAAGAGATAAGGTGATCGCATATGCGTCTCGACAGTTGAAAGAGCATGAAAAGAACTACCCGACTCATGATTTAGAGTTGGCGGCGGTAGTTTTCGCTCTAAAGATATGGATGCATTACCTCTATGGCACAAAGTGCAAACTTTTCACTGATTGTAAGAGTCTCCAATACCTGTTTGGTCAGAAGGAATTGAATATGAGGCAACGACGCTGGCTAGAGTTACTCAAGGACTAGGACTGTGAGATACTTTACCACCCCTGTAAAGCAAATGTTGTTGCTGACGCTCTCAGTCGGAAAGTCAATCTTGAAACGAAGAGGCCAAGAGCATTGAGAATTGAAGTTGTCTCAACCATTGTGGAAAGTATAAATAAAGATCAAGAGGAAGCTTCTGAGAAGAATGACCGAAAGGGAGACCGTTTGGGAAAAGCGTTGGTGTTCGGTATAAACAGTCATGGACTGAAGGTGTTCCAAGATCGGATTTGGATACCTAAGACAAGAGGAGTCATAGATCTTCTGATGGAAGTAGCTCACAAGACCATGTACTCGATTCATCCCGGTAACACTAAAATGTATAGGGACCTGAAACCCTACTACTGGTGGCTGACGATGAAGCTTGATACTGCAAAGTATGTGGCCAAGTGTGTGACTTGTGCGAGAGTCAAGACACAACATCAGAAACCATATGGGAGTTTAGAACCTTTACCTGTACCTATGGATAAATGGGAAGACATTGCCATGGATTTTGTCACTAAACTGCGCAGAACAAAAAACGGTCATGACATGATATGCGTGGTCGTTGATCGCTTCACTAAGAGTGCGCATTTCATAGCAGCCAATGAGAAATGGTCTATGGATAAGCTCGCGAATTCTTATGTGAAGGAAATTGTGAGGCTTCACGGTGTTCCGTTAACGATTATATCGGATCGTGACAGTCGTTTCACATCAAGGTTTTGGAAACATCTACAAGAGGAAATGGGTACCAAGTTGTGTTTAAGTACAACTTACCATCCACAGACTGATGGTCAGAGTGAAAGAACAATACAAACACTCGAAGATATGCTGAGAGCGTGTTCCCTGGAATTCCTAGGTAACTGGGATGAACATTTACCATTAGTAGAGTTTTCCAACAATAATAGTTTTCACTCAAGCATAAAAATGGCACCTTATCAAGCTTTGTATGGACAGAAGTGTCGTACGCCATCTTGTTGGCTTGAGGCAGGGGAAAAGCAGTTTATGGGACCCGAGATGGTTCATCAAACCGCTGAAAAGTTGAAAATAATTAAGGAAAGAATGTTAGCAGCTCAAGATCGTCAAAAGATCTATGCTGACAACAAGCGAAGACCGATGACTTTTGAAGTTGGAGATTTGGTTTTGCTTAAAGTCTCGTCGTGGAAGGGACTTATTGATGGGTTATAGCTATAAGAACATCCTATGTGCTCATACAAACCCTAATGCTTGGATCTAGGTTTCTCTATTGTACATGCAGTTCATCCAAGACTATAAACCCTAGATCTAGCATATGATAATCAATATAACATATAAATTAGGGTTTAGATCATACCTTGATTGTTATGTAGCAATAACAATCTCAAATCCTCCTTGTATTGACTTTAGAAAGCTTAGAGTCACAAATGTCACTCCTCTAATGGTTCACAAACACCAAGAGCAAGAGGATGAAGAGGAGAAGAGAAGGAGGCTGCCCAAAATGTGTGGAAACCCTAGAAGGAAGCTTGGCCACGTTTTTGGGGCTTAAGGGTTCTTTAAATAGTGAGGCTATTAGGGTTATCTAACAAGGAAACCCTAATTTGGATGCTTAAGCCCTAAGCAACCCATGGGCTCCTTCCTTAAAGGGCTTGGACGATTTCTAATGGGTTTCCCCATAGAATTCGTCCACCCCTTTAATATGGAGTCCATTAGCTCAATATTCAACTATCATATAATTGACAGTTCTAGTCCCTTAAGTTTAATTAATGTCTTTTAGCCACAAACTTAATTCTTATTAATTCTTGACTAATATTAATTAAACAATATGATTTCTCCTTTAATATATTATTCTCATAATACATTAATAAATCATATTTAATACTTTCTCTTCATAATTCATCCTATCAAGTTGCTTTGGTGAAGGCAACCCAAAAGGACCATACACCATTGGGTCAAGTACATACCAAAATAGTTATGGACTTAGACACTAATCGAACAGTCTCCCACTTGGATAAGTCTAATAACTATTCTGGGTATGACTTCAGATCCTGATCTTCAATCGTAGCTTTCCAAAGCCGCTGTCAGCTCTGAACTTATCAGATACGTGCGTCCTTTAGATAAGGGATCATATATTCCTCCATTATAGATATCGTATAGACTGAGACATGGATCTAAATCATTCTCTCTGTCTATGTGATGTTTCCCGAATTCAGATTTATGACGACTGACAACAGACTACAATTGAACACATCAATTTAGTCTCGGCTTGGCCAAGCACTTAGGTGCCATCACTAAATCATCGAGGGGCCCACATATATCGCTTTTATCCTACTTTGGATAAAAGGAACGGATAAACTTCGACTCAATGCTCGCTTTCACTCACTTACCGAATCACACACAACAATATGTTTTATAACACCAAGTTACTGGTGCGTTTACATATTATCAATGTGTAACCGATTCGCAAGATACAACTCACATATCTCGGTTTCAAGAATATAAGATATTATCGTCTCACCAAACACTCAAGACACAATCAATGAAGTGATCCAAGTGAGCGTGGGTTTAATCCAATGCTCAAATCATATTCATAAGCACTCATGAACGTTGCATCAAACAGTTGCTTATGTCTAATGCTCTTTAGACAATCCACACACCAATTCACGACAGTCTTCATTCATATCTACTTCCAACATATGAATGACTGTGGCCCGTTTGAATAATTTGACTGTTCTCAACCAATTAAATTATTCAGGAAGTCAAAACATGCAAAGTGAAACACAAGAATAATACTAATCCCATATGGCCTCAAACCTTTGAGTATAAATAAAACACCTTTTATTTATCACCATATCGATTACTCATTATTTGTTGTTTCGGGTAATCAACTTCTTACTTGAATTATTACTACATTTGTCCCATGCTCTTAGCATGCACACAATGTTTTCCTACGGTTCTTACCTTGTGAAATAGATCAAATGAACACATTTCCAATCATACTCATTTCACAACTCCTAATCCTTTTCATAAGTGAAAGAATATCAAATTCTTGCCACTTCTAGAATATGTTAGATTCTAACATTTTATGCAATGATCCTTTCGTAATGTCACTGCACTAAAGTCACAATGACTATTGCCAATGAAATTACAAAGTCCTCTATCGGAGATTGTTACAAGACAATTCCATAGATATGATGTCTCTCACTCAAAGTACATTCCTTTGAACATCCTTTTGCATAAAATTTCTAATCTAGACATAGACTCTCAATATCCAACTCCCAATATGGAATCATTTCCATATTTTCCGTATGACAAATCATTCTTAATAGAATCTTTTCTATTCATAATAATGTCGATATGGTCCATCCAATACTATACTTCCAACTACTCACAAGCGACCAATCCTCGGCGAACTTTGGATTGTCCTTTGATAGTTGTTTAATTATCTTAGTCAAACTGATTCTTGTTCTTTTTCCCTCTAAATGCGCTAAACATTTGGAAAATTTTAGAATGGTCAAATATCATAGCATTTGCAATCGATCCTAAACCCGAAGCGTATGGGACACGATGCATAATGTCTTACAGGAAGATTTCATACTTTATCAATCTTCTGCCATAATATTTTATGTACTACGTTCTTATAATTCGAACTATGAAGAGGAATGCCGTAATCATAATCGAAATTTAAGAACACAGTATGTATCCTTGACTAAGTTTATTAACATTCCACAACCTAAGCCTTTAGATTTGAAATGAAGCATAATATTCTCTACCTTAATTATAGCAAAACAACTATTCAACCCTTACAACTTTGCAAAGTATGACTCTTGTTTTCTATAATTAATATTGTTAACTTGCAATACTTGCCTTAATAATCATGCAATCATAACATTTATGCTCCCACTATCGTGTTGATTATTACAAACATAACACTTATGCTCCCAATAGCTTTAACATGTATTCAGAAACCAGCTTAACTTCCAGAAAAACAATGCCTATTGAATTTCTTTAAGTTCATATTTCTAATACCCAATGCTTTGATAATCTTTTATCAATGCTTCCTGAACTTATACACCTTTGTCTTAGATAGCTCATATGTGTGTCTTAGACAATTAAGACTAATTGCCAAATCTCACAATTCGAATCATGGAAAGGGATACTGTAACCATAATCGAATATAAGAATGCAATTTTCACAATCACTATCCTCTTACAATCTCTCTTAGTGAAAACATTTCCTCACAGTCATTTTCTTGAAGGAGGGAATATCATGACACTTAAAATTTAATGGTGTATGTGTTCCTATCCATGTGAATCTGTCAAAACCAAAGTTTACGACAAAATCAAACTCATATGGACCGAACTTTCTTAATCTTGATTTCTTGCTTTATGGTAACACAACTGTCCACCATGTCTTCCAAGTAGTTAAGCAGCTCACCCTTTCCTATCAGTGTACTTTCTATTGATCAAGGTCCTTGCCTTTTATGCATTCAAATGAGAACTCATAGACTCACATGCATAATTAACTCAAATCGAACGACACAGAAACAAGCTAATGTCAACACGATAGGTTGTAAACCTCAACTCGTGTGCTAGTGATGATTGATAAGGTTTATTCTTGATTAGTTCTTGAAAATTTTCGAGATCATTAAGACTCCCACTGACTCCTTGACACATAATATTCTTTTGTCAATAAACATTTCTTGACAAACAAATATTCAAGAGTTAGTGTAGCCTTTATCAAGACAAAACATTTCATAAAATTGGTCCTAGTTGGTCTTTGTCTTATCCAAGACATCACAACTTTCCAATTTCAAATGTGCAAGAATAAGAAAACCTTTTTCCAAATTCTACATTTGATGAATGTTATAAACCTTCTTAAGACTTGTCACTCAATATCACAATCTTAACTTTAAGACTTGTTTTGGAATGAAGTATGATTGATTTAAACATTTCTTTAATTCTTAATTCCCCTTCTTAGACATACAATTGTACTAAGATTTACTTAGAGGATCAATTGAGATATGGTTCTTAATCATTAAGACATATCATAAAGTATAAAAGGTACTCTCCCTTCTTCTTAGAATAGAGAAACTTTTATCTTTCTGCCTACTTGATTCTTTTATTCGTTCTACTATTGATTTAAATCTTTTTCAATCAATTCATAATTACACTTAATCTTATAAGCATAATCATATTTACTAATCCTTTAGTAAATCATGATGAATATCTTTGTTACCCTTGTGGTGGACTTGAGCAACACACAACTTTGTGTACTCGATCTCCTAGTCCTTCACTTGACACTTTGTCAACGAATTAGTCTAATTTCCAAATATGAAATTTCTCATTCATCGTGCAACCAAGTTGCATGATTCAAAGTTTCTGTCCAATTGAAACTTGGGTGATGAGAACTTTCCCTATTTGGTAAACTCTTGACATTTCCACTATTAACATAATTAAGAATCACATCCATTCGTTGTAGAAATATGCAAACATCAATTTTTCATAACGATTTCATTGCAAGGAAATAAATAAATAAATAAATGAGTCAAATCAAAATTTTATTTTAGTCATAAAAGCAGCGGAAAACATTTGTCCTTACAATGCAAAATCAACTGAAAAACTATGTAGTCAAATATTCCTAACAATTTTATCATAACTTTCTAAGCTCAAAATCTAATCTTCAAATCCATGCGATCGAGATCCATTTCTTCGTGATTAGACTCATCTTGCTTTTCCAGTAAGCTTCCTCTCTTTTCACTGATCCTGCAAAACATTGAATGCAATCTTATCACATTATGTATTAAGAATCAACGAATAGGAACTTAACGGAGTTAGATAGTGGATTTTACTTGAAGCGCAGCCATACTCTTTGACTCTCCCATCTTTGGTCTCTTCAGGCTCTTAGGGCAGACTTGTATCTAACGCCCTTTCACTTGGCAACAAACGCAGGTCGGTTCTCCTAGAACGTCCTCGGAAGCATGGTTGGTCGAATTTCCCAACAAATATGCTCCATCGCTTTTCCAAATCATTTCTGATTCAGCAGCAATGAGCATGTAAGTTAGGTCAATGAGGTTTTCGTCATGATCCATCATATAATACTTTCTTTTGAACTCATTATATGATTCAGGTAGTGACTGCAGAACCCAGTTCACAACCAACTTATCAGGGAATGACGCACCCAACATTATCAACCTATCGATGTGTGATTTCATTCCTAAAACGTGGGCACACACGGGTTTACCATCTTCATGTTTCATTTCCAATAGGGCTTTAGTGACATTGAACCTTTCAATTCTTCGATCTTGTGGGTTAGGGAGAATAATTGGAGGAGGTGGAGGAAGTGAAGCATGATTTCTTGTTCCTCGATCAAATCGTGGAATATCATCTTCATGTGGAATGCTTGTTCCACGGGATTTGGGAAGACCATAGTTGTCGTACATTGACATCTACAAAACGAGAAAAAACAAATTCAAGTTAGTTGATTGATCGAGTCCTTAATAAATCACCCAAATGAGATACTAAGGCTAGGACCCAACACAATATTCCACACCTCGGGAGAGGGAGGCCGTAACCCAAATTGCAGAACATTTCAAGGTAAGTGAATGACGATTCACTAATTTCCACCACGAAAAACGAAAAAGAATTCAAGTTTTAAATCTATGAAAACTCCTAGATCCTTTGAGATTCATTGAACTTTCAATGGCATGTTTAAATCTCGATATGCCCCTATTGTTTGTGACTGGGATGCTGAGGATCACAAAGCGGGTGTGAATAACCATGCAAACTTACATGGTGCCCTCACATGTTACAGTCACCTATTCGATGTGCCGGTAAACCACACACGCTCCACCGAACTATGACCAACATTGAGTCACCCTTTTCTACCTTTCCTTAGAACCATTTAGTGTGCCGGTAAACCACACACGCTCCACTAACGTCTTCGCAAGGGCACAAAGTGTAATTTCATGGAATTGCATCAATTCACTTTTGCCTAAGTAACTAAGATTGGGAATTTTATGAAAACATTAAGTTACTTTTATACTTTATTATACTTATAATGGAAGGTTTCGTCCTATCCTATCCGTTCGGCTAACGACCCTCCACTGGTCAAGAGTGCGGTGGGTAAGAGTGGATACCCATTCAATCACCATTTTATAGGCAATTTCCTTAAACACCCCTTATAGACTAGCTTCGTGAATGAGGCCTACTAACGGTAAGACTGACTTTTACTCATATATATATATATATATATATATATATATATATATATATATATATATATATAATGTTAGACTTTTAATGTTATATATAGTATAGGGTGTATTTTACACTTTTAAAATACTAGGTGGTCAAATTTAACAATTATACTTTTAATTCAATTAAAGTGTAAACCAAAACTTTATGGATTTATTAAACCTCTTTTAATTATACACCTTAATTAATTAATACAACCATAAGGGTGTGATATGAACTTTTCAAAACATCACTAGGGTTTTAGAATTTAACATTCCTAAATTAAACTTTTAATCAACTTTTAAATTCCAAAACTTGAGGGAAAGTTTTGAACCATTTCAAAACATTAGGGTTTAGAATTTAAATATACATCAAAACTAAAATTTTAATCAAAATTTAAATTCCAAAACTTGAGGGCAAGTTTTGAAACCTTTTTCAAAACATTAGGGTTTCAACTATTTAAATTTCAAAACAAAACTTTTGAGTTCAAATTTAAACTATAAAACCTAAAGTGGAAAATTGAAACTTTTCAAAACACAAGGATCAAATAACAAATAATATAAATTAAACAATTAAGTTTATCATTATCTATATTTGACCTAATTTCAATTTCTTGCAAAATAAGTTACCCAATTAATACAAATAATCAACTTTAATCATATAAGGAAGTTATTATCTAATCAATTGGTAATTATCTTTTGTTTAATCAAGGATATACTCATACATATGTATAAAATCAGATTATAATGAACTAAAACAGATAAGGCAAGTATCCATGAGAAAAACAACAAGAAATCCCGAAATCCCCTCTTTCTGACGCTTGAACTCGCCGAGTACCACACTGGACTCGCCGAGTTGAGGCCTACTTGCCGAGTACACTGTGGTACCCGCCGAGTTCATCAGGCAGGATGTCCAAAAACGATTTTTGCAACTTGAATAAACACATGATGCATCAATACAATAGAAACCAATCAAGGCTCTGATACCACTGATGGGTTATAGCTATAAGAACATCCTATGTGCTCATACAAACCCTAATGCTTGGATCTACGTGTGTATAAATATACGTGTATATCTATGTTATCTGTTTATTTTGAATGAGTGTCTTATCAGTTTTTAAGTTTCATATGAATGCATATGTATGTTGTTATCTACAAAATATTGGGTAGAACTTGGGTAGATAGTTGATGTGTGATAAACTGATGAAAGGTCTCGATGTGATTATGATCTAGTCATTCAGCAGAATATGGATGACGACCACAAAATCTTTCTAGACTGTCCTGTGGAATGTTGGTAGGCTCATAACCTATAGGTGTTGGTGAACTTGGGTGTTCATTTACTGTATTCTATCCCCCTCATGGTTGCCTTAGGAAATTTATTGTTGAGTTACTTGATCAGAAGATGATCGGACAACACTATAGCTCTAAGAGTAGTATTTTTTGGTGAAACCGGGAGATCTTCACAAAAACCCGGCTTCTCGCGGGCAGAGTTTTGGCTCGGAAACTTTACTTCTCGGGATCCTAGGGGCTTCGGGACTTGCTTCAGGTCTCGAGAATGATACCGGGGCTTTGGGGAATAAGTTGCACACAAAATGAGGCAATAACAAGTGAGAGAGAAGAATTTGAGCACTAAAACTCGGCAGCCCACGACATTTATTTATAGTGTGCTGAGCACCGGATTACGTTGGGCGTACTCAAAGGTTACGCAGGGCGTAACACCTCGTCAACATGTATGTCGGGTGTACTCCTGGTATGCTGGGCTTACCGGGTGGATAAGATCGGGTGAGTCATGGATTCGGATATTATCCGAATATATAATAAAAGTTATGTATTTTAATTATTTAAAAACTTCATATAATCATATCTTCCGCATACGAGCTCCGTTTTCGATGTTCTTTATATCCATGCATATGTGAGACTAAGCTCTACAACTTTCGTTTAGATTCCATCGGCTAATTTTGACTTTATTTTAATTATATTATTTTTTGTAGGCCGGGACAGGAAACTCCATTAGAAATTCATAACTTCTTCATCCGACGTCCTTTTTCATTTGGCTTTTCACTATTGGACTACTATCGACGAGATCTTCGATTCTCTTTTAGATTGTTTCGGCCAAATATTACTCGATCTCTATTTCGAGATTTGGGCTGCATACTGCTAAGTCGAAACTTCGAAAAATCATAACTTCCTCATACGAAGTCAGATTTGGACGTTCTTCTTATGCACGCTCTTGGTTTAACTTATTCTACGACTTCCGTTTAGATCACTAATGCTAAATATCACTCTATTGTAAATTCACTATTTACGTCACGTAGTGTCACGCCTGTTCTGTCGTGAAACTTCGACAATTCATAACTTCTTCGTTATAACTTGGATTTCGGCATTCTTTATATATTCTAGAACCTTTCCACGACCACTACCACATCGTTCATAGATATCAGGCTTATCTAATATTTTATTTTATCGCTTATTTTTATTCTTATTTCAATTTAGCAACACAATTAAGTATAAAACACATAATACTCAAATAATACATTCTTATTATTTAAAAATGAGTTACAAAGTCTAACCTTGACTATTACATCATCACTAATGCCTAGCCTGGAAAAACGGGCGTTACAAGTAGAACCATCAAAACATGCTAGTATTCACTTGTAATTTGTTGTTCATAAGCTTTTGAAATATATACCAAATATATGTTCAAAGGTGAAGAAAATAAGGGACATTATTTGACATCAAAATGCAAGAGAATGGAGGAGAAGTAAGGACTTAAACTTCAAAAATATGGCAGCACTTTGGAGCCTTTCATGCTAACGGCTTTTACTCCAAAGAAGAAGGAGAATGAGGCTTGCATGAAGTGTATCAAAAACCCTTTCATGCGCTCTCTTATATAATGACCAAAAAGTAATGGAAGACCATAAAGCAAAAGAAACATGGGATATGTTTCTTACAAGCATGGTAGGAAATAATAAACAATTGAAAAGTAGACCATGCTAGTTTGTTCATATTTTCAAAAATAGGCAAGACAACAAAACATAAAAGAAGCTTGTCCCTTAGCTATTTGATATATATATATATATATATATATATATATATATATATATATATATATATATATATATATATATATCAATCATTTTTATAAAGAACACCCAACATATATATACTTATATAACAAGTCATGTATAAATATCTTATTTTATCTAAAATTATCTTTTATATAAATTGTAACTAGCTTATTAAGATATATAAATATAACTTACGAATAATCATAATTTATGATATATTTCATAAGTTGTTATTTCTCCAATAAGTATTATTTCCACAAATAATAAATTCTCAATTTGTAAAATATTATTTCCATGAAATAATAATTTTCCAATTAAATACAAATGTTGATATATTTATTAATAATCAAATTATACTAATAAATAATCAATTGATGGTTACTTGCTATATTGTGTGACCCTATGAGATCATATATTATTAGCAATATCATTCTATAATGACTTTTGGACATACTAGATCTTTCAATCTCCCACTTGCACAAGACTCATCATAGTTTGATATAAATTGTGATGAAAATAGACGTTGGATGAAGAAGTTATGAATTTTTAACGGACTTTTCCTGTCCCGGCCTGTTAAAAATATAACTTTAAAAATGAATTTAAAATTAGCCGACGGAGTGTAAATGAAAGTTGTAGAGCATAATTTCAACTATGCGTGCATATAAAGAACGTAAAAAACGGAGCTCATATGTGAAAGATATGAATTTTTGAAGTTTTGGGCACAAACTTCGAGGTTGGACCGAAGTCGTAGGCCCAGTGTACACGAGACTACTACGCCCAACATACTTCACACCTATCCGATCTAGAGTCAGCCACGTCGCCCTTTCCTTCACATGAAGACACCTATCACTATTGATGACACGTCCGAGACCTAGGAACCGAGCAGGTGCCACGCCTCGTATGCCTAACGTACCGAAGTACGCCTAACGTACTTCGATGCTTTGGCCACCTATAAAAGGTGTGTGGGATTTCCGAGTTTATTTTACATTTTTGAACTCTCTTTCACTTTCTACTTATTCTCTAGCCACTCTAAACCACCCCGAAGCCTAGGAAACATCCCTAACACCCGAAGCAAGTCCCGAAGCCCCAAAGATCCTGAGAAAAGAATTTTATCCGTCGAAACTCTGCCCGCGTAAATCCCAAATTTCAACTAAAATCCCCGGTTTCATCAAAGAAAGTCATTTTTAGAGGTGAAGTGCTGCCCAAATTATCATTTTATCAATCGGTTATTTCATGGTGAGTTCAATACAGGGACAATTGTATGTTATGTGTTATATGTGCAATGTGCTTTCCCGTGTTACTATGATAATGAGGTATACCTTTGACCACGAAGTGAATGACTAAGCATCACTTGGGTATTGGTATATAGCCTTTGACCATGAAGTGAATGGCAATTGTATGTTATGTGTTATATGTGCAATGTGCTTTCCCGTGTTATTATGATAATGAGCTATACCTTTGAGCACGAAGTGAATGACTAAGCATCACTTGGGTATTGGTATGTAGCCTTTGACCATGAAGTGAATGATTAAGCATCACTTTAGCAGAAGGCTAGGCAGGGCTGAAAGCCTATAAATTGCTAGCCAACGATAATTTGAAATTGTATTTTCTATGCCACTTGGGCTAAAGTCTTATTGACTTATATCATTTTGAAATTGTTGTATCTCATTGATTGCAAATCTTTGAATCAAATTATTCGTTGATATGAAAAGTCTGGCATATGATACTCATTTGCCTTTGTTGTTCTTTGTCCCTCTTTGTTTCGGTCATATTGATATGTATATATATATATATATATATATATATATATATATATATATATATATATATATATATATATAGAGGTAGGTTCAAATATTTTTCACATCTATTATGTGCTAGAATGCACTAATAGGAATTTAGTAATAATTATATGTATATTAAATGTTATCCATAATTATAACTCATTTTGATGGAAACTAATTAAATTCGTTATTAATGTCATCAATAATATTCTTTCAGAATGAATTTGTATCTAGAACAATGAGAGTGTATTCCAACATAATGAGAGTGTATATTCTAGTTGAATACACTCTCGTTCTTCATTTTCTATGCAATTTTATTATATTTTAAGTGAGTGAGTCCTAAAATAAAAAACGAACTCATATATAAAAACCTATATGCGAATTTATTCTGAAAGAATGTTATTGTTGACATTAGTGATGGGTTTAATTAATTTCCATAAAAATAGAATTATAATTATGGATATCATTCAATATACATACAATAATGGAAATCATTTAATATCTATATTTATTTAATTAAATAATCATTTAATTTACTAAATTCCTATTGGTGCATTCTAGCACACAGTAAATGTAAGAAACAAAATAACCTAGTCCTATATATATATATATATATATATATATATATATATATATATATATATATATATATATATATATATATATATATGGCATATCGTTATATTGTAGCTGTTATTGAACTCACTAAGCATCACTCGCTTATCCCTTTCAGTGTTTATTTTTTGTAGGTGATAAGCATCCAAAATAGTTATGTAATGTTAGAAGATGTAGAATAGATAATATTGTAGCTTTTGTATTTAGTGTATAAAACTTTGTAAAAACCTTGTTAGTCGGTTTGTATCCAGTCTTTTGTAACAAAACCATATATGTAAAATAATTTTATAAATATGCATGTAGCATGTTTGGAGTAATAATGTTAAGTTTCAAAAGGGGTCTTTAAGTCATGGTATCAGAGCAGTAGTTTAAGTGAACTAAATACCACGGATTGGTATTTAGACTTAAACCGTCGGAAGTTCAAAATTTGAACGAATTCATTAGGAGTATATGGATACAAACCATAGGAAAGAATTAACTATAATATTGGATAATTATAAATCTTAATATTTTAAAGTACTAAGCTACTTCAAATTTTTTAGAGCATTAGTTTAAGCCAACTAGAAATTGTAAGGATTTCTAGGCTTAAACGTGAATTGCTAAGTAATGATGGTACGATGTGTGAGTAGTATACTTTAGGTTGAATACCTCACTTGCTATAGTGTGCACTAGCATAATTTAAGGGAGATGCCTTATATGCTAATATGTGCTAAAAGATAAATAAAATACCCGAAATCGCAAGCACGACTGGGAGATACGTAGTGTTACTCTTTCTATTCCGAAGCATCCACGTGTTGGTAGAACTATTTATGTTTCTTCTATTCCATCGACATGAAACTTTTCGAGGTGATAAGTTGACTTACGATAGTTGACATCGATAACTTCATAAATAAACAGTCAAGGGATATCGTAAAATAAAATCTATCAAGTGATACCGTAAATAGTGTATTAATACCTATAGAATGGTGTTGTACATTCAAACTATGTTTGATGAAATAGTAACACCTTTGGAGGAATGTTGTGTGTTCAAAGTACATTCAGACGAGATGAATGTTTTCGTGTAATCCATGAAGTTGTTCCACCGCTGACCAGATTCAAGTAGTGATTGCTTACAGAGTTAAAAGAGCTGAAGATGGTGATAAATACTTTGACGATATCGAAATTGATGTTGTGCAAGATTTAGAAGAATTCAATGAAGATCGAAGGAAAGGTTAACAAAAATTTTCAGACTTAATAGGCCAAGACCTTGCCTAACATTTTGATATAGTATGCAATTTGAGTAGTATGGTAAGAGCTAATATGTAACCCTATACAAGATGCTCAGACTTAGTATTTAATAATACCGAGTGACAATTGACTTCTATAACATCCTTATAAAAGTTCCATAATGTGTTAAGCCGACTTTAACATACATGATTAGGATGATTGTGAAAGGCTGAATGAATTACTAGTGAGAGTAAGGTAGAGTATATAGTTGAAGAAGATATACACTCATAGTATTGTATGAGAAGAGATGTTGTTGTTAGGAATGACAGAGAACCAAGTCGAAGCTAGTAGAACATGCTGAGATGTAGTTAAAATGCAGACTTCCTGGGATAGATTCCTATGAAGTAGACTTAAAAGATACACCCATGAGAAGAAAATTTTTCTCGTATAAAGGAATGACGATGTCATGAAATGATAATGAAATGAATAAATGTGCATGGTGACTTGCATATATGAGTTATAAGATTGTAGTTGGAGACCGTTTGTCTCCACACTACTAACTAAATTCTGGTATAGTGTGTCTTGTAAAGTAGACACCACCTGAGAAATAATTTATATGACGAATTTGGAAGTAAAATTCCTATTGGCCTAGGAAAAGTATTAGGATATGCTAGATCAAACATATGCGTAAAAAGGATTCTAGAAGGCAAGTATAAGACATCCAAGATACGTTTGATAGAAATGTGAAATCCCTAGTTGAGTCTAGGAGAAATTGTTTTATGTTCTTGTTTGAAAACACTCAAGTGTGATAAGTTGCCTTGTGAAAACTTATGTATGGTGACTTAGGAACTGCGAGACAATACTTGGGACGAGTATGAGTAGATATGAATAGTAGTAGAGGCCTATACTACTGGAAGCATAGGACTTACACTTGGATCAGGGAAAGTCACAAGGTTACCAAGAAGCTGGTAATCGATTCCGTTTTTGTTCGTGTATGTTATTACCTTTGTTTCAGTGATGACTAAGAAGATGATTTTCGTTCAGACCTTAGTGGTCATAAAGAATCGATTCCGATTAATATAAATCTGCGAAGTGAGTTGATTAGTTCAGAGAACCATGTCCTATGTAGCGACGAAACTTCAATTGGAAGATTGAAGAAGGTGATGGTCGAGGTAGTCGATAAAAGTATAAAAACCTTCATTAAAGGATTAAGTAACCATTAGATTCTCAATGTAGTTCAAGCAATCATCAACCTGAATGTCCTCCAACGGGACCATGGTCGTCTCATCGGCTACACACTTCCTCAACTGGGACACATGGAAGGTGTTATGAATCTGGCTCACTTCTGCAGGCATCTCTAACCGATAAGCTACCTTACCCACTCAAGTGGTCACTCTGAAAGGACTGATGTATCTAGGGCCCAACTTGCCCCGCTTCCTGAATGGGATAACCCCTTTCCATGGGGATACCTTAAGGAGAACGAAATCTCCAACCTGAAACTCTAACTTTGAACGACGTCGGTCATCGTAACTCTTCTGATGACTATGGGCCGTCAGTAACCTTTGTCTAACCTGCTAGATCTGCTCTATCGTCTTGACCACTATCTCAATGCTCCCCATCACTCTCTGCCCTACCTCTCCCCAACAGATGGGAGTCCGACACCTCCTCCCGTATAAAAGATCAAAGGGAGGCATACTGATATTGGAATGATGGTTGTTGTTGTATGAAAACTCAGAAAAGGGAAAGTAAGTGTCCCAACTCCCACCTAAGTCCATAACACATGCATGCAACATGTCCTCGAGCGTCTGAATCATCCGCTCAGTATGCCCGTCTTTCTGTGGGTGATAGGTTGTACTGAAATGCAGTCGGGTACCCAACTCCTCGTGAAATTTCTTCCAAAACCTGGAAGTAAAACGAACATCCTGATCTGACACTATCGATGTTGGCACCCCATGCCGTGACACCACATCTCGGACATAGATCTCGACCAATTTCTCAGCAGAATAACTCTCACTGATAGCCAGGAAATGAGCACTCTTCGTCAACCGATCTACAATCACCCATATCGCATCAACACCCCTTGCAGTCCTTGGTAACTTGGTAATGAAATCCATGGAGATCTGTTCCAACTTCCATAGGGGAACCTATAATGGCTGCAACTTTCCATGAGGACGCTGGTGCTCTGCCTTGACCTGACGACAGGTCAAGCATCTCACGACTACCCAAGCCACATCTCTCTTCATGCAGGGCCAACAGTAATCCCTTTTCAAGTCCAAATACATATTGGTGGGCCCAGATGGATCGAGAACCTCGACCAATGGGCCTCCTCTATCAAAATACGTCGAGCTACACCTATATATGGCAGCCATATCCATCCACGGAAAGTCATAAGCCCCCGACCATCTGTCACAAACTTAGAAATATGCCTAATCACCCGCTCTCTCTTATGGTTCTCTGGTCTCATGGCCACCACATGTGCCTCTCGGATCGTGTCTAAGACTGGATTCATCGTCGTCATCCTCATACACACGTCTCGGAGGAAAGCACTCTCTGCTTTATGACTCAAGGCATCGGCTACCACATTAGCCTTGCCAGGATGATACAAAATATCACAGTCGTAGTCTTTCACTACGAGGGTGTTTGGCTTAGCTTTTGTAGGGCATAATTCCTTTTTGTAAAAGGACTTTTTACAAACGTTGTTTTTTAAAATGTGTTTGGATTAGCTTTTGAAGGGAAAAGTCAAAAGTTAAAGTGTTTGGGTTAAATTTTAGGAGAGAGTAGGGAATCATATGCTATGAATGAAGAATTGATTAGGATAGATGGGGGTATATTGGTAATTCAATATTTTACTGTTGAAAATTTGGGAAAAGTCACATAATCGTGACTTTTCAAAACGGCTCAATTTACTCTATTGGAAAAGTCATTTCCAAAAGTCCTTTTTCACTTAAACAAACATCTTTTTGAATTTTTCTAAAAGATAAAAGTAAAAGTCATTTTAAAAGTTAAAACAAACACCCTCTACATCCAACCACCTCATCTGTCTCATATTCAAGTTGGGTTGAACCATAAGGTATTTCAGACTTTTATGATCTGTGTAAATAGTACACCGAACACCATAAAGATAGTAGCGCCAAATCTTGAGGGCGAACACCACCTCCCCTAAATCCAAATCATGAGTGGGATATCTCGTCTCGTGAGGCTTCAGCTGCCTCGACATATATGCTATCACGTGACCCCTTTGCATCAACACATCACCCATCCCTGATATAGATGCATCACAGTAGACTATGAAGTCCTCCACTCCCTCAGGAAGGGCTAACACTGGAGCTTCGCACAATCTCTGGCGAAGAGTCTCAAATGAAGCCTACTGGTCGGGCCCCCAAACAAAAGTAACACCCTTCCTGGTCAATTTGGTTAGAGGAACATCAATCTTGGAGAAATCTATGATAAACCTCTGATAGTACCTTGCCAAACCAAGAAAACTCCCGATCTCGAATGGGGATCTCGATACCTCCCATTGCATGACTGCCTCAATCTTGGCCGGGGCGACCAAAATCTCATTCTGGTTAACGAGGTGTCTTAGGAACTGTACTTCTCGTAACCAGAAATCACACTTAGAGAATTTGGCATAAAGCCTCTCCATCCTCAACACTCCAAGAATCTCCCGAAGATGCTCCTCATGTTGTTCCTTGGTCCTTGAGTACACCAGAATATCATCGATGAACACGATCACCAACCGATCCAACATAGGCCTGCACACCTGGTTCATGAGGTCCATGAACGTTGCCGGTGTGTTGGTGATTCTGAAAGGTATCACAACAAACCCGTAGTGCCCATAACGAGTTCTAAAAGTCGTCTTCTGGATATCCTCGTCGCAAAATCTCATCTGATGATACCCAGATCTCAAATCAATATTGGTAAACCAAGACGCCCCCTACAACTTATCGAATAAATTGCCGATCCTCGGTAATGGATAATGGTTCTTGACCGTCAGGTTGTTCAACTCCTGGTAATCGATGCACATACGATGTGAACCATCCTTTTTCTTGACAAAAATGATCGGTGCTCCACTTGATCTAATAAATCCCTTCCTTAGCAGCTCCTAGATCTGCGAGGATAACTCCTACATCTCAGGTGGCGCAATACGATAAGGTGCCTTGGCAATAGGTGCCGCACCTGGAATCAGATCGATCCAGAACTCCACCTGTCTCTCAGGAGACACACCTGAAAATTCCCCGGGTAAAACATCCGGAAACTCACATACTACTGGATCCTCGGAAGTAGAAACCGGTCTCTCAGTGGCAACCCGCGCATCCATCACATACGCTAAAAATCCCATGCATCCGTGCTGTAGACTCTACCTTGCCCTAACGGTAGAACATAAAGCTGATCCCGATCGAGTTCCCTCGCCATAAATTATTATTACTCCCCACTAGGATCTCGTATAGTCACCATCTGACGCTTACAGTCAATAACATCCCCAAACCGACTCAACCAATCCATGCCCACGATGACACATACATCTCCCATAGCGATCGACACTAGATCAATTGGAAACTCAACTCCAAAAATCTCCAAAACACATCCCCGGAATACATCAGTGGCAAAAACCACATGCTTATCGGCTATAGAAACCCTCAGCGGTCGACTCACACCCGAGTCAAATAACACCAATGCAAATACATAACTCACAAGAAAAGTACCTATATATAACACGACATAAGGATAAACAAATCTCAAAATAACGAATAATGAAATACATACCAACAACTATATCAGGTGTTGCGTGGACCTCCTCCGCTGTCAGCTGGAAATCTCTCCCACGAGCCCTCAAAGTCTCGGCCTTCTCCGGCCGGATATTAGTAGCGCATAAAGCAGCAGGAGCAGAACCCTGGGCTGATCCCTAAGTGAGCTAAGGACACTCGGCCTTCTGGTGGCCGGTCTGGTTGTAGTGTGTTAGGTCCAGTTAGTGTTGCGTCTTTGGGCTCGTTAGCTAGTCCAGTTTTGTCTCTGGTATGGGCCTGTCCATCCGTGAGTTCTTTGTAGGGTTTATTATATATAGATGCTTGCATGCATTATTTAACGTAAGATTTGATAGAGATTTCAATAGCGTACAAGTTCTTATCTTTTGTAACCCTAGAATCCTCTACAGCGGAAGTTCTTCATCGAGCTCTGTTGAGGATTGAGTTAATAGAATCATTCGACTAATTCAGATCCATTCTTGTGTTTTTGTCTTACTGTTATTACTTTCTTAATTTGCCTGTTATAAAGATCTAATCGATCAAAGATTTTTATAAACTCATCAATTGGTATCAGAGCAGGAGGCTGTGTAATTCATACATATATCTTCTGTGAAAGACGTGATTAGGGTTTATTCCGCATTAACTGATATTTATTGAGCCGTCACTCCATAATTGACGTATCTCAGTATTTATTCGTTTTGCCCTAATATTGCATATTACAAGTCTGATCTTTCAAACAAGTTAAACGATCAAGCATGGACGATTCTCAATCTAATCCTATCAACATCTCAAACAGTATTGGATCACCAACAAAGATTCCTATTCTTTACACCTAGGATTGCGAATTTTGGGCGCATCATTTTGAAGACTATGTCATCGGATCTGAAGATAATGGGTATCTTATATGGGAAGCTATTGTGTCTGGACCATTTGCTCACTCAGGAACATCCAGAATCATTAAAACTCAGAAAGAGTATAATGATCTGTTAAAAGATGTAAAAGACGTCGCTCAAGACGAAAAGGAGAAGTTTCAGTGCAACATCAAAGCATTAAGACTGATCCGATTCGCTCTTCAATCTGACACGTTTAGGTTGGTGAGTTCCTGTAGTACTGCTAAAGAAATCTGGGATCGGCTGCGAGAGCTGTATTCCACAGATGAAGATTTGGAGCACTCTATTCAGACCTTGCTTTTGTCTGAGTTTGGTGAGTTCAAGCAAAACTCCGATGAGTCTGTTACACAGACGTTTGATCGCTTCAATCATCTTCTCAGCAAGATGATCAAACATGATATCGAAAGGAAGTTTATTGAACAGAAGGTCACCTTTCTGAATGGCTTAAGATCCGAATGGAGAGTTGTTGTGTCTACAGTTAAAGCTCATGAGCAGTTCAAGTCATATTCACTGGCAAAACTGGTGGGAATTTTGAAATCCCAAGAAAAGATTGTGATGCAAGAGAAGAGTGTGGTCTCAAACTTGGGGTCCTTGGCCCTCCTGTCCAAAAGCAAGAATGTAGTAGAAGATGAAGATCTGAACCTGGAGGACTACGATCTTACTTCAGAAGATTATGTTATGATGGTGTCCAATCCAAAGAGGTTCATCAAGAAGAGGTTTCCTACCAATAAGAACCGAAATTGGCAGGGAAGCTACAGTTCAGAAAAAGTAAGGGAGGAGCCGAAGACTGAGGAACCAAAGAAAGAGGCGAAGGTTGAAGGAGATTCTGGTGTCAGCTGCTACTACTGTGGAGGAAAGAATCATTATGCCAAAGATTGTGTTATGAAGAAAATGGCAGAGAAAGATGAGGAGAAAGATGAAGAGGCAATCCTGATGAAAAAGCTAGAAGATTAAGAGAAAGAAAGCTGCTACTAATCCTTCTATGAATGCTCTTATTGTACAGGGTTCGGCAGAGGATGACGAGTTCGGTGGCGTGCAGGTGTGGTCAACCGACTCAGAAGATGATGAGGTGAGAAAGCCTTTGCATGGAATGGCGTATGTCGCAAGAGGTGGTGAAAGCAGTGGAAAGTGTCTGATGGTGACTGACATATCTCATATGAGAGGATACAATACTGATGGTGGAAATGAGGACACCAAGGAGCGAGGAGGACTTATGCTTCATAGCAAAACCTCTCAGTGTGCAGATCAATGAACTTGATGAATTGATCAAGAAAGTACAATCTCTTTTTATTTCGTTCAAAGTTCCATAGAAATCATATGAAAAGGAATTAAATAACTTAAATTCAAGAATCTCAAATCTGGATAGTTGTTTAACTCAAACACGGGTCACCAATTCTAACCTAACTGACTAAATAAGCAGGGTGTCATCCAAGAGTGAGGAGCGAAGGATGTGGATTGAGCAGAAGGAGTCGAAGCTGATTAAGTCTAAGGATGAAAACATTTATTTAAAAAGAGAGAATTTGAAACTTTTAAAACAAAGAAATGTTTTTTGTTTGATTGCTAAAAGACTTTATGCTAACATTAGTCAACTGCATCTGAATTGTGAAATAGGGCAGAAAATACATCGCATGATTTTACCCTTCCTTGATTTTAAGGAGGATGAAATCAATGTTGAAGCATACAACTGTGAAAGTGTTGTATCGTCTGATGATATTAATCCTACTTATATGTACGGTCTGGACAAAATAGAATCTTTCATAAAGTCCAAAGACCATAAGGACATGCTGAAAAATCTTTTGGATGAAAACGATAAGCTGAAACTAAGGACCGAAACCATACAAAATTCGACTCACTGAGTGCCAATTTAAGTTCAAAAAATAAAATTGATGTTGAACGCATCTGAACTTAATGAGGACGATGATATGAGTGAAATTTCTGTAGAGGATGTAGTCGACTGTTCTGAGTTTGTCAAGAGTGAACGCGAAAACCACAAAAATCTGATTTCTGAAAATTCTGTGGAGTTTGCTCGTTTGTCCTAAAATAAGTCCCTAATTCTTGAAGAAAAGGCTGTTGTGTACCAAAAGGTGAGAACAACACCAAATCAAGTGTATAAGGTCACAGGAGTAACTGAGCATCAAACAGCCGAACTCACTGCCATAGTGAACGAAGACAACGCAGATGGTTGTGATGAGTTTTTCTAGTCTGCTCCTATAGATAATGCCGACGAAACAGTTGGTCTGTCAGAGTGAACGTCATGGAAAACTAAAGGAAGATATGTACCAGAGCCACTAAATAAGCCTGACAACTTTGACGTGCCAAGCACAAGTGGCACAAAAGAAATACCTGTAGAAGAAGTCACTTCCACAAGCGAAACATCATCTGTGAAAAGTGAACCGGCTGACAAGAAGCTGAAACAAAAGGCTAACATCCACAGACAGCCGAAACAAGTGAAAGATCAAAAGCAGCAGAGGAATCTGAGATACAAAAAGAATCTCTCAGAGCGAAAGCAGTTTTGGCGATCTCAAAACGCCCATTTCTTCTATCATGATAAAAATTCAAAGCCAGAGAAAAAGACTTTCAGGCCGCATGAGGAACACAACCGAAAGGACAGGTTCGGTTCAGAGAGCAACAACAACCGAAAGGACAGGTTCGGCTCAGAGAGCAACAACAACCGAAAGGATAGGTTCGGTTCAGAGAGCAACAACAACTGAAAGGACAAGTTCGGTCCCGAAAGCAACAGCTACCGAAGATCCAGGTTTGGTCCCTTTGATGACCATAAACAAAAGGGTCACTTAGAACCTCAAGTCAGGAAAGACTCCCAGTCCAAATTCTCTCATTCTGATTCCTCTCATTCTCGATCCTTTTCTAAATCCTATTCTGTTCCTACACGAAACTCAAAATCTTCAACGAATTTGAAAGGAAAATCGAAGATTTCCTCTGTCAAGAATGACCGAAAGTAGACTAAGGCCCAAACGCCAAAACCTGAAACCAAAACGACTGTAGCTAACCCTAACAAAATCAAAGTTTTCACTATTAAGAGGAAAGATGAAACAACATTAATAAAAAGAACATATCTTGTTGATGTTTCTCTTACTATTCCTGTTCCTGTGAAAGGCTCACGTGGACCCAAGAAACTTTGGGTTCCTAAATCTGCTTAATTTGTGTAGGTTATTAGTGACGAGCAGTTCGACGAAGAATGGTACATTGACAGTGGCTGCTCGCGTCACATGACAGGAAGGAAGGAAGAGCTAAGGGAATTTCGATCTCTTCAGAATGGTGGGAATGTCAAGTTCGGCAACAACTCCTATGGAACGATAAAGGGTTATGGGATGATAACCAATGGAGACTTCACAATAAGAAAGGTGGCGTACGTTGAAGGGATACAACACAATCTCATCAGTGTATCTCAACTGGTGGGCGGTACCGGTCTCAAGGTTTCATTCGACGATGAAGGTTCAGAGATTATAGAGAAGAAATCAAACAAGGTCATTCTTAAATCAGACCGAAAAGGCAAAATGTTTCCTCTCAATCTCAAACCAATCAAAGGAAATCCAGCTATATGCCTTTTATCCAAAGCTCATTCTGACGAAAGCTGGTTGTGGCACCGAAGGCTCTCACATCTCAACTTCAAAGACATCAACAAGCTTGTCACAGGAGGTCATGTTAGGGGTCTCCCATTGCTCAAGTTTGATCGAGAACATTTGTGTGCTGCGTGTAAAATGGGGAAGCAAAGTCGTCAAAGTCACCCATCCATTATAAACACAAAAGTTGTTGAACCACTTGAGTTGCTTCACATTGAATTGTGTGGTCCATCATCAATCGAAAGCATTGGCGGTAGCAAGTATATTCTTGTTATTGTTGATGATTTCTCACGTTTTACATGGGTGTTCTTTCTGAAGCACAAATCTGAGGCTAATCTTAAGCTAAAGATGTTTATTAAGCAAGTTGAAGTGCAACTGAGAAAAGTCGTTCGCAACATCAGGAGCGATAATGGACTGGAGTTCAAGAAAAAAGAATTTGAAGAATTTTTGGCAGAAAAAGGAACCAGTCACAACTTCTCAGCCCCCTACACGCCTCAACAAAACAGAATTGTCGAAAAATGAAACCGATCCTTGTTTGAGGCGGCCCGAACGATGCTAAGTTTCGCTTCTCTTCCTTTATATTTCTGGGCTGATGCTATTG
The DNA here is from genome assembly GCF_051521515.1 of Lactuca serriola. Classification (NCBI taxonomy): domain Eukaryota; kingdom Viridiplantae; phylum Streptophyta; class Magnoliopsida; order Asterales; family Asteraceae; genus Lactuca; species Lactuca serriola. The sequence goes on from NC_136409.1 coordinate 205,993,489, forward strand.
CTGCAACACGTTTTACACAAAATAGGTCGTATCTCAACAAACACTTCTCTCTTACTCCTTATGAGATCATCAATAACAGGAAGCCGAACGTAAAATTCTTCCATGTATTCGGTTCACGATGCTTCATCTTCAACTCCAAAGAACATCGTAACAAGTTTGACGTTAAAGCTGATGAAGGAATTTTTCTGGGATACTCTCTTACTTCAAAAGCATACCGGGTTTTAAATAAGCGTTCCAGAAAAATTGAAGAAACATATTATGTGACTTTTGATGACAGCTACGTCAAGAAGATAAAGCTTACTGAAGAAGCAATTGGAGAGATTTTCTCTCAAACAGGTCAAGTCATGGCCTCGAGTGCTAATCTGTTCGATCAGTTTGTGGCATTATTCGATGAACCTGAGAAAGCCACTCTCTCGGAAGCCAAGGTACCAGACAACAAAGTCGATCATCTGAAGCAAATTATCGAAGAAGCTGCCAAACGAATGAGTGAAGGAGAACAAGTTCCAAATGAACTTCCTCAGCAAGGCGCTTCAGTTGAGGGGGGAGAATCCACCTTCTTCAAAACAACTGAGCTCATAATTTGAGGGGGAGAATTCTATTCCAGTTCCACCTGAAAGCTCGACAGCACCCGAAAGACCTATAGCACCCGAAAGCTCGACAACACCTGAAAGTCTTGTAGCACCAGAAAGTCCAGCTACACCTGAAAGCTCATCAATCGAGGGGGAGAACTCTGATATGTTCTACGATGACGATAGTCAATCTGAATTGGAAGAAATGGTCAATGCGGAATTGGATCCATCCTATGATCCAAATTACCCTCCTCTTGTTAAATGGACCAGAGATCATCCTGTATCTCAGATAGTGGGTAATGTCTATGAAAAGGTCCTGACCCGATCTCAACTGAAGGCAAAGCAAACATCTCTATTATCCAAAGTAGAGTTTTGCATGTATAATTCTTTCGTATCAAAAGTTGAACCGAAGACAGTAAATACTGCTCTTGATCATTCTGACCGGGTTCAAGTTATGCAAGATGAACTCAACGAGTTCGAAAGAAACAAGGTTTGGCGCCTCATTCCAACTCCTAAAGATGCCTCAGTTGTTGGTCTCAAATGGGTATTCAGAAACAAAATGGACAAGGAAGGCAATGTGATTCGAAACAAAGCTCGTCTCGTGGTGAAAGGATACTGCCAGGAAGAAGGAATCGATTATGAGGAAACGTTTGCTCCGGTAGCGAGGCTAGAATCTGTTCGAATATTTCTGGCCTATGCTGCACACAACAACTTCGAGGTCTACCAAATGGACGTGAAATGCGCCTTTCTGAAGGGAGAACTTGAAGAAACGGTTTATGTGGAGCAACCTCTGAGTTTTGTTAATGAAAAGTACCCCAATCACTGTTATATTCTGGACAAGGCAGTTTATGGTCTGAAACAAGCACATTGGGCATGGTATGAAATGCTAACTAAGTTCTTAAAGATGTCAAAATTCAAACAAGGTTCGGTTGACCCAACCTTCTTTCGTAAGAAGGAAGGTAACCACCTTATGATAGTTCAAATCTATGTCGATGATATCATCTTTGGCTCAATGAATCCTAGCTTAATAGTTGAATTCAGAAAGTTGATGGAGACTAAATTTGAAATGAGCTCAATGTCCGATTAACTTTTTCCTTGGTTTAAATATTAGACAGGGACCCGAAGGCATCTTTATCAACCAGGAAGCATACACCAAGACTCTTCTTGCTAAATTTGGCATGATGGGAGACTCAAAGGTTAAAGTTCCAATGGCGTTCGGCACCAAGCTCACACCATCCTTGGAAAAACCAGCAGTCGATATTACGTTATATCGCCAGATGATTGGTTCTTTAATGTATCTCACTGCTAGCAGGCCTGATATAATGTTTTATGTGTGTTATTGTGCTAGGTTTCAGGCGAATCCTCGTGAACCACATATGCTTGCAGTGAAAAACATACTCCGGTATCTGAAACGAACAACCTCCCTCGGTTTATGGTATCCATCAAACTCAGGTTTCTTCGTTCAAGCCTACTCAGATGCACACCTTGGAGGTTGTGGTCTAGACAGGAAAAGCACCACTGGAGGCTGCCAATTCCTAGACGGGAAGTTGGTTAGCTGGCAATCAAAGAAACAGACATGTGTTTCTCTGTCTACAGCCGAAGCAGAGTACATCGCAGCTGCCTCCTGTACATCTCAAGTGATTTGGATCCAAAGCCAGCTCCGGGACTATGGACTCAATATGAAAAAAGATCCCACTATATTGCGATTCAAAAAGTGCAATTAGGATCTATCAAAACCCAGTGCAACATTCCAAGACCAAGCATATAGCACTGAGGTATCACTTTATTAAGGATCATGTGGAAGATGGGAACGTCGAAATTCACTTTGTTCGAACCACTGATCAACTGGCTGACATCTTCACCAAAGCTCTTCCTGAAGCATCTTTCAATAAAATTCTACAAGGGCTAGGAATGATGGAATCGGAGTCAGTACCAAAACCTACTTCTCAAAATTAAAAGTCGGAAGCGAAATAGACCGAACGTTCGGGTTCGGTTCACATGTGTGCCGAAATGAACCGAACGCTCGGGTTCGGTCCTATTATCTAATCTTTGCTTATCACTCAAAGGTAGTTTCTTTGGTTGTAAACCTTTTGTATCATTTTCTCAAATTCATCTCTCTTATTTTCAAAGTTCTTTTCTTTTTCAAACTTATTTTTTTGCAGCCGAAATAGACCGACCGCTCGGGTTCGGTTCCAAATTATTTTAACCGAAATAGACCGAACGCTCGGGTTCGGTTCCAAATTTTGTTTGTGTCTTTTTTTTTTAATTTTTCTTTGAATCTAAAATTCCAAAATCTTTTTCTTATTTTTTTATGAAATCAAAAACTCCAAAAACATTTTTTATTTTTTTTTATTTGTTCGATAATTTTTTTTTGTTTTGTGTCTCATATTTTTGTGTGGATATTTGTGGGGAAATTCTTTCATTAGTTAAGTGTCCCTAGAAGCATGCTGTTGTATGTGTCCAAAGCCTCACCTAATTCTGAATAATAGCCTTACTGACTTGGTACATACAAACCTTGTCTTCCCAATTTGGCTTCATATTTATTCTAATCATGAGCTATCTAACTCTCTTCTCACATGAGATAAGATTTTTCTGCTTGGTCCTTATTTTAACAGCAGAGGTACTTTGGTTTCTTTACACCATCTACACTACTTTTCTCCATCTCATTTGCTTCATAAACGTAACCCTTGAGACTCTCAAAAATTACCACTGAGGTTTATGGTTACACAATTTCTGTGTTCATGATCTTAGCTTCGTGCCACTACGTACTATGTGAAACCCACAATTCAATACCTACTATGCATTGACAGTGAACAATCAACTTTGCTCTAGCTTTCACTAACGAATTGATGGACTTATCCATAGGGATGGAAAGCAAAATCTCTAATTTCCTTTTGTGTGATTCCTATGAAATTGTTAAATCCCATAGCATTTCTTCCCTTGGAATCCAATTTTTTTTCTTTTTTCTTTTTTTTTTCTTTTTTTTTTTTTTTTTTTTGGATTTTACATTGCCACTTAAATTATTTCAAACCTACTTGTTCAACAGACTACATTGGTCTCACAAGTACTTCGTTCGATTTCTGTCTTATATCAAGATCAGGAATTCTGAACTGAAGCGAAAGCCACCCAAATCAACCTAATTAAAAGAAGCCTTTCAACACTTCTCAATAAGTATCTGATCATTATTCAACGGGAAACCATACAAACACTTTAAAGTCTCTCTTGACTTCGAAGGAAGAGATTCGTGCCCGGGATCCATTGTTTCGTGTCTTTACTGACATCACAAATTCCCTCATATGTGTTGCTTTATTTCCTTTTCTTTTACACACTAAGCACGAAAATCTTTTTGATTTTCCAAAATTCTGGTTTCATTAGTTACAAGTTTTTTTTTGGGATTTGAAGTTATAAAAGAGTTGTGGCTCATATTGATCCAAGTGGTAATTTTGCTTTAAGATGACGTTCATTCTAAAAGGATAAGATGCTGACTCAGGTGGGAGTCCAATCGATATGATTTTCAAACGGCGCTTGAAAGACAGGCGTGCGAAGTGGAACCGTTTCGTTTAAAAAATGGCGCCTGATGGGAAGGCGTGTGAATTGGGACGGTTTTCTCTCTCCTGCGTAATCATCGGGGATACCAACTGTCACTTATCAATCACCTCTGAAAAACCCTTCGTATTTCCCTCGAAGATTTGGGAACAAATTCTTCTCTCTCCTTTAGCCACAGTATAAAAGGTAATTTTCACCATTATTTACCTCTTTACTGCACCCAAAATTCAGAGAGCAAGAAAAGCTTCAAGTATTCTACTGTTCATCATCTCTCCCAACTTCTTCACTTCAATGGCGGATTCATCATCTGTTCATGCCACTTCCCACATCCTGCCGATTCGTCCCCAACAGAGTTTAATCATCGATCTTACTCCCCAGGTTTATGATGCCTTCATGTTCCCGGTCATCGAATGCCTCAAATACTCGCCGCTTGCCCCCGCTCTCACCAAAGTTGAAGCTGTTCCAATGGAATTTTTATCCCAAATCTTTGCCACTGCTCATTACAACAAGTCTGTCGATAGGATCTTCTTCGACATTCTTGATCACAAGGCGTCAATTTCCAAGCAGCGGTTCTGCTCACTTTTAGGGTTTGAACCCGATTCATCTAGGGTTAACCCTGAATCCATTCCAGTGGGTCACATGTTTTCTATGTTCTACAATATGGGATATACTGAGGTGTTGACAACGGTCACTAAGTTCAAGAAATCGTGCCTGCCTCCTCAGTGGAACAGGTTATTTACTGTGCTGTTCAAGGGGTTATCTGAATGCAGTGCTGGGTCAGACGGAGCGAGTCGTCTATTCATCACAATTCTATATGGGGTATACAACAGAATCAACCTCGATTATGGGTCGGTGTTATGGCAGCAACTGATCCAGAGCCTTGAATCCACATCTCGACATTTAGAGATCTCCTACGCTCGATTCTGGACATTGATCACAAAATGGGTGATGGACAAGTATCACGTCCCCATTGTTGCTGATTCTCCACTCTCTTCGATAGGTACTTTTCATACCACAAAGATCATCGTCTTCGATGCCTCAAAATTTCAGTTTATTGGCTCCATCCCTGAGTCAATGTTTGGAGACGTTCTTGCTGACAGTCGTATCATCCGAACCTACAAGGAGTTTCGTCGCTCTGGTCCTAGAGAGCTAACTCCTGAGATGATCAAATCCATACACGAAGCTGACAAGCCTGCTCCAAGGGGAAAGAAGAATGAAAAAGGCAAAGACAAGCAGGTTGGCAAGGGAGCGAAAGGCCCTTCTCCCAAGAAACGTAAAACTACCAAGGCTGTTCAATCTCCTCTGCTGAAGAAGAGAAAAACCCAACCCAGGCGAAAGCTGATACTCGCTTCCTCCTCAAGCGAATCTGAGGAAGACAATTCAGACTCCGATGAGTCCCCTCGTGGTAACACTCCTCCACGATCGCTTACCCCAGAAGTTCATTTTTCCAGTTCACCTATCTCTTCTCCACCGGTTACCATTCCTATTTCCATTCCCCCCATAACCTCCATCACTCACATACCACCAACTTCCATCCCAGTACCCCCTCCCATTTTTACAGAATCTACCATAACAACAGCTGAAGTAAGAACCAACGTATCTGATATGGGGGCTCCTACTAAAGCACCCGAACCCACTCCCACTACCGAACCTACTTCACAACCTGAAACTACTTCCACTACTGAGCCTCCACCCTCACCTCCCCCCTCATCTCCTGCTCAGACAGCAGAGGATGAAGAACCATTTCTTGGTGGGGAGGACATGACATTTGATTCGGTCTACTACAGTCCGTATCAGGTGCAGAGTGACGACGATGATGATGCTCCCATCACCAAAAAGCATCTAAAGGAGCTTCATGAGAAGATCGATTCGCTCATTGCCTCCTCTTCTTCATCACAGTCCACCATTTCTGAAGCTGCTATTCAGAGGATAGTTGACGCTTTTACTAAGGCTCATGAAGCCTCCGTTAGCTCAGCTACTGCCGCCATTGATGCATCCACCAAAGCCTGTGCGGCTGCGACCGAAAAAGTCGAAAAACTATTTACTGATGCTTCCTCTCTTTTGTAGTCTTTACAGGAAACTGCTGAAGCCACTAAAACGAAGCTTGACCCCATCATCAACAAGCTGGCTACCTCAGTTGCCTCTTTTAAGTCGAAAAACTATTTACTCCTTTGCCACTCTTCGTCAAACTCTCACCGACGACAACTTCGCTTTTAAGGCGACCATTGAGGAGCGCCTCACCAAGCTTCAAGAAGATCTAGCTACTAAGAACTCCCTCATGGACGCTCTTGCTAGAAAGACCACTGCTCTTAAGGTCAAGAGTCTTAAACTCTCCAGTTCTCAAAAGGAGATTGAATCTCTTCGATCTGAACGAGAGATTGTGTCTTCGTGTGTTTCGGATGTCCACGCAACCATTTCAAACATCCTGGAAGCACATGACCCGATACTAAACTACTCTGTGAGGCGTGATCTTGCAGAAAAGCTTGCTTCTGCCCTTTCTCTCCTAAGCAAGATTGAAGGGCTCCTTGACTTCGTGTCCATTCCGAAACAAGGGGGAGAGAATGTATCTCAACCGCCTCCCACTTCTACAGCAACCAAAACAACCGAACCTCCTCCAACAGGCCAAGCCTCAGGTTCGGGTGTAAAAGACAAAGGGAAACAAATTGCTGAAGATAGTGATGACGACAAAGAGACGATTGTTGATCTCTTGAAAAAGCAAGGTCGAGACAAGGATGCTGACATAAGCGCTCGGGTTGCTAGAGAGGCTGAAGAAGCTGAAAGAAAACAGAAAGAAGCTCATGACCTTCTTGAGAGTAGGAAAACTCTTTTTCCTCCTTAGACTCTTGAGAAGTTGCTGAAAGAAGCAATTGAAACCCCAAGCATCCTGTGGCTCGAACCAGTGATCTCACTAGATCGCATTAATTATGTCGATTCTCAGTTCGACATGCCATTGACCCGAAAGGCCTTCATCTTCCATGCCTTTGACAACATTGCCGAGTTCCCTCATCCTCATCCAAAGGTTGACAGGGATTGAGGGCTGCTCAACCACAGTATCAAACATGGAGCGCTCAAAAAATATTCAATGTTCGGGTCCTCAAGTCGTATCAGGAAGGAAACTTCATTAACGTTCGGTTTAAGGTGCTGAGAGGTTCTACCAAGACCGAACATGCCATTTCGCTTGCCAATCTTCCAAGTTGAATCCACACGACTGGATAATTTTGCACAACATCCTTCTTACAAATGAAGCAGAATATGGTCCGATCATTGACCACTTCAAGAGGATGCTTGTCTGCTACATCATGGAAGTTGCCAAGATGGAACAGGAGATTGCGAGTGTCTTCAAGAAAAAGCCTACTATTTCTCCTGTTGGCTCAGCAAGTGATCTGAACATGATGCAGATGGGGAAGATAGACCCGAAGAGAAATTCTGTTATGTTTACCAGAAACGAAGGCCAAAAATGCTTGTTCGCTCTGGCAGACAAACATCTCTACACCACTGCATGCCTGGAACATGTCTTAGGGATTATTCATCGTTGCAAGCAAAACTCAGCTGACGACAAAAAGTACTTTGATGATATGATTCAGTGGTACATTCGCTTCAGACAGACAATCCTCGCTCTTATCCCTCATCTGTTTGATACCACCAAGAAGGTTTCGGCAGCTGGACCCAGCAAGAAGAAGTGATTGTCTCGCTCCAATTGACGCAAAGGGGGAGATTGTTAGGTCCAGTTAGTGTTGCGTCTTTGGGCTCGTTAGCTAGTCCAGTTTTGTCTCCGGTATGGGCCTATCCATCCGTGAGTTCTTTGTAGGGTTTATTATATATAGATGCTTGCATGCATTCTTTAACGTAAGATTTGATAGAGATTTCAATAGCGTACAAGTTCTTATCTTTTGTAACCCTAGAATCCTCTACAGCGGAAGTTCTTCATCGAGCTCTGCTGAGGATTTAGTTAATAGAATCATTGGACTCATTTAGATCCATTCTTGTGTTTTTCTCTTACTGTTATTACTTTCTTGATTTGCCTGTTATAAAGATCTAATCGATCAAAGAGTTTTATAAACTCATCACAGTGGAAACCAACTACAAATCCCTTAGGGTAGTCCTTCGCCATATGCCCCTCCTTGCCACATTCGTAGCAAATTCCTGCTCGACAAGATCCCTCATGACTCTTGCCGCACTTGCCACAAGCAAAGAGAAAACTGGGACTTCACGTGATTTTTCTGTCCCTAGAGTCCAGATCTATGACCTCATGGTCTATCTTGTAGTTTTGGTGGTCTTTGGATGATGACTTTGGCCTTTTTGGGTTAGGGTTTGAGCTTAATCTCATTAGGAAGGGTATTTATGGGTAAAGTTGGAAACTTTACCCTCCTAGAGGCATTTCGAACCTAGATCTAGGGTATAGGGTGTAGATCTCAAGAATAATGGCTTAATGCATTAAGAAGTCTTAACGGACTGAAGAACTCGACAAGTTCATAAAGGAACTCGACGAGTTGATTAGAAGTGTCTCGATTTTGTTGTAAAGGGACGAACCCGACGAGTTAACCCGGGATATCGTGATTACGTGAATTATGGAAAATCGTCGAGTTGGAAGATAATTCGACGATTTGGGTCGCGATTTCACGATTATATGATTCATGGGAGCTCGGCGAGTTGAAGAGAAAACTCGACAAGTTGAGTCAACTCGGAGTGTTGACTTTGACTAGACTTGGACGTTAACTTGGACCAAGGTTGACCTTAAGGCGTTATGAGTATGAAAGGGTAATTGAGGAAATCTTTTATGTGTAGGGATTGATTTGGGTTAATATTCGGAGGCGGGGACTGTTCTACTTCTTCCAGTTTTTTAGGTGAGTTATCTTCACGATATAAGTGGGTCGAAGGCACCAATGTTGGCCCACTAGTAGTTGTTTACAATTGAGATGATTGTCTTTGTGATAATTTTCTGGTATGCCACTATTTATTGAGGTTTATGCTCTTGTATGCTATGTATTACGTGGTAGTGGTAAGAGGTGTAGTAGACCCCATAACCGGTTGAAAGAGACCGAAGGGGTAGGCCAGCACCCATATATGCTAGGCAGTATGTGATTTATGTGCTTATGCTAGGATGTTATGTGGTATTGATAGGGGTGAAATAGACCCCATAACCGGTTAAAAGAGAACGAAGGGGTAGGCCAACACCCAAATATGCTAGGCATTTGTTGGTTGAAAGAGACCGAAGGGGTAGGCTAACACCCTGATATGCTAGGCGGTTACTGATTGAAAGAGACCGAAGGGGTAGGCCAACACCCTAATATGCTAGGCAGTTTCTGGTTGAAAGAGACCGAAGGAGTAGGCCATCACCCGTATATGCTAGGCAGTATGTTTATTGTATGGTATGTGGTATTATGGGGGAACTCACTAAAATTTGTGCTTACAGTTTTCGGTTTTGGTTTTAGGTACTTCAACTTCGAAAGGAAAGGAGCTGGTATTATCGCAGCACATCACACTATGATTTTCCACACATGGGATCTTTGGGAGCTATACTCTGATGTTGTTTTCTTATGACATGTTTTGGATATTGGTTTTGATTATGATATAGGATGACACTATTGATGTTTTCAGACTATTGGTTTTTATTATTACTTAATTAAAAATGAAATTTATGGTCATGAATTTTGGGATGTTACAATTAACCTATAATAGTATAACTTATTAGATTATACAGGAATCCGATATTGAAGGCTAGGCCTATCACTAATCCTAATAAATACTAATAGTTCTATCAAGTAAGGATCAACTAGGCACGACAGTTGGTAGGTAGGATCATTTCAGCATACAAATTTTCTAAAATCCAACAACCAAGCCAACACGAGCATTCTACACACCTCTCCATGTAAGTAGATCAATCAGTATTATAACTTAGAATTATAGATAGTTCTTATTTATAAGTTCATAACAACGACGTATGACTATAAATATAAGTTATACTAAAAAGACTAAAGTGTAACGTAACTCACAGAGTTTTTTGATGAAAACCATAATCTAAACATGCAGAATACTAAATCGGTATCTCTTACTCGAAGGCTACAACTCGGATGAGTACTCAGGGGCGTCGCAGGCTGAAAAATAAGAGAAAATAACTCTACAGGGGAGAATATCAAGAGAGAGAGAGAGACACACAGAGAGAGAGAGAGAGAGAGAGTGTGTGTGTGTGAGAGAGAGAGAAAGAGAAGTTCTAGGGGCTGGAAGTAAGGAACATATATGCGAATGAGCTCTATTTCTAGGACTTAGAAATGCACACTGGACAAGGCATTATGTGTGTCAGGCACGTCAGCCTTGTTGGCTCCTTTGGTCTTCTGACAAGTGTCAACGTCGCATTGCTCCACGTCATTCCTTCTAGAAGGCTGCTACGTATCCAATTCTCATGGATCCACGTGTCGCAAACATGTAGTGTCACATCTCCTTGACCTTTGGAGGAGGGCAATAGTTGACTTGCCACATGGCACTCTTCGGCGCTGCCATGTCATCAGTGTGTGACAGGCAATCTGCGTGCCCAGTTTTCTGGATCTTCGGAATGGCATAAAATTTTCATACGAGCTCCGTTTTTTAAATTCTTTATATCCCAGAAGGCTCTCGACGAGATCTACAGTTTTTTTATATCCTAATAGCTAATTCTCATTCTATCAAAAATTTATATTTTTGATAACCTTCGCCTGTTAGAGATCGCGGCAAAAAAACATAACTCCTACATATTGATTTTGTTAACGATTTTCTTTATATCGACGAATTCCTATTGACGAGATCTTCAACTCTCGTTTAGATTAGTTTTCCTAATAATCTACCATTCTAAAATTTGATTTATGTGCATACACTGTTGTTTATTAATAGGGCTGTTCACTATTCGGATAAAACCGGATATTCAATTGGACAATTTGGATTGGACTATTTGGTTCGGATATTCGGATTTTTGGATTGGTTTTCAATAAAACCGAATTATTATTTTGGATTTCAGATTGGTTTTGGTTTATAAAATAAGAACCGAATAGTCCAAAGAAACCGAATAAACCTTTATTATTTATCTATTTATAATATATATCTATAGTTATTTATTAATTTTGTAATTTATTTATCAAATATGTTCAAAACGTTTCATCCGATAAAAAAAACATTAATATGCATTTTCTCTTAAAAGTTTTGTATCTATAAAATATTTAACTATAATATATCTTCTTAGTAGTTGTTTATAAATTTCAAATCACAACAAAATTATTTGTTTATGCTTCTTGTGTAAAATTGGGTAATATTATAATTATATGTTGTTCTAAAATGTTTCGGTTTTGAAAACCGAGTTATAAAAACCGATCCAACCGAATTGTAATTGGATCGGATAGGATCGGATTTGAATTTAGTTTGGACAATCCGGATCCATGTTTTGAAAACCGAAATCAATTTGGATTTACTTGATTGGATCGGATCAAACCGATCCATCCAAACGAACACCCCAAGGAGTAAACTCACCCTTGTAGCGTGATTCGGCTGCTCTGGAATTTAGCATCGGGAGACTCAATCCATTCAGACGAAAGAAAATTAATCGATTGAGAGAGAATAGTAAGTGGTGTGAGGTGTGAAAAGAGAATGAGTGAGGGTCTCTATTTATAATGTCCGATTTTATTGAAAACATCCGATTTTGGTGTGACATCCCCAAAATCTCGGCCAGAAAAGACCGATTTCATTTATGCTTTTTAAAATAATTTCAAAATAAATCGTTTTGATTTAAAAGAGTTGTGGAATTTGTTCCCAAAACAAAATATGATAAATAAAATAATATTTATCAAAGCATTTCATCAAGAGATGCATTTTCATTATATAATAAAAACTCGGGATGTCGTGTTCCGATATAGACCATAAAGCATAAACGATAACATTACAAGTCATTCAACAAATATAAACATATACAGACTTGTAAACAAAACAACTTGATGATTCATCCATCTTATGCCCTCGCGTCACTACCTGTAATACAAATAAACTGCGTGGGTCAGGCTTGGGAGCCTGATGAGCATATAGGGTTTTCAACCCACAATAAATAATTATATTTAATTTCACCAACCAACAATAACCCTATTACCCATTCCCGTTATCCTCACTTTATGTCCCTAAAACAACATCTATCTCAAGGGACCTAATCTAGGATTTTCATCGGGACGGACATTACTGCTAAGGGGTTTCCTCAACAGTAGATATCCTAGAAGCAACCATGAGGGGGATAGAGTACACCGGTGAACACATCGTTCACAACACCTACAGGTTATGAACCTGCTAGCGTTCCACAGGACTGTCTAGAAAGAGTCTGGAGTCATAATCCATACTCCGCTGAATAACTAGATCAACAACAACAACAACATCGAGGCCTCTCATCTGTTTATCACACATCAACTATCTACCCATGTTCTACCCAACATATTAGTAGATAAATATATATATTTTTATACATAGTTTAAAACCTGTATAGCATTCTCATTCAATACATATTCCACATAACAGATGAGGCACACCCACATAACACGTATTTCATAGAGAATAAATCAGATCTATGAGATAGAAGAAAGTGAATATACATTCACGCATATAACAACAAACTATACACATAACACGTATTTTCTATAAAATACTTCATAATTATGTGTTAGAAGAAGGTAACTACACACTCACTTGATCAGAAGATGATCGGACAGCACTACGACTTGCAGAAGTAGTATTCTTCAGTAGATCTAGAAGATCTTCACAAAAACCGGGCTCCTCGCGGGTAGAGCTTCGGCTTGGGAATCGCACTTGTCGGGATCTTCGGGGCTTCGGGACTTGCTTCGGGGTTCGGGAATAATACCGGGGCTCTAGGGTATAATTGGTACGCAAATCGAGGCAAAAGTTAGAGAGAAAGGAAGAAATTTGCAAAAGATCTCAGCTGCCCTCGCATGTCTTTTATAGGAGGCTGAGGCCTCGCAGTACGGTGGGCGTACTTCTTTACGCGGGGCATACGCCTCCGAAATTGTCACTGCTTACGTATCCGAAGAACTCGAGTGCGAGGGTCGTCATGCTTCGCTATACGCTGGGCGTACAGCCTTACGCTGGGCGTAACCCGGATAAGTCCTGTGACTCCCCTTCGGATAATATCAGAATTAAAGATTAAATAATAAATATTAATTATTTAAAAACTTTAGAAATTCATATCTTCTTCATACGAACTCCGTTTTCGACGTTCTTTATATCCACACGTAGGTGAGACTACGCTCTACAACTTTCATTTAGACTCCGTCGGTTAATTTTGATTTATTTTTATTATTTATTTTTAGTAGGCCGGGACAAGAAAAATTCGTTATAAATTCATAACTTCTTTATCTGATGTCCGTTCTTGCCTATCTTTATATCACTTCGCTACTACTAACGAGATCTTCGATTCTCGTTTAGATTGTTTCGGCTAAAAACCGCTCGATCTCAAATCGAGTATTCGGACTGCATACTGCTAAGTCGAAACTTCAGAAAATCATAACTTCCTCATACGAAGTCAGATTTGGGCGTTCTATATATATTCGGAAACCTCGTTTCGGCCATTACAACTTTATGTAAAGATATCGAGTTTATTTTACACTTAAATTTTGACGCTTATTTTTATTCTTAATTAATCAAACCACATAATTAAGCAATTAAGCACAAAACACATAATACTCAAATAATACACTGCTATTATTTCAAAACGGGTTACAAAGGTTAACCTAGACTATTATATCAACATTAATGACAAGCCCAGAAACACAGGCATTACAATTCTCTCCACCTTAGAATGATTCTGTCCCCGGAATCACACATCAACAAACAACTGCGGGTAGCGACTCATCATGTCACTCTCCATTTCCTAGGTGAGATTCGACTCATTCGTGTGTTTCCATCGGACAAGCACTAACTCAACCATCTTGCGTCGTAACTTCTTAGTCTTTCGGTCAACGATTGCCTCTGGTTCTTTAATCAACCTTTTGTTCTCATCGATTCTCAACTCCGAAAGTGGAATCATGTCGGGAACTTCTCCCGTGAACTTCCTCAAATAACACACATGAAAAGTGTTATGAATTCCATTCAGTTCTTATGATAGTTCGAGCTTCTAAGCTTGGTTCCAAATCCTCTGAAGAACTTTAAACGGTCCAATAAACCTTGGACTTAATTTTCCTCTTTTACCAAATCTTATAAGTCCCTTCCACGGCGAGAATTTAAGTAAGACCGAATCCCCAACTTCAAAAGTTAACGGTCTTCGCTTGTTGTCAACATAGCTCTTTTGACGATCCTGAGTTGCTAACATTCTTTCCCTAATTATTTTCAACTTTTCAGCAGTTTGATGAACCATCTATGGTCCCATAAACTACTTTTCCCCAGCGTCAAGCCAACAAGACGGCGTACGACACTTTTGTCCATACAAATCTTGATAAGGTGCCATCTTTATGCTCGAGTGGAAACTATTATTGTAGGAAAATTCTACCATAGGTAAATGTTCATCCCAGTTACCTTGGAATACCAGGGTACATGCTCTCAGCATATCTTCAAGTGTGTGTATCGTTCTTTTGCTCTGACCATCAGTCTGTGGATGGTAAGCTATACTCAAACACAACTTGGTACCCAATTCCTCTTGTAGACTTTTCCAAAATCGCGAGGTGAAATGGCTGTCACGATCTGATACAATCGTCAACGGAACACCGTGAAGCCTCACAATTTCCTTCATGTAAGAATTCGCAAGCTTTTCCTTAGACTGTTAGGTCCGATTCTGGATCTAAAACTGATAATCAAACAAGCATGAATCAAGAGTAACACAGTAAGATGAATGAATTGAGCTTGCACACAATTAAACACAAGAAATCGTCAGGTACAACTCAAAAGTGACCGTAAACTTCTAGAGCAACCAACCACTCAAAAGACCAGCTCCTACACTATATATACCCATCTGGACCGCAAACTGAGTTTTCGGCCGTAAACTAAACGTGTTTACGGTAGTAAACACAACAAAGTTCAAGTTAACATAAAGTGAAATTACAGACACAAAACAAAACACATCACATGCTAAGCCTAGCCCAAACCATTTACATGCCCCTTCATAGACCATTTCTCCTTGGCGGCTATGAAATGCGCACTCTTATTGAATCGATCAACGACCACCCAAATCATGTCGTGACCACTTTTCGTTCTGGGCAGTTTAGTGACAATATCCATAGCGATGTCTTCCCACTTACCAATAGGCACAGGCAATGGTTCTAAACTCCCATACGGTTTCTGATGTTGTGTCTTTACTCTCGCACAAGTCACACACTCAGCCACATACTTTGCAACATCAAGCTTCATTGTCGGCCACCAGTAGTAGGGTTTCAGGTCCCTATACATTTTAGTGGTACCAGGATGAATCGAGTACATGGTTTTGTGAGCTTCTTCCATCAGAAGATCTCTGACTCCTCCTGTCTTAGGTATCCAAATCTGATCTTGGAACACCTTCAGCCTATGACTGTTTATACCGAACACCAACGTTTTGCCCAAACGTTCTTCCTTTCGGTCATTCTTCTCAGAAGCTTCCTCTTGAGCTTTCTTTATACCTTCCACAATGGTCGAGACAACTTCAATTCTCAATGCTTTTGGCCTTTTCCTTTCAAGATTGACTTTCCGACTGAGAGCATCAGCAACAACATTAGCTTTACCGGGGTGCTAAAGTATCTCACAGTCATTGTCTTTAAGTAATTCTAGCCAGCGTCGCTGTCTCATGTTCAATTCTTTATGACTAAAGAGATATTGGAGACTCTTATGATCAGTGAAAAGTTTGCACTTCGTGCCATAGAGGTAATGCCTCCATATTTTGAGCTGTCGATACGCATATGCGATCACCTTTTCTCTTTGGGTTAAAACACAACCAAATCCAACCCCAGACGCATCGCTATAAACAGCGAAGTCTTCAACTCCATCGGGTAGAGAAAGAATCGGTGCCTCACATAGCTTTTTCGTTAGCTTCTCAAATGCTTCTTTATGCTTATCATTCCAAGCATAAGCTGTTCCTTGGTGGGTCAAAGCTGTTAATGGACTAGTGATCGAAGAAAAGCCTTGGATAAACCTTCGGTAATATCCGGCTAATCCCAAAAAGCTTCGGATCTCTGTGGGACTCTTCGGTTGTTCCCACTTCATCACAGCTTCGATCTTTGCTGGATCAACCATTATCCCTTCTTGGTTGACCACATGACCCAAGAATTGGACTTCTCGAATCCAAAAATCACATTTGGAGAACTTTGCATACAGCTTCTCCTTCTTTAGTACTTCTAACACTTCTCGCAAGTGTCTGCCATGCTCCTCTTGGATTTTCAAATAAATCAGAATGTCATCTATGAACACTATCACAGATTTATCTAGGAACGGATTACAAACCCTCATCATTAAATCCATGAATGCTGCTGGAGCATTGGTTAGTCCAAACGACATAACCAAAAACTCGTAGTGTCCATATCGCGTTCTGAATGGAGTCTTCTCTATATCCTGCTCTCTTACTTTCAGCTGATGATATCCTGACCTAAGATCGATCTTCGAGAAATAGCTCGATCCTTGATGTTGATCGAACAGGTCATCAATCCTCGGCAACGGATATCTAATCTTTATTGTTGCTTTATTCAGCTCTCTGTAATCAATGCACATCCTCATACTTCCATCTTTCTTCTTCACGAATAACACCGGAGCTCCCCAAGGCGATGAACTAGGTCTAATGAAACCTTTGTCCAATAACTCCTAAAGTTGCATCATCAGCTCCTTCATCTCCGTCGGTGCTAATCGGTAAGGTGTTTTTGCTATTGGATTCATCCCTGGTAACAAGTCTATTCTAAACTCCACTTGTCTAGCGGTAATCCGGGAAGATCTTCGGGAAATACTTCCGGATAATCACATATGACAGGAATGCTCTGCATCGCCTTTTTCTCCTTCTTTGCATCTATCACAAATGCTAGATACGACATACATCCTTTGGCCAAACACTTTCTAGCTTTCATCAATGAAATGATTCCAGAATTTACTCTGCATTTATCTCCATACACCATAAACAACTCTTTCCCTAGCGGGTTTACTTTGACTATCTTTTTCTTGCACAATATCACGGCGTCATTGGCGCTAAGCCAATCCATTCCCAACACGATGTCGAAACCATTAAGTTCTATAGGCAATAATTCCTCGTGGAACTTATTCCCATTTAAGTCAATTAAGATGTTTTTCATACCATGGCTAACAGGTACAAACTTGCCACTAGCAACTTCGACTAATAAGGCATTATCTAGTCTATCAACAGGCAAAGCTAGTTTCCTACCAAATTCACGCGAAATAAAGGAGTAGTTGGCTCCAGGATCAAATATAATTTGGGCAGGCAATTCATTAACGAGAAAGGTACCTGAAGCGACATCAGCTTCATCTTTAGCAGCTTCCAATGTCATCTTGAATGCTCTCGCCTTCGGCTTTGGCGGAATGTTGGGTCTTGCTGCCTCCTTCTTTTTCGGGCAGTCCCTCGACATGTGTCCCTCCTCACCACAACCATAGCAAACTTTCTTAGTGAGGGTGCATTCATTGGCATAGTGCCCTTGCTTTCCACATTTGAAACATGTGGCCACTACTTCACATTTTCCATGATGCTTCTTCTTACATTTTTCGCACCATTTCGCTTCACCTCCTCCTCCTCTCGAACTAGACTTCGAGAATTTACTTTTCTTGTTGGACCCTAAAGGTCCATCGATTTTCCGGTTTTCACCAACCTCTGACCTCTCCAGACCCTTTTCCTTCTGCTGGGCCTCCACATTCTTAGCTGCTCGAACAACTGTTTTCAGAGTGGTTGCCGTCTTGACTGTCGGGCCAAAGTCGGCAGGCAGTCCATTAGCGAACCTCTCAATCTTGGAGAGTTCTGTTGGCACTAGGTACGGAAATAACTTCATTTTCTCAGTGAATGCAGTAGCATAGTCATCTATGATCATCCTCCCCTTCTTCAAGTTTTGGAACTCATTGTTCAGATCAATCAGATCTATCTCTGAACAATACTGCACCCTTAACTGTTCCAACAACTCCTCCCATGACATTTTCAAGGATTCTCCTCGTGGCATAGTATCTGCCAACAACTTCCACCAACTCAAGACTCCAGTCTTCAGTTGTCTAACTACAAAGACAGTCTTCTGTTTGTTGCTACAGTCGCAACTTTCAAATACCATCTCCATTTCGGAGATCCAATCCATAATCTCAACATGCTTTGGGCTTCCAGAAAGACTTGGCGGCTTGGCGCCCAAGAAATTCTTGTACATTCGCCCATCCTTGTTGTTTCTCCTTTCCGGATTGTTCCTTCGTTCTCCTTGAGTCCCAACTTGACTCACCATGTGACTATTGTTCCCTTCCTCCGATTGCTCGGGAATCAATTCGGGTTCCTCAATAGGTATGATAAGTTCGTCCTTATTTTCATGTAACACCCGTCGCATTTCTTCCCTTTGTTCGGCTAACATAGCCCGAACCATGGCTTGCACCCCAACCATTGTTATTGGTTCTGGTACTGCTGCTACAACAGGTGCTTGCTCAATCACTGGCGGTTGATTCCTGTTTTCATCCGCGTTTCCAATGCCACTTCTGGTTCTTACCATTTTTGATCTACACACCAAATAAGGTGAAATTAGATCCTCACGCATGATAGATAATTAAATCATCCTTATCACTCCGAAACGTTTACATGTTAGTTCTAATACCGTAGACGTACGTTTAGAATCCTACACACATAAGGTTTCCAGATCCGGTCAGCAACATATCATAGATCCGAACAAATAATATCATATATGGCAACATATAACATTTAGCACATATGAGCATTTTAGGCAACTTTCCTAAAATATACTAGTGCTCGTGTCTATAATATATCATACACACATCTAACAACCTCCACTTAGCATTCTAAGTTTAAGTCTAGAAATCCTACAAATTCCTAGTTCGCTTAAACTAATGCTCTGATACCAACTGTGACATCCCCAAAATCTCGGCCAGAAAAGACCGATTTCATTTATGCTTTTTAAAATAATTTCAGAGTAAATCCTTTTTATTTAAAAGAGTTGCGGAATTTGTTCCCAAAACAAAATATGATAAAATAATATTTATCAAAGCATTTCATCAAGAGATGCATTCTCATTATATAATCAAAACTCAGGATGTCATGTTGCGATACAGACCATAAAGAATAAACGATAACATTACAAGTCATTCAACAAATATATACATATACAGACTTGTAAACAAAACAACTTGATGATTCATCCATCTTATGCCCTCGCGCCACTACTTGTAATACAAATAAACTGACTGGGTCAGGCTTAGGAGCCTGGTTAGCATATAGGGCTTTCAACCCACAATAAATAATTATATTTAATTTCACCATCCAACAATAACCCGATTACCCATTCCCGTTATCCTCACTTTATGTCCCTAAATCAACATCTATCTCAAGGGACCTAATCTAGGATTTTCATCGTTATCCATACTCCGCTGAATAACTAGATCAACAACAACAACAAAATCGAGGCCTCTCATCTGTTTATCACACATCAACTATCTACCCATGTTCTACCCAACATATTAGTAGATAAAAATATATATATTTTTATACATAGTTTAAAACCTGTATAGCATTCTCATTCAATACATATTCCACATAACAGATGAGGCACACCCACATAACACATATTTCACAGAGAATAAATCAGATCTATGAGATAGAAGAAAGTGAATGTACATTCACTCATATAACAACAAACTATACACATAACACGTATTTCGTATAAAATACTTCATAATTATGTGTTAGAAGAAGGTAACTACACACTCACTTGATCAGAAGATGATCGGACAACACTACGACTTGCAGAAGTAGTATTCTGCGGTAGATCTGGAAGATCTTCACAAAAACCGGGCTCCTCGCGGGCAGAGCTTCGGCTTGGGAATTGCACTTCTCGGGATCTTCAGGGCTTCGAGACTTGCTTCGCGGCTCGAGAATAATACCGGGGCTTCAGGGTATAATTGGCACGCAAATCGAGGCAAAAGTTAGAGAAAAAGGAAGAAATTTGCAAAAGATCTCGGCTGGCCTCTCATTCCTTTTATAGGAGGCTGAAGCCTCGCAGTACGCTGGGCGTATTGCTTTACGCAGGGCGTACGCCTCCGAAATTGTCACTGCTTACGTATCCGAAGAAATCGAGTGCGAGGGTCGTCATGCTTTGCTGTATGCTGGGCGTACAGCCTTACGCTGGGTGTAACCCAGATAAGTCCGGTGACTTCCCTTCGGATAATATCGGAATTAAAGATTAAATAATAAATATTAATTATTTAAAAACTTCGGAAATTCATATCTTCTTCATACAAACTCCGTTTTCAACGTTCTTTATATCCACGCGTAGGTGAGAATACGTTCTACAACTTTCATTTAGACTCCGTCGGCTAATTTTGAATTTATTTTTATTATTTATTTTTAGTAGGTCGGGACAAAATAACTTCGTTATAAATTCATAACTTCTTTATCCGATGTCCGTTCTCGCCTATCTTTATATCGCTTCACTACTACTAACGAGATCTTCGATTCTCGTTTAGATTGTTTCGGCTAAAAACTGCTCGATCTCAAATCGAGTATTCGGGCTGCATACTGCTAAGTTGAAACTTCTGAAAATCATAACTTCCTCATACGAAGTCAGATTTGGGCGTTCTATATATATATTCGGAAACCTCGTTTCGGCCATTATAACTTTATGTAAAGATATCGAGTTTATTTTACACTTAAATTTTGACGCTTATTTTTATTCTTAATTAATCAAATCACATAATTAAGCAATTAAGCACAAAACACATAATACTCAAATAATACACTTCTATTATTTCAAAACGGGTTACAAAGGTTAACCTAGACTATTATATCAACATTAATGACAAGCCCAGAAACACAGACGTTACATTTGGTGTGCGTGGTGTGGATGTCCACGTTGGCTCCACCCAACGTTTGACACATGTCATCCTCACGTTTGTCCATGTTTCTCGTATCACGATGAATCTAGTTGTCAGAAGTGCGCTTCGTGCATGGCATGCGTTATATTGTATCGGCTAATTCTTACTTTATTTTTAGCCCTTACATTATAGTTCTAAATGATTTTAGAAAAATCATATTTCTCTCATACAAACTCCGTTTTTGGTCTTCTTTGCCCAAAATTCTTTTCTCGAGGAATACTATGATTCTCCTTTTGGTAACCTTACCCAAAGGTCAACTATTTTCTTCGTAACTTTCTAGAGTTTTTCCTTCTCACAGGTGCTCATTTTTATATTTTACAATAGACGAAGTTAGATTTTTGCAAAATTAATAGTTTTGGAAATATGTTGATGTGCATTTTCGGAATATATTATTATTTATATTAATCGAGATTTTTCGTGTACATATTTTTAATCTTTTGTCTATTCGAACTGGTTTTTCATACGTGTTAGATTTCGATATCTTGTGTTTTGTTAACTATTGCTTTTTAAGTCTTTTAGCTGATGTGATTAGCGATTTGTGGTCTGTTTTTGTGATTGCCGCATTCTCCCCCTGTTTAAGGAATTTTGTCCCGAAATTCAAATCGTAGCGCTTATAACTAGAATGTTGGTTAGGGAAGGATAATTCCTTAATCAGTGATTGATTATCTCGAGCTTTTTCCTTATTCTTTAGTGGTCACATCCCCCTTTGTTTTTCAGCTTCACTGGTTCTACTTTTAGTTCTTTAACTTCAACAGAATATAATAAGTATGAGGCATTAGCCCCTTTTATCTCTTTGTGTTACATGAGTTAGTCGAGCTATTATAGTTTTCCATTTACTCATATTTTACACCAAGAGGAAACCTAAGCTTTATTTTTATTTCGAGGAAACTATAGTTTTCTTATTCTGTTAGGTGTTCCGTTAGGCTGAAGTCTAGTTGCTGGGCGCTTTTGTAATTAACGGGTTGGGCTGTAACTATCATCTTTTGAAGTTGGGAGCTAGCCCTTTCACATGAAATTGACATGATTAAATATTAATTAAATAAACTAATTGTTATATTATGTTATTTTTTCGTTTCGTGCCATGTTTTTCGTTTTTAAATTTGTTCGTTTTTGTGTTAGTTAAAAAAACACGACATCGTGTTGTGTCGTGGCCGTGTTACATAAAAAACTTGTCGTGTCAGACAAAAACACGACACGATAGCCCAATTTGTCACCCCTAATTTCGCTCCTAAGGATGGTAAAAGGAGATAGGTGAAATTAATCAGGGGTAAAAAGTGAAATTCTCAAAAAATGAAGGGTTACACGTCACGCGTGTAGAGTGCGATACGCATACTTCTGCCGGTGTATTTGTCTTCATTGGACACCACATGCTCCCAGAATCCTTTGTCTTCTTCCTCCCGCTAGTCTTCACTCTTGATTGGTCCCCGTACGCGACGAGCACATCTTGTGCTTGACCTTTTCTAGCTCGGATTCTTGATTTTTCTATTCTTAAGGTACCTCCAACTGTGAATTCCAACACCTTTAGTTAGAATGATTCACAGATTCACACCTTTTTGAGTTTTTGAATTTTTTAGGGTTTATGATTTTTTTGTTAATTAATACAAGAAATTAACTAGCTAAATACTTAGTATAACAACCAATTAGCAAACCCCCATGCTCAATTTCCCTTAAAATTAGTCAATTTATCCTTAACTTGAAGTTTTCGGTTTTGGGTAAACCTTTTAGGTTTTATACTCGAATATGTAATTTTGTTGTGTTTTGGAAGGAATTGAGAGTGTATTATGCTTATATAATCCCCACTTATTGACCCTTGTGGTTTTTAAGTTGAAAATAGGATGATTTCAGCGATTTCGAGTCCATTGTTCGTCGTGTTCTTGACACACACCGCACAAATGCACGTTGCGCGTGGCACAATTCTTGGCGTGCGTTTGACATGTTTTGACTATTTGAAGAATTTTATTTATTTTATTGTTAATACTAATCGTTTGGTTGTATTTTTCTCAGGTTTTATAATAGCTCATGGAGGAAGACAACGCCATTTGCCTCATAATTGGCCGTCACACCCTATTTTTATAGTTCCAGAACATCCTTCCGGTTAAGGAGCAAAATTATGTGTTTCTCAGATGTCGAATCTTCCAGTCCAAGAAGATTTTTATAACCCAGTCTTTCCACAGTGGAGGACTGCATACGAGCTAGTCTTGACAGCCCTCATTGAGCCGTACCTCACTAGGGGTACTACGCGATGATGACGGTCCAGAGATTTTCACCTGTCATGGATGGCGTCTTGTCATTGAGATGCGAGAGTTCATTTACCAGGAGCTATATTGGGAGTTCTTTTATACTGTTCAGTTCGACAAGGAGTTGAGGCTCTGGGTTGATCCTTCTGTTCTTACCTTTCATTTGGGAGGGGTATCTCGCTCTTGCAGTGTCATGGAGTTGGGACAACGCTTGGGCATCTATACTGATGTGGAGAATCCTGTCCTCATTTCCTATCCTATATTGATAGCTACATCACTTCACCACCCTAAAAGTACACTTAGATGCAAGTATGGGCTAATGTTAGGGGCATTTACGTGGCTAGCATAGCCAAGGCGAGTGTTTTTCCCTTTCCTACCATGAGACTGATTCATCACTTGATTGGCTTGACTATTTGTTACCACGGGGAGTGTGACAAGATACCTGCATGCAATCTATTTCTGATGTGGTGCCTGATTCACAATGAGGTTCGCCTCAACCTCCCTTTCATCTTTGTTGTTTATCTATCTAGTGTAGTTGTGGGTCCCTTGCCGAAGAGCAAGGTTTGGGGAATTCTATATGCATACTTAGTCATATAATTTATGCATATTTCTTAATACTTTTATTTATAATTATGCTTGATTTGGGACAAAGGGTTCTTATTATGTTTGAAATTTGTTTTGTAGTAGCAAAGACATGCTTGGGACAAAAAGGAAGCAAACAAGGAGCTGCAAGCATGAATGGATGAGCTAAAGCAGGAATGAAGAAAACAAAGACTTGAAGATAGAGGAACATGACGTAGTGATCGTCCACCAAGACATGGTGAATGGAAGATTCTCGATCGTTAACGTTAACTTGGAGAATATGGGATTTCGACGAAGACTACGATGTGGTGGTGGTTGACCACATCGCGTTGACTAGTTTTATGGAAACTATAAGTTTTCGATTACTAGGTCGAATGTATGGACTTCCAACCAGTTTTCTGAGGAGAATTGCAACTAAAAAGATTTGGAAACTCATGAGAAGATCGAGAAGGAAGTGAAGCTCAAGAATTGAAAAAGATTAGAAGAATTATACATAGATTTAATCGGTTTGTTCATGTCTATTTTTTTTACATAACTTTTGTGTGTTTTTCTGCTACTATGAAAGGCTAGAAACATTTTACTTTTGTTTGGTGAAGATGAACCCTATAATGCTTTACTTCTAGTTTATATTGCTTATTAATTAGATTTTGTGTGATAGTTGATCATTCTAATTACATGAATTCGTCACCTAATTTTTTATGATTATTAAATAATTAGAGCTAGGATTAATCACATCTTAGATTAAGTAATTAAAGCTAGTAACTTTAACTGTGCTAGAGAGCATAATTAATCTTAATTTGTGATTGGTTGCTTAACTTGATCATAGAAAAGTAACTACTATTATTCATAGTCTAATTTGTGTTCATTATCAATTTGGTGTTTAACTTGTGCTTGATCATTGCATGGTAATTCATAAATTGATAAGTCTAGATATTTGATCATAATAGCTAGTTAACAAATTGGTAATCAATATATTTTATCCACTAGAAATCAATCATAGGAGAAGGTGAAATCGGATCTAAGAAGAAGTAGTCTTTAATTCATGAAGTTTATTTTTTTTTCTTTTCTTGCTAGTTGAATTAAGTTCTCCTGATCTTGCAAAATCAGTAAAAACCCTAGGCTATAGTGGTTATCTTTGCTACGTCGCGGTCACTTCTCAATCGATTTTTAGTTTAGTAATTTTTATTCGTTTTACGCATTTTTGTTTTGTTTTGTTTTTCTTTCAGTGATTTATGACCCAAGGATAAAAAACCTCCAATAATTCCACCACTTCAAAAACCAAAATCAACTTTCCACAAGAAGAAGGACAAGAAGGTCAACAAATCAAGTATCACTTTCTAATCCAAAAAATTTGAGCTTTTTGAGAAGACGCCAAGCAAGAAGGAAGTAGGATATGAGCCATAAATATCCACCAATGGAAGTTTAGATAAAGAGATAAAAAGTGAGGTTGAAGAGATGACAGATATCATGAGAATGACCAATACAAGAAGAGGATATGTGAGGATAATGGACCATGTCTTATGCCACCCGAGATTCCAGCTGAAAGAAGATTTGAACTGAAGAGGCACATTTTATCGATGCTTAAAGACATAACTTTTTCCAGAAAATAATATGAAGACACATTCAAGAACATAGATGGAGTAAAAGACATTGCAAACTACTTCAATGTTCCAAACATGCCACAAGAATCAGTTTTACTTAGGATGCTTCCGGTGACATTTACTTGCAAAGCTAAGGTTTGGCTGAAATCACTTGCGTCGGATCCATTACTACTTAGGCTAATCTTCGTAATGCTTCTATTGAGTAATTTAGTCCACTTTCATAGATCTCAAAGATAAAGAAAAGGATTGCTAATTTTCAACTAGAAGTCGGAGAATCGTAGTATGAAGCATGGGAAAGATACAAGGAATTTCTTAGAAATTGTCCTCAACATGATCTCAATGCTCAACAAGAAGTTTCCATTTTCTATGATGGGGTGAATGTCACAACAAGGCAACTTCTTGACTCTTAAGGACCAATGACAAAGAAAGAACCGGCCATAATTAAGGAATTGATTGAAGAATTCGCTAAGCACTGGCACAAATATCATAACCCAAGAGAAGAAGTTACTAGAGGAAAAGGCGATGGAGGGAACGAGAATGTAGCTGCGTATTTTGCAAAATTAGAGAATATGGCTTGGAGGATGAAAAAGATGGATCAATCTATCCATTCAATTCGTGTCGGGTGTGATAATTGTTACATACCACATTTGACCAAGGATTGTGATCTAGATGAGAATGGTAACCCGAACAAATAAGTTGTAGCACTCGGTTCCTGGTATGTAATTTATTTTTGTTGTATTTTGCATTTTTGGCCTGGGACTTGGCGATTTGAAGGCCCAAATCGTCGAGTAAGAATGGGATTGGATACGGGACTTAAGTGATGGACTCGTCGAGTCGGAGGCCAGACTCGACGAGTAGGCTCTGACTGGACAAAACCCTAATATAAGGGTTTGCACCCTATTTAATCATCTCTTTCATCCACCACTCGTCCCTATTGCTCCCAAAGACCCTCAATAGTAAACCCTAGCCGAGTGTGTGAAGATCTAAAGGCATTTGTGGTGATTTTGGTGGTTTTGTTCACAGGGAAGAAAGAAGAGCATAGAAGGATCAAGAAGAAACTAAAGGATTCGAGTTTAGTTCACCATTTGCAGTCTTTGAAAGGTATAAAGTCTGTACCTTGCTTGCTTGTTTGTTAGATCCCTTTTTGGGGAGGATTTAGGGCTTTTAAGCCATATGAGGTGACCAACCATGATTTGAAAACATGGTTGGGGGTCAAGACTTCGGATCTAGCACTTGGGGAGAGTCACAAGGCAAATTTGGGTTGCTTTTGCACCCAAGGAAGGCCCCATGCAACAAAAAAGCCATTTTAGAGCCTTTTTGGCTCAAAAGTCCCATGCATGCATGTAAAGTTCGTAACTTTATGTGCTAGATCGAGCTTAGGGGCTTGGATCTATCATTTGGAAAATGTTGTACATCAGAAATCGAGGATTTAGGGTGTGGACGTTATCGACTCGGCGAGTCCGTTCTTGAGACTCGCCGAGTTCAAGGCTTTGAGTCCCATATCTGTTGAGGGTCAAAAGAACCCAGTTGGGTGCTAGAAGGGTTTTATCAGGACAGAAGGAGTGACCCAATGCACTGGACTTAGTTTTAGACCTGGAGTTCATGGGACTCGACGAGTGTTAGAACAGACTCGGCGAGTCCAAGGCAATCTTCTTATGTTTTAAGATGAACTCGACGAGTTGTTCATACAACTCAGCGAGTCAAGGTCAGGACTTGTTCATCAGATGAATGTGAACTCGACGAGTTGTTCATACAACTCGGCGAGTCGGATGAAGGATCATTGATGTTCGTAAAGAAGGGGAACTCGACGAGTTGAGTCATGGATAAGGACGAGTAAAGGGTACGGACTCGATGAGTTAACGACCCAACTCGGCGATTCAGGCCAAATGGAAGTTGACTTTGACTTGGACTTGGCTAGGAGAAAAATAGTCATTTTACCCTAAGAAAAGATATCAGATTCTGACTGAGTGTTTTGTGGGGATGATAGCCAGAGGGTTTCCGGAGCAGCAGTAGACAAAGGTGTCCCGCGCAGATTATCAACAGCTACTCGTACGAGGTGAGTTACCTTCCAGTAGGGGTGGGTCTAAGGCCACAATGTCGGCCCACCAAAGAGGAATATTTAGGAGATGATTTTCTTTGTGATAATTATCTTGGTCTGGTTATGTGCCTTGTTTATGAGATTTATCTATATGATAATTTATGTGTATAGTAGGGATCAGTTTCCCTGACAGTGGTCCTTAGGACCGAAGGGTAGATCAGTACCCGGATATGTCTGACTGTATGTTTATATCTTGATGTTGTATGCTAGTGGTAGGGGTGGAATAGTCCCCAGTTACCGGTTGAAAGATACCGATGATGGTTACCGGTTGAAAGATACTGATGATGATTATCGGTTGAAAGATACCGATGGAAGTTACCGGTTGGAAGATACCGACGATGATTACCGGTTGAAAGATACTGATGATGATTACCGGTTGAAAGATACCGATGATGATTACCGGTTGAAAGATATTAATGATATTGTATGGTATGTGGTATGATGGGGGGAACTCACTAAGCTTTGTGCTTACAGTTTTTGGTTTGGTTTCAGGTACCTCTTCGTCTAAGGGGAAGGAGCCGGCGGCGTAGCATCGCATCACACACACACACATGATTCCGCATCGGATTTTCTGGGAGTGTACTCAGATTTTCATTATTTTTGATGTCATGGTTTGGGACACAACATTATGATTTTGTAATGTGTTGCTTTACTGACAATGTTAAAATGTTTTAAAAATTATTAATTCAAAAATGAAATTTGTGGGCTTAAATTTTGGGATGTTACATAAGTGTTTCTTATTGTGTGTTGAGAGGTCTATTTATAGATAGTTGGATATGCCTTTTCTTGGAAAAGAAGCTCAACAACTAGCTATGAGCTGGCCATGAGAAGGCTTAGGTGACGGGTGTACTTTGTGCCTTAGGAAGGAGCAAACCGAAAATGGACGAACCATAGGAAAAATGGCCGAACTAACCGGAAATAGCCGAACCGTCCGCAAATGACCGAATCATTAAGATATAGTCGAACGAACCGAAAATGGCCGAACCGTCCGGGAATGACCGAACCGCTAAGAAATGGATGAACCATTCGAAAATGGCCGAACCGTCCAAAAATGACTGAACTGTCAGGAAATAGCCGAACCGTTCAGAAATGACCAAATCGTTCACAAATAGCTGAACCAACCGAAAATGGCCGAACCATTAAGAAATGTCGGAACCATTTGAAAATGGCCAAACAGTCCAAAAATGACCGAACCCTTAGGAAATAGCTGAACCGTTCAGAAACGACCGAATTGTTTAGAAATGGCCAAACCATTTCTAAAAGGTTGATGAGATATCCATATCAACAAGTCCCACAAGTCTGAAGTAGGAGCGAGTCGATGTCTAGTCCAGATTTGGACTTATAGTAGCACACATGCGTAATCAAATGTCTTTGAGTGCATGTAAACGAGATTAGAGTTATAACTCTGTTGATGTTAACATTTATTCGCTATGACTTCGTATGGTCATGAGCCTTTAGTAAATCGAAGGTGTCGCATATGACTGATATGTAGAAAAACCAACGTTGTTCGAATTTCCTTAAAAAAGGTCTATCCAATAAGTCTCCCAAGTCTGAAGTAGGAGCAAGTCGATGTCTGGTCCTGCTTCGGACTTTTACTATGTTGAATTATAACACAAACATCGTCTGAACCAAATGATCTATATTTATCCAACCCATGGTATGAAAACCATTTTGGCTTGTATTTGGTCAAACCATGGTATAAGAAACATGGTGACCTACACTTAGCAAAATCATGGTGTTAAAATCATGGTGGCTTTATTATGCCATGCCATGATACTGATTCGATGGTGATTCGCTATGCCAAACCATGGTGGATTTATTATATTGAACTGTGGTACTAAGCCGATGGTGATTCGTTATGCCAAACCATGGTGATTAGCCATGGTGGCTTTAATATATCGAACCATGGCACTGAGCCGATGGTGATTCATTATGCCAAACCATGGTGATTAGACATGGTGGCCTTAATATATTGAACCATGGCACTGAGCCAATGGTGATTCGTTATGCCAAACCATGGTGATTAGCCATGGTGGCTTTATTATATCGAACCATGGCACTGATCCGATGGTGATTCGTTATGCCAAACCATGGTGATTAGCCATGGTGGCTTTAGTATATCGAACCATGGCACCAAGTCGATGGTGATTCGTTATGCTAAACCATGGTGATTAGCCATGGTGGCTTTATTATATCAAACCATCGCACTAAGCCGGTGATGATTTGTTATGCCAAACCACGGTGATTAGCCATGGTGGCTTTATTATATCGAACCATACCATGGCACTGAGCCGATCGTGATTTGTTATGCCAAACCATGGTGATTACCCATGGTGGTTTTATAGGTCGTACCATGGTTTCAATTGATGGTGACATTTAATGTTGCCGAACCATGGTGGCTTTGGTATAGACCGATGTATTTGGCTACCGAGGGTTGGACGAATTAAATCCATATGTCGTGATGTATGGTTTGAAGTGCAAGGTGCTTTTGTAGAAAGTAGCAAGCCCCGATTTGAAATGGAGAAAGTTGAAGAGTTTCTCATCAAACTAATGTGAGATAAGTAAGGAGTTTCTTTTTTCTTTTTCGCTTTAATGAGATGCGGTAAAAATGAAATCTCCGCTGTTATTTTTGTCGTGGTCAGAAAGATCAAAGTTATAAGGTCTTCAAATGCTAGGTGTTAACAAGAAAATAACTAAGCTTGAGTTGAAGTCATGCCGAACAACTGGAGCCCATAGCTCGTTTAGGCGACAAAATAGATTCGTATGTGAGCACGTTGTGTTGATGTGCAGTTGTCGGACCCTGAGGTCATTGGAGTTAAAACAAAGTTCCTGTAAACATGTAATATTTACGGCTCCATGGTAAATGGTTGACAATAGTTATGCTAAATTTCTGAAAAGATACGTGATGCAACCGAAGCTTATGTGTTGTGGTGATAACTTGTTCAGCTTCAAGGCCATCTTCGACTGGTTATGCAGTTTATAGTTGATTCTATACATAGTAATTCTTAGATGTAAATTAATGGTTTCCTGGTTTGATCGATCAACAACGAACATAGGTGACGTCACCACGAGGTTGATTATCAAAT
The DNA here is from genome assembly GCF_051521515.1 of Lactuca serriola. Lineage (NCBI taxonomy): Eukaryota > Viridiplantae > Streptophyta > Magnoliopsida > Asterales > Asteraceae > Lactuca > Lactuca serriola. Next base: position 206,024,245 of record NC_136409.1, read on the forward strand.
AGAGGCGAAGGGTCGAGAGTTGATTGTGTTTTTGTGCTTTTAATGAGGTAAGAAAACCCATATGTTACCAAACCACAAATGCAAATCACCGAATACGGAACCACAAGTACCGACCAATGTATACCAAGTCATAAATAACGAACCACAAATAACCAAAGCATGCTAATCCAAAAAATGACTGAAGACTTGTCCGATCTAAAAATAACCGAAGTCTAGATACTCGAACCATAAATATCGAACCCTTGAGACTGGAGCATAGATACACGAACCGCATGTGCCGAACTGTACACACCAAACTTGAGCCTTTTTTTTCCATTTCTTCGTAAGCTTATTGAAGAGAAGAAGCACCTTGTTAGCGATATTATGAGTACATATGTCGATCTATATGTACCAAATTGTAAATGCTGAACAATCAATATCATTTCACATATCTGAACCATGTATACCGGTCAACATATACCGAACCATAGCTACCGGACCACAGACGAAGCACGTTAGTATGTAAATGACCGGAGTGTTGATACTGAACTAAATATGATCAAACCTTATATTCCTAGACCACATATACATGAACCATAGACGACCGGAGTGTGAATGCTCAAACCAAATATGACCGAGATGGAGATGTCAGAACCTCAGGTGATCGAATCGGTGATGCCTGAACTGAATGCTCGAATAGTAGATGCTTGAAGTGGCCATGCCGATTCAAATGGATGAGTGTACCCAGGACATATATGAAGTTTCAATGTGCCGTGGTGATAAACTAACGCCTTGTTCCCCATTTTTTTAAATTCAATAAAAGAAAGGGAAAGAAAATATTAGTAGAAAGAAAGGGAGGGAAAGGAAAATTTCTTTATTCTGTGTTCCTAAGTTCGGAGGAAATGAAAGAAAAATTTTAAGTTTTGTGTTCCCGGGTTAGACAGGAAAAGAAAATAAACTTAAAAATTTTATTTTCTCTCACTTTCTTCCCAAATCCGTCTAATTTGGGCGGAAAAATTGGAAGGAAAATATGGCTTCAAAATCATTTCCTTTCCCTGATCACTTTCCTTCCATTAGTGAAACTCGGGAGCACGATTTTCCTTCCATATCCCTCATTTTCTCTCCATTTCCATCCATATGCCTCCTTAAGTAGAACTTGGGAACAAGGCCTAAAGGCCATTTAAAACTTGATGTAGAATCACGACCATCTTTAGGTAATTTTTTAATTTGAAACCTTGTGACCCCTGAACAAGATTCTCAGGAACGAAAGCACTTCAAGTAATTTCATAATATTTCTGCAATTAGGGTTGGTAAATCAGGAACAAAAAAGAAGAAACAAAGGTTCAATGAAGATATGAACAATATTGTATCATGCACACATTGCCTTGTGCTTGTGATGAAGTACCGAACAATAAGCATCGATCAAATTATGCCAAGCTACAAAAATTGACTAAAATAGACCAAGCCACAGGTATCGATTAACGTATACCAAACCATAGGTTGGTGTTGATTGAAAGAGCTGATCAGTGCTTCTGGTTGTGTCTGATGCGGCTTCGCAAGGGGTTAGGATGGTTATTTGGTGATCATAGTGAACCGTAGATGAAACCATTGATACGCCAACCCTATGTGATTGAATTATACATACTTGAACTATAAAGGACCAAAGTGAGATGCTCGAACCATGGATGACCGAGGTGAAGATGTTCAAACCAAAGATAACCAAGGTGTAGATGACCGAAGTCTAGATGCTTGAATTGTATACACCTGAGGTGTGGTTAGGAATTCACTCGATCAATAATCGCTATGGATCGGCTAAATCTTTGATATATATTTGGAACTAATTGGGATACGTTAAAGATAATCTTAAATAACTTTGCGGAATAGATTAGCATCGCGCCACCTGATATAGACTCGAAAAGCTTTTCAGATAGCTTGAAGATACGAGGGGGAGAGACCATTAACGCAGGAGGCTTCAATAATATGTTAGATAAATAATAATATTATTTGATTAGTGTCTAAGGTTGTAACTATATTTGGTAAGTACTTGACCCGATTGTGCATGGTCCTTTTGGGTTGCCTTCACCATAGCAACTTGATAGGGCGATTTAGAGAGAAGAGATACTATTATTAATGTATTATAAGAATAACATGTTAGAGAAATAATAATATTATTTGATTAATATAAGTCATAAATTAATTAGGAATTAATTTGGTGACTTAAAGAGATTAATTGAATAAAGGGGCATAAACTGTCAAATGTGTGAAAGTTGTATTTTGAGCTGATAACCCTTAGGGATATGAGTTGGACGATTTTAGGGATGGGGATCACCTAGAAATCGTCCAAGGCCTTATCTAGGAAAGGATTTGGATTGCTTTGAGGCTAAGTTATCCAATTCGGGTTTTAGGGTGAAACCCTAGGAGCTCACAGTATAAATAGACCCATAGGGTTGAGGAAATCGGCCATCATTGTGATTGGAGTAACCCTAGAGCCGACTTCCCTCTTCCTCATCTCTATCAAGTCATCTTCTTGCTAGTTGGTGTTTGTAAGCCATTAGAGGAGTGACATTTGTGACTCTAAGCTCCAAGAATAAGAAGGTTTCAAGCAAGTAACTCAAGGTATTATTCTAGATCTGTTTTCATATGTTTTTGGTCTTAGATCTAGCCATGAAAGTCTTGGAATTATTGCATGTTCAATTAGTGAAACCTAGATCCAAGCTATAGGGTTGTATGTGCACATAGGGACAGTTCTTATGTCCAAAACCCATCAATGGTATCAGAGCCATGATTGGTTTCAATTGAATATGATGCTTAACTGTTTTTGTAGGGTTTCAAAGCACTCCATGGATGATGGAAATGGGCCCCTTTGATGAATTCTAGGTTAAAAGCCCAAGACTTGTCTTTTCCCTATAAATAGTCATCTATTATTCACAATTAGGGTTAAGAGTGAAACAAAATGTAGCCGCCACGTGAGGTTTCTTATGTAGTGTTAGATTCTTTAGTCTATGCTGAAAGTGTAATTTATTCCTCATATTTGAATAGATCGAGTGATCATTCGACATATTCTTCATATTTGTGTTTGTTCTTATTTTCCGCATCTTGTTCATCAAATCTAAATTAGGGTTTTAATCCCAACAAGTGGTATCAGAGCGGGTCTTTGAAGATCTATTGATTTTTGAAGTATCGGTTTTTGGTTTGGTGATTTTCTGCATAAGTCATTGAAGATTATTGGTATTTTGGCGGTTTGGAATCAAGTTTTTTTTTCCTTCTGTTCATGATGATTTAAGGTGTTCTTCTTCTCTTCATCTGGTATATCTTTTACTCCGTTTCGTTTTACTATTCATTGGGTTGATCGGATCGTTTGATGTTAATGGATTTATTTCCTTTGATTTAATCCGTTTATTCAATTTCGTTTGTTCACTGTTCATTCTTGAGCCCATTATCGACGGTTTCTTATCGTTGTTTGACTCAACAAAATCGATGATTTAATTTTTGACTATGCTTTTGCCCACTAATATTAAACTGTGGAATAAGGGTTCAATAATATCGTATACTTCAAATCGATCCATCCGTAAAAGATCACATCTTGAATTCTTTGTTCCTTCGTTCTTGAGTCGTTATCTGTACATGGGTATATTGTCAATATCAAATTTTGATTTTATTGATTTTGGGTTTAATCTTGTGAATATGTTCTTTCATTGATCTTTCATTGAATGTCGATGTTGTATAGTGAATGGATTGATCTGAGAAAGATGATTTTGGTATTAATCAATAATCGGTCTTGATGGTCCTAAAAAGAAAAGTCAAAATCGAGTTATGTAAATGAAGATAGTGGGTTGTTGATCTGGGTATTTCCATCGATGCTTAAAACAATCAAATTGTAAGTCAAAGTCAGTTTGATTACTCATCGTTTTGATCGAATTGTGAAGTCGGAATCTGAATTGGTGATGGATGACGGATTTTGATCGTTTTGTTCTTAATGAAGGAAAGGATGCGAGAAAATTCAAAATGAGAATAATCGTAATTGTGAAGTTAATTTCGGAATCAGAATGTTGGTTTCTGAAACGATGATAAATCACAATCGAGAAAAAAAAATCGCAATCTGTACATCTATTATGATCAGAACTTATTTTGGTTTGGAATCGTAATGTTGGGTTACGGTTGATTTCGTTTCCGAATGAAAATTGAATCGGAGTTATCTGGTCTCGCTAGATGAAGGCTTTCATTCTTTCCGTCCAAAATGGAGGAAAATGATGCAGTGTTACAACTCAAGTCCTCATACTTTCTGCAAAGTGACAGTTTAAGTTCAGTTTCAGAAATTGTTAGAAATAAAGGGGAATATGGTCCATAATTATTAATTTTGTCCCCTGAATTTCTGAAAAGTGACAATTTCAGCCCATTTTTCGAAAAGTTACAAATTTGAGGGCTGATGAACAGTTTTGGATTTTTCAACGCTCATATTTTTTCGTGAACAGTAAAATAATGATTCCATCAAGTCTTGGCGGTTCGGAAAGTCATTTTTCGTGATAACGTCAAATTTTTCACGACTTTTTTGGGTCTTATACTTCATTGTGTATATCATTTTGTCGCGGGGGAGCTTAGTAAATTTTTTATCCATTCAAGATCATTCTCATGACCATTTGAAGGCTTTATAATCATGTTTTTGAATATAAATCGGGGAGAATTTGGTATGGTCATTCGAAATTGGATTTGTGACTTTTCAAAGTTGAAGATTTTTGATAAAGCTTGTGGTAGAATTATGAAGGTAGCTTTTACAGCGGAAGTTCTTCATCGAGCTCTGCTAAAGCTTTTACAGAGAAGTATCCTTTACAGCGGAAGTTCTTTATCGAGCTCTGCTAAGGACTTGTTATATCTCCGACTTCTTGTATTTTCTCGATCAAGTGGCGTTACGAATCTTAAAGTTTGGGTTGTTACATGATATTTTTTGATGGCTTATATCATTAGCTTATTTGAAGATCATTGTCACTTGGAGGGGGAGCTCTTCAAAGACAAGAAGTGATTTGGTTTCTTTTTTCTGAAATGGGTTTTTATGGCGGGTTTGGTTTTCATGAAGATTCTTTGGGATTACATTCGAAAATGAAGTTTAAATACATTACTTCAGTGCTTGATTTATATATCTTAGAGCCCATGTTTGAAGACTATTGAAGAATCAAGATTCGTGGATTGCTTCATATATTCCTATTTGCAGATCTTTTTATTTGCTAGATGCTTGTTTTGGAAGTTAAAGCATTGTCATCCATTCCATACTTTGAGGGGGAGATTTTAGGGTTTCAAAGCACTCCATGGATGATGGCAATGGGCCCCTTTGATGAATTCTAGGTCAAAAGCCCAAGACTTGTCTTTTCCCTATAAATAGTCATGTATTATTCACAATTAGGGTTAAGAGTGAGACAAAATGTAGCCGCCACGTGAGGTTTCTTATGTAGTGTTAGATTCTTTAGTCTATGCTGAAAGTGTAATTTATTCCTCATATTTGAATAAATCGAGTGATCATTCGACATATTCTTCATATTTGTGTTTGTTCTTATTTTCCGCATCTTGTTCATCAAATCTAAATTAGGGTTTTAATCCCAACAGTTTTACTTGCTGAAAGTCGTTTTTTCTTGCCCTCTGTCGACCCAACTCGACGAGTCAGTGTTTGGACTCAGAGAGTTGGCCCTACTCGGCGAGTCCAGAGCTTGACTCGGCGAGTCCGAGCGTCAGACAGAGGATAATTCGGGATTTTGTTACTATTTTGTCTTGGATTGATACCTAAATCATTTTATTATGTAAAAATCTGAATTTTAACTTAATTTAATGATTATCCTTGACATAAATAAAGATAATTTCAAATCTTTTAAATATGGATTATTTATATGATAAATATTGGACTATTTAAGATTATCTGGTAATTATCTAATGACTAAAATTCAATTAGGTCAAATATAGATAATTATGAAATTAATTGCTTAATTTGAATTATTTGTTATGTGTTCCCTATTGTTTTGAAAAGTTCAATTTCTATCCCGAAGTTTTGAAATTTGAATTTTGTGATTAATAGTTTAATTTAGAAGAATTTAAATTTCAATCCCTAGAGTTTTACAAGTTTAAAATTCAACCCTATACTATTATATTATTAAAAGCTTAATATATATATATATATATATATATATATATATATATATATATATATATATATATATAAGTAAAATTAAAATGCTAGTCTTACCGTTAGTAGGCCTCATTCAAGAAGCCGGTCTATAAGGTGGTTATAAGGTTGCTGCCTATAAAATGACGCTTAATGGGTGTACACTCACACCCACCGCTTGCTTGACCGGTCGAGGGTCGTTAGCCGAACGGGTAGGATAGGGAAACTCTCTCTTCTCATTAATAAGTATAATGAACATATAAAGTAACTAAACTATTTTATAAAATTCCCAATCTTAGTTACTTTAGGAAAAGTGAATTGATGCAATCCCATGAAATTGCACTTTGCACCCTTGCTAAGAAGTTAGTGGAGCATGTGTGGTTTAGCGGCAAACTAATTGGTTCTAAGCAAAGGTGGCAAAGGGTGATTCATTGTTTATCATAGTTCGATGGAGCGTGTATGGTTTACCGGCACATCGAATAGATTATTGTAACAATGAAGGCACCATGTAGATTGGCATGGTAATTCACAACCGATTTGTGATCCTCGGTATCCCCGTCACAAACTAGAGGGGCATATCGAGATTTAAACATGTCATTGAAAGGTTCAATGAATCTCTAAAATCTAGGAATTCTCAATAAAACTTAAGGTTATGTTTTCGTGGTTAAGAATTAGTGAATCGTCATTCACTTACCTCCAAATTATTTGCATGATTGGATTACGGCATCCATTTTCTAATATGTGAATAATGTTGTTGGGTCCTAGCCCTAATTTTTCATTTTGGGTGTTTAATTAGGGATCCAATTCTAATAAAACTTTGTCCTTTCTATTTGTAGATGTCGAACGCAAACAACGCTGCTGCTAACTCATTCACCTTAATGAGTCTTTGCCAAAAGGTGACCTTCGATGGTACGACCTTTAGCGAATGGATAAGATACATTCGTAGCATTGCACGCTACGAGGACAAAGAGTATGTCCTCGACGAAAAGCTCAAGAAGGTCAACCCGGAAATCGCTACTCCCGAAGAGATGGTTGACTTTGAGTCTCATGAATGTGATGCAACGAAAGTACATTGCATCATGATAGCCACTATGAACCAAGAATTCCAAAAAGTCCTAAGAGGACATGTATCCGTATGAAATGCGTCAAGACTTGATGGAGAGGTACCACCAAAGCGCGAGGCAAGAGCGCTACGAGATCATCACCAACATGATCACCGCTAAGATGGGAAATGGAGAATCATTGATTGTGCACTTGCAAAAGATGCAACGATATGTTGATCGTCTTCGCAAGTTAAATGTTAACTTTGGGGAGGATTTGTCCATCGACATTGTTCTTTATTCCTTGCCTTCATGCTACAACCAATTTAGGATGACCTACCACACAAACAAGGAAGAGGTCACCCTAAGCAAACTCCAAGGACTCCTTAGGACTGCTGAGAGCAACCTAAAGGACAAGTCTGTTGCACCATCTCCAGCACCAACCGCTGCTCCTGTTTTGGCTATAGGGCAGGGAAGAGGCAAGAAGAGGAAGGCTCCGTCAAAGAGCCACCGCAAGGGAAAGTCTCAAGATGGTTCCTCTTCTAGTGGGACCAAAGTTGATCCTGCTAAGCCCAACCCTAACCTGAAGGAGGCAGAGTGCCATCATTTCCACAAGATAGGGCATTGGAAGAGAAGCTGCCCGAAATATCTACAAGCCATCAAGGATGGAAAGATCAAGCCATCTTTTGCAGGTATATACACAATTAAATCTAGTAATTCATCTCACACTATTTCTTGGGTTCTTGATACAGGATGTGGTTACCACATTTGTTTTGATTTGCAGGGACTAAGACGAGATAGAGATGTGGAGCAAGGAAGAATAAATCTAATCATGGGAAACAGAAGATCGTCACCTGTCACCAAGATTGGAGTATATTCTTTAGTGCTTAGTAATGGATTAGGTCTAGATTTAAATAATTGTTGCAACTAGTCTGCTATTGCAAGAAACATCATTTCATTTCATGGTTTTTTTAGACAAGGATTTAGATATTCGTTTAATAATATGAATGGTTCTATTTATGCTTATCTAAATGGTGTTTTATACTTTGAAGCAATGCCTTGAAATGGAATTTATGAGACTGCTATGGTTGTAGATAACCTAGGAAATGATGTGATGTGTATAGATTCTTCCAATAGTATGGATAAGGTATCTTTGTTGCATTGTCGTCTTGGACATGTCAACAAGAAGCGCATAGCTCAAATCCTAAAGGATGGAGTGTTGGAGTCATTCGACCTTAGGAAGATGACACGTGCGAATCTTTTTTACTTGGAAAGATGACCAAGTCACCCTTCACTGGTACTTGTGAAAGGGGTGAGGGTTTATTGGATCTCATACATACCAATGTATGTGGGCCCTTTAGATCCACCACAAAGGATGGAAACCGCTTCTACGTGACTTTCACCGATGATTATAGTAGATATGGGTATATTTACTTAATCAAGCACAAGTCTGAAACGTTTGAAAAGTTCAAAGAGTTCAAGAATGAAGTGGAGAATCAATTGGGTAGGAAAATCAAGATGCTTCGATCCGATCGAGGAGGAGAGTACCCAAGTCTTGAATTCCACGACTATCTCAAGGAATGTGGAATAGTTTCACAATTGACGCCACCTAGGACACCGCAGTTAAATGGTATTGCAGAAAGGCGCAATCGAAACTTGTTGGACATGGTTCGTTCTATGATGAGTCGTGCTTCACAACCTATCTCATTTTGGGGGTATGCCTTAGAGACTGCCGCCCATATCCTTAACCGAGTCCCTACAAAGAAGGTTGCCAAAACACCTCACGAGATGTGGACAAGGAAAGCTCCCTCGTTGGCACATATCAAGGTTTGGGGTTGTGAAGTTTTCATAAGACAGGAAACTCATGACAAGCTCGAACCTCGTAGTGAGCGATGTATTTTCATCGGCTACCCGTAGAAATCCTTTGGATATCCCTTCTATAGACCGAGTGACAATGTTGTCTTCGTTGCGAGGAGAGGGGTTTTCCGAGAGAGAGAACTCATAAGCAAAGGAGACAGTGGGAGGCAAATCAATCTTGAAGAGATTCAAGAGTTGAGTGATGAAGGAACCTCTACCGTTGGCGCTCAACCCGAGGAGGAAACGCCGGTTGAACCTATTGACGAGTCATTACCTCTTAGGCGTTCCGAAAGAGTTAGAGTTCAACCCCAGTTTTATGGTTTTCATATTACTACTGAAGGGGACACGTATATTAGTGATGGTACACTAATAAATCTAGATGAACCTAATTGCTATAAGGAAGCCATGGCAGGCCCGGAGTCTGCAAAGTGGAAAGAGGCGATAGACAGTGAGATTCAGTCCATGTATGACAACCAAGTTTGGAATTTGGTTGACAATGTGCCCGGACGTAAGACGGTTGGGTGCAAATGGATCTTCAAGAAGAAGACCGACGTGGATGGGAATGTGCACACATATAAGGCACGATTGGTGGCGAAGGGCTTTACTCAAACTCCCAGAGTTGACTATGATGAGACCTTCTCACTAGTTGCTAAGATAAAATCTATTAGGTTGATGCTGGTTGTTGCCGCATTTCATGATTATGAGATATGGCAAATGGATGTCAAGACTGCTTTCCTTAATATGAAGTTGGCTGAGGATGTTTACATGGCTCAACCAGAGGGTTTTGTCAATCCGAAGCATCCAAATAAAGTGTGCAAGCCTGAGAAGTCCATTTATGGACTTAAGCAAGCGTCTCGCAGATGGAATCTTTGCTTTGATGAGAAAGTCAAAGAGTTTGGATTTGTACGAAGCGAAGATGAATCATGTGTATATGTCAAAGCCAGTGGGAGCATAGTTAGCTTTCTCGTTTTGTATGTCGATGACATACTGCTCATAAGAAACGACATCCCGACTCTGCAGGAGGTCAAGTCTTGGCTCGGGAAGTGTTTCGCTATGAAGGACCTCAGAGAGGCTTCCTATATTTTAGGAACAAGGATAGTGAGAGAAATAAGTAAGAGACTAATAGGACTTAGTCAGAATACTTACTTAGATAAGGTACTAAAATGTTTTAGTATGGAAAACTCGAAGAAGGGAGAACTACCGATATAGAGTAATACCAAGTTGAGTAAGACTCAAAGTCCGAGTACCGAAGCTGAGATAGCTGAGATGAGCCGAGTACCTTAAGCTTCCGTAGTTGGCTCGATCATGTATGCTATCACTTGTACTCGACCTGATGTGGCCTTTGCTTTGAGCATGGTCAATAGATATCAAGGGAATCCTGGTAGAGCGCATTGGATTGCGGTCAAGTATATCCTTAAGTACCTTCGGAGGACCAAGGAATGGTTTCTAGTCCTCGGAGGGAGTGATGACTTAAAGGTGCGAGGGTACAATGACGCCAGCTTCCAGACCGACAGGGACAACTACTGTTCGCAGTCAGGATGGGTCTTTACCCTTAATGGAGGAGCGGTAACTTGGAAAAGTTCCAAACAGGAAACTATAGCCGATTCAACGTGCGAATCAGAGTACATTGTAGCGATCGAAGCGTCAAAGGAGGCAATATGGTTGAAGAACTTCATTGGCGATCTTGGAGCTGTGCCTTCCATAAAGGAGCCCATGGAGATTTTCTGTGATAATGAAGGAGCGGTTGCCTTGACCAAAGAACCAAGGGATCATGGTAGATCTCGTCATATCGACAGAAAATATCACTTTATTAGACATCGAGTAGAAGAAGGACACCTCGTGGTTAAGAGGATATCATCAGAAGATAACCCAGAAGATCCTCTTACGAAGGGACTGAGCAGGGTTAAGCACTTGCAGCATGCTAGGAGTATTGGGCTGAAGGATGATATTAGTTTAGATTAGATAGTTTTAGAAACATGTAATAGATAAACGTAATTGACATTTGATGATTAAATAAAAGAGTATTATTTATGAGTATTGTTACTGTCTTATGTTAATTGTTTAGCTATTGTTTCACTTTGCATGTTTTGACTTCCAGAATAATTGAGTTTGTTAAGAATAATCGAATTATTCAAACAGTCCACAATCGTTCATATGTTGGAAGTAGGTATGAATGAAGATTGTCGTGAATTGGTGTGTAGATTGTCTAAATGGTATTAGACATAGCAAAGGTTTGCTACAACGTTCATGAGTGCTTATGAACAAGTTTTGAGCATTGGAATAAACCCGCGCTTGCTGGAATCACTTTGGAGTGATCGCAAGACGATAATATCATATGGTCTTAAAACCTCGATATATGGTTTATTATTTACTAATTGGTTGTACATTGATAATGCGAAACCGCATCAGTAAATTGATGTCATAAAACGCATTGTTGTGTATAGTTGGTTAGTCGATAAGTAAATGCATATAAGTCAAAGTTTATCTGTTACTTTTATCCTAAGAGGGTAAAAGCGATATCACGGCCACTTGATGATTTGATTTGACTTATGTGCCGGGCCCGGTCAGGACTGAATTGATGTGTTCAATTAAGTTCTATGTCAAATAAATATGAGATCAAGAAAATAGTTGTTGGACGATGAGAATGACTATGTTTCATGAAATCGTCTGCACGATATCAAAACAGAGGGCTAAACGATCTCTTATCTAAAGGACAGGTTAATGATAAGATCAGAGTTGACAGCGTTTTTGAGAGCTAATTGCTAATCGGATTGTGTTTGCGTTTATAGTTACTAGACTTATCCAAGTGGGAGACTGTTGGATTAGTGTCTAAGGCTGTAACTATATTTGGTAAGTACTTGACCCGATTGTGCATGGTCCTTTTAGGTTGCCTTCACCATAGCAACTTGATAGGGTGATTTAGAGAGAGGAGATATTATTATTAATGTATTATAAGAATAATATGTTAGAGAAATAATAATATTATTTGATTAATATAAGTCATAAATTAATTAGGAATTAATTTGGTGACTTAAAGAGACTAATTGAATAAAGGGGCATAAACTGTCAAATGTGTGAAAGTTGTATTTTGAGCTGATAACCCTTAGGGATATGGGTTGGAAAATTTTAGGGATGTGGATCAACTAGAAATCATCCAAGGCCTTATCTAGGAAAGGATTTGGATTGCTTTGAAGCTAAGTTATCCAATTAGGGTTTTAGGGTGAAACCCTAGGAGCTCACAGTATAAATAGACCCATAGGGTTGAGGAAATCGGTCATCATTGTGATTGGAGTAACCCTAGAGCCGACCTCCCTCTTCCTCATCTCTCTCAAGTCATCTTCTTGCTAGTTGGTTTTTGTAAGCCATTAGAGGAGTGACATTTGTGACTCTCAGCTCCAAGAAGAAGAAGGTTTCAAGCAAGTAACTCAAGGTATTATTCTAGATCTTTTTTCATATGTTTTTGTTCTTAGATCTAGCCATGAAAGTCTTGGAATTATTGCATGTTCAATTAGTGAAACCTAGATCCAAGCTATAGGGTTGCATGTGCACATAGGTAAAGTTCTTATGTCCAAAACCCATCAGTTCAAACCAAAGATAACCAAGGTGTAGATGACCGAAGTCCAGATGCCTGAATTGTATACACCTGAGGTGTAGTTAGGAATTCACTCGATCAATAATTGCTATGGATCGGCTAAATCATTGATATATATTTGGAACCAACTGGGATACGTTAAAGATAATCTTAAATAACTTTGCGGAATAGATTAGCATCGCGCCACCTGATATAGACTCGAAAAGCTTTTCAGATAGCTTGAAGATACAATGGGGAGAGACCATTAACGTAGGAGGCTTCAATAATCTATTGAGGTAATTTATAAAAAAATGGTGGAGACATGATTATAAGTTGGAAATAGTTCGAGATTTGGTGATCTTTATGAATAAGTGTTTGGTGGGTTTGCTTTATGTACTTTTAACCGTATTGGTTTTTTGAAGATGGAGCTTCTCAACATTAAAAGTCTCATGTAATTGCAGTATGAGCATCCCGTCTTAAAAACACAGTTTAAGAGTAGCTGATACCTAACTTTGATCTTATTTAGATATTTCATTGAACAAAACACTGTATAGTATGGTGGTATCTTGATAATCTTTTTTTGAATTGGGTATTAACTCGAAAATCAAGGTTTTTCTTATTTGTTACTCATGTTAACAAAGGAGCTGAAGATGACTAGGCCATATGTATTGAATGTTAGTGTAATGTCTTCGTTTTCCTCTTCGAAAGGTGCATATAAAGAAAAGATTAGCAGCAAATGATGTGGTTGAGGCTCGAGTTGGACTCGATTCCCTTAAACAGATTTGTCGTCTGTTCCTAGGGTACAACAACCTTAGCAGTATTATGTACTTTTGGATATTAACACTTGCATGAAAGAATCGTCAGAAGCAGGAGTACAGAGAAGGAGGAAAAAGAAGAGTATTTTCAATCGTGTGTTTGAATGAGAAGACAAGGTATTCTTTTATAGTTGAATCGTGTAATGGAAACAAATCACTAATTGATTGAGCGTTTAATGCCAATAAATGTCATTAATTAAGCAATTAATGCATCCGTTATAGAATTCAAAAATAGGGACCAAAACTGTCAAGTGTAGCAAAAAACGAGGGTAGCGAGTCCTCGAGTTTTCGGAGATGCATTCGTGTCCGCAGGTCGCGCCCATGCACGAATTCGGTGCTTTTGGTCTACGAAATCCAATATTTTCACCCCCCCTACGCGCGGGTAGGAATTATAGCATAACCATAGAGACAAGCTTGTAAGCCTTTCATGCATTCAAGCTTATAAACCTTATTTGGTTGGTCTTTCTACCAATGTAGGAATCATTCCCACATTCCTCTCTTGTTTGCTAAATTTATTCTCAAATACCCATCTTTGAGTATCGATATCTCATTCACATATACTTTATTTTGGGCATATAATATATCGTTTCGAAGTCCTCGTGGAGGAGAACAGAAACCTACTTAGAGTTAGTTATATATACAACATATGTATATATTTATATATGTCCAAAGTTAGTAAAACATAAATATTTATACTAAATTTTCCAACAATCCCCCACATGAATGGAGGTCGATCTCTGCACATCCAATTTCCAAATGAAATTTTCAACAATTGAATCCTGCATAGGATAGATAGGTATTACCCTTTGAACCCTCCCTTAAGAAGTTACACTTAATCTCCTAGTAGTTAGTAGATCTCGATGTCTTTGAACTAAGTTGCCATTTATGTAGACGACAATGTAAATCTCACAGGATTCTCCCTGACAAGGTCATATCCTCATAGACGTGTTCGTTTTGGTCATGAATACTAGCCTGGTTCTGCAAGAGCTATAGGAATTGTGCCCCTATAATTCCCTTCGAAGCAATCCCACTTCTCTCTCACATAGGTGATTCCAAGAATCATTAAAAACCATATGTTTAGCCTAATTTTGTCACTACATATAGGAATGGACTAGGAAGTAATGTTAACTCCCCCACAGTGACATGCCTCACTCATACAGTTATGTTATCCTTTTGAACCCAAATCTTAGGATCTCCAGTCTTTTGGGTAAGGTTTCCCTCGTATGAATTTATTCATTCATGGGCTTTAGTCCCATTCCTCTTCACGACTTATAAACTACATCTCTACTCAAGCCTTTTGTAAGCGGATCCGCAATGTTATCCTTTGACTTCACCCAGTCAACCGTGATAACTCCCGTAGAGATTAGTTGTCGTATTGTTTTATGTCTACGTCTAATCTGCCTTGATTTCCCATTATACATTGTACTTTGAGCTCTACCAATTGCTGATTGGTTATCACAATGTATACATATGGCTGTTACCAGCTTGGGCCATTCGAGAATATCCTCTACAAATTGACATAGCCACTCCGCCTCTTCAACACAAATATGTAAGGCGATAAATTCAGATTCCATCGTGGATCTAGATATAACTGTTTGCTTAGATGATTTCCAGCTACATCAGCACCTTCAAGTGTAAACACATATCCACTTGTAGATCTTGAATCTTTTATGTCAGATATCCAATTTGCATCTTTGTATCCTTTGATAACTGTTGGATGTCTGCCATAATGCAGGCTATATTCTCGTGTGTATCTCACATACCTTAGCAACCTAGTAATACTCTTCCAGTGTTCAGAACCAGGTTTACTAGTGTATCTACTTAGTTTGTCACAACATATTCTAAGTCAGATATTGTATAACTCATTAGATACATCAGACTACCAATAACTCTTGAATATTCCACTTTATTAACACTATCACCTCTATTTTTACGTAGATGTTGACTAGTGTCAATTGGAGTTCTAGCTATGCTAGTGTCTCCCTTAACAAAATTTTCAAGAATCTTATCCACATAGTGTGTTTGACTTAAAATCAAACCACTTTGTGTTCTTGTGATCTAGACTCCAAGAATCACATCCTCTAAACCCATATCTTTCATGTCGAACCTGGATTTCAGCATATCCTCCGTGGATCTTATTATCTTGTCATCACTACCGATGATAAGCATATCATCAACATACAAACACAAGATGACATAACCATGAGTGGTGTTTTTCACATAGATACACTTATCACACTCATTGATTGTAAAGCCACTTTCCATCATGACTTGATCAAACATTTGATGCCATTGTTTAGGAGCTTGTTTTAATCCATATAGAGACTTAACAAGTTTACAAACCTTGTTCTCTTGTCCCGAGGCAATGAAGCACTCAGGTTGCTCCATATAAATTTCTTCTTCCAACTCCTCATTTAGGAAAGCTGTTTTCACATCCATTTGATGAACTTGCAAGTTTCTGATAGCTGCAATGGAAAGAACTAATCTAATGGATATTATCCGTGTTACCGGCGAATACGTATCAAAGTAATCTAGACCTTCTTTTTGTCCGTAACCTTTGATAACTAGTCTTGACTTGTATTTATCAATAATGCCATCAGGTTTCATCTTTCTCTTAAAAATCCAACGGTAACCCAGTGGCTTGCTACCTGGAGGTAGATCCATTAGTTCCCACGTATGATTTTGTAAGATAGATTCTACCTCATTTTTTATGGCTTCTTTCCATTGAGGTCCCTCAGAAGAAGTAGCCACCTCTTGGTAGATTTTAGGTTCACTTTCCACCACATAGGTGTAAAAATAATCACCAAATGATTTTTCAACTCTAGCCCTCTTACTTCTTCTGAGTTCTATCTCTTCTTCCTCGGATTGAGCTTGTTCTTCCTCTCGACAGCTTTGTTATTTGGTAAAGATGGGCTTTCAACTTCCTTGTTCAAACAAGGAAACACATCTTCAAAGAATGAATCATTCCTTGATTCCATTATGGTATTCTTGTGTATTTCAGGATTCTTAGAATCATGCACAAGGAACCGATAAGCACTACTACTTTGTGCATATCCAATGAATACACAATCCACTGTTTTAGGCACTAACTTTTGTACCTTAGGTGGTGGTACTACAACTTTAGCTTGGCACCACCACACTCATAAGTACGTATATGATGACTTTCTTCCCATCCAAATTTCATACAGTGTTTCATTCTTTTCTTTGCGAGGTATCTTATTTAGAAGATAATTAGCCGAAAAAATAGCTTCCCCCCACATTGACTGGTTTACACCCGAACTAATTATCATGGCATTGACCATTTCTTTCAAGATACGGTTCTTTCTTTCAGCAATTCCATTTGATTGAGGTGAATAGGATGATGTGAATTCATTACGAATTCCATTTTTGCACAAAATTCAGCATAGGGAGAAACATATTCTCCACCCCTATCACTTCTAACCACTTTAATTCTCTTGTTGAGTTGATTCTCAACTTCATTTTTGTACAAGACAAACTTGTGTATTGCTTCATCTTTACTCTTAGTTAAATACATGTAGCAATATTTTGTGCTATCATCGATGAATGTAATGAAGTATTTGTTCCCACCTTGAGTAGGAATTGACTTTAAATCACACACATCAGTGTGAATTAAATCAAGAGCTTCGGTGTTTCTTTTGATTGTTTGGAAAGATAACCTAGTTTGTTTAGCTTCAACACATGTGGGGTATTTGTGATTTGAGTCAATATTAAGTTTTGGTATGTATTCTAGTTTAATTAATCGCTTAATAGAATTGTAATTTACATGTCCTAAGCGACCATGCCAAACATTTGATCACTCAAGCAAATAAGCAGAACTAGAACTTGTATTATTCATTTTGTTTGTCACCATTACATTCAATTTGAACATTCCAGTCAAGGCATATCCTTTTCCTACAAACATACCATTTTTAGACAATGCAAACTTGTCCGACTCAAACACTAGCTTAAAACCAAATTGGTTCAACAAACCACCCAACAGTAGAATCTTACGAAGTTCATGAACATACCAAACATCCGTAAGCTTCACTTCTTTCCCCGAAGTCATTTTTAGAATGACATCACCAACACCTTTGATATCCACGGTAGCTGCATTTCACATGTAGAGCTTTTCACCATCTTCAACTTCTTTGTAGGTGTTGAAACCACTCTTTTCATGACACACATGATGAGTAGCCCCCGTTTCAATCTGCCATTCCTTTGAATTTTTATTCATGAGATTCACTTCAGAAACCATAGCGATGAGATCAGTAATCATGGCTACTAACTCCATGATATCATTCAGCATGTTTGCTTGATGGTTTTCCCTCTTAGGTTACGAGCACTCCGAAGCCTTGGGGCCTAGGTTTTTGCCCTTTGATTTCCCTTTGTGAGGTCCCTTGCTTTTGCTCTTGGAAGTTTGACCAGCTTCCACCATATGAACCTTGGAAGATTCAACTTCACTGACTTTCTTCAAGGCATACAATGTTATCATGTATGATGACCTGAAGGTCTTGGACTTGACTCCTAATAGATTTTGAGTCAACCATTTTGTATTCAAAGAACTTAGGAACAACATGCTTCTTGGTTCAAACATCTTCTGTCTTATACTTCCTTTCCAAATACTCCCATAGTTCCTTAGCAGTTGCAACTTTACAATAAACATTGTAAAGTGGATCAGTCAACCCATTTAACACATAGTTGCGGCATAGAAATTATGAATGCTTCCATGCATCCACTGCATTCACAGATTGAGCATCAGCCTGCCCCTCAACAATTACAGGAGCAGTTTCTGTTAGCAATCGATCCAATTTCAAGGTTGTCAAGTAGAATAGCATCTTCTGTTGCCACCTCTTGAAGTTCAGACCAGAAAAATTTTCAGGTCTCGCAGCATGATTAGCCATGATGTTTGGAATCGGTGTATTTGGGTTCACAACAAGGTTAGCACCAGCAGTATGAGTTGCAGTAGCAGCGGGAGTTCCAGAGATTCTAAAAGAATGTAACAACAGTTAAATAGATTACAGGAAAAAACCGATACAAAATCAATTTAGAATAAAAGAAAAGAAAAACGAAATGGTTAGAACAAAGAATGAATTTGTTTAAGACTGTTATTGTAATGTCTTCGTTTTCCTCTTTGAAAGGTTCTTGTAAAGAAAAGATTAGCAGCAAACGATGTGGCTAAGAATAAATTTGTTTAAGACTGTTAGTGTAATGTCTTCGTTTTCCTCTTCGAAAGGTTCCTGTAAAGAAAAGATTAGCAGCAAACGATGTGGCTGAGGCTCGAGTTGGACTCAATTCCCTTAAACAGATTCGCCGTCTGTTCCCAGGGTACAACAACCTTAGCGGTATTGCGTACTGCTGTCACACCCCCAAACTAGACGGCGGACACGTTCGGGGGTGGAGGACTTCATTTGTAGTATCACAACACATGTATCATAGTAATCAAAGCACAAACAACCATTGTAATTTAAAGTATAATATTTACATGTGTTCAATCATTGTATATTGAAACCAAAGTAGTATTACAAAAGAAGAAGATAAGACTCCTAATGGCTCCATCTTCTCAAAAAGCTCGGGGAGTACCTGTTATTATTTCCCTGATAATACAAGTAATTTGAAAAGAGAGTATCAACAATAAGTTTGTAACATCCTGGAATAGCAAGAATAAAGTTGAAGGGCTAAAAGAGTAATATGGGAGAGAGCGACTCGGCGAGTAGGGTCGCGACTCTAGTCGCGTGTTAAGTGACCAACTCGGCGAGTAGCATGGGTGGACTCGGCGAGTTGGTGTTGAGTGGAGAAAACCCTAAATCCGGAGGTTGAGCCCTATATAAAGAACATTATGTTTCCTCCCCAGCCTCCTTATCATCCCTTGAGTTCCACAAACCCTAATTTCGTGAAGAACCCCCATTGTTGAGTGAATTGGAGCTTGGAAAAGTGGTTGTTGAAGAGATCTTGAAGGAAAAGAGACTTGGATCATAGGGCTTTGCAAGGATTCGGGTTAATCTCCTCTTGGAGCTTCCTTTTGAGGTATTATTTCATTGTTTGAGCTGTTATTATCTAGATTCATCATTTTGGGGGTGTTAGAGATCATATCTTTTGATGTATTGGAGTTTAGAGGTTAGATCTGAGGTTGCTACCTCAGATCTGGATTGGAGAAGGGTTGGAATGCATGAAAGTCCCTATTTGTGAGTGATTGATGGAGCTATCTTGTCCCAAACCCAAACCCTAGAGTGAAAATGCATAGATCTCCTTGGATTCACGTGAAGTTTGCCACTTTACGTGATGGATGGCCTTAGGAAAGGTAGATCTATTGTTTGGATCATCTTCATGGCTTGGAAAGCCTCTGTATGGATTCAGACCCGATGGTACTCGGCGAGTCACATGGGTGGACTTGGCGAGTTTCTAGAAGATAGGCTGGAACTCGACGAGTTGGAAGAACAACTCGGCGAGTTGGATGAAGATGGCCTAGAACTCGACGAGTAGGTTGAAGATAGCCTTAGACTCGACGAGTCTGTTCTTGGACTCGGCGAGTCTTGTCGAAGAGTCCCAATCTTTTCTGGTTGAGCTGTGAATCGGTGAGTCAAGGGGATGACTTGGTGAGTTGTGTGTGAGTGGACTCAGAGTTGTTGAACTCGGCGCGTCTCGGGGTGACTCGGCGAGTTGAGTCGCGGATTGGGGAATTTCTGAGCATGGGGACTCGGCGAGTCATCGGGTTGACTAGGCGATTAGAGTCAGTCAGGGGTTGACTTTGACCAAGGGTTGAACAGTGGTTTCCAGGGGCATTTTGGTAATTGTTGGATATTGTTTTCAGTACATTGCCTTGGTGGTTGTCCAGTGGTGGAGATCGTATCAGTGATCGGAGCAGCTTGGGTTATCTGTTCAGTCGGCAGTTTCGAGGTGAGTTATCCTCACTATATCAACAGGGTCTAAGGCACCAAGGCCGGCCCTTATCGGATTGAGATCCGGGTATTTGTTGTTATTTTATTGCTTTGATATGTTGCATCTTGGTAGCTAGGATGGTATGTGTTAGAGACCTGGTTGAGATCAATATTTTGAGATGTAGGGTGATGCTATGCTAGTGATCGGTTAGGTCGGTATCCTGGTTAGGATGATGATATGTTATGTGATCTGTTTGATCGGTTTGTTGACTATGAATTGTTATATGATTATATGTTTATGTGCACATGGTTGTTCGGACTGTCGTTGGGTTAAGGCGGGTCCTGCTTTGTGCTGTAGGCCAAGATACCCAGGGCGGACCGGTTGACCCGAAGGCCTAGCGAGCGGTCCGGATAGGCTATAGGCCCCAAGAGGGCAGACCAGACGTGCCGAGGCTCGGAGAGTGGACCAGGCCAACTGAAGGCCCGGTGCGGGCGAACCAGTCATACAGTAGACTCGGAGAGTGGACCAGGCGGATTGAAGGACCGGTGAGGGCGGACCAATCACACTGCAGACTCGAGGTTTATGGCTAGACTCAGAGGGTGGACCAGGTGGACTGTTGGCCGGTGTGGCGGACCAGTCACACAGTAGACCCGAGGTGCATGGCTGTTCTGTGATCGGATATGTTATGGCATGTTATGCGTGTATCGTATATGTGGTTGGTATTTTGGGGATATCTCACTAAGCTTTCGGGCTTACAGTTGTGGTTTTAAGTTTTTTAGGTTCTTCAGGAGACCGTGGCATGGCGAAGGCGTGATCATACCGCTCCTCGTGTGTATGTTGTGATGAGATTCTGGGAATACTTAAAATAAATTGTATTGAAAACCTTTTTGTAATAACTTTAATGGAATCGGGTTGTTTTCGAAAATTTTAAATTGGTTGAAAATTTTGGTCGTTACAAGTTGGTATCAGAGCCTAGGTTTGAGTGAGTTGGAGGAACACTCGTGTGACTCCAGTCTCAAATCGAGGAGAGTTTTCAAAAGAGAATTTAAAATGGTTTTCAAAATGAGTAAAGGAGGATGTGGAGGTACGATCTGCTGGAGCCAGTAAGTAACCCCAAAATACCATACATGATATTTGTTTTTGAGCTTTAATAGAACATCATGCTAGTGTTAGGCTAGGGATCTTCAGGATTTCATGATAATGCTGCCTGATTGTGATGCCTGTAGCCTAGGGTTCCTTGTGGGAGATTTCCAGTGTTCCTCTAGTGGTGAGGGTTGAGCGCTTGTTTGTATGTTTTCACTAGGGTGTTGTGGTAGTACTTCATAGAAATATGGGTAGGTGTGGAAGGTAGTATGGGCCCGTACTACTGAAAGCACAGGACCCATACGCGTATCAGGGAAACCATGACCTCTAGGGTTGGGTTGAGAGAGTTGGTTCCCGGGATAGTGGGAAGTATCTGAGTTTTTGTGGTGATTTTCAGTATGGAGATTCCAAGGCATGCTGGGAGTGGATCCGGGTCGGGATCGGGAGCAGGAGAGGGAGTTCCGGGCGGGTCAGTACCGCCCGAGGTTATTGGTCAGATGAGCACGTGCGAGTTGCATGCGACGATTTGTGAGATCCTGCGTGATGAGATTGCTGCATTGTTCCAGGCTGAGTTGCCAGAGCTGTTTGGGTCAATTAAGACCGCCATGGTTGAGTATTTTGATGAGCGCTATGCAGCTCTCACAAAGACGGCTGCCGCGGCGGCTACAGCGGCTGTAGCAGCGGCAGGGGGAGGAGCTGGTCGGGGCTTTCAGTATCGGGACTTTGATAATACGAAGCGTCCCACCTTTGATGGAGTTCAGGACCCGATTGTTGCTATGGGATGGTTATCGGACGTGGAGGGGTGTTTCTTCACGTGTTCATGCCCTGCTGATCAGAGGGTGAGGTGTGCTCTGAACCTGTTGAGGCTCGGGGCGAACGATTGGTGGAGGTTGACCACGGGGTCATATTCAGATGCGCAGAGGGCTGTGGTTTCATGGGATCAGTTCAGAGAGATGTTCAGCACTCGTTATGTTCCGCAAGTTGAGAAGGAGAGATTGGCTCAGGAGTTCCTTAAGCTGAAGCAGGATTCGGAGTCGGTGACTGAGATCACCAGGATGTTCACTGAGAGGGCGATGTTCTGCCCGGAGTTCGCTTCGGAGCAGGCTCAGATGTATCGATATTTGAGCATGCTCAAGAGGGATATCAGACAGTTTGTGTCTATGCAGAGGTGCGAGACCTTGTTGGAGTTGCAGGAGGCCGCCAGGCGGCGTGAGTTAGAGATTGAGTTGCAGTTGCGTGAGCTGAGGCACGCTCCGGTGCAGTCGCAGCCGGCGCCAAAACGGTCCAAGACCGTTGATGCTAGAATGGGAGATCTGAGCAGCCACACTTGTGGGAAGTGTGGGAGGGGTCACACCGGAGTTTGTAGGTCTGGTGTTGCATACCCGAAGTGCGGAAAGGAGGGGCACTATGCGAGGGATTGTCGGCAGTCAGCGCTGGTTCGGGATTTGAGGATTTGTTATCATTGTCATCAGGTTGGACATTTGAGGGTCAACTGTCCACAGCTCACTGCAGGACCGGTGCAGGCTCCAGCACCAGCACTTTGAGGATCACAGGTAGAGGTCACGATGGAGCGGAGCCCCCAAGGGCTCATGTAACAACCCGTTATTTCCGGGCATTATAAATCGAGTCTTGTAACCTCTTTGGAATGTAATAGGAATATCATCGATAAATGAATTATTCAAAAGCTCTGA
The DNA here is from genome assembly GCF_051521515.1 of Lactuca serriola. Taxonomy (NCBI): domain Eukaryota; kingdom Viridiplantae; phylum Streptophyta; class Magnoliopsida; order Asterales; family Asteraceae; genus Lactuca; species Lactuca serriola. The sequence continues at coordinate 206,047,302 of NC_136409.1, forward strand.
TTGGAGTACACTATGTAGTAGATATCGTCTTAAGGTTTCCAAATATATAAAGAACACTAAAATCCGAGTTATGACGAAGAAGTTATGACCATTCTAAGATTTCCAACAAAACCGACAACACCGATTAAACGGAAAACGCAAAGTTTCAATATGATAGCATTTAGCCTTAGGTATCTAAATGAAGGTTATAGATAACATTAAACCGTGAGCGTACACAAAAAGAACGTCCAAATCTGACTTCGTATAAGGAAGTTATGATTTTTCCAAGATCCGAATATAGCAGTAGACAGCTAAAAACTCGAATCGGAGATCGAGCGACTTTTGGCCGGAATGACCTAAACGAGAATCGAAGGTCTCGACAATGGTATTTCAGCGGTAAAAAGTCTGGCAAAAAACGGACATCAGATAAAGAAGTTATGAATTTTCAAAGAAATTCCTTAAACACGATGAGTTTAATATAAATAATAAATAAATAATTTCGGAATTTGCCAACGGAGTCTAAACGAAAATTGTAGAGCATAGTCTCACCTACGCGTGGATATAAAGACCATCGAAAACGGAGTTTGTATGAAGAAGATATGAATTTTTGAAGTTTATTAAATAAATTATATATTTATTTAAATCAAAATTTCGGACCTTATCCGAAGAGGAGTCAGCGTCCTCATCCGGGTACGCGCTGCGTACCCCTGTACGCCCCGCGTACCCAAGAGACTTGGCCTCTGATCGTCCACGTCAACCTATCCGAGCTATCCGACCCGACCGACCCGTCCGAAGTACCCGGCCCGTCCGACCCGCTGTCCCGTCCGACCCGCCGTCCCATCCGACCCGCGCACCCAGCAACCCGTCCCATCCGACCCGCGTACCCAGCAACCCGTCCCATCCGAAGCCGAGGCAGTCGAGGCTTTGGTCATGCATGACGTACGCGTACGCGCTGCGTACGGGCGTACGCCCCGCGTTCGGAGGCGGTTCAGCCTTCCTATAAATAGGATGCGAGGGCTTCCGAGAAAAATGCTCATTTCTCTCCTCTCTCTCACAATCTTGTCTCGTTTTCCGTGCTTGTTCCAACCCGAAGCTCTGGTCTTTTTGCTCAAGTCCCGAGGGTCGATTTTACTCCCGAGATTCCCGAGAATCCCGAGGAAAATCCGTTTCCCAAGACGAAACTCTGTCCGGTTTTCCATCTCGCTATCTTCAAACTATCAGGTGAGTTCATACCCCTGCAAGCACACTTTAAATGCGTTTTTAAATGCTTTTTATACTCTTTTAAGGGGGGGAATAAAAGTAAACACAAGACTAAAATCGTGTGAAACATCGATCTTTTTATATACTTTTCATACTATTGTTTTAACTGTCTTATGAAGTCATTATCATGCAAAACGCCTCACAACACAACTTTACCCTCTTGGGATACAATATGTTTATAAATAAAAATATGTTTTATTTATAAGTTTGCATACAAATACATCATATCAAGGGTAACATTCTTTACTAAATCATTTTATGCATTCAAAGAACTTATGATTTATGCTTTGTCAAACATTGTGAAAAAGGATAAACTTTGCATACAAACTACTACTTTAATACAGACTTAGTTGAGAATCCATGAGACGTGTACATCTTCAAACACTGCCTTTTTGATAAAAGGTATCGCTACAAGTCCTGTCTATAACCAGAGTCTCCCGTTCGGAGAACGTGTCAAATGTGTATAGATCTATACGGGAAGTCATGATCCCGCGCCCTGACTGTTAGCTACAGTCCGTCTTTTGGGGTGACAGTTGTCATAATGCTACGACGCCTGAAGAACGTCGCTACAGGCATATTATGTTTAGTATGGTTATAAAACTCATCGGATACACAATTATTATGGTATTATGCTTTTATGAACGAGTAGCTATTAAAACTATTCTTCATCTAACAAGTGCGAATCTTCGTATGGCTTTACTATGTAAAACTATGACACAACTTACAAGCACGTCGTTTGCTTGCGATTTTCGGTCTTAGAGACTGCCCGTTATGTCAGGAAAATAAGGGTTTTTCCTGTATACAAACCAAACAACTAATAGGAAAATAAGGGATTTTCTCGGTACAATTAGTTGCAACTTATATCACGAACATTCATATGCATTTCATACTTTTATAAGAAAATAAGGGTTTTTTCTTGGAAAACACAACAAATCATATCTAAACTATTAGGGAAAATATGGGATTTTCTGGATCTAATACATTCATTTTCAACACATGAATCATAACTCATTACAATTGAAATACTACATTTTCTGGAAAACATACAAACACTTTCGAATGGCATACATTTTCTCAAAACACCACTTATGAACTCACCAACTTAAATGTTGACACTTTTTCTTTGAAATAACTTGTATTCTCAGGAAACCGCTAGACCAGGTAGCAACTACTTCTGAAGACTAACGCGCTGGCGTTAGTAACATATTTTGGATCACCATTTTGTATTTGATTTCTTTTGCAAACATGTAACATATACAATTATGTAAACTTTTCAAATATATTTATATTATGGTGGTGTGTACTTTCCTTTCTATGAACTGTTATGATACTGAAAATGACGTCCTCCGCCCCCGAATGTTTCCGCCGTTCTGGTTTGGGGGTGTGACAGCTCAGGGTCGTGCTTATCAGCTTGCGGCAGAGGAGGTCAGAGCAGTGCCGGATGCAGCTGCGGGTATGTTTCTTTCTTGATGTCTTGTTATCTTGTGATTATTGTGGTGTATTGTTTATGTGTTGGTATCTTTGTGTGGTTTTTGATGCAGTATTCATCGTATTTGAGGGTTGTGGTTTGGTTATGGGTTATTGTATTGGGAATTTCATTGGTTATCATTCATGAGGGTTATTAGTGGAAACCTGGCATTGGTTTGAAGGCTGGGTAGCATCTGCTTTCTGAGGAGTGCTTAGGTGCAGATTGAGTTTCTTTCGAGCGGGTTAATCAGTGCTGATATGGGATCTTGTTAAGGTTGTTTATGCTTGTGGGAATCAGTCTGCGTGTAAGTGTTGGTTTTGTGCAGAGTTGTTCTGGGAGGTCGGTGATGGTGACCGGTGGATTGTTAGTCAGTACCCTAAGTGGGGGAGAATTGGAAAATTCTCCGGAAGATCGATGAGCATGTGAGGTTGCTTAGCTGTTTGGGATTCAGCAGTGTTCTGTCAGTCCAGAGTGTAGGCTGGTATGAGTAAGTGTCGGGCATGCGAGGCAGGATACAGACCTAGGGCATTTGATTGTGGAAGGCCTGGGATCAGGCCGGGATCGAGTATGTATGATGAAAATAGAGTTCGGAACCCCTAGAGGGCTAGAACAATATGCATGGGAGGATTTCCCAGAGAGATAGCTCGGAATGATGGATGTTAGTTGAGCGGTCCGGATAGACTGAGGGTCGGTGGGCGTACCAGTCAGGCCAAAGGCTCGGAGAACGGTCCAGCCAGACTGAAGGCACTGGAGGGCGGTCCAGATTGGCTGAAGGTTCTGAGAGTGGTCCAGATTAGCTGAAGGCCTGTGAAGGCGGTTCAGTCATACTGAAGACTCTGCAGGTATTGATAGAGCGGTTAGAGGAAATGGATTGAGTATGTTGCGATGTGTTAGCATTAGAAGGTCTGGCCCCGGGTATTGATCTTGATTGGTGGAGATGGTGCATGGACTCGAGAGTCCTTGCGAGCAGAGTCAGAGCATGTGTGTTGGATGGATAGCGGTTACGCTATGAAGGAGTGGTGTAGCATTGGGCGAGCGTCGTGGCACTTGTCGGAGTGACAAGGCGGCCAAGTGGATTTCCTTGGTAAAGGAAAGAAAGAGGAGTGTAACTCCAAGAGGGAGTGCGAATTCACGAAAGTGGACGGCAGAGCAGAGTTATGATTAGAGTGATCCGAGTATGGTTATCGAGCAGCATGTTTGCGGCAGTGGAATGGAAGCACATCCGGTTTGGGATGTCTGTTGAGGTCGCGGAAGGAATTCCGCGAGTGTAGAGCCAAGAGGCTTGGAAGGGATGCAGGGAAGGAGTCTTGGGCTCTCAGTGTGATTCTGATCAGGGAATTGTGTATGTAGTAGTGGTTCATCCTGGGGGATGTTTGAAGATGTCATCAGTGTATCGGGTTTTCCCAACCTGAGGGTGCTAGAGCTAGTTCAGCATGTGTATGTGATTGCAAGAGGATAACTCATGGGAGTTGCTCTGAAGAATGTGTCTTTCTGTCATCAGAATGATTAGAGTTGGACTCAGATCGGGAATCCGGTGGTGCATAGTTATTTTCTAGCTCATATGGGTCGAGTGATGGTTGTGATTTGGAGTAGTGTTACATCGTGAGTAGTACTCAGTTGTTAAGTGGAGTTATCAGAGAATAAAGCCGGTGGCCGGCTCGAAACGGTGGTCAGGATACCATAAGGAAGGAGAAAGTGAGTTTCTGGTTCTATGGTTGTGTTTTGAGGAACCGGGTTGGGTTAATGCCAGGTGATGCGTGACAGGAGTATTTCTAAGAGTTGAGTTGTTACAGGCTTCGAGGGTGATGCCTAATGTAAGTGGGGGAGAATTGTAACATCCCGGAATAGCAAGGGTAAAGTTGCAGGGCTAAAAGAGTAATATGGGAGAGAGCGACTCGGCGATTCCACGAGTGGACTCGGCGAGTAGGGTCGCGACTCTAGTCGCGTGTAAAGTGACCAACTCGGCGAGTAGCATGGGTGGACTCGACGAGTTGGTGCTGAGTGGAGAAAACCCTAAATCCGGAGGTTGAGCCCTATATAAAGAACATTATGTTTCCACCCCAGCCTCCTTATCATCCCTTGAGTTCCAGAAACCCTAATTTCATGAAGAAACCCCATTGTTGAGTGAATTGGAGCTTGGAGAGGTGGTTGTTGAAGAGATCTTGAAGGAAAAGAGACTTGGATCATAGGGCTTTGCAAGGATTCGGGTTAATCTCCTCTTGGAGCTTCCTTTTGAGGTATTATTTCATTGTTTGAGCTGTTATTATCTAGATTCATCATTTTGGGGGTGTTAGAGATCATATCTTTTGATGTATTGGAGTTTAGAGGTTAGATCTGAGGTTGCTACCTCATATCTGGATTGGAGAAGGGTTGGAATTCATGAAAGTCCCTGTTTGTGAGTGATTGATGAAGCTATCTTGTCCCAAACCCAAACCCTAGAGTGAAAATGCATAGATCTCCTTGGATTCACGTAAAGTTTGCCACTTTACGTGATGGATGGCCTTAGGAAAGGTAGATCTATTGTTTGGATCATCTGCATGGCTTGGAAAGCCTCTGTATGGATTCAGACCCGGTGGTACTCGACGAGTCACATGGGTGGACTCGGCAAGTTGCTTGAAGATAGGCTGGAACTCGACGAGTTGGAAGAACAACTCGGCGAGTTGGATGAAGATGGCCTGGAACTCGACGAGTTGGAAGAACAACTCGGCGAGTAGGTTGAGGATAGCCTTAGACTCGACGAGTCTATTCTTGGACTCGGCGAGTCTTGTCGAAGAGTCCCAATCTTTTCTGGTTGAGCCGTGAATCGGTGAGTCAAGGGGATGACTCGATGAGTTGTGTGTGAGTGGACTCAGAGTTGTTGAACTCGGCGAGTCTCGGGGTGACTCGGCGAGTTGAGTCGCGGATTGGGGAATTTCTGAGCATGGGGACTCGGTGAGTCATCGGGTTGACTTTGACCAAGGGTTGACCAGTGGTTTCCAGGGGCATTTTGGTAATTGTTGGATATTATTTTCAGTACAGTGCCTTGGTGGTTGTCCAGTGGTGGAGATCGTATCAGTGATCGGAGCAACTTGGGTTATCTGTTCAGTCGGCAGTTTCGAGGAGAGTTATCCTCACTATATCAACAGGGTCTAAGGCACCAAGGCCAGCCCTTATCGGATTGAGATCCGGGTATTTGTTGTTATGTTATTGCTTTGATATGTTGCATCCTGGTAGCTAGGATGGTATGTGATAGAGACCTGGTTGAGATCGGTATTCTGAGATGTAGGGTGATGCTATTCTAGTGAAAATTTTAAATTCCCTTATCAGAATCACACTGAGAGCCCAATTCTGAGATGTAGGGTTGTTTTCGAAAATTTTAAATTGGTTGAAATTTTTGGTCGTTACAAAGTTTAGTGAGTACATAAGTCTTTATGTTTGAATGGGTGTCTTTGTATTTTGAATATGAAAACAATTCTAGAAAATCCCATATTTTCTGTGTTATGTGAAAAGTAGTTTTATTCCCATAAAACCTTTTTATTTGTAAACCATTGTATTTGTAAAACTTGTATTTGAGAGTGTGCCTGGCTTCACCAGCTTTTATTGAAAACTATAGTATAGCATTGTACTTTGCATTTTGTAAACTGGTACTTTGAAGATATACTTACATTTAGTTGTTTATACACTAACGTGTTGTTAATATCTTTTTAATGAGTTATTATAACCATACTAAGACATGAACGCATGAAACAAACGCCTGGTGAGCGCTTAAACTGTTGATAACAATTGCCACTCATTGGCATGTATGCCTGACTGTAACTAGCAGCCTGAGTGCGGGGTTGTCAATCCCGATATAGATCTACACACAACTTGTTTCGATCCCCAGACTGGAGATTCTAGTTATAATGTCAGGGCTTTACTTTGGTTGTCTAAACTGAATTAAACAACCTGAATTGAATGTCTCATAAAAAGCATATAAACGTTACATGTATATTAGTTATGAAAACCCAATCATTCTGAAATAAATGACTGACAGTATGTTCTTGACTTAGTATCTCGAACATGTATTTGATAAGTGTAAACCCTTGATTTGTTTTGAATTAAAACCCTTGTTGCATGTAAAACAGTGTATTCATATGAATTATAGCTCTATGTATCATAAATTATACCTATTATAATTTATAGGTACTTTAGGAACTGGTAAATAACTATTTTTGCATGTAATCATTTGCTCAACATATTACAAAGGTTAATTAAACTGATGAAATAACTTTTATATTTATATACATATACAATTTTATATATAGGTAAAATTTAAACGACCTTCGGATAAATAACCGGTACTATAAGTCCACATCCAAACAAGGAAAAGGACCTAGAATGAATTATTAGTCCTAAGCCTTTTAAATCTTATTTATATTAAATTATATATACAAATATGTATATTTGGGAAAAATATAAGTTTATAAAAGAGTTCAATATTTGAAGTATTTTTGATGCTTTAAAATCATTTTATCGTGATTTGAAATCATTTATTTATAACACAAAGTTGTTGTGTTATACTTGTATTTCCCCCCTTAAAACAGTAGAAATTATGAAAATACGGGTGTATGAACTCACTTGATAGGTGGTAATTCGGACAGAGTTTCGTTTCACGAAAAGGTGTTTATTTGTCGAGAAACTGGTTCAAATCGGGCAGAGTTTTGACAAGAGAGAGGATGAATTCTCGAGAATTTCGGGGCTTCACGGCTTACTTCGGGCTCGAGTCTTGATACCGGGGCTTTAGGGGTTGTATATGAGCTTAAGGGAGTGGAAAATGTGAAAGAGTGTGAAATTTAGGGTGAAAAAGTGAAATAATTCGGAAACCCTCGCATACTATATATAGCCCGAAGGCTCGGACCCGAAGCAAGGCGAGGGCGACACGCGTCTGACAGATGGCGAGGCGAAGGAAGTTCTTCGGACCGGAGGCTAACTACTGGATGGTTCGGATTGTTCTAACCCTCGGTCCAATGAAAAGAAGCCACGTGCGAAGGGGGTGTCCGAGGAGGGTGCGAGGGGCGTGCGAGGGGTGTCTCCTGCGAAGTTGTCCGAGTAGGATTAGACCGCAGAGTTGGCCGAATCAAAAGGTGACACGCGAGACATCGGTCCACTCAGCAACCGACACGTGGAGGTCTCGCATGCGAGGGTGACGTGGCAGTCACTGTTCATGCGAATTTTCCCGGTTTTTGGTATTTTTCTTTATTTTGTTGCCAAAACTTGTAAAATTCATAACTTTTGCATACGAACTCCGTTTTTGACGTTCTTTATATGCACGCGTAGCTAAAATTATACTCTACGACTTTCGTTTTGACTTCGTCGGCTAATTTTGAATTTATTTTTAATATTATTATTTTAAACAGACCAGGACGCGAATCCCTTATAAATTCATAACTTCTTCATACGACATCCGTTTTTGTCTGTCTTTTTACCGTTGTACTACTAATGACGAGACCTTCAATTCTCGTTTAGGTTATGTCGGCTAAAAACCACTCGATCTTTATTTCGAGTTTTTAGCTGTACACTACTATACTGAAACTTTGAAAAATCATAACTTCCTCATACGAAGTCAGATTTTGGCGTTCTTTTTATGAAAGTTCTCAGTTTAACATAAACTATAACTTTCATTTAGATTGTTAAGGCTAGAAAGCCTTTTATCAAAAATTCAGTTTTTACACTGAACAATGTTTTGTCGGTTTTGTCGCAGATTTTCGATTGGTCATAACTTCTTCGTTATAACTCGGATTTTAGTGTTCTTTATATTTTTGGAAACCTTGTTACAATCTCTATCACTTGGTTCAACCCAATTGAGATTATTGAATAATTTATTTTTGAGGGTCAATTATGTAAATATACATAGTATGCCAAAATTTCTATTTATTTAATTAAAAAGAAGTACAATTTGACCTACACTATTACATAAGTTTGAAATAATGTTTTGTTACATTATCCCCCCGTTAGAGAGAATTTCGTCCCGAAATTTACTTACAGATAGACTAGGGAAAAAGATGTGGGTATTTTTGTTGCATTTGATCCTCCCCCTCCCAAGTGAAGGTCCCCGTCTTACATTCCAACGAACCTTCACTATCGGGATGCGACTTTGTTTGGTTTTCTTAACTTCCTTGTCTAGTATCTCTACGGGTTCTTCCACAAAATTGAGGCTCTCGTTTAACTCGATTTCCTCGAGTGGTATCACAAGAGTCTCTTCGGAAAGACACTTTTTCAAGTTCGAAACGTGGAAGGTAGGATGAATGTTACTTAGTTCTTCGGGTAATCGAAGTTTGTAAGCTACAAGGCCGATTCGGGTAAGAATCTCGAATGGTCCTATATACCTTGGGTTTAGTTTGTCACGCTTTCCAAAGCGTATCATGCCTTTCCAGGGTGAGACCTTTAGCAAAACTCGGTCGCCAACCTGGAATTCCAAGGGTTTTCTCCTTTTGTCTGCGTAGCTTTTCTGTCTATCTCTGGAAGCTTTAAGTCGTTCCCGAATTTGTACGATCTTTTCGGTAGTTTCTCGAATAATTTCTCGACCAGTGAGAGCACTTTCAGGAGTTTGACCTCTAGCTAGCTGCGTGTCACCCACTTCAGCCCAGCACAGAGGGGATCTGCACTTGCGGCCATAGAGGGCTTCGAATGGAACAGCTTTTATGCTAGTGTGATAGTTGTTGTTATAAGAGAACTCAACAAAGGGTAAATGAATATCCCATGCCTTTCCAAAGTCTATCACGCAAGCTCGTAACATATCTTCTAACGTTTGAATCATCCTCTCACTTTGTCCATCAGTTTGCGGATGGTAGGTTGTACTCATGTCTAGCCTAGTTCCCAGAGCGTTTTGTAAAGACTGCCAAAAACGAGAGGCGAATCTACTATCTCTGTCTGAAATAATAGATATTGGTACACCATGTAGTCTAACAATCTCCTTGAGGTATGTTCTGGTTAGCTTTTCCATCTTGTCAGTCTCCTTGATTGGTGTGAAGTGTGCGGATTTGGTTAATCTATCGACGATTACCCAAATAGTATCATAACCACTTGAAGTCTTGGGTAACTTGGTTATGAAATCCATTGTAATCCGCTCCCACTTCCATTCAGGGATTTCAAGTTGTTGTAATAGGCCTGAAGGTTTCTGTTACACTACCTTAATTTTGGCGCAAGTAAGGCACTTTCCCACAAAGGTAGCGATTTTCGGCCTTCATGTTAGGCCACCAGTATAGCTTCTTAAGGTCCAGATACATATTGTCTGAACCTGGGTGGATGGAGTATCGAGTTTTGTGTGCTTCATTCATAACCACATCTCTGTAACCACCAAACTTTGGTGTCCAGATCCGGTTCATGAAATAATATACACCATCATCCCTGACTTCGAAGTTCTTATCCATTCCTCTCAGAGTTTCACCTGCTACGTTTTCGGGTTTCAAGGCTTCAAGTTGAGCTTCCTTGATCTGCGTGGACAGATGTGAATGGATTGTCATGGTCAACGACTTTACCCGGCGTCCCGAGTATTCTTTTCTACTAAGGGCGTCAGCTACTACATTTGCTTTACCAGGGTGATAAAGAATTTCACACTCGTAATCATTCAGTAGCTCCACCCATCGTCGTTGTCTCATATTTAGCTCTTTCTGATCGAAGATGTGTTGGAGACTTTTATGGTCCGTGAATATTGTGCATTTCGTGCCATATAAGTAATGTCTCCAGATCTTCAAAGCAAACACCACTGCTCTTAGTTCAAGGTCATGTGTTGTATAATTCACCTCATGTGTCTTTAGCTGTCTTGATGCATAGGATATAACTTTTCCTCTTTGCATAAGAACACATCCAAGCCCTTGATTAGAAGCATCACAATACACTACGAAATCCTATGTCCCTTCAGGGAGAGACAGGATCGGTGCACTACACAAGGCTCGCTTCAGCATTTGAAACGCCGTTTCTTGCTTTTCTCTCCAGCTAAAAGTTACACCCTTTTGGGTCAGAGTAGTAAGAGGCTTAGCTATTCTAGAGAAATTTTTAATGAACCTGCGATAACAGCCAGCAAGACCTAAGAATTGACGGATTTCTGTAGGTGTTTTAGGTGCTGACCAGTTTTCAATTGCCTTTATATTGGAAGGGTCAACGTGTATTCCTTCTGAACTGACCACGTGACCTAGTAAATCTACCTTCCTGATCTAAAACTCACACTTTGAAAACTTCGCATAGAGCTTCTCTGATCTAAGAGTTTGTAATATTTGACGAAGATGTAGGCCATGTTCCTCTTTGCTCTTTGAGTAGATAAGGATATCGTCAATGATGACTATAACGAATTTTTCCAAGAATGGACGACACACCCTGTTCATTAGGTCCATGAACACTGCAGGTGCATTCGTCAATCCGAATGGCATCACTATAAACTTGTAATGACCATAACGAGTTCTGAACGCGGTTTTGGGAACGTCTTCCTCCAAAATTTGTAACTGGTGATACCCGGATCTTAAGTCTATCTTCGAGAAGTAGTTCGCCCCTTGAAGTTGGTCCAATAGATCGTCAATGCGAGGCAGAGGGTATCGATTCTTGATGGTAAGTTTATTCAGCTCGCGGTAGTCTATACACATGCAGAATGATCCATCCTTCTTCTTTACGAACAAATCCGCTGCTCCCCAAGGTGAGAAGCTTGGTCTTATGAAACCTTTTCTTTGGAGTTTGTTAAGTTGGCTGGATAATTCCTGTATTTCAAAAGGTGCAAGACGATAGGGGGATTTGGCTACCGGGGTAGCTCCAGGGATTAAGTCGATCCGGAATTCGACTTGTCGCTTGGGAGCACCCCTGGAAGATCATCGGGAAATACATCGGGAAAGTTGTAGACCTCAGGAATGCTTGCGATGTCTTTCACTTCTTGCTTTTTATCTACCACATGAGCTAGGAATGCACAATACTCCTTGCGAAGGTATTTCTGTGCCTTGATGCATGAAATGATCTGAAGGTTCGTTCCGGGTTTGTCGCCATAGATAATAAGAGTTTCGTTAGTTGGCAAGTTCAAACGAACAGCTCTTTCATAGCATAGGATGTCGGCATGGTTGGGGCACATCCAATCCATACCTATTATGATGTCAAAACTTTTGATAGAGACCGGCATAAGGTCTATTGGGAAAGACAAGTCATTTAACGTAAGGGTACATCCTATGTATACATCATTGGTGGATTCGGATTTCCCGTTAGCCATTTCTACTGTGAAGGTTTTATTTAGTGGTTGGGAGTTGTGATTTAGTAGATGTTTAAAGTTATGGCTCACGAAGCTCCTCTCGGCACCACAATCAAAAAGAATGCATGCATAAGTATTGTTGAGAAGGAACGTACCCGTGACCACAGCAGGGTCTGCCACCGCTTCTTTGTGACCTAGTGCTAGAATTCTCCCAACCCCACTGGCATTTCTAGCTTTTGGACAATCTTTCTTGAAATGCCCCACATCATCGCATTGGTAGCATGCTCGACTTACTCCAGCGATAGGTACTTGGTTAAGGGGTTGAGGTGGTGTTCTACAGAATTGGGCAGTATGCCCTTTCCTGTTGCAGTTACGACACTGCATTTCAGGGCAATTTCCGGTGTGGTGAAAATTGCACTTGTTGCATTTAGGGAGGCTATCGACATAGGGCTTAGTTGGTGCTGAGTAGTTAGGGGCAACAGTAGGTGTAGTAGTAGGTGTGGTAGCAGGCACAGTAGTAGCATGGACTACCACTATTTGTTGCTTCTTTGAAGGTTCTAGAGGAGGTTTTCCCTTCCTTTTGTTCCAACCCTTCTTCTTGATGTTGTTGTTGTTCTCCCTAGGTTGTTCTGGGGCAGTAACCACAGAGTTTTGACGGTTTCCGTGGTCAATAAGTGACTGTGCCATTTCCTTGGCACTGTCAAAAGTGACAGGTTTAGATGCAATGACACTTGCTTGTATCTGGGGCGACAATCCCCAAATATACCTTTCAATCTTTTTGCTCTCTGGAGCAATCATCTCCAGACACAGAATTGCCACGTCACAGAACCGATTCGTGTAATTTGTTATGTCGGCACCAGCCATAGTAATACTCCATAGTTCTTGTTCTATATTCTGAATTTCCCCTCGTGGGCAATATTCCCGCATCAACATGGTTTTTAGGTTCTCCCAACTTATAGTATTAGCCACTACCAAAGTTAGTGACTTAACATGGCCATTCCACCATGTTAGGGCCCTATCTAAGAAAGTAAAGGCAGCAAATTTAACTTTGCTACCCTCTGGATAGGAGCAGATTTCAAAGACTGCTTCTATCTTCTCAATCCACTACCTTAAAACCATCACTCCTCCAGTTCCATTAAAGGTCCTGGGTTTGGCATTCAAGAAGTCTTTATAAGTGCACTCTCTCGAGTGCTCATGACCCTCGGCAAGGTTAGAAGGACGTGGATCAGCTCCCGACCCACTAGCACCAGGAGTATTGATATGAGATAAGGCAGCCGCTACAGCTGTCGTGATTGCCGCTTGGAACATGGCAGCATGGAATTGAGGGGGTGGTGGTGGAGGTGGTGGAGGTGCTTCCGTTTCATTCTTACGTATTGGATTCCTACAAGGAGGCATCTTTTTCTATAAAAGTTAATAGATAAAAAGATAGTGAGATATCAAGAATGAATATGAATTTGATATCTCTAAACTTAAACACTTAATTCAACAAGAATATTGTAAAGAATTGAAAATGGATGTCCATTGCAAGTACAACTTGCAACTGGATAGATTAAAATGAAGTGGTTATTTTTCAAAGAGTATGAAAGTACATGTCGATTGTATTGGTATATTAAGTATATGTAATTTGGATACTTAACCCTAAAGTAGGTCTTTAATAAACGACAGTATTGTAAAAGTATCGACATCAAACCGGCCTACCGAAAAATAAAAATTTTCACGGTCGTATTTGAAAAGTATGAAAAATAACACTAAAACATATCCAATATCCCAAAACTTTGGAAATGGAATGTTTATGTAAATTGTAATAACTCTTGTTGAAGTAAAGTGCTTATTATTTTATTGATACTTGCTTTATACATCTTCTAAAAGTAGTCTATACATTCAGTATATTAAACTAGAAAGTAGTGTAACACTACTTGCGGCGGTTGCTACGACGGTTACTGGGTTCCGCTTCGTCTTGCAATTTCCAGCGCCTTTCTTGGGCAGCTTGATGCTCCCTCAGTCCTCTAATTTCTGATTCGGCAGCATTAAGTTGCCTCTGAAGGGCTTCAGTATGGTGTTAGGTATCATCTTGCATCTCGTCAAGACGAAGGATATCGGCAACGTTAGCCTGCGCAGCCGCATTCACTTCTAGGATACGATTGATTGACATCCTTGATTGATCGAATTATCGGGCAATTCGGTTCACTATAACTGGAAGAGCTCTGTCGGCTATTCCTCCTTCTGAGACGTTATAGAAATCCCGTGCCATTCCATAGGGAGGGCGTTGGCCGTCTTGTCGACTCCAATGGTTTATGTATTGGCCCCACTCGGGTATGGGTATTGCTTCCTCTTGTCTCGGGGGACGTATCCCTGGGTTGCAGACTTGTGGCTCTGTATCTGTACCGCTTGATTCGCTGTCCTCAAATGGTTTTTCATCTGAGTCTTCTTCTGGATCCTCCTCCGGATCTTCCACTATCCATCCTTGATTCCCATGATTTGGAAAATAAGGGTCCCCTGGTAGATGATGTCCTTCCATTGTGTCTGTACGAGAATAAGGTTATGAGAAATGCCTGAAAAGAAAACTAAAGCATATCGATGTTTATAATATTCTTATAGTATTTTATGTTCTGTTCTTAGAGTTTCTTCGGTAGTTGGTAAGTTTTAGACATGTCACAACACTACTATTACTCCCAAACACATGTTGGTCGTATCTTAAATCAATATAGTTGATCAGGCTATATTAATTCTAGATACGATTACATAACTGCCCGGGTTTAACTGTAATGTTCAACATCCAAATACTTTTAAGTTCTTATGAATATGTACTTGTAGGTATGAGGGTTAGTATACTTCTTTTAAAAATACTTAAAATTCTTAAAAGTATACTTGTAGTCAGAGCTCTCAGCCCCAATGTATTTCTAGTTTTTATATCTTTTATGGATTGATATACTGAGTTCACTATAAACAATGCTCTGATACCAATCTGTCACACCCCCAAACCAGACGGCGGAAACGTTCGGGGGTGGAGGACTTCATTTGTAGTATCACAACACATGTATCATAGTAATCAAAGCACAAACAACCATTGTAATTTAAAGTATAATATTTACATGTGTTCAATCATTGTATATTGAAACCAAAATAGTATTACAAAAGAAGAAGATAAGACTCCTAATGGATCCATCTTCTCAAAAAGCTCGAAAAGTACCTGTTATTATTTCCCTGATAATACAAGTAATTTGAAAAGAGAGTATCAACAATAAGTTGAGTGAGTACATAAGTCTTTATGTTTGAATGGGTGTCTTTGTATTTTGAATATGAAAACACTTCTAGAAAATCCCATATTTTCTGTGGTATGTGAAAAGTAGTTTTATTCCCATAAAACCGTCTTATTTGTAAACCATTGTATTTGTAAAACTTGTATTTGAGAGTGTGTCTGGCTTCACCTACTGTTATTGAAAACTATAGTATAGCATTGTACTTTGCATTTTGTAAAATGGTACTTTGAAGATATACTTACGTTTAATTGTTTATACACTAACGTGTTGTTAATATCTTTTTAATGAGTTATTATAACCATACTAAGACATGAACGCCTGAAAAAAATGCCTGGTGAGCGCTTAAACTGTTGATAACAATTGCCACTCATTGGCATGTATGCCTGACTGTAGCTAGCAGCCTGAGTGCGGGGTTGTCAATCCCGATATAGATCTACACACAACTTGTTTCGATCCCCGGACTGGAGATCCTGGTTATAATGTCAGGGCTTTACTTTGGTTGTCTAAACTGAATTAAACAACTTGAATTGAATGTCTCATAAAAAGCATATAAACGTTACATGTATATTAGTTATGACTTAGTATCCTGAACATGTATTTGATAAGTGTAAACCCTTGATTTGTTTTCAATTAAAACCCTTGTTGCATGTAAAACAGTGTATTCATATGAATTATAGCTCTATGTATCATAAATTATACCTATTATAATTTATAGGTACTTTAGGAACTGGTAAATAACTATTTTTGCATGTAATCCTTTGCTCAACGTATTACAAAGGTTAATTAAACTGATGAAATAACTTTTATATTTATATACATATACAATTTTATATATAGGTAAAATTTAAACGACCTTCGGACAAATAACCGGTACTATAAGTCCACATCCAAACAAGGAAAAGGACCTAGAATGAATTATTAGTCCTAAGCCTTTTAAATCATATTTATATTAAATTATATATACAAATATGTATATTTGGGAAAATATAAGTTTATAAAAGAGTTCAATATTTGAAGTATTTTTGATGCTTTAAAATCATTTTATTGTGATTTGAAATCATTTATTTATAACACAAAGTTGTTGTGTTATACTTGTATTTCCCCCCTTAAAACAGTAGAAATTATGAAAATACGGGGGTATGAACTCACTTGATAGGTGGTAATTCGGACAGAGTTTCGTTTCACGAAAAGGTGTTTATTTGTCGAGAAACTGGCTCAAATCGGTCAGAGTTTTGACAGGAGAGAGGATGAATTCTCGAGAATTTTGGGGCTTCACGGCTTACTTCGGGCTAGAGTCTTGATACCGGGAATTTAGGGGTTGTATATGAGCTTAAAGGAGTGGAAAATGTGAAAGAGTGTGAAATTTAGGGTGAAAAAGTGAAATAATTCGGAAACCCTCGCATACTATATATAGCCCGAAGGCACGGACCCGAAGCAAGGAGAGGGCGACACGCGTCTGACAGATGGCGACGCGAAGGAAGCTCTTCGGACCGGAGGCTCGCTGCTGGATGGTTCGGATTGGTCTAACCCTCGGTCCAATGAAAAGAAGCCACGTGCGAAGGGGGTATCCGAGGAGGGTGCGAGGGGCGTGCGAGAAGCATGCGAGGGGCGTGCGAGGGGCGTCTCCGGGGTGTCTCCTGCGAATTTGTCCGAGTAGGATTGGACCGCAGAGTTGGCCGAATCAAAAGGTGACACGCGAGACATCGGTCCACTCAGCAGCCGACACGTGGAGGTCTCACATGCGAGGGTGACGTGGCAGTCATTGTTCATGCGAATTTTCCCGGTTTTTGGTATTTTTCTTTATTTTTTTGCCAAAACTTGTAAAATTCATAGCTTTTGCATACGAACTCCGTTTTTGACGTTCTTTATATGCACGCGTAGCTAAAATTATACTCTACGACTTTCGTTTTGACTTTGTCGGCTAATTTTTAATTTATTTTTAATATTATTATTTTAAACAAATCGGGACGTGAATCCGTTATAAATTCATAACTGCTTCATACGATGTCCGTTTTTGTCTGTTTTTTTACCGTTGTACTACTAATGACGAGACCTTCAATTCTCGTTTAGGTTGTGTCGGCTAAAAACCAATCGATCTTTATTTCGAGTTTTTAGTTGTACACTACTATACTGAAACTTTGAAAAATCATAACTTCCTCATACGAAGTCAGATTTTGGCGTTCTTTTTATGAAAGTTCTCGGTTTAACATAAACTATAACTTTCATTTAGATTGTTTAGGCTAGAAAGCCTTTTTTCAAATATTCAGTTTTTACACTGAATAGTGTTTTGCTGGTTTTGTCGCAAATTTTCGATTGGTCATAACTTCTTCGTTATAACTCGGATTTTAGTGTTCTTTATATTTTTGGAAACCTTGTTACAATATCTATCACTTGGTTCAACCCAATTGAGATTATTTAATAATTTATTTTGGAGGGTCAATTATGTAAATATACATAGTATGCAAAAATTTCTCTTTATTTAATTAAAAAGAAGTACAATTTGACCTATACTATTACATAAGTTTGAAATAATGATTTGTTAGAACTGCCGGATATTACCACTTGCCTAAAAGAATCGCCGAAAGCAAGAGTACATACAAGGAGGAAGAAGAAGAGTATTTTTCATTCATGTGTTTGAATGAGACGGCAAGGTCTTCTTTTATAGTTGAATCATGTATTGGAAACAAATCACTAAATAGTTGAGCGTTTAATATGAATAAATGTCATTAATTATGCAATTAATGAATCCGTTACAGAAGTCAAAAATAGGGACCAAAACTGTCAAGTTTAGAAAAAAAACGAGGGTAGCGCGTGCTCGAGTTTTCAGAGCTGCATTTGTGTCCACAGGTCGCGCCCATGCACGAGTTCGGTGTTTTTGGTCTACAAAATCCAAGATTTGCACCCCCCCTACGCGCGGGTAGGAATTGTAGCATAACTATAGACACAAGCTTGTAATCCTTTCATGCATTCAAGCTTATAAACCTTATTTGGTTTGGTCTTTCTACCAATGTCAGAATCATTCCCACATTCCTCTCTTTTTGCTAAATTTGTTCTCAAATACCCATCTTTGAGTATCGATATATCATTCACATATACTCTATATTGGACATACAATATATCATTTCAAAGTTCTCATTGAGGAGAACACAAACCCACTTAGAGTTAGTTATATATACAAAATATGTATATATTTATATATGACCAAAGTTAGTAAAATATAAATATTTATACTAAATTTTCCAACATTGAACTCTACCTGACCGAACCAGAGATGCTGAACAAGACATGCTTAGGCCAGAGATGTCGAACCATATATGCATGCATGAGAGATGTCGAATCAGGTGTGACTGGACCACATATAGCGAACCATGGATGTCAAACTACCTATAACGAACTATAGAATCTCAACCCATAAATGTTGTTGTCTTGTTGATTTCAACTGCTGATCTTATCACAAAGTCTGTGAGTCCTTTTAATTCTAGATGTCATGTTGCAGGTAAGAGATCCAAAGGATGTTCTAATCAGTGGTAGTAACTCCTTTTGTCAAAATTTTATGTTCAGACACGGCTGGAGGCGGCGGTCTAACGATCAAATCAAAGATCAAGGTTAAAGTTGGATGTTTGACCAACGATTGGATTCCATCGCACAATGAGAGTAACGTGTAAGGAAGTTAACTTCCTTTCCAGATTATTGGGTACCGAACCATTTTATATACCTATCTTTTTCTTGGGTTTCCTCATCATCGAGGATAATAAGTAAAGGTAATTGAGCCTTTTTTACCACAACGTAATATTCGTGACATATTTTCCATCATGTATGAATCGAAAAGATCACATTCGTTGGACCCCTGAATCGAATGTACTGATTTTTGGTTGAAGTTGTTTGATTTTGATGGACGAAAATATATTGTAGAGAAGTCTGTCCATGCATGACTTAAGTGGGGAAGCCAAAACCCACATACTAAACTGTATACCCGAACCGTAGATGCGGGTCTATATGTACCTGAACCGTGTGACCGAAGTAGAGAAATTGAAGCATGTGTACCGAACCACAAATAACCATAGTAGAGATGTCGAACCAGTAGATACCGACTGTTGAACACGACTCTTTATATGGGAAATGTTGGGTAGCAGATTCGTTTTTGTGTTGCGTCATTGGGCTCGGTTAATAGTCCAATATTTTGTACTCCGGTTTGGACCTGTCCAACCGTGAGCTGTTAGGTTTACTATATAATAATATGTTTGCATGCATATTAGGTTAACGATCTAGATTACGATTGATAGAAGACGATAACTTTGCAGATTTCTTTATCGTTCCTGTAAATCTTTTAACCCTCTGCAGTTGATGTTCTTTATCGAGCTCTTCTGAGGGTTGTTTATAAATCATTCGACACGTTTGATTCACTTTTGAGTTGTTTACGGTTTTCGTGTTCTTGCTGTTTGTTCTTTATATTACCTGTTTAAGATCTAATCGATCTTCAAGTTTATGTTTTAAACTTATCAATTGGTATCAGAGCAGGAGGCTGTGTAATTGATACACTTCTTTTCTGTGAAAAAGGTTTCAATTAGGGTTTTCCGCAATTACTGATATTTATTGAGCCGTCGTCTCATTATTGACGTATCTTGATATTTATTGTTTTGCCCTAATCTGATTTATTACAAGTCTGATCTTTAAACAGGTTATTCGATCATTATGGACGAGTCGCAATCGAATCCCATCAATATTTCGAACAGCATTGGATCTACCACGAAGATTCCCATCATGTACACCCATGATTATGAAGTCTGGGCGCATCACTTTGAAGATTACGTTATAGGATCTGAGGATAATGGATACCTCATCTGGGAAGCAATTATTTCTGGACCGTTTTCTCATTCTGCAACTTCAAGGATTATTAAAACTCAAAAGGAGTATAATGATCTTCTGAAAGATGTTAAAGATATTGTGCAAGATGAAAAAGATAAATTTCAGTGCAATATTAAGGCGTTAAGATTGATCAGATTCGCACTTCAGTCCAATACTTTTAGACTGGTGAGTTCATGCACGACAGCAAAGGAGATTTGGGACAGGTTACGTGAATTGTACTCTACAGACGAGGATCTTGAACACTCCATTCAAACCTTACTCTTGTCTGAGTTTGGTGAATTCAGGCAAGGAGCCGAAGAAACCGTGACCCAAACGTTCGATCGCTTTAATCATCTTCTCAGCAAGATGATCAAACATGACATCGAAAGGAAGCTTATAGAGCAGAAGGTTACGTTCTTAAATGGTCTCACATCAGAGTGGAGAGCAGTTGTGTCCACAGTTAAAGCCCACGAGCAATTTAAATCATATTCCTTGGCGAAACTGGTGGGCATTCTCAAATCTCAGGAGAAGATTGTGTTGCAGGAAAAGAATGTGGTTTCAAGCCTAGGCTCGTTAGCCCTCCTGTCCAAAAGTAAAGCTGTAATGGAGGACGAAGACCTCAACTTGGAGGATTATGACCTCACGTCTAAAGATTATGCTATGATGGTATCTAACCCCAAGAGGTTCATCAAGAAGAGATTCCCCAACAACAAAAACCGAAACTGGCAGGGGAGTTATAGTTCTGAAAAGGTTAAAGATGAACCGAAGGTTGAAGAGTCTAAGAAGGAACCGAAAGCGGAAGGTGATTCTGGAGTAAGCTGTTACTATTGTGGTGGAAAGAACCACTATGCAAAGGATTGTGTACTTAAAAAGATGGCTGAAAAGGATGAGGAAGCTTTGCTGCAGAAAAAGCTTGATGAGATAAGGAAGAAGAAATCTACCGCTAACCCTTCTGTGAATGCTCTAATTGTGCAGGGTTCGGTTGCTGATGACGAGTTCGGTGGCGTGGAGGTTTGGTCAACCGACTCTGAAGATGATGAAGTGAGGAAGCCTTCTCATGGAAAGGCTTGTGTGGCTAAAGAAGAAAGTAGTGGAGGAAGGTGCTTGATGGTGTCAGACGTATCTCAGATGAGGGGATACAACACTGATGGTGGGAGTAATGAACCGAAGGAGCAACAAGATATGTGCTTTACAGCCAAACCGCTCAGCGTGCAGTTCAACGAGCTCGATGAACTGATTAAGAAGGTACAATCGGTTTTTGTCTCATTTAACGTCCCACAATGCTCATATGAAAAAGAACTAAAAAGTGTTAATTCAAGAATCCCTCATCTAGATAGTAGTCTTACTCAAACTCGAGTCACCAATTCTAACCTAACTAATCAATTAAGTAGGGTGTCTTCGAAGAGTGAGGAACGGCGCATGTGGATTGAACTGAAGGAGTCGGAATTAATCAAAATAAAAGATGAAAACATTTATTTACAAAGAGACAATTTAAAGTTGTTGAAACAGCGAAATGTTTTTTGTCTGATTGCTAAACGTCTTTACTCTAATATTACTCAGCTTCATTTGGATTGTGAAATAGGACATAAGATTCATCACATGATTTTGCCCTTCCTTGAGTTTAAGGAGGATGAAATTGATGCTGAAGCATATAATTGTGAGAGTGTGATATCATCTGAGGATGTTAATCCGACCTATATGTATGGACTGGACAAAATAGAATCTTTCATTAAATCCAAGGACCATAAGAACATGCTTAAAAACCTTTTGGATGAAAATGATAAACTGAAACTGAGAACCGAAACCATACAAAAATTTGATTCTTTAAACGCCAACTTGAGCTCAAAAAATAAAATTGATGTTGAAAATGCATCTGAGCTTACTGAGGACGATAATATGAGTGAAATTTCTGTAGAGGACACGGTTGACTGCTCAGAATTTGTAAAAAGCGAACCCGAAAATCACAAGAATTTAATTTCAGAAAATTCAGTAGAGTTCGCTCGTTTGTCCCAACAAAAGTCCCCGATTCTTGCAGAGAAGGCCGTTGTATATCAAAAGGTTAGAACCACTCCAAATCAGGTGTACAAGGTCACAGGCGTAACCGAACATCAGACTGCTGAACTCACAGCTATTGTAAGCGAAGACAATGCTGGTGGCTGTGATGAGTTCTTCTGGTCAGTTCCAATCGATAATGCTGATGAAACGGTAGGCTTATCTGAAAGGACCTCATGGAAAAGCAAAGGAAGATACGTACCAGAACCCTTGAATAAGCCTGATAACTTTGATGTGCCAAGTACTAGTGGTACGAAAGACATTCCTCAAGAAAAAGGAAGTCCGGCAAAAGAAGACACTCCCTCTAGTGAACCAGCCATAGAAAAACCGAAACCGAAAGCTAATATCCATCATCAACCGAAGCAGATGAGAAATCAGAAATGCCAAAGGAATCAAAGATACAGGAAGAATCTCTCTGAAAGAAAGCAGTTTTGGCAATCCCAGAATGCTTATTTCTCACAACAAGACAAGAACCTAAAGTATGAGAAAAATCCTGTTGAAATGCACGAGAGCCATAACAACCGAAAGCAAAAGTTCGGTTCAGAAAAGAATACCAACCGAAAGCAAAGGTTCGGTTCTAAGAATGACTCCAACCGAAAGCAAAGGTTCAGTTCAGAGAACGAAACCAACCGAAAGCAAAGCTTCGGTTCAGAGAACGAAACCAACCGAAAGCAAAGGTTCGGTTCTGAAATCAAAAGAGATCAAAACTCTAAGGTCAGTCCCACCAATGATCAAAAGCAAAAGGGTCACCTAGAGTCTCCAGCCAAGAAGTCATCTCAATCTAAGCCCTCTCATTCTCACTCATCTAATTCTTCTAATTCTTCCAACTCTTCTTCACCTCATTCTAAATCCCATTCCGCTCTTTTTCAAAAATCTCAATCTTCAGCTGAATAAAAAGGGAAACAGAAGGTTTCAGTGTCTAAACCTGAGTCTAAACCGAACGCACCTAATCCTAATAAAATCAAAGTTTTTACCATCAAAAAGAAAGATGAGACAACCCTAATTAAACGAACATATCTTGTTGACATCACTCTTACTATTCCTGTTCCTGTAAAAGGCTCACGAGGACCCAAGAAACTTTGGGTTCCTAAATCTGCTTAATTTTTGCAGGTTATAAGTGACGAGCAGTTCGAAGAAGAATGGTACATTGATAGTGGCTGCTCACGTCACATGACAGGAAGGAAGGAAGAGCTAAGGGAATACAGGTCTCTTTCAAATGGTGGAAACGTCAAGTTTGGAAATAACTCCTTCGGCACCATAAAAGGATATGGAATGATTACTAACGGTGATTTCACGATAAGGAAGGTTGCATACGTGGAAGGGCTACAACACAACCTCATCAGTGTATCTCAGCTCGTTGGAGGTACCGGTCTTAAAGTCTCATTCGACGATGAGGGTTCTGAAATTATTGAGAAGAAGACGAAGAAAGTTATTCTCAAATCGGAGCGTAAGGGTGAAATGTTTCCTCTAAACCTCAAATCCATCAGAGGAAACCCAGCTATCTGCCTGTTATCAAAAGCACAATCTGACGAAAGCTAGTTGTGGCACCGAAGGCTCTCTCATCTCAACTTTAAAGACATCAACAAACTTGTCACTGGAGGTCATGTTCGAGGTCTCCCATTGCTCAAGTATGATAGAGATCATTTGTGTGCTGCATGCGAAATGGGGAAGCAGAGTCGTCAAAGTCATCCATCTATAATAAACACTAAAGTTGTTAAACCACTTGAATTACTTCATATTGATTTGTGTGGTCCATCATCTATCGAAAGCATCGGTGGTAGCAAGTATATTCTTGTTATTGTTGATGACTTTTCGCGTTTTACATGGGTGTTCTTTCTAAAGCTTAAATCCGAAGCGACTCACAAGCTAAAGGTGTTCATCAAGCAGATTGAAGTACAGCTGAAGAAGGTCGTTCGCAACATCAGGAGCGACAATGGTCTGGAATTCAAAAATAGAGAATTTGAAGAATTCCTGGCAGAAAAGGGAATAAGTCACAACTTCTCAGCTCCCTACACACCTCAACAGAACGGAATTGTCGAAAGACGAAACCGATCTTTGTGTGAAGCTGCCCGAACCATGCTAAGTTTCACTTCCTTACCTCTTTATTTTTGGGCTGATGCTATTTCTGTTGCTTGTTTTACACAGAACAGGTCATATCTCAACAAGCGATTCACGCTCACACCTTATGAGATTCTCAACAACAGGAAGCCCAATTTGAAATTTTTCCATATATTCGGTTCACGGTGTTTCATCTTTAACTCTAAGGAACACCGCAACAAGTTCAATGTCAAAGCCGACGAGGGAATCTTTCTGGGCTATTCTCTCACTTCTAAAGCGTACAGGGTATTAAACAAGCGTTCTAAGAAAATCGAAGAGACTTACTACGTGACTTTCGATGATAGCTATGTCAAAAAGCTAAAAGCCAATGAAGACACTGCTGGGGAAATCTTTCCTCAAACTGGACAAGTCACGGTCTCGATCGCTAATCTATACAAGAAGTTTATGGAGCTATTTGACGAACCAGAGAAAGCCACTCTCTCAGAAGCAGGCGCGGTAGACAACAAGGTAGATCATATGAAGCAAATTGTCGAAGAAGCTGCCAGGCGAATGAATGAAGGAGGATAAAATTCTGACGAACCTCCATCACACAATGCTTCAGTTGAGGGGAAGAAACCACCATCATCATCCCAGCCAAGTTCACAAGTTGAGGGGGAGCCAAGCACTTTGCCAACCGAAAGCACTTCGCCAACCGAAAGTGCCAAATCATCCAAAGATGTATCTACGCCCGAAAGCTCCAAACAACAAGAAACCTATGAAGCTTAAGGCATTCCTGAAAGCTCATCTATCGAGGGGGAGCATGCTGATATGTCATACGACTATGAAAGCCAGTCCGAACCAGAAGAAATGATAAATGCTGAGTTGGAACCAACCTTTGATCCAAATTACCCTCCTCTTACCAAATGGGCCAGAGATCATCCTGTCTCTCAAATGGTTGGTGATGTCTCTGAAAAGGTTCTGACCCGATCACAACTCAAGGCAAAACAGACATCCTTATTTTCCAAAGTTGAATTCTGCATGTTTAACTCATTCGTATCAAAAGTTGAACCGAAGACAGTTAACACTGCTCTCGATCACTCTGATTGGGTTCAAGCGATGCAAGACGAACTGAACGAATTTGAAAGGAACAAAGTCTGGCGCCTCATTCCAACTCCTCCAGATGCCTTGGTTGTTGGTCTCAAATGGGTCTTTAGGAACAAAATGGACAAGGAAGGAAACGTTATAAGGAACAAAGCTCGTCTGGTCGTGAAAGGATATTGTCAGGAGGAAGGGATTGATTATGAAGAGACTTTCGCTCATGTAGCTCGGCTTAAATCAGTCAGAATATTTCTTGCCTATGCTGCCCACAAAAACTTTGAAGTTTTCCAAATGGACGTCAAGTGTGCGTTTCTTAATGGAGAACTCGAAGAAACAGTGTATTTGGAGCAACCTCATGGTTTCGTGAACGAAAAGTATCCAAATCATTGCTACATTCTGGATAAAGCCGTATACGGACTGAAACAAGCTCCGAGAGCCTGGTATGAAACGCTAACTAAATTCTTAAAGATGTCCAAATTCAAACAAGGTTCGGTTGACCCAACCTTCTTTCGCAAAAAGGAAGGTAACCACCTTATGATCGTTCAAATTTATGTCGATGATATCATCTTTGGCTCAACGAATTCTAGCCTAACAGCTGAATTCAGAAAGCTGATGGAGACTAAATTTGAAATGAGCTCAATGGGTCCTATTAACTTTTTCCTTGGTTTAAATATTAGACAGGGACCCGAAGGCATCTTTATTAATCAGGAAGCTTACACGAAGACTCTCCTAGCAAAGTTTGGCATGATGGGAGATTCCAAAGTCAAAGTACCAATGGCATTCGGCACCAAGCTCACCCCATCCCTGTCTGACATCATGTTTTCTGTGTGTTACTGTGCTAGATTTCAGGCAAACCCACGCGAACCTCACATGCTTACTGTAAAGAACATCCTACGATATCTCAAGTGAACGGCCTCCTTAGGTCTATGGTATCCTTCCAACTCAGGCTTCTTCGTTCAAGCCTACTCAGATGCAGACCTTGGAGGATGTGGACTCGACAGAAAAAGCACCACAGGTGGTTGCCAATTCCTTGACGGGAAGTTGGTTAGCTGGCAATCAAAGAAACAAACGTGCGTGTCTTTGTCTACTGTCGAAGCTGAATACATAGCAGCTGCATCCTGCACCTCTCAAGTGATTTGGATCCAGAGTCAACTTCGAGACTATGGACTCAATATGAAGAAGATCCCATTATATTGTGACTCTAAAAGCGCAATTAGGATCTGTCATAATCCAGTGCAACACTCCAAAACCAAACACATAGCACTGAGGTATCACTTCATCAAAGATCATGTGGAAGATGGAAACGTCGAAGTACACTTTGTTAGAACCACTGATCAACTGGCTGATGTCTTTACCAAAGCTCTTCCTGAAGCGTCATTCAACAGAATATTACAAGGGCTAGGTATGATGGAATCATAGTTAGTACCTCAAACTACCTCTCAACATCAATCGTAAGAAGCGAAATTGACCGAACGTTCAGGTTCGGTTGAATCATCTGACTCGCTTATCACTTCACAGGTAGTTTTCTTGCTTGTAAATTTCATGTACAAAGTTGTTTATCTTATTGTCAAAAGTATTTTCTTATTGCAAGCCTAAATTCCTTGGTTTTCTAAAATTTTCCAAAACCGAAACCAACCGAACGCTCGGGTTCGGTTTTTCAAAATTTTTCAAAACCGAAACCAACCGAACGCTCGGGTTCGCTTTTTCAAAATTTTCCAAAAACGAAACCAACCGAAAGCTCGGGTTCGGTTTTTCAAAATTTTTCAAAACCGAAACCAACCGAACGCTCGGGTTCGCTTTTTCAAAATTTTCCAAAAACGAAACCAACCGAAAGCTCGGGTTCAGTTTTTCAAAATTTTTCAAAACCGAAACCAACCGAACGCTCGGGTTCGGTTTTTCAAAAATTTTCAAAACCGAAACCAACCGAATGCTCGGGTTCGGTTTTCCAAAATTTTTCAAAACCGAAACCAACCGAACGCTCGGGTTCGGTTTTTCAAAATTTTTCTCAACCGAAACCAACCGAACGTTCGGGTTCGGTTACCAAATTTTTCCAAAGTTTTTTTACTCTTTCTAAGTCTTATTTTTTCTTGCTTATTTTTTATTTTATTTTTTATATATATCAAAAACTCCAAAAAAAATTTCTTTTATTTTATTTGTGTGTTCGTTCGTCTATGGGGATAAAATTGTTGGATTAGTTAAGTGTCCCTAGAAGCATGCTGCTGTATGTGTCCCAAGCCTCATAAATTCTGAATAATAGCCTTAATGACCTGGTCTAAACGAACCTTGTCTTCCCAATTAGGCTACCACATTTATTCTAATCGTGAGCTACCTCACTCTCTTCTCACATGAGATAAGAGTTTTCTGCTTGGTCCTTATTTTTGCAGCTGAGGTACTTTAATTTCTTACACCATCTCCATTACATTTCTCCATTACATTCGTTTCATCAACGTAACCCTTGAGACTCTCAGAAATTACCACTGAGGTTTATGGTTACACAACAACTGTGTTTATGATCTTAGTTTCGTGCCACTATGAGCTGAGTGAAACCCAAAATTCAACACCAAATCTGAATTGACGGTGAACAATTAATTTTCTCAAGTTCTCACCAAAGAATTGACGGATGTATCTTGATGAAATCTCAAATTTTATTTTGTGTGATTCCTATGAAATTGTTAAAACACCATAACATTTCTTCCCTTGGGATCCAGTTTTAATTTTTTTGTTGAGATTTTATATTCTCCTAGCCACTTTAACATTAATTCCTACCTACTTGTTCAACAGACTACATCGGTGTCACAAGTACTTTGGTCACTTTCTATCTTATTTCAAGATTAGGAATGTTGAATCAAAGATAAAGCCACCTTAAGGAGCCTAATTAAAAGAAGCCTTTCATCACTTCTTAATAAGTGTTTGATCGTTATTCAATGGGAAACCACATTAACACTTTAAGGTCTCTCTTGACTGTGAAGGAAGAGATTCGTGCCCGGGATCATTTGTTTCGTGTCATTATTGACATCACATTTATTCCTAAAAAGAGTTGCTTTATTTCTTTTCTTTTTACACTCTTAGCACGAAAATCTTTGATTTTCCAAAATTCTGGTACTAATAATTACAGGTTGTTTTATTGCATCGGTGGTTAATTATAAAGACGTGGTCCAAATTCATCCACGTGGGAGTATCCTTCACAAGATGCCGTTACAGGGATAAGATGAAGGGTTGCTGACTCAGGCGGGAGATAAACGGATTGAATTTCCAACGGCGGTAAAAAGGGACGCATGCAAATTTGAAACGCCCATTTTTTAACTGACGTTATGGACGCGTGTGCGAATATGAAGCGGTTCCTCTCTGGCACAAACAGGCGCGTGTGGATTTGAAACGGTTTCTTCTGCAATGGCGCTTGTTGGGCGGCGTGTTACAAGGAATCTGACACTCTCTTTCATGCGTGATCATCGCATTCCTTAACTGTCACGCATCTGTCATTCCGGAAAAACCTTTCGTATTTCGATAGAAGATTTGAACAGATTTTTCTCTCTCCTTACACCCACTATAAAAGGCAGTCTCCTCTCCCATTTACCTCTTTACTGCATCCGAATTCCCAAGAGAGCAAAAATTCCCTTAAACCCTTACTGTTCATCTTCTTCTTCCCAACTTCAACAATGACAGAATCATCGTCTGTTCATGCTACCTCACACATCCTTCCCATTTGCCCTCAACAGTGTTTGGTGATAGATTTAACCCCTCAGGTGTACGACTCCTACATGTACCCGATCATTGAGTGCCTAAAGTACTCGCCGATAGCACCTGCACTTTCACGGGTGGAATCTGTGCCCATGGAGCTCCTATCGCAGGTTTATGCGACTGCCCATTACGATAAAGCAGTCGATAGGGTTTTCTTCGAGGTTTCTGATCACAAAACCTTGATTTCAAAGCAACGATTTGGCGCATTGCTAGTGTTTGCTGCTGACCCTTCAAGGGTTAATCCGGAGACGATTCTGATGGGCCATCTCTACAGTATGTTTTACAACATGGGGTACACGGAGGTGCTCTCCTCCGTCGCGAAGTTTAAAAAATCATGCTTGCCGCCACAGTGGAACGGTATGTTCGCTGTCCTTTTCAAGGGTTTATCTGAACGGAGCTCAGGATCAGACGGCTCCAATCGACTCTTCCTGTCGATCATGTACGACGTCTATAACGGAATCAACGTCGATTATGGGTTGGTACTCTGGCAACAACTCATCCAAAGCCTCTCTTCTTCTTCACGACATTCTGAGGTGTCGTATGCAAGGTTTTGGACTCTCATTACAAAGTGGGCGATGGATAAGTTCGATGTCCCCACGGTTGCCGGTGCATCGATGTCTTCGATCGGTACTTTCCATACCACGAAGATCATCGTCTCAGATGCATCCAAATTCCCCTTTATCGGTTCTATTCCAGAGACATTGTATGCTGATGTCCCAGCAGACAGCAGGATCATCCGGACTATCAAGGAGTTCAAACAGTCTGGACTGAGGGAACTCACTCAGGAGATGCTCAAATCCATCCATGATGCTGATAAGCCTGTTCATAGAGGCAAAAAGACAGACAAAGGGAAGCAAGTGACCAAAGGAGCTAAAGGTCCTTCTCCCAGGAAAAGGAAATCAACAAAAGCTGCACAGTCCCCGCAGCAGAAGAGGTGCAAGACTCAACCGAAGCGAAAGCTGCTAATCGCGTCCTCTTCCAGTGAGTCGGAAGGTGTGAGTTCGGATTCCGACGGCTCTCAAAGAGGCGAAACCCCTCCAAGAGGTAATACCCCACCCAGATCACCTACCCCTGACATGTAAATCCATAACTCACCAATTCCCTCTCCCACTCAAACAATTCCTACTTCCATTCCCACCATAACCCCCACTACCACTATTCCTCCAACCTCTTTCCCTATACCACCACCCATTTTCACCGATACAACAACCACATCAACCGCAAAGGTTACAACCAGCGTATCTGATACGGGGGTTCATACCGATGCAACCGAACCACCACCTTTAACCGAACCCCTACATACAACCGAAACACAACCACCACCCGAACCTACCCATACTCAACAACCACCTGAAACTACCCCCACTCAAACTCAACCTGAACCTACCCATACCATAACACCACCAGCTTCACCACCACCCTCATCTCCTGGTCATGCCTCTGACGGAGATAACCCTTTCCTTGGAGGGGAAAATATGACCTTCGATTCGGTCTACTTTAGTCCGTTTCAGGTCCAAAGCGACGATGACGAGGAAGCTCCAGTTACAAAGAAGCACCTAAAGGAGCTGAATGAGAAGGTTGACCTGCTTATTGCCTCATCCTCCAACTCTCAATCCTCTCTCTCTGAAGCCGCTCTTCAGAAGATTGTTGATGCCTTCTCAAAGGCTCAACATGATTCCGTTGCTTCTGCCACTGCAGCAATTGACGCCTCCACAAAAGCTTGTGAGGCAGCGACCAAAAAAGTCGATAAACTATTCTCTGATGCCTCTTCCCTGTTAAAGTCCTTACAGGAGAGCGCCGATGCAACAAAGACAACGTTGGAACCAATCGTTCAACAATTGGCCACGTTCGTCTCCACGGAGTTGAAGTCGTTCGCTACCCTTCGCCAATCAATCAGTGACGACAACTCGGTCCTTCGTGCCTCCATTGACGAGCGCCTCTCTAAACTTCAAGAGGATCTCACTGCAAAAATTCGTTGATGGACGCTCTTGCAAGCAAAACCACCGCCCTCAAGGTCAAAAGCGCTCAACTTTCCCACTCTCAGCAACAAATTGACGCTTTTCGATCCGAACGGGAGGTTATCAAGACGTGTGTTTCGGATGTACACTCCGCAATATCGAACATCCTTGAAGCGCACGATCCCATTCTGAACCACACTGTGAGGCGAACCCTTGCAGAAAAACTCGCCCCTGCCCTGGATCTTCTCAGCAAAATAGAAGGGCTACCTAGTTTCGTGTCCACTCCGAAACAAGGGGGAGAAGTGAAGTCTGGATCGAAACCACCTCCTTCCTCAAAAGCTGCTCACACAACCGAACCTCCTCCTACTGGTCAAACTTCGGGTTCGGGTGTGAAGGATAAAGGAAAGAAGATGGCTGAGGAAGAAGATGAAGATGATAAAGAAACCATTGCTGACATGCTAAAACGCAAAAACAGTCGCAATGTTGATGATGACAACATTCGTGTGGCGCGAGAAGCTGAAGAAGCCGAACGCAAGAAGAAAGAAGCCCATGATCTCCTCGAGAGAAGGAAGACTCTTTTCCATGCTTGGACTCGAGAGAGAATGATTAAGGAGGCTATTGATACTCCGAGCATCCTATGGCTCGAACCGGTGGTCTCCTTCGACTGCTACAATTCTGTCGACTCGCAGTTCGATTTGCCCTTAACCCGAAAGGCGTTTATCTTTCACGCCTTCTCCAACATTTTTGAAGTCCCTCATCCTCATCCTGAGGTTGATCGGGAGTTAATCGAGTTCTATCTAAAGGCCGCTCAACCATAGTACCAAACATGGAGCGCTCAGAAGATCGTTAATGTTCGGGTTTTGAAGCCATATACCGAAGGGAGATTCATCAACGTTTGGTTCAGGGTGATCAGAGGGTCTGCAAGAACTGAACATCTTATATCTTTAGCAGATCTACCGAACCTCAAACCCCATGACTGGATCGTTCTGCACAACATCCTCTTGACGAATGAAGCTGAATATGGTCCGATCATAGACCATCTCAAAAGGATGTCGGTATGTTATATCATGGAGGTAGCACTGATGGATCAGGAGATAGCCACTGTCTTCAAGAAGAAACCGAAGATCTCTCATGTTGGCTCGGCCAGTGATCTCAATCAGATGAAGATGGGAAAGATTGACCCAAGGCGTAATTCGGTCATGTTCACTAGGGCTGAAGGACATAAATGTCTCTTTGCCTTAGTGGATAAACATCTTTATACCACTGCTTGTCTTGAGCACGTGCTGGGGATCATCCATCGGTGTAAAGAGAATACAGCGGATTATATCAAATACTTCGACGATATGATACAGTGGTACATCCGATTCAGACAGACGATACTTGCTCTTATCTCTCGTCTGTTTCAGACTGTAAAGAAGAAGGTTCCTGCTGCTGCTGGCCCAAGCAAGAAGTAATGATCTTGCTCCAATTGACGCAAAGGGGGAGATTGTTGGGTAGCAGATTCGTTTTTGTGTTGCGTCATTGGGCTCGGTTAATAGTCCAATATTTTGTACTCCGGTTTGGGCCTATCCAACCGTGAGCTGTTAGGTTTACTATATAATAATATGCTTGCATGCATATTAGGTTAACGATCTAGATTATGATTGATAGAAGACGATAACTTTGCAGATTTCTTTATCATTCCTGTAAATCTTTTAACCCTCTGCAGTTGATGTTCTTTATCGAGCTCTTCTGAGGGTTGTTTATAAATCATTCAACACATTTGATTCACTTTTGAGTTGTTTACGGTTTTCGTGTTCTTGCTGTTTCGTGTTCTTGCTGTTTGTTCTTTATATTACCTGTTTAAGATCTAATCGATCTTCAATTT
Organism: Lactuca serriola; assembly: GCF_051521515.1. Lineage (NCBI taxonomy): Eukaryota > Viridiplantae > Streptophyta > Magnoliopsida > Asterales > Asteraceae > Lactuca > Lactuca serriola. The sequence continues at coordinate 206,080,045 of NC_136409.1, forward strand.
TATGTTTTAAACTTATCAGGAAACAACAATACATTTATTAGGACATTTAAGAAGAACTTACACTTTGAGAGACTACTACACAATTTTCTTTCTTTGAGGCTTTTCTTGGATGGTTACAGCAGATGAGCTCCACACCTATTTATAGGCCTCTTAGGAAGCTTCTAGATACTACAATACAGTTACTACTTACTAAATAACTCTAGAGCTATCTAACATACTCTATAAGCTTCCATATGTTTCTTGAATGTTCTACCATGTTCTGGAGAGGTCTAGGTTGCTCCAATGTCTTCTAGAATGATCCATAATCTTCCAGGGTCTTCCATGTCATTCTAGAGTATTCTAGACTCTTCCAGTATATTTTGGAGTCTTCCATAGTCTTCCATAATGTTCTAGAATCTTTTTGATCATTTTAGAATAAGCTAAATTCTTCTAGATAATAATTTTTCTATTGGGCTAGTGATGATCTTTAACACTCCCCCTCAGCACTAGCCCCTATTCTTCGTACCATGTTAAGCTAACAGCGAAAACCTTCACATTTTACAGTACTCAACCATTTGGTGAACAAGTCTTCTATTTGCTCATCGGTCTTGATATATCGCATCTCAATTTCTTCCGTCAAGAATTTCTCTCTGATATAGTGATAATTCACTTCTACATGCTTTGTTCTAGCATGAAATATTGGATTTTCTTCTAGCCGCATTGCAGATTGGTTTTCGTAGTGAACTCGTACAACATAGTCAACTTTTTGATGTAAGTCCTTCATTAAGTGTACCAGCCATGTACTTTCTTAAGTTGTTATAGCCTTTTCTTTTGTGACAACCCGAAATTTCCATTCTGTACAAACAATATCACTTCAATAGAAGTTATAACAGTCATAGTTAATTTTCAGACTTTTTCGTATAAGTTTGAGTACTTCAGGGTTTACACTTCAGGAAATATCAGGAGAGTGGATGCACTAGGGTTTCGTGCAACACTGTTATTCCAACATTCTGTTATATTAGAAATCATTTCGGGAATAAAAATATTTTCTGCCAAAAATATCTAAGGACTATAAATAGAATTCTGAACCAAATTCATTCATTATTCGCATTTCCAACTAGAGAAAAGCCATTTTCTCTCTCACGGATCTTCGGGTTTTCGCCCAAATCATGAGTACACTTCTCTATTGGTCTTATAATGCTTATTATGTGCTTAATAACATATATTACATATCAAATCTGTGAGATTCGGGAGTTTACCGCCCAAGAACGTTCTTGGAGAGTAAACTACAATATGTGGCTTAAATGCTACCTAGTCTTCTCCCCATGATAAGTGACGAACTTAGGCTTATTTATAAGTGTATTTAAGACTAGAAAACAATCAAAAACACCAAGATTAGGTTGTTCACGACCCAAGAAGTTCTTGGACCGTGAACTCCAAAATCAAGGGCCAAAGAGTGTGTTAATCACTCCAAAAGCCTTGGACATTAAACCCTATTTAATCCTAGCTAATTTGTGGTCTTTAAAACATCAAAGGCACCTCCCCAAAGTGAGTTTATCACCCTAGTAATGTTCTTGGGTCGTGAACATCAATTAAGGGCACCAAAGTGTGCCTAGGGCCTTCATTAGCTTTAAACAAATACCTAGATACTATCCTAGATGTGTTTGGCACTTGAAAGCATCAAAAACATCATTCCAAGGGAGTTTACGGCCGTAAACTCCAAAGGAATTGGCCTTGGGGCCGTAAAATCCTCAATGGAGTGTTTCTATGCCCTAAACCCTTCCAAGAATCAAACCACCAAGTAGAACTTATTCTAGAAATCAAGTAGCACTTCAAAACAAATTATGTCAGCATGTTTGAGAGCTTATGGCCGTAAACTCAAGGGTTTATGACCGTAAACTCCTTATGTGGAATTTATTGAAGAGTAAACACATATACAAGGTCCTTGGAAACTTTAAACCCCTTTAGCCTTGTCCCACAACAACTTAGATGCAACCCTTAAGACTTATAACACATATACAAGGTTTTTACATGTTCAAGAGTGTCCCAACTAAATTTATTAGTTATTATTTGGGTAATTAGTTATATACATGTTCATTATATGATAACTAGGCTCGTGCGTGTGTACAAGTCTCCGTTTGCCACCTAACACAGTGTCCGACACTCCAATCCAATCCACTCACCACAAGTGAGTTCATACCCCTTTAATTAACCTTTGAAATACTTTTAAATGTTTTAAATGCTTTTATGGGGGGGGGGGGGGAATACAAGTTAAATACTTATAGTTATTACATCAATCACATGTGATTAATAACTATAAAACCAATGATTTTATTACTGTTCAAACTGTTTTACTTCAAACTGCTTTACAAACTCTTTTACTTATCAAATACTTTTATTTAAGCTTTGTTATACTTCTTATAAATTGCATGCCCGTATATGTATAGTTATATAAGTAATATTTAAAAGACTTAGGAAGGCTATCCACCTTGTTTCCTTTTCCTCGATTTGGATGTGGTCTGATAGGATATCGGGTACTCGTCCGAAGGTCGTTTAAATATTAATTATATATCATGTGTACATATATAGACACAAAAGTGCTTCCATATTCATGCGTACTAGTTACATCATTGTTAGGCTACGATCAGGGTAGCACAGGATCATACTTATACTATTGCTAGATCAATGAGTCAGTTCATTCATGAGTCAGTACTTATTACTATGAGAACATATACATTACATTACTATGAGTACATATACAACTTTACTAGGAGAAGAACATATACAACTATACTAGAAGAAGAACATATACAACTATACTAGGAAGAGAACATATACAACGATACTAGAACAAGTAACATTACATTACCTATACATGAATACGTTAACAATTGTGATCCACTGTATTGGAGCATGCCTTAAATGTCATGGCCCGAGTTGTAGCCAGAATTCTTTTGGAGGAAGAGCATGAGTTTGCATATAGATCTATAATGGGTTGACTATCCTACACCTTGCTGCTAGCTACAGCCGGACCTGTAGGTCTGCGGGTGCCAAACGTCATTCTGTTTTTACAACCATTCGTATGTCGTTGTTACCAGTCAATAGTATGGTGAAATTTATCACTTGATACCTTAATATAAATCCGGTTTAAGGTAGTTAGTACAACAGTAGTTCCTATAATACAAAACTACAATACTACAATAATTTACCCCTTACATATATTTAGTGATTAATTCACTTAAACATTAATGTACAAACTATATTTTGTTAATGATAGTTACACTTGGGAAATTACACACTTTTACAACAAACGAACATACAAAATAGTTAAGCCTTGGTAGAAGGCCACTTTAATAGAAAATATAGGATTTTCTGAGAGATTCAAGCTTTTACAAACACTTACAAACATTTACATACATTTTACAAACTTACACTTAAGACATGTTCAAACGTTTTGATAACAAACACCGACACTAAAATACTTATGAACTCACCAGCTTAATGCTGATAAACTCTTTCAAAATAACTTGTATTCTCAGGTCATCAGTAGACAGGTACCGAGGCCAGCTTTTGAAAAGATGAAGTGCATCCAAGACTCATCTTATTATTTTGATTTACATTATTTTTGGTGTCTATAACTGTACAGAACACACTTGTATTAAAATTATATATTTAATGCAATGGATGTTGTTGTTTGCTTGTTTACTTTTACTGTGTTGGGATACTTTACATGACGTCCTCCGCCTCAGAACGTTTCCGCCGTTCTTGGTTTTGGGGTGTGACAGATTGGTATCAGAGCATTGTTTATAGTGAACTGAGTATATCAACCCATAAAAGATATACTAAACTATAAACCCATTTGGGATTAAAGCAAACTGACCAAGAGTCCATACTTTAAACATTAAAATATTTAATTAAGTATACTAGTCTGCATTCATACTAAAATCAGTGTCACAATGACAAGAACAAAAATATTACGATTGTTAAATATCACATGTGAGCTCGGGGATGTATGGTCAGTCCTGGGAATGGCATAGCCTGATCAACTATGCTGGTCCTAGGAGTGATTAGCATATGCCCTAGAATGGTTGTGATATGTTAACAAGTCTAAAAACTTACCAACAATACCACAAGAAGATCAGTAGAACCTAAACTTAAAATACTATAGGAGTATTTTGTGCTACTACAAGCTACTTATATACTACATTCTTATACCTCTTTTCTCGCATAGATATCGTAGCTGGAATAGCTCAGTTGATTAGTCCATGTGTTACTCTCACCCTACCTACAATTTATTCTTACCACTTTGCTTATCTTTATAAACTTATAGCTGAAAGATGCCTCCTCGCAAATCTACCAGGAATAACCCTGCACCTCCACCTCCTCCTCCTCCGGTCATCGATATTGCAGCCCTGAATGCTGCCGTAGTCGCAGCAGTGGCAACTACCATGGCTCAGTATCACTCTTCTGATGCCAGCAGAGGTGGAACCCCTGTTGAATCAATTCAGGTTAAAACCCCTGTGCGCTCAAAGAGTGCTCCTACAAGGATTTCACCAACTGCAAGCCGAAGTCCTTTCATGGGACCGACGAAGTCATTGCCCTCTCGCAATGGTTCGAGAAGACTGAATCGGTCTTCGAAATTTGTTCATGCCCTGCTGCGAGCAAAGTCAAATATGCCGCATGCACCTTTGAAGGAAAGGCCCTGACATGGTGGAACGGCCATGTTAAGGCACTAACTCTGGTGGTGGCGAATGACATGGGTTGGGAAACCATGAAGGACCTCATGATTGAGGAATACTGCCCGAGGGGCGAAATCCAAAAATTGGAGCAGGAGCTGTGGAGCCTAACCATGAAGGGCTCCGACGTAGTCTCGTATACCGCTAGGTTCAGCGAACTGGTGGCCCTCTGCCCCAATATGGTTCCCACCGAGGGGAAAAAGATCGAGAGGTACATATGGGGGCCGGTGCCTCCATATCAGGGGAATGTCCTATCATCAAACCCCGCTACCTTCGATTGTGCCAATCGACTGGCACAACGACTCATTGACCATGGAGTCAAAACCCCTGCAACAACAACCACCCTAGACATCCCGGAACCCTCCAAACCCGCTGACACTAAGCGGAAGTTCTGGGAAGACAAGAAGAAGCAACGAGCTGCCAAAAAGCAGCAAGTTGTGGCTGTGCATGCCGCAATAACCCCTGCTGCTGCTACTGCTTCGGTGAGGCAGTATGCTGGAAGTTTGCCTAAGTGCAACAAATGCAACTTTCACCACAACGGCCCCTGCCGTGAAATGCAGTGCTCTAACTGCAACAGGAAAGGACACACAGTCCGTTTCTGTAAATCTTCGGCACAGCCGATCGCCCAAGTCCCCGGCTCTTGCGTGAGCCCGACCTGCTATGGATGTGGTCAAGCAGGCCACTACAAGAGGGACTGCCCCAAAGTGAAGAATGCGGGCGGAGCAAGGAGGGTACTAGCAATAGGCCATGGGGAAGCAGTTGCTGACCCGACGATGGTGACTGGTACGTTCCTCCTTGATAACTCCTATGCATGCATTCTATTCGATAGTGGAGTGGAGCGAAGCTTCGTGAACCATAAATTTGCTCGCATACTTAAGCAACAACCACACACACTTAAAGAACAATTCATAGTGGAAATGGCTAATGGAAAAATAGAAAACACAAATAGCATATACTTGGGCTGTACCCTAACTCTAGATAACCATTCATTCCCAATCGACCTTATACCGGTCTCAATAAAAAGCTTCGACGTTATCATCGACATGGATTGGTTAAGTCTTCATCGCGCCGACATCATGTGCTACGAGAAAGCAGTCTATCTAAACCTCCCGTCTAACGAAATTCTTATCGTCTACGGCGACAAACTCGAAGTAGGGAAGAGCATGGCGATCATCTACGACAAGTTCTAGGAACTTTACGAGTGGAGAAGCTCTATGCGAAGTTCTCTAAATGTGAATTTTGGATCCGAAGAGTCGAATTCTTAGGACATGTGGTAAGTGAAGAGGGAATCCACGTGGACCCATCCAAAATTAAAGCCATTGAGAACTGGTCAGCACCGAAGACGGCTACAGAAATTAGGCAGTTTCTAGGTCTCGCTGGCTACTACCGCAGGTTCATACAGAACTTCTCCCGAATTGCGAAACCTCTTACAACACTGACCCAAAAAGGTGTGTCCTTTGACTGGGAAGAGAAACAAGAGAGAGCTTTCCGCTCAAGCGAGTCTTGTGCACCGCTCCAATACTATCCCTCCCCGAAGGGATAGAAGACTTCGTAGTCTATTGCGATGCATCGAAGCAAGGGCTTGGGTGTGTTCTGATGCAACAAGGTAAGGTCATCTCCTATGCCTCGAGACAGTTGAAGACACACGGAGTTAACTACACGACCCATGATCTTGAACTAGGGGCAGTTGTGTTTGCTCTGAAGATTTGGAGACATTACTTGTACGGAACGAAAAGCACTATCTTTACCGACCACAAGAGTTTACAACACATATTCGATCAGAAAGAGCTCAACATGAGACAACGACGGTGGGTCGAGCTACTCAGTGACTACGAATGCGAAATTCGTTATCATCCAGGTAAAGCCAACGTAGTAGCAGACGCCCTAAGTCGGAAAGAATATTCTGGTCGAAGAGTCAAGTCATTGACAATGACTATCCATTCGCACTTGTCTAAGCAAATTCAGACGGACCAGCTTGAAGCTATGCAACCTGAAAACGTGACGAGTGAATCCCTTAGAGGAAAGGATAAAAACCTATAAGCCAAGGGTGGCGGAGCCTTATATTTCATGAACCGGATCTGGACACCGAAACGCAGTGGTTTCCGAGACTTGGTCATGACCGAGGCGCACAACACTCGGTATTCCGTCCACCCAGGTTCAGATAAGATGTATCTGGATATTAAAAAGCTATACTGGTGGCCTAATATGAAAGTACAGATTGCTACCTTCGTAACTAATGCCTTACTTGCGTAAAGGTTAAGGTTGAGTACCAGAAGCCCTCCGGTTTACTACAACAACCAGAGATTCCAGAATGGAAGTGGGAATGGATCACTATGGATTTCATAACTAAGTTTCCCAAGACAACGGGTGGACTTGATACCATATGGGTCATCGTCGATAGATTGACCAAGTCTGCACACTTCCTGCCTATCAAAGAAACTGACAAGATGGAGAAGCTTACGAGAACATACATTAGGGAGATCTTACGACTACATGGTGTACCTATATCCATTATCTCCAATAGAGATAGTAGGTTCACCTCAAGATTTTGGCAATCGCTACAACACTCCCTGGGAACAAGGCTGGCGATGAGCACAGCCTACCATCCACAGACCGATGGACAAAGTGAGAGGACCATCCAAACACTGGAAGATATGCTGAGATCCTATGTGATTGACTTTGGAAAGGCATGGGATACTCACTTACCCCTTTTCGAGTTTTCCTATAATAACAGTTATCACACGAACATCAAGGTTGCTCCATTTGAAGCCCTCTACGGCCGAAAGTGCAGATCCCCTCTGTGCTGGGCTGAGGTGGGTGATACCCAATTAGCTAGGGGCAAGCTGCTGATAGTACTCTCACCGGTCCGGAGATCATTTGGGAAACGACGGAGAAAATCGTTCAGATCCGTGAACGATTGAAAGCCTCTAGAGACCGACAGAAGAGCTACGCTGATAAGCGAAGGAAACCTTTGGAATTCCAGGTGGGAGACCGATTCCTTCTTAAAGTCTCACCCTGGAAGGGCTTGATATGCTTCGGTAAGTGTGAGAAGCTTAATCCAAGGTATATAGGACCCTTCGCGATCCTCGTAAGAATCGGCCCCGTAGCTTACAAACTCAACCTACCCAACAAACTCCGTAACGTACATTTTACATTCCACGTATCTAACTTGAAAAATTGTCTGTCCGACGAGACTCTAGTAATCCCACTCGACGAGATCGAGATCAACGAGAGCCTCAACTTCGTGGAAGAACCGGTAGAGATCATGGACCGTGAGGTCAAGCAGACGAAGCAAATACGTATCCCGATCGTGAAGGTTCGCTGGAACGCCAAGCGAGGACCAGAATTCACTTGGCAACGCGAGGATCAGATGAAACTGAAATACCCTCATCTTTTCGCTTAAGTTATTTGTAACTTCTTATTTGCATAAATTCTAATTTCGGGACAAAATTCCTTCTAACGGGGGGATGATGTGAGAACCTGAAATTTCCATTATGTACAAACAATATCACTTCAATAGAAGTTATAACAGTCATAGTTAATTTTCAGACTTTTTCGTATAAGTTTGAGTACTTCAGGGTTTACACTTCAGGAAATATCAGGAGAGTGGATGCACTAGGGTTTCGTGCAACACTGTTATTCAAACATTCTGTTATATTAGAAATCATTTCGGAAATAAAAATATTTTCTGCCAAAAATATGTCAGGACTATAAATAGAATTCTGAACCAAATTCATTCATTATTCGCATTTCCAACTAGAGAAAAGTCATTTTCTCTCTCACAGATCTTTGGGTTTTCGCCCCAAATCGTGAGTACAATTCTCTAGTTGTCTTATAATGCTTATTATGTGCTTAATAACATAGATTACATATCAAATCTGTGAGATTCGGGAGTTTACCGCCCAAGAACGTTCTTGGAGAGTAAACTCCAATATGTGGCTTAAATGCTACCTAGTCTTTTCCCCGTGATAAGTGACAGACTTAGGCTTATTTATAAGTGTATTTAAGACTAGAAAACAATCAAAAACACCAATATTAGGTTGTTCACGGCCCAAGAAGTTCTTGGACCGTGAACTCCAAAATTAAGGGCCAAAGAGTGTGTTAATCACTCCTAAAGCCTTGGACATTAAACCCTATTTAATCCTAGCTAATTTGTGGACTTTAAAACATCAAAGACACCTCCCCAAAGTGAGTTTACGGCCCTAGTAATGTTCTTGGGCCGTGAACATCAATTAAGGGCACCAAAGTGTGTCTAGGGCCTTCATTAGCTTTAAACAAATACCTAGAAACTATCCTAGATGTGTGTGGCACTTGAAAGCATCAAAAACATCATTCCAAGGGAGTTTACGGCCGTAAACTCCAAAGGAATTGGCCTTGGGGCCGTAAACTCCTCAATGGAGTGTTTCTATGCCCTAAAACCTTCCAAGAATCAAACCACCAAGTAGAACTTATTCTAGAAATCAAGTAGCACTTCAAAACAAATTATGTCAACATGTTTGAGAGCTTATGGCTATAAACTCAAGGGTTTACGACTGTAAACTCCTTATGTGGAGTTTATTGAAGAGTAAACACATATACAAGGTCCTTGGAAACTTTAAACCCCTTTAGCCTTGTCCCACAACAACTTAGATGCAACCCTTAAGACATACAACACCTATACAAGGTGTTTACATGTTCAAGAGTGTCCCAACTAAATTTATTAGTTATTATTTGGGTAATTAGTTATATACATGTTCATTATATGATAACTAGGCTCGTGCGTGTGTACAAGTCTCCGTTTGCCACCTAACACAGTGTCCGACACTCCAATCCAATCCACTCACCACAAGTGAGTTCATACCCCCTTAATTAACCTTTGAAATACTTTTAAATGTTTTAAATGATTTTATGGGGGGGGGGGGGGGAATATTGTTGGATTAGTGTCTAAGTCCATAATTATTTTGGTATGTACTTGACCCGATGGTGCATGGTCCATTTGGGTTGCCTTCACCAAAGCAACTTGATAGGATGAATTATGGAGAGAAAGGATTAAATATGGTTTATTAATATATTATGGGAATAATATATTAAAGGAGAAATCATATTGTTTAATTAATATTAGTCAATAATTAATTGGTAATTAGTTTTGTGACTAAAAGAGATTAATTAAACTTATGGGCAATTTGGGCCATGGATTGTCTTATAAGATAATTGCAATTTGGGCCATGGATTGTCTTAAATCAAGAGGTGGACAAATTCTTATGGGAAGCCCATAAGGAAATCGTCCAAGGGCTTGATTAAAGGAGTCTATGGATTGCTTAGGGCTTAAGCAACCAAATTAGTGTTTCCTTGTTAGATAACCCTAATAGCCTCACTATATATAGAACCCTTAAGGCTCAAAAACGCGGGGAACTTCTTTTCTAGGGTTAGAACACGTTTTGGGCAGCCTCCATCCTCTCTCCTCTTCATCCTCTTGCTTATGGTGTTTGTGAGCCATTAGAGGAGTGACACTTGTGACTCTAAGCCTTCAAAAGTCAATTCAAGGAGGAATTGGGATTGTTATTGCTACATAACAATCAAGGTAATATCATAAACCTAATTATATGTTAATATTGATTTCTATATGCTAGAATTAGGGTTTATAGTCTTCAAAGCATGTACAATAGAGAAACCTAGATCCAAGCATTAGGGTTTGTATGAGCACATAAGATGTCTTATGACCAAAACCCATCAGTGGTATCAGAGACTAGCTTGGTTTCAATTGTATCGATGCATTGTATAACTGGAAAATTCGTTTTTTGGGTTTCTGGAGGCTGGACTCGCCGAGTCCATGGCTGAACTCGTCGAGTCCATGCAGACTCGACGAGTCCAAGCCTGACTCGACGAGTCAACTCGTCAGATGGGGATAATTTCGCGATTTCTTGCTGTTTTTGCTTATGGATCGTTACCTTATCATGTTAGATCAATATAAATCCGATTTTATGATATATTTGACTATATTCTTGATCTAATTGAAGAAATTTATCAATTAATAAGATAATTGTTTCCTTATGTGATAATTGTTTAATTATTTTGACTTAATTGGTAAATTGTTTTGCAAGAAATCATTAAATAAATCAAATATGGATAATTATGTAATTAAATGTTAATTTATATTATTTGTTATTTTATCCTTATGTTATGAAAAGTTTCATATTTTCCCCTTAGGTTTTATAGTTTAAATTTGAACCCAAGAGTTTTGATGTTTTTGAAATTTAAATAGTTAAAACCCTAATGTTTTGAAAAAGGTTTCAAAACTTGCCCTCAAGTTTTGGAATTTAAATTTTGATTAAATGGTTTAATTTTGATGTATATTTAAATTCTAAACCCTAATGTGTTGAAATGTTTCAAAACTTGCCCTCAAGTTTTGGAATTTAAAAGTTGATTAAAAGTTTAATTAGGAATGTTAAATTCTAAAACTCTAATATAGTTTTGAAAAAGTTCAAATCTCACCCTTATGGTTTTATTAATTAATTAAGGTGTATAATTAAAAGAGGTTTAATAAATCCATAAAAGTTTTGGTTTACAATTTAATTGAATTAAAGGTATAATTGTTAAATTTGACCACCTAATATTTTAAAAGTATAAAATACACCCTATACTATATGTAACATTAAAAGTATAACATTATATATATGTATGAGTAAAAGTCAGTCTTACCGTTAGTAGGCCTCATTCACGAAGCTGGTCTATGAGGGGTGTTTAAGGAAATTGCCTATAAAATAGCGATTGAATGGGTATCCACTCTTACCCACCGCACTCTTGACTAGTGGAGGGTCGTTAGCCGAACGGGTAGGATAGGACGAAACCTTCCATTATAAGTATAATGAAATATCAAAGTAACTAAATGTTTTTATAAAATTCTCAATCTTAGTTACTTAGGCAAAAGTGAATTGATGCAATTCCATGAAATTACACTTTGTGCCCTTGCAAAGACGTTAGTGGAGCGTGTGTGGTTTACCGGCACACTAAATGGTTCTAAGCAAAGGTAGCAAAGGGTGACTCAATGTTTGTCATAGTTCGGTGGAGCGTGTGTGGTTTACCGGCACATCGAATAGGTGACTGTAACATGTGAGGGCACCATGTAAGTTTGCATAGTTATTCACACCCGCTTTCTGATCCTCGGCATCCTAGTCACAAACAAGAGGGGCATATCGAGATTTAAACATGCTATAGAAAGTTCAATGAATCTCAAAGGATCTAGGAGTTTTCATAGATTTAAAACTTAAATTTCTTTTTCGTTTTTCGTGGTGGAAATTAGTGAATCGTCATTCACTTACCTTCAACTATTCTGCAATTAGGGTTACGGCATCCCTCTCCCGAGTTGTAGAATATTGTGTTGGGTCCTAGCCTTAGTTTCTCATTTGGGTAATTTACTAAGGACTTAATCAATCAACTAACTTGAATTCGTTTTTCTCCCGTATTGTGGATGTCAAAGTTTGACAACTATGGTATTCCCAAATCCCATGGAACAAGCATTCCACATGAAGATGATATTCCACGATTCGATCGAGGAACAAGAGATCATGATTCACTTCCTCCTCCTCCTCCAATTATTCTCCCTAACCCACAAGTTCAAAGGCTTGAAAAGTTCAAGATCACTCAAGCCCTTTTGGCAAGTAAACATAAAGAAGAAAAGTCGGTGTGTGCACACATCCTAGGGATGAAGTCACACATTGATAGGTTAAGAATGTTGGGATCCGTTGTCTGTGAGGAAATGGTTGTTGATTGGGTTCTTCAGTCACTTCCTAACTCATATAGTGAGTTCGTAAGAGAGTACTATATGATGAATCGCGACATGACCCTTATAGATCTCACCTATATGCTTATTGCTGCTGAATCAGCAATGGTTTGGCGCAATGAAAAAGCAAAGTTGATTGGTGAATCTGCCTTCAAGACCTCCATGGATATAGATAATGGCAACGAAAGACATGCTATGATCGAAAAGTTTGATCATAAGAGAAAGGCAATGTCTGAAGTAGTTCCATGTCATGTTCCAAAAGAGTCAATTTGCTTTTATTGCCAAGAGAAAGGGCATTGCAGATGAAGCTTCCCCATTTACCTAAGAGATCTAAGAGATGGGAGAGTCGAAACGTATTGCTCTAATTTAGGTAAAATCCATTTACTAACTCTTTTAAGCTTCATTCTAGATTCTGAATACATAATGTGATAAGATTACAATTGATGTTTTGTAGGATCGAAGAGAAGAAAGGAAGCTTAAAGGAAGAAGTGAGCAGAATCTAACCATGAAGGAATGGATTTCGATCGCATTTCTCGAAGATTAGATTCTTGAGCTACTACTTAGAGTTAGAATTAGATTGCTAAGAAAGATGTATTAGCATAAGTTTTTCAATGAGTTGCATTGTAAGGACAAATTTTTCTGCATAAAATAAATTTTGATTTTTTTATATTATCCTTGCAATGATGTGTATGAAAAATTGATGTTAAAATGTTTCTATTATTAGCAATAATGGATTTGGTTCTTATTATGGTATTCATGGAAAGTCGAGAGTTTACCAAATATGGAGAGTTTCTCATCGCCCAAGTTTCAATTGGATAGAAACTTGGAATCATGCAACTTGGTTACACGATGAATGAGAAATTTCATATTTGGAAATTAGACTAATTCATTGACAAAGTGTCAAGTGAAGGACTAGGAGATCGAGTACACAAAGTTGCGTGTTGATCAAGTCCACCATAAGAGTAACAATGATATTCGTCATGATTTACTAAAGGTTTAGTAAATATGATTATACTTACAATATTAAGTGTAATTATGAATTGATTGAAAATGTTTAAATCAATAACAAAACGAATAAGAAGAATCAAGTAGGCAGAAAGATAAAACTTTCTCCATTCTAAGAAGAAGGGAGAGTAGCTTTTATGCTTTATGATAGGTCTTAATGATTAAGAACCATATCTTAATTGATCCTCTAAGTGAGTCTTAGTACAATTGTATGTCTAAGAAGAGGAATCAAGAATTGAAGAAATGGTAAAATCAAGAAGTCAATCATACTTCGTTCCAATAACAAGTCTTAAAATTAAGATTGTGACAATGAGTGAAAAAGTAAGGTTTATAACATTCATCAATTGTGGAAAGTTGTGATGTCTTGGAGAAGACATAGACCAACTAGGACCAAATTTATGAAGTGTTTTGTTTTAATAAAAGATACACTAACTCTTGAATATTTGTTTATCAAGAAATGATTATTGACAAGAGAATCTTATATGTCAAGGAGTCAGTGGGAGTCTTATTGGTCTTGAAAGGCTTCAAGAACAAATCAAATAGACCTTATCGATCATCACTAGCGCACGAGTTGAGGTTTGCAACCTATCGTGTTGACATTATTTGGTTTCTGTGCTGTTCCAATTGAGTTAATTATGCATGTGAGTTCTATGAATTCTCATTTTGAACGCATAAAAGGCAAGGCACCTTAATCAATGAAAGGTATATTGATAGGAAAAGGCGATCTGCTTAACTACTTGGAAGACGTGGTGGGCAGTTGTGCTACCATAAGGCAAGAAATCGAGATCAAGAAAGTTCGATCCATATGAGTTTGAATTTGTCGTAAACTTTGGTTTTGACAAATTCACATGGATAGGAACAAATACACCATTAAATCTAAGTGTCATAAGATTTCCTCCTTCATGAAAATGATTGTGAGGAAATGCTTTCACTAAGAAAGATTTTAAGAAGATAGTGATTGTAAAATTGCATTCTCGAATTCGATTATGGTTACGGTATCCCTTTCCATAATTTGAATTGTGAGGTTTGGCAATTGTTTACACACACATATAAACTATCTAAGGCAAAGGTGTATAAGTTCAAGAAGCATTGATAAAAGATTATCAAAGCACTAAGTATTAGAAACATGAACTTAAGAAATTCAATAAGTATTGTTTTTCTGAAAGTTAAGCTGTTTCTGAATACATGTCGAAGCTAGTGGGAGCATAAGTGTTATGTTTTATAATAATCATCATGATAGTGGGGGCATAAATGTTATGATTATATGATTATTAAGGCACGTATTGCAAGTTGGCAATATTAATTATAGAAAACAAGAGTTATACCTTGCAAAGTCGTAAGGGTTGTAAAGTTGTTTTGCTATAATTAAGGGAGAGAATATTATGCTTCATTTCAAATCTAAAGGCTTAGGTTGTGGAATGTTAATAAAATTTAGTCAAAGGTACATAGTGTGTTCTTAAAATTTCAATTATGATTACGGCATCCCTCTTCACAATTCGAATTTTGAGAACATAGCAAATAAAACATTATGCGTCGTGTCCCATACGCTTCGGGTATAGGATCGATTGCAAATGCTTTAATGTTTGACCATTCTAAAATTTTCCAAATGTCGAGTACATTTAGAGGGAAAAAGGACTAGAATCGGTTTAGACTAAAATAGTTAAACAACTATCAAAGGACAATCCAAGTTCGACGAGGATTGGTTGCTTGTGAGTAGTTGGAAGTATAGTATTGGAAGATATGGAAATGTTTTCATATTGGATGGACCATATCGACATTATTAGGAATAGATAAGATTCTATTAAGAATAAGTTGTCATATGGAACATATGGAAGTGTGTTCATATTGGGAATGAATATTAAAAGATCTATGTCTAAGATTAGAAACTTTTATGCAAAAGGATGTTCAAAGGAAAGTACTTTGAGTGTGAGACATCATATCTAAGGAATTGTCTTGTAACAATCTCCGATAGAGGACTTTGTAATATCATTGGCAATAGTCTTTGTGACTTTGGTGCAGTGACATTACAAAAGGACCATTGCATAGAATGTTAGAATCTAGCATATTTTATAAGTAACAAGAATTTGATATTCTCACACCTATGAAAAAGGATTTGGAGTTGTGAAATGAGAATGATTGGAAATGTGTTCAATGTGATCTATTTCACAAATTAAGAACCATAGGTAAACATTGTGTGCATGCTAAGAGCATGGGACAAGTGTAATAATTCAAGTAAGAAGTTGATTACCCGAAACGACAAATAATGAGTAATCGATATGGTGATAAATAAAAGGAGTTTTATTTATACTCAAAGGTTTGAGGCCATATGGGATTAGTATTATTCTTGTGTTTCACATTTGCATGTTTTGACTTCCAGAATAATTTAATTGGTTAAGAACAGTCAAAGTATTCGAACGGGCCACAGTCGTTCATATGTTGGAAGTAGGTATGAATGAAGACTGTCGTGAATTGGTGTGTGGATTGTTTAAAAGAGTATTGGACATAACCAAATGTTTGCTGCAACGTTCATGAGTGCTTATGAATATGATTTGAGCATTGGATTAAACCCACGCTCACTTGGATCACTCCATGAATTGTATCACAAGTGATTGGTGAGACGATAACATCTTATATTCTTGAAACCGAGATGTGTGAGTCGTATCTTGCAAATCGGTTGCACATTGATAATATGTAAACGCACCAATAACTTGGTGTTATAAAACATATTGTTGTGTGTGATTCGGTGAGTGAGTGCAAGCAAGCATTATATCAAAGTTTATCCGTTCCTTTTATCCAAAGTAGGATAAAAGCGATATCTTTGGGCCCCTCGATGATTTAGTGATGACAAACGTAAATGCTCGGCCGGGCTAGGGCTAATTTGATTTGTTCAATTAGTCAGTCGTCATAAATCGGGAATCGAGATATAGTACAAAGAGAATGATTTGAAATCATATCTCATACGATATCTAGAATGGAGGAATATATGATCCCCTATCTAAGGACACGCGTATCTGATAGGATCAAAGTTGACAGCGGCTTTGGAAAGCTACGATGGCAGATCAGGATCTGAAGTCATACGCAGAATAGTTATTAGACTTATCCAAGTGGGAGACTGTTGGATTAGTGTCTAAGTCCATAACTATTTTGGTATGTACTTGACCCGATGGTGCATGGTCCTTTTGGGTTGCCTTCACCAAAGCAACTTGATAGGATGAATTATAAAGAGAAAGGATTAAATATGATTTGTTAATATATTATGGGAATAATATATTAAAGGAGAAATCATATTGTTTAATTAATATTAGTCAATAATTAATTGGTAATTAGTTTTGTGACTAAAAGAGATTAATTAAACTTAAGGGACTGGAATTGTAATTATAAGATAATTGCAATTTAGGCCATGGATTGTCTTAAATCAAGAGGCGGACGAATTCTTATGGGAAGCCCATAAGGAAATCGTCCAAGGGCTTGATTAAAGGAGTCTATGGGTTGCTTAGGGCTTAAGCAACCAAATTAGGGTTTCCTTGTTAGATAACCCTAATAGCCTCACTATATATAGAACCCTTAAGGCTCAAAAACGTGGGGAACTTCTTTTCTAGGGTTAGAACACGTTTTGGGCAGTCTCCATCCTCTCTCCTCTTCATCCTCTTGCTTATGGTGTTTGTGAGCCATTAGAGGAGTGACACTTGTGACTCTAAGCCTTCCAAAGTCAATTCAAGGAGGAATTGGGATCGTTATTGCTACATAACAATCAAGGTAATATCATAAACCTAATTATATGTTAATATTGATTTCCATATGCTAGAATTAGGGTTTATAGTCTTGGATTCAAAGCACGTACAATAGAGAAACCTAGATCCAAGCATTAGGGTTGGTATGAGCACATAGGTTGTCTTATGACCAAAACCCATCAAATACAAGTTAAATACTTATAGTTATTACAACAATCACATGTGATTAATAACTATAAAACCAATGATTTTATTACTGTTCAAACTGTTTTACTTCAAACTGCTTTACAAACTCTTTTACTTATCAAATACTTTTATTTAAACTTTGTTATACTTCTTATAAATTTCATGCCCGTATATGTATAGTTATATAAGTAATATTTAAAAGACTTAGGAAGGCTATCCACCTTGTTTCCTTTTCCTCAATTTGAATGTGGTCTGATAGGATATCGGGTACTTGTCCGAAGGTCGTTTAAATATTAATTATATATCATGTGTACATATATAGACATAAAAATGCTTCCATATTCATGCGTACTAGTTACATCATTATTAGGCTACCATCGGGGTAGCAGAGGATCATACTTATATTGTTGCTAGATCAATGAGTCAGTTCATTCATGAGTCAATACTTATTACTATGAGAACATATACATTACATTACTATGAGTACATATACAACTATACTAGGAGAAGAACATATACAACTATACTAGAAGACGAACATATACAACTATACTAGGAAGAGAACATATACAACGATACGAGAACAAGTAACATTACATTACCTACACCTTGCTACTAGCTACAGCCGGACCTGCAGGTCTGCGGGTGCCAAACGTCATTCTGTTTTTACGACCATTTGTATGTCGTTGTTACCAGTCAATAGTATGGTGCAATTTATCACATGATACCTTAATATAAATCCGGTTTAAGGTAGTTAGTACAGCAGTAGTTCCTATAATACAACACTACAGTACTACACTAATTTACCCCTTACATATATTTAGTGATTAATTCACTTAAACATTAATGTACAAACTATATTTTGTTAATGATAGTTACACTTGGGAAATTACACACTTTTACAACAAATGAACATACAAAACAGTTAAGCCTTGGTAGAAGGCTACTTTAATAGAAAATATAGGATTTTCTGAGAGATTCAAACTTTTACAAACACTTACAAACATTTACATACATTTTACAAACTTACACTTAAGACATGTTCAAACGTTTTGATAACAAACACCGACACTAAAATACTTATGAACTCACCAGCTTAATGTTGATAGACTCTTTCAAAATAACTTGTATTCTCAGGTCATCAGTAGACAGGTACCGAGGCCAGCTTTTGTGAAGATGGAGCGCATCCAAGACTCATCTTATTATTTTTATTTACTTTTACTGTGTTGTGATACTTTACCTGACGTCCTCCGCCTCAGAACGTTTCCGCCCTTCTTGGTTTTGGGGTGTGACATCTTTGTACTCCACTTTTGTAGTTGACAGTGACATTGTTGGTTGTCTTTTGCTGCACCACGAATTTTTTCCTGACCCTAGCTTGAACACATACCCAGTGGTTGATCTTAGCGTATCACGGTCTCCTGCATAGTCAGCATCACAATATCCAACTAACTTGCAGTCTTCTTCTTGTTTATACAAGAGACCGTAATTAAGTGTACCTTTGACATATCTCAAGATTCGTCGGGCCGCATCCAAATGAGGTTTCTTCGGACTTTGCATGTATCGAAGCATAACTCCAACCACATAAGCAATGTTAGACTGAGACAAAGTTAGGTAGATAAGGCTACCCACTAGTTGTTGATACAATATTCACTCATCCAAATCTTTTCCTTCATGTGCACAGATCTTGGTATTTGGCTCTATTGGTATTGATACTTGTTTACACTCCAACACGCCAAAATTTTGAAGTATATCTCTTGTATACTTTTGTTGGCAAAGGAACAACCCATCTTTTATGTGGTCAACTTCTAGCCCCAAGAAATGTTTAAGCTCCCCCAACTCTTTCATTTGGAATCGCACTGATAGATTTTCTCTTGTTTGATGGATTTCTCTTTCGTCATCCCCGATGATGATCAAGTCATCCACAAAGACCAACACAATTGACAACTTCCCTTCATTTTCTTTGACGAACAAGCTTGAGTCTGCATGTGCAACTAAATAACCACTTCTGGTAAGAAATTCAGCAATCTTACCATACCAGACTCTTGGTGCCTGCTTCAATTCGTAAAGAGCTTTTCTCAATTTGCACACATGATTAGCATTAACTTTATCCATAAATCCATTTGGTTGGTCCATGCAGATCTCTCGGTCTTATTCTCCATGCAAGAAAGTATTCTTCACATCCATCTGCCATAATTTCTAGTCTTTACTAGCTGCAAGTGCTAACAACACTTGTACAACAGTTATCTTCACCACTAGACTAAATGTTTCATCATAGTCCAGTCCATATTGTTGTGAGTACCCCCGTGCCACTAAGAGAGCCTTGTATCATTTAGTTGATCCATCTGGGCGACGCTATATTTTATAAACGCACTTGTAGGAAATGGGTTTTATATCTCTTGGTCTTGGTACTAGTTCCCAAGTCTGATTATGTGCTAAGGCTGTAACTTCTCTTCTATTGCCTGCTGCCAAGTTTTATTATTAAATGCTTCTTCATGTCTCCGACTCTTTAACACCATCTTCTAAAATGGAGGCATTAGAATACTCGGGATTTGGCTTTCAGATTCTTTCCGTCTTTCGAAGTTGTGTAGGCGGCATTTCCCTTTCACCAACATCACATGTTTGAGTTACTTCATGCTCACTGACATCAGCGTCGCTTGGATCTCCAAGTGTATTAACGCTTGACCAAATGTGCACAGTTTGCTCCCCCATCTTTTGTTTTAGAACTTCTTCAATATTTTCTGAGTCTAGTAAGACTTTCTTCTCCGAAGACCACCATGAAGATGCTTCATCGAACATTACAACTCTGGAGGTGTATCATCTTCCACTTGTTGTATCACAACATCTCCATGCTTTTCTTTGATTGCCATATCCAACAAATATACACCTGTCTACTTTCTTGTCAAACTTGCTACGTAAATGACTAGGCACAAATACGTAGCAAAAACAACCAAATACTAGGAAGTTGCTAACAGTAGCTTTCATGTTCCATAGTGCCTCAAATGGTGAGTTGAAACCTAAACTTGGTTGGGGAAGTTTATTGATCACATGGGCAGCAGTTCGCATTGCTTTAGCCCAACATATTCCTGGGACATTTTTCGCATGTAGCATGCTTTGAAAAATTTCTGCAAGATGTCTAATCTTTCTCTCAGCTATACCATTTTGTTGTGGTGTGTTGGCACATGTGAATTGATGACCTATACCACATTTTTGTAGATAATGCTTGAATTATTCTGAGGTGTATTCTCCTCCATTGTCTGAACGTAGACATTGTATCTTCATTCTCACTTCTCCTTCGACTACTATCTTGAACTCTTGAAACTTCAAGAATGTTTCAGACTTTTCTCTCATAAAGAAAACCCACACATATCATGAGTAATCATCAATGAACATCACCATGTACCGTATCCCACTAATCGATGCCTTATTCACTGGACCGAATACATCCGAGTGAATTAACTTTAATGGTTTCTTTGCTCTAAAATTTGACTCCTTGTATGGTGATTGATGAGCTTTACCATACTGGCATCCAACACAAATGATATCTGTTTTGCCTTCAATTTGAGGTAAGCCTTTAAACATGGATTTCTCCATTATTACCTTTAACTTGTGATAACCAACATGTCCTAGTTGTGCATGCCATAGATTTGTTGTTTCGTTCTTTCGAGTCTTGTCTACATATGCAGACTCTACCGAGAGCACATAGACGGGTTCCAATCTTCTTCCTTCCATTTTTGGCTTTTTTGAGATCTTAAGATCTCGATATACTTTAACATCTTGTGGGCCAAACAAGACGTAGTTGCCAGATGATGTTAGTTGTGATACCGACAACAAGTTCTTCTTCATACCAGACACATGATAAACATTATGTAGTGACACCATGTCAGATTTATTACCAAGAGTGATTGTTTTTTTTTCAATCTAAGCAATTTGAAGTTGTGCATTGTTAGTTGTAAATACCATGCGACTCCCTTTGTACACCTTCACGTCTTGTAGTTTGTTTTGATCACCAGTCATGTAATTAGAGCATCCTGGATCAATGATCCAATCATTCTCATAGTTGATACGCTCTCCCATCATTTCCATGAGTGTCAACTCGTTTTCTTTTATGGCACATAATGCCTTGACATCCTATTCATCCTCTATTTCCTTTTTGGAAGCTACGACATTGATTTCCACATACTTTTTCTTTGAAAACAATCCTTGGACATGTGGCCCCAACTTCCACAATTGGTGCAGTTGCCTTTGAACCTCCTACCCTGAGAACTCTTATTGTCGGTCTTTGGAGATCTCCATGGTTGAGAGGTTCCTTGCTGACTCTTCCCTTTGTCAGCATTTTTGTATCCTTCTTTAGAGGATGGCTTGAAATTCCTCTGACTTTTACTTGTGTAAAGTGCTTCCTCTTCACTCTTCATCATGATATCTCCCATTTGCTTAGCCATAGCTACTTGGCTGGCCAACAAATTCTCAAACTCTACAAGTGATGGTTGAACAGGCCATCCTTGTACAACAATAACGAAGCTTTTATATGTAACACCGTAAATTTCCAAACAAAATTTTCATTTCAAAAATCACTTAAATTCATAACATAGTTCACAAAACTCCCAAATGATAATGTTTTAAAAAACACATATCCAGAAAATGTTTTAAACACAATCCAGGATCCTCAAAATATAACCTCGCCTCATGTGTACAATCAAGCCGGCACCTTCCCGTGATCCTGAGAAGTACCTGAAACACATAACACATGACATGTTAAGCACGAAGCATAGTGAGTTCCCCAAAATACCACACACATCACATTAGCCTCTCATGGCTATGCTCAATAAGACCCTCCAACCAATGTGTCTCAGTGGAACCCTCCGGTCCCACAACTCGGGTGGACCCTCTGGTCCTAACTCAGCAATCTCAGAATAATACGCAATATAAATCACACAGACATAAAGCAGGATACAACAGTACTCAATATAAGCATAGAAGACCCTCCGATCACACAAAATTACCACTTACAGTAAGTATAGTGAGAAGACTCACATCGTAAGAAATCGGATAACATCGAACTCAAATCACCGGTCTAGTCTGCTTAACACATATGATAATTATCTCTAATTAATAACGGCTCTCAAAGAAGCTAGACTAAACCATTCTACAAACTCACTGAAGGATAAAAGACCATTTTACCCTTCCATGGCCTTTATAGTCCACAAATTGACCAAACCCTAAAAGTCAACTAAAAGTTAACGGCAGCGTGTACCAACCCTCTACATTGGGCGTACTCCATCATCATGCACGCATCGGGGATTATCGACCCTACGTTGGACGTACTCGGATTACGCTCAGCGTACGTCCCAATTTTGCTCTTCCTACTCATTTGGTCTTAATCCATTAAGACCATAGCTCAAATCTCAGATTTGTACTCCTTAAAGGCTCATACTCCATAAAGTCTATGACTTTAAGCCTTTGCATGGCTGATAAAGTCACAAACACCAAAAGTCTCACTCTCTATTCTCAATAATGCTCATATCTCATGCATAGGTTGTTTTAAACGTCCAAGTATCGATTTTTATAACTCTATACCACTAAAAACACTCAAAAGAGCTGATAATAAACTCTGGAGCTCAATATCTCATAAAGCATCCAACTTTGGGACCAAAACCCTAAAATGAACTAAAATGATGCACAAATCAAAAGGGTGAGAAAGCATTGAGCTTTATATCTATAACTGAAGCTCCAACCATAGATAAGCTCAAATCCAAAGCTTGGACTCCCACTCCTTCCTCTTCAAAGCTCCTTCTTCACTCCAAAGAAACCACAAGAACACTTAATAACTCACAAATGGACACACAAGCTCAAGGGACAAGAAATTAGGGTTTTAGAGGGTTGATGTCTGGGAGTGGTGGCCAGAAATGAGGCCATCAAGACCTTTAAATAGGGACACATCCTAAATTAGGGTTTTCACTTTGGGCCTAGTACACCCAGCGTACCGTCTGGTACGCCCATCGTACTAGGGGACTTCCGCGTCAAAATCACGCACGAGTACATTGAGCGTACACATGCGTATGCCCCACGTACTTACTTACCACCTTTTCTCAGTTAAGGGTCAAACTTGACAATTACTAAAAGAAAAAGGGTTTGTAATGTGAACCTGGTCTTGGGATATTACAATTCTCCCTCACTAGAATCAGACTTCGCCCTCGAAGGCACCTCTTTATTCCTTAAGACCTTCACCTTCCTATCTATGGTCGCTATCGGCCTCTCAATGTAATTCAGACTCGCATCAATATGAATGTCCTCTAATGGCAACACTTGTTGGATTAGTGGCTAAGCCTGTAACTATATTTGGTAAGTACTTGACCCGGTTGTGCATGATCCTTTTGGGTTGCCTTCACCATACCAACTTGACAGGGTGATTTATAAAGAGAGAAGAGATATTATTATTAATATATTATTAGATTAGTATATTAAAGGAATAATAATATTATTTGATTGATGTAAGTCATAAATTAATTAAGAATTAATTTGGTGACTTAAAGAGGTTAATTGAATAAAGGGGCATAAACTGTCAAATGTGTGATAGTTATGTTTTTGGGCTATGAATCTTTATGGACATTAGGGTGGACGATTTTTTGGGATTGGATATCTTAAGAATCGTTCAAGCCTTATATCTAGAAGGACCTTTGGATTGCTTAGGGCCTAAGTTATTCAATTAGGGTTAAGGGTGTAACCCTAGTAGCTCATAGTATAAATAGGCCCCATGGGAGAGGGAAATCGGCCACTCTTGTAAGAAAGAAACCCTAGAGCCGATTTCCTCACCTTTCCTCTCTCTCAAATCATCCTCTTGCTAGTTGGTGTTTGTAAGCAATTAGAGGAGTGACAATTATGACTCTAAGCTCCAAGAACAAGATGATTCAAGCAAACAACTTAAGGTGTTCTTCTAGATCTGATTTCGTATGTTATGATTCAATTGTTTAAATTAGATCTAGAATTGTAAGCCTTGGATACATTGGATGTTCAATTAGAGAAACCTAGATCCAAGAATTAGGGTTTGCATGTGCACATAGGAAAGTTCTTATGGCTCAAACCGATCAGTGGTATCAGAGCTTTGATTGATTTCTATAGAATTGATGCTTTGGTTGATTGTTTTTTCTTGAAAAATTCGTTTTTGTGCCTCTTACTGATGAACTCGGCAAGTTCCATTGTGGACTCGGCGAGTAGCTCCAACTCGGCAAGTTTATAGTGGAACTCGGCGAGTTCTAGCGTCAGTTAGAGCTGATTTCGGGATTTCTTGTTGTTTTGCTTGAGGATACTTGCCTTAATTGTTTTGGGTCATTAATATCCGAATTTTATCATATATTTGAGTATATTCTTGACCAAACAAAAGATAATTACAATTTGATTGAATAATAATTTCCGTATATGATAATAATTGATTATTTGAATTAAATTGGTAAATTGGCTTACAAGTAATATTGACTAGGTCAAATTTAAATAATCATTAAATTAATTAGTTGATTTATATTATTTTCTATTTGATCGTTTATGTTTTGAAAACTTTAAAACTTGTCCTCAAGTTTTGAAATTTAAGTTTTGTGATTAAAAGTTTAATTTGAATAATTTAAATTTCAAACCCTAGAATTTTACAAGTTTAAAAATCAACACTATACTATTATATTATGACAAGCTTAATATACATACACACACACACACACACATATATAGGCCTCATTCACGAAGTCGGTCTATAAGGTGGGTATAAGGTTGCTACCTATAAAATGGCGCTTAATGGGTGTACACTCACACCCACCGCTTGCTTGACCGGTGGAGGGTCGTTAGCCGAACGGGTAGGATAGGGCAACCCTCTCCTCATTAATAAGTATAATGAATTTATATAAAGTAACTAAACATGTTTCATAAAATTCCCAATCTTAGTTACTTTAGGAAAAGTGAATTGATGCAATCCCATGAAATTACACTTTGTACCCTTGCTGAGAAGTTAGTGGAGCGTGTGTGGTTAACCAACACACTAATTGGTTCTAAGCGATTGTAGCAAAGGGTGACTCATTGTTTGTCATAGTTCGATGGAGCGTGTGTGGTTAACCAGAACATCGAATAGATGACTTTAACAATGAGGGCATCACGTATATTTGCATGGTTATTCACACCCGCTTTGTGATCCTCGGCATCCCAGTCACAAACTAGAAGGGCATATCGAGATTTAAACATGCCATTGAAAAGTTCAATGAATCTCAAAGAAATCTAGGAATTCTCAATACATTTAAAACTTAAGCTCATGTTTTTCATGGTGAAGAATTAGTGAATCGTCATTCACTTACATCCAAATTATTTGCATCTTGGATTATGGCATTCCTTTTCTAATGTGTGAATAATGTTGTTAGGTCCTAGCCCTAATTTTTCATTTGGGTGTTTAATTAGGGACTTAATTCTAATCAAACTTTGTTCCTTTCTATTTGTAGACGTCTAACGCGAACAACGCTGCTGCTAGCTCATTCAGGCTAATGAGCCTTTGACAAAAAGTTACTTTTGACAGATCGAACTTTAGCGAATGGATAAGATACATTCGCACGATTGCGCGCTACGAGGACAAAGAGTATGTCCTCGACGAGTAGCTCGAAAAGATCAATCCAGAAATCACTACTCCCGAAGAAATGGCTGTCTTTGAGACCCATCATCGTGATGCAATGAAAGTCCATTGCATTATGGTAGCCACAATGAACCCCAAATTCCAAAAGTCCTATGAGGACATGTATCCGTACGAAATGCATCAAGACTTAATGGAAAGATACCACCAAAGCACGATGCAAGAGCGCTATGAGATCATCACGAACATGATCACTACTAAGATGGGAAGTGGAGAGTCTCTAACCGTGCACTTGCAAAAGATGCAAAGATATGTTGATCGTCTTCGCAAGTTGAATGTTAACTTTGGGGAAGATTTGGCTATCGACATCGTTCTTCACTCCTTGCCCTCGTGCTACAACCAATTTACGATGACCTACCACATGAACAAGGAAGAGGTCACCCTAAGCAAACTCCAAGGGCTCCTAAGGACTGCTGAGAGCAACCTCAAGGACAAGTCTGTTGCATTAACTCCTAATCCACCTGCTGCTTCTGTTTTGGCCATTGGGCAAGGAAGGGGCAAGAAGAGGAAGGCTCCTTCAAAGAGCCACCACAAGGGAAAGTCCCAAGATGGTTCCTCTTCTAGTGGGACCAAGGTTGGCCTTGCTAAGCCCAACACAAACCCAAAGGAGGCAGAGTGCCACCATTGCCACAAAATAGGGCATTGGAAGAGAAGCTGCCCGAAATATCTACAAACCATCAAGGATGGGAAGATCAAGCCATCTTTCACAGATATTTACACAATTAAATCTAATGATTCATCTCATGCTATTTCTTCGGTTCTTGATACATGATGTGGTTATCACATTTGTTCTGATTTGCAGGGACTATGAAGAAATAGGGATGTGGAGCGTGGAAGAATAAATCTAACCATGGGGAACAGAAGATCGTCGCCTGTCACCAAGATTGGAGTGTATTCTCTAGTGCTTAGTAATGGATTAGGTTTAGATTTAAATAATTGTTGCTACTCGCTAGATATGGCAAGAAACATCATTTCATTTCATGGTTTATTTAGACAAGGATTTAGATATTCGTTTAATAATGAGAATGGTTCGATTTATACTTATCTAAATGGTGTTTTATATTTTGAAACAATGCCTTGTAATGGAATTTATGAAACTGTTATGGTTGTAGATAACCTAGGAAATGATGTGTTGTGTATGGATTCTTTCAATAGTATGGATAAAGCATGTTTGTGGCATTGTCGTCTTGGACATGTCAACAAGAAGCGCATAGCCCAACTCCAAAAGGATGGAGTGTTGGAGTCATTCGACCTTAGGGAAGATGACACGTGCGAATCTTGTTTCCTTGGAAAGATGACCAAGTCACCCTTCACTGGCACTTGTGAGATGGGTGAGGGTTTATTGGATCTCATACACACCGACGTTTGTGGGCCCTTTAGATCCACCACAAAGGATGTGAACCGCTTCTACATGACTTTCACCAATGATTATAGTAGATATGGGTATATTTACTTAATCAAGCACAAGTCAGAAACGTTTGAAAAGTTCAAAGAATTCAAACATGAAGTGGAGAATCAATTGGGCAGGAAAATCAAGATGCTTCGATCTGATCGAGGAGGAGAGTACCTAAGTATTGAATTCCACGACTATCTCAAGGAATGCAGAATAGTTTCGCAATTGACGCCACCTAGGACACCGCAGTTGAATGGTGCGGCAGAAAGGCGTAATTGAACCCTGTTAGACATGGTTCGTTCTATGATGAGTCGTGCTTCACTACTATCTCATTCTGGGGGTATGCCTTAGAGACTACCGCCCATATCCTTAACCGAGCCCCTACAAAGAAGGTTGCTAAAACACCTCACGAGATGTGGACAGGGAAAGCTCCCTCGTTGTCACATATCAAGGTTTGGGGCTGTGACGTTTTCATCAGACAAGAAACTCACGACAAGCTCGAACCTAGTAGTGAGCGGTGTATTTTCATCGGCTACCCGCATAAATCCTTTGGATAACTCTTCTATAGACCAAGTGACAATGTTGTCTTCGTTGCAAGGAGAGGAGTTTTCCGAGAGCGAGAACTCATAAGCCAAGGGGACAGCGGGAGACAAATCGATCTTGAAGAGATTCAAGAGTCGAGTGATGAAGGAACCTCTGGTTGAACCAATTGACAAGTCCTTACCTCTTAGACGTTCCGAAAGAGTTAGAGTTCAACCCCAGATTTATGGCTTTCATATTACTACTGAAGGGGACACATATATTAGTGATGGTACACTAATAAATCTAGATGAACCTAATAGTTATAAGGAAGCCATGGCAGGCCCAGAGTCTTTAAAATGGAAAGAGGCGATGGACAGCGAGATTCAGTCCATGTATGACAACCAAGTTTGGAATTAGGTTAAAAATGTGCCCGGACGTAAGACGGTTGGGTGCAAATGGATCTTCAAGAAGAACACCGACGTGGATGAGAATGTGCACACGTATAAGGCGCGATTGGTTGCGAAGGGCTTTACTCAAACTCCCGGAGTTAAATATGATGAGACCTTCTCGCCAGTTGCTAAAATAAAGTCTATTAGGGTGATGCTAGTCATTGTTGCATTTCATGATTATGAGGTATGGCAGATGGATGTCAAGACTGCTTTCCTTAATGGGAAGTTGGCTGAGGATGTTAACATGGCTCATCCAGAGGGTTTTGTCAATGCGAAGCATCCCAATAGAGTGTGCAAGCTTGAGAAGTCAATTTATGGACTTAAGCAAGCATCTCGCAGATGGAATCTTTTCTTTGATGAGAAAGTCAAAGAGTTTGGATTTGTACGAAGTGAAGATGAATCATGTGTATATGTCAAAGCCAGTGGGAGTATAGTTAGCTTCCTCGTTTTGTATGTTGATGAGATACTATTCATAGGAAACGACATCCCTACTCTACAGGAGGTTAAGTCCTGGCTCGGGCAGTGCTTCACTAAGAAGCACCTCAGAGAGGCTTCCTATATTTTGGGAATAAGGATAGTGAGAGAACGAAGTAAGAGACTAATTGGACTTAGTAAGAATACTTACTTAGATAAGGTACTAAAACGGTTTAGTATGGAAAACTCGAAGAAGGGAGAACTAGCTATACAAAGTAATGCCAAATTGAGTAAGACTCAAAGTCCGAGTACAGAATCCGAGATAGCTGAGATGAGCCGAGTACCTTACGTTTCCGCAGTAGGCTCAATCATGTATGCTATGACTTGTACTCGACCTGATGTGGCCTTTGCTTTGAGCATGGTTAGTAGATATCAAGAGAACCATGGCAGAGCTCATTGGATCGCAGTCAAGAATATCCTTAAGTACCTTCGGAGGACCAAGGAATGGTTTTTGGTCCTCGGAAGGAGTGATCACTTAAAGGTGCGAGGGTATAGTGACGCCAGCTTCCAGACCGACAGGGACAACTACCGTTCGCAGTCGGGCTGGGTCTTTACCCTTAATGGAGGAGCAGTGACTTGGAAAAGTTCCCAGCAAGAAACCGTAGTTGATTCAACATGCGAATCAAATTACATTGCAGCGAGCGTAGCATCAAAGGAGGCAATATGGTTGAAGAACTTCATTGGTGACCTTGGAGTTATGCCTGCCGTAAAGGAGCGTATGGAAATTTTCAGTGATAATGAAGGATCGGTTGCCTTGACCAAGGAACCGAGGGATCATGGTAGATCTCGTCATATTGACAGAAAATATCAATTTATTCGACATCTGGTAGAAGAAGGACACCTCGTAGTAAAGAGGGTATCGTCAGAGGATAACCCAACAGATCCGCTTACGAAGGGACTGAGCAGGGTTAAGCATTTGCATCACGCTAGGAGCATTAGGCTGAAAGACAATATTAGTTTAGATTAGATAGTTTTGGAAACATGTAATAGATAAATGTAATTGACATTTGATGATTAACACTACTACAAAAACAGACTTTTACGACGCTCATTGCACGTCGTAAAAGGCTCAGACGACGCGCAAATGCGCATCAAGAAAGGCCCTGTCATAAAGAGAGACGACGCGCTTTTGCACGTCGTCTATAGACGACGCGCATTTACGACGCTCATTTACGACGTGCAATTACGACGCGCGTTTACGACACACAATGCATATCAAGGAAGGCCCTATCATAAAGGAAGACGACACGCATTCGCGTGTCGTAACCTTACGACGCGCGTGTTAATGACACACAATGCGTATCATTAAAACCCCTGTCAAGAAAGGCAATGTCATAAATGAAGATGACACACATTTTTGCGTATCGTAAATTTAAATGTTTAAAAAAAATATATTTATATATTTATTAAATTTTAAATTAAATTTGCATTTACCATCTCATAATAGAAATAAAATACCATATAAAAAAATACAATCCATTGCATAAAATTTAATGTCATACAATTCTATTTCTTACAATATATAATGTTACAATAAACAAAATAAAGAAAGTAAATTGCTATTTTGAACATGTGAAGCATTATAACAACCTGCTCTGTGATAATTCCTTTGACCTGTCTAGCAAGAATTGCACGTGACTTGATGCCTCTTTCAGATTGTGGTGCTTTGTCATCAGCAGCCTCCTGACCCAAATAAAAATTATATAAAAAAATGGAAGTCTAAAAAGATGACATCAGCGAGTGAGGTTTTATTATGTTATAAAAAAAATGGAAGTCAGAAAAAACTGTAAGCATGGTGACATATTTAACATAAAATGTTAAATTAGTGACTTAATAGGCAATAAAAATAGTTTTTTAGCCAAATTAATGAAAATGAGACATTTGGTTGCTATATTACCAGTCAAGTAATCCAAGATAAAAAGAGTTAACATCAATTTCACCTAGCAGCCTTGGCAACCAAGAGAAATTGATCATTAAACATTCCTAGAGAATAGAAGTAGCTTTCTCAATTGCTTAGAGTGTGACCCCGATTGACCTTCAAGATTTGCATTGTCACATGTAAGGTCATCACCTGTTAAATTGATCATTAAACATTAGACATCGCTTGAATTCTAAACTGAACCATTAACAATTTAATATGATCCAAACTATGCATGAAGTATCATGTGACTTGTGTTCAACCAAACCATTAATCAATCAATACATGACACTTTACAAGCACCACAAAATATAGAATTCAGGTGCATGTCGAGTGTCGACATTTAATCATTCATATAACTTGGAAAATAATTATAATAAAATTGTGCATGAAGTTTCCATATCCACACTCAGAAAGGAAAAAAGCAGAAAAATAATAACAAACTCATGCTTGATGCATATTTATATGTATGGCACAACTAAACAATGTTTAATTTTAAAGGAAACACGTAAAGTTGTAAACGAAACACAAATTTTTTATATTTTTTGAAAGATAGGAATGATAGAGCAAGCATTTTATTTTTCATATAAGTTGTACCTTCATGTAGATTTTGATCATTTAAATATGATTTTTATGTCTTTGGTTTTTTTATCTTTCTTTTATAAATTAGTAAGCATTTTAATGATTGTTAATCAACAATATTGGGTTGATTAAAAAATTTATAACCAAATAAAAAATTTAGTTACTTTATAAAGGGTTTCTTTAAAATGGGCTAATTTTTTTTAAGTTAGTTTTTGAATTTAAATATTTAATTTGCAAGTTTTCATACATTTTCTATCCCATAATAGCACTCAAGTTCCACTACCCGTGTGGACAATGTACTTTAGTTCCATATTTCTTTCGTCAGTAGAGAAATATAAATAGTTATTTTAGCTGTCATTTTCTATATCCAAAAAAATAGAAGGTTTATTTTTTATACTCTTAAAAATCCAAATATAAAGGTTGCTTTGGTTTTTCTTTGTTTTTGCATTTATTTTCGCCACCACTTTGTATATATTTAAAAATGTTTAACATTTACAATCTTTATATTTAACTTTTGTGTTAAACAATTATAATCAGATACGTTCAAATTGGGATCATATTCTTTGAGAAGAGATGATAGTTACCTTTGTGAAACTACCACCTGGAGCTAACTGAAGTTTATCCTTCATAGGGACTCGAAGGCTACCATATGCCTAGATTGCAATGCAAAATAAGGAAACAAACATTAGATAATATATAACAGAACAGATAAATAGATAACAATAGCAAAAAAGAGTTTGATTACCCTCCATGTTCGCTTTGAACCTGAACCAGAACCACTAACAAGAGCTTCTCTCTCAAGATGTAACATATAAACCTTTTTGGAATCCTTTGTATTAGAGAAAACCTTTGTGTACCTACAATAAGATAGCAACTAGAAATGTCAGATACGAGAATTGATTAAACAAGAATGAAAATGGCATTATGCCTTCACAACATTAAATTAAGAAGAATAAATTAAATTAGAAAAAAAAAGTAAGAATGGTGATATATACTTGATGCAGCTGTCATGAACACCAGCATGAGATTTATCATTACTGGTTCCCTGTTTTGAGCTTCCATAGAACTTCCCAAATGCTTCTGTCAGCTGCAAATAAGAAACAATATAATAAAGGGCTTTTGGTTGGTTTATATGAATGCATGCAATCTATAAAAGGAATTGTAAAATACAGGGGACTGACATCAGCGTGTACAAAGCTCGAGACCTTGAAACTGGAAAGATTGTTGCTTTAAAGAAGGTAAGGTTCACTAAATGAGGTACACTAAATGACCATCTTACCCTTACTTTCCAAAAGACAAATTTCACAATACTCATCAATTTTGACTTGAAAGGATAAAAAAGAAGGGAAAATAGGTTTTATCCAAGTTATAAATTTTGAAGTATTTAGACACAAATCTATTGTTACACCATAGGTTGAAATTTGAAAAAAGATAAAGTTATACCATCTGCATTCTGTGGATTCAATAGAATCTGCAAGTATAGCTGATATTCTTCTCCATTTATGACAATCATCACAACACACCCAAGCACTTCTTCTTCTTCTTCCAACATCTGCAGATAATAAATCTAACATTGGCTTCTTTCCAAAAGCTCTTCTGCTCTTTCTTGCAGCCAATTTGGTATCAATTTTTTGATTCATTGTAACCTTTCAGGTACTTCTCCAAGTTGATGAACATTTGATATTTTGCACATAGTTATAATCTCTCACTTCAGAGGATTCAGTTAAGACAATATAGTTAAAAGGGTCAACAAGGGAATTAGTATTTGGTTCATCTACATTGTGAGAAGGGTCATTGTCAGTAACTGATAAGGGCTCACATGATTCTAAGTAAACTGATAATGTATCAGTTAAACAATCCGACTGCATAGTAGATACAAGTTCATTAAAGTCACATGGGGTGTCTTCTGCATCTTCTGGAAATATCTCAGAATCTTGATTTACCATCAATGATCTGTGAATAATGTTAAAACCCTTCAATTGGTTCAAGCAGGAATGATCCCATTTTGTTGTTGTTCACCATTCAGTTCTGTTTGAAAATAAAAGTCGTAGTAATTTAGACCATGAGAAATCAGATTCATTGCAAGTAGAGACAGATACATAATAGATACTTGTATAAGAAAGTTTACACAACAAGATTTCCAATATTTGCAAGCCCCGATTGATAAATAAAACTGCAGAAAAATGCCAAAATCAAGCATCAAGATTATTATGCTTAACTATTAAGATGAAATTGATAAAGGGTTCTCTAAAACCGAAGCAAAGACAAAAACTAGCCAAAATAAACACACAAACCTGTCAAATGAAGTCATGTCACTGTCAGTTTGATAGGAGTCGGAATTGCAGGCATCGTGACGTCATTGATTGGCGGTGCTCATGGATGTTCTGGTGGTCGGACGGAGAGAATAGAGATGAAGGAGGGTAGGAAGCGAGATCTAGGGTTCGAGTGTGAGAGAAAACCGTTATTGCATCGCCGATGATTAGATTTCATTAGACGCACTCCAAACTCAACCTGAATTCGGATCCTTCAAAGGCACCAGTGGGAGGTACATGGTTGCCCTAGATCCTGAACTCCCACCGGATTTCTTCCCGGACTTCATGCTCTTCCATGGGTCGAATTTCTTCCCTTTTCCACTCTGATTACGCAGACGTACCTGCGAGAGTCGGTCCTCAAAAATTTCAGTCTCGAATGATTTGGAGGTGGGACCACCGGTAGAGGAAGAATCATCGAGCGTTTCTTTCGTTTTGAAGGAGAAGGTTAGGGGCAGCGGTGCGTGGGATCTGAGTGGGGACAGAGGGATTGGTGTTTCGATCTTGAATCGGTATCTTGAGATGGCGGAAGTGTGTGCTTAGGTTTCTAGATGCACTCCAAACTCTTAAAGCATATCGGTTTCAATGTTGGTGGTGGCAGCTTAGGGCTTAGAGAGAGAGAGAGAGAGTACAGAGGTAAAGGAAGACGAGCCGATTCAAAA
The DNA here is from genome assembly GCF_051521515.1 of Lactuca serriola. Lineage (NCBI taxonomy): Eukaryota > Viridiplantae > Streptophyta > Magnoliopsida > Asterales > Asteraceae > Lactuca > Lactuca serriola. The sequence goes on from NC_136409.1 coordinate 206,114,406, forward strand.
GGATGTGTTGATTCAAAAGGATTATTAGGGTTCTATTGTAGGATTCTAGTGTGGATTGAGTTTTTAAGGCTCAATGGCGGTGGCAGTGGCGTTGGCTTAGGGTTTACAGAAAGAAGGAAGGAGTGAATGAAAAAGGGAGATACTGAGGAGAGAGGGTAGAAGCGGGGTTCTTCAAAATTTTAGAATTTCAGACAATTTCGTTTTCCCCCTTTAAAAACGCGCGTTTAGGAAAAAAAATATAAAGCGACACATTTAGAGGACGCACACTTTATGAAAGGCGCCCTCCGCATTTCTTTTTTTTTTCTTTTCTTACACTAATTTTAGGGCACGCACAAATGCGTGTCCACTATCCTTCAAATTTTGCAAAATTGACATTATTTTTTAGGGCACACACCAATGCGCGTCCTCTATCAGCGAGTGTCATTGTTTGCGCGTCATTAAAGGGCTGTTTTCTAGTAGTGTAAATAAAGGAGTATTATTTATGAGTAAAGCTACTGTCTTATGTTAATTGTTTAACAATTGTTTCACTTTGCATGTTTTGACTTCTTGAATAATTGAGTTATTAAGAATAATCAAATTATTCGAATGGTCCACAATCGTTCATATGTTGGAAGTAGGTATGAATGAAGATTGTCATGAACTGGTGTGTAGATTGTCTAAAAGTTATTAGACATAGCAAAGGTTTGTTGCAACGTTCATGAGTGCTTATGAACAAGTTTTGAGCATTGGAATAAACCCGCGCTTGCTGGAATCTCTTTATGGAATGTATCGTAAGTGATCGCAAAACGATAATATTATATGGTCTTAAAACCAAGATATATGGTTTATTGTTTAAGAATTGGTTGTGCATTGATAATGCGAAACCGCATCAGTAAATTGATGTCATAAAACGCATTGTTGTGTATAGTTGATTAGTAAATAGTAAATGCATATAAGTCGAAGTTTATCTGTTACTTTTATCCTAAGAGGGTAAAAGCAATATCAGGGCCCCTCGATGATTTAATTTTACTTATGTGCCGGGCCTGGTCAGGACTGAATTGATGTGTTCAATTAAGTTCTACGTCAAATGAATCTGAGATCGAGAAACCAATTGTTGTACAATGAATATAACTATGTTCCATGTAGTTGTCCGCACGATATCTAGTATAGAGGATTATACGATCCCTTATCTAAAGGATGGGATACTGATAATATCAGAGTTTGACAGTGTCTTTGAGAGCTACGATTGCTAATCGGATTGTGTTTGCATTTATAGTTACTGGACTTATCCAAGTGGGAGACTGTTGGATTAGTATCTAAGCCTGTAAATATATTTGGTAAGTACTTGACTCGGTTGTGCATGGTCCTTTTGAGTTTCCTTCACCATAGCAACTTGACAGGGTGATTTCTGAAAAGAGAATAGACATTATTATTAATATATTATGAGAGTAATATATTAAAGGAATAATAATATTATTTGATTGATGTAAGTCATAAATTAATTAAGATTTAATTTGGTGACTTAAAGAGGTTAATTGAATAAAGGGGCATAAACTGTCAAATGTGTGATAGTTATGTTTTTGGGCTATGAATCTTTATGGACATTAGGGTGGATGATTTTTTGGAATTGGATATCTTAAAAATCATTCAAGCCTTATATCTAGAAGGATCTGTGGATTGCTTAGGGCCTAAGTTATTCAATTAGGGTTAAGGGTGTAACCCTAGTAGCTCATAGTATAAATAGACCCCATGGTAGAGGGAAATCGGCCACTCTTGTAAGAAAAAAAACCTAGAGCCGATTTCCTCACCTCTCCTCTCTCTCAAATCATCCTCTTGCTAGTTGGTGTTTGTAAGCCATTAGAGGAGTTACAATAGTGACTCTAAGCTCCAAGAACAAGAAGATTCAAGCAAGCAACTTAAGGTATTCTTCTAGATCTGATTTCATATGTTATGATTCAGTTGTTTACATTAGATCTAGAATTGTAAGCCTTGGATACATTGCATGTTCAATTAGAGAAACCTAGATCCAAGCATTATGGTTTGCATGTGCACATGGGAAAGTTCTTATGGCTCAAACCCATCAACACTGCCGTCTCATCGGCTACACATTTCCTCAGCTGAGACACGTGGAACGTGTTTTGTCTCTGGCTCAACTCTGCAGGTAGCTCCAACCAATAAGCTACCTTTCCTGCTCTGGCAATCACTCTAAAAGGACCAATATATATGGGACCCAATTTTCCCCGCTTCCTGAATCGGATCATCGCCGATCTGCGTAACTCTTCTGGCGAATCTAAGCTATCTGTAACCTCTGTCCGACCTATTGAATCTGCTTAGACATCTCGAGCACTATCTCTGTGCTACCCATCATCCTCTGCCCCACCTCTCCCCAATAGATGGGAGTCCGACACCTTCTCCCATATAAGAGATCAAAGAGAGGCATACCAATACTGGAATGGTGGCTGTTGTTATAAGAAAACTCAGCCAAGGGAAAATATGTGTCCCAATTTCCTCCAAAGTCCATAACACATGCTCGTAACATGTCCTCCAGTGTCTGAATTGTCCGTTCACTCTGTCCGTCAGTCTGTGGATGGTATGCGATACTGAAGTGCAATCGGGTACCCAAATTCTCATGAAACCTCTTCTAGAACCTGGATGTAAAACGCACATCCCGATCTGACACTATTGAATTCGGCACCCCATGCCTTGCCACCACCTCTCTTAAATAAATCTCGTACAATCTCTCTGTGGAAGAGCTCTCACTGCTGGCAAGAAAGTGAGCACTCTTCGTCAGCCGCTCCACAATCACCCATATCGCGTCGACACCTCGTGCGGTCCTCAGTAATTTGGTGATAAAATCCATGGAAATGTGCTCCGACTTCCACTGGGGAATCTCTAGAGTCTGTAACGGGCCATGTGGATGCTGATGCTCTGCCTTGACCCGACGACATGTCAAGTACCTGTAAACTACCCATGCCACATCCCTCTTCATACAGGGCCACTGATAATCTATCTTCAGATCCAAATACATCTTAGTGGCTCCTGGATGGATCAAGAATCTCGACCTATGTGCCTCCTCCATCAGTATATGTCGAGCTCCACCTGTATAGGACACCCAAATCCGCCCACGGAAAGTCATAAGCCCCCAACTATCCGTCTCTAACTCGAAAACCTGTTCAATCACTCGCTCCCTCTTGAGGTTATCGGGCCTCACAGCCTCCACCGGAGCCTCTCGGATGGTATATAGGACTGGAGTCATCATCGTCATCCTCATACACACGTCTCGAATCAGTGCACTCTCTGCTTTGCGGCTTAAGGCATCGACTGCCACATTAGCCTTGTCGGGGTGATATAAGATCTCGCAGTCATAGTCCTTCACTACATCCAACCACCTCCTTTGTCTCATATTCAGGTTGGGCTGATGCATGAGGTACTTTAGACTCGTGTGGTCCGTGTATATGGTACACCAGACTCCATAAAGATAGTGGCGCCAGATCTTGAGGGCAAACACCACCGCCCCCATCTCCAAATCGTGGGTGGGATACCTCGTCTCATGAGGCTTTAACTGCCTCGATGCATAAGCTATCACATGACCACTTTGCAACCTATCACATGACCTCTTTGCATTAACACCGCACCTAATCCTGATATAGATGCATCACAATAAACTACAAAGTCCTCTACTCCCTCGGGGAGGGCTAACACTAGAGCTTTGCACAATCTCTGGAGAAGAGTCTCGAATGAGGCCTACTACTCGGGCCCCTAGGCAAAAGTAACACCCTTCTGGGTCAATCTTGTGAGAGGAACAGCGATCTTGGATAAATCTCCGATAGTAGCCTGCCAGACCCAAAAAACTCCTTATCTCAGACGGGGATCTTGGCACCACCCATCTCATAACCGCCTCAATCTTGGTCGGTCGACCAATATCCCATTCTGATTAACGAGATGCCCTAGGAACCGAACCTCTCGTAACCAGAAATCCCACTTAGAGAATTTGGCATAAAGCTTGTCAGCCCTCAATATTCCAAGAATATCTCGCAGGTGATCATCGTGCTGCTCTCTAGACCTCGAGTACACCAGAATGTCGTCGAGGAACACGATCACTGATCGATCCGACATGGGCCTGCACACCCGGTACATGAGATCCATGAACGCCGCCGGTGTGTTGGTGAGCCCGAAAGGCATCACCACAAACTCGTAATGCCCATAACAAGTTCTGAAGGCCGTTTTCTGGATATCCTGCTCGCAAACTCTCATCTGATGATATCCAGACCTCAAATAAATCTTGGAAAACCGAGATGCTCCTTGCAACTGACTGAATAAATCGTCGATCCTCGGTAGCAGATAACGGTTCTTGAATGTCAGTTTGTTCAACTCCTAGTAATCGATGCACATCCGGTGTGAACCATCCTTCTTCTAACAAAAGGATAGGTGCTCCCCACGGCGAGCTACTCAGTCTGACGAAACCCTTCCCCAACATCTCCTGGAGCTGTGAGGATAACCCCTGTATCTCTAGTGGTGCAAGGCACCAACTGACGCTCGCAGTCGATCACAGCTCGCGAAACAGCTCAACCAATCCATGCCCACGATGACAGAGACATCCCCCATTGCTATCGGCACCAGATGTATCGGAAACTCGACACCACAAATCTCTAACAAACATCCTTGGAATACATCGATAGCAAAAACCGCATGCTCATCGGCTATAGAAACCCTCGGAGGTCGACTCAACGCCTCACATTAGATACTGATGTGATGCCTAAACGCTAAAAAACAAAGGATCGAATCGCTCCTGAGTCAAATAACACCAAAGCAGGTACAAAACTCATAAGAAAAGTACCTAAAAATAGCACACGATAAGCACAATAATTCTTAAAATAAAATTAATAAGGAAATACGTACCAATCACGACATCAGGTGTTGCGTGGACCTCTTCCACTGTCAGCTGAAAAGCTCTACCACAAGCCCTCAGAACCCCGGACTTCACCGGCTGACTATCAGTAGCATGCAAAGCAGCAGGAGTGGAACCCTGGGCTGTTCCCTGAACAAGCCGAGGAAACTCGGCCTTTCGACGGCCGATCTGGTTGCAGTGAAACCAAACTGCACACCTATTGGGGCAATCCCTTGCCATGTGCCCCTCTTTGCCACATTTATAGCAAACCCCCGCCCGAAAAGATCCCTCATGACTCTTGCCACACTTGCCACAAGTGCAGCCCTTCTGGCCTCCTGATCTCGAATTAGCCCGCTTTTCTACCGGCTGCGACTGTGCCGATCTCCGGTCTCTCCCCGGAGACTCTGCCTCCTCACTTGCCTAAGTCTCTAGCTTAATCTCCTTCCTCCGGGCATTTTCGTGAAGCTTGGAAAATGTCTGATAAGACGAGTTCGACACGAACTCTCGAATATCCCTCCTCAGAATGCTCAAATACCGGCTCAAGCGTGCCTGCTCAGTAGACACGTGCTCAGGGCTGCATAATGCCCTCTCGTGAAACATCCTCGTGATTTTTGTCACTAACTCTGTCTTCTTCTTGAGAGACAGAAACTTTTGGGCCAACCGTTCCCTCTCCACCAGGGCCAGGGGAACATACTCATCTCGGAACAACAACGTAAACCTCTCCCATGTAACTGCAGTATGCTCTGCAGGAGTAAAACTGCTTGTCACAAACTTCCACCAGTCCTTCGCTCCTAATCGAAGCTAGTTTAGTGCGAACCGAACTCTCAATTGCTCTGGGAACGAGCATGTGTAACAGCATCCCTCAATTTCAAAGATCCATCTCGTAGCAACAATCAGATCCTGTGTCCCATCAAACTCTGGTGGCTTCATGTTGCTGAACTCTCGAAACAACAACAAGTCACCTCCCAGTGGTTTGGCAACGGCGACAGCTGTGGTGGCTGCAGCAGTAGCGACCTCAGTAACAACGGGAAACCGCTCATCAAATGTAACAACTAAATTTTCAAAGTAAAATTTTTCATTTTTATAGTAGTCAATATAAATCCATACATTAAGAAACCCAGTTATAATTGTTTTCAAAACATAAGTCAAATACAACTTTTATTCCAAATATCAGAGTGTCCCATCAAATTGCCCTTTCCCTTGGGATCTGAAGTACCTGAAACCATAAACAAACCTGTAAGCACGAAGCTTAGTGAGTTCCCCAGAGCATACCCCACACACAATCCACATAACATGCCAACTATAAAAGCTACCTCTACCACGTAAGTTTAGCTATAAAGCTACCTCTACCACATAATGCATACCAATTAGCTATAAAAGCTACATCTACCACATAACACATATCAACTAGCTATAAAGCTATCTCTACCATTAGCCACAAAGGTTATCTCTACCCTTGGCCATAAAGGCTATCTCTACCATTAGCCTTAAAGGTTATCTCTACCATTAGCTATGACAACCCGAAATTTTTTTACTTTTAAGGCCCAGTCAATCAACTCAATTGAGTGTCAAACTAATTCGAAATGAGTTCTAGCCCGGCTAAAGGTCATTCTAAGGAGTTTTGAGCCTAATACACTTAAGGAATAAGTGTTAGAAAGTACCTACTAGAACCACAGTGAAGCAAATCGAACCATAACCTCATCTAAATGAGTTCACGACCACAAGACCATGAGTTTACGGCTGTAAACTAGTGTGGTCGTAAACTCAAGAGCATATATAAGGCAATTGGTCATTTCTAGCCATTTATCTCGTTCCTTGGCCGATTTTCTTCATTCTCTCTCAACAATCATCCAACTTTCACCTTAGATCTTCAAAAGAGTAAGTGTTCTATCCCTTGATTAGTTGATACATCTTATTAACTAGCTACATAAAATGATTTCATCCATGGAAATCATGTTTGTTTAGATCTTCAAGTTACACCAAGAACACACACACTAGTGTTCTTGGCCAATATCAACCATTTCAAGCTTCTAAATCGTAAGCACTCTTCCCTATACTTCATATCCAGTTAGGACTCATGCTTAGAGACTTGAAACACACATTTTCCCAAGAACATCATGAGTTTACGGCCCAAGATCTTCCTTGGCCGTAAACTCAATGTTAGGGCATGTTTGAGCCCTAAAACCCTATAAGATGCAAAGCTAGTGACCCATAACTCTTCCTTGATGATTGTATGACCTTAAACCACCCTCATTTCATAAATTCTATGAGATTACGGCCGTAAGTGTTGGGTTTTGAGCATTCTAACACTTCCTAAGTGTATATGCAACCCTAATAAACCTTGGATCTATGTTTGTCTAAAATACATGCATAATTTGTTTTCCAAGGTTTATAACTTATCTAGCATGGCATGGGGAACTTTTAAACATAAAAGAACTAGATGAATTATGTCACACCCCAAAACCATTGAACGGCGGAAACGTTCTGGGGCGGAGGACGTCATGTACAGTATCACAACAATGAAAAGTAGTAAACAAGCAACAACATCATACATTGCATTAATAATATAATTTTAATACAAGTGTATTCTAATATGTATAATAGACACAAATTAATAAATCAAAATGAAAGATGAGTCTTGAACGAGCTCCATCTTCCTTAATCCTTGCATTGGTACTTGTCTATGATGACCTGAGGATACAAGTAATTTTGAAAGAGAGTATCAGCTTTGAAGCTGGTGAGATCATAAGTATTTTAGTGTCTTAATTTGTATGTAAATACTTGTATGTATTTGAAATTTAAGTATTTGTATGTATATGAATTGTAAGTATTGAAAATGTAAATGAACTGTATATATATGAAAATGTTTGTAAAACAACTGTAAACGTTTGAAAAGCCCTAGAAATCCCTATGATTCCTATTAGTAACAAAAGGAGTCTTCTACCAAGACTTAACTATTCTCAATGTAGTCTTCTACCAAGACCTAACTGCTCTGAATGTAGCCTTCTACCAAGGCATCTAGTGTCTGTGCGTGTGTCTCTTGTAAGAGTATGTATTTTCCCAGGTATGACTATCATTAACCAAAAATATAGTTTCTACATTACCGTGCGTTGTGTGAATGTTCATGAAGTGAATGTAAATGGGAAAACGAAATAGTACTATGGTGTAATGTGATGTCTAGATCCCAGGCTGTACGCTCCCCTATCAAAGGGATTTTGGGACCTACCCACGACCCCTGCATATCTGTAAGCCGTGAGCATCCACATTACTATGATCATGTATACTCGATATAACAATCACAATTGCGTTGTGATTCATCGGTATAGTTAGATCCTGAACTAGTTCCATGCTATAGCACCTAGTGACGTCTGTTCTATGTATATGTAAGCGTACTCATGTAAGTGTGATCATGTAATTGTACTTATGTAAGTGTGATCATGTAATAGTATAGTAGTGTACTGTAATGTTCTACGTGTGCTAGATGTAATGTGTGTTCTCTCTCTATCTAGCAAGTATAGTAATGTAATCATTCTGGTATCGTTGTATATGTTCTCTTTCTAGTATAGTTGTATATGTTCTTCTCTAGTATAGTTGTATATGTTCTTGTATAGTATAGTTGTATATGTTCTTCTCTAGTATAGTTGTGTATGTTCTTCTCTAGTATAGTTGTATATGTTCTTCTCTAGTATAGTTGTATATGTTCTTCTCTAGTATAGTTGTATAAGTTCTTCTCTAGTATAGTTGTATATGTTCTTCTCTAGTATAGTTGTATATGTTCTTCTCTAGTATAGTTGTATATGTTCTTCTAGTAGTAAGTATTGACGCATGAATGAACTGACTCATAGTATGATATCGCGTTCTAGTAATAGTTCTATCATCTTCCTAAACTACCCATATGGTAGTTTACTAGTAATCTAACTGGTACGTATGGACATGGATGTATACCCTTGCTACCCAAGGGCATGGGATGAACTGGAAGGGCCTTTATGACTATATATGTACATATGTTATATAACTAATATTTAAACAACCTTCGGACGAGTACCCGATATCCCACCAGACCACATCTCAAGCGCGAAAAGGAAATAGGGTGGATAGCCGTCCTAAGTCTTTTAAACATTTCTTATATAACTATGCATATAGAGGCATGAAATTTATAATATAAAAGCATAAAATAAGTTTTGTAAAACCTTTGAACATAATTATTATCTAAGAAAAGATCGACTTGATGTCAATTTATAAAACGTTTTGAAGGCATGGGTTTGATAAAACAACTTTAGTATAAGGAAACATTTGTTTGAATCACAATTGTAAGTAAGTCTCAAATAAAACATATGGAGTAAAATGTACAGCGTAATAAGGATTTTTAAACACATAAAGTGTTTATGAAAAACATTTGAAGTAAATTGTTTGATAAAACGGCTAATGAGTAGCCAACCATTTGAATGCTGCTTATTAATCACATGTGATTAATATAACACCTAGCATTATTCTCCTTGTATCCCCCCCCATATAACATTTGAAAATAGTTAAAACATTGATTAAGGGGTATGAACTCACCTGTAGTGAGTGGTTCTGATGAAAATGTTGGATCGGTTGCTAAGTATCAAGTGGTGACTTGAGTACACACGCGAATCCTATTTAGCATATATTGGCATATATATATATATATATGAATATAATTAGTGTTATGAACAATTAATTAATGAATTGGGACCACCTTAGGGACTAGTGAACACTTATATTGAAGTGTTACAACCATAAATGATTGTACGAAGGGTTAAAAGGCTATACAAGGGAGTGTATGGCCAAAATACACACTATATGTGTGTGTGCGGCCAGGTGTGCTGCCAGCACGTGTGTGCGGCCATGTGTGAGGCCAGGTGTGCTTCCAGAAGCGTGTGCTGCCAGAAAACATGGTGTTCTTGGTGTAAGATGTTACCTTTCTGGATGATACTTGAGAGGATTTTCGAGTCCTAGCTTTGCAAGAGTGTAATAAATGATCAAAATGACCAAGGATAGTACTTATAGGAGGGTGTGTGCGGTTGGAGGTGTGTGTGGTTCACCTGTGTGTGGCTGGCTGGCCACACACTCTAGTGTGCGGCCGCACACACCATGTTTGCTGAGTTTGGCCCGTTTTTCTTATACTACTCCCAATCTAATCCATCCTCCGACACGTAACTCAAATATACAAATCTTTAAGCACTCTTTTAGACCCAAAACTTCATTATAAAATAGCAAGACGAAGCTAACTTTAATTATAATGATGAATGTAAGTTAGAAATTTTGGGTTGTCACATCATCCCCCTGTTAGAGGAAATTTCGTCCCGAACTTATAATTTAGGTAAGAAAGTAGGTACGAATGATTGATTCATGAGGTGGGGAACTTCCTAATCGATTTGTTCTCGCGTTCCTAAGTGAAATCAGGTCCTCGGTTGGCATCCCAACGAACCTTCAGTAACGGGAGGCGACGTTGCTTCGTCCGCTTGACCTCTCGGTCGAGGGTCACTACGGTTCTAGTACGAAGGCGAGGATCTCGTTAATCTCGACCTCGTCGAGTGGCTTACGAGAGTCCTAACGGAAAGGTACTGTTTCAAGATCGGGACACGAAGGGTAAAATGTACGTTACCGAGTTCGCGGAGTAGGTTTAGTCTGCGAGGTACAGGACCGATTCTGGTAAGAATCACGGAGGTCCTGGCTAACTTGGATTTAGCTTTCCACGTAAAGCGAAGCGCATTAGGCCATTCCTAATAGTGAGTTTTCCTAAAGAACTTGGTCTCTCACTTGGAATCTCCAAGATTTCTTTTTCTTGTTTAACTTCCCAGTCAAGGGCCACCCCTTGCTGGGTCAAAGTCATAAAGGTTTCTCTGATTTGCGAGGAGTTCTGGATGAACTATGACAGTAGGTCTGAAAGACCTAGAATTTGGCAAATGACTATCGGCGTCTCTGATGTCGACCAATTCTCAACAGTTTTGGCAAATTGTATGAGTACTCGAAATTTCCCACATCACTAACCGTGTGTCATAGGAACCTGACTCTACATTTCAAAACTTGTGCTTAGAGAAGAAAGTTCTTCCGAAGGTAATGTTTCCATGGATTTTTTTCTCACAACGAAGATTGATAAGTAAGTCATTACATGGGGAAATCACGAACTGATTCATGTAAGAAAGACGTACCCTACTCATTAGCTCATGAAAACTATGGGCGTATTGGTCCTATCCGAAGGGTATCACTACGGACTCGAAGTGTCCGCATCGAGTTCGGAAGGTAGTGTTCCGGACATCCTTCCCTCACACCCAAATTGGTGATATTCGGATCTCAGACCCATTTCTGAAAGTAATTATTTCCTTGTGTTTTCTCAACCATTTCATCTATGCGAGGTAGAGATAACGATTTCTAATGAAAAATCTTGACGGGGTCCTCGATATCCGAGGCACATACGATGCAATCCGTCGATCTCTGGGAGAATAAGACTGGGTTTCTCTAGGATTAGAAGCCTAGTCTTCTAATTCTATTTATGTGTGGTTCGCTAAGTTGTATGTACTGTTCTTGTGTCCCCGTAGGTGTTTAAGCAAATGGGAGATCCGTTTACGGGAGTCGTACTGTGTTCTAAGTTTGTTCACATGACGATGCGATTACTCGTAGTCTTGAGCAGTTCTCCATCCTGAAGTTCATATTAGAATTCATACTTGGTTCACAATCACCATTTCGTGTATACGAGTCGTATATAATTAAGATTGAAAAGGTAGTCGAATAACTGATTCTTCTTTAAGCTCACATCCCATCGGGGAAAAAGAAGTTAAAGTGGAATCATCAATTCTAAACCTGTAGAACCTTGATTATATATCACTCTTATGCATACATTCCTCAGTGATAGATCAATCGTATGAATCCTTGGATTGAACTTGACGTACTGCACGAGTGGTACTTCGGGGGTTTCTTTGGAAAAATAACTAAGAGGTACTCCTGGCATGAGTACTTCGATGTTCTGATATGACGGCTTTGCTAAAGGGACATTTACTGACAAAGGGATGTACGTATGAAGCTGTTATGGCGTAGATCAAATTGAATCTAATCGTATGATAATGTCAGAATCATACAGAAACTTTAAAGACATTAGATTTGAACATAAGGCGTTTACAGACAAAACATAACCGTGCCACCATGAACAGAGTTACGGTACTTTAGACTTACGACAAGACTGTTGCTACGAATAAGGTATACTACAAAAGACAAGTATACGCAGCACGAGCATCCCTATACAGACAGGATCTCGCGAAAGTTAAGACTCTAGTTGCACTAGTTCTGGGTAGTTTATAAGTTTGTTACAACGAAACGCCTTAATTATATTAACATGGGTTCTGGAGTAGGTTCTCCCGCAACTGTGATTCTGAGAAACCTCCCATCTGCGCCAGAGTTCTTTGATATAGGGCAATCCTTCTTGAAGTGCCCTATCTCCCCACATTGGTGGCATGACTGGCTAATACTAGCTTTGGTGACAGGATTGCGGTGTTTAGCCAGTGTTATGTGGACACGAGTGCCTTCCTCGTTACTCCACTTTGAAAATTGCTTCATAAAGCGTTCGGCGTTATAACTACTCTCGTGTGTAGGGTTATCCCAATGAAAGGGACTTGAGTGATGGGTCATGCCGGTGCTCCGCAGCTACGAGCATGGTGCCCTATTTTTAGGCAATTGCAACATTGCATCTCATGGCAAGCCCCATGATGATGGAAACTACACTTATCACACTTTGGGAGTTTTCCCTCGTATGGCCTGCTCGGTACGGGAATGGCAGGAGTTTCCACTTGCTGTTGTTGCATAGCCAGCCTTTAGGATCTCTTGCGTTCTTTCCGGGCTTGATGCTTTCGCTTCCTGTTCTCTGCTTTTCGGCTTTGCGAGCCTGTGACTATTACCGTTTGACGACTTCCTGGATGGGTACCACGATTGGAAACTTCATTCCCTTCAGCAGCATTGACTGTGCTGATAGCGCTACGGTGCGCAAGGACCACGGTTACGGCAGCCACCACGGCAGCTGTAACTGCTGTTTGAAAGGTAGCGGCGTCCATAGGAAAGGCGGAGGTTTCGTCGTTCGACTAATTGCTTCCGGATGACGACATGATTCTGTAACACGAAAGATAAGGATTTTGTGAGCGATTCTGGTTGACCCTAGGGGTACTTCGATTGTTCAAGTAACGAGTAAGACTATGTTCTCGAAAGTTTGACCTACATCCCTATGATGCAGTCCCAGTAATGGAATGGAAGTATGATCGCGAAGGTTTGACCTACATCCCTATGATGCAATCCTAGTAATGAGTAGAAGTAAGTTCGTAGAATGGTATCAAGACGTTTTTCGTTCAAGCTGTGGTATCGTGGGTTGGTGAATAACAAGATCCAACCACTGAAAGAGACTTGGAAATGTCTCCAGAGCTAAATTACTATAGTCCAATGACTTGAATAAAGCATGATTCAGATAAACTCCAATGAAAGTATGATAAGAGTACTTGAATAATGAATGACACAGAAGTTAGCCGACTATCAATATCTTTGATATTCATGACATAAAAGTTCGGGAAAATGACCTTGTAAAGGTCTTACATCATATCCGGAGAAGATAGTTCTTGACAGCCTAGAGATCTAACCAAAAGTACTTACAGTACAAGATAATTTCATAGAAAATGCCACATCGGGCATAGACAGAAAAACGATTCCTTTTAACAAGGAAAATAAAGTAAAGCGTCTACTACCGGCGACGGTCATCCCTCTGGTGAACTCTCAGTTCAGCCAGTTGACGTTCCACATCAAGTAGGTGTCTTTTGCACACCCTATGGCGTACTTGGAGCTCTATGACTTCGGCTCGTGATTTAGCCAGTGCTTGCATCAGGGTTTCATGGTTTCTCTCTGATCTCTCGTTAGCATCTTCTAGACGAATGGTGCGGAGGGTATGTATTCTCGCATTGGCGACAACTTCGGTAATTTGATGTAGGGCTGTCCTTCCTTGAATCTCATTTCGGGCCACTCTGCGGACCAAGATTGGCAAGGTTCTGTCTGCCAAGCCCCCATTGCTTAGGTCATAAAAGCTTCGGTCACCATTAAATGGCATGGGCTGATCTTGTCCTTAGCTCCATGTTTCCAAGCATTCCACCCACTCAGGCGTCGGGCCATGAAAAGTCGGACGAGGGTTAGGAATTGGAAATGGAGCTGCTTGGGGTAGGTTCTCAACCTCTGGTTTGGAATTAGCATCGTCCGAAGGTCTTCATCATGGTGATCATTCAAAGGGATAGGATGATCATTCTCTAGTTCTTCTCCAAACCAACCAGCTATGACTTCGTTCGGAAGATACTGGTTGTTGTGGGGATGGAGTCCAACCATGTTATCTATGTGAGAATTGGGGTAAGAAATAATTATTAGACGAACTATATATATAATTATTTAGAAAATCTTCATTAGTTACATCGCTATTTGTGAAGTGCATACCAGTTATATGTAATCGAAACAGGATAGGCCTTCGAATGAGTGAACTTAACTCCATATTCACACAGAATACGGGTGAAGTAAAATTTTCACAGATTCTAAGTCTATAACATCCTAATTACATATAGCCTTAGTGTATCCACTTAGCAACTATCAACTTAGTAATGAAGATCCCGTTTTAGTTCTCAAGTATAAAGTACTTATAGTAACACCAAATACTCATATAGTATTTTAAGTTTAATGTTATGTTCTACTGTTCTCATTGTGGTAGGGTTGGTAAGATTTTAGCATTGTTGCAACCACACAATTAAACTTAGGCACATGCTAGTCAACCCTCGGATAATATAGGTGATCAGGCTATATCTTCCCAGTTTTGACCATATGTCTCTAAGCCCACTTGCGTTGCCCAACAATCGTAATTCTTTTGTACTGTCCTAGTGACACTGATTTTAGTATGAATGCAGGCACATATACTTTATTAAATATTTTATTATTTAAAGTATAAACTCTTGGTCAGAGTATTTTTAATCCCTTATGTATTTATAGTTAGTATATCTTTTATGGGTTAATATACTTAATTCACTATAAACAATGCTCAGATACCAATCTGTCACACCCCAAAACCATTGAACGGCGGAAACGTTCTGGGGCGGAGGACGTCATGTACAGTATCACAACAATGAAAAGTAGTAAACAAGCAACAACATCATCCATTGCATTAATAATATAATTTTAATACAAGTGTATTCTGATATGTATAATAGACACAAATTAATAAATCAAAATGAAAGATGAGTCTTTAACGAGCTCCGTCTTCCTTAATCCTTGCATTGGTACCTGTCTATGATGACCTGAGGATACAAGTAATTTTGAAAGAGAGTATCAGCTTTGAAGCTAGTGAGATCATAAGTATTTTAGTGTCTTAATTTGTATGTAAATACTTGTATGTATTTGAAATGTAAGTATTTGTATGTATACGAATTGTAAGTATTGAAAATGTAAATGAACTGTATATATATGAAAATGTTTGTAAAACAACTGTAAACGTTTGAAAAGCCCTAGAAATCCCTATGATTCCTATTAGTAACAAAAGGAGTCTTCTACCAAGACTTAACTGTTCTCAATGTAGTCTTCTACCAAGACCTAACTGCTCTGAATGTAGCCTTCTACCAAGGCATCTAGTGTCTGTGCGTGTGTCTCTTGTAAGAGTATGTATTTTCCCAGGTATGACTATCATTAACCAAAAATATAGTTTCTACATTACCGTGCATCGTGTGAATGTTCATGAAGTGAATGTAAATGGGAAAACGAAATAGTAATAAGGAGTTTTAAACACATAAAGTGTTTATGAAAAACATTTGAAGTAAATTGTTTGATGAAACGGCTAATGAGTAGCCAACCATTTGAATGCTGCTTATTAATCACATGTGATTAATATAATAACTAGCATTATTCTCCTTGTATCCCCCCCCCCCCATATAATATTTGAAAATAGTTAAAACATTGATTAAGGGGTATGAACTCACCTGTAGTGAGTGGTTCTGATGAAAATGTTGGATCAGTTACTAAGTATCAAGTGGTGACTTGAGTACACACGCGAATCCTATTTAGCATATATTGGCATATATATGAATATAATTAGTGTTATGAACAATTAATTAATGAATTGGGACCACCTTAGGGACTAGTGAACACTTATATTGAAGTGTTATAACAATAAATGATTGTACGAAGGGTTAAAAGGCTATACAAGGGAGTGTATGGCCAAAATACACACTATATGTGTGTGTGGGGCCAGGTGTGCTGCCAGCACGTGTTTGCGGCCATGTGTGCGGCCAGGTGTGCTGCCAGAAGTGTGTGTTGGCAGAAAACATGGTGTTCTTGGTGTTCTTGGTGAAAGATGTTACCTTTCCAGATGATACTTGAGAGGATTTTCGAGTCCTAGCTTTGCAAGAGTGTAAGAAATGATCAAAATGACCAAGGATAGTACTTATTGTTGGATAAGGTGTCTAAGTCCATAACTATTTCGGGCTTGTACTTGACCCGACCCGGCATGGTCCATTTGGGTTGCATGGCACCATGCAATTGGTTAGACTAAATGAGAGGAATAACACTTGGGGATTATTAATATATTATAAGTTCTAATATATTAATAATATTATTTGATTAGTTTGATCAAGAATTAATTTGGAATTAATTAAGTGATCAAAGGATAACTAATTAAATATATGGGTTGATTATGTAAATCATCCATATCTTGTATAGTGGGCTAAGAGGCTCCATGGATTATCAAGTTGGGTTCTACCCATAGGATGCTCCATGGATGCTCCATGGGAGTTACAAACCCATGGGACATGGAAATGAAGAGTCATGACACATTAGGGTTTACATGGTGTAACCCTAGATGTGTCAACACTATATAAGGATCATATTCTCCACCAAAATCGGCTAGACAAAAGAAACTAGAGGGCTTGGCCGATTTTGAGAAGTGTGTGTTATCTCAAGAGTCTTTCCAAGAGCATTTGGTGTTGTGTGAAGCATTTGAGGCATCACACTTGGGGTGCTAGGCTCACAAGGTTTCAAGGAACACAATCAACAACAAGGTAAGTTATTCTATCTATGATTCAAGTTAAAATTGTTCCCCATGTATGCTAGATAGGAATATAACCTTGGAATTCAACTTTGCATGATAATTAGACAAACATAGATCCAAGGTTATTAGGGTTGCATGTACACTTAGGAAGTGTTAGAATGCTCAAAACCCATCAGTGGTATCAGAGCCTAGGCTTGTTTGTTTGTTATTTGTGCTTAAAAGTTGAAGAAAGTCGAAAATTCTGCTGTCTGACTGATGGACTCGGCGAGTCCAAGGGGAGGACTCGTCGAGTTCATGTGTATCTTCAACCTACTCGGCGAGTAGGTTTTTGCACTCGGCGAGTAGGGTCGACAGAGTGCATAATTTCGACTTGAGTTGCTGGAAATGGATTAGAATCATTACCCTGAAATGTTTTGGTACTTGAAAACTTGTTTTAGAAGGTGTAATGTCTTTTCTAACTCATTTACAACAACTAGTTATCAAAATTACAAAGATTAAATGTGATTTTGATTCTTGAAAGTGTTCATATTCATATTCTTGTTCTTATGATGTTTAGATGATCATAGGAATTATTTGTAACCTATGTGGTAGATTAATTCATGATCATAATGTGTTTTAATGGAGTCCATAACTTGTCCTCAAGTTATGGAAAACCAAAAGTCTCTTGGATTAAAAACCATTAAAAGAACACAAGAGTTAAGAAAAATGAAAAGTCCTCATTTTATTACTCAATTAAACTCATAAGTTACAAGAAATGAAAAGCCCTCAAGTTTTGGAACAAGTAAAGTTAAGTTAAAACTTTAGTTCCAACCCCTAGAATTTTAAAAGTTAAAATTCAACCCTTATACTTATATTATTATGATTTAATAATTATATATATATATATATATATATATATATATATATATATATATATATATATATATATATATATATATATATGTATGTATAAGAACAAAGTCGTCTTACCGCTAGTACGCCTCATTCACGAAGCCGGTCTATAAGGTGGGTATAAGGTTGTTGCCTATAAAATGGTGACTTAATGGGTGTCCACTCTCACCCACCGCTTGCTTGACCGGTGGAGGGTCGTTAGCCGAACGGGTAAGACAAGGACTTACAAATTCTCATTCAAAGTATGATGAATATTATAAAGTAACTAAATGTTTTATTAAATTCCCAATCTTAGTTACTTTAGGAAAAAAATGTGAATAAGGTGCTATTCCATGAAATTACACTTTACACTTTGATTAAGTCGTTGGTGGAGCGTGTGTGGTTAACCGGCACACTAACTTGGACTTAACAAGGTAGGTAAAGGGTGACTTAGGGTTTATTATAGTATCGATGGAGCGTGTGTTGCACATCGATTGAGTGATAAACTTTAAGGGTACCAAGTGATTTGCATGGTTACTTCACACCTCGTTTTGTGATCCTCGGTATCCCAGTCACAAAACTTGGAGGGCACACTCGAGATTGAAACATGCCTTTGAAAAGTTCATTGAATCTCAAAGAATATAGGAATTTCTAAGAACCATTCAAAAACCTAATACTAAAATATTGCGGTTTTCGTGGTGGAAATTGGTGAATCGTCATTCACCGACCTTTCAAATATGATATAGCTTAGATTACGGCATACCTCTTCTAAGTTATATTATATTGTGATTGGATCCTAGCCTTAATATTACATTTGGGTGTTTTATTAAGGACTCTCTTACATCTAAACTAATATTGTTCTCTTTCCTTCAGATGTCTTTCAACAATGCTTCTGGCTCTAATCCTAATGGCTCCTTTACCCTTATGAACTTGTGTGGGAAAGTCACCTTTGATGGATCCAACTTCAATGAGTGGATCAGAAACATCAGGATGATTACCCGCTACGAGGACAAAGAATATGTCCTTGACAAGGAGCTTAAGGAGATTGATGAGTCCACTGCAACTCCTCGGGAGATCGCTGAATTTCGGGCACATGAAAGGGATGCTACGAAAGTGGCTTGCGTCATGATGGCCACGATGACAGCGGAACTCCAAAAGTCTTATGAGGATTTCTACCCTTATGAAATGCATCAAGATTTGATGGAAAGATACCATCAAAGTGCACGACAAGAGAGGTATGAAATCATCTGCTCCATGATAACAACCATGATGAAGGACGGGGAATCCGTCACGAGCCACATGCAGAAAATGCAAAGGTATGTGGATCGTTTGCTGAAGCTTAATGTGAACTTCCCGGAGGATCTTGCAATAGATATTATTTTGCATTCCTTACCATCGTGCTATGATCAATTCCGCATGACATATCACATGAACAAGGAAGAAGTCACCCTCAGCAAACTTCAGGGACTTCTCAAGACCGCAGAATCAGGTCTTAAGGGGAAGTCGGTTGCTATCACTTCTACTCAAAACTCTACTCTGGTTTTGGCAATCGGGAAAAGTCGAGGGAGGAAGAGAAAGAGCTTTTCGAAGGGTACCAAGGTTCGGACCCTTGATGGCTCTTCTTCAAGTGGAACCAAGAAAGGTTTCATTACTCCTTCTTCTGACCCAAAAGAGGCTGAATGCTTCTATTTCCATGAAAAAGCTCATTGGAAGCAGAACTGCCCAAAATACCAGCAAGATGTGAAGTATGGGAAAGTTAAACCCAACCATGCAGGTATTTACACTATCATTTCTAATAACTCACCCCATTCTAATTCTTGGGTCCTTGATACCGGGTGTGGTATTCATATTTGTTGTGACTTGCAGGGACTAAGAAGAAGTGAGGATGTGGAGCAAGGAAGGATAAACTTGATCATGGGGAATAGGAAAGCTATACCTGTTACCAAGATTGGAGTTTATACTTTATCGCTAAGTAGTGGGTTTAGTTTAGATTTGAATAAATGTTGTTACTCGCCAGGAATGGCAAGAAATATTATTTCCTTTCATGCTTTGTACAAACAAGGGTTTACCTTTTCATTTAATAATGAAGTTGGTTCTATTGATGCTTTCTTTAATAATGTTCTTTATTTTAAAGCATTACCTTGTGATGGTGTGTATGAAGCTGTATCTGTTGTAGATAACTTAGGAAATAATGTTTTGTGTATTGATTCTACTAATAATAACTTGGATAAAGCATCTTTACGGCATTGTCGTCTTGGACATATAAGCAAGAAACGCATAGGCCAACTCCAAAAGGATGGAGTCTTGGAGTCGTTTGACCTAAAGTCAGATGATAGTTGCGAATCATGCTTACTTGGAAAAATGACAAAGTCACCCTTCACAGGTTCGTGTGAGAGGGGTGAAGGTTTGTTGGACCTTATACACACGGATGTGTGTGGACCATTCAAACATGCCACAAGGGATGCTAATCGTTATTATTTGACTTTTACTAATGATTATAGTAGATATGGATATGTCTACTTGATCAAGCATAAGTCAGAGACTTTCGAGAGGTTTAAGGAATTTAAACAGGAAGTCGAGAATCAATTGGGCTGGAACATTAAGATGCTTCGATCCGATCGTGGTGGTGAGTATCTTAGTTCAGAGTTCCTCGACTATCTAAGGGAATGTGGGATAGTCTCACAATTGACACCTCCCAGGACACCACAGTTGAATGGTGTGGCTGAGAGGCGTAATCGAACCTTGTTAGATATGGTTCGTTCCATGATGAGTCGAGCTACGCTACCAATCTCATTCTGGGGGTATGCCTTAGAGACTGCCGCCCATATTCTTAATCTAGTCCCTACAAAGAAAGTTGCCAAAACTCCTCACGAGATGTGGACTGGTAAAGTACCTAAACTAGACCACATCAAGATTTGGGGTTGTGAGGCTTTCGTGAGACGCGAGACTCATGATAAGCTCGAACCTCGAAGCGAGAGGTGTATTTTCATCGGTTACCCACAGCGATCATTTGGTTACCTCTTCTACAGACCTAGTGACAATGTGGTCTTTGTAGCAAGAAGAGGAGTCTTTCGAGAAAGAGAGTTTACAAGCCAAGGAGACAGTGGGAGGCAAATTGATCTTGAAGAAATTCAAGAATCAAGCGGTGAAGGAACTTCAAACTCTAGCCCTCAACTTGAGGAGGAAACTCCTGTTGAGCAAATTGACAAATTTGTACCTCTGAGACGTTCCACGAGAGTTAGGAGTGCACCTGAGCATTACTATGGTTTCCATATTACTGCAGAAGGTGAGACACTTATTAGTGATGGGACACTAGTAAGTCAAGATGACCCTAACAGCTACGAGGAAGCCATGGCAGGCCCCGAGTCTGCTAAATGGAAAGAGGCTATGGATAGCGAGATACAATCCATGTATGATAATCAAGTTTGGAACTTGGTTGAAAATGTACCAGGTCGTAAGACAGTAGGGTGCAAATGGGTCTTCAAGAAGAAGACCGACATGGATGGTAAAGTACACACTTATAAGGCTAGACTGGTTGCAAAGGGCTTCTCTCAAATTCCTAGAGTGGATTATGATGAGACCTTTTCTCCAGTAGCCAAGATTAAGTCTATTCGGGTTCTGTTAGCCATAGCTGCATTTCATGATTATGAAATATGGCAGATGGATGTCAAAACCGCTTTCCTTAATGGAAAGTTGGCTGAAGATGTTTACATGAGTCAGCCAGAGGGTTTTGTCAGCAACGAGTACCCTAATAGAGTGTGTAAGCTTGAGAAATCCATTTATGGATTGAAGCAAGCACCTCACAGATGGAATCTTTGCTTTGATGAAAAGGTCAAGGAATTTGGCTTTTCTAGGAGTGAAGATGAATCTTGTGTGTATGTCAAGGCTATTGGGAGTATAGTTAGCTTTTTGGTATTGTATGTGGATGACATACTTCTCATAGGAAACGACATTCCAACCCTGCAGGAAGTAAAGTCCTGGCTTGGGAAGTGTTTCGCTATGAAGGACCTTGGTGAAGCTGCCTATATTCTAGGGATAAGAATCTTGAGAGATCGGAGTAAAAGACTAATTGGACTTAGTCAGAGTACCTACTTGGATAAGGTGCTGAAGAGATTCAGCATGCAGGATTCCAAGAAAGGAGAGTTACCCATCCAGAGTAACACCAGATTGAGTAAGACACAAAGCCCTAGCACTGAGGCTGAGATAGCAGAAATGAGTCGAACACCTTACGCTTCGGCTGTAGGATCGATCATGTATGCTATGACGTGTACTCGACCCGATGTAGCTTTTGCCTTGAGCATGGTTAGCAGGTATCAGGCGAACCCTGGCAAGGCACACTGGACTGCGGTAAAGAATATCCTCAAGTACCTACGGAGGACTAAGGACTGGGTTCTTACCCTTGGTGGGAGTGATGAATTGAGAGTAGTAGGGTATAGTGATGCTAGCTTCCAGACTGATAGGGATAATTTCCGCTCTCAGTCGGGCTGGATCTTTACCCTAAACGGAGGAGCAATTTCTTGGAAGAGTTCCAAGCAAGAGACAGTGGCAGATTCTACTTGTGAATCAGAGTATATTGCAGCTAGCGAGGCAGCAAAGGAGGCAATATGGCTGAAGAACTTCATTGGAGACCTTGGAGTTGTACCAGCTATTAAAGAGCCAATGGAAATTTTCTGTGATAGTGAAAGTGCTGTTGCCTTAGCCAAGGAACCAAGGGATCATGGGAGATCCAGACACATCGACAGAAAATACCATTTCATTAGACATCGGATCGAAGAAGGACACCTCGTGGCAAAGAGGGTATCATCAGATAAGAATCCGGCAGATCCCCTCACAAAGGGACTGACTCGGGTTAAGCATATTCAGCATGCTCGGAGCATAGGGCTGAAGGATGATATTAGATTTAGTAGTTAGATAACCTCGAAATTTGTAAAGTGTAATTGACATTTGATGATGAATAAAAGGAGTTTTATTTATGAGTAAAGTGTTGCTATCTCTTGTCAATCATTTACTATATTTCTTTTGCATGTTTTGACTTCCAGAATAATTTTGTTTGGTATAACATATTATTCAAACCTCCACAGTCGGTCATATGTTGGAAGTATATATGAATCAAGACTGTCATGTTTGGTTGTAGAGGTCTTGGAGAAGGCTACAACAATCATGAGTGCTCATAAGTTCTGAGCATTGGACTCAACCCACGCTCACTGGAATCACTTCATGGAATTTTATCTCGAGTGATCGTGAGACGGTAATATCATATAAGTCTTCAAATCTAGAGATATGATTTGTTACTTACAAGTTGGTTATGCATTGACTGTACGAAACCGCATTGGTAACTCGATGTTATAAAACGTACTTTTGTGTGTAATTCAATGAGTGGTAGAACAAACATATGAGTCGAAGTTTATCTGTTCCTTCTTGGATTAGAAGTTGATATCTGGGCCCCCCGATGATTTTGTTTTGACCCATGTACCGGGCCCGGTCAGAACTAAGTTGATGTGTTCAATTAAGTTCTATGTCAAACAAATCGGAAATCGGGAAACAAATGCTGGACAATAAGCAAGACAATGTTCCATGTATTTGTCCGGCTGATATCTAGAACAGAGGATTATATGATCACTTATCTTAAATGGCGTACCATCATCTTCTCAGTTCCGAGAGACCTTGAAAGAGCTACGATTGCCGGTCGGTTCCTGAAGTACTAGAGATATAGTTATTAGACTTATCCAAGTGGGAGACTGTTGGATAAGGTGTCTAAGTCCATAACTATTTCGGGCTTGTACTTGACCCGACCCGGCATGGTCCATTTGGGTTGCATGGCACCATGCAATTGGTTAGACTAAATGAGAGGAATAACACTTGGGGATTATTAATATATTATAAGTTCTAATATATTAATAATATTATTTGATTAGTTTGATCAAGAATTAATTTGGAATTAATTAAGTGATCAAAGGATAACTAATTAAATATATGGGTTGATTATGTAAATCATCCATATCTTGTATAGTGGGCTAAGAGGCTCCATGGATTATCAAGTTGGGTTCTACCCATAGGATGCTCCATGGGAGTTACAAACCCATGGGACATGGAAATGAAGAGTCATGACACATTAGGGTTTACATGGTGTAACCCTAGATGTGTCAACACTATATAAGGATCATATTCTCCACCAAAATCGGCTAGACAAAAGAAACTAGAGGGCTTGGCCGATTTTGAGAAGTGTGTGTTATCTCAAGAGTCTTTCCAAGAGCATTTGGTGTTGTGTGAAGCATTTGAGGCATCACACTTGGGGTGCTAGGCTCACAAGGTTTCAAGGAACACAATCAACAACAAGGTAAGTTATTCTATCTATGATTCAAGTTAAAATTGTTCCCCATGTATGCTAGATAGGAATATAACCTTGGAATTCAACTTTGCATGATAATTAGACAAACATAGATCCAAGGTTATTAGGGTTGCATGTACACTTAGGAAGTGTTAGAATGCTCAAAACTCATCACTTATAGGAGGGTGTGTGCGGTTGGAGGTGTGTGTGGTTCGCCTGTGTGCGGCTGGCTGGCCACACACTCTAGTGTGCGGCCGCACACAGCAGGTTTGGTGAGTTTCGCCCGTTTTTCTAATACTACTCCCAATCTAATCCATCCTCCGACACATAACTCAAATATACAAATCTTTAAGCACTCTTTTAGACCCAAAACTTCATTATAAAATAGTAAGATGAAGCTAACTTTAATTATAATGATGAATGTAAGTTAGAAATTTCGGGTTGTCACAAATTACATACCTTTTGATGAGTGTTGATTCCTCGGAGTTTGAGAGCCAAGCACCAATAATGTGAATGCCTCAAACGGAAATCACAAATCACCACAAACTTGGAAAACCTTATGAAAGTGTATACTTTGCACTAGAAATCGGCCACCACTTCTCACACACTAGGGTGTCAATTCATGCAACACATGCTTGTTTATATATTGTAGATGATTAGGGTAAACCTTAATAACCCATGTCTTTTCCTCTTCCAAGGATCCATGGATTAAAAGCTCATGGATCATCCATGGACTTCCATATAAGCTAAGCTCATTCCCAAATGAGTGTTAGCCCACACCATATAAATATAATAGTCCATGATTTAATTAGTCTTCCTTTTAATCACTAAATCAATTCATAATTAATTTAAGATTAAAAACATAATTAAATAAAATGACTTTATATTAATATATTATAACTTATAATATATTAATAAAACGTAAGTATACAATTCTCATAATATTATCCATAAATCGTTTGGGTGAAGTGCAACCTAAATGGACCATGCCGGGTCAGGTCAAGTATATACCAATTAAGTTATGGACTTAGACACCTTATTAAACAGACTCCCACTTGGATAAGTCTAATAACTGTATTTGCCTATATTACTTTAGGAACCAACCGACAATCGTAGCGATCGAAAACTCTGTTGAACTATGAAGCGCCATTTTAGATAAGTGATCATAAAATCCTTTGTTCTCATGATATCAGCCGGACAAATGCATGGAACAATGTCTTACTTATTATCTGGTAGTTGTTTCCCGATTTCCGATTTGTTTGACAAAGAACTTAACTGAACACATCAATTTAGTTCTGACCGGGCCCGGTACATGGGTCAACACAAAATCATCGAGGGGCCCAGATGTCGCTTCTATTTCTAGAAGGAACAGATAAACTTCGACTCATGTGCTTGTTCTACTACTTGTTGAATTGCACAAAAAGGCACGTTTTATAACATCAATCTATTGATGCGTTTTCGTGCAATCAATGCACAACCAACTCATAGGTAACAAGTCATATCTCTAGGTTTGAAGACTTATGTGATATTATCGTCTCATGGTCACTCGAGATAAATTCCATGAAGTGATACAAGTGAGCATGGGTTTATTCCAATACTCATAACTTATGAGCACTCATGAATGTTGTAGCAACCATTGCTATGTATAAACACCTTTAGCCATCTACAAACCCAATTCATGACAATCTTGATTCATACCTACTTCCGACGTATGACCGATTGTGGAGGTTTGAATAAATTAATTATTTTGGAAGTCAAAACATGCAAAACTGAAACAATAGTAAATAACCGACAATGATAGCAACACTTTACTCATAAATAAATCACAAATTTTATTCATCATCAAACGTCGATTACATTTTACAATTTTCAGAAAAGGCTATCTAATCCGTAAAAATAATATCGTCCCTCAGCCCGATGCGCCTCGCATGCTGCAAATGCTTAACCCTCGTCAGTCCCTTCGTAAGGGGATCTGCAGGGTTCTCATCTGACTATACCCTCTTTGCCACGAGGAGTCCTTCTTCTATCTTGTGTCTTATGAAGTTATATTTTCTGTCAATGTGTTTGGATCTGCCATGATCTCTCGGTTCCTTGGCTAAGGAAACCGCACTATTGTTGTCACAGAAAATCTCCATAGGCTCCTTAATAGTTGGTACAACTCCAAGGTCTCCGATGAAGTTCTTCAGCCATATCACCTCCTTCACTGCTTCACTCACTGCTATATACTTTGATTCACAAGTCGAATCAGCCACTGTCTCCTGCTTGGAACTCTTCCAAGAGATTTCCCCTCCATTTAGGGTAAAGACCCAGCCCGACTGAGAGCAGAAGTTATCCCTATCAGTCTGAAAACTAGCATCACTATACCCTAATACTCTCAAGTCATCACTCCTACCATGGGTAAGGATCCAATCCTTAGTCCTCCGCAGGTATTTTAGAATGTTCTTTATCGCGGTCCAATGAGCATTGTCAGGGTTCCCCTGATATCTGATGACCATGCTCAAAGCAAAGGCCACATCAGGGCGGGTACATGTCATAGCATACATGATCGAGCCTACAGCGGAAACATATGGTAATCGACTAATCTCTGTTATCTCAGCCTCTGTACTCGGACTCTGAGTCTTACTCAGTTTGGCATTACTTTGGATCGGTAAATCTCCTTTCATGGAATTCTGCATGTTGAACCTTTTCAACACTTTATCCAAGTAGGTACTCTGACTAAGTCTAATTAGTCTTTTACTCCTTTCTCTTAATATCCTTATCCCTAGGATATAGGCAGCTTCCCCTAGGTCCTTCATAGCAAAGCACTTCCCAAGCCAGGACTTAACCTCCTACAAGGTTGGGATGTCATTTCCTATAAGTAGTATGTCATCTACATACAGTACCAAGAAGCTAACTATACTCCCACTAGCTCTGACATACATGTAAGACTCATCTTCACTTCTCGAGAAGCCAAACTCTTTGACCTTCTCATCAAAACAAAGATTCTAGCTACGAGATTCTTGTTTTAATCCATAAATGGATTTCTTAAGCTTACACACTCTATTAGGGTATTCTGCACTGACAAAAACCTATGGCTGATTCATGTACACATCCTCAGCCAACTTTCCAATAAGAAAAGTTGTTTTGACATCCATTTTCAATATTTCATAATCATGAAATGCAGCAATGGCTAGCATAACCCTGATAGACTTAATCTTTGCTACCGGTGAGAAGGTTTCATCATAATCAATACCCTGAGTCTGAGTAAAACCCTTCGCAACCAGTCGAGCCTTATAAGTATGCACTTTTCCTTCCATGTCGGTCTTCTTCTTGAAGATCCATTTGCGCCCGACTGTTTTATGTCCTGGTACATTGTCAACCAAGTTCCAAACTTGATTGTCATACATGGACTGTATCTCGCTGTCCATAGCCTCCTTCCATTTAGCAAACTCCGGGCCTGCCATGGCTTCCTTAACACTGCTAGGTTCATCCAAATTTACCATTTTACTATCGCTGATAAATGTATCACCTTCCGTAGTAATATGAAAAGCATAATAAAACTCAGGTGTGTTCCTAACCTGTGTGCAACGCATCGGAGGTACAGACTCGTCAGCTAGCTCAACAGGAGTTTCCTCCTCAGGTTGATTGCTAATGTTTGAGGTTCCTTCACCAATTGATTCTTGAACTTATTCAAGGTCAATTTGCCTCCCACTTTCTCCTTGGCTTATAAAATCTCTCTCACGAAAGACCCCTCTTCTTGCTATAAAGACCACATTCTCATTGGGTCTGTAGAAAAGGTAACCGAAGGATTTCTGTGGGTAGCCGATGAAAATACACCTTTCACTTCGGGGTTCGAGCTTATCATGAGTCTCACGCCTCATGAAAGCTTCAGAACCCCAAATCTTGATGTGGTCCAAATTGGGAACCATCCCAGTCCACATCTCATGAGGTGTTTTGGCAACCTTCTTTGTAGGTACTAGATTAAGGATAAGGGTGGAAGTCTCTAAGGCATACCCCCAAAAAGAGATTGGTAGCGAAGCTCGACTCATCATAGAGCGAACCATGTCTAACAAGGTTCAATTACGCCTGTCAGCTACACCATTTAGCTGTGGTGTCCTGGGAGGAGTCAATTGTGAGACAATCCCACACTCCTTAAGATAGTCAAGGAACTCGGTACTAAGATACTCACCACCTCGATCGGATCGAAGCATCTTAATGTTCCTGCCCAATTGATTTTTTACTTCCTGTTTAAATTCTTTAAACCTTTCAAAGGTTTCTGACTTATGTTTGATTAAGTAGACATAACCATATCTACTAAAATCATCAATAAAAGTCACATAATACCGATTTGCATCCCTTGTGGCGGTTTTGAATGGTCCATATACATCAGTATGTATTAGGTCCAACAAACCCTCACCCCGTTCACAAGTACCAGTGAAGGGTGATTTTTGTCATATTTCCAAGTAGACAAAATTCACAACTATCATCCGATTTATGGTCAAATGATTCCAAGACTCCATCCTTTTGGAGTTAGCCTATGTGTTTCTTGTTTACATGTCCAAGACGACAATGCCACAATGATGCTTTATCTAGGCTAGTAGAAGAAAAAATATACAATACATTATTTCCTAAGTTGTCTACAACCGACACAGTTTCATACACACCATCACAAGGTAATGTTTTAAAATAAAACACATTATTAAAGAAAGAATTAATACCACCACATTCATTATCAAATGAAAAAGTAAAACCTTGTTTATACAAACCATGAAAAGAAATAATATTTCTCGCCATTTCAGACGAGTACAAACATTTATTCAAATCTAATTTTAACCCATTATTTAGCAACAAAGTATAAACTCCAATCTTGGAAATAGGTGAAGCCTTCCAATTCCCCATGATCAAGTTTATCTTCCCGTGCTCCACATCCTCACTTCTTCTTAGGCCCTACAAATTTGAACATATGTGAATACCACATCCTGTATCAAGCACCCAAGACTTAGAATATGGTGAGTTATTAGACAATATTGTGTAAATACCTGCGTGGGTGGGTTTCACTTTCCCATCCTTTAGATCCTGCAAGTACTTAGGGCAGTTTCACTTCCAGTGCCCCTTGTCCTGGCAATAGTAGCAATCAACATCCTTGGGAATGGCAGAAGGAGTGACAGAACCGCTCTTTCTCCTCTTTCCCTTGGTACCCTTCGAAGGGGACTTCCTCTTTTTCCCTTTGCCTTGACCGATAGCCAAAATAGGGGTAGATGTTGGAGTAGGAGTAGTAGAGGTAACAACTGAATTGCCCTTAAGACCGGTTTTAGCGGTCTTCAAGAGTCCTTGAAGTTTGCTAAGAGTAATTTCCTCCTTGTTCATATGATATGTCATGCGAAATTGGTCATAACAAGAAGGCAAGGAGTGCAAAATGATGTCAATTGCCAACTCCTCGGGGAAGTTCACGTTTAGCTTGAGCAAACAGTCCACATACCTTTGCATCTTTTGCATGTGGCCCGTGATGGATTCACCATCCTTCATGCGAGTTGTTATCATGGAGGAGATTATTTCATACCGCTCCTGACGAGCACTCTTATGGTACCTTTCCATCAGATCTTGGTGGATCTCAAAAGGGTAAAAGTCCTCATAGGAATTTTGGAGCTCGGCTGTCATTGTGGCCATCATGGTGCATGCTACCTTAGTAGCATCTCTCTCATGTGTCCTGAATTCAGCGACCTCCTCAGGAGTAGCAGTGGACTCATCAAGCTCATTTAACTCCTTATCAACGATGTATTCCTTGTCCTCATAACGAGTAACCATCCTTATGTTCCTAATCCAGTCCATGAAGTTGGAACCATCAAAGATGACTCTCCCACAAAGATTCATGAGAGAGAAAGAGCCAGTTGGGTTAGATCCCGAAGCATTGTTGTTGGAAGAAATCTGAAAGAAGAAAGCAAGTTTAGATTAGATATATAGAGTCCTTAATAAGACACCCAAATGTAATATTAAGGCTAGGATCCAATCACAATATATTATACTTAGAAGAGAGATGTTGTAATCTAAGTAATAACATATTTGAAAAGGGTAGGTGAATGACGATTCACCAATTTCCACCTTGAAAAACAAAATTAATTATTAGGTTTTTAATTGGATTTGAAATTCCTAGATTCTTTTGAGATTCATTAAACTTTTCAATGGCATGTTTCAATCTCAATTGTGCCCTTCAAGTTTTGTGACTGGGATGTCGAGGATCACAAAACAAGGTGTGAATAACCATGCTAATTCACTTGGTACCCTTAATATTATCACCTAATCAATGTGCCGGTTAACCACACACGCTCCATTGATCTATGACAAACATTAAGTCACCCTTCGTGATCCTTACTAGTACAAGTTAGTGTTTCGGTTAACCACACACGCTCCACCAACGACTTGGTAAGGTACAAAGTGTGAATTCCATGGATTAGCACCATGTTCACATTTTTCCTAAAGTAACTAAGATTAGGAACTAAAATATTTAGTTACTTTATAATAATCATTATACTTTTAATGAGAATTTAAAGTCATTGTCCTACCCATTCGGCTAACGACCCTCCACCGATCAAGGAAGCGGTGGGTGAGAGTGGACACCCATTAAGCTGCCATTTTATAGGCAACAACCTTATACCCCCTTATAGACCGGCTTTGTGAATGAGGCCTACTAACGGTAAAATGACTTATTCTTATAAATATATATAATAATTAACCATTAATGTTATAAATAGTATAAGTGTTGAATTTTAACTATTAAAACTCTAAGCGTTGGAATTAAATTTTATTAAAGTGTGTGAAACTTTACAAATTCCAAAACTTGAGGGCATGTTTTGTAACTATTCAAAACTTTTCATTTCATAACTTATGAATTAAAGGTTCATAAAAATGAAGACTCTTCATTTTTATGGAACTTATGTGTTTTAAATGTGTGTTTAAAAGAAGTGACCTTTGGATATCCATAACTTGAGGACAAATTATGGACTCCATTAAAACACATAAATGATCAAGAATTAATCCTAAAAAATTTAGCAAATAATTCCTATCATCTTCTAAATTCATAAGAACATGAACATGATCATCAAAGTTTCAAGGATTATATGAACAAATACAAAGCATGAAATTTCGATATAAGCTATTGTAAATGGATTAGAACAACCATTACACCAACTAAAACAAGTTTTAAAACACCAAACAGTTTAGGATAATGTTTCTAGTCCATTTCCAGCAGCAAAAGTCGAAAATCTGCATTCTGAGGCTTCTACTCGTCGAGTGCATGAACCTACTCGACGAGTAGGATGAATTTAGTCATGGACTCGGCTAGTTCATCATGCAGACAGCAAGAAAATCGACTTTTTTTCACTATTTTGCATCAAGTATCAAACAAACAAGCCTAGGATCTGATACCACTGTTGGGTTTTGAGCATTCTAACACTTCCTAAGTGTACATGCAACCCTAATAAACCTTGGATCTATGTTTGTCTAAAATACATGCAAAATTTGTTTTCTAAGGTTTATAACTTATCTAGCATGGAATGGGGAACTTTTAAACATAAAAGAACTAGATGAATTACATACCTTTTGATGAGTGTTGATTCCTTGGAGTTTGAGAGCCAAGCACCAATAATGTGAATGCCTCAAATGGAAATCACAAATCACCACAAACTTGGAAACCTTATGAAAGTGTATACTTTGCACTAGAAATCGGCCACCATTCTCACACACACTAGGGTGTCAATTCATGCAACTTAGGCTTGTTTATATAGTGTAGATGATTAGGGTAAACCCTAATAACCCATGTCTTTTCCTCTTCCAAGGATCCATGGATTAAAAGCTGCATGGATCATCCATGGACTTCCATATAAGCTAAGCCCATTCCCAAATGAGTGTTAGCCCACACCATATAAATATAATAGTCCATGATTTAATTAGTCTTCCTTTTAATCACTAAATCAATTCATAATTAATTTAAGATTAAAAACATAATTAAATAACATGACTTTATATTAATATATTATAACTTATAATATATTAATAAAACATAAGTATACAATTCTGATAATATTATCCATGAATCGTTTGGGTGAAGTGCAACCCCAATGGACCATGCCGAGTCGGGTCAAGTATATACCAAATAAGTTATTGACTTAGACACCTTATCCAACAGTAAGCTCCATGCTTGGCCGTAAACTCATCAAGGGCCTCATATGGGTGGGTCTTTCTCATGCAAATATAGAACAAAGTCCCTAAAGCATCCCTAGCCTTCAAACTAACTCTTAGCCATGTTTGACCATGAGTTTACGGCTATAAACTCCCTTGGGCCATAAATCCATGGTAGTAAACTCATCTTGGTGCCATTTCACATTCCTTGTTGAATCACATATGATTCCAACACTAGGTCAAAGTGTTTCCTAGTCCCGGAAGGTGTTTTCGTTCTTATAGTTGTTTATAAACACTATATTCATGCCAATATGTGTCATTATATGTCATTTAGGACCTATTGTGTCTCGGGACTTCCTCGTGGAGCTTCTCATCCTTACACGCATACCCGTTTGAATCACCCACATCAGGTGAGTTCATACCCCGTAATGAATCTTTTAACAGTTTTAAATGCTTTTAAGGGGGGGGGGGGGATACAAGTTGAACACAATGATAATTGTGTAATTATTTGTTATAAACATCTTTCAAAATGTTGCTTATGTCTTCTATAAGTGGTCAAAACATTTCAAAAGCTATTTTACAGTTATGTTGCTTTGTAGTTTAACAAAACTCCGTTTTTAAAGTACAAGCATAACTGAGTAGTAAAATGAGTCTTTTCAATAACAGTTCAAGTAGAATACTAGTAAACTATAATAGGTATAGTTTAGAGTTTCAGTTCATACTAGATACAATACACGATAACAGAAAGAACATACTAAGATACTATAACAGGAGAAAGTACTAAGATACTATAACAAGAGAACATACTAAGATACTATAACATAACGAACATACTAAGGTGCTATAGCATGGAACACTTATAGGATCTAACTATACCAATGAATCACTAACGCATTGTTCTAAACAAAAGGTGATAGTTATATTGGGTATACATGATCATATAATTTTAATGGGGATGTTCACGGCTTGCAATTGATTGCAGAGGTCGCGTTTGGGTCCTAGAATCTTTTGACAGGGAGAGCGTTTAGTATGGGATCTAGCCATGACATTATACCTTAAATAATCAATTTAAGGAATTTAGTACAACAGTAGTTACTATATATACAATACTACAGTACTTACATTTTTACAAACGATAAACAGAACAGTCGGGTCTAGTACATTCAGTAGAAAGGGACCATAATGCTAACCTTATGATTCCTTAATGTATACATCAAGGGATATATATATATATATATATATATATATATATATATATATATATATATATAAATAGGATCCGACAGGTAATAGGAGGTGTGCTTTCTGCTTCATTTCCTGTTCCTTGTTTGGTTGTGGGCTTAGAATAGATTCACCCGGCCTATTATCAGTTCGCTCTTAGTTATATATATGTTTCGTATACATTAAGTCATCATAAGGGGTACCGGGTATGGGTCAAGTCATAGGACACTAATTCAATGCACAGTCTTCTAGTACAAAGCATACTTTTCAAACAGAACTTTTGGTACTCAAAGCTAGCAACTCACCGGTAAAGGGTTTAATCTATTTTATTAAACCAGTGCAGACTTAAAGGACTTTAGCCGATCAACTCTATAATACCTTAGTTTATACATCATGGTTATATATCATTAATACCCAACAGGTAGTTAGATGTGTGCTTTCCACCTTATTTCATGTTCCTTGTTTGATTGTGAGCTTAGGGCGGATTCACCCAATTAACTATCTATTCGATATTAGATTATATATAGCCAATATAAACTAAGTAATTATAGAAGTAGTCACTATGGTCACTATTTTTATTATAAGAAATAAGGGTTTTCTTAAAGGATCTTTTCATTAAAAATAAAGGAACTATTACAATTAACTCCATGAGTAACAAGCGAATACACCAGGGTTATATACAACAAGGACTTAAGAAACAATGGGATGTGTGTTATCCGCCTTACTTCTTGTTCCTTGATTATGGTGGGCTTAGGGCAGATGTGCACCGTTGATTGTTTGTTTACTCTGAGTTTTATATAACTTGTATTCGTTTAGTACTCATAAAAAGGATTGTAGAATCATTTTTGCATATCTTTCATTCAAGTAGGAAATATAGGATTTTCTAGAGGAACAGGAGAACTTTACTAAAACAGAACTTATAACTTACTACATTTCAACTACATTATTCAATAAGTTTATACAACTTACTTACATCACTAAAATCTTATGAACTCACCAGCTTAATTGCTGATAAACTCTTTCAAATAACTTGTATTCTCACAAAACTAGTAGACAGGTACTCGCACTGGGAATTCAGAAGATGGAGCAGTATAGCTTCAAGTCTTGTTTTTGTTATTTGCTTATGTACTCTATGTTTTGTGAACACAAACTTTGTAAACACTTTCTTTCTAATGAAATAGTTGTTCATTACTTGCTTACTATGATACATGTCTTGTGATACTAAACATGACGTCCTCCACCCCGAACGTTTCCGCCACTCCGGTTTTGGGGTGTGAAAGATTGGTATCAGAGCATTGTTTATAATGAACTAAGTATATCAACCGATAAAAGATATACAACTATAAATACATTGGGGCATAAGTGCTCTGGATAATGATATATTTTTAGAGGATAACTACAAGTTATAAAAATATACCTGCTTGCTTATACATGTACAAAATAGAACTAGTGTCACGAGGAGAACAAAACTAAATTATTTAAAGGTTGGTCACTGTCGTCAACCCGAACAGTTATGTAATCATAGCTAAGATCAATATAGCTTGATCAACTATATTCATTCGAGATGTGACCGACATGTGTTTGGGAATGATGTGGTGTTGCAACGGTGTTAAAACTTACCAGAACACCAGTCAAGAGAACGCCAGAACAAGTACATTTAGAGTTAGAATACTATAGGAGTATTCTATGATACGATAGCGCGATAACGAGTTTAGAACATACCAAGTACATTATGTTGAAATACTATAGGAGTATTTTAGTCCATATAAATAACTTATGTGACAACTTAAAAGACCCTTACGAATAGGTCTATAATCTTGCAATATATATTCCTAAAGTTTTATGTATAATTAAGATCTTATAAACTTAGAATCTGTGGTCTACGCTTCACTATCCATTCCTCTTAAGGGTTTAGTTTTGAAGTAGGATCACTTATTCGGAGGTCTATTTAATCTTCAACTATATACAAACTTGTATACACTGTACAATTATAGTAGGACTCAGTAAGGATCACCCCATAAAGTTACCTTAAACCACATAGATTCTCTAGTCACATCCATTCTCGCACGACAAACCCAGATAGATGTAACCACTTCCTCATAAGGGGTCAACAGAAGATTCACGGAGGAACAAGGACAAGTTCATGAGAAGTATTCAAAGAAGAATCAACCAGAGTAACCAAAACGTCATATACGTTGCACTAATAAATAATAATCCGGGTTAACTTAATGAGCTAGTTGAAACACTACTCACCCTACATGTTAGGATTATGTTCTTTACATGCAACTGGTGACAGTTATTCAGCCAACAGATATTCACTCGAGGATAGCCATTTCAAATTCATAAAGTTCATTTGGTATAGACTATTTATGAAGTGTTTCTAGAACCCTGTGGAAGTTAGGACCCGATACACCCATACCTAGGATACTCTTGTCTTTTCAGCTTTCGACTTGTGTCTATTGCTATAGAATTATTCCCATCTCATCTTTGTACTCTTTTAGCAAATATGCCTCCTTCCAAATTAATCAGACGCACCACTCCGATAACTCCAACGCCTTCCCCACAAATTGATGCGACAACTCAGAATACTACAGTAGTTGCGGCTGTAGCAACAGCCATCGCTCAATATCATCCTACTAGTTCCGGCGGAGGTGGAACACCTATTCATGCTACACAAGGTGAGGTCCCAGTGCGCTCGAGAGAGTTCTGCTACAAGGACTTCACCAAATGCCAGCCATTTTCCTTTCATGGGACTGGCGGAGTCATCGCTCTGATGCGATGGTTCGAGAAAACAGAGTCGATCTTCAAAATCTGTTTGTGCCCAGAAGAGAGCAAAGTAAAGTTTGCTTCTTGTACCTTCTCTAAAAAGGCCCTAACATGGTGGAACAACCATGTTAAGTCACTGACTCTATTAGTGGATAACTCATTAGGTTGGGAAAACCTAAAAGAGCTAATGTGGGAGGAATACTGCCCGTTAGGCGAAATTCAAAAGCTAGAACAAGAGTTGTGAGATCTCACTATGGTCGGCTCAGACATAGTGACCTACACTGACCAGTTCACCGAGCTAGCAGCTCTATGCCCCAGGATGGTTACCCCGGAGAGCAAGAAGATAGAAAGATACATTTGGGGTCTGACTACTCCGACCCAAGGAAATGTGTTGTCTTCTAACCCAACCATGTTCAATAGTGCTAAACGCCTGGCTCAGCGACTCATTGACCACAAAGTCCGCCATGGCGTAAAAGTCCCTATTCCCGAACCAACGAGGGAAGAGGACTATAATTAGAAGTCGGGGAACAAGAGGAAGAAGAAGCAAACAACACAGGACACCTCGCAAGGGCAACGAGCGAGTACTATGTACACCGCTACGACGCCTACTACTCCAGCACCTTCCAGTCGATATGCTGGAACCCTCCCGAAGTGTGGAAAGTGCAACTTTCACCACACCAGAGTATGCCGGGAAATGCATTGTCTGAACTGCCACAGAAAGGGACACATAGTCCGTTTCTGCAGGGCACCGGCTCAACCGATCTCCCAAGTCCCCGGAGCTGACGAAAACCAAGCCTGCTATGGCTGTGGTGAGACTAGACATTTTTAGAGGGACTGCCCGATAGTAAAGAACTCAGGCGCGGATGGACGCATTCTGATGATCACTGCAGGAGAATCTACCCTGGAGTCGTCAACGAGCAACGGTACATTTTCGAAGTAGTAATTACTTTTAAAATTAATTTATATTCATATAAGATTAAAGCTTGGGGACAACACTTAAAAGTAATTATAACAACTCACATATTGAATTAGGTCACGGTATTCAAGAGAACTAAAAGATCTGGTTAGAGAAGCTATGATGACTTAACATATACATCAGGGTTGTACATAACTAAGATGTTGCAGACTTAGACTGAGTGATTCCGCCTTAATTCATGTTCCTTGTCTGGTTGTGGATTTGAGGCAGAGTTACTCAGTCGACTGTCTTATTCATCTTAAGTATTCATAACCTGTATATGACAGGCAATCGTAGTGGTACCAAGGAGGATCATGATATTAAGTATCATCACCAGTTATCAAAGCACTTTTATTTGTATGTATGCGCACATAGCAGTACGATACATAGGAGTGTTAACATCAAAAGGGAAAACAAAAAGCACTAGAATAGACACTAGGAGTACATTATCAAACACACTAGGGATACATCACCGTATAACAGACGTTTCTTCCAAATTGGCCAAAACTTTGTTTAGTAAAGAGTCCATTACTATCATTCGTCACGAGCGTCGTCCTCACCATACTAAGTTCATATGTACCGTCTCGATCGTCAAATTTTCGAAACCTTCGTCTTTCGGATCGACAGTCCAACCTAAACCTCAGTTTTATCTTTCGTATTCTAAACCCAAAAGTACTCATGTGAAAAGTACTTTTTCCTCCGAAGACTTATCGTCATATATCCGCAGACCGTCATGAAATACCACTTGTCCAGCAGACCAAGTTTGAGCACAGAGGCTAAGGAAGAATACAACCCGCCTATCACTATTCAGTGTATACGCGAGGGTGGTATATTATTAGGATTATGCAGATCTAGTATCTGTGTTTCCGCCCTATCTCCTGTTCCTTGTCTAGTTGTGGACATGGGGTAGAGTCGCACATCCGACCATATTACTGATCCAAATCATATACGACTTGTATACACGAGGTAATGATAGATGGACTGAGTATGAAATCCTATGATGAACGCTAGGGCAAAAGTTTCCAGGTCTACGAGTGGGTATTCTGCAAATCAACGAAGCACCACCCTAGTAGTATTGTAAGAAAGCTAATTTCGGGACGAAATTCCATCTAACGGGGGGATGATGTGACAACCCGAAATTTTTTTACTTTTAAGGCCCAATCAATCAACTCAACTGAGTGTCAGACTCATTGGAAATGAGTTCTAGCCCGGTTAAAGGTCATTCTAAGGAGTTTTGAGCCTAATACACTTAAGGAATAAGTGTTAGAAAGTACCTGCTAGAACCACAGTGAAGCAAATCGAACCATAACCTCATCTAAATGAGTTCATGGCCACAAGACAATGACTTTATGGCCGTAAACTCATGTGGCCGTAAACTCAAGAGCATATATAAGGCAATTGGTCATTTCTAGCCATTTATCTCGTTCCTTGGCCGATTTTCTTCATTCTCTCTCAACCATCATCCAACTTTCACCTTAGATCTCCTAAAGAGTAAGTGTTCTATCCCTTGATTAGTTGATACATCTTATTAACTAGCTACATACAATGATTTCATCCATGAAAATCATGTTTATTTAGATCTTCAAGTTACACCAAGAACACACACTAGTGTTCTTGGCCAATATCAATCATTTCAAGCTTCTAGATCGTAAATACTCTTCCCTATACTTCATATCCAGTTAGGACTCATGCTTAGAGACATGAAACACATATTTTCCCAAGAACATCATGAGTTTACGGCCCAAGATCTTCCTTGGCCGTAAACTCAATGTTAGGGCATGTTTAAGCCCTAAAACCCTATAAGATGCAAAGCTAGTGACCTAGAACTCTTCCTTGATGATTGTATGACCTTAAACCACCCTCATTTAATAAATTCAATGAGATTATGGCCGTAATCTCCATGCTTGGCCGTAAACTCATCAAGAGCCTCATATGGGTGGGTCTGTCTCATGCAACTATAGAACAAAAGTCCCTAAAGCTTCCCTAGCCTTCAAACTCACTCTTAGCCATGTTTGACCATGAGTTTATGGCCGTAAGCTCACTTGGGCCGTAAACCCATGGTAGTAAATCATCTTGGTGCCATTTTACATTCCTTGTTGAATCACATATGATTCCAAGACTAGGTCAAAGTGTTTCCTAGTCCCGGAAGTTGTTTTCTTTCATATAGTTGTTTATAAACACTATATCCATGCCAATATGTGTCATTATATGTCATTTAGGACCTATTGTGTCTAAGGACTTCATTCTTGGAGCTTCTCATCCTTACACGTATACCCGTTTGAATCACCCACATCAGGTGAGTTCATACCCCGTAATGAATCATTTAATTGTTTTAAATGCTTTAAGGGGGGGGGGGATACAAGTTGAGCACAATGATAATTGTATAATTATTTGTTATAAAAATCTTTCAAAATGTTGCTTATGTCTTCTATAAGTGGTCAAAATATTTCAAAAGCTATTTTACAGTTATGTTGCTTTATAGTTTAACAAAACTCCGTTTTTAAAGTACAAGCATAACAGAGTAGTAAAATGAGTGTTTTCAATAACAGTTCAAGTAGAATACTAGTAAACTATAATAGGTATAGTTTAGAGTTTCAGTTCATACTAGATACAATACACGATACCAGAAATAAAGTACTAAGATACTATAACGGGAGAAAGTACTATGATACTATAACAAGAGAACATATTAAGATACTATAAAAGAACAAACATACTAAGGTGCTATAGCATGGAACACTTACAGGATCTAACTATACCAATGAATCACTAACGCATTGTTCTAAACAAAATGTGATAGTTATATTGGGTAAACATGATCATATAATTTTAATGTGGAGGTTCACGGCATGCAATTGATTGCAGAGGTCGCATTTGGGTCCCAGAATCTTTTGACAGGGAGAGCGTTTAGTATAGGATCTAGCCATTACATTATACCTTAAATAATCAATTTAAGGAATTTAGTATAATAATAGTTACTATATATACAATACTACAGTACTTACATTTTTACAAACGATAAACAGAACAGTCAGGACTAGTACATTCAGTAGAAAGGGACCATAATGCTAACCTTATGATTCCTTAATGTATACATCAAGGGATATATATAAATAGGATCCGACAGGTAATAGGATGTGTGCTTTCCGCTTCATTTCATGTTCCTTGTTTGGTTGTGGGCTTAGAGTAGATTCACCCGGCCAATTATCTATTCGCTCTTAGTTATATATATATATATATATATATATATATATATATATATATATATATATATATATATATATATATATATATATATGTTCCGTATACATTAAGTCATCATAAGGGGTACCAGGTATGGGTCAAGTCATAGGACACTAAATCAATGCACAATCTTGTAGTACAAAGCATACTTTTCAAACAGAACTTTTGGTACTCAAAGCTAGAAACTCACCAGTAAAGGGTTTAATCCATTTTATTAAACCGGTTTAGACTTAAAGGACTTTAGGCGATCAACTCTATAATACCTTAGTTTATACATCATGGTTATATATCATTAATACCCAACAGGTAGTTGGATGTGTGCTTTCCGCCTTATTTACTGTTCCTTGTTTGGTTGTGGGCTTAGGGCGGATTCACCCAATTAACTATCTATTCGATATTAGATTATATATAGCTAGTATAAACTAAGTAATTATAGAAGTAGTCACTGTGGTCACTATTTTTATTATAAGAAATAAGGGTTTTCTTAAAGTATCTTTTCATTAAAAATAAAAGAATTATTACAATTAACTCCATGAGTAACAAGCGAATACACTAGGGTTATATACAACAAGGACTTAACAAACAATGGGATGTGTGCTATCCGCTTTACTTCCTATTCCTTGTTTGGTGGTGGGCTTAGGGCAGATCCGCATAGTCGATTGTTTGTTTACTCTGAGTTTTATATAACTTGTATTCATTTACTAGTCATAGAAAGGATTGTAGAATCAGTTTTGCGTATCTTTCATTAAAGTAGGAAATATAGGATTTTTTATGGAATAGGCGAACTTTTCTAAAACATAACATATAACTTACAACATTTCAACTACATTTTTCAACAACTTTCTACAACTTCCTTACATCACTAAAATCTTATGAACTCGCCAGCTTAATTGCTGATAAACTCTTTCAAATAACTTGTATTCTTAGGAAACTAGTAGACAGGTACTCGCACTGGGAATTCAGAAGATGGAGCAGTATAGCTTCAAGTCTTGCTTTTGTTATTTGCTTATGTACTCTATGTTTTGTGAACAAAAAGTTTTTAAAAACTTTCTTTCTAATGAAATGGTTTTTCATTAGTTGCTTACTATGATACATGTCTTGTGATACTAAACATGACGTCCTCCACCCCCGAACCTTTCCGCCGTTTCGGCTTTAAGGTGTGTCATTAGCTGTAAAAGCTTTCTTTACCACATATCAATACATAACAATGTAACACACCTCTACACAGCAAGTATACCAACTATCATAATATGGGCCGACCTTGGTGTCTTAGACCCATTGGTATGGTAAGAAGACTTACCTTTCAAAGGCTGAACTCGCAAACTGAAGTCCGATATATCCCATGGTGCTTCTCCCAAACTGCCTATAATCAATGAGTAAATAGCTCAGCATAATCCCATAAATACCCCTGAGTCAACCCTGGTCAAAGTCAAAGTATATAGTCAAGGTCAACAGTCCATATTGACCTTGACTCGTGGAGTACAATCAGCTACTCGTAGGGTTCCCTGCTTAACTAATCAACTCGCCGAGTCACCCGAGGGACTCGTCGAGTACCTTGATGTTCACGGCTATAAACCACCAACCAAACAACCCTGACCGTAAACCCTTGGTCGTGAACCGTTGACCGTAAACCCTTGATTGTGAACGACAAAACCCTCTTGAATCGCCGAGTCACTTACACGACTCGCCGAGTCCCCTTAGTCCCTTATGTTTACGACCCTTTCCAGTAGGACTCAAGGTCCTAAACTTCATATCTATACCCTACTAGTGAGGATAACACGTAAAGTTGCAAACTTTACATGCATGCAAGACCTCACATGGCCATAACACCAAAACTAACCTTCAAATAAGGTTTTTATTCATAGAGAGGGAATGAGCTTAGTAAAAGGTGCAAATTTATGATAGTTGGGACCTAAGAAGTGTTGGATTAGTGTCTAAGTCCATAACTATTTTGGTATGTACTTGATCCGATGGTGCATGGTCCTTTTGGGTTGCCTTCACCAAAGCAACTTGATAGGATGAATTATGGAGAGAAAGGATTAAATATGATTTATTAATATATTATGAGAATAATATATTAAAGGAGAAATCATATTGTTTAATTAATATTAGTCAAGAATTAATAAGAATTAAGTTTGTGGCTAAAAGACATTAATTAAACTAAGGGACTAGAACTGTCAATTGTATGATAGTTGAATATTGAGTTAATGGACTCCATATTAAAGGGGTGGATGATTCTATGGGGAAACCCATTAGAAATCGTCCCAAGGCCCTTAAGGAAGGAGCCCATGGGTTGCTTAGGGCTTAAGCATCCAAATTAGGGTTTCCTTGTTAGATAACCCTAATAGCCTCACTATTTAAAGAACCCTTATGCCCCAAAAACGTGGCCAAGCTTCCTTCTAGGGTTTCCACACGTTTTGGGCAGCCTCCTTCTCTTCTCTTCTTCATCCTCTTGCTCTTGGTGTTTGTGAACCATTAGAGGAGTGACATTTGTGACTCTAAGCTTTCTAAAGTCAATACAAGAAGGATTTGAGATTGTTATTGCTACATAACAATCAAGGTATGATCTAAACCCTAATTCACATGTTATATTGATTATCATATGCTAGATCTAGGGTTTATAGTCTTGGATGAATTGCATGTACAATAGAGAAACCTAGATCCAAGCATTAGGGTTTGTATGAGCACATAGGATGTTCTTATGGCTAAAACCCATCAAGAAGGTCCAGATCGGGAACCATATGCTTGTGATAGGTCCAGATCTAATCTTGCTTCCATTTCCTCAAAGTTGGTCATAAACTCTCAAATGGAATCTAGGCTTAAGGTAACAGATTCGTACCTCAGACCGATGCCTAAGACAAAATAGATTCTAGATCTAGTGTTTTACCCTTGATACCTCTTCTTCAAGCTTAGAATCCCTTCCACAATCCCAAAGCTTAAGCTCCCAATGCTCTTACTTCACAAACCCAAGTGTTTGTGACCGTAAACGCTCTCCTATGATGTTAAGCAAGGCTACAAAGGCGTATAATGATCTTTATATATGGGGCAAACCCCGAAACTAGGGTGTTCTCTAAACAGCTCTGACACGCCGAGTCGGGCCTTCCAACTCGCCGAGTCAGTTCCGACCCGCATCCTAAATATCTCGACTATATTCGACGAGTTGATCTCCCGACTTGTCGAGTCCATGCATAAAACCTCCCCAATTTGGCAACTTTTCAACCAACACCTGAACCAGGTGTTACAAGTCTCCCCCACTTGAACTAGACTTAATCCTCGAAGTCTGCTGACCTAAAAAAATCTGGTTAATGCTCTAACATCTCCTCTTCCGGTTCCTAAGTCCATTCGGAACCCTTCTGATGCTGTCATTGCACTTTCACCAATCTTACTTCCTTATTTCAAAGAACCTTCGTCTTCCTATCCAGAATGGCAACGGGCTTCTCAATGTTGTTCAAGCTCTCGTCCACCTGGATATCACCCAGTGAGACAATCGCGGCTTTGTCAGTGATACATTTCCGAAGCTGAGAAACATGGAAGGTGTTGTGAATCTGGTTAAGCTCTTCCGGCAAATCCAAGCGATAGGCTACCTTGCCCACCCGAGGCGAAATCTTGAACGACCCAATATATAGAGGTCCTAGCTTGCCCCTCTTCCGAAACCGGAAGATCCCTTTCCAGGGTGACACCTTCAATAACACGAAGTCCCCCACCTGGAACTCCAAATTTGATCGCCTTCGGTTAGCATAACTTTTCTGACGGCTTTGCGTGACTCGCAACCGGTCGCGTACCTGCTAAATCAGCCCGGTAGTTTTGAGAACTGCCTCAGTGCTTCCCATGACCCGATGTCCAACCTTGTCCCAACAAATGGGGGTCCTACACCTCCGACCATATAACATCTCGAACGGAGCTCGATCGATACTAGCATGATAACTATTATTGCATGAAACCTCTGCCAGTGGAAGATACGTATCCCAACTC
Organism: Lactuca serriola; assembly: GCF_051521515.1. Lineage (NCBI taxonomy): Eukaryota > Viridiplantae > Streptophyta > Magnoliopsida > Asterales > Asteraceae > Lactuca > Lactuca serriola. Next base: position 206,158,846 of record NC_136409.1, read on the forward strand.
CCTCCAAAATCCAGCATGCATGCCCGTAGCATATCCTTTAGTGTTTGAATCGTTTTCTCACTCTGACCGTCGGTCTGGGGTGGTATACCGTGCTAAAATGTAGTTGAGTGCCCAGCTTCTCGTGGAATTTCTTCCAGAACCTGGATGTAAATCGAACATCACGATCAGAGACTACCGACACAGGCACCCTGTGTCTAGCCACCACCTCATGCACGTAAATATCTGCCAACTTCTCCATAGATATACTTTCAGATATTGGAACAAAATGGGCATTCTTTGTCAATCTATCCACAACCACCCATATGGCATCCACAACCCTCGCCGTCCTTGGCAACTTCGTAGTGAAGTCCATCGTGATCTCCTCCCACTTCCACATGGGAACGGGTAGAGGTTGTACCTTACTATAAAGCCGTTGATGCTCAGCCTTGACCTTCCTGCAAGTCAAGCATCACTCTACAAACCAAGTAATTTCCCGCTTCATGCAGGGCCATCAATAACTCAGCCTCAAGTCCCTATACATCTTGGTAGCTCCTGGATGAATAGAGAACCTGGACTTATGCACTTCCTCCAGTATCTTCTATCTCACTCCCCCAGTTGTCGGTACCCACACCCGACCACACTGCGTCAATAGTCCTCGACTATCCTTAACAAACAAAGGATACTGACCTTGGATCCTTTCTACCTTCCAATTCTATTTCTTCACTCCCTCAACCTAAGCCTCTTTGATAATCTCCAACAATGGAGAGATTACCGTCATCCTCAAACACACATTCCCAATCGGGGAACTTGCCGTCTTACGGCTCAAAGCGTCAGCCACTATGTTGGCCTTCCTTAGGTGGTACAGAATCTCACAATCATAGTCTTTTACCACGTCCAACCACCTTCTCTGTCGCATGTTGAGGTTCTGCTGGTCCATCAAATACCTCAGACTCTTGTGGTCGGTGTAAATGGTATATCGCACTCCATACAAGTAATGCCTCCAAATCTTGAGAGAAAACACCATTACCCCTAGTTACAGGTCATGAGTAGGGTATTTGCCTCATGCGGCTTCAACTGTCATGAGGCATATGCTATCACATGCCCTCTCTACATCAGTACTGCACCTAACCTTGAAATCGATGCGTCGCAGTACACCACCATATTATCTAATCCCTCCGATAGTACAAGGATTGTAGCCTCGCGTAGTCTCCGCCTCAAGGTCTCGAAGGCCAACTATTGATCCGTACCCTACCAAAACGTCACATTCTTCTTGGTCAGACGAGTCAATGGCATAGCAATCTTGGAGAAATCCTGGATAAATTTGTTAATAACCCGCTAAACCCAAGAAGCTATGAATCTCTGATGCATTCTTCGGTACTTCCCACTGCATCACAACCTCAACCTTGGCTGGATCGCCCGAAATACCCTCCTGGTTGATGATATGCCCCAAGAATTGTACCTCTCGCAACCAGAAATCACACTTGGAGAACTTGGCATTCAGATTCTCCGCCCTTAGGGTCTCCAGCACCTCCTTTAAGTGATGTTCGTGTTGCTCTCTAGTCTTAGAATAGAACAGGATATCATTAATGAAAACAATCACCGACAGATCCAGCATCGGTCTACACACCCTATTCATAATATCCATGAACGCTGCTAGGGCATTGGTGAGCCCAAACGACATCACTACAAACTCATAATGCCCGTACCAAGTGCTGAAGTCCAACTTCGATATATCCTCATCCTGAATCCTCATCTGATGGTATCCCGAACGAAGATCAATCTTGGAAAACCAAGACACACCCTGCAGCTGATCAAACAAATCATCGATCCTTGGCAACGGGTAACGTTTCTTCACCGTTAGCTTGTTTAGTTCCCTATAATCGATACACATCCTATGGGATCCATCCTTCTTTTTCACGAAAAGGACTGGTGCTCCCCACGGGGAACTGCTCGGACGAATGAACCCTTGGTCTAACAGCTCCTGAAGCTGTGTAGATAACTCCTGCATCTCGGGTGGTGCCAACCGATATGGTGCCTTTGCTATTGGAGTGGCACCTAGCACCAAATCGATGTGAAACTCCACCTATCTCTCCGGAGGCACTCCTAGTAACTCTCCAGGGAAAACATCCTGAAAATCTTGAACAACTGGTACACTGCCCACTTCCTTCGTGGTCTCTACCCTCGTATCCAAGATATAAGCTAGGAATCCTAAACAACCCTGCTGCAGGAACCTCCTAGCCTTCGCAACCGAACAGAGGGTTGGCCCCTGCGAAGCCTTATCACTGTGTATCACTAGTTCTCCCCCACTTGGGGTTCGAACCCTCACCAAATGATGCTCACAGTCAACTATGGCCCTGTTGGTCCCCAACCAATCCATTCCGATAATCACTTTCAGCCCTCGCAATGGTATCGGGAATAGGTCGACACAAAATCTCTCACCAAGCACATTCAGGACATAGTCCTAATACACCCTCACAACACTAACGGTGCGTTCGTCCGCAATCTCTACCTCAAGTAGGAAACCCAAAGTCCCCGGCATGTCCTGGAACTTCTTGCTAAGCGTCAGTGACACAAACGATCCGGTAGCACCTGAATCAAATAAGAAATGAGCAGACATACCATTGACCGTAAAGGTCCCTATGCAAGCATAGATTACACATAAGTCATAATAATATAAATAGAGAATATTAGACATGTACCAACTACAACATCTGTCGCAGCCCGAGCCTCCTCGGTAGTCCGCTGAAATGTGCAGCTCTTCACCACCGGGGCTTCTACCTTAGCAGGGCGGCCATCGGTAATTCTCATTGTGGCAGGTGCAGGTGCCACCACCATTCCTCCCCCTCCTTGCAAATTTGGACAGTTGACCTGCTTATGGCTAGTCTGGTTGCAGTGAAAACATATCAAGCCCTTTATGGGGCAATCCCTGCTCGTATGGCCTTGGTGGCCACATGCATAACACCCCGAGCCTGCAATACGACAAGCTCCATTATGCACCTACTGCACTTGGCACACCGGCCCTGACCCTGCTGACCCTTGTTGGCAGTATCTGAGGTCTTAGGCTTCTTAGCCTGTCCCACTGCTGTCTGTGCCTACTCCGGCTTCCACTTGGTGCGGAAGTGCAACTCCATTTCCGGTTCTTGGGCCTTCTCTATCATTTCATTTAGGGGTTTACACCCTGTAAAGCTTATAAACTTCCGGATATCATCCCTCAGCATGGAATGATATCTCGTCCTCCGCATATCCTCATCAGTAGCATATTGTGGGATCAACAATGCTCATTCCCGAAACTTGGCGGTGATCTCCGCCACAGTCTCGATGGTCTTCTAGAGTTCCTGGAACTCCATCACCATCCTATGCATCTCAATGGTTGGTGCAAACTCCAAAAAAAAATCATCGTATGAATTCGGCCCATGACATCTCAGCCACACTGGCTGCTCCCACCTGGCTAGTAACTTCACCTCACCAATCTTGGGATCTATCTCTCAACATACAGGAAGCAAATCCCACCTTTGATGCATCCAGACAAGAACTCATGTGTTGGGCGTTCTCGATGTCTGCAATCCAACGTGGACTAACAATGGGGTCCCTGACCCCGAAAAACTCTGGCACTCTACACGCCTTCAACTCCCGAAATGAAGGAGTTTGGGACCCAACTTGGCTCGCATCAATCTCAGCTCTAAATGCCCAGAGCCTCTCCTCCATAATCTCCATCATGCCCTCCTTGACTGTCCCAAAGATGACTGGGGTAGCATCAAGGATGCTCTTTGTAACCTCGTCTGCAATAAGCTCGCGCAGCCTTTCATCAATCACATCGGTAGTGTCACGTGATCCCGCCCTGGATCTAGATCCTAATCCTGATCCCCCTGCTCCAAATCGTGTCACCACCATGTTGAACTAAAATACCATAATTCATAATGATCAGGATTACTATGTAAGGGATCTTCCCACATCGGTCCTCCTTGAAGTCGTCATATCTAACATTGCTTCGGGTACAGGTACTGTGCTTTCAATAGTACGAGCCTAATACTACCTTCCACACCTACCTCTACCTTTCCGCAGTGCTCTACCTGATAACCCCAATTCATCCCAAGACTAAACCATATTCTACAAACTAGCGCATACATCAAATCCCAGGCTGTCCTAAGATTTACCCCATTCATACCCATCAAACCAATCCTGTCAGGTTGCTTTTATGCATGCAAATTATACACAGAAAGGATCAAATAGACTTTTGAATAAAAGATTCTACCCTAGGACCACAACAAAACAAGGAACATGAAATAAGGCCAAATTCATCATTATGAGGCTATAAGCCCCTACCTGTATACAATTTTTAAAAGCATACACATAGCAAGTTCAACAAAGCTCGAATATCAGTATAACATGGCTAGCATATTGGGGAACTACTAACTTGGCTCGGTTGATCACGCACGTTGCACTCTCATCTTTTCATTTCTTTTAAAACCCCTTTTTGTGTTATTTTTGAAAACAATTTTACCATTTCCTTAGTTTGAGTCCTCACACACCCGAAGGTGTGCCCGAATCCCTCAAACCAAGGATCTGATACCAACTTGTAACGACCAAATTTTCAAAGTAAAATTTTTCATTTTTAGAGTAGTCAACATAATTTCATACATTAAGAAACCCAGTTATAATTGTTTTCAAAACCTAAGTCAAACACAACTTTTATTCCAAATATCAGAGTGTCCCATCAAACGCCTGTGAGAGAGTGCACGCCGTGCCATCACGCCTTTCCCTCGCTATAAAGCTATCTCTACCATTAGCCACAAAGGCTACCTCTACCCTGGCCATAAAGGCTATCTCTACCATTAGCTGTAAAAGCTTTCTCTACCACATATCAAGGCATAACAATGTCACATACCTCTACACAACAAGTATATCAACTATCATAAAATGGGTCGGCCTTGGTGCCTTAGACCCATTGGTATGGTGAGAAAACTCACCTCTCAAAGGCTGAACTGGCAAACTGAAGTCAGATATATCCCACGGTGCTCCTCCCAAACTGCCTATAATCAATGAGTAAATTGCTCAGCATAATCCCATAAATACCCCCAAAGTTAACCCTGGTCAAAGTCAAAGTCTATAGTCAAGGTCAACAGTCCATATTGACCTTGATTCGTCGAGTACAATCAGCCACTCGTCGGGTTCCCTGCGTAACTCATCGACTCGCCGAGTCACCCAAGGGACTCGTCGAGTTCCTTGATGTTCACAGTCGTAAACCACCAACCGAACACCCTTGACCGTGAACGAGAGAACCCTCTTGACTCGCCGAGTCACTTGCACGGCTCGCCGAATCCCCTTAGTCCCGTACGTTTACGGACCTTTCCAATGGGACTCAAGGTCCCAAACATCAGATCTATACCCTACTAGTGTGGATAACACATAAAGTTGCAAACTTTACGTGCATGCAAGGCCTCACATGGCCATAACACCAAAACTAACCTTCAACCAAGGTTTTCATGCATGCATAGGGAATAAGCTTAATAAAAGGTGTAACTTTATGATCTTTGGGACCTAAGAAGGTCCAGATCTGGAACCATATCCTCATGATAGGTCCAAATCTAAGCTTGCTTCCATTTCCTCAAAGTTGGTCATAAACTCTTAAATGGAATCTAGGCTTAAGGTAACAGATTCATACCTCAATTCGATGCCCAAGACGAAATAGATGCTAGATCTAGTGTTTTACCCTTGATACCTGTTCTTCAAGCTTGGAATCCCTTCCATAATCCCAAAGCTTAAGCTCCCAATTCTCTTACTTCACACACCCAAATGTTTGCGGCCATAAACGCTCTCTTATGATGTTAAGGAAGGCTACAAAGGCGTATAATGATTTTATATATGGGGCAAACCCCGAAACTAGGGTTTTCTCTAATCAGCTCTGACTCGCCGAGTCGGGCCTTCCGACTCGCCAAGTCAGTTCCTAACCGCGTCCAAAATATCTCGACTCTACTTGACAAGTCGATCTCCCGACTCGCCGAATCCATGCATAAAACCTCCCCAATTTGGCAACATTCCAACCAACACCTGAACCAGGTGTTACATCAAAAGTCTCGATCAGGGTGGTCTTAATAGACCCAAACATCTCCAGTATCGCCTCTCGAATAGCTGTGGCCACTTCTTTAGGGATGATCCTGCGGATCTCGTCGTTACTAGTCCCACTGTTCTCGGGGTTGTGGCGTGTACCCACCATGATGTCTTTGAAACACAACAAAAAAAATCATCAGAGACTCGCTCGAGCATACTCACACTCGATTCCCAACCTACATGCTCCTTTGTACCCTAAGGGTTCTTAATTGGGTTGCATAAGATCTGGTGCTTTCAGTACTACGGGCCCAATACTACCTTCCACACCAACCTGTAGTCACCCCAAGTCCTCCTCCTAGGATTCCAATTCACAAGTACTCTATCTCACGGATACCAGACTACTCTCTCAGTAGACTCCTCATATACTTATCTAGATATTTCTCCTAGATTAACCCTCAACTCGGAACTCTTTCTAAGTGATTCCTGCTAGATACTCCTACTCGGCACATACTCAAGGCAACAATAGATAGTAGAAACTCCTAGGTTAAGGCATCACAAATCAGGCAACTCTAGCCCTAAATATGAAATACCTAGCCTATCCTATATCACGAATCCCTAAGATTTCATAAATATCTCATAACACAAATAACTAACGGTATTTTGGGAAATCACCGTTCGGGCTCTGGCTGATTGTACACACTGCTCCAACTCGTTTTCCTTTTAAAACTCTTACTCATTTTAGAAAAATCTTTTCTTTTGAAAACTTTTCTCAGATCCTCAGTTTGAGTCCAGACACACCCGAAGGTATATCCAAATCCCTCAAACCAAGGCTCAGATACCAACTTGTAATGTAACGCCCGTAGATCCGGGCTGGTCAATTTAAAGATAATAGGGGTCGAAAACGACTTTTTGGCAAAAGATTATTTAGAATAAATAATCTTAACCAAGTTTCAGTATATGTTACAACGTTTCCGTACATATAAAGAGCGTCGAAATCCGAGTTATAACGAAGAAGTTATGACCCGTCGAAGTTTCGCGATGGAACCGGCACAACACCGGGAAGTGTAAATAGTAAATTTACGATAGAGTGACTTTTAGCCTTAACGATCTAAACAAAAGTCATAGAAAATGTTAAACCAAGAATGTCCATAAAAAGAACGCCCAAATCTGACTTCGTATGAGGAAGTTATGATTTTTTTAAGATTTAGCATAGCAGTGCACAACCTGAAAATTCGAATTTTAGAACGGTCAATTTTCAGCCAAAATAATCTAAACGAGAAATGAAGATATCGTTAATAGGAGTTAAACGATAAAAAGATAGTAAAAAACAGAGCTCATATGCGAAAGTTATTGACGAAGCTTAGTCGCTACTCTTCGAGCGCGATAAATTCGATACAGTTTTATAAATCCGAGATAAAATGAGAATTAGCCAACGGGGTCTAAATGAAAGTTATATTAATCGTAAATACCAACGCGTGGATATAAATAAAGTCGGAAACGGAGCTCGTATGCGAAAGATATGGACGAAGCTTAGTCGCTACTCTTCGAGCGCGATAAATACGATACAGTTTTTGTAAATCTGAGATAGAAGGAGAATTAGCCGACGAGATCTAAATGAAAGTTGTCGGCGTCATAAATACCAATACATGGACATAATGAACGTAGAAAATTGAGCTAGTACGTGGAAGATACGGACGAAACTTAGCGGCTAGTTTACTATAAAATCCCTATAAATAAAGGGTGAACCATTCATTATTTCTTCACACCATAAGCATGTCTTTCTCTCTCTAACTTCTCTCTAACCTCCCTAAACCCCTCCCAAGTCTAGGGAACCTCCCTAGCATGAGAAGAAAGCCCCGGAGCGCCCGACAGCTCCGAGAAGAAAAGCTTTCGGCTCGGAAAAGCTGCTCCAGCGAAGCCCGGTTTTTAATAAAAAAAAACCGCTGTAAGTGAGTTACGCCTATACTATATTTAATATAGCTTTTATTTAATTATAGTAAAATTATTATGACCTTAAAATAAATTATTTGGGCTATTATTATTAGTTATATTGAGTGTTATTTAACGCTTATATAATAGTAATAATAGTTAGACAATTAATTAGTCTCGGCGAATAATAGACTAAACTCTACTGGTAATAATACAAGGTTCCGTCGAAGGAAATTATTTTTTTTAAGAAGCGAAGCGCTGTCTGAGTTTGGAATCACCACCTTTTCAAGTGAGTGCATAGTTACTTTCATCTTACACATAGATATGAAGTATTTTATATAAATTACGTGCTATGTGTGCATATTATCTGAGTACTTGTTGTTTATGCTAGATGAACGATTTTATACATGTTTTAAATGATTTAAACTGTATATGTTTTTTATATCTACGATAATGTTGGGATAAAATATGGGTAGATGTAATAGATGGAATATGAGTTGGATGATGAGTTGAGAGGTGTTATAGACCACGAGGTGAGGGTGAGAGGTGGACGATGTGAGAAGCCATTCCCAAATGATGGCCCCGTCATTCAGCAGAGTATGGATGACAACCACAGACTATTCTAGACAGTCCAGTGGAACTCTAGCAGGCTCGCAACCTGTAGGTGTTGTGAACGATGTGTTCACCCGGTGTACTCCAAACCCTGGCGTCCATGCAGACTTGGTGCCTAAACCTTGGTGATCATGCAGACTTGATGCCTAAACCTTGGTGATCATGCATACTTGATACCTAAACCTTGGTGATCATGCAGACTTGATGCCTAAACCCTAGCGACTATGCAGACTTAGTGCCTAAACTCTAGCGACTATGAAGACTTAGTGCCTAAGCCCTGGCGACTATGCAGACTTAGTGCTCGTTGTGTAAACCATGGTAACGATGGACTTCATGTTGATTCCTTAGAATGATCCTTAGGAATGAATGAACGAGGAATTGATGATTCTTAGGGTAGATCCTTAAGACTAATGAAGATAATGGGGATGGGTAATTCGGCTGATTGTTTTATTGTTTAAACATCATAATTATATTATTGTGGGTTGAAAACCCTATGTACTCACCAGGTTTCCCAACCTGACCACTAAGTTTATTTATATCACAGGTGTCGATATGAAATGACATTACACTGAGAGATTAAGGAGATATAGATCACTAGTGATAATGAATGTAAGTTCTGTTTATGCTTAGGTTTCTGTATTGACGATGACATCCCAAATGTTTTCAATTGAATAAAAATACTTTTCTTCGGAAATGCTTTGATAGCGTATTTATCATGTTTTACTGGGAATAAATTCCGCAACATTTTTATTAAAAGAGGTACTCTGATTTTTATAAAGCATAAACAAAATCGGTCTTTTTTTGCCGTGAAAATGGGGATGTCACAGTTGGTATCAGAGCATTAGTTTAAGCGAACTAGGGATTTGTAGGAAATTTCTACACTTAAACTTAGAATGCTAAGAGATGATTGTGAGATGAGTGTCTGCTATATTTTAGACACGAGCACTAGTTTATTTGAGCAAAGATGCCTAAAATGTTTTATGTGCTAAATGATTTATGTTATAACTATAAAAATGTGTTATATGCTCTTTTTTGTTCGGATCTATGACCTGTTGCCGACCGGATTTGGAAACCTTATGTGTTCGGGATTCTAAGCGTATGATAACGATATTAGAACTAGCATGTAACGTTTCAGAGTAACAAGGAGATTTATACGTCTATCGTAAATAAGATCTTTCCTATCTTAAATTCTCTTCTCGGTACACCGAACGTCTGTTTGGGTGTACAAAACAAGAGGAAGATGACAACCTGAGCCTAAGAATGTGATGGGTCATACATCGGTCGTTGCGCCTACACCCGAACCTATCACAATGGCAGAAGTTCAGGAAGTGATGCGAACCATGATAGACTGAGAAAATAGAGGAAATGAAAAGGCTTTCGATACTAAATGGTACCTATCGAAAGATATCGTAAGAGTGATATCATGCCTTTAGAATGCGTCTAATAAATAATACGTCTAGTACGGGAGAAGTACATGTTCGATTAGCATAAACAAAGACTTTTGGTATAATCCATGAAGTTATCCCATCATCTGACGTTTCCATCACCAACCGAGTGAAGAAGAATTGATGATTAAAGATACGCATGGAAGAAATCCTAATAGAGTCTAGGGAAAATTATATGATTGTTTGGACACATTTGTATGTGTTAAAATTGTTTATGTGATAATGACTTGGAAAACTGCGAGACAATACTTGGGACGAGTATGAGTAGGTGTGAAAGGTAGTAGATGCATATACTACCGGAAGCACAGGACTCACGCTTGGATCAGGAAAAGTCACAAGGTTACCAAGAAGCCAATAATTGATTTCGTTTTATTCAAGCATGTCGTTACCATTGTTTCGGTATTGACTAAGAAGATGATTGTTATTCCGACCCTAGTGGTCATATCAAATTGAGTCCGACTACGCTGAGTATCTTATGTGGTTCAGAGAATCAAGTTCGATGTAACATCTGACTTAAGACGGAAGATTGAAATAAAAAAATGATCTGTAGAGGTATCGCGAAAAGTTGCTTGTAGGTAGAAAATCTACCTTTTAATATGTGGTTAGAACATGAAGGAAGGTATAGTTTGTTCTGGAAATTTGACTCTAAAAGACCCGAGTCTAAACGTTGCAACATACGATGTTAGGTCATTACAATACGATACATCGGTCCATGGTAGTAATCCTAAGATTGTTAAGAGGAAGAAGAAGTCTCCAGTAAGGATTGAGATTCTGTCTTGAAGGTCATAATTGGGAGTCCAACGTGAGATAGGGAACAGGTCCAAGATCGGGCACCGCCTGTAGTCAGGAAATCTTAGAGTTAGATACTCGTTTGAAGAAACATCAAAGTTACGGTTATTACTTAGGATGAAGAGATAACGTATGGATTCATCATATGATCCCTGTTTCTTTGATGATTTCGGGACGTAATCATCCTAAGGGGGAGATAATTGTAACGCCCATATATCCGGGTTAGTCAATTTAGAGATAATAGGGGTCAAAAATGACTTTTCGGCAAAAGATTATTTAGAATAAATAATCTTAACCAATTTGTAGTATATGTTACAAGGTTTCCGTACATATAAAGAGCGTCGAAATCCGAGTTATAAGGAAGAAGTTACGACCCGTCGAAGTTTCACGACGGAACCGGCACGACACCAGGAAATGTAAATAGTGAATTTATGATACAACGATTTTTAGCCTTAACGATCTAAACAAAAGTCATAGAAAATGATAAAACAAGAGTGTCCATAAAAAGAACGCCCAAATCTGACTTCGTATGAGGAAGTTATGATTTTTTTAAGATTTAGCATAGCAGTGCACAATCCGAAAATTCGAATTTTAGAACGGTCAATTTTCAGCAAAAATAATCTAAATGAGAAATGAAGATATCGTTAATAGGAGTTAAACGATAAAAAGACAGTAAAAAACGGAGCTCGTATGCGAAAGTTATTGACGAAGCTTAGTCGCTACTCTTCGAGCGCGATAAATTCGATACAGTTTTATAAATCCGAGATAGAATGAGAATTAGCCAACGGGGTCTAAATGAAAGTTGTATTAATCAGAAATACCAACGCGTGGATATAAATAAAGTCGGAAACAGAGCTCGTATGCGAAAGATATGGACGAAGCTTAGTCGCTACTCTTCGAGCGCGATAAATACGATACAGTTTTTGTAAATCTGAGATAAAAGGAGAATTAGCCGACGAGATCTAAATGAAAGTTGTCGGCGTCATAAATACCAATACATGGACATAATGAACGTAGAAAATTGAGCTAGTACGTGGAAGATACGGACGAAACTTAGCGGCTAGTTTACTATAAAATCCCTATAAATAAAGGGTGAACCATTCATTATTTCTTCACACCATAAGCATGTCTTTCTCTCTCTAACTTCTCTCTAACCTCCCTAAACCCCTCCCAAGTCTAGGGAACCTCCCTAGCACGAGAAGAAAGCCCCGGAGCGCCCGACAGCTCCGAGAAGAAAAGCTTTCGGCTCGGAAAAGCTGCTCCAGCGAAGCCCGGTTTTTAATAAAAAAAAAACCGCTGTAAGTGAGTTACGCCTATACTATATTTAATATAGCTTTTATTTAATTATAGTAAAATTATTATGACCTTAAAATAAATTATTTGGGCTATTATTATGAGTTATATTGAGTGTTATTTAACGCTTATATAATAGTAATAATAGTTAGACTATTAATTAGTCTCGGCGAATAATAGACTAAACTCTACTGGTAATAATACAAGGTTTCGTCGAAGAAAATTATTTTTTTTTTTAAATCGAAGCGCTGTCAGAGTTCGGAATCACCACCTTTTCATGTGAGTGCATAGTTACTTTCATCTTACACATAGATATGAAGTATTTTATATAAATTACATGCTATGTGTGCATGAGTACTTGTTGTCTATGCTAGATGAACGATTTTATACATGTTTTAAATGATTTAAACTGTATATGTTTTTTATATCTACGATAATGTTGGGATAAAACATGGGTAGATGTAATAGATGGAATATGAGTTGGATGATGAGTTGAGAGGTGTTATAGACCACGAGGTGAGGGTGAGAGGTGGACGATGTGAGAAGCCTTTCCCAAATGATGGCACCGTCATTCAGTAGAGTATGGATGATAACCACAGACTATTCTAGACAGTCCAGTGGAACACTAGCAGGCTCACAACCTGTAGCCGTTGTGAACGATATGTTCACCCGGTGTACTCTAAACCCTGGCATCCATGCAAACTTGGTACCTAAACCTTGTTGATCATGCAGACTTGATGCCTAAACCTTGGTGATCATGTAGACTTGATACCTAAACCTTGGTGATCATGCAGACTTGATGCCTAAACCCTGACGACTACGCAGACTTAGTGCCTAAACCCTGCCGACTATTATGACACCCCCATTTTTCACAGCCAGAAAAGACCAGTTTTGTTTATGCTTTGTAAAAATCGGAGTACTTCTTTTCATAAAAACGTTGCGGAATTTGTTCCCAGAAAAAAAAAACGATAAATACGTTATCAAAACATTTTCAAAGAAACGTATTTTATTCATTTTAAAACGTTTGGGATGTCATCGTCAATACATAAACATAAGCATAAACGGAACTTACATTTATTTAGACTAGTGATATACATCTCTTTAATCTCTTAGTGTAATATGACTTCATAACAACACCTGTGACATAAATAAACTGAGTGGGTCAGGTTGGGAAACATGGTGAGTACATAGGTGATAATATAATTATTATGTTCAAACAATCAAGCAATCAGCCCAATTACCCATCCCCATTATCTTCTTTACTCTTAAGGATCTACCCTAAGAATCAACCATTCCTCGTTCATATATTCCTAAGGATCATCCTAAGGAATCGGCACGAAGTCCATCATCACCAGGGTTTAGGAACTAAGTCTGCATAGTCGCCAGAATTTATACGTCAGGCACTAAGTCTGCATAGTCGCCAGGGTTTTGGCACCAAGTCTGCATGATCACCAGGGTTTAGGCATCAAGTCTGCATGATCGTCCGGGTTTAGGCATCAAGTCTACATGATCGCCAAGGTTTAGAGTACACCGAGTGAACACATCGTTCACAACACTTACAGGTTGCGAGCCTGCTAGTGTTCCACGAGACTGTCTAGAATAGTCTGTGGTTGTCATCCATACTCTGCTGAATGACGGGACCATCGTTTGGGAAAAGGCTTCTCACATCGTTCACCTCTCACCCTCACCTCGTGGTCTATAACACCTCTCAACTCATCGTCCAACTTATATTACATCTACCCATGTTTTACCCTAACATTTTTTGTAGATATAAAATACATATACAATTTAAATCCTTTAAAACGTATATAAAATCGTCCAACTAGCATAGACAGCAAGTACTCAGATAATACGCACACATAACACATAATTTATATAGAATACTTCATCTCTATGTGTAAGATGAAAGGGACCATGCACTCACCTGATTAGGTGGTGAGTCGGCACTCGGACAGCACTTCGTTACTCTTAAAACAATTTCCTCGAAAACCGGGCTTCACTGGAGCAGCGTTTCCGAGCCGAAAGACCCTTTTTCTCGGGACTCCGGGAGCCTCAGGGCTTCCTTCAGGTGCAAGGGGGTTTACCTAGGCTTTAGGGGGGGGGGGGTTGGGAGGCTAGAGAGAGAAAGTGAGTTTGGGAGGTGTGAAGAGAAGTGAATGCCCGACACCTCTATTTATAGGGTGAATTCCTGACAGACTCGCGAAGTCAGTGCCACGTGTCATCATCTGATGGCTTTCCTTGGGGAGAAAGCCTTGGCCCATATTCAGCCACGTCACCCCTTTTGCAGCAGCACCCTGCCGACTTCTAAACCCCGTAACTTTCGCATACGAGCTCCGTTTTTGAAGTTCTTTTTTCTCGCGTAGGTAAAAACAAGATCTACAACTTTCATTTAGACTCTGTCGGCTAATTCTCAACCGATCTCAAATTTAACAGTAGGAGGCGTTTAGACTGTTAAATAACCGCGAAGAATTCATAACTCCTTCATACGAACTCCGTTTTCGTCCATCTTTTTACCGTTGAGTTCCTATTAATGAGATCTTCAACTCTCATTTAGGTCACATAATCCAAAAACCACTCGAACTAAAATTCGAGTTTCGGGCCGTGCACTGCTAAGCCGAATCTTAGAAAAATCATAACTTCTTCATACGAAGTCAGATTTGGGCGTTCTTTTTATGGATTTTCTCAGTTTAACACATTCTAAGACTTTTGTTTAGGTCGCTAAGGTTAAATCTCTCTCTATTGTAAATTCACTATTTACGCTTCCCGGTGTCATGCCGGTTTTGCTGTAAAACTTCGATGGGCCATAACTCCTTCATTACAACTCGGATTTCGGCTTTCCTTATATGTACGGAAACCTTGAGACATATTCTACAACTTGGTTAAGACTATTTATTATAAATAATCTTTTGTCGAAAAGTCGTTTTCGACACTTATTGCCTCTAAATTGACTAGCCCGGATCTACGGGCGTTACAATTATCTCCCCTTTAGGATGATTACGTCTCGGAATCATCAACAAAACAGGGCTCACATGATGACTCCATATGTTATCTCTTCATCCTAAGTAATAACCGTAACTTTGATGTTTCTTCGAATGAGTATCAAACTCTAAGACTTCCTGATTCCAGGCGGTGCTCGATCTTGCACTTGCTCCCTATCTCACATTAGACTCCAAATTATGACCTTCAAGTCACAATCTTGATCCTCACTGGATACGAACTTAACATAAGTTCTTTTATAAATATCATGGACCGATGTGTTATATTCTAATGACCTCTCATCGTATGTTGCAACGCTCAGACTCAGGTCTCTTAGAGTCAAAATTCCAGAACAGAATATATCTTCCTTCTTGTTCTAATGTGATACAATCACATTTCAATATGTAGCATTTCTAGCTACAAGCTTCTTACTTTAACAGCGTTTCGCGATACTCCTATTGGTTGCTTCGATTATCTTTTATTTCAATCTTCCGGCTTAAGTCAGATGCTACGCCAAACTTGGTTCTCTGAACCACGTAGCATATTCATCTCAGTCGGACTCGATTCGATATGACCACTAGGGTCGGAATAACAATCATCTTCTTAGTCTTTACCGAAACAATGGTAATGACATATTTGAATAAAACGGTATCAATTACTAGCTTCTTGGTAACCATGTGACTTTCCCTGATCCAAGCGTGAGTCCTGTGCTTCTGGTAGTATATGCATCTACTACCTTTCACACCTACTCATACTCGTCCCAAGTATTGTCTCGCAGTCCCCAAGTCACCATACAAAAAAATCACATAACAGTTTAACACATCATATAACAAAACGAAGGTTTTATTATTTCTTGAAACTGTTACATAGGTGTTCAAGTTTACCCTAGACAATGCCTCTAATAGGCTACATCATACGATACTATGGCTACTGCATAACTTGATCTTCGAATATGAAGTCCTCATCCTTGATTCCTCGCATGGTTTTCTGCTTCATCGAGGATCATGTGAAATGCCCTTGGCCTCGGTGGCGTTTCTGGTCTTGCTGCTTTATTTTTCCTTGGGCAGTCCCCAGAAATATGCCCTTATTTGTTACATCCATAACACACCTTCTTGTTGGACGCACACTTGTTGGCGTAATGCCCTATCTTTCCACATTTGTAGCAAGTCACCTCCTCGCCACATTTCCTAAAATGCTTCTTTTTACACTTCTCGCACCACTTGGTTTCACCTCCTCCTCCTCCTTCAGTCTTTGAGAATTTCCTTGCTTTGTTGGATTTTGAAGATCCTTCATGCTTCCTTTTCTCGCCAACTTCAGCTCTCTCCAGACCCTTTTCCCTAATTTGGGTATCAACATTCCTGGCTGCCCAGATGGCTCCTTTCAAAGTGGTTGCTTGCTTAACCATTGGTCCAAAGTCTGCTGGTAATCCATGGGCAAACTTGTTGACCTTGGAGAACTCAGTTGGAACTAGGTAAGGAACCAGCTTCATCTTTTCCGTAAAGCTTGCAGCGTATTCTGTAATGCTCATTCTTCCCTTTTTCAGATTCTGGAACTCATTGTTGATCTCCAGAAAATCCTGCTCAGAGCAGTACTGCATTTTTAGTTGCACCAGGAAATCTTCCCAAGACATCTTACTTGCTTCTTCCTTGGGCAACGTGTTAGCTAGTAGCTTCCACCAGCTCAATACTCCAGACTTTAATAGAGGGATCGCGAGGGTGGTTTTCTGTATGTTGCTACACTCGCAACTCTCAAATATTGTCTCCATCTCGGAGATCCAGTTCATAACTTCCACCGGCGTCGGGCTTCCAGATAGACTCGGTGGTTTGGACGCCATGAAATCCTTGTATTTGCATCCACGTCCATCATTTCCTCCATCCTAGTGGTTTTTCCTAACTATTGGTGGGTTGTCTTGACCAACAGTCCCATTGTAGTTTCCCTCCTCAGTCTGCCCTTCGTTTAACTCGGCCTGTTCAATCTGTATGGTCGCTTCCTCTCGATTTTGTTAGAGCAAACGTCTGGTTTCCTCCATTTGGCGATCCAACATCGCCTGGATCATCGCTTGCACTCCGACCATCGTTATTGGCTCAGCAGCGGCCACAACAACTGGTATTTGCTCAATCACTGGAGGGTGATCTCGATTCTCATTTGCATTCACGTTTCCGCTACGGGTCCTTGTCATCTTGATCTATACACTGAATAAGGTGAATCTAGATTTTTATTTAGGATTGACGTTTAAATCATCCTTATCACTCTGAAACGTTTATATGCTAGTTCTAATATCGTAGTTAAACGCTTAGAATCCTAAACACATAAGGTTTCTAGATCCGGTCGGTAATAGACCATAGATCTGAACAAATAATAGCATATCAGGCACAAGCATTTAGCACATAAAAGCATTTTAGGCATAATCCCTAAAATAATCTAGTGCTCACACCTCACAGTCATCGCTTAGCATTCTAAGTTTAAGTCTAGAAATAAATCCATATTCCTAGTTTGCTTAAACTAATGCTCTGATACCAACTGTGACATCCCCATTTTCCACGGTCAGAAAAGACCAGTTTTGTTTATGCATTGTAAAAATCATAGTACTTCTTTTCATAAAAACGTTGCGGAATTTGTTCCCAGAAAAAAAAACGATAAATACGTTATCAAAACATTTTCAAAGAAACGTATTTTATTCATTTTAAAACGTTTGGGATGTCATCGTCAATACAGAAACATAAGCATAAACAGAACTTACATTTATTTAGACTAGTGATATACATCTCTTTAATCTCTTAGTGTAATATGACTTCATAACAACACCTGTGACATAAATAAACTGAGTGGGTCAGGTTGGGAAACCTGGTGAGTACATAGGGTTTTCAACCCACGATAATATAATTATTATGTTCAAACAATCAAGCAATCAACCCAATTACCCATCCCCATTAAATTCCTTACTCTTAAGGATCTACCCTAAGAATCAACCATTCCTCGTTCATACATTCCTAAGGATCATCCTAAGGAATCGGCACGAAGTCCATCGTCACCGGGGTTTAGGCACTAAGTCTGCATAGTCGCCAGAATTTATACATCAGGCACTAAGTGTGCATAGTCGCCAGGGTTTTGGCACCAAGTCTGCATGATCACCAGGGTTTAGGCATCAAGTCTGCATGATCGTCAGGGTTTAGGCATCAAGTCTGCATGATCGCCAAGGTTTAGAGTACACCGAGTGAACACATCGTTCACAACACTTACAGGTTGTGAGCCTGCTAGTGTTCCACGGGACTGTCTAGAATAGTCCATGGTTGTCATCCATACTCTGCTGAATGACGGAGCCATCGTTTGGGAAAAGGCTTCTCACATCGTTCACCTCTCACCCTCACCTCGTGGTCTATAACACCTCTCAACTCATCGTCCAACTTATATTCCATCTATTACATCTACCCATGTTTTACCCTAACATTTTTTGTAGATATAAAATACATATACAATTTAAATCCTTTAAAACGTGTATAAAATCGTCCAACTAGCATAGACAGCAAGTACTCAGATAATACGCACACATAACACATAATTTATATAGAATACTTCATATCTTTGTGTAAGATGAAAGGGACCATGCACTCACCTGATTAGGTGGTGAGTCGGCACTCGGACAGCACTTCGTTACTCTTAAAACAATTTCCTCGAC
The DNA here is from genome assembly GCF_051521515.1 of Lactuca serriola. Taxonomy (NCBI): domain Eukaryota; kingdom Viridiplantae; phylum Streptophyta; class Magnoliopsida; order Asterales; family Asteraceae; genus Lactuca; species Lactuca serriola. The sequence goes on from NC_136409.1 coordinate 206,177,593, forward strand.
AAAACCTAGTATCAATATGACTAGGGTTTAGTCTGACGTTAACCGCGACTAATTAAAAGTCCAACTATTATTATTATTATATAAGCATTAAACAAGACTCAATATAACTCATAATAATAGCCCAAATACTTATTATAAGGTCCTAATAACATTACTATATTAAAACCTAAGCTATACTAAAGATAGGTTAGGCGTAGTTCACCTACAGTAGGTTTTCTCGAAAATCGGGCTTCGCTGGAGCAGCATTTCTGAGCCGAAAGACCCTTTTTCTCGGGACTCCAGGAGCCTCGGGGCTTCCTTCGGGTGCTTGGGGGTTTACCTAGGCTTTAGGGGGGGGGGGGGGGGGTTGGGAGGCTAGAGAGAGAAACTAGAGAGAGAAAGTGAGTTTGGGAGGTGTGAAGAGAAGTGAATGCCCGACACCTCTATTTATAGGGTGAATTCCTGACAGACTCTCCGAGTCAGTGCCACGTGTCATCATCTGATGGCTTTCCTTGGGGAGAAAGCCTTGGCCCATATTCAGCCATGTCACCCCTTTTGCAGCAGCATCCTGCCGACTTCTAAACCCCGTAACTTTCGTATACGAGCTCCATTTTTGACGTTCTTTATATGCACGCGTAGGTAAAATCAAGATCTACAACTTTCATTTAGACTCCGTCGGATAGTTCGCGACTGATCTCAAATTTAATAGTAGGAGGCGTTTAGATTGTTAAATGACCGCGAAGAATTCGTAACTCGTTCATACGAACTCCGTTTTCATCCATCTTTTTACCGTTGAATTCCTATTAATGAGATCTTCAACTCTCATTTAGGTCGCATAAGCCAAAAACCGCTCGAACTAAAATTCGAGTTTCAGGCCGTGCACTGCTAAGCCGAATCTTAGAAAAATCATAACTTCTTCATACGAAGTCAGATTTGGGCGTTCTTTTTATGGATTTTCTCGGTTTAACATATTCTACGACTTTCGTTTAGGTTGCTAACGCTAAATCTCTCTCTATTGTAAATTCACTATTTACGCTTCCCGGTGTCGTGCTAGTTTTGCATTAAAACTTCGACGTGCCATAACTCCTTCATTACAACTCAGATTTCGGCGTTAGCAATCTAAACGAAAGTTGTAGAATATGTTAAACTAAGAGCATCGATAAAAAGAACGCCCAAATCTGACTTCGTATGTGGAAGTTATGATTTTTCTAAGATTCGGCTTAGCAATGCACGGCCCAAAACTCGAATTTTAATTCGAGCGGTTTTTGGCTTACGCGACCTAAATGAGAGTTCAAGATCTCTCTAATAGGAACTCAACGGTAAAAAGAGGGACGAAAACGGAGTTCGTATGAAGGAGTTACAAATTCTTCGCGGTCATTTTACAGTCTAAACGTCTCCTACTGTTAAATTTGAGATCGGTCAAGAATTAGCCGACGGAGTCTAAATGAAAGTTGTAGATCCTGATTTTACCTACACGTGGATATAAATAACGTCGAAAACGGAGCTCGTATGCGAGAGTTATGATTTTTCTAAGTTCGAAGGCTGATACGCGATAGAGTGTGACGTGGCACCACCATAATTGGACATGTGGCACCACCAAAACGCCACCACATGGACCAACTCGGCGAGTAGGTCCCCCCTACTCGGCGATTCCATCATATTTTTGCACTATAAATAGAGGTGTCGGGTCTAGCCTTCTCTTCACACCTCCAAAAACTCACTTTCTCTCTCTAGTTTCTCTCTCTAGCCTCCCTAACCCCCCTAAAAGCCTAGGTAAACCCCCTAGCACCCGAAGGAAGCCCCGAGGCTCCCGGAGTCCCGAGAAAAGAGCCTTTCGGCTCGGGAACGCTACTCCAGCAAAGCCCGGTTTTCGAGAAAACCCGCTATAAGTGAGCTACGCCTAACCTATCTTTAGTATAGCTTATGTTTTAATATAGTAACATTATTAGGAACTTATAATGAGTATTTGGACTATTATTATGAGTTATATTGAGTGTTCTTTAACACTTATATAATAATAATAATAATAATATTCAGACTATTAGTTTGTCGTGGTTATCGTTAAACTAAACCCTAGTGGTATTGATACTAGGTTTTATCGAAGGAAATTGTTTTGAGAGTATCGAAGCGCTGTTCGAGTGCTGAGTCACCACCTACTTAGGTGAGTGCATGGTCCCTTTCATCTTACACATAGATATGAAGTATTTTATTATAAATTACATATTATGTGTGCATATTGTCTGAATACTTGCTGTCTATGCTGGTGAAAGATTTTTATACATGTTTTAAATGATGTAAACTGTGTAAAGTATTTTATATCTACAAAATATGTTGGCTAAAACATGCGTAGATGAATGATGAGGGATAAAAGCTGAAATAGAGGAACATTAGTAGCATGGACCTAGTGCCCTATAGGTATACATTGGCAGCAGTGGACCTAATACCCTATAGATGAGCACTGGCAGCTGCGCCACAACCCGTTGATGTTTTAGATCTACGGTAAACGTCCTAGCAGCTGTGCTCTAAGGACAGTATCGGCAGCTGCGCCTAATGGGGAGCCTTATGACCATGACAGTAGCGTTTAAAGGTCAATATCGGCAGAAGCACCTCATAGAAAATGTCACAATTCTGGCAGCTGCGCCTAAGTGACAAGATTAGCAGCTGCGCTTAACCAATGTGTCATTGGCAACAATGGAGTTCATGTTGTTTCCTTAGGATGATCCTTAGGAATGAATGAATGAGAAATAGCTGATTCTTAGGGTAGATCCTTAAGAATAAAGAAGATAATGGGGATGGGTAATTGGGTTAATTGTTTGATGATCGAACATAATAATTATATTATTGTGGATTGAAAACCCTATGTACTCACCAGGTTTCCCTACCTGACCCACTCAGTTTATTTATATCACAGGTGACGATATGAAGTGACATTATACTGAGAGATTTCAAGAGATGTAGATCACTAGTGTAAATAATTGTAAGTTCTGTTTATGCTTATGTTTCTGTATTAACGATGACATCCCAAACGTTTTAAAATGAAATAAATACGTTTCTTCGAAAATGTTTTAATAACGTATTTATCGTATTTTTCTGGGAACAAATTCCGCAACATTTTTATAAAAAGAAGTACTCTGATTTTTATAAAGCATAAACAAAATCGGTCTTTCTGGCCGTGAAAAATGGGGATGTCACAGTTGGTATCAGAGCATTAGTTTAAGCGAACTAGGAATATGGATTTATTTCTAGACTTAAACTTAGAATGCTAAGCGACGATTGTGAGGTGTGAGCACTAGCTTATTTTAGAAATTGTGCCTAAAATGCTTTTATGTGCTAAATACTTGTGCCTGATATGCTGTTAGTTGTTCGGATCTATGGTCTGTTGCCAACCGGATCTGGAAACCTTATGTGTTTAGATTCTAAATGTACGACTACGATATTAGAACTAGCATATAAACGTTTCAGAGTGATACGGATGATTTAACCGTCAATCCTAAGTAAAGATCTAGATTCACCTTATTCGATGTATAGATCAAGATGGAAAGAACCCGTAGCGGAAACGTAAATGCAAATGGGAACCGAGAACAACCCCCGGTGATTGAGCAGATACCGGTTGTGTTAGCCGCTGCTGAGCCAATAACGATGGCCGGAGTGCAAGCGATGATCCAGGTGATGTTGGATCGTCAAATGGAGGAAACAAGGCGTTTACTTCAACAAGCTCGAGAGGAACTTACGATGCCTATTGAGCAGCCCGAGCTGAATGACAGGGCAGTCTGAGGAAGGGAACGACAGCAGGACCGTTGGTCAAGCTGATCCACCGGTGATTAGGAGGAACAATCAATATGAAGGAGTCGAGAGGAATGGATGCAAGTACAAAGATTTTCTAACTTGCAAGCCATCTACTTTCACTGGGAAGGAAGATCCGATCGGAGTCATGGATTGGATCTCAGAGATTTAACTGGCCTTCATGACATGTGGTTGCAAAGGCAAGCTACAAACCACGTTTTGTATACGTCAATTCAGAGGAGGCGTTGTTCGCTGGTGGAATACCCTAGGGAAGACTTTGAGCCCCAATGACCCCCTGCAACTGACATGGGCAGAGTTTCTGGTGCAATTCAAACGTAAGTACTGCTATGCCCAAAATTTGCTTGAGCTAGAAAACCAATTCCTGACTCTGAAGAAAGGAAGCATGTCAATCGATGAATACACGAACAACTTCACAGAAAAGATGGAGTTTGCCTTGCTTCTTGTTCCGAATGAGCTGGCGAAAATTGATGAGTACGCAAAGGGACTTCCATGGGAGTACACGGTGCCAGTGCGTCAGGCACCTACCTTGGAGGCAGCTATCTGGGCTGCCAAGTCGGTTGAGGATATGATCAAGGGAAGAGCCGCCAACAAGACCGAGGTTGGCGAAAAGAGGAAGTGTGAGGGGTCTGTGAATCCCAATGAGAGAAGCAAGTCCAATACAAGGAAGTTTAGAGGAGGAGGGAATGAAGAAAGATGGTGCGAGAAGTGCAAAAAGAAACACTCTAGAAAATGCGGTGAGGAGGTGACTTGTTTCAAGTGTGGAAAGCATGGGCATTATGCCAACGAGTATAAATTCAACAAAAGGGTGTGTTACGAATGTAACGAGGAAGGGCACTTCAAGCAAGATTGCCCAAAGAGAGAAGGGGCTACAAATCCAAATGTGTCGCCGAAACCAAAGGCAAGAGCATTTCAAATGATCCTTGACGAAGCAGCTGACGATGCAAGGAATCAGAAGTAAGGATGGATATATAGAGATTGAATTATGAAGAAGCCATATAGATAGTGTCATATGATGTAGCCTATTAGAGGCATAATCTAGGGTGAACTTGAACACCTATGTAATCGTTTCAAGAAATAATATAAAACCTTTGTTTTGTTATCTGATGTGTTAAGTTATTGTGTGGTTTTCTTGTATGATAACTTGGGAAAAACTGCAGGACAATACTTGGGACGAGTATGAGTAGGTGTGAATGGTAGTAGAGGCCTATACTACCGGAAGCATAGGACTCACACTTGGATCAGGGAAAGTCACAAGGTTACCAAGAAGCTGGTAATTGATTTTGTTTTATTCTAGTGTGTTGTTACCATCGTTTCTATAATGACTAAGAAGATTGTTGATATTCCAACCCTAGTGGTCACATCGAATTGAGTCCGACTACGCTAAGTATGCTATGTGGTTTAGAAAATCAAGATCGGTGTAGCGTCCGACTTAAACCAAACGATTGAAATCAAAGCGATCAATAGAAATATCGCGCTCATTGTTAAAGAAGTTGATAGCTAGAAATGCCTAATGTTAAAGTGTGATTATATCACATTAGAACATGAAGGAAGGCATAGTCTGTTTTAGAGTTTAACTCTAAGAGACCTAAGTCTAAGTGTTGCAACGTACGATGATAGGTCATTAGAATATGACACATCGATCCTTAGTAGTAATAAAAGAAATCATCTCAAGTTCGTATCCAGTAAGGATCGAGATTGTGACTTGAAGGTCATAATTGGGAGTCTAGCCTGAGGGTGAGAGCAGGTGCACGATCAAGTACTGCTTACAGTCAATGAGTCTAAAAGATAGACATGAAGGAATATAGAAGTTATAATTAATACATAGGATGAAGAGATGACGTATGGAGTCATTATACGACCCTGTTTCGTTGATGATTCCGGGACGTAATCATCCTAAGGGAGAGATAATTGTAACGCCCGCAGATCCGGGCTAGTCAAATTAGAGGCAATAGGGGTCGAAAACGACTTTTTGAAAAAAAATGTTATTTAGAATAAATAACCTTAACCAAGTTCTAGAATATGTCACAAGGTTTCCGTACATATAAAGAACGCCGAAATCCGAGTTATAAAGAAGAAGTTATGGCCCGTCGAAGTTTTATGGCAAAACCGGCACGACACCGGGAAGCGTAAATAGTGAATTTACGATAGAGCAAGATTTAGCCTTATAAATCTAAATGAAAGTTGTAGAATATGTTAACCTAAGAGCGTCGATAAAAAGAACGCCCAAATCTGACTTCGTATGAGGAAGTTATGATTTTTCTAAGATTCGGCTTAGCAGTGCACGACCCGAAACTCGAATTTTAATTCGAGCGGTTTTTGGCTTACGCGACCTAAATGAGAGTTGAAGATCTCATTAATAGGAACTCAACGGTAAAATGATGGACGAAAACGGAGTTCGCATGAAGGAGTTAGAAATTCTTCACGGTCATTTAACAGTCTAAACGCCTCCTACAGTTAAATTTGAGATCGGTCGAGAATTAGCCAACGGAGTCTAAATGAAAGTTGTAGATATTGATTTTACCTATGCGTGGATATAAAGAACGTCGAAAACGGAGCTCGTATGCGAGAGTTATGATTTTTCTAAGTTTGAAGGCTGATACGCGATAGGGGGTGACGTGGCACCACCAGAATTGGACACATGGCACCACCAGAAGGCCACCACATGGACCCACTCGGCGAATAGGTCCCCCCTACTCGGCGAGTCCATCATGTTTTTGCACTATAAATAGTGGTGCCGGGTCTAGCCTTCTCTTCACACCTCCCAAACTCACTTTCTCTCTCTAGTTTCTCTCTCTAGCCTCCCTAACCCCCCTAAAAGCCTAGGTAAACCCCCTAGCACCTGAAGGAAGCCTCGAGGCTCCCGGAGTCCCGAGAAAAGAGCCTTTCGGCTCAGGAACGCTGCTCCAGCGAAGCCCGGTTTTCGAGAAAACCCGTTGTAAGTGAGCTACGTCTAACCTATTTTTAGTATAGCTTATGTTTTAATATAGTAACATTATTAGGAACTTATAATTAGTATTTGGACTATTATTATGAGTTATATTGAGTGTTATTTAACGCTTATATAATAATAATAATAATAATAATAATAATAATAATAATAATTATTATTATTATTATTATTATTATTATTATTATTATTATTATTATTATTATTATTATTATTATTATAATATTCAGACTATTAGTTTGTCGCGGTTATCGTTAGACTAAACCCTAGTGGTATTGATACTAGGTTTTATCGAAGGAAATTGTTTTGAGAGTATCGAAGCGTTGTTCGAGTGCTGAGTCACCACCTACTCAGGTGAGTGCATGGTCCCTTTCATCTTACACATAAATATGAAGTATTTTATTATAAATTACATATTATGTGTGCATATTGTCTGAATACTTGCTGTCTATGCTGGTGAAAGATTTTTATACATGTTTTAAATGATGTAAACTGTGTAAAGTATTTTATATCTACAAAATATGTTGGGTAAAACATGCGTAGATGAATGATGAGGGATAAAAGCTGAAATAGAGGAACATTAGTAGCATGGACCTAGTGCCCTATAGGTATACATTGGCAGCAGTGGACGTAATACCCTATAGATGAGCACTGCCAGCTGCGCCACAACCCGTTGATGTTTTAGATCTACGGTAAACGTCCTAGCAGCTGTGCTCTAAGGACAGTATTGGCAGCTGCGCCTAATGGGGAGCCTTATGACCATGACAGTAGCGTTTAAAGATCAATATCGGCAGAAGCACCGCATAGAAAATGTCACAATTCTGGCAGCTGCGCCTAACTGACAAGATTAGCAGCTGCGCTTAACCAATGTGTCATTGGCAACAATGGACTTCATGTTGTTTCCTAAGGATGATCCTTAGGAATGAATGAATGAGAAATAGCTGATTCTTAGGGTAGATCCTTAAGAATAAAGAAGATAATGGGGATGGGTAATTGGGTTAATTGTTTGATGATCGAACATAATAATTATATTATTGTGGGTTGAAAACCCTATGTACTCACCAGGTTTCCCTACCTGACCCACTCAGTTTATTTATATCACATGTGACGATATGAAGTGACATTATACTGAGAGATTTAAAGAGATGTAGATCACTAGTGTAAATAATTGTAAGTTCTGTTTATGCTTATGTTTCTGTATTAATGATGACATCCCAAACGTTTTAAAATGAAATAAATACGTTTCTTCGAAAATGTTTTAATAACGTATTTATCGTATTTTTATGGGAACAAATTCCGCAACATTTTTATAAAAAGAAGTACTCTGATTTTTATAAAGCATAAACAAAATCGGTCTTTCTGGCCGTGAAAAATGGGGATGTCACAGTTGGTATCAGAGCATTAGTTTAAGCGAACTAGGAATATGGATTTATTTCTAGACTTAAACTTAGAATGCTAAGCAACGATTGTGAGGTGTGAGCACTAGCTTATTTTAGGAATTGTGCCTAAAATGCTTTTATGTGCTAAATACTTGTGCCTGATATGCTGTTAGTTGTTCGGATCTATGGTCTGTTGCCGACCGGATCTGGAAACCTTAAGTGTTTAGATTCTAAATGTATGACTACGATATTAGAACTAGCATATAAACGTTTCAGAGTGATACGGATGATTTAACCGTCAATCCTAAGTAAAGATCTAGATTCACCTTATTCGGTGTATAGATCAAGATGGCAAGAACCTGTAGCGGAAACGTAAATGCAAATGGGAACCGAGATCAACCCCCGGTGATTGAGCAGATACCGGTTGTGTTAGCCGCTGCTGAGCTAATAACGATGGCCGGAGTGCAAGCGATGATCCAGGTGATGTTGGATCGTCAAATGGAGGAAACAAGGCGTTTACTTCAACAAGCTCGAGAGGAACTTACGATGCCTATTGAGCAGCCCGAGCTGAATGACGGGCAGTCTAAGGAAGGGAACGACAGCAGGACCGTTGGTCAAGCTGATCCACCGGTGATTAGGAGAAACAATCAATATGAAAGAGTCGAGAGGAATGGATGCAAGTACAAAGATTTTCTAACTTGCAAGCCATCTACTTTCACTGGGAAGGAAGATCCGATCGGAGTCATGGATTGGATCTCAGAGATTTAACTGGCCTTCATGACATGTGGTTGCAAAGGCAAGCTACAAACCACGTTTGTAGTACGTCAATTCAGAGGAGGCGCTGTTCGCTGGTGGAATACCCTAGGGAAGACTTTGAGCCCCAATGACCCCCTGCAACTGACATGGGCAGAGTTTCTGGTGCAATTCAAACGTAAGTACTGCTAAGCCCAAAATTTGCTTGAGCTAGAAAACCAATTCCTGACTCTGAAGAAAGGAAGCATGTCAATCGATGAATACACGAACAACTTCACAGAAAAGATGGAGTTTGCCTTGCGTCTTGTTCCGGATGAGCTGGAGAAAATTGATAAGTATGCAAAGGGACTTCCATGGGAGTACGCGGTGCCAGTGCGTCAGGCACCTACCTTGGAGGCAGCTATCTGGGCTGCCAAGTCGGTTGAGGATATGATCAAGGGAAGAGCCACCAACAAGACCGAGGTTGGCGAAAAGAGGAAGTGTGAGGGGTCTGTGAATCCCAATGAGAGAAGCAAGTCCAATACAAGGAAGTTTAGAGGAGGAGGGAATGAAGAAAGATGGTGCGAGAAGTGCAAAAAGAAACACTCTAGAAAATGCGGTGAGGAGGTGACTTGTTTCAAGTGTGGAAAGCATGGGCATTATGCCAACGAGTATAAATTCAACAAAAGGGTGTGTTACGAATGTAACGAGGAAGGGCACTTCAAGCAAGATTGCCCAAAGAAAGAAGGGGCTATAAATCCAAATGTGTCGCCGAAACCAAAGGCAAGAGCATTTCAAATGATCCTTGATGAAGCAGCTGACGATGCAAGGAATCAGAAGTAAGGATGGATATATAGAGATCGAATTATGAAGAAGCCATATAGATAGTGTCATATGATGTAGCCTATTAGAGGCATAATCTAGGGTGAACTTGAACACCTATGTAATCGTTTCAAGAAATAATATAAAACCTTTGTTTTGTTATCTGATGTGTTAAGTTGTTGTGTGGTTTTCTTGTATGATAACTTGGGAAAAACTGCAGGACAATACTTGGGACGAGTATGAGTAGGTGTGAATGGTAGTAGAGGCCTATACTACCGGAAGCATAGGACTCACACTTGGATCAGGGAAAGTCACAAGGTTACCAAGAAGCTGGTAATTGATTTTGTTTTATTCTAGTGTGTTGTTACCATCGTTTCTATAATGACTAAGAAGATTGTTGATATTCCAACCCTAGTGGTCACATCGAATTGAGTCCGACTACGCTAAGTATGCTATGTGGTTTAGAAAATCAAGATCGGTGTAGCGTCCGACTTAAACCAAACGATTGAAATCAAAGCGATCAATAGAAATATCGCGCTCATTGTTAAAGAAGTTGATAGCTAGAAATGCCTAATGTTAAAGTTTGATTATATCACATTAGAACATGAAGGAAGGCATAGTCTGTTTTAGAGTTTAACTCTAAGAGACCTGAGTCTAAGTGTTGCAACGTATGATGATAGGTCATTAGAATATGACACATCGATCCTTAGTAGTAATAAAACAAATCATCTCAAGTTCGTATCCAGTAAGGATCGAGATTGTGACTTGAAGGTCATAATTGGGAGTCTAGCCTGAGGGTGAGAGCAGGTGCACGATCAAGTACTGCTTACAGTCAATGAGTCTAAAAGATAGACATGAAGGAATATAGAAGTTATAATTAATACATAGGATGAAGAGATGACATATGGAGTCATTATACGACCCTGTTTCTTTGATGATTCCGGGACGTAATCATCCTAAGGGGGAGATAATTGTAACGCCCGCAGATCCGGGCTAGTCAAATTAGAGGCAATAGGGGTCGAAAACGACTTTTTGACAAAAATATTATTTAGAATAAACAACCTTAAACAAGTTGTAGAATATGTTACAAGGTTTCCGGACATATAAAGAACGCCGAAATCCGAGTTATAAAGAAGAAGTTATGGCCCGTCGAAGTTTTATGGCAAAACCGGCAGGACACCGGGAAGCGTAAATAGTGAATTTACGATAGAGCGATATTTAGCCTTAGCAATCTAAACGAAAGTTGTAGAATATGTTAAAATAAGAGCGTCGATAAAAAGAACGCCCAAATCTGATTTCGTATGAGGAAGTTATGATTTTTCTAAGATTCGGCTTAGCAGTGCACGACCCGAAACCCGAATTTTAGTTCGAGCGGTTTTTGGCTTACGCGACCTAAATGAGAGTTGAAGATCTCATTAATAGGAACTCAACGGTAAAAAGATGGACAAAAACGGAGTTCGTATGAAGGAGTTACAAATTCTTCGCGGTCATTTAACAGTCTAAACGCCTCCTACTATTAAATTTGAGATCGGTCAAGAATTAGCCGATGGAGTCTAAATGAAAGTTGTAGATCTTGATTTTACCTACGCGTGGATATAAAGAACGTCGAAAATCGAGCTCGTATGCGACAGTTATGATTTTTCTAAGTTCGAAGGCTGATACGCGATAGGGGGTGACGTGGCACCACCAGAATTGGACACATGGCACCACCAGAAGGCCACCACATGGACCAACTCGGTGAGTAGGTCCCCCTACTCGGCGAGTCCATCATATTTTTGCACTATAAATAGTGGTGCCGGGTCTAGCCTTCTCTTCACACCTCCCAAACTCACTTTCTCTCTCTAGTTTCTCTCTCTAGCCTCCCTAACCCCCCTAAAAGCCTAGGTAAACCCCCTAGCACCTGAAGGAAGCCTCGAGGCTCCCGGAGTCCCGAGAAAAGAGCCTTTCGGCTCAGGAACGCTGCTCCAACGAAGCCCGGTTTTCGAGAAAACCCGTTGTAAGTGAGCTACGCCTAACCTATCTTTAGTATATAGCTTATGTTTTAATATAGTAACATTATTAGGAACTTATAATGAGTATTCGGAATATTATTATGAGTTATATTGAGTGTTATTTAACGCTTATATAATAATAATGATAATAATAATAATAATATTCAGACTATTAGTTTGTCGCGGTTATCGTTAGACTAAACCCTAGTGGTATTGATACTAGGTTTTATCGAAGGAAATTGTTTTGAGAGTATCGAAGCGTTGTTCGAGTGCTGAGTCACCACCTACTCAGGTGAGTGCATGGTCCCTTTCAGCTTACACATAGATATGAAGTATTTTTTTATAAATTACATACTATGTGTGCATATTGTCTGAATACTTGCTATCTATGCTGGTGAAAGATTTTTATACATGTTTTAAATGATGTAAACTGTGTAAAGTATTTAATATCTACAAAATATGTTGGGTAAAACATGGGTAGATGAATGATGAGGGATAAAAGATGAAATAGAGGAACATTAGTAGCATAGACCTAGTGCCCTATAGGTATACATTGACAGCAGTGGACCTAATACCCTATAGATGAGCACTGGCAGCTGCGCCACAACCCGTTGATGTTTTAGATCTACGGTAAACATCCTAGCAGCTGCGCTCTAAGGACAGTATCGGCAGCTGCGCCTAATGGGGAGCCTTATGACCATGACAGTAGCGTTTAAAGGTCAATATCAGCAGAAGCACCTCATAGAAAATGTCACAATTCTGGCAGCTGCGCCTAAGTGACAAGATTAGCAGCTGCGCTTAACCAATGTGTCATTGGCAACAATGGACTTCATTTTGTTTCCTTAGGATGATCATTAGGAATGAATGAATGAGAAATAGCTGATTCTTAGGGTAGATCCTTAAGAATAAAGAAGATAATGGGGATGGGTAATTGGGTTAATTGTTTGATGATCGAACATAATAATTATATTATTGTGGATTGAAAACCCTATGTACTCACCAGGTTTCCCAACCTGACCCACTCAGTTTATTTATATCATAGGTGACGATATGAAGTGACATTACACTGAGAGATTTAAAGAGATGTAGATCACTAGTGTAAATAATTGTAAGTTCTGTTTATGCTTATGTTTCTGTATTAACGATGACATCCGAATCGTTTTAAAATGAAATAAATACGTTTCTTCGAAAATGTTTTAATAACGTATTTATCGTATTTTTCTGGGAACAAATTCCGCAACATTTTTATAAAAAGAAGTACTCTGATTTTTATAAAGCATAAACAAAATCGGTCTTTCTGGCCGTGAAAAATGGGGATGTTACATATGCTTATGTTTCTGTATTGACGATGACATCCCAAATGTTTTCAATTGAATAAAAATACTTTTCTTCAGAAATGCTTTGATAGCGTATTTATCATGTTTTACTGGGAATAAATTCCGCAACACTTTTATTAAAATAGGTACTCTGATTTTTATAAAGCATAAACAAAATCGGTCTTTTCTGGCCGTGAAAATGGGGATGTCACATGTAACACCGTAAATTTCCAAACAAATATTTCATTTTAAAAATCACTTAATTCTCATAACATTGCTCACGAAACTCCCAAATGATAATGTTTTCAAAAACACATATCTAGAAAATGTTTTAACCATAATCCAGGATCCTCAAAATATAACTCCGCCTCATGTGTACAATCAAGTCAGCGCTTTCCCGTGATCCTAAGAAGCACCTGAAACACATAAACATAACACGGGAAGCACGAAGTTTAGTGGGTTCCCTAAAATACCACACACATCACATTAGCTTTTCATGGCTATGCTCAATAAGACCCTCCGACCAATGTGTCTCAGTGGAACCCTCCGGTCCCACAACTTGGGTGGACCCTCTGGTCCTAACTCAGCAAGCTCAGAATAATACGCAGTATAAATCACACAGACATAAAGCAGGATACAACTATACTCAATATAAGCACATAAGACCCTCCGGTAACACAAAATTACCACTTTAGGTAAGTATAGTAAGAAGACTCACATCGTAAGAAATCGGATAACCTCGAACTCAAATCACCGGTCTAGCCTCTGCCTAACACATACGATAATTATCTCGAATTAATAACAGCTCTCAAAGAAGCTAGACTAAACCCTTCTACAAACTCACAAAAGGATAAAAGACCATTTTACCCTTCCATGGCCTTAATAGTCCACAAATTAACCAAACCCTAAAAATCAACTAAAAGTCAATGGCAGTGCGTATGCCGCGCGTACCAGCCCTCTACGTTGGGGGTACTCCATCGCCATGCATGCATCGAGGATTCACGACCCTACGCTGTGCGTACTGGGATTACGCTCAGCGTACGTCCCAATTTTGCTCTTCCTACTCATTTGGTCTTAATCCATTAAGACCTTAGCTCAAATCTCACATATGTACTCCTTAAAGGCTCATGCTCCATAAAGTCAATGACTTTAAGCCTTTACATGGCTGATAAAGTCACAAACACCAAAAGTCTCACTCTCTATTCTTAATAATGCTCATATCTCATGCATGGGTTGTTTTAAACGTCCAAGTCTCGATTTTTATGACTCTATACCACTAAAAACACTCAAAGGAGCTGATAATAAACTCTGGAACTCAATATCTCATAAAGCATCCAACTTTGGGACCAAGCCCCTAAAATGAACTAAAATGATACACAAATCAAAAGGGTGAGAAATCTTTGAGCTTTATACCTCTAACTAAAGCTCCAACCACAGATAAGCTCAGATCCAAAGCTTGGACTCCCACTCCTTCCTCTTCAAAGCTCCTTGTTCTCTCCAAAGAAACCGCAAGACCACTTAATAGCTCACATATGGACACACAAGCTCAAGGGACAATAAATTAGGGTTTGAGAGGGTTAATGTCTCGGAATGGTGGCCAGAAATGAGGACATCATGTCCTTTAAATAGGGACATATCCTAAATTAGGGTTTTCACTCTAGGCCTAGTACGCCCAACGTACTAGGTGGCTTCCACATCCAAATCACACACATGAGTACGTTGAGCGTACACACGCGTATGCCCCGCATACTCATTTACCACCTTTTCTCAATTAAGGGTCAAACTTGACAATTACTATAAGAATAAGGGCTTATAAGGTATACCTTTCTTGGGATGTTACACTATATTCTGGCCTTAGTCCATGGATAATGATCCTCTTCATTCAAGCTTCTGTAATGACAGATTGCGGATCTAGTTCAGTAATCTCCCGACATATCGACTTGACCTTGTGGAAATATTGTGTAATCGTAATGTCATGTTGTGAGATTGATAATAGCTCGTTTTCCAAACGATGTAGTCTCGTATCATTCTTCTTTGAGAAAATCATCACAAATGTGTCCTAAGCTTCTTTTGGTGTGTTCTTGTCCTGAATATACTCCAACATCTTTTCTTCGATTGTAGTCTTCAAGGAAAACATTGTTGTGCCTACTTTGATTTTCCATTTGCACAAAGTACCATTAACATCTTCCTCTGGCGGCATATTTTTGCTTCTGCCAACGACCTCCCATAGATCATGTCCATGTAAGTAGGACTTCATACATGTTTCCCACATTTTGTAGTTGTTGTTGTTGAGTTTCTTGATTCCTTCAACGACTTGGAGATCACCCATCGTGTTGGCAGTACCTTGGTAATATCAAAAAAGCTAGTTTTGACACCAAACTTGCAGAGTCATAGACTACTCACGATACAAAGAGAATCACTCATTCTCACTATCAATAAACCTTGCTCTGATACCATATTGTTGAACACGACTCTTTATATGGGAAACAACAATGCTTTTATTAAGACACTTAAGAAGAACTTACACTTTAAGAGACTACTACACACTTTGCTTTCTTTAAGGCTTTTCTTGGATGGTTTGGAGCAAATGAGCTACACACCTATTTATAGGCCTCTTAGGAAGCTTCTATATACTACAATACACTTACTACTTACTAGATAACTTTAGAACTATCTAACATACTTTATAAGCTTCCATATGTTTCTAGAATTTTCTACCATGTTCTGGGGAGGTCTAGATTGCTCCAGTGTCTTCTAGAATAGTCCATAACCTTCCAGGGTCTTCCATGTCATTCTAGAGTATTCTAGACTCTTCCGATATATTCTGGAGTCTTCCATAGTCTTCCATAATGTTATAGAATCTTTTAGAGCATTCTAGAACAAGCTAAATTCTTCTAGATAATATTGTTCTATTGGGCTAGTGATGATCTTTAACACCGACCCCTATATACCAAACCATATAAGACCGAAGTGTCCCACCCAAAACTTGAATGACGGAAATGTTCGGGGGGCGGAGGACGTCAGGTACAATATCAAAACAATGCATAATAGTAAACACAAGCAACAACATCATCCATTGCATTAATAATATAATTTTAATACAAGTGTGCTATGTATAGTTTATAAGACACCAAAAATATGAATCAAAATAAGAGATGAGTCTTGAACGTGCTCCATCTTCTCAAAACCTGGTCATCGGTACCTGTCTACTGATTACCTGAGAATACAAGTTACTCTAAAAGCATAGATCAACATTAAAGCTAGTGAGTTCATAAGTATTTTAGTGTCATTGCTCGTATGAAAGTGTTTGTAAATGTTTGATGTAAATGTTTGTAAGTGTTTGTAGTAATTGTTTGTATCTCCTAGAAAATCCTATATTTTCTACTAAAAGGTAGCCTTCTACCAAGGCCCAAATGTTCTATGTGTTGTGTTGTTTGTAAAAGTGTGTATCTTTCCCAAGTATGAGTATCATTACCAAAATATAGTTTACATTTCCATTTTGATTCACGCTCTCCTTCCAGGAGACTCTGGTGGCAAAACATGACCCAGCAGTAGATTGCCATGCCATGAAGTAGCGGCTCACATTAATGTTATAGTGTTCTAGTGTTTGTATACTATGTTCTAGTGTATTGTATGTTCTCTTTGTTCTAGTGTATTGTATGTTTTCTTGTGTAGTGTATGTTCTCTTTGTTTCTCATCATAGTATGTTCTTTCTATTTCTCTTAATAGTATGTTCTTTCTGTTTCACATAATAGTATGTTTGTATTGACTCATGAATGAACTGACTCTTGTATGTTTCATTGTTCTAGTAATAGTAAGTAGTGACTTCCTAAACTATACCTATTATAGTTTACTAGAAATGTTGTTTGTAAGAATGAACATGTTTGTACACCTTTGCTACCCAAAGGTATTGAAATGAACGAAGAACTTTAATATCTATATACATGCACATAATATATAACTAAAGATTCAAACAACCTTCGGACAAACAACTGATACCCTATGTCCACAACCAAACAAGGAACAGGAAGTAAGGCGAGTTATTAGTCCTAAGTCTTTTCAATCCTACTTATATAACTATATCTATATAGACATGATTTGACAAAATATAAGTTTGAAAGAGTTTAAGTAAAGAATTTAATATGTAAAAGAGTTTATAAAGCGAGTTGAAGTAGTTTGTTTGATATCACGGTTTTGAAATATAAGAAAGCCATTTCCTTAATAGTTATTAATCACATGTGATTAATATAACAACTATTATGTTTATACTTGTATTCCCCTCCCCCTCCCTCCCATAAAAGCATTTAAAATCATTTAAAAGATAAGTTAAGGGGTATGAACTCACCTGCAGTGAGTGATACGAATGAAAGATCGTTTTGTAGGAAGCTAAGTGTCAAGTGAAGACTTGAGCACAACGGATCCTAATAAGCATATAATGACACATATATGTATATAATTAGTGTTTATACAGCTAATCATGTAAGGAAAACACCCTAGGACTTAGGAAACACTTAGATTGAAGTGTTAGAAGTGTCATGGGTTGCATATAATGGGTGTATGGCCACACATTGGTGTGCACGGCCAGAATGGTATGTTTCATGTGTGTGTACTGCTAGAGTGTACGGCCCAAGTGGGTGTGCGGCCGCACACTCATGGTGAAACATGCTAATGAGTGTTTTAAAGTTCTATTAAACATCTAGGAAGTGTTCTTGATCATGTGCAAGCATAAAACATGAGTTTGAGGCCAATATGCACTAAACAAAGGGGTGTACGGCCACATGGGGTGTGTACGGCCGTACACTCCTTGATGATCATGGTTTGGACGATTTCTAAGGATCATATCTAGTAAGTAACAAGCATATGAAGGAGTACCTACAATATAGAATCCTTTAGGGGTGTTTGAGGTCCAAGAACTTTCTAGGTGTTCTTGATGTTCTTGAAGAACACTTGAAGATCTACCAAAATGAAGTGATTTCATGGATGAAATCAATGATCCATACAAGATAATGAAAGGAATCAACAATCCAAGGGAAGAAACACTTACAACTTGAAGATCTAGATGAAAAATCGGATGATACTTGAGAGAGAAGTCGATTTCTTGGCTTAGGAGTGTGAAAAGAGGTAAATGAAGGCTAAGTATCTCATTTACACATGAGAGTGTACGGCCAGAAGGGGGTGTACGGCCGCACACCCAAGTGTATGGCCGTACACTCCTCATGTTGGAGTGTTTGGCCATTTTGGGAAGTGGTGAACTTGTGGAACCCAATTCTAAACCCAAACTTTGAAGGTACTAGGCTTAGAACACTCGAATTGACTCTAAACAATGCTAGAAGATAGCAAAAACGAGTCTAACCTTGATTGATTTGAATAATTGTACAAGATAGAAATTTCGGGTTGTCATACGAAGTATAGATGCTCAAACCATAAATAATCGCAGTGAAGGTGCCCGAACCATAACTAACTGAGGCATAGTTGGGAATTCACTATAATCATGGGAATTCTTGACGAGGTGCATTAATTAGAAGCACAGTTGAAAGGTAGTTATGAGCCGACCTTGATTTCATTCAGGTCATGAAAATCAAAATAAGCCCATTGATGTAAAAAAGAAGTCGAGTGCAGATGATAGTGCTTGCATCTTTGATATTGCTCGGTAAGTTCATATTTAACAACTCATAGAACTGTAGGTTGTAAGACTCGTAGAGAACAACATAACAGAGCAAGTAATTTTTGACATTGCTTTAAGCCTGGTATGATGTAGCGATGATAGTTGCACAGTAGGGCTTCTATTAACATGGAATTTGAATCGGAAGTAATTACTGGTGTTCTTGCATAGAAGTCGAACAAAGAGAAAGTGTTGTACTTTTTGTGGCGTGGTTTGTACTCTCCATTCTCTTGAAACGAATATACCCATATTCGTGATGGTCCAGAGGTAGAGGTTGGTAAATAGCTTTAAAATGTACCCATCTACTCTTGTTTCTAGTGTCTTTTTCCTTTTTTTTGAAACGAGCTAAAGACACTCATAACCGAGTTAATAAACAAGTACAATTATAAAGCACTTTTTTAGGTAAACAATAGTAACCCACAAATCTCATTGTAAACAATTGTAAACCACTAGGAACGTACAACTTTGACCGTTATCTCTTTCTTTCAATCTTTCATATCTTGTACTTGCTTACATTCTTTATTTGTATTATGTTATCGATTATTGAATGTACTTATTTCAAAGCTAAAGATACATCCTTAGGCGGGACGATATAAGTGAGGGAAAGAGTCAGGAAAGCTTTCCCTCTCAGCTGAACACTATCTCTTTGACTAAGGGAAAGGTGGCGAGGGAAAGAGGTAAGGAAGCCTATTCCCTCACTCTCTCTCTCTCCTATTCCTATTGGCCAACTTTTTTTTTATCTTTTTTAATACTTATTAAATTACATATCTACTAAAAATTATATATATATATATATATATATATATATATATATATATATCAAAACTTATGGTTTTTAATTCTCTACAAAATGAGTATAATATTTATAGGAAATATAATTTAAAAAAAAATAATAATGAAGGAAGTTTCCAACTCATTCTTTGAAGGTGAAGGAAAGGAAAATGAAAAAGAATTGAAGGGAATTTCCATCGCGAAGGATTCAATCCAGCCACAGGTTCCCCTACGGCTACCTTGTTACGACTTCACCCCAGTCGAAGACTGTGATGCTACGTGCATACACTGATCACTACGGAGAAGAGAAAAGATGTCATAAAGCATAGGGGAAAGCAAACATCTTCTGAAGGAGTCGTCATTTAGGAGGGCTATGTCATTTACAAGCCCGGCGTATTTCGGATGCTTGAAGGCCCCGCTGACCCGAAGTGATTTAGAAAGATTCTTCTTTATCGATGGTGATCGGTCATGATCCTGTGGCCCATAAAAACGAGGGAGTTTTCCACAGGTCTTTAGGAACGTTTTTTTTACTATGGTTTTTTATACCCCGTACTCTTAGCATTTTGAAGATAATATATTATGTGCAAAAGAATACAAACTATCGAGATCTGGGATAAGATTTGCTTTTTTGACCACTTTGTTTATCACCTTTTCAATCTTGATTCTTTTTTGCATTTCTCTTTTGCACCAAAATATTTAAGGGTGGTTGGATTAACTTTTTAGCTTATTGCTTATAGTTTATTTGTGGTGGGAATAAGCAATAAACAATAAGCATGGGGAGAGATGCTTATTAAAATTAGCTTATTTAGCTTAATAAACTGGATTTTATCCAAACACTCAAATTAGCTTATTGTGGGAATAAGCAATAAGCACCTTTTTTTTTCCTATCCAAACACCCCCTTACTAAAAACAATGTTAGGAGTAGGAACTTTGTAGCACCGTAATAAACACGTCAATAGACATTTGGAAACTTGGAAAAAATAATCAAAAACATAACTTTTTCAATGGGAGGCTGAAATCTTGACGCGAATAGAGATAAATCTGCAGAGTTCGGTGTGCAATTGATTTTGGAACGCACGACACCATGGCTGTGTTGCTCGTGGTCCCACGGATAGCGGTAACCCAGAAAATCATCATTTGAGCTGATCGAATCGAGGTCTTGGATGCCTTCTTCGTTGCCGCTAGCGGGCTCCAATGTGATTCATGTTACATTCATAAACGAGATCGTTAGAGTCGCCCCAGGACTTGCGTCCCGGGAGCGGCCTCCGACGGTCAAGTTAGTATCGATACAAAACAAGGTCGGGTTCTTCGAGTGGAAGGAACCCGATTGTATGTGGAGAGAGAGAGAGAGAGTTGAAACTTACTTTATTGTGTGTTGAGAGTTCTATTTATAAATAGTTGGATATGCCTTTTCTTGGAGAAGAAGCTCAACAGTTAGCTATGAGCTGGCCAAGAGAAGGTTGAGGTGACGGGTGTACTTTGTGTCTTGGGAAGAAGCAAACCGAAAATGGCCGAACCATTGGAAAAATGGCCGAGCCTACCGGAAAAATGGCCGAACCGTCCATAAATGATCAAATCGTTAAGAAATAGTCGAACCAACCGGAAATGGTCGAACCGTCCAGGAATGGCCGAACCGTTAAGAAATGGCCGAACCATCTGAAAATGACCATACCGTCCGAAAATGACTTAACCGTCAAGAAATAGCCGAACTATTCAGAAATGACCGAATCGTTAAGAAATAGCCGAACCAACCAAAAATGGCCGAACGGAACCGTCCGAAAATGACCGAACTGTCACGAAAAAATCGTTAAGAAATGACTGAACTGTCGAGAAATGACCGAACCATTTCTAAAAGGTCGATGAGATATACATATGAACAAGTATATATAGCACGGATTCAGAAGTGGGCGATCAAGCATGTATATGAATTACAATTATTATTTTTAATTCAATCCATTACTTTATTAATTAAAACAGATGTGCACGATGTAACACTGATTTTTTTCTTTCCTTTGTAGAAGGGGGCCTGATTCCTAGTCTTCCCAATTATGTTTCTTGGGTACAAGACATAGTGGTAATTTCTTACGAACAACCAGGGAACCCTCCTCTAACATGTTCAAATCTTCATTCTTCACTCCATCGGGAACTTCCCAATCAAACCAGTAAAGAAGGTTTGCCATCATGGACTCTATAGTTGCTGGAACTGTGTTCATCGCTGGGCATGATCTACGTCCCCCTCCAAAAGGGACCATCTCAAAATTTCCCCCTCCAAAATCCACATCAATATTTTCAAACCTCTCTGGATAGAACTCAGCTGCATTCTCACCCCAAGTTCCTGGATCTCTTCCTATCCACCACCCATTTACTAAAACACACGTCCCAGGAAGGACGCTATAACCACCAATTTGACAATGGCTTAAGCTTTCATGTGGGATCAACAATGGTGCTGGGGGGTGCAATCTTAGGGTCTCTTTCACCACCATTTTCAAGTATGACATTTTTGTGATATCGAGTTCATGCCCTCCTTGTTTTCTTCTACTGCAATTCCGGATTTCACTTTGCAACTTTTGTATCACTCTAGGACTTCTAATGATCTCGGACATTGCCCAAACCATCGTCACAACTGTTGTATCTATTCCCCCAGTCAATACGTCCTGAAAACTTATTTCCATTAGTTACATAATATTTGCATAAAAATATTAAAAAGAAATCTATTTACCATTACAAGAGCTTTGATGTCTCCTTTGGTCACCCGATCATCATAAGGATTCTCTATCGAAGATAACTCAAGTAATGTATGGACAAAATCCTTATCATGATCATCATTTACTTTGCCAGTTATATGATTGTAATGGTCATCAATAATCGTCTCAATGTAGGCATCAATGTTACTGAAACATTTCTCTAGCTTAAAATTCCATCCACTAAATTGGTCAATAAGTCGTCCTAACCATGGAAAAGAATCACCAAGAGATCCATTTAATATTTCCATGGTTTCATCAAGCATAACTTCCCATGATGGACCCTTGAGTGGCTCTTCTCTATAGTTCTTACCAAACGCCACCTTACATACCACCGCCTTTACTGATGCTAAAAACATCTTGTTTAGGTTCACCACAGTGTTTGATGGATGTGATGATATAGAACGAACCATGCACTCGATCTCTGCCACCAACACATGGTTAAATGATACAGCTCTCTTGGGACCCAGGAACTCAGATACCAAAAGCTTGCGCATCTTCTTCCAGTGATTGTTGTAAGGCGAGAAGGCAATGTCCAGATAGTTGTACGTTAGTCGCTTGGAAGCCTGGGAGATTGGTCGGGAACAAAAGATGTGATCTTGAATTTTAAAGACTTGTTTGGCCATGGCAGAGGAAGATATAACAAGGTAAGGCTTTGAACCAATATGTAGTAGAAAAACTGGGCCATATTTTTGGGAAAGTTGCCAAAGGGCTTGATGGCGAGGTTTACCTAGTAGTTGGTGCAAGTTCCCAATTATCGGAAGCTTTGGAGGGTTTGGGGGAAGCTCAGGGACAACCATGGGAGACCTTTTCGATCTTACAGTATACAGAAAGAAGCAGAACAGGGAGAGGACTAGTAGTGTTGTAAGAAGCCATGAAGAGAAGATAGTGAATGTCTCCATGTGATTATTCGTGCGTTTGGTTTGATGGCCATATTCCAAGTTTCTCAATGTCCATTTATAATGGATGTTTCATGATTGGATATATAATTATGTACCTACCATCTTAGAGTAATCCATAATGTAGAGTTTAATGAAAGTGTTGAATGAGTTGTCATTTCTATTTGTTGGATATAACTCCACTATTATAAAATGTCACTTTGACATTCAATGGATTTGGAGTCCAACTCAATGGAAAAAAAAGTATTTAAATCTTTAAATAAATATCTTTTTTAATATGTTTCATTGGATTTGTAAAGTTTAATGTATTGTGGGATAAAAATAAATAGAGTTGTATGCATGGAATAGTGGATAATGATGTGATACTCCATTGAACTCTATAAAGTTCAATATATTGTGGATGCTCTTATATAAATTGGTTGGATGAATATGTTGGTAAGTGAGCAACGTCGTCCTACATTATTTTTTATGTTTTTGTTACGTGTGTATTTAATTTTTTGTAAATATGTTATGTCAAAGTATTATTGTTCTAGCGGTACGTTAACGTGTAGTAACTTGAATCAATTAAAAATTACTAAAAGGAAAACTGGACATTTGTTTTTTAGTTAATTATATATGAACCAAAACATATAAATTTTCACCATATTTGTGAATAAACAATTGTAAACAAAATCAAACAACCAGCAAAATATTATAAATTTTTAGCAAGACACATATTGTAAACAATAATTACAAAGTGATTTCTAAGTCATTATATCCGACTAATTTTAAGCTTACAAAAACTATGAGATCCAAGACAAAGATATAGCTACTACAAAATCAAACACATAATCTTTTCTTATCTTCGTGTCCGTTGTTTTAGAGCATCCATGTCATTCAAGAAGTCATTAGGATTACCAAATCAAGCCATTTCTTCTTATTCACCTAATTTAACTAGCTAGTGTTGTCCGTCTAGTAAGGATGGGCACAATGTTTGAAATAGTAAAAATATACATTCCACCAAACTTAATCTTTGTGCCAAAGAACATGAGCCATATGACACGAAATAAACAAATATGTACCCATCACAACACTGCACTCACAAACAGACAAAAATTTGAGCTTAGATTCACCCCTCTTTTATTGAAAATGTCCAAAGCAATCAAAGTATTAAGCTTGATATAAGCAAACGTCTTTAATAGATTTTGAGTATCCCCGTCTCTAAAGTGTTAACATTAGGAGCTAGTCGAATAGAAGCCACTATAAAAGCATGTATCCGTCAATTCCAGTTATGCTTTTTGGGTACAAGACACAGTGGTAACTTCTTACGGTAAATCAGGTAACCCTCCTCTAACATGTTCATGTCTTCATTCTTCACTCCATCCGGAACTTCCCAGTCAAACCAGTACAGAAAATTTGATATGATGGCCTCTACAGTTGCTGGAACTGTTTTCATCGCTACGTCCCCCTCCAAAAGGGACCATCTCAAAATTTCCCCCACCAAAATCGACATCATGATTCTCAAACCTCTCTGGATAGAACTCAGCTGCATTCTCACCCCAAGTTCCTGGATCTCTTCCTATCCACCACCCATTCACTATAACACACGTCCCAGGAAGGACGCTATAACCACCAATTTGACAATGGCTTAAGCTTTCATGTGGGATCAACAATGGGGCTGGAGGGTGCAATCTTAGGGTCTCTTTCACCACCATTTTGAGGTATGACATTTTTGTAATATCCAACTCTCCTGGTTTTCTTGTAGTACAATTTCGGATTTCACTCTGCAACTTTTGCATCACTCTAGGACTTCTAGTGATCTCGGACATTTGCCCAAACCATCGTCACAACTGTCGTATCTGTTCCACCAGTCAATATGTCCTGAAATTTTATTTACATTAATTAGTTACTTAATATTTGCATAAAAATCATAAATAAATAAAAAATTGATATTTACCATTACAAGAGCTTTGATATCTCCTTTGGTCACCCGATCATCAGAAGGATTCTCTATCGAAGATAACTCAATTAAAGTATGGATAAAATCCTTATCATGATCATCAGTTACTTCGCCAGTTGTATGATTTTGATGGTCATCAATAATCGTCTCCATGTATGGCATCAAGATTACTGAAACGTTTCTCTAACTTATAATTCCATCCACTAAACTGATCAATAAGTTGACCAATCCATGGAAAAGAATCACCAAGCGATCCGTTCAATATCTCTATGGTTTCATCAACCATGACTTCCCATGATGGACCCTTGAGTGGTTCTTCTCTATAGTTCTTACCAAACGCCACCTTACACACCACAGCCTTCACTATTGCTGAAAACATCTTGTTTAGGTTCACCACAGTGTTTGATGGATTTGCTGATATAGAACAAACCATGGTCTCGATCTCTGCCACCATCACATGGTTAAACAATATAGCTCTCTTGGGACCCAGGAATTCAGATACCAAAAGCTTGCGCATCTTCTTCCAGTGATTGCTGTAAGGTGAGAAGGCAACGTCCAAATAGATGTAGGTTAGTCGCTTGGTAGCATGGGACATTGGACGGGAACAAAAGACGTGATCTTGAGTTTTAAAGACTTGTTTGGCCATGGCAGAGGAAGATATAACAAGGTAAGGCTTTGAACCAATATGTAGTAGAAAAACTGGGCCATATTTTTGGGAAAGTTGCCAAAGGGCTTGATGACGAGGTTTACCTAGTAGTTGGTGCAAGTTCCCAATTATCGGAAGCTTTGGAGGGTTTGGGGGAAGCTCAGGGACAACCATGGGAGACCTTTTCGATCTTACAGTATACAGAAACAAGCAGAACAGGGAGAGGGCTAGTAGTGATGTTGTAAGAAGCCATGAAGGGAAGGTAGTGAATGTCTCCATGTGACAATTTGTGGGTATATGGCCATATATATTACAAGTTTTTCTATGTGCATTTCTGATGGAGGCTTTAGGCTTGGTCGCTTGGATATACGTACCATCTTAATAAATTGGTTGGATGAATATGTTGGTATTTGGTAAGTGGGCAACGTCCATGTTAGACACATTATATATATATATATATATATATATATATATATATATATATATATATATATATATATATATATATATATATATATATATATATATATATAAAGCAATTATTAATTAAGAAACAAAGAAATCAATCCAAAGTGTTGGAATTTAAAGCAATTAACGGCAAAATGAATGGTTGTAAACCTTTTTAATGGACGCACATATATCTGATTACAACAAAAACAAATTCTTTTTTTATTTAATTTTTTTTTAGGCCAAGTTTTTATCGAAAAAAAACCGAATATACCGTTGTTCATGATTTTTTGTCTTCTGTGGATTTTCACAGAGATCCATGATGATATATATAAAAAAAACCAATTTTTTTTTTCGAAAAAAACTCACTTAATTTTCTTAGTTTTTTCAATATTTAAGTTTATTTTTATCAAAAAAAACTAATTATACCAAAAATATTAACTTTTTGTACTCTATTAGTAAACATTAACACCGATTAAAAAAAAAAACTTCGAACAGTGTAAATTCACACTGTGAATATAAACTGTAAATATTTCAATTTTTAACATTCACAATATGAAAAATCTCGAACAGTTCAGATTCACATTGTAAATCTGAATTACTATTATACACAATGTGAATCTGAGAAGGTTCACCAAAAAAAAAAAACATCGATCAGTGTAGATTCACACTTTGAATCTAAACTTTAAATATTTCAAATTTTAACATTCACAATGTGAAAAAACTCCGATCAGTTCAAACTCACATTGTGAATCTGACTTATTATTATGCATACTGTGAATCTGAGGAGGTTCACAATGTGAATCTGAACAGATTTACAATATGAATCTGAACAGGTTCACAATGTGAATTTGAATTAAAATATCATTTTTTTTAACATGAATATTAATCTATGTTTAAAAAGTATAAAAAATATGAATTTTGATATATATTTATTAATTTTTTTTCTATAAAAAATAGATCTTAACTTTTATCGTCAATGAACATGAAGTGGGTTTTTTTTCGAAAAAAAAATTCGTTTTTTATATATATCATCATGTATTTCTATGGAAAGAGGACGAAAAATCGTGAACAACGGTATATTCGGTTTATTTTTCGATTAAAAACATGGCTTAAAAAATTTTAAACGAAAAAAGTTGTGGGTTTTTTGTAAATGGTGGATTTTTTGGTATAATCCGGTGTATATACGTCAAATGTAAAAGTGTACATCTATTTCCTTGGCCGTTGATCGTTATGATTTCCGACGCTCACGATTGGCATTGGTTCTTTGATTAATTCTATTGAACTTTTCCATATATATATATATATATATATATATATATATATATATATATATATATATATATATATATATATATAGAGAGAGAGAGAGAGAGAGAGAGAGTGAGAAAGAGCGAGAGAAAAAAAATCAATAGAGAACCATTATTAACCAAGGAACCAAGGAACCAATCCAAAGCGTCGAAATTTTAAGCGATTAACGGCAAAAGGAAGGGTTGTAGACTTTTAGAATGGACGCACATGCACCGGATTATAACAAAACTTACTTTCTTTTTTTCGTTTAAAATTTTTTATGCCATGTTTTTTATCGTAAAAAAAACCGAGTATATCATTGTTCACGATTTTTCGTCCTACTTCCAAAAAGATCCATGAGGATATATAAAAAACGAACATTTTTTTTTTCGAAAAAAAAAACTCATTTCATTTTCTTTGTTGAAAAGTTAAGCTCTATTTTTTTATAAAAAAAAATAATAAATATATCAAAATTCATGTTTTTTATACTTTTTAAACATAGTTTCATACATTGTGGACCTTCTTAGATTTATAGTGTGTATAATAGTAAGTCATATTCACAGTGTGAATCTTAACTGATCGAATTTTTTTTTCACATTGTGAATGTTAAAAATTGAAATATTTACAGTTTAGATTCACAGTGTGAATCTACACTGATCGACGTTTTTGTTTTTTAACTTTCTTAGATTCATAGTGTGTATAATAGTAAGTCAGATTCACAATGTGAATCTAAATTGATCGAGCTTTATTACATTGTGAATGTTGAAAATTGAATTATTTACAGTTTAGATTTACATTATGAATCTACATTGTTCGAGGTTTTTTTTGTTGGTGTTGATGTTTATTAATAGAGTACAAAAAATTAATATTTTTGGTATAATTAGTTTTTTTTATAAAAATAAACTTAAATATTTAAAAAACTAACAAAATAAAGTGAGTTTTTTCGAAAAAAAAGGTTCGTTTTTTATATATCAATATGTATTTCTATAGAAACATGACGAAAAATGGAGAACAACGGTATATCCGTTTTTTTTTTGATAAAAAATGTGGCCTAAAAAATTTTTAAATGAAAAAAAAAGTTGGGTTTTTTTTATAAAGAGGTAGATTTTTTGGTATAATCCAGTGTGTGCGTCCAATATAAAAGTGTATATCTATTTCGTTGGTCGTTAATCATTATGATTTCCGACCCTCACGATTGGCTCCTTGGTCCCTGTTTAATTATGGTTCTCTATTGAATCTCACCCTATATATATATATATATATATATATATATATATATATATATATATATATATACATACATACACACACGCGCGGTGAATACCCATGTGTTGCGCATAATACAACAATATATTTGAAATTTTTACAAATATATGTTTTTAAATATATCAATGATATTGTAATTAGCATTTGTATAATAAATTTTATAATAAGTTGATATAAACATTGTTTGTTTTGGATTATATGATAATGTAGATATCTTTTAAAATTGTATAATACAAAGTGTCTTAGTAACATCTACCTGAAGGTTACTTATGAATAAAATTAAATATAATATATGATTTAATAATATTTATAGTTGTTGTTATGATTAATTAATTTTAAAAAGTTTATCTGCTTAATATTTTAATTTCTATCATTGTAATTATTTAAAACATCAAACATTGATTTTGTTTTTAAAGATAACAATATAATTTTTGTATACATAATTCTACTTTTAACTATTGTTGTTGTAAGTTATTTAAAATAACGTATTT
Source organism: Lactuca serriola (assembly GCF_051521515.1). Lineage (NCBI taxonomy): Eukaryota > Viridiplantae > Streptophyta > Magnoliopsida > Asterales > Asteraceae > Lactuca > Lactuca serriola. The sequence continues at coordinate 206,206,715 of NC_136409.1, forward strand.
CGAAACTCTTAATTATTTTAATTTGGTTTCAGAAATGTAATGTTTTTAAATTTTATTTGATGAATATTGTTAGTTTCTATGATTGTAGTTATTTAAAACAAAAAACATTGTTTTTGTTCATAAAGTAAATATTATAGTTTTTTTTATATAATATCTACTTTCTTTCTTCTACGCCGCCGTCGAAGGCCCGACTTAAGACATTGGCTTGGGTCTTGCAGCTTCCAACCTTCAAAGTAGGAGTTCGGGATCTTGAAGATAGAGTAAAGCACACAAGCAACTAAGACAGAAGGAACTGGAACAAGGTTTACTCAACTCATCTCGACACGCATCAACGACCTAGAGTAGCTAAATAAGTAGTGAAAGTAAGCTCCTGGCCTAGTTCCCTCCTCCCCATTTCATAACAAGTATAGCTAGCTCTCTCGTTGAGAAAGCGCTATCAAAGCCATTGTCCCAATAGTTTCGTTCAGGAGCGAACAACCTTTTAACTATTCTTATTGTAAGTTATTTTTAAGCTATTTATTTAAAAATTGTTAATGATTATAAAAAATAGTTTCATGGTTTTTTTTTTTTTTTTTTTTTTTTTTTTTAAATTTAGGATTACAATTTAGGTTTAACACTATAACTTATAATCAACAGTTTATAAAACAGTCTCTCGATTTTTTGCAAGTTTAACTGAAATTTTGATTTAAGTTAATTGTTTAACATTATATTGAAATTAATAATTTAACTATTTTGCATCAACTCATAAATTATACAAATGTTGTGACTTTAAAATGATAATTGCTCATATACGACAACATATTTAAACTAGCTAATAAGTTTACTATAATATGTTAAAAAGTTAATGTCATAATTTTATAAATAGAATTATAATATGAGATTTTAATATTATAGTTTAGTCAATCATTTGAATGACTTGTACCCGCAAGCTACACATGAATAAAATTAAATATAATATATGGTTTAATGTTATTTATAGTTTTTGTTATTATTAATTAATTTTTTAAATTTTATTTGCTTAATGTTTTAATTTCTATTATTATAATTTTTTAAAACATCGAACATTGTTTTTTTTTATTATTTTAAAGATAACAATATAAACATTTATATAGAATTATTTTTAACTAGTTATTGTAAGTTATTTTAAGCTACATATTTGGGAAATATTTCAGTTAAATTGAGATTACAATTTAGTTTTTGCATTTATCACTACAATTTATCACTTTTAACTATTTATAAAATATTTTTTGGTTTTTTAAATGGAACTGAAATTTATATTTAATTTGATACTGTAATGTTATATTTAAATTAATTATTTAAGTACTTTTTCCAGACTGTTCAAAAGTTGTAGCTTTAAACTGATAATGATTTACGTCCAACAACATTTTATACAACACAAAAAATAAATATATTCATAGCAAACTTAATACAGTCATACATAAATCATTCATATTTTAACACAATGTTCATTATAAATTACAGCTTAGTACAGTCAATTCACAGTTTAATACAATTAATTCACAGTTTAATACACAAAATTCTAAGATTAATAGAGTAAATTCATTGTTTAGTACACACAAATTGTACATTCATAGCCATTCACAACATAAAACTTATATTTATACATTTAGATATGGATGTCAACATTTCTTTCAAAGTTTATTACACAATATTCATAGTTTAAATAAATTTTAGAAAAATCATGTATGCGTAGAATGTGTCTTTCATCTCATATTTCAAAAGCAAACACAAATTAATAAAAAAATTCACAGCTTAATACGGTGAATTCACAACTTAATGCAGTCAATTCACAGTCTAATACACAAAAATCACAGCTTAATAAATAAAACTCACAACTTAATACAATAAATTCACATTTTAATATCATATTTCAAACACTCATTCACGGTTTAATATAGCAGTTCAGACACTCATTCACAGTTTAATATTGCAGCTCAAGTACTCGTTAATAGTTTAAAGACATATGATAATCCACTAAGGTATTTCATTAAACACCTTGTGTACAAAATTTTAAGTCTATATAGTGTTTTGTGATTTTATATATATATATATATATATATATATGAAAATGATCCTTAAATTAAAGATTATATTATTTAAAAGGCTATATACTAGTTTTATCGTTAAATATCACATAATTAAATCTCCCATTAAGTTGATTTACTATATATATTAATATGGAATTGATAGTTGTATAATTTAATGTGTATAATGTTTCTTTCATCTCATATCTCAGAAGCAAACGTAAAATTTATAAAGAATTCAAAAATTAATACAGTCAGTTCACAATATAATACAATTAAATCGCAATTTAATACAAAAAAAATCACAGCTTAATTCAATAAATTCACAGTAGTTTAATGTTATATTTAACAGTTTAAAGCCATATTTCAGATACTCATTAACATTTTAATATAACAGTTCAGATACTCATTCACAAGTTAATATAGTATTTTTTTCGTTAAATATCACATAATCAATCTCACATTAATTTCATATATATATATATATATATATATATATATATATATATATATATATATATATATATATATATATAGCTAGGTTAATTTGTTTCTTATATTTATTCTGTGTTAAAATGTACCAATTGGAATTTAGTTAAATTAAATAATTATTTATTTAAATAAGGATAGATAATAAATGATTTCCATAATTATATTTATATTAAATGATATCCATAATTATAATTCTCTTTTTATGGAAACTAATTAAATTTGTCATTAATGTCAGCAATAACATTCTTTCATAATTAATTCATACCTAGGTTTTTATGTAACGTCCGTATATCCGGAATAGTCAATTTAGAGATAATAGGGGTCGAAAACGACTTTTCGACAAAGGATTATTTAGAATAAATAATTTTAACCAAGTTTTATAATATGTCTCAAGGGTTCCATACATATAAAGAACGCCGAAATCCGGGTTATAACGAAAAAGTTATGGCCCGTCGAAGTTTTACGACAAAATCGGCAAGGCACCGGGAGACGTAAATAGTAAATTTTTGATAAAGGACTTTTTAGCCTTATCGATCCAAATAAAATTTGTAGTATATGCTAAACCGAGAACATACAAAAAAAGAAAGCCCAAATCTGACTTCGTATGAGGAAGTTATGAATTTTTTAATATTTGACATAGAAGTGCACGACCCGAAACTCGAATTTTAGTTCGAGCGGGTTTTGGCCTACGCGACCTAAATGAGAATTGAATATCTCATTAATAGGAACTCAACGGTAAAAAGACAGACGAAAACAGAGTGTGTATGTAGAAGTTATAAATTTTACGCGGACATTTAATAGTATAATCTCCTCGTACTGTTAAATTTAAGATCGGTCGAGATTTAGCCGACGGAGTCAAAATGAAAGTTGTAGATCTTATTTTTACCTACGCGTGGATATAAAGAATGTCAAAAACGAAGGTCGTATGTGAACGTTACGGATTTTAGAAGTTGGAAGTGTGCTGTGCGAAAATGAGTGATGTGGCACAATCTTGGCCATTGTTTTCTCCCCAAGTCTTGCCACTAGATGGTGACATTTGGCACCAAGTTTAGCCAATTTTCACCCTATAAATAGAACCTCTTCCACCCTCATTTTCTTCACACCTTTCTCATTCTTTCTTCTTTTTACTCTCTCTCGAGAACCTTTCTGTAGCCCCGAAACCCCCCGAAAAGCCTAGGGAACCTCCCTAGCACGAGGAGGAAGCCCCGGAGTGCTCGAAGGCTCCGATATGAAGAGCTTTTCTGCTTGGGAATGCTGCTCCAAGCAAAGCGTGGTTTTCTATAAAACCCATTGTAAGTGAGCTACGTCTACGCTATCTAGTTTTTATTTTATTATAGTAACGTTATTAGGAACTTATAATAAGTACTTGGGCTATTATTATAAGTTATATAAGTATTGTTTAATGCTTATATAATAGTAATAATAACTAGACTATTAATTAATCCCGACAAATAATAGACTAAACTCTAGTGGTAATAATACTAGGTTTCGTCGAAGGAAATTATTTTTAAGAAGCGAAGCGCTGACTGAGTTCGGAATCACCACCTTTGCAAGTGAGTGCATACTCCCTTTCATGAACATGATTTTAATACAAGTATCGATTGAAGTATTACATATATGTTTATGTGCGAATTATTTTATGTTGCCTAAGATACTTGTTAAAGAACATACCTTATTATATATGCTGATTTAGGATAAAGAGTAAACCTAAATTAATTATGAGGAGTATTGGGTAGTGTTTTCTTACGATTACGAGTGAATTATACTCAGAGAATAAAACCTTAGTATATCATTGATTCGGGAGCATTGATAAGACATAGTCATTGTCGCTAGTCCGAGAGCATGGATTAGGCATAATCATTCATCATTAATCCGAGAGTATGGATTAGTCATTCGTCCCTAGTCCGAGAGTATGGATTAGGTAAAGTCGTTCTTTTATGATTCGGGAGTATGGATTAGGTAAAACGGCTAATCTTAGGTCCGAGAGTATGGATAGTCTCGTTGTGAGGATCGATGGGGGTGGATAAGAGTTGTTTATATATATGGTGAAATTGTATATTTTGTGAGTTTTAAACTATATATGGTATAACATTGTGGGATTGAAATCCCTATGTATTCACCAGGTTTCCCAACCTGACCCACTCAGTTTATTTATATCACAGGTGTTGATATGAAGTCACATTACACTGAGAGATTAAGGAGATATAAATCACTAGTGATAAAGAATGTAAGTTCTGTTTATGCTTATGTTTCTGTATTGACGATGACATCCCAAATGTTTTAAAATGAATAAAAATACTTTTCTTCGGAAGTGCTTTGATAACTTATCTATCATGTTTTACTGGGAACAAATTCCGCAACATTTTTATTAAAAGAGGTACTCTGATTTTTATAAAGCATAAAAAAATCGGTCTTTTCTGGCCGTGAAAATGGGGATCTCACAGTTGGTATCAGAGCATTAGTTTAAGCGAACTAGGAATTTGTAGGATTTCTAGACTTAAACATAGAATGCTAAACGATGATTGTGAGATGTGAGCACTAGCTTATTTTAGGAATTATGCCTAAAATGCTTTTATGTGCTAAATGCTTTGTGCTTGATATGCTATCATTTGTCCGGATCTATGATCTGTTGCCGACCGGATCTGGAAACCTTATGTGTTTAGGATTCTAAATGTACGACTACGATATTAGAACTAGCATATAAACGTTTCGGAGAGATAAGGATGATTTAAACGTCAGTCCTAAATAAAGATCAATATTCACCTTATTCGGTGTATAGATCAAGATGGCAAGGAATCGTAGCGGAAACGTGAATACAAATGGGAACCGAGATCAACCCTCAGTGATACAGCAAATACCAGTCGTAGTAGAAGTCGCACCTGAGCCAATCACCATGGCGGGAGTACAAGCCATGATGCGAGCTATGTTAGCGGAACAACGGGAAGAAATGAGGTGGATGATGCAAGAGAATAGGGATGAAGCCATCGTGCCCATTGTGCAATAGAAGCCGATTCCCGAACAATCGGAGGAAGGAAACTACAGTAGGTCAGTGGGCCAAGCTGATCCGCCAGTTAATAGGAGAAATGGCCAAGATGATGTAGTCGAGAGAAACTGATGCAAGTAAAAGGATTTTCTGACTTGCAAGCCATCGACTTTCACTAGAAAGGAAGACCCGATCGGAGTCATGGATTGGATCTCAGAAATGGAGTTAGCTTTTATGACGTGCGGTTGCAGAGGCAAGCTGCAAACCACCTTTGCAGTACGTCAATTCCGAGGCGGCGCTGTGCACTGGTGGAATACCCTAGGGAAGACTTTAAGCCCCAATGAACCCCCGCAATTGACTTGGGAAGAGTTTTTGGTGCAATTCAAACGTAAGTATTGTTCAGCCCAAAACCTGCTTGAGCTGGAGAACCAATTCCTAACCTTGAAGAAAGGAAGCATGACCATCGATGAATACACCAACAACTTCACGGACAAGATGGAGTTTGCTTTGCGCCTTGTCCCGGACGAGCTGACAAAAATTGACAAGTACGCAAAGGGACTTCCATGGGAGTATGCGGTGCCAGTACGTCAGGCACCTACTCTGGAGGCAGCTATCTAGGCTGCCAAGTTTGTTGAAGATATGATCAAGGGAAGAGCCGCTAGCAAGATGGAGGTTGGCGAGAAGAGAAAGTTTGAAGGATCCTCAAGCTCCGACAAGAAGAGAAAATTCTCGAATATTGGTTCAAAGAAGTTCGAAGAAGGAACGCAATGGTGTGACAAGTGCAGAAAGAAGCACATTGGGAAATGCTCTAAAGAGATGACATGCTTTAAATGCGGGAAGACTGGTCATTACGCCAGTGAATGCACAACCAAGAGAGAAGTCTGATTTAAGTGTGGTGAAGAGGGACACTTCAAGCAAGACTGCCCAAGGAAAGAAGAAGCTACAAAGCCGAATATGCCGCCAAAACCAAAGGCAAGAGCATTTCAGATGATCCTTGACGAAGCAGATGACAACGCGAGGAATCAAGGATGAGGACTTCATATCCGAAGATCGAGTTATGCAGTAGCCATAATATCGTATGATGTAGCCTATTAGAGGCATAGTTTAGGGTGGATTTGAACACCTATGTAATCATTTCAAGGAATAATATAAAAAACCTTCGTTTTGAAATCCAATGTGTTAAGCTGTCGTGTGATTTTATTTTATGGGGACTTGGGAAAACTGCGAGACAATACTTGGGACGAGTATGATTAGGTGTGAATGGTAGTAGAGGCCTATACTATCGGAAGCACAGGACTCGCACTTGGATCAGGGAAGGTCACAAGGTTACCTAGAAACTAGTAATTGGTACTGTTTTATTCAAGAATATCGTTACCATCGTTTCGGTAATGACTAAGAAGGTGATTGTTATACCAATCCTAGCGGTCGTATCAAATTGAGTCCGACTACGATAAGTTTGATAAATAGTTCAAAGAATAAAGTCCGATGTAGCAATTGACTTAAGCTAAAAGCTTGAAGAGAAAAACAATCAAAGTGATCAGTAAAGGTATTGCGATAGTTGCTTGTAGCTAGAAATGCTACCTTTTAAGATGAGATTGGAACATAAACGAAAGTATAGTCTGTTCTGGAAGACTCTAAGAGACCTGAGTCTAAGCGTAGGACCATACGATGATGAGTCATTAGAATATGACACATCGGTCCATTTTAGTAGTAAAATAACTTATCTTAAGTTTGTTAAGAAGAAGAAGCAGTCTCCAGTAAGGATCGAGATTGTGACTTGAAGGTCATAATTTGGAGTCTAACGTGAGATAGGGAGCAACTGCAAGATCGAGCACCGCCTGCAATCAGGAAGTCTTAGAGTTAGATATTCGTTCGAAGAAAAACATCAAAGTTACGGTTATTACTTAGGATGAAGAAATAACGTATGGAGTCATCATGTGAGCCTATTTGTTGATGATTCTGGGACGTAATCATCCTAAGGAGGAGATAATTGTAACGCCCATAGATCCGGAATAGTCAATTTAGAGATAATAGGGATCGAAAACGACTTTTCGACAAAAGATTATTTAGAATAAATAATCTAAACCAAGTTTTATAATATGTCTCAAGGGTTCCATACATATAAAGAACGCCGAAATCCGAGTTATAACGAAGAAGTTATGGCCCGCGAAGTTTTACGGCAAAACCGACACGACACCGGGAGACGTAAATAGTGAATTTTTGATAAAGGACTTTTTAGCCTTATCGATCCAAATAAAAGTTGTAGTATATGTTAAACCGAGAACATACAAAAAAAGAAAGCCCAAATCTGACTTCGTATGAGGAAGTTATGAATTTTCTAAGATTTGGCATAGAAGTGCACGACCCGAAACTCGAATTTTAGTTTGAGCGATTTTTGGCCTACGCGACCTACATAATAATTGAAAATCTCATTAATAGGAACTCAACGGTAAAAAGACAGACGAAAAGAGAGTCCATATGTAGAAGTTATAAATTTTACGCGAACATTTAACAGTATAATCTCCTCGTACTGTTAAATTTAAGATTGGTCGAGAATTAGCCGACGGAGTCAAAATGAAAGTTATAGATCTTATGTTACCTACGCGTGGATATAAAGAACGTCAAAAACAGAGGTCGTATGTGAAAGTTACGGATTTTAGAAGTTGCAAGTGTACTATGCGAAAATGGGTGATGTGGCACAATCTTCGTCATTGCTTTCTCCCCAAGTCTTGCCACCAGATGGTGACATGTGGCACCAAGTTTAGCCAATTTTCACCCTATAAATAGAACCTCTTCCACCCTCATTTTCTTCACACCTTTCTCATTCTTTCTTCTTTTTACTCTCTCTCGAGAACCTCTCTGTAGCCCCGAAACCCCCCGAAAAGCCTAGGGAACCTCCCTAGCACGAGGAGGAAGCCCCGGAGTGCTCGAAGGCTCCGATATGAAGAGCTTTTCGGCTTGGGAATGCTGCTCCAAGCAAAGCGTGGTTTTCTATAAAACCCATTGTAAGTGAGCTACGTCTACGCTATCTAGTTTTTATTTTATTATGGTAACGTTATTAGGAACTTATAATAAGTACTTGGGCTATTATTATTGGTTATATAAGTATTTTTTAATGCTTATATAATAGTAATAATAACTAGACTATTAATTAGTCTCGACAAATAATAGACTAAACTCTAGTGGTAATGATACTAGGTTTCGTCGAATGAAATTATTTTTAAGAAGCGAAGCGCTAACTGAGTTCGGAATCAACACCTTTTCAAGTGAGTGCATAGTCCCTTTCATGAACATGATTTTAATACAAGTATCGATTGAAGTATTAAATATATGTTTATGTGCGAATTATTTGATGTTGCCTGAGATACTTGTTAAAGAACATACCTGATTATATATGTTGATTTAGGATAAAGAGTAAACCTAAATTAATTATGAGGAATATTGGGTAGTGTTTTCTTATGATTACGAGTGAATTATACTCAAAATAAAACCTTAGTATATATCATTGATTCGGGAGCATGGATAAGACATAGTCATTGTCCATAGTCCGAGAGCATGGATTAGGCATAATCATTCATCATTAATCCGAGAGTATGGAGTAGTAATTCGTCCCTAGTCCGAGAGTATGGATTAGGTAAAGTCATTCTTTTCTGATCCGGGAGTATGGATTAGGTAAAACGGGCAATCTTAGGTCCGAGAGTATGGATAATCTCGTTGTGAGGATCGACGGGGTGGGATAAGAGTTGTTTATATATATGGTGAAATTGTATATTTTGTGAGTTTTAAACTATATATATGGTATAACATTGTGGGATTGAAATCCCTATGTAGTCACCAGGTTTCTGTGACATCCCCATTTTCACGGCCAGAAAAGACCGATGTTGTTTATGCTTTATAAAAATCAGAGTACTTCATTTTATAAAAATGTTGCGGAATTTGTTCCCAGAAAAACATGGTAAATACGTTATTAAAACATTTTCGAAGAAACGTATTTATTTCATTTTAAAACGTTTGGGATGTCATCGTTAATACAGAAACATAAGCATAAACAGAACTTACAATTATTTACACTAGTGATCTACATCTCTTTAAATCTCTCAGTGTAGTGTCACTTCATATCAACACCTGTGATATAAATAAACTGAGTGGGTCAGGTTGGGAAACCTGGTGAGTACATAGGGTTTTCATCCCACAATAATATAATTATTATGTTTAAACAATCAAATAATCAACCCAATTACCCATCCCCATTATCTTCTTTATTCTTAAGGATCTACCCTAAGAATCAGCTATTTCTCATTCATTCATTCCTAAGGATCATCCTAAGGAAACAACATGAAGTCCATTGTTGCCAATGACACTTTGGTCAAGCGCAGCTGCTAATCTTGTTACTTAGGCACAGCTGCCAGAATTGGGACATTTCCTATGAGGCGCTTCTGCCGTTATTGCCCTTTTAACGCCACTGTCATGGTCATAAGGCTCCCTATTAGGCACAGCTGTTGATACTGTCCTTAGAGCACAGCTGCTAGGACGTTTACCGTAGATCTAAAACATGTACGGGTTGTGGCGCAGCTGCCAGTGCTCATCTATAGGGTACTTGGTCCACTGCTGCCAATGTATTACCTATAGGGCACTAGGTCCGTACTACTAATGTTCCTCTATTTCAGCTTTTATCCCTCATCATTCATCTACCCATGTTTTACGCAACATATTTTGTAGATATAAAATACTTTATACAGTTTAAATCATTTAAAACATGTATAAAAATCTTTCACCAGCATAGACAGCAAGTATTAAGACAATATGCACACATAACACGTAATTTATATTAAAATACTTTATATCTATGTGTAAGATGAAAGGGACCATGCACTCACTTGAGAAGGTGATGACTCGGTACTCGGACAGCGCTTCGTTTACTTTAAAATAATTTCCTTCGACGAAACCTAGTATTATTACCACTAGATTTTAGTCTAAGATTTATCGTGACTAATTATTAGTCTTATTATTATTATTATATAAGCGTTTAAACAATACTTTCCAACCACTATGTACAGACAGGGGCCAGACATAAAACACCGGAGGGCAGGACCATTTTGGCATATAGCACTTCTGAAATCCAACAACCCTATGCGGCCCTTTAAACCAGATTCCCCGTACCGCGAGTAGTTAAAAAGATATTATAACGACACTTATATAATTCATAATAATAGCTCAAATATTTATTATAAATTTATAATAACAATACTAATTTTAAATATAAACTATATTTAAAATAGGATAAGCATAACTTACTTACAAGAGGATTTTAGCTAGGAGTCGGGCTCTGTAGGGGCAGAACTTCGTCGCTGAATCTTTCTAAGAAAGATTCGTGCAGCGCTTCAGCGCTCACCTTACTATACTAAAACTACAGAAAGAGAAGTCGAATCACGAGGGACCGAAATGCTCGGGGGATAAGGAGAGAAAGACTCTTGAATCAAGAGAATGGTGCAAGAAATATGAGAGCCCAAGCCTCTTATTTATAGTAATTGAATTTACAAAAACTACCCTCCATAATTACTTAATGACCTTATAGTTATATAAACAACTAAACACCCCTTTATAATACTATTTTAAATAGATTTAATGATATTTGCACTAAACTAATGTCGAAAGAACTCAACATTAGTCTTATAATGACCGCATCGTCGATACCTTTCTAATGATATATACATATGTATATATATATATATATATGTGTACGTATATATGATTTATACTTTATTTTAATACGTAAATATGCTATTATAATTTGTAACTCGTTCATACGAACTCCGTTTTTGACGTTATTTATATCCACGCGTAGGTGGAGACGTACTCTACAACTTTCGTTTAGACTCCGTCGGCTAATTTTGACTTTATTTTTAAAGTTATATTTTTAACAGGTCGGGACAGGATTGGTCTGTTAAAATCTCATAACTTCTTCATCCGATGTCCATTTTCGTCTGTCTTTTTATTGTTACACTACTAATAATGAGATCTTCAATTCTCGTTTAGGTTGTGTCGGCTAAAAATCGCTCGATCTAATATTCAAATTTCGGACTGTACACTGCTAATCCGAAACTTCGAAAAATCGTAACTTCTTCATACGAAGTCAGATTTGGGCGTTCTTTTTATCGAAGTTCTTAGTTTAACATATTCTACGACTTTCGTTTAGAGCGCTAAATCTAAATCTCGCTCTATCATAAATTTACTATTTACGCTTCTCGGCGCCGTGCCGGTTCCGACGCGAAACTTCGACGGGTCATAACTTCTTCGTTATAACTCGGATTTCGGTGTTCTTTATATGTACGGAAACCCTGTGACATATTCTACAACTTGGTTAAGATTATTTATTCTAAATAATCTTTTTGTCGAAAAGTCATTTTCGACCCCTATTGCCTCTAAATTGACTAGCCCGGATCTGCAGGCGTTACAGTTTCCCAACCTGACCCACTCAGTTTATTTATATCACAGGTGTTGATATGAAGTCACATTACACTGAGAGATTAAGGAGATATAAATCACTAGTGATAAAGAATGTAAGTTCTGTTTATGCTTATGTTTCTGTATTGACGATGACATCCCAAATGTTTTAAAATGAATAAAAATACTTTTCTTCGGAAGTGCTTTGATAACGTATTTATCATGTTTTACTGGGAACAAATTCCGCAACATTTTTATTAAAAGAGGTACTCTGGTTTTTATAAAGCATAAACAAAATCGGTCTTTTCTGGCCGTGAAAATGGGGATGTCACATTTTATGTATGGGTTCGTTGTTTGTTTCAGGACTCAGTCACTTAAAATACAATAAAGTTGCATTGAATATGAAGAACGAGAGTGTATTATACTAGAATACACTTTCATTCTGCTAGATTACACTCTCATTCTTCTAGATACGAATTCATTCTGAAAGAATATTATTGTTGACATTAATGACGAATTTAATTAGTTTCCATAAAAATGAATTATAAGTATAGATATCATTTAATATACATATAATTTTTACTATATTCTCATTGGTGCATTCTAACACACAATAGATGTGAGAAACATTTAAACCAATTCCGACTTAGGAACGAGTTTCTCATAGGATCATTTACATTTAGCAGGAAGTTGATGTTGTAACGAGAGTTGTGGACCACCTGCAAAAGTTAAAGGTAACCAATCGACTTGGCTCTGATAGGGGTGCGGGAACTATGTATTACAGTGGAGATAGATTTCAAGGACATGATTGATGTGTAGTTTTTTGTCATTGCAAACAGGTATGAGTTTGAACCCAAGCGGAGGTGATGACGTAGGCGGGGCATATCACTACGTCTTTGTTGCAAGCACTTGTGGTGGATATGTGCAACAATGTAGACGAGAAGATATATGAGGATATTTCGGTTGTATGGGAGTTTTCCTTGAGAAGCTCTGAGATCTTTTCATAAATACAGAGTTCTACCTAGTTTTGTATTATGCATACCATATAGTCCATTCAAGATAAATAGGGGTTTGATCAGTTAAGGGCAACATCAAAGGTTCATGGATTCTAAGTGGGGGAGAGTCATCCATTCAGGACAACAACCTAAGGACTTCAAATACCTCTGTATGCTAGGAAGGAATTGATAAAGTAACTGAAGGTTCGTAAACACCCTAGTCTTTTAAGGCGACACATGCAGGGAAGAGAAAAGGTAGAAAACTTCTAGAGATGGATGATTCGATTCAAGATTTGTTTTCCATTATTGCATGTTATGTATTGAAGAATGTTGAGGGTTTGTTTGTCTTTAGCGAGTTCTACTTGTTCGAGTAAGTGATCGTTGGGTGTTTTGAGTCAGCAGCATCGATTTACGTATTAAGCATTTGGATAGGCTGGTTTGGGATTGTGGTGAGAGTTCCCTTGCTTGTTACTGTTTGATGAAGGCTTGGAGATTCAAGGCGTGGTTTGAAGGATAGATAGATCTAGGTTCCTTAGTTTCGATATTTCATTTTGTTCTTAGCTACTACTATTATGGGTTGTAAGATGATGGTATTATACCTATGTGTTGATGGGAATGACAGCAAAACTAGTGAGTTCCTATGAGCAGAAAGAATGGTAATTGGGAACTTACATGTTAGGGGAATAATGGTTACATGCCTATAGAACAAAATGGTTGGTATGAGCTAATAATTGGTTGGTATCATATGTATGTTATACTAGTTAGTCTAATTGTTCTGTAATTAATTGATGAGGGTACCACAGAGTATGGTTCGATGTGAGGTGTGAAGAGGAACAATGTAAGAGTGTAAGTTGGACATATCGATGGAGGATCTTTAGCCCATGTATAACTTACGCCCCATACATGCAGTTACAAGTGTTGATTTTTTTCAAGAAGACAGCTCGAGTGCTAAGAGTTGTATGGAAGTGTGTCAGAACCATTTTCCCTATCAATATATTGAGGAGGTGTTGATCAAAATATTACTTCATTAGGAGTGGTAGAGTTCCTTCTTAGTAGATTAGTCAGTGTTCTGGTTGAAGGAGTAGGAATCATCGTCAGCCTTAGAGGGTCTATATTGGAAACTTTAGAGTTATGGGAGTTCTACAAGGAGTTGGGTTATGTTGCTAGACATGGTTAAGGATTTCAATGGTGAGATATTTTACTATACTTATGAAGTAAATGTAATTGTTGATGGTCTCAGTCAGAAGTTGGCTAATGAGCCATTTTGGTAGTTGTTTCTATGAATGACAGTGTTTACTCCTCTATTGGAGTTGATGAAAAGTTGTAGGGAGTGAGGTTTCAGGATGAGAACTCCAAATACATGGGAGTTTCAAGCAAGACTCTGACTGTTGGTCGGGATAGGCGGGGTTATTTGACATATTAAGGTCGGTTTTGTGTTCCTACACTGGAGATAACGAGCATATATCTACTCTAGGGAGGTCGTAGCTAGGCATGAGATGCCAATTTCTAAGGTCTCTAATCCGAATATTCAGTTTATGTCTCGATTTTATGAAAGGTTTCAGGAGGAAACGAGTACTCAGTTGCGAATTAGCACAACTTCCACTATTGTATTGGCATGTCATCATTCATTATACGGTGTGATAAGAAGTGCAGGACGCCTATGTGTTGAGCAATTTTGGGCATCGATTACTAGGAAGCACATATATTGTGCTTAAGGCGAATAAGTTGATTCAGGTGTTATGATCGCGATTGGTGGGAGATCATAACATGTTGGTAGCTTCACCTCAGTATGAGGTGATGCAGTTTCCTAAGAAGGGAAATTTGGGGGCCTTAGTACATAGGTATGTAGAAGATTATTCCATGAGAAGGGAATGTAGACTTTCATTTGGAGTTCCAGATGAGTGGAGTTTGACCCACAACAATTTCCATGTATTCCAATTAGAAGGGTGTTTGGTGATTTAGATAACAATAGTTCCATAAGAAGATATTCAAATTTATAAGTGACTCAACTATGTGAAGAAGCCTATAGCTATTCTTGAAAGGAAGAAAAATACTATTTGAAACAAAGATATTGGTTTATTGAAAATGCAGTGGCAGCATCGAAAAGGCTCTGAATGGACCTAAGATCCAGAAGCAAAGATACAAGTGTTGGAATAGTGTCTAAGGCTGCAACTATATTAGGCAAGTATTTGACCCGATTGTGCATGGTCCTTTTGGGTTGCCTTCACCATAGCAACTTGATAGGATGATTTATTAAGAGAGAATAAATATTATTAATATATTATGAGAATAATATAAGGAATAATAATATTTTTATTTGATTAATATAAGTCATAAATTAATTAGTATTAATTTGGTGACTTAAAGAGATTAATTAAATAAGAGGGTATAAACTGTCAATTGTTTGATAGTTACACTTTAGACTTTAAATCCTTAAGAGATAGGGATTGGACGGGTTCTAGAGCTTTGGATAGCTCAAAATCTTCCATGAATTATCTATGGTAAGGATTTGGATTGCTTTAAGGAAAGGATTATCCAACTAGGGTTTTAGGTGAAATCCTTAAGGAGTCTACAAGTATAAATAGACCCCATGGCATAGGGAAATTGGCACCTCTTAAGAAGAAAAAAACCCTGGCCGAATCTTCCCTCTCCTCTCTGTATCAAATCATCTTCTTTGCTTATTGGTGTTTGTAAGCCATTAGAAGAGTGACAATTGTGACTCTAGAGCTCCAAGACAACAAGATCAAACAAGAGTTTCAAAGGTATACTTCTAGATCTGATTTTGTATTGTTTTATACCTAATTAGTTGTTAGAAGTCTTGGATTCAAAGCATGTTTAATTAGAAAGCCTAGATTCAAGCATTAGGGTTTTGCATGCGCACATAGGAAAGTTCTTATGGCTAAAACCCATCAGTGGTATCAGAGCCTAGATTGGTTTCTATTAAATTGTTGCTTGTTTGTTTGAAACTTGTGTGCAAAATTCGATTTTTGTGTTTCTGAGTCATTGACTCGGCGAGTCCCTTGGTGCACTCGGCGAGTCCGAGCGTCAGGAAAGGCCAGATTCGGGATTTTTTGATGATTATCTTATGGAAACTTACCTTAATCATATTAGATCAACCCAAATCCGATTTTTTTGATATATATGACTATAAACTTGATCTAATTAAAGATATTTATCAACTAATAAAATATTTAATTTACTTATGTGATAATTAATTAATTATTTTGATGAAATTGGTAATTATCTTGCAAGAAATCTTGAATAAATCAAATATAGATAATTAGGAAATTAATTGTTAATTAAAATTATTTGTTATTTGATCCTCCATGTTTTAAATGTTTAAAACTTGTCCTCAAGTTTTGAAATTTATGTTTTGTGATTAAAAGTTTTAATTTAGACAATTTAAATTTCAAACCCTAGATTTTTAAAAGTTTAAAATACAACCCTATACTAATATAATATTACAAGATTAATATATATATATATATATATATATATATATATATATATATATATATATATATATATATATATATATATGTATAACTAAAATGCTAGTCTTACCGTTAGTAGGCCTCATTCACGAAGCCGATCTATAAGGTGGGTATAAGGTTGCGGCCTATAAAATGGCGCTTAATGGGTGTACACTCACACCCACCGCTTGCTTGATCGGTGGAGGGTCGTTAGCCGAACGGGTAGGATAGGGCAACCTCATCCTCTCATTAAAAGTATAATATGAAATACAAAGTAACTATACATTTTTTTTTTAATTTCCCAATCTTAGTTACTTTAGGAAAAGTGAATTGATGCAATCCCATGAAATTACACTTTGCACCCTTGCTAAGAAGTTAGTGGAGCGTGTGTGGTTTACCGGCACACTAATTGGTTCTAAGAAAAGGTGGCAAAGGGTGATTCATTGTTTATCATAGTTCGATGGAGCGTTTGTGGTTTACCGGCACATCGAATAGGTGATCATTACAATGAAGGCACCATGTGAATTTGCATGGTAATTCACACCCGCTTTGTGATCCTCGATATCCCAGTCACAAACAAGAGGGGCATATCGAGATTTAAACATGCCATTGAATAGTTTCAATGAATCTCATCCGAACCTAGGAATTCTCAATACATTTAGGACTTAAAGTTATGTTGGTGGAGAATTAGTGAATCCTCATTCACTTACCTTCATATTATTTGCATGTTAGATTACGGCATCCCTTTTCTAATATGTAAATATTGTTGTTGGATCCTAGCCCTAATTTTTCTTATTGGGTGATAATTAGGGATTCATATTCTAATCTATCTTTGTCCTTTCTATTTGTAGATGTCGAACGCAAACAACGCTGCTGCTAGTTCTTTCACATTGATGAGCCTTTGTCAAAAGGTCACTTTCGATGGGACGAACTTTAGCGAATGTATAAGATACATTTGCACCATTGCTCGCTATGAGGATAAGGAGTATGTCCTCGATGAGAAGCTCGAGAAAATCAACCCTGAAATCACTACTCCTGCTGAAATGACCGCTTTTGAAACTCACGAGCGAGATGCAACGAAGGTACATTGCATCATGATAGCCACCATGAACTCCGAATTCCAAAAGTCCTATGAGGACATGTACCCGTACGAGATGCATCAAGACTTATTGGAGAGATACCACCAAAACGCGAGAACAAGAGCATTATGAGATTTTCACTAACATGATTTCCGCTAAGATGGGTCATGGAGAGTCTCTTACCGTGCACCTGCAAAAGATGCAAAGGTATGTCGACCGCCTTCGCAAGTTAAATGTTGACTTTGGGGAAGACTTGGCGATTGAAATGGTGCTTCACTCTTTGCCTCCAAGCTACAATCAATTTAGGATGACCTACCACATGAACAAAGAGGAGGTCACCCTAAGCAAGCTCCAAGGTCTCTTGAGGGTCGCTGAGAGCAACTTCAAGGACAAGTCTGTTGCACCAATCCCAATCCGCCCATTGCTCCTGTCTTGGCAATTGGACAAGGAAAGGGAAAGAAGAGGAAGGCTTCGTCTAAGAACTATCACAAGGTTAAAGCCCGAGATGGTGCCTCTTCTAGTGGGACCAAAGTTGATCTTGCTAAACCCTGCCCTAACCCGAAGGAGGCAGAGTGCCACCACTGCCACAAGATAGGACACTGGAAGAGAAGCTGCCTAGAGTACCTGCAAGCCATCAAGGAAGGAAAGATCAAGCCGTCTTTCGCATATATATATATATATATATATATATATATACACAATTAAATCTAACGATTCTAATCATGCTATTTCTTGGGTTCTTGATACCGGTTGTGGTTACCACATTTGCTCTAATGTGCAGGGACTAAGAAGAAGTAGGGATGTGGAGCAGGAAGGATCAATCTAATCATGGGGAACAGAAGATCGTCGCCTGTGACCAAGATTGGAGTGTATTCTTTAGTGCTTAGGAATAGTTTATGTTTAGATTTGAACAATTGTTGCTATTCGCCAGAAATGGCTAGAAACATCATTTCATTTCATGGGTTGTTTAGACAGAGTTTTAGATTTTCTTTTAATAATGAGAATGGTTCTATTTTAGCTTATCTAAATGGTGTCTTTTATTTTGAAGCTATACCATGTAATGGAATATATGAAACTGTTATGATTGTTGATAACTTAGGAAATGATGTTTTAAACATAGATTCTTCCAATAGTGTGGATAGAGCATCCTTGTAGCACTGTCGTCTTGGACATGTCAAGAAGAAGCGCATAGCCCAACTCCAAAAGGATGGAGTGTTGGAGTCATTCGACCTTAGGGAAGATGACACGTGCGAGTCTTGTTTACTTGGAAAGATGACTAAATAACCCTTCACAAGTACGTGTGAAAGGGGTGAGGGTCTATTGGACCTAATACATACTGATGTATGTGGACCGTTTAGATCAACCACGAAGGATGGGAACCGCTTCTACGTGACTTTTACCGATGACTATAGTAGATATGGGTATATCTATTTAATCAAGCAAAAGTCAGAAACTTTTGAAAAGTTCAAAGAGTTCAAGAATGAAGTGGAGAATCAATTGGGCAGGAAAATCAAGATGCTTCGATCCGATCGAGGAGGAGAGTACCTAAGTCTTGAATTCCACGATTATCTCAAGGAGTGTGGAATAGTTTCACAATTGACGCCACCTAGGACACCACAATTGAATGGTGTGGCAGAAAGGCATAATCGAACCTTATTGGATATGGTTCGCTCTATGATGAGTCGTGCTTCACTATCAATCTCTTTTTGGGGGTATGCCTTAGAGACTGCCGCCCATATCCTTAACCGAGTCCCTACTAAGAAGGTTGCCAAAACACCTCACGAGATGTGGACAGGGAAAGCTCCCTCGTTGGCACATATCAAGGTTTGGGGTTGCGAGGCTTTCGTAAGACGAGATACTCACGACAAGCTCGAACCTCGTAGTGAGCGATGTATTTTCATCGGCTACCCGCAGAAATCCTTTGGATATCTCTTCTATAGACCGAAGGACAATGTTGTCTTTCTTGCGAGGAGAGGGGTTTTCCGAGAGCGAGAACTGATAAGCCAAGGAGACAGTGGGAGGCAAATCGAACTTGAAGAGATTCAAGAGTCGATAGATGAAGGAACCTCTACCGCTGGCATTCAACCCGAGGAGGAAACTCCAGTTGAACCGATTGACGAGTCCTTACCTCTTAGACGTTCCGATAGAGTTAGAGTTCAACCCCAGTTTTATGGTTTTCATATTACTACCGAAGGGGATACGTATATTAGTGATGGTACACTAATAAATCTTGATGAACCTAATAGCTATAAGGAAGCCATGGCAGGCCCGGAGTCTGCGAAATGGAAAGAGGCAATGGATAGCGAGATCCAATCCATGTATGATAACCAAGTTTGGAATTTAGTTGATTATGTGCCCGGACGTAAGACCGTTGGGTGCAAATGGATCTTCAAGAAGAAGACCGACGTGGATGGAAACGTACATCCCGGAGTTGACTATGATGAGACCTTCTCACCAGTTGCGAAGATAAAATCTATTAGAGTGATGCTAGCGATTGCCGCATTTCATGATTATGAGATTTGGCAAATGGATGTGAAGACCGCTTTTCTTAACGGAAAGTTGGCTGAGGATGTTTACATGGCTCAGCCAGAGGGGTTTGTGGATCCGAAGCATCCAAATAGAGTGTGTAAGCTTGAGAAGTCCATTTATGGACTTAAGCAAGCGTCTCGCAGATGAAATCTTTGCTTCAATGAGAAAGTCAAAGAGTTTGGATTTGTACGAAGCGAAGATGAATCGTGTGTATATGTCAAATCCAGTGGGAGTATAGTAAGCTTCCTCGTTCTATATGTCGATGACATATTGCTCATAGGAAACGACATCCCGACTCTACAGGAGGTTAAGTCCTGGCTCGGGAAGTGCTTCGCTATGAAGGACCTCGGAGAGGCTTCTTACATTTTGGGAATAAGGATAGTAAGAGAAAGAAGTAAGAGACTAATAGGACTTAGTCAGAACACTTACTTAGAGAAGGTACTAAAACGTTTTAGTATGGAAAACTCGAAGAAGGGAGAATTACCGATACAAAGTAATGCCAAGTTGAGTAAGACTCAAAGTCCGAGTACCGAAGATGAAATAGCAGAAATGAGCCGAGTACCATACGCTTCCGCAGTTGGCTCAATCATGTACGCTATGACTTGTACTCGCCCTGATGTAGCCTTTGCTTTGAGCATGGTTAGTAGATATCAAGGGAACCCTGGCAGAGCCCATTGGATTGTGGTGAAGAATATCCTTAAGTACCTTCGGAGGTCGAAGGAATGGTTCTTAGTCCTTGGAGGGAGTGATGACTTGAAGCTGCGAGGGTATAGTGACGCCAGTTTTCAGACCGACAGGGACAACTACCGTTGCAGTCGGGCTGGGTCTTTACCCTAAATGGAGGAGCAGTGACATGGAAGAGTTCCAAGCAGGAAACCATAGCTGATTCAACGTGTGAATCAGAGTACATTGCAGCGAGCGAAGCGTCGAAGGAGGCAATATGGCTGAAGAACTTCATCGGTGATCTTGGGGTTGTACCCGCCATAAAGGAGCCCATGGAGATTTTCTGTGATAATGAAGGAGCGGTTGCCTTGACCAAGGAACCAAGGGATCATGGTAGATCTAGACATATCGACAGAAAATATCACTTTATTAGACATCGTGTAGAAGAAGGACAACTCGTAGTGAAGAGGATATCATCAGAAGATAACCCAGCAGATCCGCTTACGAAGGGACTGAGCAGGGTTAAGCACTTGCAGCATGCTAGGAGTATTGGGCTGAAGGATGATATTAGCATAGATTAGATAGTAGTAGAAACGTGTAATAGATAAATGTAATTAACATTTGATGATTAAATAAAGGAGTTTTATTTATGAGTAATGTTACTATCTTATGTTAATTGTTTAACTATTGTTTCATTTTGCATGTTTTGACTTCCAGAATAATTGAATTTGTTGAGAATAATCAAATTATTCAAATTGTCCACAATCGTTCATATGTTGGAAGTAGATATGAATGAAGATTGTCATGAATCGGTGTGTAGATTGTCTTAATGGTATTAGAAATAGCAAAAGATTGTTGCAACATTCATGAGTGCTTATGAACTGGTTTTGAGCATTGGAACAAACCCGTGCTTGCTGGAATCACCTTATGGAATATGATATAAAAGGGTGATCGCAAGATGATAATATCATATAGTCTTAAAACCTAGATATATGGTTTGTTATTTGTTAATTGTTTGTACATTGATAATGCGAAAACGCATCAGTAACTCGATGCTATAAAACGCATTGTTGTGTATAGTTGATTAATGAATAAGTAAATGCATATAAGTCGAAGTTTATCTGTAACTTTTATCCTAAGAAGGTAAAAGCGATATCTCGGCCACTCGATGATTTGATTTGACTTATGTGCCGGTCCCGCTCAGAACTGAATTGATGTGTTCGATTAAGTTCTGTGTCAAATAAATCAGAGATTGAGAAACCTAAATGCTAGACTAATCATTCCATATAATTTTCAGCATGATATCTAACAGAGGACTGTACGATCCCTTATCTAAAGGACAATATTGATTAGATCAGAGTTTGACAGCGTCTTTGAGAGCTATGATTGCAAATCGAATTGTACTTGTGCATATAGTTACTAGACTTATCCAAGTGGGAGACTGTTGGAATAGTGTCTAAGGCTGCAACTATATTAGGCAAGTATTTGACCCGATTGTGCATGGTCCTTTTGGGTTGCCTTCACCATAGCAACTTGATAGGATGATTTATTAAGAGAGAATAAATATTATTAATATATTATGAGAATAATATAAGGAATAATAATATTATTATTTGATTAATATAAGTCATAAATTAATTAGTATTAATTTGGTGACTTAAAGAGATTAATTAAATAAGAGGGTATAAACTATCAATTGTTTGATAGTTACACTTTAGACTGTAAATCCTTAAGAGATAGGGATTGGATGGATTCTAGAGCTTTGGATAGCTCAAAATTGTCCATGACTTATCTATGGTAAGGATTTGGATTGCTTTAAGGAAAGGATTATCCAACTAGGGTTTAAGGTGAAACCCTTAAGGAGTCTACAAGTATAAATAGACCCCATGTCATAGGGAAATCGGCACCTCTTAAGAAGAAAAAAACCCTGGCCGAATCTTCCCTCTCCTCTCTCTCTCAAATCATCTTCTTTGCTTATTGGTGTTTGTAAGCCATTAGAGGAGTGACAATTGTGACTCTAGAGCTCCAAGACAACAAGATCAAACAAGAGTTTCAAAGGTATACTTCTAGATCTGATTTTGATTGTTTTATACCTAATTAGTTGTTAGAAGTCTTGGATTCAAAGCATGTTCAATTAGAAAGCCTAGATTCAAGCATTAGGGTTTTGCATGCGCACATAGGAAAGTTCTTATGGCTAAAACCCATCAACAAGAACATTATATATTATTTTTTGTTGGCACTGACTTCGAGGATGAAGTCTGTTTCAAGTGGGGGAGAGTTGTAACACCCTGATTTCCATTTAATTATTTAATAAAAGAGTATAAGTATAAATAAAATTAATAAATAAGATTAATAATAATAAATAAATAAATGATTTTAATATACGCATTTAGTGATTTAGGGATTTGTAATTATTTTTTTGAAGAAGGGTGGAAATTGCTAACTTAAAAACCTTGTGTTGCAAAAGAAATTGTTTTGAGGGTACAAAATGCCATTATGGACAACTTTGAGGGATAAACTGAAAATTCGGAATTTTCAGCCTTGTGATCGATGGGCATAGGCCTTATTTGACCCTCTATTAGCATGGAATCCATTTAATTAAGTATTTCAAGCATTTGAGCGCAAAATATATATGGCATCGTCCATTGTGTGTAGGGCTGTTAATCGGGTCAACCCGATTGGGTTTCGGGTTAAATGAGTCGGGTTTGCAAAAATAAAAATTTCACCGGAAACCCGACCCTATTAAGGTACGGGTTAGTCGGGTTCGGGTTAATCGGGTTACGGGTTAATAGGGTCGGGTTAGCCGAGTTAATCGGGTTGAAATATAAGTCAGACTAATGTTTTTCTATTTGAGCAAATCAAGTAATAGTACAAGGACTCAATATGTAAATTGCTAAAAATATGTTCAATTCATTATGTTGTTAGTGTAGGTTATACGTAGAGAGATGAATTCAATTTGTATATTTTTATAAATCACTTATTAATATCAGGACTGAAAATGTAAATTTCGAGAAAATGTTCTATTTATTTTGTTACTTACAACAACCGTCGTCGATGTTGAGAAAAAAATGAAGGGTTTTGTCTTCATGATATGATTTAACTTTTAAATGAAGAGAAATAAATTCGAAGAATAACAATAGCTATAAAGTGTTGTGCTGTACAAACTGTTAGTTAAACGGATTATTCGGGTTGACCCGAAACCCGATTTAAAAAAAATAACCCTAAACCCGACCCTAACTTCAATTCGGGTTTGTCGGGTTCACCCGATTAGAATTTTTGACCCTATTAAACCCGACCCTAATTAACTTATTCGGGTTTGGGTCGGGTCGGGTTAGTCGGGTTCGGGTTTTTTTTGACACCCCTAATTGTGTGTGTGAGTGTGTGTCGTGTTTACCCTAGGCTGAGAAGAAGAAAGAAGCGGAAAAGAAGAAGGAAGGAGGGGTGGTGTCGGCTATGGTGATAGGAGGAAGAGGGATTGCTTGGTGATGCCGATTGGTTCGAGTAAGTCTCATATTTCATTCAATTTCTTCTTTTCATTCTTTGGTGTTATGTGCAATTTTCGGAACAGCCATCTGTCCCGAACTTGCAGACCTGTTTCCGTAAAATAGATGCTGAATTAGAGAAAATCACTTGAGATAAAAGTTGTGGAACATTGTGTCTAATTTCCAGGGATACCTGATTCGAATGATTTGGAGTTACGGTTGAGGCGTTATGGGCAAAACACTGAACATGGGTCAAAATGTCCAAAACCCTAGAATTTTCTTTTTTTAAGCAATGTACTTTGGAATGTGGGATTGGAATTTTTATTGGCTTTTTGACTCAATGGGTTGTCACTACTGCTAATGACTTGTTTCAAGAATATAAGCCATTTTGGGTTAAGTCTTAGGGTGTGTTTGGCTTATCTTTTGAGGGGCCAAAAGTTCTTTTTGGAAAAGGTAGAATGCAAAAGATGTTTGGTAACACCATTTTAAAAACTACTTTTTGATTTTTTATATAAGGAAAAGTGACTTTTTGGAAAAGTCAGCATTTCTTGTCTTTTTGTAACTTTTGCCAAAAGAACTTTTGGCTCCCAAAAAGATAAGCCGAACATCCCCATGGGTTAATGAACTAAATAACCCAAATTAATCAAAGCTGGAATTGTTGGAAAAATGACTAATCTGTCCCTGTCTTTGAAAGATCATATCTCGATCATGGAAAACCCTTTTTGGTCGAAATTAGTGCAAAAAGTTTCATAATTGAGTCCTCTACACTTCATTAGTTTTGAACAAAATCCATAAATGCCCCTAGCTAGGGTAAAAACGACCATTTACCCAGACTGGTCTGGAATGATCTGTTATACGAGACAGTTTTGTAAAATTCGCCATAAATCGTAAGAACATCGTATGGAGGTGTGTGAATACTACTTTTAAAGATAAGAATATAATCTATCATCATATGACACAGTTTTGAAAAATATGAAGTTTAAGGTTGTGAAAACAGGTCCAGAACAGACCCTAATTATAATGTAGAAATCTAGAAAATTTAGCCATTAGTTATATTCATAATTAAGGCAATTTAATAACTAAAACCAACTCAATTTATTATTATTAGGAAGTGTGAAGGGCAAGAAGGTGTGAGTGGGTTTTGGGTTGCTTTGGAGGCTGCTTTGTTTTTGAAGTGAGTTCTTCACTACACCGTGTTGTATTATATTTTCTTTATGTTAGCTTGTGTGTGCTATGTGTTGCTTATGCAGATAGTACTAGGCGGGGTAGAGTCTAGTGTTTTTCCCTCACGTATTGAGGATTATGCATGGTAGGACTCGGAGCATCCGAGTGGGGATCGGGTGTAGCCAATGTGTCCCAAAGGCTCGACGAACTGAGCAAGGGGGATCGGGCATGGCCAATGTGTCCCAATGGGTTTTGGTACGGGGGATCGGGCGTAGCCAATGTGTCCCAATGGCTCGACGAACCGAGCAAGGGGGATCGGGCATGGCCAATGTGTCCCAATGGGTTTGGGTACGGGATATCGGGCTTAGCCAATGTGTCCCAAGGGCTCAATGTACTGAGCAAAGGGGATCGGGCATAGCCAATGTGTCCCAATAAGGGTATGTCTGATTCGTTCTTTGACATGCATGTGTGGTTATGTGTTTGATACCATTTGTATCCGTATATAGGGGTAAGGATTATATGATATGATAATGTGTACGTGTGGAATTCACTAAGCTTTATGCTTACCCCTTTTCCCTTAAAAATATATTTCAGGTACACAGGATGGTCGGGCATGATTGTACACACTGGCTTGAGGCGGGTTTTTGGAATTAATATTGAATTTATTGTGTTTTCATAAATTTCAGAATTATAAATTATAATGTTTAGAAATAGAATTGATCTTGGGGTTTTGGTATTTCGTTTGTTTTGTATAAAATATATTAAATGGATGATTTATGTTATTAAAAAAAAATTATTGGAAATTTTGGGATGTTATATTAAGTTCTAGATTTGATGCGCTCTCCTTTTGGTACTATCACCACCATACACCACCAACCTTGAACTCCATTACAGCCATCCCGTCATCACCCCTTCTAATCAACCCTCCTCACCTTCTTCTCCCCTGCTCATCAGCATGAACATCACCTCTAACGCCAACCACATCACACACCACCAGACCACCATAACCCACCATACCCTCACGCCAACACACATCTACCATCAAAAAAGATTAAAAAAAGGAGATTGATTCAGAAGAGAGAAAGAAGAAGGGATTGTGATCGAGTTTAATAAAAAAGAAAAAAAAATGAAATACACACCTTAACCTCTTCTTGATTTACCACTGAAATCCGATCAACACCACCAGAATCACCATCCCAAGCTCCTACGATCTGAATCGAAGAAGTCGTGGTGAGAATCGAATCAGAATAGAAAAGAAGGAATGGAGGGTTGTGGTTGTTGTCGATTGAAGTTAGAACAAGAAGGAGAGTACCTGCGTTTGTAAGAAAAGGAGGGGTTCATCGATTTCAGATTTGAGCTACTTGTGATCTGAAAAGTTTGTTGATAAACATAGAAGAACAACGATGATTTTTTTGGGTGAATGTTTGATCTGAAAAGTTGAGTTCTTTTTGTATGTGTGCATGTGTGAGAGAAGGAGAGAGGGATAAGTGGGGTGATATAAATATTTTTTGTTTTTTTTTAATTAACGGAATTATAACTCAATTAAAAGAAATAAAAAAACAATTTTAAGGGCATATTAGTCATTTTAGGTGGGGTATAGACCAAAACCACACAAAAATGCTAACCATAAGGACCAAACTTAGTCAGATTCACAGTACGTTCCATGTCTCTCAGTTGTAGAAGTGCTTGGTGGATGACTCGGCAGAGGTACCTCTGGAGGATATTCAGGTGGATGATAGCCTGAATTACATTGAGCGGCCTGTGGCAATCCTCGACTGGAAGTCGAAGGATTTGAGGAACAAGAAGGTCGAGCTGGTGAAGGTGCAATGGCGACACCGAAAAGGCTCGGAATGGACGTGGGAGCCGGAGGGCGAGATAAAGGAGCATTACCCAGAGCTTTTTTCAGGATCGAGCAGCAGACTTCGAGGACGAAGTCTAAAATAAGAGGGGGAGATTTGTAGCACCCGATTCCTGGTATGCACTTAATTCAAAGTATTTTTATGTTTTTCTCTAGGACTCGACGAGTTGGAGGCCCAACTCATCGAGTAGAGTCGGGATCCGCGGACATTTTAAATGACCTACTCGACAAGTCGGTAGACTGACTCGGCGAGTAGGTGTTGTTTGAGGAAAACCCTAAATCTGAGGGTTTGCACCATATTTAAACGCCTTATTGCAGCGTCCATTGTCCCTTATGCTCCCAGAACATCTGTTATCGAAACCCTAGCCGATTTGAGTGATCTAAGGCCATTTTTGGTGCTTTTGGGTGGTTGTGAAGCTTGAAAGGAAGGGAGGAGCTTGGGAATTCGAGTTGGGGCTTGTAGATCCAGAGATCTTACTCCATCTTCAGCTCAACCAAGGTAAATTCCCCCTGTTTTGGTCTTCCTTTTTGGTTGTTCATCTTTAGGGCTTAGATTTTAGGTGCATTTAGGGCTTTCTAAGCCATTTTCGGATTTGTCAAGTGATTCATGGGGTTCTACTTCCAGATCTAAGTCATTGGAGGGGTCTCATGGCATAAAGGTGCCAACTTTATGGCCATGAGAGCCCCATGCACATTCTAGAGCACCTTTTATGGATTTTTTAGCCAAAAACCCCATGCATGTGCATCAAGTTTGGAACTTTACGTATAAAAGGGACATTAGGAGGCCAGATCTATAGTTTTGATGCGTTAAGTGTAACATCCCGAATTCAGGTGTGCCTCTTAAACCCTTCTCCTTTTCCCAAGTTGTCAATTTAAGCCCCTAAAGTGAAATGTTAGGCAAGTGAGTATGCTGGGCGTACTGAAGAGTACGATACGCGTACTCGCGCGCTTAATTTGGACGCGGACTCGCCTTGGTATGATGGGCATACCAAGGGTTACGCTGGGCGTATCAAGCCCAGATGTAAACCCTAAGTTGTGGCTTGTGCACTATAAAAGGAATGCTATGGCCTTGACCTCAGCCACCATTTCAGAGAGTGAAACCCTAACAGATAGTCCTCCTTCGTTTCTATCTAGTGTGTTGGTGTTCTAAGCTTCAAAGTGTCATTTCAAGGTGGTGGAAGAGAAGAAGAGGCCATTTTGGAAGCTAGGAGTTTGTGGACAAGAGTAGATCCGAGCTTTTCAGAGGTTGGAGCTTCTTTCTGAGGTAAAAAGCTCAAAACTTTCCTTATCTTTGGTGTTGTGTGCTTCTTTGTGACAACCCGATATTTCAAGACGATATGTTGGGACGCAAGTCAAATTTAGGTCAAAATTTAACTTTCCTAAAATCTTATTTGGGTTAAATAAAGTTGTAGTGGTCGAAACAAGGATTCCGAAGATATAAAGAATGCCGAAATCCGAGTCATAACGAAGAAGTTATGACCTGTCGAAGTTTTACGGCAAAACCGGCACGGCACCGGGAAGCGTAAATAGTGAATTTACGATAGAGCGAGATTTAGCCTTATCAATCTAAACAAAAGTTGTAGAATATGTTAAGATAAGAGCGTCAATAAAAAGAACGCCCAAATCTGACTTCGTATGAGGAAGTTATGATTTTTCTAAGATTCGGCTTAGCAGTGCACGACCCGAAACTCGAATCTTAGTTCGAGCAGTTTTTGGCTTACGCGACCTAAATGAGAGTTGAAGGTCTCATTAATAGGAACTCAACGGTAAAAATATGGATGAAAACGGAGTTCGTATGAAGGAGTTACGAATTCTTCGCGGTCATTTAACAGTCTAAACACCTCCTACTGTTAAATTTCAGATCGGTCAAGATTTAGCCGACGGAGTCTAAACGAAAGTTGTAGATCTTGATTTTACCTATGCGTGGATATAAAGAACGTCAAAAACGGAGCTCGTATGTGAGAGTTATGATTTTTCTAAGTTTGAAGGGTAACACGCGATAGGGGTGACGTGGCACCACCCAGAAGTTGACACGTGGCACCACCAGAAAGCCGCCACATGGACCAACTCGGCGAGTAGGTGTCCCCTACTCGGTGAGTATGGACCAACTCGGCGAGTCCATCAGATATTTTCACTATAAAAAGGATGCGAGGGTGCCGGCCAAAATTGCTAGTTTCCTTCCTTTCTCACGCCGAAGCTCTGCGTTTCAATCCTCGGAATCATCCCAAAGGCCCGGTTTTCATATCCAAGGTGGGAAGAAAGTTTTACACTCCCGAGACTCCCGAGATTTCCCGAGAATCTCGAGAGATCCGCTTTCTCGAGTAGAAGTTCTGCTCGGTTTTCGTCACGCTTTCTTCAATCAATCAAGTGAGTTCATACCCCTATAATCCACACTTTAAAATGTTTTATGAATATTTTTATATGCTTTTAAGGGGGGAATACAAGTAAAACACACGATGATTATCGTATGTTATATAAAGTTTCGTTTTATACTTTTTATCAACGGAATCGCATGTGATTTATAATCATTATAAAGAAACTTTCGTGTGCAAAATGTATCACGATAATATCATATCTTTCGGAAATTGAAAAGTGTTGTTATTTATATATAAATCAAACACTCCGCTTATACTATATGTATATGTGTCCACCTTTGGTACTACAAACATACGATTATTTTGGTATGAAAAACATCAATATTTTGGGATACTTCTTGTTAATAAATCAATCATATGTGATTTATAACTAGTATACAAATAGATTCACTACAAGTTCAACAGTTTCACTAAACATATTACTTCAAATGACTTTCTTAAACGTTTTTACATGATTAAAGCTCGTTATCAAACTGTCTTACATACTGTAAGCTTCCTTTCAAAATCGGTTACAAAGGTGTTTTCAAACAATGGTTTTACATGTACTTAAACTGTCTTATCAAACAAAATACTTTCAATCATTTTATAAACTGACATCAAGTCACAAATTCTTTATTAGACTTTTCAACGGTTTTACAAAACTTCTTTATGCTTTTATATTATAAATTGCATGCCTCTATATGTATAGTTATATAAGAAATGTTTAAAAGACTTAGAAAGGCTATCCACCCTGTTTCCTTTTCCTCGATTTGGATGTGGTCTGGTGGGATATCGGGTACTCCTCCGAAGGTCGTTTAAATATTAGTTATATATCATGTATACATATATGGTCATAAATGTTCCACCAGTTAATTTAGTTTCGATACTCCTGGGTAGCAAAGGTGTATAAACCTACTTGGACACTCATCAATTACATTTTAGTAAACTATTATAGGAATAGTTTAGAGTAAACAAAACATTATCACTACTATAAGAAATTACACCAGAGTCAGTTCATTCATGAGTCCAGACTACATGTTATATGAAAGAATACTCTTACATGAATACTTATACATGAATACTTTTACATAGACATTATATGGAAAATTACTACTACATGTTATATGAAAGAATACTTATACATGAATACTTTTACATAGACATTATATGGCAAATTACTATTACATGTTATATGTCTAGATACGGTTATATCGTTCGCCTTTCTATCTTTACCTTGTGATTCAATCACCTCATCGACGAGATAGACTGGGACTTTATCTCCTAGTACCACATCATACTTTGAGGGACTAACCATTCCGACAACCACTGTTAGCTACAGAGGTAAATGAACAATCTACGAATGTTCTAGGTTGATACCATCGTGGGTATACATAAGGGATTAAGTATTCCTAAACCCGGCTGTTAGCAACAGAGGTAAATGAATAATCTACGGATGTTTTAAGTTGGTACCATTTCAGGTATACTTAAGGGACTACTAATAAGAGTTAAACAAGGAAAAACCATCGCATTTTCAAGAGATGCGTACTTTCAAAACAGTCAGGTCTAGGTAAAAGACTACTTTCAAAACATTCGAGTCTTGGTAGAAGACTACTTTTATACTAGTAGGAAATATGGGATTTTCTAGAGCTTTTCATACTTATACTAAATGTTTCATCATTCATTTACCAGTCTTTCATATCAACTAATCAAAGCAATGACATTAAATACTTTTGAACTCACCAGCTTAAATGCTGATCTACTCTTGCAAAATAACTTGTATTCTCAGGTTACAAATAGACAGGTGTCGATGCAAGGTTTAGAGAAGACAGAGCAGTCAAGACTCGTCTTTTATTTTGATCAGTTATCATGCTGTCTTGTACTATGAAAGAAAACACTTGTAACTAAAATTATACTATTAATGCAATGGATAATGTTGTCGCTTGTTTACTACTTTACATTTGTTATGATGCTTACATGACGTCCTCCGCCCCAGAACGTTTCCGCCCTTCGTGGTTTTGGGGTTTGACAGATTGGTATCAGAGCATTGTTTATAGTGAATTGAGTATATCAACCCATAAAAGATATACTAACTATAAATACAATGGGATTAAAAATACTCTGATTTAGAGTTTATACTTAAAATAATAAAATATTTAAGTAAGTATACGTGCCTGCATTCATACTAAAATCAGTGTCACTAGGACAGTACAAAAGAATTACGATTGTTGGGTAACACAAGTGGGCTTAGAGACATATGGTCAAAACTGGGAAGATATAGCCTGATCGCCTATATTATCCGAGGGTTGACTAGCATGTGCCTAAGTTTAAGTTTGTAGTCGCAACAATGCTAAAATCTTACCAACCCTACCACAATGAGAACAATAGAACATAACATTAAAATTAAAATACTATAGGAGTATTTGGTGTTACTATAAGTACTTTATACTTGAGAATTAAAATGGGATCCTCATTAATAAGTTGATAGTTGCTAAGTGGATACACTAAGGCTACATGTAATTAGGATATTATAGACTTAGAATCAGTGATAATTTTGCCTTACCCCTATTCTGTGTGAATTTGGAAATAAGGTCACTTATTCGAAGGTCTATCCTGTTTAGATTACACATAGCTGGTATGCACTTCACAAATAGCGATGTAACTAATAAGGGTTTTTCTAAATAATTATCTAGATAGTTCGTCTAATAATTATCCACTTACCCTAAATTCTCGCATAGAAATCATAGTTGGACTCCATCCCCTCGGCAACCAATATCTTCTGAACGAAGTCATAGCTGGTTGGTTTGGAGAAGAACCATAGAATGATCATCCTATCCCTTTGGATGATCACCATGATAAAAACCTTTCAGCCGATGCTAATTCCGAACCAGAGGTTGAGAACCTACCCCGAGCAACTCCCTTTCCAATTCCTAACCCTCGTCTTGCTTTTCAAGACCCGACGCCTGAGTCGATGGAATGCTTGGAAACATGGAGCCAAGAACAAGATCAGCCCATGCCATTTATTGGCGACCGAAACTTTTACGACCTGAGCAATGGGGGCTCAGCATGTAGAATCTTGCCAATCTTGGTCCGCGGAGTGGCCTGAAATGAGATTCAAGGCAGGACAGCCCAACATCAGATTGCCGAAGTTGTCGCCTATGCTAGCATGCATACCCTCCGCACCATTCATCTAGAAGATGCTCACGAGAGATCAAAGAGAAACCATGAGAACCTGCTGCAAGCACTAGCTAAAAACCCGAGCCAAAGTCAAAGAGCTCCAAGTAGCCAGAGGGTGTACTAGAGACGCCTACTTGACATGGAACATCAATTGGTTGAACTAATAATTCACCAGAGGAATTACCGTCGCCAGTAGTAGACGCTTTACTTTATTTCCCTTATAAAAAGAGGAATCGTATTTTTCTGTCTATGCCTGATGTGGCATTTTCTATGAAATTATCTAGTACCGTAAGTACTTTAGTTAGGTCTTTATGTTGTCAGGAAACTATCTCCTGTGGATATGATGTAAGACCTTTACAAGGTCATTTTCCTGAACCTTTACGCCGTAAATATCCAAGATATTGACAGCCGGCTAACTTTTGTGTCATTTCCTTCATTCAAGTACTCATATCATACTCTCATTGGAGTCTATCTGAAACCTGCTTTAGTTAAGTCGTTGGACCATAGCAAGTTATACGGAGACATTTCCAAGTCTCTTTCAGTGGTTGGATTTTTGTTATTCACCAATCCACGATACCTCAACTGGTACAACAAACGTCTTGAGAACATTCTACGAACTTACCTCTATTCATTACTAGGACTGCATCATAGGGATGTAGGTCAAACCTTCGCGAACGTACTTTCATTCTGTACTAGGACTGCATCATAGAGATGTAGGTCAAACTTTCGAGAACATCGTCGTACTCTTTACATGAACAATCTAAGTACATCAGGGTCAACCCTTTATACACACACTTCCATCCAGCACTAGGACTGCATCATAGGGATGTAGGTCAATCCTTCAAGAACATACTTCTATTATTTACATGAACGATCGAAGTACGTCTAGGTTCAACCATACTCGCTCATAAATTCATTTTTCTTTTCATATAACATAATCATGTCGCCGAAGAAAAACGATCAACCCATCTACCAAACACCAACTCTTCAGATTGATGCAGCTACCTTTCAAGCTGCAGTCTCGGCTGCCGTGTCAGCTGTTCTGACCCTCCTTAACGCTAACAACGCGAATGTTAGCGGGATCGTTAACAATAATTCCAATCTAAGTAACAGTCAAGTACCTCAATGAGAAACAAACTACCACGACACCCCGAATCCCAAGCCCAAGAATAACAAACGAAAGTTATGGGCTAAGACTAAAGGCAAATCACCCCAAGGGACGAGCAAAAGACAACAACATGTGGCAACCTTCGCAGCCATGACTTCTGTACCTCATACTACCATCCCTAACCCGGCCAGACAGTATGTTGGCAATCTCCTAAAGTGTAACAAATGCAAATATCACCATCATGGATTTTGTCGGAAAATGCAGTGCTTAAACTGCAATAAAAAGGGACACATCGTCCGTTACTGCAAGAGTCGGATCCAACACATTACTTCAACCACCAATGTCGAAATCTCTCGTATATGCCATCTATGTGGCGTGATGGGACACTTCAAGAGGGACTGTCCAACAGAGGAGAATGATGGTGAATCCGGAGGAGTTTGACCTCATTATGGAAAGAGACAACGAAGGACCCTACTATAGTATAGGTTCACTTCCAATCGTCAGTATTTTATATGTTTTTATAAACTATCTAGAACTAGTGCAACTAGAGTCTTACCTTTTTACGAGATCCTGTCTGTATAGAAATTCTCGTCCTGCGTATACTTGCCTTTTGTAGTATATCATATTCGCAGCAATAGTCTTGTGGTAAATCTAAAGTACCGAAACTATGTTGATGGTTGCACGGTTGTTTTGTCTGTAAACATCTTTTGTTCAAATCTAATGTCTTTAAGTTTCCTTATGATTACGACATTATCATACTACTTGATTCAATTCTATCCTCACAAAAATAGTTTCATACGTACATCTATTCCTCCAAAATCGTCTTTCTAGCAAAACCGTTATTCCGGAACAACAAAGTACTCGTTCATAGAGCACCTCATGTTTCTCATCCTCTCCAAAGAGAAATTTAGCAAACCGCCCGAAGTACCACTCGTTCAATACGTCAAGTTCAATCCAAAGACCCATACGGTTAATCTATTGTTGAAGAATGTATACATAGGGGTAGCATATAATTAAGGTTCTACAGGTTTAGAATTGATGATTCCACTCTAACTTCTTTTCCTCGTTGGGATGTGAGCTTAAAGAAGAATGATTTATTTGACTACCTTTTCAATGTTAATTATATACGACTCGTATACGTGAAACTGAAATTGATGAACCAGGTATGAGTTCTAAGATGAACTTCAAGATGGAGACTACTTAAGACTACGAGTGATCATACTGCCATGCGAATAAACTTAGAAGCCAACACGTGCCCTTTCTGTCGATTGGGACAAGAAAGTCGGATAGAACAAAAGTACCTACCCTTTTTCCTTAAGTCATGAGTAATCATACTTTATTTTAGATCTTTACGTCATCTAATCAACCACAAGGTTCTGAATTCATAATCAGTATGAATTGGTTTTGTTCTT
This sequence comes from Lactuca serriola, assembly GCF_051521515.1. Classification (NCBI taxonomy): domain Eukaryota; kingdom Viridiplantae; phylum Streptophyta; class Magnoliopsida; order Asterales; family Asteraceae; genus Lactuca; species Lactuca serriola. The sequence continues at coordinate 206,241,970 of NC_136409.1, forward strand.
ATACAAGAGGAAAGGTCACTGCCTATACCTCGAGACAGCTTAAGACACAGGAAGTTAACTATACAGCACATAATCTTGAGTCAGGGACAGCGATAATTGTATGGAAGATCTGGAGGCACTGCTTGTAGGATACAAGATGTTCTATCCTCACAGTCCACAAAAACATTCAACATACGTTCGACCAAGAGGAGTTATCACACCGGTGAGGCCAACAAAAGAAACAAAGCCGTTCCCCAATAGTGAAAGGTTCGCTGGAAGGCCATGCGAGGATCTAAATTCACTTAGGAATACAAAAGATCAAATAAAACTTCTATCTGTAGCGTAGTATCAATTCTGCTTAAACTCTAATTTCGGGACAAAATTCCCTCTAACGGGGGGATGATGTGACAACCCGATATTTCAAGACGATATGTTGGGACGCAAGTCAAATTTAGGTCAAAATTTAACTTTCCTAAAATCTTATTTGGGTTAAATAAAGTTGTAGTGGTCGAAACAAGGATTCCGAAGATATAAAGAATGCCGAAATCCGAGTCATAACGAAGAAGTTATGACCTGTCGAAGTTTTACGGCAAAACCGACACGACACCGGGAAGCGTAAATAGTGAATTTACGATAGAGCGAGATTTAGCCTTATCAATCTAAACAAAAGTTGTAGAATATGTTAAGATAAGAGCGTCAATAAAAAGAACGCCCAAATCTGACTTCGTATGAGGAAGTTATGATTTTTCTAAGATTCGGCTTAGCAATGCACGACCCGAAACTCGAATCTTAGTTCGAGCAGTTTTTGGCTTACGCGACCTAAATGAGAGTTGAAGGTCTCATTAATAGGAACTCAACGGTAAAAATATGGATGAAAACGGAGTTCGTATGAAGGAGTTACGAATTCTTCGCGGTCATTTAACAGTCTAAACACCTCCTACTGTTAAATTTGAGATCGGTCAAGATTTAGCCGACGGAGTCTAAACGAAAGTTGTAGATCTTGATTTTACCTATGCGTGGATATAAAGAACGTCAAAAACGGAGCTCGTATGCGAGAGTTATGATTTTTCTAAGTTCGAAGGCTAACACGCGATAAGGGTGACGTGGCACCACCCAGAAGTTGACACGTGGCACCACTCAGCGAGTAGGTGTCCCCTACTCGGCGAGTATGGACCAACTCGGCGAGTAGGTGTCCCCTACTCGGCGAGTCCATCAGATATTTTCACTATAAAAAGGATGCGAGGGTGCCAGCCAAAATTGCTAGTTTCCTTCCTTTCTCGCGCCGAAGCTCTGCGTTTCAACCCTCGGAATCATCCCAAAGGCCCGGTTTTCATATCCAAGGTGGGAAGAAAGTTTTACACTCCCGAGACTCCCGAGATTTCCCGAGAATCTCGAGAGATCCGCTTTCTCGAGTAGAAGTTCTGCTCGGTTTTCGTCACGCTTTCTTCAATCAATCAAATGAGTTCATACCCCTATAATCCACACTTTTAAATGTTTTATGAATATTTTTTTATGCTTTTAAGGGGGGGAATACAAGTAAAACACACGATGATTATCGTATGTTATATAAAGTTTCGTTTTATACTTTTTATCAACGGAATCGCATGTGATTTATAATCATTATAAAGAAACTTTCGTGTGCAAAATGTATCACGATAATATCATATCTTTCGGAAATTGAAAAGTGTTATTATTTATATATAAATCAAACACTCCGCTTATACTGTATGTATATGTGTCCACCTTTGGTACTACAAACATACGATTATTTTGGTACGAAAAACATCAATATTTTGGGATACTTCTTGTTAATAAATCAATCATATGTGATTTATAACTAGTATACAAATAGATTCACTACAAGTTCAACAGTTTCACTAAACATATTACTTCAAATGACTTTCTTAAACGTTTTTACATGATTAAAGCTCGTTATCAAACTGTCTTACATACTGTAAGCTTCCTTTCAAAATCGGTTACAAAGGTGTTTTCAAACAATGGTTTTACATGTACTTAAACTGTCTTATCAAACAAAATACTTTCAATCATTTTATAAACTGACATCAAGTCACAAATTCTTTATTAGACTTTTCAACGGTTTTACAAAACTTCTTTATGCTTTTATATTATAAATTGCATGCCTCTATATGTATAGTTATATAAGAAATGTTTAAAAGACTTAGAAAGGCTATCCACCCTGTTTCCTTTTCCTCGATTTGGATGTGGTCTGGTGGGATATCGGGTACTCCTCCGAAGGTCGTTTAAATATTAGTTATATATCATGTATACATATATGGTCATAAATGTTCCACCAGTTAATTTAGTTTCGATACTCCTGGGTAGCAAAGGTGTATAAACCTACTTGGACACTCATCAATTACATTTTAGTAAACTATTATAGGAATAGTTTAGAGTAAACAAAACATTATCACTACTATAAGAAATTACACCAGAGTCAGTTCATTCATGAGTCCAGACTACATGTTATATGAAAGAATACTCTTACATGAATACTTATACATGAATACTTTTACATAGACATTATATGGCAAATTACTACTACATGTTATATGAAAGAATACTTATACATGAATACTTTTACATAGACATTATATGGCAAATTACTATTACATGTTATATGTCTAGATACGGTTATATCGTTCGCCTTTCTATCTTTACCTTGTGATTCAATCACATCATCGACGAGATAGACTGGGACTTTATCTCCTAGGACCACATCATACTTTGAGGGACTAACCATTCCGACAACCACTGTTAGCTACAGAGGTAAATGAACAATCTACGGATGTTCTAGGTTGATACCATCGTGGGTATACATAAGGGACTAACTATTCCTAAACCCGGCTGTTAGCAACAGAGGTAAATGAATAATCTACGGATGTTTTAAGTTGATACCATTTCAGGTATACTTAAGGGACTACTAATAAGAGTTAAACAAGGAAAAACCATCACATTTTCAAGAGATGCGTACTTTCAAAACAGTCAGGTCTAGGTAAAAGACTACTTTCAAAACATTCGAGTCTTGGTAGAAGACTACTTTTATACTAGTAGGAAATATGGGATTTTCTAGAGCTTTTCATACTTATACTAAATGTTTCATCATTCATTTACCAGTCTTTCATATCAACTAATCAAAGCAATGACATTAAATACTTATGAACTCACCAGCTTAAATGCTGATCTACTCTTTCAAAATAACTTGTATTCTCAGGTTACAAATAGACAGGTGTCGATGCAAGGTTTAGAGAAGACAGAGCAGTCAAGACTCATCTTTTATTTTGATCAGTTATCATGCTGTCTTGTACTATGAAAGAAAACACTTGTAACTAAAATTATACTATTAATGCAATGGATAATGTTGTCGCTTGTTTACTACTTTACATTTGTTATGATGCTTACATGACGTCCTCCGCCCCAGAACGTTTCCGCCGTTCGTGGTTTTGGGGTGTGACATTCTTGGACCAATTTCTCGGGTTTTTGGTCCCAAGGTGGAGACTTTATGAGCAACTGGTCTCCATTGGTCTAGATCTATCATATTTCAGGACTATAAGAGTTGTATGTTCATAAAAATGCAATCTTGGACGTGAATATTGAGCCATGCATGAGTTCTAGACCTTTTGAGGAGGAAGGAAAAGTGTTAGAGGGTGTAAGGACCTTTACAACCATGCAAAGGCTTAAAGGTTCCGACTTTATGGGATAAGAGGCCTAGAATAAGTCAGATCTGAAAGTTGATTGAGTGTCTTAACCGTTTAAGACCAAAAACCAAGGAAAGGCTGAAAATGAGACTTACGTTGGGCGTAACTCTCATTACGCGCATCGTAAGGGGTTGAGACCCTGATTGTGACTCGCCGGCGTATGCCCCACGTACAGAGAAGGTACGCGCCGCGTACTGCCTCCTGTTGACTTTCGTTAACTTTTAGGGTTTTGGTCAACCTTTGGACTTTTGGGTCTGGGAGGGGTAAATGGTCTTTTACCCTTCTGTGGAATTATAGAGAGGAGTTAATCTAGCCTTTGAGAGCCATTATTTATTTGAGAGTGTGTTTATGTGTTTAGGTGGGGGCTAGACCAGTGTGTTTGTGTGCGAGATTATCCGAGATACCCGAGGTGAGTCTTCTCGCTATACATTACCTAGAGTGGTATATATGTGTGAACCGGAGGGTCTTGTGTGCTATGTGTATGTATGAGATTATGTGCAATGTGATATATGTATGCCATGTGATTATATAGACCGGACCGGAGGGTCCAACGATATAGACCGGACCGAAGGGTGCAACGATACAGACCGGGCCGAAGTGCCCAACGGGCTATGACCGGGCCAGAGGGTCCAACGAGCTACGGGACGAGAGGGTCCCGCTGAGACACATCGACCGGAGAGTCGTATTGTAGCCTTGAGAAGGCGTATGTGTTGTATGTGGTATTTTGGGGAACTCACTAAGCCTTGTGCTTACAGTGTTTGTGTGATGTGTTTCAGGTACCAATGAGGATCGCAGGAAGGCGTCGGCATGACCAGTACACACTATCGGAGTTTCTTATATTTGATCTTGGGATGTGATTTTATGGATTTGTTATGTGATACATTGAGTATTGGAAATTTTTATGAATGAAAATGGATTTTTTAAAAAGTGAAAAATTGTTGGGGAATTTACGTTGTTGCAAGTTGGTATCAGAGCTTTGGTTTGAGGGATTCGGATGCACCTTCAGGCGTGTCTGAACTCAAACTGAGGATTCGAGAAAGTTTTTCATAAGATAAACAATTTTTTTCTAAAGAAGTAAAAGAGTTTGAGAAAAACAGGAGGAAGCAGTGTGTATGGTCAGCCTGCGCCCGAACGGTGATTTCCCAAAATACCCTTGCATTATGTGTTATGAGTTATGATTATGATAAGATATGCATGCTAGAGTAGGCTAGGTATTCATATTAGGAATAGAGTGGCCTGATTTGTGATGCCTTAGCCTAGGAAGATTTCTACTGCTATTAGACGCTTGAGAGTGAGTAGGTAGCAGTGACGAGCTTATGAGAGGTCTACTGAAGGGTAGCCTATGCTAGCGAGATGTAGAGTACTTGTTATATGGGATCCAAGGAGGAGGACTTGGGGTGAATACTGACGCAATGTGGATGGTAGTATAAGGGCCCGTACTACTGAAGACACCATATTAGTGCGCAGTCCAAGTAAGAATCCTTAGGGTACTAGGAAGCAAGTAGGGTTGAGTTATCGAGTGCGAGTATGCTCGATCGGATCTCTGATATTTTGTGTTGTATTTCAGAGAGACATCATGGTTGGGACACGCCACACACCTGAGAGTAGTGGTGTTAGTGATGAGGAGATCCGCAGGTTGATTCATGAGGAGGTGGTTGCTACCATCCGAGCCGAGATACCGGAGATGTTTGGCTCTATCAAGACAACTCTGATCAAGACTTTTTACGAGCGTTACGCTGCTCTTACTGATGTTGCTGTTGTTGTGGCCAACATAGTCGTCACTGCTGTGAGGCCACAAGGGGGTGACTCGTTGCCGTACCGAGAGTTCAGCAACACGAAGCCACCAGAGTTCGACAGGATGCAGGATCCAATCGCTGCGATGAGATGGATTTCTGACATTGAAGGATGTTTCTATACTTACTCGTGTTTGGAGCATTTGAGAGTTCGGTTTGCACTGAACCAGCTTCGCCTGGGGGCGAAGGACTGGTTGAAGTTTGTGACGGCAGACTTCACTACGACAGAGCTTACTACGGTGACTTGGGAGAGGTTCACCATGATGTTTCGAGATGAGTATGTTCCCCCTGTGGAGAGGGAACGTCTAGCGCAGGAGTTCTTGTCCCTCAAGCAGGGAACTGAGTCTGTTACGGTGATTACGAGGATGTTTCATGAGAGGGCGTTGTTTTGCCCTGAGCACGTGTCGACTGAGCAGGCATGTATGAGTTGATACTTGAGCATATTAAGGAGGGATATCCGTGAGTTCGTGGCGAACTCGTCATAACGGATATTTGCCAAGCTCTAGGCAAATACCCAAAAGAGGGAGATTGAGCTTGAGACTCAGTTCAGGGAGGAGGCCAAGTCTTAGAGGAGGGACAGGTGACCGGCACAGGCGCAACCAGCAGCCAAGCGGGCAAAGCCCGCTGATTCGAGATCTGGGGGTCTGAAGGGCCGCACTTGTGGGAAGTGCGGCAAGATCCATGAGGGAGTGTGCAGAGCTGGAGTGTGTTACAAGTGTGGGAAGGAGGGACACTATGCAAGGAATTGTCCCCAGGGATTCATGGATTTCTTCCATTGCAACCAAACCGGCCATCGGAAGGCCGAGTGCCCACAGCTACGGCAGGGATCGGCACAGGGATCTGCACCTGCTGACCAAGCTACTGAGGCCCAGCCAGTGAAGGCCGAGGCACCAAAGGCTCGCAGGAGAGCCTTCCAGTTGACAGCGGAGGAGGTCCGCACAGCGGCCGATGTCGTGGCCTGTATGTATTATTTCTTTTATTTATGATGAGTTATGAGATATTATGCTTATATTGTGACATGCGTAGGTACTTTTCTTGTGAGTTATGTACCTAATTTGGTGTATTTTGACTCGGGTGTGAGTCGGTCATTTGTGTCTTTAGCATTTAGTCAACACATTAGTACCCAGCGGGAGGCGTTGAGTCGACCTCTACGAATTTGCATAGCTGACAAGCGAGCGGTGTATGCCACCGATGTGATTTGAGGTTGTGTGCTCGAGATTTTCGACATTGAGTTTCCGATTGATTTGGTCTCGATTGTGATGGGAGATGTCTATGTCTTCGTGGGCATGGACTGGTTGAGCAGGTTTGGAGCGGTTATCGAATGCGAGCGATAGCTGGTGACCATACGAGACCCTAGTGGGGGAGTTCTTACGATTTATGGCGAGGGTACCCGTTCTGGGTCAACATTTTGTTTGGCTACCAAAGCGAGACAGATTTTACAGCAAGGCTGCAATGGGTTTGTAGCCTATGTGATGGATACGCGAGTGGCCGCCAAGAGGCCGAGTTCGATTGATGATGTTCCGATAGTGCGTGAGTTCCCGGATTTTTTTCCCGATGAGTTGTCGGGTGTGCTTCCTAAGAGGCAGGTTGAGTTTCGCATCGATTTGGTTCCGGGGGCAGCGCCTATCACCAAGGCGCCTTATCACTTTGTGCCGCCAAAGATGCAGGAGTTATCCTCGCAGCTTCAGGAGTTGCTGGGGAAGGGGTTTATTAGACCGATTAGCTCACCGTGGGGAGCGCCGATCCTTTTTGTCAAGAAAAAGGATGGTTCACACCAGATGTGCATTGATTACCGGTAGTTGAACAAGTTGACGGTCAAGAACCCTTACCCACTACCGAGGATCGACGATTTGTTCGATCAGTTGCAGGGAGCGTCTTAGTTCTCCAAGATTGCTCTGAGATCGGGATATCATCAGATGAGAGTGCGGGATGCGGATATCCAGAAGACAGCGTTCAGAACTCATTATGGGCATTACGAGTTCGTGGTGATGCCTTTCGGGCTCACCAATGCACCAGCGGCGTTCATGGATCTCATGAACAGGGTGTGCAGGCCGATGTTGGATCGTTCAGTGATCGTGTTCATTGATGATATATTGGTGTATTCGAGATCCAAAGAGCAGCATGAGGAGCATTTGAGGGAGATCCTCGGAGTTCTGAGATCGGAGAGGCTTTACGCCAAATTCTCCAAGTGTGATTTCTAGTTACGAGAGGTCCAGTTCCTATGACACCTCGTCAAACAGAATGGGATATTGGTCGATCCGGCCAAGATTGAGGCGGTTATGAGGTGGGAAGTGCCGAGATCACCCACCGAGATCAGGAGTTTCCTAGAGTTGGTAGGCTATTATCAGAGATTTACCAGGGATTTCTCCAAGATCGCCGTGCCACTCACCAGGTTGACCCGGAAGGATGTCGCTTTTTCATGGGGTCCAGAGCAGCAGACCTCATTTGAGACAGTTCGCCAGAGATTATGCGAAGCCCCGGTATTAGCCCTCCCAGAAGGGATGGAGGATTTTAGAGTATAATGTGACGCATCGATATCGGGGTTGGTTGTTGTACTTATGCAGAGGGGGCATGTGATAGCATCTGCATTGAGGCAGCTAAAGCCTCATGAGATGAGGTATCTCACCCACGATCTGGAGTTGGGGGCAGTAGTGTTCGCCCTCAAGATATGGCATCACTATTTGTATGGGGTTCGGTGTACTATATACACGGACCACAAGAGCTTGAAGTATTTGATGGATCAGCCCAATCTGAATATGCGCCAGAGGAGATGGTTGGACGTGGTAAAGGATTACGACTGTGAGATCCTGTACCACCCGTGCAAGGCTAATGTTGTAGCTGATGCCCTGAGCCGTAGGGCAGAGAGTGCACCGATTCGAGACATCTGTATGCGGATGACAGTGATGGCTCCAGTGTTGGACACCATTCGGGAGGCCCAGGAAGAGGCCGTGAGACCGGAGAACCGTAAGAGATAGCGGGTGATTGGGCAGGTACCGGAGTTCATTACCGATAGTCGCGAGCTTATGACCTTTCAATGTCGGATTTGGGTTCCGTATGCAGGCGGGGTGCGCACCACATTGATGGAGGAGGCACATAGATCGAGATTCTCAATCCCTCCCGGGGTCACTAAGATGTATTTGGATCTGAATAAAGATTATTGGTGGCCCTGTATGAAGAGGGATGTAGCATGGTTTGTTGAGAGGTGCTTGACATGCCGCAGGGTTAAGGCCGAGCACCAGTGTCTGCATGGCAAGTTGCAGCCACTTAAGGTTCCCCAATGGAAGTAGGAACAGATTTCCATGGATTTCATCACCAAATTGCCGAAGACCGCGAGGGGAGTCGATGCAATTTGGGTGATCGTCGACCGGCTGACGAAGAGCGCTCACTTTCTTGCTATTAGCGAGGGCACTTCTGTAGAGAGGTTGGCAGAGTTGTATGTGAGGGAGGTGGTATCACAGCATGGAGTTTCGATCTCGATTGTGTCAGATCGGGATGTACATTTCACTTCCAAATTCTAGAAGAAGTTCCATGAGGAGTTGGGCACGAGGCTGCATTTCAGTAACGCCTACCATCCACAGACGGACAGACAGAGCGAGCGGACGATTCAGACGCTCGAGGACATGCTCCGAGCATGCGTGTTGGACTTCGTAGGAAGTTGGGACACGCACTTGTCATTGGCCGAGTTTTCTTATAACAACAACCACCATTCGAGTATCAGTATGCCTCCCTTTGAGTTGTTGTATGGGAAGAGGTGTCAGACTCCCATCTGCTGGGGAGAGGCCGGGCAGCAAGTGTTGGGTAGCACTGAGTTAGTGCTTCAGAAGACAGAGCAGATTCAGCAGGTCAAGCAGAGGATGTTGACAGCTCAGAATCGCCAGAAGAGTTACACGGATAGGCGACGATCCGAGCTCGAGTTTCAGGTCGGAGATTTTGTACTCCTGAAGGTGTCTCCTTGGAAAGAAGTGATCCAGTTCAGGAAGAGGGGCAAGTTGGGGCCCCGATACATCGGTCCATTCAGAGTGTCCGCGTGGGTGGGCAAGGTAGCATATCGTTTGGAGCTACCTTCGGAGTTGAGCCAGATTCATGATACCTTCCACATGTCTCAGCTAAGGAAATGTATAGCTGACGAGTCGACAGTGGTACCGCTGGAGGATATTCAGGTGCATGCGAGCCTGAATTATGTTTAGAGACCGTTCGCGATCTTGGACCGTAAGGTCAAGATTCTGAGGAACAAGGAGGTGCCTCTGGTTCAGGTCCAGTGGCAACATCAGAGAGGGTCTGATCTAACTTGGGAGCCGGAGTCAGAGATGCGGGAGCAGCATCCAAAGTTGTTTGCGGCATGAGACTTCGAGGGCAAATTCTAATTCAAGTGGGGGAGAATTGTAACATCCCGAATTCAGGTGTGTCTCTTAAACCCTTCTCCTTTTCCCAAGTTGTCAAGTTAAGCCCTTAAAGTGAAATGTTAGGCAAGTGAGTACGCTTTGCGTACTCGCGCGCTTAATTTGGACGCGGACTCGCCTTGGTACGCTGGGCGTAACAAGCCCAGATGTAAACCCTATGTTGTGGCTTGTGCACTATAAAAGGAATGCTAAGGCCTTGACCTCAGCCACCATTTCAGAGAGTGAAACCCTAACAGATAGTCCTCCTTCGTTTCTAGCTAGTGTGTTGGTGTTCTAAGCTTCAAAGTGTCATTTCAAGGTGGTGGAAGAGAAGAAGAGGCCATTTTGGATGCTAGGAGTTTGTGGACAATAGTAGATCCGAGCTTTTCAGAGGTTGGAGCTTCTTTCCGAGGCAAACAGCTCAAAACTTTCCTTGTCTTTGGTGTTGTGTGCTTCTTGGACCAATTTCTAGGGTTTTTGGTCCCAAGGTGGAGACTTTATGAGCAAATGGTCCCCATTGGTCTAGATCTATCATATTTCAGGACTATAAGAGTTGTATGTTCATAAAAATGCAATCTTGGACGTAAATATTGAGCCATGCATGAGATCTAGACCTTTTGAGGAGGAAGGAAAAGTGTTAGAGGGTGTAAGGACCTTTACAGCCATGCGAAGGCTTAAAGGTTCCGACTTTATGGGATAAGAGGCCTAGAATAAGTCAGATCTGAAAGTTGATTGAGTGTCTTAACCGTTTAAGACCAAAAACCAAGGAAAGGCTGAAAATGAGACTTACGCTGGGCGTAACTCTCAGTACGCGTAGCGTAAGGGGTTGAGACCCTGATTGTGACTCGCCGGCGTACGCGCCGCGTACTGCCTCGTGTTGACTTCCGTTGACTTTTAGGGTTTTGGTCAACCTTTGGACTTTTGGGTCTGGGAGGGGTAAAATGGTCTTTTACCCTTCTGTGAAATTGTAGAGAGGAGTTAATCTAGCCTTTGAGAGCCATTATTTATTTGAGAGTGTGTTTATGTGTTTAGGCGGGGGCTAGAACAGTGTGTTCGTGTGCGAGATTTTTCGAGATACCCGAGGTGAGTCTTCTCACTATACATTACCTAGAGTGGTATATATGTGTAGACCAGAGGGTCTTGTGTGTTATGTGTATGTATGAGATTATGTGCAATGTGATATATATATGCCATGTGATTATATAGACCGGACCGGAGGGTCCAACGATATAGACCGGACCGAAGGGTCCAACGATACAGACCGGGCCAAAGGGCCCAACGAGCTGTGACCAGGCCAGAGGGTCCAACGAGCTACGGGACTGGAGGTCCCGCTGAGACACATCGACCAGAGAGTCGTACTGTAGCCTCGAGAAGGCGTATATGTTATATGTGGTATTTTAGGGAACTCACTAAGACATGTGCTTACAATGTTTGTGTGATGTGTTTCAGGTACCAGTGAGGATCGCGGGAAGGCGCCGGCATGATCAGTACACACTATCGGAGTTTCTTATATTTGATCTTAGGATGTGATTTTATGGATTTGTTATGTGATACATTGAGTATTGGAAATTTTTATGAATGAAAATGCATTTTTAAAAAAGTGAAAAATTGTTTTGGAATTTACGTTGTTACATTAAGACCCATTTGAATCGGTTGTATAGTAATGGTCAAGGATGGACTCATTGAGTTGTTCTTGGGACTCAGCGAGTCGAGGTGTAATGACCATCAAATCCATTCTGCGAATGGACCAGTTGTTAGGGAGGGAAGTCTCATAGATGTTTAGACGCGAAAAGGACCTGAGGATCATGGGACTCGACGAGTGTATGAACAAACTCGGCGAGTCCAAGGCAATCTCCCAACCTTTGAAGACTGACTTGACGAGTTGTTCATACAACTCGGCGAGTCGTAGACTGGACATGTTCTTATGAGGGAGATGAACTCGTTGAGTTCAAGGAAGAACTCGGCGAGTCGGATGAAGATGGTCTCGATGGTTAAATGAAGGAGAACTCGACGACTTCTTGCTAGACTCGACGAGTGGAGTCAGGGTTGGAGTGGGTCTAAGGCACCAAGGTCAGCCCACTTGATGGCAGATCAGACACTACACGACATTGAGGTGAGTTACCTTCCAGTAGAAGTGGGTCTAAGGCACCAAGGTCAGCCCACTTGTAACATCCCGAGTTCAGGAGTGCAAGTTCAGGGTTCAAAGTGAAAATGTGAATGGTCAACTCGGCGAGTCCATGGGTGGACTCGACGAGTAGGTTCGCGATTCTGGTGGCGTGTTAAGTGGCCAACTCGGCGAGTCGGCGGTTGGACTCAGCGAGTTGGTGCTGTGTGGAGAAAACCCTAATCCCAAGGATTGAGCCCTATATAAAGAACATAATACCCTCTCCCCAGCCTCTTTGCTCTCCCTTGAAGTCCAGAAACCCTAATTTCGTGTGTGAGAGAGAATTAGAGAGCATTGGATCTTGAAGGAGTGTTTGTTGAAGAAATCTTTGAAGATTAAGAGGCTTGGAGCAAGGGGCTTTGCAAGGTTTTGGCTTATTCCTCTGTTGGAGTCTTCTTTGGAGGTAAGGATTCATTGCTTGAGCTGTTATCCATCTAGATCTACTATTTGTGGGGTTTTTGGGAATTTATCTAGTGCTATCTTGAGTTTGGAGGTTGGATCTGAGGTTGCTACCTCAGATCTAGAGTAGTGATGATCCAAAAGAGCATAAAGTCCCTGTTCAAGAGCTGTTGATGAAGCCTTTTAGTCCCAAACCTTAGCCAAGAGTGTATTATGCTTAGATCTCCTTGGATTCACATAAAGTTTGCCACTTTACGTGATGGATGGAATGTATAAGAGTAGATCTATAGATTTGAGACCCTGCATGGCTTGGAAAGCCTCTGTATGGGTTAAGAGCTAGAGGTACTCGGCGAGTCACATGGGTGTACTTGTAGAGTTGCATGAAGATAGGCAGCAACTCGACGAGTTGGTTGAAGATAGCCTTGGACTCGGTGAGTCTGTTCTTGGACTCGACGAGTCTGGTCGTGAGGTCCTAACCTTTTCTGGTTAAGCTGTGAAACGGTGAGTTAGGGGATGACTCAATGAGTTGAGTAGGGTTAGACTCAGAGTTATGGGACTCGGCGAGTCTTGGGGCGACTCGGTGAGTTGAGTCGTGTTATGGGAGTTTCGGAGCATGGGGACTCGACGAGTTAGCAGGTTGACTCGGTGAGTAGAGTCAGTCAGGAGGGTTGACTTTGGCTGAGGACTTTGACCTTGACCAAGAGTTGACCAGTTAACTTCCAGGGGTATTTTGGTAATTATGGGTATTTATTGAGTTTAGGCTTTTGGTATTTATCAGTGGTGGAATTCGTGTCGGAGGTTGGAGCAGCGTGATCTTATCCTTTCAGTCGGCGGTTGCGAGGTGAGTTATCCTCACTATATCAATAGGGTCTAAGGCACCAAGGCCGGCCCTTTATCGGATTGTAATCCGGGTATTGTTGTTATGTTGTTGCTTTGCTATGTTTGCATCCTGGTAGTTAGGATGGTGTATGTTAGAGACCTGGTTAAGGTCGGTATCCTGGTATATAGGATGATGTCATGCTAGTGACCGGTTAGGTCGGTATCCTTGTTAGGATGAGGTTATGTTATGTGATCTGCTAGATCGGTTTGATTGGATGAGGATTGTTATATGATTATATGTTTATGTGCACATGGTTGTTGGATTGGGGTTGGGTTGAGGCGGGTCCTGCTTTGTGTTGTAGGCCAACATACCCAGGGCAGACCGGTTATCCCGAAGGCCCAGCGAGCGGTCCGGATAGGCTGTAGGCCCTACGAGGTCGGACCAGACGTGCCAAGGCTTGGAGACTGGACCAGGTGGATTGAAGGCCCGGTGCAGGCGGACCAATCACACTGTAGACTCGATTTATATGGCTAGACTCGAAGGATGGACTAGGTGGATTGTAGGCCGATGCGGTGGACCAGTCACACAGTAGACCCGAAGTGCATGGTTGTTATGTATCGGTTATATGATATGGTTATGTTTGTATGGAGTTGGTATTTTGGGGGTATCTCACTAAGCTTTCGGGCTTACAGTTGTCGTTTAAATGTTTCAGGTACTTCAGGAGACTGTGGCAAGGCAAAGGCATGATCGTACCGCTCGTCGGGTTTTATGTGTTTACGATGTGGTTTCTGGGAAATGATCTGATAATAAATGTATTGAAAACCTTTTTGTAATAACTTTATGAATTTGGGATGTTTTTGAAAAGTTTAAATTGGTTGGAAATTTTAGAGTGTTACAAGTTGGTATCAGAGCAGCCGCACTTGTGGGAAGTGCGGGAAGGGTCACACTGGAGTTTGTAGGTCCGGTGGTGCATGCCGCAAGTGCGGAAGGGAGGGGCATTATGCGAGGGATTGTCGGTAGACAGCCCCAGTTCAGGATTTGAGGAATTACTATCATTGCCATCAGGTTGGACACTTGAGGGTCAACTGTCCACATCTTGCTGCAGGACCGGTGCAGGCTCCAGCACCGGCCACTTTGAGGATTACGGGTGGAGGTCAGGGTGGAGCGGATCCCCCGAGGGCTCAGGTTCGTTCTTTTCAGCTTACAATAGAGGAGGTCAGGGCAGTGCCAGATGTACTTGCGGGTATGTTTCCTTCTTGATATTTGGTTATCTTGTGATTATTATGGAGTATTGTATATCTGCTAGTATCGTTGTGTGATTTTTGGTATTGTATTCGTTTGTTCCTTGAGGGTTATGGTTCGGTTAAGGGTTTTGGTATTGTGAGTTTCGTTGGTTATCATCCATGGGGATTATTAGTGGGAAATCAGGCTTTTGGCCTGAATGTCGGGTAGCATCTGCAGTCTGAGGAGTGGTTAGCTGAAGGTCGAGCTTCTTTCGAGTCCGAGATGATCAGTGTAGATATGTGATTTGGTGAAGGTTGCTCATTCTAGTCGGAATCAGTTTGTGTGTAAGGGAATGTGTTGTGAAGGGTTGTTAAGGGAGGTCGGTTATGGCGACCGGTGGTGGATAGCCAGTGCTCTAAGTGGGGAGAATTGGAAAATTCTCAGGAGGATCGATAAGCGTTAGAGTTCGATTAGCTGTTTGGGATCCAACAGTGTTTCAGTCAGCCAAGAGTGTGGGCGGGTATGAGTAAGTAACAGATCGATGGGGCGGAGTACAGAACAAGGATTTCGGATAGGGTGATTGGTGGTAGTAATGCCTAGGATCAGGCCGGGATCTGAATATATGGAATTGAGTTAGAGTTCGGAACCCCTAGAGGGCTAGAACAGTATGTATGGGCGGAATTCCCAGGAGGAATAGTTCGGGATGATGCATGATAGTTTGAGCGGTCCAAGGAGACTGAAGGCCGGAAGGCGTACCAGTTAGGCCGAAGGCTCGGAGGACGGTCCAGACAGGCTGAAGGCCCTATAGGGCGGTCCAGACATGCTGAAGGTTCTGAGAGTGGTCCAGATTGGCTAAAGGCCTGGTAAGGCGGTCCAGTCATGCTGAAGACTCTGCATGTGTTGATTGATCTGTATGAGGAGATGGAATGAGTATGTTGCGATGTGATAGCATCAGAAGGTCTAGCCCCGGGTATTGGTCATGATTAGTGGAAGGTAGTGCATGGACTCGAGAGTCCTTGCGAGCAGATTCAGAGCATGTGTGGTGCATGGGATAGCGGTTATGCTATAAGGGAATAGTGTAGAGTGGAGTATGTACACTGTGGCACTTATTGTAGTGACAAGGCGGCCAAGTAGATTCCTCGGATAAGGAAAGGGAAAGGTATGTAGCTCCGAGAGCGAGCGTAAGTTCATGGAAGTGAAAACAGTAGCGCGAGGGTATGATTGAGGTGTTCCAATTATGGTTTTGAGTAGAGTGTTTGCGCTGGTGGTATGGAGCACATCCGGGTTGGATATCTGCTGAGATCACGGAAGGAATTTCGAGGGTGTAAAGCCAAAGAGGCTTGGAAGGGATGCAAGGACGGAGCCTTGGATTCCTAGTATGGTTGTGATCAGGAGGTTATGTATGTAGCGGTAATTCATCATGGGGATGTCTAGAGGTACTGTCAGTGTGCCGGGTTTTCCAGCCCGAGGATGTTGGATCAGGTTCAGCATGTGGGCGTGAGTGTAGAGGAGAACTCAGGAGAGTTGCTCAAGAGCTGAAGGATGGGTCATCCTGTCAGCGCAGAAGGAAAAGAGTTGGATTCGGATTGAAAGCGGGATGAGTCCCAGAAGTGAATTTGATAGAAGTTATGCTAGCCAAGGAAAGGGATAGCAGTTTGGTACCGGGTCAGGACCCGGAGGTCTGGGGGATGTCTAGCTGTGTAAGGGTCAAGCGATCGTTGTGTTTTGGGGCGAGTGAAGTATCCTAGAATGGTACTCGGTTGATAAGTGTAGTTATTAGAGGATGAGGCGGTGGTCAGGACACCGCTGGGGAAGATTTAGGTTTTGGGTTTCGTTGGTTGTGTTTTGAGGAACCTGGTCTGGTTAATGCCAGGTGGTGCATTGTGAGAGTAGTTTCTGGAGTTGTGTTGCCGCAGGCTTCGAGGATGAAGCCTAATTTAAGTGGGGAAGAATTGTAACATCCCGAGTTCAGGAGTGCAAGTTCAGGGTTCAAAGTGAAAATGTGAATGGTCAACTCGGCGAGTCCATGGGTGGACTCGACGAGTAGGTTCGCGATTCTGGTCGCGTGTTAAGTGGCCAACTCGGCGAGTCGGCGGCTGGACTCAGCGAGTTGGTGTTGTGTGGAGAAAACCCTAATCTCAAGGATTGAGCCCTATATAAAGAACATAATACCCTCTCCCCAGCCTATTTGCTCTCCCTTGAAGTCCAGAAACCCTAATTTTCGTGTGTGAGAGAGAATTAGAGAGCATTGGATCTTGAAGGAGTGTTTGTTGAAGAAATCTTTGAAGATTAAGAGGCTTGGAGCAAGGGGCTTTGCAAGGTTTTGGCTTATTCCTCTGTTGGAGTCTTCTTTGGAGGTAAGGATTCATTGCTTGAGCTGTTATCCATCTAGATCTACTATTTGTGGGGGTTTTTGGGAATATATCTAGTGCTATCTTGAGTTTGGAGGTTGGATCTGAGGTTTCTACCTCAGATCTAGAGTAGTGATGATCCAAAAGAGCATAAAGTCCCTGTTCAAGAGTTGTTGATGAAGCCTTTTAGTCCCAAACCTTAGCCAAGAGTGTATTATGCTTAGATCTCCTTGGATTCACGTAAAGTTTGCCACTTTACGTGATGGATGGAATGTATAAGAGTAGATCTATAGATTTGAGACCCTGCATGGCTTGGAAAGCCTCTGTATGGGTTAAGAGCTAGAGGTACTCGGCGAGTCACATGGGTATACTCGTAGAGTTGCATGAAGATAGGCAGCAACTCGACGAGTTGGTTGAAGATAGCCTTGGACTCGGCGAGTCTGGTCGTGAGGTCCTAACCTTTTCTGGTTAAGCTGTGAATCGGTGAGTTAGGGGATGACTCAGTGAGTTGAGTATGGTTAGACTCAGAGTTGTGGGACTCGGCGAGTCTTGGGGAGACTCGGCGAGTTGATGTGGTTATGCTTAGTGACCTATAGTTTGGTCTGACTGTATGTATGCTGGTAGGAAATTACCTGTTATATGTGCACATGATTGATTGGTAGTTGAGGGTATTCAATCCCGATGATGATAGGACCCTAGTATGTTGTCTTTATAGACTGTTATATGATTATCTGATATAGGTGCACATGTTTGATTGGTTATGGGGGCATTCCAACCTGATGGTTGTGGGCCGAGAGTATTTCATCCTGAGGATGATTAGACTCGTAGTATGTGGGTATTCCAACCCAATGGTTGATGGCTTGGGGTATTCCATCCCGATGGTTGATTGGACCCATAGTATGTTGGCATTCCAACCCGATGGTTGAGGGGCCTGGGGTATTCCATCCCGATGGATGATTGGACCCATAGTATCTGTTATATATGTATTGTGTGTGGGCATTCCAACCCGATGGTTGTGGGTCGAGAGTATTCCATCCCGAGGATGATTGGACTCGTAGTATGTGGGTATTCCAACCCGATGGTTAAGGGCCTCGGGTATTCTAACCCGATGGTTGATTGGACCCATAGTATGTTGGCATTCCAACCCGATGGTTGAGGGGCCTGGGGTATTCCATTCTGATGGATAATTAGACCCATAGTATATGTTATATATGTATTGTGTGTGGGCATTCCAACCTGATGGTTTTGGGCCGAGAGTATTCCATCCCGGGGATGATTGGACTCATAGTATGTGGGCATTCCAACCCGATGGTTGAGGGCCTGGGGTATTCCAACCCGATGGTTGATTGGACCCATAGTATGTTGGCATTCCAACCCGATGGTTGAGGGTTTTGGGTATTCCATCCCGATAGATGATTGGACCCATAGTATGTTGTTTGTTATTGTATGTGTATTGTTGTGTGTATGAGCATTTTGGAGGTAACTCACTAAGCCTTCGAGCTTACATTTATCAATTATTGTTTCAGGTGCAGCGGATGACCGCGGGAAGGCGAAGGCGTGATCGTACACTTCCTCGATTTATGATTTCGATTTCTGGGAACTCTGATGCTTACACTATTTTGAAAACACTTTGTAATAATTAATGGTATTTTGGATATTTAAAAAATTTTAAATTGGCTTGATTTTTATGGATGTTACAACTTTTTTGTTAATATGTTCAATAATATGAATTTTTTGATATAATAATTATTATTTTTGTTTGATGATGTTGTACCTTTGCATTTTGATGTTATACATATAGTTTATCAAAAAAAATGTTTTTATTTATTTGGTATTGTTATAAAAATGCTTATAAATAGAAATATCTTTTATATATAATTGGATTAATTATCATGCTTATAAATAGATATTTGGTTTATTTTGTGATTTAAATTGCGGAATTTTTGCCGAATTTTTTAAAATAAAATAGTTTTTAAGTTGTTGAGTTTTTGTTACAATAACATGTTGTATTGCAGCATGATTATAGAAATCTAAATGTTAAAACTCTTGTCAATCTAATAGGACCGGGATGTAACATATGACAACTATTTTAAGTATTGCATGAAGAGCGGCGGGATATGATGATTTGGATTAGACTGTTGATGGAGAGACGGTTTGAAACTGATCAGTATACAATAATGCCTCCAAATTTTTTAGTTTTACATGTTCTCGAATATGGTTTTGATTGGAGGGCATTTATGTATGGGATAGCTACATACCTTGACTTTATGGTTCCTTGGTGGGATGTGGATACAATATATCTTTAGTTTTATTGAACTTACTTTTATTATTATAATTTCTTTTGTATCGTAATATGAATAAATAATTCTTTTTTAAACTTTGTATAGGTTTATATGCGCATTCATTCATTTTCAAATAATTGGTTGTTGGCGAACTGCGACTGGAGTCAATGGAAGTCTATCTTTATGACAATCTCGGTAGGAGTGCTTATGAAGGGTTTGATTCAGATGGAACGTTTAGCAAATTTGAGGCTCGGGTGGAAAAAATTTAGACAAAATTAATTATTGGCAAATGAAGAACATCACAAGGATACCACTGAATATGAAATCCATTTTGGAAAAGAAAGTTCCCTAACAAAGTGACGACTTGGGAGATTGTTGCGTATTTGTTTATATGTTTATGGAACAACTAGTATCAGGTCAACCAATACGTGAACTTATAGACTCAAAAAATTCAACTTTAGAGTTTCTTCAAAGGATAGCAAAAATTTATTGGGGATCGTGTTGGTCCTATGTAGCTGGATTACATATATATGTAATTGAATGTTCGATTTATAAATCAAGTGTTAGATAGTAATTACTTCATGTGTTAGAAGTGCATTCATTCATACATAATGTAGTAATAACTTCAAAACTTAAAACATAACAACGACTGCATCATTTTTTTAACGTTACAACTTCAAAACTTTAAACATAACAACAACTACCCCATGTTTATTGACGTTAGAACTTCAAACTTAACAAAAAATTAAAAATATTACAACTTGTAAATAATAATTGCCAAGAACAACACCCAACTACAAACCAAGGCTATCTTCAACTTCTTATTTTCAGATTAAAAGTGTTGATTCGAGTTAGGTACCTTAGCTATTACCATAGAAGATTGGTCCTTCTGTTCATCAACCCAATAGATAAACCCGCATTTTGGTCCCTGTAAATTTAAAGATAGAGAAGAAGATAAGTTGTCATAGGAATATGATAGTGTAAATATTAAGGAACCAAAAATCGTGATATGATTTTTGGGCAAGCATAAAATAATCTTCCAGGGTTTTTAGTTGTACCCGATATCTTAATGATACGTTCACTTCCACAATTGTAGTATTCCATTCGCCTCATTTACTTGATGAAATATGAATAACTTCATAAATAAATTTTTTAGAGTGAGCATTACCCATTTATACAATAATTTTTATTTTAGACAATTACACTGTCTTGTCTTGTCAATCAGTAAGGTCTGCTTATGGTTTGACTATGAAATCATATGGTTTGACTATGAATCCTTCAAGTTGAACTATAAAGTGCAGACAAGTACACCGCCTTGTCTTGTCAATCGGTAAAGTTTGACAATGAAATCATCTGGTTTGAGTATGAATCCTTCAAGTTGAACTATGAAGTGCAGACAAGTACATTGCCTTGTCTTTTCAATCAGTAAAGTCTGAATATATAGGGCACAACCCCCGGGATTAGGGTTTTCTCTCTTCAGCACCAACTCGTCGAGTCCAAGCCGCCGACTCGGCGAGTTGTCCACTTAAATCGCGACAGAATCCCGCTCCGACTCGGCGAGTAAGCGGACCTACTCGTCGAATCCCTTTCCTAAATTTACACTTTTGGCCCTTCATTGAACATTAGAAATTTAGGGTGTTACACTCATTCATTCTGCCATACATTGAAACTTTTCCAATGTTCAGAATTATACTTAAACTTGTAAGCGTAACTATATTTACTAAACTTTAGTAAATCATGACGAATAGTCTTATCGTTCTTTGTGGTGGACCTGACCAGCGCACACCCAGTGTACCCGAACCCCAAGTCCTTCACTTGACTCACATATATATGTGAACAAGGAATTAGTCTTAATTTACCAAAGATGAAAATTCTCATTCATCACACAATACAAGTTGCATGATTCCAAGTTTCTATCCAACTAAAACTTGGGTGATGAGAATCTTTCTTTATTTGGCAAATTCTAGACACTACCACAAACGAAAGAATCAAATTCATAATGCTAACATAGAAACATACAAACATCAATTTTCACAAATGTCATTGTAAGGAGATATAATAAAATAAAATAAAATTTTATGTATTTATATAATGCGGAAAAACTTTTCCTTACAATGCAATTACAAATGAAAACTATGTTACTACATATTTCTAAGCAATCTTTCATAACTCTTAAGCAGCAGCTCAAAAATCTGATTATTGAACCATGCGATTGAAATCCATCTTCGCGACCAGATTCAACATACTCTTCCTTTAAGCTTCCTTCCTTTTGCATGATCCTACAAAACATCAAAATGCAACCTTGTCACATCATGTATTAAGAATCAATAATTAGGAACTTAATAAAGTTAGATAGTGGACTTACCTGAAGCAGAACCATACAATCTGACTAAACTTCTCAGGTAGTCACGGCAGCTTCGATTCCAATGTCCCTTTCCTTGGTAATAGAAACAAACAGGCTCATTGGGAATGACATATGGAACAATCTCATATTTGGCCTTTCCCTTATGATCAAAACTTTTGATCATGGCCAATTCCTTTCCTTTAGGAGATGGAATCATTTCTGTGATATCCATGTCATTGCCCATATAAGCTTGAGAGGTAGACCTTCTAGTCAAATTTGGTTGACCATTGCGCCAAATCATTGATGATTCAACAGCAATAAGCAAATAAGTAAGATCAATAAGGGTCATGTCATGATCTGTCACATAATAGTCTTTAACAAACTCACTATATGACTCGGGAAGTGACTGAAGAACCCAGTCAACAGCCAACTTCCTTGGGAACACGACACCCAACATTCTCAGCCTGTCAATGTGTGACTTCATATCCAAGACATGTGCACACACATACTTTCCATTATTGTGTTTGCTATCCAATAGGGCTTAAGTGATCTTGAACTTTTCAAGTCTTCGAACTTGTAGGTTAGAGAGAATAATTGGAGGAGGTGGAGCAAGTGAAGTATGATTTCCATTTCCACTAATGCACGACAAAAGGGATTAATCTTTCACCTTGATCACCACATGTGATATCATCTTCAATAGGAAAGCTTGTTCCAAAAGATTTAGGAAGACCATAGTTGTCTGACCAGACATCTACAATGGGAGAAATTCAAGTTAGTTGATTTAAGTCCTTAATATAACACCCAAATGAAATATCAAGGCTAGGACCCAACACAATATTTTACAATTTCGAAAGAGGGATGCCATAATTCGAATGCAAAATATTTGAAGGTAGGTAAATGACGATTTACCAATTTCCACCATGAAAAACGAAATTGATCATTAGGTTTTAAATGGATTGAAACTCCTAGATCCTTTGAGATTCATTGAACTTTTCAATGGCATGTTTAAATCTCAATTGTTCCCTTCAAGTTTGTGATTGGGATGCCGAGGATCATAAACAAGGTGTGAATAACCATGCAAATTAGCTTGGTACAGTCAATGTTACAACCACCTAATCAATGTGCCGGTTAACCACACACGCTCCATTGATCTATCATTAACATCAAGCTACCCTTTTCCACGCACTGTCAGTCCCAGATTAGTGTTTCGGTTAACCACACACGCTCCACTAACGACTTAACAAGGTGCAAAGTGAAATTTCTTGGGTTAGCACCAAATTCACATTTTCCGTAGTATTTCATTATACATTTAATGAAAATTTGAATGTCCTGTCAAACCCGCTCGGCTAACGACCCTCCACCAGTCATGGAAGCAGTGGGTGAGAGTGGATACCCATTAAACTGCTATTTTATAGGCAGTAACCTTATACCCCCCTTATAGACCGGATTCGTGAATGAGGCTACTAACGGTAAGACTAACTTTGTTCTTATACATATATAAATATTAAACCTATAATATTATAATAGTATAAGGGTTGAATTTTAAACTTTTCAAATTCTAGGGTTTGGAACTAAATGTTTCAAAGTGAGACTTTGCATTTACAAATTCCAAAACTTGAGGGCAAGTTTTGAAATATTCAAAAACTTTTGGTTTCCATAATTTATGAGTTTAATATAGGTTTTATGAAAGACTCTTGACATTCCATAACTTGAGGACAAGTTATGGAGTTCATAAAAACATTTATGTAAAAGACTCTTCAAGTTCCATAACTTGAGGACAAGTTATGGAAGACTTAAAACCATTAAGATGTCATTTAAAAATGAGACTTTTCACTTTCCATAACTTGAGGACAAGTTATGGATTTCATCAAAAACATTTAGATCAAAATTCTAACTAACACAACCAAACAATTTGTCCATGATCTAATTTAACTCGCAAGTTAAGATAATTCATATCAAACAAATTTCAAGAAATTAGCCTAATCATATAAACTAATACAAATATTGAAACTTTGACAATTATCTATTAATTTCCGATGCGAATTATCATTACCATAACAACAAAATCAAATTTTATGAACTAAAACATTTTGTGTTAATGATTCTAATCCAAAACAGGCCAAAAAAAACTCGAAAAACTGCCCACTAGAGCACCAAGTCGGCTAGTACATGAACTGGACTCGTCGAGTTGGACATTTTCTGAGTGGACTCAGCGAGTCCCCCAGTGGACTCGGTGAGCTCACTATCCAGAATGTATAAAAATCAATTTTTTTTACTTTGAAAACTACATTTGCATCAAATATAATAGAAAACCACCCATGGCTCTGATACCACAGATGGGTTTTGGTATACTACAACATCCTATGGTGCACATACAACCCTAAATGCTTTGGATCTATGTTTTCTGTGACATCCCCAAAATCTCGGCCAGCAAAGACCGATTTTCATTTATGCTTTTAAATATTTTCAGAGTAAATCCTTTTGATTTGAAAGAGTTGCGGAATTTGTTCCCAAAAACAAAACATGATAAAACATTGTTTACCGAAGCATTTCATAAAAGAAATGTATTTTCATTATAATCAAAACTCGGGGTGTCATGTTCCGATACAGACCAATAAGCATAAACGAATACATTACAAGTCATATAACAAATATAAACATATGCAGACTTGTAAACAAAACAACTTGATGGTTCATCCATCTCATGCCCTTCCGCCACTACCTGTAATACAATTTAAAACTGAGTGGGTCAGGCTTGGGAGCCTGGTGAGCATATAGGGTTTTCAACCCACAATAAATATCATATTTAATTTTCACCAACCAACAATAACCCAATTACCCATTCCCGTTATTCTCACTTTAATGTCCCTAAAACAACTAACATAAGGGACCTAGTCTAAGAATATTTCATCGGGGTGACAACACATGCTTCGGGGGTACCTCAGCAATATAAGTCAAATAAGGCAACCATGAGGGGGATGGAGTACAGCGAATGAACACCCAAGTTCATTAACACCTACAGGTGGTGAACCTGCTAATGTTTCCACAAGACTGTCTAGAATAGCCAGTGGTCGTCATCTAAACTCCGCTAGATGACTCAATCAAACAACAACGAGGCCTCTCATCTGTTTATTACACACCAACTGTCTACCCATGTTCTACCCAACATATTAGTAGATAAAAATATACATTTGTATACATAGTTTAAAGAAAACCTGTATAGCATGCTTTAATCAACACATATATCACAAAACAGATGAGGCACACACACACATAACTCATATTTCATAAAGAAATAAGCAGATCTGTAAGATAGAAGAGAGTGAATACTCATTCACACATAACACAACCAAATATATACACATAGCACGTATTTTTATATAAAATACTTCGTATTATTGTATTAGAAGAAATAACTACACACTCACTTGATCAGAAGATGATCGGACAGCACTACGGCTTATAAAAGTAGTATTCCTCAGCAGATCTGGAAGATCTCTTCGAAAATCGAACTTCTCGCGGGCAGAGCTTCGACTCGGGAACCGCGCTTCTCGGGATCTTCGGGATCTCGGGACTTGCCTCGGGGCTAGAGTATGATACCGGGGCTTCGGGGTAGCTTCGGGGGTTTTTGCGCAGAGCTTCGACACGAAAACGAGAGGGAATTGGCAAAAATACCCGGAACCCTCGCATCCTATTTATAGGAGGCTGGAGCCTCGGAGTACGCGGGGCGTACTGTGTTACGCGGGGCGTACTGCCCAAAACGTCATTGCTTACGTATCCGAAGTGCTCGAGTGCGAGTGTCGACATCCCTCGGAGTACGCGGGGCGTACTCGAGTACGCGGGGCGTACCTCGGATCAGATCGGTGACTCCTTCGGATAATGCTTCCGAATTTTGAATTAAAAATAAATACAAAATGATTAATAAACTTCGGAAATTCATAACTTCATCATACGAACTCCGTTTTCGACGTTCTTTATATCCACGCGAAGGTGAGACCATGCTCTACGACTTTCGTTTAGACTCCGTCGGCTAATTTTGACTTTATTTTTATTAATTATTTTTAATAGGCCGGGACAGAAACTTTCGTTATAAATTCATAACTTCTTCGTTTGACATCCGTTCTCGCCTAACTTTTTATCGTTTCAATACCAACAATGAGATCTTCGATTCTCATTTAGATTGCTTCGGCTAACAACCGCTCGATCTCAAATCGAGTAAAACAGACTGTATATCGCTAAGCCGGAACTTCGATAAATCATAACTTCCTCATACGAAGTCAGATTTGGGCGTTCTATATATATTCGGAAACCTCGTTTCAAATACTACAACACTAACCAAAGATATTAAGTTTATTTTACACTTAAATTTTGACGCTTATTTTTATTCTTAATTAATCAAACCACATAATTAAGCACAAAACACAAAATACTCAAATAATACAATCTTATTAGTTCAAAATGGGTTACAAAGGTTAACCTAGACTATTACATTGCTACAAATGGCAAGCCCGAAACACAGGCGTTACAATTCTCTCCACCTTAGAATGATTCCGTCCCCGGAATCACACATCAACAAACAAATGCGGATAGCGACTCAACATGTCACTCTCCGTCTCCCAGGTGAGATTCGGCCCATTCGTGTGTTTCCATCGGACAAGCACTAACCCAACCATTTTGCGTCGCAACTTCTTAGTCTTTCGGTCAACAATTGCCTCTGGTTCTTCAATCAACCTTTTGTTCTCATCAATTCTCAATTCAGAAATTGGAATTATATCGGGAACTTCTCCCGTGAACTTCCTCAAATAACACACATGAAAGGTGTTGTGAATTCCATTCAGTTCTTCGGGTAATTCGAGCTTGTAAGCTTGGTTCCCAACCCTCTGAAGAACTTTAAAAGGTCCAATAAACCTTGGACTCAACTTTCCCCTTTTACCAAATCTTATAAGTCCCTTCCACGGCGAGACTTTAAGCAAAACCGAATCTCCAACCTCAAAAGTCATCGGTCTTCGCTTCTTGTCAGCATAGCTCTTTTGACGATCTTGAGCTGCTAACATTCTTTCCCTAATTATTTTCAACTTTTTAGCAGTTTGATGAACCATCTCCGGTCCCATAAACTGCTTTTCCCCAGCCTCAAGCCAACAAGACGGCGTACGACACTTCTGTCCATACAAAGCTTGATAAGGTGCCATCTTAATGCTCGAGTGAAAACTATTATTATAGGAAAATTCTACCAACGGTAAATGTTCATCCCAATTACCTAGGAATTCCAAGGTACATGCTCTCAGCATATCTTCAAGTGTTTGTATTGTTCTTTCACTCTGACCATCAGTCTGCGGATGGTAAGCTGTGCTTAAACATAACTTGGTACCCATTTCCTCTTGTAGACTTTTCCAAAACCTTGAGGTGAAACGGCTATCACGATCCGATACAATCGTTAACGGAACACCGTGAAGCCTCACAATTTCCTTCACATAAGAATTTGCAAGCTTCTCCATAGACCACTTCTCCTTGGCCGCTATGAAATGCGCACTTTTAGTGAATCGATCAACGACCACCCAAATCATGTCGTGACCATTCTTTGTTCTGGGCAGTTTAGTGACAAAATCCATAGCAATGTCTTCCCACTTACCCATAGGCACAGACAAAGGTTCTAAACTCCCGTAAGGTTTCTGATGTTGTGTCTTGACTCTCGCACAAGTCACACACTCGGCCACATACTTTGCAACATCAAGCTTCATCGTCGGCCACCAGTAGTAGGGTTTCAGGTCCCTATACATTTTAGTGCTACCCGGATGAATTGAGTACATGGTTTTGTGAGCTTCTTCCATCAGAAGATCCCTAATTCCTCCTGACTTAGGTACCCAAATACGATCTTGGAATACCTTCAGTCCATGACCATTAGTACCAAACACCAACGTTTTACCCAAACGTTCCTCCTTTCGGTCATTTTTCTCAGAAGCTTCCTCTTGAGCTTTCTTTATTCTTTCCACAATAGTCGAGACAACTTCAATTCTCAACGCTCTTGGCCTCTTCCTTTCAAGATTGACTTTCCGACTGAGAGCATCAGCAACAACATTAGCTTTACCAGGGTGGTAAAGTATCTCGCAGTCATAGTCTTTAAGTAATTCTAGCCAGCGTCGTTGCCTCATATTCAATTCTTTCTGATTAAAGAGGTATTGGAGACTCTTATGATCAGTGAAAAGTTTGCACTTCGTGCCATAGAGGTAATGCCTCCATATTTTCAGAACGAAAACTACCGCTGCCAACTCCAAATCATGAGTAGGGTAATTCTTTTCATGCTCTTTCAGCTGTCGAGACGCATATGCTATCACCTTTTCTCTTTGGGTCAAAACACAACCCAATCCAACACCAGACGCATCGCTATAAACAGCGAAGTCTTCAACTCCATCGGGTAGAGAAAGTATCGGTGCCTCGCATAGCTTCTTCTTTAACTTCTCGAATGCTTCTTTATGCTTCTCACTCCAAGCATAAGTAGCTCCTTTGTGGGTCAAAGCTGTTAATGGAGTAGCAATCGAAGAAAAGCCTTGGATAAACCTTCGGTAATATCCGGCTAATCCTAAAAAGCTTCGAATCTCCGTGGGACTTTTCGGTTGTTCCCACTTCGTCACAGCTTCAATCTTCGCTGGATCAACCATTATCCCTTCTTGGTTGACCACGTGACCCAAGAATTGGACCTCACGAATCCAAAAATCACATTTGGAGAACTTCGCATAAAGCTTCTCCTTCTTCAAAACTTCTAACACTTCTCGCAAGTGTCTGCCATGCTCCTCCTGGCTTTTCGAGTAGATCAGAATGTCGTCTATGAACACTATCACGGATTTATCAAGGAAAGGATTACAAACCCTATTCATCAAATCCATGAACGCTGCTGGAGCATTGGTTAGTCCAAACGACATAACCAAGAACTCGTAGTGTCCATATCTAGTTCTGAATGCAGTCTTCTCGATATCTTGCTCTCTTACTTTCAGCTGATGATATCCTGACCTAAGATCGATCTTCGAGAAATAGCTCGAACCTTGCAATTGATCAAACAGGTCATCAATCCTCGGCAACGGATATCTATTCTTTATTGTTGCCTTGTTCAGCTCTCTGTAATCGATGCACATTCTCATACTTCCATCTTTCTTCTTTACAAATAACACCGGAGCTCCCCAGGGCGATGAACTAGGTCTAATGAAACCTTGGTCCAATAACTCCTGAAGTTGCATCATTAGCTCCTTCATCTCCGTCGGTGCTAATCGATAAGGTGCTTTTGCTATTGGCGTGGTTCCTGGTAACAAGTCTATTCTGAACTCCACTTGTCTATCAGGTGGTAATCCAGGAAGATCTTCGGGAAATACTTCCGGATAATCACACACCACTGGAATACTCTGCATCACCTTCTTTTCTTTCTTAGCATCAATCACAAATGCTAAATATGATGTACATCCCTTGGTCAAACACTTTCTGGCTTTCATTAGAGAAATGATTCCAGAATTCACTCTGCGTTTGTCCCCATACACCATAAACGAATCTTTCCCAGGCGGGTTTACTTTAACTATCTTCTTCTTGCACAAAATTTCGGCATCATTGGCGCTAAGCCAATCCATTCCCAAGACGATGTCGAAACCATTTAGTTCGATAGGCAATAATTCCTCGAGAAACTTATTCCCATTAAGGTCGATCAAGACGTTTTTCATACGATGGCTAACAGGTACAAACTTGCCACTAGCTACTTCGACTAATAAAGCATTATTTAGTCTATCAACAGGCAAAGCTAGCTTTCTACCAAACTCATGCGAAATAAAGGAGTAGTTGGCTCCAGAATCAAACAATATATGAGCAGGTAATTCGTTTACGAGAAAGGTACCTGAAGCGACATCAGCTTCATCTTTCGCAGCCTCAAGTGTCATCTGGAAGGCTCTTGCCTTCGGCTTTGGTGGAATGTTGGGCCTAGCTGCCTCCTTCTTCTTCGGACAGTCTTTCAAAATATGCCCCTCTTCATTACACCCAAAACACATCCTTTTGTTGTTCGGACATTCATTGGCAAAATGTCCAACCTTTCCACACTTGTAGCAGGTTACATCCTCGCTACATTTCCCAAAGTGCTTTTTCCTACACATATCACACCACTTCGCTTCGCCTCCTTTTCCTCCAAACTTTTTCGAATCAAATTTCGAAAATTTACTCTTCTTACTGGAACCAGATGTTCCTTCAAACTTCCTTTTCTCACCAACCTCAACCTTGTCGGTGGTTCTTCCCTTTATCATGTTCTCCACAGACTTGGCAGCCCAGATAGCTGCCTCTAGAGTAAGTGCCTGACGTACTGGCACCTCGTACTCCCATGGAAGTCCCTTCGCATACCGGTCCACCTTTGTCAACTCGTCTGGAACGATACGCAAGGCAAACTCCATCTTATCGGTGAAGTTATTGGTGTACTCATCCACTGACATGCTACCCTTCGTCAATGTCAAAAACTTATTCTCCAACTCCAACAGATTTTGAGCCGAACAAAACTTGCGCTTAAACTGCACCAAGAATTCTGCCCATGACAATTGCAGTGTCTCATTAGGGCTTAAGGTCTTCCCTAGAGTGTTCCACCAACGAACGGCTCCACCTCGGAATTGACGCACGGCATAGATAGTCTGCAACTTGCCTCTACAGCCACATGTCATGAAGGCTAGCTCCATTTCGGAGATCCAATCCATAACCCCAATCGGATCCTCCTTTCCATTGAAGGTCGATGGTTTACAAGTCAAAAAGTCCTTGTACTTGCATCCCATTCCATCATTCCTTCCATCATGGTTATCTTGCCTAACTATCGGTGGGTTGGCTGGACCAACAGACCCACTGAAGTTTCCACCTTCCGAGTGCCCTTCATTCAGTTCAGGCTCTTCCACACGAATCGAAAGTTCTTCACGATTTTGTTGAAGCAACCTTCTAGTTTCATCCATCTGACGATCCAACATCGTCTGAATCATCAATTGCACACCAGCCATGGTTATTGGCTCAGGTGCTGCTGCTACGACAGGTATTGGCTCAATCACTGGTGGTTGATTCCTGTTTTCGTCAGCATTTCCAACTCCACTTCTTGTTCTCACCATTTTGATCTACACCGAATAAGGTGAAATTAGATCCTCAATCATGATAGATATTCAAATCATCCTTATCACTCCGAAACGTTTATATGCTAGTTCTAATATCGTAGACGTACGCTTAGAATCCTACACACATAAGGTTTCTAGATCCGGTCGGCGACAGACCATAGATCCGAACAAATAATATCATATATGGCAACATATAACATTTAGCACATAAATCATTTTAGGCAACTTTCCTAAAATAAACTAGTGCTCGTGTCTAAATCACAACAGACACACATCTCAAAACTTCACTTAGCATTCTAAGTTTAAGTCTAGAAATCCTACAAATTCCTAGTTCGCTTAAACTAATGCTCTGATACCAACTGTGACATCCCCAAAATCTCGGCCAGCAAAGACCGATTTTCATTTATGCTTTTAAATATTTTCAGAGTAAATCCTTTTGATTTGAAAGAGTTGCGGAATTTGTTCCCAAAAACAAAACATGATAAAACATTGTTTACCGAAGCATTTCATAAAAGAAATGTATTTTCATTATAATCAAAACTCGGGGTGTCATGTTCCGATACAGACCAATAAGCATAAACGAATACATTACAAGTCATATAACAAATATAAACATATGCAGACTTGTAAACAAAACAACTTGATGGTTCATCCATCTCATGCCCTTCCGCCACTACCTGTAATACAATTTAAAACTGAGTGGGTCAGGCTTGGGAGCCTGGTGAGCATATAGGGTTTTCAACCCACAATAAATATCATATTTAATTTTCACCAACCAACAATAACCCAATTACCCATTCCCGTTATTCTCACTTTAATGTCCCTAAAACAACTAACATAAGGGACCTAGTCTAAGAATATTTCATCGGGGTGACAACACATGCTTCGGGGGTACCTCAGCAATATAAGTCAAATAAGGCAACCATGAGGGGGATGGAGTACAGCGAATGAACACCCAAGTTCATTAACACCTACAGGTGGCGAACCTGCTAATGTTTCCACAAGACTGTCTAGAATAGCCAGTGGTCGTCATCTAAACTCCGCTAGATGACTCAATCAAACAACAACGAGGCCTCTCATCTGTTTATTACACACCAACTGTCTACCCATGTTCTACCCAACATATTAGTAGATAAAAATATACATTTGTATACATAGTTTAAAGAAAACCTGTATAGCATGCTTTAATCAACACATATATCACAAAACAGATGAGGCACACACACACATAACTCATATTTCATAAAGAAATAAGCAGATCTGTAAGATAGAAGAGAGTGAATACTCATTCACACATAACACAACCAAATATATACACATAGCACGTATTTTTATATAAAATACTTCGTATTATTGTATTAGAAGAAATAACTACACACTCACTTGATCAGAAGATGATCGGACAGCACTACGGCTTATAAAAGTAGTATTCCTCAGCAGATCTGGAAGATCTCTTCGAAAATCGAACTTCTCGCGGGCAGAGCTTCGACTCGGGAACCGCGCTTCTCGGGATCTTCGGGATCTCGGGACTTGCCTCGAGGCTAGAGTATGATACCGGGGCTTCGGGGTAGCTTCGGGGGTTTTTGCGCAGAGCTTCGACACGAAAACGAGAGGGAATTGGCAAAAATACCCGGAACCCTCGCATCCTATTTATAGGAGGCTGGAGCCTCGGAGTACGCGGGGCGTACTGCGTTACGCGGGGCGTACTGCCCAAAACGTCATTGCTTACGTATCCGAAGTGCTCGAGTGCGAGTGTCGACATCCCTCGGAGTACGCGGGGCGTACCTCGGATCAGATCGGTGACTCCTTCGGATAATGCTTCCGAATTTTGAATTAAAAATAAATACAAAATGATTAATAAACTTCGGAAATTCATAACTTCATCATACGAACTCCGTTTTCGACGTTCTTTATATCCACACGAAGGTGAGACCATGCTCTACGACTTTCGTTTAGACTCCGTCGGCTAATTTTGACTTTATTTTTATTAATTATTTTTAATAGGCCGGGACAGAAACTTTCGTTATAAATTCATAACTTCTTCGTTTGACGTCCGTTCTCGCCTAACTTTTTATCGTTTCAATACCAACAATGAGATCTTCGATTCTCATTTAGATTGCTTCGGCTAACAACCGCTCGATCTCAAATCGAGTAAAACAGGCTGTATATCGCTAAGCCGGAACTTCGATAAATCATAACTTCCTCATACGAAGTCAGATTTGGGCGTTCTATATATATTCGGAAACCTCGTTTCAAATACTACAACACTAACCAAAGATATTAAGTTTATTTTACACTTAAATTTTGACGCTTATTTTTATTCTTAATTAATCAAACCACATAATTAAGCACAAAACACAAAATACTCAAATAATACAATCTTATTAGTTCAAAATGGGTTACAAAGGTTAACCTAGACTATTACATTGCTACAAATGGCAAGCCCGAAACACAGGCGTTACATTTTCTCTAATTATACATGCAATAATGTTTCCAAAGCATTAAGCCTACAACTAGCATACAAAATGATATAATCAACACAAAATTGAGTTATAGAGTTACCTCTTGGTTGTAGCTTGTAGAACTTCTTGAGTTTGGCCTTTAAGAACTTAGTGCCCCAAGTTTTGCACCTCAAATGGAATCAATGAACTCTCAGAACACTAGTGTATGTAGTCCCCAATTTTAGATGCTAAGGGGCTTCTTATATAGTGTGTCAAGATTAGGGTTACACCATGTAAACCCTAATATGTACGACCTTCCATATTCCTTAGGCTTCATGGGTTTAAACCCCCATGGATCATCTATGGGTTGTAACACTGGTTTAGCCCAACCTAAAGAATCATGGACCATTGGCCCACACCATAAGAATGAATGATTTACCAAATCAATCATCATATATTTAATTAGTCTCTTTTGATCACAAAATTAATTCTTGATCAATACTAATTAAATAATATGATTTCATGTTATTATTTTAGAACTTACAATATATTAACAAATCATAAATAACCTCTTCTCAAAAGTCCATCTTATCAAATTATCCTGGTGATATGCAACCCAAATGGACCATGCTACTCTTAGGTCAAGTACATACCAATTATAGTTACGGGCTTAGACACCTAATCCAACAATATCCTCCTTGTCGAACAAAAAAAGTACATTTGTCGCCGGTGCAGCAAAATCTAAAGAAATATATGAAGACAAAGTAATCAGGGAGCAAACCGTTAGCACGACAAATCATCTCGAACGCTACCACTTTGTGTATGGCATTGTGGGTGAGCATCTAGATGCTACATCCAACCTTCTGCAAAAACTTCCTCCTGAAAGTCAGTAAGGGGAAGACATAAACCAGCATCGAGAGTTTTCAAATAGACTCCTACTTTACCAGGAGGGGGAGACAGAATCGACGAACCAAGCAATGGAAACTCAAACCGTCCACCGGAGAAAGGCAATACGTCTATCCAAGAAACTTGAAATCGTCTTCAGAAGGAAGAGCACCAGATTGATTAGCCATGAGAGAAAAAACAAAAGAAGAACTCTAGAATAAAGAAAAGAAGGAAGGAGAAGGAACGTGGAAAAAGGGGGTGTTAACCATCCTTATAAAGAGAGGAAAATGCGGGATCTTCAAAATCCCTAACAAAGTGACGTAACCGCCAGCCATAATAAACGATCACGTCGCCATTAAAATCAAAGCGGCGGATGAACCAGAAACGGACACCTATACAGGGTAGTTGAGTCCAGAATGTCGTAGCTAGCGTAGCAACGCTATGACTACCGGACTAGGGGACTTGATAATGTGCCCTAGCAAGCACGAAAAGGAATGCGACGGTCGCAGCAGAACACCCGAAGGTTTAGCACGCCTGGCGGGACAGACCCAACGGAGCTTAGTGCCCCTGTAGAAAGGCTCGCGCTCGCTTAGGGCGCCTTCCGCTCCAAGACAAATGATATGGTCAAGAGACAAAGCAAACGATCAGGGCATTACTGTCAGAACCAATAGCAGCACTCTGACAGATAGAGGAGTATGATCCTCCAATCAACGCCCCTGATAATATCGCCTATGGCGATCCTGTCCCGTACGGACGATCAGGAGTGCCTAGTATAGAAGGCTACACCCACATCTTTGAGAGGTAAGTCGCCTTCTCCAAGTAATACTCACAAAACCCTAGAATACCTAACTGACTTGACTGTTGGAGCGTCTTTCCGGGAGCTCCTCCCGGGAAACGGCTGACGACCTTCTCTTCATTGTGATCTTGCAGGAATAACGGAACTATCAGTGCTAGAGCTCACAGAAACCTAAGTTCAAGGTCGCATCAAAAGGGATTGAAAGCACCCAAATATGCTTGATTGTATCCTATCACATCTGAGAAATTTTAGACCTAGCAAAGTCTAAACCCTAACCAAGTACTAGTGAAAACCACATTGCAATCCTTGTTGCATTGTACCCTCTATAGCCTTGAAGGCTTGTTTATAAGCTAGTAACTAAGCATAGTTTGAAACCTAAGTTGATTTATCTTAGAATAAATTAATATAAGGCAAATATTTAAAGCTTAAACCATAAAACAATACCTTAAATAGAGTTTTCGGTCTTAAGCTTCTAGAAACCATGAGTTTTTGATCCAAGGAATCAAAGTATAAAGTAGTTTTTGGTTCTAGAAATCTTGGGACAACATAGGACCGAAATCTATTTCTTATAGGAAACTAGAACCGAAATCCTTTGCTTTATGAAGGGTAGGACCGAAATCACCTTCCTAGTTGACACCATGACCGCAAACACCCCTTTTCTAGAAAACCTTGACCGAAATCACTTCTTGTGGTGTAGGATAATTGATGATTTCGGTTATGACCAAAATCATTCTTCTTTATGGCCGAAAACCTTTCAAAATGTTAGATATTTCACACATTTATCTTCCCAATGTGATAATCACCTCAACCGACTTACCTTTTCCTTCCTATGTAAGTTATGATATAAGATCAATTTCACATCATACTTCCAGTAAATGAAATTATTTACAAACTCTTCCAAATACCAAACTTCTTTTCTCTCAACTCAAATTCTTCACAAACATATTCCCAGGAAGCTTTGATCCATATTACTCCTTAGTACTTTAGTAAGTATTCTTCATTTCTTTTATGAGTATACAACACATAAGTTTTAAATTTCATGAAATATTTACACCTTATTATGTGTTTAAAACAATTAGGACACAAGTAACTTCCCGTATTCTAGCCCAAACTCACCATTATTATCATATTAACTAACCGCGACTACATACAAGGTGAGTTCATACCCCTACGTTTTCACAATTTTTAAATTGTTTGGGGGGGAGGGGGGATACAAGTAAAACACAAGGAATTTTGTGTTTAAAAATATAAATTTCTTGTTATGTTTTCTTACCGTTAATAAGAGATTAAACGTGAAATTTACTAAATACAAAAAATATCGTTACTGTTGAATTTACAAATGATTTACAAAACATGTTAAGACGCAACGATTTTCACACCAACACGGAAACAAACTTATAAGCTATAATAGGTATAGTTTATGGAACAAAGATACTATTATACAAAGTTCAGGTTACAACACGGAAACAAACATATAAACTATAATAGGTATAGTTTATGGAACAAAGATACTATTTTACGAAGTTCAGGTTACAACACGGAAACAAACTTATAAACTTTATTAGGTATAGTTTATGGAACACAGGAACTATTTTACAAAAATCAGATTAAAATATAAACAAAATTGGTTTTCAGTTATTACTCGTAAAAACGTTGAAGCAATTTCTTAGATGTCTTCGTGTAATTATCTAAGTACGGGTAAAAATCCTGCCATATAACCAGAATCTCTTGTAGGGAGAGTGAGATATTTGTGTATAGATCTATTTGGGACTGACAATCCCACATCCCGACTATTAGCTACAGTCAAACCGGCAGGCCTGGGGTGACAAATGTTGTTAACATTTCGACGCTTGAATAACGTCGTCATCAGGCCGACTGAGTTAGTACGGTTATAAGAACTCACAAGGAGAAAATAACGACATATTTACGAATAATATATTATCAAACAAATTTTATTTGGTTATTAACCTTACCTTCGGATTTTAGGGCAAATATACTTTCAAGGGTTTTATTTAAATAATAAAACTATATTACATTATTTGTAAGTACTAAATTTCTAGATTTACACACAGTTTCACGAAAAGCAAAACATTATATTATTTACTAATATGGTACGAACAGAAGTTCAGAAAAACATATATCGAGTATTCTTTTTACTAAAGTCTATGATTACTTATTATATACGTTAGAATAATATATAATAAAGATCTGATAGGCAGTGGAATGTGTGATTTTCGTCTTTCTTCCTGTTCCTTGTTTGGTTGTAGGCTTAGGGCAGAATCACCCAATCGACTGTCCGTTCGATTTTGATTATATATAATTTGATACACTAAGTAATCATAGGAGGTAATAGTACGGGTCATACCAATTACATGAATCAAAACCTCGAATCACAGGTTATAAACATGAGAAACTTATATTTTTTTAGTCTCAAAGTACTAAGACTACGACTTATTTACTAAGAAAATATTGGATTTTCTGGAAGAACACATTAACGTTTTCAATAACAAAGAACATATATTTTAAAACAAAATACTTATGAACTCACCAACTTAAATGTTGAAACTTTTTGAAACTACTTGTATTCTCAAGAAAGTTAGTAGACAAGTACCCTCTCAAGCGTTACGAAGACGGAGCATAGTAGCATTACGTCTTATCTTTTGCTATAGTTTTAATATTAAACCAACAATGTTTTGGATACAATGTAAAAACTATGTTTTCAATGCAATGGTTGTTGTTGCTTTTTTTTACTATTATACTATTGTTGTGATACTGTACATGACGTCCTCCACCCCCGAACGTTTCCGCTGTTTCGGTTAGGGGGTGTGACATATCCAGTTGAAATAGACCAAAGGGGATTGCAAGCACCCAGATATGCTTGGCTGTATGTTTGTATGGTATGCCGTATTTTGGGGGAACTCACTAAGATTTGTGCTTACAGTTTTCAGTTTATGTTTCAGGTACTTCCTGTTCGAAGGGGAAGGGCTCGACCTGATCGCACCGCATCACCCTATGGTTTCTGTATTTTAAGATTTCGGGAATTTATACTTTGTTAACATGTTACTATGATGCACTTTTAATTTTTTTGATATGAGTATCGTATGTTTTGACTGAATTTAAAAATTATCTGTATTTTTGGGTTGTTACAACTAAGACAACAAAATGCGGAGAATGCATGTCGGATGAAGAGAAGATACATACAAAGACATCATAAGGTGGCTAATGAACAACTCATGCATTATTACTTTGCCGAACACGCCACGTTTCAAGGATATTATTTTCTTTGTCGGTTCCGTATGCATAAAGCTCTGTTTTTGCCTATCGTCAATGATGTCACGACAACGTGTCCATATTTTCAAAAACGTCGGGTTGCTAGAGGTACATTTGATTTTACTCCTATACAAAAAATGCATTGTTGCACTTCGTCAGTTAGCATATGTCACTTGCCCCGATGCAATTAATGAGAATCTTAGGATGTCCGGACGTACTACACGAAAAAACCTTCACAAAATTTTTAAGTTTGTCATGAAATTATATGGTCCACAATATCTGCACAAACCTATTTGTAGTGACATCCAACACTTGTATGCTCATCATTCAAATGTGCACGCCTTCCTTGGAATGTTGGGAACCCTAGATTGCCTCCATTTGGAATGGGGTTGTTGTCCGAACACCCATAAAGGCCAATACACCCGAGGCGATTATGGTTATCCAACCATTATACTTGAAGCGTGGCCTCACAGGATTTGTGGATATGGCATGCATTCTTTGGTTCTACTAGTTCCCTCAATGACATTAATGTTCTTAACATGTCTCTATTATTTGACGACATGTATAACAGGATTGCATCAGATTCTTCCTTTCAAGTATCTAGAACATCGTATAAGAACGGGTATTATCTTGTGGACGGGATCTATCCGGAACATGCTTGTTTTGTGAAGTCATTGTCTTGTGCAAATGATCCTAGAAGGTTGAAGTTTAAGAGAGTCAAAAGAAGGTGAGAAAGGATGTTGAACAAGCGTTTGGTGTTTTGAAAAATGTTGGCATAGTATTAAATATCCTGCGTCTTTTAGAAGAGAAGAAAATGAGTAAGGGGATGTATACTTGTATCATGTTGCATAATATGATTCTCGAAGTCGAAGGAAATGCAATATATAAGTATAACGAAAACGAGATCGTTCCATCGACACAAGCTTTTGAGGTCGGCAGAGCGGAGTGCTTGGCGAGGAGGCCAATAGTTCATGATGTTGAGATGCATCATGTTCTTCGTAGGTACTTGACGGAACATATTTGGACCCTCAACCACATCAATTTTAACGCGTAACTGGTCGATGATTTGGACGGTCAATTTTCCGATGATGATGTCCTTTAGGTCTATCTAGGTTTGGTAATTTTAATTTCCATGTTTTTATTTTTAAATACTAAGTTTTTTTGGTGTGTTTGTTGTAAATTGCTTTGAATTTTAACAAAATTTTAGTTTTAAATTAAGTTTGTTAAATTGATTATTTTTAATATAAATTAATTTAAAAAAGTAGCATGGCAAGTGTGGCAACCCATGCAATGAATATAAATTTTTTTTGATGCAGTGTGGCAAATATGATTTGGCGCTGACGTAGACTGTGACAAGTGTAACACCACTCTCACCACCCTAATGTTTATTTTTGGAAAATGATGTTTATTGGTGTTAAACACTTAGTAATTTATTTGATAATTTGTAGTCCAATATAATGACTTTTTTTTATGTATTTTGGGCAGAAATATCTAGATTTTTTTTAGAACAAAAATCATTTTAGTGACGGATGTTGACAAAAATGTATGTCAAGAAAGTAAAGAGCATATGTCGGTAATCCATCAAGTATCTGTCGGTATTCTATCATTAAAACTGTCCATCGGTAATCTGTTTTTAAAACTGTCTATCAGTACTCCGTTGAAAAATATATTTTGTTGGTAAATACGTCAAATACTGTCAAACTAGTCAAAAAACATTAAGTCGATTTATTTCCAATGGAAAATTCCATCGGTAATCCGTTACAATAACCGTCGGAAATCCATCACAAATAATTACTAACAGGGCTTTTACGACATACTTAATTCTGTCGAAAATCGGTTTTACCAATGGATAAAGCCGTCGAAAATTACCTAATTTTCTAGTAGTGGTTTATTGATGTTATCGATACTAAAAATGGGTTTGTTTGTTATAAAATAAATCTAGATTTTTGGTAACTTTATGAATTAAAAAAAAATACATGACTTAGCAAAGAGCATCCATCACAAATATTTGTCGATATCCCTAAGCCCTACCTCCGTGGCTACATAGTCTACGTTGTCTATGTATTGCTAACCATAATACATTCGTTGTCGATCTATGTTGATTATATATATATATATATATATATATATATATATATATATATATATATATATATATATATATATATATATATGTGTCGTTGAAGAATATATATGTCGTTGATATGGAAGAGTATGAGCGCTAAAAATACTCACCATACAATTCAACAGCTTTTTTCACGTCACTAAATGGCCTCACTATCTATGTGAGCTGTGAGGGATTGGTCCATGTGAAAGTCTATTTTGTTGAAATAACTTGTGTAAATCTTGATTGACAAAAATGTTGATTAACCAGCTATAATAAGCAATGTTTTAAAAATCGGTTTGAACCGGCCGATCGAAACGGTTGGACCGAAAACCGGGGAAATGATCAGTTCGATTAGTATCAGTTTTATGTCTTTTTTTGAACCGGAACGAACATGTCGGTTTTCACAAAAACTCAGTTGAACTGGTTAAATTAAAACAATTGAACTGGTTAAATTGAATAAAAACACATGAAAATGAATTATTTTGTATAATAATCTTTGGTGATGTTTTTCATATCTATTTAGTTTTCTCGGAATAAAAACATATGGTAAATCTTATGAAATTTTGTGATCTTTTTGTATTCATCTAAAATTATATTTTGTTTCAGTATTATACTTATATTTTCTTTTTGATGTACGTTGATTGATATAAAACATATTATTATATACTTTTAATGTATTTGGATTAACCTACAACTTGTTTTTGTTGGAATTTATATATAAAGGAATTGCAAGTTGGCAATTTCCTTGTATCCCACATTGGTGGGAGGAAGAAACTTTTAAGGGTTTATAAGCCTATTCCCTTGGTAAACCATCAAAGACTTTAGTGGATCAAAGGAATGGGCCAAGCCCACGCGCGCGCCTAGCCTAGCCTAGCACTAGCCGATGCCGCGAGTGCGCGAAATGGCGCACTTTGCACTTCGCTGAGGAGCTTTTATTTTTGGTGAGTTCGGGTCAAGCCGGTTTGACCGACCCGGTCAAATGGTTGACTGACGTTGACTTCGTGAAGGATAAGTCATCGGGGCATTCTAGAAGGATCAGGAAATGGCTTGCTTAGAGAGCAAGTCGTCGCCCTAGGGTTTCCGGGGCCGGCCTATGGGGGACCGTTTTATGCGTTCTAGGGTTTCGATACCTATAAATATAGCCCCTTAGGAGCCATTCAGAACACACACGAAATCTGAAAGCTCTCTCCCTCTCTCTGCGTTTTTCTTCTAGTTTCCGAGTAGTCGCTTTGTGTTTGTCGATTTCCAGTGCTGTTGGAATATCGATCAAGCTGCATTAAATCCTGGGGTTTTACTCTGTTGCTTACAGCCAGTAGAAGCGAAGTAAAAACCTTTAAGGACAGGAATCTGATCCGTGCAGTTGCTTCAAGATCAAGTCAGCAATCAACAGGTCGGTATTACTTTTCTGTCTTGAGTTTAATTCGTCCAATAACAGGACAGTCTTCTTCTACCTTTCTTATAATCAGATCTAATCGAGAAGGATAGATCTGGTTTCTGGACGAAACTTGGTAAATATAATAATAATAATTGAATTTATTATTCGCAACTAATCGACATATAATTCACAATATTATTTGTCGGTTTCCTTGCGCGTCTTTTAGTTTGATTTACAACATTCTTAAAGGTTTTTTACTTTGTGATAAATCAACAGACTAATGGACACTACTGCTAGCCTCCACTTCATGAACCGAGAGTTTGCCAAAGTTGACCAATACGATGGTCAGAACTACACCCGTTAGGCCGAAAAGGTCAAGTTCATGCTTCATGTCTTGAAGCTCTCCTTTGCGTTGGACCCAAAACTGGCACCAATTCCTGAAAATCCAATTCCCAAGGAGGGGGAATCTGTGGACCCAGCGGTCATTGCAGAACTGGAAAAACAAAGGATTCTGCGTAGAGAATCCGAGGAATTGTGTGTGGGTCACATCAAGAATTCCCTATCTGATCGGCTCTACGATCTTTACTCGCCGGTCAAAGATCCAAAAGAGCTATGGAGTGCATTGGAACTTAAGTACAAGGCATATGAGGAAGGTACTAACAAGTACCTTGTTAGCTGATCTACCCAAAGGGAAAAGACCCATAGGATCCAAATGGATATTCAAGAAGAAATATCATCCTGATGGATCCATATCTGCTTATAAAGCAAGGTTGGTTGCAAAGAGCTATAGGCAGCGAGAAGGGATCGATTATTTTGATACCTATGCCCCAGTTGCTAGAATCAGTTCAATTAGAACTCTCATTGCAATATCAGCTTTGAAGGGATTGTACATTCATCAAATGGATGTGAAGACAGCCTTTCTGAATGGTTATCTCAAGGAGGAGATTTACCTGGAGCAACCTGAAGGTTTCGTAATACCTGTACAAGAAAACAAAGTATGTAGACTTGTTAAGTCTTTGTACGGGTTGAAACAAGCTCCTAAACAGTGGCATGAGAGATTTGACACCACTGTGACTGCCTTTGGTTTTCAGCACAATAGTGCTGACAGATGTATTTACTCTAAACATACATCTGATTACATAGTAGTTATATGTCTTTATGTTGATGATATGTTGATCATTGGCACTCACCTAGAAGGTATTCTTGAGACGAAGAAATACCTATCCTTGAACTTTAAGATGAAAGATCTTGGAGAAGTAGATACTATTCTTGGTATCAAGGTGAAGAGGACAGGTGGTCAGATTTCTATGAGTCAATCTCATTACATAGAGAAAATTCTGACAAAGTTTCAACATTTGAACATTAAGGAATTTAACACTCCTTTTGATTCAAGTGTGGAACTTAAGGTGAATTCTGGTCGAGCTGTGGCTCAACTGGAATATGCTAGTGCAGTTGGGAGCATGATGTATGCTACTCACTGCACGCGACCTGACATCGCATTCGTTGTAAGCAAATTGAGTCAGTATACAGTTAATCCAGGGACAGAGCACTGGAGGGCAGTGGGTAGAGTACTAGGATACCTGAAAAGGACAAGTACTTTTGAATTAACATATTCATCATCTAATGGAATACTTGAAGGTTATTCTGATGCCAGCTGGATTGATCACACCTGTGATTCAAAATCCACAAGTGGTTGGATTTATACTCTAGCTGGTGGTGCTATTTCTTGGGCGAGCAAGAAACAGACATGCATAGCTC
Organism: Lactuca serriola; assembly: GCF_051521515.1. Classification (NCBI taxonomy): domain Eukaryota; kingdom Viridiplantae; phylum Streptophyta; class Magnoliopsida; order Asterales; family Asteraceae; genus Lactuca; species Lactuca serriola. The sequence goes on from NC_136409.1 coordinate 206,285,160, forward strand.
ATTCAACAATGGAAGCAGAGCTAATTGCCTTAGCAGCAGCAGGCAAAGAGGCAGAGTGGATTCGAGATCTACTTATGGATATACGTTTGTGGGATATTCTGATGCCTTCAATACCCATGTACTGTGACAGTGAGGCCACACTGTCTAAAGTATATAATGCGGTATATAATGGGAAGTCAAGACATGTAGGTCTGCGACACAATTTTGTGAGACAACTAATTGAAAGTGGTACCATCAAGGTTGTCTATGTCAAGACAAGTAGGAACTTGGCAGATCCGTTTACCAAACCTCTGACAAGAGATTTGGTTACATCTACCACGAGAGTCATGGGTCTAAAACCACAATAAAATCGTTTAGTGATGGAAACCCAACTTGACATTAGTGCTCCTAATTTTCAAGTTTAAAGGGTAACAACGAAATCACTAACAATAGAAGGTACTATCATTCATGATAGATCCATGTGAGGTAGGATAGTACGTCGTTGCCGAGAATGAGGATGAGTTACTACTCTTAACATAGTTTTGGAGACATCTAAGCAACGAAGATGTTGTAAAACTTTGCCTATATGATCTAGAGGTGGTGCCGCCTCAAGTGAAGATTAGTGGTTTATCTTCTAAAGGGTCATGAAAAGGATTTATAGCGCATGGCCATAATAGCGCTCAGGGAGAACACAAATATGACTTTTGATGTGTGGGGGTAAACCGGAGAGGTCATTTAGGTTCATGGTTTAAACCTATAAGGATACCATTGAATCGGTCTCTTCTTGTTTGTTCTCATTAAACTAGGGTTTAATCTTCGTGACACCCGAGTGACATCATCTATCTGAGTGAAAGGAAACTTACCAACTTGGTGGGGGATTGTTGGAATTTATATATAAAGGAATTGCAAGTTGGCAATTTCCTTGTATCCCACATTGGTGGGGGGGAAGAAACTTATTCCCTTGGTAAGCCTTCAAAGGCTTTAGTGGATCAAAGGAATGGGCCAAGCCCACGCGCGCGCCTAGCCTAGCCTAGCACTAGCCGACGCCGCGAGTGCGTGAAATGGCGCGATTTAGGCGCACGACGCATCGGTCGCTGGGAGCTGAGGAGCTTTTATTTTTGGTGAGTTCGGGTCAAGCCGGTTTGACCGACCCGGTCAAATGGTTGACTGACGTTGACTTCGTGAAGGATAAGTCATCGGGGCATTCTAGAAGGATCAGGAAATGGCTTGCTTAGAGAGCAAGTCGTCGCCCTAGGGTTTCTGGGGCCGGCCTATGGGGGCCCGTTTTATGCCTTCTAGGGTTTCGATACCTATAAATATAGCCCCCTAGGAGCCATTCAGAACACACACGAAATCTGAAAGCTCTCTCCCTCTCTCTGCGTTTTTCTTCTAGTTTCCGAGTAGTCGCTTTGTGTTTGTCGATTTCCAGTGCTGTTGGAATATCGATCAAGCTGCATTAAATCCTGGGGTTTTACTCTGTTGCTTACAGCCAGTAGAAGCGAAGTAAAAACCTTTAAGGACAGGAATCTGATCCGTGCAGTTGCTTCAAGATCAAGTCAGCAATCAACAGGTCGGTATTACTTTTCTGTCTTGAGTTTAATTCGTCCAATAACAGGACAGTCTTCTTCTACCTTTCTTATAATCAGATCTAATCGAGAAGGATAGATCTGGTTTCTGGACGAAACTTGGTAAATATAATAATAATAATTGAATTTATTATTCGCAACTAATCGACATATAATTCACAATATTATTTGTCGGTTTCCTTGCGCGTCTTTTAGTTTGATTTACAACAGTTTTTATGTATTCTTTTAATGTTTAAACTTATAGACGTCAAATTCTTGATGTATGCATGTATATGTGTGTAGGAAAATAGGTTAAGTGATGAAAATTATAGAAGCCGGTTTATGTGACGGTCGAACCGGTTAAACTGGGAATCGATCACCATATTGGTTCAGCTAAAAAACCGATTTTTAAAACATTAATCATAAGCTTCCTAATAAAACTTTTGAGTGAACCAAGGGCTTGCACTACAAGAAATACAGTCATTAGCGGCGACGCCAATAGCGGCGACAACTACTTTTAGCGGCGACACATCAAATTGTCGCCGCTAAAAGTAGGTGTCGCCGCTATTGGCGTCGCCGCTAATGACTGTAGACACGGATCCACGCTTTCACGTTCTGGTAAATTAAGACCTTTCGATCGTGTTTCTAATCCAACGGCGAGGATAATCGAAGAATACATAAAAGCAATATCGGCGACAAAAGTCGCCGCTAACTGTCGAAAAAAATCGTGCGGTAATGTTTCCCTCCTAAGTGTCGCCGGTATTGAAGGAAATCGCCGCTAAAGCCAAAATTGTCGCTGGTAAAGGCGTCGCCGCTAAAGGTCGACGCACTTAACCCCAAAAATGTCGATCTTTTCCCATTTTTTCTTCTGTTTCACTGCAAATCTCGTTTCTTTCTCTCGTCTGCATCGCTTCCTTCAGCACTTTCGTCGATTAGAGTGGGATATTGTCACAATTAGAAATTTTGGGTGAAGATACCATTGGTGGGCAAGGATTTTCCGGTGAGGACCAAGCTTTTTCCGGTGACACCAAGGATTTTCCGGCGAAACCAAGCTTTTCCAGGTAAATTTCCGGTCCATTTTCTCTTGTAACATTGATTTTAAGCTTATTGGAGTGGTTAATTGCAAAAAAATTACAATTTCAGTTTTGTTGATTGTGTTCCCGACCACCACCCGCCACTACCGCCATCATTGGACCACCACACGCCACCATACGCCACCATAGGTTCTGTTACTTCTATTTATTGTGACTGGGTATTTTGTATATCTGTGGGTATTTTGTATAGATGTGTGCATTTGTGTGTGTATTTTGTATATATGTGTGTATTTCATATGTGTGTGAAATATGTTATATGTGTGTGTATTTCATATATATGTGTGTGAAAATTGTGTGTATTTCATATATGTGTGTATAAAAAATACGTGTATATGTGATTAATGTATGTATGTATTTGTATGCAGTTTGGATTGTGTTCATGGTTGTTTTATGTGTATCAAAAGTATGTATATATGTGTATATTGTATGTATGTATGTATTTGTATTTTGTGTGAAATATGTAAACTACAATGTCATAATGGAAAAAAAGAAACAAAAAACAAGTAGGATGCTACAATGTCATTTGGTAATTTTTAGTTTGGTTAAAGTTAATAGGTTAACTTACAAGTTTATAAGTTGTTATTTATTATGTAGTTGGAGAATCTTCGATCAATGTCCAACAATCCGGAGTCAACTGTGGAGCTTATAGGATGGAACAACGGTGGCGGGGATGATGACACGTCGTATTAGTTTTATCTTTTATTAGCATTTGTAGTATGACATAAATTTATAAGAATTTTGTTATTTATTTTGGTGTACGTATGATATTATAAAACTTGGATGTTATGTAATCGTGCTTCTGCATTTAATGTCACCATAAAAATAAAGACCTATAGGGACGACAAAAGTCGTCCCTGTAGCATGCAAAGTCGTCTCTGTAGATGTTTGAGACGACATGTCGTCACCATAGGCCTTGTCGCTTTACCTCTGTCGCTTCAGCTCATTTTATCGTCGCCATAGGTTTCGTTGCAATAGGTATACCTAAAGAGACGACATGTCGTCTCCATAGGTCCACCTATAACGACGACTTGTTGTCACCATCGGTACACCTATAGCAACAACTTGTCGTCCCCATAGGTGTTGGATACAATTTACATCCTATCCCAATTATTTGTTTAACTTCCCAGAACTTTTACATAAAATAAGGCAAATTGTAAATTTAATTCTAAATCATTTCAAATATCATACAATCAAAAGCTTTAAAATATCTTACAATATCTTACACAATCAGTTTAAAAAACAAACAACCTAACTTGAAATTGTTTAGATGTTTCATACAACACAATCAATCTATTAGGTATTATCTAAGCGGATTCATTAGAACTATTTTCCTAGTCATCACTTTCACCTTCTTCACTTTCATTGAAACTGTCATGGTTGGGCGTTTGGCTTTTGAGATAAGAACACTTGCTACATTTTTCACTTTTCTTCCAACACCCTCTTGTATTACCACTTCTTTGTCCAAATGCAAGCTTGAGGCATTCTATCTAAATACACCTGTTTAAACTGTATAAATAATAAGAATAACAATTCCCAGTTTTGAGTTCACCTACACTACTACAAAACTGGTTACACATTACTTTTAAAATAGGTATTATAACATGGTTATATGGCCGTATTCTAAGGGGGAGTTTCTATTTGGGCTTGTGATTACTATTTATCAAATCCATTCAAGCTTCATACCTGAAGACAATTAAGTCAAACTCAGAAAAAATAGGAATAATCAAGCCATAATCATTACAAAATTGAGAGAACTTACTGCAAGATTGAAGCAACAACTAGAAAATTTAAATTGAATGTAAATGTTAAAGGTAGATGGTTGTTGACTTACCGCAAAACAAATTTGGCGACACCACGCAGGAATACACTTCATTGCACCACAATTAAGGCTGCAAATTCAACAGATCAATATAAGAAAAAAGGGTAACTAGAAATGCTAATCTTTATATAGCTATTTACAATTTTACATGATGATGCCTTTGAAACTTTTAGGTAGGGGAAATTGTAATTACAACTTTAGGCATTCTTTGGAAAAAGAATTTCATATTTCAATATTGTGTTATGTTGGTTGCTCTCTTTACATCATTCCAATTTCCTTTCTAAGATTAAGTCCCTCGCTACATCATAATATAGATCATTCAGCCAAATAATTAAAGTAACCTTATAAGAAAACCATATCGGTTTTTCTGCATTTAACGTTATTTTGTATCGGTTTTCGGACAGCTGAGATTGGCTACTTTTAAAAAAAATAAAAAACGGCAATACCGGCGACACTATTAGCGGCGACATAGGGCATTAGCGGCGACTGGAGCATTAGCGGCGACACGTAACATTAGCGGCGACATTATCATTAGCGGTGACACGTAGCATTAGTGGCGACTTTTTGAGCAATAGCGACATCTGTCGCCGGTAAAGCTATTAGCAACGACTTGGGTGAGCAATAGCGGCGACTTTTGTCACCACTAATACCCTTTTTTCTTGTAGTGGAAACACAAGAATCCTAACGATTACAATTCGTAATATTAAATGAAGGAATGACCATAAATTTAATTTAATGTTTCGGGTCATACCCAGATATATCGAATATAGTGATATAAACGATTTGTACTAATAGTCTAATACGGCGATATAAACGATTTGTAGGTAAATATATATATGCTTTACAAATTATAATTTCTTAGAATCTTCACGCGTATCACGTTATTCGCATCATGGTTTCATAGGGTTGCTTAGCCAAACTATGTATTTTCAATAAATAGTAGTTACTAAAGAATAATACTAAGGGGCATTTTTAATATTTAAAATTTAACCTTTTATCCTGAAAAATTGACCCTCCAAAATCCTTTTCTTGATAAAGTATTCGGTACGTATTAGAATTTCATCTCCATCTCCACTATAAATATGGAGAAACACCATCACGATTCAAGCACAAGTAAAAGAAGGATCCATCGATATGGATATCATATCATTCTTCCCTTCATGGATTCTTCCAACAACATTACTTCTCTTCTTTACTTCCATCTTCATGTATGCTCTTCGAATGAGGAGGTCATCCATCAGGCTTCCCCCAGGCCCTAAGAGGCTTCCAATAATAGGGAACCTTCACCAAGTGTTGGGTAAAGAGGGTGTCCATCAAACCCTATGGAACCTCTCCCAGACATACGGCCCAGCTATGCTTCTTCATTTTGGAGCCCAACCATTCCTCGTCATTTCCTCTACTGAAATGGCTACTGAAGTCTTAAAAACTCATGATGAGAAGCTGTGTACGCGTCCGTACTCTAAGGCTACCAAGCTACTGTCATTTAACTACATGGACGTTGCCTTCTCACCACACAGTGATCATTGGAGAGACATGCGCAAGGTTGTGGTATCTGAGTTCTTGGGTGCTAAAAGGATTAGATTATATAAAAACATGATGGAGATTGAGATGGAGGCTGTCATTCGTTCTATCTCATCACATTCCTTAAACACTACAGTAAACCTAGAAGACATCCTCTTATCTCTAGTATATGATGTCGTGGGTAAGGTTGCATTTGGTAACAGCTATAGGGGAAAGACTTTTAATGGTAGAACATTGAAAGATATAGTCGAGGAGGTACAAGTCATGGGTGGTGCCTCATTTTCGTTTATTTTTCCAACATTTGGTTGGATTTTAGACGAATTAACAGGGTGGAATCGCAGGCTACAGAAATGTTATACTGATTTTGATGGCTTTCTCCAGATGATTCTTGATGATCATCATGACACAAAAACAAGTGGTCATGTAAATGATTTTGTTGATGACTGTATGTCTCGGTTGACTACCGAGGAGATGAAAGCACTTATGATGGTAAACAACACATTTAAATCCTTTTCTATATATTTGCATACATTTATTTCATGGTTTTCAGTTTCAAGCATGTTGTTGTTGTTTTTTTTTCTCATGAAATTAATAAACATCACTGCAGAATGTGCTTGAGGGAGCAGTTGACACAACTACTATAACAATGGTTTGGGCTATGTCCGAGCTCGTTAAAAATCCTAGAGTTATGGAAAAGTTGCAAAACGAAATTCGAAGATGTGTTGGAAGAAAATCGAAAGTAGATGAATCAGATATTACGAAGATGCCATACTTGAAAATGGTGGTGAAGGAGACGCTAAGATTGCACCCACCTGCTGCTTTTCTGATGGGAAGGGAATGTGTAAGTCAATGTCGGATCGGTGGATATGACGTGTTACCTGGTATGAAAGTGATGGTGACTGCGTGGGGATTAGGAAGGGATCCAAGAATCTGGAAAGAGAATGCAGAGGAGTTTTATCCAGAGCGATTTGAAAACATTAAGGCTGATATCGGAGGGAAAAATTTTGAGATGATCCCGTTTGGAGGGGGGAGAAGAGCATGCCCTGGGAATAACATGGCTACTTCAACTGTAGAATTTACAATTTCAAACTTACTTTACTTCTTCAACTGGGAAACACCAGCCGGATTGAAGAAGGAAGATCTGGATATGAAAGAGAATGGCTTCCCGTTTCTTCGTAGGACAACACCTCTTTGCCTTGTCCCTACAAAGCACAACTGGGAAGACTAGGAATCATTTCTTCTTTCCATTAATGATATGTTGGACCTGGCGTGAATTTTCTCCACGCTGGTCAACATTTTATGTAATTTCATTATCACAATAAAATTGTACCCCATATCACTTCGAGTAACATGTGTATCCCATGCAACACGATGTTTTCTTTTCCTGTATTTTTTTCCCTTTTTTGAGTACGTACGTAATGATGTTCAAAAATTGTGAGAAATTAAATTTTCATCGTATAATGTAATTGGTTCACAATTTTTTACATAGATTAAATATTGAGTAAATTATTGAAATTGTAGTTGTGGTGGTGGTCGGGATAATAATTTAAAATTCCACTACAAGAAATAGAGTTTTTAGCGGCGACAAGGAGCTTTAGCGGCGACAAATTAAAAAGTCACCGCTAAAGGCTTGTGTCGCCGCTAAAGGCTAAATGACACTGATCCGCTCTTTGACGTTCTGGCAAACACGAATCGTCCGATCGTTGTTCTAATCCAACAGCTAGGGTGCTCGTGGAACGCATAAAGGAAATACCGGCGACTTTTGTCGCCGCTGATGATCCAAAATAGTCGCCACTAAAGATAAAAAAAGTGACGTATAAGCAAAAGCTTTGTATTTGAATTTTTTAATTTAAGTATAGTGTACAACAGAGAGGGGATTTATAGCCAAAGATTACAACCTAATGGAGATAATAAAGGAGCTTATACAGGAGATAAACATGCTAGACTTGACTAAATAATATTGACTTATGTATTACGTGATAATATATTTGGGAAATATATTATCGGTTAATACGCCCCCGCAAGATGGAGCATCCATCGGATACGCCAATCTTGGAACGTAATCGCTGAAATGGACCACGAGATAGTGGTTTGGTGAGAGCATCAGCCAGTTGATCAAATGTGTTGAAATGACGAACAATAAGAGAACCATCTTGGACCTTCTCCCGAACAAAGTGGTAGTCAAGGGCCACGTGTTTCATGCGTGAATGGTAGACTGGGTTAGCACATGAATAGGTAGCCCCGGTGTTATCGCAAAACAGAGTAGGAGCGGAATTGGATTTGATACCAAGCTCAAGTAACAGATTTTGAACCCACATGACTTCGGAAGCAGCATTTGCAAGCGCCTTGTATTCTGCCTCTGTAGAGGACCTTGAGATCGATTTTTGTCTTGCAGAGCGCCAAGAGATAATATTAGACCCCAAAAATAGTAGATGAGCAGTTGTGGAGCGACCCCCATACTCGATACCTCCCCGGTCTGAATCCAAAAAGGCAGTAAGATGAGTAGTAGAGTTCTTGTGCAGATACAAACCATGATGAATAGTGCCTTTAAGATAGCGTAGGACTCTTTTGAGGGACTGCCAATGAAGCTCAGATGGTGCATGCATGAATTGAGAGAGTGTGTTAACCACAAATGAGATGTCGGGCCTAGTGAATGCCAGGTACTGAAGGGAGCCCACAAGTCTTCGATATTGTGTTGGATCTGTGCTTGCGGACCCGTCTTGCAAGGTGAGAGAGACTGAGGAGTTTAGAGGAGTTATGACTTCCTTGGCACCTTCCATATGGAATTGTGCAAGCAAGTCATGGATATGACGATGTTGAGACAAGAATAAACCAGATGAGACAGGAATGACCTCTACCCCAAGAAAATGGTGAAGTGGACCGAGATCCTTGATGGAAAAACGTTTAGCAAGGGAGTATACAAAGGACTCGAGAAAAGTGGGATTGTTACCGGTAAGTACAAAGTCATCAACGTATACTAGAAGATTACTAATGACACCATGAGAATTGTATATGAAGAGGGACGGATCAGCTAAGGATTTCTTATAACCACTCGAGATAAGGAAGGAGGTAAGTTCAAGGTACCATGCACGAGGTGCCTGCTTGAGGCCATAGAGGGATTTTTTTAGTTTGCAGACATGATTAGGAAAATCAGGATGGGTGAAACCGGGAGGTTGAGACATGAAAACTTCTTCATGAAGAGTGCCATGGAGGAAGGCATTGTTGACATCTAACTGACGAAGTGGCCAATTGTGTGTAAGCACAATGGAAAGGACAGTACGAATTGTTACGGGTTTTGTGACTGGACTGAAGGTGTCTAAATAATCTTTTCCATATTGTTGTAAGAAACCCTTGGCTACTAGTCTGGCTTTGTATTTGGAGGCGATGCCATCCGGGTTGCATTTTATGCGAAAGATCCACTTGCATCCGATAGGAGATTGAGTTGTTTTTGGAACAAGCTCCCATGTTCCGTTGTGAATAAGAGCATTAAACTCTTGGTCCATAGCTTCACGCCATTGCGGGTCTTTTAATGCTTGGGTATGGGTGGTGGGTTCATGTGTTGTAGGAATGGGGTGTAGGGTAGTGGTATTAACAAAAGATGGGTTAAAATATTTTGAGTTTGGTTTGCGGATGCGAGGGCTTTGGGGCGGTGTAGGAGAGAGGTGTGGGCTGGTTGCGGGTGAAGGAGGGGGAGACGGAGTAGGTTGAGGGGATGCTGGTGGAGGAGTGTTAGGTGGCAAGGGAGCAGCTGGGATGGTGGAGGTGTGTGGTACAGTTTCGGGTGAGGTAGAAACTGGTAGGGGTTCGAGTGGTGGAGGAAAGGTAGGTTGCTGATCAGAGGTGGGATTTTGTGTAGGAGGTGTCGGCTGGGAGGTGAAAAAGGTGTCATGGGTGGGCAGTTGTTCAATTGGAGTAGTAGGTTGATATAGGAATATAGTGGGTATAAATTCAACATGTCTGGAGTGGTAAAGTTTCTTGGTTTCGGTGTCATAACACTTGTAAGCCGATTTTGATGTGGAGTATCCAAGAAAAATGCATGGGGCTGATCTTGGTTGGCGTTTGGATGACGTATAAGGTCGTAGCCACGGGTAGCACAAGTATCCAAAGGGTTGAAGTTTATGATAGTTCGGTTGTTGATGGAATAAGCACTCATAGGGTGATTTGTTGGAGAGTATTTTTGTGGGAAGCCGGTTGATTAAGTACACCGCGGTTTGAAAGGCATAGGTCCAGAAGGTGAGTGGGAGTTTTGCATGATGAAGTAGAGCCAGACCGGTTTCAACAATGTGTCTATGGCGGCATTCTGCGGTGCCGTTTTGTTCAGGTGTATGAGGCGGGGTGGTATAGTGGGAAATTCCATGTTGTTGTAGAAAGGGTAAGAGGCCAATGTATTCACCGCCATTGTCACTAAAAAGAGAAACGATGGGAGTTTGAAAGAACTTTTTGACAAGGACTTTAAACTGAGGAAATATGACAGCAACATCACTTTTGTGAGCGATGGGATACAGCCATGTATACTTGGTGAAATAATCGACAAAGAGAACATAGTATGTATATTTGTCAATAGATTTTTGAACCGGTCCCCAAACATCAGAGTAAATCAATTCAAGTGGTTTTGTAGTAACAAAGGAGTTTTGGCCAAAAGGTAACTTGTGACTTTTATTAATAGAACATGATGAACAATGAATATCAGACTCAGACTAAACCCTAAAACCTAGCTTTGACACTATTTGTTGAAACACTTGACGAGACGGATGACCAAACTTGTGGTGAAGTAGTAGTGGAGAGTGTTTGAGTGTGGAATGAAGGACTCGATTTGTGGGTGACTTGGTGAGATAACCTCCTTCAGCCCTCTCTCCCCGCATGAGACGCGCCCCTGTGAACAGATCCTTCACAAAAAATGAGATGGAAAAAATTCCACCGAAACAAGATTAGTATCACAAAGCCACCGACTGATACAAGATTTTTATGTAATTTAGGAACATGTAACACATTGGACGGTATTAATTTTTTTGTGGTGTGGGAATAAAAGCTTTGCCAGTGTGTGTTATAGGGAGACTGGTACCATCACCAAGGACAATTTCGTCCAGACCACCATAGTCAGAAACCTGATGAAGTGAACTGCGATCAGACGCCACATGGTTGGATGCTCCTGTGTCGAAATGCCATTGGGTAGAGGCTGGAGCTGAGGTTGTGACATGAGCTGTAGGATTTTGAGTTTTGGTGGCATCAATGTGGATGTTGTTCTCACTGAGGAAACGTGCTAGCTTGCGGCATTCTTTGGTGAAATGGCCCGGAATGTTGCAGTATTGGCAAAACTGGTTGTTTCGGTTTGTGGGCCTGCTATTTTTGGAGTTGTTTGTGTTTTGGTTCCACTGGGATTGATTGCCACGAGACTGATAGGAAGATGAAGATCTATTGTTTCGGTTGTAGTTTTGATTGTTGTTTGATCTGTGTTGGTAGCCTTGGTTTCGTAAGGTGTAGTTGACTGTGGTTGGGACTGTGTCGAGAGAGGCTGATGTCTCCTTTAGGCTTCTTTCGAAATCCATGAGTTTGTCAAAGATTTCTGAATATGATAAGGTTGTACTAGAAACTCTAAGGGCTGCAGTGATAGCATTGTATTTATCTCCTAGTTGAGTTAGGATGTGGATCATAAGATCCTCTTCTGAGATAGGACTTTGGGCAAGAGCAAGGTTGTCAGAAATTGCCCTCATATCTTGTAAATATTCAGTGATGGAACGAGACCCTCTAGGATTCTTAACTAGTTTAGTTTTAAGTGAGATGATACGTGACCTGGAAGTAGACGCATAGCTGGATTGTAGTCTTGTCCAAGCTTCCTTGGCGGTGTTGGCGGAAGAGATTAGGGGCTGAATTGCATCCAAGCAGCTTCCTAGCATTACGCTGAGAATCATCTGATCTCGGCAGAACCATGACCGGTATTCAGGATTTGTGCTGGTTTTTCCTTCTTTGTCAGTGAGTGTCGTCGGAGGAGGCCCCGAGGTGATGTGACCGTCGTAGTCAAGGCTGATGAGGGTGGATTCCACCTGCTTCTTCCATACGGGATAGTTGTTAGGGGTGAGCTTAATTGTGAAATGTGTGGCCGCCGTAACTTGAATTTTGGCTTTTGTAGACATTGCTTGATTTAGGTCGCCGATTGGATTTGGATTGATACTCGTTGGAGCCTAATGGTGCTCTGATACCATATAAGCAAAAGCTTTGTATTTGAATTTTTTAATTTAAGTATAGTGTACAACATATAGGTGATTTATAGCCAAAGATTACAACCTAATGGAGATAATAAAGGAGCTTATACATGAGATAAACATGCTAGACTTGACTAAATAATATTGACTTATGTATCACGTGATAATATATTTGGGAAATATATTATCGGTTAATATGACGCGGTAATAATTCCCTCCTGATAGTTGCCGCTATTGATAGTTGTCGCCGCTAAAGCCCAATTTGTCGCCGGTAAAGGTGTCGCCGCTAAAGGCCGACACAGTTAACCCCAAAAAACTCGATCTTTTTCCTTTTGCTCTTTCTGTTTCACTCCCTTCGCATGTTTCTCTTCTCTCGTCTGCATCTTACTTCGTCGATTATTATGGGATAGCAGTGAGAATTATCAATTTGGGGGTGAAATTGTCCACAAAGAAGATACCACAGGTGGAGAAAGATTTTCCGGTGAGGACCAAGCTTTTCCGGCAACACCAAACTTTTTCCGGCGACACCAAACTACTTCTAGGTCAATTTTCGGTCCCTTTTATCTTGTAACATCGATTTTAAGCTTATTGGAGTGGTTAATTGTAAAAAATTATCAATTTCAGTTTTGTTGATTGTGTTATTACGTTCCCGACCACCACCCGAGACTACCGCCACCACTGACCATTTTCATTGATATCCACCACCACAGGTTCTATTTACTTCTATTTATTGTGAAATTTTAGTTTAATTGCAAAATATGTGTAGGTGTCTCAATTATTTGAAAATTGTCATATGCATGTATATTTGATATTTGTATGTGAATCTATGTAAATTTGGTGTATATATGTCAATGTATGTGTGTTTGATGTATATATGATATATGAGTATTTGGTAGAAGTATGTTGTTATTATGTGAAATTATGTGTATTTGGTATAAGTAGGATGTTATTATGTGTGTATGTGAATGTATGTATGTTTGTTGTATATGTGATATATGAATGTGAAATTTGTGTATTATGTATAAATAGGATGTTATAATATATATATGAGAGTATGTGTAGTTGGTCTAAATAAAATTAATAAATTATCTATATTATTATTTATAAGTAAGAGAATTATATATATATATATATATATATATATATATATATATATATATATAATTTTTCTTTAATTAAATCAATAATATGGTAAAAGGTTAATAAGTTTTTCGATATATTTTAGCTTTCATTAATTAACTAATAATATATTACCCATGCATAAACTTTCATTGATTTACATCTTATGGTGTACAAATCGATGTGTTATAAAGTATACATTACACTTGTTTCATTATTATTATTATTATTATTATTATTATTATTATTATTATTATTATTATTATTATTATTGTTGTTGTTGTTGTTGTTGTTGTTGTTGTTGTTGTTGTTGTTCATTCTTGCATAATATTTCAAACTATCGATATGAAAATTTGAAAAGTTAAAGGCATTAAGGCAATAAATTCAAATCTAAAGTTTTGGTATAAGTAGGATGTTATAATTTGAAAAAAAAAATTATTGTTATAACTAAAAAAAACAAAAAAAATGATATAAAATTGGTTAAAAACTTATCTACAAATACTAGAAAGTTTTAGTTTAAATAGAAATGTGTATTCCTATGTAAAGGTTACTACTGAGGCGGAACAACAATATGTAAGTATTTAATTATAATTTTATCATATAATTAAATGTTTATTTATACTTAATTGTTACTCACTTTTGGGAATTACAAAATCGGTTAGTCGAAGAGCTCTTAGAACAAACCCAAGATGAAAGTGAGTTAACATCCGCTCAAGAAATAGCCGCTTTTGAGAAAGTATTAGGAGAGCGACGTGGCCATATCAGAGGCATCGACTGTAAACCATCTGCTCTCCCGCCGATTTCACAATCGTCGCAACCACCACCACAATCATCACAACCATCACAGGTAAATCACGATTATTTAATTTCAATAAATGCATGTTGATTTGGTAATTTTTGTTGGTGGTGATTATTTTCTAAAAGCTTTGGTAATTAATTTTTTGTCCCAAATGCTACAAATAGCAATGTACTTTGGTATCATAAAATACATGTTGATTTGGTCATTTTGGTTTTGTGGTGATTATTTGCTAAAAGCTTTGGTAATTGGGTTTTTGTCCCAAATGCAATAAATAACAATGTACTTTGGTTATTTGGTTTAGTTTAAAAATAGAAATGTAGTTTGGCATCATAAAATGTATGTTGATTTGGTCATTTGTTTTTTGGTGAGTATTTGCTAAAATCTTTGGTATTTGAGTTTTTGTCCCATATGCAAGAAATAACAATGTACTTTGCTTTTTTTTTTTTTTGTCTTAGTTTAAAAATAGCAATGTACTTTGGTGTCATAAAATGCATGTGGATTTGGTAATTGTGTTTTCGTCCCTAGTTGGAAAAGTTAACTTATAATTTATATATATTGTTATTTATTATGTAGTTGGAAAATCTTCGGACATTACTCAACGACCCGACATGTTGGGAGGAGTTTTATTCGTTTTTTCAATCACATAATAATCAAGGAGGAAATGATGGCAACGAAGATGATAATATGTAAGGAGAAGATTTATTTGTATGTTATATACTTGTCACACTTTGCAATTTGTTAGAATTGTAAAACTTGCTTTGCTACTTGTTAGAATTATCAAACTTTTGGTTGTTTTATTTTGGTATTAAATTAATTATAACAGTATTTGGTATTTAATTTGATGTTGTTATGTAATTTTTGGTATAGAATTAATTATAACAGTATTTGGAATAAATTATACCCAAAATCGAAAATATATATAAAAAAAAAGAAAAACGTTATTACCGGCGACATGAGTACTACCGGCAACATTCTCTTTAGCGGCGACACAAAGTATTAGCGGCGACAGGTGCATTAGCGGCGGCAATCTGATCAATAGCGACGAAGCAGGAACGGCAACTCTTTACCGACAACGTGTCGCCGCTATTAGCTTTAGCGGCGACTTTTCGATCCTTTACCGGCGACTTTTGTCGCCACTAATTGCTCATTTCCTTGCAGTGAAAGGGTAATATATTTTTTTATTTGTATATATTTGGTCATTGAGCTTTTTTCGTTCATATTTACTTATTCGACTTGTTAAACTATACACATTCGGTCTTTATCACCAACTACTTCCGATTAGCCGGTAAAAACGACTTAATAGAGTAATATAATTTTGATTTTGTAGTCTTTAATATTTTTGTACACATTTAGTCATTAATATTTTTTTATTGCAAAAAAGTCATTTTTGTTTTTTTGTAGTTATTCAGTACTTATGAATGATTTCTTTAGGTTTTTCTCACGGCATCTTACGTGGGACAATAATAAATGAGGTGTTTGAGACTGTTGATGTTTATGTCCATCGCGATCTCGACTACTTGGTTGCTTAGGTCATGTGTTTTGAACGTCATAACTTCTTCATATGATCTCGTATTTTAACGATCTTTATATCTATGTGTTCGTATTTTAGTCTACTACAACATTCGTTTATATTACTCCCATTAAAAAGTAATATATTTTTATTTACAATCTTTATATCTATAAGTTTTTTTAAGAATGCATGTATAGATGATTTTTTATTATTTTTAATTATTTATTTTTTTATAAAATCATAAATAAAAATATATTACATTTTAACGGGAGTAATCTTAACAAGAGTTGTAGTAGACTCAAAAACCGAATATGTGGGTATAAAGATCGTTAAAATCTAATATCGTATGAAGAAATTACGACGTTTAGAACACAAGACCTAAGTCAAACCACAAGACCTACACAACAAAGTAGTCGAGATCGCGATGACCATAAGCATCAACAGCCCAAAAAACCTCATCAATGATTGTCTCACATAAAATGTCGTGATAAAAACTTAAAGAAATTATTCATAAGTACCGAATGAGTACAAAAACAAAAATGACTTATTTTGAAACAAACAGTATTAAAGACTAAATATGTACAAAATAATTAACGACTAAATGTGTACAAAATAAGAAAATATATTACCCTATTGAGTCGTTTTTCCTGGCTAACCTGGAGTAACCGGTCATAAGGACTGAATGTGTAAATTTTAATAAGTTCAAGTGTTAAATATGGACGAAAAAAACTCAATGACCAAATGTGTACAAATCAAAAAATATATTACCATTTTAAGTCATTATCCGCTATGTATTTGCATCCTAAATTAGAACCTTTATATTGCAATCGCTCACAAAGAAGTAATATTCAAGCAAAACAAATCTTAACTTACAAAAATCCTAATTAGGGTTTTTGTTATAAAACCATTTAGGTTTTCTTTTAGCCGATGCAAACAAGATCAGGCTTATCTCCAAGAAGAAATGGAGAGGGAAGAATAAAAGATTTCAAGATTTGGTAGGTTCTCTCGAGGGTTGTCATGTCTTTTATAATTGCACAACCCTAAAGATTTCTACGAAAGGCGGCATCGTCAACTATACCAAAACCACTTTCACCGGTGTCTCCCTTTGTCTTTCAGCGGTTAAGGATTTCAGCCTCCACCAGGTCAAATCTGCCACCACCACTTTCACCTCTCGTTTTCTCTAGTTAGCCGCCAACGTTTGTAGATCCTCTAGCATCACTGCCTTTCTCATCTGAATTAAGGTTTTTGTTTCACACTCAAGATTAGGGTTTTCCACAAAGATGAAGATGGTTCGTGGTAAGGATAGTAAGTGTTATCATTCTCCGGTGGAGATTTTTGAGACGATGACGGAGAATAGTTACGGTTTAACTTTATTTAATTTGGATATACGACGTCGGTGAAATGATAGATGTGGTGACGTTTGGGAAAGAGGTAAACGACTCCGATGAAGTAGAGTAGCAACTGACGGATTCCATTAATTTTGAAGATGGGAAGGTTAGGGGGAAAGGGGGGGGGGGGGGGGGTTGCTTTTTAACCTATTATGGCTTTTTCAAAAGGAGGTTCTTTTAATATGTTTGAATTAACTTTTAAAAGTGCAAAAGCCAATAAACCAAAATTCATCGATTCCTAATTTCTAAAATAGTTTTTTTTTAATTGATTGAAAATAAACGCCTTATGCTCTACCAAATAGTTTTAGAAACCACCATATTTTTAACAACCATAAAGAGTTTTTTATAATTATATTCTTTTGTAAAACATAAATTATTATTATATAAATAAAAAATATTGTATACAAATTGTCACTTTAAAAATAAACGAAGGCACGGGTATTTAGGTCTCTCTCTCTCTCTCTCTCTCTCTCTCTCTTTTTAATTGCCTGTTTGTTCTAATTTAGCTCGTTAGCTTTCGCCTTTCGAACTGTAACCCTGGAAGATACCAACTAATTATTATTATTAAAAAAATACTAGTAATAATAAACGATAAGGGTAGCGTAAATTAAATTAAACTTAATAATAAGCAAAACTAAAAAGGAACGAGGAGGTGTTAGGGTTTGTGCAGGAAATCGAGTTCGATTGGGCTAACCGCTTGCTCTCCCGGTAAGCAAAATTGGATTTCATAGCAATCGAAATATTTGAAGATCAGAAACCGAAGGAATTAGAGTTCCAGTTCTCAATCAAATCTGATCAATTGTAAATCGTTCATCCTGTTTCGATATGTTAATGTTAGGCGATAAGATTAGCTGGCATTTAGGTTTATCTTTATTTAAACTTCATTGTGTTTATCTTTTCCTTAGTTGGTTAGTCTCTGATAAAGACTTGTAATTGTATAAATACGTTGGCAAATCAATGAATAAGGCAGGCAATTCATACAAATCTTTCATGGTATCAGAGCGGGATTGAGAAATCTAAAACCCTAAAACATGACGAAATCTGGAGAAGAACCTTCAGAGGGTTCAAAATCGTCACCACCTAAAATCGAATCCAATTCTCCTTTCTTTCTTGGACCACAAGACCGTCCAGGTGATTTCATTACTCCAACAAGACTGCGTGGGGATAATTACGATGATTGGGCAGGAGACATATAGACGAAATTAGAAGCACGAAGAAAGTTTGGGTTTCTTGATGGGACGATCACAGGTCCTGCTCCTCCGTGTACAACTTCAGATTGGCTCACTATCAACGCGATGTTGGTTTCATGGATCATGAATACCATCGAACCAGAGGTAAAATGCTATCTCTCTAAATACAGGGATGCGAAGAAACTATGGGATACTTTGAAATCACGATATGCGATTGTTAATGGACCCAGGATTCAGCAATTGAAGGCTTCAATTGCAAAGTGTGAACAGAGCAAAACCATGCCTGTTGCAGAATACTTTGGCAAACTAACTGCACTATGGGAAGAACTTCATAAGCATGAGCCTATAATTAGCTGTGAGTGTTGTACAGAGTGCACAGCTGGAGATAGACACGAGACCAGGAGAGATACAGATATGTTACATAAGTTTCTCATGGGTCTATGTTCAGAATACTTCTCCACTCTACGAACTAGCATTCTATCACAGGATCCGCTCCCTTCACTTGACAAAGCTTTTCAACTGGTAGTACAAGATGAACGAGTACGAATCTCAAAGTCTGTCCAGGAGGAAAAGCCAGCATAAGTTTTGGGTTTTGCTGTTAAAGTAGGATCCAATAGGGGACGAGGAAAAGGAGACAGACCTGATAAGTCACATCTAAGTTGTACTCACTGCAAGAAAACAGGTCATGAAGCCAATACCTGTTTCGAGTTAGTAGGGTATCCTGAATGGTGGGAACATAACAACAGGTCTGATGGTGGCACTCGAGGAGGCAGATCAGGCGGACGAGGGAGAGGAAGTGTAAGAGCAAACACAGTCACTGTAGGCTCTCACAATGGAGGTATAATGGCTGGAAATAATAGCAACTCACCGCTATTATTTACAGCTGAACAATGGAAGGCTCTGACCGGTCTTATGAGTACTTCCAAGATTACAGATGAAAGATTGAATGGTGAGTTTAAAAAACGATTGTGGATTATCGATTCAGGAGCAACACACCATGTAACTGGTGATGCTTCTTGGTTGGAAAATACACATAACATACCTGGTCGTCTTGTGGGTCTTCCAAATGGTAAAAAGGTCATTGCAATCTGTGAGGGTTGTGTTAGACTTTCAAAGACCATCACTCTTAAAAGTGTTCTCTTTGTACCTAAATTAAGTTGCAATTTGATTTCAGTTTCTCAATTAAATGATGATATGCAATGCATTACTCAATTCGATTCTTCTATATGTGCTATACAGGACCGGTCGAGGAGGCTGATTGGAGCGGGTGTTAGACGGGATGGACTTTACTACTTTGGGAAATGTGGATCAATTCTTCATGTTTCAGTGGATGCAGAAACCTCCACGTTAGAGTTATGGCATAAGAGAATGGGACATCCTTCTGAAAAAGTGGTAAAATCCCTTCCTCCCGTTTGTAACCTTAGGGGTAGTATGAATAAAGCCTGTGAAGTTTGTTTTTTGGCCTAAACAAAGTAGAGATAAATTTCCTTTAAGTGAAACTAAAACTAGTCGAATTTTTGAGAAAGTACACTGTGATCTTTGGGGTCCTTACAAGCATCTTTCAAGCTGTGGGGCTCGATATTTCTTGACAATAGTTGATGATTATTCACGTGCAGTGTGGGTGTATTTGTTGACTGATAAAACTGAAGTTTATGAAATGTTTGTGTCTTTTGTGGCTATGGTTGGTAGACAATTTTCAAAACAAATCAATATAGTACAAAGTGATAACGGAACAGAGTTTAATTGATTGTTTACTTATTTTTCTACACATGGAATTTTGTTTCAAACATCATGTGTTGGTACTCCTCAACAAAATGGGCGAGTAGAGAGAAAACACAAACACATCCTCAATGTAGCCCGATCTCTTATGTTCCAAGCAAAATTGCCTATTTCCTTTTGGGGTGAATCCATCCTCACAGCTGCACATCTGATCAATCGCACACCCTCTCCTTTGCTCGACAACAAAAGTCCATCAGAGATATTGTTTGGTACTCTTCCCTCATAGTCTACTCTTAAAGTGTTCGGGTGTTTATGTTTTGCTCATAACCAAAAGGCAAAAGGAGATAAATTCGCTAGTCAAAGCCAAAAATGTGTCTTTGTTGGATATCCATTCGGTAAAAAAAGGGTGGAAATTGTTTGATCTTGACACCAACGAATACTTTGTTTCACGTGATGTAAAATTCTTTGAGGACATATATCCTTATTCTGACATGAATTTAACACCACGTGAGACCACAAACACACTACCTGATGGACCAGTTTACTTTGATGAGATTGACGAGGATGTTGTTGGTCTAGATCAGTCACCTAGTGACACTTCACCTATAAATTTTCCCATTAATACACCTGGTCAACAACTACCAAGCTCTCATACAAAGCCAATTCCGGACCCCCCCGTCTCCACTCGAACAACAGGAAAATATGGGTAGAGGTCAAAGAATCAAGTATCCGTCCATCCTTCTCAACGACTTTGTTGCGTCTACTAAAGTTAGTCCATCCCCGTCCTCTACACACCGGTCTCCACCAGCTTCCCCAGGTACGCCATATCCTATAGTTCATTATATAAATTGTGATCAGTTTTATCCTCGGTATAAAGCCTTTATTTCAGCAGTCACTTCGGGAACTGAATCGAGATCATTTAAAGAAGCCATGCAGGACACGAAATGGAAAGCCTCTATGCAAGATGAAATTCGTGCTCTTGAAGAAAATGGTACTTGGACATTGCAACATCTTCCTCCTGGCAAACGTGCCCTTGGTAGCCAGTGGGTATATAAAATTAAATATCACTCCAATGGTGATATAGAAAGATACAAATCACAGTTGGTTGTGTTTGGAAATCATCAACAAGAAGGCCTAGATTATAAAGAAACATTTGCACCCGTTGCAAAGATGACTACGGTACGTATGTTTCTGGCAATTACAGCTTCAAAAAACTGGGAATTACATCAGATGGACGTGCATAATGCTTTCTTACACGGGGATCTACAAGAAGAAGTCTATATGAAATTGCCTCCAGGGTTCAAATGCTCGAATCCCAACTTAGTATGTCGTCTTCGCAAGTCACTTTACGGTTTAAAACAAGCTCCTAGGTGTTGGTTTGCTAAACTAGTGACAGCACTTAAGAAATACGGTTTTCGTCAGTCTTATTCTGATTACTCTCTTTTTACATACATGCGTGGAATGGTGCAAGTTAATGTACTAGTTTATGTGGACGATCTTATCATCTCGGGTAATAATCATGAAGCTATCAAACACTTCAAGACATATTTAAGTAATTGTTTTAAAATGAAAGATCTTGGTCCTTTGAAGTATTTTCTCGGTCTTGAGGTGGCTCACAATCCCACTGGGGTTTTCTTGTGTCAACGCAAATATACGTTGGATATTATTGCTGACACCGGTCTTTTGGGCGCCAAACCAGCCGGTTTCCCCATTGAACAAAATCATAAGCTTGGTCTCACTCAGGGTAAAGAGTTGACTGACCCAGAAGTTTACCGTCGACTTGTGGGTCGTTTGATATATCTAGCTGTCACGCGTCCAGATCTAGCGTACTCAGTTCACATCCTATCACAGTTCATGCAGTCTCCACGGATCGAACATTGGGAAGCAGCTCAACGTGTGGTTAAATATTTGAAGGGAACTCCTGGACAAGGTATTCTTCTACGTGCTGATAGTCCTCTCATCTTAAGTGGTTGGTGTGACTTGACTGGGTTGCTTGCCCTCTTACTCGACGATCTTTATCTTGATGGATTGTGTATCTCGGTAATTCTCCTATCTCTTGGAAAACGAAGAAGCAACATACCGTGTCTCGATCATCAGCTGAATCGGAGTATCGATCTATGGCAGTTGTTACGTGTGAATTGAAATGGTGAAAAGGTCTTCTTGCTAGCTTGGGAATTCATCACAAGAAAAGTATTGATCTGTTTTGTGATAGTGAACCGGCTCTCTACATTTCATAAAATCCGGTTTTTCATGAACGAACGAAGCACATTGAAGTTGATTGTCATTTTGTTCGTGATGCTATAGTTGATGGTCTCATTAAACCTTCTTATGTTCATACATCTAAGCAACTAGCGGATATCTTGACGAAAGCTCTAGGAAAAGCTGCATTTGATTGTCTTGTTAGCAAGTTGGGCATTTTCGATC
This sequence comes from Lactuca serriola, assembly GCF_051521515.1. NCBI lineage: Eukaryota > Viridiplantae > Streptophyta > Magnoliopsida > Asterales > Asteraceae > Lactuca > Lactuca serriola. The sequence goes on from NC_136409.1 coordinate 206,307,487, forward strand.
CCCATGCTCCAACTTGAGGGGGGATGTTAGGCGATAAGATTAGCTGGCATTTAGGTTTATCTTTATTTAAACTTCATTATTTTTATCTTTTCCTTAGTTGGTTAGTCTCTGATAAAGACTTGTAATTGTATAAATATGTTGGCAAATCAATGAATAAGGCAGGCAATTCATACAAATCTTTCAGTTAAATTGGTATTGTGATGATTCATGAAAAAACATAGGGTACCAGCGTATAGTTTCCTCTTTTGCTAATTGCTTTTATAAAGTTTTTGTCTAACAATCTTATAGATCTTCGTGATTAATAGCAGCGTACGCGATAATTAATCGCTTAAATTGTGCAGTCTCCCTTTCTCTGTTTAACTGAGCCATGGATATAAGAAACTATTGTGGATATCATTGGGAAGCTATAGTTGCTACCTTCTGAATAAGATATATATATATATATATATATATATATATATATATATATATATATATATATATATCTGATTTTGTGGTGTCACTTGTCGTTAGATTCGAAATATCTGATACACACTGAAATAATGCCATATCTTTCATACATTTTATTCATTTGGCAGGATATATCCAGTCTAGGTTATGCATTTTGAAATGGAGATGACACTCAAGGAAGACAACCCAGATTCTCCAATGTCTGGAATCTATGAGATACCTGGTGAACCTGCATTGGTTATCAATGGGGTGCCTCCTGTATGTACCAGTGTCAATGGTAGTCTTGTTCCCTACAAAGCTTGTTGTGACATAGATTCAAAAACAAATGAGTCTTTGGGTGACTGGTTAGAAGGTAGGAAAGTTCAAAAGCTATTTGGAAAGAAGTTCTTTAATGGGGAAGTTACCAAATTTGACAAAGAATCAAATTTGTATAGAGTGGTTTATGATGATGGGGGTTTTGAAGATCTTGAATGGCATGAGTTGCAGGAAGTTTTACTACCTCTTAACATCACAATCCCATTGAAGACATTAGCATCAAAAGTCAACAAGAGGAGGCAAAAACATGATAAAAAATCTGGTAGATCTGTGAGTAAGCCCAAAATCCACCAACATAAAGGCTTGGAATCCGAGGTTGAGAAAATGGAGGTCTAGATAGCAAGTAGATTAGTGGTTGCTTAGTCATGAAGCTCCTTGGGATTTCTTCTGCAAGGAGTTCAAGGTATTCGATATGATTAGTCCTCATTTATCCCTTTCTCATCCAATTTACATGTCTTCATTTTGCGGCTCTTTTATCTAGGTTGTAAATATATAATAATAATAATAAAAAGTCAAGGTAGAGCTAGAATTTGAAATGCAATGACATGTAGAGGTTTGTCCCTTGTGTGAATAAAAGATTATGTATCTTGTTGGGAGTTAGACCATTTATTCTATTACCTCATCCATTATATCCACCACTTATCCGTTATAGTGGTGAGTGTCACCTCATCACCACGTGCTACCATTAAAACCATGAAATATCTAATACACCACTCCACATCATTTTTGTAATTAAAATTAAATCAAAAATAAAAACGACACTTTAAAATAAAATGTAAGAAAACATAAAATAAACTATCCCTACAATCTTAGTTTACTTTGGGCAAATGTAAAAAATTCAAAAAAAATAAACTACTCTTTCCATTTTGGACGATTCCTCAACTTTAACTATGTTTTGAGATGTGGAAAAGGTTTATGATTTTCATAATGATGCAAGGCAACACTAACCACATGGATATCGTCTTCTTGTTGATTGTTTACCATGTTGTAAATTCCATTGAATTGACAACATTTTATCCTCATATTGTGTCACTTCGAACATATTTAAATGGGATTTTGACTTGTACAACCAATTAAATAGAAAAATCTTCGAACTTTTCCCTAAAAATATCTAGAGGTTTGACAATCTTCGTCTTCAGAAATTGACACTCGTGCTAGTGTTAACTCTCTTCTTCCTCTTTCGACTAATTCATCCTTTTCGGAACCATAGTTTTGAAATTTAATGATACAAATGTGTGAATGTGAGTAAAAGGAGAGAAGAATTATATGACAAATAAGGTGGTTTGTAGTGACATTTATAATTGTAAAATTTAATTAAAAAAATGCTCAAAGTAGTCGTTAGAATGTTCAAGCCATGAGTCAAAGAGCAAAGAGATTTTATTGGCCATTGTAGGGTGTTGTTGGCATCACAAAACGTCACAACCACTCCCCACCACGAAGGTGTAGGCTGGTGTTCACGGTCCACGATCGTGGACACATAGACCACGACCCAATTCGTGGTATGTATATGTGATAGTCTTATACAAAAATGTTGTGCGGTGAATTTAAGTTGATAGCAGTTGTATCTTCAAGACTGACAGTTTTTTTAGATGATTATTGTTTTTTTTTTGGTAGAACCCAACCAGATTCTCAAATTCGATAATTAGGAATATGTTGGGAATGGTTATGATAATTGAAATTTTGAAGGACATTGTCATCTCTAAAGGTAGAGGTAGGGATGGAGAAATCGGGAAAAAATGAACTAGAAACGGAAGAATATAAACCATAACATCAATATCATTACATCACAAAAGGAGTTACTTATTACCTTCAAATGTTGATTGATTTCTATAATTGAAACTAAAGTAGAACAATAAATATTATAAAAAAATATACAATAAAATAATAATTAAACGTGTAACTTACATTGTTTGCATTTTTGCACATCTTCCAATAACTGTTCGAGGTTAATACATACATTTGATACTCTCAACCAACCATATCAAAGCTTCCACCGTCTTTGGAAGCAAATTACTACGAAAGTCATCTACCAAAGGACCATATATACTAAAAGTGGACTCACTAACAACTAAAGAAATCGGAATGACTAGAATGTCTTTTTCAATTGATGTCAACACCTTATATGTAGCGTATTTGTCACTAAACCACTTCAAAATTTAAAATGTTTCATTATTCATTTATTTTTTTCAAGCAAAGCATCAAGATATTCCTGTAATTCGAATTTTTCCATAACATCCTCAACATCTTTTTCGTAGAGCTCAATCATATATTTTTCTTATCTGTTTATTCTTAACCATTCATGTAACACCTCAAAATTTAAACAAAAATTTTCATTTTTAATTTACCAAAGATTAGGGTTTCACAAATCAAGTTCTGAAATACACGATTATCTAAAACAAACATTGTCACAAAATATTAGAGTTCACAAACTGTCCCAACAACAAATACCCCAACGAGTGCGTACAATCGAACATTCGTCTTCCTGTTGTCCTCAGAAGTAGCTGAAACACATAAATCAACAACTGTAAGCAGAAAGCTTAGTGAGTTCCCCAGAATATCACACACATGACAACAAGAATAAACAGTTATGGGTTATCAGCAGCCCTGGGGATTATCATCAGTCCCAATGGGCTAACAGCACGCCTGGTAGGGATGGGATTTAGAGCCGGAAAACCGAACCGGAACCGGAATCAGATCAGAACCGGAACTGTTAGAACCAGAATATGTAAAACCGGTCCGGGTCCCGAGTTTAAAGAATGGCTCTATCCGGGTTCCGGGTAATCCAGATTTCGGGTCCTCTGGGTCCGGGTAAACTGGGTTTAAGAACCGGAACCGTGTTAGGAACCGGAACCGGTTTCTATGGAAAGTTTAAAACATGCATATCTCATTCATTTGAAGTCGTATTGGCATGGGTTTTTTCCCATAGTATAGTTTATAGTTTTTACATGATTTTAGACTATAATTTTGTCATTTTTGGGTTTATATTCATTGACTTATAGTCTCTCAAAGCCGGGATATCGAAGCTGGAAATTTTATGTTTTTCAGCTTTTTTTGTATTCTGTGATAGTTGTAAAATGTGCATATCTCGTTCGTTTAAAGTCGGATTGGCATGAGGTTTTTTCCATAGTATTTTTTATAGTTTGTACATGATTTTAGACTATAATTTTGTCATTTTTGGGTTTATATTCATTGACTTATAGTCTCTCAAAGTTGAAATTTCAAAGCTGGAAATTTTATGTTTTTCAGCTTTTTTTATATTATGTGATAGTTTTAAAATATGCATATCTCATTCGTTTGAAGTCAGATTGACATGAGGTTTTTTCTGGAGTGTATTTTATAGTTTGTACATGATTTTAGGCTATAATTTTGTTATTTTGGGTGTTTATTCATTGACTTATAGTCTCTCAAAGTCAGGATATCAAAACTGAAAATTTTATGTTTTTCAGCTTTCTTTGTATTTCGTGATAGATTTAAAACATGCATATTTAATTCGTTTGAAGTCGGAATAGCATGCGATTTTTTTCAAAGTGTAGTATAGAGTTTGTACATGATTTTAGACTATAATTTTGTCATTTTTTGTTTCATATTCATTGATTTATGCTCTCCCAAAGTTGGGATATCAAAGCTGCGAAATTTTTTTCTCAGCTTTATTTTTGTATTTTGTGAAATTTTAAAACATGCATTCGATCCACTTTACCCGGTTCCCCAGGTTTTTCAGTTTTAGACCCACTTTATCTGGTTCCATTCGACCCACTTTGATATTTCCAGGTTTTCTGATTCTAGACCCACTTTACCCGGTACCTTACCCGGAACCGAACCGAAACCGGTTCCTATATACCGATCCGGTTTCCGGTCCTAAAATATATTGTTAACCGGTTTCTGGGTTTTCCCGGTTCGGGTTTGGACCCACTCTCATCCGTAACGCCCGGTGGGTTATCATCAACCCTATAGACGATCAGTAGTCTCAGTCACATACAAACAACATAACACGATAATAACAGCTAGACCCAACTGGTCATCACAGATACAACTATCCTACCACACTAGTAAGTATAAATGAGGAAACTCACCTGACATTGTCGACAAGTAAATCTCACACCCGAATTGTCGGAACTAGACTCCGCATAATCAACGAAATAATTAACCATAATTAATAATTAAGGTCTAAAACTCAACTCGCGAGTCCATATCCCACAACTAAGTCCTAAAGGGCAAAAAGACCATTTTTCCCTTCACATGGTCCAAAATCCTAAATCTTATCCAAAAGTCAGAAAGTCAATTGCCCAACGCATACGTTAGGCGTACATGTCCTTGAGTGGGGCATACAACTCAATCAGAACCTATCGGGGGTGGAACCGACTACGCGGGGGGTAGCCAGGATTACGCCCGACATACTCTGCCTGCTTCCATTTTCACCAACTTTGTGTCTTAATCCTTTAAGACAACTAACCAAACCTCATATCTGACCAATCTAAGATGTCTTAATCCATGAAGTCATCGACTTTAAGCCTTTCCATGGCTAGGAAGGACTCAATGCAACAATCCTTAACTTCTAACTCACTCTAATCTACTTTACTCATGCATGAGCCATAGGGGATGATCAAACAACCATTTTTATGAATCTATAGGTGCTAAAATGCATGAAAGGACATCTACAATTCCCTGGAGTGCACTAAAATCATAAAGGTCCAATCTTGGGGACAAAAGCTCATAAAACTTCAACCATGTAGATCAAATAGAAAACAAGGTATAAACTTTATACCTGAAATAGATGCACAAGGAGAAAATGTTCATGGATCTACAAGCTTGCAAGAAACCACTTCTTCTTCTCTAGACTCCTTCAACAAAATGCACCAAAACACTCAATAAGCCCACAAAACTCACACAAACAACTTAGACTTGGGATTAGGGTTTGGGGGTGGCTGACAAGGATGATCAAATGGGGATATAATGTTGTTTAAATTGGGAGCAACCCTTAAAACTAGGGTTTGGAGTCTGGGCTAGTACGCCCGACATACAACCCATATGCCCAGCGTACTAGCAAGTCATCCGCGTTCCAAAAAGCACGAGTACATTGTGCGTACCCTCGAGTACGCCCAACGTACGACCAAAGTGCATGCCTTTTCTACTTAGGGACCAATTGTGCCATTTCTCATAAAATAACGAGCAATAATAATAATAATACCTGATGTTGGGATTTTACAATTCTCCCCCACTAGAATCAGAGTTCACCCTTGAAGTCATCCTCAGGAAACAACTCAGGATAGTGCTCACGTATCTTGGTCTCGAGTTCCCACATCCACTCTGATCCCTTTCAGTGTTGCCATTGGACTTTGAACAAGTTCAACAACTTGTTCCTCAAGGTCTTCACTTTTCGATCCATAATTGCCATAGGCTTCTCAACATAGTTCAAGCGATCGTCGATCTGAATGTCCTCCATAGGGACCATGGCTACCTCGTCAGCTATATGCTTCCTCAGCTGGGGAACATGGAAGATATCATGAATATGTCTCAAATCCTTCGGTAGCTCCAACCGGTAAGCCACCTTGCCCACACGGGCCAAAACTCGAAAAGAGCGAGTAAACCTGGGGCCCAAATTGCCCCGCTCTCTGAAGCGGATAACACCCTTCTAGGGTGACACCTTCAGAAGCACTAAATCCACCACATGAAACTCTAACCCAGAGTGCCGCCAATTCGCATAACTCTTCTGGTGGCTATGATCAGTCAGTAACCTCTGTCTAACATGTTGTATAGGCTGAGTCGTCTTGAGCATTACTGTGACATCCCCAATTTTCTCGACCAGAAAAGACCGATTTAGTTTATGCTTTTAAAATAAAATCAAAGTAATTTTTCCAAAATGTTTTGCGGAATTTGTTCCCAAAACAAAATATAATAAAATTTTATCAAAACATTTCTTAAAGAAATATGTTTTCATTATATAACAAAACCTCGGGATGTCATGTTTCGATACAAATCAAAAGCATAAACAGTACTTTATAAGCCTTACAACAGTTATTTACAACTACTGGCTTATAATCAAAAAGTCTCTCGTTGTCTTCCAATTATGCTCGGGGTCCACTATCTGTAATACAGAAAGCTGAGTGGGTCAGGCTTGGGAGCCTGGTGAGCATATAGGCTTTTCAACCCAAAAATAATAAATTTACTAATTTTCATCAACCAAAAATAAATTTATTAAATTCATGAAACAATAACCCTGATTACCTGTTCCCGTTATCCTCACTTTACGTCCCTAAACAACTTTCATAAGGGACCTAGCCTAAGGATTTCCATCGGGGTGACAACACTGCTTTAGGGGATTCCTCAGCAATTTATGTCAAATAAGGCAACCATGTGGGGGATGGAGTATACCATTGAACACTAAGTTCACAAACACCTACAGGTTGTGAGCTTGCTAAAGTTCCACTGGACTGTCTAGAAAGGTCCATGGTCGTCATCTATACTCCAGTAGATGACTGAAACAATAACAATATCGAGGCCTCTCATCATTTTAATACACATCGACTATTTTATCTACCCATGTTTTACCCAACATATTTGTAGATAAAAATACATATACAGTTTAAAACTTGTATAAAATATCTTCAGTAAATTACTGAAATCTTTCCTATGGTTTGGCCAAAATTACACGTTTGGTCCCTAACTTTTTTTTGCCCTCGGATCATCCCTGTGGTTTGATTTGTTGTGTTTTTCTTCCTTATGGTTTGGTCAAAATTACACGTTTGGTCCCTAAGTTTATGTATGTAAGGGACGAAAAATACAACAAAATCAAACCACAGGGACGACCTGAGTGCAAAAAGAAAGTGAGGGACCAAAGATGCAATTTTGACCAAACCACAGGGACGATTTCAGTAATTTACTCAAATATCTATTCAATACATAGCTCAAATAAACAAACCATAAACTTACACATAGCACGTATTTTATAGAAAATACTTCATAACTAAGTGTAAAAAGAAAGTGACTATACACTCACTTGTTAAGACGATAATTGGGTAGCACCTCGTCTTTTAAAATAATATTCTTCGATGAAACCGGGCTGTTTTCTCAAAAACCGGGCTTCACGTGGACAGAGTTTCCACTCGAAAACTCTTTTTCTCGGGTTCTTCGGGGCTCTGGAACTTGCTTCGGGTGCTAGGACGATACACTAAGCTTTGGGGGTATTTCTTGCAATTTAGGAAAGAGTATAAGGTGAGAGAATGGATATTTGTAATAAAAATCCAGATGGCATCAGTTCCTATTTATAGGAGGCTGAAGCTCCTTAGTACGCTGGGCGTAATGCTCAGGTACGCGGGGCGTACTGCCTCGCGAGGTTCTTCGCTGGGCGTACACTAGTATGCTGGGCGTATTAGGGGATAACTCCGGATGTGTCTAAGCTACGAACATGTGGCATTCATGCAATGGAGTAGGGAAGGTGACGGAATCCGGGTCACGTACACGAGTACGCTGGAAATACTCCGGTACGCTGGGCGTACTCCTATTTTCCTAACTTCAAAAATTTGTATCTTTCGCATACGATCTTCGTTTTTTACATTCTTTATATCCACGCGTAGGTGAGATTGTGCTCTACAACTTTTGTTTAGACTCCGTCGGCTAATTTTGAATTAATTTTTAAAGTTATATTTTTAACAGGCCGAGACAAGAAATGTCCGTTAAAAATTTATAACTTCTTCATCCGACATCCGTTTTCGTCTGTCTTTTTACCGTTGCGCTAATATCGACGAGATCTTCGATTGTCATTTAGATTGTTTCAACTAAAAATCACTCGATCTAAATTTCGAGTTTTGGGCTGCATACTGCTAAGTCAAAACTTAGAAAATCATAATTCCTCATACGAAGTCAGATTTGGGCGTTCTTTTTACGCACGCTCTTGGTTTAATGAACTCTACGGCTTTCGTTTAGATCACTAAGGCTAAAAAGCACTTTATCGTAAATTCACTTTTTACGTCATACCACGTTGTGCCGGTTTTGTCGCGAAACTTCGACAGGTCATAACGTTTTCGTTATAACTTGAATTTCGGCATTCCTTATATCCCCGAAATCCTTGTTCCAACCACTACAACTTCATTCTTAGATATCGGGTTTATCTAACATTTATTTTCAACACTTATTTTTATTCTTAACTTATTAAATCATAATAATTATGTAACATCCCAAGTTCAGAAGTGCAAGTTTAGGGTTCACAGTCTAAATAAGGATGGTTAACTCGGCGAGTCCATGGGTAGACTCGACGAGTTGAGTCGCGATTCTGGTCGCGTGTTAAGTGGCTAACTCAGCGAGTCGACAGCTGGACTCGGCGAGTTCGTGCTGAAGAGAGAAAAACCCTAATCTTCGGGGTTGCACCCTATTTAAAGGACTTAATATCCTCCCTTCAGTCCCCTTAGCACCCTTTGAAGTCCAGGAAACCCTAGATCTGTTGGTGAGAGCATTGGAGAGCAAACTGGAGCTTTGAAAAGTGATTGGTGAAGAGCTTTTGAAGATTAAGGGGATTGGAGCAAGGGGCTTTACAGAGATTGTGATTATTCTTCAGTTGGAGCTTTCTTTTGAGGTAATAATTCGTTGCTTGAGCTTTTGTGCATCTAGATCTATCATTTGTGGAAGTTTTGGGAGCACATCTAATGTTATGTCGGGTTTGGAGGTTGGATCTGAGGTTGCTACCTTAGATCTGGGATTGAGATGATTCAGAAGTGCATAAAGTCCATGTTCTTGAGTTGTTAGTGAAGCCTTCTTATCCCAAAACCTAGCCTAGACTGTGTATGGCTTAGATCTCTTTGGATTCACGTAAATTTTGCCACTTTACATGATGGATGGCTTGTAGAAAAGTAGATCTATGGATTTGAGCCCCTGCATGGCTTGGAAAGCCTCTGTATGGATTGAGAACTAGAGATATTCGGCGAGTCACATGGGTGTACTCGGCGAGTTGTATGAACATGAGCATGGACTCGACGAGTTTGAAGAACAACTCGGCGAGTCTGTTGAAGATTGCCTTGGACTCGGCGAGTATGGTCGTGGGGCCCTAACGTTTCTGGTTAAGTCGCGAATCGGTGAGTCGAGGGACGACTCGGTGTGCTGATCAGGATAGGACTCGAGGATCCCTGGACTCGGCGAGTCTCGGAGTGACTCGGCGAGTAGAGTCGAGGCATGGGAGTATTCAGAACATAGGAACTCAACGAGTCATTGGGTTGACTCGGCGAGTTGATTCGTGATATGGGGTTTCTCAGAGTATAGGGACTCGACGAGTCAGCGGGTTGACTCGGTGAGTAGGGTCAGTCAGGAAGCTTGACTTTGACCAAGGGATTTACCAGTTTGTCTTCTAAGGGTATTTTGGTAAATTGGTGTTTACTGGAATTGGTTGTTTGGTAGTGTGCAGTGGTGGAGTGTGTAGCAGTGGACGGAGCAGCGTGATCTAGTTATCCAGTCAGCAATTTCAGGTGAGTTATCCTCACTATACTAACAGGGTCTACGGCCTCTATCAGATGGAAATCCGGGTATTGTTGTTATGTTATTGCCTTGCTATGTTTGCATCCAGATAGTTAGGATGGTATATGTGTGACCGGAAGGTCTTAGGTGCTATGAAGAGTATGAGATATATGTCGTTAGATGTTTTGAGAGCTGTATGTGTTATGTTACGTTATGAGCAGTATGTTATGGACCGGAAGGTCATCATGTTATAGAAGGTCTTATGTGCTATGAAGAGTATGAGATGTATGTCGGGAGATGTTATGAGAGTTGTATGTGTTATGTTACGATATGAGCAATATGTTATGGACTGGGAGGTCATCATGTTATGTGCGGTTATATGATATGTATGTGCTATGTATGCTGTGTATGGTAAGGACCGGAAGGTCAAGATGATATGGACCGGAAGGTCAACAGAATACGGACCGGAAGGTCAACAGAGTTATGGGATGGAAATCCCCTGAGACATTCGGATCGGAAGATCCCATTGAGTTATGGCCTGGAAGGGCGTATGTGCTGTATGTAGTATTTTAGGGGTATCTTACAGTTGTGGTTTTATGTTTCAGGTACTTCAGGAGACTGTGGCAAGGCAAAGGCGTGATCGTACCGCTCCTCATGTTTTATGTACTTAGGATGTGGTTCTGGGAAATACTCTGATAATAAATGAATTGGAAACCTTTTTGTAATGAAGTAATGAAAATGGATTGTTTTTGAAAAGTTTAAATTGGTTTGAATTGTTAGAGTGTTACAAATTAAGCAATAAACACAAAAATAATCAAATAATACATCTTTACTATTTCAAAACAAATTACAAAGGTTGACCTAGACTATTACATCATCATTACTGTCTAGCCTAGAAACACGGGCGTTATAATCTTCTACCCCTAAGGATGATTCGGTCCTCGGAATCACTCATCAGCAAACAAATACAGATAGCGACTCATCATGTCATTCTCCGTTTGCCAGGTGAGATTTGGCCCATTCGTATGTTTCCAACAGAATAGCACTAAATCGACCATCTTGCGTCGTAAATTCTTAGTCTTACAGTCAATAATTGCCTCTGGTTCTACGATCAACCTTTTACTTTCATCCAACCTTAATTCAAAAATTGGAATGATGTCGGTAACTTCTCCCGTGAACTTCCTCAAATAACACACATGGAAGCTGTGATGAATACCTTCTATTTCTTTTGGTAATTCTAATTTGTAAGCTTGATTCCCAATCCTCTGAAGAACTTTAAATGGTCCAATCAACCTTGGACTCAACTTTCCTCTTTTACCAAATCTTATAAGTCCCTTCCACGGCAAGACTTTAAGTAAAACCGAATCACCAACTTCGAATGATATCGGTTGTCTTTTCTTGTTAGTATAGCTCTTTTGACGATCTTGAGCTTCTAACATCCTTTTCCTAATCACTTTCAACTTTTCAGGAGTCTGATGGACTATTTCAGGTCCCATAAACTGCTTTTCCCCAGCTTCAAGCCAACACAACGGCGTTCGACACTTTTTTCCATACAAAGCTTGATAAGGTGCCATCCTGATGCTTTAGTGGAAACTATTATTATAGGAAAATTCTACCAGAGGTAAATGTTCATCCCAATTACCTTGGAACTCCAGGTTACATGCTCGCAGCATATCCTCCAACGTTTTAATTGTTCATTAACTCTGACCATCGGTTTGCCGATGGTTAGCTGTACTCAGACACAATTTTGTACCCAATTCCTCTTGTAGACTTCTCCAAAACCACGACGTGAAACGACTATCACGATCTGACACAATCGTCATGGGAACAGCATGAGCTTTTACTATCTCTTTCACATAAACCTTTGCAAGTTTTTCCATTGAACACTTCTCATTATCGACTATGAAATGTGCACCTTCTGTGAAGCAATCAATGACTACCCAAATCATGTCGTAACCGTTCTTTGTGCTAGGTAGTTTAGTTACGAAATCCATAGTGATGTCTTTCCATTTACCCATGGGTACAGGTAAACGTTCTAAACTCCCACACGGTTTCTGAAGTTGTGCTTTAACCCTCGCACATGTCACACACTCGGCCACATACTTTGCAACATTGAGCTTCATTTTCGGCCACCAGTAGTAGGGTTTCAGATCCCTATACATCTTTGTGCTGCCAGGATGAATCGAGTACATGATCTTGTGAGCTTCCTCTATCAGAAGATTTATCATTCCTCCTATCTTAGGTACCCAAATCCTATCTTGGAATACCTTCAACCCTTGGTTGTTGGTACCGAACACTAACGTTTTGCCCAAACGTTCTTCCTTTCGGTCATTTTTCTCTGAAGCTTCTTCCCGAGCTTTCTTTATACTTTCCATAATTGTCGAGACTACTTCAATTCTCAACGCTCTTGGCCTTTTCTTTTCAAGGTTTACCTTCTAAATGAGAGCATCAGCGACAACATTTGCTTTACCAGGGTGGTAAAGTGTCTCACAGTCGTAGTCCTTAAGTAACTCTAGCCAGGGTCGTTGTCTCATGTTCAATTCCTTCTTATTAAAGAGATATTGAAGACTCTTATGAACAGTGAAAAGTTTGCACTTTGTGCCATAAAGATAATGCCTCCACATCATGAGTAGGGTAGTTCTTTTCATGTTCTTTCAATTGTCGAGATGCATATGCTATCACCTTTTCTCTTTGAGTTAGAACACATCCCAACCCGACTCCCGACGCATCGCTATACATTGCAAAGTCTTCAACTCCATCGAGTAGAGAAAGAATTGGTGCTTCACATAATTTCTTCTTTAGCTTCTCGAATGCTTCCTTATGCTTCTCACTCCAAGCATAAGTAGCTCCCTTGTGGGAGGCTTCTTTGCTTTGGATATCAATCCTCACTCTTCAATGCGTTTTCCGCTGCTTCGTTAGGGAGGCTTCTTTGCTTTGGAGGTGCATCCACTCTTGATGCTTCACTTTTCTTTGGGTAATCCTTTGATATATGCCTTTTGTCCCTGCATCCGTAACAAAACCTCTTGCTGGATGTACAGACGTTGGCGTAATGTCCATTCTTCCCACACTTAAAACAAGTCACTTCTTCGTAGCATCTCCCATAGTGCTTCAGTGGTGCCTTTGGATTTGTAACTCCTTTCCTTTTTGGGCAGTCTTACTTAAGGTGCCCTTCCTCATTACATTCGTAACGAACCCTGGTGTTGAATGTACACTCATCGGCGTAATGCCCATGCTTTCCACACTTGAAACAAGTTACTTTTTCGTAGTACCTCCCATGGTGCTTCAGCGGTACACTTGGCTTTGTAGCTCTCATTGGACATTCTTGCTTGAAGTGTCCCTCTTTACTACACTTAAAGCAAACTTCTTCCTCAGTTGGGCATTCGTGGACATAGTGACCAGTCTTCCCGCATTTGAAGCAGGTTACTTCCTTAGGGCATCTACCGTTGTGTTTTCTTCCATACTTGTCACACCATTTTGCTTCACCTACTCCTCCAAACTTTGAGAACATTTTGTTCTTGTCAGACCTGAAGACCCCTCAAATTTCCTCTTCTTTCCAACATCAACCTTGTTGACGATACTGTCGTTGATCACTTCATCGACAGACTTAGCAACCCAGATGGTCGCCTCAAGAGTGGGTGTCTGGCGTACTGGCATAGTAAGTTTGTCCTTACTTTGTTGAAGTAAACGCCTTGTTTCTTCCATCTGTTGATCCAACATTATCTACACCATTGCTAGTACTCCGGCCATCATGATTGGCCCAGGTGCAGCTGCTACCTATGGCACATGCCCAAGCACTGGTGGCTTGGGCTGCGGGTTACCGCTTCTAAATCCTCTTCTAGTGCTCACCATGTTGATCTATGCACCAAATCAGACATTCGGTGTACCGAGGCGAGAATTTAAGATAGGAAAGTGTTATTTATGATAGACGTATAAATCTCCCTATTACTCCGAAAAGTTACATGCTAGTTCTAATACCGTAATTAAACGTTTAGAAACCTGAACACATGAAGTTTCCAGATCCGGTCGGCAATAGACCATAGATCCGATCATATAATGCATATTATCAATCATTTAGCACATAAAAGCATGTTAGGCATCATTCCTAAAATAAACTAGTGCTTTTGTCTATTCAGATGTATTACCAAAATCTATTAGACACACTCTTCACAATCATTTCTTAGGATTCTAAGTTTAAGCTAGAAATAAATCCATATTCCTAGTTCGCTTAAACTAATGCTCTAATACCAACTATGACATCCCCATTTTCATGGCCAGAAAAGACCGATTTTGTTTATGCTTTATAAAAATCAGAGTATCTATTTTTAATAAAAAGGTTGCGGAATTTGTTCCCAGTAAAACATGATAAATATGTTATCAAAGCAGTTCCGAAGAAAAGTATTTTTATTCATTTTAAAACATTTGGGATGTCATTGTCAATGCAGAAACATAAGCATAAACAGAACTTACATTCATTATCACTAGTGATTTGTATCTCCTTAATCTCTTAGTGTAATGTGACTTCATATCAACACCTGTGATATAAATAAACTGAGTGGGTCAGGTTGGGAAACCTAGTGAGTACATAGGGTTTTCAGCCCACAATAATATAATTATTATGTTTAAACATTTAAACAATCAACCCAATTACCCATCCCCATTATCTTCTTTATTCTACCCTAAGAATTCAGCTATTCCTCGTTTATTTATTCCTAAGGGTTATCCTAAGGAATAGGCATGAAATTCATCGTTGCCAAGGTTTACTCAACAGGCACTAAATCCATAGTTACCAAGGTTTATCTTGTTTATTGATAGTATTGTTTTTGAGACTCCTCTCGCAATACAGGTCAGTGGGTTTTATCTCGTTTATCGATGGTATCGTTTCCGAGAATCCACTCGCAATACATGTCGATGGGTTTTTAGAGTACACCTGGTGAATACACAGTTCAAAACACCTACAGGCTGCGAGCCTGCTAGTGTCCACTGGACTGTCTAGAATAGTCCGTGGTTGTCATCCATACTCTGTTGGATGACGGGGCCATCACTTGGGTAAAAGGCTTCTCTCATGGTTGACCTCTTACCCTTACCTCATGGTCTATATCACCTCTTCATCCTTTTATTTTTTTCACACAGAAACTATTTCATCTACCCATGTTTTACCCAACACATTTTGTAGATATAAAATACGTATACAGTTTAAGTAATTTAAAACATGTATGAAAATCTTTCACCCAGCACAGACAACAAGTATTCAGAAAATATACAAACATAACACGTAGTTTATATAAAATACTTCATATCTATGTGTAAGATGAAAGTAACTATGCACTCACTTGATTAGGTGGTGACTCGGCACTCGGACAGCACTTCGTTACTCTTAAAATAATTTTCCTCGACAAAACCTAGTATCAAAATATCACTAGGGTTTAATCTAACGTTAACCGCGACTAATTAATAGTCTAGCTATTAATACTATTATATAAGCGTTAAACAACACCCTATATAACTCATAATACGAGCCCAAATAATTATTTTAAGGTCCTAATATCATTACTATATTGAAACATAAGCTATACTAAAGATAGGTTAGGCGTAGCTCACTTACAATGGGTTTTCTCGAAAACCGGGCTTCGCTGGAGCAGCATTTTCGAGCCGAAAGGCTCTTTTTCTCAGAGTCGTCGGGCACTCTGGGGCTTCCACCTCGTGCTAGGGAGGTTCCCTAGGATTTTCGGGGGGTTTCGGGGCTAGAGAGAAGTTCTAGAGAGAGAGGGAAGTGAGGCGAGGTGTGAGGAAGGAATGGAGGCCTCACCACTGATTTATAGGGGCTGGAGGAAGGTTCACAGTGTGAATTTTTAATATTCACGTCGTGAGCCAGGCTGGCTACAGCCAGGCCCTGCCTGGTGCTAACATGTGGCATCGCACACAGGGTGGAAATCAGCCGACTTTCAAAAATTCATAACTTTCGCATACGAACTCCGTTTTCGACGTTCTTTAGATCCACGCGTAGGTAAAAACAAAATCTACAACTTTCATTTAGACTCTGTCGGCTAATTCTCGACCGATCTAAAATTTAACAGTAGGAGGAGATTAGACTGTTAAATGACCGCGAAGGATTCATAACTCCTTAATACGGACTCCGTTTTCGTCTGTCTTTTTACCGTTGAGTTCCTATTAATGAGATCTTCAAGTATCATTTAGGTCGTGTAGGCTAAAAACTGCTCGAACTAAAATTCGAGTTTCGGGCCGTACACTACTAAGTCGGAACTTCGAAAAATCATAACTTCCTCATACGAAGTCAGATTTGGGCGTTCTTTTTATGGACGCTCTCGGTTTAACGTATAATACAACTTTGGTTTAGATTACTAAGGCCAAAAAGTCTTCTATCGTAAATTCATTATTTTACGTTTCCCGGTGCCGTGCCGGTTTTGCTGCGAAACTTCGACGGGCCATAACTTCTTCGTTAAAACTCGGATTTTGGCGTTCTTTATATCTACGGAAACCTTGATACATATTCTAAAACTTGGTTAATGTTATTTATTCTAAATAATATTTTGCCAAAAAGTCATTTTCGACACTTATTGCCTCTAAATTGTCTAACCCGGATCTACGGGCGTTACATATGCTCTCTCTCGGATGGGTAAATACCATTCTACCCTTCCTGACCTCTTTCACTCCTAAGGTCAACAAAAGTCAACTCCAGTTTTGACCAAACTTGCGGAGTGCACTTGGGAGACTCGTCAAGTCTAGTCGATTCATGGCAACCCCAGTAGGCTCCAACTCGACGAGCTAACCCCTAACTCTTTGGGTCACCACCTGACTCATTTCATCGGGACAAAAGCCTGGCTACTCGCCAAGTCAGCGGCTCAACTCGGTGAGTCTATTCAGACTCTTTTGCATTCAGACCATTTTAGTGCAAGATACTTTCCCAAACTTCATAATTATGCTCACAAGGCTCATTAATCACGTAAAGCTTCAATCTTTATGATCATGCATCGCACATCTAGCTCTAACTGACAAAATAACCCTCATAATGGTATGTTAGGCTCAATACTCTTATGTGACTGCATAAAGCTAGGATCATGGGACTCTCTGGACCTCTCAAGGTCCTGATCTGATGTTTATGCCTCAAGGAGACTTCACTTTCATCATAACTTAACTCAAAAGAGGGTAAAGAAACCCTAAATTCATGAGATCTACTAACCATACCAAAATAGGTAGAGATACCCGACTCGTCGAGTCCATTCATTAAACACGTCGAGTCCATTCATTAAACACGTCACCAAAGCGCGACCCTACTCGATGAGTTAGGGCACCAACTCGTTGAGTCACTCCCCATATCTCGAAATGAATACTCAAAATATTATCCCTGGAAATCCGGATGTTACAATTCTCCCCTACTTGAATTAGATTTCGCCCTCAAAATCGCTCCTCAACCACATAGATATAAACCAAACACCTGAAAAGCACCATTGAAAGGATCTCACACCAAAACGATATCTTACTCCATGGATACATGAACCCAATAGGAACTCCTAAAGTCGGAACAATACTGACCCCTCTTCCGCTAGGATACCCCTTCTGACTTTCCAAATCTGGAACTCTAGTGGTCTGGTCCGCCGCTAGACTGTCCACTAAAGATATCATCACGTTATTTGCTCCTCGAATAACAGACCCCGATAACTCACTGCCCCTTAGATTCTCACAAGATAAGCCCAAGAATCGGCTACCGATCACCCATGCCAGACATACCAAATGATCCCAAACTCACTTCCATAGACGAAAGGGTCACACGCTACCGGAGACCCATCCACTGGACTACTGTCAGAATACGTCCGAACATTGAACCCTCAACACCCTATCCTCAGACACAAGAAAATAATCAAGTTCGCTCAGAAGTTCCCTATGGCATCAAAAATTATAAACCCCAACTTACTCTCAAGTTATCCTACTCCATACTGAGTACTAGGTCATCTCTCAACTCGGCAATTGAACCTCGAAAGGTTACCCATAACATATCCTGAAATGTCTCACTGACTTCCTTCTCGCAACAACTATCTTTGCCCAGTGACACATAAGTCACGAAGTTCTCTTTACCCCAAGCGATTACTATAATCCCAACTAAAATCGTCTCACCCTCAACCTCTGTCGACAACTACCCATTAGTCTCATGTGTCTCGTGGTCTTTCCCACACCAACGAACCGACCCACCAAGTTCCAAGACACCAGATGAGAACAATACCCCTTCCAAAAAGAAATCCCTCTCTAAATCCGGAATCTCAATCCATTTACTCGATACACCACTAGAATCAAACTCAACTCGAGAGTCTGGCCCGACGCGAATTTGGAACCCCCCGTCCCAATAAATCACCCAACTCATGACTCATGACTCGCAACCCACTCGTACATCACTTCTCTGATTCCTTCCCATTACAGTATCCATAGCCTAACTCAGGATATAATGATTCCCGACTATCATAGAGACCTCCGTCTCTTTCCTGATCTGGCCACCAGGCTCTCGGATACTCAATGCAACAAGGCTACTCAAGCCTACTCAATGCAGTAAGGCTATTCAAGCCTAAGAACTCTCCTGAGTCATGTTCCGACTAACGAATAACGCGGTTCCTTGCAGTACCACGACACCCTCTCACCGACTAATGAGTACTACGGCTCCCCGCAGTATCACAACACTTTCTCACTGACTATTGAGTACTACGGCTCCCCGCAGTGTCACAACACCCTCTCTGAATAGTGAGTACTACGGCTCCCCGCAGTATCACAACACCTTCTCACTGACTAGTGAGTACTACGGCTCCCCGCAGTATCACAACACCTTCTCACTAACTAGTGAGTACTACGGCTCCCCACAGTATCACAACACCTTCTTTGACTAGTGAGTACTACGGCTCCCCGCAATATCACAACACCTTCTCACTGACTAGTGAGTACTACGGATCCCCACAGTATCACAACACCTTCTCACTGACTAGTGAGTACTACGGATCCCCGCAATATCATAACACCTTCTCACTGACTAGTGAGTACTACGGCTCCCCATAGTATCACAACACCTTTTCTTGCTACCATCCACATTCTTAAATAATCTCTCTTGATGTCGCTAGCCGAAGGGATCCCACTGGAATCATAGATACTTGATACTCCACTTACTATCTCGCAACTCAAGCCTCAGTATAACCCGATAATCAGGGCATCATGCTTGGATACCTCGGTACACCATCACCGAACCTCATGGAGTCTTTCCTCACCCACCGATCTCCTATATACAACATCATACCCTGATACCGCAAAGCATCCTTTCAAATTCTTGCAACTGATCATCCTCTCGCACCACTCGTAACTCCGTAATATTCCAACTCTAAATTGAAACACGGAGGAGTCGTCAGCGACTCAGAATACGTAGACGACAATATGAAACTTCCTCCTCTATTGCTCAAAACTCGTGCAAGAATTCTCATAACAACCCTGAAGTTGGTTGCCCAATCAACTTCCACTACTAGAATATAGGCCTTTAATGACGCACAAACAATGACACGCAGTGATTTACGATACGCAAAAGCGTATGCCCTAAAAATAATGTCATCTCTTCTAAAATTTGAAGGATTTTGGACGCGCGTTTTTGCGTGCCCTGAAAATAAGTGTCAGAACAAGAAAAAAACACGGAGGGCACTCAGCATAAAAGGCGTGTCGTCTAGTCATGTCGCTTTATAATTTTTAAAATGAACACGCGTTTAGACTATTTATCTTATTAAAAAATTCACAGGGATCATTTTCTAGGGTTTTGTCAATGAGGGCTCTCTACCACATTCTACATCAACTCTCCTCCTGAAACCTTCAAAAACGTTCTCTACCTCGAATCACCTCCTGCCGGCGACCTCGACTCATCTTTTTCTGCATCGCCAACTTCTTACGTTCACATGGTCTGCCAATCAGATTTCATTTACCAAAGCTCAGGGCTCCGACATGAGTTCTTCCCTTTTTGTTGTATCTTAACAAATTATATTCCTGTTATCAAGCCATGTTAGAACCCTAATTCCAGAAGAATCCGATTGGTTCTTCTTGTTTCATCAAAATCGGAGTAGAGCAGTTGATGTCCGATGGAGGGAGTGGATCCCATTATGTCCAAATGCAATCGGAGCCGTCAAGGTTGTCATCGTTCTTCTCATTTCATCAAAATCCGCCTCAAGGGACTCGAATTTTCAATGAGTTTCCCAAGGACACAATTGTACAAGTCGCTCGTCCTAACTCTTTCTCAGTTTCATACATCCCCTCTAACCACACCTTCTTCTTCCTTCAAACCTAGATGCAAAAATCGATGAAACACGCGTTTTCCGACATTTAATAGCGAAGAGGGAAAAGAAATCCCCGAAAAATAGAAAACCCCGCCTTATTCTCCTTCCTTGCTTCTACTTTTCTCTTTTCGGTTCTTCACGCACACAAAGTTGACGACATAATTAAGGGAAGGAAGATTGGAGAGCTTCCACCAGATACACGTTTACATCCCTATCGTGCGATTCTATTAGCAAAAAATCAAGTCCACAGTTGAATTAGGCCGTCCAAGGTTTTCTAACCCTATATTCTTTTGAAATTTCAAGCACATCTCTCTAAACTGGGACGAGGATGGAAAAAGACGGGTTGAGCTAACAACTTGAGCATTCAGGTCCTGTTTTGATTCTTCTCTCTCTCTCTCTCTCTCTCTCTCTCTCTCCCCCTGATACTAGGGTTTTTTCATTTATAGAGCAAGTAATTTGAAGAATGACATCCCTAAAATCAATTTTTATAATCACTTGGTGGCTGACTTGTGTGAACTATACCAAATTTTGAGGTGTTATTCTCATCTCTTTCATCGATACATTTTTTTACCTGTTCATATTTTCATAAATTTCGTTATCAAAGCAATTTTTGAGTGTCAGTGAGATTCATCCATCAACTGAAATGGAAAAATTAATTTTTTTTTTGTGTATTGTAATTCATTAATTTCTAACCACATGGATCGATGTTAGTGTATGATTTTTATATGATTATGTGGAACATGGATATGCGTACAATCTGTTTGTATAAATGCCCAAAGGAATCTTAGAGTTGGCATGGGTATGTTTCCGTTTCACAATTAAGGTTTCTCTTCTTTTTTAATGTTGATGCTTACTCATTTGGTAGATGGCTGCCAAATGTGCTTGAACATACCTTTCATGCTCACCTAATATAGAGATAGCTCTTAACCTCTTTCTGATGTTTTATTTATCATATCCATCTTTTAATAACAATTTTCTATTTATAATAGGAGATGTGTGATTAAGATGATAGCTGTCATGTGTACAAATGTTGAGGAAAATTTGAAAAATGAATCTTATTTAGCTAAAAGAACAGTAGAGGTTAACTTCCATTTCCAAATTTTCAACTCATACTTCTTTGTTTACCACTACATTCCTTCACTTGTGTTATTGGATTTTATTATAAAGTAATCTTTAGCTAAGAATATTTATTTTTGCTTTTTTCAGTGTGATGCAACATAAAAGAATTCATGAGATGCAGGTTGCAATGTTGGGCTAATGACGAGTGCATATGATTATAAATTAAGTCTGGTGCACAAGTAATTACATATCATAACTTGAAAGCAATATAAAAAATGAAAACACTTAATAGCAAAGAGTTTAGGTCATCACTCATCTCCGCTAAAAGACAGTCAGGTATAACTAGAAAACTAAATCAATTAAGTTAATGAATAAAGCAAAAATGTTATTTTTTATTAAAATAAACTTTATTCAACTAAAGTTTATTGAAGGTGACAACTAATAGAAATGATCTGATTGGCAATGGCAGTGGCAGCTTGTGCTGCTACTTCTATCCTTAATTGTTGTCCCATGGATGCTGCTACCCAAGCCTTTCACTTTAAAGGCACATCATAACAGGGTATGTCATGTTCTTTTTATTTTTTTTAACCATGTTTATATTTTTTGATAAATATTTAAAGACCATATTATATACTTTATTTAATGTTCCAGACACACCAAGGTGATTCCTACGTGGCACTTGAAGGGACAGATGAGTCATTGGTGGAGGGAGGTCATCATGGCTCCTATGACCATGAAGAAGATTTTGAGTTCAGCGAAGTATTTGTTCATCAACTTATTCATAAAATTGAGATTGTACTTGGGGTAGTGTCAAATACTTGAGAAAATGATAGGGCTATATTCGTCTTTTTTTTTTGTTTCAGGTTAAGGTTCAAGAAGCTGGGACAGATTGGGAGTAGGGGTGGTTGTAAATGTGGTGAAAGACCAAAATACCCCTATATTGCCTTCTGAAACATGTGTATTGTTTTGTGTAGTCGTTCTGGATGGATGGTCAAACTAGTAATTTACAAAGCAAGGAAGCTCTGGGGTTGTTGGAAGAATAACCCTTTTGCATACCAATGTGGTAGTCAGTGGCTACTGTGTACCTCATTTACATCTGACAGTGTCAGGGGTTGTTGGAAGAATCTGTTTATTTATTTATTCGTATTTTAGATATGAGACCAGGGACCATGGTGGAACCTCCTTGCCGCCTTCTTTCCCACCATGCACTTTAAGAAAATCATTGGCTTCCTATGTAGACGTTTTGACTTCTCCCAAAAAGGTATTTATAATTATAATTTATACCTTCATTTCTAGCAATGTACTATTTATTATTTCAATAATTATTATCCGAATTTAAACTTAGCAAATTCTTGATGCTTATTTATTTTAGTCTGCTTTACTTGCCCTAGCTGCTCATGCTACTGATCCTGATGAAGCTGAGAGACTGAAATTCCTTGCATCTCCTGCTAGAAAGGTTTGGGATTTCTTTTTCTTAATATGAAAAGTGATGTTATATATTTATTTATTTGTTGGATAAATATTGTTCAGGATGAATATGCTCAGTGGATAGTGTCAAGCCAAAGAAGCCTTCTTGAAGTCATGGAGGCTTTCCCTTCAGCTAAACCTCCACTTGGTGTTTTCTTTGCATCTGTTGCCCCTCGCTTACAACCCAGATACTACTCAATTTCTTCCTCCCCTAAGTAAGTTTATTTCTATAATCTTGATTTTATTTATTAAAATAATAATTCAAGAATGTAATAATATTTATTTCTATAATCTTGAAGATTGTAGTTGGGCACCTATTTTTGTCAGAACTTCAAATTTCAGACTTCTATCTGATCCTAAAATCCCAATTATTATGATTGGTCTAGGAACCGGATTGGCTCCTTTTAGGGGTTTCCTTCAAGAAAGATTAGCCCTAAAGGAATCCGGATCCCAACTCGGATCATTCGTTTTATTTTTCGGATGCAGAAATCGCAAAGTGGTATGTATATGTTCAAAAACTTTTTTTTAAAGATTAAAAAAGTGTCTTAAGTTTTTATATACTTTGTCGCATACTGATATAGCTCCCGAAATGTTAATATTCCAACTTGCAGCTCTTGATCCTTTAAAGCTTTTTGATGAGCTGCTTGGTATTTGGATTCTAGAATTTGTTTGGACTTTGGAATTGATAAAAATGAACATGCATATATTATCAGCAAGATCGTTGTCATTCATGGCTTTGATAGCTCCAAAGACATGCAACTCCCGATTTCTCAGTTATCATGAACACTATATTCATTATCTTTAACATATTGGTCTTTTTTTTCTGATATATCTTGTTATAATGACAAGAACTTATTGAAGAGCTGCAAATTTACTTTATATCATTTGACAGAGTAGGATATGGAGAGAGTGATCCACATCCAAAGCGTTCAGTTCAATATCATCTACACTTGTTTGAATTCAATATCATCACTTTGTTAAAAAGACCAAAATACCCCTATATTGCCTTCTGAAACATGTGTATTGTTTTGTGTAGTCGTTCTGGATGGATGGTCAAACTAGTAACAGATTAACTCCAAAGTATTGCTCATAAAGAGAAGGATATCTACTCGAAGAGACCGAAAGACAATGGGAGGAGGTGGATCCTTTTCAGCTGGTGGTCCTAGAAAAGGGATGTACTCTCATCTCTATGAGTTGCTTCTTCATATTATTTTTATTAAATTTAAAATTAGTTATCATAATTCACATACTAATTTTAATTTTTAAATTATTTTTTTGGATTTTTATCGTGAGCAGATCTTAGAGTTTTGAATGAGTACCCTGAGATTCAATCGTTTTCAGCATTCAACTCTATCTATAATCACACAACCTTATTTGGAATCCATCAATAAACTTTCAGTTATTTTATTTAAGTGATTATTTAATCCTTTTTATAAAAAATCCATGCAGAGTTCTGATTTTGTATCCAAAGTTGTTGATATAGTCGTGAAAGAACTCATTGCAGTTGCCACCAACAGAGAAGGTAAGCTATAATATGCCAAAGTTGAACTACTTTTTAAGAAATAGCAACCTACTTTTAGTGATTTGTTTATTATATCAAACTTTCATCTCTTCCTACTACTACAACATTGAAAACAAAAACAAAATCACATTTTCATTGTTTTAATTGGATATATTTTAGCTCCCAAGATTTTAGAAGGTTATCAATTTGTTTTCTACAATTATAACATTTTTTTAATAATTTTCAAATCTTGAAATGATTCATTTAACCCTTAAAACACAAAAGCATATGATATGAAATTACCTTCTGTTCAAGCTTAACCTTCTTTCCTTCCCCAAGAATCTCCTGTAAAGTGTGAAACTTTACACATACAACATCAGAACACTTCATGTTGAAGTTGCAAGAAACAAAGAAATCAAAGCATCACTTGTGGTTTAATTCATATTCTGGGACAAAAAGAGTCCTAGGGGTATTTTTGGAATATTTAGTTTTTCTAACTTTTATGCGGAGTCCTAGGGGCTACAAAAGGTGTTGATGTTAGTAATGAAAGACAAGGTTCAGATAAAAAAAGTGTTGTAGAGCTAACAAATGGTTCTTCAGGTATGCAATACTCTAGGCATAATTATAATATAAAACTATAAAAAAATTTCATTTGTTGATATATATTTTTTGTTTTCTTTTGTAGAGGATACTAAAGGGAAAATCTTGCAAAGGATATTTATTGTTTTGTTTTTCAGAGGATACGGCTCACATTTTCCCAAATTACCCCTTCCTCTACAATGTTTTTTTTTGTTTCTGTGTATTTTGTGCATCAGGTAAAGTTGATGGAAGAAAGGAATATGAAGCCCCTTGATTCAAATCTTGCAGCATTATCAGCAAGATGCAGTAAAGACTTGGAGTTGAATTTGGCTAAGTCATTCTTGAGTGAGATGGGCCAATGTACAACTGCTTATCCATATAATCAACTGCTTGGAGCATTAGTCTTAAAGAATTATGAAAGACAAGATGCAACTTTACTTAGTTGGAATTTGATGTACATAGTAGATTAGATGTAAATTTAGATATAGTAAGAAATACAATTGTATGACATTAAATTTTATGCAATGGATTGTATTTTTTGTATATGATATTTTATTTATATTATGAGACATTAAATGCAAATTTAATTTAAAAATTAATAAATATATAAATATATTTTTTTAGAACAATTATAATTATGATACGAAAAAATGTGTGTCATCTTCATTTATGACATGGCCTTTCTTGACAGGGGCTTCCTTGATACGCACTGCGTATCATAAACACGCGCGTCGTAAGGTTATGACACGCAAATGCATGTCATCTTCCTTTATGACAGTGCCTTCCTTGATGTGCATTGCGTGTCATAACCGCGCATCGTAACCGCGCGTTATAAATGCGCGTCGTCTCTCTT
This sequence comes from Lactuca serriola, assembly GCF_051521515.1. Classification (NCBI taxonomy): domain Eukaryota; kingdom Viridiplantae; phylum Streptophyta; class Magnoliopsida; order Asterales; family Asteraceae; genus Lactuca; species Lactuca serriola. The sequence continues at coordinate 206,333,453 of NC_136409.1, forward strand.
TATGACAGGGCCTTTATTGATGTGCATTTGCGCGTCGTCTGAGCGTTTTACGACGCGCAATGAGCGTCGTAAAAGGCTGTTTTTCTAGTAGTGTTCTTCCCTTCCCACACTACATATAATAGCCCATACCTTGAACCAGAAATTCTCAACCGCCGAACTAACCTTACAAGCCAACCACCTCGAATTTACCATTATAACCTTGATGGATTCCTAACCAACACAAGGTCTCCGACCAACGGCCACTCTCCGTGGAGACACTCATCCTTTCTCAAACACGTACCACATGCACTATCTCGCTCTGCACCTCGCCCTGGCCACCAATAACCCTGGTGTCAGGAATCCATATTGCAGGTCTCTATATCCAGTTCTCTAACCGTTCTTGAACAAATCTATTATCTTCTCAAAAGTACCCGGTTCTCCCTACTCAGGGTTCGAACCATCACCAATTGGTTCACCAACAATCTATCCCATAGATTGTTTTTACCAGTAACATCGCACCTAATCTTGGAAGGTGATTCGCAATGCTCGATGATCTCCCCAATGGAGATCAAACAACTCCAAATGCCCCAAATCTCAGATAAAATCCTTAGAAACTTCTCATCATGACTGCCTCTAGTCATTCAGAATCTCGCACCATCCCACTACCGGACATCTCAACTATCCAGTAGTAACCATGAATCTCACTCTGAAAATAATGAACTAACATACTCCTTATTCTCGACTCCTCAACCAACGTCCCATCACGTGAATTATCATAAGAGCTGAGACCTCATTACCACACTCAATACTCAACAAAGACAATAAGATCCACTACCCCAATAACATCTTCTTGATCGTCCGCCTCTGTAGCTAATACATGCCCTACTACGCTCAAATAGGGTGTATCCTTGTCCTTAACCATCTCAGTCCCTACTGACAACCTGCTCATGCTCTATCGTTACCTCTCGGCAGACATACTACCCAAATACTCTGATGGAAGGTCGCCATCAATGCTAACCCGCAGGGTTTTACCCCCAAGCTCAGAAACCGAAATCTCGACACCGCTTATGTTTCCCCCAGGAAACGGAAATAACACCACCCCGGTCACAGAAGGTGACATCTCCACTATTGGTTGATTGCTCAACTCATGTCACAATCCTCCATAAACGCCATCTCTACTCATCCTTGAGTCTTGCGACTTCATCTGACATCTCACCAAAAATACCTTGGAGTCATCTCGACTTCCCTCATAAGGGATGCTTTGCTGGAACTTGTTCCACATGGCCCTCTGACCTCATACTCTATCGCATCCGATCTCGGTCTAACTAATCACAACGGAATAACTGGTAGAACCAGTAACACTAACAGTCACGTGCCATGTTGCTCGAACCATGTCATCACCTCTCAATCTGCTACCAATCAAGGTACTCGAACCATGACATTACCTCTCAATCTGCTACCAATCAAGGTACTCGAACCATGACATCACCTCTCAATCTGCTACCAATCAAGGTACTCGAACCATCACATCACCTCTCAATCTGCTACCAATCATGGCACTCGAACCATGACATCACCTCTCAATCTGCTACCAATCATGGAACTCGAACCATGACATCACCTCTTAATTTGCTACCAATCATGGTACTCTAACCATGACATCACCTCTCAATCTGCTACCAATCATGGTACTCGAACCATGACATCACCTCTTAATCTGCTACCAATCATGTTACTCGAACCATGACATCACATCTCAATCTGCTACCAATTATGGTACTCGAACCATGACATCACCTCTTAATCTGCTACCAATCATGGTACTCGAACCACGACATCACCTCTCAATCTGCTACCAATCATGGTACTCGAACCATGACATCACCTCTCAATCTGCTACTTAGAATCTCCAGAATATTCCCTGCATCAAGTATGGGTCCTCTGCTTTCACTAGTACGGGCCCATATTACCTACCACATCTACCCATACCATCAACACGGACCATCCCAAATTTCCTAAGTGGCTGCTCAACCTTCTCGCTCATCCATCCCGTTACTCGTGTTCGCTCCCCAGCGAAATACTCTACCCTTTCAGTGCCCTCATCTGACCACGGTCACCCCTAGGCTCTTCCTAGGTACTCACACTTCTCTGCCATCAGTTGCTGAAGAAATCCTAATGATGCCAGCCATCTACCTCTTGAATATCGTTATATTCACTCAGTTGGTGACTCCAATCATCAAGAGTTCCACAAAGCACGAAGCAAGCATCATCCGGGCATCAAATAATCTCCACTAGCATGTAAAACCCATCTAGGCTATTATCCTACTTGCTCTCCTCATAATCGTAGCATACCACCAAACTCAAGCAACTTCACCCCCACACGGGCACCTGACTACCCTCTCAGTAGACTCCATAAATGCTCATCTAGGTATCTCTCCTATATTACTCCTCTACTCAAATACCTCTCTAAAAAGGATTCATGCTGGATATTTTTACTCAGCACATACTTGAAAGCACATAGCAGCAACTCCTACGCTAAGGCATCACAAATCGGGCCACTCTAGTCCAAAAATATGAAATACCTAGCCTATCTCTAGCATGCATAATATCTCATAAAATATCTCATAACATTTCATAACACAAAAGTAAGGGTATTTTGGGAAGTCACTGTTCCGGCTCTAGCCCATTGTACACACTGCTCTTTCTTTTCTCTCTTTTAGAAACTCTTGCTCGTTTTAGAAATATCCTTTCTTTGAAATTTTTTTCTCAAATCCTCAGTTTGAGTCCAAATTTACCCGAAGGCGCATCCGAATCCCTCAAACCAAGGCTCTGATACCAACTTGTAACAACGTAAATTTTCAAACCAAATTTTCATTTAAACATCGCATACTTTTCATAAAATATCGTATAAAAATCTCGTTTATTCAAATTACAAAACACAACTCCATTAATAATCCAAGATCCTCATAACTATTTCTCTGGTGTGTACAACCAAGTCGGTGCTGTCTCGCGATCTTGAGAAACCTGAAACACATAACACATAACACGGTAAGCATAAAGCTTAGTGAGTTCCCCAAAATACCATGTACAATAATTCGCCACTCGAGGCTATACTCTATAAGACCCTCCGGTCAATGTGTCTCAGCGGGACCCTCTAATCCCGTAGCTCGTTGGACCCTCCGGTTCGGTCTGGTTGTGAGCCTCCGGCCTCACGGATCGTTGGACCCTCCGGTCTGGTCTATAATCACAAAGACATAATGCATAGCATACCACATACAATAGGATAACATAATACTCAATGTAAGTACATAAGACCTTCCGTTCACACATAACTACCACTCAAGGTAAAGTATAGTGAGAAGACTCACCTCGGGTAAACTCGGATGATCTCAAACTCAAAACACTGATCTAGCCTCCGCCTAATCACATACAAAAATTACCTCTAATTAACAATGGATCTCAAAGGCTAGACTATTCCCTTCCTATGCTCTCTCTCGGATGGGTAAAGTCCATTCTACCCTTCATGACCTCTTTCACTCCTAAGGTCAACAAAAGTCAACTCCAGCTTTGACCAGACTCGCCGAGTGCACTTGGAAGACTCGTCGAGTCTAGTCGATTCATGGCAACCCCAACAGACTCCAACTCGACGAGCTAACCACTAACTCGTCGAGTCACCACCTAACTCAGCTCATCGAGACAAAACCCTGGCTACTCGCCGAGTCAGCGGCTCAACTCGGTGAGTCTATTCAGACTCTTTTGCATTCAGACCATTTTAGTGCAAGATACTTTCCCAAACTTCAGATTTATGCTCACAAGGCTCGTTAATCACATAAAGGTTCAATCTTTATGATCATGCATCGTACATCTAGCTCTAATTGACAAAATAACCCTCATAATGGTCTTTTAGGCTCAATACTCTTATGTGACTACATAAAGTTAGGATCATGGGACTCTCTGGACCTCTCAAGGTCCAGATCTGATGTCTATGCCTCAAGGAGACTTCACTTTCATCATAACTCAACTCAAAAGAGGGTAAAGAAACCCTAAATTCATGAGATCTACTAACCATAGGAAAATAAGTAGAGATTTATACCTCAAACAACAGCTTTGAATGGAATAGTAGTAGATCTGAGCCCCTCCAACAATTTAGCTTGAACACTCTCCTTCTTCCTCCCAAGAATGCACCCAAACTAATGAAAATTAGCTCCCTATTTCTCTCTATGCTCTTTGGATCAATTAGGGTCTCTTAAGGGAAGTGTGGCCACAAATGAAGGCCATAAGGGCCTTTAAATAGGTCACAAACTCGGACAATTAGGGTTTTTCTTAGCAGCGCTGACTTGGCGAGTCAGATACCCGACTCGTCGAGTCCATTCATTAAACACGTCACCAAAGCGCGCCCCTACTCGACGAGTTAGGGCACCAACTCGTCGAGTCACTCCCAATATCTCGAAATGAATACTCAAAATATTATCCCTGGAAATCCGGATGTTACATTGTTCCAGCTTCATTCTTAGCTGGGTCAACCATTATCCTTTCTTGGTTAACCACATGACCCAAAAATAGGACTTCTTGAATCCAAAAATCACATTTGGAGAACTTCACATACAACTTCTCCTTTTTTAATACTTCTAGCACTTCTCGCAAGTGTCTTCCATGCTCCTCCTGGATTTTCGAGTAATTCAAAATGTCATCTATGAACACTATCACAGATTTATCTAGGAATGGTTTACAAACCTTGTTCATTAAAGCCATGAAGGCTGCTGGAGCATTGGTCAGTCCAAATGACATAACCAAAAACTCGTAGTGTCCATATCTTGTTCTGAATGCAGTTTTCTCAATATGCTGCTCTCTTACCTTTAGTTGATGATATCCTTACCTAAGACCAGTCTTCGAGAAATAGCTCGAACCTTGCAACTGATCAAATAGGTCACCAATTCTTGGCAACAGGTACTTGTTCTTTATTGTTGCCTTGTTCAGCTCCCTGTAATCTATACACATTCCATGCTCCCATCTTTCTTCTTCACGAATAACACCGGAGCACCCTAGAGTGATGAACTAGGTCTAATAAAACTGTTGTCCAACAACTCCTGAAGTTGCGTCATAAGCTCCTTCATCTCTGTCAGTGCTAATCGATATGGGGCTTTTACTATTGGTGTTGTTCCTGGTAACAAGTCTATTCTAAAATCCACTTGTCTATCAGGGGAAAATCCAGGAAGATTATCAGGAAAAACTTTCGGATAGTCACACACCACTACTATACTTTGCATACCCTTTTTCTCTTTCTTAGCATCGATCACGAATGACAAGTATGAAGTGCATCCTTTAGACAAACATCTTCTGGCTTTCATTAGGGAAATGATTCCAGAATTTAATCGATGCTTATCTTCGTATACCATAAATGACTCCTTTCTAGGCAGGTTTACCCTTACTATCTTTTTCTTGCATAGTATTTCGGCATCATTGGTGCTAAGCCAATCCATTCCTAGAACAATGTCGAAACCATTTAACTCGATGGGTAACAACTTCTCTTGGAATTCGTTTCCATTCAGGTCGATGAAGATATTCCTAATATAATCGCTAACAGGTATGAATTTGCCACTAGAAACTTCTACAATTAGGTCATCATCTAGATTTTCTATAGGCAATGCTAGTCTTTCACCGATTTTATGTAATATAAAGGAGTAATTCGCTCTGGAATCAAACAATAAATTGGCAGGCAATCCATTCACAAGAAAGGTACCTGAAGCGACATCTGTTGCATCCTTTGCAGCTTCTAATGTCATTTGGAAAGCTCTGGCTTTTGGCTTTGGGAGATTAGGCTTCGCTGCCTCTATCTTCTTCGGGAAATCCTTTGAAATGTGCCCTTATTCATGGTATCTATAGCACACCCTTTTGTTGGTTGTGCACTTGCTGGCGTAGTGCCTTGGCTTTCCACATTTAAAACAAGTGACCTCCTCGTTACATTTCCCAACATGTTTCTTCTTACATTTATCACACCATTTTGCTTCGTCTCCTCCTCCGAATTTTCTCGAACCAGACTTCAAGAACTTACTTTTCTTGTTGGAACCTGAAGTTCCTTCAAACTCTCTCTTTTCGCCAACTTCTGCCCTTTCCTGATTCCTTTCTTTTAACTGGGTTTCCACATTTTTAGTTGTTCGGACTGTTGTCTTTAGAGTAGCTGCCATCTTGACCGTTGGGCCAAAGTCGGCTGCCAGTCCATTTACGAACCTCTTAATTTTTGAGAGTTCAGTTGGCACTAAGTATGGAAATAACTTCATTTTTTCGGTAAATGCAGTAGCATTGTCGTCTATGCTCATTTTCCCTTTCTTCAAGTTCTAAAACTCATTGTTTAGATCTATCAGATCTATCTCTGAGCAACATTGCATCTTTAATTGCTCCAAGAAAATTTCCCAATACATTTTCAGGGCTTCTCCATGTGGCATCATGTCTGCCAATAACTTCCACCAGCTTAATACTCTGGTCTTCAGTTGTCTAACCGCAAAAACAGTTTTCTGCTAGTCACTACAGTTGCAGCTTTCAAATATCATCTCCATTTCGGAGACTTGGCGGTTTGGCGCCTAAGAAATCTTTATACATACGCCCATCTCTGTGGATTTCCCTCTCCGGGTTATTCCTCCAAACCACAATCGGTTCATCTTGATTGATCATCATTTAATTCAAGTTGTTCAACAGGTCACTGAAGGTTCACCCATGTTGTTCAACAACAATTGTCTCATTTCCTCCCTTTGACCAGCCATCATTTTCTGAATCATGGCTCTTACTCTAGCCATTGTGATGGGTTCTGGTGCAACTTCTGCTATCGGCACCTGTTCCACGACTTGGGGTTGAGGTTGCTAGTTTATGTTTGCATTTCCAGCTCCACTTCTGGTTTTTGCCATCTTGATCTATACATCGAGATAGGTGAATTAAGATCTTTAATCACGATAGAGGTTTAAATTCACTTTATTACTCTGAAACGTTTATATGCTAGTTCTAATATCGTACTCGTACGCTTAGAATCCTAAACACAAAGTTTCTAGATCCGGTCGGCAACAGACCATAAATCCAAACAATTAATGGCATATATGGTAAACATATAGCAATTAACACATAAAAGCATTTTAGGCATCTCTCCTAAAATATACTAGTGCTTGTGTCTAAAATATGGTAGACACTCATCTAACGATCATCACTTAGCATTCTAAGTTTAAGTATAGAAATCCTACAAATTCCTAGTTCGCTTAAACTAATGCTCTGATACCAACTATGACATCCCCAATTTTCTCGGCCAGAAAAGACCGATTTAGTTTATGCTTTTAAAATAAAATCAGAGTAATTTCTCCAAAATGTGTTGCGGAATTTGTTACCAAAACAAAATATAATAAAAGTTTATCAAAACATTTCTTAAAGAAATATGTTTTCATTATATAACAAAACCTTGGGATGCCATGTTCTGATACAGATCAAAAGCATAAACAGTACATTATAAGTCTTACAACAGTTATTTACAACTACTGGCCTATAATCAAAAAGTCTCTCGTTGTTTTCCAATTATGCTCAGGGTCCACTACCTGTAATACATAAAGTTGAGTGGGCAAGACTTGGGAGTCTGGTGAGCATATAGGGTTTTCAACCCACAAATAATAAATTTATTAATTTTTATCAACCAACAATAAATTTATTAAATTCATTAAACAATAACCCAGATTAGCCTTTCCCATTATCCTTACTTTACTTCCCTAAACACCTTTCATAAGGGACCTAGCCTAAGGATTTCCATTGGGGTGACAACACTGCTTTAGGGGATTCCTCAGCAATTTATCTCAAATAAGGCAACCATGTGGGGGATGGAGTATACCATCAAACACTAAGTTCACAAACACCTACAGGTTGCGAACCTACTAGCGTTCCTCTGGACTGTCTAGAAAGGTCCGTGGCTGTCATTTATACTCCACTAGATGACTGAAACAATAACAAGATCGAGGCCTCTCATCATTTTAACACACATCGACTATTTTATCTACTCATGTTTTACCCAACATATTTGTAGAGAAAAATACATATAAAGGTCAAAACTTGTATAAAATATCTATCAACACCCATCTCAAATAAACAAACCATATAATTACACATAACACGTATTTTATAGAAAATACTTCATATCTATGTGAAAGAAGAAAATGACTATACACTCACTTGTTAAGACGATAATTGGGCAGCACCTCGTCTTTTAAAATAATATTCTTCGATGAAACCGGGGTGTTTTCTCAAAAACCGGGCTTCACGTGGACAGAGTTTCGGCTCGAAAACTCTTTTTCTCGGGATCTTCGGGGATCTAGAACTTGCTTCGGGTGCTAGGACGATACACTAAGCTTTGGGGGTATTTCTTGCCATTTAAGAGAGAGTATAAGGTGAGAGAATGGAAATCTGTAAAAATCCCTCGATCTAAATTTTGAGTTTTGGGCTACATACTGCTAAGTCGAAACTTAGAAAAATCATAATTCCTCATACGAAGTCAGATTTGGGAGTTCTTTTTATGCACACTCTCTGTTTAACGAACTCTACGACTTTCGTTTAGATCACTAAGGCTAAAAAGAACTTTATTGTAAATTCACATTTTACGTCATACAACATTGTGTCAGATCTGTCGCGAAACTTCGACAAATCATAACGTTTTCGTTGTAACTCGGATTTCGACATTCTTTATATCTTCGGAATCCTTGTTCAAACCACTACAACTTCATTCTTAGATATCAGGTTTATCGAACGTTTATTTTCGACGCTTATTTTTATTCTTAACTTATTAAATCATAATAATTAAGCAATAAACACAAAAATAATCAAATAATACATCTTTATTATTTCAGAACAAATTACAAAGGTTGACCTAGACTATTACATCATCATTAATGCCTAGCCTAGAAACACGGGCGTTACAATTACTTCCGTGCTCCTCATGACCCTCTGTCCAACCTCACCCCAACAAATAGGGGTACGATATGGTGGTTGTTGCTATAAGAAAACTCAGCCAACGGAAGATAGGAGTCCCAACTCCCACCAAAATCGATGCCACGAGCAAGAAACATATCCTCGTGCATCTGAATAGTCCGCTCACTCTGTCCGTCCGTCTGCGGATGGTATGCAGTACTGAAGTGTAGCCGGGTACCCAACTCCACGTGAAACCTCTTCCAGAACCTGGAAGTAAAACATACATCCCGGTCTGACACGTTAGAAGTCGACACCCCATGTCGAGCTACCACCTCTCGAACATAAATCTCAGCCAATTGCTCTACAAAAGAGCACTCGCTAATGACTAAGAAGTGAGCACTCTTCATCAAACGATGCACTATCACCCATATGTCATCGACACCCCTCACAGTTTTCGATAATCACGTAATAAAATCCATAGTGTAACTCCCAAAAACTATGGATCCAATTCAGTGATCAATTAAGGCAAACAATCAAACAGAGTGTAGAAGGAGTAGAAGAAGAATTAATCCAAGCATGCGCACATCTATTACGAATAAATGTCAGGTACACCTTGGGAAAACACACACATACGTCACTGACGTCTCCATACAACTGACACAGACACACTCTATTTATAGGACCACCAGCCACACACATGTGTACATCCGCACACGTGTATATGGCCGCACACACGTGTATGGCCGCACACAGAGTGTGCAGCCACACACACGTGTATGGCCGCACACAGAGTGTGCAGCCGCACATGCGTGTATGGTCGCACACAGAGTGTGCAGCCGCACACACGTGTATGGCCGCACACACTCTCTAACATACTACAACCAACATAGCAAACCCCAAGACCCTACCAAGACCTATACAAGATGAATGCCTAGCTCAAACCACAAAATTGTGACCTAACAATCTCCCCCTTGGTTTATAGCTTTCTTTTCTAATTGACCCAACAAGCTACCCCTAAAAAGTAGTTGGCTTTTCTTGTTAATCTTCATTGGGAACTTGGCTTCAGCATTAATCTTCAAATTCTTCACAGCTTCAAGATGAACTAGAATCTTCTATGAATGACTTCATCTTGAGTGGTTGGACATTTCTTCAAGATTTGATTCTGAACGCACATTGGGTGAGGAGGCTTGATGAAAGGATTCTTGAAAGATAGCACTTTCAGCTTGAGAATCTTCAGAGAGAACTATCAGAGAGAAATAATCTTCTAGATCACTTCAGCAGGTGTAAGATAGCAGTAGACTGATTGAGGAGGCTTCAATGCAATCCGTGACATAATCTTCAATTTCAGCTTCACCTTGCTTCTGGAGTTGAAGGATTGAATGTTTAAAGAATAATCTTCATTTCTTGCTTCTTCGAATGAAAATTCTTCGATGCTCACAGATGAAGCCTTGGCTCAGAAAACTTCAACACAAACTCCATGAGTCTTATCTATACCTGAAATCATTTTTCAAGACAAAACAAAACTAAAAGAAAAATTAACACACAAAATAAAAATAGAAACAAAAATATTTTTGGATTTTCTAATTTTTCTAAACAAGAAATAACACTATTTTTTTTGGATTTTAATTTTCTGATTTTTGTTTGATTTTTGAATTATTTTTAATTCTCCCCCTAAAATTTGTGCATAGAGGAAAACTATGAACAAATTTAACAAAAATAAAATGATATCTAACTTTAAGAATGATTTGGGATCAAAGTTTTTAGATAGCCTTTATCCGCTTGTCGGTACCTTCCATCTTCACGTCCTTGTTTGGTTGATCGCCGGTATTGTTGTCTACTTAAACACGAAAAATTGTGACAAAATTAGGACATACTATAAGTGACAAGACAATGTGATCCTAAGTTCCTAGATATTATATATGATCCTAAGTTTCTAGATACTATATCTTAAGGACCATTCAGCTGACGACGACCAGGGATATTGTTGTCCACCTAAATTGAGCAGCGAGATCTATAGACAATCTTTGAGTGTTCAATTTTAATTGTGCTGGAACATGTTTCCAGCTTCCAGATATGCCCCAGCCATCAAGAACTTCCAGAGTACTCCTTACACCGGGTGAGCAGACAACCATTCAGAGAGAAGATAGATTTAGAATTCTATTACTTATTACTTCAGAGGGGTTGAGAAGTAGAAGGTTGCATATGCTGTGTACCAGGTCAGATTAGAAGTCACGCAAAGGAGACAGCATATGGCTAACAAATAAGAAGTTTTTCACATATATAACATGAAGAGAAATAGAGTTGCATATGTTTTATACCAGGTCGGATTAGAAGTCACGCAAAGGAGACAACATATGACTAACGGACGGAAAGAAAGAAAATGATATTCTACAGACCTAATTTATCGGAATTTACCAGTCGCCCCATCCAACCGGAATTAAGGACAGAATCTGCACATCGAGGAAAAGTTAAACCACGGTTCCAAGTACGGGTTCAATTAATGTGACGAGTAGATTCCCATATATATCTCCCTGCTCAACCTATCCGAGCGTCGTATTGTCAGGCTAAATGGAAATATCTAGGTCAAGATTTGTCAAGTCATTTGATTTCCTAAGTTCAACTCTGCCTAGTCATGTCCATTTAGAATCTTTCGTGCCTACCGACACATCAAACCAGAGCATAGACCCTTCAACTTTGGGTACGTTACGCAGACTCAGATTGCTCGTTATCACTCACTTCCCAAAACATCTCCCTCAAGCACATTCCATAACCAACATATTATATTTTAATTTTCTATTTTTTTATATGTATATATATATATATATATATATATATATATTTTAATTTTCTAAAGTTTTCTAATTTTTGTTTTGTTTTTATTTCTCCCCCTAAATTTGTGCATAGGAGAGAAACGAAAGTAAATGTGCAAATTTAAACAATCCTAAAACAAAAATTTGTCTTTAAAGCAAATCAGCTTAAGAAAAACTCAGGAGTATAGAGAAGAAAACTCAAACCGTAACTCACCGATTGAATTTGCATCCAAAAGGTCTAAGAACAGTACGCGTAATCTCATAACAGATCCGAAAATTCTTCATGTCGTTAAGCACAAACCCCGTGAGTGATCACTTCCTTTCTTCCCTTCCTGCAAAGGACACATACTCTCAAATAAATGTCTGAATATTGTATAGTTGAGAGATGTCTCCTATCATGTTTCTGGAATAGCTACTACCAACAAACTGAAGTCTGATGATATGCCTCCATAGCTGATCCGACACAGAGCGGGATCAGTTGGCCTTTGGAACCCAGTCCATTTTGAAACTAGGTTGACCTTTTTCATCCTTGCATGGTACACTCTCCCATGACATATCCTGTTTATCACAAACAGAAGATGAAGAAATATTAGAGTCATTAGTTGATTTGGGAGAGTGAGCCATTGGAACCCATCTGTAGTCGGGTTTGACCCATTTCTTTTTCGATCCGATGGGTGACTCGGCACTTGATTTTGAACTCGAAGTCAGCTTCCGAGATGATTTTGATTTTGGCTTCTCGGGAGCATCTCTTGGATTTTTCTTCTTGGCTGGCATTCCCTTCTTGTTCTTGGGAGTTGGATTCTTGTCCTTCTTGGCATTCCAGTTATTATTGTTTGAACGTGGCCTCGAAGGTTTTCTTTTAAAGTGATTTCCTCTTGGCGCGTTCTGCCAGCCATGTGCATAGTAAGAAACGTATGCGCGATTTGGACAATTTCTGGCAATGTGACAAGGTGTTCCACAGTGAAAACATGTCTTTTTCTTCACTGTGGAGTTGTTTCTTCCTGCCCCTGGTGGCGTATCCTTGCCTTGTTTCTGATTGTTCCCACAAGCACATTTGCAGCAAGTCGGCTGTTTCACTTGATTTGGTGGCCTGTACTTCTCAACAGCAGGATGATCAGAAGCAACTGAGCTCGAAGCAACAGATTCAGAGTTCAAGGAGGCATTGGTGTGTTCAATAGTTTTCTCCTTGTTCTCATCTTCTGCTACTTTACCTGCACATGTAACAAAATTATTAGAAACGTTCATCTCAACATCCTCAGTTGGCCCTGATTCTTCAGTCTTAACTGAAGCTGAAGCAGATGTTTGGCCATACTGAGCATACATTTCTTCCTCATTGGTCTCAAGGGGTGGGTTATAGTTGTGATTGAAAGGTGGAGGAACACTATCATACCCTAAACCCTTGTTTCGATTATCTTTGAATTTTAATTGGTTTTCAAATAATGACTCGACTGTCTTACTTGACGCAGTGTAATTTTTAAAACTAATATCTGTTTTTCCACACTTAAGTTTCAAAGCGTCAAGTTCTTCAGTTACAACAGCAAGTTTTCTTTTAATGTGATCATAATTCTCACACTTATTGCTGTAATCTTCTTGCAATTTTCGGAAATCCTTGATTTTGGCCTCTAATTGAGCTTTCAGGGGTTTCTGTCCTTTCCTAAGAGTATAGCCTTCGTATTTGAGGTCCTCATTTTCTCTTTTTAACAAATCAATTTGTTCGCGAAGAAATTTAATTGTAGCTTTACAAGATGGACTACATGAAACTTCATTTACCGGAATTGATGTGGAACTCATTTTCTTTTTTTTATTTTTTTAATTTTTTTTTAATTTTTTGTTATATATTTTAATTGCCCTTTGACTAAAAAAATCGATAAAGTCAACCTTAAAAGTCAAATTTAAAAAGTCAAACTTGAAAAGTCAAACATAAAAGTCAAACCGAAAAGCCAAATTTGAAAAATTAAAAGTCAAACGAGAAAGTCAAAATTTAAAGTCAAATGTCAACTTTTTAAAAGTCAAAGTCAAAATTTTAAGTAAAAAATCAAAAATAAAAGTTCAAATTTAAAAACTAAAATTTTTGGGTTGAAAAAGGATTTTAAAAATAAAATTTTGAATATTTGGGGTTGAAAATGTCAATTTGCGAAATTATAGGCGAAAAGGATGAGTTATATTCGAAATTTCGGATGTTGGACACAAGGAGCCTCCTAAACGAGAAGGTAAGACGCTGGGGCAATGACCTGGAGGTCCAGTGTTCGATCCCTGGCAACTCAATTTCGTTTCCTTTTTTTATACGAAGGTTGCTGAGCGAGGACGGCTGCGAAGCGAGGACTAGAGCTGCGAAGCCGAGAACGATGCTGCTGAGCCGTGAAACAGAGGCGAGACCGAGCCCTATACCGAGGCCGCACACCGAAACCCTAGCCGCACACCGAGGCGCACACTCCGAGCCGCACTGCTGAGCCGCACACACTGAGCCGTATACTCCGAGCCACACACCGAGGCTGCTGAGACGCACACCTTCAAGTGGCCGCACTCCTTCAACAGATTCGCGAAAAAAACGACGTTTTTCACACTTTTTTGCTCTAAAACTTGATCAAAAACTCATTTTTATGAAAAATGCAAAGAAGTAACCCACCTTATTTTTGCGACATCTATCCAAAAGCGCTATTATCTTTTCAAAATAAGATCAAATAAGCTCCAGATCTGAAAAAATTGATTGATACAACCAAGCTCTGAAACCAATTGTAAGTCCCCAAAATTGCTTGTGTATCAATCAGATCCAATTGATGGTGTGGAATCCCAATTAATTGGATGATGTCAGATCAATATAGAAGAGAAGGAGAAGAAGAATAACTTGAATCTAATGTATTGATGATATGAATTATGCTCCTTACAATAGATCCACACACACACACACACACTCTTCTTCTCTAACTTTCTCTCTCTTCTCTAGCCTTTTCTCTTCTTTTTCTCCAACCGTACACTCACATGCACTCCTCTATTTATATGGGCCTCCAGCCATACACATGTGTACAGCCGCACACAGGGTGTACGGTCGTACACACAAACCGCAAACACATACAACATTACATAAAAATATATTTTCCTAGAAAAGCAAAGTATAAACCATATTTTTGACCCAACAATCTCCCTCTTGGTTTATAACTTTCTTTTCTAATTGACCCAACAAGCTCCCCCTAAAAAGTAGCTGGCTTTTTCTTGTTAATCTTCATTGGGAGCTTGGCTTCAGCATTAATCTTTGATTTCTTCACAGCTTCAAGATGAACTTGATGAATCTTCATGAATGACTTCATCTCGAGCGGTTGGGCTTTTCTTCAAGATTTGACTCTGAACGCACATTGGGTGAGGAGGCTTGATGTACAGATTCTTGAAAGATAGTGCTTCAGCTTGAGAATCTACAAAGAGAACAAATCTTCTAGATCACTTCAGCAGGTACAAAGATAGCAGCAGATTGATTGAGGAGGCTTCAATGCAATCTGTGACATAATCTTCAAGTACAGCTTCACCATGCTTCTGGGGTTGACAGATTGAATGTCGAAAGAATAATCTTCATTTCTTGCTCCTTCGAATGTGAATTCTTCGATGCTCACGGACGAGGCTTTGGCTCAGAAATCTTCAACACAAACTCCATGAGTCTTATCTATACCTGAAATCACTTTTCAAGACAAAACAAAACTAAAAGAAAACTTACCACACAAATGAAAACAGAAACAAAAAATATTTTTGGATTTTCGATTTTTCTGAACAAGAAATAAAACAGAAATAACACTATTTTTGGATTTTTAAATTTTTCTGATTTTTCTTTTGTTTTTTTTTATTTTTGAATTTTTCTGATTTTTTTTTTAATTTTTAATGCTCTCCTAATATTTAAATTAGAAGAAACTATGACAAATTTAACAAAAATAAAAATGATATCTAACTTTAAGAGAGATTTGGGATCAAAGTTTTTAGACAACCATTATCCGCTTGTCGGTACATTTCATATTCACATCTTTGTCTGGTCGATTGTCGGTATTGTTGTCCACTTAAACACGAAAATTATGACAAAATTAGGACATACTATAAGTGACAAGACAATGTGATCCTAAATTCCTAGATATTATATCTGATCCTAAGTTTCTAGATACTATATCTTAAGGACCATTCAGCTGACGATGACCAGGGATATTGTTGTCCACCTAAATTGAGCAGCGAGATCTATAGACAATCTGTATGTGTTCAATTTTAAGCGTACTAGAACGTGTTTCCCGCTTCCTGATATGCCCCAGCCATCAAGAACTTCTAGAGTACTCCTTACACCGGGTGAGCAGACAACCATTCAGAGAGAGGATAGATTCAGAATTCTATTACTTATCATTTATTACTTCAGAGGGGTTGAGAAGTAGAAGGTTGCATATGCTGTGTACCAGGTCGGATTAGAAGTTGCGTAGAGGAGACAACATATGGCTAATAGATAAGAAGTCTTTCACATATATGACCTGCAGAGAAATAGAGTTGCATATGTTGTGTAACAGGTCGGATTGGAAGTCACGCAAAGGAGACAACATATGACTAAGAGACGGAAAGAAAGAAAATGATATTCTACAGACCTAATTTATCGGAATTTACCAATCGCCCCATCCAACCGGAATTAAGGACAGAATCCGCACATCGAGGAAAAGTTAAACCACGGTTCCAAGTACGGGTTTATTTAATGTTACGAGTAGATTCCCATATATATCTCCCTGCTCAACCTATCCAAGCGTCGTATTGTCAGGCTAAATGGAACTATCTAGGTCAAGATTTGTCAAGTCATTTGATTTCCTAAGTTCAATTCTGCCTAGTCATGTCCATTTAGAATCTTTTGTGCCTACCGACACATCAAACCAGAGCATAGACCCTTCAACTTTGGGTACGTTACACAGACTCAGGTTGCCTGTTATCACATTATCATATCACTTCCCAAAACATCTCCCTCAAGCACATTCTATAACCAGCATAATAATTTTTTTTTGTTTTTCTGATTTTCTAATGTTTTTGGATTTTTCTAATTTTTAATGTTTTTGGATTTTCTAATTTTTATGTTTTTGGATTTTCTAATTTTTATGTTTTTGGATTTTCTAATTTTCTCCCCCCTTGGATTGAGCTAGCATGGACTCAGGTCTTCTTCATCAGTGATCTCCTCCTTGGGCTCTGAGATAGATGGGCCTGCTCCCCCTAAACTTCCTTCACCTATTGATATTCATTTTCCACGAGGTAAAGGATTTGAATCTTGTTGAGCAAGAAACCTGGCAAGCCTCAAAGAGGCAACATCATGCGCAGGTTGTGGAGGAGAAGAACCCCCAGGAGCAGAAGAACTCCCGACTTCAAACGAAGATCTAACATTACTTGATCCTTTTAGGGTCGGTTGAGTTGGTGTAGCATCTTTGGAGTGTTGTTGGACTGGTGGTGCTTGTTCTTGAATAAACACTTCATGCCTCGGATCGAGTCGACTTCTTTTTACAAAAGGCAGGGAGATTTGTGTCGGTGTCGAATCACTTGTGGATGGCACAAATGTTGGAATAGCAAATGGAAGGGGAGGAATCCTTGAAGTTGTATCCATATCGGTTGAAAGGTGTCGGCCATCTGATAAAAAGTTGGAGACGTCACTTTGAGAACACCACTAACTCCTTTTGTCAATGATCAAGCAACAAACAATCACAATAGAATAAGAAGATGAAAAGAAATCGAGCTTGCACACGTTTGTATCTAAAAAACGTCAGGTACAACTCGATGGAACACTCTGTAATCACTATTGCATCGAGGTCTTCACAGCTTAACCTTATATCATTATATGTAGTCTATAAGCTGATCTGTGAGACACTCAACAAGCTATAATTTAACTCAGGAGCGTAGATGACGTTCTCAAAACTCAGTACTCCATTTACAACTGTTCCTTTTTGAGCGATCTTCCCTCCATCTCCTCTCGTGAAGGAAACATAGACCCCATTAAAATTCTGAATGACGTGCAGTTGGGAGATGTCTCCTGTCAATATGCCTGGACCAACCGCTGTCGACATACCAAGGTTTGACGACATTCCTCCGCAGCTGTTCCTGCACAATGAGTGGGATTATTTAGATTTGGGGACCCAGGTCATTACAAGCCTAGGTCCCAACCGTACACACCAACCGCACACACAACCTCACACTCCAACCGCACACTCAACCGCACACCTTCAAAGTCTCAGCCGCACACCTTCAAAGTCTCAGCCGCACACCTTCAAAGTCTCTTCAAAATTGACACTGAATTGGTTCTGATACCAATTGTAAGTCCCAAAAACTATGGATCCAATTCAGTGATCAATTAAGGCAAACAATCAAACAAAGTGTAGAAGGAGTAGAAGAAGAATTAATCCAAGCATGCACACATCTATTACGAATAAATGTCAGGTACACCTTGGGAAAACACACACATACGTCACTGACGTCTCCATACAACTGACACAGACACACTCTATTTATAGGACCACCAGCCATACACGTGTGTACAACCGCACACATGTATATAGCCGCACACAGAGTGTGCATCCGCACACACGTGTATGGCCGCACACAGAGTGTGCAGCCGCACACACGTGTATGGCCGCACACGCGTGTGCAGCCGCACACGCGTGTATGGCCGCACACAGAGTGTGCAGCCGCACACGCGTGTATGGCCGTACACAGAGTGTGCAGCCGCACACATGTGTATGGCTGCACACACTCTCTAACATACTACAACCAACATAGCAAACCCCAAGACCCTACCAAGACCTATACAAGATGAATGCCTAGCTCAAACCACAAAATTGTGATCTAACACATTGTGATTTGCTCCCACTTTTATAAGGGAACCTCTAAGGGCTGCAATTTTCCATGAGGGTGCTGGTGCTCGGCCTTGACCTTCTGGCAGGTCAAACATCGTTGTACAAACCAGGCCACATCTCTTTTCATACATGGCCACTAGTAACTATGCTTCAGGTCGAGATACATCTTGGTAGCCTCTGGATGAATGGAAAATCTCAACTTGTGGGCCTCCTCCATCAAAATCCATCGAGCCCCTCCTGCATATGGTACCCATGCCCTCCCATGAAGAGTCAAAAGCCCTCGACTGTCAATATCAAAGGCTAAAATCTGGCCGATCACCTGCTCACTTTTCCGATTTTCTTCTTTTATGGCCTCCAACTGTGCTTCTTTGATAATCTCTAATACTGGTGTCATCACAGTTATCCTCATGCACACATCCCAAATCGGGGCACTCCCTACGTTCCGGCTCAAGGCGTCGGCCACCACATTGGCCTTGCCCGGGTGATACAGAATCTTAGAATCTCACAGTCGTAGTCTTTCACTACATCCAACCATCTCCTTTACCTCATATTCAGGCCACGTTTATCCATAAGATATCTCAAGATCTTATGGTTTGTGTAGACGGTACATCAAACACCATAGAGATAGTGGCGCCAAATCTTGAGGGCGAAAACCACCGCCCTAACTCCAAATCATGTGTGGGATAATTCACTTCGTGGGCTTCAGCTACCTCAAAGCGTATGCAATCACATGCCCGCTATGCATTAACACAACACCTAACCCTGCAATTGGGTTGATAGATCACCTTGGAATATAGGTTGGACGAATTCTATGGGAAGCCCATAAGGAAATCGTCCAAGGGATATTCTAGAAGGAGTCAATGGGTTGCTTAAGGCTTAAGCAGTCATATTAGGGTTTCCACCTGAAAACCCTAGCAACCACAAGTATAAATAGACCCCCTAACATAAGGATTTCGGCCCTATGTTTCCTGGTGTTGCCCTAGCCGATTTTCTCCCCTCTCTTAAGCCATCTTGTTGCTAGTGGTGTTTGTGACTCAATTAGAGGTGCAACATTTGAGGCACTAAGCTTTCAACGGTCAAGGATATTCAAGGAGATCTTGTTATTACTACATAACAAGAAAAGTGAGATCTAAACCCTAGTTTATATGTCAATTTGATTGTTATATGCTAGTTCATAGGATCATTGATTTGGTATTCAATGTTGTTGTGTTCATAGTAGAAAAACCTACATCAAAGGAATTAAGGTTGCATGAACACCATAGGAATGATGTTATGCTCCTAACCCAAAAGTGGTATCAGAGCCTAGGTCGTTTTTCTAGTGAATAGATGTAAAAGTGAGCCACCAAAGTTCAAGAAAATTGAAATTTTGGTCTTCTGACTGGTAGAATCGCCGAGTCCCTATATGGACTCGACGAGTAGGTCCTACTTGACGAGTTCCTAAGTGGACTCGATGAGTCCAAGGCTCTGGTACCGGGATTTTCGATTTTCTAGCCAGATTTTGTTGAGGATAATTGCCAAAACTTGTTTTTCTTGCCAAAATCCGATTTTTTAAGTTTGGAATGGTTATCCTCATCAAAATTGATGGATTTGGTTAAATATGGATAATATAGGATTATTATTAGTCAAATATTTGACCTAGAATGTTTGAAAAGTTTCAATTTACATCCCTTAGGTTTTATAGTTTAAATTTGAACTTAAAAGTTTTAGTTTTTGAAATTTAAATAGTTAAACCCTAATGTTTTGAAAGGTTTCAAAACTTGTCCTCAAGTTTGAATTTAAAATTTAATTAAAAACTATTAATTTTAAAATATTAAATTCTAAGACCCTAGTATTTTGAAAAGTTCAAATTACACCCTTATGGCTTTATTAAATTAATTAAATGTGTAATTAAAAAGAAACTTAATAAATCCATAACGATATGGTTTGATTTTAATTAAATTAAAAGTATAATTTATTAAATTAGACTGCCTAGTATTTTGAAAGTATAAAATACACCCTTATACTATATAGAATTAAAAGTTTAATATTATATATGTATAAGTAAAGAGTCAGTCTTACGTTTAGTAGGCCTCATTCACAAAGCTGGTCTCTAAGGGGTGTTTAAGGAAATTGCCTATAAAATGGCGATTACATGGGTATCCACTCTTACCTAGGGCTGTTAATCGGGTTAACCCGATCGGGTTTCAGGTTAAACGGGTCGGGTTAGTCGGGTTTTTTCGAGAAAAAATATTCACCCGAAACCCAACCTTAATAAGGTACGGGTTAGTCGGGTTCGGGTTAACCGGGTTTCGGGTTAGAAGGGTCGGGTTGAGGTTGAAATGTAAGATGAATTTATGTTGGGCCATTTTAATACATAATTCACATATATAGGGACTTAAAATGTAAAGTTGGTATACGATATGAATTTTTGGAGTTTCTTTTACCATATTAGTAACGTAAACAATTAATAAAATTTGTAAAACTGTTACAACACAACCGTACTGCATTAAGAAGAGAGGAAAGTTATGCCATTTTATACATCTCTATACATAGTAATTTTACTACCCGGTTTGTTTAAATAATAAATATGTATTACTTTCAAAATCTCATGACATCTTGAATTCATGTCATTCAACGCAATAAAAAAAGTTTTGGTAATAAATTCTTATTCGGGTTATTCGGGTTGACCCGAAACCCGAATTGCTTTGAAAAAATCAACCCTAAACCCGACCCTAATAATAATTCGGGTTAGTCGGGTTAACCCGAATAACCCGATTAAGAGTTCTAACCCTATTAAACCCGACCCTAATTACCTTATTCGGGTTCGGGTCAGGTTAATCGAGTTCGGGTTTTTTTGACACCCATACTCTTACCCACCGCATTCTTGACTAGTGTAGGGTCGTTAGCCGAATGGGTAGGATATTGATGGGTTTTATCCATAAGAACTTTCCTATGTGCGCATGCAAAACCCTAATGCTTGGATCTAGGCTTTCTAATTAAACATGCTTTGAATCCAAGACTTCTAATGACTATTTAAGAATAAGAACAATGATAAAACAGATCTAGAATCATACCTTTGAATTCCTTGTTGATCTTGTTGTCTTGGAGCTTCTAGAGTCACAATTGTCACTCCTCTAATGGCTTACAAACACCAAATAGCAAGGAGGATGATTTGGGAGAGAGGAGAGGGGAAGGAAATCGGCCACGGTTTCTATGCTTTAGATGAAGTGCCGATTTCCCTTAGCCATAGGGTCTATTTATACTTGTAGACTCCTTAAGGGTTACAACCTAAACCCTAATTGGATAATCTTCTCTTAAGGCTATCCAAATATTTTCCATAGATATCCCTTTGGACGATTTGAAGCTATCCTAGCTTCTAGGATCCGTCCATCATATATCTATATGGATTTATAGTCTAAAGTTCAACTATCGAACAATTGACAGTTTATACCCTCTTATTTAATTAATCTCTTTAAGTCACCAAATTAATTCCAATTAATTCTATGACTTATATTAATCAAATAACAATATATTATTCTTTATATTATTCTCATAATATATTAATAATATTTACTCTGTCTTAATAAATCATCCTATCAAGTTGCTATGGTGAAGGCAACCCAAAAGGACTATGCACAACCGGGTCAAATACTTGCCTAATATAGTTGCAGCCTTAGACACTATTCGAACAGTCTCCCACTTGGATAAGTCTAGTAACTATATGCACAACTACAATTCGGTTTGCAATCGTAGCTCTCAAAGACGCTGTCAAACTCTGATCTAATCAATCTTGTCCTTTAGATAAGGGATCGTACAATCCTCTGTTAGATATCATGCTGACAATCCTATGGAATGGTTAGTCAAGCATTTAGGTTTCTCGATCTCTGATTTATTTGACATAGAACATAATCGAACACATCAATTCAGTTCTGACCGGGTCCGGCACATAAGTCAAATCAAATCATCGAGCGGCCGAGATATCGCTTTTACCTTCTTAGATAAAAGTCACAGATAAACTTCGACTTATATGCATTTACTTATTCATTAACCAACTATACACAACAATGCATTTTATAACACCGAGTTACTGATGCGTTTTCACATTATCAATGTACAATCAATTAACAAATAACAAACCATATATCTAGGTTTTAAGACTATATGATATTATCGTCTTGCGATCACCCTTTTATATCATATTCCATAAGGTGATTCCAGCAAGCGCGGGTTTGTTCCAATGCTCAAAACTAGTTCATAAGCACTCATGAATGTTGCAGCAACCCTTTGCTATGTCTAACACCATTTAGACAATCTACACACCAATTCATGACAATCTTCATTCATATCTACTTCCAACATATGATCGATTGTGGACAATTCGAATAATTCGATTATTCCTAATAAACTTAATTATTCTGGAAGTCAAAACATGCAAAGTGAAACAATAGTTAAACAATTAACATAAGACAGTAACATTACTCATAAATAAAACTCCTTTATTTAATCATCAAATGTTAATTACATTTATCTATTACACGTTTCTAATACTATCTAATCTATGCTAATATCATCCTTCAGCCCAATACTCCTAGCATGCTGCAAGTGCTTAACCCTACTCAGTCCCTTCGTAAGCGGATCTGCTAGGTTATTTTCTAATGATATCCTCTTCACTACGAGTTGTCCTTCTTCTACACGATGTCTGATGAAGTGATATTTTCTGTCGATATGTCGTGATCTACCATGATCCCTCGGTTCCTTGGTCAAGGCAACCGCTCCTTCGTTATCACAGAAAATCTCCATGGGCTCCTTTATGGCAGGTACAACTCCAAGATCACCGATGACGTTCTTTAGCCATATTGCCTCCTTCGACACTTCGCTCGCTGCAATGTACTCTAATTCGCACGTTGAATCAGCTACGGTTTCCTGCTTGGAACTCTTCCATGTCACTGCTCCTCCATTCATGGTAAAGACCCAGCCCGACTACGAACGGTAGTTGTCCCTGTCGGTCTGAAAACTGGCGTCACTATATCCTCGCACCTTCAAGTCATCACTCCCTTCGAGGACTAAGAACCATTCCTTCGTCCTCCGAAGGTACTTAAGGATATTCTTCACCGTAATCCAATGTGCTCTGCCAGGATTCCCTTGATATCTGCTAACCATGCTCAAAGCGAAGGCTACATCAGGGCGAGTACAAGTCATAGCGTACATGATTGAGCCAACTGCGGAAGCGTATGGTACTCGGCTCATTTCTGCTATCTCAGCTTCGGTACTCGGACATTGAGTCTTACTCAACTTGGCATTACTTTGTATCGGTAATTCTCCCTTCTTTGATTTTTCCGTACTAAAACGTTTTAGTACCTTCTCCAAGTAAGTGTTCTGACTAAGTCCAATTAGTCTCTTACTTCTTTCTCTTACTATCCTTATTCCCAAAATGTAAGAAGCCTCTCCGAGGTCCTTCATAGCGAAGCACTTCCCGAGCCAGGACTTAACCTGCTGCAGAGTCGGGATGTTGTTTCCTATGAGTAATATGTCATCGACATATAGAATGAGGAAGCTTACTATACTCCCACTAGCTTTGACATATACACATGATTCGTCTTCGCTTCGTACAAATCCAAACTCTTTGACTTTCTCATCAAAGCAAAGATTCCATCTGCGAGACGCTTGCTTAAGTCCATAAATGGACTTCCCAAGCTTACGCACTCTATTCGGATGCTTCGGATCCACAAACCCCTCCGGCTGAGCCATGTAAACATCCTCAGCCAACTTTCCGTTAAGGAAAGCGGTCTTGACATCCATTTGCCAAATCTCATAATCATGAAATGCGGCAATTGCTAGCATTACTCTAATAGATTTTATCTTCGCAACTGGTGAGAAGGTCTCATCATAGTCAACTCCGGGAGTTTGAGTAAAGCCCTTCGCGACCAATTGCGCTTTATATGTGTGTACGTTTCCATCCACGTCGGTCTTCTTCTTGAAGATCCATTTGCACCCAACGGTCTTACGTCCGGGCACATAATCAACCAAATTCCAAACTTGGTTGTCATACATGGATTGGATCTCGCTATCCATTGCCTCTTTCCACTTCGCAGACTCCGGGCCTGCCATGGCTTCCTTATAGCTATTAGGTTCATCAAGATTTATTAGTGTACCATCACTAATATATGTGTCCCCTTCGGTAGTAATATGAAAACCATAAAACTGGGGATGAACTCTAACTCTATCGGAACGTCTAAGAGGTAAGGACTCGTCAATTGGTTCAACCGGAGTTTCCTCCTCGGGTTGAGTGCCAACGGTAGAGGTTCCTTCATCTATCGACTCTTGAATCTCTTCAAGCTCGATTTGCCTCCCACTGTCTCCTTGGCTTATGAGTTCTCGCTCTCGGAAAACTCCTCTCCTCGCAACGAAGACAACATTGTCCTTCGGTCTATAGAAGAGATATCCAAAGGATGTCTGCGGGTAGCCGATGAAAATACATCACTCACTTCGAGGTTCGAGCTTGTCGTGAGTATCTTGTCTTACGAAAGCCTCGCAACCCCAAACCTTGATATGTGCCAACGAGGGTGCTTTCCCTGTCCACATCTCGTGAGGTGTTTTGGCAACCTTCTTAGTAGGGACTCGGTTAAGGATATGGGCGGCAGTCTCTAAGGCATACCCCCAAAAAGAGATAGGTAGTGAAGCACGACTCATCATAGAGCGAACCATATCTAATAGGGTTCGATTACGCCTTTCTGCCACACCATTCAACTGCGGTGTCCTAGGAGGCGTCAATTGCGAAACTATTCCACACTCCTTGAGATAATCGTGGAATTCAAGACTTAGGTACTCTCCTCCTCGATCGGATCGAAGCATCTTGATTTTCCTGCCCAATTGATTCTCCACTTCATTCTTGAACTCTTTGAACTTTTCAAAGGTTTCTGACTTTTGCTTGATTAAATAGATATACCCATATCTACTATAATCATCGGTAAAGGTCATGTAGAAGCGGTTTCCATCCTTCGTGGTTGATCTAAACGGTCCACATACATCGGTATGTATTAAGTCCAATAGACCCTCACCCCTTTCATATGTACTCATGAAGGGTGACTTAGTCATCTTTCCAGGTAAACAAGACTCGCATGTTTCATCTTCCCTAAGGTCGAATGACTCCAACACTCCAACCTTTTGGAGTTGCGCTATGCGGTTCTTGTTGACATGTCCAAGACGACAATGCCACAAGGATGCTTTATCCATACTAGTGGAAGAATCTATGTTCAAAACATCATTTCCTAAGTTATCAACAATCATAACAATTTCATAAATTCCATTACATGGTATAGCTTCAAAGTAAAAGACACCATTTAGATAAGCCAAAATAGAACCATTCTCATTATTAAAAGAAAATCTAAAACCTTGTCTATATAAACCATGAAATGAAATGATGTTTCTAGCCATTTCTGGCGAATAGCAACAATTGTTCAAATCTAAACACAAATTATTCCTAAGCACTAAAGAATACACTCCAGTCTTGGTCACAGGCGACGATCTTCTGTTCCCCATGATTAGATTGATTCTTCCTTGCTCCACATCCCTACTTCTTCTTAGTCCCTGCACATTAGAACAAATGTGGTAACCACAACCGGTATCAAGAACCCAAGAAATAGCATGATTAGAATCGTTAGATTTAATTGTGTATATACCTGCGAAAGATGGCTTGATCTTTCCTTCCTTGATGGCTTGCAGGTACTCTGGGCAGCTTCTCTTCCAATGTCTTATCTTGTCGCAGTGGTGGCACTTTGCCTCCTTCGGGTTAGGGCAGGGCTTAGCGGGATCAACTTTGGTTCCACTAGAAGAGGCACCATCTCGGGCTTTAACCTTGCGATAGTTCTTAGATGAAGCCTTCCTCTTCTTTCCCTTTCCTTGACCAATAGCCAAGACAGGAGCAGCAGGTGGATTGGGAGTTGGTGCAACAGAATTGTCTTTGAAGTTGCTCTCAGCGACCTTCAAGAGACCTTGGAGTTTGCTTAGGGTGACCTCCTCTTTGTTCATGTGGTAGGTCATCCTAAATTGGTTGTACATCGGAGGCAAAGAGTGAAGCACCATGTTGATCGCCAAGTCTTCCCCAAAGTCAACATTTAACTTGCGAAGGCGGTCGACATAACTTTGTATCTTTTGCAAGTGCACGGTAAGAGATTCTCCATGACCCATCTTAGCGGAAATCATGTTGGTGAAAATCTCATAGCGCTCTTGTCTCGCGTTCTGGTGGTATCTCTCCAATAAGTCTTGATGCATCTCGTATGGGTACATGTCCTCGTAGGACTTTTGGAATTCGGAGTTCATGGTGGCAATCGTGATGCAATGTACCTTCGTTGCATCTCGCTCATGAGTTTCAAAAGCAGTGATTTCAGCCGGAGTAGCAATTTCAGGGTTGATCTTCTCGAGCTTCTCATCGAGGACATACTCCTTATCCTCATAGCGAGCAATGGTGCGAATGTATCTTATCCATTCGCTAAAGTTCGTTCCATCGAAGGTGACCTTTTGGCAAAGGCTCATCAACGTGAAAGAACTAGCAGCAGCGTTGTTAGCGTTCGACATCTACAAATAGAAAGGACAAAGATAGATTAGAATAAGAATCCCTAATTATCACCCAATAAGAAAAATTAGGGCTAGGATCCAACAATAACATTTACATACTAGAAAAGGGATGTCGTAATCTAACATGCAAATAAATTGAAGGTAACTGAATGACGATTCACTAATTCTCCACCATAAAAACTTAACTATTAGTCCTAAATGTTTTGAGAATTCCTAGGTTCGGATGAGATTCATTGAAACTATTCAATGGCATGTTTAAATCTCGATATGCCCCTCTTGTTTGTGACTGGGATACTGAGGATCACAAAGCGGGTGTGAATTACCATGCAAATTCACATGATGCCTTCATTGTAACGATCACCTATTCGATGTGCCGGTAAACCACACACGCTCCATCGAACTATGATAAACAATGAATCACCCTTTTCCACCTTTGCTTAGAACCAATTAGTGTGCCGGTAAACCACACACGCTCCACTAACTTCTTAGCAAGGGTGCAAAGTGTAATTTCATTGGATTGCATCAATTCACTTTTCCTAAAGTAACTAAGATTGGGAAATTTTAAAAATATGTGTAGTTACTTTGTATTACTTGTTATACTTTTAATGAGAGGATGAGGTTGCTCTATCCTACCCGTTCGGCTAACGACCCTCCACCAATCAAGCAAGCGGTGGGTGTGAGTGTACACCCATTAAACGTCATTTTATAGGCCGCAACCTTATACCCACCTTGTAGATCAGCTTCGTGAATGAGGCCTACTAACGGTAAGACTAGCATTTAGTTATATATATATATATATATATATATATATATATATATATATATATTGAAGACTCTTATGAATAGTGAAAAGTTTGCACTTTGTGCCATAAAGATAATGCCTCCATATCATGAGTAGGGTAGTTCTTTTCATGTTCTTTCAATTGTCGAGATGCATATGCTATCACCTTTTCTCTTTGAGTTAGAACACATCCCAACCCGACTCCCGACGCATCGCTATACATTGCAAAGTCTTCAACTCCATCGAGTAGAGAAAGAATTGGTGCTTCACATAATTTCTTCTTTAGCTTCTCGAATGCTTCCTTATGCTTCTCACTCCAAGCATAAGTAGCTCCCTTGTGGGAGGCTTCTTTGCTTTGGATATCAATCCTCACTCTTCAATGCGTTTTCCGCTGCTTCGTTAGGGAGGCTTCTTTGCTTTGGAGGTGCATCCACTCTTGATGCTTCACTTTTCTTCGGGTAATCCTTTGATATATGCCTTTTGTCCCTGCATCCGTAACAAAACCTCTTGCTGGATGTACAGACGTTGGCGTAATGTCCATTCTTCCCACACTTAAAACAAGTCACTTCTTCGTAGCATCTCCCATAGTGCTTCAGTGGTGCCTTTGGATTTGTAACTCCTTTCCTTTTTGGGCAGTCTTACTTAAGGTGCCCTTCCTCATTACATTCGTAACGAACCCTGGTGTTGAATGTACACTCATCGGCATAATGCCCATGCTTTCCACACTTGAAACAAGTTACTTTTTCATAGTACCTCCCATGGTGCTTCAGCGGTACACTTGGCTTTGTAGCTCTCATTGGACATTCTTGCTTGAAGTGTCCCTCTTTACTACACTTAAAGCAAACTTCTTCCTCAGTTGGGCATTCGTGGACATAGTGACAAGTCTTCCCGCATTTGAAGCAGGTTACTTCCTTAGGGCATCTACCGTTGTGTTTTCTTCCATACTTGTCACACCATTTTGATTCACCTACTCCTCCAAACTTTGAGAACATGTTGTTCTTGTCAGACCTTGAAGACCCCTCAAATTTCCTCTTCTTTCCAACATCAACCTTGTTGGCGATACTGTCGTTGATCACTTCATCGACAGACTTAGCAACCCAGATGGTCGCCTCAAGAGTGGGTGTCTGGCATACTGGCATAGTAAGTTTGTCCTTACTTTGTTGAAGTAAACGCCTTGTTTCTTCCATCTGTTGATCCAACATTATCTGCACCATTGCTAGTACTCCGGCCATCATGATTGGCCCAGGTGCAGCTGCTACCTATGGCACATACCCAAGCACTGGTGGCTTGGGCTGCGGGTTACCGCTTCTAAATCCTCTTCTAGTGCTCACCATGTTGATCTATGCACCAAATCAGACATTCGGTGTACCGAGGCGAGAATTTAAGATAGGAAAGTGTTATTTATGATAGACGTATAAATCTCCCTATTACTCCGAAAAGTTATATGCTAGTTCTAATACCGTAATTAAACGTTTAGAAACCTGAACACATGAAGTTTCCAGATCCGGTCGGCAATAGACCATAGATCCGATCATATAATGCATATTATCAATCATTTAGCACATAAAAGCATGTTAGGCATCATTCCTAAAATAAACTAGTGCTTTTGTCTATTCAGGTGTATTACCAAAATCTATTAGACACACTCTTCACAATCATTTCTTAGGATTCTAAGTTTAAGCTAGAATTAAATCCATATTCCTAGTTCGCTTAAACTAATGCTCTAATACCAACTGTGACATCCCCATTTTCATGGCCAGAAAAGACCGATTTTGTTTATGCTTTATAAAAATCAGAGTATCTATTTTTAATAAAAAGGTTGCGGAATTTGTTCCCAGTAAAACATGATAAATACGTTATCAAAGCAGTTCCGAAGAAAAGTATTTTTATTCATTTTAAAACATTTGGGATGTCATTGTCAATGCAGAAACATAAGCATAAACAAAACTTACATTCATTATCACTAGTGATTTGTATCTCCTTAATCTCTCAGTGTAATGTGACTTCATATCAACACCTGTGATATAAATAAACTGAGTGGGTAAGGTTGGGAAACCTAGTGAGTACATAGGGTTTTCAGCCCACAATAATATAATTATTATGTTTAAACATTTAAACAATCAACCCAATTACCCATCCCCATTATCTTCTTTATTCTACCCTAAGAATTCAGCTATTCCTCGTTTATTTATTCCTAAGGGTTATCCTAAGGAATAGGCATGAAATTCATCGTTGCCAAGGTTTACTCAACAGGCACTAAATCCATAGTTACCAAGGTTTATCTTGTTTATTGATAATATTGTTTCTGAGACTCCTCTCGCAATACAGGTCAGTGGGTTTTATCTCGTTTATCGATGATATCATTTCCGAGAATCCACTCGCAATACATGTCGATGGGTTTTTAGAGTACACCTGGTGAATACACAGTTCAAAACACCTACAGGCTGCGAGCCTGCTAGTGTCCACTGGACTGTCTAGAATAGTCCGTGGTTGTCATCCATACTCGGCTGGATGACGGGGCCATCACTTGGGTAAAAGGCTTCTCTCATGGTTGACCTCTTACCCTTACCTCATGGTCTATATCACCTCGTCATCATTTTATTTTTTTCACACAGAAACTATTTCATCTACCCATGTTTTACCCAACACATTTTGTAGATATAAAATACGTATACAGTTTAAATAATTTAAAACATGTATGAAAATCTTTCACCCAGCACAGACAACAAGTATTCAGAAAATATACAAACATAACACGTAGTTTATATAAAATACTTCATATCTATGTGTAAGATGAAAGTAACTATGCACTCACTTGATTAGGTGGTGACTCGGCACTCGGACAGCACTTCGTTACTCTTAAAATAATTTTCCTCGACAAAACCTAGTATCAAAATATCACTAGGGTTTAATCTAACGTTAACCGCGACTAATTAATAGTCTAGCTATTAATACTATTATATAAGCGTTAAACAACACCCTATATAACTCATAATACGAGCCCAAATAATTATTTTAAGGTCCTAATATCATTACTATATTGAAACATAAGCTATACTAAAGATATGTTAGGTGTAGCTCACTTACAGCGGGTTTTCTCGAAAACCGGGCTTCGCTGGAGCAGCATTTTCGAGCCAAAAGGCTCTTTTTCTCGGAGTTGTCGGGCACTCTCGGGCTTCCACCTCGTGCTAGGGTGGTTCAATAGGATTTTCGGGGGGTTTCGGGGCTTTAGATAAGTTCTAGAGAGAGAGGGAAGTGAGGCGAGGTGTGAGGAAGGAATGGAGGCCTCACCACTGATTTATAGGGGCTGGAGGAAGGTTCACAGCGTGAATTTTTAATATTCACGTCGTGAGCCAGGCTGGCTACAGCCAGGCCCTGCCTGGTGCTAACATGTGGCATCGCACATAGGGTGGAAATCAGCCGACTTTCAAAAATTCATAACCTTCGCATACGAACTCCGTTTTTGACGTTCTTTAGATCCACGCATAGGTAAAAACAAAATCTACAACTTTCATTTAGACTCTGTCGGCTAATTCTCGACCGATCTTAAATTTAACAGTAGGAGGAAATTAGACTGTTAAATGACCGCGAAGGATTCATAACTCCTTAATACGGACTCCGTTTTCGTCTTATTTTTTACCGTTGAGTTCCTATTAATGAGATCTTCAAGTATCATTTAGGTCGCTTAGGCTAAAAACCGTTCGAACTAAAATTCGAGTTTCGAGCCGTACACTACTAAGTCGGAACTTCGAAAAATCATAACTTCCTCATACGAAGTCAGATTTGGGCGTTCTTTTTATGGACGCTCTCGGTTTAACGTATAATACAACTTTGGTTTAGATTACTAAGGCCAAAAAGTCTTCTATCGTAAATTCATTATTTTATGTTTCCCGGTGCCGTGCCGGTTTTGCTGCGAAACTTCGACGGGCCATAACTTCTTCGTTAAAATTCGGATTTTGGCGTTCTTTATATCTACGGAAATCTTGATACATATTCTACAACTTGGTTAATGTTATTTATTCTAAATAATATTTTTCCAAAAAGTCATTTTCGACACTTATTGCCTCTAAATTGTCTAACTCGGATCTACAGGCGTTACATATGCTCTCTCTCGGATGGGTAAAGACCATTCTACCCTTCCTGACCTCTTTCACTCCTAAGGTCAACAAAAGTCAACTCCAATTTTGACCAGACTTGCTGAGTGCACTTGGGAGACTCGTAAAGTCTAGTCGATTCATGGCAACCCCAGCAGGCTCCAACTCGACGAGCTAACTCCTAACTCTTTGGGTCACCACCTGACTCAGTTCATCGGGACAAAAGCCTGGCTACTCGCCGAGTCAGCGGCTCAACTCGGCGAGTCTATTCAGACTCTTTTGCATTCAGACCATTTTAGTGCAAGATACTTTCCCAAACTTCATAATTATGCTCACAAGGCTTATTAATCACGTAAAGCTTCAATCTTTATGATCATGCATCGCACATCTAGCTTTAACTGACAAAATAACCCTCATAATGGTATGTTAGGCTCAATACTCTTTTTTGTGACTGCATAAAGCTAGGATCATGGGACTCTCTGGACCTCTCAAGGTCCTGATCTGATGTTTATGCCTCAAGGAGACTTCACTTTCATCATAACTTAACTCAAAAGAGGGCAAAGAAACCCTAAATTCATGAGATCTACTAACCATACCAAAATAGGTAGAGATTTATACCTCAAACAACAGCTTTGAATGGAATAGTAGTAGATCTGAGCCCCGCCAACAATTTAGCTTGAACACTCTCCTTCTTCCTTACAAGAATGCACCCAAATTAATGAAAATTAGCTCCCTCTTTCTCTTTATGCTCTTAGGATCATTTAGGGTCTCTCAAGGGAAGTGTGGCCGCAAATGAAGGCCATAAGGGCCTTTAAATAGGTCACAAACCCGGAAAATTAGGGTTTTTCTCAGCAGCGCTGACACGGCGAGTCAGATACCCGACCCGTCGAGTCCATTCATTAAACACGTCACCAAAGCGCGAACCTACTCGATGATTTAGGGCACCAACTCGTCGAGTCACTCCCCATATCTCGAAATGAATACTCAAAATATTATCCCTGGAAATCCAGATGTTACAATTCTCCCCTACTTGAATTAGATTTCGCCCTCGAAATCGCTCCTCAACCACATAGATATAAACCAAACACCTGAAAAACACCATTGAAAGGATCTCACACCAAAACGATATCTTACTCCATGGATACATGAACCCAATAGGAACTCCTAAAGTCGGAACAATACTGACCCCTCTTCCGCTAGGATACCCCTTCTGACTTTCCAAATCTGGAACTCTAGTGGTCTGGTCCGCCGCTAGACTGTCCACTAAAGATATCATCACGTTATTTGCTCCTCGAATAACAGACCCCGATAACTCACTGCCCCTTAGATTCTCACAAGATAAGCCCAAGAATCGGCTACCGATCACCCATGCCAGACATACCAAATGATCCCAAACACACTTCCATAGACGAAAGGGTCACACGCTATCGGAGACCCATCCACTGGACTGCTGTCAGAATACGTCCGAACATTGAACCCTCAACACCCTATCCTCAGACACAAGAAAATAATCAAGCTCGCTCAGAAGTGCCCTATGGCATCAAAAATTATAAACCCCAACTTACTCTCAAGTTATCCTACTCCATACTGAGTACTAGGTCATCTCTCAACTCGGCAATTGAACCTCGAAAGGTTACCCATAATATATCCTGAAATGTCTCACTGACTTCCTTCTCACAACAACTATCTTTGCCCAGTGACACACAAGTCACGAAGTTCTCTTTACCCCAAGCGATTACTATAATCCCAACTAAAATCGTCTCACCCTCAACCTCTGTCGACAACTACCCATTAGTCTCATGTGTCTCGTGGTCTTTCCCACACCAACGAACCGACCCACCAAGTTCCAAGACACCAGATGAGAACAATACCCCTTCCAAAAAGAAATCCCTCTCTAAATCCGGAATCTCAATCCATTTACTCGATACACCACTAGAATCAAACTCAACTCGAGAGTCTGGCCCGACGCGAATTTGGAACCACCCGTCCGAATAAATTACCCAACTCATGACTCATGACTCGCAACCCACTCGTACATCACTTCTCTGATTCCTTCCCATTACGGTCTCCATAGCCTAACTCAGGATATAATGATTCCCGACTATCATAGAGACCTCCGTCTCTTTCCTGATCTGGCCACCAGGCTCTCGGATACTCAATGCAACAAGGCTACTCAAGCCTACTCAATGCAGTAAGGCTATTCAAGCCTAAGAACTCTCTTGAGTCATGTTCCGACTAACGAATAACGCGGTTCCTTGCAGTACCACGACACCCTCTCACCGACTAATGAGTACTACGGCTCCCCGCAGTATCACAACACTTTCTCACTGACTAGTGAGTACTACGGCTCCCCGCAGTGTCACAACACCCTCTCTGAATTGTGAGTACTATGGCTCCCCGCAGTATCACAACACCTTCTCACTGACTAGTGAGTACTACGACTCCCCGCAGTATCACAACACCTTCTCACTAACTAGTGAGTACTACGGCTCCCCACAGTATCACAACACCTTCTTTGACTAGTGAGTACTACGGCTCCCCGCAGTATCACAACACCTTCTCACTGACTAGTGAGTACTACGGCTCCCCACAGTATCACAACACCTTCTCACTGACTAGTGAGTACTACGGATCCCCGCAATATCATAACACCTTCTCACTACCTAGTGAGTACTACGGCTCCCCATAGTATCACAACACCTTTTCTTGCTACCATCCACATTCTTAAATAATCTCACTTGATGTCGCTAGCCGAAGGGATCCCACTGGAATCATAGATACTTGATAATCCACTTACTATCACGCAATTCAAGCCTCAGTATAACCCGATAATCAGGGCATCATGCTTGGATACCTCGGTACACCATCACCGAACCTCACGAAGTCTTTCCTCACCCACCGATCTCCTATATACGACATCATACCCTGATACCGCAAAGCATCCTTTCAAATTCTTGCAACTGATCATCCTCTCGCACCACTCGTAACTCCGTAATATTCCAACTCTAAATTGAAACACGGAGGAGTCGTCAGCGACTCAGAATACGTAGACGACAATCTGAAACTTCCTCCTCTATTGCTCAAAACTCGTGCAAGAATACTCATAACAACCCTGAAGTTGGTTGCCCAATCAACTTCCACTACTAGAATATAGTCCTTTAATGACGCACAAACAATGACACGCAGTGATTTACGATACGCAAAAGCGTATGCCCTAAAAATAATGTCATCTCTTCTAAAATTTGAAGGATTTTGGACGCGCATTTTTGCGTGCCCTGAAAATAAGTGTCAGAACAAAAAAAAAACACGGAGGGCACTTAGCATAAAAGGCGCGTCGTCTAGTCATGTCGCTTTATAATTTTTAAAATGAACACGCGTTTAGACTATTTATATTATCAAAAAATTCACACGGATCATTCTCTAGGGTTTTGTCAATGAGGGCTCTCTACTACATTCTACATCAACGCTCCTCCTGAAACCTTCAACAACGTTCTATACCTCGAATCACCTCCTGCCGGCGACCTCGACTCATCTTTTTCTGCATCGCCAACTTCTTACGTTCACATGGTCTGCCAATCAGATTTCATTTACCAAAGCTCAGGGCTCCGACATGAGTTCTTCCCTTTTTGTTGTATCTTAACAAATTATATTCCTGTTATCAAGCCATGTTAGAACCCTAATTCCAGAAGAATCCGATTGGTTCTTCTTGTTTCATCAAAATCGGAGCAGAGCAGTTGATGTCCGATGGAGGGAGTGGATCCCATTATGTCCATATGCAATCGGAGCCGTCGAGGTTGTCATCGTTCTTCTCATTTCATCAAGATCCGCCTGAAGGGACTCGAATTTTCAATGAGTTGCCCAAGGACACAATTGTACAAGTCGCTCTTCCTAACTCTTTCTCAGTTTCATACATCCCCTCTAACCACACCTTCTTCTTCCTTCAAACCTAGATGCAAAAATCGATGAAACACGCGTTTTCCGACATTTAATAGCGAAGAGGGAAAAGAAATCCCCGAAAAATAGAAAACCCCCCCTTATTCTCCTTCCTTGCTTCTACTTTTCTCTTTTCGGTTCTTCACGCACACAAAGTTGACGACATAATTAAGGGAAGGAAAATTGGAGAGCTTCCACCAGATACACGTTTACATCCCTATCGTGTGATTCTATTAGCAAAAAATCAAGTCCACAGTTGAATTAGGTCGTCCAAGGTTTTCTAACCCTATATTCTTTAGAAATTTCAAGCACATCTCTCTAAACTGGGACGAGGATGGAAAAAGACGGGTTGAGCTAACAACTTGAGCATTCAGGTCCTGTTTTGATTCTTCTCTCTCTCTCTCTCCCCCTGATATTAGGGTTTTTTCATTTATAGAGCAAGTAATTTGAAGAATGACATCCCTAAAATCAATTTTTATAATCACTTGGTGGCTGACTTGTGTGAACTGTACCAAATTTTGAGGTGTTATTCTCATCTCTTTCATCGATACATTTTTTTACCAGTTCATATTTTCATAAATTTCGTTATCAAAGCAATTTTTGAGTGTCAGTGAGATTCATCCATCAACTGAAATGGCAAAATTAATTTTTTTTTGTGTATTGTAATTCATTAATTTCTAACCACATGGATCGATGTTAGTGTATAATTTTTATATGATTATGTGGAACATGGATATGCGTACAATCTGTTTGTATAAATGCCCAAAGGAATCTTAGAGTTGGCATGGGTATGTTTCCGTTTCACAATTAAGGTTTCTCTTCTTTTTTAATGTTGATGCTTACTCATTTGGTAGATGGCTGCCAAATGTGCTTGAACATACCTTTCATGCTCACCTAATATGGAGATAGCTCTTAACCTCTTTCTGATGTTTTATTTATCATATCCATCTTATAATAACGATTTTCTATTTATAATAGGAGATGTGTGATTAAGATGATAGCTGTCAAGTGTACAAATGTTGAGGAGAATTTGAAAAATGAATCTTATTTAGCTAAAAGAACAGTAGAGGTTAACTTCCATTTCCAAATTTTCAACTCATACTTCTTTGTTTACCACTACATTCCTTCACTTGTGTTATTGGATTTTATTATAAAGTAATCTTTAGCTAAGAATATTTATTTTTGCTCTTTTCAGTGTGATCCAACATAAAAGAATTCATGAGATGCAGGTTGCAATGTTGGGCTAATGACGAGTGCATATGATTATAAATTAAGTCTGGTGCACAAGTAATTACATATCATAACTTGAAAGCAATATAAAAAATGAAAACACTTAATAGCAAAGAGTTTAGGTCATCACTCATCTCCGCTGAAAGACAGTCAGGTATAACTAGAAAACTAAATCAATTAAGTTAATGAATAAAGCAAAAATGTTATTTTTTATTAAAATAAACTTTATTCAACTAAAGTTTATTGAAGGTGACAACTAATAGAAATGATCTGATTGGCAATGGCAGTGGCAGCTTATGCTGCTACATCTATCCTTAATTGTTGTCCCATGGATGCTACTACCCAAGCCTTTCATTTTAAAGGCACATCATAACAGGGTATGTCATGTTCTTTTTATTTTTTTAACCATGTTTATATTTTTTGATAAATATTTAAAGACCATATTATATACTTTATTTAATGTTCCAGACACACCAAGGTGATTCCTACGTGGCACTTGAAGGAATAGATGAGTCATTGGTGGAGGGAGGTCATCATGGCTCCCATGACCATGAAGAAGAGTTTGAGTTCAGTGAAGTATTTGTTCATCAACTTATTCATAAAATTGAGATTGTACTTGGGGTAGTGTCAAATACTTGAGAAAATGATAGGGCTATATTCGTCTTTTTTTTTTTGTTTCAGGTTAAGGTTCGAGAAGCTGGGACAGATTGGGAGTAGGGGTGGTTGTAAATGTGGTGAAAGACCAAAATACCCCTATATTGCCTTTTGAAACATGTGTATTGTTTTGTGTAGTCGTTCTGGATGGATGGTCAAACTAGTAATTTACAAAGCAAGGAAGTTATTGCAAGGAAGCTCTGGGGTTGTTGGAAGAATAACCCTTTTGCATACCAATGTGGTAGTCAGTGGCTACTGTGTACCTGATTTACATCTGACAGTGTCAGGGGTTGTTGGAAGAATTTGTTTATTTATTTATTCGTATTTTAGATATGAGACCAGGGACCATGGTGGAACCTCCTTGCCGCCTTCTTTCCCGCCATGCACTTTAAGAAAAGCATTGGCTTCCTATGCAGACGTTTTGACTTCTTCCAAAAAGGTATTTATAATTATAATTTATACCTTCATTTCTAGCAATGTACTATTAATTATTTCAATAATTATTATCCGAATTTAAACTTAGCAAATTCTTGACGCTTATTTATTTTAGTCTGCTTTACTTGCCCTAGCTGCTCATGCTACTGATCCTGATGAAGCTGAGAGACTGAAATTCCTTGCATCTCCTGCTAGAAAGGTTTGGGATTTCTTTTTCTTAATATGAAAAGTGATGTTATATATTTATTTATTTGTTGGATAAATATTGTTCAGGATGAATATGCTCAGTGGATAGTGTCAAGCCAAAGAAGCCTTCCTGAAGTCATGGAGGCTTTCCCTTCAGCTAAACCTCCACTTGGTGTTTTCTTTGCATCTGTTGCCCCTCAATTACAACCCAGATACTACTCAATTTCTTCCTCCCCTAAGTAAGTTTATTTCCATAATCTTGATTTTATTTATTAAAATAATAATTCAAGAATGTAATAATATTTATATGTTATTAATCTTACAGAATGGCACTAGAAAGGATTCATGTTACTTGTGCATTAGTGTATGAGAAAACACCATCAGGACGTGTCCACAAAGGAGTTTGTTCCACCTGGATGAAGGTATAAATTATCAATTATCAATTACTTTTTATTTTCTTCCTATAAATAGCAACCAAAAGGGTAAACATGAGATTTGAAGTTTATGGTTTTATTTTTCAGAATGCAGTGCAAATGACAGAAAGTGAAGATTGTAGTTGGGCACCTATTTTTGTCAGAACTTCAAATTTCAGACTTCTATCTGATCCTAAAATCCCAATTATTATGATTGGTCTAGGAACCGGATTGGCTCCTTTTAGGGGTTTCCTTCAAGAAAGATTAGCCCTAAAGGAATTTGGATCCCAACTCGGATCATTCGTTTTATTTTTCGGATGCAGAAATCGCAAAGTGGTATGTATATGTTCAAAAACTTTTTTTTAAAGATTAAAAAAATGTCTTAAGTTTTTATATACTTTGTCGCATACTGATATAGCTCCCGAAATGTTAATATTCCAACTTGCAGCTCTTGATCCTTTAAAGCTTTTTGATGAGCTGCTTGGTATTTGGATTCTAGAATTTGTTTGGACTTTGGAATTGATAAAAATGAACATGCATATATTATCAGCAAGATCATTGTCATTCATGGCTTTGATAGCTCCAAAGACATGCAACTCCCGATTTCTCAGTTATCATGAACACTATATTCATTATCTTTAACATATTGGTCTTTTTTTTTCTGATATATCTTGTTATAATGACAGGAACTTATTGAAGAGCTGCAAATTTACTTTATGTCATTTGACAGAGTAGGATATGGAGAGAGTGATCCACATCCAAAGCGTTCAGTTCAATATCATCTACACTTGTTTGAATTCAATATCATCACTTTGTTAAAAAGACCAAAATACCCCTATATTGCCTTCTGAAACATGTGTATTGTTTTGTGTAGTCGTTCTGGATGGATGGTCAAACTAGTAACAGATTAACTCCAAAGTATTGCTCATAAAGAGAAGGATATCTACTCGAAGAGACCGAAAGACAATGGGAGGAGGTGGATCCTTTTCAGCTGGTGGTCCTGGAAAAGGGATGTACTCTCATCTCTATGAGTTGCTTCTTCATATTATTTTTATTAAATTTAAAATTAGTTATCATAATTCACATACTAATTTTAATTTTTAAATTATTTTTTTGGATTTTTATCGTGAGCAGACTTAGAGTTTGGAATGAGTACCCTGAGATTCAATCGTTTTCAGCATTCAACTTTATCTATAATCACACAGCCTTATTTGGAATCCATCAATAAACTTTCAGTTATTTTATTTAAGTGGTTACTTAATCCTTTTTATAAAAAATCCATGCAGAGTTCTGATTTTGTATCCAAAGTTGTTGATATAGTCGTGAAAGAACTCATTGCAGTTGCCACCAACAGAGAAGGTAAGCTATAATATGCCAAAGTTGAACTACTTTTTAAGAAATAGCAACCTACTTTTAGTGATTTGTTTATTATATCAAACTTTCATCTCTTCCTACTACTACAACATTGAAAACAAAAACAAAATCACATTTTCATTGTTTTAATTGGATATATTTTAGCTCCCAAGATTTTAGAAGGTTATCAATTTGTTTTCTACAATTATAACATTTTTTTAATAATTTTCAAATCTTGAAATGATTCGTTTAACCCTTAAAACACAAAAGCATATGATATGAAATTACCTTATGTTCAAGCTTAACCTTCTTTCCTTCCCCAAGAATCTCTTGTAAAGTGTGAAACTTTACACATACAACATCAGAACACTTCATGTTGAAGTTGCAAGAAACAAAGAAATCGAAGCATCACTTGTGGTTTAATTCATATTCTGGGACAAAAAGAGTCCTAGGGGTATTTTTGGAATATTTAGTTTTTCTAACTTTTATGCGGAGTCCTAGGGGATACAAAAGGTGTTGATGTTAGTAATGAAAGACAAGGTTCAGATAAAAAAAAGTGTTGTAGAGCTAACAAATGGTTCTTAACGTATGCAATACTCTAGGCATAATTATAATATAAAACTATAAAAAAATTTCATTTTTTGATATATATTTTTTGTTTTCTTTTGCAGAGGATACTAAAGAGAAAATCTTGCAAAGGATATTTATTGTTTTGTTTTGCAGAGGATACCGCTCACATTTTCCCAAATTACCCCTTCCTCTACAATGTTTTTTTTGTTTCTGTGTATTTTGTGCATCAGGTAAAGTTGATGGAAGAAAGGAATATGAAGCCACTTGATTCAAATCTTGCAGCATTATCAGCAAGATGCAGTAAAGACATGGAGTTGAATTTGGCTAAGTCATTCTTGAGTGAGATGGGCCAATGTACAACTGCTTATCCATATAATCAACTGCTTGGAGCATTAGTCTTAAAGAATTATGAAAGACAAGATGCAACTTTACTTAGTTGGAATTTGATGTACAGAGTAGATTAGATGTAAATTTAGATATTGTAAGAAATAGAATTGTATGACATTAAATTTTATGCAATGGATTGTATTTTTTGTATATGATATTTTATTTATATTATGAGACATTAAATGCAAATTTAATTTAAAAATTAATAAATATATAAATATATTTTTTAGAACAATTATAATTATGATACGAAAAAATGTGTGTCATCTTCATTTATGACATGGCCTTTCTTGACAGGGGCTTCCTTGATACGCACTGCGTATCATAAACACGCGCGTCGTAAGGTTATGACACACAAATGCGTGTCATCTTCCTTTATGACAGGGCCTTCCTTGATGTGCATTGCGTGTCATAACCGCGCGTCGTAACCGCGCGTTATAAATGCGCGTCGTCTCTCTTTATGACAGGGCCTTTATTGACGCGCATTTGCGCGTCGTCTGAGCGTTTTACGACGCGCAATGAGCGTCGTAAAAGGCTGTTTTTCTAGTAGTGTTCTTCCCTTCCCACACTACATATAATAGCCCATACCTTGAACCAGAAATTCTCAACCGCCGAACTAACCTTACAAGCCAACCACCTCGAATTTACCATTATAACCTTGATGGATTCCTAACCAACACAAGGTCTCCGACCAACGGCCACTCTCCGTGGAGACACTCATCCTTTCTCAAACACGTACCACATGCACTATCTCGCTCTGCACCTCGCCCTGGCCACCAATAACCCTGGTCTCAGGAATCCATATTGCAAGTCTCTATATCCAGTTCTCTAACCGTTCTTGAACAAATCTATTATCTTCTCAAAAGTACCCGGTTCTCCCTACTCAGGGTTCGAACCATCACCAATTGGTTCACCAACAATCTATCCCATAGACTGTTTTTACCAGTAACATCGCACCTAATCTTGGAAGGTGATTCGCAATGCTCGATGATCTCCCCAATGGAGATCAAACAACTCCAAATACCCCAAAT
Source organism: Lactuca serriola (assembly GCF_051521515.1). Lineage (NCBI taxonomy): Eukaryota > Viridiplantae > Streptophyta > Magnoliopsida > Asterales > Asteraceae > Lactuca > Lactuca serriola. The sequence goes on from NC_136409.1 coordinate 206,375,626, forward strand.
CTCAGATAAAATCCTTAGAAACTTCTCATCATGACTGCCTCTAGTCATTCAGAATCTCGCACCATCCCACTACCGGACATCTCAACTATCCAGTAGTAACCATGACTCTCACTCTGAAAATAATGAACTAACATACTCCTTATTCTCGACTCCTCAGCCAACGTCCCATCACGTGAATTATCATAAGAGCTGAGACCTCATTAACACACTCAATACTCAACAAAGACAATAAGAGCCAATGCCCCAATAACATCTTCTTGATCGTCCGCCTCTGTAGCTAATACATGCCCTACTATGCTCAAGTAGGGTGTATCCTTGTCCTTAACCATCTCAGTCCCTACTGACAACCTGCTCATGCTCTATCGTTACCTCTCGGCAGACATACTGCCCAAATACTCTGATGGAAGGTCGCCATCAATACTAACCCGCAGGGTTTTAGCCCCAAGCTTAGAAACCGAAATCTCGACACCGCTTATGTTTCCCCCAGGAAACGGAAATAACACCACCCCGGTCACAGAAGGTGACATCTCCACTATCGGTTGATTGCTCAACTCATGTCGCAGTCCTCCATAAACGCCATCTCTACTCATCCTTGAGTCTGGCGATTTCATCTGACATCTCACCAAAAATACCTTGGAGTCATCTCGACTTCCCTCACAAGGGATGCTTTGCTGGAACTTGTTCCACATGGCCCTCTGACCTCATACTCTATCGCATCCGATCTCGGTCTAACTAATCACAACGGAATAACTGATAGAACCAGTAACACTAACCGTCACGTGCCATGTTGCTCGAACCATGTCATCACCTCTCAATCTGCTACCAATCAAGGTACTCGAACCATGACATCACCTCTCAATCTGCTACCAATCAAGGTACTCGAACCATGACATCACCTCTCAATCTGCTACCAATCAAGGTACTCGAACCATGACATCACCTCTCAATCTGCTACCAATCATGGTACTCGAACCATGACATCACCTCTCAATCTGCTACCAATCATGGTACTCGAACCATGACATCACCTCTTAATCTGCTACCAATCATGGTACTCGAACCATGACATCACCTCTCAATCTGCTACCAATCATGGTACTCGAACCATGACATCACCTCTTAATCTGCTACCAATCATGGTAATCGAACCTTTAGTTGATGATATCCTTACCTAAGACCAGTCTTCGAGAAATAGCTCGAACCTTGCAACTGATCAAACAGGTCACCAATTCTTGGCAACAGGTACTTGTTCTTTATTGTTGCCTTGTTCAACTCCCTGTAATCTATACACATTCCATGCTCCCATCTTCCTTCTTCACAAATAACACCGGAGCACCCTAGGGTGATGAAGTAGGTCTAATAAAACTGTTGTCCAACAACTCCTGAAGTTGCGCCATAAGCTCCTTCATCTCTGTCAGTGCTAATCGATATGGGGCTTTTGCTATTGGTGTTGTTCCTGGTAACAAGTCTATTCTAAAATCCACTTGTCTATCAGGGGAAAATCCAGGAAGATTATCAAGAAAAACTTTCGGATAGTCACACACCACTACTATACTTTGCATATCCTTTTTCTCTTTCTTAGCATCGATCACGAATGACAAGTATGAAGTGCATCCTTTAGACAAACATCTTCTGGCTTTCATTAGGGAAATGATTCCAGAATTTAATCGATGCTTATCTCCGTATACCATAAATGACTCCTTTCTAGGCAGGTTTACCCTTACTATCTTTTTCTTGCATAGTATTTCGGCATCATTGGTGCTAAGCCAATCCATTCCTAGAACAATGTCGAAACCATTTAACTCGATGGGTAACAACTTCTCTTGGAATTCGTTTCCATTCAGGTCGATGAAGATATTCCTAATATAATTGCTAACAGGTATGAATTTGCCACTAGAAACTTCTACAATTAGGTCATCATCTAGATTTTCTATAGGCAATGCTAGTCTTTCACCAATTTTATGTAATATAAAGGAGTAATTCGCTCCGGAATCAAACAATAAATTGGCAGGCAATCCATTCACAAGAAAGGTACCTGAAGCGACATCTGTTGCATCCTTTGCAGCTTCTAATGTCATTTGGAAAGCTCTGGCTTTTGGCTTTGGTGGGAGATTAGGCTTCGCTGCCTCTATCTTCTTCGGGCAATCCTTTGAAATGTGCCCTTATTCATGGTATCCATAGCACACCCTTTTGTTGGTTGTGCACTTGCTGGCATAGTGCCTTGGCTTTCCATTTAAAACAAGTGACCTCCTCGTTACATTTCCCAACATGTTTCTTCTTACATTTATCACACCATTTTGCTTCGTCTCCTCCTCCGAATTTTCTCGAACCAGACTTCAAGAACTTACTTTTCTTGTTGGAACCTGAAGTTCCTTCAAACTCTCTCTTTTCGCCAACTTCTGCCCTTTCCTGATTCCTTTCTTTTAACTGGGTTTCCACATTTTTAGTTGTTCGGACTGTTGTCTTTAGAGTAGCTGCCATCTTGACCGTTGGGCCAAAGTCGGCTGCCAGTCCATTTACGAACCTCTTAATTTTTGAGAGTTCAGTTGGCACTAAGTATGGAAATAACTTCATTTTTTCGGTAAATGCAGTAGCATAGTCGTCTATGCTCATTTTCCCTTTCTTCAAGTTCTAAAACTCATTGTTTAGATCTATCAGATCTATCTCTAAGCAACATTGCATCTTTAACTGCTCCAAGAAAATTTCCCAATACATTTTCAGGGCTTCTCCATGTGGCATCATGTCTGCCAATAACTTCCACCAGCTTAATACTCTGGTCTTCAGTTGTCTAACCGCAAAAACAATTTTCTGCTAGTCACTACAGTTGCAGCTTTCAAATATCATCTCCATTTCGGAGACTTGGCGGTTTGGCGCCTAAGAAATCTTTATACATACGCCCATCTCCATGGATTTCCCTCTCCGGGTTATTCCTCCAAACCACAATCGGTTCATCTTGACCAATAGATCTACTGTAATTTACCTCCTCAGATTGATCATCATTTAATTCCAGTTGTTCAACAGGTCACTGAAGGTTCACCCATGTTGTTCAACAACAATTGTCTCATTTCCTCCCTTTGATCAGCCATTATTTTCTGAATCATGGCTCTTACTCTAGCCATTGTGATGGGTTCTGGTGCAGCTTCTGCTATCGGCACCTGTTCCACCACTTGGGGTTGAGGTTGCTAGTTTATGTTTGCATTTCCAGCTCCACTTCTGGTTTTTGCCATCTTGATCTATACATCAAGATAGGTGAATTAAGATCTTTAATCACGATAGACGTTTAAATTCACTTTATTACTCTGAAACGTTTATATGCTAGTTCTAATATCGTACTCGTACGCTTAGAATCCTAAACACAAAGTTTCTAGATCCGGTCGGCAACAGACCATAAATCCAAACAATTAATGGCATATATGGTAAACATATAACAATTAGCACATAAAAGCATTTTAGGCATCTCTCCTAAAATATACTAGTGCTCATGTCTAAAATATGGTAGACACTCATCTAACGATCATCACTTAGCATTCTAAGTTTAAGTCTAGAAATCCTACAAATTCCTAGTTAGCTTAAACTAATGCTCTGATACCAACAATGACAACCCCAGCCATCAAGAACTTCCAGAGTACTCCTTACACCGGGTGAGCAGACAACCATTCAGAGAGAAGATAGATTTAGAATTCTATTACTTATTACTTTAGAGGGGTTGAGAAGTAGAAGGTTGCATATGCTGTGTACCAGGTCGGATTAGAAGTCACGCAAAGGAGACAGCATATGGCTAACAGATAAGAAATTTTTCACATATATAACATGCAGAGAAATAGAGTTGCATATGTTGTGTACCAGGTCGGATTAGAAGTCACGCAAAGGAGACAACATATGACTAAGGGACGGAAAGAAAAAAAATGATATTCTACAGGCCTAATTTATCGGAATTTACCAGTCGCCCCATCCAACCGGAATTAGGGACAGAATCCGCACATCGAGGAAAAGTTAAACCACGGTTCCAAGTACGGGTTCAATTAATGTGACGAGCAGATTCCCATATATATCTCCCTGCTCAACCTATCCAAGCGTCGTATTGTCAGGCTAAATGGAAATATCTAGGTCAAGATTTGTCAAGTCATTTGATTTCCTAAGTTCAACTCTGCCTAGTCATGTCCATTTAGAATCTTTCGTGCCTACCGACACATCAAACCAGAGCATAGACCCTTCAACTTTGGGTACGTTACGCAGACTCAGATTGCCCGTTATCACTCACTTCCCAAAACATCTCCCTCAAGCACATTCCATAACCAACATATTATATTTTCTATTTTTTTTATATGTATATGTATATATATATATATATATATATATATATATATATATATATTTTTTAATTTTCTAAAGTTTTCTAATTTTTGTTTTGTTTTTATTTCTCCCCCTAAATTTGTGCATAGGAGAGAAACGAAAGTAAATGTGCAAATTTAAACAATCCTAAAACAAAAATTTGTCTTTAAAAGCGAATCAGCTTAAGAAAAACTCAGGAGTATAGAGAAGAAAACTCAAACCATAAGTCATCGATTGAATTTGCATCCAAAAGGTCTGAGAACAGTACGCGTAATCTCAGAACATATCCGAAAATTCTTCATGTCGTTAAGCACAAACCCCGTGAGTGATCACTTCCTTTCTTCCCTTCCTGCAAAGGACACATACTCTCAAATAAATGTCTGAATATTGTATAGTTAAGAGATGTCTCCTATCATGTGTCTGGAACAGCTACTACCAACAAACTGAAGTCTGATGATATGCCTCCATAGCTGATCCGACACAGAGCGGGATCAGTTGGCCTTTGGAACCCAATCCATTTTGAAACTGGGTTGACCTTTTTCATCCTTGCACGGTACACTCTCCCATGACATATCCTGTTTATCACAAACAGAAGATGAAGAAATATTAGAGTCATTAGTTGATTTGGGAGAGTGAGCCTTTGGAACCCATCTGTAGTCGGGTTTGACCCATTTCTTTTTCGATCCGATGGGCGACTCGGCACTTGATTTTGAACTCGAAGTCAGCTTCCAAGATGATTTTGATTTTGGCTTCTCGGGAGCATCTATTGGATTTTTCTTCTTGGCTGGCATTCCCTTCTTGTTCTTGGGAGTTGGATTCTTGTCCTTCTTGGCATTCCAGTTATTATTGTTTGAACGTGGCCTCGAAGGTTTTCTTTTAAAGTGATTTCCTCTCGGTGCGTTCTGCCAGCCATGTGCATAGTAAGGAACGTATGCGCGATTTGGACAATTTCTGGCAATGTGACCAGGTGTTCCACAGTGAAAACATGTCTTTTTCTTCACTGTGGAGTTGTTTCTTCCCGCCCCTGGTGGCGTATCCTTGCCTTGTTTCTGATTGTTCCCACAAACACATTTGCAGCAAGTCGGCTGTTTCACTTGATTTGGTGGCCTGTACTTCTCAACAGCAGGTTGATCAGAAGCAACTGAGCTCGAAGCAATAGATTCAGAGTTCAAGGAGGCATTGGTCTGCTCAATAGTTTTCTCCTTGTTCTCATCTTCTGCTACTTTACCTGCACATGTAACAAAATTATTAGAAACGTTCATCTAAACATCCTCAGTTGGCCCTGATTGTTCAGTCTTAACTGAAGCTGAAGCAGAGGTTTGGCCATACTGAGCATACATTTCTTCCTCATTGGTCTCAAGGGGTGGGTTATAGTTGTGATTGAAAGGTGGAGAAACACTATCATACCCTAAACCCTTGTTTCGATTATCTTTGAATTTTAATTGGTTTTCAAATAATGACTCGACTGTCTTACTTGACGCAGTGTAATTTTTAAAACTAATATCTGTTTTTCCACACTTAATTTTCAAAGCGTCAAGTTCTTCAGTTACAACAGCAAGTTTTCTTTTAATGTGATCATAATTCTCACACTTATTGTTGTAATCTTCTTGCAATTTTTGGAAATCCTTGATTTTGGCCTCTAATTGAGCTTTCAGGGGTTTCTGTCCTTTCCTAAGAGTATAGCCTTCGTATTTGAGGTCCTCATTTTCTCTTTTTAACAAATCAATTTGTTCGCGAAGAAATTTAATTGTAGCTTTACAAGATGGAGTACATGAAACTTCATTTACCGGAATTGATGTGGAACTCATTTTCTTTTTTTTTCTTTTTTTAATTTTTTTTTAATTTTTTGTTATATATTTTTAATTGCCCTTTGACTAAAAAAACCGATAAAGTCAACCTTAAAAGTCAAATTTAAAAAGTCAAACTTGAAAAGTCAAACATAAAAGTCAAACCGAAAAGCCAAATTTGAAAAATTAAAAGTCAAACGAGAAAGTCAAAATTTAAAGTCAAATGTCAACTTTTTAAAAGTCAAAGTCAAAATTTTAAGTAAAAAATCAAAAATAAAAGTTCAAATTTAAAAACTAAAATTTTTGGGTTGAAAAAGGATTTTAAAAATAAAATTTTGAATATTTGGGGTTGAAAATGTCAATTTGCGAAATTATAGGCGAAAAGGATGAGTTATATTCGAAATTTCGGATGTTGGACACAAGGAGCCTCCTAAACGAGAAGGTAAGACGCTGGGGCAATGACCTGGAGGTCCAGTGTTCGATCCCTGGCAACTCAATTTCGTTTCCTTTTTTTATACGAAGGCTGCTGAGCGAGGACGGCTGCGAAGCGAGGACTAGAGCTGCGAAGCCGAGAACGATGCTGCTGAGCCGTGAAACAGAGGCGAGACCGAGCCCTATACCGAGGCCGCACACCGAAACCCTAGCCGCACACCGAGGCGCACACTCCGAGCCGCACTGCTGAGCCGCACATACCGAGCCGTATACTCCGAGCCGCACACCGAGGCTGCTGAGACGCACACCTTCAAGTGGCCCCACTCCTTCAACAGATTCGCGAAAAAAAACGACGTTTTTCACACTTTTTTGCTCTAAAACTCGATCAAAAACTCATTTTTATGAAAAATGCAAAGAAGTAACCCCCCTTATTTTTGCGAGATCCATCCAAAAACGCTATTATCTTTTCAAAATAAGATCAAATAAGCTCCAGATCTGAAAAAATTGATTGATACAACAAAGCTCTGAAACCAATTGTAAGTCCCCAAAATTGCTTGTGTATCAATCAGATCCAATTGATGGTGTGGAATCCCAATTAATTGGATGATGTCAGATCAATATAGAAGAGAAAGAGAAGAAGAATAACTTGAATCTAATGTATTGATGATATGAATTATGCTCCTTACAATAGATCCACACACACACACACACACTCTTCTTCTCTAACTTTCTCTCTCTTCTCTAGCCTTTTCTCTTCTTTTTCTCCAACCGTACACTCACATGCACTCCTCTATTTATATGGGCCTCCAGCCATACACATGTGTACAGCCGCACACAGGGTGTACGGCCGTACACACAAACCGCAAACACATACAACATTACATAAAAATATATTTTCCTAGAAAAGCAAAGTATAAACCATATTTTTGACCCAACAATCTCCCTCTTGGTTTATAACTTTCTTTTCTAATTGACCCAACAAGCTCCCCCTAAAAAATAGCTGGCTTTTTCTTGTTAATCTTCATTGGGAGCTTGGCTTCAGCATTAATCTTTGATTTCTTCACAGCTTCAAGATGAACTTGATGAATCTTCATGAATGACTTCATCTCGAGCGGTTGGGCTTTTCTTCAAGATTTGACTCTGAACGCACATTGGGTGAGGAGGCTTGATGTACAGATTCTTGAAAGATAGCGCTTCAACTTGAGAATCTACAAAGAGAACAAATCTTATGGATCACTTCAGCAGGTACAAAGATAGCAGCAGATTGATTGAGGAGGCTTCAATGCAATCTGTGACATAATCTTCAAGTACAGCTTCACCATGCTTCTGGGGTTGATAGATTGAATGTCGAAAGAATAATCTTCATTTCTTGCTCCTTCGAATGTGAATTCTTCGATGCTCACGGACGAGGCTTTGGCTCAGAAATCTTCAACACAAACTCCATGAGTCTTATCTATACCTGAAATCACTTTTCAAGACAAAACAAAACTAAAAGAAAACTTAGCACACAAATGAAAACAGAAACAAAAAATATTTTTGGATTTTTGATTTTTCTGAACAAGAAATAAAACAGAAATAACACTATTTTTGGATTTTTAAATTTTTCTGATTTTTCTTTTGTTTTTTTTTATTTTTTTATTTTTCTAATTTTTTTTTAATTTTTAATGTTGTCCTAATATTTAAATTAGAAGAAACTATGACAAATTTAACAAAAATAAAAATGATATCTAACTTTAAGAGAGATTTGGGATCAAAGTTTTTAGACAACCATTATCCGCTTATCGGTACATTTCATATTCACATCTTTGTCTGGTCGATTGTCGGTATTGTTGTCCACTTAAACACGAAAATTGTGACAAAATTAGGACATACTATAAGTGACAAGACAATGTGATCCTAAATTCCTAGATATTATATCTGATCCTAAGTTTCTAGATACTATATCTTAAGGACCATTCAGCTGACGACGACCAGGGATATTGTTGTCCACCTAAATTGAGCAGCGAGATCTATAGACAATCTGTATGTGTTCAATTTTAAGTGTACTAGAACGTGTTTCCCGCTTCCTGATATGCCCCAGCCATCAAGAACTTCCAGAGTACTCCTTACACCGGGTGAGCAGACAACCATTCAGAGAGAGGATAGATTCAGAATTCTGTTACTTATTATTTATTACTTCAGAAGGGTTGAGAAGTAGAAGGTTGCATATGCTGTGTACCAGGTCGGATTAGAAGTTGCGTAGAGGAGACAACATATGGCTAACAGATAAGAAGTCTTTCACATATATAACCTGCAGAGAAATAGAGTTGCATATGTTGTGTAACAGGTCGGATTGGAAGTCACGCAAAGGAGACAACATATGACTAACAGACGGAAAGAAAGAAAATGATATTCTACAGACCTAATTTATCGGAATTTACCAATCGCCCCATCCAACCGGAATTAAGGACAGAATCCGCACATCGAGGAAAAGTTAAACCACGGTTCCAAGTACGGGTTTATTTAATGTTACGAGTAGATTCCCATATATATCTCCCTGCTCAACCTATCCAAGCGTCGTATTGTCAGGCTAAACGGAACTATCTAGGTCAAGATTTGTCAAGTCATTTGATTTCCTAAGTTCAATTCTGCCTAGTCATGTCCATTTAGAATCTTTTGTGCCTACCGACACATCAAACCAGAGCATAGACCCTTCAACTTTGGGTACGTTACGCAGACTCAGGTTGCCTGTTATCACATTATCATATCACTTCCCAAAACATCTCCCTCAAGCACATTCTATAACCAGCATAATAATTTTTTTTTGTTTTTCTGATTTTCTAATGTTTTTGGATTTTCTAATTTTTAATGTTTTTGGATTTTCTAATTTTTATGTTTTTGGATTTTCTAATTTTTATGTTTTTGGATTTTCTAATTTTCTCCCCCCTTGGATTGAGCTAGCATGGACTCAGGTCTTCTTCATCAGTGATCTCCTCCTTGGGCTCTGAGATAGATGGGCCTGCTCCCCCTAAACTTCCTTCACCTATTGATATTCATTTTCCACGAGGTAAAGGATTTGAATCTTGTTGAGCAAGAAACCTGGCAAGCCTCAAAGAGGCAACATCATGTGCAGGTTGTGGAGGAGAAGAACCCCCAGGAGCAGAAGAACTCCCGACTTCAAACGAAGATCTACCATTACTTGGTCCTTTTAGGGTCGGTTGAGTTGGTGTAACATCTTTGGAGGGTTGTTGGACTGGTGGTGCTTGTTCTTGAATAAACACTTCATGCCTCGGATCGAGTTGACTTCTTTTTATAGAAGGCAGGGAGATTTGTGTCGGTGTCGAATCACTTGTGGATGGCACAGATGTTGGAATAGCAAATGGAAGGGGAGGAATCCTTGAAGTTGTATCCATATCGGTTGAAAGGTGTCGGCCATCTGATAAAATGTTGGAGACGTCACTTTGAGAACACCACTAACTCCTTTTGTCAATGATCAAGCAACAAACAATCACAATAGAATAAGAAGATGAAAAGAAATTGAGCTTGCACACGTTTGTATCTGAAAAACGTCAGGTACAACTCGATGGAACACTCTGTAATCACTATTGCATCGAGGTCTTCACAGCTTAACCTTATATCATTATCTATAGTCTATAAGCTGATCTGTGAGACACTCAACAAGCTATACTTTAACTCAGGAGTGTAGATGACGTTCTCAAAACTCAGTACTCCATTTACAACTGTTCCTTTTTGAGCGATCTTCCCTCCATCTCCTCCCGTGAAGGAAACATAGACCCCATTAAAAGTCTGAATGACGTGCAGTTGGGAGATGTGTCCTGTCAATATGCCTGGACCAACCGCTGTCGACGTACCAAGGTTTGACGACATTCCTCCGCAGCTGTTCCTGCACAATGAGTGGGATTATTTAAATTTGGGGACCCAGGTCATTACAAGCCTGGGTCCCAACCGTACACACCAACCGCACACTCCAACCGCACACTCAACCTCACACTCCAACCGTACACTCAACCGCACACCTTCAAAGTCTCAGTCGCATACCTTCAAAGTCTCAGCCGCACACCTTCAAAGTCTCAGCCGCACACCTTCAAAGTCTCTTCAAAATTGACACTGAAGTGGCTCTGATACCAATTGTAAGTCCCAAAAACTATGGATCCAATTCAGTGATCAATTAAGGCAAACAATCAAACAAAGTGTAGAAGGAGTAAAGAAGAATTAATCCAAGAATGCACACATCTATTACGAATAAATGTTAGGTACACCTTGGGAAAACACACACATACGTCACTGACGTCTCCATACAACTGACACAGACACACTCTATTTATAGGACCACCAGCCACACACGTGTGTACAACCGCACACATGTATATGGCCGCACACAGAGTGTGCAGCCGCACACACGTGTATGGCCGCACACAGAGTGTGCAGCCGCACACGCGTGTATGGCCGCACACACTCTCTAACATACTACAACCAACATAGCAAACCCCAAGACCCTACCAAGACCTATACAAGATGAATGCCTAGCTCAAACCACAAAATTGTGACCTAACACATTGTGATTTGCTCCCACTTTTATAAGGGAACCTCTAAGGGCTACAATTTTCCATGAGGGTGCTGGTGCTCGGCCTTGACCTTCCGGCAGGTCAAACATCGTTGTACAAACCAGGCCACATCTCTTTTCATACATGGCCACCAGTAACTATGCTTCAGGTTGAGATACATCTTGGTAGCCTCTGGATGAATGGAAAATCTCAACTTGTGGGCCTCCTCCATCAAAATTCGTCGAGCCCCTCCTGCATATGGTACCCATGCCCTCCCATGAAGAGTCAAAAGCCCTCGACTGTCAATATCAAAGGCTAAAATCTGGCCGATCACCTGCTCACTTTTCCGATTTTCTTCTTTTATGGCCTCCAACTGTGCTTCTTTGATAATCTCTAATACTGGTGTCATCACAGTTATCCTCATGCACACATCCCGAATCGGGGCACTCCCTACGTTCCGGCTCAAGGCGTCGGCCACCACATTGGCCTTGCCCGGGTGATACAGAATCTCAGAATCTCACAGTCGTAGTCTTTCACTACATCCAACCATCTCCTTTACCTCATATTCAGGCCACGTTTATCCATAAGATATCTCAAGATCTTATGGTTTGTGTAGACGGTACATCAAACACCATAGAGATAGTGGCGCCAAATCTTGAGGGCGAAAACCACCGCCCTAAATCCAAATCATGTGTGGGATAATTCACTTCGTGGGCTTCAGCTACCTCAAAGCGTATGCAATCACATGCCCGCTATGCATTAACACAACATCTAACCCTGCAATTGGGTTGATAGATCACCTTGGAATATAGGTTGGACGAATTCTATGGGAAGCCCATAAGGAAATCGTCCAAGGGATATTCTAGAAGGAGTCAATGGGTTGCTTAAGGCTTAAGCAGTCATATTAGGGTTTCCACCTGAAAACCCTAGCAACCACAAGTATAAATAGACCCCCTAACATAAGGATTTCGGCCCTATGTTTCCTGGTGTTGCCCTAGCCGATTTCCTCCCCTCTCTTAAGCCATCTTGTTGCTAGTGGTGTTTGTGACTCCATTAGAGGTGCAACATTTGAGGCACTAAGCTTTCAACGGTCAAGGATATTCAAGGAGATCTTGTTATTACTACATAACAAGAAAAGTGAGATCTAAACCCTAGTTTATATGTCAATTTGATTGTTATATGCTAGTTCATAGGATCATTGATTTGGTATTCAATGTTGTTGTGTTCATAGTAGAAAAACCTACATCAAAGCAATTAAGGTTGCATGAACACCATAGGAATGATGTTATGCTCCTAACCCAAAAGTGTTATCAGAGCCTAGGTCGTTTTTCTAGTGAATAGATGTAAAAGTGAGCCACCAAAGTTCAAGAAAATTGAAATTTTGGTCTTCTGACTGGTAGAATCGCCGAGTCCCTATATGGACTCGACGAGTAGGTCCTACTTGACGAGTTCCTAAGTGGACTCGATTAGTCCAAGGCTCTGGTACCGGGATTTTCGATTTTCTAGCCAGATTTTGTTGAGGATAATTGCCAAAACTTGTTTTTCTTGCCAAAATCCGATTTTTTAAGTTTGGAATGGTTATCCTCATCAAAATTGATGGATTTGGTTAAATATGGATAATATAGGATTATTATTAGTCAAATATTTGACCTAGAATGTTTGAAAAGTTTCAATTTACATCCCTTAGGTTTTATAGTTTAAATTTGAACTTAAAAGTTTTAGTTTTTGAAATTTAAATAGTTAAACCCTAATGTTTTGAAAGGTTTCAAAACTTGTCCTCAAGTTTGAATTTAAAATTTAATTAAAAACTATTAATTTTAAAATATTAAATTCTAAGACCCTAGTATTTTGAAAAGTTCAAATTACACCCTTATGGCTTTATTAAATTAATTAAATGTGTAATTAAAAAGAAACTTAATAAATCCATAACGATATGGTTTGATTTTAATTAAATTAAAAGTATAATTTATTAAATTAGACTGCCTAGTATTTTGAAAGTATAAAATACACCCTTATACTATATAGAATTAAAAGTTTAATATTATATATGTATAACTAAAGAGTCAGTCTTACGTTTAGTAGGCCTCATTCACAAAGCTGGTCTCTAAGGGGTGTTTAAGGAAATTGCCTATAAAATGGCGATTACATGGGTATCCACTCTTACCTAGGGCTGTTAATCGGGTTAACCCGATCGGGTTTCAGGTTAAACGGGTCGGGTTAGTCGGGTTTTTTCGAGAAAAAATATTCACCCGAAACCCAACCTTAATAAGGTACGGGTTAGTCGGGTTCGGGTTAACCGGGTTTCGGGTTAGAAGGGTCGGGTTGAGGTTAAAATGTAAGATGAATTTATGTTGGGCCATTTTAATACATAATTCACATATATAGGGACTTAAAATGTAAAGTTGGTATACGATATGAATTTTTGGAGTTTCTTTTACCATATTAGTAACGTAAACAATTAATAAAATTTGTAAAACTGTTACAACACAACCGTACTGCATTAAGAAGAGAGGAAAGTTATGCCATTTTATACATCTCTATACATAGTAATTTTACTACCCGGTTTGTTTAAATAATAAATATGTATTACTTTCAAAATCTCATGACATCTTGAATTCATGTCATTCAACGCAATAAAAAAAGTTTTGGTAATAAATTCTTAATCGGGTTATTCGGGTTGACCCGAAACCCGAATTGCTTTGAAAAAATCAACCCTAAACCCGACCCTAATAATAATTCGGGTTAGTCGGGTTAACCCGAATAACCCGATTAAGAGTTCTAACCCTATTAAACCCGACCCTAATTACCTTATTCGGGTTCGGGTCAGGTTAATCGAGTTCGGGTTTTTTTGACACCCATACTCTTACCCACCGCATTCTTGACTAGTGTAGGGTCGTTAGCCGAATGGGTAGGATATTGATGGGTTTTATCTATAAGAACTTTCCTATGTGCGCATGCAAAACCCTAATGCTTGGATCTAGGCTTTCTAATTAAACATGCTTTGAATCCAAGACTTCTAATGACTATTTAAGAATAAGAACAATGATAAAACAGATCTAGAATCATACCTTTGAATTCCTTGTTGATCTTGTTGTCTTGGAGCTTCTAGAGTCACAATTGTCACTCCTCTAATGGCTTACAAACACCAAATAGCAACGAGGATGATTTGGGAGAGACGAGAGGGGAAGGAAATCGGCCACGGTTTCTATGCTTTAGATGAAGTGCCGATTTCCCTTAGCCATAGGGTCTATTTATACTTGTAGACTCCTTAAGGGTTACAACCTAAACCCTAATTGGATAATCTTCTCTTAAGGCTATCCAAATATTTTCCATAGATATCCCTTTGGACGATTTGAAGCTATCCTAGCTTCTAGAATCCGTCCATCATATATCTATATGGATTTATAGTCTAAAGTTCAACTATCGAACAATTGACAGTTTATACCCTCTTATTTAATTAATCTCTTTAAGTCACCAAATTAATTCCAATTAATTCTATGACTTATATTAATCAAATAACAATATATTATTCTTTATATTATTCTCATAATATATTAATAATATTTACTCTGTCTTAATAAATCATCCTATCAAGTTGCTATGGTGAAGGCAACCCAAAAGGACTATGCACAACCGGGTCAAATACTTGCCTAATATAGTTGCAGCCTTAGACACTATTCGAACAGTCTCCCACTTGGATAAGTCTAGTAACTATATGCACAAGTACAATTCGGTTTGCAATCTTAGCTCTCAAAGACGCTGTCAAACTCTGATCTAATCAATCTTGTCCTTTAGATAAGGGATCGTACAATCCTCTGTTAGATATCATGCTGACAATCCTATGGAATGGTTAGTCAAGCATTTAGGTTTCTCGATCTCTGATTTATTTGACATAGAACTTAATCGAACACATCAATTCAGTTCTGACCGGGTCCGGCACATAAGTCAAATAAAATCATCGAGCGGCCGAGATATCGCTTTTACCTTCTTAGATAAAAGTCACAGATAAACTTCGACTTATATGCATTTACTTATTCATTAACCAACTATACACAACAATGCATTTTATAACACCGAGTTACTGATGCGTTTTCACATTATCAATGTACAATCAATTAACAAATAACAAACCATATATCTAGGTTTTAAGACTATATGATATTATCGTCTTGCGATCACCCTTTTATATCATATTCCATAAGGTGATTCCAGCAAGCGCGGGTTTGTTCCAATGCTCAAAACTAGTTCATAAGCACTCATGAATGTTGCAGCAACCCTTTGCTATGTCTAACACCATTTAGACAATCTACACACCAATTCATGACAATCTTCATTCATATCTACTTCCAACATATGATCGATTGTGGACAATTCGAATAATTCGATTATTCCTAATAAACTTAATTATTCTGGAAGTCAAAACATGCAAAGTGAAAAAATAGTTAAACAATTAACATAAGACAGTAACATTACTCATAAATAAAACTCCTTTATTTAATCATCAAATGTTAATTACATTTATCTATTACACGTTTCTAATACTATCTAATCTATGCTAATATCATCCTTCAGCCCAATACTCCTAGCATGCTGCAAGTACTTAACCCTACTCAGTCCCTTCGTAAGCGGATCTGCTGGGTTATTTTCTGATGATATCCTCTTCACTATGAGTTGTCCTTCTTCTACACGATGTCTGATGAAGTGATATTTTCTGTCGATATGTCGTGATCTACCATGATCCCTCGGTTCCTTGGTCAAGGCAACCGCTCCTTCTTTATCACAGAAAATCTCCATGGGCTCTTTTATGGCAGGTACAACTCCAAGATCACCGATGAAGTTCTTCAGCCATATTGCCTCCTTCGACGCTTCGCTCGCTGCAATGTACTCTAATTCGCACGTTGAATCAGCTATGGTTTCCTGCTTGGAACTCTTCCATGTCACTGCTCCTCCATTCATGGTAAAGACCCAGCCCGACTGCGAACGGTAGTTGTCCCTGTCGGTCTGAAAACTGGCGTCACTATACCTTCGCACCTTCAAGTCTTCACTCCCTCCGAGGACTAAGAACCATTCCTTCGTCCACCGAAGGTACTTAAGGATATTCTTCACCGTAATCCAATGTGCTCTGCCAGGATTCCCTTGATATCTGCTAACCATGCTCAAAGCGAAGGCTACATCAGGGCGAGTACAAGTCATAGCGTACATGATTGAGCCAACTGCAGAAGCGTATGGTACTCGGCTCATTTCTGCTATCTCAGCTTCGGTACTCGGACATTGAGTCTTACTCAACTTGGCATTACTTTGTATCGGTAATTCTCCCTTCTTTGATTTTTCCGTACTAAAACGTTTTAGTACCTTCTCCAAGTAAGTGTTCTGACTAAGTCCAATTAGTCTCTTACTTCTTTCTCTTACTATCCTTATTCCCAAAATGTAAGAAGCCTCTCCGAGGTCCTTCATAGCGAAGCACTTCCCGAGCCAGGACTTAACCTGCTGCAGAGTCGGGATGTTGTTTCCTATGAGTAATATGTCATCGACATATAGAATGAGGAAGCTTACTATACTCCCACTAGCTTTGACATATACACATGATTCGTCTTCGCTTCGTACAAATCCAAACTCTTTGACTTTCTCATCGAAGCAAAGATTCCATCTGCGAGACGCTTGCTTAAGTCCATAAATGGACTTCCCAAGCTTACGCACTCTATTCGGATGCTTCGGATCCACAAACCCCTCCGGCTGAGCCATGTAAACATCCTCAGCCAACTTTCCGTTAAGGAAAGCGGTCTTGACATCCATTTGCCAAATCTCATAATCATGAAATGCGGCAATTGCTAGCATTACTCTAATAGATTTTATCTTCGCAACTGGTGAGAAGGTCTCATCATAGTCAACTCCGGGAGTTTGAGTAAAGCCCTTCGCGACCAATTGCGCTTTATATGTGTGTACGTTTCCATCCACGTCGGTCTTCTTCTTGAAGATCCATTTGCACCCAACGGTCTTATGTCCGGGCACATAATCAACCAAATTCCAAACTTGGTTGTCATACATGGATTGGATCTCGCTATCCATTGCCTCTTTCCACTTCGCAGACTCTGGGCCTGCCATGGCTTCCTTATAGCTATTAGGTTCATCAAGATTTATTAGTGTACCATCACTAATATACGTGTCCCCTTCGGTAGTAATATGAAAACCATAAAACTGGGGATGAACTCTAACTCTATCGGAACATCTAAGAGGTAAGGACTCGTCAATTGGTTCAACCGGAGTTTCCTCCTCGGGTTGAGTGCCAACGGTAGAGGTTCCTTCATCTATCGACTCTTGAATATCTTCAAGCTCGATTTGCCTCCCACTGTCTCCTTGGCTTATGAGTTCTCGCTCTCGGAAAACTCCTCTCCTCGCAACGAAGACAACATTGTCCTTCGGTCTATAGAAGAGATATCCAAAGGATGTCTGCGGGTAGCCGATGAAAATACATCGCTCACTTCGAGGTTCGAGCTTGTCGTGAGTATCTTGTCTTACGAAAGCCTCGCAACCCCAAACCTTGATATGTGCCAACGAGGGTGCTTTCCCTGTCCACATCTCGTGAGGTGTTTTGGCAACCTTCTTAGTAGGGACTCGGTTAAGGATATGGGCGGCAGTCTCTAAGGCATACCCCCAAAAAGAGATAGGTAGTGAAGCACGACTCATCATAGAGCGAACCATATCTAATAGGGTTCGATTACGCCTTTCTGCCACACCATTCAACTGCGGTGTCCTAGGAGGCGTCAATTGCGAAACTATTCCACACTCCTTGAGATAATCGTGGAATTCAAGACTTAGGTACTCTCCTCCTCGATCGGATCGAAGCATCTTGATTTTCCTGCCCAATTGATTCTCCACTTCATTCTTGAACTCTTTGAACTTTTCAAAGGTTTCTGACTTTTGCTTGATTAAATAGATATACCCATATCTACTATAATCATCGGTAAAGGTCACGTAGAAGCGGTTTCCATCCTTCGTGGTTGATCTAACCGGTCCACATACATCGGTATGTATTAAGTCCAATAGACCCTCACCCCTTTCATATGTACTCATGAAGGGTGACTTAGTCATCTTTCCAGGTAAACAAGACTCGCATGTGTCATCTTCCCTAAGGTCGAATGACTCCAACACTCCAACCTTTTGGAGTTGGGCTATGCGGTTCTTGTTGACATGTCCAAGACGACAATGCCACAAGGATGCTTTATCCATACTAGTGGAAGAATCTATGTTCAAAACATCATTTCCTAAGTTATCAACAATCATAACAGTTTCATAAATTCCATTACATGGTATAGCTTCAAAGTAAAAGACACCATTTAGATAAGCCAAAATAGAACCATTCTCATTATTAAAAGAAAATCTAAAACCTTGTCTATATAAACCATGAAATGAAATGATGTTTCTAGCCATTTCTGGCGAATAGCAACAATTGTTCAAATCTAAACACAAATTATTCCTAAGCACTAAAGAATACACTCCAATCTTGGTCACAGGCGATGATCTTCTGTTCCCCATGATTAGATTGATTCTTCCTTGCTCCACATCCCTACTTCTTCTTAGTCCCTGCACATTAGAACAAATGTGGTAACCACAACCGGTATCAAGAACCCAAGAAATAGCATGATTAGAATCATTAGATTTAATTGTGTATATACCTGCGAAAATGGCTTGATCTTTCCTTCCTTGATGGCTTGCAGGTACTCTGGGCAGCTTCTCTTCCAATGTCCTATCTTGTCGCAGTGGTGGTACTCTGCCTCCTTCGGGTTAGGGCAGGGCTTAGCGGGATCAACTTTGGTTCCACTAGAAGAGGCACCATCTCGGGCTTTAACCTTGCGATAGTTCTTAGATGAAGCCTTCCTCTTCTTTCCCTTTCCTTGACCAATAGCCAAGACAGGAGCAGCAGGTGGATTGGGAGTTGGTGCAACAGACTTGTCTTTGAAGTTGCTCTCAGCGACCCTCAAGAGACCTTGGAGTTTGCTTAGGGTGATCTCCTCTTTGTTCATGTGGTAGGTCATCCTAAATTGGTTGTACATTGGAGGCAAAGAGTGAAGCACCATGTCGATCGCCAAGTCTTTCCCAAAGTCAACATTTAACTTGCGAAGGCGGTCGACATAACTTTGTATCTTTTGCAAGTGCACGGTAAGAGATTCTCCATGACCCATCTTAGCGGAAATCATGTTGGTGAAAATCTCATAGCGCTCTTGTCTCGCGTTCTGGTGGTATCTCTCCAATAAGTCTTGATGCATCTCGTACGGGTACATGTCCTCGTAGGACTTTTGGTATTCGGAGTTCATGGTGGCAATCATGATGCAATGTACCATCGTTGCATCTCGCTCATGAGTTTCAGAAGCGGTGATTTCAGCCGGAGTAGCAATTTCAGGGTTGATCTTCTCGAGCTTCTCATCGAGGACATACTCCTTATCCTCATAGCGAGCAATGGTGCGAATGTATCTTATCCATTCGCTAAAGTTCGTTCCATCGAAGGTGACCTTTTGGCAAAGGCTCATCAACGTGAAAGAACTAGCAGCAGCGTTGTTAGCGTTCGACATCTACAAATAGAAAGGACAAAGATAGATTAGAATAAGAATCCCTAATTATCACCCAATAAGAAAAATTAGGGCTAGGATCCAACAATAACATTTACATACTAGAAAAGGGATGTCGTAATCTAACATGCAAATAAATTGAAGGTAAGTGAATGACGATTCACTAATTCTCCACCATAAAAACTTAACTATTAGTCCTAAATGTTTTGAGAATTCCTAGGTTCGGATGAGGTTCATTGAAACTATTCAATGGCATGTTTAAATCTCGATATGCCCCTCTTGTTTGTGACTGGGATACCGAGGATCACAAAGCGGGTGTGAATTACCATGCAAATTCACATGGTGCCTTCATTGTAACGATCACCTATTTGATGTGCCGGTAAACCACACACGCTCCATCGAACTATGATAAACAATGAATCACCCTTTTCCACCTTTGCTTAGAACCAATTAGTGTGCCGGTAAACCACACACGCTCCACTAACTTCTTAGCAAGGGTGCAAAGTGTAATTTCATTGGATTGCATCAATTCACTTTTCCTAAAGTAACTAAGATTGGGAAATTTTAAAAATATGTGCAGTTACTTTGTATTACTTGTTATACTTTTAATGAGAGGATGAGGTTTCCCTATCCTACCCGGTCGGCTAACGACCCTCCACCAATCAAGCAAGCGGTGGGTGTGAGTGTACACCCATTAAGCACCATTTTATAGGCCGCAACCTTATACCCACCTTGTAGATTGGCTTCGTGAATGAGGCCTACTAACGGTAAGACTACATTTAGTTATACATATATATATATATATATATATATATATATATATATATATATATATATATATATATATATATATATATATATATATATATATATATATATATATTATTCTAGTAATATCATATTAGTATAGTGTTGTATTTTAAACCTTTTAAAATCTAGGGTTTGAAATTTAAATTGTCTAAATTAAAACTTTTAATCACAAAATACAAATTTCAAAACTTGAGGGCAAGTTTTAAACAATTTAAAACATGGAGAATCAAATAACAAATAATTCCAATTAACAATTAATATCCTAATTATCTATATTTGATTTTATTCAAGATTTCTTTTTAAGATAATTACCAAAATAATTAAGATAATTACCAAAATAATCAAAATAATTAATTAATTATCACATAAGGAAATTAAATATTTTATTAGTTGATAAATATCTTTAATTAGATCAAGATAATAGTCATATATATCAAAAAATCGAATTTGGGTTGATCTAATATGATTAAGGTAAGTTACCATAAGATAATTATGAAGAAATCCCGAATCTGGCCATTCCTGACGCTTGGACTCGCCGAGTGCACAAAGGGACTCACCGAGTCAGGCCAACTCGCCGAGTCCACTTTGGAACTCACCGAGTCCATGACTCAAAAACATAAAAATCGAATTTTTAGTTATGTTTCAGACAATTAAGCAACAATTTAATGAAAACCAAGCCACGCTCTGATACCATTGATGGGTTTTATCCATAAGAACTTTCCTATGTGCGCATGCAAAACCCTAATGTTTGGATCTAGGCTTTCTAATTAAACATGCTTTGAATCCAAGACTTCTAATGACTATTTAAGAATAAGAACAATGATAAAACAGATCTAGAATCATACCTTTGAATTCCTTGTTGATCTTGTTGTCTTGGAGCTTCTAGAGTCACAATTGTCACTCCTCTAATGGCTTACAAACACCAAATAGCAAGGAGGATGATTTGGGAGAGAGGAGAGGGGAAGGAAATCGGCCAGGGTTTCTATGCTTTAGATGAAGTGCCGATTTCCCTTAGCCATAGGGTCTATTTATACTTGTAAACTCCTTAAGGGTTACAACCTAAACCCTAATTGGATAATCTTCTCTTAAGGCTATCCAAATCCTTTCCATAGATATCCCTTTGGACGATTTGAAGCTATCCTAGCTTCTAGAATCCGTCCATCATATATCTATATGGATTTACAGTCTAAAGTTTAACTATCAAACAATTGACAGTTTATACCCTCTTATTTAATTAATCTCTTTAAGTCACCAAATTAATTCCAATTAACTCTATGACTTATATTAATCAAATAACAATATATTATTCTTTATATTATTCTCATAATATATTAATAATATTTAATCTCTCTTAATAAATCATCCTATCAAGTTGCTATGGTGAAGGCAACCCAAAAGGATTATGCACAACCGGGTCAAATACTTGCCTAATATAGTTGCAGCCTTAGACACTATTCCAACAGATATGACACAACCTTCCATTATAAGTATAATGAAGTACAAAGTAACTAAACACTTTTACAAATTCCTAAATCTTAGTTACTTTAGGAAAAATGTGGAGTTGGTGCTAACCCATGAAATTACACTTTACACCTTGCCGAGACGTTAATGGAGCGTGTGTGGTTAACCGGCACACTAATTTGGGACTGGCAAGGATGGCAAAGGGTGACTCGATGTTTGTCATAGATCAATGGAGCGTGTGTGGTTAACTGGCACATTGATTAGGTGATAGTGACATTAAGGGTACCAAGCTAATTTGCATGGTTATCCACACCTTGCTTGTGATCCTCAGCATCCCAGTCACAAAATTGAAGGGAATAATCGAGATTTAAACATGTCATTGAAAAGTTAAATGAATCTCAAAGGATCTAGGGGTTTCAATTCATTTAAAACCTAATTTTCAATTTTCGTTTTTCATGGTGGAAATTGGTAAATTGTCATTTACCTACCTTCAAATGTTCTGCAATTTGGATTACGACATCCCTCTTCCAAATTGTAGAATATTGTGTTGGATCCTAGCCTCAATATTTCATTTGAGTGCTATATTGAGGATTTTATCAACTAACTTGAATTTCTCCCGTTTTGTAGATGTCAAAGTCTAACAACTATTGTCTTCCTGAATCCATTGGAAAAATTTTCTGCTTGAAGATGATGTTCCACGATTGGATTATGGAAATGGAAATCATTATTCACTTCCTCCACCTCCTCTAATAATTCTCCCCGAACCACATGTTCGAAGACTTGAAAAGTTCAAGGTTACTCAAGCCCTATTGGCAAAAAGTCACAAAGATGGAAAGTCTGTATGTGCTCATGTCTTGGATATGAAGTTGTATATTGATAGATTAGGAATGTTGGGTGTTGATGTCTCAAGGAAGTTAGCTGTTGACTTGGTTCTTCAGTCACTTCCCGAATCATATAGTGAGTTTATTGGAGAGTACTATATGATGGACGACGACGTGACCCTTATTGATTTGACTTATTTGCTTATTGCTGCTGAATCATCGATGATTTGGTGCACTGGTCAAACAAATTTGTCTGGTAAATCAGTATCCCAACCTTCTATGGGCAATGGCAACAATGGAAGTCTAGAAAAGTTTTCTCTACGCAAGAGAAAGGCCGAGTCTGAGATAGTCCCGTGTACCATTCCAGAAGAGTCCATATGTTTCTACTGCCAAGAGAATGGGCATTAGTTACGAAGCTGCCCTGACTACCTGAGAGATCTAAGAGATGGGAGAGTCAAGATGTATGATTCTGCTTCAGGTAAAATCCACTATCTAACTCTATTAAGTTTTCTATTTTAGATTCTTAATACATGATGTGATAAGATTGCATTTTGATGTGTTGTAGGATCGAAGAAAAGAAAGGAAGCTTAAAGGAAGAAGTGAGTCGAGTCTGATCGAGAAGAAATGGATTTCGATCGCATGATTCGATGATCGGATTTTTGAGCTGCTACTTAGAGAGTTATGATAGATTGCTTAGGAATATGTAATAGCATAGTTTTCATTTGAATTTGCATTGTAAGGAAAAAATTTATGCACTTTTTTTTTATAAATAAAATAAATTTTGAGTTTTGTCTTATTTATATCTCCTTGCAATGTCATTTGTGAAAATTGATGCTTGTGTGTTTCTATTATAAGAATATTAAGTGGATGTGATTCTTAGTTATGTTATTTATGGTAGTGTCGTAATTTTCTAAGTAAGGAAAGATTCCCATCGCCCAAGTTTCAATTGGACAGAAGCTTGGAATCATATGATTTGAATCATGTGATGTATGGAAATCTTGGTACTTGGGAAATTAAGACTAATTCCTTGTTCACATTAGTATGTGAGTCAAGTGAAGGAATAAAGGATCTAGAATGCATTGTTGTGTACTAGGTCAAGTCCGCCCCAAAAAACGATAAGAGTATTCGTCATAATTTGCTAACAGTTTAGTAAATATGGTCATACTTACAAGATTAAGTGTAATTCTGAATCATTGAAAAGTTTCAATGTATGGAAGAACGAATAAGAAGAATCAATAAGGCAAAAAGATAAAAGTTTCTCTAATCTGAAAAGATAGGAGAGGACTTTAGCGTCATGCTTTATGATCGTCTAATTGATTATGAAACCATAACACAGTTGATCCTCTAAGGACATGTTAGTACATTAGTATGACTAAGAAGAGGAATCGGGAATTGTTGAGATAATCAAAAGGAGAATCATACTTTGTTCCAAAATCAAGTCTTAGAGTCATACTCCAAGATTATGACTTAAGTGACACATCTTAAGAAGTTCTAACACACTCATCAAATGTGGAGAAGAAAAATGTTTTTTTTACCCTTGCATGTTTGAAATTGGTAAATTGTGATGTCTTGGATAAGACAAAGACCAACTAAGACCAATTGTGTGTAGTTTTTGTCTTGATAAGAATCTGCACTAACTCTTGAATATTTGTTTGTCAAGAAATGTTTCTTGACAAGAGAGTCTTATATGTCAAGATGTCATTGGGAGTCTAAATGATCTTGAAAAGTTTCAAGAACTAATCAAGAGTAAACCTATTAAACACTAGCACACGACTTGAGGTTTGTAACCTATCGTGTTGAAATATTCTTGTTTGCGTGCCATTCCAGTTTACTCAACTATGCATGTGAGTTCTATGAGTTCTCAATGGGTTGCATAGAGGCAAGGAACCCTGATCAATGGAAAGTACATTGATAGGTAGGGCTGAGCTGCCCAAAAACTTGGAAGCAATGGTGGGACCCTTGATGGCAAGAAATTAAGAATGAACAAGTTTTGTACATAAGAGTTTGGTTTTGTCACTAACATTATCTTATAATTATGGTTATGACAAATTCACATGGATAAGAGCACATACACCATAAAATCTAAGTGTTATAAGGTTTATCTCTGTTTCATGAAAATGATTGTGAGGAAACGCTTTTACTAAGAGATATTTTAAGGAGATGGCAATTGTGATATTTGCGTTCTCAAATTCGATTATGATAATGGGATCCCTCTTCATAGTTCGAATTGTGAGACTTGGCATATAGTCTAAACATTTAGGACTTATTGCTATAAGTTCATAATAAGTTTAGACATATATATGAGCTATCTAAGGAAAGGTGTATGAGTTTGAGAAGCTTAGATAAAGGCTTATCGAAGCATATTGTAATAGAAATATGAACTTTGGAAGTCAATATGTATTGATTTCTAGAAGGTCAATTGTTTTCTAAATACATGTCAAAGCTAGTGGGAGCATAAATGTTATGCTAGTATGGATATAATTATCATGTTAGTAGGAGCATGATTATTATTTTAAGTGTTGCAAATTAGCAATATTAATTATAGAAAACAAAAGTTTCACTTTGCAAAGTTGCATGGGTTGAAAAGTTGTTTTGCTATAATTAAGGGAGAAAATATTATACTTCATTTCAAATCTAAAAGCTTAGATTGAGAAAATTTGATTAAATTTAGTCAAAGGACATATATGGATGTTATGTTGAAAAGGTTCAATGTAACATATATATTCGGTTATCGTGTTTTGTAACTTTTAAAAGTAAATAATATTATGAAATATTATATGATTATGAGCGTTGAGTTCTAACAGATAGTTTTTACTAGAATTGAAGTAAAATTAGGGTTTCATTATGGCAGCCCTATTCATCAAGTTGAGTCCCTCAACTCGTCGAGTAGACTTTAAGTTCCTCGTCTAAATTTCATTCATACTCGACGAGTTTAGGGCCTCCAACTCGTCGAGTTCCTATAGAAAAATGAATAAATTTGATTTAACGTACATACTAGGAACCGGGCATTACAATTTCTTTCATAGTTGGTCCTTTACTAGTTATGGTTTGAATTGCACGACCAAAACTGCCACATTTCTGAAACTCTGGGGACCAGAATGTAAATTTGTCATTGTCTTTCCAATTATTCCCCCGGCTAGATCCTATGCAACCCATGAACAAGCCATACAATTCCACGTTATCCGTCTCCTCTGAGAACCTCCATGATGCCCAGTCCATGACGTAATCGATCCTCGAAGCATCCAAAGGCATCAAAAGTTATAAGTAATCAACAATATCGACCTTCCTGTTTTTCAAGTATGTATGTGAAGAACACCCAATTTGATGAAATCGACAAGCAATTTAAATCCATAGCATTCTAAAAGGACTTACCCATCTCAAATGATTTACTTTAAATTTTGACTCGTGTAATCTTCATTTTCTTTTGGTTTTGGTTCTTTGTGATGTTTTTCAACGTGTTCATCTGGTCCTTCATTGTAATCGGATATGTGATCGGAGAGCAATGACATCAATGACAATTGTTGTTTATTATTTTCCCCGCTTTCGTCTGGGGGTTATTATCGTCTTCCACATCCGGGTCGGTATCCAGTGGGAGTAATTGGTCATTGCGTTGCCTATCTGACATATACCATAACTGTCGAGTTGCATCACCGTCCAATTCGTTGACCCTCGGGTCACTTGGATACCTCGAAGAACCACGTCAGATCATCATACGATTAGTAGTTTTGTTGGTGTTGATTGGCATATCAGAGGCGGGGATAAGGAATGTGGAGGTCCACGCTGTACCGACGCGTTTAAGGCAAAGCATGTCTCGAAACGCCTTCCAGTTCTTCTTCGATCCAGAAGCCTGGTTGTTTCGAAGCATATCCACAATCTTCTGATTTTGTATCCGATCTTAAGTTATTTCTTTGTCTTCCATGGGCACACCAGCTAATTATAACCTTCGTCTCTCCGACGACAATTTGTATCAATCTCAAAGAAGTTCGAAATGCGGCCACAATTCAACGTTTTAGCACCGTTTCTTATCAGATTTCACAATTGGATCATTATGAAGTCAAACAATTGAATAAGTAGACGTTAAGATCGATGAGATGGTGTGGAGCGAGTCTCATGGTGGATGAGTGTTAATTTAAGCCATTGACTTTATGGTATGGACCAACCAAGCAAGAAATTTAAGCCATATGGGTCATTTGTGTAATTTCAAATAACTGTTTAACGGATGAATTGTTAAAAACTTATAATAATGACTTAAATGACATGTGAAGATGACCTATTGCGTAAAAATAAATAAATAAATAAATAGTTGATCAAGTCAGAGAAAACACTTAAGTGACATTTTCTTTTAATTATTTCCCTACGATAACGAAATACCTAAGAAATGAGAAATTAAATATCCTCCTACCTTTTAATCCTACCAATCCTTCTATCCATTTAAATGATGACATGTGTCATATTAGTATCCTAAAATATCATTAAATTTTATTAAATAAACATTAAATGTTACACATGTCACCATTTGATTGGGTAGGAGGATATGTAGAAACAAAAAGTATGAGAAATATTTAATTTCTCCTTCCGGAAGTTGGGAGTTGTGTGCGTTTTCTATGTTGCTCCCTAGTCCCTTCTTAGTTATCGTATCTTGAACAAGGAACAAAGTCATTCATAAAGCGCTCACATCGACCGGAGAATGAATGTTCTAAGAGGGTGTTTGGCTTAGCTTTTCAAACCCCAAAAGTCCTTTTTGGAAAAGTTACAAAAAGTCGAGATTTCTTGACTTTTCCAAAAAGTTCATTTTTCTTATGTAAAAACTAAAATAGTTTTTAAAACTATTTTGCCCAACATATTTTGCTTTTTTTTTTCTTTTTCAAAAAGGATTTTTGGTTGTAAAAATCCAAGCCAAACCACCCCCCCCCCCCCCCCCCCCCCCTCTTATCTTAGGGTAAAGTGTTGGTAAATCCGTCTTGTCGTTCCAGACTGCTGTTTCCTTGTAGATTGTTGGAAAATCACGAACATCTTAGGGAGATTTGTTCAGGCCAACTACAGAACCCTTGTTGATTCATCAGGCCAACTTCAGTTTTTACTTTTCTGGATTGAAATAGAATTCAAGCGCTTCACCTAAAACCAACGGAAATTGAGAGAGAATCGCACCTGCATGTACACCAAAAATTACACCGATTTCATATTGTCTATGGAGACAAAAGTGTTTTCTAGGGTTTACAGAGGATCATTTTTTATTCAAGAAGGTTTCTGGTTATTGATTTGGAATGATAAAACAAGTCTCAATTCATAGTGGATAGAACATGGTTTTGGATTTACATAAAAATGGTATCATAAAACGAGTCTCAGTTCATGCTAAGGATTGCTCCTTCTTATGCTTTTGGTGAATGAACTTGCTTAACATAAATTTTCTTCATTTCATTTGCGTTTTTTTTCTTGAATTGAAATGAAGAGGGTATTCTATTGAGCATAGTCTCTGAGTTGGCACTTAATAAAAGGGTTTTGTATGAAGTGTTTACGACCCATAGTTTATTTTTGTCTGCAAAAAAGACAGGCTCTTGATCAAACCATGCCCATTTGACTTCTTAGCCATTTCACTTGTAAACTTCTTATATCTTCATTTTCTATTTTTATATTATTCCCTCTCACTTTAAACGATTTTCCATGCATATTTTTTAGCTATACAGATAAAGAGTAAAGAGACAGATTAAGCGATTGAGAGATTGTGATTGGAAGGACAACTGAACATATGGGTAAAGATGTAGTTGGTCTTTGGTTCTTTAATGACCTTCCTACTATTATTAATAGATATTTTTAATCAATTGAAATCCTTTTTGCTTGTGTCTTTTAGTTGTAGATGGTGATCATGTATTCCCTCTATTAATCTATTTTGGTTCTAGGTGTATTTGTCAGGTAGATTTTCAAAGTTAAATGCTTTGTTAACTAGAAAGAAAATTACTAAATTAGACATATCTTAGTGGACGAATAAGCCAAATACCGTCAAACTAGAAAGTTAAATGTTTTTCAATATAATGACTTTTTCTTGTATTTCGGGCAGAAATATCTAGATATTTTTTAAACAAAAGACATTTTAGTGATGGATGATGACAGAAATGTTTGTAACGAAAGTAAAGAGTATCCGTCAGTAATCCATCAGGTGTTTGTCGGTATATGTCATTAAAACTGTCTATCAGTAATCCATTGGAAAATACCTTCCGTTGGTCTATACGCCAAATATTGTCAAACTTGTCAAAAAATATTCTGTCAGTTTACTTCATATGGAAAATTCCATCGGTAATTCGTTATAGAAACCATCGGAAATCTGCCTCAAATAATTACCGACAGGGATTGTACAACAAAAAATTCTGTTGAAAATCAGTTTTCCCGATGTACAAGGTTGTCGGAAACCGTCCAATTTTCTAGTAGTGGTTTATTGATGTTATTGATACTTAAAATGGGTTTGTTTGTTATAAAATCTAGATTTTGGTAACTTTATGAATTTAAAAAAATAATCACGACTTAGCAACGAGCATCCATCGCAAATATTTATCGATACGTATCACTAACCATAATGCATCCGTCGTCGATCTGTGTTGGTTGTTTAATATTATTTGGTTTCAAAGTTGGTGGAAAATAAAATATGTCAGATCAATGACGAATATATATTTCGTTGATATCAAAGAATATGAGCGCTAAAAATTACTCACCATACAATTTAACACCTTTTTTCTCTGTCACTAAATGACCTCACTATCTATGTGAGCCGTAAGGGATTGGTTTGTGTGAAATTCTATTTTGTTGAAATGACTTGTGTAAATCTTGATTGACAAAAATGTGGATTAATCACCTATCATAAGCAATGTATTAAAAATCGGTTTGAACCGATCGGTCGAACCAGTTGAACCGAGAACTGGGGAAATAAGCAGTTCGACTAGTATCGGTTTTATGTCTCTTTCTGAACCGGAACGAACGGTCGGTTTTCTCAAAAACCCAGTTGAACCTGTTAAATTAAACAGGTTGAACCGGTTATATTGAAAAAAAACACATGAAAATGAATCATTTTTTATAATAAACTTTGATGATGTTTTTCATATTTATTTAGTTTTCTTGGAATAAAAACATATCGTAAATGTTATAAAGTTATTTTGATTTTTTGTATTTATCTAAAACTATATTTTGTTTTGGTATATTATTTATATTTTCTTCTTGATGTATATTGATTGATGTAATACTTATCATTGTGTTATTATTCTAATGTATTTGGATTAACCTAAAACTTATTTTTATGTATTCTTTTAATGTTTGAACTTATGGACATCAAATTCTTGATTTATGTATGTATATATGTATAGGAAAAAAGGTTAAGGGATGAAAATTATAGAAACCAGTTTACCCGACGGTCGAATCGGTTAAACCGGAAACCGATTACCATACTGGTTCAACTAAAAAACCGGTTTGATCATAAGCTTCCAATAACAATCTTGAACCAAGGGCTTGAAAGTTGAAACGCAAGAATCCTTACAATTACAATTCGTAATATTATATGAAGGAATGAGCATAAATTAATATTTAATGTTTCGGATCATACCCAAATATCTCGAATATAGTGATATAAACGATTTGTATTAATAGCTAATATGGTGATATAAACGATTTGCTTTAACAAATTAATATTTTTTATAGAATCTTCACGCGTATCACGTTATTCGCATCATGGTTTCATAGGGTTGCTTAGCCAAACTATGTATTTTCAATAAATAGTAGTTACTAAAGAATAATACTAAGGGGCATTTTTAATATTTAAAATTTAACCTTTTATCCGAACAAAACTGCAAAATTGGTTCCTGTGGTGTTCAAAAAACTTTGGATAGGGTCCAAAAAGTTTCCAACTTGCATGGATAGTCCAAAATCAAGGATTTTCTTTGGTTTTGGTCCTGAAAATATTAAAATGTCCATTTTACCCTTATTATTTCTTTTTTCTATTTTTTTATTGAGTTTAGTATTTAAAAAATTATATAAAAATAAAAAATAACAAAATATCACCGCACCCCTCTCCATGACTACACCCACGGTACCCCTTCTCTCTCTCTCTCTCTCTCTCTCTCTCTCTCTCTCCTTCTTCTTCTTCTTCTTCTTCTTCTTCTTCTTCTTCACCTGCAAATTAAAAAAAAAAAAAAAACAAAAGAGCAACCCATAACCCTATCGTTTTTCCATTTGACTTTCTCGTTGTCCCTCTCTTTTACTCTCTCATACAAAACCTGCAACTTAAGAAAAAATTCTAAACAAATTTTTTTATGCGTGTACGCCTCTTTAGACACCAAGATCTCCTATGAACACCTGAACTTCGATGAGCACTGAAACTTCAAGACCGCCCCTGCAATCTTCCTTTCTCCCTTTCACATGCAAAATCATACTTTAACCTGCATCATCTTCCATTTCTCTATCGACATCTTCCTGATTCAAAACTCTTATACACTAATTAACACACATGCATAGATATATACATACACAAACACTCTACAATCAATTTGCAGGTGTGAATCTTAACTTTACAAGCCTTAGATTTGCAATATCCATGGCAGTTAACCCTAGAATTTACAAGACCCGTGTTGAATCGATTCAAATCGATTCATCTGGTTCAGTTGGACCTTGAACCTGTGATTGAAGGGTAAGACTTCCATGTCTCTCCTATCTTCTTTTTAACCAAGAAACCCATCTGGATTAATCAGATGAAAAGATTTAGAATCTGGTCCATCCATAATGCATTCATAGATTGTATTGATTTGAACATGAGATAGATAGGTTTTTCTGGGTTCAGAATCGCCTCCAGATTCAAATCGGAAAGATGGGATAACGCCAACATCCACAGTCGTGGATTGAATCGATTCTGGTGAGTTACGGCATTCAAGGGCTAATCGGGACAAATTGCGAACCAAATAGGGTTGCGACAGTGACCGACGATGGTGCCGATGACCACAGGTTTAGAGGATCATGGTGGTGTCATTGGGTTTAGGGAGGAGTATACGAAAGGAGAGGAATAGTCTGAGTCGTGATCTTCTTGGTCATCGAAGAGAGAGAGAGAGAAGAGAGAGAGAGAGAGTGTGAAATGGGTCCATTCTTTTCTTTTCTATTTTTAATTAATAAAAGATTAAAATAAAAATACAAAAAATACAAAAAGGAAATTAGAAGGGTAAAATCGTCCTTTTAGGTTTCCCTAGGACCAAAAATACAGAAATTTCTTTATTTTAGGACTAAAACCACGGAAAGTATTCGATTTTGGACCTTTCTTGCAAGTCGGAAACTTTTTGGACCCTATCCAAAGATTTTTGTAAACCATAAGGACCAATTTTATAGTTTTGTCCTTTTATCCTGAAAAATCGACCCTCCAAAATCCTTTTCTTGATAAAGTATTCGGTACGTATTAGAATTTCATCTCCATCTCCACTATAAATATGGAGAAACACCATCACGATTCAAGCACAAGTAAAAGAAGGATCCATCGATATGGATATCATATCATTCTTCCCTTCATGGATTCTTCCAACAACATTACTTCTCTTCTTTACTTCCATCTTCATGTATGCTCTTCGAATGAGGAGGTCATCCATCAGGCTTCCCCCAGGCCCTAAGAGGCTTCCAATAATAGGGAACCTTCACCAAGTGTTGGGTAAAGAGGGTGTCCATCAAACCCTATGGAACCTCTCCCAGACATACGGCCCAGCTATGCTTCTTCATTTTGGAGCCCAACCATTCCTCGTCATTTCCTCTACTGAAATGGCTACTGAAGTCTTAAAAACTCATGATGAGAAGCTGTGTACGCGTCCGTACTCTAAGGCTACCAAGCTACTGTCATTTAACTACATGGACGTTGCCTTCTCACCACACAGTGATCATTGGAGAGACATGCGCAAGGTTGTGGTATCTGAGTTCTTGGGTGCTAAAAGGATTAGATTATATAAAAACATGATGGAGATTGAGATGGAGGCTGTCATTCGTTCTATCTCATCACATTCCTTAAACACTACAGTAAACCTAGAAGACATCCTCTTATCTCTAGTATATGATGTCGTGGGTAAGGTTGCATTTGGTAACAGCTATAGGGGAAAGACTTTTAATGGTAGAACATTGAAAGATATAGTCGAGGAGGTACAAGTCATGGGTGGTGCCTCATTTTCGTTTATTTTTCCAACATTTGGTTGGATTTTAGACGAATTAACAGGGTGGAATCGCAGGCTACAGAAATGTTATACTGATTTTGATGGCTTTCTCCAGATGATTCTTGATGATCATCATGACACAAAAACAAGTGGTCATGTAAATGATTTTGTTGATGACTGTATGTCTCGGTTGACTACCGAGGAGATGAAAGCACTTATGATGGTAAACAACACATTTAAATCCTTTTCTATATATTTGCATACATTTATTTCATGGTTTTCAGTTTCAAGCATGTTGTTGTTGTTTTTTTTTCTCATGAAATTAATAAACATCACTGCAGAATGTGCTTGAGGGAGCAGTTGACACAACTACTATAACAATGGTTTGGGCTATGTCCGAGCTCGTTAAAAATCCTAGAGTTATGGAAAAGTTGCAAAACGAAATTCGAAGATGTGTTGGAAGAAAATCGAAAGTAGATGAATCAGATATTACGAAGATGCCATACTTGAAAATGGTGGTGAAGGAGACGCTAAGATTGCACCCACCTGCTGCTTTTCTGATGGGAAGGGAATGTGTAAGTCAATGTCGGATCGGTGGATATGACGTGTTACCTGGTATGAAAGTGATGGTGACTGCGTGGGGATTAGGAAGGGATCCAAGAATCTGGAAAGAGAATGCAGAGGAGTTTTATCCAGAGCGATTTGAAAACATTAAGGCTGATATCGGAGGGAAAATTTTTGAGATGATCCCGTTTGGAGGGGGGAGAAGAGCATGCCCTGGGAATAACATGGCTACTTCAACTGTAGAATTTACAATTTCAAACTTACTTTACTTCTTCAACTGGGAAACACCAGCCGGATTGAAGAAGGAAGATCTGGATATGAAAGAGAATGGCTTCCCGTTTCTTCGTAGGACGACACCTCTTTGCCTTGTCCCTACAAAGCACAACTGGGAAGACTAGGAATCATTTCTTCTTTCCATTAATGATATGTTGGACCTGGCGTGAATTTTCTCCACGCTGGTCAACATTTTATGTAATTTCATTATCACAATAAAATTGTACCCCATATCACTTCGAGTAACATGTGTATCCCATGCAACACGATGTTTTCTTTTCCTGTATTTTTTTCCCTTTTTTGAGTACGTACGTAATGATGTTCAAAAATTGTGAGAAATTAAATTTTCATCGTATAATGTAATTGGTTCACAATTTTTTACATAGATTAAATATTGAGTAAATTATTGAAATTGTAGTTGTGGTGGTGGTCGGGATAATAATTTAAAATTCCACTACAAGAAATAGAGCTTTTAGCGGCGACAAGGAGCTTTAGCGGCGACAAATTAAAAAGTCGCCGCTAAAGGCTTGTGTCGCCGCTAAAGGCTAAATGACACTGATCCGCTCTTTGACGTTCTGGCAAACACGAATCGTCCGATCGTTGTTCTAATCCAACGGCTAGGGTGCTCGTGGAACGCATAAAGAAAATACCGGCGACTTTTGTCGCCACTGATGATCCAAAATAGTCGCCACTAAAGATAAAAAAAAGTGACGTATAAGCAAAAGCTTTGTATTTGAATTTTTTAATTTAAGTATAGTGTACAACAGAGAGGGGATTTATAGCCAAAGATTACAACCTAATGGAGATAATAAAGGAGCTTATACAGGAGATAAACATGCTAGACTTGACTAAATAATATTGACTTATGTATCACGTGATAATATATTTGGGAAATATATTATCGGTTAATACGCCCCCGCAAGATGGAGCATCCATCGGATACGCCAATGTTGTAAGAGACCCTTGGCTACTAGTCTGTCTTTGTATTTGGAGGCGGTGCCATCCGGGTTGCGTTTTATGCGAAAGATCCACTTGCATCTGATAGGAGATTGAGTTGTTTTTGGAACAAGCTCCCATGTTCCGTTGTGAATAAGAGCATTAAACTCTTGGTCCATAGCTTCACGCCATTGCGGGTCTTTTAGTGCTTGGGTATGGGTGGTGGGTTCATGTGTTGTAGGAATGGGGTGTAAGGTAGTGGTATTAACAAAAGATGGGTTAAAATATTTTGAGTTTGGTTTGCGGATGCGAGGGCTTTGGGGCGGTGTGGGAGAGAGGTGTGGGCTGGTTGCGGGTGAAGGAGGGGGAGACGGAGTAGGTTGAGGGGATGCTGGTGGAGGAGTGTTAGGTGGCAAGGGAGCAGCTGGGATGGTGGAGGTGTGTGGTACGGTTTCGGGTGAGGTAGAAACTGGTAGGGGTTCGAGTGGTGGAGGAAAGGTAGGTTGCTGATCAGAGGTGGGATTTTGTGTAGGAGGTGTCGGCTGGGAGGTGAAAAAGGTGTCATGGGTGGGCAGTTGTTCAATTGGAGTAGTAGGTTGATATGGGAATATAGTGGGTATAAATTCAACATGTCTGGAGTGGTAAAGTTTCTTGGTTTCGGTGTCATAACACTTGTAAGCCGATTTTGATGTGGAGTATCCAAGAAAAATGCATGGGGCTGATCTTGGTTGGCGTTTGGATGACGTATAGGGTCGTAGCCACGGGTAGCACAAGTATCCAAAGGGTTGAAGTTTATGATAGTTCGGTTGTTGATGGAATAAGCACTCATAGGGTGATTTGTTGGAGAGTATTTTTGTGGGAAGCCGGTTGATTAAGTACACCGCGGTTTGAAAGGCATAGGTCCAGAAGGTGAGTGGGAGTTTTGCATGATGAAGTAGAGCCAGACCGGTTTCAACAATGTCTCTATGGCGGCGTTCTGCGGTGCCGTTTTGTTCAGGTGTATGAGGCGGGGTGGTATAGTGGGAAATTCTATGTTGTTGTAGAAAGGGTAAGAGGCCAATGTATTCACCGCCATTGTCACTAAAAAGAGAAACGATGGGAGTTTGAAAGAACTTTTTGACAAGGACTTTAAACTGAGGAAATATGACAGCAACATCACTTTTGTGAGCGATGGGATACAGCCATGTATACTTGGTGAAATAATCGACAAAGAGAACATAGTATGTATATTTGTCAATAGATTTTTGAACCGGTCCCCAAACATCAGAGTAAATCAATTCAAGTGGTTTTGTAGTAACAAAGGAGTTTTGGCCAAAAGGTAACTTGTGACTTTTATTAATAGAACATGATGAACAATGAATATCAGACTCAGACTTGACCCTAAAACCTAGCTTTGACACTATTTGTTGAAACACTTGACGAGACGGATGACCAAACTTGTGGTGAAGTAGTAGTGGAGAGTGTTTGAGTGTGGAATGAAGGACTCGATTTGTGGGTGACTTGGTGAGATAACCTCCTTCAGCCCTCTCTCCCCGCATGAGACGCGCCCCCGTGAACAGATCCTTCACAAAAAATGAGATGGAAAAAATTCCACCGAAACAAGATTAGTATCACAAAGCCACCGACTGATACAAGATTTTTATGTAATTTAGGAACATGTAACACATTGGACGGTATTAATTTTTTTTGTGGTGTGGGAATAAAAGCTTTGCCAGTGTGTGTTATAGGGAGACTGGTACCATCAACAAGGACAATTTCGTCCAGACCACCATAGTCAAAAACCTGATGAAGTGAACTGCGATCAGACGCCACATGGTTGGATGCTCCTGTGTCGAAAAGCCATTGGGTAGAGGCTGGAGCCGAGGTTGTGACATGAGCTGTGGGATTTTGAGTTTTGGTGGCATCAATGTGGATGTTGTTCTCACTGAGGAAACGTGCTAGCTTGTGGCATTCTTTGGTGAAATGGCCCGGAATGTTGCAGTATTGGCAAAACTGGTTGTTTCGGTTTGTAGGCCTGCTATTGTTGGAGTTGTTTGTGTTTTGGTTCCACTGGGATTGATTGCCACGAGACTGATAGGAAGATGAAGATCTATTGTTTCGGTTGTAGTTTTGATTGTTGTTTGATATGTGTTGGTAGCCTTGGTTTCGTAAGGTGTAGTTGACTGTGGTTGGGACTGTGTCGAGAGAGGCTGATGTCTCCTTTAGGCTTCTTTCGAAATCCGTGAGTTTGTCAAAGATTTCTGAATATGATAAGGTTGTACTAGAAACTCTAAGGGCTGCAGTGATAGCATTGTATTCATCTCCTAGTTGAGTTAGGATGTGGATCATAAGATCCTCTTCTGAGATGGGACTTTGGGCAAGAGCAAGGTTGTCAGAAATTGCCCTCATATCTTGTAAATATTCAGTGATGGAACGAGACCCTCTAGGATTCTTAACTAGTCTAGTTTTAAGTGAGATGATACGTGACCTGGAAGTAGACGCATAGCTGGATTGTAGTCTTGTCCAAGCTTCCTTGGCAGTGTTGGCGGAAGAGATTAGGGGCTGAATTGCATCCGAGGAGTTGCCTAGCATTGCGCTGAGAATCATCTGATCTCAGCAGAACCATGACCGACATTCAGGATTTGTGCTGGTTTTTCCTTCTTTGTCAGTGAGTGTCGTCGTCGGAGGCCCCGAGGTGATGTGACCGTCGTAGTCAAGGCTGATGAGGGTGGATTCCACCTGCTTCTTCCATACGGGATAGTTGTTAGGGGTGAGCTTAATTGTGAAATGTGTGGCCGCCATAACTTGAATTTTGGCTTTTGTAGACATTGCTTGATTTAGGTCGCCGATTGGATTTGGATTGATACTCGTTGGAGCCTAATGGTGCTCTGATACCATATAAGCAAAAGCTTTGTATTTGAATTTTTTAATTTAAGTATAGTGTACAACATAGAGGCGATTTATAGCCAAAGATTACAACCTAATGGAGATAATAAAGGAGCTTATACATGAGATAAACATGCTAGACTTGACTAAATAATATTGACTTATGTATCACGTGATAATATATTTGGGAAATATATTATCGGTTAATATGACGCGGTAATAATTCCATCCTGATAGTCGTCGCTATTGATAGTTGTCGCCGCTAAAGCCCAATTTGTCGCGGGTAAAGGTGTCGCCGCTAAAGGCCGACACAGTTAACCCCAAAAAACTCGATCTTTTTCCTTTTGCTCTTTCTGTTTCACTCCCTTCACATGTTTCTCTTCTCTCGTCTGCATCTTACTTCGTCGATTATTATGGGATACCAGTGAGAATTATCAATTTGGGGGTGAAATTGTCCACAAAGAAGATACCACCGGTGGAGAAAGATTTTCCGGTGAGGACCAAGCTTTTCCGGCAACACCAAACTTTTTCCGGCGACACCAAACTACTTCCAGGTCAATTTTCGGTCCCTTTTATCTTGTAACATCGATTTTAAGCTTATTGGAGTGGTTAATTGTAAAAAATTGTCAATTTCAGTTTTGTTGATTGTGTTATTACGTTCCCGACCACCACCCGAGACTACCGCCACCACTGGACCATTTTCATTGATATCCACCACCACAGGTTCTATTTACTTCTATTTATTGTGAAATTTTAGTTTAATTGCAAAATATGTGTAGGTGTCTCAATTATTTGAAAATTGTCATATGTATGTATATTTGATATTTGTATGTGAATCTATGTAAATTTGGTGTATATATGTCAATGTATGTGTGTTTGATGTATATATGATATATGAGTATTTGGTAGAAGTATGTTGTTATTATGTGAAATTATGTGTATTTGGTATAAGTAGGATGTTATTATGTGTGTATGTGAATGTATGTATGTTTGTTGTATATGTGACATATGAATGTGAAATTTGTGTATTATGTATAAATAGGATGTTATAATATATATATGAGAGTATGTGTAGTTGGTCTAAATAAAATTAAAAAATAAAATTAATAAATTATCTATATTATTATTTATAAGTAAGAGAATTATATATATATATATATATATATATATATATATATATATATATATATATATATAATTTTTCTTTAATTAAATCAATAATATGGTAAAAGGTTAATAAGTTTTTCGATATATTTTAGCTTTCATTAATTAACTAATAATATATTACCCATGCATAAACTTTCATTGATTTACATCTTATGGTGCACAAATCGATGTGTTATAAAGTATACATTACACTTCTTTCATTATTATTATTATTATTATTATTATTATTATTATTATTATTATTATTATTATTGTTGTTGTTGTTGTTGTTGTTGTTGTTGTTGTTCATTCTTGCATAATATTTCAAACTATCGATATGAAAATTTGAAAAGTTAAAGGCATTAAGGCAATAAATTCAAATCTAAAGTTTTGGTATAAGTAGGATGTTATAATTTGAAAAAAAAATTATTGTTATAATTGAAAAAAACAAAAAAATGATATAAAATTGGTTAAAAACTTATCTACAAATACTAGAAAGTTTTAGTTTAAATAGAAATGTGTATTCCTATGTAAAGGTTACTACTGAGGCGGAACAACAATATGTAAGTATTTAATTATAATTTTATCATATAATTAAATGTTTATTTATACTTAATTGTTACTCACTTTTGGGAATTACAAAATCGGTTAGTCGAAGAGCTCTTAGAACAAACCCAAGATGAAAGTGAGTTAACACCCGCTCAAGAAATAGCCGCTTTTGAGAAAGTATTAGGAGAGCGACGTGGCCATATCAGAGGCATCGACTGTAAACCATCTGCTCTCCCGCCGATTTCACAATCGTCGCAACCACCACCACAATCATCACAACCATCACAGGTAAAACACGATTATTTAATTTCAATAAATGCATGTTGATTTGGTAATTTTTGTTGGTGGTGATTATTTTCTAAAAGCTTTGGTAATTAATTTTTTGTCCCAAATGCTACAAATAGCAATGTACTTTGGTATCATAAAATACATGTTTATTTGGTCATTTTGGTTTTGTGGTGATTATTTGCTAAAAGCTTTGGTAATTGGGTTTTTGTCCCAAATGCAATAAATAACAATGTACTTTGGTTATTTGGTTTAGTTTAAAAATAGAAATGTAGTTTGGCATCATAAAATGTATGTTGATTTGGTCATTTGTTTTTTGGTGAGTATTTGCTAAAATCTTTGGTATTTGAGTTTTTGTCCTATATGCAAGAAATAACAATGTACTTTGCTTTTTTTTTTGTCTTAGTTTAAAAATAGCAATGTACTTTGGTGTCATAAAATGCATGTGGATTTGGTAATTGTGTTTTCGTCCCTAGTTGGAAAAGTTAACTTATAATTTATATATATTGTTATTTATTATGTAGTTGGAAAATCTTCGGACATTACTCAACGACCCGACATGTTGGGAGGAGTTTTATTCGTTTTTTCAATCATATAATAATCAAGGAGGAAATGATGGCAACGAAGATGATAATATGTAAGGAGAAGATTTATTTGTATGTTATATACTTGTCACACTTTGCAATTTGTTAGAATTGTAAAACTTGCTTTGCTACTTGTTAGAATTATCAAACTTTTGGTTGTTTTATTTTGGTATTAAATTAATTATAACAGTATTTGGTATTTAATTTGATGTTGTTATGTAATTTTTGGTATAGAATTAATTATAACAGTATTTGGAATAAATTATACCCAAAATCGAAAATATATATAAAAAAAAAAAGAAAAACGTTATTACCGGCGACATGAGTACTACCGGCAACATTCTCTTTAGCGGCGAC
Organism: Lactuca serriola; assembly: GCF_051521515.1. Taxonomy (NCBI): domain Eukaryota; kingdom Viridiplantae; phylum Streptophyta; class Magnoliopsida; order Asterales; family Asteraceae; genus Lactuca; species Lactuca serriola. Next base: position 206,416,090 of record NC_136409.1, read on the forward strand.
ACAAAGTATTAGCGGCGACAGGTGCATTAGCGGCGGCAATCTGATCAATAGCGACGAAGCAGGAACGGCAACTCTTTACCGACAACGTGTCGCCGCTATTAGCTTTAGCGGCGACTTTTCGATCCTTTACCGGCGACTTTTGTCGCCACTAATTGCTCATTTCCTTGCAGTGAAAGGGTAATATATTTTTTTATTTGTATATATTTGGTCATTGAGCTTTTTTCGTTCATATTTACTTATTCGACTTGTTAAACTATACACATTCGGTCTTTATCACCGACTACTTCCGATTAGCCGGTAAAAACGACTTAATAGAGTAATATAATTTTGATTTTGTAGTCTTTAATATTTTTGTACACATTTAGTCATTAATATTTTTTTATTGCAAAAAAGTCATTTTTGTTTTTTGTACTCATTCAGTACTTATGAATGATTTCTTTAGGTTTTTCTCACGGCATCTTACGTGGGACAATAATAAATGAGGTGTTTGAGACTGTTGATGTTTATGTCCATCGCGATCTCGACTACTTTGTTGCTTAGGTCATGTGTTTTGAACGTCATAACTTCTTCATATGATCTCGTATTTTAACGATCTTTATATCTATGTGTTCGTATTTTAGTCTACTACAACTTTCGTTTATATTACTCCCATTAAAAAGTAATATATTTTTATTTACAATCTTTATATCTATAAGTTTTTTTAAGAATGTATGTATAGATGTTTTTTTATTATTTTTAATTATTTATTTTTTTATAAAATCATAAATAAAAATATATTACATTTTAACGGGAGTAATCTTAACAAGAGTTGTAGTAGACTCAAAAACCGAATATGTGGGTATAAAGATCGTTAAAATCTAATATCGTATGAAGAAATTACGACGTTTAGAACACAAGACCTAAGTCAAACCACAAGACCTACACAACAAAGTAGTCGAGATCGCGATGACCATAAGCATCAACAGCCCAAAAAACCTCATCAATGATTGTCTCACATAAGATGTCGTGATAAAAACTTAAAGAAATTATTCATAAGTACCGAATGAGTACAAAAACAAAAATGACTTATTTTGAAACAAACAGTATTAAAGACTAAATATGTACAAAATAATTAACGACTAAATGTGTACAAAATAAGAAAATATATTACCCTATTGAGTCGTTTTTCCTGGCTAACCTGGAGTAACCGGTCATAAGGACTGAATGTGTAAATTTTAATAAGTTCAAGTGTTAAATATGGACGAAAAAAACTCAATGACCAAATGTGTACAAATCAAAAAATATATTACCATTTTAAGTCATTATCCGCTATGTATTTGCATCCTAAATTAGAACCTTTATATTGCAATCGCTCACAAAGAAGTAATATTCAAGCAAAACAAATCTTAACTTACAAAAATCCTAATTAGGGTTTTTGTTATAAAACCATTTAGGTTTTCTTTTAGCCGATGCAAACAAGATCAGGCTTATCTCCAAGAAGAAATGGAGAGGGAAGAATAAAAGATTTCAAGATTTGGTAGGTTCTCTCGAGGGTTGTCATGTCTTTTATAATTGCACAACCCTAAAGATTTCTACGAAAGGCGGCATCGTCAACTATACCAAAACCACTTTCACCGGTGTCTCCCTTTGTCTTTCAGCGGTTAAGGATTTCAGCCTCCACCAGGTCAAATCTGCCACCACCACTTTCGCCTCTCGTTTTCTCTAGTTAGCCGCCAACGTTTGTAGATCCTCTAGCATCACTGCTTTTCTCATCTGAATTAAGGTTTTTGTTTCACACTCAAGATTAGGGTTTTCCACAAAGATGAAGATGGTTCGTGGTAAGGATAGTAAGCGTTATCATTCTCCGGTGGAGATTTTTGAGACGATGACGGAGAATAGTTAGGGTTTAACTTTATTTAATTTGGATATACGACGTCGGTGAAATGATAGATGTGGTGACGTTTGGGAAAGAGGTAAACGACTCCGATGAAGTAGAGTAGCAACTGACGGATTCCATTAATTTTGAAGATGGGAAGGTTAGGGGGAAAGGGGGGGGGGGTTGCTTTTTAACCTATTATGGCTTTTTCAAAAGGAGGTTCTTTTAATATGTTTGAATTAACTTTTAAAAGTGCAAAAGCCAATAAACCAAAATTCATCGATTCCTAATTTCTAAAATAGTTTTTTTTTTTAAATTGATTGAAAATAAACTCCTTATGCTCTACCAAATATTTTTAGAAACCACGATATTTTTAACAACCATAAAGAGTTTTTTATAATTATATTCTTTTGTAAAACATAAATTATTATTATATAGATAAAAAATATTGTATACAAATTGTCACTTTAAAAATAAACGAAGGCACGGGTATTTAGGTCTCTCTCTCTCTCTCTCTCTCTCTCTCTCTCTCTCTTTTTAATTGCCTGTTTGTTCTAATTTAACTCGTTAGCTTTCGCCTTTCGAATTGTAACCCTGGAAGATACCAACTAATTATTATTATTAAAAAAATACTAGTAATAATAAACGATAAGGGTAGCGTAAATTAAATTAAACTTAATAACAAGCAAAACTAAAAAGGAACGAGGAGGTGTTAGGGTTTGTTCATGAAATCGAGTTCGATTGGGCTAACTGCTTGCTCTCCCGGTAAGCAAACTCGGATTTCATAGCAATCTAAATATTTGAAGATCAGAAACCGAAGGAATTAGAGTTCCAGTTCACAATCAAATCTGATCAATTGTAAATCGTTCATCCTGTTTCGATATGTTAATGTTTGGTGATAAGATTAGCTGGCATTTAGGTTTATCTTTATTTAAACTTCATTGTGTTTATCTTTTCCATAGTTGGTTAGTCTCTGATAAAGACTTGTAATTGTATAAATACGTTGGCAAATCAATGAATAAGGCAGGCAATTCATACAAATCTTTCATGGTATCAGAGCGGGATTGAGAAATCTAAAACCCTAAAACATGACGAAATCTGGAGAAGAACCTTCAGAGGGTTCAAAATCGTCACCACCTAAAATCGAATCCAATTCTCCTTTCTTTCTTGGACCACAAGACCGTCCAGGTGATTTCATTACTCCAACAAGACTGCGTGGGGATAATTACGATGATTGGGCAGGAGACATATAGACGACATTAGAAGCACGAAGAAAGTTTGGGTTTCTTGATGGGACGATCATAGGTCCTGCTCCTCCGTGTACAACTTCAGATTGGCTCACTATCAACGCGATGTTGGTTTCATGGATCATGAATACCATCGAACCAGAGGTAAAATGCTATCTCTCTAAATACAAGGATGCGAAGAAACTATGGGATACTTTGAAATCACGATATGCGATTGTTAATGGACCCAGGATTCAGCAATTGAAGGCTTCAATTGCAAAGTGTGAACAGAGCAAAACCATGCCTGTTGCAGAATACTTTGGCAAACTAACTGCACTATGGGAAGAACTTCATAAGCATGAGCCTATAATTAGCTGTGAGTGTTGTACAGAGTGCACAGCTGGAGCTAGACACGAGACCAGGAGAGATACAGATATGTTACATAAGTTTCTCATGGGTCTATGTTCAGAATACTTCTCCACTCTACGAACTAGCATTCTATCACAGGATCCGCTCCCTTCACTTGACAAAGCTTTTCAACTGGTAGTACAAGATGAACGAGTACGAATCTCAAAGTCTATCCAGGAGGAAAAGCCAGCGGAAGTTTTGGGTTTTGCTGTTAAAGTAGGATCCAATAGGGGACGAGGAAAAGGAGACAGACCTGATAAGTCACATCTAAGTTGTACTCACTGCAAGAAAACAGGTCATGAAGCCAATACCTGTTTCGAGTTAGTAGGGTATCCTGAATGGTGGGAACATAACAACAGGTCTGATGGTGGCACTCGAGGAGGCAGATCAGGCGGACGAGGGAGAGGAAGTGTAAGAGCAAACACAGTCACTGTAGGCTCTCACAATGGAGGTATAATGGCTGGAAATAATAGCAACTCACCGCTATTATTTACAGCTGAACAATGGAAGGCTCTGACCGGTCTTATGAGTACTTCCAAGATTATAGATGAAAGATTGAATGGTGAGTTTAAAAAACGATTGTTGATTATCGATTCAGGAGCAACACACCATGTAACTGGTGATGCTTCTTGGTTGGAAAATACACATAACATACCTGGTCGTCTTGTGGGTCTTCCAAATGGTAAAAAGGTCATTGCAATCTGTGAGGGTTGTGTTAGACTTTCAAAGACCATCACTCTTAAAAGTGTTCTCTTTGTACCTAAATTAAGTTGCAATTTGATTTCAGTTTCTCAATTAAATGATGATATGCAATGCATTACTCAATTCGATTCTTCTATATGTGCTATACAGGACCGGTCGAGGAGGCTGATTGGAGCGGGTGTTAGACGGGATGGACTTTACTACTTTGGGAAATGTGGATCAATTCTTCATGTTTCAGTGGATGCAGCAACCTCCACGTTAGAGTTATGGCATAAGAGAATGGGACATCCTTCTGAAAAAAGTGGTGAAATCCCTTCCTCCCGTTTGTAACCTTAGGGGTAGTATGAATAAAGCCTGTGAAGTTTGTTTTCGGGCTAAACAAAGTAGAGATAAATTTCCTTTAAGTGAAACTAAAACTAGTCGAATTTTTGAGAAAGTACACTGTGATCTTTGGGGTCCTTACAAGCATCTTTCAAGCTGTGGGGCTCGATATTTCTTGACAATAGTTGATGATTATTCACGTGCAGTGTGGGTGTATTTGTTGACTGATAAAACTGAAGTTTATGAAATGTTTGTGTCTTTTGTGGCTATGGTTGGTAGACAATTTTCAAAACAAATCAATATAGTACAAAGTGATAACGGAACAGAGTTTAATTGATTGTTTACTTATTTTTCTACACATGGAATTTTGTTTCAAACATTATGTATTGGTACTCCTCAACAAAATGGGCGAGTAGAGAGAAAACACAAACACATCCTCAATGTAGCCCGATCTCTTATGTTCCAAGCAAAATTGCCTATTTCCTTTTGGGGTGAATCCATCCTCACAGCTGCACATCTGATCAATCGCACACCCTCTCCTTTGCTCGACAACAAAAGTCCATCAGAGATATTGTTTGGTACTCTTCCCTCATATTCTACTCTTAAAGTGTTCGGGTGTTTATGTTTTGCTCATAACCAAAAGGCAAAAGGAGATAAATTCGCTAGTCAAAGCCAAAAATGTGTCTTTGTTGGATATCCATTCGGTAAAAAAAGGGTGGAAATTTTGACACCAACGAATACTTTGTTTCACGTGATGTAAAATTCTTTGAGGACATATATCCTTATTCTGACATGAATTTAACACCACGTGAGACCACAAACACACTACCTGATGGACCAGTTTACTTTGATGAGATTGACGAGGATGTTGTTGGTCTAGATCAGTCACCTAGTGACACTTCACCTATAAATTTGCCCATTAATACACCTGGTCAACAACTACCAAGCTCTCATACAAAGCCAATTCCGGACCCCCCCGTCTCCACTCGAACAACAGGAAAATATGGGTAGAGGTCAAAGAATCAAGTATCCGTCCATCCTTCTTAAAGACTTTGTTGCGTCTACTAAAGTTAGTCCATCCCCGTCCTCTACACACCGGTCTCCACCAGCTTCCCTAGGTACGCCATATCCTATAGTTCATTATATAAATTGTGATCAGTTTTCTCCTCGGTATAAAGCCTTTATTTCAGCAGTCACTTCGGGAACTGAATCGAGATCATTTAAAGAAGCCATGCAGGACACGAAATGGAAAGCCTCTATGCAAGATGAACTTCGTGCTCTTGAAGAAAATGGTACTTGGACATTGCAACATCTTCCTCCTGGCAAACGTGCCCTTGGTAGCCAGTGGGTATATAAAATTAAATATCACTCCAATGGTGATATAGAAAGATACAAATCACAGTTGGTTATGTTCGGAAATCATCAACAAGAAGGCCTAGATTATAAAGAAACATTTGCACCCGTTGCAAAGATGACTACGGTACGTATGTTTCTGGCAATTACAGCTTCAAAAAACTGGGAATTACATCAGATGGACGTGCATAATGCTTTCTTACACGGGGATCTACAAGAAGAAGTCTATATGAAATTGCCTCCAGGGTTCAAATGCTCGAATTCCAACTTAGTATGTCATCTTCGCAAGTCACTTTACGGTTTAAAACAAGCTCCTAGGTGTTGGTTTGCTAAACTAGTGACAGCACTTAAGAAATACGGTTTTCGTCAGTCTTATTCTGATTACTCTCTTTTTACATACATGCGTGGAATGGTGCAAGTTAATGTACTAGTTTATGTGGACGATCTTATCATCTCGGGTAATAATCATGAAGCTATCAAACACTTCAAGACATATTTAAGTAATTGTTTTAAGATGAAAGATCTTGGTCCTTTGAAGTATTTTCTCGGTCTTGAGGTGGCTCGCAATCCCACTAGGGTTTTCTTGTGTCAACACAAATATACGTTGGATATTATTGCTGAAACCGGTCTTTTGGGCGCCAAACCAGCCGGTTTCCCCATTGAACAAAATCATAAGCTTGGTCTCGCTCAAGGTAAAGAGTTGACTGACCCAGAAGTTTACCGTCGACTTGTGGGTCGTTTGATATATCTAGCTGTCACGCGTCCAGATCTAGTGTACTCAGTTCACATCCTATCACAGTTCATGCAGTCTCCACGGATCGAACATTGGGAAGCAGCTCAACGTGTGGTTAAATATTTGAAGGGAACTCCTGGACAAGGTATTCTTCTACGTGCTGATAGTCCTCTCATCTTAAGTGGTTGGTGTGACTTGACTGGGCTGCTTGCCCTCTTACTCGACGATCTTTATCTTGATGGATTGTGTATCTCGGTAATTCTCCTATCTCTTGGAAAACGAAGAAGCAACATACCGTGTCTCGATCATCAGCTGAAGCGGAGTATCGATCTATGGCAGTTGTTACGTGTGAATTGAAATGGTTAAAAGGTCTTCTTGCTAGCTTGGGAATTCATCACAAGAAAAGTATTGATCTGTTTTGTGATAGTGAACCGGCTCTCTACATTTCATAAAATCCGGTTTTTCATGAACGAACGAAGCACATTGAAGTTGATTGTCATTTTGTTCGTGATGCTATAGTTGATGGTCTCATTAAACCTTCTTATGTTCATACATCTAAGCAACTAGCGGATATCTTGATGAAAGCTCTAGGAAAAGCTGCATTTGATTGTCTTGTTAGCAAGTTGGGCATTTTCGATCCCCATGCTCCAACTTGAGGAGGGATGTTAGGCGATAAGATTAGCTGGCATTTAGGTTTATCTTTATTTAAACTTCATTATTTTTATCTTTTCCTTAGTTGGTTAGTCTCTGATAAAGACTTGTAATTGTATAAATATGTTGGCAAATCAATGAATAAGGCAGGCAATTCATACAAATCTTTCAGTTAAATTGGTATTGTGATGATTCATGAAAAAACATAGGGTACCAGCGTATAGTTTCCTCTTTTGCTAATTTCTTTTATAAAGTTTTTGTCTAACAATCTTATAGATCTTCGTTATCAATGGGGTGCCTCCTGTATGTACCAGTGTCAATGGTAGTCTTGTTCCCTACAAAGTTTGTTGTGACATAGATTCAAAAACAAATGACTCTTTGGGTGACTGGTTAGAAGGTAGAAAAGTTCAAAAGCTATTTGGGAAGAAGTTCTTTAATGGGGAAGTTACCAAATTTGACAAAGAATCGAATTGGTATAGAGTGGTTTATGATGATGGGGATTTTGAAGATCTTGAATGGCATGAGTTGCAGGAAGTTTTACCACCTCTTGACATCACAATCCCATTGAAGACATTAGCATCAAAAGTCAACAAGAGGAGGCAAAAACATGATAAAAAATCTGGTAGATCTGTGAGTAAGCCCAAAATCCACCAACATAAAGGCTTGGAATCCGAGGTTGAGAAAATGGAGGTCTAGATAGCAAGTAGATTAGTGGTTGCTTAGTCATGAAGCTCCTTGGGATTTCTTCTGCAAGGAGTTCAAGGTATTCGATATGATTAGTCCTCATTTATCCCTTTCTCATCCAATTTACATGTCTTCATTTTGCGGCTCTTTTATCTAGGTTGTAAATATATAATAATAATAAAAAAAAAGTCAAGGTAGAGCTAGAATTTGAAATGCAATGACATGTAGAGGTTTGTCCCTTGTGTGAATAAAAGATTATGTATCTTGTTGGGAGTTAGACCATTTATTCTATTACCTCATCCATTATATCCACCACTTATCCGTTATAGTGGTGAGTGTCACCTCATCACCACGTGCTACCATTAAAACCATGAAATATCTAATACACCACTCCACATCATTTTTGTAATTAAAATTAAATTAAAAATAAAAACGACAATTTAAAATAAAATGTAAGAAAACATAAAATAAACTATCCCTACAATCTTAGTTTACTTTGGGCAAATGTAAAAAATTAAAAAAAAATAAACTACTCTTTCCATTTTGGACGATTCCTCAACTTTAACTATGTTTTGAGATGTGGAAAAGGTTTATGATTTTCATAATGATGCAAGGCAACACTAACCACATGGATATCGTCTTCTTGTTGATTGTTTACCATGTTGTAAATTCCATTGAATTGACAACATTTTATCCTCATATTGTGTCACTTCGAACATATTTAAATGGGATTTTGACTTGTACAACCAATTAAATAGAAAAATCTTCGAACTTTTCCCTAAAAATATCTAGAGGTTTGACAATCTTCGTCTTCAGAAATTGACACTCGTGCTAGTGTTAACTCTCTTCTTCCTCTTTCGACTAATTCATCCTTTTCGGAACCATAGTTTTGAAATTTAACGATACAAATGTGTGAATGTGAGTAAAAGGAGAGAAGAATTTTATGACAACTAGGTGGTTTGTAGTGACATTTATAATTGTAAAATTTTAATTAAAAAAAATGCTCAAAGTAGTCGTTAGAATGTTCAAGCCATGAGTCAAAGAGCAAAGAGTTTTTATTGGCCATTGTAGGGTGTTGTTGGCATCACAAAACGTCACAACCACTCCCCACCACGAAGGTGTAGGCTGGTGTTCACGGTCCACGATCGTGGACACGTAGACCACGACCCAATTCGTGGTATGTATATGTGATAGTCTTATACAAAAATGTTTTGCGGTGAATTTAAGTTGATAGCAGTTGTATCTTCAAGACTGACAGTTTTTTTAGATGATTATTGTTTTTTTTTTTGGTAAAACCCAACCAGATTCTCAAATTCGATAATTAGGAATATGTTGGGAATGGTTATGATAATTGAGATTTTGAAGGACATTGTCATCTCTAAAGGTAGAGGTAGGGATGGAGAAATCCGTAAAAAATGAACTAGAAACGGAAGAATATAAACAATAACATCAATATCATTACATCACAAAAGGAGTTACTTATTACCTTCAAATGTTGATTGATTTCTATAATTGAAACTAAAGTAGAACAATAAATATTATAAAAAATATACAATAAAATAATAATTAAACGTGTAACTTACATTGTTTGCATTTTTGCACATCTTCCAATAACTGTTCAAGGTTAATACATACATTTGATACTCTCAACCAACCATATCAAAGCTTCCACCGTCTTTGGAAGCAAATTACTACGAAAGTCATCTACCAAAGGACCATATATACTAAAAGTGGACTCACTAACAACTAAAGAAATCGGAATGACTAGAATGTCTTTTTCAATTGATGTCAACACCTTATATGTAGTGTATTTGTCACTAAACCACTTCAAAATTTAAAATGTTTCATTATTCATTTATTTTTTTCAAGCAAAGCATCAAGATATTCCTGTAATTCGAATTTTTCCATAACATCCTCAACATCTTTTTCGTAGAGCTCAATCATATATTTTTCTTATCTATTTATTCTTAACCATTCATGTAACACCTCAAAATTTAAACAAAAATTTTCATTTTTAATTTACCAAAGATTAGGGTTTCACAAATCAAGTTCTGAAATACACGATTATCTAAAACAAACATTGTCACAAAATATTAGAGTTCACAAACTGTCCCAACAACAAATACCCCAACGAGTGCGTACAATCGAACATTCGTCTTCCTGTTGTCCTCAGAAGTAGCTGAAACACATAAATCAACAACTGTAAGCAGAAAGCTTAGTGAGTTCCCCAGAATATCACACACATGACAACAAGAATAAACAGTTATGGGTTATCAGCAGCCCTGGGGATTATCATCAGTCCCAATGGGCTAACAGCACGCCTGGTAGGGATGGGATTTAGAGCCGGAAAACCGAATCGGAACCGGAATCGGATCGGAACCGGTACTGTTAGAACCAGAATATGTAAAACCGGTCCGGGTCCCGAGTTTAAAGAATGGCTCTATCCGGGTTCCGGGTAATCCAGATTTCGGGTCCTCTGGGTCCGGGTAAACTGGGTTTAAGAACCGGAACCGTGTTAGGAACCGGAACCGATTTCTATGGAAAGTTTAAAACATGCATATCTCATTCGTTTGAAGTCGTATTGGCATGGGTTTTTTCCCATAGTATAGTTTATAGTTTTTACATGATTTTAGACTATAATTTTGTCATTTTTGGGTTTATATTCATTGACTTATAGTCTCTCAAAGCCGGGATATCGAAGATGGGAATTTTATGTTTTTCAGGTTTTTTTGTATTCTGTGATAGTTGTAAAACGTGCATATCTCGTTCGTTTAAAGTCGGATTGGCATGAGGTTTTTTCCATAGTATTTTTTATAGTTTGTACATGATTTTAGACTATAATTTTGTCATTTTTGGGTTTATATTCATTGACTTATAGTCTCTCAAAGTTGAAATTTCAAAGCTGGAAATTTTATGTTTTTCAGCTTTTTTTATATTATGTGATAGTTTTAAAATATGCATATCTCATTCGTTTGAAGTCGGATTGACATGAGGTTTTTTCCGGAGTGTATTTTATAGTTTGTACATGATTTTAGGCTATAATTTTCTTATTTTGGGTGTTTATTCATTGACTTATAGTCTCTCAAAGTCAGGATATCAAAACTGAAAATTTTATGTTTTTCAGCTTTCTTTGTATTTCGTGATAGATTTAAAACATGCATATTTAATTTGTTTGAAGTCGGAATAGCATGCGATTTTTTTCAAAGTGTAGTATAGAGTTTGTACATGATTTTAGACTATAATTTTGTCATTTTTTGTTTCATATTCATTGATTTATGCTCTCCCAAAGTTGGGATATCAAAGCTGCGAAATTTTTTTCTCAGCTTTATTTTTGTATTTTGTGAAATTTTAAAACATGCATTCGATCCACTTTACCCGGTTCCTCAGGTTTTTCAGTTTTAGACCCACTTTATCCGGTTCCATTCGACCTACTTTGATATTTCCAGGTTTTCTGATTCTAGACCCACTTTACCCGGTACCTTACCCGGAACCGAACCGAAACCGGTTCCTATATACCGATCCGGTTTCCGGTCCTAAAATATATTGTTAACCGGTTTCTGGGTTTTCCCGGTTCGGGTTTGGACCCACTCTCATCCGTAACGCCCGGTGGGTTATCATCAACCCTATAGACGATCAGTAGTCTCAGTCACATACAAACAACATAACACGATAATAACAGCTAGACCCAGCTGGTCATCACAGATACAACTATCCTACCACACTAGTAAGTATAAATGAGGAAACTCACCTGACATTGTCGACAAGTAAATCTCACACCCGAATTGTCGGAACTAGACTCCGCATAATCAACGAAATAATTAACCATAATTAATAATTAAGGTCTAAAACTCAACTCGCGAGTCCATATCCCACAACTAAGTCCTAAAGGGCAAAAAGACCATTTTTCCCTTCACATGGTCCAAAATCCTAAATCTTAACCAAAAGTCAGAAAGTCAATTGCCCAACGCATATGTTAGGCGTACATGTCCTTGAGTGGGGCATACAACTCAATCAGAACCTATCGGGGGTGGAACCGACTACGCGGGGGGTAGCCAGGATTACGCCCGACATACTCTGCCTGCTTCCATTTTCACCAACTTTGTGTCTTAATCCTTTAAGACAACTAACCAAACCTCATATCTGACCAATCTAAGATGTCTTAATCCATAAAGTCATCGACTTTAAGCCTTTCCATGGCTAGGAAGGACTCAATGCAACAATCCTTAACTTCTAACTCACTCTAATCTACTTTACTCATGCATGAGCCATAGGGGATGATCAAACAACCATTTTTATGAATCTATAGGTGCTAAAATGCATGAAAGGACATCTACAATTCCCTGGAGTGCACTAAAATCATAAAGGTCCAATCTTGGGGACAAAAGCTCATAAAACTTCAACCATGTAGATCAAATAGAAAACAAGGTATAAACTTTATACCTGAAATAGATGCACAAGGAGAAAATGTTCATGGATCTACAAGCTTGCAAGAAACCACTTCTTCTTCTCTAGACTCCTTCAACAAAATGCACCAAAACACTCAATAAGCCCACAAAACTCACACAAACAACTTAGACTTGGGATTAGGCTTTGGGGGTGGCTGACAAGGATGATCAAATGGGGATATAATGTTGTTTAAATTGGGAGCAACCCTTAAAACTAGGGTTTGGAGTCTGGGCTAGTACGCCCGACATACAACCCATATGCCCAGCGTACTAGCAAGTCATCCGCGTTCCACAAAGCACGAGTACATTGTGCGTACCCTCGAGTACGCCCAACGTACGACCAAAGTGCGTGCCTTTTCTACTTAGGGACCAATTGTGCCATTTCTCATAAAATAACGAGCAATAATAATAATAATACCTGATGTTGGGATTTTACAATTCTCCCCCACTAGAATCAGAGTTCACCCTTGAAGTCATCCTCAGGAAACAGCTCAGGATAGTGCTCACGTATCTTGGTCTCGAGTTCCCACATCCACTCTGATCCCTTTCAGTGTTGCCACTGGACTTTGAACAAGTTCAACAACTTGTTCCTCAAGGTCTTCACTTTTCGATCCATAATTGCCATAGGCTTCTCAACATAGTTCAAGCGATCGTCGATCTGAATGTCCTCCATAGGGACCATGGCTACCTCATCAGCTATATGCTTCCTCAGTTGGGGAACATGGAAGATGTCATGAATATGTCTCAAATCCTTCGGTAGCTCCAACCAGTAAGCCACCTTGCCCACACGGGCCAAAACTCGAAAAGAGCGAGTAAACCTGGGGCCCAAATTGCCCCGCTCTCTGAAGCGGATAACACCCTTCTAGGGTGACACCTTCAGAAGCACTAAATCCACCACATGAAACTCTAACCCAGAGTGCCGCCAATTTGCATAACTCTTCTGGTGGCTCTGATCAGTCAGCAACCTCTGTCTAACATGTTGTATAGGCTGAGTCGTCTTGAGCATTACTGTGACATCCCCAATTTTCTCGACCAGAAAAGACCGATTTAGTTTATGCTTTTAAAATAAAATCAAAGTAATTTTTCCAAAATGTTTTGCGGAATTTGTTCCCAAAACAAAATATAATAAAATTTTATCAAAACATTTCTTAAAGAAATATGTTTTCATTATATAACAAAACCTCGGGATGTCATGTTTCGATACAAATCAAAAGCATAAACAGTACTTTATAAGCCTTACAACAGTTATTTACAACTACTGGCTTATAATCAAAAAGTCTCTCGTTGTCTTCCAATTATGCTCGGGGTCCACTATCTGTAATACAGAAAGCTGAGTGGGTCAGGCTTGGGAGCCTGGTGAGCATATAAGCTTTTCAACCCAAAAATAATAAATTTACTAATTTTCATCAACCAACAATAAATTTATTAAATTCATGAAACAATAACCCTGATTACCTGTTCCCGTTATCCTCACTTTACGTCCCTAAACACCTTTCATAAGGGACCTAGCCTAAGGATTTCCATCGGGGTGACAACACTGCTTTAGGGGATTCCTCAGCAATTTATGTCAAATAAGGCAACCATGTGGGGGATGGAGTATACCATTGAACACTAAGTTCACAAACACCTACAGGTTGTAAGCTTGCTAAAGTTCCACTGGACTGTCTAGAAAGGTCCATGGTCGTCATCTATACTCCAGTAGATGACTGAAACAATAACAATATCGAGGCCTCTCGTCATTTTAATACACATCGACTATTTTATCTACCCATGTTTTACCCAACATATTTGTAGATAAAAATACATATACAGTTTAAAACTTGTATAAAATATCTTCAGTAAATTACTGAAATCTTTCCTATGGTTTGGCCAAAATTACACGTTTGGTCCCTAACTTTTTTTTGCCCTCGGATCATCCCTGTGGTTTGATTTGTTGTGTTTTTCTTCCTTATGGTTTGGTCAAAATTACACGTTTGGTCCCTAAGTTTATGTATGTAAGGGACGAAAAATACAACAAAATCAAACCACAGGGACGACCTGAGTGCAAAAAGAAAGTGAGGGACCAAAGATGCAATTTTGACCAAACCATAGGGACGATTTCAGTAATTTACTCAAATATCTATTCAATACATAGCTCAAATAAACAAACCATATAATTACACATAGCACGTATTTTATAGAAAATACTTCATAACTAAGTGTAAAAAGAAAGTGACTATACACTCACTTGTTAAGACGATAATTGGGTAGCACCTCGTCTTTTAAAATAATATTCTTCGATGAAACCAGGCTGTTTTCTCAAAAACCGGGCTTCACGTGGACAGAGTTTCGACTCGAAAACTCTTTTTCTCGGGTTCTTCGGGGCTCTGGAACTTGCTTCGGGTGCTAGGACGATACACTAAGCTTTGGGGGTATTTCATGCAATTTAGGAGAGAGTATAAGGTGAGAGAATGGATATTTGTAACAAAAATCCAGATGGCATCAGTTCCTATTTATAGGAGGCTGAAGCTCCTTAGTACGCTAGGCGTAATGCTCAGGTACGCGGGGCGTACTGCCTCGCGAGGTTCTTCGCTGGGCGTACACTAGTATGCTGGGCGTACTAGGGGATAACTTCGGATGTGTCTAAGCTACGAACATGTGGCATTCATGCAATGGAGTAGGGAAGGTGATGGAATCCGGGTCACGTACACGAGTACGCTGGACATACTCCGGTACGCTGGGCGTACTCCCATTTTCCTAACTTCAAAAATTTGTATCTTTCGCATACGATCTTCGTTTTTTACATTCTTTATATCCACGCGTAGGTGAGATTGTGCTCTACAACTTTTGTTTAGACTCCGTCGGCTAATTTTGAATTAATTTTTAAAGTTATATTTTTAACAGGCCGAGACAAGAAATGTCCGTTAAAAATTTATAACTTCTTCATCCGACATCCGTTTTCGTCTGTCTTTTTACCGTTGCGCTAATATCGACGAGATCTTCGATTGTCATTTAGATTGTTTCAACTAAAAATCACTCGATCTAAATTTCGAGTTTTGGGCTGCATACTGCTAAGTCAAAACTTAGAAAATCATAATTCCTCATACGAAGTCAGATTTGGGCGTTCTTTTTATGCACGCTCTTGGTTTAATGAACTCTACGGCTTTCGTTTAGATCACTAAGGCTAAAAAGCACTTTATCGTAAATTCACTTTTTACGTCATACCACGTTGTGCCGGTTTTGTCGCGAAACTTCGACAGGTCATAACGTTTTCGTTATAACTTGAATTTCGGCATTCCTTATATCCCCGAAATCCTTGTTCCAACCACTACAACTTCATTCTTAGATATCGGGTTTATCTAACATTTATTTTCAACACTTATTTTTATTCTTAACTTATTAAATCATAATAATTATGTAACATCCCAAGTTCAGAAGTGCAAGTTTAGGGTTCAAAGTCTAAATAAGGATGGTTAACTCGGCGAGTCCATGGGTAGACTCGGCGAGTTGAGTCGCGATTCTGGTCAAGTGTTAAGTGGCCAACTCAGCGAGTCGGCGGCTGGACACGGCGAGTTCGTGCTGAAGAGAGAAAAACCCTAATCTTCGGGGTTGCACCCTATTTAAAGGACTTAATATCCTCCCTTCAGTCCCCTTAGCCCCCTTTGAAGTTCAGGAAACCCTAGATCCGTTGGTGAGAGCATTGGAGAGCAAACTGGAGCTTTGAAAAGTGATTGGTGAAGAGATTTTGAAGATTAAGGGGATTGGAGCAAGGGGCTTTACAGAGATTGTGATTATTCTTCAGTTGGAGCTTTCTTTTGAGGTAATAATTCGTTGCTTGAGCTTTTGTGCATCTAGATCTATCATTTGTGGAAGTTTTGGGAGCACATCTAATGTTATGTCGGGTTTGGAGGTTGGATCTGAGGTTGCTACCTCAGATCTGGGATTGAGATGATTCAGAAGTGCATAAAGTCCATGTTCTTGAGTTGTTGGTGAAGCCTTCTTGTCCCAAAACCTAGCCTAGACTGTGTATGGCTTAGATCTCTTTGGATTCACGTAAATTTTGCCACTTTATGTGATGGATGGCTTGTAGAAAAGTAGATCTATGGATTTGAGCCCCTGCATGGCTTGGAAAGCCTCTGTATGGATTGAGAACTAGAGATACTCAGCGAGTCACATGGGTGTACTCGGCGAGTTGTATGAACATGAGCATGGACTCGACGAGTTTGAAGAACAACTCGGCGAGTCTGTTGAAGATTGCCTTGGACTCAGCGAATATGGTCGTGGGGCCCTAACTTTTCTGGTTAAGTCGCGAATCGGTGAGTCGAGGGACGACTCGGTGTGCTGATCAGGATAGGACTCGAGGATCCTTGGACTCGGCGAGTAGAGTCGAGGCATGGGAGTATTCAGAACATAGGAACTCAACGAGTCATCGGGTTGACTCGGCCAGTTGATTCGTGATATGGGGTTTCTCAGAGTATAGGGACTCGACGAGTCAGCGGGTTGACTCGGTGAGTAGGGTCAGTCAGGAAGCTTGACTTTGACCAAGGGATTTACCAGTTTGTCTTCTAAGGGTATTTTGGTAAATTGGTGTTTATTGGAATTGGTTGTTTGGTAGTGTGCAGTGGTGGAGTTTGTAGCAGTGGACGGAGCAGCGTGATCTAGTTATCCAGTCAGCAATTTCAGGTGAGTTATCCTCACTATACTAACAGGGTCTACGACCTCTATCAGATGGAAATCCGGGTATTGTTGTTATGTTATTGCCTTGCTATGTTTGCATCCAGATAGTTAGGATGGTATATGTGTGACCGGAAGGTCTTAGGTGCTATGAAGAGTATGAGATATATGTCGTTAGATGTTTTGAGAGCTGTATGTGTTATGTTACGTTATGAGCAGTATGTTATGGACCGGAAGGTCATCATGTTATAGAAGGTCTTATGTGCTATGAAGAGTATGAGATGTATGTCGGGAGATGTTATGAGAGTTGTATGTGTTATGTTACGATATGAGCAATATGTTATGGACTGGGAGGTCATCATGTTATGTGCGGTTATATGATATGTATGTGCTATGTATGCTGTGTATGGTAAGGACCGGAAGGTCAAGATGATATGGACCGGAAGGTCAACAGAATACGGACCAGAAGGTCAATAGAGTTATGGGATGGAAATCCCCTGAGACATTCGGATCGGAAGATCCCATTGAGTTATGGCCTGGAAGGGCGTATGTGCTGTATGTAGTATTTTAGGGGTATCTTACAGTTGTGGTTTTATGTTTCAGGTACTTCAGGAGACTGTGGCAAGGCAAAGGCGTGATCGTACCGCTCCTCATGTTTTATGTACTTAGGATGTGGTTCTGGGAAATACTCTGATAAAAAATGAATTGGAAACCTTTTTGTAATGAATTAATGAAAATGGGTTGTTTTTTAAAAGTTTAAATTGGTTTGAATTGTTAGAGTGTTACAAATTAAGCAAAAAACACAAAAATAATCAAATAATACATCTTTACTATTTCAAAACAAATTACAAAGGTTGACCTAGACTATTACATCATCATTACTGTCTAGCCTAGAAACACGGGCGTTATAATCTTCTACCCCTAAGGATGATTCGGTCCTCGAAATCACTCATCAGCAAACAAATACAAATAGCGACTCATCATGTCATTCTCCGTTTGCCAGGTGAGATTTGGCCCATTCGTATGTTTCCAACAGAATAGCACTAAATCGACCATCTTGCGTCGTAAATTCTTAGTCTTACAGTCAACAATTGCCTCTGGTTCTACGATCAACCTTTTACTTTCATCCAACCTTAATTCAAAAATTGGAATGATGTCGGTAACTTCTCCCGTGAACTTCCTCAAATAACACACATGGAAGCTGTGATGAATACCTTCTATTTCTTTTGGTAATTCTAATTTGTAAGCTTGATTCCCAATCCTCTGAAGAACTTTAAACGGTCCAATCAACCTTGGACTCAACTTTCCTCTTTTACCAAATCTTATAAGTCCCTTCCACGGCAAGACTTTAAGTAAAACCGAATCACCAACTTCGAATGATATCGGTTGTCTTTTCTTGTTAGTATAGCTCTTTTGACGATCTTGAGCTTCTAACATCCTTTTCCTAATCACTTTCAACTTTTCAGGAGTCTGATGGACTATTTTAGGTCCCATAAACTGCTTTTCCCCAGCTTCAAGCCAACACAACGGCGTTCGACACTTTTTTCCATACAAAGCTTGATAAGGTGCCATCCTGATGCTTTAGTGGAAACTATTATTATAGGAAAATTCTACCAGAGGTAAATGTTCATCCCAATTACCTTGGAACTCCAGGTTACATGCTCGCAGCATATCCTCCAACGTTTTAATTGTTCATTAACTCTGACCATCGGTTTGCCGATGGTTAGCTGTACTCAGACACAATTTTGTACCCAATTCCTCTTGTAGACTTCTCCAAAACCACGACGTGAAACGACTATCACGATCTGACACAATCGTCATGGGAACAACATGAGCTTTTAGTATCTCTTTCACGTAAACCTTTGCAAGTTTTTCCATTGACCACTTCTCATTATCGACTATGAAATGTGCACCTTCTGTGAAGCAATCAATGACTACCCAAATCATGTCGTGACCGTTCTTTGTTCTAGGTAGTTTAGTTACGAAATCCATAGTGATGTCTTCCCATTTACCCATGGGTACAGGTAAACGTTCTAAACTCCCACACGGTTTCTGAAGTTGTGCTTTAACCCTCGCACATGTCACACACTCGGCCACACACTTTGCAACATTGAGCTTCATTTTCGGCCACCAGTAGTAGGGTTTCAGATCCCTATACATCTTTGTGCTGCCAGGATGAATCGAGTACATGGTCTTGTGAGCTTCCTCTATCAGAAGATTTATCATTCCTCCTGTCTTAGGTACCCAAATCCTATCTTGGAATACCTTCAACCCTTGGTTGTTGGTACCGAACACTAACGTTTTGCCCAAACGTTCTTCCTTTCGGTCATTTTTCTCTGAAGCTTCTTCCCGAGCTTTCTTTATACTTTCCATAATTGTCGAGACTACTTCAATTCTCAACGCTATTGGCCTTTTCTTTTCAAGGTTTACCTTCTAAATGAGAGCATCAGCGACAACATTTGCTTTACCAGGGTGGTAAAGTGTCTCACAGTCTTAGTCCTTAAGTAACTCTAGCCAGGGTCGTTGTCTCATGTTCAATTCATTCTTATTAAAGAGATATTGAAGACTCTTATGAACAGTGAAAAGTTTGCACTTTGTGCCATAAAGATAATGCCTCCATATCATGAGTAGGGTAGTTCTTTTCATGTTCTTTCAATTGTCGAGATGCATATGCTATCACCTTTTCTCTTTGAGTTAGAACACATCCCAACCCGACTCCCGACGCATCGCTATACATTGCAAAGTCTTCAACTCCATCGAGTAGAGAAAGAATTGGTGCTTCACATAATTTCTTCTTTAGCTTCTCGAATGCTTCCTTATGCTTCTCACTCCAAGCATAAGTAGCTCCCTTGTGGGAGGCTTCTTTGCTTTGGATATCAATCCTCACTCTTCAATGCGTTTTCCGCTGCTTCGTTAGGGAGGCTTCTTTGCTTTGGAGGTGCATCCACTCTTGATGCTTCACTTTTCTTCGGGTAATCCTTTGATATATTCCTTTTGTCCCTGCATCCGTAACAAAACCTCTTGCTGGATGTACAGACGTTGGCGTAATGTCCATTCTTCCCACACTTAAAACAAGTCACTTCTTCGTAGCATCTCCCATAGTGCTTCAGTGGTGCCTTTGGATTTGTAACTCCTTTCCTTTTTGGGCAGTCTTACTTAAGGTGCCCTTCCTCATTACATTCGTAACGAACCCTGGTGTTGAATGTACACTCATCGGCGTAATGCCCATGCTTTCCACACTTGAAACAAGTTACTTTTTCGTAGTACCTCCCATGGTGCTTCAGCGGTACACTTGGCTTTGTAGCTCTCATTGGACATTCTTGCTTGAAGTGTCCCTCTTTACTACACTTAAAGCAAACTTCTTCCTCAGTTGGGCATTCGTGGACATAGTGACCAGTCTTCCCGCATTTGAAGTAGGTTACTTCCTTAGGGCATCTACCGTTGTGTTTTCTACCATACTTGTCACACCATTTTGCTTCACCTACTCCTCCAAACTTTGAGAACATGTTGTTCTTGTCAGACCTTGAAGACCCCTCAAATTTCCTCTTCTTTCCAACATCAACCTTGTTGACGATACTGTCGTTGACCACTTCATCGACAGACTTAGCAACCCAGATGGTCGCCTCAAGAGTGGGTGTCTGGCGTACTGGCATAGTAAGTTTGTCCTTACTTTGTTGAAGTAAACGCCTTGTTTCTTCCATCTGTTGATCCAACATTATCTGCACCATTGCTAGTACTCCGGCCATCATGATTGGCCCAGGTGCAGCTGCTACCTATGGCACATGCCTAAGCACTGGTGGCTTGGGCTGCGGGTTACCGCTTCTAAATCCTCTTCTAGTGCTCACCATGTTGATCTATGCACCAAATCAGACATTCGGTGTACCGAGGCGATAATTTAAGATAGGAAAGTGTTATTTATGATAGACGTATAAATCTCCCTATTACTCCAAAAAGTTACATGCTAGTTCTAATACCGTAATTAAACGTTTAGAAACCTGAACACATGAAGTTTCCAGATCCGGTTGGCAATAGACCATAGATCCGATCATATAATGCATATTATCAATCATTTAGCACATAAAAGCATGTTAGGCATCATTCCTAAAATAAACTAGTGTTTTTGTCTATTCAGGTGTATTACCAAAATCTATTAGACACACTCTTCACAATCATTTCTTAGGATTCTAAGTTTAAGCTAGAAATAAATCCATATTCCTAGTTCGCTTAAACTAATGCTCTAATACCAACTGTGACATCCCCATTTTCATGGCCAGAAAAGACTGATTTTGTTTATGCTTTATAAAAATCAGAGTATCTATTTTTAATAAAAAGGTTGCGGAATTTGTTCCCAGTAAAACATTATAAATACGTTATCAAAGCAGTTCCGAAGAAAAGTATTTTTATTCATTTTAAAACATTTGGGATGTCATTGTCAATGCAGAAACATAAGCATAAACAGAACTTACATTCATTATCACTAGTGATTCGTATCTCCTTAATCTCTTAGTGTAATGTGACTTCATATCAACACCTGTGATATAAATAAACTGAGTGGGTCAGGTTGGGAAACCTAGTGAGTACATAGGGTTTTCAGCCCACAATAATATAATTATTATGTTTAAACATTTAAACAATCAACCCAATTACCCATCCCCATTATCTTCTTTATTCTACCCTAAGAATTCAGCTATTCCTCGTTTATTTATTCCTAAGGGTTATCCTAAGGAATAGGCATGAAATTCATCGTTGCCAAGGTTTACTCAACAGGCACTAAATCCATAGTTACCAAGGTTTATCTTGTTTATTGATAGTATTGTTTCTGAGACTCCTCTCGCAATACAGGTCAGTGGGTTTTATCTCGTTTATCGACGGTATCGTTTCCGAGAATCCACTCGCAATACATGTCGATGGGTTTTTAGAGTACACCTGGTGAATACACAGTTCAAAACACCTACAGGCTGCGAGCCTGCTAGTGTCCAGTGGACTGTCTAGAATAGTCTGTGGTTGTCATCCATACTCTGCTGGATGACGGGGCCATCACTTGGGTAAAAGGCTTCTCTCATGGTTGACCCCTTACCCTTACCTCATGGTCTATATCACCTCTTCATCATTTTATTTTTTTCACACAGAAACTATTTCATCTACCCATGTTTTACCCAACACATTTTGTAGATATAAAATACGTATACAGTTTAAATAATTTAAAATATGTATGAAAATCTTTCACCCAGCACAGACACCAAGTATTCAGAAAATATACAAACATAACACGTAGTTTATATAAAATACTTCATATCTATGTGTAAGATGAAAGTAACTATGCACTCACTTGATTAGGTGGTGACTCGGCACTCGAACAACACTTCGTTACTCTTAAAATAATTTTCCTCGACAAAACTTAGTATCAAAATATCACTAGGGTTTAATCTAACGTTAACCGCGACTAATTAATAGTCTAGCTATTAATACTATTATATAAGCGTTAAACAACACCCTATATAACTCATAATACGAGCCCAAATAATTATTTTAAGGTCCTAATATCATTACTATATTGAAACATAAGCTATACTAAAGATAGGTTAGGCGTAGCTCACTTACAATGGGTTTTCTCGAAAACCGGGCTTCGCTGGAGCAGCATTTCTGAGCCGAAAGGCTCTTTTTCTCGGAGTCGTCGGGCACTCTGGGGCTTCCACCTCGTGCTAGGAAGGTTCCCTAGGATTTTCGGGGGGTTTGGGGCTAGAGAGAAGTTCTAGAGAGAGAGGGAAGTGAGGCGAGGTTTGAGGAAGGAATGGAGGCCTCACCACTGATTTATAGGGGCTGGAGGAAGGTTCACAGCGTGAATTTTTAATATTCACGTCGTGAGCCAGGCTGGCTACAGCCAGGCCCTGCCTGGTGCTAACATGTGGCATCGCACACAGGGTGGAAATCAGCCGACTTTCAAAAATTCATAAATTTTGCATACGAACTCCGTTTTCGACGTTCTTTAGATCCACCCGTAGGTAAAAACAAAATCTAAAACTTTCATTTAGACTCTGTCGGCTAATTCTCGACCGATCTAAAATTTAACAATAGGAGGAGATTAGACTGTTAAATGACCGCGAAGGATTCATAACTCCTTAATACGGACTCCGTTTTCGTCTGTCTTTTTACTGTTGAGTTCCTATTATTGAGATCTTCAAGTATCATTTAGGTTGTGTAGGCTAAAAACCGCTCGAACTAAAATTCGAGTTTCGGGCCGTACACTACTAAGTCGGAACTTTGAAAAATCATAACTTCCTCATACGAAGTCAGATTTGGGCGTTCTTTTTATGGACGCTCTCGGTTTAACGTATAGTACAACTTTGGTTTAGATTACTAAGGCCAAAAAGTCTTCTATCGTAAATTCATTATTTTACGTTTCCTGGTGCCGTGCCGGTTTTGCTGCGAAACTTCGACGGGCCATAACTTCTTCGTTAACACTCGGATTTTGGCGTTCTTTATATCTACGGAAACCTTGATACATATTCTACAACTTGGTTAATGTTATTTATTCTAAATAATATTTTGCCAAAAATTCATTTTCGACACTTATTGCCTCTAAATTGTCTAACCCGGATCTACGGGCGTTACATATGCTCTCTCTCGGATGGGTAAAGACCATTCTACCCTTCCTGACCTCTTTCACTCCTAAGGTCAACAAAAGTCAACTCCAATTTTGACCAGACTTGCCGAGTGCACTTGGGAGACTCGTCAATTCTAGTCGATTCATGGCAACCCCAGCAGGCTCCAACTCGACGAGCTAACCCCTAACTCTTTGGGTCACCACCTGACTCAGTTCATCAGGACAAAAGCCTGGCTACTCGCCAAGTCAGCGGCTCAACTCGGCGAGTCTATTCAGACTCTTTTGCATTCAGACCATTTTAGTGCAAGATACTTTCCCAAACTTCATAATTATGCTCACAAGGCTCATTAATCACGTAAAGCTTCAATCTTTATGATCATGCATCGCACATCTAGCTCTAACTGACAAAATAACCCTCATAATGGTATGTTAGGCTCAATACTCTTATGTGACTGCATAAAGCTAGGATCATGGGACTCTCTGGACCTCTCAAGGTCCTGATCTGATGTTTATGCCTCAAGGAGACTTCACTTTCATCATAACTTAACTCAAAAGAGGGTAAAGAAACCCTAAATTCATGAGATCTACTAACCATACCAAAATAGGTAGAGATACCCGACTCGTCGAGTCCATTCATTAAACACGTCGAGTCCATTCATTAAACACGTCACCAAAGCGCGACCCTACTCGATGAGTTAGGGCACCAACTCGTTGAGTCACTCCCCATATCTCGAAATGAATACTCAAAATATTATCCCTGGAAATCCGGATGTTACAATTCTCCCCTACTTGAATTAGATTTCGCCCTCGAAATCCCTCCTCAACCACATAGATATAAACCAAACACCTGAAAAGCACCATTGAAAGGATCTCACACCAAAACGATATCTTACTCCATGGATACATGAACCCAATAGGAACTCCTAAAGTCGGAACAATACTGACCCCTCTTCCGCTAGGATACCCCTTCTGACTTTCCAAATCTGGAACTCTAGTGGTCTGGTCCACCGCTAGACTGTCCACTAAAGATATCATCACGTTATTTGCTCCTCGAATAACAGACCCCGATAACTCACTGCCCCTTAGATTCTCACAAGATAAGCCCAAGAATCGGCTACCGATCACCCATGCCAGACATACCAAATGATCCCAAACACACTTCCATAGACGAAACGGTCACACGCTACCGGAGACCCATCCACTGGACTGCTGTCAGAATACGTCCGAACATTGAACCCTCAACACCCTATCCTCAGACACAAGAAAATAATCAGGTTCGCTCAGAAGTTCCCTATGGCATAAAAAATTATAAACCCCAACTTACTCTCAAGTTATCCTACTCCATACTGAGTACTAGGTCATCTCTCAACTCGGCAATTGAACCTCGAAAGGTTACCCATAACATATCCTGAAATGTCTCACTGACTTCCTTCTCACAACAACTATCTTTGCCCAGTGACACACAAGTCACGAAGTTCTCTTTACCCCAAGCGATTACTATGATCCCAACTAAAATCGTCTCACCCTCAACCTCTGTCGACAACTACCCATTAGTCTCATGTGTCTCGTGGTCTTTCCCACACCAACGAACCGACCCACCAAGTTCCAAGACACCAGATGAGAACAATACCCCTTCCAAAAAGAAATCCCTCTCTAAATCCGGAATCTCAATCCATTTACTCGATACACCACTAGAATCAAACTCAACTTGAGAGTCTGGCCCGACGCGAATTTGGAACCACCCGTCCCAATAAATCACCCAACTCATGATTCATGACTTGCAACCCACTCGTACATCACTTCTCCGATTCCTTCCCATTACGGTCTCCATAGCCTAACTCAGGATATAATGATTCCCGACTATCATAGAGACCTCCGTCTCTTTCCTGATCTGGCCACCAGGCTCTCGGATACTCAATGCAACAAAGCTACTCAAGCCTACTCAATGCAGTAAGGCTATTCAAGCCTAAGAACTCTCCTGAGTCATGTTCCGACTAACGAATAACGCGGTTCCTTGCAGTACCACGACACCCTCTCACCGACTAATGAGTACTACGGCTCCCCGCAGTATCACAACACTTTCTCACTGACTAGTGAGTACTACGGCTCCCCGCAGTGTCACAACACCCTCTCTGAATAGTGAGTACTACGGCTCCCCGCAGTATCACAACACCTTCTCACTGACTAGTGAGTACTACGGCTCCCCGCAGTATCACAACACCTTCTCACTAACTAGTGAGTACTACGGCTCCCCACAGTATCACAACACCTTCTTTGACTAGTGAGTACTACGGCTCCCCGCAATATCACAACACCTTCTCACTGACTAGTGAGTACTACGGATCCCCACAGTATCACAACACCTTCTCACTGACTAGTGAGTACTACGGATCCCCGCAATATCATAACACCTTCTCACTGACTAGTGAGTACTACGGCTCCCCATAGTATCACAACACCTTTTCTTGCTACCATCCACATTCTTAAATAATCTCACTTGATGTTGCTAGCCGAAGGGATCCCACTGGAATCATAGATACTTGATACTCCACTTACTATCTCGCAATTCAAGCCTCAGTATAACCCGATAATCAGGGCATCATGCTTGGATACCTCGGTACACCATCACCGAACCTCATGAAGTCTTTCCTCACCCACCGATCTCCTATATACAACATCATACCCTGATACCACAAAGCATCCTTTCAAATTCTTGCAACTGATCATCCTCTCGCACCACTCGTAACTCCGTAATATTCCAACTCTAAATTGAAACACGGAGGAGTCGTCAGCGACTCAGAATATGTAGACGACAATCTGAAACTTCCTCCTCTATTGCTCAAAACTCGTGCAAGAATTCTCATAACAACCCTGAAGTTGGTTGCCCAATCAACTTCCACTACTAGAATATAGGCCTTTAATGGCGCACAAACAATGACACGCAGTGATTTACAATACGCAAAAGCGTATGCCCTAAAAATAATGTCATCTCTTCTAAAATTTGAAGGATTTTGGATGAGCATTTTTGTGTGCCCTGAAAATAAGTGTCAGAACAAAAAAAAACACGGAGGGAACTCATCATAAAAGCCGTGTCGTCTAGTCATGTCGCTTTATAATTTTTAAAATGAACACGCGTTTAGACTATTTATCTTATCAAAAAATTCACAAGGATCATTTTCTAGGGTTTTGTCAATGAGGGCTCTCTACCACATTCTACATCAACTCTCCTCCTGAAACCTTCAACAACGTTCTCTACCTCGAATCACCTCCTGCCGGCGACCTCGACTCATCTTTTTATGCATCGCCAACTTCTTACGTTCACATGGTCTGCCAATCAGATTTCATTTACCAAAGCTCAGGGCTCCGACATGAGTTCTTCCCTTTTTGTTGTATCTTAACAAATTATATTCCTGTTATCAAGCCATGTTAGAACCCTAATTCCAGAAGAATCCGATTGGTTCTTCTTGTTTCATCAAAATCGGAGTAGAGCAGTTGATGTCCGATGGAGGGAGTGGATCCCATTATGTCCAAATGCAATCGGAGCCATCGAGGTTGTCATCGTTCTTCTCATTTCATCAAAATCTGCCTAAAGGGACTCGAATTTTCAATGAGTTGCCCAAGGACACAATTGTACAAGTCGCTCGTCCTAACTCTTTCTCAGTTTCATACATCCCCTCTAACCACACCTTCTTCTTCCTTCAAACCTAGATGCAAAAATCGATGAAACACGCGTTTTCCGACATTTAATAGCGAAGAGGGAAAAGAAATCCCCGAAAAATAGAAAACCCCGCCTTATTCTCCTTCCTTGCTTCTACTTTTCTCTTTTCGGTTCTTCACACACACAAAGTTGACGACATAATTAAGGGAAGGAAGATTGGAGAGCTTCCACCAGATACACGTTTACATCCCTATCGTGCGATTCTATTAGCAAAAAATCAAGTCCACAGTTGAATTAGGCCGTCCAAGGTTTTCTAACCCTATATTCTTTTGAAATTTCAAGCACATCTCTCTAAACTGGGACGAGGATGGAAAAAGACGGGTTGAGCTAACAACTTGAGCATTCAGGTCCTGTTTTGATTCTTCTCTCTCTCTCTCTCTCTCTCTCTCTCTCTCTCTCTCCCCCTGATACTAGGGTGTTTTCATTTATAGAGCAAGTAATTTGAAGAATGACATCCCTAAAATCAATTTTTATAATCACTTGGTGGCTGACTTGTGTGAACTGTACCAAATTTTGAGGTGTTATTCTCATCTCTTTCATCGATACATTTTTTTTACCAGTTCATATTTTCATAAATTTCATTATCAAAGCAATTTTTGAGTGTCAGTGAGATTCATCCATCAACTGAAATGGAAAAATTAATTTTTTTTTTGTGTATTGTAATTCATTAATTTCTAACCACATGGATCGATGTTAGTGTATGATTTTTATATGATTATGTGGAACATGGATATGCGTACAATCTATTTGTATAAATGCCCAAAGGAATCTTAGAGTTGGCATGGGTATGTTTCCGTTTCACAATTAAGGTTTCTCTTCTTTTTTAATGTTGATGCTTACTCATTTGGTAGATGGCTGCCAAATGTGCTTGAACATACCTTTCATGCTCACCTAATATGGAGATAGCTCTTAACCTCTTTCTGATGTTTTATTTATCATATCCATCTTTTAATAACGATTTTCTATTTATAATAGGAGATGTGTGATTAAGATGATAGTTGTCATGTGTACAAATGTTGAGGAGAATTTGAAAAATGAATCTTATTTAGCTAAAAGAACAGTAGAGGTTAACTTCCATTTCCAAATTTTCAACTCATACTTCTTTGTTTACCACTACATTCCTTCACTTGTGTTATTGGATTTTATTATAAAGTAATCTTTAGCTAAGAATATTTATTTTTGCTCTTTTCAGTGTGATCCAACATAAAAGAATTCATGAGATGCAGGTTGCAATGTTGGGCTAATGACGAGTGCATATGATTATAAATTAAGTCTGGTGCACAAGTAATTACATATCATAACTTGAAAGCAATATAAAAAATGAAAACACTTAATAGCAAAGAGTTTAGGTCATCACTCATCTCCGCTGAAAGACAGTCAGGTATAACTAGAAAACTAAATCAATTAAGTTAATGAATAAAGCAAAAATGTTATTTTTTATTAAAATAAACTTTATTCAACTAAAGTTTATTGAAGGTGACAACTAATAGAAATGATCTGATTGGCAATGGCAGTGGCAGCTTGTGCTGCTACTTCTATCCTTAATTGTTGTCCCATGGATGCTGCTACCCAAGCCTTTCACTTTAAAGGCACATCATAACAGGGTATGTCATGTTCTTTTTATTTTTTTTAACCATGTTTATATTTTTTGATAAATATTTAAAGACCATATTATATACTTTATTTAATGTTCCAGACACACCAAGGTGATTCCTACGTGGCACTTGAAGGGACAGATGAGTCATTGGTGGAGGGAGGTCATCATGGCTCCTATGACCATGAAGAAGAGTTTGAGTTCAGCGAAGTATTTGTTCATCAACTTATTCATAAAATTGAGATTGTACTTGGGGTAGTGTCAAATACTTGAGAAAATGATAGGGCTATATTCGTCTTTTTTTTGTTTCAGGTTAAGGTTCAAGAAGCTGGGACAGATTGGGAGTAGGGGTGGTTGTAAATGTGGTGAATGACCAAAATACCCCTATATTGCCTTCTGAAACATGTGTATTGTTTTGTGTAGTCGTTCTAGATGGATGGTCAAACTAGTAATTTACAAAGCAAGGAAGTTTTTACAAGGAAGCTCTGGGGTTGTTGGAAGAATAACCCTTTTGCATACCAATGTGGTAGTCAGTGGCTACTGTGTACCTGATTTACATCTGACAGTGTCAGGGGTTGTTGGAAGAATCTGTTTATTTATTTATTCGTATTTTAGATATGAGACCAGGGATCGTGGTGGAACCTCCTTGCCGCCTTCTTTCCCGCCATGCACTTTAAGAAAAGCATTGGCTTCCTATGCAGACGTTTTGACTTCTCCCAAAAAGGTATTTATAATTATAATTTATACCTTCATTTCTAGCAATGTACTATTTATTATTTCAATAATTATTATCCGAATTTAAACTTAGCAAATTCTTGACGCTTATTTATTTTAGTCTGCTTTACTTGCCCTAGCTGCTCATGCTACTGATCCTGATGAAGCTGAGAGACTGAAATTCCTTGCATCTCCTGCTGGAAAGGTTTGGGATTTCTTTTTCTTAATATGAAAAGTGATGTTATATATTTATTTATTTGTTGGATAAATATTGTTCAGGATGAATATGCTCAGTGGATAGTGTCAAGCCAAAGAAGCCTTCTTGAAGTCATGGAGGCTTTCCCTTCAGCTAAACCTCCACTTGGTGTTTTCTTTGCATCTGTTGCCCCTCGCTTACAACCCAGATACTACTCAATTTCTTCCTCCCCTAAGTAAGTTTATTTCCATAATCTTGATTTTATTTATTAAAATAATAATTCAAGAATGTAATAATATTTATATGTTATTAATCTTACAGAATGGCACCAGAAAGGATTCATGTTACTTGTGCATTAGTGTATGAGAAAACACCATCAGGACGTGTCCACAAAGGAGTTTGTTCCACCTGGATGAAGGTATCAATTATCAATTACTTTTTATTTTCTTCCTATAAATAGCAACCAAAAGGGTAAACATGACATTTGAAGTTTATGGTTTTATTTTTCAGAATGCAGTGCCAATGACAGAAAGTGAAGATTGTAGTTGGGCACCTATTTTTGTCAGAACTTCAAATTTCAGACTTCTATCTGATCCTAAAATCCCAATTATTATGATTGGTCTAGGAACCGGATTGGCTCCTTTTAGGGGTTTCCTTCAAGAAAGATTAGCCCTAAAGGAATCCGGATCCCAACTCGGATCATTCGTTTTATTTTTCGGATGCAGAAATCGCAAAGTGGTATGTATATGTTCAAAAACTTTTTTTTAAAGATTAAAAAAGTGTCTTAAGTTTTTATATACTTTGTCGCATAGTGATATAGCTCCCGAAATGTTAATATTCCAACTTGCAGCTCTTGATCCTTTAAAGCTTTTTGATGAGCTGCTTGGTATTTGGATTCTAGAATTTGTTTGGACTTTGGAATTGATAAAAATGAACATGCATATATTATCAGCAAGATCATTGTCATTCATGGCTTTGATAGCTCCAAAGACATGCAACTCCCGATTTCTCAGTTATCATGAACACTATATTCATTATCTTTAACATATTGGTCTTTTTTTTCCTGATATATCTTGTTATAATGACAGGAACTTATTGAAGAGCTGCAAATTTACTTTCTGTCATTTGACAGAGTAGGATATGGAGAGAGTGATCCACATCCAAAGCGTTCAGTTCAATATCATCTACACTTGTTTGAATTCAATATCATCACTTTGTTAAAAAGACCAAAATACCCCTATATTGCCTTCTGAAACATGTGTATTGTTTTGTGTAGTCGTTCTGGATGGATGGTCAAACTAGTAACAGATTAACTCCAATGTATTGCTCATAAAGAGAAGGATATCTACTCGAAGATACCGAAAGACAATGGGAGGAGGTGGATCCTTTTCAGCTGGTGGTCCTGGAAAAGGGATGTACTCTCATCTCTATGAGTTGCTTCTTCATATTATTTTTATTAAATTTAAAATTAGTTATCATAATTCACATACTAATTTTAATTTTTAAATTATTTTTTTGGATTTTTATCGTGAGCAGATCTTAGAGTTTTGAATGAGTACCCTGAGATTCAATCGTTTTCAGCATTCAACTCTATCTATAATCACACAGCCTTATTTGGAATCCATCAATAAACTTTCAGTTATTTTATTTAAGTGATTATTTAATCCTTTTTATAAAAAATCCATGCAGAGTTCTGATTTTGTATCCAAAGTTGTTGATATAGTCGTGAAAGAACTCATTGCAGTTGCCACCAACAGAGAAGGTAAGCTATAATATGCCAAAGTTGAACTACTTTTTAAGAAATAGCAACCTACTTTTAGTGATTTGTTTATTATATCAAACTTTCATCTCTTCCTACTACTACAACATTGAAAACAAAAACAAAATCACATTTTCATTGTTTTAATTGGATATATTTTAGCTCCCAAGATTTTAGAAGGTTATCAATTTGTTTTCTACAATTATAACATTTTTTTAATAATTTTCAAATCTTGAAATGATTCGTTTAACCCTTAAAACACAAAAGCATATGATATGAAATTACCTTCTGTTCAAGCTTAACCTTCTTTCCTTCCCCAAGAATCTCCTGTAAAGTGTGAAACTTTACACATACAACATCAGAACACTTCATGTTGAAGTTGCAAGAAACAAAGAAATCGAAGCATCACTTGTGGTTTAATTCATATTCTGGGACAAAAAGAGTCCTAGGGGTATTTTTGGAATATTTAGTTTTTCTAACTTTTATGCGGAGTCCTAGGGGCTACAAAAGGTGTTGATGTTAGTAATGAAAGACAAGGTTCAGATAAAAAAAGTGTTGTAGAGCTAACAAATGGTTCTTCAGGTATGCAATACTCTAGGCATAATTATAATATAAAACTATAAAAAAATTTCATTTTTTGATATATATTTTTTGTTTTCTTTTGCAGAGGATACTAAAGAGCAAATCTTGCAAAGGATATTTATTGTTTTGTTTTTCAGAGGATACCGCTCACATTTTCCCAAATTACCCCTTCCTCTACAATGTTTTTTTTTTTGTTTCTGTGTATTTTGTGCATCAGGTAAAGTTGATGGAAGAAAGGAATATGAAGCCACTTGATTCAAATCTTGCAGCATTATCAGCAAGATGTAGTAAAGACTTGGAGTTGAATTTGGCTAAGTCATTCTTGAGTGAGATGGGCCAATGTATAACTGCTTATCCATATAATCAACTGCTTGGAGCATTAGTCTTAAAGAATTATGAAAGACAAGATGCAACTTTACTTAGTTGGAATTTGATGTACAGAGTAGATTAGATGTAAATTTAGATATTGTAAGAAATAGAATTGTATGACATTAAATTTTATGCAATGGATTGTATTTTTTGTATATGATATTTTATTTATATTATGAGACATTAAATGCAAATTTAATTTAAAAATTAATAAATATATAAATATATTTTTTTAGAACAATTATAATTATGATACGAAAAAATGTGTCATCTTCATTTATGACATGGCCTTTCTTGACAGGGGCTTCCTTGATACGCATTGCGTATCATAAACACGCGCGTCCTAAGGTTATGACACGCAAATGCGTGTCATCTTCCTTTATGACAGGGCCTTCCTTGATGTGCATTGCGTGTCATAACCGCGCGTTATAAATGTGCGTCGTCTCTCTTTATGACAGGGCCTTTATTGACGCGCATTTGCGCGTCGTCTGAGCGTTTTACGACGCGCAATGAGCGTCGTAAAAGGCTGTTTTTCTAGTAGTGTTCTTCCCTTCCCACACTACATATAATAGCCCATACCTTGAACCAGAAATTCTCAACCGCCGAACTAACCTTACAAGCCAACCACCTCGAATTTACCATTATAACCTTGATGGATTCCTAACCAACACAAGGTCTCCGACCAACGGCCACTCTCCGTGGAGACACTCATCCTTTCTCAAACACGTACCACATGCACTATCTCGCTCTGCACCTCGCCCTGGCCACCAATAACCCTGCTCTCAGGAATCCATACTGCAGGTCTCTATATCCAGTTCCCTAACCGTTCTTGAACAAATCTATTATCTTCTCAAAAGTACCCGGTTCTCCCTACTCAGGGTTCGAACCATCACCAATTAGTTCACCAACAATCTATCCCATAGACTGTTTTTACCAGTAACATTGCACCTAATCTTGGAAGGTGATTCGCAATGCTCGATGATCTCCCCAATGGAGATCAAACAACTCCAAATACCCCAAATCTCAGATAAAATCCTTAGAAACTTCTCATCATGACTGCCTCTAGTCATTCAGAATCTCGCACCATCCCACTACCGGACATCTCAACTATCCAGTAGTAACCATGACTCTCACTCTGAAAATAATGAACTAACATACTCCTTATTCTCGACTCCTCAACCAACGTCCCATCACGTGAATTATCATAAGAGCTGAGACCTCATTACCACACTCAATACTCAACAAAGACAATAAGAGCCACTGCCCCAATAACATCTTCTTGATCGCCCGCCTCTGTAGCTAATACATGCCCTACTATGCTCAAATAGGGTGTATCCTTGTCCTTAACCATCTCAGTCCCTACTGACAACCTGCTCATGCTCTATTGTTACCTCTCGGCAGACATACTACCCAAATACTCTGATGGAAGGTCGCCATCAATGCTAACCCGCAGGGTTTTACCCCCAAGCTCAGAAACCGAAATCTCGACACCGCTTATGTTTCCCCCAGGAAACAGAAATAACACCACCCCGGTCACAGAAGGTGACATCTCCACTATCGGTTGATTGCTCAACTCATGTCGCAATCCTCCATAAACGCCATCTCTACTCATCCTTGAGTCTTGCGACTTCATCTGACATCTCACCAAAAATACCTTGGAGTCATCTCAACTTCCCTCACAAGGGATGCTTTGCTGGAACTTGTTCCACATGGCCCTCTGACCTCATACTCTATCGCATCCGATCTCGGTCTAACTAATCACAATGGAATAACTGGTAGAACCAGTAACACTAACCATCACGTGCCATGTTGCTCGAACCATGTCATCACCTCTCAATCTGCTACCAATCATGGCACTCGAACCATGACATCACCTCTCAATCTGCTACCAATCATGGAACTCGAACCATGACATCACCTCTTAATCTGCTACCAATCATGGTACTCGAACCATGACATCACCTCTCAATCTGCTACCAATCATGGTACTCGAACCATGACATCACCTCTTAATCTGCTACCAATCATGGTACTCGAACCATGACATCACCTCTCAATCTGCTACCAATTATGGTACTCGAACCATGACATCACCTCTTAATCTGCTACCAATCATGGTACTCGAACCACGACATCACCTCTCAATCTGCTACCAATCATGGTACTCGAACCATGACATCACCTCTCAATCTGCTACTTAGAATCTCCAGAATATTCCCTGCATCAAGTATGGGTCCTCTACTTTCACTAGTACGGGCCCATATTACCTACCACATCTACCCATACCATCAACACGGACCATCCCAAATTTCCTAAGTGGCTGCTCAACCTTCTCGCTCATCCATCCCGTTACTCGTGTTCGCTCCCCAGCGAAATACTCTACCCTTTCAGCGCCCTCATCTGACCACGGTCACCCCTAGGCTCTTCCTAGGTACTCACACTTCTCTGCCATCAGCTGCTGAAGAAATCCTAATGATGCTAGCCATCTACCTCTTGAATATCGTTATATTCACTCAGTTGGTGACTCCAATCATCAAGAGTTCCACAAAGCACGAAGCAAGCATGATCCGGGCATCAAATAATCTCCACTAGCATGTAAAACCCATCTAGGCTATTATCCTACTTGCTCTCCTCATACTCGTAGCATACCACCGAACTCAAGCAACTTCACCCCCACACGGGCACCTGACTACCCTCTCAGTAGACTCCATAAATGCTCATCTAGGTATCTCTCCTATATTACTCCTCTACTCAAATACCTCTCTAAAAAGGATTCATGCTGGATATTTTTACTCAGCACATACTTGAAAGCACATAGCAGCAACTCCTACGCTAAGGCATCACAAATCGGGCCACTCTAGTCCAAAAATATGAAATACCTAGCCTATCTCTAGCATGCATA
Source organism: Lactuca serriola (assembly GCF_051521515.1). Classification (NCBI taxonomy): domain Eukaryota; kingdom Viridiplantae; phylum Streptophyta; class Magnoliopsida; order Asterales; family Asteraceae; genus Lactuca; species Lactuca serriola. The sequence goes on from NC_136409.1 coordinate 206,451,559, forward strand.
ATATCTCATAAAATATCTCATAACATTTCATAACACAAAAGTAAGGGTATTTTGGGAAGTCACTGTTCCGGCTCTAGCCCATTGTACACACTGCTCTTTCTTTTCTCTCTTTTAGAAACTCTTGCTCGTTTTAGAAAAATCCTTTCTTTGAAATTTTTTTCTCAAATCCTCAGTTTGAGTCCAAATTTACCCGAAGGCGCATCCGAATCCCTCAAACCAAGGCTCTGATACCAACTTGTAACAACGTAAATTTTCAAACCAAATTTTCATTTAAACATCGCATACTTTTCATAAAATATTGTATAAAAATCTCGTTTATTCAAATTACAAAACACAACTCCATTAATAATCCAAGATCCTCATAACTATTTCTCTGGTGTGTACAACCAAGTCGGTGCTGTCTCGCGATCCTGAGAAACCTGAAACACATAACACATAACACGGTAAGCACAAAGCTTAGTGAGTTCCCCAAAATACCACGTACAATAATTCGCCACTCGAGGCTATACTCTATAAGACCCTCCGGTCAATGTGTCTCAGCGGGACCCTCTAATCCCGTAGCTCGTTGGACCCTCCGGTTCGGTCTGGTTGTGAGCCTCCGGCCTCACGGATCGTTGGACCCTCCGGTCTGGTCTATAATCACAAAGACATAATGCATAGCATACCACATACAATAGGATAACATAATACTCAATGTAAGTACATAAGACCTTCCGTTCACACATAACTACCACTCAACGTAAAGTATAGTGAGAAGACTCACCTCGGGTAAACTCGGATGATCTCAAACTCAAAACACTGATCTAGCCTCCGCCTAACCACATACAAAAATTACCTCTAATTAACAATGGATCTCAAAGGCTAGACTATTCCCTTCCTATGCTCTCTCTCGGATGGGTAAAGTCCATTCTACCCTTCATGACCTCTTTCACTCCTAAGGTCAACAAAAGTCAACTCCAGCTTTGACCAGACTCGCCGAGTGCACTTGGAAGACTCGTCGAGTCTAGTCGATTCATGGCAACCCCAACAGACTCCAACTCGACGAGCTAACCACTAACTCGTCGGGTCACCACCTGACTCAGCTCATCGGGACAAAACCCTAGCTACTCGCCGAGTCAGCGGCTCAACTCGGTGAGTCTATTCAGACTCTTTTGCATTCAGACCATTTTAGTGCAAGATACTTTCCCAAACTTCAGATTTATGCTCACAAGGCTCGTTAATCACATAAAGGTTCAATCTTTATGATCATGCATCGTACATCTAGCTCTAATTGACAAAATAACCCTCATAATGGTCTTTTAGGCTCAATACTCTTATGTGACTACATAAAGTTAGGATCATGGGACTCTCTGGACCTCTCAAGGTCCAGATCTAATGTCTATGCCTCAAGGAGACTTCACTTTCATCATAACTCAACTCAAAAGAGGGTAAAGAAACCCTAAATTCATGAGATCTACTAACCATACGAAAATAAGTAGAGATTTATACCTCAAACAACAGCTTTGAATGGAATAGTAGTAGATCTGAGCCCCTCCAACAATTTAGCTTGAACACTCTCCTTCTTCCTCACAAGAATGCACCCAAACTAATGAAAATTAGCTCCCTATTTCTCTCTATGCTCTTTGGATCAATTAGGGTCTCTTAAGGGAAGTGTGGCCACAAATGAAGGCCATAAGGGGCTTTAAATAGGTCACAAACCCGGACAATTAGGGTTTTTCTTAGCAGCGCTGACTTGGCGAGTCAGATACCCGACTCGTCGAGTCCATTCATTAAACACGTCACCAAAGCGCGCCCCTACTCAACGAGTTAGGGAACCAACTCGTCGAGTCAGTCCCCATATCTCGAAATGAATACTCAAAATATTATCCCTGGAAATCCAGATGTTACATTGTTCTAGCTTCATTCTTAGCTGGGTCAACCATTATCCCTTCATGGTTAACCACATGACCCAAAAATAGGACTTCTTGAATCCAAAAATCACATTTGGAGAACTTCGCATACAACTTCTCCTTTTTTAATACTTCTAGCACTTCTCGCAAGTGTCTTCCATGCTCCTCCTGGATTTTCGAGTAATTCAGAATGTCATCTATGAACACTATCACAAATTTATCTAGGAATGGTTTACAAACCTTGTTCATTAAAGCCATGAAGGCTGCTGGAGCATTGGTCAGTCCAAATGACATAACCAAAAACTCGTAGTGTCCATATCTTGTTCTGAATGCAGTTTTCTCAATATGCTGCTCTTTTACCTTTAGTTGATGATATCCTTACCTAAGACCAGTCTTCGAGAAATAGCTCGAACCTTGCAACTGATCAAACAGGTCACCAATTCTTGGCAACAGGTACTTGTTCTTTATTGTTGCCTTGTTCAGCTCCCTGTAATCTATACACATTCCATGCTCCCATCTTTCTTCTTCACGAATAACACCGGAGCACCCTAGAGTGATGAACTAGGTCTAATAAAACTGTTGTCCAACAACTCCTGAAGTTGCGTCATAAGCTCCTTCATCTCTGTCAGTGCTAATCGATATGGGGCTTTTGCTATTGGTGTTGTTCCTGGTAACAAGTCTATTCTAAAATCCACTTGTCTATCAAGGGAAAATCCAGGAAGATTATTAGGAAAAACTTTCGGATAGTCACACACCACTACTATACTTTGCATATCCTTTTTCTCTTTCTTAGCATCGATCACGAATGACAAGTATGAAGTGCATCCTTTAGACAAACATCTTCTGGCTTTCATTAGGGAAATGATTCCAGAATTTAATCGATGCTTATCTCCGTATACCATAAATGACTCCTTTCTAGGCAGGTTTACCCTTACTATCTTTTTCTTGCATAGTATTTCGGCATCATTGGTGCTAAGCCAATCCATTCCTAGAACAATGTCGAAACCATTTAACTCGATGGGTAACAACTTCTCTTGGAATTCGTTTCCATTCAGGTCGATGAAGATATTCCTAATATAATCGCTAACAGGTATGAATTTGCCACTAGAAACTTCTACAATTAGGGCATCATCTAGATTTTCTATAGGCAATGCTAGTCTTTCACCAATTTTATGTAATATAAAGGAGTAATTCGCTCCAGAATCAAACAATAAATTGGCAGGCAATCCATTCACAAGAAAGGTACCTGAAGCAACATCTGTTGCATCCTTTGCAGCTTCTAATGTCATTTGGAAAGCTCTGGCTTTTGGCTTTGGTGGGAGATTAGGCTTCGCTGCCTCTATCTTCTTCGGGCAATCCTTTGAAATGTGCCCTTATTCATGGTATCCATAGCACACCCTTTTGTTGGTTGTGCACTTGTTGGCGTAGTGCCTTGGCTTTCCACATTTAAAACAAGTGACCTCCTCGTTACATTTCCCAACATGTTTCTTCTTACATTTATCACACCATTTTGCTTCATCTCCTCCTCCGAATTTTCTCGAACCAGACTTCAAGAACTTACTTTTCTTGTTGGAACCTGAAGTTCCTTCAAACTCTCTCTTTTCGCCAACTTCTGCCCTTTCCTGATTCCTTTCTTTTAACTGGGTTTCCACATTTTTAGTTGTTCGGACTGCTGTCTTCAGAGTAGCTGCCATCTTGACCGTTGGGTCAAAGTCGGCTGCCAGTCCATTTACGAACCTCTTAATTTTTGAGAGTTCAGTTGGCACTAAGTATGGAAATAACTTCATTTTTTCGGTAAATGCAGTAGCATAGTCGTCTATGCTCATTTTCCCTTTCTTCAAGTTCTAAAACTCATTGTTTAGATCTATCAGATCTATCTCTGAGCAACATTGCATCTTTAACTGCTCCAAGAAAATTTCCCAATACATTTTCAGGGCTTCTCCATGTGGCATCATGTCTGCCAATAACTTCCACCAGCTTAATACTCTGGTCTTCAGTTGTCTAACCGCAAAAACAGTTTTCTGCTAGTCACTACAGTTGCAGCTTTCAAATATCATCTCCATTTCGGAGACTTGGCGGTTTGGCGCCTAAGAAATCTTTATACATACGCCCATCTCCGTGGATTTCCCTCTCCGGGTTATTCCTCCAAACCACAATCGGTTCATCTTGACCAATAGATCTACTGTAATTTACCTCCTCAGATTGATCATCATTTAATTCCAGTTGTTCAACAGGTCACTGAAGGTTCACCCATGTTGTTCAACAACAATTGTCTCATTTCCTCCCTTTGATCAGCCATCATTTTCTGAATCATGGCTCTTACTCTAGCCATTGTGATGGGTTCTGGTGCAGCTTCTGCTATCGGCACCTGTTCCACCACTTGGGGTTGAGGTTGCTAGTTTATGTTTGCATTTCCAGCTCCACTTCTGGTTTTTGCCATCTTGATCTATACATCAAGATAGGTGAATTAAGATCTTTAATCACGATAGAGGTTTAAATTCACTTTATTACTCTGAAACGTTTATATGCTAGTTCTAATATCGTACTCGTACGCTTAGAATCCTAAACACAAAGTTTCTAGATCCGGTCGGCAACAGACCATAAATCCAAACAATTAATGGCATATATGGTAAACATATAGCAATTAGCACATAAAAGCATTTTAGGCATCTCTCCTAAAATATACTAGTGCTCATGTCTAAAATATGGTAGACACTCATCTAACGATCATCACTTAGCATTCTAAGTTTAAGTCTAGAAATCCTACAAATTCCTAGTTCGCTTAAACTAATGCTCTGATACCAACTATGACATCCCCAATTTTCTTGGCCAGAAAAGACCGATTTAGTTTATGCTTTTAAAATAAAATCAGAGTAATTTCTCCAAAATGTGTTGCGGAATTTGTTACCAAAACAAAATATAATAAAAGTTTATCAAAACATTTCTTAAAGAAATATGTTTTCATTATATAACAAAACCTTGGGATGCCATGTTCTGATACAGATCAAAAGCATAAACAGTACATTATACGTCTTACAACAGTTATTTACAACTACTGGCCTATAATCAAAAAGTCTCTCGTTGTTTTCCAATTATGCTCAGGGTCCACTACCTGTAATACATAAAGTTGAGTGGGCAAGACTTGGGAGTCTGGTGAGCATATAGGGTTTTCAACCCACAAATAATAAATCTATTAATTTTTATCAACCAACAATAAATTTATTAAATTCATTAAACAATAACCCAGATTAGCCTTTCCCATTATCCTTACTTTACTTCCCTAAACACCTTTCATAAGGGACCTAGCCTAAGGATTTCCATTAGGGTGACAACACTGCTTTAGGGGATTCCTCAGCAATGTATCTCAAATAAGGCAACCATGTGGGGGATGGAGTATACCATCAAACACTAAGTTCACAAACACCTACAGGTTGCGAACCTACTAGCGTTCCTCTGGACTGTCTAGAAAGGTCCGTGGTTGTCATTTATACTCCACTAGATGACTGAAACAATAACAATATCGAGGCCTCTCATCATTTTAACACACATCGACTATTTTATCTACTCATGTTTTACCCAACATATTTGTAGAGAAAAATACATATAAAGGTCAAAACTTGTATAAAATATCTATTCAACACCCATCTCAAATAAACAAACCATATAATTACACATAACACGTATTTTATAGAAAATACTTCATATCTATGTGAAAGAAGAAAATGACTATACACTCACTTGTTAAGACGATAATTGGGCAGCACCTCGTCTTTTAAAATAATATTCTTCGATGAAACCGGGGTGTTTTCTCAAAAACCGGGCTTCACGTGGACAGAGTTTCGGCTCGGAAACTCTTTTTCTCGGGATCTTCGGGGCTCTAGAACTTGCTTCGGGTGCTAGGACGATACACTAAGCTTTGGGGGTATTTCTTGCCATTTAGGAGAGAGTATAAGGTGAGAGAATGGAAATCTGTAACAAAAATCCGGATGGCATCGGTTCTTATTTTTAGGAGGCTGAAGCTCCTTAGTACGTTGGGCGTAATGCTCAGGTACGCGGGGTGTACTGTCTCGCGAGGTTCTTCGCTGGGCGTACACTAGTATGTTGGGCGTAGTAGGGGCTAACTCTGGACGTGTCTAAGCTACGAACACATGGCATTCATGCAATGGAGTAGGGAAGGTGACAGACTCCAGGTCATGTACATGAGTACGCTGGGCGTACTCCCATTTTTTCCAAACTTCAAAATTTTGTATTTTTCGCATACGAGCTCCATTTTTGACGTTCTTTATATCCACGCATAGGTGAGATTGTGCTCTACAACTTTCGTTTAGACTCCATCAGCTAATTTTGAGATAATTTTTAAAGTTATTTTTAACAGGACGGGACAGGAAAAGTTTGTTAAAAATTCATAACTTCTTCATCTGATGTCCGTTTTCGTTTGTCTTTTTACCGTTGCACTAATTTCGATGAGATCTTCGATTCTCGTTTAGATTGTTTCGACTAAAAATCACTCGATCTAAATTTTGAGTTTTGGGCTACATACTGCTAAGTCGAAACTTAGAAAAATCATAATTCCTCATACGAAGTCAGATTTGGGCGTTCTTTTTATGCACACTCTCTGTTTAACGAACTCTACGACTTTCGTTTAGATCACTAAGGCTAAAAAGAACTTTATCGTAAATTCACATTTTACGTCATACAACATTGTGTCGGATCTGTCGCGAAACTTCGACAAATCATAACGTTTTCGTTGTAACTCGGATTTCGACATTCTTTATATCTTCGGAATCCTTGTTCAAACCACTACAACTTCATTCTTAGATATCAGGTTTATCGAACGTTTATTTTCGACGCTTATTTTTATTCTTAACTTATTAAATCATAATAATTAAGCAATAAACACAAAAATAATCAAATAATACATCTTTATTATTTCAAAACAAATTACAAAGGTTGACCTAGACTATTACATCATCATTAATGCCTAGCCTAGAAACATGGGCGTTACAATTACTTCCGTGCTCCTCATGACCCTCTGTCCAACCTCACCCCAACAAATAGGGGTACAATATGGTGGTTGTTGCTATAAGAAAACTCAGCCAACGGAAGATAGGAGTCCCAACTCCCACCAAAATCGATGCCACGAGCAAGAAACATATCCTCGTGCATCTGAATAGTCCGCTCACTCTGTCCGTCCGTCTGCGGATGGTATGCAGTACTGAAGTGTAACCGGGTACCCAACTCCACGTGAAACCTCTTCCAGAACCTGGAAGTAAAACATGCATCCCGGTCTGACACGTTAGAAGTCGACACCCCATGTCGAGCTACCACCTCTCGAACATAAATCTCAGCCAATTGCTCTACAAAAGAGCTCTCGCTAATGACTAAGAAGTGAGCACTCTTCATCAAACGATGCACTATCACCCATATGTCATCGACACCCCTCACAATTTTCGATAATCATGTAATAAAATCCATAGTGTAACTCCCAAAAACTATGGATCCAATTCAGTGATCAATTAAGGCAAACAATCAAACAGAGTGTAGAAGGAGTAGAAGAAGAATTAATCCAAGCATGCGCACATCTATTACGAATAAATGTCAGGTACACCTTGGGAAAACACACACATACGTCACTGACGTCTCCATACAACTGACACAGACACACTCTATTTATAGGACCACCAGCCACACACGTGTGTACATCCGCACACGTGTATATGGCCGCACACACGTGTACGGCGGCACACAAAGTGTGCAGCCGCACACACATGTATGGCCACACACAGAGTGTGCAGCCGCATATGCGTGTATGGTCGCACACAGAGTGTGCAGCCGCACACACGTGTATGGCCGCACACACTCTCTAACATACTACAACCAACATAGCAAACCCCAAGACCCTACCAAGACCTATACAAGATGAATACCTAGCTCAAACCACAAAATTGTGACCTAACAATCTCCCCCTTGGTTTATAGCTTTCTTTTCTAATTGACCCAACAAGCTACCCCTAAAAAGTAGTTGGCTTTTCTTGTTAATCTTCATTGGGAACTTGGCTTCAGCATTAATCTTCAAATTCTTCACAACTTCAAGATGAACTAGAATCTTCTATGAATGACTTCATCTTGAGTGGTTGGGCATTTCTTCAAGATTTGATTCTGAACGCACATTGGGTGAGGAGGCTTGATGAAAGGATTCTTGAAAGATAGCACTTTCAGCTTGAGAATCTTCAGAGAGAACTATCAGAGAGAAATAATCTTCTAGATCACTTCAGCAGGTTTAAGATAGCAGTAGACTGATTGAGGAGGCTTCAATGCAATCCGTGACATAATCTTCAATTTCAGCTTCACCTTGCTTCTGGAGTTGAAGGATTGAATGTCTAAAGAATAATCTTCATTTCTTTCTTCTTCGAATGAAAATTCTTCGATGCTCATGGATGAAGCCTTGGCTCAGAAAACTTCAACACAAACTCCATGAGTCTTATCTATACCTGAAATCATTTTTCAAGACAAAACAAAACTAAAAGAAAAATTAACACACAAAATAAAAATAGAAACAAAAATATTTTTGGATTTTCTGATTTTTCTAAACAAGAAATAACACTATTTTTTTTGGATTTTAATTTTCTGATTTTTGTTTGATTTTTGAATTATTTTTAATTCTCCCCCTAAAATTTGTGCATAGAGGAAAACTATGAACAAATTTAACAAAAATAAAATGATATCTAACTTTAAAAATGATTTGGGATCAAAGTTTTTAGACAGCCTTTATCCGCTTGCCAGTACCTTCCATCTTCACGTCCTTGTTTGGTCGATCGCCGGTATTGTTGTCTACTTAAACACAAAAAATTGTGACAAAATTAGGACATACTATAAGTGACAAGACAATGTGATCCTAAGTTCCTAGATATTATATATGATCCTAAGTTTCTAGATACTATATCTTAAGGACCATTCAGCTGACGACGACCAGGGATATTGTTGTCCACCTAAATTGAGCAGCGAGATCTATAGACAATCTTTGAGTGTTCAATTTTAATTGTGCTGGAACATGTTTCCAGCTTCCAGATATGCCCCAGCCATCAAGAACTTCTAGAGTACTCCTTACACCAGGTGAGCAGACAACCATTCAGAGAGAAGATAGATTTAGAATTCTATTACTTATTACTTCAGAGGGGTTGAGAAGTAGAAGGTTGCATATGCTGTGTACCAGGTCGGATTAGAAGTCACGCAAAGGAGACAACATATGGCTAACAAATAAGAAGTTTTTCACATATATAACATGCAGAGAAATAGAGTTGCATATGTTGTATACCAGGTCGGATTAGAAGTCACGCAAAGGAGACAACATATGACTAACGGATGGAAAGAAAGAAAATGATATTCTACAGACCTAATTTATCGGAATTTACCAGTCGCCCCATCCAACCGGAATTAAGGACAGAATCCGCACATCGAGGAAAAGTTAAACCACGGTTCCAAGAACGGGTTCAATTAATGTGACGAGTAGATTCCCATATATATCTCCCTGCTCAACCTATCCGAGCGTCGTATTGTCAGGCTAAATGGAAATATCTAGGTCAAGATTTGTCAAGTCATTTGATTTCCTAAGTTCAACTCTGCCTAGTCATGTCCATTTAGAATCTTTCGTGCCTACCGACACATCAAACCAGAGCATAGACCCTTCAACTTTGGGTACGTTACGCAGACTCAGATTGCCCGTTATCACTCACTTCCCAAAACATCTCCCTCAAGCACATTCCATAACCAACATATTATATTTTAATTTTCTATTTATATATATATATATATATATATATATATATATATATATATATATATATTTTAATTTTCTAAAGTTTTCTAATTTTTGTTTTGTTTTTATTTCTCCCCCTAAATTTGTGCATAGGAGAGAAATGAAAGTAAATGTGCAAATTTAAACAATCCTAAAACAAAAATTTGTCTTTAAAGCGAATCAGCTTAAGAAAAACTCAGGAGTATAGAGAAGAAAACTCAAACCGTAAGTCACCGATTGAATTTGCATCCAAAAGGTCTGAGAACAGTACGCGTAATCTCATAACAGATCTGAAAATTCTTCATGTCGTTAAGCACAAACCCCGTGAGTGATCACTTCCTTTCTTCCCTTCCTACAAAGGACACATACTCTCAAATAAATGTCTGAATATTGTATAGTTGAGAGATGTCTCCTATCATGTGTCTGGAACAGCTACTACCAACAAACCGAAGTCTGATGATATGCCTCCATAGCTGATCCGACACAGAGCGGGATCAGTTGGCCTTTGGAACCCAGTCCATTTTGAAACTGGGTTGACCTTTTTCATCCTTGCATGGTACACTCTCCCATGACATATCCTGTTTATCACAAACAGAAGATGAAGAAATATTAGAGTCATTAGTTGATTTGGGAGACTGAGCCATTGGAACCCATCTGTAGTCGGGTTTGACCCATTTCTTTTTCGATCCGATGGGTGACTCGGCACTTGATTTTGAACTCGAAGTCAGCTTCCGAGATGATTTTGATTTTGGCTTCTCGGGAGCATCTCTTGGATTTTTCTTCTTGGCTGGCATTCCCTTCTTGTTCTTGGGAGTTGGATTCTTGTCCTTCTTGGCATTCCAGTTATTATTGTTTGAACGTGGCCTCGAAGGTTTTCTTTTAAAGTGATTTCCTCTTGGCGCGTTCTGCCAGCCATGTGCATAGTAAGGAACGTATGCGCGATTTGGACAATTTCTGGCAATGTGACCAAGTGTTCCACAGTGAAAACATGTCTTTTTCTTCACTGTGGAGTTGTTTCTTCCTGCCCCTGGTGGCGTATCCTTGCCTTGTTTCTAATTGTTCCCACAAGCACATTTGCAGCAAGTCGGCTGTTTCATTTGATTTGGTGGCCTGTACTTCTCAACAGCAGGTTGATCAGAAGCAACTGAGCTCGAAGCAACAGATTCAGAGTTCAAGGAGGCATTGGTGTGTTCAATAGTTTTCTCCTTGTTCTCATCTTCTGCTACTTTACCTGCACATGTAACAAAATTATTAGAAACGTTCATCTCAACATCCTCAGTTGGCCCTGATTGTTCAGTCTTAACTGAAGCTGAAGCAAAGGTTTGGCCATACTGAGCATACATTTCTTCCTCATTGGTCTCAAGGGGTGGGTTATAGTTGTGATTGAAAGGTGGAGGAACACTATCATACCCTAAACCCTTGTTTCGATTATCTTTGAATTTTAATTGGTTTTCAAATAATGACTCGACTGTCTTACTTGACGCAGTGTAATTTTTAAAACTAATATCTGTTTTTCCACACTTAATTTTCAAAGCGTCAAGTTCTTCAGTTACAACAGCAAGTTTTCTTTTAATGTGATCATAATTCTCACACTTATTGTTGTAATCTTGTTGCAATTTTCGGAAATCCTTGATTTTGGCCTCTAATTGAGCTTTCAGGGGTTTCTGTCCTTTCCTAAGAGTATAGCCTTCGTATTTGAGGTCCTCATTTTCTCTTTTTAACAAATCAATTTGTTCGCGAAGAAATTTAATTGTAGCTTTACAAGATGGAGTACATGAAACTTCATTTACCGGAATTGATGTGGAACTCATTTTCTTTTTTTTCTTTTTTTAATTTTTTTTTATTTTTTTTATATATTTTTAATTGCCCTTTGACTAAAAAAAAACTGATAAAGTCAACCTTAAAAGTCAAATTTAAAAAGTCGAACTTAAAAGTCAAACTTGAAAAGTCAAACTTAAAAGTCAAATTTGAAAAATTAAAAGTCAAACGAGAAAGTCAAAATTTAAAGTCAAATGTCAACTTTTTAAAAGTCAAAGTCAAAATTTTAAGTAAAAAATCAAAAATAAAAGTTCAAATTTAAAAACTAAAATTTTTGGGTTGAAAAAGGATTTTAAAAATAAAATTTTGAATATTTGGGGTTGAAAATGTCAATTTGCGAAATTATAGGCGAAAAGGATGAGTTATATTCGAAATTTCGGATGTTGGACACAAGGAGCCTCCTAAACGAGAAGGTAAGACGCTGGGGCAATGACCTGGAGGTCCAGTGTTCGATCCCTGGCAACTCAATTTCGTTTCCTTTTTTTATACGAAGGCTGCTGAGCGAGGACGGCTGCGAAGCGAGGACTAGAGCTGCGAAGCCGAGAACGATGCTGCTGAGCCATGAAACAGAGGCGAGACCGAGCCGTATACCGAGGCCGCACACCGAAACCCTAGCCGCACACCGAGGCGCACACTCCGAGCCGCACTGCTGAGCCGCACACACCGAGCCGTATACTCCGAGCCGCACACCGAGGCTGCTGAGACGCACACCTTCAAGTGGCCGCACTCCTTCAACAGATTCACGAAAAAAACGACGTTTTTTCACACTTTTTTGCTCTAAAACTTGATCAAAAACTCATTTTTATGAAAAATGCAAAGAAGTAACCCACCTTATTTTTGCGAGATCTATCCAAAAACGCTATTATCTTTTCAAAATAAGATCAAATAAGCTCCAGATCTGAAAAAATTGATTGATACAACCAAGCTCTGAAACCAATTGTAAGTCCCCAAAATTGCTTGTGTATCAATCAGATCCAATTGATGGTGCGGAATCCCAATTAATTGGATGATGTCAGATCAATATAGAAGAGAAGGAGAAGAAGAATAACTTGAATCTAATGTATTGATGATATGAATTATGCTCCTTACAATAGATCCACACACACACACACACACACACACACACTCTTCTTCACTAACTTTCTCTCTCTTCTCTAGCCTTTTCTCTTCTTTTTCTCCAACCGTACACTCACATGCACTCCTCTATTTATATGGGCCTCCAGCCATACACATGTGTACAGCCGCACACAGGGTGTACGGGCGTAGACACAAACCGCAAACACATACAACATTACATAAAAATATATTTTCCTAGAAAAGCAAAGTATAAACCATATTTTTGACCCAACAATCTCCCTCTTGGTTTATAACTTTCTTTTCTAATTGACCCAACAAGCTCCCCCTAAAAAGTAGCTAGCTTTTTCTTGTTAATCTTCATTGGGAGCTTGGCTTCAGCATTAATCTTTGATTTCTTCATAGCTTCAAGATGAACTTGATGAATCTTCATGAATGACTTCATCTCGAGCGGTTGGGCTTTTCTTCAAGATTTGACTCTGAACGCACATTGGGTGAGGAGGCTTGATGTACAGATTCTTGAAAGATAGCGCTTCAGCTTGAGAATCTACAAAGAGAACAAATCTTCTGGATCACTTCAGCAGGTACAAAGATAGCAGCAGATTGATTGAGGAGGCTTCAATGCAATCTGTGACATAATCTTCAAGTACAGCTTCACCATGCTTCTGGGGTTGACAGATTAAATGTCGAAAGAATAATCTTCATTTCTTGCTCCTTCGAATGTGAATTCTTCGATGCTCACGGACGAGGCTTTGGCTCAGAAATCTTCAACACAAACTCCATGAGTCTTATCTATACCTGAAATCACTTTTCAAGACAAAACAAAACTAAAAGAAAACTTAGCACACAAATGAAAACAGAAACAAAAAATATTTTTGGATTTTCGATTTTTCTGAACAAGAAATAAAACAGAAATAACACTATTTTTGGATTTTTAAATTTTTCTGATTTTTCTTTTGTTTTTTTTTTATTTTTGAATTTTTCTGATTTTTTTTTTAATTTTTAATGCTCTCCTAATATTTAAATTAGAAGAAACTATGACAAATTTAACAAAAATAAAAATGATATCTAACTTTAAGAGAGATTTGGGATTAAAGTTTTTAGACAACCATTATCCGCTTGTCGGTACATTTCATATTCACATCTTTGTCTGGTTGATTGTCGGTATTGTTGTCCACCTAAACACGAAAATTGTGACAAAATTAGGACATACTATAAGTGACAAGACAATGTGATCCTAAATTCCTAGATATTATATCTGATCGTAAGTTTCTAGATACTATATCTTAAGGACCATTCAGCTGACGATGACCAGGGATATTGTTGTCCACCTAAATTGAGCAGCGAGATCTATAGACAATCTGTATGTGTTCAATTTTAAGTGTACTAGAACGTGTTTCCCGCTTCCTGATATACCCCAGCCATCAAGAACTTCCAGAGTACTCCTTACACCGGGTGAGCAACAACCATTCAGAGAGAGGATAGATTCAGAATTCTATTACTTATTATTTATTACTTCAGAGGGGTTGAGAAGTAGAAGATTGCATGTGTTGTGTACCAGGTCGGAGTAGAAGTTGCGTAGAGGAGACAACATATGGCTAATAGATAAGAAGTCTTTCACATATATAACCTGCAGAGAAATAGAGTTGCATATGTTATGTAACAGGTCGGATTGGAAGTCACGCAAAGGAGACAACATATGACTAACAGACAGAAAGAAAGAAAATGATATTCTACAGACCTAATTTATCGGAATTTACCAATCGCCCCATCCAACCGGAATTAAGGACAGAATCCACACATCGAGGAAAAGTTAAACCACGGTTCCAAGTACGGGTTTATTTAATGTTACGAGTAGATTCCCATATATATCTCCCTGCTCAACCTATCCAAGCGTCGTATTGTCAGGCTAAACGGAACTATCTAGGCCAAGATTTGTCAAGTCATTTGATTTCCTAAGTTCAATTCTGCCTAGTCATGTCCATTTAGAATCTTTTGTGCCTACCGACACATCAAACCAGAGCATAGACCCTTCAACTTTGGGTACGTTACGCAAACTCAGGTTGCCTGTTATCACATTATCATATCACTTCCCAAAACATCTCCCTCAAGCACATTCTATAACCAGCATAATATTTTTTTTTGTTTTTCTGATTTTCTAATGTTTTTGGATTTTCTAATTTTTAATGTTTTTGGATTTTCTAATTTTTATGTTTTTGGATTTTCTAATTTTTATGTTTATGGATTTTCTAATTTTCTCCCCCTTGGATTGAGCTAGCATGGACTCAGGTCTTCTTCATCAGTGATCTCCTCCTTGGGCTCTGAGATAGATGGGCTTGCTCCCCCTAAACTTCCTTCACCTATTGATATTCATTTTCCACGAGGTAAAGGACCTGAATCTTGTTGAGCAAGAAACCTGGCAAGCCTCAAAGAGGCAACATCATGCGCAGGTTGTGGAGGAGAAGAACCCCAGGAGCAGAAGAACTCCCGACTTCAAACGAAGATCTAACATTACTTGGTCCTTTTAGGGTCGGTTGAGTTGGTGTAGCATCTTTGGAGTGTTGTTGGACTGGTGGTGCTTGTTCTTGAATAAACACTTCATTCCTCGGATCGAGTCGACTTCTTTTTATAGAAGGCAGGGAGATTTGTGTCGGTGTCGAATCACTTGTGGATGGCACAAATGTTGGAATAGCAAATGGAAGGGGAGGAATCCTTGAAGTTGTATCCATATCGGTTGAAAGGTGTCGGCCATCTGATAAAAAGTTGGAGACGTCACTTTGAGAACACCACTAACTCCTTTTGTCAATGATCAAGAAACAAACAATCATAATAGAATAAGAAGATGAAAAGAAATCGAGCTTGCACACGTTTGTATCTAAAAAACGTCAGGTACAACTCGATGGAACACTCTGTAATCACTATTGCATCGAGGTCTTCACAGCTTAACCTTATATCATTATATGTAGTCTATAAGCTGATCTGTGAGACACTCAACAAGCTATAATTTAACTCAGGAGCGTAGATGACGTTCTCAAAACTCAGTACTCCATTTACAACTGTTCCTTTTTGAGCGATCTTCCCTCCATCTCCTCCCGTGAAGGAAACATAGACCCCATTAAAAGTCTGAATGACGTGTAGTTGGGTGATGTCTCCTGTCAATATGCCTGGACCAACCGCTGTCGACGTACCAAGGTTTGACGACATTCCTCCGCAGCTGTTCCTACACAATGAGTGGGATTATTTAGATTTGGGGACCCAGGTCATTACAAGCCTGGGTCCCAACCGTACACACCAACCGCACACTCCAACCGCACACTCAACCTCACACTCCAACCGCACACTCCAACCGCACACTCAACCGCACACCTTCAAAGTCTCAGCCGCATACCTTCAAAGTCTCAGCCGCACACCTTCAAAGTCTCAGCCGCACACCTTCAAAGTCTCTTCAAAATTGACACTGAATTGGCTCTGATACCAATTGTAAGTCCCAAAAACTATGGATCCAATTCAGTGATCAATTAAGGCAAACAATCAAACAAAGTGTAGAAGGAGTAGAAGAAGAATTAATCCAAGCATGCACACATCTATTACGAATAAATGTCAGGTACACCTTGGGAAAACACACACATACGTCACTGACGTCTCCATACAACTGACACAGACACACTCTATTTATAGGACCACCAGCCATACACGTGTGTACAACCGCACACATGTATATGGCCGCACACAGAGTGTGCATCCGCACACACGTGTATGGCCGCACACAGAGTGTGCAGCCGCACACACGTGTATGGCCGCACACAGAGTGTGCAGCCGCACACGCGTGTATGGCCGCACACAGAGTGTGCAGCCGCACACGCGTGTATGGCCGCACACAGAGTGTGCAGCCGCACACACTCTCTAACATACTACAACCAACATAGCAAACCCCAAGACCCTACCAAGACCTATACAAGATGAATGCCTAGCTCAAACCACAAAATTGTGACCTAACACATTGTGATTTGCTCCCACTTTTATAAGGGAACCTCTAAGGGCTGTAATTTTCCATAAGGGTGCTGGTGCTCGGCCTTGACCTTCCGGCAGGTCAAACATCGCTGTACAAACCAGGCCACATCTCTTTTCATACATGGCCACCAGTAACTATGCTTCAGGTCGAGATATATCTTGGTAGCCTCTGGATGAATGGAAAATCTCAACTTGTGGGCCTCCTCCATCAAAATCCATCGAGCCCCTCCTGCATATGGTACCCATGCCCTCCCATGAAGAGTCAAAAGCCCTCGACTGTCAATATCAAAGGCTAAAATCTGGCCGATCAGCTGCTCACTTTTCCGATTTTCTTCTTTTATGGCCTCCAACTGTGCTTCTTTGATAATCTCTAATACTGGTGTCATCACAGTTATCCTCATGCACACATCCCAAATCGGGGCACTCCCTACGTTCCGGCTCAAGGCGTCGGCCACCACATTGGCCTTGCCCGGGTGATACAGAATCTCAGAATCTCACAGTCGTAGTCTTTCACTACATCCAACCATCTCCTTTACCTCATATTCAGGCCACGTTTATCCATAAGATATCTCAAGATCTTATGGTTTGTGTAGACGGTACATCAAACACCATAGAGATAGTGGCGCCAAATCTTGAGGGCGAAAACCACCGCCCTAACTAATAATCATGTGTGGGATAATTCACTTTGTGGGCTTCAGCTACCTCAAAGCGTATGCAATCAGATGCCCGCTATGCATTAACACAACACCTAACCCTGCAATTGGGTTGACAGATCACCTTGGAATATAGGTTGGACGAATTCTATGGGAAGCCCATAAGGAAATCGTCCAAGGGATATTCTAGAAGGAGTCAATGGGTTGCTTAAGGCTTAAGCAGTCATATTAGGGTTTCCACCTGAAAACCCTAGCAACCACAAGTATAAATAGACCCCCTAACATAAGGATTTCGGCCCTATGTTTCCTGGTGTTGCCCTAGCCGATTTTCTCCCCTCTCTTAAGCCATCTTGTTGCTAGTGGTGTTTGTGACTCAATTAGAGGTGCAACATTTGAGGCACTAAGCTTTCAACGGTCAAGGATATTCAAGGAGATCTTGTTATTACTACATAACAAGAAAAGTGAGATCTAAACCCTAGTTTATATGTCAATTTGATTGTTATATGCTAGTTCATAGGATCATTGATTTGGTATTCAATGTTGTTGTGTTCATAGTAGAAAAACCTACATCAAAGTAATTAAGGTTGCATGAACACCATAGGAATGATGTTATGCTCCTAACCCAAAAGTGGTATCAGAGCCTAGGTCGTTTTTCTAGTGAATAGATGTAAAAGTGAGCCACCAAAGTTCAAGAAAATTGAAATTTTGGTCTCCTGACTGGTAGAATCGCCGAGTCCCTATATGGACTCGACGAGTAGGTCCTACTTGACGAGTTACTAAGTGGACTCGATGAGTCCAAGGCTCTGGTACCGGGATTTTCGATTTTCTAGCCAGATTTTGTTGAGGATAATTGCCAAAACTTGTTTTTCTTGCCAAAATCCGATTTTTTAAGTTTGGAATGGTTATCCTCATCAAAATTGATGGATTTGGTTAAATATGGATAATATAGGATTATTATTAGTCAAATATTTGACCTAGAATGTTTAAAAAGTTTCAATTTACATCCCTTAGGCTTTATAGTTTAAATTTGAACTTAAAAGTTTTAGTTTTTGAAATTTAAATAGTTAAACCCTAATGTTTTGAAAGGTTTCAAAACTTGTCCTCAAGTTTGAATTTAAAATTTAATTAAAAACTATTAATTTTAAAATATTAAATTCTAAGACCCTAGTATTTTGAAAAGTTCAAATTACATCCTTATGGCTTTATTAAATTAATTAAATGTGTAATTAAAAAGAAACTTAATAAATCCATAACGATATGGTTTGATTTTAATTAAATTAAAAGTATAATTTATTAAATTAGACTGCCTAGTATTTTGAAAGTATAAAATACACCCTTATACTATATAGAATTAAAAGTTTAATATTATATATGTATAAGTAAAGAGTCAGTTTTACCTTTAGTAGGCCTCATTCACAAAGCTGGTCTCTAAGGGGTGTTTAAGGAAATTGCCTATAAAATGGTGATTAAATGGGTATCCACTCTTACCTAGGGCTGTTAATCGGGTTAACCTGATCGGGTTTCGGGTTAAACGGGTCGGGTTAGTTGGGTTTTTTCTAGAAAAAATATTCACCCGAAACCCAACCTTAATAAGGTACGGGTTAGTCGGGTTCGGGTTAACCGGGTTTCGGGTTAGAAGGGTCGGGTTGAGGTTGAAATGTAAGATGAATTTATGTTGGGCCATTTTAATACATAATTCACATGTATAGGGACTTAAAATGTAAAGTTCGTATACGATATGAATTTTTGGAGTTTCTTTTACCATATTAGTAACGTAAACAGTTAATAAAATTTGTAAAACTGTTACAACACAACCGTACTGCATTAAGAAGAGAGGAAAGTTATGCCATTTTATACATCTCTTACATAGTAATTTTACTACCCGGTTTGTTTAAATAATAAATATGTATTACTTTCAAAATCTCATGACATCTTGAATTCATGTCATTTAACGCAATAAAAAAAGTTTTGGTAATAAATTCTTAATCGGGTTATTCGGGTTGACCCGAAACCCGAATTGCTTTGAAAAAATCAACCCTAAACCCGTTAACCCGAATAACCCGATTAAGAGTTCTAACCCTATTAAACCCGACCCTAATTACCTTATTCGGGTTCGGGTCAGGTTAATCGAGTTCGGGTTTTTTTGACACCCATACTCTTACCCATCGCATTCTTGACTAGTGTAGGGTCGTTAGCCGAACGGGTAGGATATTGATGGGTTTTATCCATAAGAACTTTCCTATGTGCGCATGCAAAACCCTAATGCTTGGATCTAGGCTTTCTAATTAAACATGCTTTGAATCCAAGACTTCTAATGACTATTTAAGAATAAGAACAATGATAAAACAGATCTAGAATCATACCTTTGAATTCCTTGTTGATCTTGTTGTCTTGGAGCTTCTAAAGTCACAATTGTCACTCCTCTAATGGCTTACAAACACCAAATAGCAAGGAGGATGATTTGGGAGAGAGGAGAGGCGAAGGAAATCGGCCAGGGTTTCTATGCTTTAGATGAAGTGCCGATTTCCCTTAGCCATAGGGTCTATTTATACTTGTAGACTCCTTAAGGGTTACAACCTAAACCCTAATTGGATAATCTTCTCTTAAGGCTATCCAAATATTTTCCATAGATATCCCTTTGGACGATTTGAAGCTATCCTAGCTTCTAGAATCCGTCCATCATATATCTATATGGATTTACAGTCTAAAGTTCAACTATCAAACAAATGACAGTTTATACCCTCTTATTTAATTAATCTCTTTAAGTCACCAAATTAATTCCAATTAATTCTATGACTTATATTAATCAAATAACAATATATTATTCTTTATATTATTCTCATAATATATTAATAATATTTACTCTCTCTTAATAAATCATCCTATCAAGTTGCTATGGTGAAGGCAACCCAAAAGGACTATGCACAACCGGGTCAAATACTTGCCTAATATAGTTGCAGCCTTAGACACTATTCCAACAGTCTCCCACTTGGATAAGTCTAGTAACTATATGCATAAGTACAATTCGGTTTGCAATCGTAGCTCTCAAAGACGCTGTCAAACTCTGATCTAATTAATCTTGTCCTTTAGATAAGGGATCGTACAATCCTCTGTTAGATATCATGTTGACAATCCTATGGAATGGTTAGTCAAGCATTTAGGTTTCTCGATCTCTGATTTATTTGACATAGAACTTAATCGAACACATCAATTCAGTTCTGACCGGGTCCGGCACATAAGTCAAATCAAATCATCGAGCAGCCGAGATATCGCTTTTACCTTCTTAGATAAAAGTCACAGATAAACTTCGACTTATATGCATTTACTTATTCATTAACCAACTATACACAACAATGCATTTTATAACACCGAGTTACTGATGCGTTTTCACATTATCAATGTACAATCAATTAACAAATAACAAACCATATATCTAGGTTTTAAGACTATATGATATTATCGTCTTGCGATCACCCTTTTATATCATATTCCATAAGTTGATTCCAGCAAGCGCGGGTTTGTTCCAATGCTCAAAACTAGTTCATAAGCACTCATGAATGTTGCAGCAACCCTTTGCTATGTCTAACACCATTTAGACAATCTACACACCAATTCATGACAATCTTCATTCATATCTACTTCCAACATATGATCGATTGTGGACAATTCGAATAATTCGATTATTCCTAATAAACTTAATTATTCTGGAAATCAAAACATGCAAAGTGAAACAATAGTTAAACAATTAACATAAGACAGTAACATTACTCATAAATAAAACTCATTTATTTAATCATCAAATGTTAATTACATTTATCTATTACACGTTTCTAATACTATCTAATCTATGCTAATATCATCCTTCAGCCCAATACTCCTAGCATGCTGCAAGTGCTTAACCCTACTCAGTCCCTTCGTAAGCGGATCTACTGGGTTATTTTCTGATGATATCCTCTTCACTACGAGTTGTCCTTCTTCTACACGATGTCTGATGAAGTGATATTTTCTGTCGATATGTCGTGATCTACCATGATCCCTCGGTTCCTTGGTCAAGGCAACCGCTCCTTCGTTATCACAGAAAATCTCCATGGGCTCCTTTATGGCAGGTACAACTCCAAGATCACCAATGACGTTCTTTAACCATATTGCCTCCTTCGACGCTTCGCTCGCTGCAATGTACTTTAATTCGCACGTTGAATCAGCTACGGTTTCCTGCTTGGAACTCTTCCATGTCACTGCTCCTCCATTCATGGTAAAGAACCAGCCCGACTGCGAACGGTCGTTGTCCCTGTCGGTCTGAAAACTGGCGTCACTATACCCTCGCACCTTCAAGTCATCACTCCCTCCGAGGACTAAGAACCATTCCTTCGTCCTCCGAAGGTACTTAAGGATATTCTTCACCGTAATCCAATGTGCTCTGCCAGGATTCCCTTGATATCTGCTAACCATGCTCAAAGCGAAGGCTACATCAGGGCGAGTACAAGTCATAGCGTACATGATTGAGCCAACTGCAGAAGCGTATGGTACTCGGCACATTTCTGCTATCTCAGCTTCGATACTCGGACATTGAGTCTTTCTCAACTTGGAATTACTTTGTATCGGTAATTCTCCCTTCTTCGATTTTTCCATACTAAAACGTTTTAGTACCTTCTCCAAGTAAGTGTTCTGACTAAGTCCAATTAGTCTCTTACTTCTTTCTCTTACTATCCTTATTCCCAAAATGTAAGAAGCCTCTCCGAGGTCCTTCATAGCGAAGCACTTCCCGAGCCAGGACTTAACCTCCTGCAGAGTCGGGATGTTGTTTCCTATGAGTAATATGTCATCGACATATAGAATGAGGAAGCTTACTATACTCCCACTAGCTTTGACATATACACATGATTCGTCTTCGCTTCGTACAAATCCAAACTCTTTGACTTTCTCATCAAAGCAAAGATTTCATCTGCGAGACGCTTGCTTAAGTCCATAAATGGACTTCTCAAGCTTACGCACTCTATTCGGATGCTTCGGATCCACAAACCCCTCCGGCTGAGCCATGTAAACATCCTCAGCCAACTTTCCGTTAAGGAAAGCGGTCTTGACATCCATTTGCCAAATCTCATAATCATGAAATGCGGCAATTGCTAGCATTACTCTAATAGATTTTATCTTCGCAACTGGTGAGAAGGTCTCATCATAGTCAACTCCGGGAGTTTGAGTAAAGCCCTTCGCGACCAATCGCGCTTTATATGTGTGTACGTTTCTGTGACATCCCCAAAATCTCGGCCAGCAAAGACCGATTTTCATTTATGCTTTTAAATATTTTCAGAGTAAATCCTTTTGATTTGAAAGAGTTGCGGAATTTGTTCCCAAAAACAAAACATGATAAAACATTGTTTACCGAAGCATTTCATAAAAGAAATGTATTTTCATTATAATCAAAACTCGGGGTGTCATGTTCCGATACAGACCAATAAGCATAAACGAATACATTACAAGTCATATAACAAATATAAACATATGCAGACTTGTAAACAAAACAACTTGATGGTTCATCCATCTCATGCCCTTCCGCCACTACCTGTAATACAATTTAAAACTGAGTGGGTCAGGCTTGGGAGCCTGGTGAGCATATAGGGTTTTCAACCCACAATAAATATCATATTTAATTTTCACCAACCAACAATAACCCAATTACCCATTCCCGTTATTCTCACTTTAATGTCCCTAAAACAACTAACATAAGGGACCTAGTCTAAGAATATTTCATCGGGGCGACAACACATGCTTCGGGGGTACCTCAGCAATATAAGTCAAATAAGGCAACCATGAGGGGGATGGAGTACAGCGAATGAACACCCAAGTTCATTAACACCTACAGGTGGCGAACCTGCTAATGTTTCCACAAGACTGTCTAGAATAGCCAGTGGTCGTCATCTAAATTCCGCTAGATGACTCAATCAAACAACAACGAGGCCTCTCATCTGTTTATTACACACCAACTGTCTACCCATGTTCTACCCAACATATTAGTAGATAAAAATATACATTTGTATACATAGTTTAAAGAAAACCTGTATAGCATGCTTTAATCAACACATATATCACAAAACAGATGAGGCACACACACACATAACTCATATTTCATAAAGAAATAAGCAGATCTATAAGATAGAAGAGAGTGAATACTCATTCACACATAACACAACCAAATATATACACATAGCACGTATTTTTATATAAAATACTTCGTATTATTGTATTAGAAGAAATAACTACACACTCACTTGATCAGAAGATGATCGGACAGCACTACGGCTTATAAAAGTAGTATTCCTCAGCAGATCTGGAAGATCTCTTCGAAAATCAAACTTCTCGCGGGCAGAGCTTCGACTCGGGAACCGCGCTTCTCGGGATCTTCGGGATCTCGGGACTTGCCTCGGGGCTAGAGTATGATACCGGGGCTTCGGGGTAGCTTCGGGGGTTTTTGCGCAGAGCTTCGACACGAAAACGAGAGGGAATTGGCAAAAATACCCGGAACCCTCGCATCCTATTTATAGGAGGCTGGAGCCTCAGAGTACGCGGGGCGTACTGCGTTACGCGGGGCGTACTGCCCAAAACGTCATTGCTTACGTATCCGAAGTGCTCGAGTGCGAGTGTCGACATCCCTCGGAGTACGCGGGGCGTACCTCGGATCAGATCGGTGACTCCTTCGGATAATGCTTCCGAATTTTGAATTAAAAATAAATACAAAATGATTAATAAACTTCGGAAATTCATAACTTCTTCATACGAACTCCGTTTTCGACGTTCTTTATATCCACGCGAAGGTGAGACTACGCTCTACAACTTTCGTTTAGACTCCGTCGGCTAATTTTGACTTTATTTTTATTAATTATTTTTAATAGGCCGGGACAGAAACTTTCGTTATAAATTCATAACTTCTTCGCTTGATGTCCGTTCTCGCCTAACTTTTTATCGTTTCAATACCAACAATGAGATCTTCGATTCTCATTTAGATTGCTTCGGCTAACAACCGCTCGATCTCAAATCGAGTAAAACAAGCTGTATATCGCTAAGCCGGAACTTCGATAAATCATAACTTCCTCATACGAAGTCAGATTTGGGCGTTCTATATATATTCGGAAACCTCGTTTCAACTACTACAACATTAACCAAATATATTAAGTTTATTTTACACTTAAATTTTGATGCTTATTTTTATTCTTAATTAATCAAACCACATAATTAAGCAATTAAGCACAAAACACACAATACTCAAATAATACAATCTTATTATTTCAAAACGGGTTACAGAGGTTAACCTAGACTATTACATTGCTACAAATGGCAAGCCCGAAACACAGGCGTTACAATTCTCTCCACCTTAGAATGATTCCGTCCCCGGAATCACACATCAACAAACAAATGCGGATAGCGACTCAACATGTCACTCTCCGTCTCCCAGGTGAGATTCGGCCCATTCGTGTGTTTCCATCGGACAAGCACTAACCCAACCATTTTGCGTCGCAACTTCTTAGTCTTTCGGTCAACAATTGCCTCTGGTTCTTCAATCAACCTTTTGTTCTCATCAATTCTCAATTCAGAAATTGGAATTATATCGGGAACTTCTCCCGTGAACTTCCTCAAATAACACACATGAAAGGTGTTGTGAATTCCATTCAGTTCTTCGGGTAATTCGAGCTTGTAAGCTTGGTTCCCAACCCTCTGAAGAACTTTAAAAGGTCCAATAAACCTTGGACTCAACTTTCCCCTTTTACCAAATCTTATAAGTCCCTTCCACGGCGAGACTTTAAGCAAAACCGAATCTCCAACCTCAAAAGTCATCGGTCTTCGCTTCTTGTCAGCATAGCTCTTTTGACGATCTTGAGCTGCTAACATTCTTTCCCTAATTATTTTCAACTTTTCAGCAGTTTGATGAACCATCTCCGGTCCCATAAACTGCTTTTCCCCAGCCTCAAGCCAACAAGACGGCGTACGACACTTCTGTCCATACAAAGCTTGATAAGGTGCCATCTTAATGCTCGAGTGAAAACTATTATTATAGGAAAATTCTACCAACGGTAAATGTTCATCCCAATTACCTAGGAATTCCAAGGTACATGCTCTCAGCATATCTTCAAGTGTTTGTATTGTTCTTTCACTCTGACCATCAGTCTGCGGATGGTAAGCTGTGCTTAAACATAACTTGGTACCCATTTCCTCTTGTAGACTTTTCCAAAACCTTGAGGTGAAACGGCTATCACGATCCGATACAATCGTTAACGGAACACCGTGAAGCCTCACAATTTCCTTCACGTAAGAATTCGCAAGCTTCTCCATAGACCATTTCTCCCTGGCCGCTATGAAATGCGCACTCTTAGTGAATCGATCAACGACCACCCAAATCATGTCGTGACCATTCTTTGTTCTGGGCAGTTTAGTGACAAAATCCATAGCAATGTCTTCCCACTTACCCATAGGCACAGGCAAAGGTTCTAAACTCCCGTAAGGTTTCTGATGTTGTGTCTTGACTCTCGCACAAGTCACACACTCGGCCACATACTTTGCAACATCAAGCTTCATCGTCGGCCACCAGTAGTAGGGTTTCAGGTCCCTATACATTTTAGTGCTACCCGGATGAATTGAGTACATGGTTTTGTGAGCTTCTTCCATCAGAAGATCCCTAATTCCTCCTGACTTAGGTACCCAAATACGATCTTGGAATACCTTCAGTCCATGACCATTAGTACCAAACACCAACGTTTTACCCAAACGTTCCTCCTTTCGGTCATTTTTCTCAGAAGCTTCCTCTTGAGCTTTCTTTATACTTTCCACAATAGTCGAGACAACTTCAATTCTCAACGCTCTTGGCCTCTTCCTTTCAAGATTGACTTTCCGACTGAGAGCATCAGCAACAACATTAGCTTTACCGGGGTGGTAAAGTATCTCGCAGTCGTAGTCTTTAAGTAATTCTAGCCAGCGTCGTTGCCTCATATTCAATTCTTTCTGATTAAAGAGGTATTGGAGACTCTTATGATCAGTGAAAAGTTTGCACTTCGTGCCATAGAGGTAATGCCTCCATATTTTCAGAGCGAAAACTACCGCTGCCAACTCCAAATCATGAGTCGGGTAATTCTTTTCATGCTCTTTCAACTGTCGAGACGCATATGCTATCACCTTTTCTCTTTGGGTCAAAACACAACCCAATCCAACACCAGACGCATCGCTATAAACAGCGAAGTCTTCGACTCCATCGGGTAGAGAAAGTATCGGTGCCTCGCATAGCTTCTTCTTTAACTTCTCGAATGCTTCTTTATGCTTCTCACTCCAAGCATAAGTAGCTCCTTTGTGGGTCAAAGCTGTCAATGGAGTAGCAATCGAAGAAAAGCCTTGGATAAACCTACGGTAATATCCGGCTAATCCCAAAAAGCTTCGAATCTCCGTGGAACTTTTCGGTTGTTCCCACTTCGTCACAGCTTCGATCTTCGCTGGATCAACCATTATCCCTTCTTGGTTGACCACGTGACCCAAGAATTGGACCTCACGAATCCAAAAATCACATTTGGAGAACTTCGCATAAAGCTTCTCCTTCTTCAAAACTTCTAACACTTCTCGCAAGTGTCTGCCATGCTCCTCCTGGCTTTTCGAGTAAATCAGAATGTCGTCTATGAACACTATCACGGATTTATCAAGGAAAGGATTACAAACCCTATTCATCAAATCCATGAACGCTGCTGGAGCATTGGTTAGTCCAAACGACATAACCAAGAACTCGTAGTGTCCATATCTAGTTCTGAATGCAGTCTTCTCGATATCTTGCTCTCTTACTTTCAGCTGATGATATCCTGACCTAAGATCGATCTTCGAGAAATAGCTCGAACCTTGCAATTGATCAAACAGGTCATCAATCCTCGGCAACGGATATCTATTCTTTATTGTTGCCTTGTTCAGCTCTCTGTAATCGATGCACATTCTCATACTTCCATCTTTCTTCTTTACAAATAACACCGGAGCTCCCCAGGGCGATGAACTAGGTCTAATGAAACCTTTGTCCAATAACTCCTGAAGTTGCATCATCAGCTCCTTCATCTCCGTCGGTGCTAATCGATAAGGTGCTTTTGCTATTGGCGTGGTTCCTGGTAACAAGTCTATTCTGAACTCCACTTGTCTATCAGGTGGTAATCCAGGAAGATCTTCGGGAAATACTTCCGGATAATCACACACCACTGGAATACTCTGCATCACCTTCTTTTCTTTCTTAGCATCAATCACAAATGCTAAATATGATGTACATCCCTTGGTCAAACACTTTCTGGCTTTCATTAGAGAAATGATTCCAGAATTCACTCTGCGTTTGTCCCCATACACCATAAACGAATCTTTCCCAGGCGGGTTTACTTTAACTATCTTCTTCTTGCACAAAATTTCGGCATCATTGGCGCTAAGCCAATCCATTCCCAAGACGATGTCGAAACCATTTAGTTCGATAGGCAATAATTCCTCGAGAAACTTATTCCCATTAAGGTCGATCAAGACGTTTTTCATACGATGGCTAACAGGTACAAACTTGCCACTAGCTACTTCGACTAATAAAGCATTATTTAGTCTATCAACAGGCAAAGCTAGCTTTCTACCAAACTCATGCGAAATAAAGGAGTAGTTGGCTCCAGAATCAAACAATATATGAGCAGGTAATTCGTTTACGAGAAAGGTACCTGAAGCGACATCAGCTTCATCTTTCGCAGCCTCAAGTGTCATCTGGAAGGCTCTTGCCTTCGGCTTTGGTGGAATGTTGGGCCTAGCTGCCTCCTTCTTCTTCGGACAGTCTTTCAAAATATGCCCCTCTTCATTACACCCAAAACACATCCTTTTGTTGTTCGGACATTCATTGGAAAAATGTCCAACCTTTCCACACTTGTAGCAGGTTACATCCTCGCTACATTTCCCAAAGTGCTTTTTCCTACACTTATCACACCACTTCGCTTCGCCTCCTTTTCCTCCAAACTTTTTCGAATCAAATTTCGAAAATTTACTCTTCTTACTGGAACCAGATGTTCCTTCAAACTTCCTTTTCTCACCAACCTCAACCTTGTCGGTGGTTCTTCCCTTTATCATGTTCTCCACAGACTTGGCAGCCCAGATAGCTGCCTCTAGAGTAAGTGCCTGACGTACCGGCACCTCATACTCCCATGGAAGTCCCTTCGCATACCGATCCACCTTTGTCAGCTCGTCTGGAACGATACGCAAGGCAAACTCCATCTTATCGGTGAAGTTATTGGTGTACTCATCCACTGACATGCTACCCTTCGTCAATGTCAAAAACTTATTCTCCAACTCCAACAGATTTTGAGCCGAACAAAACTTGCGCTTGAACTGCACCAAGAACTCTGCCCATGACAATTGCAGTGGCTCATTAGGGCTTAAGGTCTTCCCTAGAGTGTTCCACCAACGAACGGCTCCACCTCGGAATTGACGCACGGCATAGATAGTCTGCAACTTACCTCTGCAGCCACACGTCATGAAGGCTAGCTCCATTTCGGAGATCCAATCCATAACCCCAATCGGATCCTCCTTTCCATTGAAGGTCGATGGTTTGCAAGTCAAAAAGTCCTTGTACTTGCATCCCATTCCATCATTCCTTCCATCGCGGTTATCTTGCCTAACTATCGGTGGGTTGGCTTGACCAACAGACCCACTGAAGTTTCCACCTTCCGAGTGCCCTTCATTCAGTTCAGGCTCTTCCACACGAATCGACAGTTCTTCACGATTTTGTTGAAGCAACCGTCTAGTTTCATCCATCTGACGATCCAACATCGTCTGAATCATCAATTGCACACCAGCCATGGTTATTGGCTCAGGTGCTGCTGCTACGACAGGTATTGGCTCAATCACTGGTGGTTGATTCCTGTTTTCGTCAGCATTTCCAACTCCACTTCTTGTTCTCACCATTTTGATCTACACCGAATAAGGTGAAATTAGATCCTCAATCATGATAGATATTCAAATCATCCTTATCACTCCGAAACGTTTATATGCTAGTTCTAATATCGTAGACGTACGCTTAGAATCCTACACACATAAGGTTTCTAGATCCGGTCGGCAACAGACCATAGATCCGAACAAATAATATCATATATGGCAACATATAACATTTAGCACATAAATCATTTTAGGCAACTTTCCTAAAATAAACTAGTGCTCGTGTCTAAATCACAACAGACACACATCTCAAAACTTCACTTAGCATTCTAAGTTTAAGTCTAGAAATCCTACAAATTCCTAGTTCGCTTAAACTAATGCTCTGATACCAACTGTGACATCCCCAAAATCTCGGCCAGCAAAGACCGATTTTCATTTATGCTTTTAAATATTTTCAGAGTAAATCCTTTTGATTTGAAAGAGTTGCGGAATTTGTTCCCAAAAACAAAACATGATAAAACATTGTTTACCGAAGCATTTCATAAAAGAAATCTATTTTCATTATAATCAAAACTCGGGGTGTCATGTTCCGATACTGACCAATAAGCATAAACGAATACATTACAAGTCATATAACAAATATAAACATATGCAGACTTGTAAACAAAACAACTTGATGGTTCATCCATCTCATGCCCTTCCGCCACTACCTGTAATACAATTTAAAACTGAGTGGGTCAGGCTAGGGAGCCTGGTGAGCATATAGGGTTTTCAACCCACAATAAATATCATATTTAATTTTCACCAACCAACAATACCCCAATTACCCATTCCCGTTATTCTCACTTTAATGTCCCTAAAACAACTAACATAAGGGACCTAGTCTAAGAATATTTCATCGGGGCGACAACACATGCTTCGGGGGTACCTCAGCAATATAAGTCAAATAAGGCAACCATGAGGGGGATGGAGTACAGCGAATGAACACCCAAGTTCATTAACACCTACAGGTGGCGAACCTGCTAATGTTTCCACAAGACTGTCTAGAATAGCCAGTGGTCGTCATCTAAACTCCGCTAGATGACTTAATCAAACAACAACGAGGCCTCTCATCTGTTTATTACACACCAACTGTCTACCCATGTTCTACCCAACATATTAGTAGATAAAAATATACATTTGTATACATAGTTTAAAGAAAACCTGTATAGCATGCTTTAATCAACACATATATCACAAAACAGATGAGGCACACACACACATAACTCATATTTCATAAAGAAATAAGCAGATCTATAAGATAGAAGAGAGTGAATACTCATTCACACATAACACAACCAAATATATACACATAGCACGTATTTTTATATAAAATACTTCGTATTATTGTATTAGAAGAAATAACTACACACTCACTTGATCAGAAGATGATCGGACAGCACTACGGCTTATAAAAGTAGTATTCCTCAGCAGATCTGGAAGATCTCTTCGAAAATCGAACTTCTCGCGGGCAGAGCTTCGACTCGGGAACCGCGCTTCTCGGGATCTTCGGGATCTCGGGACTTGCCTCGGGGCTAGAGTATGATACCGGGGCTTCGGGGTAGCTTCGGGGGTTTTTGCGCAGAGCTTCGACACGAAAACGAGAGGGAATTGGCAAAAATACCCGGAACCCTCGCATCCTATTTATAGGAGGCTGGAGCCTCGGAGTACGCGGGGCGTACTGCCCAAAACGTCATTGCTTAGGTATCCGAAGTGCTCGAGTGCGAGTGTCGACATCCCTCGGAGTACGCGGGGCGTACCTCGGATCAGATCGGTGACTCCTTCGGATAATGCTTCCGAATTTTGAATTAAAAATAAATACAAAATGATTAATAAACTTCGGAAATTCATAACTTCTTCATACGAACTCCGTTTTCGACGTTCTTTATATCCACGCGAAGGTGAGACTACGCTCTACAACTTTCGTTTAGACTCCGTCGGCTAATTTTGACTTTATTTTTATTAATTATTTTTAATAGGCCGGGACAGAAACTTTCGTTATAAATTCATAACTTCTTCGTTTGACGTCCGTTCTCGCCTAACTTTTTATCGTTTCAATACCAACAATGAGATCTTCGATTCTCATTTAGATTGCTTCGGCTAACAACCGCTCGATCTCAAATCGAGTAAAACAGGCTGTATATCGCTAAGCCGGAACTTCGATAAATCATAACTTCCTCATACGAAGTCAGATTTGGGCGTTCTATATATATTCGGAAACCTCGTTTCAACTACTACAACATTAACCAAATATATTAAGTTTATTTTACACTTAAATTTTGACGCTTATTTTTATTCTTAATTAATCAAACCACATAATTAAGCAATTAAGCACAAAACACACAATACTCAAATAATACAATCTTATTATTTCAAAACGGGTTACAGAGGTTAACCTAGACTATTACATTGCTACAAATGGCAAGCCCGAAACACAGGCGTTACAATTTCCATCCACATCGGTCTTCTTCTTGAAGATCCATTTGCACCCAACGGTCTTACGTCCGGGCACATAATCAACCAAATTCCAAACTTGGTTGTCATACATGGATTGGATCTCGCTATCCATTGCCTCTTTCCACTTCGCAGACTCCGGGTCTGCCATGGCTTCCTTATAGCTATTACGTTCATCAAGATTTATTAGTGTACCATCACTAATATACGTGTCCCCTTCGGTAGTAATATGAAAACCATAAAACTAGGGATGAACTCTAACTCTATCGGAACGTCTAAGAGGTAAGGACTCGTCAATTGGTTCAACCGGAGTTTCCTCTTCGGGTTGAGTGCCAGCGGGAGAGGTTCCTTCATCTATCGACTCTTGAATCTCTTCAAGCTCGATCTGCCTCCCACTGTCTCCTTGGCTTATGAGTTCTCGCTCTCGGAAAACTCCTCTCCTCGCAACGAAGACAACATTGTCCTTCGGTATATAGAAGAGATATCCTAAGGATGTCTGTGGGTAGCCGATGAAAATACATCGCTCACTTCGAGGTTCGAGCTTTTCGTGAGTATCTCGTCTTATGAAAGCCTTGCAACCCCAAACCTTGATATGTGCCAACGAGGGTGCTTTCCCTGTCCACATCTCGTGAGGTGTTTTGGCAACCTTCTTAGTAGGGACTCGGTTAAGGATATGGGCGGCAGTCTCTAAGGCATAACCCCAAAAAGAGATAGGTAGTGAAGCACGACTCATCATAGAGCGAACCATATCTAATAGGGTTCGATTACGCCTTTCTGCCACACCATTCAACTGCGGTGTCCTAGGAGGCGTCAATTGCGAAACTATTCCACACTCCTTGAGATAATCGTGGAATTCAAGACTTAGGTACTCTCCTCCTCGATCGGATCGAAGCATCTTGATTTTCCTGCCCAATTGATTCTCCACTTCATTCTTGAACTCTTTGAACTTTTCAAAGGTTTCTGACTTTTGCTTGATTAAATAGATATACCCATATCTACTATAATCATCGGTAAAGGTCACGTAGAAGCGGTTTCCATCCTTCGTGGTTGATCTAAACGGTCCACATACATCGGTATGTATTAAGTCCAATAGACCCTCACCCCTTTCATATGTACTCATGAAGGGTGACTTAGTCATCTTTCCAGGTAAACAAGACTCGCATGTGTCATCTTCCCTAAGGTCGAATGACTCCAACACTCCAACCTTTTGGAGTTGGGCTATGCGGTTCTTGTTGACTTGTCCAAGACGACAATGCCACAAGGATGCTTTATCCATACTAGTGGAAGAATCTATGTTCAAAACATCATTTCCTAAGTTATCAACAATCATAACAGTTTCATAAATTCCATTACATGGTATAGCTTCAAAGTAAAAGACACCATTTAGATAAGCCAAAATAGAACCATTCTCATTATTAAAAGAAAATCTAAAACCTTGTCTATATAAACCATGAAATGAAATGATATTTCTAGCCATTTCTGGCGAATAGCAACAATTGTTCAAATCTAAACACAAATTATTCCTAAGCACTAAAGAATACACTCCAATCTTGGTCACAGGCGACGATCTTCTGTTCCCCATGATTAGATTGATTCTTCCTTGCTCCACATCCCTACTTCTTCTTAGTCCCTGCACATTAGAACAAATGTGGTAACCACAACCGGTATCAAGAACCCAAGAAATAGCATGATTAGAATCGTTAGATTTAATTGTGTATATACCTGCGAAAGATGGCTTGATCTTTCCTTCCTTGATGGCTTGCAGGTACTCTGGGCAGCTTCTCTTCCAATGTCTTATCTTGTCACAGTGGTGGCACTCTGCCTCCTTCGGGTTAGGGCAGGGCTTAGCGGGATCAACTTTGGTTCCACTAGAAGAGGCACCATCTCGGGCTTTAACCTTCCGATAGTTCTTAGATGAAGCCTTCCTCTTCTTTCCCTTTCCTTGACCAATAGCCAAGACAGGAGCAGCAGGTGGATTGGGAGTTGGTGCAACAGAATTGTCTTTGAAGTTGCTCTCAGCGACCCTCAAGAGACCTTGGAGTTTGCTTAGGGTGACCTCCTCTTTGTTCATGTGGTAGGTCATCCTAAATTGGTTGTACATCGGAGGCAAAGAGTGAAGCACCATGTCGATTGCCAAGTCTTCCCCAAAGTCAACATTTAACTTGCGAAGGCGGTCGACATACCTTTGTATCTTTTGCAAGTGCACGGTAAGAGATTCTCCATGACCCATCTTAGCGGAAATCATGTTGGTGAAAATCTCATAACGCTCTTGTCTCGCGTTCTGGTGGTATCTCTCCAATAAGTCTTGATGCATCTCGTACGGGTACATGTCCTCATAGGACTTTTGGAATTCGGAGTTCATGGTGGCAATCATGATGCATTGTACCTTCGTTGCATCTCGCTCATGAGTTTCAAAAGCGGTGATTTCAGCTGGAGTAGCAATTTCAGGGTTGATCTTCTCGAGCTTTTCATCGAGGACATACTCCTTATCCTCATAGAGAGCAATGGTGTGAATGTATCTTATCCATTCGCTAAAGTTCGTTCCATCGAAGGTGACCTTTTGGCAAAGGCTCATCAACGTGAAAGAACTAGCAGCAGCGTTGTTAGCATTCGACATCTACAAATAGAAAGGACAAAGATAGATTAGAATAAGAATCCCTAATTATCACCCAATAAGAAAAATTAGGGCTAGGATCCAACAATAACATTTACATACTAGAAAAGGGATGCCGTAATCTAACATGCAAATAAATTGAAGGTAAGTGAATGACGATTCACTAATTCTCCACCATAAAAACTTAACTATTAGTCCTAAATGTTTTGAGAATTCCTAGGTTCGGATGAGATTCATTGAAACTATTCAATGGCATGTTTAAATCTCGATATGCCCCTCTTGTTTGTGACTGGGATACCGAGGATCACAAAGCGGGTGTGAATTACCATGCAAATTCACATGATGCCTTCATTGTAACGATCACCTATTCGATGTGCCGGTAAACCACACACGCTCCATCGAACTATGATAAACAATGAATCACCCTTTTCCACCTTTGCTTAGAACCAATTAGTGTGCCGGTAAACCACACACCCTCCACTAACTTCTTAGCAAGGGTGCAAAGTGTAATTTCATTGGATTGCATCAGTTCACTTTTCCTAAAGTAACTAAGATTGGGAAATTTTAAAAATATGTGTAGTTACTTTGTATTACTTGTTATACTTTTAATGAGAGGATGAGGTTGCCCTATCCTACCCGTTCGGCTAACGACCCTCCACCAATCAAGCAAGCGGTGGGTGTGAGTGTACACCCATTAAGCGCCATTTTATAGGCCGCAACCTTATACCCACCTTGTAGATCAGCTTCGTGAATGAGGCCTACTAACGGTAAGACTAGCATTTAGTTATACATACATACATATATATATATATATATATATATATATATATATATATATATTCAAGACTCTTATGAACAGTGAAAAATTTGCACTTTGTGCCATAAAGATAATGCCTCCATATCATGAGTAGGGTAGTTTTTTTCATGTTCTTTCAATTGTCGAGATGCATATGCTATCACCTTTTCTCTTTGAGTTAGAACACATCCCAACCCGACTCCCGACGCATCGCTATACATTGCAAAGTCTTCAACTCCATCGAGTAGAGAAAGAATTGGTGCTTCACATAATTTCTTCTTTGGCTTCTCGAATGCTTCCTTATGCTTCTCACTCCAAGCATAAGTAGCTCCCTTGTGGGAGGCTTCTTTGCTTTGGATATAAATCCTCACTCTTCAATGCGTTTTCCGCTGCTTCGTTAGGGAGGCTTCTTTGCTTTGGAGGTGCATCCACTCTTGATGCTTCACTTTTCTTCGGGTAATCCTTTGATATATGCCTTTTGTCCTTGCATCCGTAACAAAACCTCTTGCTGGATGTACAGACGTTGGCGTAATGTCCATTCTTCCCACACTTAAAACAAGTCACTTCTTCGTAGCATCTCCCATAGTGCTTCAGTGGTGCCTTTGGATTTGTAACTCCTTTCCTTTTTGGGCAGTCTTACTTAAGGTGCCCTTCCTCGTTACATTCGTAACGAACCCTGGTGTTGAATGTACACTTATCGGCGTAATGCCCATGCTTTCCACACTTGAAACAAGTTACTTTTTCGTAGTACCTCCCATGGTGCTTCAGCGGTACACTTGGCTTTGTAGCTCTCATTGGACATTCTTGCTTGAAGTGTCCCTCTTTACTACACTTAAAGCAAACTTCTTCCTCAGTTGGGCATTCGTGGACATAGTGACCAGTCTTCCCGCATTTGAAGCAGGTTACTTCCTTAGGGCATCTACCGTTGTGTTTTCTTCCATACTTGTCACACCATTTTGCTTCACCTACTCCTCCAAACTTTGAGAACATGTTGTTCTTGTCAGACCTTGAAGACCCCTCAAATTTCCTCTTCTTTCCGACATCAACCTTGTTGGCGATACTGTCGTTGATCACTTCATCGACAGACTTAGCAACCCAGATGGTCGCCTCAAGAGTGGGTGTCTGGCGTACTGGCATAGTAAGTTTGTCCTTACTTTGTTGAAGTAAACGCCTTGTTTCTTCCATCTATTGATCCAACATTATCTGCACCATTGCTAGTACTCCGGCCATCATGATTGGCCCAGGTGCAGCTGCTACCTATGGCACATGCCCAAGCACTGGTGGCTTGGGCTGCAGGTTACCACTTCTAAATCCTCTTCTAGTGCTCACCATGTTGATCTATGCACCAAATCAGACATTCGGTGTACCGAGGCGAGAATTTAAGATAGGAAAGTGTTATTTATGATAGACGTATAAATCTCCCTATTACTCCGAAAAGTTACATGCTAGTTCTAATACCGTAATTAGACGTTTAGAAACCTGAACACATGAAGTTTCCAAATCTGGTCGGCAATAGACCATAGATCCGATCATATAATGCATATTATCAATCATTTAGCACATAAAAGCATGTTAGGCATCATTCCTAAAATAAACTAGTGCTTTTGTCTATTCAGGTGTATTACCAAAATCTATTAGACACACTCTTCACAATCATTTCTTAGGATTCTAAGTTTAAGCTAGAATTAAATCCATATTCCTAGTTCGCTTAAACTAATGCTCTAATACCAACTGTGACATCCCCATTTTCATGGCCAGAAAAGACCGATTTTGTTTATGCTTTATAAAAATTAGAGTATCTATTTTTAATAAAAAGGTTGCGGAATTTGTTCCCAGTAAAACATGATAAATACGTTATCAAAGCAGTTCCGAAGAAAAGTATTTTTATTCATTTTAAAACATTTGGGATGTCATTGTCAATGCAGAAACATAAGCATAAACAGAACTTACATTCATTATCACTAGTGATTTGTATCTCCTTAATCTCTCAGTGTAATGTGACTTCATATCAACACCTGTGATATAAATAAACTGAGTGGGTAAGGTTGGGAAACCTAGTGAGTACATAGGGTTTTCAGCCCACAATAATATAATTATTATGTTTAAACATTTAAACAATCAACCCAATTACCCATCCCCATTATCTTCTTTATTCTACCCTAAGAATTCAGCTATTCCTCGTTTATTTATTCCTAAGGGTTATCCTAAGGAATAGGCATGAAATTCATCGTTGCCAAGGTTTACTCAACAGGCATTAAATCCATAGTTACCAAGGTTTATCTTGTTTATTGATAGTATTGTTTCTGAGACTCCTCTCGCAATACAGGTCAGTGGGTTTTATCTCGTTTATCGACGATATCATTTCCGATAATCCACTCGCAATACATGTCGATGGGTTTTTAGAGTACACCTGGTGAATACACAGTTCAAAACACCTACAGGCTGCGAGCCTGCTAGTGTCCACTGGACTGTCTAGAATAGTCCGTGGTTGTCATCCATACTCTGCTGGATGACGGGGCCATCACTTGGGTAAAAGGCTTCTCTCATGGTTGACCTCTTACCCTTACCTCATGGTCTATATCACCTCTTCATCATTTTATTTTTTTCACACAGAAACTATTTCATCTACCCATGTTTTACCCAACACATTTAGTAGATATAAAATACGTATACAGTTTAAATAATTTAAAACATGTATGAAAATCTTTCACCCAGCACAGACAACAAGTATTCAGAAAATATACAAACATAACACGTAGTTTATATAAAATACTTCATATCTATGTGTAAGATGAAAGTAACTATGCACTCACTTGATTAGGTGGTGACTCGGCACTCGGACAACACTTCGTTACTCTTAAAATAATTTTCCTCGACAAAACCTAGTATCAAAATATCACTAGGGTTTAATCTAACGTTAACCGCGACTAATTAATAGTCTAGCTATTAATACTATTATATAAGCGTTAAACAACACCCTATATAACTCATAATACGAGCCCAAATAATTATTTTAAGGTCCTAATATCATTACTATATTAAAACATAAGCTATACTAAAGATAGGTTAGGTGTAGCTCACTTACAACGGGTTTTCTCGACAACCGGGCTTCGCTGGAGCAGCATTTTCGAGCCGAAAGGCTCTTTTTCTCGGAGTTGTCGGGCACTCTGGGGCTTCCACCTCGTGCTAGGGTGGTTCCCTAGGATTTTCGAGGGGTTTCGGGGCTAGAGATAAGTTCTAGAGAGAGAGGGAAGTGAGGCGAGGTGTGAGGAAGGAATGGAGGCCTCACCACTGATTTATAGGGGCTGGAGGAAGGTTCACAGCGTGAATTTTTAATATTCACGTCGTGAGCCAGGCTGGCTACAGCCAGGCCCTGCCTGGTGCTAACATGTGGCATCGCACACAGGGTGGAAATCAGTCGACTTTCAAAAATCAATAACTTTCGCATACGAACTCCGTTTTCGACGTTCTTTAGATCCACGCGTAG
This sequence comes from Lactuca serriola, assembly GCF_051521515.1. Classification (NCBI taxonomy): domain Eukaryota; kingdom Viridiplantae; phylum Streptophyta; class Magnoliopsida; order Asterales; family Asteraceae; genus Lactuca; species Lactuca serriola. Next base: position 206,490,089 of record NC_136409.1, read on the forward strand.
GTGAAAACAAAATCTACAACTTTCATTTAGACTCTGTCGGCTAATTCTCGACCGATCTTAAATTTAACAGTAGGAGGAAATTAGACTGTTAAATGACCACGAAGGATTCATAACTCCTTAATACGGACTCCGTTTTCGTTTGTCTTTTTACCGTTGAGTTCCTATTAATGAGATCTTCAAGTATCATTTAGGTCGCGTAGGCTAAAAACTGTGCGAACTAAAATTCGAGTTTCGGGCCGTACACTACTAAGTCGGAACTTCGAAAAATCATAACTTCCTCATACGAAGTCAGATTTGGGCGTTCTTTTTATGGACGCTCTCGGTTTAACGTATAATACAACTTTGGTTTAGATTACTAAGGCCAAAAAGTCTTCTATCATAAATTCATTATTTTATGTTTCCCGGTGCCGTGCCGGTTTTGCTGCGAAACTTCGGCGGGCCATAACTTCTTCATTAAAACTCGGATTTTGGCGTTCTTTATATCTACGGAAATCTTGATACATATTCTACAACTTGGTTAATGTTATTTATTCTAAATAATATTTTGCCAAAAAGTCATTTTCGACACTTATTACCTCTAAATTGTCTAACCCGGATCTACGGGCGTTACATATGCTCTCTCTCGGATGGGTAAAGACCATTCTACCCTTCCTGACCTCTTTCACTCCTAAGGTCAACAAAATTCAACTCCAATTTTAACCAGACTTGCCGAGTGCACTTGGGAGACTCGTCAAGTCTAGTCGATTCATGGCAACCCCAGCAGGCTCCAACTCGACGAGCTAACCCCTAACTCTTTGGGTCACCACCTGACTCAGTTCATCGGGACAAAAGCCTGGCTACTCGCCGAGTCAGCGGCTCAACTCGGCGAGTCTATTCAGACTCTTTTGCATTCAGACCATTTTAGTGCAAGATACTTTCCCAAACTTCATAATTATGCTCACAAGGCTCATTAATCACGTAAAGCTTCAATCTTTATGATCATGCATCGCACATCTAGCTCTAACTGACAAAATAACCCTCATAATGGTATGTTAGGCTCAATACTCTTATGTGACTGCATAAAGCTAGGATCATGGGACTCTCTGGACCTCTCAAGGTCCTGATCTGATGTTTATGCCTCAAGGAGACTTCACTTTCATCATAACTTAACTCAAAAGAGGGTAAAGAAACCCTAAATTCATGAGATCTACTAACCATACCAAAATAGGTAGAGATTTATACCTCAAACAACAACTTTGAATGGAATAGTAGTAGATCTGAGCCCCTCCAACAATTTAGCTTGAACACTCTCCTTCTTCCTTACAAGAATGCACCCAAATTAATGAAAATTAGCTCCCTCTTTCTCTCTATGCTCTTAGGATCATTTAGGGTCTCTCAAGGGAAGTGTGGCCGCAAATGAAGGCCATAAGGGCCTTTAAATAGGTCACAAACCCGAAAAATTAGGGTTTTTCTCAGCAGCGCTGACACGGCAAGTCAGATACCCGACCCGTCGAGTCCATTCATTAAACACGTCACCAAAGCGCGACCCTACTCGATGAGTTAGGGCACCAACTCGTCGAGTCACTCCCCATATCTCGAAATGAATACTCAAAATATTATCCCTGGAAATCCAGATGTTACAATTCTCCCCTACTTGAATTATATTTCGCCCTCGAAATCGCTCCTCAACCACATAGATATAAACCAAACACCTGAAAAACACCATTGAAAGGATCTCACACCAAAACGATATCTTACTCCATGGATACATGAACCCAATAGGAACTCCTAAAGTCGGAACAATACTGACCCGTCTTCCGCTAGGATACCCCTTCTGACTTTCCAAATCTGGAACTCTAGTGGTCTGGTCTGCCGCTAGACTGTCCACTAAAGATATCATCACGTTATTTGCTCCTCGAATAACAGACCCCGATAACTCACTGCCCCATAGATTCTCACAAGATAAGCCCAAGAATCGGCTACCGATCACCCATGCCAGACATACCAAATGATCCCAAACACACTTCCGTAGACGAAAGGGTCACACGCTATCGGAGACCCATCCACTGGACTGCTGTCAGAATATGTCCAAACATTGAACCCTCAACACCCTATCCTCAGACACAAGAAAATAATCAAGCTCGCTCAGAAGTGCCCTATGGCATCAAAAATTATAAACCCCAACTTACTCTCAAGTTATCCTACTCCATACTGAGTACTAGGTCATCTCTCAACTCGGCAATTGAACCTCGAAAGGTTACCCATAACATATCCTGAAATGTCTCACTGACTTCCTTCTCACAACAACTATCTTTGCCCAGTGACACACAAGTCACGAAGTTCTCTTTACCCCAAGCGATTACTATAATCCTAACTAAAATCGTCTCACCCTCAACCTCTATCGACAACTACCCATTAGTCTCATGTGTCTCGAGGTCTTTCCCACACCAACGAACCGACCCACCAAGTTCCAAGACACCAGATGAGAACAATACCCCTTCCAAAAAGAAATCCCTCTCTAAATCCGGAATCTCAATCCATTTACTCGATACACCACTAGAATCAAACTCAACTCGAGAGTCTGGCCCGACGCGAATTTGGAACCACCCGTCCCAATAAATCACCCAACTCATGACTCATGACTCGCAACCCACTCGTACATCACTTCTCCGATTCCTTCCCATTACGGTCTCCATAGCCTAACTCAGGATATAATGATTCCCGACTATCATAGAGACCTTCGTCTCTTTCCTGATCTGGCCACCAGGCTCTCGGATACTCAATGCAACAAGGCTACTCAAGCCTACTCAATGCAGTAAGGCTATTCAAGCCTAAGAACTCTCCTGAGTCATGTTCCGACTAACGAATAACGCGGTTCCTTGCAGTACCACGACACCCTCTCACCGACTAATGAGTACTACGGCTCCCCGCAGTATCACAACACTTTCTCACTGACTAGTAAGTACTATGGCTCCCCGCAGTGTCACAACACCCTCTCTGAATAGTGAGTACTATGGCTCCCCGCAGTATCACAACACCTTCTCACTGACTAGTGAGTACTACGGCTCCCCGCAGTATCACAACACCTTCTCACTAACTAGTGAGTACTACGGCTCCCCACAGTATCACAACACCTTCTTTGACTACAACACCTTCTCACTGACTAGTGAATACTACGGCTCCCCACAGTATCACAACACCTTCTCACTGACTAGTGAGTACTACGGATCCCCGCAATATCATAACACCTTCTCACTGACTAGTGAGTACTACGGCTCCCCATAGTATCACAACACCTTTTCTTGCTACCATCCACATTCTTAAATAATCTCACTTGATGTCGCTAGCCGAAGGGATCCCACTGGAATCATAGATACTTGATACTCCACTTACTATCTCGCAATTCAAGCCTCAGTATAACTCGATAATCAGGGCATCATGCTTGGATACCTCGGTACACCATCACCGAACCTCACGAAGTCTTTCCTCACCCACCGATCTCCTATATACGACATCATACCCTGATACCGCAAAGCATCCTTTCAAATTCTTGCACCTGATCATCCTCTCGCACCACTCGTAACTCCGGAATATTCCAACTCTAAATTGAAACACAGAGGAGTCGTCAGCGACTCAGAATACGTAGACGACAATCTGAAACTTCCTCCTCTATTGCTCAAAACTCGTGCAAGAATACTCATAACAACCCTGAAGTTGGTTGCCCAATCAACTTCCACTACTAGAATATAGGCCTTTAATGACGCACAAACAATGACACGCAGTGATTTACGATACGCAAAAGCGTATGCCCTAAAAATAATGTCATCTCTTCTAAAATTTGAAGGATTTTGGACGCGCATTTTTGCGTGCCCTGAAAATAAGTGTCAGAACAAAAAAAAAACACGGAGGGCACTCAGCATAAAAGGCGCGTCGTCTAGTCATGTCGCTTTATAATTTTTAAAATGAACACGCGTTTAGACTATTTATATTATCAAAAAATTCACAGGGATCATTTTCTAGGGTTTTGTCAACGAGGGCTCTCTACCACATTCTACATCAACTCTCCTCCTGAAACCTTCAACAACGTTCTATACCTCGAATCACCTCCTGCCGGCGACCTCGACTCATCTTTTTCTGCATCGCCAACTTCTTACATTCACATGGTCTGCCAATCAGATTTCATTTACCAAAGCTCAGGGCTCCGACATGAGTTCTTCCCTTTTTGTTGTATCTTCACAAATTATATTCCTATTATCAAGCCATGTTAGAACCCTAATTCCAGAAGAATCCGATTGGTTCTTCTTGTTTCATCAAAATCGGAGCAGAGCAGTTGATGTCCGATGGAGGGAGTGGATCCCATTATGTCCAAATGCAATCGGAGCCGTCGAGGTTGTCATCGTTCTTCTCATTTCATCAAGATCCACCTGAAGGGACTCGAATTTTCAATGAGTTGCCCAAGGACACAATTGTACAAGTCGCTCTTCCTAACTCTTTCTCAGTTTCATACATCCCCTCTAACCACACCTTCTTCTTCCTTCACACCTAGATGCAAAAATCGATGAAACACGCGTTTTCCGACATTTAATAGCGAAGAGGGAAAAGAAATCCCCGAAAAATAGAAAACCCCGCCTTATTCTCCTTCCTTGCTTCTACTTTTCTCTTTTCGGTTCTTCACGTACACAAAGTTGACGACATAATTAAGGGAAGGAAGATTGGAGAGCTTCCACCAGATACACGTTTACATCCCTATCGTGTGATTCTATTAGCAAAAAATCAAGTCCACAGTTGAATTAGGCCGTCCAAGGTTTTCTAACCCTATATTCTTTAGAAATTTCAAGCACATCTCTCTAAACTAGGACGAGGATGGAAAAAGACGGGTTGAGCTAACAACTTGAGCATTCAGGTCCTGTTTTGATTCTCCTCTCTCTCTCTCTCTCTCCCCCTAATATTAGGGTTTTTTCAGTTATAGAGCAAGTAATTTGAAGAATGACATCCCAAAAATCAGTTTTTATAATCACTTGGTGGCTGACTTGTGTGAACTATACCAAATTTTGAGGTGTTATTCTCATCTCTTTCATCGATACATTTTTTTACCAGTTCATATTTTCATAAATTTCGTTATCAAAGCAATTTTTGAGTGTCAGTGAGATTCATCCATCAACTGAAATGGCAAAATTAATTTTTTTTTTGTGTATTGTAATTCATTAATTTCTAACCACATGGATCGATGTTAGTGTATAATTTTTATATGATTATGTGGAACATGGATATGCGTACAATCTGTTTGTATAAATGCCCAAAGGAATCTTAGAGTTGGCATGGGTATGTTTCTGTTTCACAATTAAGGTTTCTCTTCTTTTTTAATGTTGATGCTTACTCATTTGGTAGATGGCTGCCAAATGTGCTTGAACATACCTTTCATGCTCACCTAATATGGAGATAGCTCTTAACCTCTTTCTGATGTTTTATTTATCATATCCATCTTTTAATAACGATTTTCTATTTATAATAGGAGATGTGTGATTAAGATGATAGCTGTCAAGTGTACAAATGTTGAGGAGAATTTGAAAAATGAATCTTATTTAGCTAAAAGAACACTAGAGGTTAACTTCCATTTCCAAATTTTCAACTCATACTTCTTTGTTTACCACTACATTCCTTCACTTGTGTTATTGGATTTTATTATAAAGTAATCTTTAGCTAAGAATATTTATTTTTGCTCTTTTCAGTGTGATCCAACATAAAAGAATTCATGAGATGCAGGTTGCAATGTTGGGCTAATGACGAGTGCATATGATTATAAATTAAGTCTGGTGCACAAGTAATTACATATCATAACTTGAAAGCAATATAAAAAATGAAAACACTTAATAGCAAAGAGTTTAGGTCATCACTCATCTCCGCTGAAAGACAGTCAGGTATAACTAGAAAACTAAATCAATTAAGTTAATGAATAAAGCAAAAATGTTATTTTTTATTAAAATAAACTTTATTCAACTAAAGTTTATTGAAGGTGACAACTAATAGAAATGATCTGATTGGCAATGGCAGTGGCAGCTTGTGCTGCTACTTCTATCCTTAATTGTTGTCCCATGGATGCTGCTACCCAAGCCTTTCATTTTAAAGGCACATCATAACAGGGTATGTCATGTTCTTTTTATTTTTTTAACCATGTTTATATTTTTTGATAAATATTTAAAGACCATATTATATACTTTATTTAATGTTCCAGACACACCAAGGTGATTCCTACGTGGCACTTGAAGGAATAGATGAGTCATTGGTGGAGGGAGGTCATCATGGCTCCCATGACCATGAAGAAGAGTTTGAGTTCAGCGAAGTATTTGTTCATCAACTTATTCATAAAATTGAGATTGTACTTGGGGTAGTGTCAAATACTTGAGAAAATGATAGGGCTATATTCGTCTTTTTTTTGTTTCAGGTTAAGGTTCGAGAAGCTGGGACAGATTGGGAGTAGGGGTGGTTGTAAATGTGGTGAAAGACCAAAATACCCCTATATTGCCTTTTGAAACATGTGTATTGTTTTGTGTAGTCATTCTGGATGGATGGTCAAACTAGTAATTTACAAAGCAAGGAAGTTATTGCAAGGAAGATATGGGGTTGTTGGAAGAATAACCCTTTTGCATACCAATGTGGTAGTCAGTGGCTACTGTGTACCTGATTTACATCTGACAGTGTCAGGGGTTGTTGGAAGAATCTGTTTATTTATTTATTCGTATTTTAGATATGAGACCAGGGACCATGGTGGAACCTCCTTGCCGCCTTCTTTCCCGCCATGCACTTTAAGAAAAGCATTGGCTTCCTATGCAGACGTTTTGACTTCTCCCAAAAAGGTATTTATAATTATAATTTATACCTTCATTTCTAGCAATGTACTATTTATTATTTCAATAATTATTATCCGAATTTAAACTTAGCAAATTCTTGACGCTTATTTATTTTAGTCTGCTTTACTTGCCCGAGCTGCTCATGCTACTGATCCTGATGAAGCTGAGAGACTGAAATTCCTTGCATCTCCTGCTGGAAAGGTTTGGGATTTCTTTTTCTTAATATGAAAAGTGATGTTATATATTTATTTATTTGTTGGATAAATATTGTTCAGGATGAATATGCTCAGTGGATAGTGTCAAGCCAAAGAAGCCTTCTTGAAGTCATGGAGGCTTTCCCTTCAGCTAAACCTCCACTTGGTGTTTTCTTTGCATCTGTTGCCCCTCGCTTACAACCCAGATACTACTCAATTTCTTCCTCCCCTAAGTAAGTTTATTTCTATAATCTTGATTTTATTTATTAAAATAATAATTCAAGAATGTAATAATATTTATATGTTATTCATCTGATTCCTTTCTTTTAACTGGGTTTCCACATTTTTAGTTGTTCGGACTGCTGTCTTCAGAGTAGCTGCCATCTTGACCGTTGGGCCAAAGTCGGCTGCCAGTCCATTTACGAACCTCTTAATTTTTGAGAGTTCAGTTGGCACTAAGTATGGAAATAACTTCATTTTTTCGGTAAATGCAGTAGCATAGTCGTCTATTTATTAAAATAATAATTCAAGAATGTTGATTTTATTTATTAAACTAATAATTCAAGAATGTAATAATATTTATATGTTATTAATCTTACAGAATGGCACCAGAAAGGATTCATGTTACTTTTGCATTAGTGTATGAGAAAACACCATCAGGACGTGTCCACAAAGGAGTTTGTTCCACCTGGATGAAGGTATCAATTATCAATTACTTTTTATTTTCTTCCTATAAATAGCAACCAAAAGGGTAAACATGACATTTGAAGTTTATGGTTTTATTTTTCAGAATGCAGTGCCAATGACAGAAAGTGAAGATTGTAGTTGGGCACCTATTTTTGTCAGAACTTCAAATTTCAGACTTCTATCTGATCCTAAAATCCCAATTATTATGATTGTTCTAGGAACCGGATTGGCTCCTTTTAGGGGTTTCCTTCAAGAAAGATTAGCCCTAAAGGAATCCGGATCCCAACTCGGATCATTCGTTTTATTTTTCGGATGCAGAAATCGCAAAGTGGTATGTATATGTTCAAAAACTTTTTTTTAAAGATTAAAAAAGTGTCTTAAGTTTTTATATACTTTGTCGCATACTGATATAGCTCCCGAAATGTTAATATTCCAACTTGCAGCTCTTGATCCTTTAAAGCTTTTTGATGAGCTGCTTGGTATTTGGATTCTAGAATTTGTTTGGACTTTGGAATTGATAAAAATGAACATGCATATATTATCAGCAAGATCATTGTCATTCATGGCTTTGATAGCTCCAAAGACATGCAACTCCCGATTTCTCAGTTATCATGAACACTATATTCATTATCTTTAACATATTGGTCTTTTTTTTCCTGATATATCTTGTTATAATGACAGGAACTTATTGAAGAGCTGCAAATTTACTTTCTGTCATTTGACAGAGTAGGATATGGAGAGAGTGATCCACATCCAAAGCGTTCAGTTCAATATCATCTACACTTGTTTGAATTCAATATCATCACTTTGTTAAAAAGACCAAAATACCCCTATATTGCCTTCTGAAACATGTGTATTGTTTTGTGTAGTCGTTCTGGATGGATGGTCAAACTAGTAACAGATTAACTCCAAAGTATTGCTCATAAAGAGAAGGATATCTACTCGAAGAGACCGAAAGACAATGGGAGGAGGTGGATCCTTTTCAGCTGGTGGTCCTGGAAAAGGGATGTACTCTCATCTCTATGAGTTGCTTCTTCATATTATTTTTATTAAATTTAAAATTAGTTATCATAATTCACATACTAATTTTAATTTTTAAATTATTTTTTTGGATTTTTATCGTGAGCAGATCTTAGAGTTTTGAATGAGTACCCTGAGATTCAATCGTTTTCAGCATTCAACTCTATCTATAATCACACAGCCTTATTTGGAATCCATCAATAAACTTTTAGTTATTTTATTTAAGTGATTATTTAATCCTTTTTATAAAAAATCCATGCAGAGTTCTGATTTTGTATCCAAAGTTGTTGATATAGTCGTGAAAGAACTCATTGCAGTTGCCACCAACAGAGAAGGTAAGCTATAATATGCCAAAGTTGAACTACTTTTTAAGAAATAGCAACCTACTTTTAGTGATTTGTTTATTATATCAAACTTTCATCTCTTCCTACTACTACAACATTGAAAACAAAAACAAAATCACATTTTCATTGTTTTAATTGGATATATTTTAGCTCCCAAGATTTTAGAAGGTTATCAATTTGTTTTCTACAATTATAACATTTTTTTAATAATTTTCAAATCTTGAAATGATTCGTTTAACCCTTAAAACACAAAAGCATATGATATGAAATTACCTTCTGTTCAAGCTTAACCTTCTTTCCTTCCCCAAGAATCTCCTGTAAAGTGTGAAACTTTACACATACAACATCAGAACACTTCATGTTGAAGTTGCAAGAAACAAAGAAATCGAAGCATCACTTGTGGTTTAATTCATATTCTGGGACAAAAAGAGTCCTAGGGGTATTTTTGGAATATTTAGTTTTTCTAACTTTTATGCGGAGTCCTAGGGGCTACAAAAGGTGTTGATGTTAGTAATGAAAGACAAGGTTCAGATAAAAAAAGTGTTGTAGAGCTAACAAATGGTTCTTCAGGTATGCAATACTCTAGGCATAATTATAATATAAAACTATAAAAAAAATTTCATTTTTTGATATATATTTTTTGTTTTCTTTTGCAGAGGATACTAAAGAGCAAATCTTGCAAAGGATATTTATTGTTTTGTTTTGCAGAGGATACCGCTCACATTTTCCCAAATTACCCCTTCCTCTACAATGTTTTTTTTGTTTCTGTGTATTTTGTGCATCAGGTAAAGTTGATGGAAGAAAGGAATAGGAAGCCACTTGATTCAAATCTTGCAGCATTATCTGCAAGATGCAGTAAAGACTTGGAGTTGAATTTGGCTAAGTCATTCTTGAGTGAGATGGGCCAATGTACAACTGCTTATCCATATAATCAACTGCTTGGAGCATTAGTCTTAAAGAATTATGAAAGACAAGATGCAACTTTACTTATTTGGAATTTGATGTACAGAGTAGATTAGATGTAAATTTAGATATTGTAAGAAATAGAATTGTATGACATTAAATTTTATGCAATGGATTGTATTTTTTGTATATGATATTTTATTTATATTATGAGACATTAAATGCAAATTTAATTTAAAAATTAATAAATATATAAATATATTTTTTTAGAACAATTATAATTATGATACGAAAAAATGTGTGTCATCTTCATTTATGACATGGCCTTTCTTGACAGGGGCTTCCTTGATACACACTGTGTATCATAAACACACGCGTCGTAAGGTTACGACACGCAAATGCGTGTCATCTTCCTTTATGACAGGGCCTTCCTTGATGTGCATTGCGTGTCATAACTGCGCGTTATAAATGCGCGTCGTCTCTCTTTATGACAGGGCCTTTATTGACGCGCATTTGCGCGTCGTCTGAGCGTTTTACGACGCGCAATGAGCGTCGTAAAAGGCTGTTTTTCTTGTAGTGTTCTTCCCTTCCCACACTACATATAATAGCCCATACCTTGAACCAGAAATTCTCAACCGCCGAACTAACCTTACAAGCCAACCACCTCGAATTTACCATTATAACCTTGATGGATTCCTAACCAACACAAGGTCTCCGACCAACGGCCACTCTCCGTGGAGACACTCATCCTTTCTCAAACACGTACCACATGCACTATCTCGCTCTGCACCTCGCCCTGGCCACCAATAACCCTGGTCTCAGGAATCCATACTGCAGGTCTCTATATCCAGTTCTCTAACCGTTCTTGAACAAATCTATTATCTTCTCAAAAGTACCCGGTTCTCCCTACTCAGGGTTCGAACCATCACCAATTGGTTCACCAACAATCTATCCCATAGACTGTTTTTACCAGTAACATCGCACCTAATCTTGGAAGGTGATTCGCAATGCTCGATGATCTCCCCAATGGAGATCAAACAACTCCAAATACCCCAAATCTCAGATAAAATCCTTAGAAACTTCTCATCATGACTGCCTCTAGTCATTCAGAATCTCGCACCATCCCACTACCGGACATCTCAACTATCCAGTAGTAACCATGACTCTCACTCTGAAAATAATGAACTAACATACTCCTTATTCTCGACTCCTCAACCAACGTCCCATCACGTGAATTATCATAAGAGCTGAGACCTCATTACCACACTCAATACTCAACAAAGACAATAAGAGCCACTGCCCCAATAACATCTTCTTGATCGCCCGCCTCTGTAGCTAATACATGCCCTACTATGCTCAAATAGGGTGTATCCTTGTCCTTAACCATCTCAGTCCCTACTGACAACCTGCTCATGCTCTATCGTTACCTCTCGGCAGACATACTACCCAAATACTCTGATGGAAGGTCGCCATCAATGCTAACCCCTAGGGTTTTACCCCTAAGCTCAGAAACCGAAATCTCGACACCGCTTATGTTTCCCCCAGGAAACGGAAATAACACCACCCCGGTCACAGAAGGTGACATCTCCACTATCGGTTGATTGCTCAACTCATGTCGCAATCCTCCATAAACGCCATCTCTACTCATCCTTGAGTCTTGCGACTTCATCTGACATCTCACCAAAAATACCTTGGAGTCATCTCGACTTCCCTCACAAGGGATGCTTTGCTGGAACTTGTTCCACATGGCCCTCTGACCTCATACTCTATCGCATCTGATCTCGGTCTAACTAATCACAATGGAATAACTGGTAGAACCAATAACACTAACCATCACGTGCCATGTTGCTCGAACCATGTCATCACCTCTCAATTTGCTACCAATCAAGGTACTCGAACCATGACATCACCTCTCAATTTGCTACCAATCAAGGTACTCGAACCATGACATCACCTCTCAATCTGCTACCAATCAAGGTACTCGAACCATGACATCACCTCTCAATCTGCTACCAATCATGGCACTCGAACCATGACATCACCTCTCAATCTGCTACCAATCATGGAACTCGAACCATGACATCACCTCTTAATCTGCTACCAATCATGGTACTCGAACCATGACATCACCTCTCAATCTGCTACCAATCATGGTACTCGAACCATGACATCACCTCTTAATCTGCTACCAATCATGGTACTCGAACCATGACATCACCTCTCAATCTGCTACCAATTATGGTACTCGAACCATGACATCACCTCTTAATCTGCTACCAATCATGGTACTCGAACCACGACATCACCTCTCAATCTGCTACCAATCATGGTACTCGAACCATGACATCACCTCTCAATCTGCTACTTAGAATCTCCAGAATATTCCCTGCATCAAGTATGGGTCCTCTACTTTCACTAGTACGGGCCCATATTACCTACCACATCTACCCATACCATCAACACGGACCATCCCAAATTTCCTAAGTGGCTGCTCAACCTTCTCGCTCATCCATCCCGTTACTCGTGTTCGCTCCCCAGCGAAATACTCTACCCTTTCAGCGCCCTCATCTGACCACGGTCACCCCTAGGCTCTTCCTAGGTACTCACACTTCTCTGCCATCAGCTGCTGAAGAAATCCTAATGATGCTAGCCATCTACCTCTTGAATATCGTTATATTCACTCAGTTGGTGACTCCAATCATCAAGAGTTCCACAAAGCACGAAGCAAGCATGATCCGGGCATCAAATAATCTCCACTAGCATGTAAAACCCATCTAGGCTATTATCCTACTTGCTCTCCTCATACTCGTAGCATACCACCGAACTCAAGCAACTTCACCCCCACACGGGCACCTGACTACCCTCTCAGTAGACTCCATAAATGCTCATCTAGGTATCTCTCCTATATTACTCCTCTACTCAAATACCTCTCTAAAAAGGATTCATGCTGGATATTTTTACTCAGCACATACTTGAAAGCACATAGCAGCAACTCCTACGCTAAGGCATCACAAATCGGGCCACTCTAGTCCAAAAATATGAAATACCTAGCCTATCTCTAGCATGCATAATATCTCATAAAATATCTCATAACATTTCATAACACAAAAGTAAGGGTATTTTGGGAAGTCACTGTTCCGGCTCTAGCCCATTGTACACACTGCTCTTTCTTTTCTCTCTTTTAGAAACTCTTGCTCGTTTTAGAAAAATCCTTTCTTTGAAATTTTTTTCTCAAATCCTCAGTTTGAGTCCAAATTTACCCGAAGGCGCATCCGAATCCCTCAAACCAAGGCTCTGATACCAACTTGTAACAACGTAAATTTTCAAACCAAATTTTCATTTAAACATCGCATACTTTTCATAAAATATTGTATAAAAATCTCGTTTATTCAAATTACAAAACACAACTCCATTAATAATCCAAGATCCTCATAACTATTTCTCTGGTGTGTACAACCAAGTCGGTGTTGTCTCGCGATCCTGAGAAACCTGAAACACATAACACATAACACGGTAAGCACAAAGCTTAGTGAGTTCCCCAAAATACCACGTACAATAATTCGCCACTCGAGGCTATACTCTATAAGACCCTCCGGTCAATGTGTCTCAGCGGGACCCTCTAATCCCGTAGCTCGTTGGACCCTCCGGTTCGGTCTGGTTGTGAGCCTCCGGCCTCACGGATCGTTGGACCCTCCGGTCTGGTCTATAATCACAAAGACATAATGCATAGCATACCACATACAATAGGATAACATAATACTCAATGTAAGTACATAAGACCTTCCGTTCACACATAACTACCACTCAACGTAAAGTATAGTGAGAAGACTCACCTCGGGTAAACTCGGATGATCTCAAACTCAAAACACTGATCTAGCCTCCGCCTAACCACATACAAAAATTACCTCTAATTAACAATGGATCTCAAAGGCTAGACTATTCCCTTCCTATGCTCTCTCTCGGATGGGTAAAGTCCATTCTACCCTTCATGACCTCTTTCACTCCTAAGGTCAACAAAAGTCAACTCCAGCTTTGACCAGACTCGCCGAGTGCACTTGGAAGACTCGTCGAGTCTAGTCGATTCATGGCAACCCCAACAGACTCCAACTCGACGAGCTAACCACTAACTCGTCGGGTCACCACCTGACTCAGCTCATCGGGACAAAACCCTAGCTACTCGTCGAGTCAGCGGCTCAACTCGGTGAGTCTATTCAGACTCTTTTGCATTCATACCATTTTAGTGCAAGATACTTTCCCAAACTTTAGATTTATGCTCACAAGGCTCGTTAATCACATAAAGGTTCAATCTTTATGATCATGCATCGTACATCTAGCTCTAATTGACAAAATAACCCTCATAATGGTCTTTTAGGCTCAATACTCTTATGTGACTACATAAAGTTAGGATCATGGGACTCTCTGGACCTCTCAAGGTCCAGATCTAATGTCTATGCCTCAAGGAGACTTCACTTTCATCATAACTCAACTCAAAAGAGGGTAAAGAAACCCTAAATTCATGAGATCTACTAACCATACGAAAATAAGTAGAGACTTATACCTCAAACAACAGCTTTGAATGGAATAGTAGTAGATCTGAGCCCCTCCAACAATTTAGCTTGAACACTCTCCTTCTTCCTCACAAGAATGCACCCAAACTAATGAAAATTAGCTCCCTATTTCTCTCTATGCTCTTTGGATCAATTAGGGTCTCTTAAGGGAAGTGTGGCCACAAATGAAGGCCATAAGGGCCTTTAAATAGGTCACAAACCCGGACAATTAGGGTTTTTCTTAGCAGCGCTGACTTGGCGAGTTAGATACCTGACTCGTCGAGTCCATTCATTAAACACGTCACCAAAGCGCGCCCCTACTCGACGAGTTAGGGCACCAACTCGTCGAGTCACTCCCCATATCTCGAAATGAATACTCAAAATATTATCCCTAGAAATCCAGATGTTACATTGTTCTAGCTTCATTCTTAGCTGGGTCAACCATTATCCCTTCTTGGTTAACCACATGACCCAAAAATAGGACTTCTTGAATCCAAAAATCACATTTGGAGAACTTCGCATACAACTTCTCCTTTTTTAATACTTCTAGCACTTCTCGCAAGTGTCTTCCATGCTCCTCCTGGATTTTCGAGTAATTCAAAATGTCATCTATGAACACAATCACATATTTATCTAGGAATGGTTTACAAACCTTGATCATTAAAGCCATGAAGGCTGCTGGAGCATTGGTCAGTCCAAATGACATAACCAAAAACCCGTAGTGTCCATATCTTGTTCTGAATGCAGTTTTCTCAATATGCTGCTCTCTTACCTTTAGTTGATGATATCCTTACCTAAGACCAGTCTTCGAGAAATAGCTCGAACCTTGCAACTGATCAAACAGGTCACCAATTCTTGGCAACAGGTACTTGTTCTTTATTGTTGCCTTGTTCAGCTCCCTGTAATCTATACACATTCCATGCTCCCATCTTTCTTCTTCACGAATAACATCGGAGCACCCTAGAGTGATGAACTAGGTCTAATAAAACTGTTGTCCAACAACTCCTGAAGTTGTGCCATAAGCTCCTTCATCTCTGTCAGTGCTAATCGATATGGGGCTTTTGCTATTGGTGTTGTTCCTGGTAACAAGTCTATTCTAAAATCCACTTGTCTATCAAGGGAAAATCTAGGAAAATTATCAGGAAAAACTTTCGGATAGTCACACACCACTACTATACTTTGCATATCCTTTTTCTCTTTCTTAGCATCGATCACGAATGACAAGTATGAAGTGCATCCTTTAGACAAACATCTTCTGGCTTTCATTAGGGAAATGATTCCAGAATTTAATCGATGCTTATCTCCGTATACCATAAATGACTCCTTTCTAGGCAGGTTTACCCTTACTATCTTTTTCTTGCATAGTATTTCGGCATCATTGGTGCTAAGCCAATCCATTCCTAGAACAATGTCGAAACCATTTAACTCGATGGGTAACAACTTCTCTTGGAATTCGTTTCCATTCAGGTCGATGAAGATATTCCTAATATAATCGCTAACAGGTATGAATTTGCCACTAGAAACTTCTACAATTAGGGCATCATCTAGATTTTCTATAGGCAATGCTAGTCTTTCACCAATTTTATGTAATATAAAGGAGTAATTCGCTCCGGAATCAAACAATAAATTGGCAGGCAATCCATTCACAAGAAAGGTACCTGAAGCGACATCTGTTGCATCCTTTGCAGCTTCTAATGTCATTTGGAAAGCTCTGGCTTTTGGCTTTGGTGGGAGATTAGGCTTCGCTGCCTCTATCTTCTTCGGGCAATCCTTTGAAATGTGCCCTTATTCATGGTATCCATAGCACACCCTTTTGTTGGTTGTGCACTTGTTGGCGTAGTGCCTTGGCTTTCCACATTTAAAACAAGTGACCTCCTCGTTACATTTCCCAACATGTTTCTTCTTACATTTATCACACCATTTTGCTTCGTCTCCTCCTCCGAAATTTCTCGAACCAGACTTCAAGAACTTACTTTTCTTGTTGGAACCCGAAGTTCCTTCAAACTCTCTCTTTTCCCCAACTTCTGCCCTTTCCTGATTCCTTTCTTTTAACTGGGTTTCCACATTTTTAGTTGTTCGGACTGCTGTCTTCAGAGTAGCTGCCATCTTGACCGTTGGGCCAAAGTCGGCTGCCAGTCCATTTACGAACCTCTTAATTTTTGAGAGTTCAGTTGGCACTAAGTATGGAAATAACTTCATTTTTTCGGTAAATGCAGTAGCATAGTCGTCTATTTATTAAAATAATAATTCAAGAATGTTGATTTTATTTATTAAACTAATAATTCAAGAATGTAATAATATTTATATGTTATTAATCTTACAGAATGGCACCAGAAAGGATTCATGTTACTTTTGCATTAGTGTATGAGAAAACACCATCAGGACGTGTCCACAAAGGAGTTTGTTCCACCTGGATGAAGGTATCAATTATCAATTACTTTTTATTTTCTTCCTATAAATAGCAACCAAAAGGGTAAACATGACATTTGAAGTTTATGGTTTTATTTTTCAGAATGCAGTGCCAATGACAGAAAGTGAAGATTGTAGTTGGGCACCTATTTTTGTCAGAACTTCAAATTTCAGACTTCTATCTGATCCTAAAATCCCAATTATTATGATTGTTCTAGGAACCGGATTGGCTCCTTTTAGGGGTTTCCTTCAAGAAAGATTAGCCCTAAAGGAATCCGAATCCCAACTCGGATCATTCGTTTTATTTTTCGGATGCAGAAATCGCAAAGTGGTATGTATATGTTCAAAAACTTTTTTTTAAAGATTAAAAAAGTGTCTTAAGTTTTTATATACTTTGTCGCATACTGATATAGCTCCCGAAATGTTAATATTCCAACTTGCAGCTCTTGATCCTTTAAAGCTTTTTGATGAGCTGCTTGGTATTTGGATTCTAGAATTTGTTTGGACTTTGGAATTGATAAAAATGAACATGCATATATTATCAGCAAGATCATTGTCATTCATGGCTTTGATAGCTCCAAAGACATGCAACTCCCGATTTCTCAGTTATCATGAACACTATATTCATTATCTTTAACATATTGGTCTTTTTTTTCCTGATATATCTTGTTATAATGACAGGAACTTATTGAAGAGCTGCAAATTTACTTTCTGTCATTTGACAGAGTAGGATATGGAGAGAGTGATCCACATCCAAAGCGTTCAGTTCAATATCATCTACACTTGTTTGAATTCAATATCATCACTTTGTTAAAAAGACCAAAATACCCCTATATTGCCTTCTGAAACATGTGTATTGTTTTGTGTAGTCGTTCTGGATGGATGGTCAAACTAGTAACAGATTAACTCCAAAGTATTGCTCATAAAGAGAAGGATATCTACTCGAAGAGACCGAAAGACAATGGGAGGAGGTGGATCCTTTTCAGCTGGTGGTCCTGGAAAAGGGATGTACTCTCATCTCTATGAGTTGCTTCTTCATATTATTTTTATTAAATTTAAAATTAGTTATCATAATTCACATACTAATTTTAATTTTTAAATTATTTTTTTGGATTTTTATCGTGAGCAGATCTTAGAGTTTTGAATGAGTACCCTGAGATTCAATCGTTTTCAGCATTCAACTCTATCTATAATCACACAGCCTTATTTGGAATCCATCAATAAACTTTTAGTTATTTTATTTAAGTGATTATTTAATCCTTTTTATAAAAAATCCATGCAGAGTTCTGATTTTGTATCCAAAGTTGTTGATATAGTCGTGAAAGAACTCATTGCAGTTGCCACCAACAGAGAAGGTAAGCTATAATATGCCAAAGTTGAACTACTTTTTAAGAAATAGCAACCTACTTTTAGTGATTTGTTTATTATATCAAACTTTCATCTCTTCCTACTACTACAACATTGAAAACAAAAACAAAATCACATTTTCATTGTTTTAATTGGATATATTTTAGCTCCCAAGATTTTAGAAGGTTATTAATTTGTTTTCTACAATTATAACATTTTTTTAATAATTTTCAAATCTTGAAATGATTCGTTTAACCCTTAAAACACAAAAGCATATGATATGAAATTACCTTCTGTTCAAGCTTAACCTTCTTTCCTTCCCCAAGAATCTCCTGTAAAGTGTGAAACTTTACACATACAACATCAGAACACTTCATGTTGAAGTTGCAAGAAACAAAGAAATCGAAGCATCACTTGTGGTTTAATTCATATTCTGGGACAAAAAGAGTCCTAGGGGTATTTTTGGAATATTTAGTTTTTCTAACTTTTATGCGGAGTCCTAGGGGCTACAAAAGGTGTTGATGTTAGTAATGAAAGACAAGGTTCAGATAAAAAAAAGTGTTGTAGAGCTAACAAATGGTTCTTCAGGTATGCAATACTCTAGGCATAATTATAATATAAAACTATAAAAAAAATTTCATATTTTGATATATATTTTTTGTTTTCTTTTGCAGAGGATACTAAAGAGCAAATCTTGCAAAGGATATTTATTGTTTTGTTTTGCAGAGGATACCGCTCACATTTTCCCAAATTACCCCTTCCTCTACAATGTTTCTTTTGTTTCTGTGTATTTTGTGCATCAGGTAAAGTTGATGGAAGAAAGGAATAGGAAGCCACTTGATTCAAATCTTGCAGCATTATCAGCAAGATGCAGTAAAGACTTGGAGTTGAATTTGGCTAAGTCATTCTTGAGTGAGATGGGCCAATGTACAACTGCTTATCCATATAATCAACTGCTTGGAGCATTAGTCTTAAAGAATTATGAAAGACAAGATGCAACTTTACTTATTTGGAATTTGATGTACAGAGTAGATTAGATGTAAATTTAGATATTGTAAGAAATAGAATTGTATGACATTAAATTTTATGCAATGGATTGTATTTTTTGTATATGATATTTTATTTATATTATGAGACATTAAATGCAAATTTAATTTAAAAATTAATAAATCTATAAATATATTTTTTTAGAACAATTATAATTATGATACGAAAAAATGTGTGTCATCTTCATTTATGACATGGCCTTTCTTGACAGGGGCTTCCTTGATACACACTGTGTATCATAAACACACGCGTCGTAAGGTTACGACACGCAAATGCGTGTCATCTTCCTTTATGACAGGGCCTTCCTTGATGTGCATTGCGTGTCATAACCGCGCGTCGTAACCGCGCGTCATAAATGCGCGTCGTCTCTCTTTATGGCAGGGCCTTTATTGACGCGCATTTGCGCGTCGTCTGAGCGTTTTATGACGCGCAATGAGCGTCGTAAAAGGCTGTTTTTCTAGTAGTGTTCTTCCCTTCCCACACTACATATAATAGCCCATACCTTGAACCAGAAATTCTCAACCGCCGAACTAACCTTACAAGCCAACCACCTCGAATTTACCATTATAACCTTGATGGATTCCTAACCAACACAAGGTCTCCGACCAACGGCCACTTTCCGTGGAGACACTCATCCTTTCTCAAACACGTACCACATGCACTATCTCGCTCTGCACCTCGCCCTGGCCACCAATAACCCTGGTCTCAGGAATCCATACTGCAGGTCTCTATATCCAGTTCTCTAACCGTTCTTGAACAAATCTATTATCTTCTCAAAAGTACCCGGTTCTCCCTACTCAGGGTTCGAACCATCACCAATTGGTTCACCAACAATCTATCCCATAGACTGTTTTTACCAGTAACATCGCACCTAATCTTGGAAGGTGATTCGCAATGCTCGATGATCTCCCCAATGGAGATCAAACAACTCCAAATACCCCAAATCTCAGATAAAATCCTTAGAAACTTCTCATCATGACTGCCTCTAGTCATTCAGAATCTCGCACCATCCCACTACCGGACATCTCAACTATCCAGTAGTAACCATGACTCTCACTCTGAAAATAATGAACTAACATACTCCTTATTCTCGACTCCTCAACCAACGTCCCATCACGTGAATTATCATAAGAGCTGAGACCTCATTACCACACTCAATACTCAACAAAGACAATAAGAGCCACTGCCCCAATAACATCTTCTTGATCGCCCGCCTCTGTAGCTAATACATGCCCTACTATGCTCAAATAGGGTGTATCCTTGTCCTTAACCATCTCAGTCCCTACTGACAACCTGCTCATGCTCTATCGTTACCTCTCGGCAGACATACTACCCAAATACTCTGATGGAAGGTCGCCATCAATGCTAACCCGTAGGGTTTTACCCCCAAGCTCAGAAACCGAAATCTCGACACCGCTTATGTTTCCCCCAGGAAACGGAAATAACACCACCCCGGTCACAGAAGGTGACATCTCCACTATCGGTTGATTGCTCAACTCATGTCGCAATCCTCCATAAACGCCATCTCTACTCATCCTTGAGTCTTGCGACTTCATCTGACATCTCACCAAAAATACCTTGGAGTCATCTCGACTTCCCTCACAAGGGATGCTTTGCTGGAACTTGTTCCACATGGCCCTCTGACCTCATACTCTATCGCATCCGATCTCGGTCTAACTAATCACAACGGAATAACTGGTAGAACCAGTAACACTAACCGTCACGTGCCATGTTGCTCGAACCTTGTCATCACCTCTCAATCTGCTACCAATCAAGGTACTCGAACCACGACATCACCTCTCAATCTGCTACCAATCAAGGTACTCGAACCATGACATCACCTCTTAATCTGCTACCAATCAAGGTACTCGAACCATGACATCACCTCTCAATCTGCTACCAATCATGGTACTCGAACCATGACATCACCTCTTAATCTGCTACCAATCATGGTACTCGAACCATGACATCACCTCTCAATCTGCTACCAATCATGGTACTCGAACCATGACATCACCTCTTAATCTGCTACCAATCATGGTACTCGAACCTTTAGTTGATGATATCCTTACCTAAGACCAGTCTTCGAGAAATAGCTCGAACCTTGCAACTGATCAAACAGGTCACCAATTCTTGGCAACAGGTACTTGTTCTTTATTGTTGCCTTGTTCAGCTCCCTGTAATCTATACACATTCCATGCTCCCATCTTTCTTCTTCACGAATAACATCGGAGCACCCTAGAGTGATGAACTAGGTCTAATAAAACTGTTGTCCAACAACTCCTGAAGTTGTGCCATAAGCTCCTTCATCTCTGTCAGTGCTAATCGATATGGGGCTTTTGCTATTGGTGTTGTTCCTGGTAACAAGTCTATTCTAAAATCCACTTGTCTATCAGGAGAAAATCCAGGAAGATTATCAGGAAAAACTTTCGGATAGTCACACACCAATACTATACTTTGCATATCCTTTTTCTCTTTCTTAGCATCGATCACGAATGACAAGTATGAACTGCATCCTTTAGACAAACATCGTCTGGCTTTCATTAGGGAAATGATTCCAGAATTTAATCGATGCTTATCTCCGTATACCATAAATGACTCCTTTCTAGGCAGGTTTACCCTTACTATCTTTTTCTTGCATAGTATTTCGGCATCATTGGTGCTAAGCCAATCCATTCCTAGAACAATGTCGAAACCATTTAACTCGATGGGTAACAACTTCTCTTGGAATTCGTTTCCATTCAGGTCGATGAAGATATTCCTAATATAATCGCTAACAGGTATGAATTTGCCACTAGAAACTTCTACAATTAGGGCATCATCTAGATTTTCTATAGGCAATGCTAGTCTTTCACCAATTTTATGTAATATAAAGGAGTAATTCGCTCCGGAATCAAACAATAAATTGGCAGGCAATCCATTCACAAGAAAGGTACCTGAAGCGACATCTGTTGCATCCTTTGCAGCTTCTAATGTCATTTGGAAAGCTCTGGCTTTTGGCTTTGGTGGGAGATTAGGCTTCGCTGCCTCTATCTTCTTCGGGCAATCCTTTGAAATGTGCCCTTATTCATGGTATCCATAGCACACCCTTTTGTTGGTTGTGCACTTGTTGGCGTAGTGCCTTGGCTTTCCACATTTAAAACAAGTGACCTCCTCGTTACATTTCCCAACATGTTTCTTCTTACATTTATCACACCATTTTGCTTCGTCTCCTCCTCCGAATTTTCTCGAACCAGACTTCAAGAACTTACTTTTCTTGTTGGAACCTAAAGTTCCTTCAAACTCTCTCTTTTCGCCAACTTCTGCCCTTTCCTGATTCCTTTCTTTTAACTGGGTTTCCACATTTTTAGTTGTTCGGACTGCTGTCTTCAGAGTAGCTGCCATCTTGACCGTTGGGCCAAAGTCGGCTGCCAATCCATTTACGAACCTCTTAATTTTTGAGAGTTCAGTTGGCACTAAGTATGGAAATAACTTCATTTTTTCGGTAAATGTAGTAGCATAGTCGTCTATGCTCATTTTCCCTTTCTTGAAGTTCCAAAACTCATTGTTTAGATCTATCAGATCTATCTCTGAGCAACATTGCATCTTTAACTGCTCCAAGAAAATTTCCCAATACATTTTCAGGGCTTCTCCATGTGGCATCATGTCTGCCAATAACTTCCACCAGCTTAATACTCTGGTCTTCAGTTGTCTAACCGCAAAAACAGTTTTCTGCTAGTCACTACAGTTGCAGCTTTCAAATATCATCTCCATTTCGGAGACTTGGCGGTTTGGCGCCTAAGAAATCTTTATACATACGCTCATCTCCATGGATTTCCCTCTTCGGGTTATTCCTCCAAACCACAATCGGTTCATCTTGACCAATAGATCTACTGTAATTTACCTCCTCAGATTGATCATCATTTAATTCCAGTTGTTCAACAGGTCACTGAAGGTTCACCCATGTTGTTCAACAACAATTGTCTCATTTCCTCCCTTTGATCAGCCATCATTTTCTGAATCATGGCTCTTACTCTAGCCATTGTGATGGGTTCTGGTGCAGCTTCTGCTATCGGCACCTGTTCCACCACTTGGGGTTGAGGTTGCTAGTTTATGTTTGCATTTCCAGCTCCACTTCTGGTTTTTGCCATCTTGATCTATACATCAAGATAGGTGAATTAAGATCTTTAATCACGATAGATGTTTAAATTCACTTTATTACTCTGAAACGTTTATATGCTAGTTCTAATATCGTACTCGTACGCTTAGAATCCTAAACACAAAGTTTCTAGATCCGGTCGGCAAAAGACCATAAATCCAAACAATTAATGGCATATATGGTAAACATATAGCAATTAGCACATAAAATCATTTTAGGCATCTCTCCTAAAATATACTAGTGCTCGTGTCTAAAATATGGTAGACACTCATCTAACGATCATCACTTATCATTCTAAGTTTAAGTCTAGAAATCCTACAAATTCCTAGTTCGCTTAAACTAATGCTCTGATACCAACTATGACATCCCCAATTTTCTCGGTCAGAAAAGACTGATTTAGTTTATGCTTTTAAAATAAAATCAGAGTAATTTCTCCAAAATGTGTTGCGGAATTTGTTACCAAAACAAAATATAATAAAAGTTTATCAAAACATTTCTTAAAGAAATATGTTTTCATTATATAACAAAACCTTGGGATGCCATGTTCTGATACAGATCAAAAGCATAAACAGTACATTATAAGTCTTACAACAGTTATTTACAACTACTGGCCTATAATCAAAAAGTCTCTAGTTGTTTTCCAATTATGCTCAGGGTCCACTACCTGTAATACATAAAGTTGAGTGGCCAAGACTTGGGAGTCTGGTGAGCATATAGGGTTTTCAACCCACAAATAATAAATTTATTAATTTTTATCAACCAACAATAAATTTATTAAATTCATTAAACAATAACCCAGATTAGCCTTTCCCATTATCCTTACTTTACTTCCCTAAACACCTTTCATAAGGGACCTAGCCTAAGGATTTCCATTGGGGTGACAACACTGCTTTAGGGGATTCCTCAGCAATGTATCTCAAATAAGGCAACCATGTGGGGGATGGAGTATACCATCAAACACTAAGTTCACAAACACCTACAGGTTGCGAACCTACTAGCATTCCTCTGGACTGTCTAGAAAGGTCCATGGTTGTCATTTATACTCCACTAGATGACTGAAACAATAACAATATCGAGGCCTCTCATCATTTTAACACACATCGACTATTTTATCTTCTCATGTTTTACCCAACATATTTGTAGAGAAAAATACATATAAAGGTCAAAACTTGTATAAAATATCTATTCAACACCCATCTCAAATAAACAAACCATATAATTACACATAACACGTATTTTATAGAAAATACTTCATATCTATGTGAAAGAAGAAAAAGACTATACACTCACTTGTTAAGACGATAATTGGGCAGCACCTCGTCTTTTAAAATAATATTCTTCGATGAAACCGGGGTGTTTTCTCAAAAACCGGGCTTCACGTGGACAAAGTTTCGGCTCGAAAACTCTTTTTCTCGGGATCTTCGGGGCTCTAGAACTTGCTTCGGGTGCTAGGACGATACACTAAGCTTTGGGGGTATTTCTTGCCATTTAGGAGAGAGTATAAGGTAAGAGAATGGAAATCTGTAACAAAAATCCGGATGGCATCGGTTCTTATTTTTAGGAGGCTGAAGCTCCTTAGTACGTTGGGCGTAATGCTCAGGTACGCGGGGTGTACTGTCTCGCGAGGTTCTTCGCTGGGCGTACACTAGTACGTTGGGCGTAGTAGGGGCTAACTCTGGACGTGTCTAAGCTACGAACACGTGGCATTCATGCAATGGAGTAGGGAAGGTGACAGACTCCAGGTCATGTACACGAGTACGCTGGGCGTACTCCCATTTTTTCCAAACTTCAAAATTTTGTATTTTTCGCATACGAGCTCCGTTTTTGACGTTCTTTATATCCACGCATAGGTAAGACTGTGCTCTACAGCTTTCGTTTAGACTCCATCAGCTAATTTTGAGATAATTTTTAAAGTTATTTTTAACAGGACGGGACAGGAAAAGTTTGTTAAAAATTCATAACTTCTTCATCTGACGTCCGTTTTCGTTTGTCTTTTTACCGTTGCACTAATTTCGATGAGATCTTCGATTCTCGTTTAGATTGTTTCGACTAAAAATCACTCGATCTAAATTTTGAGTTTTGGGCTACATACTGCTAAGTAGAAACTTAGAAAAATCATAATTCCTCATATGAAGTCAGATTTGGGCGTTCTTTTTATGCACACTCTCTGTTTAACGAACTCTACGACTTTCGTTTAGATCACTAAGGCTAAAAAGAACTTTATTGTATATTCACATTTTATGTCATACAACATTGTGTCGGATCTGTCGCGAAACTTCGACAAATCATAATGTTTTCGTTGTAATTCGGATTTCGACATTCTTTATATCTTCGGAATCCTTGTTCAAACCACTACAACTTCATTCTTAGATATCAGGTTTATCGAACGTTTATTTTCGACGCTTATTTTTATTCTTAACTTATTAAATCATAATAATTAAGCAATAAACACAAAAATAATTAAATAATACATCTTTATTATTTCAAAACAAATTACAAAGGTTGACCTAGACTATTACATCATCATTAATGCCTAGCCTAGAAACACGGGCGTTACAATTACTTCCGTGCTCCTCATGACCCTCTGTCCAACCTCACCCCAACAAATAGGGGTACGATATGGTGGTTGTTGCTATAAGAAAACTCAGCCAACGGAAGATAGGAATCCCAACTCCCACCAAAATCGATGCCACGAGCAAGAAACATATCCTCGTGCGTCTGAATAGTCCGCTCACTCTGTCCGTCCGTCTGCGGATGGTATGCAGTACTGAAGTGTAGCCGGGTACCCAACTCCACGTGAAACCTCTTCCAGAACCTGGAAGTAAAACATACATCCCGATCTGACACGTTAGAAGTCGACACCAAATGTCGAGCTACCACCTCTCGAACATAAATCTCAGCCAATTGCTCTACAAAAGAGCTCTCGCTAATGACTAAGAAGTGAGCACTCTTCATCAAACGATGCACTATCACCCATATGTCATCGACACCCCTCACAGTTTTTGATAATCACGTAATAAAATCCATAGTGTAACTCAAAAAAACTATGGATCCAATTCAGTGATCAATTAAGGCAAACAATCAAATAGAGTGTAGAAGGAGTAGAAGAAGAATTAATCCAAGCATGCGCACATCTATTACGAATAAATGTCAGGTACACCTTGGGAAAACACACACATACGTCACTGACGTCTCTATACAACTGACACAGACACACTCTATTTATAGGACCACCAGCTACACACGTGTGTACAACCGCACACGTGTATATGGCCGCACACAGAGTGTGCATCCGCACACACGTTGTAACGCCTGTGTTTCGGGCTTGCCATTTGTAGCAATGTAATAGTCTAGGTTAACCTTTGTAACCCGTTTTGAAATAATAAGATTGTATTATTTGAGTATTGTGTGTTTTGTGCTTAATTGCTTAATTATGTGGTTTGAATAATTAAGAATAAAAATAAGCGTCAAAATTTAAGTGTAAAATAAACTTAATATCTTTGAATAATGTTGTAGTAGTTAAAACGAGGTTTCCGAATATATATAGAACGCCCAAATCTGACTTCGTATGAGGAAGTTATGATTTATCGAAGTTCCGGCTTAGCGATATACAGCCTGTTTTACTCGATTTGAGATCGAGCGGTTGTTAGCCGAAGCAATCTAAATGAGAATCGAAGATCTCATTGTTGGTATTGAAACGATAAAAAGTTAGGCGAGAACGGACGTCAAACGAAGAAGTTATGAATTTATAACGAAAGTTTCTGTCCCGGCCTATTAAAAATAATTAATAAAAATAAAGTCAAAATTAGCCGACGGAGTCTAAACGAAAGTCGTAGAGCATGGTCTCACCTTCGCGTGGATATAAAGAACGTCGAAAACGGAGTTCGTATGATGAAGTTATGAATTTCCGAAGTTTATTAATCATTTTGTATTTATTTTTAATTCAAAATTCGGAAGCATTATCCGAAGGAGTCACCGATCTGATCCGAGGTACGCCCCGCGTACTCGAGTACGCCCCGCGTACTCCGAGGGATGTCGACACTCGCACTCGAGCACTTCGGATACGTAAGCAATGACGTTTTGGGCAGTACGCCCCGCGTAACGCAGTACGCCCCGCGTACTCCGAGGCTCCAGCCTCCTATAAATAGGATGCGAGGGTTCCGGGTATTTTTGCCAATTCCCTCTCGTTTTCGTGTCGAAGCTCTGCGCAAAAACCCCCGAAGCTACCCCGAAGCCCCGGTATCATACTCTAGCCCCGAGGCAAGTCCCGAGATCCCGAAGATCCCGAGAAGCGCGGTTCCCGAGTCGAAGCTCTGCCCGCGAGAAGTTCGATTTTCGAAGAGATCTTCCAGATCTGCTGAGGAATACTACTTTTATAAGCCGTAGTGCTGTCCGATCATCTTCTGATCAAGTGAGTGTGTAGTTATTTCTTCTAATACAATAATACGAAGTATTTTATATAAAAATACGTGCTATGTGTATATATTTGGTTGTGTTATGTGTGAATGAGTATTCACTCTCTTCTATCTTATAGATCTGCTTATTTCTTTATGAGATATGTGTTATGTGTGTGTGTGCCTCATCTGTTATGTGATATATGTGTTGATTAAAGCATGCTATACAGGTTTTCTTTAAACTATGTATACAAATGTATATTTTTATCTACTAATATGTTGGGTAGAACATGGGTAGACAGTTGGTGTGTAATAAACAGATGAGAGGCCTCGTTGTTGTTTGATTGAGTCATCTAGCGGAGTTTAGATGACGACCACTGGCTATTCTAGACAGTCTTGTGGAAACATTAGCAGGTTCGCCACCTGTAGGTGTTAATGAACTTGGGTGTTCATTCGCTGTACTCCATCCCCCTCATGGTTGCCTTATTTGACTTATATTGCTGAGGTACCCCCGAAGCATGTGTTGTCACCCCGATGAAATATTCTTAGACTAGGTCCCTTATGTTAGTTGTTTTAGGGACATTAAAGTGAGAATAACGGGAATGGGTAATTGGGTTATTGTTGGTTGGTGAAAATTAAATATGATATTTATTGTGGGTTGAAAACCCTATATGCTCACCAGGCTCCCAAGCCTGACCCACTCAGTTTTAAATTGTATTACAGGTAGTGGCGGAAGGGCATGAGATGGATGAACCATCAAGTTGTTTTGTTTACAAGTCTGCATATGTTTATATTTGTTATATGACTTGTAATGTATTCGTTTATGCTTATTGGTCTGTATCGGAACATGACACCCCGAGTTTTGATTATAATGAAAATACATTTCTTTTATGAAATGCTTCGGTAAACAATGTTTTATCATGTTTTGTTTTTGGGAACAAATTCCGCAACTCTTTCAAATCAAAAGGATTTACTCTGAAAATATTTAAAAGCATAAATGAAAATCGGTCTTTGCTGGCCGAGATTTTGGGGATGTCACAGTTGGTATCAGAGCATTAGTTTAAGCGAACTAGGAATTTGTAGGATTTCTAGACTTAAACTTAGAATGCTAAGTGAAGTTTTGAGATGTGTGTCTGTTGTGATTTAGACACGAGCACTAGTTTATTTTAGGAAAGTTGCCTAAAATGATTTATGTGCTAAATGTTATATGTTGCCATATATGATATTATTTGTTCGGATCTATGGTCTGTTGCCGACCGGATCTAGAAACCTTATGTGTGTAGGATTCTAAGCGTACGTCTACGATATTAGAACTAGCATATAAACGTTTCGGAGTGATAAGGATGATTTGAATATCTATCATGATTGAGGATCTAATTTCACCTTATTCGGTGTAGATCAAAATGGTGAGAACAAGAAGTGGAGTTGGAAATGCTGACGAAAACAGGAATCAACCACCAGTGATTGAGCCAATACCTGTCGTAGCAGCAGCACCTGAGCCAATAACCATGGCTGGTGTGCAATTGATGATTCAGACGATGTTGGATCGTCAGATGGATGAAACTAGACGGTTGCTTCAACAAAATCGTGAAGAACTGTCGATTCGTGTGGAAGAGCCTGAACTGAATGAAGGGCACTCGGAAGGTGGAAACTTCAGTGGGTCTGTTGGTCCAACCAACCCACCGATAGTTAGGCAAGATAACCATGATGGAAGGAATGATGGAATGGGATGCAAGTACAAGGACTTTTTGACTTGTAAACCATCGACCTTCAATGGAAAGGAGGATCCGATTGGGGTTATGGATTGGATCTCCGAAATGGAGCTAGCCTTCATGACATGTGGCTGTAGAGGCAAGTTGCAGACTATCTATGCCGTGCGTCAATTCCGAGGTGGAGCCGTTCGTTGGTGGAACACTCTAGGGAAGACCTTAAGCCCTAATGAGACACTGCAATTGTCATGGGCAGAATTCTTGGTGCAGTTTAAGCGCAAGTTTTGTTCGGCTCAAAATCTGTTGGAGTTGGAGAATAAGTTTTTGACATTGACGAAGGGTAGCATGTCAGTGGATGAGTACACCAATAACTTCACCGATAAGATGGAGTTTGCCTTGCGTATCGTTCCAGACGAGTTGACAAAGGTGGACCGGTATGCGAAGGGACTTCCATGGGAGTACGAGGTGCCAGTACGTCAGGCACTTACTCTAGAGGCAGCTATCTGGGCTGCCAAGTCTGTGGAGAACATGATAAAGGGAAGAACCACCGACAAGGTTGAGGTTGGTGAGAAAAGGAAGTTTGAAGGAACATCTGGTTCCAGTAAGAAGAGTAAATTTTCGAAATTTGATTCGAAAAAGTTTGGAGGAAAAGGAGGCGAAGCGAAGTGGTGTGATAAGTGTAGGAAAAAGCACTTTGGGAAATGTAGCGAGGATGTAACCTGCTACAAGTGTGGAAAGGTTGGACATTTTGCCAATGAATGTCCGAACAACAAAAGGATGTGTTTTGGGTGTAATGAAGAGGGGCATATTTTGAAAGACTGTCCGAAGAAGAAGGAGGCAGCTAGGCCCAACATTCCACCAAAGCCGAAGGCAAGAGCCTTCCAGATGACACTTGAGGCTGCGAAAGATGAAGCTGATGTCGCTTCAGGTACCTTTCTCGTAAACGAATTACCTGCTCATATATTGTTTGATTCTGGAGCCAACTACTCCTTTATTTCGCATGAGTTTGGTAGAAAGCTAGCTTTGCCTGTTGATAGACTAAATAATGCTTTATTAGTCGAAGTAGCTAGTGGCAAGTTTGTACCTGTTAGCCATCGTATGAAAAACGTCTTGATCGACCTTAATGGGAATAAGTTTCTCGAGGAATTATTGCCTATCGAACTAAATGGTTTCGACATCGTCTTGGGAATGGATTGGCTTAGCGCCAATGATGCCGAAATTTTGTGCAAGAAGAAGATAGTTAAAGTAAACCCGCCTGGAAAAGATTCGTTTATGGTGTATGGGGACAAACGCAGAGTGAATTCTGGAATCATTTCTCTAATGAAAGCCAGAAAGTGTTTGACCAAGGGATGTACATCATATTTAGCATTTGTGATTGATGCTAAGAAAGAAAAGAAGGTGATGCAGAGTATTCCAGTGGTGTGTGATTATCCGGAAGTATTTCCCGAAGATCTTCCTGGATTACCACCTGATAGACAAGTGGAGTTCAGAATAGACTTGTTACCAGGAACCACGCCAATAGCAAAAGCACCTTATCGATTAGCACCGACGGAGATGAAGGAGCTGATGATGCAACTTCAGGAGTTATTGGACAAAGGTTTCATTAGACCTATTTCATCGCCCTGGGGAGCTCCGGTGTTATTTGTAAAGAAGAAAGATGGAAGTATGAGAATGTGCATCGATTACAGAGAGCTGAACAAGGCAACAATAAAGAATAGATATCCGTTGCCGAGGATTGATGACCTGTTTGATCAATTGCAAGGTTCGAGCTATTTCTCGAAGATCGATCTTAGGTCAGGATATCATCAGCTGAAAGTAAGAGAGCAAGATATCGAGAAGACTGCATTCAGAACTAGATATGGACACTACGAGTTCTTGGTTATGTCGTTTGGACTAACCAATGCTCCAGCAGCGTTCATGAATTTGATGAATAGGGTTTGTAATCCTTTCCTTGATAAATCCGTGATAGTGTTCATAGACGACATTCTGATCTACTCGAAAAGCTAGGAGGAGCATGGAAGACACTTGCGAGAAGTGTTAGAAGTTTTGAAGAAGGAGAAGCTTTATGCGAAGTTCTCCAAATGTGATTTTTGGATTCGTGAGGTCCAATTCTTGGGTCACGTGGTCAACCAAGAAGGGATAATGGTTGATCCAGGGAAGATTGAAGCTGTGACGAAGTAGGAACAACCGAAAAGTCCCACGGAGATTCGAAGCTTTTTAGGATTAGCCGGATATTACCGAAGGTTTATCCAAGGCTTTTCTTCGATTGCTACTCCATTAACAGCTTTGACCCACAAAGGAGCTACTTATGCTTGGAGTGAGAAGCATAAAGAAGCATTCGAGAAGTTAAAGAAGAAGCTATGCGAGGCACCGATACTTTCTCTACCCGATGGAGTCGAAGACTTCGCTGTTTATAGCGATGCGTCTGGTGTTGGATTGGGTTGTGTTTTGACCCAAAGAGAAAAGGTGATAGCATATGCGTCTCGACAGTTGAAAGAGCATGAAAAGAATTACCCGACTCATGATTTGGAGTTGGCAGCGGTAGTTTTCGCTCTGAAAATATGGAGGCATTACCTCTATGGCACGAAGTGCAAACTTTTCACTGATCATAAGAGTCTCCAATACCTCTTTAATCAGAAAGAATTGAATATGAGGCAACGACGCTGGCTAGAATTACTTAAAGACTACGACTGCGAGATACTTTACCACCCCGGTAAAGCTAATGTTGTTGCTGATGCTCTCAGTCGGAAAGTCAATCTTGAAAGGAAGAGGCCAAGAGCGTTGAGAATTGAAGTTGTCTCGACTATTGTGGAAAGTATAAAGAAAGCTCAAGAGGAAGCTTCTGAGAAAAATGACCGAAAGGAGGAACGTTTGGGTAAAACGTTGGTGTTTGGTACTAATGGTCATGGACTGAAGGTATTCCAAGATCGTATTTGGGTACCTAAGTCAGGAGGAATTAGGGATCTTCTGATGGAAGAAGCTCACAAAACCATGTACTCAATTCATCCGGGTAGCACTAAAATGTATAGGGACCTAAAACCCTACTACTGGTGGCCGACGATGAAGCTTGATGTTGCAAAGTATGTGGCCGAGTGTGTGACTTGTGCGAGAGTCAAGACACAACATCAGAAACCTTATGGGAGTTTAGAACCTTTGTCTGTGCCTATGGGTAAGTGGGAAGACATTGCTATGGATTTTGTCACTAAACTGCCCAGAACAAAGAATGGTCACGACATGATTTGGGTGGTCGTTGATCGATTCACTAAAAGTGCGCATTTCATAGCGGCCAAGGAGAAGTGGTCTATGGAGAAGCTTGCAAATTCTTATGTGAAGGAAATTGTGAGGCTTCACGGTGTTCCGTTAACGATTGTATCGGATCGTGATAGCCGTTTCACCTCAAGGTTTTGGAAAAGTCTACAAGAGGAAATGGGTACCAAGTTATGTTTAAGCACAGCTTACCATCCGCAGACTGATGGTCAGAGTGAAAGAACGATACAAACACTTGAAGATATGCTGAGAGCATGTACCTTGGAATTCCTAGGTAATTGGGATGAACATTTACCTTTGGTAGAATTTTCCTATAATAATAGTTTTCACTCGAGCATTAAGATGGCACCTTATCAAGCTTTGTATGGACAGAAGTGTCGTACGCCGTCTTGTTGGCTTGAGGCTGGGGAAAAGCAGTTTATGGGACCAGAGTTGGTTCATCAAACTGCTGAAAAGTTGAAAATAATTAGGGAAAGAATGTTAGCAGCTCAAGATCGTCAAAAGAGCTATGCTGACAAGAAGCGAAGACCGATGACTTTTGAGGTTGGAGATTCGGTTTTGCTTAAAGTCTCGCCGTGGAAGGGACTTATAAGATTTGGTAAAAGGGGAAAGTTGAGTCCAAGGTTTATTGGACCGTTTAAAGTCCTTCAGAGGATTGGGAACCAAGCTTACAAGCTCGAATTACCCGAAGAGCTGAATGGAATTCACAACACTTTTCATGTGTGTTATTTGAGGAAGTTCACGGGAGAAGTTCCCGATATAATTCCAATTTCTGAATTGAGAATTGATGAGAACAAAAGGTTGATTGAAGAACCAGAGGCAATTGTTGACCGAAAGACTAAGAAGTTGCGACGCAAAATGGTTGGGTTAGTGCTTGTCCGATGGAAACACACGAATGGGCCGAATCTCACCTGGGAGACGGAGAGTGACATGTTGAGTCGCTACCCGCATTTGTTTGTTGATGTGTGATTCCGGGGACGGAATCATTCTAAGGTGGAGAGAATTGTAACGCCTGTGTTTCGGGCTTGCCATTTGTAGCAATGTAATAGTCTAGGTTAACCTTTGTAACCCGTTTTGAAATAATAAGATTGTATTATTTGAGTATTGTGTGTTTTGTGCTTAATTGCTTAATTATGTGGTTTGAATAATTAAGAATAAAAATAAGCGTCAAAATTTAAGTGTAAAATAAACTTAATATCTTTGAATAATGTTGTAGTAGTTAAAACGAGGTTTCCGAATATATATAGAACGCCCAAATCTGACTTCGTATGAGGAAGTTATGATTTATCGAAGTTCCGGCTTAGCGATATACAGCCTGTTTTACTCGATTTGAGATCGAGCGGTTGTTAGCCGAAGCAATCAAAATGAGAATCGAAGATCTCATTGTTGGTATTGAAACGATAAAAAGTTAGGCGAGAACGGACGTCAAACGAAGAAGTTATGAATTTATAACGAAAGTTTATGTCCCGGCCTATTAAAAATAATTAATAAAAATAAAGTCAAAATTAGCCGACGGAGTCTAAACGAAAGTCGTAGAGCATGGTCTCACCTTCGCGTGGATATAAAGAACGTCGAAAACGGAGTTCGTATGATGAAGTTATGAATTTCCGAAGTTTATTAATCATTTTGTATTTATTTTTAATTCAAAATTCGGAAGCATTATCCGAAGGAGTCACCGATCTGATCCGAGGTACGCCCCGCGTACTCCGAGGGATGTCGACACTCGCACTCGAGCACTTCGGATACGTAAGCAATGACGTTTTGGGCAGTACGCCCCGCGTAACGCAGTACGCCCCGCGTACTCCGAGGCTCCAGCCTCCTATAAATAGGATGCGAGGGTTCCGGGTATTTTTGCCAATTCCCTCTCGTTTTCGTGTCGAAGCTCTGCGCAAAAACCCCCGAAGCTACCCCGAAGCCCCGGTATCATACTCTAGCCCCGAGGCAAGTCCCGAGATCCCGAAGATCCCGAGAAGCGCGGTTCCCGAGTCGAAGCTCTGCCCGCGAGAAGTTCGATTTTCGAAGAGATCTTCCAGATCTGCTGAGGAATACTACTTTTATAAGCCGTAGTGCTGTCCGATCATCTTCTGATCAAGTGAGTGTGTAGTTATTTCTTCTAATACAATAATACGAAGTATTTTATATAAAAATACGTGCTATGTGTATATATTTGGTTGTGTTATGTGTGAATGAGTATTCACTCTCTTCTATCTTATAGATCTGCTTATTTCTTTATGAGATATGTGTTATGTGTGTGTGTGCCTCATCTGTTATGTGATATATGTGTTGATTAAAGCATGCTATACAGGTTTTCTTTAAACTATGTATACAAATGTATATTTTTATCTACTAATATGTTGGGTAGAACATGGGTAGACAGTTGGTGTGTAATAAACAGATGAGAGGCCTCGTTGTTGTTTGATTGAGTCATCTAGCGGAGTTTAGATGACGACCACTGGCTATTCTAGACAGTCTTGTGGAAACATTAGCAGGTTCGCCACCTGTAGGTGTTAATGAACTTGGGTGTTCATTCGCTGTACTCCATCCCCTCATGGTTGCCTTATTTGACTTATATTGCTGAGGTACCCCCGAAGCATGTGTTGTCACCCCGATGAAATATTCTTAGACTAGGTCCCTTATGTTAGTTGTTTTAGGGACATTAAAGTGAGAATAACGGGAATGGGTAATTGGGTTATTGTTGGTTGGTGAAAATTAAATATGATATTTATTGTGGGTTGAAAACCCTATATGCTCACCAGGCTCCCAAGCCTGACCCACTCAGTTTTAAATTGTATTACAGGTAGTGGCGGAAGGGCATGAGATGGATGAACCATCAAGTTGTTTTGTTTACAAGTCTGCATATGTTTATATTTGTTATATGACTTGTAATGTATTCGTTTATGCTTATTGGTCTGTATCGGAACATGACACCCCGAGTTTTGATTATAATGAAAATACATTTCTTTTATGAAATGCTTCGGTAAACAATGTTTTATCATGTTTTGTTTTTGGGAACAAATTCCGCAACTCTTTCAAATCAAAAGGATTTACTCTGAAAATATTTAAAAGCATAAATGAAAATCGGTCTTTGCTGGCCGAGATTTTGGGGATGTCACAGTTGGTATCAGAGCATTAGTTTAAGCGAACTAGGAATTTGTAGGATTTCTAGACTTAAACTTAGAATGCTAAGTGAAGTTTTGAGATGTGTGTCTGTTGTGATTTAGACACGAGCACTAGTTTATTTTAGGAAAGTTGCCTAAAATGATTTATGTGCTAAATGTTATATGTTGCCATATATGATATTATTTGTTCGGATCTATGGTCTGTTGCCGACCGGATCTAGAAACCTTATGTGTGTAGGATTCTAAGCGTACGTCTACGATATTAGAACTAGCATATAAACGTTTCGGAGTGATAAGGATGATTTGAATATCTATCATGATTGAGGATCTAATTTCACCTTATTCGGTGTAGATCAAAATGGTGAGAACAAGAAGTGGAGTTGGAAATGCTGACGAAAACAGGAATCAACCACCAGTGATTGAGCCAATACCTGTCGTAGCAGCAGCACCTGAGCCAATAACCATGGCTGGTGTGCAATTGATGATTCAGACGATGTTGGATCGTCAGATGGATGAAACTAGACGGTTGCTTCAACAAAATCGTGAAGAACTGTCGATTCGTGTGGAAGAGCCTGAACTGAATGAAGGGCACTCGGAAGGTGGAAACTTCAGTGGGTCTGTTGGTCCAACCAACCCACCGATAGTTAGGCAAGATAACCATGATGGAAGGAATGATGGAATGGGATGCAAGTACAAGGACTTTTTGACTTGTAAACCATCGACCTTCAATGGAAAGGAGGATCCGATTGGGGTTATGGATTGGATCTCCGAAATGGAGCTAGCCTTCATGACATGTGGCTGTAGAGGCAAGTTGCAGACTATCTATGCCGTGCGTCAATTCCGAGGTGGAGCCGTTCGTTGGTGGAACACTCTAGGGAAGACCTTAAGCCCTAATGAGACACTGCAATTGTCATGGGCAGAATTCTTGGTGCAGTTTAAGCGCAAGTTTTGTTCGGCTCAAAATCTGTTGGAGTTGGAGAATAAGTTTTTGACATTGACGAAGGGTAGCATGTCAGTGGATGAGTACACCAATAACTTCACCGATAAGATGGAGTTTGCCTTGCGTATCGTTCCAGACGAGTTGACAAAGGTGGACCGGTATGCGAAGGGACTTCCATGGGAGTACGAGGTGCCAGTACGTCAGGCACTTACTCTAGAGGCAGCTATCTGGGCTGCCAAGTCTGTGGAGAACATGATAAAGGGAAGAACCACCGACAAGGTTGAGGTTGGTGAGAAAAGGAAGTTTGAAGGAACATCTGGTTCCAGTAAGAAGAGTAAATTTTCGAAATTTGATTCGAAAAAGTTTGGAGGAAAAGGAGGCGAAGCGAAGTGGTGTGATAAGTGTAGGAAAAAGCACTTTGGGAAATGTAGCGAGGATGTAACCTGCTACAAGTGTGGAAAGGTTGGACATTTTGCCAATGAATGTCCGAACAACAAAAGGATGTGTTTTGGGTGTAATGAAGAGGGGCATATTTTGAAAGACTGTCCGAAGAAGAAGGAGGCAGCTAGGCCCAACATTCCACCAAAGCCGAAGGCAAGAGCCTTCCAGATGACACTTGAGGCTGCGAAAGATGAAGCTGATGTCGCTTCAGGTACCTTTCTCGTAAACGAATTACCTGCTCATATATTGTTTGATTCTGGAGCCAACTACTCCTTTATTTCGCATGAGTTTGGTAGAAAGCTAGCTTTGCCTGTTGATAGACTAAATAATGCTTTATTAGTCGAAGTAGCTAGTGGCAAGTTTGTACCTGTTAGCCATCGTATGAAAAACGTCTTGATCGACCTTAATGGGAATAAGTTTCTCGAGGAATTATTGCCTATCGAACTAAATGGTTTCGACATCGTCTTGGGAATGGATTGGCTTAGCGCCAATGATGCCGAAATTTTGTGCAAGAAGAAGATAGTTAAAGTAAACCCGCCTGGAAAAGATTCGTTTATGGTGTATGGGGACAAACGCAGAGTGAATTCTGGAATCATTTCTCTAATGAAAGCCAGAAAGTGTTTGACCAAGGGATGTACATCATATTTAGCATTTGTGATTGATGCTAAGAAAGAAAAGAAGGTGATGCAGAGTATTCCAGTGGTGTGTGATTATCCGGAAGTATTTCCCGAAGATCTTCCTGGATTACCACCTGATAGACAAGTGGAGTTCAGAATAGACTTGTTACCAGGAACCACGCCAATAGCAAAAGCACCTTATCGATTAGCACCGACGGAGATGAAGGAGCTGATGATGCAACTTCAGGAGTTATTGGACAAAGGTTTCATTAGACCTAGTTCATCGCCCTGGGGAGCTCCGGTGTTATTTGTAAAGAAGAAAGATGGAAGTATGAGAATGTGCATCGA
Source organism: Lactuca serriola (assembly GCF_051521515.1). Classification (NCBI taxonomy): domain Eukaryota; kingdom Viridiplantae; phylum Streptophyta; class Magnoliopsida; order Asterales; family Asteraceae; genus Lactuca; species Lactuca serriola. The sequence goes on from NC_136409.1 coordinate 206,528,387, forward strand.
TTACAGAGAGCTGAACAAGGCAACAATAAAGAATAGATATCCGTTGCCGAGGATTGATGACCTGTTTGATCAATTGCAAGGTTCGAGCTATTTCTCGAAGATCGATCTTAGGTCAGGATATCATCAGCTAAAAGTAAGAGAGCAAGATATCGAGCTGACTGCATTCAGAACTAGATATGGACACTACGAGTTCTTGGTTATGTCGTTTGGACTAACCAATGCTCCAGCAGCGTTCATGGATTTGATGAATAGGGTTTGTAATCCTTTCCTTGATAAATCCGTGATAGTGTTCATAGACGACATTCTGATCTACTCGAAAAGCTAGGAGGAGCATGGAAGACACTTGCGAGAAGTGTTAGAAGTTTTGAAGAAGGAGAAGCTTTATGCAAAGTTCTCCAAATGTGATTTTTGGATTCGTGAGGTCCAATTCTTGGGTCACGTGGTCAACCAAGAAGGGATAATGGTTGATCCAGCGAAGATTGAAGCTGTGACGAAGTAGGAACAACCGAAAAGTCCCACGGAGATTCGAAGCTTTTTAGGATTAGCCGGATATTACCGAAGGTTTATCCAAGGCTTTTCTTCGATTGCTACTCCATTAACAGCTTTGACCCACAAAGGAGCTACTTATGCTTGGAGTGAGAAGCATAAAGAAGCATTCGAGAAGTTAAAGAAGAAGCTATGCGAGGCACCGATACTTTCTCTACCCGATGGAGTCGAAGACTTCGCTGTTTATAGCGATGCGTCTGGTGTTGGATTGGGTTGTGTTTTGACCCAAAGAGAAAAGGTGATAGCATATGCGTCTCGACAGTTGAAAGAGCATGAAAAGAATTACCCGACTCATGATTTGGAGTTGGCAGCGGTAGTTTTCGCTCTGAAAATATGGAGGCATTACCTCTATGGCACGAAGTGCAAACTTTTCACTGATCATAAGAGTCTCCAATACCTCTTTAATCAGAAAGAATTGAATATGAGGCAACGACGCTGGCTAGAATTACTTAAAGACTACGACTGCGAGATACTTTACCACCCCGGTAAAGCTAATGTTGTTGCTGATGCTCTCAGTCGGAAAGTCAATCTTGAAAAGAAGAGGCCAAGAGCGTTGAGAATTGAAGTTGTCTCGACTATTGTGGAAAGTATAAAGAAAGCTCAAGAGGAAGCTTCTGAGAAAAATGACCGAAAGGAGGAACGTTTGGGTAAAACGTTGGTGTTTGGTACTAATGGTCATGGACTGAAGGTATTCCAAGATCGTATTTGGGTACCTAAGTCAGGAGGAATTAGGGATCTTCTGATGGAAGAAGCTCACAAAACCATGTACTCAATTCATCCGGGTAGCACTAAAATGTATAGGGACCTAAAACCCTACTACTGGTGGCCGACGATGAAGCTTGATGTTGCAAAGTATGTGGCCGAGTGTGTGACTTGTGCGAGAGTCAAGACACAACATCAGAAACCTTACGAGAGTTTAGAACCTTTGTCTGTGCCTATGGGTAAGTGGGAAGACATTGCTATGGATTTTGTCACTAAACTGCCCAGAACAAAGAATGGTCACGACATGATTTGGGTGGTCGTTGATCGATTCACTAAAAGTGCGCATTTCATAGCGGCCAAGGAGAAGTGGTCTATGGAGAAGCTTGCAAATTCTTATGTGAAGGAAATTGTGAGGCTTCACGGTGTTCCGTTAACGATTGTATCGGATCGTGATAGCCGTTTCACCTCAAGGTTTTGGAAAAGTCTACAAGAGGAAATGGGTACCAAGTTATGTTTAAGCACAGCTTACCATCCGCAGACTGATGGTCAGAGTGAAAGAACGATACAAACACTTGAAGATATGCTGAGAGCATGTACCTTGGAATTCCTAGGTAATTGGGATGAACATTTACCTTTGGTAGAATTTTCCTATAATAATAGTTTTCACTCGAGCATTAAGATGGCACCTTATCAAGCTTTGTATGGACAGAAGTGTCGTACGCCGTCTTGTTGGCTTGAGGCTGGGGAAAAGCAGTTTATGGGACCAGAGTTGGTTCATCAAACTGCTGAAAAGTTGAAAATAATTAGGGAAAGAATGTTAGCAGCTCAAGATCGTCAAAAGAGCTATGCTGACAAGAAGCGAAGACCGATGACTTTTGAGGTTGGAGATTCGGTTTTGCTTAAAGTCTCGCCGTGGAAGGGACTTATAAGATTTGGTAAAAGGGGAAAGTTGAGTCCAAGGTTTATTGGACCGTTTAAAGTCCTTCAGAGGATTGGGAACCAAGCTTACAAGCTCGAATTACCCGAAGAGCTGAATGGAATTCACAACACTTTTCATGTGTGTTATTTGAGGAAGTTCACGGGAGAAGTTCCCGATATAATTCCAATTTCTGAATTGAGAATTGATGAGAACAAAAGGTTGATTGAAGAACCAGAGGCAATTGTTGACCGAAAGACTAAGAAGTTGCGACGCAAAATGGTTGGGTTAGTGCTTGTCCGATGGAAACACACGAATGGGCCGAATCTCACCTGGGAGACGGAGAGTGACATGTTGAGTCGCTACCCGCATTTGTTTGTTGATGTGTGATTCCGGGGACGGAATCATTCTAAGGTGGAGAGAATTGTAACGCCTGTGTTTCGGGCTTGCCATTTGTAGCAATGTAATAGTCTAGGTTAACCTTTGTAACCCGTTTTGAAATAATAAGATTGTATTATTTGAGTATTGTGTGTTTTGTGCTTAATTGCTTAATTATGTGGTTTGAATAATTAAGAATAAAAATAAGCGTCAAAATTTAAGTGTAAAATAAACTTAATATCTTTGAATAATGTTGTAGTAGTTAAAACGAGGTTTCCGAATATATATAGAACGCCCAAATCTGACTTCGTATGAGGAAGTTATGATTTATCGAAGTTCCGGCTTAGCGATATACAGCCTGTTTTACTCGATTTGAGATCGAGCGGTTGTTAGCCGAAGCAATCAAAATGAGAATCGAAGATCTCATTGTTGGTATTGAAACGATAAAAAGTTAGGCGAGAACGGACGTCAAACGAAGAAGTTATGAATTTATAACGAAAGTTTATGTCCCGGCCTATTAAAAATAATTAATAAAAATAAAGTCAAAATTAGCCGACGGAGTCTAAACGAAAGTCGTAGAGCATGGTCTCACCTTCGCGTGGATATAAAGAACGTCGAAAACGGAGTTCGTATGATGAAGTTATGAATTTCCGAAGTTTATTAATCATTTTGTATTTATTTTTAATTCAAAATTCGGAAGCATTATCCGAAGGAGTCACCGATCTGATCCGAGGTACGCCCCGCGTACTCCGAGGGATGTCGACACTCGCACTCGAGCACTTCGGATACGTAAGCAATGACGTTTTGGGCAGTACGCCCCGCGTAACGCAGTACGCCCCGCGTACTCCGAGGCTCCAGCCTCCTATAAATAGGATGCGAGGGTTCCGGGTATTTTTGCCAATTCCCTCTCGTTTTCGTGTCGAAGCTCTGCGCAAAAACCCCCGAAGCTACCCCGAAGCCCCGGTATCATACTCTAGCCCCGAGGCAAGTCCCGAGATCCCGAAGATCCCGAGAAGCGCGGTTCCCGAGTCGAAGCTCTGCCCGCGAGAAGTTCGATTTTCGAAGAGATCTTCCAGATCTGCTGAGGAATACTACTTTTATAAGCCGTAGTGCTGTCCGATCATCTTCTGATCAAGTGAGTGTGTAGTTATTTCTTCTAATACAATAATACGAAGTATTTTATATAAAAATACGTGCTATGTGTATATATTTGGTTGTGTTATGTGTGAATGAGTATTCACTCTCTTCTATCTTATAGATCTGCTTATTTCTTTATGAGATATGTGTTATGTGTGTGTGTGCCTCATCTGTTATGTGATATATGTGTTGATTAAAGCATGCTATACAGGTTTTCTTTAAACTATGTATACAAATGTATATTTTTATCTACTAATATGTTGGGTAGAACATGGGTAGACAGTTGGTGTGTAATAAACAGATGAGAGGCCTCGTTGTTGTTTGATTGAGTCATCTAGCGGAGTTTAGATGACGACCACTGGCTATTCTAGACAGTCTTGTGGAAACATTAGCAGGTTCGCCACCTGTAGGTGTTAATGAACTTGGGTGTTCATTCGCTGTACTCCATCCCCCTCATGGTTGCCTTATTTGACTTATATTGCTGAGGTACCCCCGAAGCATGTGTTGTCACCCCGATGAAATATTCTTAGACTAGGTCCCTTATGTTAGTTGTTTTAGGGACATTAAAGTGAGAATAACGGGAATGGGTAATTGGGTTATTGTTGGTTGGTGAAAATTAAATATGATATTTATTGTGGGTTGAAAACCCTATATGCTCACCAGGCTCCCAAGCCTGACCCACTCAGTTTTAAATTGTATTACAGGTAGTGGCGGAAGGGCATGAGATGGATGAACCATCAAGTTGTTTTGTTTACAAGTCTGCATATGTTTATATTTGTTATATGACTTGTAATGTATTCGTTTATGCTTATTGGTCTGTATCGGAACATGACACCCCGAGTTTTGATTATAATGAAAATACATTTCTTTTATGAAATGCTTCGGTAAACAATGTTTTATCATGTTTTGTTTTTGGGAACAAATTCCGCAACTCTTTCAAATCAAAAGGATTTACTCTGAAAATATTTAAAAGCATAAATGAAAATCGGTCTTTGCTGGCCGAGATTTTGGGGATGTCACAGTTGGTATCAGAGCATTAGTTTAAGCGAACTAGGAATTTGTAGGATTTCTAGACTTAAACTTAGAATGCTAAGTGAAGTTTTGAGATGTGTGTCTGTTGTGATTTAGACACGAGCACTAGTTTATTTTAGGAAAGTTGCCTAAAATGATTTATGTGCTAAATGTTATATGTTGCCATATATGATATTATTTGTTCGGATCTATGGTCTGTTGCCGACCGGATCTAGAAACCTTATGTGTGTAGGATTCTAAGCGTACGTCTACGATATTAGAACTAGCATATAAACGTTTCGGAGTGATAAGGATGATTTGAATATCTATCATGATTGAGGATCTAATTTCACCTTATTCGGTGTAGATCAAAATGGTGAGAACAAGAAGTGGAGTTGGAAATGCTGACGAAAACAGGAATCAACCACCAGTGATTGAGCCAATACCTGTCGTAGCAGCAGCACCTGAGCCAATAACCATGGCTGGTGTGCAATTGATGATTCAGACGATGTTGGATCGTCAGATGGATGAAACTAGACGGTTGCTTCAACAAAATCGTGAAGAACTGTCGATTCGTGTGGAAGAGCCTGAACTGAATGAAGGGCACTCGGAAGGTGGAAACTTCAGTGGGTCTGTTGGTCCAACCAACCCACCGATAGTTAGGCAAGATAACCATGATGGAAGGAATGATGGAATGGGATGCAAGTACAAGGACTTTTTGACTTGTAAACCATCGACCTTCAATGGAAAGGAGGATCCGATTGGGGTTATGGATTGGATCTCCGAAATGGAGCTAGCCTTCATGACATGTGGCTGTAGAGGCAAGTTGCAGACTATCTATGCCGTGCGTCAATTCCGAGGTGGAGCCGTTCGTTGGTGGAACACTCTAGGGAAGACCTTAAGCCCTAATGAGACACTGCAATTGTCATGGGCAGAATTCTTGGTGCAGTTTAAGCGCAAGTTTTGTTCGGCTCAAAATCTGTTGGAGTTGGAGAATAAGTTTTTGACATTGACGAAGGGTAGCATGTCAGTGGATGAGTACACCAATAACTTCACCGATAAGATGGAGTTTGCCTTGCGTATCGTTCCAGACGAGTTGACAAAGGTGGACCGGTATGCGAAGGGACTTCCATGGGAGTACGAGGTGCCAGTACGTCAGGCACTTACTCTAGAGGCAGCTATCTGGGCTGCCAAGTCTGTGGAGAACATGATAAAGGGAAGAACCACCGACAAGGTTGAGGTTGGTGAGAAAAGGAAGTTTGAAGGAACATCTGGTTCCAGTAAGAAGAGTAAATTTTCGAAATTTGATTCGAAAAAGTTTGGAGGAAAAGGAGGCGAAGCGAAGTGGTGTGATAAGTGTAGGAAAAAGCACTTTGGGAAATGTAGCGAGGATGTAACCTGCTACAAGTGTGGAAAGGTTGGACATTTTGCCAATGAATGTCCGAACAACAAAAGGATGTGTTTTGGGTGTAATGAAGAGGGGCATATTTTGAAAGACTGTCCGAAGAAGAAGGAGGCAGCTAGGCCCAACATTCCACCAAAGCCGAAGGCAAGAGCCTTCCAGATGACACTTGAGGCTGCGAAAGATGAAGCTGATGTCGCTTCAGGTACCTTTCTCGTAAACGAATTACCTGCTCATATATTGTTTGATTCTGGAGCCAACTACTCCCTTTATTTCGCATGAGTTTGGTAGAAAGCTAGCTTTGCCTGTTGATAGACTAAATAATGCTTTATTAGTCGAAGTAGCTAGTGGCAAGTTTGTACCTGTTAGCCATCGTATGAAAAACGTCTTGATCGACCTTAATGGGAATAAGTTTCTCGAGGAATTATTGCCTATCGAACTAAATGGTTTCGACATCGTCTTGGGAATGGATTGGCTTAGCGCCAATGATGCCGAAATTTTGTGCAAGAAGAAGATAGTTAAAGTAAACCCGCCTGGAAAAGATTCGTTTATGGTGTTGGGGACAAACGCAGAGTGAATTCTGGAATCATTTCTCTAATGAAAGCCAGAAAGTGTTTGACCAAGGGATGTACATCATATTTAGCATTTGTGATTGATGCTAAGAAAGAAAAGAAGGTGATGCAGAGTATTCCAGTGGTGTGTGATTATCCGGAAGTATTTCCCGAAGATCTTCCTGGATTACCACCTGATAGACAAGTGGAGTTCAGAATAGACTTGTTACCAGGAACCACGCCAATAGCAAAAGCACCTTATCGATTAGCACCGACGGAGATGAAGGAGCTGATGATGCAACTTCAGGAGTTATTGGACAAAGGTTTCATTAGACCTAGTTCATCGCCCTGGGGAGCTCCGGTGTTATTTGTAAAGAAGAAAGATGGAAGTATGAGAATGTGCATCGATTACAGAGAGCTGAACAAGGCAACAATAAAGAATAGATATCCGTTGCCGAGGATTGATGACCTGTTTGATCAATTGCAAGGTTCGAGCTATTTCTCGAAGATCGATCTTAGGTCAGGATATCATCAGCTGAAAGTAAGAGAGCAAGATATCGAGCTGACTGCATTCAGAACTAGATATGGACACTACGAGTTCTTGGTTATGTCGTTTGGACTAACCAATGCTCCAGCAGCGTTCATGGATTTGATGAATAGGGTTTGTAATCCTTTCCTTGATAAATCCGTGATAGTGTTCATAGACGACATTCTGATCTACTCGAAAAGCTAGGAGGAGCATGGAAGACACTTGCGAGAAGTGTTAGAAGTTTTGAAGAAGGAGAAGCTTTATGCAAAGTTCTCCAAATGTGATTTTTGGATTCGTGAGGTCCAATTCTTGGGTCACGTGGTCAACCAAGAAGGGATAATGGTTGATCCAGCGAAGATTGAAGCTGTGACGAAGTAGGAACAACCGAAAAGTCCCACGGAGATTCGAAGCTTTTTAGGATTAGCCGGATATTACCGAAGGTTTATCCAAGGCTTTTCTTCGATTGCTACTCCATTAACAGCTTTGACCCACAAAGGAGCTACTTATGCTTGGAGTGAGAAGCATAAAGAAGCATTCGAGAAGTTAAAGAAGAAGCTATGCGAGGCACCGATACTTTCTCTACCCGATGGAGTCGAAGACTTCGCTGTTTATAGCGATGCGTCTGGTGTTGGATTGGGTTGTGTTTTGACCCAAAGAGAAAAGGTGATAGCATATGCGTCTCGACAGTTGAAAGAGCATGAAAAGAATTACCCGACTCATGATTTGGAGTTGGCAGCGGTAGTTTTCGCTCTGAAAATATGGAGGCATTACCTCTATGGCACGAAGTGCAAACTTTTCACTGATCATAAGAGTCTCCAATACCTCTTTAATCAGAAAGAATTGAATATGAGGCAACGACGCTGGCTAGAATTACTTAAAGACTACGACTGCGAGATACTTTACCACCCCGGTAAAGCTAATGTTGTTGCTGATGCTCTCAGTCGGAAAGTCAATCTTGAAAAGAAGAGGCCAAGAGCGTTGAGAATTGAAGTTGTCTCGACTATTGTGGAAAGTATAAAGAAAGCTCAAGAGGAAGCTTCTGAGAAAAATGACCGAAAGGAGGAACGTTTGGGTAAAACGTTGGTGTTTGGTACTAATGGTCATGGACTGAAGGTATTCCAAGATCGTATTTGGGTACCTAAGTCAGGAGGAATTAGGGATCTTCTGATGGAAGAAGCTCACAAAACCATGTACTCAATTCATCCGGGTAGCACTAAAATGTATAGGGACCTAAAACCCTACTACTGGTGGCCGACGATGAAGCTTGATGTTGCAAAGTATGTGGCCGAGTGTGTGACTTGTGCGAGAGTCAAGACACAACATCAGAAACCTTACGAGAGTTTAGAACCTTTGTCTGTGCCTATGGGTAAGTGGGAAGACATTGCTATGGATTTTGTCACTAAACTGCCCAGAACAAAGAATGGTCACGACATGATTTGGGTGGTCGTTGATCGATTCACTAAAAGTGCGCATTTCATAGCGGCCAAGGAGAAGTGGTCTATGGAGAAGCTTGCAAATTCTTATGTGAAGGAAATTGTGAGGCTTCACGGTGTTCCGTTAACGATTGTATCGGATCGTGATAGCCGTTTCACCTCAAGGTTTTGGAAAAGTCTACAAGAGGAAATGGGTACCAAGTTATGTTTAAGCACAGCTTACCATCCGCAGACTGATGGTCAGAGTGAAAGAACGATACAAACACTTGAAGATATGCTGAGAGCATGTACCTTGGAATTCCTAGGTAATTGGGATGAACATTTACCTTTGGTAGAATTTTCCTATAATAATAGTTTTCACTCGAGCATTAAGATGGCACCTTATCAAGCTTTGTATGGACAGAAGTGTCGTACGCCGTCTTGTTGGCTTGAGGCTGGGGAAAAGCAGTTTATGGGACCAGAGTTGGTTCATCAAACTGCTGAAAAGTTGAAAATAATTAGGGAAAGAATGTTAGCAGCTCAAGATCGTCAAAAGAGCTATGCTGACAAGAAGCGAAGACCGATGACTTTTGAGGTTGGAGATTCGGTTTTGCTTAAAGTCTCGCCGTGGAAGGGACTTATAAGATTTGGTAAAAGGGGAAAGTTGAGTCCAAGGTTTATTGGACCGTTTAAAGTCCTTCAGAGGATTGGGAACCAAGCTTACAAGCTCGAATTACCCGAAGAGCTGAATGGAATTCACAACACTTTTCATGTGTGTTATTTGAGGAAGTTCACGGGAGAAGTTCCCGATATAATTCCAATTTCTGAATTGAGAATTGATGAGAACAAAAGGTTGATTGAAGAACCAGAGGCAATTGTTGACCGAAAGACTAAGAAGTTGCGACGCAAAATGGTTGGGTTAGTGCTTGTCCGATGGAAACACACGAATGGGCCGAATCTCACCTGGGAGACGGAGAGTGACATGTTGAGTCGCTACCCGCATTTGTTTGTTGATGTGTGATTCCGGGGACGGAATCATTCTAAGGTGGAGAGAATTGTAACGCCTGTGTTTCGGGCTTGCCATTTGTAGCAATGTAATAGTCTAGGTTAACCTTTGTAACCCGTTTTGAAATAATAAGATTGTATTATTTGAGTATTGTGTGTTTTGTGCTTAATTGCTTAATTATGTGGTTTGAATAATTAAGAATAAAAATAAGCGTCAAAATTTAAGTGTAAAATAAACTTAATATCTTTGAATAATGTTGTAGTAGTTAAAACGAGGTTTCCGAATATATATAGAACGCCCAAATCTGACTTCGTATGAGGAAGTTATGATTTATCGAAGTTCCGGCTTAGCGATATACAGCCTGTTTTACTCGATTTGAGATCGAGCGGTTGTTAGCCGAAGCAATCAAAATGAGAATCGAAGATCTCATTGTTGGTATTGAAACGATAAAAAGTTAGGCGAGAACGGACGTCAAACGAAGAAGTTATGAATTTATAACGAAAGTTTCTGTCCCGGCCTATTAAAAATAATTAATAAAAATAAAGTCAAAATTAGCCGACGGAGTCTAAACGAAAGTCGTAGAGCATGGTCTCACCTTCGCGTGGATATAAAGAACGTCGAAAACGGAGTTCGTATGATGAAGTTATGAATTTCCGAAGTTTATTAATCATTTTGTATTTATTTTTAATTCAAAATTCGGAAGCATTATCCGAAGGAGTCACCGATCTGATCCGAGGTACGCCCCGCGTACTCCGAGGGATGTCGACACTCGCACTCGAGCACTTCGGATACGTAAGCAATGACGTTTTGGGCAGTACGCCCCGCGTAACGCAGTACGCCCCGCGTACTCCGAGGCTCCAGCCTCCTATAAATAGGATGCGAGGGTTCCGGGTATTTTTGCCAATTCCCTCTCGTTTTCGTGTCGAAGCTCTGCGCAAAAACCCCCGAAGCTACCCCGAAGCCCCGGTATCATACTCTAGCCCCGAGGCAAGTCCCGAGATCCCGAAGATCCCGAGAAGCGCGGTTCCCGAGTCGAAGCTCTGCCCGCGAGAAGTTCGATTTTCGAAGAGATCTTCCAGATCTGCTGAGGAATACTACTTTTATAAGCCGTAGTGCTGTCCGATCATCTTCTGATCAAGTGAGTGTGTAGTTATTTCTTCTAATACAATAATACGAAGTATTTTATATAAAAATACGTGCTATGTGTATATATTTGGTTGTGTTATGTGTGAATGAGTATTCACTCTCTTCTATCTTATAGATCTGCTTATTTCTTTATGAGATATGTGTTATGTGTGTGTGTGCCTCATCTGTTATGTGATATATGTGTTGATTAAAGCATGCTATACAGGTTTTCTTTAAACTATGTATACAAATGTATATTTTTATCTACTAATATGTTGGGTAGAACATGGGTAGACAGTTGGTGTGTAATAAACAGATGAGAGGCCTCGTTGTTGTTTGATTGAGTCATCTAGCGGAGTTTAGATGACGACCACTGGCTATTCTAGACAGTCTTGTGGAAACATTAGCAGGTTCGCCACCTGTAGGTGTTAATGAACTTGGGTGTTCATTCGCTGTACTCCATCCCCCTCATGGTTGCCTTATTTGACTTATATTGCTGAGGTACCCCCGAAGCATGTGTTGTCACCCCGATGAAATATTCTTAGACTAGGTCCCTTATGTTAGTTGTTTTAGGGACATTAAAGTGAGAATAACGGGAATGGGTAATTGGGTTATTGTTGGTTGGTGAAAATTAAATATGATATTTATTGTGGGTTGAAAACCCTATATGCTCACCAGGCTCCCAAGCCTGACCCACTCAGTTTTAAATTGTATTACAGGTAGTGGCGGAAGGGCATGAGATGGATGAACCATCAAGTTGTTTTGTTTACAAGTCTGCATATGTTTATATTTGTTATATGACTTGTAATGTATTCGTTTATGCTTATTGGTCTGTATCGGAACATGACACCCCGAGTTTTGATTATAATGAAAATACATTTCTTTTATGAAATGCTTCGGTAAACAATGTTTTATCATGTTTTGTTTTTGGGAACAAATTCCGCAACTCTTTCAAATCAAAAGGATTTACTCTGAAAATATTTAAAAGCATAAATGAAAATCGGTCTTTGCTGGCCGAGATTTTGGGGATGTCACACACGTGTATGGCCGCACACAGAGTGTGCAGCCGCACACACGTGTATGGTCGCACACAGAGTGTGCAGCCGCACATGCGTGTATGGTCGCACACAGAGTGTGCAGCCGCACACACGTGTATGGCCGCACACACTCTCTAACATACTACAACCAACATAGCAAACCCCAAGACCCTACCAAGACCTATACAAGATGAATGCCTAGCTCAAACCACAAAATTGTGACCTAACAATCTCCCCCTTGGTTTATAGCTTTCTTTTCTAATTGACCCAACAAGCTCCCCCTAAAAAGTAGTTGGCTTTTCTTGTTAATCTTCATTGGGAACTTGGCTTCAGCATTAATCTTCAAATTCTTCACAGCTTCAAGATGAACTAGAATCTTCTATGAATGACTTCATTTTGAGTGGTTGGGCATTTCTTCAAGATTTGATTCTGAACACACATTAGGTGAGGAGGCTTGATGAAAGGATTCTTGAAAGATAGCACTTTCAGCTTGAGAATCTTCAGAGAGAACTATCATAGAGAAATAATCTTCTAGATCACTTCAGCAGGTTTAAGATAGCAGTAGACTGATTGAGGAGGCTTCAATGCAATCCGTGACATAATCTTCAATTTCAGCTTCACCTTGCTTCTGGAGTTGAAGGATTGAATGTTTAAAGAATAATCTTCATTTCTTGCTTCTTCGAATGAAAATTCTTCGATGCTCACGGATGAAGCCTTGGCTCAGAAAACTTCAACACAAACTCCATGAGTCTTATCTATACCTGAAATCATTTTTCAAGACAAAACAAAACTAAAAGAAAAATTAACACACAAAATAAAAATAGAAACAAAAATATTTTTGGATTTTCTGATTTTTCTAAACAAGAAATAACACTATTTTTTTGGATTTTAATTTTCTGATTTTTGTTTGATTTTTGAATTATTTTTAATTCTCCCCTTAAAAGTTGTGCATAGAGGAAAAATATGAACAAATTTAACAAAAATAAAATGATATCTAACTTTAAGAATGATTTGGGATCAAAGTTTTTAGACAGCCTTTATCCGCTTGTCGGTACCTTCCATCTTCACGTCTTTGTTTGGTCGATCGCCAGTATTGTTGTCTACTTAAACACGAAAAATTGTGACAAAATTAGGACATACTATAAGTGACAAGACAATGTGATCCTAAGTTCCTAGATATTATATATGATCCTAAGTTTCTAGATACTATATCTTAAGGACCATTCAACTGACGACGACCAGGGATATTGTTGTCCACCTAAATTGAGCAGCGAGATCTATAGACAATCTCTGAGTGTTCAATTTTAATTGTACTGGAACATGTTTCCAGCTTCCAGATATGCCCCAGCCATCAAGAACTTCCAGAGTACTCCTTACACGGGGTGAGCAGACAACCTCAGAGAGAAGATAGATTTAGAATTCTATTACTTATTACTTCAGAGGGGTTGAGAAGTAGAAGGTTGCATATGCTGTGTACCAGGTCGGATTAGAAGTCACGCAAAGGAGACAGCATATGACTAACAGATAAGAAGTTTTTCACATATATAACATGCAGAGAAATAGAGTTGCATATGTTGTGTACCAGGTCGGATTAGAAGTCACGCAAAGGAGACAACATATGACTAACAGACGGAAAGAAAGAAAATGATATTCTACAGGCCTAATTTATCGGAATTTACCAGTCGCCCCATCCAACCAGAATTAAGGACAGAATCCGCACATCGAGGAAAAGTTAAACCACAGTTCCAAGTACGGGTTCAATTAATGTGACGAGTAGATTCCCATATATATCTCCCTGCTCAACCTATCCAAGCGTCGTATTGTCAGGCTAAATGGAAATATCTAGGTCAAGATTTGTCAAGTCATTTGATTTCCTAAGTTCAACTTTGCCTAGTCATGTCCATTTAGAATCTTTCGTGCCTACCGACACATCAAACCAGAGCATAGACCCTTCAACTTTGGGTACGTTACGCAGACTCAGATTGCCCGTTATCACTCACTTCCCAAAACATCTCCCTCAAGCACATTCCATAACCAACATATTATATTTTAATTTTCTATTTTTTTATATGTATATATATATATATTAATTTTCTAAAGTTTTCTAATTTTTGTTTTGTTTTTATTTCTCCCCCTAAATGTGTGCATAGGAGAGAAACGAAAGTAAATGTGCAAATTTAAACAATCCTAAAACAAAAATTTGTCTTTAAAGCGAATCAGCTTAAGAAAAACTCAGGAGTATAGAGAAGAAAACTCAAACCATAAGTCACCGATTGAATTTGCATCCAAAAGGTCTGAGAACAGTACGCGTAATCTCAGAACAGATCTGAAAATTCTTCATGTCTTTAAGCACAAACCCCGTGAGTGATCACTTCCTTTCTTCCCTTCCTGCAAAGGACACATACTCTCAAATAAATGTCTGAATATTGTATAGTTGAGAGATGTCTCCTATCATGTGTCTGGAACAGCTACTACCAACAAACCGAAGTCTGATGATATGCCTCCATAGCTGATCCGACACAGAGCGGGATCAGTTGGCCTTTGGAACCCAGTCCATTTTGAAACTGGGTTGACCTTTTTCATCCTTGCACGGTACACTCTCCCATGACATATCCTGTTTATCACAAACAGAAGATGAAGAAATATTAGAGTCATTAGTTGATCTGGGAGAGTGAGCCTTTGGAACCCATCTGTAGTCGGGTTTGACCCATTTCTTTTTCGATCCGATGGGCGACTCGGCACTTGATTTTGAACTCGAAGTCAGCTTCCAAGATGATTTTGATTTTGGCTTCTCGGGAGCATCTCTTGGATTTTTCTTCTTGGCTGGCATTCCCTTCTTGTTCTTGGGAGTTGGATTCTTGTCCTTCTTGGCATTCCAGTTATTATTGTTTAAACGTGGCCTCGAAGGTTTTCTTTTAAAGTGATTTCCTCTTGGTGCGTTCTGCCAGCCATGTGCATAGTAAGGAACGTATGCGCGATTTGGACAATTTCTGGCAATGTGACCAGGTGTTCCATAGTGAAAACATGTCTTTTTCTTCACTGTGGAGTTGTTTCTTCCCGCCCCTGGTGGCGTATCCTTGCCTTGTTTCTAATTGTTCCCACAAGCACATTTGCAGCAAGTCGGCTGTTTCACTTGATTTGGTGGCCTGTACTTCTCAACAGCAGGTTGATCAGAAGCAACTGAGCTCGAAGCAACAGATTCAGAGTTCAAGGAGGCATTGGTGTGTTCAATAGTTTTCTCCTGATTGTTCAGTCTTAACTGAAGCTGAAGCAGAGGTTTGGCCATACTGAGCATACATTTCTTCCTCATTGGTCTCAAGGGGTGGGTTATAGTTGTGATTGAAAGGTGGAGGAACACTATCATACCCTAAACCCTTGTTTCAATTATCTTTGAATTTTAATTGGTTTTCAAATAATGACTCGACTGTCTTACTTGACGCAGTGTAATTTTTAAAACTAATATCTGTTTTTCCACACTTAATTTTCAAAGCGTCAAGTTCTTCAGTTACAACAGCAAGTTTTCTTTTAATGTGATCATAATTCTCACACTTATTGCTGTAATCTTCTTGCAATTTTCGGAAATCCTTGATTTTGGCCTCTAATTGAGCTTTCAGGGTTTCTGTCCTTTCCTAAGAGTATAGCCTTCGTATTTGAGGTCCTCATTTTCTCTTTTTAACAAATCAATTTGTTCACGAAGAAATTTAATTGTAGCTTTACAAGATGGAGTACATGAAACTTCATTTACCGGAATTGATGTGGAACTCATTTTCTTTTTTTTCTTTTTTTAATTTTTTTTTATTTTTTTTATATATTTTTAATTGCCCTTTGACTAAAAAAAAACTGATAAAGTCAACCTTAAAAGTCAAATTTAAAAAGTCGAACTTAAAAGTCAAACTTGAAAAGTCAAACTTAAAAGTCAAATTTGAAAAATTAAAAGTCAAACGAGAAAGTCAAAATTTAAAGTCAAATGTCAACTTTTTAAAAGTCAAAGTCAAAATTTTAAGTAAAAAATCAAAAATAAAAGTTAAAATTTAAAAACTAAAATTTTTGGGTTGAAAAAGGATTTTAAAAATAAAATTTTGAATTTTTGGGGTTGAAAATGTCAATTTGCGAAATTATAGGCGAAAAGGATGAGTTATATTCGAAATTTCGGATGTTGGACACAAGGAGCCTCCTAAACGAGAAGGTAAGACGCTGGGGCAATGACCTGGAGGTCCAGTGTTCGATCCCTGGCAACTCAATTTCGTTTCCTTTTTTTATACGAAGGCTGCTGAGCGAGGACGGCTGCGAAGCGAGGACTAGAGCTGCGAAGCCGAGAACGATGCTGCTGAGCCGTGAAACAGAGGCGAGACCGAGCCGTATACCGAGGCCGCACACCGAAACCCTAGCCGCACACCGAGGCGCACACTCCGAGCCGCACACACCGAGCCGTATACTCCGAGCCGCACACCGAGGCTGCTGAGACGCACTCCTTCAACAGATTCGCGAAAAAAAAAAAAAACGACGTTTTTCACACTTTTTTGCTCTAAAACTCGATCAAAAACTCATTTTTATGAAAAATGCAAAGAAGTAACCCCCCTTATTTTTGCGAGATCTATCCAAAAACGCTATTATTTTTTCAAAATAAGATCAAATAAGCTCCAGATGTGAAAAAATTGATTGATACAACCAAGCTCTGAAACCAATTGTAAGTCCCCAAAATTGCTTGTGTATCAATCAGATCCAATTGATGGTGTGGAATCCCAATTAATTGGATGATGTCAGATCAATATAGAAGAGAAGGAGAAGAAGAATAACTTGAATCTAATGTATTGATGATATGAATTATGCTCCTTACAATAGATCCACACACACACACACACTCTTCTTCTCTATCTTTCTCTCTCTTCTCTAGCCTTTTCTCTTCTTTTTCTCCAACCGTACACTCACATGCACTCCTCTATTTATATGGGCCTCCAGCCATACACATGTGTACAGCCGCACACAGGGTGTACGGCCGTACACACAAACCGCAAACACATACAACATTACATAAAAATATATTTTCCTAGAAAAGCAAAGTATAAACCATATTTTTGACCCAACAATCTCCCTCTTGGTTTATAACTTTCTTTTCTAATTGACCCAACAAGCTCCCCCTAAAAAGTAGCTGGCTTTTTCTTGTTAATCTTCATTGGGAGCTTGGCTTCAGCATTAATCTTTGATTTCTTCACAGCTTCAAGATGAACTTGATGAATCTTCATGAATGACTTCATCTCGAGCGGTTGGGCTTTTCTTCAAGATTTGACTCTGAACGCACATTGGGTGAGGAGGCTTGATGTACAGATTCTTGAAAGATAGCGCTTCAGCTTGAGAATCTACAAAGAGAACAAATCTTCTGGATCACTTCAGCAGGTACAAAGATAGCAGCAGATTGATTGAGGAGGCTTCAATGCAATCTGTGACATAATCTTCAAGTACAGCTTCACCAAGCTTCTGGGGTTGACAGATTGAATGTCGAAAGAATAATCTTCATTTCTTGCTCCTTCAAATGTGAATTCTTCGATGCTCACGGACGAGGCTTTGGCTCAGAAATCTTCAACACAAACTCCATGAGTCTTATCTATACCTGAAATCACTTTTCAAGACAAAACAAAACTAAAAGAAAACTTAGCACACAAATGAAAACAGAAACAAAAAATATTTTTGGATTTTTGATTTTTCTGAACAAGAAATAAAACAGAAATAACACTATTTTTGGATTTTTAAATTTTTCTGATTTTTCTTTTGTTTTTTTTTATTTTTGAATTTTTCTAATTTTTTTTTTTAATTTTTAATGTTGCCCTAATATTTAAATTAGAAGAAACTATGACAAATTTAACAAAAATAAAAATGATATCTAACTTTAAGAGAGATTTGGGATCAAAGTTTTTAGACAACCATTATCCGCTTGTCGGTACATTTCATATTCACATCTTTGTCTGGTCGATTGTCGGTATTGTTGTCCACTTAAACACGAAAATTGTGACAAAATTAGGACATACTATAAGTGACAAGACAATGTGATCCTAAATTCCTAGATATTATATCTGATCCTAAGTTTCTAGATACTATATCTTAAGGACCATTCAGCTGACGACGACCAGGGATATTGTTGTCCACCTAAATTGAGCAGCGAGATCTATAGACAATCTGTATGTGTTCAATTTTAAGTGTACTAGAACGTGTTTCCCGCTTCCTGATATGCCCCAGCCATCAAGAACTTCCAGAGTACTCCTTACACTGGGTGAGCAGACAACCATTCAGAGAGAGGATAGATTCAGAATTCTATTACTTATTATTTATTACTTCAGAGGGGTTGAGAAGTAGAAGGTTGCATATGCTGTGTACCAGGTCGGATTAGAAGTTGCGTAGAGGAGACAACATATGGCTAACAGATAAGAAGTCTTTCACATATATAACCTGCAGAGAAATAGAGTTGCATATGTTGTGTAACAGGTCGGATTGGAAGTCACGCAAAGGAGACAACATATGACTAACAGACGGAAAGAAAGAAAATGATATTCTACAGACCTAATTTATCGGAATTTACCAATCGCCCCATCCAACCGGAATTAAGGACAGAATCCGCACATCGAGGAAAAGTTAAACCACGGTTCCAAGTACGGGTTTATTTAATGTTACGAGTAGATTCCCATATATATCTCCCTGCTCAACCTATCCAAGCGTCGTATTGTCAGGCTAAACGGAACTATCTAGGTCAAGATTTGTCAAGTCATTTGATTTCCTAAGTTCAATTCTGCCTAGTCATGTCCATTTAGAATCTTTTGTGCCTACCGACACATCAAACCAGAGCATAGACCCTTCAACTTTGGGTACGTTACGCAGACTCAGGTTGCCTGTTATCACATTATCATATCACTTCCCAAAACATCTCCCTCAAGCACATTCTATAACCAGCATAATAAATTTTTTTTGTTTTTCTGACTTTCTAATGTTTTTGGATTTTCTAATTTTTAATGTTTTTGGATTTTCTAATTTTTATGTTTTTGGATTTTCTAATTTTTATGTTTTTGGATTTTCTAATTTTCTCCCCCTTGGATTGAGCTAGCATGGACTCAGGTCTTCTTCATCAGTGATCTCCTCCTTGGGCTCTGAGATAGATGGGCCTGCTCCCCCTAAACTTCCTTCACCTATTGATATTCATTTTCCACGAGGTAAAGGATCTGAATCTTGTTGAGCAAGAAACCTGGCAAGCCTCAAAGAGGCAACATCATGCGCAGGTTGTGGAGGAGAAGAACCCCCAGGAGCAGAAGAACTCCTGACTTCAAACGAAGATCTACCATTACTTGGTCCTTTTAGGGTCGGTTGAGTTGGTGTAGCATCTTTGGAGGGTTGTTGGACTGGTGGTGCTTGTTCTTGAATAAACACTTCATGCCTCGGATCGAGTCGACTTCTTTTTACAGAAGGCAGGGAGATTTGTGTCGGTGTCGAATCACTTGTGGATGGCACAGATTTTGGAATAGCAAATGGAAGGGGAGAAATCCTTGAAGTTGTATCCATATCGGTTGAAAGGTGTCGGCCATCTGATAAAAAGTTGGAGACGTCACTTTGAGGACACCACTAACTCCTTTTGTCAATGATCAAGCAACAAACAATCACAATAGAATAAGAAGATGAAAAGAAATCGAGCTTGCACACGTTTGTATCTGAAAAACGTCAGGTACAACTCGATGGAACACTCTATAATCACTATTGCATCGAGGTCTTCACAGCTTAACCTTATATCATTATCTATAGTCTATAAGCTGATCTGTGAGACACTCAACAAGCTATACTTTAACTCAGGAGTGTAGATGACGTTCTCAAAACTCAGTACTCCATTTACAACTGTTCCTTTTTGAGCGATTTTCCCTCCATCTCCTCCCGTGAAGGAAACATAGACCCCATTAAAAGTCTGAATGACGTGCAGTTGGGAGATGTCTCCTGTCAATATGCCTGGACCAACCGCTGTCGACGTACCAAGGTTTGACGACATTCCTCCGTAGCTGTTCCTGCACAATGAGTGGGATTATTTAGATTTGGGGACCCAGGTCATTACAAGCCTGGGTCCCAACCGTACACACCAACCGCACACTCCAACCGCACACTCAACCTCACACTCCAACCGCACACTCCAACCGCACACTCAACCGCACACCTTCAAAGTCTCAGTCGCATACCTTCAAAGTCTCAGCCGCACACCTTCAAAATCTTAGCCGCACACCTTCAAAGTCTCTTCAAAATTGACACTGAATTGGCTCTGATACCAATTGTAAGTCACAAAAACTATGGATCCAATTCAGTGATCAATTAAGGCAAACAATCAAACAAAGTGTAGAAGGAGTAGAAGAAGAATTAATCCAAGAATGCACACATCTATTACGAATAAATGTCAGGTACACCTTGGGAAAACACACACATACGTCACTAACGTCTCCATACAACTGACACAGACACACTCTATTTATAGGACCACCAGCCACACACGTGTGTACAACCGCACACATGTATATGGCCGCACACACGTGTATGGCCGCACACAGAGTGTGCAGCCGCACACAGAGTGTGCAGCCGCACACGCGTGTATGGCCGCACACAGAGTGTGCAGCCGCACACATGTGTATGGCCGCACACACTCTCTAACATACTACAACCAACATAGCAAACCCCAAGACCCTACCAAGACCTATACAAGATGAATGCCTAGCTCAAACCACAAAATTGTGACCTAACACATTGTGATTTGCTCCCACTTTTATAAGGGAACCTCTAAGGGCTGCAATTTTCCATGAGGGTGCTGGTGCTCGGCCTTGACCTTCCGGCAGGTCAAACATCGTTGTACAAACCAGGCCACATCTCTTTTCATACATGGCCACCAGTAACTATGCTTCAGGTCGAGATACATCTTGGTAGCCTCTAGATGAATGGAAAATCTCAACTTGTGGGCCTCCTCCATCAAAATTCGTCGAGCCCCTCCTGCATATGGTACCCATGCCCTCCCATGAAGAGTCAAAAGCCCTCGACTGTCAATATCAAAGGCTAAAATCTGGCCGATCACCTGCTCACTTTTCCGATTTTCTTCTTTTATGGCCTCCAACTGTGCTTCTTTGATAATCTCTAATATTGGTGTCATCACAGTTATCCTCATGCACACATCCCAAATCGGGGCACTCCCTACGTTCCGGCTCAAGGCGTCGGCCACCACATTGGCCTTGCCCGGGTGATACAGAATCTCAGAATCTCACAGTCGTAGTCTTTCACTACATCCAACCATCTCCTTTACCTCATATTCAGGCCACGTTTATCCATAAGATATCTCAAGATCTTATGGTTTGTGTAGACGGTACATCAAACACCATAGAGATAGTGGCGCCAAATCTTGAGGGCGAAAACCACTGCCCTAAATCCAAATCATGTGTGGGATAATTCACTTCGTGGGTTTCAGCTACCTCAAAGCGTATGCAATCACATGCCCGCTATGCATTAACACAACATCTAACCCTGCAATTGGGTTGATAGATCACCTTGGAATATAGGTTGGACGAATTCTATGGGAAGCCCATAAGGAAATCGTCCAAGGGATATTCTAGAAGGAGTCAATGGGTTGCTTAAGGCTTAAGCAGTCATATTAGGGTTTCCACCTGAAAACCCTAGCAACCACAAGTATAAATAGACCCCCTAACATAAGGATTTCGGCCCTATGTTTCCTTGTGTTGCCCTAGCCGATTTCCTCCCCTCTCTTAAGCCATCTTGTTGCTAGTGGTGTTTGTGACTCCATTAGAGGTGCAACATTTGAGGCACTAAGCTTTCAACGGTCAAGGATATTCAAGGAGATCTTGTTATTACTACATAACAAGAAAAGTGAGATCTAAACCCTAGTTTATATGTCAATTTGATTATTATATGCTAGTTCATAGGATCATTGATTTGGTATTCAATGTTGTTGTGTTCATAGTAGACAAACCTACATCAAAGCAATTAAGGTTGCATGAACACCATAGGAATGATGTTATGCTCCTAACCCAAAAGTGGTATCAGAGCCTAGGTCGTTTTTCTAGTGAATAGATGTAAAAGTGAGCCACCAAAGTTCAAGAAAATTGAAATTTTGGTCTTCTGACTGGTAGAATCGCGGAGTGCCTATATGGACTCAACGAGTAGGTCCTACTTGACGAGTTCCTAAGTGGACTCGATGAGTCCAAGGCTCTGGTACCGGGATTTTCGATTTTCTAGCCAAATTTTGTTGAGGATAATTGCCAAAACTTGTTTTTCTTGCCAAAATCCGATTTTTTAAGTTTGGAATGGTTATCCTCATCAAAATTGATGGATTTGGTTAAATATGGATAATATAGGATTATTATTAGTCAAATATTTGACCTAGAATGTTTGAAAAGTTTCAATTTACATCCCTTAGGTTTTATAGTTTAAATTTGAACTTAAAAGTTTTAGTTTTTGAAATTTAAATAGTTAAACCCTAATGTTTTGAAAGGTTTCAAAACTTGTCCTCAAGTTTGAATTTAAAATTTAATTAAAAACTATTAATTTTAAAATATTAAATTCTAAGACCCTAGTATTTTGAAAAGTTCAAATTACACCCTTATGGCTTTATTAAATTAATTAAATGTGTAATTAAAAAGAAACTTAATAAATCCATAACGATATGGTTTGATTTTAATTAAATTAAAAGTATAATTTATTAAATTAGACTGCCTAGTATTTTGAAAGTATAAAATACACCCTTATACTATATAGAATTAAAAGTTTAATATTATATATGTATAAGTAAAGAGTCAGTCTTACCTTTAGTAGGCCTCATTCACAAAGTTGGTCTCTAAGGGGTGTTTAAGGAAATTGCCTATAAAATGCCGATTAAATGGGTATCCACTCTTACCTAGGGCTGTTAATCGGGTTAACCCGATCGGGTTTCGGGTTAAACGGGTCGGGTTAGTCGGGTTTTTTCTAGAAAAAATATTCACCCGAAACCCAACCCTAATAAGGTACGGGTTAGTCGGGTTCGGGTTAACCGGGTTTCGGGTTAGAAGGGTCGGGTTGAGGTTGAAATGTAAGATGAATTTATGTTGGGCCATTTTAATACATAATTCACATGTATAGGGACTTAAAATGTAAAGTTGGTATACGATATGAATTTTTGGAGTTTCTTTTACCATATTAGTAACGTAAACAGTTAATAAAATTTGTAAAACTGTTACAACACAACCGTACTGCATTAAGAAGAGAGGAAAGTTATGTCATTTTATACATCTCTATACATAGTAATTTTACTACCCGGTTTGTTTAAATAATAAATATGTATTACTTTCAAAATCTCATGACATCTTGAATTCATGTCATTCAACGCAATAAAAAAAGTTTTGGTAATAAATTCTTAATCGGGTTATTCGGGTTGACCCGAAACCCGAATTGCTTTGAAAAAATCAACCCTAAACCCGACCCTAATAATAATTCGGGTTAGTCGGGTTAACCCGAATAACCCGATTAAGAGTTCTAACCCTATTAAACCCGACCCTAATTACCTTATTCAGGTTCGGGTCGGGTCGGGTTAATCGAGTTCGGGTTTTTTTGACACCCATACTCTTACCCACCGCATTCTTGACTAGTGTAGGGTCGTTAGCCGAACGGGTAGGATATTGATGGGTTTTATCCATAAGAACTTTCCTATGTGCGCATGCAAAACCCTAATGCTTGGATCTAGGCTTTCTAATTAAACATGCTTTGAATCCAAGACTTCTATTTAAGAATAAGAACAATGATAAAACAGATCTAGAATCATACCTTTGAATTCCTTGTTGATCTTGTTGTCTTGGAGCTTCTAGAGTCACAATTGTCACTCCTCTAATGGCTTACAAACACCAAATAGCAAGGAGGATGATTTGGGAGAGAGGAGAGGGGAAGGAAATCGGCCAGGGTTTCTATGCTTTAGATGAAGTGCCGATTTCCCTTAGCCATAGGGTCTATTTATACTTATAGACTCCTTAAGGGTTACAACCTAAACCCTAATTGGATAATCTTCTCTTAAGGCTATCCAAATCTTTTCCATAGATATCCCTTTGGACGATTTGAAGCTATCCTAGCTTCTAGAATCCGTCCATCATATATCTATATGGATTTACAGTCTAAAGTTCAACTATCAAACAATTGACAGTTTATACCCTCTTATTTAATTAATCTCTTTAAGTCACCAAATTAATTCCAATTAATTCTATGACTTATATTAATCAAATAACAATATATTATTCTTTATATTATTCTCATAATATATTAATAATATTTACTCTCTCTTAATAAATCATCCTATCAAGTTGCTATGGTGAAGGCAACCCAAAAGGACTATACACAACCGGGTCAAATACTTGCCTAATATAGTTGCAGCCTTAGACACTATTCCAACAGTCTCCCACTTGGATAAGTCTAGTAACTATATGCACAAGTACAATTCGGTTTGCAATCGTAGCTCTCAAAGACACTGTCAAACTCTGATCTAATCAATCTTGTCCTTTAGATAAGGGATCGTACAATCCTCTGTTAGATATCATGCTGACAATCCTATGGAATGGTTAGTCAAGCATTTAGGTTTCTCGATCTCTGATTTATTTGACATAGAACTTAATCGAACACATCAATTCAGTTCTGACCGGGTCCGGCACATAAGTCAAATCAAATCATCGAGCGGCCGAGATATCGATTTTACCTTCTTAGATAAAAGTCACAGATAAACTTCGACTTATATGCATTTACTTATTCATTAACCAACTATACACAACAATGCATTTTATAACACCGAGTTACTGATGCGTTTTCGCATTATCAATGTACAATCAATTAACAAATAACAAACCATATATCTAGGTTTTAAGACTATATGATATTATCGTCTTGCGATCACCCTTTTATATCATATTCCATAAGGTGATTCCAGCAAGCGCGGGTTTGTTCCAATGCTCAAAACTAGTTCATAAGCACTCATGAATGTTGCAGCAACCCTTTGCTATGTCTAACACCATTTAGACAATCTACACACTAATTCATGACAATCTTCATTCATATCTACTTCCAACATATGATCGATTGTGGACAATTCGAATAATTCGATTATTCCTAATAAACTTAATTATTCTGGAAGTCAAAACATGCAAAGTGAAACAATAGTTAAACAATTAACATAAGACAGTAACATTACTCATAAATAAAACTCCTTTATTTAATCATCAAATGTTAATTACATTTATCTATTACACGTTTCTAATACTATTTAATCTATGCTAATATCATCCTTCAGCCCAATACTCCTAGCATGCTGAAAGTGCTTAACCCTACTCAGTCCCTTCGTAAGCGGATCTGCTGGGTTATTTTCTGATGATATCCTCTTCACTACGAGTTGTCCTTCTTCTACACGATGTCTGATGAAGTGATATTTTCTGTCGATATGTCGTGATCTACCATGATCCCTCGGTTCCTTGGTTAACGCAACCGCTCCTTCTTTATCACAGAAAATCTCCATGGGCTCTTTTATGGCAGGTACAACTCCAAGATCACCGATGAAGTTCTTCAGCCATATTGCCTCCTTCGACGCTTCGCTCGCTGCAATGTACTCTAATTCGCACGTTGAATCAGCTATGGTTTCCTGCTTGGAACTCTTCCATGTCACTGCTCCTCCATTCATGGTAAAGACCCAGCCCGACTGCGAACGGTAGTTGTCCCTGTCGGTCTGAAAACTGGCGTCACTATACCCTCGCACCTTCAAGTCATCACTCCCTCCTAGGACTAAGAACCATTCCTTCGTCCTCCGAAGGTACTTAAGGATATTCTTCACCGTAATCCAATGTGCTCTGCCAGGATTCCCTTGATATCTGCTAACCATGCTCAAAGCGAAGGCTACATCAGGGCGAGTACAATTCATAGCGTACATGATTGAGCCAACTGCAGAAGCGTATGGTACTCGGCTCATTTCTGCTATCTCAGCTTCGGTACTCGGACATTGATTCTTACTCAACTTGGCATTACTTTGTATCGGTAATTCTCCCTTCTTCGATTTTTCCATACTAAAACGTTTTAGTACCTTCTCCAAGTAAGTGTTCTGACTAAGTCCAATTAGTCTCTTACTATCCTTATTCCCAAAATGTAAGAAGCCTCTCCGAGGTCCTTCATAGCGAAGCACTTCCCGAGCCAGGACTTAACCTCCTGCAGAGTCGGTATGTTGTTTCCTATGAGTAATATGTCATCGACATATAGAATGAGGAAGCTTACTATACTCCCACTAGCTTTGACATATACACATGATTCGTCTTCGCTTCGTACAAATCCAAACTCTTTGACTTTCTCATCAAAGCAAAGATTTCATCTGCGAGACGCTTGCTTAAGTCCATAAATGGACTTCTCAAGCTTACGCACTCTATTCGGATGCTTCGGATCCACAAACCCCTCCAGCTGAGCCATGTAAACATCCTCAGCCAACTTTCCGTTAAGGAAAGCGGTCTTGACATCCATTTGCCAAATCTCATAATCATGAAATGCGGCAATTGCTAGCATTACTCTAATAGATTTTATCTTCGCAACTGGTGAGAAGGTCTCATCATAGTCAACTCCGGGAGTTTGAGTAAAGCCCTTCGCGACCAATCGCGCTTTATATGTGTGTACGTTTCCATCCACATCGGTCTTCTTCTTGAAGATCCATTTGCACCCAACGGTCTTACGTCCGGGCACATAATCAACCAAATTCCAAACTTGGTTGTCATACATGGATTGGATCTCGCTATCCATTGCCTCTTTCCACTTCGCAGACTCCGGGCCTGCCATGGCTTCCTTATAGCTATTAGGTTCATCAAGATTTATTAGTGTACCATCACTAATATACGTGTCCCCTTCGGTAGTAATATGAAAACCATAAAACTGGGGATGAACTCTAACTCTATCGGAACGTCTAAGAGGTAAGGACTCGTCAATTGGTTCAACCGGAGTTTCCTCCTCGGGTTGAGTGCCAACGGTAGAGGTTCCTTCATCTATCGACTCTTGAATCTCTTCAAGCTCGATTTGCCTCCCACTGTCTCCTTGGCTTATGAGTTCTCGCTCTCGGAAAACTCCTCTCCTCGCAACGAAGACAACATTGTCCTTTGGTCTATAGAAGAGATATCCAAAGGATGTCTGCGGGTAGCCGATGAAAATACATCGCTCACTTCGAGGTTCGAGCTTGTCGTGAGTATCTTGTCTTACGAAAGCCTCGCAACCCCAAACCTTGATATGTGCCAACGAGGGTGCTTTCCCTGTCCACATCTCGTGAGGTGTTTTGGCAACCTTCTTAGTAGGGACTCGATTAAGGATATGGGCGGCAGTCTCTAAGGCATACCCCCAAAAAGAGATAGGTAGTGAAGCACGACTCATCATAGAGCGAACCATATCTAATAGGGTTCGATTACACCTTTCTGCCACACCATTCAACTGCGGTGTCCTAGGAGGCGTCAATTGCGAAACTATTCCACACTCCTTGAGATAATCGTGGAATTCAAGACTTAGGTACTCTCCTCCTCGATCGGATCGAAGCATCTTGATTTTCCTGCCCAATTGATTCTCCACTTCATTCTTGAACTCTTTGAACTTTTCAAAGGTTTCTGACTTTTGCTTGATTAAATAGATATACCCATATCTACTATAATCATCGGTAAAGGTCACGTAGAAGCGGTTTCCATCCTTCGTGGTTGATCTAAACGGTCCACATACATCGGTATGTATTAAGTCCAATAGACCCTCACCCCTTTCATATGTACTCATGAAGGGTGACTTAGTCATCTTTCCAGGTAAACAAGACTCGCATGTGTCATCTTCCCTAAGGTCGAATGACTCCAACACTCCAACCTTTTGGAGTTGGGCTATGTGGTTCTTGTTGACATGTCCAAGACGACAATGCCACAAGGATGCTTTATCCATACTAGTGGAAGAATCTATGTTCAAAACATCATTTCCTAAGTTATCAACAATCATAACAGTTTCATAAATTCCATTACATGGTATAGCTTCAAAGTAAAAGACACCATTTAGATAAGCCAAAATAGAACCATTCTCATTATTAAAAGAAAATCTAAAACCTTGTCTATATAAACCATGAAATGAAATGATGTTTCTAGCCATTTCTGGCGAATAGCAACAATTGTTCAAATCTAAACACAAATTATTCCTAAGCACTAAAGAATACACTCCAATCTTGGTCACAGGCGATGATCTTCTGTTCCCCATGATTAGATTGATTCTTCCTTGCTCCACATCCCTACTTCTTCTTAGTCCCTGCACATTAGAACAAATGTGGTAACCACAACCGGTATCAAGAACCCGCATGATTAGAATCGTTAGATTTAATTGTGTATATACCTACGAAAGATGGCTTGATCTTTCCTTCCTTGATGGCTTGCAGGTACTCTAGGCAGCTTCTCTTCCAATGTCCTATCTTGTCGCAGTGGTGGTACTCTGCCTCCTTCGGGTTAGGGAAGGGCTTAGCGGGATCAACTTTGGTTCCACTAGAAGAGGCACCATCTCGGGCTTTAACCTTGCGATAGTTCTTAGATGAAGCCTTCCTCTTCTTTCCCTTTCCTTGACCAATAGCCAAGACAGGAGCAGCAGGTGGATTGGGAATTGGTGCAACAGACTTGTCTTTGAAGTTGCTCTCAGCGACCCTCAAGAGACCTTGGAGTTTGCTTAGGGTGACCTCCTCTTTGTTCATGTGGTAGGTCATCCTAAATTGGTTGTACATCGGAGGCAAAGAGTGAAGCACCATGTCGATCGCCAAGTCTTCCCCAAAGTCAACATTTAACTTGCGAAGGCGATCGACATAACTTTGTATCTTTTGCAAGTGCACGGTAAGAGATTCTCCATGACCCATCTTAGCGGAAATCATGTTGGTGAAAATCTCATAGCGCTCTTGTCTCACGTTCTGGTGGTATCTCTCCAATAAGTCTTGATGCATCTCGTACGGGTACATGTCCTCGTAGGACTTTTGGAATTCGGAGTTCATGGTGGCAATCATGATGCAATGTACCTTCGTTGCATCTCGCTCATGAGTTTCAAAAGCGGTGATTTCAGCCAGAGTAGCAATTTCAGGGTTGATCTTCTCGAGCTTCTCATCGAGGACATACTCCTTATCCTCATAGCGAGCAATGGTGCGAATGTATCTTATCCATTCGCTAAAGTTCGTTCCATCGAAGGTGACCTTTTGGCAAAGGCTCATCAACGTGAAAGAACTAGCAGCAGCGTTGTTAGCGTTCGACATCTACAAATAGAAAGGACAAAGATAGATTAGAATAAGAATCCCTAATTATCACCCAATAAGAAAAATTAGGGCTAGGATCCAACAATAACATTTACATACTAGAAAAGGGATGCCGTAATCTAACATGCAAATAAATTGAAGGTAAGTGAATGACGATTCACTAATTCTCCACCATAAAAACTTAACTATTAGTCCTAAATGTTTTGAGAATTCCTAGGTTCGGATGAGATTCATTGAAACTATTCAATGGCATGTTTAAATCTCGATATGCCCCTCTTGTTTGTGACTGGGATACCGAGGATCACAAAGCGGGTGTGAATTACCATGCAAATTCACATGGTGCCTTCATTGTAACGATCACCTATTCGATGTGCCGGTAAACCACACACGCTCCATCGAACTATGATAAACAATGAATCACCCTTTTCCACCTTTGCTTAGAACTAATTAGTGTGCCGGTAAACCACACACACTCCACTAACTTCTTAGCAAGGGTGCAAAGTGTAATTTCATTGGATTGCATCAATTCACTTTTCCTAAAGTAACTAAGATTGGGAAATTTTAAAAATATGTGTAGTTACTTTGTATTACTTGTTATACTTTTAATGAGAGGATGAGGTTTCCCTATCCTACCCGTTCGGCTAATGACCCTCCACCAATCAAGCAAGCGGTGGATGTGAGTGTACACCCATTAAGCGCCATTTTATAGGCCGCAACCTTATACCCACCTTGTAGATCGGCTTCGTGAATGAGGCCTACTAACGGTAAGACTACATTTAGTTATATATATATATATATATATATATATATATATATATATATATATATATATATATTATTCTAGTAATATCATATTAGTATAGTGTTGTATTTTAAACCTTTTAAAATCTAGGGTTTGAAATTTAAATTGTCTAAATTAAAACTTTTAATCACAAAATATAAATTTCAAAACTTGAGGGCAAGTTTTAAACATTTTAAAACATGGAGGATCAAATAACAAATAATTCCAATTAACAATTAATATCCTAATTATCTATATTTGATTTTATTCAAGATTTCTTTTTAAGATAATTACCAAAATAATCAAAATAATTAATTAATTATCACATAAGGAAATTAAATATTTTATTAGTTGATAAATATCTTTAATTAGATCAAGATAATAGTCATATATATCAAAAAATCGGATTTGGGTTGATCTAATATGACTAAGGTAAGTTACCATAAGATAATTATGAAGAAATCCCGAATCTGGCCATTCCTGACGCTTGGACTCGCCGAGTCAGGCCAACTCGCCGAGTCCACTTTGGAACTCGCCGAGTCCATGACTCAGAAACATAAAAATCGAATTTTTCAGTTATGTTTCAGACAATTAAGCAACAATTTAATGAAAACCAAGCCACGCTCTGATACCATTGATGGGTTTTATCCATAAGAACTTTCCTATGTGCGCATGCAAAACCCTAATGCTTGGATCTAGGCTTTCTAATTAAACATGCTTTGAATCCAAGACTTCTAATGACTATTTAAGAATAAGAACAATGATAAAACAGATCTAGAATCATACCTTTGAATTCCTTGTTGATCTTGTTGTCTTGGAGCTTCTAAAGTCACAATTGTCACTCCTCTAATGGCTTACAAACACCAAATAGCAAGGAGGATGATTTGGGAGAGAGGAGAGGCGAAGGAAATCGGCCAGGGTTTCTATGCTTTAGATGAAGTGTCGATTTCCCTTAGCCATAGGGTCTATTTATACTTGTAGACTCCTTAAGGGTTACAACCTAAATGAATCTCAAAGGATCTAGGGGTTTCAATTCATTTAAAACCTAATTTTCAATTTTCGTTTTTCATGGTGGAAATTGGTAAATTGTCATTTACCTACCTTCAAATGTTCTGCTATTTGGATTACGACATCCCTCTTCCAAATTGTAGAATATTGTGTTGGATCCTAGCCTCAATATTTCATTTGAGTGCTATATTGAGGATTTTATCAACTAACTTGAATTTCTCCCGTTTTGTAGATGTCAAAGTCTAACAACTATTGTCTTCCTGAATCCATTGGAAAAGTTTTCTGCTTGAAGATGATGTTCCACGATTGGATTATGGAAATGGAAATCATTATTCACTTCCTCCACCTCCTCTAATAATTCTCCCTGAACCACATGTTCGAAGACTTGAAAAGTTCAAGGTTACTCAAGCCCTATTGGCAAAAAGTCACAAAGATGGAAAGTATGTATGTGCTCATGTCTTGGATATGAAGTTGCATATTGATAGATTAGGAATGTTGGGTGTTGATGTCTCAAGGAAGTTAGCTGTTGACTTGGTTCTTCAGTCACTTCCCGAATCATATAGTGAGTTTATTGGAGAGTACTATATGATGGATGACGACATGACCCTTATTGATTTGACTTATTTGCTTATTGCTGCTGAATCATCGATGATTTGGTGCACTGGTCAAACAAATTTGTCTGGTAAATCAGTATCCCAACCTTCTATGGGCAATGGCAACAATGGAAGTCTAGAAAAGTTTTCTCTACGCAAGAGAAAGGCCGAGTCTGAGATAGTCCCGTGTACCATTTCAGAAGAGTCCATATGTTTCTACTGCCAAGAGAATGGGCATTAGTTACGAAGCTGCCCTGACTACCTGAGAGATCTAAGAGATGGGAGAGTCAAGATGTATGATTCTGCTTCAGGTAAAATCCACTATCTAACTCTATTAAGTTTTCTATTTTAGATTCTTAATACATGATGTGATAAGATTGCATTTTGATGTGTTGTAGGATCGAAGAAAAGAAAGGAAGCTTAAAGGAAGAAGTGAGTCGAGTCTGATCGAGAAGAAATGGATTTCGATCGCATGATTCGATGATCGGATTTTTGAGCTGCTACTTAGAGAGTTATGATAGATTGCTTAGGAATATGTAATAGGATAGTTTTCATTTGAATTTGCATTGTAAGGAAAAAATTTATGCACTTTTTTTTTATAAATAAAATAAATTTTGAGTTTTGTCTTATTTATATCTCCTTGCAATAATTGATGCTTGTGTGTTTCTATTATAAGAATATTAAGTGGATGTGATTCTTAGTTATGTTATTTATGGTAGTGTCGTAATTTTCTAAGTAAGGAAAGATTCCCATCGCCCAAGTTTCAATTGGACAGAAGCTTGGAATCATATGATTTGAGTCATGTGATGTATGGAAATCTTGGTACTTGGGAAATTAAGACTAATTCC
Organism: Lactuca serriola; assembly: GCF_051521515.1. Classification (NCBI taxonomy): domain Eukaryota; kingdom Viridiplantae; phylum Streptophyta; class Magnoliopsida; order Asterales; family Asteraceae; genus Lactuca; species Lactuca serriola. Next base: position 206,560,659 of record NC_136409.1, read on the forward strand.
TTGTTCACATTAGTATGTGAGTCAAGTGAAGGAATAAAGGATCTAGAATGCATTGTTGTGTACTAGGTCAAGTCCGCCCCAAAAAACGATAAGAGTATTCGTCATAATTTGCTAAAAGTTTAGTAAATATGGTTATACTTACAAGATTAAGTGTAATTCTGAATCATTGAAAAGTTTCAATGTATGGAAGAACGAATAAGAAGAATCAATAAGGCAGAAAGATAAAAGTTTCTCTAATCTGAAAAGATAGGAGAGGACTTTAGCGTCATGCTTTATGATCGTCTAATTGATTATGAAACCATAACACAGTTGATCCTCTAAGGACATGTTAGTACATTAGTATGACTAAGAAGAGGAATCGAGAATTGTTGAGATAATCAAAAGGAGAATCATACTTCGTTCTAAAATCAAGTCTTAGAGTCATACTCCAAGATTATGACTTAAGTGACACATCTTAAGAAGTTCTAACACACTCATCAAATGTGGAGCAGAAAAATGTTTTTTTTACCCTTGCACGTTTGAAATTGGTAAATTGTGATGTCTTGGATAAGACAAAGACCAACTAAGACCAATCGTGTGTAGTTTTTGTCTTGATAAGAATCTGCACTAACTCTTGAATATTTGTTTGTCAAGAAATGTTTCTTGACAAGAGAGTCTTATATGTCAAGATGTCATTGGGAGTCTAAATGATCTTGAAAAGTTTCAAGAACTAATCAAGAGTAAACCTATTAAACACTAGCACACGACTTGAGGTTTGTAACCTATCGTGTTGAAATATTCTTGTTTTCGTGCCATTCCAGTTTACTCAACTATGCATGTGAGTTCTATGAGTTCTCAATGGGTTGCATAGAGGCAAGGAACCCTGATCAATGGAAAGTACATTGATAGGTAGGGATGAGCTGCCCAAAAACTTGGAAGCAATGGTGGGACCCTTGATGGCAAGAAATTAAGAATGAACAAGTTCTGTACATAAGAGTTTGGTTTTGTCACTAACATTATCTTATAATTATGGTTATGACAAATTCACATGGATAAGAGCACATACACCATAAAATCTAAGTGTTATAAGGTTTATCTCTGTTTCATGAAAATGATTGTGAGGAAACGCTTTTACTAAGAGATATTTTAAGTAGATGGAAATTGTGATATTTACGTTCTCAAATTCGATTATGATTATGGGATCCCTCTTCATAGTTCGAATTGTGAGACTTGGCATATAGTCTAAACATTTAGGACTTATTGCTATAAGTTCTTAATAAGTTTAGACATACATATGAGCTATCTAAGGAAAGGTGTATGAGTTTGAGAAGCTTAGATAAAGGCTTATCGAAGCATATTGTAATAGAAATATGAACTTTGGAAGTCAATATGTATTGATTTCTAGAAGGTCAACTGTTTTCTAAATACGTGTCAAAGCTAGTGGGAGCATAAATGTTATGCTAGTATGGATATAATTATCATGTTAGTAGGAGCATGATTATTATTTTAAGTGTTGCAAATTAGCAATATTAATTATAGAAAACAAAAGTTTCACTTTGCAAAGTTGCATGGGTTGAAAAGTTGTTTTGCTATAATTAAGGGAGAAAATATTATACTTCATTTCAAATCTAAAAGCTTAGATTGAGAAAATTTGATTAAATTTAGTCAAAGGACATATATGGATGTTATGTTGAAAAGGTTCAATGTAACATATATATTCGGTTATCGTCTTTTGTAACTTTTAAAAGTAAATAATATTATGAAATATTATATGATTATGAGCGTTGAGTTCTAACAGATAGTTTTTACTAGAATTGAAGTAAAATTAGGGTTTCATTATGGCAGCCCTATTCATCGAGTTGAGTCCCTCAACTCGTCGAGTAGACTTTAAGTTCCTCGTCTAAATTTCATTCATACTCGACGAGTTTAGGGCCTCCAACTCGTCGAGTTCCTATAGAAAAATGAATAAATTTGATTTAACGTACATACTAGGAACCGGGCATTACAATTTCTTTCATAGTTGGTCCTTTACTAGTTATGGTTTGAATTGCACGACCAAAACTGCCACATTTCTGAAACTCTGGGGACCAGAATGTAAATTTGTCATTGTCTTTCCAATTATTCCCCCGGCTAGATCCTATGCAACCCATGAACAAGCCATACAATTCCACGTTATCCGTCTCCTCCGAGAACCTCCATGATGCCCAGTCCATGACGTAATCGATCCTCGAAGCATCCAAAGGCATCAAAAGTTATAAGTAATCAACAATATCGACCTTCCTGTTTTTCAAGTATGTATGTGAAGAACACCCAATTTGATGAAATCGACAAGCAATTTAAATCCATAGCATTCTAAAAGGACTTACCCATCTCAAATGATTTACTTAAAATTTTGACTCGCGTAATCTTCATTTTCTTTTGGTTTTGGTTCTTTGTGATGTTTTTCAACGTGTTCATCTGGTCCTTCATTGTAATCGGATATGTGATCGGAGAGCAATGACATCAATGACAATTGTTGTTTATTATTTCCCCGCTTTCGTCTGGGGGTTATTATCGTCTTCCACATCCGGGTCGGTATCCAGTGGGAGTAATTGGTCATTGCGTTGCCTATCTGACATATACCATAACTGTCGAGTTGCATCATGGTCCAATTCGTTGACTCTCGGGTCACTTGGATACCTCGAAGAACCACGTCAGATCATCATACGATTAGTAGTTTTGTTGGTGTTGATTGGCATATCAGAGGCGGGGATAAGGAATGTCGAGGTCCACGCTTTACCGACGCATTTAAGGCAAAGCATGTCTCGAAACGCCTTCCAGTTCTTCTTCGATCCAGAAGCCTGGTTGTTTCGAAGCATATCCACAATCTTCTGATTTTGTATCCGATCTTAAGTTATTTCTTTGTCTTCCATGGGCACACCAGCTAATTATAACCTTCGTCTCTCCGACGACAATTTGTATCAATCTCAAAGAAGTTCGAAATGCGGCCACAATTCAACGTTTTAGCACCGTTTCTTATCAGATTTCACAATTGGATCATTATGAAGTCAAACAATTGAATAAGTAGACGTTAAGATCGATGAGATGGTGTGGAGCGAGTCTCATGGTGGATGAGTGTTAATTTAAGCCATTGACTTTATGGTATGGACCAACCAAGCAAGAAATTTAAGCCATATGGGTCATTTGTGTAATTTCAAATAACTGTTTAACGGATGAATGGTTAAAAACTTATAATAATGACTTAAATGACATGTGAAGATGACCTATTGCGTAAAAATAAATAAATAAATAAATAGTTGATCAAGTCAGAGAAAACACTTAAGTGACATTTTCTTTTAATTATTTCCCTACGATAACGAAATACCTAAGAAACGAGAAATTAAATATCCTCCTACCTTTTAATCCTACCAATCCTTCTATCCATTTAAATGATGACATGTGTCATATTAGTATCCTAAAATATCATTAAATTTTATTAAATAAACATTAAATGTTACACATGTCACCATTTGATTGGGTAGGAGGATATGTAGAAACAAAAAGTAGGAGAAATATTTAATTTCTCCTTCCGGAAGTTGGGAGTTGTGTGCGTTTTCTATGTTGCTCCCTAGTCCCTTCTTAGTTATCGTATCTTGAACAAGGAACAAAGTCATTCATAAAGCGCTCACATCGACCGGAGAATGAATGTTCTAAGAGGGTGTTTGGCTTAGCTTTTCAAACCCCAAAAGTCCTTTTTGGAAAAGTTACAAAAAGTCGGGATTTCCTGACTTTTCCAAAAAGTTCATTTTTCTTATGTAAAAACTAAAATAGTTTTTAAAACTATTTTGCCCAACATATTTTGCTTTTTTTTTTTCAAAAAGGATTTTTGGTTGTAAAAATCCAAACCAAACAACCCCCCCCCCCCCCTCTTATCTTAGGGTAAAGTGTTGGTAAATCCGTCTTGTCGTTCCAGACTGCTGTTTCCTTGTAGATTGTTGGAAAATCACGAACATCTTAGGGAGATTTGTTCAGGCCAACTACAGAACCCTTGTTGATTCATCAGGCCAACTTCAGTTTTTACTTTTCTGGATTGAAATAGAATTCAAGCGCTTCACCTAAAACCAACGGAAATTGAGAGAGAATCGCACCTGCATGTACACCAAAAATTACACCGATTTCATATTGTCTATGGAGACAAAAGTGTTTTCTAGGGTTTACAGAGGATCATTTTTTATTCAAGAAGGTTTCTGGTTATTGATTTGGAATGATAAAACAAGTCTCAATTCATAGTGGATAGAACATGGTTTTGGATTTACATAAAAATGGTATCATAAAACGAGTCTCAGTTCATGCTAAGGATTGCTCCTTCTTATGCTTTTGGTGAATGAACTTGCTTAACATAAATTTTCTTCATTTCATTTGCGTTTTTTTTCTTGAATTGAAATGAAGAGGGTATTCTATTGAGCATAGTCTCTGAGTTGGCACTTAATAAAAGGGTTTTGTATGAAGTGTTTACGACCCATAGTTTATTTTTGTCTGCAAAAAAGACAGGCTCTTGATCAAACCATGCCCATTTGACTTCTTAGCCATTTCACTTGTAAACTTCTTATATCTTCATTTTCTATTTTTATATTATTCCCTCTCACTTTAAACGATTTTCCATGCATATTTTTTAGCTATACAGATAAAGAGTAAAGAGACAGATTAAGCGATTGAGAGATTGTGATTGGAAGGACAACTGAACATATGGGTAAAGATGTAGTTGGTCTTTGGTTCTTTAATGACCTTCCTACTATTATTAATAGATATTTTTAATCAATTGAAATCCTTTTTGCTTGTGTCTTTTAGTTGTAGATGGTGATCATGTATTCCCTCTATTAATCTATTTTGGTTCTAGGTGTATTTGTCAGGTAGATTTTCAAAGTTAAATGCTTTGTTAACTAGAAAGAAAATTACTAAATTAGACATATCTTAGTGGACGAATAAGCCAAATACCGTCAAACTAGAAAGTTAAATGTTTTTCAATATAATGACTTTTTCTTGTATTTCGGGCAGAAATATCTAGATATTTTTTAAACAAAAGACATTTTAGTGATGGATGATGACAGAAATGTTTGTAACGAAAGTAAAGAGTATCCGTCAGTAATCCATCAGGTGTTTGTCGGTATATGTCATTAAAACTGTCTATCAGTAATCCATTGGAAAATACCTTCCGTTGGTCTATACGCCAAATATTGTCAAACTTGTCAAAAAATATTCTGTCAGTTTACTTCATATGGAAAATTCCATCGGTAATTCGTTATAGAAACCATCGGAAATCTGCCTCAAATAATTACCGACAGGGATTGTACAACAAAAAATTCTGTTGAAAATCAGTTTTCCCGATGTACAAGGTTGTCGGAAACCGTCCAATTTTCTAGTAGTGGTTTATTGATGTTATTGATACTTAAAATGGGTTTGTTTGTTATAAAATCTAGATTTTGGTAACTTTATGAATTTAAAAAAATAATCACGACTTAGCAACGAGCATCCATCGCAAATATTTATCGATACGTATCACTAACCATAATGCATCCGTCGTCGATCTGTGTTGGTTGTTTAATATTATTTGGTTTCAAAGTTGGTGGAAAATAAAATATGTCAGATCAATGACGAATATATATTTCGTTGCACTACAAGAAAAATAGCCTTTTACGATGCGCAAACCACGACGCTCGTTGATTTATGTTACGCAAAAGAGAGTGACATTAAAAAAGTGTCATCTCTTCAAAAAAATTAAGGATTTAAGTCACGCATTATTGCGTGCCCTTAAATTAGTGTCTATTGTAAAAAAATAAAAAACACGGAGGGCACTTTATCTAAAACGTGCGTCCTCTATGAATGTCGCTTTATATTTTTTTTAAGAAGCGCGCGTCTCCCTTTAGAGGGAAAATGAAATCCCCAAATTTTTTAAACCCTCGCTTCTTCTCCGTTGTCTCCACCTCGACCCCGACCCTCACCCACATTCACCGCCTCCAATCCTCGTTGCCTCCTATGTCTCAGACTACGCGTACTGTTCATCTTATAATAAAATCGTAAGGGATTTAGGGTTGTCTCCACCTCGACCCCGACCCCGAAGCTGCTTGCTACACTTTGATTCCCATTAAACGCCATCTCCCCTTCATTGTGGTCGACTCACCCTCTTGACTTCCGCTTCACGCCGACTCCATGGTTAGTCTGTATTTTAGGTTATAATTTCACATGTTTGTTATTTTTTTAGGATTATTCGGTAGGTATATTTTGATAAAGTTCATGCGTATATTTCTTTTTTCTTGCAATTATAGCCACTTCTTTTGATTGCTCACCGCTCCAAACATCTTATGTGCAAAACACAAACATAAATCTACTAGAACACTAATTAAGTCTGACAGCATTTATTCTTTCAGCGGAGAAGGAGGGTAATGCTTAATGGTCTTCTTTTGGATTGCCAACCCTAACAGATTCGATTTAAGTCACTTCAACATACAGGGAATTTGGGATCTAGAGGTATAACAGTAAATTCAAGGTGATATAGCTATAATATTGTGATTTTGTGAACTGACTTGAAACTGTTAAAACCCTTATACACTGGAAAACCTTCTGTTGAGGATGAGCATTTAGACACATATGAACTCTTTCAATACTAATTTATAATTTTCCTCTTTACCGTGTTTATACTTTATAGTTGGATTTTAGATTTTTCTTTCTTTATGTTATAGAAAGTTTTAGATATTTAACTAGTATATGCCAGTCTATGTTGAGGTTTGAATAAGATTCTACTTACTATTCATCATACATCTTAAAACCAAACTAGTCAAGCCAACAAGATTACCTATACTTGAAGGGAGGTTTCCATATATATCATTTCTTCCTAAATTTAGAAGGCTGAGTTGATCAGAAAGATTACCGGTTGTTGTGGGTAGCACTCCTTGAAACTTGCAATTATAAAGCTGCAAAACCTTTAATTTGCTGCAATTTTCCGTAGTATCAATAAACTTCATATCATCAGCCTCTTTGAATATGTAGACGTTATTACCACAGTTTAAGAAATATATGTCTTTCAGTTTTGCAAAATCAATTGTCAACTTTCCCCTAAAATTGTTGTTATTCAACATTCATTCTCTTAACTCTGCTATTCATTCCATCATTCTGTTCTTAACTTAACTGAACCTTTTTTATATTCTTAGGTTGGAGTTACAGAAATGAAGGTCATTATTGAAAGAACTGGTGGACTTGTTGTTTTAGTTGAAAGTTTTGGTCATTCAGTTTTTAAAGATTTATTCAAACGTGTCTTTGAGAAAAGAGAAGAGTCTCTTGTCCTTGCTCATAAGTGAGTACATAAGATGAATATATTATCATTCATCATCATATTATTTCTTGTATAACTATAAATGTATAATGGATTTGTGAATTATGATTATATTACTTTCAGTGGCACACTTGATATTACATGTTCAAAGGATATCAAGATACAGGGGATCATAGGACCTTGCACATCCTTGGATAAGGTGGAAATTAGTCATTTACTAAATTTTTCATTAACCTTTACTAGTTTGTATATGATTTTTTTGGCTATTTATGTTGCAGAAAGGACCTGCTGTTGAAAACACAATGATAGGTCAAGGGAACACCACATCATGGAAGCTATGTGGACTTGTTGAAGACACTTATTTGACTGTTTTCTTTGATATATTATCAAGTGATGAAGATCCTTCTGGAAATGTAAATCCACAGTTGTATATACAAACCACCACAAGGTAAACACACCTTTCTTTTTTCCCCACATTAAAACTGTTTGTTTAAGAATGTAAGGGTAAAACGGTCATTTTCATACAAATACCAGAGTGTTGATGGGCAAACGAAACTACAAGTTACTACAATCACTAGAAGATGGGTAAAGAGTGTTGTTGTTTCAGAGGTAAATAATAGTAAAAGCCTTTTCTTTATTTGGCTAAAAGACTTATTTACCCTTTTCTGTAACATGAATTAATGCAAGGTTTTGTTACATTTTAGTTTTTGTTTGTTTACTCTTCCTGTTTCTGTTTCTAAGTTATTAGAAAACTATTACTATTTTTTATTTCCACCATGTAATTTGTTTGGATGGAGTTGCACCCATGGAAATCACTCAAGCTTTTAACAACTCCAAATCTCATGTCACCACAATAAAAAACTCATGGCAAGAGGATGGTCTCACAGCTGAAAAAATTGTTGTAAGTAGTTAAAACATTTATCCTACTTTAAAAAAAATGGTTTTTTTTAATGATTCAGATGATCTTATTAGCTATAAACATCCTTTTGAATGACTCAGTTCAAGGATTAGAACAAATGCAGGCTGACTTTGACATTCATGGCTATTGGCATGTTCTTTGCTACCATTTGTTTTCTCCACCACAAGCATAAGCATTACTAAATTTTGTCCTTTTTTGATTTTAACTAAAGTACCCCTATCTCATTTTGTAGGTTGTAAGCATAAAGGCCATTGGTATTGCAGTAAAGCTTACTGTAGAGGGATCAATCATATCTCATATCCTCAAACATAGGTATTTGTTATTGTTGCTGTGTTATGTGTGATTACACAGTTGAATTATCTTAACAAGGTAATGTTCATGTTCCTTTATGAATATGGAAGTAGAAATTACATTCCTAGAGTTTTACTCTTTTGTTACATATTTAGATTTTGTTTAACATGTATTAAAAGGGTATTATCGTGATTTATAAACCTTTGAAGTTGCCAACTTCACTAACAATCATTGCAAGTGTAATAATATTCAAGGTATCTCCTAATTTACAAACTCCCAACTTTTTACATTTTTAGCAACGTGGCAAAATATAGAAAAAAAACTTTTAATTTCATCATTTAATCCATTTAGTCACTTACATGTTTTCTGTTATAACTGTTGTTTTATTTTTTTTTATAGATTCAGCCCCTGAAGTACAATTATGATAATCATTAACAAAACAAAAAACAAATGCAGGATTGGAAAGAACAGAAGGCTAGTGAAATTTATGGCTATTGGCATGTTCTTTGCTACCACTATGAACGTGAAGACGGGCTTTTGAAAGATGTTGGCCTCGTTAGCATCGGTATTGGAAACAGGGTATCATCCTTCCATTGATTCATCGGTTTTGGACAGAGGTTTGATTTCTTTACCAAATGATATGTCACTAAAAATTGTTTTTTTATTTAATAAAAAAAATGAATGAAAGTACATTGATATTCCATACAGATAACGCGATTCCAAGTTCCAACAATATTGTGTTATATAGCTTTTTTATTTGTGACTGGGTTTACGAAAAGCAAAGTTGCTATTGTGTTTTCTTATTAATGTTTGGGTTTAAGAAAAGCAAAGGTGTAGTCATTAATTAAAAGCAAAGTTGCTATTGTGTTTTCTTATTAATGTTTGGGTTTAAGAAAAGCAAAGGTGTAGTCATTAATTAAGAAATCTCATATTTGATAAGTGGGTGAAAGGGTGAAAGGGATAGAAAGATATTCGATCTGTTTTTTAAATGAGTAAAAAAATGAAATATTAGTCCCTCCACTCCCACAATATTGCTTCTAAGAAACTGTCATAGTTTCTTTAGTTTATAAAAGCCAAAACATGAGGTAAGCCATATTCTAGTATTACTCAAGGACTTATTTTTCAAACCTTTAACTAACTGGGCCTACTATCATCATCTCTCCCAATTATGAAGTTTAACCGGTTGGTTTTCACTGGCTATTTATAACCGGTTTTAAGAGCTACCTAACCTGTGATTGGTTCCTAGTTAAGCGGTTGAATTTGTCGGCCGGTAGAACCTAAAATCATGAATTAGGTCGACATGGATTATTTTGAAAAAAGTATAACACTCAAGTGATAAAAATTACTTAAAATTAAAGTGTGTTTATACATTCACTTTCAACTTTAATAAGGTGTTTGCTACAATTAATATTCTAATGTCCCTATTTTTTTTTTTAATACATTTTCAACTCTTTAGTAACATTCGAATGAAAGTATTCAGTTGTTACATCTGAATTAGTAACCATCCACATCTGAATTAGTAACCATCCTGTGTGTTTGGTACAACTTCTGAATTAATCATGGCCTTGGAACTGATGCTTAAACAATCTTACATTCTTTTAAGTTTTAACATTTAAGAGTAAGAGGTAGGAACCATTTAATTAATTAGTTCACCATTATTTACCAAAGCCCTTACTTTTATTTTCTAACTTGGAAGTTCCATATTAAGACGGTTAACTCAAATGAAAAAAATTAATGATGTTTCTTTTATGTCTTGTATATTTTTTTTATTTCTCTTTTACATTAACACAAAACTTACGAATCACTTGATAACTTGAACTTGTTTACCTTCATTCTCATCCTTACTAACATATATATGAAGAAAAGTAAGTAATCTTATGATATTGTGATTGTCCCTTTTTCTGGATCAGGTTTAATTTGGATTTCAAGCTCACCAGCATCTCCAAGTAATGAGGGATCCGTTACACTTAAGAATATCAGCTTATCAAGAGCATCACTTGCATTACTAAAAGAAGGTTTCTTGTTAGAACTTTTGTTTTTAAAAACGATAAAAGATGGAAATCAAACATGAAACATGTAGACTGTAGAGATGTTTTTACATGTAAATTTATATATTGTAAGAAATAGAATTGTAAGACATTAAATTTTATGAAATGGATTATATTTTTTGTATATGATATTTTATTTTATATTGTGAGGCATTAAATGCAAATTTAATTTGAAAATTAGTAAATCTATAAAAAATATTTTTTTTTAACATTTAAAATTATGATACGCAAACATGCGTGTCATCTTCATTTATGACATGGCCTTTCTTGACAGAGGCTTTCTTGATACGCATTGCGTGTCATTAACACGCGCGTCGTAAGGTTACGACACGCGAATGCGTATCGTCTTCCTTTATGACAGGGCCTTCCTTGATACGCATTGCGTGTCGTAACCGCGCGTCGTAAATGCGCGTCATAGACGACGCGCAAAAGCGCGTCGTCTTTCTTTATGACAGGGCCTTCCTTGACACGCATTTGCGCGTCGTCTGAGCGTTTTACGACGCGCAATGAGCGTCGTAAAAGGCCTTTTTTCTAGTAGTGTTGATATCAAAGAATATGAGCGCTAAAAATTACTCACCATACAATTTAACACCTTTTTTCTCTGTCACTAAATGACCTCACTATCTATGTGAGCCGTAAGGGATTGGTTTGTGTGAAATTCTATTTTGTTGAAATGACTTGTGTAAATCTTGATTGACAAAAATGTGGATTAATCACCTATCATAAGCAATGTATTAAAAATCGGTTTGAACCGATCGGTCGAACCAGTTGAACCGAGAACTGGGGAAATAAGCAGTTCGACTAGTATCGGTTTTATGTCTCTTTCTGAACCGGAACGAACGGTCGGTTTTCTCAAAAACCCAGTTGAACCTGTTAAATTAAACAGGTTGAACCGGTTATATTGAAAAAAAACACATGAAAATGAATCATTTTTTATAATAAACTTTGATGATGTTTTTCATATTTATTTAGTTTTCTTGGAATAAAAACATATCATAAATGTTATAAAGTTATTTTGATTTTTTGTATTTATCTAAAACTATATTTTGTTTTGGTATATTATTTATATTTTCTTCTTGATGTATATTGATTGATGTAATACTTATCATTGTGTTATTATTCTAATGTATTTGGATTAACCTAAAACTTATTTTTATGTATTCTTTTAATGTTTGAACTTATGGACATCAAATTCTTGATTTATGTATGTATATATGTATAGGAAAAAAGGTTAAGGGATGAAAATTATAGAAACCAGTTTACCCGACGGTCGAATCGGTTAAACCGGAAACCGATTACCATACTGGTTCAACTAAAAAACCAGTTTGATCATAAGCTTCCAATAACACTCTTGAACCAAGGGCTTGAAAGTTGAAACGCAAGAATCCTTACAATTACAATTCGTAATATTATATGAAGGAATGACCATAAATTAATATTTAATGTTTCGGATCATACCCAAATATCTCGAATATAGTGATATAAACGATTTGTATTAATAGCTAATATGGTGATATAAATGATTTGCTTTAACAAATTAATATTTTTTATAGAATCTTCACGCGTATCACGTTATTCGCATCATGGTTTCATAGGGTTGCTTAGCCAAACTATGTATTTTCAATAAATAGTAGTTACTAAAGAATAATACTAAGGGGCATTTTTAATATTTAAAATTTAACCTTTTATCCGACAAAACTGCAAAAGTGGTCCCTGTGGTATTCAAAAAACTTTGGATAGGGTCCAAAAAGTTTCCAACTTGCATGGATAGTCCAAAATCAAGGATTTTCTTTGGTTTTGGTCACGAAAATATTAAAATGTCCATTTTACCCTTATTATTTCTTTTTTCTATTTTTTTATTGAGTTTAGTATTTAAAAAATTATATAAAAATAAAAAATAACAAAATATCACCGCACCCCTCTCCATGACTACACCCACGGTACCCCTTCTCTCTCTCTCTCTCTCTCTCTCTCTCTCTCTCTCTCTCTCTCTCTCTCTCTCCTTCTTCTTCTTCTTCTTCTTCTTCTTCACCTGCAAATTAAAAAAAAAAAAACAAAAGAGCAACCCATAACCCTATCGTTCTTCCATTTGACTTTCTCGTTGTCCCTCTCTTTTACTCTCTCATACAAAACCTGCAACTTAAGAAAAAATTCTAAACAAATTTTTTTATGCGTGTACGCCTCTTTAGAAACCAAGATCTCCTATGAACACCTGAACTTCGATGAGCACTGAAACTTCAAGATCGCCCCTGCAATCTTCCTTTCTCCCTTTCACATGCAAAATCATACTTTAACCTGCATCATCTTCCATTTCTCTATCGACATCTTCCTGATTCAAAACTCTTATACACTAATTAACACACATGCATAGATATATACATACACAAACACTCTACAATCAATTTGCAGGTGTGAATCTTAACTTTACAAGCCCTAGATTTGCAATATCCATGGCAGTTAACCCTAGAATTTACAAGACCCGTGTTGAATCGATTCAAATCGATTTATCTGGTTCAGTTGGACCTTGAACCTGTGATTGAAGGGTAAGACTTCCATGTCTCTCCTATCTTCTTTTTAACCAAGAAACCTATCTGGATTAATCAGATGAAAAGATTTAGAATCTGGTCCATCCATAATGCATTCATAGATTGTATTGATTTGAACATGAGATAGATAGGTTTTTCTGGGTTCAGAATCGCCTCCAGATTCAAATCGGAAAGATGGGATAACGCCAACATCCACAGTCGTGGATTGAATCGATTCTGGTGAGTTACGGCATTCAAGGGCTAATCGGGACAAATTGCGAACCAAATAGGGTTGCGACGGTGACCGACGATGGTGCCGATGATCACAGGTTTAGAGGATCATGGTGGTGTCATTGGGTTTAGGGAGGAGTATATGAAAGGAGAGGAATAGTCTGAGTCGTGATCTTCTTGGTCATCGAAGAGAGAGAGAGAGAGAGAGAGAGAGAGAGAGAGAGAGAGAGAAGAGAGAGAGAGAGAGAGTGTGTGAAATGGGTCCATTCTTTTCTTTTCTATTTTTAATTAATAAAAGATTAAAATAAAAATACAAAAAATACAAAAAGGAAATTAGAAGGGTAAAATCGTCCTTTTAGGTTTCCCTAGGACCAAAAATACAGAAATTTCTTTATTTTAGGACTAAAACCACGGAAAGTATTTGATTTTGGACCTTTCATGCAAGTCGGAAACTTTTTGGATCCTATCCAAAGATTTTTGTAAACCACAAGGACCAATTTTGTAGTTTTGTCCTTTTATCCTGAAAAATCGACCCTCCAAAATCCTTTTCTTGATAAAGTATTCGGTACGTATTAGAATTTCATCTCCATCTCCACTATAAATATGGAGAAACACCATCACGATTCAAGCACAAGTAAAAGAAGGATCCATCGATATGGATATCATATCATTCTTCCCTTCATGGATTCTTCCAACAACATTACTTCTCTTCTTTACTTCCATCTTCATGTATGCTCTTCGAATGAGGAGGTCATCCATCAGGCTTCCCCCAGGCCCTAAGAGGCTTCCAATAATAGGGAACCTTCACCAAGTGTTGGGTAAAGAGGGTGTCCATCAAACCCTATGGAACCTCTCCCAGACATACGGCCCAGCTATGCTTCTTCATTTTGGAGCCCAACCATTCCTCGTCATTTCCTCTACTGAAATGGCTACTGAAGTCTTAAAAACTCATGATGAGAAGCTGTGTACGCGTCCGTACTCTAAGGCTACCAAGCTACTGTCATTTAACTACATGGACGTTGCCTTCTCACCACACAGTGATCATTGGAGAGACATGCGCAAGGTTGTGGTATCTGAGTTCTTGGGTGCTAAAAGGATTAGATTATATAAAAACATGATGGAGATTGAGATGGAGGCTGTCATTCGTTCTATCTCATCACATTCCTTAAACACTACAGTAAACCTAGAAGACATCCTCTTATCTCTAGTATATGATGTCGTGGGTAAGGTTGCATTTGGTAACAGCTATAGGGGAAAGACTTTTAATGGTAGAACATTGAAAGATATAGTCGAGGAGGTACAAGTCATGGGTGGTGCCTCATTTTCGTTTATTTTTCCAACATTTGGTTGGATTTTAGACGAATTAACAGGGTGGAATCGCAGGCTACAGAAATGTTATACTGATTTTGATGGCTTTCTCCAGATGATTCTTGATGATCATCATGACACAAAAACAAGTGGTCATGTAAATGATTTTGTTGATGACTGTATGTCTCGGTTGACTACCGAGGAGATGAAAGCACTTATGATGGTAAACAACACATTTAAATCCTTTTCTATATATTTGCATACATTTATTTCATGGTTTTCAGTTTCAAGCATGTTGTTGTTGTTTTTTTTTCTCATGAAATTAATAAACATCACTGCAGAATGTGCTTGAGGGAGCAGTTGACACAACTACTATAACAATGGTTTGGGCTATGTCCGAGCTCGTTAAAAATCCTAGAGTTATGGAAAAGTTGCAAAACGAAATTCGAAGATGTGTTGGAAGAAAATCGAAAGTAGATGAATCAGATATTACGAAGATGCCATACTTGAAAATGGTGGTGAAGGAGACGCTAAGATTGCACCCACCTGCTGCTTTTCTGATGGGAAGGGAATGTGTAAGTCAATGTCGGATCGGTGGATATGACGTGTTACCTGGTATGAAAGTGATGGTGACTGCGTGGGGATTAGGAAGGGATCCAAGAATCTGGAAAGAGAATGCAGAGGAGTTTTATCCAGAGCGATTTGAAAACATTAAGGCTGATATCGGAGGGAAAATTTTTGAGATGATCCCGTTTGGAGGGGGGAGAAGAGCATGCCCTGGGAATAACATGGCTACTTCAACTGTAGAATTTACAATTTCAAACTTACTTTACTTCTTCAACTGGGAAACACCAGCCGGATTGAAGAAGGAAGATCTGGATATGAAAGAGAATGGCTTCCCGTTTCTTCGTAGGACGACACCTCTTTGCCTTGTCCCTACAAAGCACAACTGGGAAGACTAGGAATCATTTCTTCTTTCCATTAATGATATGTTGGACCTGGCGTGAATTTTCTCCACGCTGGTGTAATTTCGTTATCACAATAATATTGTATCATTTATTTGGATCGGTTCGATCCGATCCAATTAAGTAACCCAAATTGATTTCGGTTTTTAAAATATTGATCCGAATAATCCAAACTAAATTCAAATTTGATCCGATCTAATCCAATTACAATTCAGTTGGATCGGTTTTTATAATTCGGTTTTAAAAAACTAAAACATTTTAAAACGGCATATAACTATAATATTATCCAATTTTTATAAAAGAAGCAAAAAAATATTTAGTTGTGATTTAAAATTTATAAACTAATAAAAATGTATATTTTAGTTTAATATTCAATAGATAAAGAACTTTTAAGAGAAAATGCATATTAATTTTTTTATTAGATGAAACTTTTTGAATTTATTTGAAAAAATAAATTATAAAATTAATAAATAGTTATAGTTATAATAAAAATAATTAAATAATAAATTCTTATTCGGTTTTTTTTGGATTATTCAGTTCATATTTTATAAACAAAAACCAATCCGAAATCCAGAATAGTAATTTGGTTTTGTTGAAAACCAATCCAAAAATCTGAATATTCGAACCAAATAGTCCAATCCAATTTATCCAATTGAACAATTCGGTTTTATTCAAATAATGAACAATCCTACCCCATATCACTTTGAGTAACATGTGTATCCCATGCAACAGGACTTTATTTATTTATTTATTTTCCTTTTTTGCCTTATGGCTTTTCCAAAAGGGGTTTTGGATTAATTTTTGAGAGTGCAAAAACCAATAAACCAAAAATTTTCCATTCCTAATTTCTAAAATAGTTTCTTTTTCTTCTTGCAAAAAATTTAATGAACATTTGAATTGCAAACTACTTTTAAATCTTTTGGCTTCTTGAAAAACCAAAAGTCTACAAAGTAGTTTAAAAAAAGAATCCCCAACACCTCATAAGTGGTATGCAATGTTTTAAACACCGGTTTGAATCGGCCAGTCAAACCGGTTGGACCGAGAACCGGTGGTGAGAGCGGTTCAACTATCACCGATTTTATGTCAATTTCTGAACTGGATTTAACCGGCTAGTTTTTAGAAAAATCTGGTTGAACCGGTCAAAATAAACCGGTTAAACCGAAAAAAAACACATTAAAAAAAACCATTTACACAATAAACTTTGGTGATTTTTTTTTTCAAATCTATTTAGTTTTCTATAAATAAAAACATATGGTAAATGTTATAATTTTTTTTGATGTGTTTGTATTCATTTAAAACTATATCCTGTTTCAGTATTATACTTTGTTTTCTTTTTGACGTATATGGATTGTTGTAAAACACTAAAACTTATGATTATGTGTTATTTTAATGTATTTGGAATCATCTACAACTTATTTGTATGTGTACTTTTAATGTTTGAACTTGTAAACATCAAATTCATGAATTATATATGTATGTATGTGTAGAAAAATAAGAAAAAACATGAAAAATATAGAAACCGGTTGACCCGACGGTCGACCGAGAACCACTCAACATACCGGTTCAACTAAAATACCGGTTTTTAAAACATTGGTGGTATGTGTCCTAGGGGGAGAGATAGGACAATAGGGATGAATTCTTCTTTCATTTTTAATTAATTAAAAAATATTAACATATAAAAAAAAATATAATATTCTTTTTAGACCAAAATCATTATAATTGATTATACTCTACCAAATATTTTTAGAAACCATATATATTTAACAACCATAAAGATTTTTTATAATTATATTCTTTATAAAACATAAATTATTATCATAAAAATAAAAAATATTATATACAAATTATCACTTTAAAAAAACGAAGGCACGAATACTAGGTTTTTTTTTTTAATTACCTGTTTATTCTAATTTAACTCGTTAGCTTTCGCCTTTCAAACTTCAACCCTGGAAGATACCAACTAATTATTATTATTAAAAAAATACTAGTAATAATAAACGATAAGGGTAGCATAAATTAAATTAAACTTAACAATAAGCAGAAAATTCACTTACAAAATTCCTTTTCTTTTTACCAAACATTTTTAGACTTTTTCTAAAAAGATAAATTCCAAAAGATAAAGTCAAAACATTTAAAAAGCTAAGCAAAAGAACGAGGAGGTGTTAGGGTTTGTGCAGGCAATCGGCAATACGAGAGTTCGATTGGGCTAACCGCTTGCTCTCCCGGTAAGCAAACTCGGATTTCATAGCAATCGAAATATTTGAAGATCAGAAACCGAAGGAATTAGAGTTCCAGTTCTCAATCAAATCTGATCAATTGTAAATCGTTCATCCTGTTTCGATATGTTAAATTGGTATTGTGATGATTCATGAAAAAACATAGGGTACCAGCGTATAGTTTCCTCTTTTGCTAATTGCTTTTATCAAGTTTTTGTCTAACAATCTTATAGATCTTCGTGATTAATAGCAGCGTACGCGATAATTAATCGCTTAAATTGTGCAGTCTCCCGTTCTCTGTTTAACTGAGCTATGGATATAAGAAACTACTGTGGATATCATTGGGAAGCTATAGTTGCTACCTTCTGAATAAGATATATATCTGATTTTGTGGTGTCACTTGTCGTTAGATTCGAAATATCTGATACACACTGAAACAATGCCATATCTTTCATACATTTTATTCATTTGGCAGGATATATCCAGTCTAGGTTATGCATTTTGAAATGGAGATGACACTCAAGGAAGACAACCCAGATTCTCCAATGTCTGGAATCTATGAGATACCTGGTGAACCTGCATTGGTTATCAATGGGGTGCCTCCTGTATGTACCAGTGTCAATGGTAGTCTTGTTCCCTACAAAGTTTGTTGTGACATAGATTCAAAAACAAATGAGTCTTTGGGTGACTGGTTAGAAGGTAGAAAAGTTCAAAAGCTATTTGGGGAGAAGTTCTTTAATGGGGAAGTTACCAAATTTGACAAAGAATCGAATTGGTATAGAGTGGTTTATGATGATGGGGATTTTGAAGATCTTGAATGGCATGAGTTGCAGGAAGTTTTACTACCTCTTGACATCACAATCCCATTGAAGACATTAGCATCAAAAGTCAACAAGAGGAGGCAAAAACATGATAAAAAATCTGGTAGATCTGTGAGTAAGCCCAAAATCCACCAACATAAAGGTTTGGAATCCGAGGTTGAGAAAATGGAGGTCTAGATAGCAAGTAGATTAGTGGTTGCTTAGTTATGAAGCTCCTTGGGATTTCTTCTGCAAGGAGTTCAAGGTATTCGATATGATTAGTCCTCATTTAGCCCTTTCTCAGCCAATTTACCTGTCTTCATTTTGTGGGTCTTTTATCTAGGTTGTAAATATATAATAATAATAAAAAAGTCAAGGCAGAGCTAGAATTTGAAATGCAGTGACATGTAGAGGTTTGTCCCTTTGTGTGAATAAAAGATTATGTATCTTGCTGGGAGTTGGACCATTTATTCTATTAGCTCATCCGTTAAAAATTTTAATTAAAAAAATGCTCAAAGTAGTCGTTAGAATGTTCAAGCCATGAGTCAAAGAGCAAAGGGTTTTTATTAGGCATTGTAGGTCGTCGTTGGCATCACAAAACACCCTGACCACGCCCCACCACGAAGGTGTGTGCTGGTGTGCACGGTCCACGATCATGGCCATGTAGACCACGACCCAATTCGTGGTATGTATATGTGATAGTCTTATATAAAAATGTTTTGGGGTGAATTTTTAGTTGATAGCAGTTGTATCTTCAAGATTGACAGTTTTTTTTAGATGATTATTGTTTTTTCTTGGGTAGAACCCAACCGGATTCTCAAATTCCATAATTAGGAATATGTTGGGAATGGTTATGATAATTGAAATTTTGAAGGACATTGTCATATCTAGAGATAGAGGTAGGGATGGAGAAATCGGAAAAAAAATGAACTAGAAACGGAAGAATATAAACAATAACATCAATATCATTACATCACAAAAGTAGTTATTTATTCCCTTCAAATGTTGATTGATTTCTATAATTGAACCTAAAGTAGAACAATAAATATTATACAAAATATACAATAAAATAATAAATAAATGTGTAACTTACATTGTTTGCATTTTTGCACATTTTCCAACAACTGTTCAAGGTTAATACATGCATTTGATACTCTCAACCAACCTTGAGTACATATCAAAGCTTCCACCATCTTCGGAAGCAAATTACTACGAAAGTCATCTACTAAAGGACCATATATACTAAAAGTGAACTCACTAGCAACTAAAGAAATTGGAATGACTAGAATGTCTTTTTCAATTAATGTCAACACTTTATATGTAGTGTATTTGTCACTAAACCACTTCAAAATTTCAAATGTTTCATTATTCATTTGTTTTTTCAGGCAAAGTATCAAGATATTCCTGTAATTCGGATTTTTCCGTAACATCCTCAACATCAATTTCGTAGAGCTCAATCATATATTTTTCTTATCTATTTATTCTTAACCATTCATGTAACACCTCAAATTTTAGAGCAAAATTTTCATTTTTAATTTACCAAAAATTAGGGTTTCACAAATCAAGTTCTCAAATACACGATTATCCAAAACAAACATTGTCACAAAATATCAGAGTTCACAAACCGTCCCAACAACAAATCCGTACAATCGGACCTTCGTCTTCCCATGGTCCTTAGAAGTAGCTGAAACACATAAATCAACAATTGTAAGCACGAAGCTTAGTGAGTTCCCCAGAATAACACACACATCACAACAAGAATAAACAATTATGGGTGATCAGCAACCTTGGGGATTATTAGTAGTCCTAATGGGCAAACAACACGCCCGGTGGGTTATCAGCAACCATGTAGACGGTCAGTAGTCTCAGTCACATACAAACAACATAACACAATAATAACAGCTAGACCCAGCTGGTCATCACAGATACAGCTATCCTACCACACAAGTAAGTATAAGTGAGGAGACTCACTTGACATTGTCGACAAGTAAATCTCACACCCGAACTGCCGGAACTAGACTTCGCCTAATCAACGAAATAATTAAGCATAATTAATAATTAAGGTCTAAAACTCAACTCGCTAGTCCATATCCCACAACTAAGTCCTCAAAGGGAAAAAAGACCATTTTTCCCTTCACATGGTCCAAAATCCTAAATCTTGACCAAAAGTCAGAAAGTCAATGAAAGTCAATTGCACATCACATACGTTAGGCGTACATGTCCTTGAGTGGGGCGTACAACTCAATCAGAACCTATCGGGGGCGGAACCGGCTATGCGGGAGGGTAGCCAGGATTACGCCCGACATACTCCGTCTGCTTCCATTTTCACTAACTTTGTGTCTTAATCCTTTAAGACAACTAACCAAACCTCATATCTGACCAATCTAAGATGTCTTAATCCATGAAGTCGTCGACTTTAAGCCTTTGCATGGCTAAGAAGGACTCAATGCAACAATCCTTAACTTCTAACTCACTCTAATCTACTTTACTCATGCATGAGCCATAGGGAATGATCAAGCAACTTTTTTTAGGAATCTATAGGTCCTAAAATGCATGAAAGGACAACTACAATTCCCTGGAGTGCACCAAACTCGTAAAGGTCCAATCTTGGGGACAAAAGCTCATAAAACTTCAACCATGTAGATCAAATAGAAAACAAGGTATAAACTTTATACCTGAATAGATGTACAAGGAGAAAATGTTCATGGATCTACAAGCCTGCAAGAAACCACTTCTTCTTCTCTAGACTCCTTCAACAAAATGCACCAAAACACTCAATAAGCCCACAAAATTCACACAAGCAACTTAGACTTGGGATAAGGTTTTGGGGGTGGCTGACAAGGATGATCAAATGGGGATATAATGTTGTTTAAATTGGGAGCAACCCTTAAGATTAGGGTTTGGAGTCTGGGCTAGTACGCCCGACATACCACACATACACCCAACGTACTAGCGAGTCATCCGCGTTCCAAAAAGCACGAGTACATTGCGCATACCCTCGAGTACGCCCAGCGTATGAACAAAGTGCATGCCTTTTCTACTTAGGGACCAATTGTGCCATTTCTCATAAAATAACGGGGAATAATAATAATACTTGATATTGGGATGTTACAATTCTCCCTCACTAGAATCAGACTTCACCCTCGAAGTCATCCTCATGAAACAACTTAGGATAGTGCTCACGTGTCTTGGTCTCGGGTTCCCACGTCCACTATGATCCCTTCTGGTGCTGCCACTGGACTTTGAACAAGTTCAACAACTTGTTCCTCAAGGTCTTCACTTTCCGATCCATAATTGCCATAGGCTTCTCAACGTAGTTCAAGCGATCGTCGATCTGAATGTCCTCTATAAGGACCACAACTACCTCGTCAGCTATACGCTTCCTCACCTGGGAAACATGGAAGATATCATGAATATGTCTCAAATCCTTTGGTAGCTCCAACCGGTAAGCCATCTTGCCTACACGGGCCAAAACTCGGAAAGGGCCAATAAACCTGGGGCCCAACTTGCCCCGCTCTCTGAAGCGGATAACACCCTTCTAGGGTGACACCTTTAGAAGCACTAAATCCCCCATATGAAACTCTAGCTCGAAGCGCTGCCAATCTGCATAACTCTTCTGGCGGCTCTGATCAGTCAGCAACCTCTGTCTAACATGTTGTATAGGCTCAGTCATCTTGAACATTACTTCCGTGCTCCTCATGACCCTCTGTCCAACCTCGCCCCAACAAATAGAGGTACGTATCTCCTTCCATACAGAAGTTCGAAGGGTGACATGCCAATACTGGCATGGTGGTTGTTGTTATAAGAAAACTCAGCCAACGGAAGATAGGAGTCCCAACTCCCACCAAAATCGATGACACGGGCACGCCAGATATGGCAAGAAACATCATTTCTTTTCATGGTTTATTTAGACAAGGATTTAGATATTCGTTTAATAATGAGAATGGTTCGATTTATGCTTATCTAAATTTATTTTGAAGAAATGCCTTGTAATGGAATTTATGAAACTGTTATGGTTGTAGATAACCTAGGAAATGATGTGTTGTGTATGGATTCTTCCAATAGTATGGATAAAACATCCTTGTGGCATTGTCTTCTTGGACATGTTAACAAGAAGTGCATAGCCTAAATCCAAAAGGATGGAGTGTTGGAGTCATTCGACCTTAGGGAAGATGAAACATGCGAATCTTGTTTACTTGGAAAGATGACCAAGTCACCCTTCACTGGCACTTGTGAGAGGGGTGAGGGTTTATTGGATCTCATACACACCGACATGTGTGGGCCCTTTAGATCCACCACAAAGGATGGGAACCGCTTCTACGTGACTTTCACCGATGATTATAGTAGATATGGGTATATTTACATAATCAAGCACAAGTCAAAAACGTTTGAAAAGTTTAAAGAGTTCAAAAATGAAGTGGAGAATCAATTGGGCAGGAAAATCAAGATGCTTCGATCCGATCGAGGATGAGAGTACCTAAGTCTTGAATTCCACGACTATCTCAAGGAATGCGGAATGGTTTCGCAATTGACGCCACCTAGGACACCGCAGTTGAATGGTGTGGCAGAAAGGCGTAATCGAACCCTGTTAGACATGGTTCGTTCTATGATGAGTCGTGCTTCACTACCTATCTCATTTTAGGGGTATGCCTTAGAGATTGCCACCCATATCCTTAACCGAGTCCCTACTAAGAAGGTTGCCAAAACACCTCACGAGATGTGGACAGGGAAAGCTCCCTCGTTGGCACATATCAAGGTTTCGGGCTGTGAAGTTTTCGTAAGACAAGAAACTCACGACAAGCTCGAACCTCGTAGTGAGCAGTGTATTTTCATCGGCTACCTGCAGAGATCCTTTGGATATCTCTTCTACAGATCGAGTGACAATGTTGTCTTCATTGTGAGGAGAGGGTTTTCCGAGAGAGAGAACTCATAAGCCAAGGAGACAGTGGGAGGCAAATCGATCTTGAAGAGATTTAAGAGTCGAGCAATGAAGGAACCTCTAACGCTGGCGCTTAACCCGAGGAGGAAACTCCAGTTGAACCGATTGACGAGTCCTTACCTCTTAGACGTTCTGAAAGAGTTAGAGTTCAACCCCAGTTTTATGGCTTTCATATTACTACCGAAGGGGACACGTATATTAGTGATGGTACACTGATAAATCTAGATGAACCTAATAGCTATAAGGAAGCCATGGCAGACCCAGAGTCTGCAAAATGGAAAGACGCAATGGACAGCGAGATTCAGTCCATGTATGACAAGCAAGTTTGGAATTTGGTTGACAATGTGCCCGGACGTAAGACGGTTGGGTGCAAATGGATCTTCAAGAAGAAGACCGACGTGGATGGGAATGTACACACGTATAAAGCACAATTGGTGGCGAAGGGCTTTACTCAAACTTCTGGACTTGACTATGATGAGACCTTCTCGCCAGTTGCTAAGATAAAATCAATTAGGGTGATGCTAGCCATTGTTGCATTTCATGATTATGAGTTATGGCAAATGGATGTCAAGACCGCCTTCCTTAATGGGAAGTTGGCTGAGGATGTTTACATGGCTCAGCCAGAAGGGTTTGTCGATCCGAAGCATCCCAATAGAGTGTGCAAGCTTGAGAAGTCCATTTATGGACTTAAGCAAGCATCTCGCAGATGGAATATTTGCTTCGATGAGAAAGTCAAAGAGTTTGAATTTGTACGAAGTGAAGATGAATCATGTGTATATGTCAAGGCCAGTGGGAGTATCGTTAGCTTTCTCATTTTGTATGTCGATGACATATTGCTCATAGGAAACGACATCCCGACTTTGTAGGAGGTTAAGTCCTAGCTCGGGAAGTGCTTTGCTATGAAGGACCTTGGAGAGGCTTCCTATATTTTGGGAATAAGGATAGTGAGAGAAAGAAGTAAGAGACTAATAGGACTTAGTCAGAATACTTACTTGGATAAGGTACTAAAAAGTTTTAGTATGGAAAACTCGAAGAAATGAGAACTACCGATACAGAGTAATGCCAAATTGAGTAAGTACTGAAGCCGAGATAGTTGAGATGAGCCGAGTACCCTACGCTTCCGCAATTGGCTCAATCATGTACGCTATGACTTGTACTCGCCCTGATATGGCCTTTGCTTTGAGCATGGTCAGTAGATATCAAGGGAACCCGGGCAGAGCTCATTGGATTGCAGTAAAGAGTATACTTAAGTACCTTCGGATGACCAAGGAATGGTTCTTAGTCCTCGGAGGGAGTGACAACTTAAAGGTGTGAGGGTATAGTGATGCAAGCTTCCAAACCGACAGGGACAATTACTGTTCGCAGTCAAGTTGGGTGTTTACCCTTAATGGAGGAGCAGTGACTTGGAAAAGTTCCAAACAAGAAACCGTAGCTGATTCAACGTGCGAATCAGAGTACATTCAAGCGTCGAAGGAGGAGATGTGGTTGAAGAACTTCATTGGTGATCTTGGAGTTGCGCCTGCCATAAAGGTGATGGGTTTTGAGCATTGTAACACTTCCTAAGTGTACATGCAACCCTAATAACCTTGGATCTATGTTTGTCTAATTATCATTCAAAGTTGATTTCCAAGGCTATGTTCCTATCTAGCATACATGTGGAACAATTTCTCTTTGAATGAAAGATAGATCTACATACCTTGTTGTTGAAAGTGTTGCTTAAAACCTTGTGAGCCTAGCACCTCAAGTGTGATGCCTCAAATGTTTCACACAACACCAAATGCAATGAACAAACTTGAGAGAATACTCTAACACTTGCAAAATCGGCCAAGCCCTCTTCTTCTAGTTAGTGTAGCCGATTTTGGGGAGAAACACATTGCTTATATAGTGTGTTGCATTAGGTAAACTCTAATGTAACATGACTCTTCATTTCTTGATCCATGGGTTAACTCCATGGAGCATCCATGGAGGATCCTATGGGTGGAACCCACCTTGATAATCCATGGAGCCTCTTAGCCCACTATCTAAGATATGGAAGATTTACATAATCTACCCATATATTTAATTAGTTATCTTTTGATCACTTAATTAATTCTAAATTAATTATTGATCAAAACTAATTAAATAATATTATTAATATATTAGAACTTATAATATATTAATAAACCATAAGTGTTATTTCTCTCATTTAGTTTATTCAATTGCATGATTCCATGTAACCCAAATGGACCATGTCGGGTCGGGTCAAGTACATACCAGAAATAGTTATGGACTTAGACACCTTATCCAATAGTCTCCCACTTGGATAAGTCTAATAACTATAACTGTAATACTTCAGGAACCGATCAACAATCGTTGCTCTTTCAAGGTTTCTCGGAACTGAGAAAATATTGATACGCCATTTAAGATAAGTGATCACATAATCCTCTGTTCTAGATATCAGCCGAACAAATACATGGAACAATGTCTTACTTATTGTCCAGGAGTTTGTTTCCCGATTTCCAATTTGTTTGACAAAGAACATAATTGAACACATCAATTTAGTTCTGACCGGGCCTGGTACATAGGTCAAAACAAAATCATCGAGGGGCCCATATATCAGCTTCTAATCCAAGAAGGAACAAATAAACTTCGACTCATATGTTTGTTCTCCTACTCATTGAATTATACACAAAAGCAAGTTTTATAACATCGAGTTACCAATGCGTTTACGTACAATCAGTGCATAACCAACTCATAAGTAACAAATCATATCTTTAGGTTTGAAGACTTATATGATATTACCGTCTCACGATCACTCGAGATAAATTCCATGAAGTTATTCCAGTGAGCGTTGGTTGATTCCCATACTCAGAACTTATGAGTACTCATGAAGTGTTGTCCTTAACCTTGACACCTACAACCAACTTCATGACAGTCTTAATTCATATCTACTTCCAACATATGACTGACTGTGGAGGTTTGAATAATATGTAGAACCACAACATAATATTCTGGAAGTCAAAACATGCAAAAGAAATTATAGTAAACGATTGACAAAAGATAGTAACACTTTACTCATAAATAAACAACGAACTATTATTTATCATCAAATGTCAATTACACTTTACAAATTTCATAATTTTATCTAACTACTAAAACTTATATCATCCTTTAGCCCTATGCTCCGAGCATGCTGATGATGCTTAGCCCTACTCAGTCCCTTCGTGAGGGGATCTGCTGGGTTCTCATCTGATGATACCCTCTTTGCAACGACGATTCCTTCTTCTATGCGATGTCTGATTAAATGATAATTTCTGTCAATGTGTCTAGATCTCTCGTGATCCCTTGGTTCCTTAGCTAAGGCAACATCACTTTCACTATCACAGAAAATTTCCATTGGCTCTTTAATAGCTGGTACAACTCCAAGGTCTCCAATGAAGTTCTTCAGCCATATCGCCTCCTTTGCTACCTTGCTATCTGCAATATACTCTGATTCGCAAGTTGAATCAGCCATTGTCTCTTGCTTGGAACTCTTCCAAGTGATTGCTTCTCCGTTTAGGGTAAAGACCCAGCCCGACTGAGAGCGGAAATTATCCCTATCTGTCTGGAAGCCAGCATCACTATACCCTACAACTCTCAATTCATCACTCCCACCGAGGGTAAGGATCCAGTCCTTAGTCCTCCGTAGGTACTTGAGGATATTCTTTACCGCAATCCAGTGTGCCTTGCCAGGGTTCCCCTGATACCTGCTAACTATGCTCAAGGCAAAGGCTACATCAGGTCGAGTACACATCATAGCATACATGATCGATCCTACAACCGAAGCATAAGGCACTTGACTAATTTCTGCTATCTCAGCCTCAGTACTAGGGCTTTGTGTCTTACTCAATCTGGCATTACTCTGGATAGGTAGCTCTCCTTTCTTGGAGTTTTGCATGCTGAATCTCTTCAGCACCTTGTCCAAGTAGGTACTTTAACTAAGTCCAATTAGTCTTTTACTCCGGTTTCTCAAAATCCTTATCCCTAGAATATAGGCAGCTTCTCCTAGGTCCTTCATAGAGAAACACTTCCCATGCTAGGACTTGACTTCCTATAGAGTTGGGATGTCATTTCCTATGAGTAGTATGTCATCCACTTACAATACCAAAAAGCTAACTATACTCCCACTATCCTTGACATACACACAAGATTCATCTTCACTCCTAGAAAATCCAAATTCCTTGACTTTCTCATCAAAGCAAAGATTCCATCTGCGAGGTGCTTGCTTTAATCCATAAATGAATTTCTCAAGCTTACACACTTTATTAGGGTACTCTGTGCTGACAAAACCTTCTGGCTAAATCATGTAAACATCTTCAGTCAACTTTCCATTAAGGAAAGCAGTTTTGAAATACATTTGCCATATTTCATAGTCATGAAATGCAGCTATGGCTAACATAACCCTAATAGACTTAATCTTGGTTACTGGAGAAAAGGTCTCATCATAATCCAATCCTGGAGTTTGAGAGAAGCCCTTTGCAACCAGTCGTGCCTTATAAGTGTGTACATTACCATCCATGTCGGTCTTCTTCTTGAAGATCCATCTGCACCCTACAGTCTTACGACCTGGTACATTCTCAACCAAGTTCCAAACTTGATTGTCATACATGGATTGTATCTCGCTGTCCATTGCCTCTTTCCATTTAGCAGACTCGGGGCCTGCCATGGCTTTCGTGTAACTGTTAGGTTCATCCAGACCTACTAGTGTCTCATCACTAATAAGTGTATCACCTTCCGCAGTAATATGGAACCCATAGTAATGCTCAGGTGCATTCCTAACTCTCGTGGATTGCCCCAGAGGTACAAACTCGTCAATTGGTTCAACAGGAGTTTCCTCCTCAAGTTGAGGGCTAGGGTTTGAAGTTCCTTTACCACTTGACTCTTGAAATTCTTCAAGGTCAATTTGCCTCCCACTGTCTCCTTGACTTATAAATTCTCTCTCACGAAAGACTCCTCTTCTTTCTACAAAGACCACATTATCACTGGGCCTGTAGAAGAGGTAACCAAAGGATTTATGTGGGTAGCTGATGAAAACACACCTCTCGCTTTGGGGTTCAAGCTTATCGTGAGTCTTACGTCTCACGAAAACCTCACAACCCCAAATCTTGATGTGGTCTAGTTTGGGTACTTTACCAGTCCACATCTCGTGAGGAGTTTTGGCAACTTTCTTTGTAGGGACTAGATTAAGGATATGGGCGGCAGTCTCTAAGGCATACCCCCAGAATGAGATTGGTAGCGAAGCTCGACTCATCATGGAACGAACCATATCCAACAAGGTTTGATTACGCCTCTCAGCCACACCATTCAACTGCGGTGTCTTGGGAGGTGTCAATTGTGAGACAATCGCACATTCCCTAAGGTAGTCGAGGAACTCTGAACTAAGATACTCACCACCTCGATCGGATTGAAGCATCTTAATGTTCCTGCCCAATTGATTCTCGACTTCCTGTTTAAATTCCTTAAACCTTTCGAAAGTCTCTGACTTATGCTTGATTAAGTCGACATATCCATATCTACTGTAATCATCAGTAAAAGTTAAATAATAACGATTAGCATCCCTTGTGGAATGTTTAAAGGGTCCACACACATCTGTGTGTACAAGATCCAACAAACCTTCACCCCTCTCACAAGAACCTGTGAAGAGTGACTTTGTCATTTTTCCAAGTAAGCATGATTTGCAACTATCATCTGAATTTAGGTCAAATGACTCCAAGACTCCATCCTTTTGGAGTTGTCCTATGCATTTCTTGCTTATATGTCCAAGACGACAATGCCATAATGATGCTTTATCCAAGTTATTATTATTAACATAATCAATACACAATACATTATTTCCTAAGTTATCAACCAATTATACAATTTTATACACACCATCACAAGGTAATGCTTTAAAATAAATAACATTATTAAAGAAAGCATTAATCGAACCAACCTCATTATCAAATGAAAAGGTGAAACCTTGTTTATACAATGTATGAAAGGAAATAATATTTCTTGCCATTTCTGGTGAATAACAACATTTGTTCAAATCTAAACTAAACCCACTACATAGCGATAAAGTATAAACTCCAATCTTGGTGACAGGTGAAGCCTTCCTGTTTCCCATGATCAAGTTTATTCTTCCTTGCTCCTCATTCTCACTTCTTCTTAGTCCCTGCACATCAGAACAGATATGAATACCACAACCAGTATCAAGGACCCATGAGTTAATGGGGTGAGTTATTAGATAAGATAGTGTAAATACCTGCATGGTTGGGTTTGACTTTCCTATCCTTCACATCTTGCTGGTACTTTGGGCAATTTCGCTTCCAATGTTCCTTTTCATGGCAATAGGAGCATTCAGCCTCTTTTGGGTCAGAAGAAGGAGTGATGAAACCTTTCTTGGTTCCACTTGAAGAAGATCCATCAAGGGTCCTAGCCTTGGTACCCTTCGAAGAACTCTTTCTCTTCTTCCCTCGTCCTTTCCCGATTGCCAAGACAGGGACGGAGTTGGTAGGAGTAGGAGTAGTAACAACCGTCTTACCCTTAAGACCACTTTCCGCGGTCTTTAAGAGTCCTTGAAGTTTGCTGAGGGTGACCTCTTCCTTGTTTATGTGATATGTCATGCAGAATTGATCATAGCACGATGGTAAGGAGTGCAAAATGATATCTATTGCAAGCTCCTCAGGGAAGTTCACATTGAGCTTCAGCAAACGGTCGACAAATCTTTGCATTTTCATCATGTGGCCCATGATGGTTTCACCATCCTTCATTCGAGTTGTTATCATGGAGGAGATGATTTCATACCTCTCTTGTCTTGCACTTTGATGGTATCTTTCCATCAAATCTTGGTGCATTTCAAAAGGGTAGAAGTCCTCGTAGGACTTTTGGAGGTCGGCTGTCATAGTAGCCATCATGATGCATGCCACCTTGGTGGCATCCCTTTCATGTGCCCTAAAGTCAGCGATCTCTTGAGGAGTAGCAAGTGTCTCATCAATCTCCTTAAGCTCGTTATCGAGGACATATTCTTTGTCCTCGTAGCAGGTAATCATTCAGATGTTTCTGATCCATTCATTAAAGTTGGACCCATCAAAAGTGACTTTCCCACACAAGTTCATTAGAGAAAAGGAGCCATTAGGATTAGAGCCAGAAGCAGCAGTGTTTACAGACATCTGAAAGGAAGAAAAGTTTAGTTTAGATATAGAGACAGTCCTTAATAAAACACCCAAATGTAATATTAAGGCTAGGACCCAATCACAATATATTATACTTAGAAGAGGTATGCCGTAATCTAAGTAATAACATATTTGAAAGGTAGGTGAATGACGATTCACCAATTTCCACCATGAAAAAACGCAATATTGATATTAGGTTTTTAATTGGTTCTTAGAAGTTCCTAGATTCTTTGAGATTCATTGAAATTTTCAATGGCATGTTTCAATCTCGAGTATGCCCTCCAAGTTTTGTGACTGGGATGCCGAGGATCACAAAACGAGGTGTGAAGTAACCATGCAAATCACTTGGTAGCCTTAAAGTATTACCCCTCAATCGATGTGCCGGTTAACCACACACGCTCCATCGATACTATGAAAAACATTAAGTCACCCTTTCCCTACCTTGTTAAGTTCAAATTAGTGTGCCGGTTAACCACACACGCTCCACTAACGACTTAAAAAAAGTGTAAAGTGTAATTTCATGGATTAGCACCTTATTCACATTTTTCCTAAAGTAACTAAGATTGGGAATTTTAATAAAAGCATTTAGTTACTTTAATATATTCAACATACTTTTAATGAGAATTTATAAGTCCTTGTCCTACCCGTTCGGCTAACGACCCTCCACCGATCAAGGAAGCGGTGGGTGAGAGTGGACACCCATTAAGTTGCCATTTTATAGGCAACAACCTTATACCCCCCTTATAGACCGGCTTCATGAATGAGGCGTACTAGCAGTAAGACGACTTGATCTTATACACATATATATTATTAACTTATAATATTATAAAGTATAAGGGTTGAATTTTAACTTTTAAAATTCTAAGGGTTGGAACTAAAGTTTTAATCAAGACTTTACTTGTTCCAAAACTTGAGGGCAAGTTTTGTAAACTTTCAAAACTTTTTCATTTCTTGTAACTTATGAGTTAATAGAGTATTAAAAATGAAGACTCTTCATTTTATAACTCTTGTGTTCTTTTTAATGGCTTTTAACAAGGTGACTTTTGGTTTTCCATAACTTGAGGTCAAGTTATGGACTCCATTAAAACACATAATAATCATGAATTAATCTACCACATAGGTTACAAACAATTCCTATGATCATCTAAACATCATAAGAACAAGAACATGAATATGAACACTTTCAAGAATCAAAAATTACACTTAAAAAACTTGTAATTTTGATAATTGTCATTGTAAATGGATTAGCATAAACATTACACCATCTAAAACATGTTTTCAAGTACCAAAATAATTTAGGGTAATGTTTCTAGTCCATTTCCAGCAACTAAAGTCGAAATTCTGAAAACTGCAGCCTCTACTCGTCGAGTGCAAGAACAAACTCGACGAGTAGCTTGCATTTGGTCATGGACTCGTCGAGTCCCCCCATGGACTCAGAGAGTTCATACGAGCAGAAAGTAGAAAATCGGTTTTTTCAAGCAGTTTGCACAAAAAATCAAACAAGCAAGCCTAGGCTCTGATACCACTGATGAGTTTTGAGCATTCTAACACTTCCTAAGTGTACATGCAACCCTAATAACCTTGGATCTATGTTTGTCTAATTATCATGCAAAGTTGATTTCCAAGGCTATGTTCCTATCTAGCATACATGGGGAACAATTTCTCTTTGAATGAAAGATATATCTACATACCTTGTTGTTGAAAGTGTTCCTTAAAACCTTGTGAGCCTAGCACCTCAACTGTGATGCCTCAAATGTTTCACACAACACCAAATGCAATGAACAAACTTGAGAGAATACTCTAACACTTGCAAAATAGACCAAGCCCTCTTCTTCTAGTTAGTGTAGCCGATTTTAGGGAGAAACACATTGACTATATAGTGTGTTGCATTAGGTAAACCCTAATGTAACATGACTCTTCATTTCTTGATCCATGGGTTAACTCCATGGAGCATCCATGGAAGATCCTATGGGTGGAACCCAACTTGATAATCCATGGAGCCTCTTAGCCCACTATATAAGATATGGAAGATTTACATAATCTACCCATATATTTAATTAGTTATCTTTTGATCACTTAATTAATTCTAAATTAATTATTGATCAAAACCAATTAAATAATATTATTAATATATTAGAACTTATAATATATTAATAAACCATAAGTGTTATTTCTCTCATTTAGTTTATTCAATTGCATGATGCCATGCAACCCAAATGGACCATGCCGGGTCGGGTCAAGTAAATACCAGAAATAGTTATGGACTTAGACACCTTATCCAACAAAAGGAGCCTATGGAAATTTTCTGTGATAATGAGGGAGCGGTTGCCTTGACCAAGGAACCGAGGGATCATGGTAGATCTCGGCATATCGACAGAAAATATCACTTTATTAGACATCGAGTAGAATGACACCTCAT
Organism: Lactuca serriola; assembly: GCF_051521515.1. Classification (NCBI taxonomy): domain Eukaryota; kingdom Viridiplantae; phylum Streptophyta; class Magnoliopsida; order Asterales; family Asteraceae; genus Lactuca; species Lactuca serriola. The sequence goes on from NC_136409.1 coordinate 206,593,777, forward strand.
AGTAAAGAGGGTATCGTCAAAGGATAACCCAACAGATCCGTTTACGAAGGGACTGAGCAGGGTTAAGCATTTGCAGCACGCTAGGAGCATTGGGCTGAAAGACAATATTAGTTTAGATTAGATAGTTTTGGAAACATGTAATAGATAAATGTAATTGACATTTGATGATTAAATAAAGGTGTATTATTTATGAGTAAAGCTACTCTCTTATGTTAATTGTTTAACTATTGTTTCACTTTGCATGTTTTGACTTCCTGAATAATTGAGTTATTAAGAATAATCAAATTATTCGAATGGTCAACAATCGTTCATATGTTGGCAGTAGGTATGAATGAAGATTGTCATGAATTGGTGTGTACGTTGTCTAAAAGGTATTAGACATAACAAAGGTTTGCTGCAATGTTCATGAGTGCTTATGAACAAGTTTTGAGAATTGGAATAAACCTGCGCTTGCTGGAATCACTTTATGGAATGTGACGCAAGTGATCGCAAGACGATAATATCATATGGTCTTAAAACCAAGATATATGGTTTATTGTTTATTAATTGGTTGTGCATTGACAATGCGAAACCACATCAGTAAATTGATGTCATAAAACGCATTGTTGTGTATAGTTGATTAGTAAATAATAAATGCATATAAGTCGAAGTTTATCTGTTAATTTTCTCCTAAGAGGGTAAAAGCGATATCAGGGCCCCTCGATGATTTGATTTGACTTATGTGTCGGGCCCGGTCAAGACTGAATTGATGTGTTCAATTAAGTTCTATGTCAATGAATCTAAGATCGAGAAACCAACTGCTGGACAATAAGTTCCATGAGATTGTCTGCACAATATCTAAACAGAGGACTATACGATCCCTTATCTAAAGGACATGATATTGATAAGATCAGAGTTTGACAGCGTCTTTGAGAGCTACGATTGCTAATCGGATTGTGTTTGCATATATAGTTACTAGACTTATCCAAGTGGGAGACTGTTGGATTAGTGTCTAAGGCTGTAACTATATTTGGTAAGTACTTGACCCGGTTGTGCATGGTCCTTTTGGATTGCCTTCACCATAGCAACTTGACAGGATGATTTGTAAAAGGAGAAGAGTAATATATTATTAGAATAATATATTAAATGAATAATAATGTTATTTGATTAATATAAGTCATATATTAATTGGGAATTAATTTGGTGACTTAAAGAGGTTAATTGAATAAAGGGGCATAAACTGTCAAATGTGTGATAGTTGTGTTTTGGGCTATGTATCCTTATGGATATAAGGGTGGACGGATTTTAGGGTTTGGAGACCATAAAATCGTCCAATCCTAATATCTAGGAGGATCTTGGATTACTTAGGGCCTAAGTTATTCAATTAGGGTTAAAGGTGAAACCCTAGTAGCTCATAGTATAAATAGACCCCTAGGGTGAGGGAAATCGACACTCATGCAAGGAAAGAAACCCTAGGGCCGATTTCTCACCCTCCTCTCTCTCTCTCTCAAGATCATTCTCTTGCTAGTTGATGTTTGTAAGCCATTAGAGGAGTGACAATTGTGACTCTAAGCTCCAAGAAGAAGAAGAAGTATCAAGCAAGTAATCCAAATGTATTGTTCTAGATCTGAATTCATATGATTTGATTGAATTGTTTACATTAGATCTAGTCTTGAAAGTCTTGGATACAATGCATGTTCAATTAGAGAAACCTAGATCCAAGCATTAGGGTTTGCATGAGCACATAACAAAGTTCTTATGGCTCAAACCCATCAGGTACTATGTGACGTTTCAAGGGAAAAGGGATAGATAGAGCATCCTATGTTGATTTTTGGCCTTCTTATCTTTATAATGTGAGAAATGAACTTATTTCTTAGGGGAATTTGTCTTCTCCTCACCAGAATCGTCCTCTTCAAAGGACTCTGAAGGGTCCTTGGAGGGTTCTTATGACAATTCGGTTGGATCTCTAGTTGCATATGAGGATTCACACATCTTGTGAGGTTCCTTGTCGGGGGTTGAATAGAGGTATGGGAACATCGGGAAAATGGGTATCCTTTGTCTTGAGAGGGGATGACATAATTCTATCTTTCTCTGGAATTGATATTGTTACCATGTTTCCAAGATTTGCCATTCTTACATGACGACCGTGCTATCTTCCTTAGATAGTAGCGGTCTATATCATTGGGTTTCTAAGCTCTATGGAATTCTTGAGAGTTTAGTCTATCAACTACCATATTCAAGATTAGTTGTATGTTGGTCTAACCATAATTAAGCATAGTTTTACATTCTATGCCTAGTTGTGGTTCGACCCACATTTCGTGCTAATCTCAAATATCATATTTGACCTAAAATCTTGAGTTTGTCTTCCTATATATTTGATTGTATATAGTTAGGTGTTTTCTCATCAAGGGACCGAGTTTATAAATTTGTTTATCTGAAGTTTTGTTTGTGTGTTTTATTAATTCTTGTTTTGTACTTCAAGACTAACAAGTAAGGATCGCCCAGGTGGGAAAAGTCGGAGGGCACAGCCATTTGGCGTATAGGCATTCTGAAATCCAACAACCCAAAGCGAAAATTTCCAACCTAGGCACCTCTCCTGTAAGTAGTCTACCAGTAAGGTAATTAATAATAATACTTTTATTTGTAGGTTTGTGGACAAAGCTAATCGGAGTATAAGCCCTAGACTATAGTCTCATTTCCTAAGGAAATACTAGTTCGTTATAGCCAAAGCTCTGATACCAATCTGCCACACCCTCGACCATCGGCGGAAATGTCGAGATGTGCGACGTAGGGATATTGGATTACAGTCATTGAACATACATTGAATAGTAAAAAACAATATGAAACATAATTTTCACTTTTATTGATAGATAAATAATTACATCGGATTATTAGAATTCCTAATACAAAGGCGCCTTAACAAGTATGCATAACGATAAACGATAGACATATTCCAATTGCTTCCTCTATCAAATGTTGCTTCCGGGAGTGCAACCTTCCATCTTACGGTTTCCTAGGAATACATGAGGTTTTGAAAACGTCAACATAATGTTGGTGAGCTTACAAGTTTGAGTGTTATATACTTATATCTTTGAAAATATTTTTCATGCGTAACTTTATTAAGTTATAAAAGCATTTTGATTTATATTGTTAATGTATCTTCTAATAGTATTTTACTATTTATAGATACTAAACTTGTAACGTTTTACTTTCTATCATATACCACCATTCTCCTTACGTTTTCTCTTAGAAAATGGAGTATATTATAATCTTATTTGTAGTATTATTATCTTATAGACATACCGCTTATACTTTATATTTCAAAAGTATGCCCCTTGAATACTTCTATTATTATATTTTATCCCAAAAGTATGCCCATTTGATACTTTTATTATAGTGATTATATCTTTTATTCCAGAAGTATGCCCTTGGATACTTTTATTAGAGTGATTATATATTTTATTCTAGAAGTATGCACATTGGATACTTCTATTAGAGTGATTATATCTTTTATTATAAAGCTAAATGGGATACTATGGCAGAGTAACAACTATATACGGTGCCATATGCTGAATTTGGCTAGTGCTACGACTGGGTATAATGTTGCTCTAGAGGTTCGACCAGAGTAACGGCGACGTATAGTATATATCAGTATTTATACGGCCAGAGTGACGACGACATATAATAAATATCACCATTTATACGGGCAGAGTGACGGTTACGTATAATAAATATTACTATTTATAAGGGCAGAGTGACGACAGCATATACTAAATATCACTATTTATATGGACAGAGTGAAGATGATGTATACTAAATATCACCGTTTATATGGGCAGAGTGACAACGGCGTATAATAAATATCGCTATTTATACAGGCAGAGTAACGACGATGTATAATAAATATCGTTATTTATACAGGCAGAGTGACAACATTATATACTAAATATCGTTATTTATACGCGCAGAGTGATGACGAAGTATGCCAAATATCACTATTTATACGGGCAAAGTGACAACGACATATAATAAATATCACTATTTATACGGGCAAAGTGACGACGATGTATAATAAATATCATTATTTATACAGACAAAGAGACAACGGCGTATAGTAAATATCATCATTTATACGGGCAAAGTTACAACTACATGTCAATATTTTTCTGGATAGAGTAACAACATAATTATGTTTTTTTTTAAATTATATCTTTAACATAATGATAATAACGATATATAGAAATTGTTAAATAATTAACATGTATTATCCCCTTATATTTTATAAAATGTTGGAAAAAGAAACCGTGAAACTCACATTTGTAGCATGCTTTAACCGATATTAGATCTTAGCGAAAAATGGTCAGAGGCTCGAGATTAATCGGACTCGAACAAGGAATCTCCAAAGAAATTAAAAAATAAATAAAATGAAAATGAAAATGGAAATTAAAAAGAAAATGAAATTAAAATAAACCGAATCACAATCAGTTTTGAGAAGTGAATTGTTATGGGTGGTGTACGAGTTGAATCAAATGGCAGTGGCCATTTACACGCGAAGAAAACATATGCGCATTATGCATCTGTGTACGTCGTCTTCTTGTGATGTCGCGTCATGCGCCTGTTGCCTCGTGTCCGAATGCCGCGCGTTGCCCATTCTAGAACCTTGTGCGCACTATGCACGCATGAATTTTTAATTATTTTCAAAAATTCATATATTGCTCATATGAGCTCCGTTTTGACGTTCTTTATATCCACGCATAGCTATCGACGAGTACTACAATGTTCCTTTAGGTTGTATTGGCTAATTCCGAATTTTATTTTTAGCCCTAATTTTTATATAATTTAATGATTATGCAAAAATCATAACTCTCTCATATGGACTTCGATTTTGGCGTTCTTTTTATCAAAATTATGATCTTAACGAATACTATGATATTCTTTTTTGTGATTTTATCCAAAAGTCAACCATTCTATTCATACCTTATACCTTTTGACATTATAATTTTTAACTATATGGCTGATTTTTATATCTTATAAAATTCATATTTTTTTTGTATGAACTTAGATTTTTATGAAATTTATATTTTTGGGATTGGGAAGACGCGTACTTTCTATATATATATTTTGCACACTAATCTTTACGACTTGACGATTTTATTGATTTTTTCTATTTTTCTTAATATGGAACTTTATACTTTCTATCATATGTCGATATATATATATATATATATATATATATATATATATATATATATATATATATATATATATATATATATAACGTACTAAGCCTACTATATTTGACATTGATCACTTTTCGTAAACAACGATCGGTGTCAAAAGTCGCTATTGTTATATATATACAATTGAGACAACTGCTCATATCCTAAACCTTGTCCTAACTAAGAAGGTTTCAAATGAAATGTGGATAGGAAAAGTTTCTTCTCTTAATCACATTGGTAGTGAGGCTGTCTCCTTATGTCAAGATGTACGAGCCAAAAGACAGTCTCAGGTAGACAGTTCGACATGCAACCCATGACAAATAGGAATCCATATCTAAGAGATGTCGTTTTTTCGGTTACCCACAAAAATATTTTGGATATTTGTTTTTTTACATATCTAGTGAAAACATGGTGTTTATAGCTTGAATAGGAGTGTTCCTTGAGAGAGAACTTATATTTTAAGAAGTCAGTGGGAGTCAAATTGACCTTTAGGAATTACAAGAGTTAATCGATAATGAGCCTATAGTTTGAACTAGCTCTCAACCAGAGGTTGAAAAACTTATTGAACCCAATGACATATTGTTACCTATTCGCAAATCCAATAGAGTTAATTAGTGACCTGAGTTTTATGGTTTGCATATAACTATGGAAAGGGACACGTTGATCAGTGATAAATTACTAGTCAATCTACATGAGTCGACTAACTACAAGGAACCAATGACGGCCCCTGAGGCTGCTCAGTTGAAAGAAGCTATGGTCAAAAAAATTTAATTCATGATGGATAACCAAGTTTGGAATTTGGTTGATCCAATACGTGGTCCTACGACAATAGTTTGTAAATGGATCTTCAAAAAGAATACCAAAATGGATGAGAGTGTACACACATTCAAGGTTAGGTTGGTGGCGAAAGGTTACACTCAGACTCAAAGAATTGATTATGAGGAAACATTCTCACTAGTAGCCAAGATAAATTATATTTGCATACTACTTGCCAAAGATTTTTTTCATGACTATGAAATATGGAAAATAAATGTTAAAACAGCCTTCCTTAACTAGAAACTTTCTGAGGATGTGTACATAGAGCAACCTAAAGGGTTTGAACATGCCAAGTACCCAAATAGAGTGTTTAAGGTTGAGAGGTACATTTATGGACTTAAACAAGCCTCGAAAAGCTGGAATCTGTGCTTCCATGATAAATTCAAAGTGTATGGATTTAATAGAAGTGTAGATGAGTCTTGCGTATATGTTAGCACTAGTGGGGAGTGTCATTGTTTTCCTAGTATTGTATGTTGATGACATACTATTCATAAGAAACAATGTTCCTGAGATGGAACGTGTAAAAGCTTGGATCAGGAAGTGTTTCTCTATGAAACACTTAGGAGAAACGATATACATACTTGGTATAAGGATTTTTAGGATAGACCAAAGCGTCTAATTGTAGGTAGTTAGACTATATATGAGTATAAAGAATTGACAAGATTCAATATGGAAAATTCCAAGAAAAGGAGTTATTCATATGCATTTTAGCATGAAAATGAGTAAGACTCATTTTCCTAGTTCAAGTGATGCACTGGAAAGGATGAGTCGATTCCCATATGCTTTGGCTATATAATCAAGCATGTATGCTATAACATATACTATCTATGTTGTGGCATAGACTTTGAGCATGGTGAGCTGATATTAGGAAAAACCGAGACTAAGTCATTGAACAATTTTCAAGAATATTCTTAAGTATTTAAGAAATAAGAAAGACATGTTATTTGTGTACAATGGATAACCTAAGATTATAGTGAAAGGGTACAATGATGTCGATTTCCAAACAAATAGAGATGATTCAACGTCATAGAGTAGATGTGTATTTGTTCTGAATGGTGGTGCAGTGACTTGGAAAAGTTCCAAACAGGAAAATGTGGTAGACTCTTCTTGTGAGTCTGTGTACATTGTTGCAGGTGAAGCATCAAAGGAAGCAGTTTGGATCAGGAACTCCTTAGGAGACCTTGGATTTGTTCCAAGTAACAAAGAGTTGTTACAAATGTTTTGTGATAACATAGGTGCATTCACCTTGACTAAAGAACCGAGGGATCACGGAAGGTCAATACATATAATGAGGAACTTCCACTACATTCAAGACAGAATTGAGGATATAGATCTAATTGTGAAGCGAGTATCATCAGAGGAGAATCCATCATGTCCGTTCACAAAAGGGATGACCAATGAGAAGCATAGTGTGCATGCTAGGAGCATAGGCATGAAAAATGATGTAACGTTTAGTAGTTAGTTGATTAGTTGAAACATAAATTTTGCAATTTTTACTGTGATTAAATGTCACACCCCCGAACCGTTAGAAAGACAACGTCGGAAACGTTCGGGGGCGGCGACGTCATACATAGTATCACAACAATCGTATCATAGCAATCAAAGTAAACACAACCATTACATCACAATATGAATATTTACATCTGTTTGAAAACATAGTTTGTACATAACATTATATAACAAAAGATAAAGACGAGACTCCAAAAATGCCCCGTCTTCTCCAAAAAGCCGGTGAAGTACCTGTCTATCGTTGCCCTGAGAATACAAGCGGTTTTGAAAACGTATCAGCATAAAGCTGGTGAGTTCATAAGCATGTTTTTGTATTGAAAACTAGTCACTGAATTTGTATAAATGTTTTCTTTCCATTATAAGAAAATATCGTTCGTATCGAAAACCGTTGTTACTAAGTTCTGAAATATGTACGCATGTTTACCAAGAAAATCCAATATTTTCTAACATGTTTATTGTTTTTCTGCATGAAAGGTACGTTCTGTTTGAAAACCCTGGCTACCACCAGTATGTATAGTAGTGTTATTACTTAAAATAAAACTATAGATTTTTTCCCTAGAATACCCTCCAGTAAGTAGATAAGTAGTTTTATCAGTTAAAATAATACTACAGAAGAAAGAAAATCCCATATACAATGATCAGTTTATACTTTTTGTGATTCGTATAACCATACTAATTTGACCTGTGACCACCTTGATGTTCTTCAAGCGCCGTGCGATTACAAAATTTGTCACCCCAGGCGTGCCCGCCTAACTGTAGCTAACAGTTCAGGTGTGGGATTGTTGGTCCCGAATAGATCTATTCACAAATTTCACGCTCTCCCTCCAGGAGACTCTGGTTATACTACCGGTGAGGATTTATTGGTACCCCGAGGGGCAAAACAAAGATAGTCTCACAATCATGTATTAACTAGTTTATGTGTTTGTTCGGTTTTTCTCGAGTTTGAAATCGTTTGTAACGGTGTAGAGTATAAATAATTATTCATAAAATAATTATTTAGCATGATACTCTAGTTTTGTATTCGTAGTAATGGATAAACTAAATCTAATATAGTTTATATGTTTGACTTTGCATGAAGTTTGAACCTGTAAGACTGGTAATGAAATTCAAAACTATACCTATTATAGTTTGAATGGTTGTTACGTTCATGTATGGTTTTGAAAACTATGCAATTATGAATTGAAAAAATCCCTTATGCTCCGCATAATACAAAAGGGATAATTGTATCTAAACGTTTGATAGAAAGTCATTGTAATTGCATCAGTTTTTAAGTTATGAAAACCTTTATGTTTAGCTTGTATTCCCCTCCCCCCTGAAAACATGAAAAACTCAGAAAAGTGTAGGGATATGAACTCACAGTTTAACGTGGGATTCGGGTGTACGACCGATATGAGTGCTAAGTGTCAACGGATGTTTTGAACGTAAGTGGACCCTATTAATCATATGGTAACACATATACGTATTAGATTAGGGTATTTCATGACTAATCATAACGGGAAGCCATCCTATGGTCTTCGAAATGTTTGTACTAAGTGTTCTAGGTTCCACACATAGTGATCCTTGCAAGTTTAAGGTCAAATATGAGCATTAGGGTGGGTGTATGGTTGTAAAGGAGACTGTGCGGCCAGGGAGTGCGGCCAGACTTGTGTGTGCGGCTGCACACAGGAGTGTGCGGCCGTACAGAGGGTGTGTGCGGCCGTACACAGGAGTGTGCGGCCGTACACTCCTCATTTGTGCCCGAAATGTCGATTTTTGAAGTGTTTCAAGCTCCAAACTAAGTCTTAGATCGATTATAGAGGCCATACTCTCACTTTGGAGGGTATTTGAGTGTGTGCGGCCACCTTATGAAGGTGTGCGGCCGCACTCCTTTGATGGATGAAGAACACGAAGAACATTATGAGTTTTAGGCCTAAATTTTGGTGTTTTACCTGTAATACAAGCTAGATGATGGTGTTAATCACGATTTTGAGGTCCTTAGTGTGTTCTTGGATGAGCTTTTTAGAGAGAGAAAATAGAGAGAGTGTAGTGTGCAGCCAAAGAAGAAGTGAATGAAAGGGGGTCCTCTACTATATATAGGGTCAGGTGTGTGGCTGGGGGAATGTGCGGCTGGTTGGCTGCACACGCAGGTGTGCGGCCGCACACACCTTCCTTGGTGTGTTTGGCCCGATTTTGTGATGCTACACACTTTCTAATCCTTCTTAAGACTCATATCTAGGCTATACTAAGCCTAAGGCACTCATATGGACCCACAATTTCACTATAAGATGATAAATTCGAGTGAAATATTGATATACGAATCGATTGTACAGGATAAAAGTTTCGGGTTGTCACATTAAATAATGGAGATCTATTTATATTCAAGTGTGTTACCATTTACAATTAATTTATATTGTGTTTCGGTTTTTACATGTTTAGATCCCCATTTACCGAGTATTAATTTACTCAAACTCCACAATCGGCCGTACCCTTCGGAGTGAGTATTGAATTAAGATTTTTGTGAAGTGTTAGTAGATTGTCTATCAAGATTACACATAGCATGGAGATTTTGACTAACGTTCATTAGCTTAGTAGAGATTTAAGTACTGGAGAAACCCACGCTCTGAGAGATTACTTCATGGATTCAATCACGAGTAATTCTAAGACGATAATATCTTTTATTTTTAAAATGGAGAAAGATATGAGTTCTTTGGAAATGATTTGGTTATGTCTTGGTCTTACTCTAACGCTATCCATAAATGGTAGCCATAACAAGTAAGTCTATGTATGATTTGGTTCATAGACAAGAGCTATGTAGTCAAGTTTTATTTTTCTTTCTCTTTCACCATAATGGGAAATGCGATATCGTGGGCCCCTCAGTGATTTGATGATGATATTCATGTGCTAGGCCAAGATTGGACTTAATTGACTTGTTTGATTAGTAGTCTGATTTGATCATCATAAATTGAAAATCGAGAAACATACTAATATACTGTTAGGTTGATTCATAATACATGAATTAGACCATTATGATATCTTGAAAGAAACAAAGGAATAATTGATCACTTATCTAAGGGTCAATTCTTGATAAAATCAGAGTTTGTCAGTTATTGTGGAAGGCACACTTTGTAGGTTATTCAAAGCCTATTTGACCAATAGTAGTTGATGAATTGTCCAAGTGGGAGACTTTTGGAAATATGTGTCCAATGTCATCACTAATTGGTATAACTTTGGTAAAATTGAAAAAGTCATTTTTAGGTTTCCATGAAGAGCAAGAAGCCAAGGATAGCTAGAACTAGTTTTAGGAGGTTGAAAAAATGGTTTATTAATTTATTACATGTTAATAAATTAATTAGAAACTCGTTGAAATTAATTTGAATTAATTTAGAATTAATCTGGGAATAATTAGAATTAATATGGAGGTGCAAGGACTGAATGTTAATTGTTCAATAATTGAAAAGGGGACAGTTTTGGAGGCTCTTTGGAGGCTTTTAGAATCAATCCTAGTAACAGATAAGGAAAAGATTTGATTAAATCTTAATATTTAATTGATTCAAATCAAGGAGGATTTAGTTTTGATTCAAACCAGGGTTATCCTGTTACCACCAAAACTATATAAAGGATCCTTTGGGTGCACTTATTTTCGCCCCATACTACGCTCCTGGAAGGCTAAGAAATATAATTTCCACCTTTCTCCTAAAGTTTATAAGGTTCTTGACTTTTGGGTGTGAACTATTAGCAGTACTCTACTTTGGATACTAGTCTTTCCAAGAGCAACAAAAGAGCAAAGGAATCAAGCTTCAAGGACAAATAGCCTTTTCAGAAGGTTAGTGCTTCAATCATTCCTTATTTTTGATGAGATTTATGTAAGCAAACAAAAATAAAGCCCTTAAGTTTGCATAAAACCTAAATATGATCTATGTTTTCTCTATTGAACCTACAACTAAGAACATCAAAAAGAAACCTGCAAACCCTAGGCAATTTTAGAAATTAACATTAGAAGGTTTTAGCATTACATACCTTTTAGTTGTTATAGAAAATTATTAGAATTCCTCTTGAATATCTCTTTGAATCAAGCACCACAAGTGTCGTGCCTCTAATGGAATTACAACCAAACTAGCAAGAGAATGAATTAGGAGAGTGGAGAGAATTTCATCCAATGCTTATGGAGGGAAGTCATGGGAAAAAACAAGGCTAGGGGACTCCTTATATATAGTTGAGGAAACTTGGTGCCTAAGCTTGGGTTTAAAGGGATATGCACTAGATCATTTGCTTAGTGACCAAGTAGCCCAAACCCCTTGTCCAAGAGGATGTGGATGAAATCTCCTAGGGTTTCCCTAGAAATTTTTGTCCACCTCTTTCAAGAGGTTCGAGAGCCTTCCTTTCTCAACTATTAATAAATAACAAAACAGTCCCTATACTTTTAATTAATTCAATTAATCCCAAAATTAATTCCAATTATTTTCTGATTAATTATTAATTAAATAATATTATTTCTAATTAACATATTATTTTCATAACACATTAATACCCCATTTATTTAATTTATTATTCACATAATAATTTAATCTCTCTCTCTCTCTCTCTCTCTCTCTCTCTATATATATATATATATATATATATATATATATATATATATATATATATATATATATATAATCATCCTGTCCAATTGCTAGGTTTGAGGGCAACCCAAAAGGACTGTGCTACTATCAATTTAAGTATATACCAATTTTAGTTATCGGATTAGAAACCTAATCCAACAGTATCCTAGTTAGATAAGTCAATAACTATAATTGCCAGTATAACTTCTAAACCGATCAACAAATTATAGCTTCCAAAATCCGTTGTCGAACTCTAACCCAATAAGTTTTGTGTCCTAAGATAAGTGATCATATAATCCTCTATTCCGCAAGATATCATTCGAACATGAGACGTGGAATAGAAACAATCTCATTAATGAATACTTTGTTTCTAGATTTCTTATTTGTGATGACATAGAAATTCTAATTGAACACATCAATTTAGTCCTGGCCGGGCCCGACACTATAAGTCAACAACAAATCACTGAGGGGCCCAAAGATATCGCTTTTCCCATTAGGGAAAAAGGAATGAATAAACTTTGACTTATATGCTTGCACCATTTACTCACCAAATCATGCATGAAAATATGTTTTATAACATCAATTTACTGATGCGTTTACATATTATCAATGCACAATCGACTTGTAAATTATAACTCATATATCTCTGTTTCGAGATTATAAGATATTATTGTCCTAGAATTACTCGTGATTAATTCCATGAAGTAATTCTCTGAACATGGGTTAATCCAATACTTAAATTTCCATTTCTCAGTACCCATGAACATTTTAGCAATACCATCTGTTCCTCATAATTGAATAAATCTAGTGATCATTCCACATAATCTTCAAATTTGTGTTTGTTCTTATTTTCCGCATCTTGTTCATCAATTCACAATTAGGGTTTTAATCCTAACAAGTGGTATCAGAGCGGGTCTTTGAAGATCTATTGATTTTTGAAGTATCAGTTCTTGATTTGATGATTTTCTGCATAAAATTTTGAAGATTATTGGTGTTTTGGCGGTATGGAATCAATTTTTTTGTTCCAACAACTATTCATGAAGATTTATGATATTTTCCACTGTTCATCTGGTATTTTTTAATTTGATTCGTCTTACTGTTCGTATTCATGATTGGATCTGTTTGTTTATTCACCCAATATCAACATTGATTCCACTGTTTTAATCTGTCCCAAATAATTGGTCTGTTACTATTCAAGATCCATTCCCTAAGCCCATAGTTTCAACTGTTGTTCGTATCATTTTTGTTCCAGATACCAAAGATTGATTTTTGTTCATTGATCTATCATTCCATGAAATTGTTTATCGTTAATCGAATCATCTGTCGTCAAAATCGATTCTAATCCTATTAATTGATTTTGTGTTTGAACCAAATCAATTTGTTCATTCAAGTTTTTATCGAATATCGATTTTTTATCGTTATGTGAAGTCAAGAACTGATGAAGATAGTGATGAATTTAATTAGAGAAATCGTTTGATCTTGAAATCGATCTGAGAAATGTTGAACTTGATTTTTGTCGATGATCAATTTGAATAGTCAAATCTGGAAGTCAAAATCAGATCAAAAGGTTAAAACGAAACTGCAAAGTCAAATTTGTGAATGGATTCCTTACCTGCGAACGAGTGTTAATCGGGATGAACATTGGTCAATGCAAAAGTCAAAATTGGGGCAATCGGACTCTTTGCCTTCATAATTGAAATTGTAATCGGGAGTGGCATGTAAAAAATGAAATTGGGGTGGTTGTATGCTTATTCGCTATTACAAGTCAAACAGAATAGTCAAAATCGACAGTGACTCGGATGTGAAACATGGCTCGATATTGGCGCTGTGTTTGATCGATATGGACGAACAGGTTCGTTTTTGGATACTTAACCAATCTCAGATTCGTAACTTCTACAATTGTTAAATGCGAACCTGTGCTCGTTGATTGGGTTGTTCCGATTTTGGAATTGATTCGGAGCGAACGATCAAGGATTCGGTATTGGATCTTGGACTCGCACTCAATATTACTCAAAAATGAAACTGGAATGAACTTGGGTTCGTTTGTTAGCACTTGGAACGAAAGTAATTGGAACGAAAGAGGGTGGGCGTGTTTGGCACGGAGCTTTTGGAAGCGTTTGGGAGCTTCTAGCTTTTAGCTTTTGATAAAAGGCTCTAGTTTAAACAAAAAGCTTCATTTGACAGTACGAGCGTTTAGCTTTTAGTTTTAACAAAATGCTCCGATTCTAAAAGCTATTTCATGTAGCTTTTAACAAAACGGTCCGGAGCTTTTGAAATCAATTTCCATAATTACCCTAAAAAATATATTTATATATTTATTTATTTTTAATCAAATGTCCTTTTATGTAATTTTATATATTTCAAAAGCTTCAGCTACTTTTGCCAAACATTCATATAACAAACAAAAGCTACAGCTTCTCGCTACACGCTACCAGCTACCCGCTACCAGCTAACCGCTACCCACTTCCAGCTAACAGCTACTTTTGCCAAACACGTCCAGAAACAAAACCTGTGATTGAATTCGGTTTGGCTAAGGTTTCACTTTTGTTCTGTGATCTATTGATTTGAAGCAAAAGGCCATGAAATTGGATTCACATCGTGATGCTCGGAACGAACATGGTTTCGTTTTTGTATCAACAATCTTGGAACAAACTTAGATTCGGTTGCTTGTGCTTGAAACGAAAGTACAAATCCTGGTGGTACCGTTCCAGTCGTGTTCTTTAATTCAGTCGCATATATTGGGGATGAAGACACAATGTTACATATATGGTCCCTGCAACTTCAGCGAATTGACACTTTTGGTCCATGTTTTTTTCATAGCTTGGCAGTTTTGGTCCATTTTCCAGAAACTGTTACAATTAAAGGGGGAAATTGATGCAGAGTTACATTTTTAGTCCCCGACTTTCAGCAGTGTGACAGTTTCAGCCCGTTTTTTCGAAAATTTTGCAAATTTTAGGGTTGGTGAACAGTTTTGGATTTTTTAACGCACATATTTTTTTTGTGAACAGAAAAAAAAGTTTCATCAAGTCTTGGCGGTTCGGAAAGTCGTTTTTTGTTATAACATCAAATTTTCACGACTTTTTCGGATTTCATACTTTATTGTGTATATCATTTTGTCAAGGGGGAGCACGGTAATTATTTATCCATTCAAGATCATTTTCTTGACCATTTGAAGGCTTTATAATCACGTTTTTTATTATAAATCGGGGGAGAATTTGGTATGGCCATTCGAAATTGGATTTGTGACTTTTTAAATTTGAAGATTTTTGATAAAGCTTGTGGTAGAATTATGAAGTTAGCTTTCACAGTAGCAGTTCTTCATCGAGCTCTTCTAAAGCTCTTGCGGACAAGTATCCTTTACAGTAGCAGTTCTTCATCGAGCTCTTCTAAGGACTTTTTATATCTCCGACTCCTAGTATTTTCTCGATCAAGTGGTATTACGAATCTTAAAATTAGGGTTGTTACATGATAATTTTTGGTGGGTTATATCATTAGCTTATTTGAAGATCATCGTGACTTGTGTGATAACCCAATATTTCTTGTGTCAAACTTAAAGAAGTGCTTGTCCGATGAGACCCTCGTCGTCCCTCTGGACAAAATCGAAATCAACGAGATTCTCCACTTTGTATAAGAACTAGTAGAAATCATGCATAAGGAAATTAAAAGAACAAAACAAAGTCGCATACCCATTGTGAAGGTCCGCTGGAATGCAAAGAGAGGACCTGAATACACATGGGAGTGCGAAGATCAGATGAAACAAAAATACCCGCATCTTTTCCCTAGTTGATAAATACTTACCTTAGAAAAAATTTCGGGACGAAATTCTCTCTAGCATGGGGATGATGTGACAACCCGATATTTCGAGTCAATGTAATGACCTAAAAGTCAAGGATTTGTAATCTACTTTTGATACAATAAAAATAGCGTCAAAAATTAAATGTTCAAAAGTCTCAATAGGGCTGGATAAAGTAATAGATATCGTAACAAGGTTTTCAAAAATGTAAAGAACACAAAAATCCGAGTTATAACAAAGAAGTTATAACCAATCGAAAATCCGCAGCGAACGGTAAAATACTGTTAAGCGTAAAACGCGAAATTTCAATAAAAATACTTTTTAGCCTTAGGTATCTAAATGTAAGTCGTAGATATCATTAAACTGTGAACGTACATAAAAAGCACTTCCAAATCTGACTTCGTATGAGGAAGTTACGATTTTTCTAAGTTTTGGAGTAGCGGTAGACAGCTAAAAACTCGAAACAGAGATCGAGCGAATTTTAGCCGACGCAACATAAATGGGAATTGAAGATCTCGACAATAGTAGTACAACGGTAAAAAGACAGACGAAAACGGACATCAGATGAAGAAGTTATGAATTTTTAACGGACTTTTCATGTCCCAGCCTATTAAAAATATATAATTAAAAATAAAGGCAAAATTTGCCAACGAAGTCTAAATGAAATTTGTAGATTATATTCTCACCTACACATAGATATAAAGAACTTCGAAAACAAAGCTCATATGCGAATGTTACGCATTTTAGAAGATTGGGGCACACAAACCGAGGGGGACTATGCTATGGCGTACGAGGGTATGCCCAACATACTCAATGTTGGGCCTCAGATCGACCACGTCTCCCCATAGCCTTCTAGCCCGTCCCATCCAAAGTTCAGTATCCGACGAAGACTTCATGCATGACGTACGCCCCGCGTACGCAAGTACGCCCAGCGTACGAGGGCAGTCCTCACTCGATAAATAAGAAACGAGGCTTCCGAAGTTCTTTGCTAATTTACAACATCTCTCCATATTTTCTCACTCTCAAGCCTCTTGAAACTACCCCGGCGCCCCGATTACGTATCCAAGCTCTGACGAAGGTCCGAAGGTCCGAAACTCTCGAGAAATTTTCCACTTTCCGGTCGAAGTGTTGCCCGAGAAAAGTCTCATTTTCTTCAAAGCATCACACTTACCAGTTGAGTTCATACCCCTATATTTTTACGTCTTTACTATATTTTAGGGGGGAAAATACAAGTGAAACGCAAGAAAAACTTATGTTAAAATTCAAATCGTTACATACAGTTCTAATGTTTTATCCACATTTTGTGTATAAATGTTAAATAAGTAAGACAACGTTATTACAAATGTTATTCTTTACATGCAAAGCTGGTAATACACCAAGGTTTATCATTCAAATGAAACACACTTTTTGAAAAACTATATTAGGTTTAGTTTACGAGATATTCATGATATTTTACATACTTTAAACACTATAAAGAGGAAATACTTACTTTAACTAGAAAAATGGACTTTTTATATGTAAATCTATTTGATACTAACTTTTGTGAGACATTTGACTTCACGTACTTTCAAGTACGGATTTCACGTCCTGTATTATAAGTCATAATCTCTTGTAACGAGAGCGTGATACTTGTGTATACATCTATACGGGATTGACAATCCCGCACCTAAACTGTTAGCTACAGTTAGACCGGTAGGTCTGGGGTGACAAACGACATAACACTCCAATGCCTGTAGAACATTGTTACAGGCAGTCTGGGTCAATAGTATGGTTATAAAACTCACATGAAGTATATAAAACATTTTGGTTTACGGGGCTATCAAACACCTTAGTGGTTATATATACATATATAAACCTACTTACACTCTATTAAGTATAGAAAATACTTATGCATTCCGGTTTTTTGGAACCTTTAAAACTATCATTTATTTTTGGAAAATATTGGATTTTATAGAAACAAACTAAGTTACTTTATACAAAAATGTTTATGAACTCACCAACTTAATTGTTGACACTTTTTCAAAACTACTTGTATTTCTCAGGGATTTAGTAATACAGGTAAACAATAGCTTTTGGGGAAGGGACGCTAAGGCGTCAATTTCAAACTTATTATATCATCATAATGTAATTTCTTTTGAAACATGTATTACAAGCAACAATGTAACTTTTTAAATTATATTTATGATGGTTGTGTTTGCTTTCTTTACTATTTACTCAACTGTTATGATACTACATGAAGTCATCTGCCCTCGAATGATTTCGCCGTTTTGGTTTGGGGGTGTGACAACTTGGAGGGGGAGCTCTTCAAAGACAAGAAGTGATTTGGTTTCTTTGTTCTGAAATGGGTTTTTATGGCGGGTTTGGCTTTATTGAGGATCTTTGGGATTACATTCAAAAATGAATTTTAAAGACATTACTTCAGTGCTTGGTTTATATATCCTAGATCCCGTTTTTGAATACTATTGAAGAATCAAGATTCATGGATTGCTTCAAATATTCCTCGTTGCAAGATCATTTCTTATTTGCTAGATGCTTGTTTTGAAAGTTGAAGCATTGTCATCCATTCCATACTTTGAGGGGGAGATTGTAGGGTTTCAAAGTACTCCATGGATGATGGCAATGGGCCCCCTTGATGAAGAGTAGGTTAAAAGACCAAGACTTGTCTTTTCCGTATAAATAGTTATGTACTATTCATTATTAGGGTTAAGAGTGAGACAAAATGTAGCCGCCACGTTGTGAGGTTTCTTGTAGAGTTAGATTCTTATTCTTAAAGAGTAATTTGTTCCTCATAATTGAATAAATCGAGTGATCATTCGACATAATATTCATATTTGTGTTTGTTCTTATTTTTTGCATCTTGTTCATCAGATCACAATTAGGGTTTTAAGCCTAACACCATTTCTATGTCTACAACTCCTTAGACAATCTACTCATGACAATCTTAATTCACTACTTACTTCCAAAAGTATGAACGACTGTGGAGTTTGAATAATCGAATTATTCGGGAAGTAAAACATGTAAAGTGAAACACAAGAATAAAAAAATTGACAAAAGGTAGTAAACAAACTCATATATAATTCTATATTATTTAATCACAAAAAGCCAATTACATTTACTTTGGTACAAGTTTCAAAATAACTATCAAACTACTAAAACCAATATCATCTCTCGGACATATGCTCCTAGCATGTTGAATGTGTTTAGCCCTACTTAGACCCTTCATAAGCGGATCTGCAGGATTCCCTTCAGATGATATTCTCATCACGGTGAGGTGACCTTCTTCTACTTTATGTCTATGAAATGGTACTTTCTGTCAATATGTCTTGATTCCCCATGAGATCTTGGTTCGTTTGTCATCGCGACCACCCCTTCATTATCACAGAAAATTTCCATCGATTCCTTAATGGTTGGAACAACTCCAAGATCTTCGATCAAGTTCTTCAACCAAATTGCTTCCTTTGATGCTTTTCTTGCCGCTATGTACTCTGATTCACAGGTAAAATCAGCCACTATCTCTTGCTTGGAGATTTTCCAAGTAACTGCTCCTCCATTTAAGGTGAACACCCAGCCAAATTGAGAACGGAAGTTATCTCTATTTTTTTGAAAGTTGGCATCACTATACCTAGTTACTCTCAATGTATCACTGCCACCAAGTACTAGGACCTAGTCATTAGTCCTTCGTAGATACTTAAGAATATTCTTAACTGCTATCCAATGAGCTTTACCTGGATTTCCCTGATAAGGACTGACCATGCTCAAAGAAAAGGACACGTCAGGTCGAGTACATGTCATAGCATACATGGTAGATCCAATGGCTGAAGCATATGGAATCTTACTCATTTCTACTATTTTCGCATCGGTACTCGGACTCTGAGTCTTACTTATCTTGGTATTACTCTAGATGGGCAGTTCTCCTTTCTTAGAATTTTACATACTAAAAAGTTTAGAACTTTTTCTAAATATGTATTTTGACTAAGTCCAATTAGTCTTTTACTCTTATCCCTTAAAATTCTTATCCCCAGAATATAGGCAGCCTCACCTAGGTCCTTCATAGCGAAACACTTTCCAAGCCAAGATTTAACCTCTTGCAAAGTTGGAATGTCGTTTCCTATAAGAAGTATGTCATCAACATACAATAGTAGGAATGTAACTATACTCCCACTAGCTTTGACATATACTTAGGACTCATCTTCATTTCTAGAGAAAGCAAACTCCTTGACTTTCTCGTCGAAACAAAGATTCCATCTGCGAGATGCTTTTTTCAATCCATAGACTGATTTCTCAAGCTTACACACTCTATTAGGAAACTTTGCATCAACAAAACCCTCTAGCTGACTCATGTAAACATCCCCATCCAACTTCCCATTAAGGAAAGCGGTTTTGACATACATCTGCCAAATTTCATTATCATGAAAGGCACTATGGCTAGCGTTATCCTAATAGATTTTATCTTAGCCATTGGTGAGAAGGTATCATCATAGTCGATCCCTGGGTTTTGAGTAAATCCCTTTGTAACCAGTCATGCTATGAATGTGTGCACATTACCATCCATGTCGGTCTTCTTCTTGACGATCCATTTGTAACAAACTATATTCCGACCAACTTGTTGATCAAGCACATTCCAAACTTGGTTGTCATACATGGACTTGATCTCGTTGTCCATTGCCTCTTTCCATTTGGCCACCTTAGGGCCTGCCATTACTTCTTTGTAGTTAGTAGGTCTATCCAAATTTACCAGTGTATTATCACTAATAAACGTATCACTATCTGTAGTTATATGGAAACCATAGAACTCAGGTGGCATGCTAACTCTACTAGAGTGACAAAGAAGTAATGAATTGTCAACTGGTTCAACTGGAATCTCTTCCTCTGGTTGAACCCTAGCGTCTTTAGAGTTTGCTTTCGTCGTTTGACTCTTGAATCTCTTCGATGTAACATCCCAAAAATACGGTCCAAAATTTTCATTTTTAATTATTAATAAAACCATAGTTA
Organism: Lactuca serriola; assembly: GCF_051521515.1. NCBI lineage: Eukaryota > Viridiplantae > Streptophyta > Magnoliopsida > Asterales > Asteraceae > Lactuca > Lactuca serriola. The sequence goes on from NC_136409.1 coordinate 206,614,665, forward strand.
TCAAATAATCACATAAAATCATAAGTCATTGTATCTTAAAACATCATAATCATCTCTCAAATATATCAGAGTAAAAACATCATAGGCTAATAGCATGGTTTGTGCACTGCAGTCATCCTGAGCTCTTCCCCTTGCTACCGGAAGTACCTGAAACCAAAACTGAAAACTATAAGCACGAAGCTTAGTGAGTCTCCCCAAACTACCACATACCATACACAAAATCATATAATCACATAATAACATAACATGGGCCTTGCCAGCTACATTGGGCCCCGCCCGGCATGGGACCGGTCCAGCATCGGGCCTCGCCCGCCATCGAACCAAACGCTGGCATCGGGTCCCGCCCGACATTGAGCAAAGCTTGGTATACATATAAACATATCAACAAATACATATAAACATAATCACATAGCATAAACATATAAACATTCATCGGGCCCCGTCAGGAATCAGACCGAAATCCAGAAGCATACAAACATTCCTCGGGCTTTCCCCGATATCACACCGAATTCCGAAACATATAAAAAAAAGAACATGCAAGAATCAAAAGACATCAAGCATATACAAATTCCTCAGGCTTTCCCCTGCATCGAACCGAAGTCCGAAAACATATAAACCTACATCAGACATTGCCCGACATCGGACCTTAGTCTGTCATATACTAACATACATAAATGGGCCGACATTAGTGCCTTCGAGCTATTCCTACATGAGGAAACTTACCTCGCAAAGCTGAATGAAGAATCTCACGGTAGGGAATCTCTAACGGCTGCTCCAATAACTCCCCGAGCTGTCATTTACAAAATACTACTTAATCAACTCCAGTAATCCTTTAGATACCATTCCATACCTAAAACCCCTTCACGGGTCAACCTTGGTCAAGTCAAAGTCAACACCCTAGTCAAAGTCAGCATTTTGGGTTGACTCAACTCACCGAGTTCCACAAATCATAAAACCTTGAAATCACGACCCAACTCGTCGATTTTTTTTCACGAACTTGTCGAGTTTCTCCTATCAACAAATTCGGGACTGTCACACCCCAAAACCAAGAACGGCGGAAACGTTCTGGGGCGGAGGACGTCATGTACAGTATCACAACAATGAAAAGTAGTAAACAAGCAACAACATCATCCATTGCATTAATAATAGAATTATTATACAAGTATATTCTATCAAATTTTGATAAACACTAAAGCATAAATCAAAATGAAAGATGAGTCTTGAACAAGCTCCATCTTCCTTTCTCCTTGCATCGGTACCTGTCTATGATGACTTGAGGATACAAATAATTTTGAAAGCGAGTATCAACTTTGAAGATGGCGAGATCGTAAGTATTTAGTGTCTCAATTTGTATGTAAGAATTTGTAAGTAGATGAATTGTAAGTATTGAAAATGTATATGAACTGTAAGTATGAAAATGTTTGTAAAACAACTGTAAATGTTTGAAAAACACTTGAAATCCCTATGATTCCTACTATTATATAAGGGTGTCTTCTACCAAGACCTAACTGTTCTCAATGTAGTCTTCTACCAAGACTTAACTGTTCTATATGTTCGTGTCTTGTAAAAGTGTGTAATTTTCCCAAGTGTAACTATCATTATCAAAATATAGTTTTTACATTTATAGTTTAAGTGAAAAGATCACTAAATATGTGTACAGGGAAAATTAATGTAGTACTAAATCGTAGCGCTATAAGAACTACTGCTGTACTAATTTCCTTAAACCGGATTTATATTAAGGAATCATGTGATAAATTGCACCATACTATAGGCTGGTAACAATGACAACGTATAGTTGTAACGCCCCGGGTTTTCTCGGTACATTTGGTTATTTTAATTTAATTATCCTTGTAACCTTGGGTTAATTTATTTAACCAATGTCTGATTTCTTATGTTATTGGACTCTTTTGATCATCTTGTAAACTCCTTTTATTGAAGTCCATGGGCTATGGGCCTATTTGCAAAGTCCATCTAGTTAATAGTACTTAATGTGTAAATTGAATCATTTGGAACACACACAAGGAAAACACTCTAAACCCTCCCTCTCTCTCAAAAATCATCCCTCTCTCTCTCTCTTTGGGATCAAGAGCAGCCAAGGGGCTGTTTGGAGCTTAATTCTTGTTCATTTCTAGCCTTGATTTGTATTGGTATGAACCTCCTTATCCTTTCTTACAACTTGATTCATAACCTTGTTCTAGTTTTATGATTTCATATTCACCTCTTCTCCTTCTTATTTTATTTGTAATTGTATTTTATACATCATCTCAAGATCCTATCTTCACCCCATATATGGTGGATGATGGATCTAGGGGATTACATGTGGCAAAAGATCATGGAAACCCTAAAAGGGAGAATGATGATTTTATGTGCTTATGTTTATTTCCATGTTGATTATTATTACATCCTTGTGGCTAAATGAAATCCTAATGATTCCTAACCCTTTTTAGTACCACCATTATCATGGGGACTGAATTGGGATGATGAACACATCTTAAAATGTGTTTCAAAAGGAGAAGGATGGATAAGCCAAAAAGGAATCACGGGTGGCTACGATTCTGTTTTCCAGCAGATCTGTAGTCATTTTGTAAAAATCATATCTGGAGTTCTAGAACTCAAACGGACCCCAAACCAGTTCCAAAAGTTCAAAAATTGAGTTGGATAACTTTCTTAAGAAGGCCAACCTCACTGATAAGGGCTTTATCTATGTGAAAGAATGGCATCTTTGCTGTTAGGTTTGATCCGGGTCTGTTCTGATATGTCATTTTGTTTTCATCATTTCTAAGGCTTGGAAAAGGATCCAGAGTGATTCCAAGTTTCTATATGTTCCTTATATTATGAATTTAAGATCTGGAGAATATGGGGTGTTATTTCCAATTATAAATTGGTTATAATGGATCCACACTCCAGGTCAGTGGGCAGTCACCAGTTTTTGCTAGTGCTGTGATTGTCCACAATGTGAATTTTATATCTGGAGTTTGAGAGATGATTTTCATTCAATTCCAACTCTGAGACTTTCACTTGTATGTCCTTTACTTCTCTTAATTTTCTTTTGAACGAATTCTACTCACAAATTTGGTAGAATTGGCCAACATCACTTGACTGTATTGTTGGAGATAGAAGTGATACACCATTTTGTAAAATTCATATTTAATTCATCTTTTGGAGTTAGAATGAGTTCTTTATAGTTATGGAATCCTGAGCAATCATAGTTTCCTATAAAATTTAGTTAAAGCTATGTTTCTGTTTTAGATTTTGGAGTAAATCCGTTTTGAACAGCAGGTCTGTTTTAGAGACCTTGCTGTGATTACTCTTTTCTCAATTCATAGCTTCATTACTTCTCCTTTCTAACCTTTAGTCCTTCTTAGGCGAGGTTTTGAAGTTTGCTCAAGCTTGGTAGCATTAGTTGATTGTTAGACATCCTTAATACTCGCTCAAGGTGAGTTCTCTCACACCGTTGTATTGATGATTGTGTTTGCTAGTTAGCTCGTGTGTGATTATTTGAATTTATTATAAAAGCATGCTATATAAGTATTGTTTTAATTCGTACATGTGCCCTGTATGTAACTAATTATGGATATGGGGACACCACCAAAGGATACAGATTTACCGGTGCGGTGGGTAGGTAAGATCACCAACGTAATACTCTTCATGAGGTGTGGTGATTAGGGCCAAATGATACGGGATCTTCCCGGTGCGGTTCAAACCTACAAGTCCTTCTCGTAATATAGACATTGATTCGTTCTTTGCCTTTATCATTATAATTGGAAAATGGATTAGGGCTAGTAAATATGAATGTTAGTACAATGTCTGTGTTTGAATTCACTAAGCTTCGTGCTTACGTTTTTCCCTTATAACTTTTCAGGTGTTAAGATTAAAGAGGCTAAGGCTTGACATGGAGCATTGGGACATCGCTACTAGTTATTTTGTTGGGACCTTATTATTATTATTGCTTCCGCACTTATTTTATATGATTATTAAGTTGATGGATTATGTTATGACTATTTCAGTTGTTTTAATTTAATTTAAGATGGGTTTTAAAAGTTTAAAATTTTTGCAAAAAAATTGGGTGTCACAATAGTCGAAAATAAGGTATGACGTTTGGCACCCGCAGACCTGCCGGTCCTGCTGTAGCTAGCAGCAAGGTGTAGGATAGTCAATCCAGTATAGATCTATACGCAAACTCATGCTCTCCCTTCAAGAGACTTTGGCTACAACCCGGGTCATGACAATTAAGGCATGATCCCATACAGTGGATCACAATTTTATTAACGTATTAATGTAAGTGTAATGTACGGAAATGTTCTACGTGTGCTAGCTGTAATGTGTGTTCTCTCTATCTAGCAAGTATAGTAATGTACTGTAATGTTCTAGAAAGTATTGACTCATGAATGAACTGACTCATTGTATGATATCGCGTTCTAGTAATTGTTCTAGTATCTTCCTAAACTACACATATGGTAGTTTACTAGTAATCTAACTGGTACGTATGGACATGGATGTATACCCTTGCTACCCAAGGGCATGGGATGAACTGGAAGGACCTTTTATGACTATATATGTACATATGTTATATAACTAATATTTAAACGACCTTCGGACGAGTACCCGATATCCCACCAGACCACATCTCAAGTGCGAAAAGGAAATAGGGTGGATAACCTTCCTAAGTCTTTTAAACATTTCTTATATAACTATACATATAGAGGCATGCAATTTATAATATAAAAGCATAAATAAGTTTTGTAAAACATTTGAAACATAATTATTATTATAAGAAAAGATCGACTTGATGTCAATCTATAAAACAATTTGAAGGCATGGGTTTGATAAAACAGTTTAGTATAAAGAAACATTTGTTTGAAACACAATTCTAATTAAGTTTGAAATGTAATATACAGAGTAAAATGTACAGTGTAATAAGGAGTTTAAAACATATAAAATGTTTATAAAAATCATTTGAAGGAAATTGTTTGGAAAAACGGCTAACGAGTAGCCAAATCATTTGAATGTTGTATATTAATCACATGTGATTGATATAATAACTAGCATAATTCTACTTATTAATCACATGTGATTGATATAATAACTAGCATGATTCTACTTGTATCCCCCCCCATAAAACATTTAAAAATAGTTTAAAACATTAGTTAAGGGGTATGAACTCACCTGCAGTAAGTGACTGGAATTGAACGGACTGTTATCGTAAGGAAGGATCGGGCATGTGCTCGGTGTCAAGTGAAGACTTTAGACACACACAATGATCCTAATTACATATGAAGACATATGTATATAAATAATTAGTGATTAAAACACTAATTATACAAGTATAAACATTTAAACGCGAGGAAAACACTTTTGGTCAAGTGCTAGGAGGCTAATGGGTTCCAACAAAGGAGTGCAATGCCCCTAATGGGAGTTTATGGTCTAATGACCATATGTCTTGGATTTTACAACCCAGGGGAGTAAACTCCTGGCCGTAAACTCTCAACAAAGCCCCTAAATGAAGTCTAACAATTATACAACTCATGTGGTGAATTGTTTCAAGGCTAAATCAAGTGTTTGGGTGTCATATTAACTCCTTTAAGGAGTTTACGGCCCAGGGACCATATACCCTTGGAGTTTACGGCCGTAAACTCCCTTGGGAGGGTGATTATGGTGTTTTCAAGTCTCTAAATTATCTAGGTACTAAACTAGGCTTTTGTACTTGGCTTTAGAAGAGTTTATGGCACCATTTGGCACCATTTTATGGAGTTCACAGCCCTAGAACCTTTTGGGCCATGAACACCTTACTCTTGGTGTTCTAAGGGTGTTAGCTAGTCCAAAACGCATTTAGGTACATGACCAAATTAGTCTCTTGGCTTAAGGAAGGTTTTCAGGGCATTTTGGCACTTAAACATGGAGTTCACGGCCCAAGAACACCCTTGGCCGTGAAGTCACTTTTCATCATTGATTTGAATTGTTTTTGGTGTCCTAAACATGCAATGGTGGGTTCTAGTTCGAGTTCTAAAGCTTTGAGGGTCATTGGAACCCTTTAGGACCTTAAAATGGAGTTTACTCCCCAAGTGTTCTTGGGCGGTAAACTCCCAAATCTTGGGGTTTTAATCCTATTTTGATGTTTTCTAGTCATATACACACTAGCATATAAGTCTAAGGTAGTTACAATTCACGGGGAAAGGACTAAGTAGCATTTAAGCCACTTATTGGAGTTTACTCCCCAAGGACGTTCTTGGGGGGTAAACTCCTGAATCTAATTGTTTTGTTATGAAATTGATGTTTCTAAACACAATCTAAGCTATATAACATAACTAGATCGAAGTACTCACAATTTGGGATAAAAACCCGAAGATCCGTGAGAGAGAATTTTGGCTTTTCTCTAATTGGATTTCAACTAATGAACTATTTGGTTCAGTTTTCTATATATAGTCCTGAGATTTTTGGCAGAAAATATTTCTATTCTCGGAATGAACTCTAATATCCTAGAGTATTGGAATAACAGTGTTGCACAAAACCCTAGTGCATCGACTCTCCTAATATCTCCTTAAGTGTAAAATCCTGAAAACTGCCAAACTTATACTCGAAATCTGAGTTTTCACTGTAACTGTTCTACTTCTATTGGCTTGATATGGTTTGTTCAGAATGGAAATTTCGGGTTGTCACATCATCCCCTTGTTGAAGGGAATTTCGTCCCAAAATTAGAATTTAGGCAAGGAAGTATGTACGAATGATCGAGTCGTGAGGAGGAAACTTCCTAATCGATTGGTTCTAGCGCACTTAAGTGAAATCGGGTTCTCAGTTGGCATTCCAACGAACCTTCACTAACTGGCGACGGCGTTGCTTCGTCCGCTTGACCTCTCGGTCGAGGGTCACTACGGTTCCAATACGAAGGCGAGGATCTCGACGAGTGGACTTACACGAGTCCTAACGGAAAGGTATGGTTTCACGATCAAGACGCGAAGAGTAGGATGTACGTTACTGAGTTCGCGGAGTAGGTCTAGTTTGTGCGAGGCACAGGACTGATTCTGATAAGAATCTTGGGGGTCCTAACTATATTGGATTTAGCTTTCCACGCGATACGAAGCGTATTAAGCCATTCCCAGAGTGAGTTAACCTAAAGAGCTTGGTCACTCACTTGGAATTCCAAAGGTTCCTTTTCTTGCTTAACCTCCCAGTCAAAGGTCACCCCTTGCTGGGTCAAATTCGTACGGATTTCTGTAATTTTTCGAGTAGTTCTGAATGAACTAAGACGGTTGGTCGGCAAGACCTAGAATTTGGCGAAAGACTGTCGGCGTCTCTGGTGTCGACAAATGCTCAACGGTTTTGACAAATTGAAAGAGTACTCAAAATTTCCCACATTGCTAACAGTGTGCCATAGAAATTTGACTCTTCAATTTCAAAACTCGTGCCTAGAGAAATTTGCTAAAAGTTCCTCTGAAGGTAATGTTTCCAAGGGTTTTCTTCTTACTAAGAGGGTAGATAAGTAAGTCATTTCATGGAGAAATGAAGAACTGATCCAAGTAAGAAAGACGTACCCTATTCATTTAGCTCATGAAAGCTATGGGCGTATTGGTCCTATCCGAAGGTATCACTACGGACTCGAAGTGTCTGCATCAAGTTCGAAAGATAGTCTTCCGAACATCCTTTCCTAACACTCGAACTGGTGATATTCGGATCTCAGATCCATTTCTGAAAGTAATTCTTTCCTTGTTTTTGCTCAACCATTTCATTTATGCGAGGCAGAGATAATGATTCCTAATGAAAAATCTTGATGGAGTCCTCGATAAACGAGGTACATACAATGCGATCCGTCGATCTCCGGTAGAATATGACCGGGGTTCTCTAGGGTGAGAAACCTAGTCTTCTGATTCTATTTCTGTGTAGTTTGCTAAGTTGTTTGTACTGTTCTGGTATCTCCGTGGGTGTTTAAACTATAGGGTGATCTGTTTACAAGAGTCGTACTGGGTTCTAAGTTTTTTCACATGACGATGCGATTACTCGTAGGCTTAGGCAGTTCTCCGTCCTGAAGTTCATATTAGAATTCATACATGGTTCACAATCACAATTTCGTGTATACGAGTCGTATATAATTAAGATTGAAAAGGTAGTCGAATAACTGATTCTTCTTTAAGCTCACATCCCATCCGGGAAAAGAAGTTAAAGTGGAATCATCAATTCTAAACCTGTAGAACCTTGATCATATATCATTCTTATGCATACATTCCTCAGTGATAGATCAATCGTATGAATCCTTGGATTGAACTTGACGTACTGCACGAGTGGTACTTCGGGGATTTCTTCGGAAATAACATAACTAAGAGGTACTCCTGGCATGAGTACTTCGGTGTTCTGATATGACGGCTTCGCTGGAAAAGTGATCTAGAAGAAAGAGATGTACGTATAAAGCTGTTTTTGTGAGGATCAAATTGAATCGAGTCGTATGATAATGTCGAAATCATACTGAAACTTAAAGACATTAGATTTGAACATAATATGTTTACAGACAAAACACAACCATGCAACCATGAACAAAGTTACAGTACTTTAGATTTACCACAAGACCATTGCTGCGAAATAAGGTATACTACAAAAGACAAGTATACGCAGCACGGGAATCTTTATACTGAGAGGATCTCGCAAAAAGTAAGACTCTAGTTGCACTAGTTATGGATAGTATATAAGTCTGTTACAACAACACACCTAAGTTACATTTACGCGGGGTTCCGGAGTAGGCTCTCCTGCAGCTGTGATCCTGAGAATTCTTCCATCAGCGCCAGAGTTCTTTGCTATCGGGCAATCTTTCTTGAAGTGCCATATCTCCCCGCATTGGTGGCATGACTGGCTAGTACTAGCTTTGGTGACGGGGTTTCGGTGTTTAGCCAGTGTTATGTGGACACGAGTGCCTTTCTCGTTACTCCACTTTGAAAATTGCTTCTTAAATCGTTCGGCGTTATAACTAATCTTGTGTATAGGGTCAGTCCCGATGAAAGGGACTTGAGTGATGGGTCGTGCCGGTGCTCCACAGCCACGAGCATGGTGCCCTATGTTTAGGCAATTGCAACATTGCATCTCATGGCAAGTCCCATGATGATGGAAACTACACTTATCACACTTCGGGAGTTTTCCCTCGTATCGCCTGCTCGGTACGGGAACGACAGGGGTTTCCACTTGCTGCTGTTGTATAGCCAGCTTTTGGGATCTCTTGCGTTCTTTCTGGGCTTGACGCTTTCGTTTCTTGTTCTCTGCTTTTTGGCTTTGCGAGCCTGTGACTGTTACTGTTTGTTGGTTTCCCAGTTTAGTACTACCATCTAAAATCTCGACTCCTTTTTCAGTCTTGTTTGTGTTGCCTGAGTTGATGTGTGTAAGGAAAGTTGTCACAGCAGCTGCTACTGCAGCTTGTAATGTAGCGGTGTCGATATGGAGGATGGGGGTTTCGTTGCTCGGCTGATTGTTTCCTGATGACGACATGATTCTGTAACACGAAAGATAAGGATTTGTGAGCGATTCAGGTTGACCCTAGATGTACTTAGATTGCTCAAGAAAAGAGTAAGAGTATGTTCTCGAAAGTTTGACCTACATCCCTATGATGCAGTCCTAGTACGGAATGGAAGTATGTTCGCGAAGGTTTGACCTACATCCCTATGATGCAGTCCTAGTAATGAGTAGAAGTAAGTTTGTAGAATGGTGTCAAGACGTTTGTCGTTCAAGCCGAGGTATCGCAGGTTGGTGAATAACATGATCCAACCACTGAAAGAGACTTGGAAATGTCTCCGGATCTAACTTGCTATAGTCCAATGACTTGACTAAAGTATGTTTCAGATAGAATCTAATGAAAGAATGATAAGAGTGCTTCAATGACGAATGACACAGAAGTTAGCCGGCTGTCAATATCTTGGATATTCACGACGTAAAGATTCGGGAAAATGACCTTGTAAAGGTCTTACATCATATCCACAGAAGATAGTTCCTGACAGCATAAGGACCTAACTAAAAGTACTTACAGTACAAGATAATTTCATGGAAAATGCCACATCAGGCAAAGACAGAAAACGATTACTTTCTAACAAGGGAAGCAAAGTAAAGAGTCTACTACTGACGACGGTCATCCCTCTGGTGAACTCCCAGTTCAGCCAATTGACGTTCATGTCAAGTAGGTGTCTTTCGTACACCCTCTGGTGTACTCGGAGCTCTATGACTTCGGCTCGTGATTCAGCTAGTTCTTGCAGCAGGTTTTCATGGTTTCTCTCTGATCTCTCGTGAGCATCTTCTTAGACGAATGGTGCGGAGGGTATGTATTCTTGCATCGGCGACAACTTCGGTAATATGATGTAAGGCTGTCCTGCCTTGAATCTCATTGCGGGCCACTCTGCGGACCAAGATTGGCAAGACTCTATTTTCTGAGCCCCCATTGCTCAAGTTGTAAAAGCTTCGGTCGCCATTAAATGGCATGGGCTGATCTTGTCCTTGGCTTCATGTATCCAAGCATTCCACTCACTCAGGTTCGGTCCATGAAAACCCGGACGAGAGTTAGGAATTTGAAAGGGAGCTACTTGGGGTAGGTTCTCAACCTCTGGTTCAGAATTAGCATCGTCTGAAGGGTTTTCATCATGGTGATCATTCAAAGTATAGGATGATCATTATATGGTTCTTCTCCAAACCAACCAGCAATGACCTCTTTCGGAAGATACTGGTTGCCGTGGGGATGGAGTCCAGCCATGTTATCTATGCGAGAATTTAGGGTAAGAGAATAATTATTAGACGAACTATCTAGATAATTATTTAGAAAACCTTCATTAGTTACATCGCTATTTGTGAAGTGCATACCAACTATGTGTAATCTAAACAGGATAGACCTTCGAATAAGTGACCTTAACTCCGTATTCACACAGAATAGGGGTAAGGCAAAATTTTCATAGATTCTTAGTCTATAACATCCTAATTACATATAGCCTTAGTATATCCACTTAGCAACTATCAACTTAGTAATGAAGATCCCGTTTTAATTCTCAAGTATAAAGTACTTATAGTAACACCAAATACTCCTATAGTATTTTAATTTTAATGTTATGTTCTATTGTTCTCATTGTGGTAGGGTTGGTAAGATTTTAGCATTGTTGCAACCACACAATTAAACTTAGGCACATGCTAGTCAACCCTCAGATAATATAGGTGATCAGGCTATATCTTCCCAGTTTTGACCATATGCCTCTAAGCCCACTTGTGTTTCCTAACAATCGTAATTCTTTTGTACTGTCCTAGTGAAACTGATTTTAGTATGAATGCAGGCACGTATACTTGCTTAAATATTTTATTATTTAAAGTATAAACTCTTGGTCAGAGTATTTTTAATCCCTTATGTATTTATAGTTAGTATATCTTTTATGGGTTGATATACTTATTTCACTATAAACAATGCTCTGATACCAATCTGTCACACCCCAAAACCAAGAACGGCGGAAACGTTCTGGGGCGGAGGACGTCATGTACAGTATCACAACAATGAAAAGTAGTAAACAAGAAACAACATCATCCATTGCATTAATAATAGAATTATTATACAAGTATGTTCTATCAAATTTTTGATAAAAACTAACGCATAAATCAAAATGAAAGATGAGTCTTGAACAAGCTCCATCTTCCTTTCTCCTTGCATCGGTACCTGTCTATGATGACTTGAGGATACAAATAATTTTGAAAGCGAGTATCAACTTTGAAGATGGCGAGATCGTAAGTATTTAGTGTCTCAATTTGTATGTAAGAATTTGTAAGTAGATGAATTGTAAGTATTGAAAATGTATATGAACTGTAAGTATGAAAATGTTTGTAAAACAACTGTAAATGTTTGAAAAACACTTGAAATCCCTATGATTCCTACTATTATATAAGGGTGTCTTCTACCAAGACCTAACTGTTCTCAATGTAGTCTTCTACCAAGACTTAACTGTTCTATATGTTCGTGTCTTGTAAAAGTGTGTAATTTTCCCAAGTGTAACTATCATTATCAAAATATAGTTTTTACATTTATAGTTTAAGTGAAAAGATCACTAAATATGTGTACAGGGAAAATTAATGTAGTACTAAATCGTAGCGCTATAAGAACTACTGCTGTAGAAATTTCCTTAAACTGGATTTATATTAAGGCATCATGTGATAAATTACACCATACTATAGACTGGTAACAACGACAATGTATAGTCGAAAATAAGGTATGACGTTTGGCACCCGCAGACCTGCCGGTTGTGCTGTAGCTAGCAGCAAGGTGTAGGATAGTCAATCCAATATAGATCTATACGCAAACTCACGCTCTCCCTTCAAGAGACTCTGGCTACAACCCGGGTCATGACAATTAAGGCATGATCCCATACAGTGGATCACAATTTTATTAACGTATTAATGTAACTGTAATGTACGGAAATGTTCTACGTGTGCTAGCTGTAATGTGTGTTCTCTCTATCTAGCAAGTATAGTAATGTACTGTAATGTTCTAGAAAGTATTTACTCATGAATGAACTAACTCATTGTATGATATCGCGTTCTAGTAATTGTTCTAGTATCTTCCTAAACTACCCATATGGTAGTTTACTAGTAATCTAACTGGTACGTATGGACATGGATGTATACCCTTGCTACCCAAGGGCATGGGATGAACTGGAAGGACCTTTTATGACTATATATGTACATATGTTATATAACTAATATTTAAACAACCTTCGGACAAGTACCCGATATCCCACCAGACCACATCTCAAGCGCGAAAAGGAAATAGGGTGGATAGCCTTCCTAGGTCTTTTAAACATTTCTTATATAACTATACATATAGAGGCATGCAATTTATAATATAAAAGCATAAATAAGTTTTGTAAAACATTTGAAACATAATTATTATTATAAGAAAAGATCGACTTGATGTCAATCTATAAAACAATTTGAAGGCATGGGTTTGATAAAACAGTTTAGTATAAAGAAACATTTGTTTGAAACACAATTCTAAATAAGTTTGAAATGTAATATACAGAGTAAAATGTACAGTGTAATAAGGATTTTAAAACATATAAAATGTTTATAAAAATCATTTGAAGGAAACTATTTGGTAAAACGGCTAACGAGTAGCCAAATCATTTGAATGCTGTATATTAATCACATGTGATTGATATAATAACTAGCATAATTCTACTTATTAATCACATGTGATTGATATAATAACTAGCATGATTCTACTTGTATCCCCCCATAAAACATTTAAAAATAGTTTAAAACATTAGTTAACGGGTATCAACTCACCTGCAGTAAGTGACTGGAATTGAACAGACTCTTATCGTAAGGAAGGATCGGGCATGTGCTCGGTGTCAAGTGAAGACTTTAGACACAAACAATGATCCTAATTACATATGCAGACATATGTATATAAATAATTAGTGATTAAAACACTAATTATACAAGTATAAACATTTATACGCGAGGAAAACACTTTTGGTCAAGTGCTAGGAGGCTAATGGGTTGCAACAAAGGAGTGCAATGCCCCTAATGGGAGTTTATGGTCTAATGACCATATGTCTTGGAGTTTACGGCCCAGGGGAGTAAACTCCTGGCCGTAAACACTCAACAAAGCCCTAAATGAAGTCTAACAATTATACAACTCATGTGGTGAATTGTTTCAAGGCTAAATCAAGTGTTTGGGTGTCATATTAACTCCTTTAAGGAGTTTACGGCCCAGGGACCATATACCCTTGGAGTTTACGGCCGTAAACTCCCTTGGGAGGGTGATTATGGTGTTTTCAAGTCTCTAAATTATCTAGGTACTAAACTAGGCTTTTGTACTTGGCTTTAGAAGAGTTTATGGCACCATTTGGCACCATTTTATGGAGTTCACGACCCTAGAACCTTTTGGGCCGTGAACACCTTACTCTTGGTGTTCTAAGGGTGTTAGATAGTCCAAAACTCATTTAGGTACATGCCCAAATTAGTCTCTTGGCTTAAGGAAGGTTTTAAGGGCATTTTGGCACTTAAACATGGAGTTCACGACCTAAGAACACCCTTGGCCGTGAACTCACTTTTCATCATTGATTTTAATTGTTTTTGGTGTCCTAAACATGCAATGGTGGGTTCTAGTTCGAGTTCTAAAGCTTTGAGGGTCATTGGAACCCGTTAGGACCTTAAAATGGAGTTTACTCCCCAAGTGTTCTTGGGCGGTAAACTCCCAAATCTTGGGGTTTTAATCCTATTTTGATGTTTTCTAGTCATATACACACTAGCATACAAGTCTAAGGTAGTTACAATTCATGGGGAATGGACTAAGTAGCATTTAAGCCACTTATTGGAGTTTACTCCCCAAGGACGTTCTTGGGCGGTAAACTCCTGAATCTAATTGTTTTGTTATGAAATTGATGTTTCTAAACACAATCTAAGCTATATAATATAACTAGATCGAAGTACTCACAATTTGGGATAAAAACCCGAAGATCCGTGAGAGAGAATTTTGGCTTTTCTCTAATTGGATTTCAACTAATGAACTATTTGGTTCAGTTTTCTATATATAAAACCTGAGATTTTTAGCAGAAAATATTTCTATTCTCGGAATGAACTCTAATATCCTAGAGTATTGGAACAACAGTGTTGCACAAAACCCTAGTGCATCCACTCTCCTAATATCTCATTAAGTGTAAAATCCTGAAAACTGCCAAACTTATACTCGAAATCTGAGTTTTCACTGTAACTGTTCTACTTATATTGGCTTGATATGGTTTGTTCAGAATGGAAATTTCGGGTTGTCACAGGGACTTTCCAACTCCACTCGTTGAGTCTGTCCTGAAGTCGTCGAGTCTTTCCTTTTTCAGAATCGGGGCACTTCGACCCAACTCGTCGAGTTCCTCTCTAAACTCGTCGAGCTCTTCAGTCTGTTAAGCTATCTTAATAAATTAAGTTACTAATCTTCAGATCTAAGCTCCATACTTCAGATATAGATTGGAAATGTCCTTAGAAGGGTAAAGTTTCCAACTTTACCCGTTAATACCCTTCCCCAAGTTATTTAGCTCAAGTCCTAACTCTAAAAGATCTAGATCTTGATCCAAAAGACATCAATACTTCAAGATAGGGTGTACAAACAGAGATCTGGACCTTAGAGACTAAATGAACAGGTAAAGCCTTCAACTTTCTCTTCATGCATAGCCCTTTGGAGCTTAAAATGCCAAAATGGTAGTCTAAAGGTTGCGTGGGGCTTCTATGGCCATAAATTTTGGACCTTTATGCCATGAAATCCCTTCAAGACCCTAAATCTGAAAGAGTATTCACTTGGGATGTCCATTTCCCAAGGATCAAGATATTTGGACTAAAAACACAATAAAAGTGTTAAGAAAGAGATCTATGGAATCATTTGTAAGTTTGAGACTTGCTTACCAAAAAGTGACGAAGATGGGGTGAAGTTTCTAGATCTACAAACTCCTTCTTGAGTCCTCAAGGTTCTTCTTCTTCCACAAGCTATAAACACACAAAACTCTCTTAAGGATGGCTCACAAACTCACACAATACATTAGGGTTTCGAGATGTAGGGTTTAGGACGTGGAGGCTGTAAATGAGGCCAACCTATGGAGGTTAATGTGTTTAAATAGGGTGTAAAACCCTAAAAATTAGGGTTTCATTCTGCCCATCCTACTGACTTCACAACCTGCGTCCAATTCCATTCCTTACTCGACGAGTTTGGGGCCTCCAACTCGTCGAGTTTCAAAACAAAAATGGATAATTTTTTAATTAAATACATACCAGGAACTAGGCGTTACAATTCTCCCCTACTTGTCTTAGACTTCGTCCTCGAAGTCTATTGCGTCGGGAAATAACTCTAGGTAGTGCTCTCTCATCTCCTCCTCTGATTCCTAAGTCCACTCTGACCCCTTGCGGTGCATCCACTGTACTTTCACTAACTGTACGACCTTGTTCCTCAAGTTTCTCGTCTTATGATCCAGAATCGTCACCGGTCTCTCAATGTAGTTCAGGCTCTCATCCACCTAGATATCCTCTAAAGGCAGAACTGCGTAGTCATCCACTAAGCACTTCTGCAGCCGGGAGAAATGAAAAGTACTGTAGATCTGGCTTAGCTCTGCTGGAAGATCCAAATGATAGGCCACACAGCCCACTAGAGTCAAAACTCTAAACGAACTGATGTACCTGCGGCCCAACTTGCCCTGCTTCCTGAACCGGATGACACCTTTCCAAGGTGACACATTTAGGAGGACCATACCTCGTACCTGCAAGTCTAGGTCTGAACGGAGCTTGTCGGCATAGCGTTTCTACCGACTCTGAGTAGTCTGAAGCCTACTGAATCTTCTCAGTGGTCTTGAGTACCACTTTGTTACTCCCCATAACTCTCTGACCGACTTCACCCCAACAGATTGGGGTCCTACACTTCCTCCCGTAAAGCATCTCAAAGGGAGGTCGATATATGCTAGCGTGATAGCTGTTGTCATACGAAAATCCTGATAACGGAAGATACGTATCCCAACTGCCTCTAAAATCCAATATGCATGCATGAAGCATGTCCTCTAGAGTCTGATTCGTCCTCTTACTCTGCCCATCCGTTTGAGGGTGGAAAGTGGTACTGAAGTGAAGATGAGTACCCATCTCTTCATGAAACCGCTTCCAGAATCGGGAAGTGAAACGAACATCTCGGTCTGACACAACCAAAATCGGCACTCATGACGTGACACTACCTTGCGTACGTAGATCTCGGATAGCTTCTCAGTCAATATACTCTCCTGGATCGGGATGAAATGAGCACTCTTGGTCAACCGATCCACAATGACCCATATCGAATCTACTCCTCGTGCGGTCCTGGGAAGCTTCGTAATGAAATCCATAGTGATATATGTTGGATTAGGTGTCTAAGCCCATAACTATAATTGGTATGTACATGAACCGAGAGTAGCATGGTCCATTTCCGGTTGCCTTCACCAAAACGATTTAACAAGATGGATATTTGAGAAAGAGGTTATTTGTGATTTATTAATATATTATAAGTAGAATATATTAATTGAGAAATCATATTATTTAATTAATATTGGTCAAGAATTAATTTGAAATTAATTTAGTGATCAAAAGAGATTAATTAAATTAAGGGGACTGATTAAGTAAATCAGTAATACATATAGTTTGGGCCAATGATCCATGATTGATTAGTGATGGACTAAGTTTATTTGAGAGTCCATGAAGTATTAGTCCATAAGGCTTATCATATGGATTATTGGATTAGAGGCCCAAGGAATGAATTAGGGTTTACAAGTTGAAATCCTAAGAAATTTCACACTATAAAATAACCCCTTAGCTCCAAATTCACTACCCCAAGGGTTCTAAGAGAACCCTAGCCGATTTTGGTGGTTCTAGCCTCTCTCTCAAATTCCTCCATTTTTCACAGTCTTTGTGACTTGTTTGAGGCATCACACTTGATGTACTAAGCTCTTGAAAGGCCAACAACTACAAGCTACAAATAAGAGGTATTCTTCTAACTAGTTTTATGATTCATGTACCAAATTTGTATGCTAGATAGGATTCATGGCTTGGATAATTATTGTTTCATGTATAACTAAAGAAAACTTAGATCCAAAGCATTAGGGTCGTATGTGCACCATAGGAATGTTATAGTACATAAACCCAACAATATCTTCCCATTTCCACATGGGAATATCCAACGGCTGCATCTTGCCGTGAGGTCGCTGGTGTTCGGCTTTGACTCTCCAGCAAGTCAAGCACCGCTCTACATACCATGCTATGTCCCGCTTCATGCAGAGCCACCAGTAATCGGGGCGAAGATCCTAGTACATCTTCATTGCCCCAAGGTGAATGGAGAATCTCGACTTGTGCGCCTCCTCCATAAGAACCTAGTGCACTCCACCCCAATAAGGAACCCAGACCCTCCGATGCAGGGTCAACAACTCACGGCTGTCATAATCAAATGAGGCCACCTAGCTTACAATCCGCTCACACTTCCAGCGCTCCTCCTTCATACCCTCGACCTGCGCCTCCCGAATCTGCTCCAGCAACGAAGTAACCACTGTAATCCTCAGACATATATCTCGAATGAGAGCCGCCACCACCTTGCGACTAAGAGCATCGACCACCACATTGGCCTTCCCAAGGTGATAAAGGATCTCACAGTCATAATCCTTTACCACATCTAACCACTGACGCTACCTCATGTTCCATGAGGTACCTTAATCTCTCGCGGTCCATGTAAATGGTACAACGGACCCCATAAAGGTAATGTCGCCAAATCTTGAGGGCCAAAACTACAGCCCCTAGATCCAAATCATGTGTCGGGTAGTTCGCCTCATGAGGCTTCAACTGCCTCGAAGCGTATGCTATCACGTGAACCCGCTACATCAGCACTGCGCCCATACCCGTGATCGAAGCGTCGCAGTAAACCAAAAACTCATCGACACCCTCCGGAAAGGTCAGAATCGGTCCCTCGCATAACCACCGTCTGAGAGTCTCGAAGGTTGCCTACTGCTCAGGCTCCCATCAGAAAGTCACCGACTTCTTGGT
Source organism: Lactuca serriola (assembly GCF_051521515.1). Lineage (NCBI taxonomy): Eukaryota > Viridiplantae > Streptophyta > Magnoliopsida > Asterales > Asteraceae > Lactuca > Lactuca serriola. Next base: position 206,633,187 of record NC_136409.1, read on the forward strand.
CAGTCGGGTCAAGGAAACAACAATCTTGTAGAAATCCTAGATAAATCTCCAGTAATAACCTGCTAGACTAAGAAAACTATGAATCTCAGATGGAGACCTCGGAACCTCCCACTGCATCACGGTCTCTATCTTGGCCGGATCGACCAGAATACCCTTCTGGTTGACAAGGTGCCCCAGAAACTGCAACTCGCGAAACCAGAACTCACACTTGGAGAACTTTGCGAAAAGTCTCTCCCTCCTCAGTGTCCCCAGCACCTCCCTCAGGTGCTCCTCATGCTACTCTTGAGTCTTGGAATAAACCAAGATATCATCGATGAAGACTATCACAGACCGATCCAACATTGGTTTGCAAATGCGGTTCATGAGATCCATGAATGCGGTAGGAGCATTGGTGAGCCCAAATGGCATCACCACAAACTCATAGTGACCATAGCGAGTCCGAAAGGCTGTCTTCGGCATGTCGTCATCCCTAACTTGCATCTGCTGATAACCCGATTGCAGATCAATCTTGGAGAACCAAGATGCACCTTGAAGCGGGTCAAATAAGTCATCAATCCTCGAGAGGGGATAATGGTTCTTCACCGTTACCTTATTTAGCTCTCGGTAATCTATACATATCCGATGTGACCCGTCCTTCTTCTTCACAAACAAGATTGGGGATCCCCATGGTGAACTGCTCGTCCTGATAAATCATATGTCTAATAGCTCTTGCAGTTGTGTAGACAACTCCTGTATCTCGGGAGGAGTCAACCGATATGTTGCCTTGGCCACCGGAGCCGCACCAAGGACTATGTCAATCCTGAACTCTACATGCCTCTTCGGAGGTACCCCAGTAAAATCCTCTGGAAACACGTCCGGGAACTCCCGTACGATCGGTACATCATCCACGGTCGCCTTACCCTTACCTCGAGTATCCATAACATAGGCGACATAACATGTACAACCCTGCTGAAGGTAGCGCCTCACTCTCGCTGCTGAACATAAAGTCGGTCCACCCTGCGGTCTCTCGCCCTGAATCGCTAAACCTCACACACTTGGGGTCCGAACCCACACAAGCTGCTGCTTACAATCGATCATTGCCCCCATTAGGGCTCAACCAGTCCATACCCACTATAAACTTATTCTATCGTAGGGGAATGGGGACTAAATCCACAAAAAACTGCTCATCAAATAACTATAGTGTACATCCCCGATGAACCCTTGCAACCCGTACGGTCTTATCTTCTGCTAAATCTACATCTAGTGGACAGTCTAGCTCCCCTGGAGCACCCATAAACCGCTTGTTGAGTGCGAGCGACATAAAAGATCATGTAGCCCCCAAATCGAATAATACCAGATCAGATATACCGTTCACAAGGAATGATCATATAATGAAACACATAAACATATGCAACAATAAATATAAATAAAGAGTTAAGGAGAAGATACATACCCGTCACCACATCGGGAGCTACACTTGCCTCCTCTGCTGTCAGCTGGAAGGCTCTGCTCTTTGCCTTAGGCGCCTCTGACCGGCCCTGACGGCCATCGATAATCCTCAACGTAGCAAGAGCGTGTGTCGCCACCTATGCTGGTGCTACTAAACTCAGGCATTAGGACCGCTTGTGTACCCTCTGATTGCACTGGAAGCAAATCAGATCTGATACTATCATGGTAGTGGTGGTAGCAGTACAATCCCTGCTACATGACCAGTTCGGCCGAACTTGAAGTAGCCCAAACTACCCGCCCTGCACGTCTCCTAGTGTAGCTTGTCACACTTGCCACAACGGTTGCGGCCCTGCTGGATCCTTGATCGGTGATCTGATACCTTGGCCTTCTTGCCCGCACTCCTTGACTGAACCCCCTCTAGTTTCCTCTTCTTCTCCATCTCCAAATCTAACTCTCTCTCTCTCTCTCTCTCTCTCTCGCCCTTGCAATCATATCTTCCAGCGTCTTGCAGCTAGATTAGCTCACAAACTGGCGGATATCACCCTGCAACATCTCATGGTATTGGGCCTTTTCATCTACTCGTCCGCCACGTACTACGGAACAAGAAGGATCCTCTCTATGAACATGACGGTAATCTCAATCACCGTCTCAGTAGTCCGTTGGAGATCCTGGAACTCCTTAGCAAGTTGTTGTACCTCAATCACAAGTGTAAACTCAACCCTGAACCTGGCCGAAAAGTCACTCCAGGTCATCGCATCTAAAGTTGCATCATCTCCAATGGCATGTCCGACCTCCTCCCACCAGTAACGTGCGCTGTCCTTCAAAAGATAGGAAGTAAGTCGGACCTTGTCCCCCTCGGGACATTGGCTCGTACGGAAGGCGTTGGTGACATCAGCCAACCAGCTGCTGCTAGCAATGGGGTCCCGAGCCCCATAATAGTCTGGATCTCCACAAGCTTGGAACTCCCTGAATGTCGTCATGCTCGCCCCTAGCATGGCCACCATCTCGGTGCAGAATGCACCCAACCTCTCAGCAAGTATCTCCAAGATGCCCTTTTTGACCGTACTGAAGATCACTGGAGTCTGGTCTAAAATGATGTGCGTGACCTCATATGAAATGAACTCTCTCATTTGCTCGTCGAGCTACCTAACTCTAGAGCCCAAGCCTGACCCCTCACCGGCGCCAGAGTTACCAACTGGCCTAGTGCATAGTGTCATCATACTGAAAATACACCATAACAAACATTAGTATACTTGTCATAACTCGAGGTATCAGACATACTACAAGTTCCCTATGTTCATCTTAGCCTTCCTTAATTCGAGTATAGATCCTCTGCTTTCAGTAGTACGAGCCCATGCTACCTTCCACATCTATCCGTACCTTCCTCAAGAATTGCCTTGACTCCACCAAATCCCTTTCACTATTATTAATCTTTGCGCTAATCTCATCCTAGGCTTGCCCTAGGGTAACCTCCAACTCACTCTTCATCACCAGCTGCATAAGAAGTCCCTGCTATCTCTCCCTAACTAGCTCGCTAAGACCATTACATATTACTAAGACCATATAATTCTTCAAATAAGAGGTCCTACCCTACAACGGTTGGACTCAGACAAGATCTACGAAATAGGGATAGACCTAACCTTCTAAAATTATTTAGTCCTCGTAATATGTAACTTAACGTATTCGTTTACTAGTTAATTAAAGATAACTAGGACTTCTAAAAGCAAAAAGAAAGCAGCATTCGAGCATTGAGTAATCATAATCAAGCATATCCTACTCAAGCCATCATATTACTGACTAATAAGTACTAGCATACAGTTCAATAAGCTCATACAACAGGCATATAAGGCATCCTTCCTAGATCCTTAGCCCTAAACTAGCATGAAGTTCTTATACACATATAACATGCATTCAAGGCATCATTCCTAGACCCTTAGCCCTAATCTAGCATGCAGTTCTCATAATCATAACATAACAAACTTGTATGGGTAATTTGGGAGAACTTACTTGAGCTCGGCTGATTGCATGCACTACACCCTTTTCTCTTTTCAAAATCCTTTTTGTAAAAATGGTTTTTCTTTTAAACATTTTATACCAACTCCTCAGTTTGAGTTCAGAAACACCCAAGATTGTGCCCGAATCCCTCAAACCAAGGCTCTAATACCAACTTCTAACATCCCAAAAACACAGTCCAAAAATTTCATTTTTAATTATTAATAAAACCATAGTTATCAAATCATCATATAAAATCATAAGTCATTGTATCTCAAAACTATTAGATTTGGTGTCTAAGCCCATAACTATATCTGGTATGTACTTGACCCGATTGTAGCATGGTCCTTTTGGGTTGCCTTCATCAGTGCAATTTGATAGGAAGGACTTTTTGAAAATAAGGTGTTTTAATGATTTATTAATATATTATAAGTATAATATATTAATTGAGAAATCATATTAATTATTTAGTATTGATCAAGAATTAATGTGGAATTAATTTTGTGATAAAAAAAGACTAATTAAATCGAAGGGGTTGATTATTTAAATCAATCATTCTTATAGTGTGGTCCAAAGATCCATTAGGGTGGACTAAGTGGTTCATGGATAGTCCATGGAGCTTTAACCCATGGAGCCTTGGGGATCGAAGGTCATGGTGCATTAGGGTTACATGGATGAAACCCTAGAGTTTGTAACACTATATATTGAATCCCCTTGTGTCCAAATCGACAGTCCCTCTCTACATGTGTGTGTGCCGATTTTATACTAGCTAAACCTATTCTCTAAAAGCCACCTTTGCATTTGGTGTTTGTGACACATTAGAGGCATTACATTTGAGGTGCTCAAGCTTCCAAAGGCCAAGAACTACACAAGAGGTAAGCTATCTAACTAGTTGTTATATTCCATTGTATGCTAGTTAAGTTATATGCTTTGGAATTTTGAAAACTGCATGTATAATTAGAGAAAACATAATTCCAAAGCATCTAGGGTTTCATGTGCGCCATATGAGTGTTATAGTGCTGAAAACCCAACAGTTGTATCAGGGACTAGGATTGATTTTTGTTATACTTGATGCAAACTAGTTTTCAAAGCTGAAAAATCAACTTTTTTGTATTATGACAGATGAACTCGCCGAGTCCATGAACAAACTCAATGAGTCCACTCAGTAAGGCATCAACTCGGCGAGTCCAATTCATGTACTCGACGAGTTGGTGCTCTTGTGTGCAAAAACTTCGAGTTCTTCGCCAGAAATGGATAGAGTCATTACTACAAACAGTTTTGTAATCATAAAAGTTGTATTTTCTGAATTGGTATTGATCGTCTTCATCCATTTAAAAGGAAATTGTCAAATGTTTAGATAATAAACTAATTATATGTAGTATTTGATATGAATTGTCTTGTTATGAGTTTGTTTAGATCAATAGGAAAAAAATTATATGATAATTGTGTTTGATCCCAAAATTTGATCTAATTGTTAATGTAATGTGTTATTGTAACTTGTCCTCAAGTTATATGAAAAGTCACATTCAAGGATATTAAAACTCATAATGGTTCATAGGTTATGAATATGAAAGGTCTTGAAAAGTTTCAAAACTTGCCCTTAAGTTTTGGAATTTGTAAGGTCACATTAATAATATATTTAATTCCAAAACCCTAGAGTTTTAAAAAGATTAAAATTCTACCCTTATACTATTATAATATTAAATGCTAATACTTATATATATATATATATATATATATATATATATATATATATATATATATATATATATAAAAGATAAATTCAGTCTTACCGTTAGTAGGTCTCATTCACGAAGCCGGTCTATAAGGGGGTGTAAGGTTACTGCCTATAAAATGGTAGTTTAATGGGTGTTCATTCTCACCCACCGCTTCCTTGACTAGTGGAGAGTCTATAGCCGAACGGGTTGGATAAGACATTAATTCTCATTAAAAGTATAATGAAATTATAAATTAACTAAACTTTTATTAAATTCCCAATATTAGTTACTTTAGGAAAAATGTGAAATGGTGCTAGTCCATGAAATTACACTTTGCACTTTATTAAGTTGTTAGTGGAGCGTGTGTGTTTAATCGACACACTAATTTGGGACTTATAAAGAGTGGCAAAGGGTAGCTTAATGTTACTCATAGATAAACGGAGCGTGTGTGGTTAACCGGCACATTGATTAGGTGATTTGTAACATTATGAGTACCAAGTATATTTTCATGGTTATTCACACCTTGTTTGTGATCTTCGACATCCCAGTCACAAACTTGAGAGGGCGCAATCGAGATTTAAACATGCCATTGAAAGTTCAATGAATCTCAAAGATCTAGGAATTTCAAATCCAATTAAAACTTAATAATCTATTTCGTTTTTCATGGTAGAAATTGGTAAATTTTCATTTACCTACCTTCAAATATTTTACAATTGGATTACGGCATCCCTCTTCCAATTGTAGAATATTGCGTTGGATCCTAGCCTTAATATCTCATTCGGGTGTTATATTATGGATTCTCATCTAATCTAAACTTTTTTCCTTTTCTTTTACACATGTCTATTCCAAACAATCCTTCAGGCTCAAATACTTCAGGCTCTTTCTCCCTAATGAACTTGGTAGGGAGAACCATCTTTAATGGATCCAACTTCAATGATTGGATCAGAAACATTCACATGGCCCTTCGATATGAGGACAAAGAATATGTCCTTGACAAGGATCTAAAGGAAATTGATGAGCAAATTGCTACTCCCGAGCAAATTAAGGAGTACCGGGTTCATGAGAGGGACGCGACAAAAGTGTCGTGTATAATGATAGCTACCATGTCTACTGAGCTACAAAAGTCCTATGAGGACTTCTGGCCCTATGAAATGCACCAAGATTTGATGGAAAGATACCATCAATCAGCTCGGAAAGAGGGGTATGAGATCATAGCCTCCATGATCACCACTAAATGAAGGATGGAGAGTCCATCACGGGCCACTTGCAGAAAATGCAAACATATGTGCACCGCTTGCTAAAATTGAATGTCAACTTTGATGAAGAATTAGCTATTGATGTTATTCTTCATTACCTACCTCATTGTTATGATCAGTTTCGTATGACCTATCATATGAACAAGGAGGAGGTCACACTTAGCAAGCTTCATGGACTCCTCAGAACAGCTGAAAGCAACATGAAAGGCAAATATGTTGCTACTACTCCTACTGCTACTGCTACTGCTCCTGTCCTAGCAATTGGACATGGTAAGGGTAAAAAGAGGAAGGCTCCTTCCAAGGGAAAGTCCCGGGATGAATCTTCTTCTAGCAGAACCAAAGTTGGTTCTGTTATGCCCTCTACCAATCCAAAGGGAGCAGAGTGTTTCCATTGCCATGAAAAGGGGCACTGGAAGCGAAGCTGCCCAAAGTACTTGTAGATATTAAGGATGGGAAAATCAAGCCCTCCTTTGTAGGTATTTACACTATTCATTTTAATGAAACATCACATGCTAATTCTTGGGTTCTTGATGTAGGCTGTGGTATTCACATTTGTTTAGATTTGTAGGGACTAAAAAGAAGTAGGAATGTGGAGCACGGGAAGATAAACTTAATCATGGTAAATAGGAAAGTGTTGCCTGTAACCAAGATTGGATTTTATTCTTTATTGCTTAGTAATGGTTTAAATTTAGATTTGAATAATTGTTGTTTCTCTGCTGATATGGCGAGAAATATTATTTCCTTTCACAGTTTGTACAAACAAGGTTCTACCTTTGCTTTTAATAATAATAATGGTGGTATTTATGCTTATTATAATGATGTCTTTTATTTTGAAGCTTTACGTTAAAATGGTGTGTATGAAACTGTGAATGTTGTAGATAACCTAGGAAATAATGTGTTACATATTGATTCATCTAATGATTTGGATAAAGCATGCTTATGGGATTGTCGTCTTGGACATGTCAACAAGAAGCACATAAGCCAACTCCAAAAGGCTGGAGTCGTGGAATCATTCGAATTGAAATCGAATGACACTTGCGAATCTTGTTTACTTGGAAAGATGACTAAGTCACCCTTTACTGGTACTTGTGAAAGGGATGAGGGTTTGTTGGATCTCGTACACAATGATGTGTGTGGGCCCTTCAGATCTGTCATAAAAGATGCTTGCCGCTTCTATGTGACTTTTACTGATGATTATAGTACATATGGCTATATCTACTTAATCAAGCATAAGTCAGAAAACTTTGAAAAGTTCAAAAAATTCAAGGCAGAAGTGGAGAATCAATTGCGCTGGAATATAAAGGTACTATGATCCGATCGAGGAGGAGAGTATCTTAGTATCAAGTTCCACGCCTATCTTAAGGAATGTGGAATTGTTTCACAATTGACACCTCCTAGGACACCACAACTAAATGGTGTGGCTGAGAGGTGCAATCGAACCTTGTTGGACATGGTTCGTTCTATGATGAGTTGAGCTTCGTTACCAATCTCATTTTGGGGGTATTCCTTAATGACTGCCACCCATATCCTTAATCTAGTCCCTACAAAGAATGTTACCAAAACACCTCACGAGATGTGGACTGGGAAAGTTCCCACTTTGGATCATATCAAATTTTGGGGTTGCAAGGCTTTCGTGAGGCGCGAGACTCACGAAAAGCTCGAACCTCGGAGTGAGCCATGTATTTGCATCAGCTACCCACAGAAATCCTTTGGACATCTCTTCTATTGACCAAGTGAAAATGTTGTTTTCATTGCGAGAAGATGGGTCTTTCGTGAGAGAGAGCTTATATGCCAAGGGGACAGTGGGAGGCAAATTGACCTTGAAGAGCTTCAAGTATCAAGCAATGAAGGAACCTCAAACACTAGCGATCAACCTGAGGAAGAAACTCCTGCTGAACCTATTGACGAATTTGTACCTCTGAGGCGTTCCACCAGAGTTAGGTTGCACCTGAGTTTTATTATGGTTTCCATATTAGTACAGAAGGTGATACATTTATCAGTGATAGTACATTGGTGAGTTTGGATGAGCCTAAAAACTACAAGGAAGCCATGGCAGGACCTGAGTCTGCTAAATGGAAGGAGGCTATGGATAGCGAGATTCTGTCGATGTATGACAATCAAGTTTGGAACTTGGTTGACAATGAACCGGGTCGAAAGACCGTCGGGTGCAAATGGATCTTCAAGAAAAAGACCGACATGGATGGAAAAGTACACAAATATAAGGCGCGAATGGATGCAAAAGGCTTTACTCAAACTCAGGGAGTTGACTATGATGAGACCTTCTCACCAGTAGCAAAGATTAAATCTATAAGTGTTATGTTGGCCATAGCTGCATTTCATAACTATGAAATATGGCAGATGGATGTCAAAACCGCTTTCCATAATGGAAAGTTAGCTAAAGATGTTTACATGAGTCAGCCAGAGGGTTTTGTCGATGCAAGATACCCTAATAAAGCGTGTAAGCTTGAGAGATCCATATATGGATTGAAGCAAGCATCTTGCAGTTGGAATCTTTGTTTCGATGAGAAAGTCAAAGAGTTTTGATTTTCGAGAAGCAAGGATGAGTCTCGTGTATATGTCAAGGCTAGTGGGAGGATAGTTAGCTTTCTCGTGTTGTATGTGGATGACATACTACTCATAGGAAATGATGTCCCGACCTTGCAAGAAGTCAAGTCCTGGCTTGGGAAGTGTTTTGCTATGAAGGACCTTGGACAAGCTACCTATATCCTAGGGATAAGGATTTTGAGAGACAGGAGTAAGAGACTAATAGGAATTAGTCAAAGTACCTACTTGGAAAAGGTGCTGAAGCGTTTCAGCATGGATAACTCCAAGAAAGGTGACTTGCCTATCCAAAGCAATACCAAACTGAGTAAGACTCAGAGTCCGAGTATAGAGGTTGAGATATCAGAAATGAGTCGAGTACCATATGCTTCCGCAGTCGGCTCAATCATGTACGATATGACTTGTACTCACCCTAATGTGGCCTTTGCTTTAAGCATGGTCAACAGGTATCAAGGAAATCTTGGTAGAGCTCATTGGACTGCAGTTAAGAACATTCCTAAGTACTTACGGAGGACTAAGGATTGGATACTTACTCTCGGTGGGAGTGATGACTTGAGAGTATTAGGGTATTGTGACGTCGTATTTTAGACCAAAAAATATAATATATGTTCTTAGTCGGGCTAGGTGTTTACCCTAAATGGAGGAGAAATAACTTGGAAAAGTTCCAAACACGAGATTGTGGCTGATTCAACGTGTAAATCCGAGTACATAGCAGCGAGCGAAGCATCGAAAGAGGCGATATGGTTGAGGAACTTCATCGGAGATCCTGGAGTTATGCCATCCATAAAGGAGCCCATTGAAGTTTTCTGCGATAATGAAGGGGTAGTTGCCTTAGACAAGGAACTGAGAGATCACGGTAGATCCATACATATCGACAGAAAGTACCACTTCATAAGACATCAGGTAGAAGAAGGACACCTCGTGGTGAAGAGGATATCGTCACATGATAACCTAGCAGATCCCTTTACAAAGGGACTTAGTAGGGTTAAGCACTTGCAGCACGCGAGAGGCATCGAGCTAAAGGACGATATTAGTTTTAGTGATTACATAAATTAGAAACTTGTAATAGCTAAATTGTAATTGACATTTTGATCATTGAATCAAAGGAGTTTTATTTATAAGTAAAGTTAATGTCTTGTGTCAGTTATTTACTATTGTTTCATTTGGCATGTTTTGACTTCCTGAATAATATAATTATTCAAACTATCCACAGTCGATCATACATTGGAAGTAGGTACGAGGCTTGATTGTCATGAGTTGGTTGTAGATGTCTAAGGAGTTAGACATGGCAAGAGTCTGCTGCACCATTCATGAGTGCTTGTCAAATAAGAATTTGAGCATTGGATCAACCTGCACTCATCAGAATCACTTCATGGAATTTATCACGAGTGATTATGAGATGATAATATCATATAATCTTTAAACCAAGATATATGAGTTGTTGACTACAAACTGGTTGTGCATTGATGATACGAAAATGCATTAGTAACTTGATGTTATAAAACATATTGTTGTGCATGATTCAACGAGTAGTCAATACAAGAATATAATGTCGGAGTTTATCTGTTCCTTTTATTTTAAAAAGCTTAAAAGTGATATTTGGGCCCCTCGATGATTTGTTTTGACCTATGTACCGGGCCCGATCAGAACTAAATTGACGTGTTTAATTATGTTCTATGTCAAACTAATCGGAAATCGGGAAACTAATTGTAGGACAATAAGTATGACTATGGTCCATGTATTTATTCGCTGATATCTTGAAGAATAGAGGAATATATGATCACTAATCTAAGGACAGTCACTAACTAGATCAGAGTTCGACAGCGGCTTTTGGAAGCTACGGTTGCTAATCGGATCTTGAAGTTACATTGGCAGTTATAGTTATTAGACTTATCCAAGTGGGAGACTATTGGATTTGGTGTTTAAGCCCATAACTATATCTGGTATGCACTTGATCCGATTGTAGCATGTCCTTTTTGGTTGCCTTCATCAGTGCAATTTGATAGGATGGACTTTCTGAGAATAAGGTTTTTTTGATGATTTATTAATATATTATAAGTATAATATATTACTTGGGAAATCATATTAATTAATTAGTATTGATCAAGAATTAATTTGAAATTAATTTTGTGATCAAAAGAGACTAATTAAATCAAAGGGGTTGATTATGTAAATCAATCATTCTTATAGTGTGGGCCAAAGATCCATTCAGGTGGGCTATGTGGTTCATGGATAGTCCATGGAGCTTTAACCCACAAAGCCTTAGGGATATGGAAGGTCATGCTGCATTAGCGTTACATGGATGAAACCCTAGAGTTTGTAACACTATATATTGAACCCCCTTGTGTCAAAATTGGCACTCCCTCTCTACATGTGTCTGAGCCGATTTTATACTAGCTAAACCTATTCTCTAAAAGCCTCCTTTTCATTTGGTGTTTGTGACTAGAGGAATTACATTTAAGGTGCTCAAGCGTCCAAAGGCCAAGAACTACACAAGAGGTAAGCTATCTAAAAGGTTGTTATATTCAATTGTATGCTAATTAAGTTATATGCTTTGGAAATTTGAAAATTGCATGTATAATTAGAGAAAACATAGTTCCAACGCATCTAGGGTTGCATGAGCACCATAGGAGTGTTATATTTCTGAAAACCCAACAAAAACATCATAATCATTTGTCAAATATATCAGAGTAAAAACATCCAAGGCTAAAAACATGGTGTGTGCACTGCAGTCATCCCAAGCTCTTCCCCTTGCTATCGGAAATACCTGAAACCAAAAATGAAAACTGTAAGCACGAAGCTCAGTGAGTCTCCCCAAACTACCACATACCATACACATAATCACATAATAACATAACATGGGCCTTGCCCGCTACATCGGGCCCCGCCGGACATCGGACAAGTCCGACATCGGGTCCCGCCTGGCATCAGACCGAAATCCGGCACCGGGCCCCAACCGGCATTGAGCAAAGCTCGTTATACATATAAACATATCAACAAATACACATAAACATAATCACATATCATAAACATATAAACATTCATCGGGATCCGCCCGACATTGGACTGAAGTCCGGAAGCATACAAACATTCCTCGGGCTTTCCCCGGCATCGGATCGAAGTCTGGAACATATAAAACAAGTACATGCAAGAATCACGAAGACATCAAGAATATAAGCATTCCTCGGGCTTTCCCCGGCATCAGAACTAAGTCCGGAAACATATAAACCTACATCGGGCACTACCCGACATCGGAACTTAGTCTGGCATATACTAACATACATAAACGGGCTAACATTGGTGCCATCAACCCGTTCCTACAGGAGAAAACTCACCTCGCAAAGCTGAAAGCCGAATCTCACGGTAAGGAATCTCTAACAGCTGCTCCAATGACTCCCCAAGCTGTCATTACCAACATAATAATTAATCAAATCCAATAATTCTTTAGATATCATTCCATACACAAAACCCCTTCACGCGTCAACCTTGGTCAAAGTCAAAGTTAAAATCCACACCTTGCTCAAAGTCAATGTTTTGGTCAAGGTCAACATTTTGGGTTGACTCAATTCGTCGAGTTCCACATATCATAAAACCCTGAAATCGCGACGTAACTCGTCGAGTTTTTCACGAAATCGTCGAGTTTTTCACGAAATCGTCGAGTTTTTCACGAAATCGTCGAGTTTCTCCTATCAACAGAATTGGGACTTTCCAACTCCACTCGTCGAGTCTTTCCTTTTTCAGAATCGGGTCACTTCGACCCAACTCGTCAAGTTCCTCTCTAAACTTGTCGAGTTCTTTAGTCTGTTAAGCTAACTTAATAGATTAAGTCACTAATCTTCAGATCTAAGCTCCATACTTCAAATATAGACCGAAAATGTCCTTAGAAGGGTAAAGTTTCCAACTTTACCCGTTAATACCCTTCCCCAAGTTATTTAGCTCAAATCCTAACTCAAAAAGATCTAGATATTGATCCAAAAGCCATCAATACTTCAAGATAGGTTGTACAAACAGAGATCTGGACCTTAGAGACTAGATGAACACGTAAAGCCTTCAAATTTCTCTTCATGCATGGCCCTTTGGAGCTTAAAAGGCCAAAATGTTAGTCTAAATGATGCACAGGGCTTCTATGGCCATAAAGTTTGCACCTTTATGCCATGAAATCCCTTCAAGACCCTAGATCTGAAACGGTATTCACTCGGGGCGTCCATTTCCCAAGGATCAAGATATTTGGAATAAAAACCCAATAAAAGTGTTAAGAAAGAGATCTAACCAATCATTTGGAAAGTTTGAGACTTGCTTACCAAAAAGTGACGAGGATGGGGTGAAGTTTTTGGATCTACAAACTCCTTCTTGAGTCCTCAAGGTTATTCTTCTTCCACAAGCTATAAACACACAAACATCTCTCAATGATGGCTCACAAACTCACACAATGCATTAGGGCTTCGAGATTTAGGGTTTGGGACTTGGAGGCTATAAATGAGGCAAGCCTATGGAGGTTAATGTGTTTAAATAGGGTGCAAAACCCTAAAAATTAGAATTTCATTATGCCTGTCCTACTCTTCGAATTGAGGCTCTCAACTCATCGAGTAGACTTCACAACCTGCGTCCAAATCCATTTCCTACTCAACGAGTTTGGGGCCTCCAACTCGTCGAGTTTCTATACAAAAGCGAATAAATTTTTAAATAAATACATACCAGGAACTAGGTGTTACATTCGAGTTCAATGGTACTCCCATTATTCTCTTTGCATATGAGCTCTCTCTCAAAAAAGACTCCTCTTCATGTTTCAAAGACCACGTTCTCACTAGGTATGTAGAACAAATATCCAAAGGACTTCTGTGGGTAGTCGATGAAAATACATCTCTTGCTTCGAGACTCAAGCTTTTCGTGAGTCTCTCGTCTAATGAAAACTTCACAACCCCAAACGTTGATATGTGTTACCGAGGGAACTTTCCCTGTCCACATCTCGTGAGGTGCTTTAGAAACCTTCTTATTTGGGACAAGATTAAGAATATGGGTGGCAGTATCTAAGAAATACCCCTAGAATGAAATTGGAAGAGAATATCGACTCATCATGGAACGAACCATGTCCAATAAGTTTCTATTGTGCCTCTCAATAACACCCTTAAGTTGTGGTGTCTTAGGAGGGGTCAATTGTGAAACTATTCCACATACTCTCCACCTCTATCTACTCGGAGCATCTTTATCTTCCTGCCCAATTGATTCTCGACTTCATGTTTAAACTCTTTGAACTTTTCAAAGGTTTCCGACTTATGTTTGATTAAGTAAGTATAACCATATCTACTATATTAATCAGTAAATGTCACATAAAATCAATTTGCATCCCTTATGGGACCTTAGGCCAAGTGATTCCAACACACACATCTGTTGGTATGAGGTCCAACAAACATTCACCTCTTTCACAAGATCCAGTGAAAGGTGATTTTGTCATCTTCCCCAAAAGACAAGATTCGCATGCATCATCTGACCTTAGGCCAAGTGATTCCAACACTCCATCCTTTTTGAATTGGGCAATGCGTTTCTTATGAATGTGTCCAAGATGACAATGCCACAACCATGATTTGTCTATACCATTAGACGAATCAATTTGAAATACATTATTGCCTAAATTGTCTACACATGTCTAGACAATTACATACACACCATCACAAGTTAAAGCTTCAAAATAAAAAAACACCATTGTTATAACCAGAAATAGAACCATTAAAATCATTAAATGAATATCTAAACCCTTTTTTGAACAATGCATGAAAAGAAATTAGGTTTCGTGTCATTTATGATGAGTAACACAATTTATTAAATCTAAACAAACACCACTACTAAGCACTAGACTATAAACTCCAATCTTGGTGACAGGTGAAGATCGCCTATTTCCCATGATCAGGTTCATTATACCATGCTCCACCTCCTCACTTCTTCTTAGCCCCTGGAAATCAGAACAAATGTTAAATCCACATCTTGTATCAACGACCCAAGATATAACATCCGAAATTCTAGGTATATTAATGGTTTGTTTATTTTGGAGTTTATTGAGTGACTCAACAAGTTGTGAGTCCAACTCGTTGAGTAGAGTCGAGATGACTGTGTGGGTTTAATGAGCGGACTCCACGAGTCGGAGAGCCGACTCGCCAAGTAGGTGCTGGGTAGTGAAACCCTAAATCCCCTGGTTTGGGGCCTATGTAAGGAACTTATAGCCTCATTTGCTGCTCCTGAGTTACCCAACTTCACTAAGAGAAACCCTAGTCGCCTTTTTGAGCTAAAAGAGAGAATGTTGAGCTTATATTGAGTATTTTGGTGCATCATTGGAGGGGAAGAGAAGGAATTCAAGCAAGGAATGAGAAGAGGTTGTTAGATATGTTGCTTGTCATCCAAGAGCTTCTATAAAATGTGAAAAGTTCATACCTTTATCATTCTTATGGTTAGATCTCTTGATTTTGGAAGGTTAGGGTTAATGCCACCTTTATTTGGGGTTTCGAGCTTACAGAGTTTTCTTGAGGTTTAGACCTCAGATCTAGACCTTGTGAGTGATGGGTTTTGAGCACTACATCATTCATATGGTGTACATGCAAACCCAAATAGCTTTGGATCTAGTTTGTCTAATGAACATGCAATTGAATCATCCAAAGCCATAACCCTAGATCTATCATAATATGAACTGAATTAAGGGTTTAGAAATTAACTTTGATTGTTATGTAGCAATACCAATCTATTACTTGGCTTCAGAAAGCTTAGTGCCTCAAGTGTTGCACCTCTAATGGAGTCAAAAACACCATAAGCAATAATGATGAAGAAGAGGAGAAAAAGAACACCAAAAACGACTAGAAACCCTCTTGGAAGTGTTAACCCCGTTTTTGGGGCCTTAGGGGTCTTTATATACTTAGGCTATTAGGGTTTTGCATTTATGAAACCCTAATCTGACAGCTTAAGCCCTAAGCATCCCATTGACTCCTTTTATCATATCCCTTGGACGTATTCCTTATGGGCTTCCCATAGAATTCGTCCAACCAATATTATTAGGTAATCCATAGCCCAATTGCAATTATCTTATAATTACAATTCCATTCCAGTTAAGTTTAATTAATCTCTTTTAGCCACAAAATTAATTCTTAATTAATTATTGACTAATATTAATTAAACAATATGATTTCTCCTTTAATATATTATTCTTATAATATATTAATAAATCATAATTAAACCTTTCTCTCCTTAATTCATCCTACAAGTTGCTATGGTGAAGGCATCCCAAAAGGACCATGCTCATAATCGGGTCAAGTACATACCAAAATAGTTATGGACTTACACACTAATCCAACAGTCTCCCACTTGGATAAGTCTAATAACTAATTTGCATGACTTCAGAACCTGATCAACAATCGTAGCTTTCAAAAGCCGTTGTCAACTCGGATGTTATCAGATAGCGTGTCCTTTAGATAAGGGATCATATATTCCTCCATTCTCAAGATATCATATAGAATGAGACATGGATTTTAATCATTCTCTCTATCTATGTACTTTTTCCTGACTTCTGATTCATGACGACTGACAACAGACTACAATTGAACACATCAACTTAGTCCTTAGCCAAGCGCTTAAGTGTCATCACTAAATCATCGAGGGGCCCACAGACAACACTTTTATCCCACTTTGGGTAAAAGGGATGGATAAACTTTGACTCAAATGCTCGCTTGCGCCTACTGATCAAATCACACACAACAATAAGTTTTATAACACCAAGTTACTGGTGCATTTACTTATCATCAATGTGCAACCGACCAGCAAATAACAACTCACATGTCTCGGTTTCAAGAATATACAATATTATCATCTCACAATCACTCGTGACAAAATCCATGAAGGAATTTAGGTGAGCATGGGTTTAATCCAATACTCTAATCTTATTAAAGCACTCATGAACTATGCAACAAACTTGTGCTATGTCTAAACACTTTAGACAATCTACAGACAGATTCATGACAGTCTTCCTTCATACCTACTTCCAACGTATGATCAACTGTGGAGGTTCGAATAACCAAGTTATTCTGGAAGTCAAAACATGCAGAGTGAAACGCAATAATAATATTTAATCCGATATGGCCCCAAAACTTTTGAGCGTAAATAAAACACTTTTATTTAAACACCATATTGATTACTCGTTATTCATTGTTTACTGTTTCAGAAAATCAACTTATTACTTGAATTACAACAATAGTTGTCCCATGCTTCGAGCATGCACACTATGTTTCTGATGGTCCATGCTTTGTGAAATAGATCAATTGAAAACTTTTCCAATGATGCTCATTTCACAATTCCTAATCCTCAACGATAGTGTAAGAATACAAGGTTCTTGCCACTACTAGAATATGTTAGATTCTAACATTTTATGCAACGATCCTTTCATAAAGTCATAGAAAAAAAGTCACCAAGACTTGGCCAATGAAAATACAAGGTTCTCTATCAGAAATTGTTACAAAACAGTTCTATAAATGTGATGTCTCTCACTTAAAGCACATTCCTTTGAACATCCTTTTTGCATAAAATTTTCTAATCTAAACATAAATTCTTAATTTCCAACTCCCAATATGGAAACATTTCCATATTTTCCTTACGACAACTCATTCTTAATAGAATCTTATCTATTCATAATAATGTCGATATGGTCCATCCAACACTATACTTCCAACTACTCACAAACAAAAAATCCTTGGGGAACCTTAGAATGTCCTTTGATAGTTGTTTAATTATTTTAGTCAAAACCGTTCTAGTCCCTTTTCCCTCTTAATGCGCTAAGCATTTGGAAAATTTTAGAATGATCAAACATTATAGCATATGTAATCGATCATATACCCGAAGCGTATGGAACACAATTGATATTGTCTCACATGGAGACGTGATACTTTACCAGTCTTCTGCTATAATATTTCTAATTGCCATGTTCTCACAATTTTGATTATGAAAAGGGATGCCGTAATCATAACCAAATTTTGAGAATGCAACTATCCTTTCCATATATAGAATTTCCTCATGTTGAACCATTCCAACACAACATTCATATATATATTTGACTAAATTTGATCAGAATGTCCTCATGTTGAACCATTCCAACACAACATTCATATATATTTGACTAAATTTGATTAAAATTCCACAATCTAAGCCTTTAGATTTGAAATTAAGTATAATATTCTCTCCCTTAATTATAGCAAAACAACTTTTCAACCCCTACAACTTTGCAAGGTGAATCTTTGTTTTTTATAATTAATATTACTATCTTGCAATACTTGAAATAATAATCATGATCCCACTAACACGATGATCATTACCATATAAGCATAACATTTATGCTCCCACTAGCTTTGACATATATTCAGAAAACATTTGAACTTCCAAAAGACAATGCTTATTGAATTCCTTAAGCTTATATTTCTAAATACCTGATGCTTTGATAAGCCTTTATCTAAGCTTCTTAAACTCATACATCTTTGCCTTAGAAAGCTCACATGTGTGTCTAAAGAAATTCATAACTTACGTTACTAAGTCCCAAATGTTCAGACCAATTGCCAAATCTCACAATTCGAATTATGAAAAGGGATGCTATAATCATAATCGAATTTGAGATTACAATTTTCACAATTGTAATCTTCTTAAAATCTTTCTTAGTGAAAGCATTTCCTCGCAATCATTTTCATGAAGGAGAGAAACCTTATGGCACTTAGATTTTAAAGTGTATGTGTTCCTATCCATGTGAATTTTTCATAACACCAATCATAAGACAATGTTTGTGACAAATCCAACTCATATGGATTGAACTAGTTCAATCTTGATTTCTTGCCTTATGGCAGCATAAATGCCCACCATTGCTTCGAGGTTGTTAAGCATCTCACCCTTACCTTATCAATGTACTTTCCATTGATCAGGGTGCCTTGCCTTTATGCAATCCAATTGAGAACTCATAGAAATCATATTGCATAGTTGACTTAATCTGGAATGGGACAGAAACAAAATTATGTCAACACGATAGGTCGCCAACCTCAAGTCGTGTGCTAGTGATTAACTATCGGTTTATTCTTGATTAGCTCTTGAACTTTTCAAGACAATTGAGACTCTCACTGACTTCTTGACATATATGATTCTCTTTGTCATGGAACGTTTCTTGACAAAACAAATATTCAAGAGTTAGTGCGAAATCCTATCAAGACTAACACTTCGCTCAATTGGTTCTTGTTGGTATTTGTCTTCTGCAAGACATCACAACTTACCAATTTCAAATGTGAAGGAATAAGAAACTTTCCTTATTCCACATTTGATAAATGTTACAAACCTACAAAGTGTGTCACTGAATGTCGCAATCTTAACACTAAGACTCAATATTGGAACGAAGTATAATTGACCTTTTGATTTAACCATTTCAACAATTCTAGTTCCTCTTCTTAGACATAAAAGTGCACTAAGATTTACTTAGAGGATCAATTGAGATATGGTTCTTAATCATTAAGACTTATCATAAAACGCGATAAAAGGTACTCTCCCTTCTTCTTAGAATGGGGAAACTTTTATCTTTCTGCCTAATTGCTTCTTCTTATTCGTCCTGCCTTTCATTGAGACCTTTCCAATTATACAAAATTATACTTAAGCTTGTAAGCAGAATCACATTTACCAAGCTTTTAGTAAATCATGACGAAGCTCTTATTTTTCTTTGTGGTGGACTTGACTAGTGCACAACATTGCGAACTCGATCTCCTAGTCCTTCACTTGACTCTTTGTCAATGAATTAGTCTTGAATTTCCAATTATAAAGTTTCTCATTCATCACACAACCAAGTTGTATGATTCCAAGTTTCTGTCCAATTGAAACTTGGGCGATGAAAATCTTTCCTAATATGGCAAATTCTCGACATTTCCACAAACAACATAACTATGAATCACATCCATTTTAACATTGCTAATAATATAAACAAACACCAATTTTCACAATTTCATTGCAAGGAAACGTAAATAAGACAAAATCATAATTTATTTTATTGCGGAAAAAACTTGTCCTTACAATGCAAATAAAATGAAAACTATGCTATTACATATTTCTTAGCGATATATCCTAACTCTAGAGTAGCATCTCAAAAATCCGATCTTCGAATCCATGCGATCGAAATCCATTTCTTCATGATCAGATTCAGCACGCTTCTTCCTTTAAGCTTTCTCTCTTTTCTTCAATCCTAAAAAACATCAAAATGTAATCTTATCACATCATGTATCAAGAATAAAAAAAATAGGAACTTACAGAGTAAGTTAGTAGATTTTACCTGAAGTAGAGCAATGCGTCTTGACTCTCCCATCTCTTAGATCTCTTAGGTAAATAGGGCAACTTCGTCTCCAATGTCCCTTTTCTTGGCAGTAAAAGCAAATAGACTCCCTTGGCACATAACAAGGGACAATCTTAGCCTTTTCTGGACTTCCAATGTAGCCAGTGTCCAATGAAGTTTGGGAGTTCGATTGACCAATCAAGTTTGCTTGACTAGTGCGCCAAATCATAGTCGATTCATCCGCAATAAGCAAATAGGTTAAGTCGACGAGGGTCACATCGTGAACCATCGTATAGTACTCTCTTACGAACTCACTATACGAATCAGGAAGCGACTAAAGAACCCAGTCAACAGTCAACATCTCTAAGATATCGACACCCAACATCCTTAACCTATCAATGTGTGACTTCATCTCTAAGACGTATGCACACACATGTTTCCCATCTTCATGTTTACTTTCCAATAGGGCTTGATTGAGCTTGAACTTTTGAAGCCTTTGTACTTGTGGGTTAGGGAGAACAATAGGAGGAGGTGGGGGAAGTGAAGCATTATCTCGTGTTCCTCGATCGTATCGTGGAATATCATCTTCAATTGGAAAACTTGTTCCAAGGGATTTGAGAAGACCATTGTAAGATTTTGACATCTACAAAATGGGAGAAAATTCAAGTTAGTTGATAATATTCCTTGATGTAACACCTAAATGAAACATCAAGGCTAGGATCCAACACAATACTCTACAACCTAGAAGAATATTTTAAGGTAGGTAAATGACGATTTACCAATTTCCACCATGAAAAACGAAAATTAAGTTTAAGTTTTAAATAAATTGAAACTCCTGGATCTTTTGAGATTCATTGAACTGTTCAATGGCATGTTTAATCTCGATTATGCCCTTCAAGTTTGCGACTGGGATGCCGAGGATCACAAACAAGGTGTGAATAACCATGCGAATCAACATGGTGCACTCAATGCAACTATCACCCAATCAATGTGCCAGTTAGCCACACACACTCCATTGATCTATGATAAACATCGAGCCACCCTTCACTACCAATGTCAATCCTAAATTAGTGTGTCGATTAACCACACACGCTCCACTAACGTCTCGACAAGGGTACAAAGTGTAATTCCATGGATTAGCATACAACTTCACATTTTGCCTAAAGTAACTAATATTTGGGAATTTACAAAAGATGTTTAGTTACTTTGTACTTCATTATACTTATAATGGAAGGTTTCGTCCTATCCTATCCATTCGGCTAACGACCCTCCACTAGTCAAGAGTGTGGTGGGTAAGAGTGGATACCCATTCAATCTCCATTTTATAGGCAATCTCCTTAAACACCCCTTATAGACCAGCTTCGTGAATGAGGCCAAGTAACGGTAAGACTGACTGTGTACTCATACATATATATATATGATATTAGACTTTTAATGTTATATATAGTATAGGGTGTATTTTACACTTTTAAAATACTAGGTGGTCTAATTTAATAAACTATACTTTTAATTTAATTAAATGTAAACCAAAACTTTATGGGTTTATTAAATCCCTTTTAATTATACACCTTAATTAATTAATAAAACCATAAGGGTGTAATTTGAACTTTTTTTTCAAAAAAAATACTAGGGTTTTAGAATTTAAATATTATATAATTAAACTATTAATCAAAATTTAAATTCCAAAACTTGAGGACAAGTTTTGAACTTTATCAAAACATTTGGGTTTAGAATTCAAATCTTTCAAAATTAAACTTTTAATCAAAATTTTAAATTCTAAAACTTGAGGGAAAGATTTGAAACTATTCAAAACACACAAGATCAAATTGCAAATAATTTAAAATTAAACAATTAATTTATAATTATCTAATTTGACCTTTAATTTTATTTTCACAAGATAATTCAAATCTAAATTACAAATAATTAGTCTTTATCTAATCAAACAAATGATTATCTAAATTTTGACAATTATCTTCTAATTTGGGAAGGATAATCACCAAATATTGATAAAATTTGGATTTTATTAATAAAAATCGTTTTAGGTAATTATCCACAACTAAAACAAGTCAAAATCCCGAAATTTGCTCCATCTGACCCTTTGACTCGTCGAGTCTGGCTTGGACTCGTCGAGTTCACTATGGACTCGGCGAGTCACCCACTTGACTCGGCGAGTCGAGCCAAAAAAACTTTAAAATTTTCGATTTTCAGCCAATTTTCGATCAAATAAGCATCAAATTCACTAACAAACAACCCTAGGATCTGATACACTTATGAGTTTTGAGCACTACATCATTCCTATGGTGTACATGCAAACCCTAATAGCTTTGGATCTAGTTTGTCTAATGAAAATGCAATTGAATCATCCAAAGCTATAACCCTAGATCTATCATAATATGAACTGAATTAAGGGTTTAGAAATTACCTTTGATTGTTATGTAGCAATAACAATCTATTCCTTAGCTTCAGAAAGCTTAGTGCCTCAAGTGTTGCACCTCTAATGGAGTCACAAACACCATAAGCAATAATGATGAAGAAGGAGGAGAAGGAGAACACCAAAAATGACCAGAAACCCTCTTGGAAGTGTTTACCCCGTTTTTGGGGCCTTAGGGGTCTTTATATACTTAAGCTATTAGGGTTTTGCATTTAGGAAACCCTAATCTGACTACTTAAGCCCTAAGTATCCCATGGACTCCTTTTATCATATCTTGTGGACAAATTCCTTATGGGCTTCCCATAAAATTCGTCCAACCAATATTATTAGGTAATGCATAGCCCAATTGCAATTATCTTATAATTACAATTCCAGTCCCCTTAAGTTTAATTAATCTCTTTTAGCCACAAAATTAATTCTTAATTAATTCTTGACTAATATTAATTAAACAATATGATTTCTCCTTTAATATATTATTCTTATAATATATTAATAAATCATAATAAAAACCTTTCTCTCATTAATTTATCCTACAAGTTGCTATGGTGAAGACATCCCAAAAGGACCATGCTCATAATCGGGTCAAGTACATACCAAAATAGTTACGGACTTAGACACTAATCCAACAGTGAGGTCCCTAGAGTCCAAAGGTCCCAACTTTATTCACCCATATGAAGGATATTGTGCTTGAGACATAGTGAGAGCATGTTTTGGTATGTTGGAGCAAAACTACCATGCATGAACGTAAAGGTTGAAGCTTTATGTGATAATAGAGTCTTGGGATGCTAGATCTAGTGTTTCGATTAGTAGAGCTACTTCGAATCGTCTGAATGAGAAATCAGATTGAAGGGACTCCCCGAGTCTATGAGCTGACTCAACGAGTCGGCTGGGGTTTTCCCCGATGAGTCTGGACATGGGTGACTCGGCGAGTTGTAGAGACAACTCGACGAGTCAAGGTGGATTTTCGCGATATGACAAAAGAAACAAGGGGACTCGACGAGTCACATAGATGCACTCAGCGAGTCGGGTCAAACATGGACTATTGAATTGAGTTTGACTTCTGTTGACTTTAGGGTTTGGTCATACATGAGTAATGGAGACCATGGAGGGGTAAAATGGTCGTTTACCTAATCCAAGAGTTAGAAAGAGAAAGAGAGGGAAACCTTTTGGTATTGAGAATGAATAGAGTATTAATTAGAGATATTTATCCTATGTGATAGGCGGAGGCTAGTTCGAGATTTCCGTGTGCGAGATTATTACATGTTAGCTTTCGACGTGAGTCTTCTCACTGTACTTACCATGTGTGGTATCTTTGTGCGAATGAGATGTCTCATGTGCTTATCTGTGTATTGTGATATTCTGCATTATGTCTTTGTGATTTATGCTGAGTCTTATTATTATGAGCTTCCTGAGTTAGGACCGAAGGGCCCACCCGAGTTATGGGACCGGAGGGTCCCATTGAGACACATTGACCGGAGGGTCTTATCTGAGTATAGCCATGAGAGACTACTGAGATGTGTGTGGTATTTTGGGGAACTGCCTAAGCTTCGTGCTTACCGTGTTATGTGTTATGTGTTTCGGGTACTTTTCATGATATCGGGAAGGCATCGGTTCGATTGTACACACGAGAGAAAGAGTTATGTTTGGAGGATCCAGGATTTATGATAAACAATTTTAAATAAAAATGTGTTGAAAATTTGTTACTAGTGATTTTGAGGAAAGGTGACATATGTTTAATTGTGTTTTGAAATGAAAATTTGGTTTTAAATTTTACGGTGATTTCCCAAAATACCCTTACTTATTTATTTGTGTTATGAGTTATTATTGAGATATTAGTGATGCATACTAGAAGATAGGCTACGTATTTCATATAGTAGGGCTAGATTTGACTGATTTGTGATGCTTTAGCCTAGGGATTTTCGTTATCTGTTATGTGCCTTGACTATTTGCTGAGTAAGAGTATCTAGTAGGAATCACTTAGAGAGAGAGTTCTGAGTCGAGAGATAATCGAGGAGAGATACCTTGATAAGCATTAAGGAGTTTGCTGAGAAGAGTAATTAGATACCATGAGAGGTGAGGTAGCTTGAGTTCAGTGATGCCTTTTGAGAACAAGTAGAGCAAATAGAGTTGTAACCTAGAGCGTTTTACGTATTGGTGGAGATTATTCTATGCTCGAATGCTTCTTTCTTAGTGCTTTGTGGAACTCTTCATGATGGGAGTCAGCTTACTAAGTGAATATGACGATATTCAGAAGGTAGATGGCTAGCATCATAAGGAGTTCTTCAGCAGCTGATGGCAGAGAAGTGTGAGAACCTAGGAAGAGCCTAGGGAGTGTCTGGAGTCAAAAGAGTGTGCTGATAGAGGAGAGTATTCGTTGGGTAGCGACCGAGTTTATCGGGATTGGTGATCGAGAATGGTTGAGTAGCTACTTAGGAAATCTGGTACGATCCATGTGGAAGGTATGGGTAGATGTGGCAAGTAGTATGGGCCCATACTACCAAAAGCAAATGACCCGTACTCGAAACTAGGAGAATTCCAGAGGTTCTAAGTGATGGGTTTTGGTCCTAAGAACATCCTATGTGCTTATACAAACCCTAATGCTTGGATCTAGGTTTCTCTATTGTACATGCAAGTTATCTAAGACTATAAACCCTAATTCTAGCATATGGAAATCGATATTAACATATAATTAGGTTTAAGATGTTACCTTGATTGTTATGTAGTAATAACAATCCCAATTCCTCCTTGAATTGACTTTGGAAGGCTTAAAGTCACAAGTGTCACTCCTCTAATGGCTCACAAACACCATAAGAAAGAGGATGAAGAGGAGAGAGGTTAGAGGCTGCCCAAACTCGTGTGAAACCCTAGAAGGTTGCTTGGCCACGTTTTTGGTCTTTAAGGGATCTATATATAGTGAGGCAATTAGGGTTATCTAACAAGGAAACCCTAATTTAGTTGCTTAAGCCCTAAGAACCCATGGAGCCCTTTCCATAAGGCCTTGGACGATTTCATATGGGCTTCCCCCATAGAATTCGTCCACCTTATAATAAAAGGCAATCCATGGCCCAAATTGCAATTATCTTATAATTACAATTCCAGTCCCTTAAGTTTAATTAATCTCTTTTAGTCACAAAACTAATTACCAATTAATTATTGACTAATATTAATTAAACAATATGATTTCTCCTTTAATATATTATTCTCATAATATATTAATAAATCATATTTAATCCTTTCTCTCCATAATTCATCCTATCAAGTTGCTTTGGTGAAGGCAACCCAAAAGGACCATGCACCATCGGGTCAAGTACATACCAAAATAGTTATGGACTTAGACACTGATCCAACAGTCTCCCACTTGGATGAGTCTAATAACTATTATGCGTATGACTTTAGATCCTGATCTGCAATCGTAGCTTTCCAAAGCTGCTGTCAACTCTGATCATATCAGATACGCGTGTCCTTAGATAAGGGATCATATATTCCTCCATTCTAGATATCATATGAGATATGATTTCAAATCATTCTCTTTGTTCTATATCTCGATTCCCGATTTATGACGACTGACTAATTGAACAAATCAAATTAGCCCTAGCCCAGCCGAGCATTTACGTTTGTCATCACTAAATCATCGACGGGCCCAAAGATATCGCTTTTATCCTACTTTGGATAAAAGGAACGGATGAACTTTGATACAATGCTTGCTTGCACTCACTCACCGAATCACACACAACAATATGTTTTATAACACCAAGTTACTAGTGCGTTTACATATTATCAATGTGCAACCGATTTGCAAGATACAACTCACACATCTCGGTTTCAAGAATATAAGATGTTATCGTCTCACCAATCACTCGAGATACAATTCATGGAGTGATCCAAGTGAGCGTGGGTTTAATCCAATGCTCAAATCATATTCATAAGCACTCATGAACGTTCCAGCAAACATTTGCTTATGTCTAATACTCTTTTAGACAATCCACACACCAATTCACGACAGTCTTCATTCATATCTACTTCCAACATATGAACGACTGTGGCCCGTTCGAATAATTCGATTATTCTTAATAAATTCAATTATTCTGGAAGTCAAAACATGCAAATGTGAAACACAAGAATAATACTAATCCCATATGGCCTCAAACCTTTGAGTATAAATAAAACTCCTTTTATTTATCACCATATCGATTACTCATTATTTGTCGTTTCGGGTAATCAACTTCGTACTTGAATTATTACACTTGTCCCATGTTCCTAGCATGCACACAATGTTTACCTATGGTTCTTACTTTGTGAAATAGATCAAATTGAACACATTTCCAATCATTCTCATTTCACAACTCCAAATCCTTTTTCATAAGTGTGAGAATATCAAACTCTTGTTACTTATAAAATATGCTAGATTCAAACATTCTATACAATGATCCTTTCGTAATGTCATTGCACCAAAGTCACAAAGACTATTGCCAATGATATTACAAAGTCCTCTATCGGACATTGTTACAAGACAATTCCTTAGATATGATGTCTCTCACTCAAAGTACATTCCTTTGAACATCCTTTTGCATAAAAGTTTCTAATCTAGACATAGATTTTCAATATTCAATTCCCAATATGGACACGCTTCCATATTTTCCATATGACAACTCATTCTTAATAGAATCTTATCTATTCGTAATGATGTCGATATGGTCCATCCAATACCATGCTTCCAACTACTCACAAGCGACCAATCCTCGTCAAACTTTGGATTGTCCTTTGATAGTTGTTTAATTATTTTAGTCAAAACCAATTCTAGTCCCTTTTCCCTCTAAATGCGCTCGACATTTGGAAAATTTTAGAATGGTCAAACATTAAAGCATTTGCAATCGATCCTATACCCGAAGCATATGGGATACGACGCATAATGTTTTATTAGCTATGTTCTCAAAATTCGAATTATGAAGAGGAATGTCGTAATCATAATCGAAATTTTAAGAACACACTTTGTACCCTTGACTAAATTTATTAACATTTCTCAACCTAATCCTTTAGATTTGAAATGAAGCATAATATTCTCTCCCTTAATTATAGCAAAACAACTTTCAACCCTTACGACTTTGCAAGGTATAACTCTTGTTTTCTATAATTAATATTGCCAACTTGCAATACGTGCCTTAATAATCATACAATCATAACATTTATGCTCCCACTATCATGATGATTATTATAAAACATAACACTTATGCTCCCACTAGCTTCGACATGTATTCAGAAACAGCTAAACTTTCAGAAAAAACAATACTTATTGAATCTCTTAAATTCATGTTTCTAATACTTAGTGCTTTGATAATCTTTTATCAAGGCTTCTTGAACTTATACACCTTTGCCTTAGATAGTTCATATGTGTGTGTAAACAATTGCCAAACCTCACGATTCAAATTATGGAAAGGGATACCGTAACCACAATCGAATTCGAGAATGCAATTTTACAATCACTATCTTCTTAAAATCTTTCTTAGTGAAAGCATTTCCTCACAATCATTTTCATGAAGGAGGAAATATTATGACACTTAGATTTAAACGGTGTATTTGTTCCTATCCATGTGAATTTGTTAAAACCAAAGTTTACGAAAAATTCAAACTCATATGGACCGAACTTTCTTAATCTTGATTTCTTGCCTTATGGTAGAACAGCTGCCCACCATGTCTTCCAAGTAGTTAAGCAGCGCACCGTTTCCTATCAATGTACCTTTCATTGATTAAGGTGCTTTGCCTTTTATGCGTTCAAAATGAGAACTCATAGAACTCACATGCATAATTAACTCGATTGGATTGGCATGGAAACAAAATAATGTCATCACGATAGGTTGTAAACCTCAACTCGTGTGCTAGTGATGATCGATAAGATTCATTTGATTTGTTCCTGAAACCTTTCAAGACTATTAAGACTCCCACTGACTCCTTGACATATAAGATCCTTTTGTCAATAAACATTTCTTGACAAACAAATATTCAAGAGTTAGTGTAGCTTTTATCAAGACTCTTCATAAATTGGTTCTAGTTGGTCTTTGTCTTATCCAAGACATCACAACTTTCCACATTTGATGAATGTTATAAACCTTTAATACTTTTCACTCATTGTCACAATCTTAACTTTAAGACTTGTCATTGGAACGAAGTATGATAGACTTCTTGATTTAACCATTTCTTCAATCCTTGATTCCTCTTCTTAAACATACAATTGTGCTAATATTTACTTAGAGGATCAATTGAGATATGGTTCTTAATCATTAAGACCCATCATAAAGCATAAAATGTACTCTCCCTTCTTCTTAGAATGGAGAAACTTTTATCTTTCTGCCTACTTGATTCTTCTTATTCGTTCTACTATTGATTTAAACCTTTTTCAATCAATCTAGAATTACACTTAATCTTGTAAGTATAATCACATTTACTAAGCCTTTAGTAAATCATGACGAATATCTTTGTTACTCTTATGGTGGACTTGATCAACACATAACTTTGTGTACTCGATCTCCTACTCCTTCACTTGACACTTTGTCAATGAATTAGTCTAATTATCAAATATGAGATTTCTCATTCATCGTGCAACCAAGTTGCGTGATTCCAAATTTCTGTCCAATTGAAACTTTGGGCGATGACAAACTCTCCCTATTTGGTAAATTCTCGAATTTCCATAAATAACATAATAAGAACCAAATCCATTATTGCTAATATTCAAACATCAATTTTTCATATACATCATTGTAAGGATAAATAAATATTATAAAATCAAAATTTATTTTATTGTGGAAAAATTTGTCCTTACAATGCTATTCATTGAAAAACTATGCTAATACATCTTTCTTAGCAATCTAATTCTAACTCTAAGTAGTAGCTCAAGAATCTAATCTTCGAGAAATGTGATCGAAATCCATTCCTTCATGGTTAGATTCTGCTCACTTCTTCCCTTAAGCTTCCTTTCTTTTCTTCGATCCTTCAAAACATCAATCGTAATCTTATCACATTATGTACTAAGAATCTAGAATAGAAGCTTAAAAGAGTTAGTCAATGGATTTTACCTAAAGCAGATCCATACGTTTTGACTCTCCCATCTCTTAGATCTCTTAGGTAAATGGGGCAGCTTCGTCTCCAATGCCCTTTCTCTTGGCAATAAAAGTAAATAGACTCTTTTGGAACATGACATGGAACTACTTCATACATTGCCTTTCTCTTATGATCAACCTTTTCGATCATAGCAAGTCTTTCGTTGCCATTGTCTATATCCATAGAGGTCTTGAAGACAGATTCACCAATCAACTTTGCTTTTCTATTGCACCAAACCATTGCTGATTCAGCAGCAATAAGCATATAGGTGAGATCTATAAGGGTCACGTCGCGGTTCATCATATAGTACTCTCTTACGAACTCACTATATGAGTTAGGAAGTGACTGAAGAACCCAATCAACAACCATTTCCTCACAGAAAACGGATCCCAACATTCTTAACCTATCAATGTGTGACTTCATCCCTAGGATGTGTGCACACACCGACTTTCCTTCTTTATGTTTACTTGCCAAAAGGACTTGAGTGAGCTTGAACTTTTCAAGACTTCGAACTTGTGGGTTAGGGAGAATAATTAGAGGAGGAGGAGGAAGTAAAGCATGATTTCTTGTTCCTCGATCGAATCGTGGAATATCATCTTCATGTGGAATGCTTGTTCCACGGGATTTGGGAAGACCATAGTTGTCGAACTTTGACATCTACAAAACGGGAGAAAACGAATTCAAGTTAGTTGATTGAATGAGTCCTTAGTAAATCACCCAAATGAAATACTAAGGCTAGGACCCAACACAATATTCTACAACTCGGGAGAGGGATGCCGTAACCCTAATTGCAGAATATTTGAAGGTAAGTGAATGACGATTCACTAATTTCCACCACAAAAAACGAAAAAGAATTCAAGTTTTAAATCTATGAAAACTCCTAGATCCTTTGAGATTCATTGAACTTTCAATGGCATGTTTAAATCTCGATATGCCCCTCTTGTTTGTGACTGGGATGCCGAGGATCACAAAGCGGGTGTGAATAACCATGCAAACTTACATGGTGCCCTCACATGTTACAGTCACCTATTCGATGTGCCGGTAAACCACACACGCTCCACCGATCTATGACCAACATTGAGTCACCCTTTTCTACCTTTTCTTAGAACCATTTAGTGTGTCGGTAAACCACACACGCTCC
Source organism: Lactuca serriola (assembly GCF_051521515.1). Lineage (NCBI taxonomy): Eukaryota > Viridiplantae > Streptophyta > Magnoliopsida > Asterales > Asteraceae > Lactuca > Lactuca serriola. Next base: position 206,664,124 of record NC_136409.1, read on the forward strand.
ACTAACGTCTTCACAAGGGCACAAAGTGTAATTTCATGGAATTGCATCAATTCACTTTTGCCTAAGTAACTAAGATTGGGAATTTTATGAAAACATTCAGTTACTTTTATACGTCATTATACTTATAATGGAAGGTTTCGTCATATCCTACCCGTTCGGCTAACGACCCTCCACTGGTCAAGAGTGCGGTGGGTAAGAGTGGATACCCATTCAATCACCATTTTATAGGCAATTTCCTTAAACACCCCTTATAGACCAGCTTCGTGAATGAGGCCTACTAATGGTAAGACCGACTTTTACTCATACATATATATAATGTTAGACTTTTAATGTTATATATAGTATAGGGTGTATTTTATACTTTCAAAATACTAGGTGGTCTAATTTAACAATTATACTTTTAATTCAATTAAATTGTAAACCTAAAATTTTATGGATTTATTAAACCTCTTTTAATTATACATCTTAATTAATTAATAAAACCATAAGGGTGTGATTTGAACTTTTTCAAAACTATACTAGAGTTTTAGAATTTAACATTCCTAATTAAACTTTTAATAAACTTTTAAATTCCAAAACTTGAGGGCAAGTTTTGAAACGTTTCAACACATTAGGGTTTATAATTTAAATATACATCAAAATTAAACTACTAATCAAAATTTAAATTCCGAAACTTGAGGGCAAGTTTTGAAACCTTTTTCAAAACATTAGGGTTTCAACTATTTAAATATCAAAACAACAAAACCTTTGGGTTCAAATTTAAACTATAAAACCTAAAGGGGAAAATATGAAACATTTCATAACAACAAGGATCAAATAACAAATAATCTAAATTAACAATTAATCACATAATTATCCATATTTGATTTATTTAATGATTTCTTGCAAAACAATTTATCAATTTAGTCAAAATAATTAAACAATTATCACATAAGGAAACAATTATCTTATTAATTGATAAATATCTTCAATTAGATCAAAAATATAGTCATATATATCAAAAAACGGATTTATATTGATCTAATATGATAAGGTAACTATCCATAAGCAAAAAACAACAAGAAATCGCGAAGATATCCCCATCTGACGAGTTGACTCGTCGAGCCAAGCTTGGACTCGTCGAGTCTGCATGGACTCGGCGAGTTCAACTATGGACTCGGCGAGTCCATCCTCCAGAAACCCAAAAATCGAGTTTTTTTTTTTAACATACAAGGCATCAATACAATTGAAACCAGTCAAGGCTTTGATACCACTGATGGGTTTTGGTCCTAAGAACATCCTATGTGCTCATACAAACCCTAATGCTTGGATCTAGGTTTCTCTATTGTACATGCAAGTTATCCAATACTATAAACCCTAATTCTAGCATATGGAAATCGATATTAACATATAATTAGGTTTAAGATGTTACCTTGATTGTTATGTAGTAATAACAATCCCAATTCCTCCTTGAATTGACTTTGGAAGGCTTAGAGTCACAAGTGTCACTCCTCTAATGGCTCACAAACACCATAAGCAAGAGGATGAAGAGGAAAGAGGTTAGAGGCTGCCCAAACTCGTGTGAAACCCTAGAAGGTTGCTTAGCCACGTTTTTGGTCCTTAAGGGATCTATATATAGTGAGGCAATTAGGGTTATCTAACAAGGAAACCCTAATTTAGTTGCTTAAGCCCTATGCAACCCATGGAGCCCTTTCCATAAGGCCTTGGACGATTTCATATGGGCTTCCCCCATAGAATTCGTCCACCTTATAATAAAAGGCAATCCATGGCCCAAATTGCAATTATCTTATAATTACAATTCCAGTCCCTTAAGTTTAATTAATCTCTTTTAGTCACAAAACTAATTACCAATTAATTATTGACTAATATTAATTAAACAATATGATTTCTCCTTTAATATATTATTCTCATAATATATTAATAAATCATATTTAATCCTTTCTCTCCATAATTCATCCTATCAAGTTGCTTTGGTGAAGGCAACCCAAAAGGACCATGCACCATCGGGTCAAGTACATACCAAAATAGTTATGGACTTAGACACTAATCCAACACTAAGTAGTGAATTGAGAGGTGATAACATGGTTCGGGTACCATGATTCGAGGCAGATCGAGAGGTGATAACACGGTTCAAGTACCATGGTTCATGGAGATTAGTGCTTCAGAGATTATCAGTTATTCCGCTGTGATTGATTAGACTGAGATAATATGTGATAGAGTGTAGGGCCAGAGGGCCATGTTGAACGAGTTTCAATGGAGCATACCTTGAGAGGGAAATCGAGTTAGTTTCCGAGAGATTTTTGGTGATATGTCAGTCGGAATCGCAAGACTCAGGGATGAGTAGAAATGGTGCTTTATGGAGGATTACGGGCTGAGGTGAGTAATTGTCCGATAGTGGAGATGTCACTTTTTGTGTCCAGAGTTGTGCTATTTCCATTTCCTATGAGAGGCAGAAGAGATGTTGAGCTTATTTATGAGCTTGGAGGTAAACTCAGTATGGTAGCATTAGTTCCGACCTTTCACCAGAGTACATGGGCAGTATGTCTACCATAAGGAAATATTATAGCATGAGAGGGTCATCAGTGGGTACTAAGATGGTCAAGGACAAGTATATACCCTATTTGAGTATAGTAAGGCATATGTTAGCAGCAGTGTCGGGTGATAAAGAGGAGTACATCGGGGCGGTGGCCCTCGTTGTCTACGTTATGTATCGACTATGAGAGTGACGTCTCTCGCTTTTATAATTTCCCTCGATGGGAGGTTGGTCGATGAATCAGAGACGAGGTGCGTGATAGTGCATTATTTCTAGATTGAGAGTTAGGACTGTTTCGGAACAGTCGGGGTATCCGGCGGTGTGTCGGTCTGAGGCATTCAAGATGACTAGAGGCAGTCATGTTGGGAGGATTCTGAGGTTTTTTCTGAGATGTGGGATATTTGGAGTTGCTTGGTTTCCATCGGGAAGATCGTTGAATGATTGTGTGGTTCGTTTCAAGAGTCAAGTTATACCTAGTGAAACAGTCTATGGAGTAGATTGTTGGTATGCCTATGGTGACGGTTCAAACCTTGAGTGGGGGAGATCCAGGTATTTTATTGAAAGGAAGAGAGTTTTTTTCAAGGGCGGTTAGAGAACTAGATATAGAGACCTATGGTACGAATACATGAGACCAGGGTTTATTGGTGGTCGAGGCAAGGTGTATAGCAAGATAATGCATGTTATACGTGTTCAGGAGAGGACAACTGTCTCCACTGTAGGTGGCCGTTGGACAGAGACCTTGTGGTGGTTATAAATTCTTCAAGGTTGTAATGGTAAATGCGAGGTGGTTTGCTCGAAAGGATAGTTTTGGCGGTTGAGAACTTCAGGCTCAACGTATGGGTTGTTATATGCACCTTGGGAAAGGGAAGAAGTTGATTGGACAACCAACTTCAGGTTCGGTATGAGTATTCTTTCATGGGTTTTAAGAAATAGACGAGGGAGTCTCGGATTGTCGTCAAAATGTTCTCAATCATTGACAATTCCTCCATATTTCAAATTGAGAGTTGGAATATTTCGAAGTTACGAGTTGTGCGAGAGGAAGATCTGCTGTGAGATTCTGAAAGGTTGCATTGTGGTATCTGATTACGGTGTCGTAAGTAGGAGGTCAGTGGTCGAGGCAAGACATCGTGAGGTTCTGTGATTATGTACCGAGGTATCCGAGTATGATGCCCTGAATTTCGGATCATTTTGAGGCTTGAGTTATGAGATGGAAAGAGGATCATCAATTGACTATGGTTCCAACAGGAGCCCTTCAGTTATTATCATCAAACGGGAGCATCCAAGAGTGTAAATTTCAGCGAGAAAATTGTTTGGTCACGACGGTTGTTGTCAGGAGTGGTGATGCTTAACCCAAGTGGGTGTGTGTACCTATCTATGCTCGACCTTGGAGTATTCGATAGTGAACTCAGTGGGGTGATAACTCAAAGAGGAGATTGTTGGATTAGTGTCTAAGCCCATAACTATAGTTGGTATGTACTTGACCCGATTGGCATGGTCCATTTGGGTTGCATGGCATCGGAACAATTTGGATTGACTTTTGTGAGAAAAGGAAAATTACGATTTGTTAATATATTATAAGTTCTAATATATTAATATGAAATCATATTATTTAATTAGTATTGATCAAGAATTAATTTGGAATTAATTTTGTGATCAAAAGGAGACTAATTAAATATATGGGTATTGATATTGTAAATCATTCATTCTTATATGTGTAGGCTTATGATCCATAGTTCTTCATGTTTGGCTAAACCCATGGAGTAACCCATGGATACTCCATGGAGGCTTTTACCCATGAAGCATGAATAATATGGAAAGACAGGAGTTACATGGTGTAAACTTAATAGCCACAATATATAAGGACCTCATGCCTCAAGAAATTGGCACTAGTGTGTGTACACATGAGGGCTAGCCGATTTGAGCACATGAACTTTTTCTCTCAAGTTATTCCAAGTTGTTGGTGATGTTGTGTGAACCATTTGAGGTGTCACATTTGAGGCACTAGGCTCTTAAGCTCCATGGAATCAAGCTACATGAAAAGGTATGTCTTCTAACTTGTTTATATTACCTAAGTATCAATGATTGTATGCTAGTTAGGGTAATACCTTGGAAAGTTCAAATTTGCATGTTTAATAGATAAAACATGTATTTAGGGTTGCATGTACACCATAGGAGTGTTAGAATTCTCTAAACCCTTGAGTGGTATTAGAGCCTAGGATTGTTTTCATTTTACTTGATGCAAACTTGTTTTTGAAAACCAAAATCTGCCCAGAATGGAAAACTCGACGAGTTTTGGCCAAAAACTCGTCGAGTTCATGTGTTAAGGCATGAAATCGACGAATTCCTTGGTGAACTCGACGAGTTGAGCTTCCAGTTTGCATATTTTCGTGTTTTTTGGCCGATTGGACTAGGAACATTACCCTAAGCTGTTTTTGAACTTGTAAACATGTTTTTGATGAGGTAATGTTCATGCTAATCCAATTTCATAGATAATTGTTAACAGATTCATGTTTTGTATTGGTTTAATGGTTAGGCTAATTACATGAAAAGTGTTTGATTTGAATTATCTTGTTCTTATGAGTTGATTTAGCTTAATAGAAAATTGATGTGATAATATGTTTTCAATCCAAATTAATCTAAAAGTTGTTCATAATATGTGTTTTTGTAACTTGTTGTCAAGTTATATGAAAAGTCACATTTATGATTATTAAAACTCATAAGATTTCCATAAGTTATGAAAAATGGAGAGTCTTATTTTAAATGTTTCAAAGTCTTCCATAACTTGACCTCAAGTTATGGAACTTGAAAAGTTTTTTCATTAAAACTACTTTAAACACATAAGTTATGGAATTGAAAAGTTTTCGAATAGTTCAAAACTTGCCCTCAAGTTTTGGAATTTGTAAAGTTTCCCCTCATGAATACATTAATTCCAAGTCAGACCCTTAGAATTTTAAAAGTTAAACTTCAACCCTTATACTTTATAGTATTATAAGTTAATAATATATATATATATATATATATATATATATATATATATATATATATATATATATACCGTTAGTAGGCCTCATCCACGAAGTCGGTCTATAAGGGGGGTATAAGGTTACTGCTTATAAAATGGCAGTTTAATGGGTGTCCACTCTCACCCATCGCTTCCTTGACTGTTGGAGGGTCGTTAGCCGAATGGGTAGGATGAGGACTATAATTCTCCCTTCATTATAAGTATAATGATAAATATAAAGTAACTAAACCTTTTATAAATTCCCAATCTTAGTTACATTAGGAAAATGTGAATTTGATGCTAACCCATGAAATTACACTTTGCACTTTGCTTAAGTCGTTAGTGGAGCGTGTGTGGTTAACCGGCACACTAACTTGGATTTAACAAGGTAGGTAAAGGGTAACTTAATGTTTATCATAGGATCGGTGGAACGTGTGTGGTTAATTGGCACATTGATTAAGTGATAAATATTAAGGGTACCAAGTATATTTGCATGGTTATTCACACCTTGTTTTGTGATCCTCGGCATCGCAATCACAAAATTTGAGAGGGAACAACGAGATTGAAACAAGCCATTTAAAATTTCAATGAATCTCAAAAGATCTAGGAGTTTCAAATCCAGTTCAAACCTAATAAATTATTTCGTTTTTCATGTTGAAAATTGGTGAATTGTCATTCGCCTACCTTCAAATATTTTATAGCTTGGATTACAACATCCCTCTTCTAAGTTATAAAATATTGTGTTGGGTCCTAGCCTTAATATTTCATATTGGGTGTTATATTAAGGACTTTAAATCAACTATCTTGAATATCTCCCAAAAGATGTCTGGTTCAGACAATTATGATCTTCCCAAAACTCTTAGAACAAGCTTTCCTAATGAAGATGACGTCCCAAAAATCATTCTTCACTCCCTCCACCTCCTCCAATTATTCTCCCTAACCCACAAGTTCTTGAATAGTTCAAGGTCACTCAAGCCCTATTTGTAAGCAATGTCTATGTGTTCTCACATCTTGGAGATAAATTCACATATTGACAAGCCGGGAGAGTTGGGTGTCAAAGTCTTGAGAAAGTTGGTTGTTCAATCACTTTCTAAGTCTCATAGTGAGTATCCTTTTGAACTTCTATGTAAAAGACTATGACATGACCCTTAATGATCTTGTCTATTTGCTTGGCGCTGCTAAATCGGCAATGATTTGGAGCACTGGTAGAGCAAATTTGATTAAGAAGATCAACTTCCCAGACTTCCATGGACATTGACAATGGTAACATTGAATATCCAGAAAAGCTTTCTTTTCCCGATGGAAAGTGATCGGCCATAGCCAAATCGGTTGACCAAATGGTAAAGAGAATTGCTAAGTCTTAGATAGTCCCATTACCAAAGAGTCCATATGTTTCTATTGCCAAAAGGAAGGGGCATTGGTTTCGAAGCTGCCCTGACTACCTGAAAGATCTGAGAGAAGGTCAAGTCAAAAAAAATTGACTCTGCTTCAGGTAAGTCCACTATCTAACTTTGTTAAGTTCCTTATTGATGCTTCTTAATACAAAATGTGACTTGGTTACATTTTCATGTTTGGCAGAATCAAGCAAAGGGAAGGAAGCTTAAAAGAAGAGTATGTTGAATCTAATCGCGAAGATGGATTTCAATCACATGGTTCGAAGCTCGGATTCTTGAGCTACTTCTTAGGAGTTATGATAGATTGCTAGGAAATATGTAATAGCATCGTTTTCATTTAAAGTTTCATTGTAAGGAAAAAAGTTTTTTCTGCATTTTATAAATAAATAAAATTTTGTTTTATTTTATTATATCTCCTTGCAATGGCATTTATGAAAAATTGATGTTTGTATGTTTCTAGCAATATCAGAAATATGAATTTGATTCTTTCATTTGTGGAAATGTCTAAATTTACCAAATAAGGAAAGAAATCTCATCACTCAAGTTTCAATTGGACCGAAACTTGGAATTATGCAAGTTGTATAGTATGATGAATGAGAATTTTCATCTTTGGAAAATTAAGACTAATTCCTTGTTCACATGTATATGTGAGTCAAGTGAAGGACTAAGGGATCGAGTACACATTCTTGTGCACTGGTCAAGTCCACCACAAAAGATCAATAAGACTATTCGTCATGATTTACTAGTTTAGTAAATTTGGTTATACTTAACAATTTAAGTATAATTCTGAAACATTGGAAAAGTTTCGATGAATGGCGGAACAAATGGGAATAATCATATTAGGAAGAAAGATAAAAATTTCTCAAATCTGAAAAGATGGGAGAGTACTTTAGTATCATGTTTTGTGATCATCTTAAGGATTAAGAAACCATATCACAGTTGGTCCTCTAAGGACATCTTAGTGCATTCCTATGACTAAGAAGAGGAATCGTGAATTGTTGAAATGCTTAAATCAAGAAGATGAGTCATACTTCGTTCCAAAACAAGTCTTAGAGTCATACTCCAAGATTGTAATTTGAGTGACACATCTTAAAGAAGGTTTATCAACACTTGTCAAATGTAAAAGTAAAATGTGTCCTACTCTTGTACATTTGAAATTGGTAAGTTGTGATGTTTTGGATAAAATAGAGACCAACTTAGGCCAATTGTGTGAAGTGTTTGTCTTGATAAGAATCTGCACTATCTCTTGAATATTTGTTTGTCAAAGAATGGGTCTTGGCAAGAGAATCTTATATGTCAAGAGGACACTGGGAGTCTAAAAGATCCTGAAAGAATTTCAAGATCTAATCAAGAATAAAACATGTAGTTTCTAACTAGCTCACAACTTGAGGTTATAACCTATCGTGTTGACATTTTCCAATTTATGTGCCTATTCCAGTTAAAGTTGGCTTTGCATATGAGTTCTGAGAGTTCTCAATTGGTTGCATAACAACTTGGAAGCAATGGCAGGCCCTTGTGCTGCCAGGTGGCAAGAAGTTAAGACCACACAAGTTCAATCCATATGAGTTTGGATTTGTCACTAACCTTGTCTTGTGATTATGGTTTTGACAAATTCACATGGATAGGAACACATACACCATAAAATCTAAGTGTCATAAGGTTTCTCTCCGATTCATGAAAATGATGGTGAGGATACGCTTTCAATAAGTAGATTTTAATGAGATAGCAATTGTGATATTTGCGATCTCAAAGTCATTAGTGGAGCATGTGTGGTTAACCGAAACACTAACATGGACTTGTGAGAAATGGCAAAGGCCTAAGCAATTGAGACTATGATTACGGCATCCCTTTTCATAGTTCTGGAAAAAATTTAGACACACATAAGAGCTATATAAGGAAAGGTGTAGGATTTTGATAAAGTTTTATAAAAGCATCTTGTATCAGAAGTCTGAACTTTGGTAAGAAAGTCAATAAAGAATTGATTTCTAGAAGTCCGGCTGATTTCTGAGTACATGTCAAAGCTAGTGGAAGCATAAGTGTTATAATGATAATTCTCATGTTAGTGGGAGTGTTAGGTGTGTCAGACCCAACAAATAATAGGGGTACGATATACTCCAAATAACACTACTATATTGCACTAAAAGGTAGTATAAGGCAAGTAGGGTCGATCCACAGAGACACGGGACAATCGGTCTAATACCTCTTTGCGCAAGGTATTTGTTCACAAAAGATTAAGAGTGGGGTTCTGAATGCAATGATTAAACAAATCAAAAACACAAGTAATCATCTAAGTGAGTGAATTAAATTCAGATTTTGTAAGGACTCCAACTCCATGTATGACAATCCAACAATGTGAATCAGAGATGACCAGACATTTGTTTCATTCTATCTAAGTCGGTACTTGAAAGTGTTAACAACCTCTAACACTTTCCATTCACCACATTAATCAATCAAAACAAAATCTTTGATTATTCCTAACCTTACTAACCTAATCTAAACAAGCTCTTAGAAGTAGATTAAAAGATTGCATTAAGCTTATTGTGAATGTCCCCAACAACACCCAATACTCCTCACTAGCTCGAGAGCGTAAGAATGTGTGAAAAGATTTACACTAAATTCATTCACAAGAAATCAATTTAATGCTTGTTACTTAGTTCAATTCACAAAACAATTACGAATTTTGCAAAATGAATAACTCGAATGACCTAACCCTAATTCAAATGGCCAATAAGAATCATTATTAGAATCAAACATTCGATTGAAGTAAAATCAGTTTCACTAGATAGAAATTAAACACAAACATCAGGTCATATGATTTGATTCACACCTAAAAAGTCAAAACATGAACTTGGAGAAGTTAGGGTTCTAGCCACACATGGCTACAACAAGATCACAAGTCTAAAAGATGAAATTAAGTGTGATTACCACTTACAAAAACGAGAATTAATGTTTCCAAATGATTAACGGACAAACCCTTGAAAAAAACCTTCGAATTCTCCTCTCCAATGGTGCTCTGATATGTTGTGTGTATGCAAAAATGGCCCTCAACCCGTAATATGAAATATAGGAAAAATTGCCAAAAGTTGGTTTTTGGGTCGAAGACGGCCCGTGTTAAAATAGGCTAAACTGACACGGGTCGTGTTCAGCAGCCAACACGGCCCGTGTTGATTTGCACTAAACTGACACAGCCCGTGTTCAGCATGGTCAACAGCTTCTTCTTGGTCAGACACGCCCCATGCCCACTTTTCAGTGTAAATTCAACACACCCCGTGCACCTCTCTGACTCCAATTCCAAACTTGATTTTTCCAACTTTTTCGTTCTTCGCTCGATGATCCCAAAATCTTCACCAATGCTTCCTGGCACTTCCCAAAGCGCGTTCCAACCTCCGGTTTACCTGAAAAAGACATAAAAGTGTGCAAATAAGGTTGTTCTAGAGACTAACATGAATATGATGAAATGTAAGAAAAAGGAAGAACAATTATGCTAAATAGATGCATGAAATGGGACTAAAAGGTGTGCAAAAAGGTGAACAAATAGCACCTAACAAGGACCATGATAATTATGATAAGTGCTGCAAGTTAGCAATGTTAATCATAGAAAACAAAAATTTTCAATTGGGAAAAGTTGTTTTGCTATAATTAAGGGAGAGGAAATTATACTGCATTTCAATTCTAAAAGATTAGATTGAGGTTTTAATTATCTTTAGTCAAGGATATATATATATATATATATATATATATATATATATATATATATATATATATATGAGTTTTATGTTGGAATGGCTCAACATAAGGAAATTCTATATATGGGTCCATTATTTGCATTCTAAAATTCGATTATGATTACGGCATCCCTTTTCATCATCTGAATTATGAGAACTTGGAAAATAGAAATAGAAATATTATAACAAAAGACTAGTCATCATGTCTTTATGTGAGACATCATGAATCGTGTCCCATATGCTTCAGATATTGGATCGATTACATGTGCTATAATATGCATCCCTTTTAAACTTTTCCAAATGCCTAGAGCATTAAGAGGGAAAAAGTACTAGAGCTGGATAGGACTAATATGATTAAGAAATTTTCGAGGACATATTTTCCAAATGCCTAGAGCACTAAGAGGGAAAAAGTACTAGAACTGGATAGTACTAATTTGATTAAGCAATTGTCGAGGACAATATAAGGTTTACAAAAGATTAGTTGCTCATGGACAGTTGGAAGTATAATGTTAATTTTGGAAGGACCATATTGACATATTTTAAAAAGAGGCAAATCTTGTTCAGAAGTGATAGTCAAAATGGGAATATGGAAATGTTCCCATATGTGGAAGTTATTCATTAAATCTGTGTAAGGTTAGGAAACTTAATGCAAGAAGGATGTTCATAGCAGTGTACTTTGAATATGAGACTTTGTTTCCATGGAGTTGATCTCCATTGGAATACTCTGTAATGTCTGTTGACAAGTCTTTGTGACTTTGTGCATAATCATTACAAGAGGATCATTGCATATAAGTTTAGAATCTAACAGATTTAGGTAAATGACAGGAATTTGGAATTCTTGCATTTGCGGTAAGGATTTTGGATTGTGAAATAAGAATCATTGGAATTATGTTCAGTCGATCTATTTCACAAAGTAAAGATCATAGAAAATCTTAGTGTGCATACTTGGTGTATGGCATAACTAATGTTTGGAAAAACATAGTGTGCGTACTTGGTGTACGGCATGACTAGTGTTTAGAAAACACAATGTACATTCTTGGAGCATGGGACTACTATTGTTTTAATTCAAGTATAAAGTTGATAATTTGAAACAGTATGAAATGAATAATGTGTAATCAATATGGTGATAAACAAAAGGTGTTCTATTTATATTCATAAGTTTTGAGACCATATCGGATTCGATTATTCTTGTGTTTCACTTTGCATGTTTTGACTTCCATAATAACTAGGTCATGCTTCCTGAATGACTGAGTTATTCAAACCATCCACAGTCGGTCATATGTTGGAAGTAGATATGAATCAAGACTATCATGAAGCTGGTTTGTAGATGTCCAAGGTAGTGGACATAGCAAGAGTTGCTGCAACATTCATGAGTGCTCATAACTTCTGAGTATTTGATTAAACCCATGCTCACTTGACTCGCTTCATGTATTTTATCATGAGTGATCATGAGACGATAATATATTATATTCTTAAAACCTAGAGATATGAGTTGTTGCCTATGAGTTGGTTATACATTGATTGTATGAAAACGCATTGGTAACTCGATGTTATAAGACCTGCCTTTGTGTATGATTCAACAAGTAGTAGAATAAGCATATGAGTCGAAGTTTATCCATTCCTTTTATCCTTAAGGGGATAAAAGCGATATCTGTGGGCCCCTCGATGATTTAGTGATGACACCCTGAAGTGCTTGGCCAAGCCTGGACTAATGTGATTTGTTCAATTAGTCGGTTGTCATAAATCGGATATCGGGAAACAACAAATGGACAGAGAGAATGATTATAATCTATGTCTCAGCCCATATGATATCTAGAATGGAGGAATATATGATCCCTTATCTAATGGACGCGTCATTGACTTGTTCAGAGTTCTACAACAGCTTTTAAGAGCTACGATTGCTAGTCGGGTTTTGGAGTCATACGCAATAATAGTTTTAGACTTATCCAAGTAGGACACTGTTGGATTAGTGTCTAAGCCCATAACTATAATTGGTATGTACTTGACCCGATTGGCATGGTCCATTTGGGTTGCATGGCATCGGAACAATTTGGATAGACTTTTGTGAGAAAAGGATAATTATGATTTGTTAATATATTATAAGTTCTAATATATTAATATGAAATCATATTATTTAATTAGTATTGATCAAGAATTAATTTTGTGATCAAAAAGAGACTAATTAAATATATGGGGATTGATTGTGTAAATCATTCATTCTTATATATGTGGGCTTATGATCCATAGTTCTTCATGTTGGGCTAAACCCATGGAGTAACCCATGGATACTCCATTGAGGCTTTTACCCATGGAGCACGAAGAATATGGAAAGACATGAGTTACATGGTGTAACCCTAATAGCCACAATATATAAGGACCTCATGGCTCAAGAAATTGGCACTAGTGTGTGTACACATGAGGGCTAGCCGATTTGAGCATAGGAACATTTTCTCTCAAGTTATTCCAAGTTGTTGGTGATATTGTGTGAACCATTTGAAGTGTCACATTTGAGGCACTAGGCTCTTACGCTCCATGAAATCAAGCTACATGAAAACGTATATCTTCTCACTTGTTTATGTTACCCAAGTATCAATGATTGTATGCTAGTTAGGGTAATACCTTGGAAAGTTCAAGTTTGCATGTATAACAGAGAAAACATCGATCCAAGGTATTTAGGTTTGCATGTACACCATAGGAGTGTTAGATTGCTCTAAACCCTTTAGAGATTATAGGGGATAAGAGGGTGAGTGTATCTGAGTGGGAGTAATCACTTCGGATTATCTAAGGAAAACCATGGAGTGAGCCCATGGCGAATTAGTGAGAGAGAGTGTTGTGATACTATGGGGAGCCGTAGTGTTCACCAGTCTACAAGAGACTGTTGTGATACTGTAGGAAGTCGTAGTGTTCACCAGTCTGTGAGAAAGTGTTGTGATACTGCAGGGAGCCATAGTGTTCATCAGTTAGCAAGAGAGTGTTGTGATACTGCAGGGAGCCGTAGTACTCATGAGTCAATGAGAGAGTGTCATAGGCCTGCAAGGAGCCGTAGCCTTCACGGGTTAATGAGAGGGAATGTTATGATACTACGGGGATCCGTATTATTTGCTAGTCAGATCATGACATAGAAGAGTTTTTAGGCTAAGGTAGCCTTATTCATTGAGTTTCGAGAACCTGGTGGTCGGACCAAGGGCGAGACTGGGGTCTCCATATTTTTCGGGAATCGTTATATTCTAAGTTAATTTGTGGTTATCGCAAACGAAAGGAATTGGAGAATTGATGTACGCGTGGGTTGCGAGTCATGGGTCATGAGTTGAGTGCTTCAATGGGACGAGTGGTTCCAACTCTGTGTCGGACCTGACTCTCGAGTTTGAGTTTGGCTTTGTTGGTGTATTGAGTAAGCGAATAAGATTTCGGATTCAGATATGGGTTTCATTTTGAGGGGTATTGTGTGTCATTTGATGTATTAGACCTGAGTGGGTCAATTCGTTTGTATGGTAAGGACCACGAGACACATGGAGCTAATGAGTAGTAGACGACAGAGGTCGAGGGTTAGATGGATTCAGTTGGGATTATAGTATTAGCTTGGGGTAAAGCGAACTTCATGACTTGTGTGTCACAATGGGCCGAGATAGTTGTTGTGAGAAAGAATTCAGTGAGACATTTTGGGCATGAAATGGGTAACCTTTGGAGGTTTAACTGTGGGGTCGGGAGTTGACCTGATGCTCAGTGATGAAAGGGATGTCTGAGAGGGAGTTGGGACTTATGATTATTAGATGTTAGAGGATACTTCTGAGCAAGCATGATCATTCTCTTGTGTCTGAGGACAGGGTGTTGAGAATTCCTTGTTTAGATGGGTTTCGATTACAGTACAGTGGATGGGTCTCTGGTGTAATGTGACCCTTTCGTTCCTTGGAGTATGATTTGGATCGTTTTGTATGTCTCGTATGAGTGATCGGTAGCCAATTTTTGGGCTTTGACTTGTTTCTATCAGTCGCAACGAAGAGAATCAGAGGGGCAGTGAGTTATCAGGGTCTGTTATTTAAGGAGCGAATAACATGGTTATAGCTTGAGAGGGCGGTTTGGCAGTGAGACATGCCACTAGAGTTTCCAGATTTTGGAGAGTCAAAAGGGGTATCATAGTGGCAGAGGAGTCTGTGCTTATTCAGGATTGGGAGCTCCTGTTTGAGTTCCAGTGTCCTTGGAGGAAGATAGTTGTGTGGTATGAGATCCTTTCGGTGGTATTTGCGAGTTAGTGGGTTTGATCTGTGTATTGCTAAGGAGCGATTTCGAGGTCGAAATCTAATTCAAGTGGGGGAAAATTGTAACATCAGGAATTCTAGGTATATTAATGGTGTGTTTATTTTAGAGTTTATTGAGTGACTCGACGAGTTGTGATTCCAACTTGTCGAGTAGAGTCGAGATGACTGTGTGGGTTTAATGAGCAGACTCGACGAGTCGGAGAGCCGACTCTCCGAGTAGGTGTTGGGTAGTGAAACCCTAAATCCTTGGATTTGGGGCCTATATAAGGGACTTATAGTCTCATTTGCGGCTCATGAGTTGCCCAACTTCACTGAGAGAAACCCTAGTCGCCTTTTTGAGCTAAAAGAGAGAATGTTGAGCTTATATTGAGTATTTTGGTGCATCATTGGAGGGGAAGAGAGGGAATTCAAGAAAGGAACGAGAAGGGGTTGTTAGATATGTTGCTTTTCATCCAAGAGCTTCTGTAAAAGGTGAAAAGTTCATACCTTTATCATTCTTACGGTTAGATCTCTTGATTTTGGAAGGTTAGGGTTTATGCCACCTTTATTTGGAGTTTCGAGCTTACAGAGTTTTCTTGAGGTTTAGACCTCAAATTTGGACCTTGTGAGGTCCCTAGAGTCCAAAGGTCCCAACTTTATTCACCCATATGAAGGATATTGTGCTTGACACATTGTGAGATCATGTTTTTGTATGTTGGGGCAAAACTACCATGCATGAACATAAAGATTGAAGCTTTACATGACAATGGAGTCTTAGGATGCTAGATCTAGTGTTTGGATTAGTAGAGCTGCTTTGAATCGTCAGAATGAGAAATCGGATTGAAGGGACTCGCCGAGTCTATGAGCTGACTCGACGAGTCAAGGTGGATTTTCGCAATATGACAGAAGAAACAGGGAACTCGACAAGTCACATAGATGCACTCGGCGAGTCGGGTCAAACATGGACTGTTGACTCGAGTTTGACTTCTATTGACTTTAGGGTTTGGTCATACATGAGTAATGGAGACCATGGAGGGGTAAAATGGTCTTTTACCCAATCCAAGAGTTAGAAAGAGAAAGAGAGGGAAACCTTTTGATATTGAGAATGTATGGAGTATTAATTAGAGATATTTATCCTATGTGATAGATGGAGACTAGTTCGAGATTTTCGTGTGCGAGATCATTACTTATTAGCTTTTGAGGTGAGTCTTCTCACTATACTTACCATGTGTGGTATCTTTGTGCGAACGAGATGTCTTATGTGCTTATCTATGTATTGTGATATTCTGCATTATGTCTTTGTGATTTATTTTGAGTATTGTTATTACGAGCTTCCTGAGATAGGACCGGAGGGTCCACCCGAGTTATGGGATCGGAGGGTCCCACTGAGACACATTGATCGGAGGGTCTTATCTGAGTATAGCCATGAGAGGCTATTGAGATGTGTGTCGTATTTTGGGGAACTCACTAAGCTTCATGCTTACTGTGTTATGTGTTATGTGTTTCAGGTACTTTTCATGATATCGAGAAGGCGTCGGCTCGATTGTACACACGAGAGAAAGAGTTATGCTTGGAGGGTCCTGGATTTGTGATAAACAATTTTAAATAAAAATGTGTTGAAAATTTGTTACTAGTGATTTTGAGGAAAGGTGACATATGTTTAATTGTGTTTTGAAATGAAAATTTGGTTTTAAATTTTACGTTGTTACTCAAGAACGAAAAGATGATGAGTTATTAGATGAAATAGTGCATATACTTGTAGAAGTTGGCTTCACTTTGCCATCTTTGATATCTTGCAGATACTTCGAGCAACTTCGTTTCCAATGCCCATGGTCGTTGCAGTAAAAGCAGATAGCCTCTTTGGTATCAGAAGAGGGTGGGTGATCAGAACTGGACTTTCCATTGGTGCGACTACTGGATGACCCTACATGAGACTTTCCCATCCAGTTTTGTTTGGGATGACCTTTCCTCTTTTTACCCTTTTCTTGTCCAATGGATAGGACGGTAGCACTAGCAGGAGTGGAGGGAATACCTTTTCCCTTCATTCATGCTTTAGTTGTCTACATGATATTGTGCAACTGAGCCAGGGTGGTCCCACTGTTCTTCAGATGATATATCAAAATGAACTAATCATAACAACTAGGTAAGGAGTTTAGGACTATGTCAATAGCTAACTCCTCATCAAAATGCACATTTAGCCTAACAAGGCTATCCACGTAACGTTGCATCCTTTGTACGTGGCTACAAACAGATCATCCCTCCTTCATCTTGCATGCCATGAGGCACTTGACTACTTCATACTTTTCTTGACGAGCTCGCTTATGGTACTTTTCCACATGGTTCTTTTTCATCTCGTAGGTCTTGCAATCCTCATAAAACCTTTGCAGCTACGGGGTCATGGTGGCTACCATGATGCAAGAAACTTTTGTTGCATCATCATAGTGCTTCTTATAGGAGGCTAATTCTTCAAGAGTGGCCCTCTCTTCGTCAATCTCATTGAGTTCCTTTTCGAGAACGTATTCTTTGTTCTCAAATCGAAGGTTCATGTTGATATTTCACATCCAATCATTGTAATTTTAACCATACAATGTGAATTTGGAGTAAATTGAAAGCAAGGAGAAGTTATGGTGGTGGGAGGAGGAGGAACCAGAAGCATCAGTTGGAGTAGACATCTGTAAAATGAAGGTAGTTTTAGTTAGATAAGAATAATTCCTAATATAATAACCTAAAATAAAATATTAAGGCTAGGATCCAACTATATAATTCACAACTAAGAAAATAGATGTCGTAATCTAATTGTAAATTATAGAGGTAGGTGAATGACGATATACACATTTCACCAAAAGAAAACAAAATTTGAAAGAAATAAAGTTAAGTGAAATTCCTAGATCTTTTGAAATTTATTGAAACTATTCAATGACATGTTTAATCTCAAATTATGCTCTTCTATTTGTGACTGGGATACCGAGGATAACAAACAAGATGTGAATAACCATGTAAATGTGCTTAGTAACCTCAACGTCGTTTATCATCTCAATTGATGTGTTGGTAAACCACACACGTTCCATCAAAAATGATAATCTATGAGATACCCATCACAACTCTTTATTAGTCCCTATTATTGTGTTGGTTAACCACACACGCTCCACTAACGACTTATAAAATGTAATGTGCAATTTCATGGGTTAGAATACAAATTCACATTTTTCTAAAGTATCTATGATTGAGATTTTTAATAAAAAGTTTTAGTTACTTTTAATAGCATTATACTTTTAATGAGAATTAATTTTTCCTATCAAATCCGTTCAGCTAACGACCCACCACTAATCAAGGAAGCAGTGGGTGAGAGTAGACACCCATTCAACTACCATTTTATAGGCAATTTTCTTATACCCCCTTATAAACTAGCTTCGTGAATGAGGCGTATTAGCGATTTGACTGACTTATTCTTATACATGTAGTAATAATTAAGCTTTTGATTTTACATATAGTATAAGGTGTATTTTAAACTTTTCAAAATAGTAGGGTTTATATTTTAAATTTAAAAATTAATATTCAATTAATTAAATTTAAAATAAATAATAATAATTTAATTATTAACAATTAAATATATTAAATCAATTAAGGATTATCTAATTAAATTAATCAAATAATTTAATCGTAATCCTTACCCTCTAATTTTTGAAAGTTAGGATAAAGGATTCCAATTTTATAATTATCCATTTTAATCAAATTAAGCTAACAATTATCAAATATGGAAACCCTATAAGCCTACCATTTTCAAAATTACTTAGGGATGAAGGCTAGGGTTTCCAAACCCTGGCCCTTAAATTCAAAATCCAAGGGTAGGAGGCTAGGGTTTCCAAAACCCTAGCTCTGGTCAAAATTTTGGCCTCTTAGTGTTTAATTTCAATATGCCCTAATTTGATCTATTCTTCTATATAGATATTAAATAGAAAACAAACCAAATGCTCTAATATTTTTGGGTCAAAAATATGGTTTATACTTTGCTTTTCTAGGAAAATATATTTTTCTGTAATTTTGTGGCTGTGTATGGCTACACATGTGTACGACCGCACATGCATGTGCAGTTGTACACTCGCGTGCTGCTGGTGGCCCATGTCTCATATATATAGGGTGAGGAGTCATGTGAGTGTAAGGGTAGAAGAGTAAGAGACAAGGAGCGCATATTGTAGAGAGAGAAACTAGAGAGAAGAATTATGTGTGAGAGAGAATCTTATGTGTTGGAGCATCATTCATATCATTGAATACATCACAAGATTCATATTATTCTTCTTCTCCTTCTCTTCTATTTTCATCTGACATCATCCAATTGATTGGGATTCCGCACCATCAATTGGATTTGATTGATACACAAGCAGATCAGGGACTTACAGATACCACTGATGGGATTTAGGTAAACAAACAAAAAAAACTCTTAAGTTTGCATGCAACCTAAATAGGATCTATGTTTTCTCTATTGAACCTATAACTGAGAACGTCAAAAAGAAACCTACAAACCCTAGGCAATTTTCAAAATTAACATTATAAGGTTTTATGATTACATAAATTTTAGTTGTTATAGCAAACAACTTGAATTTCCCTTGAATATCTCTTGGAAGCAAGCACCACAAGTGTCGTGCCTCTAATGGAATCACACCTAAACTAGCAAGAGAATAAATTATGAGAGAGGAGAGAGTTATGTCCAATGCTTGTGGAGGGAAGGCATGGGACGAAAACAAGGCTAGGGGATTCCTTATATATAGTTGAGGAAACTTGGTGCTAAAGCTAGGGTTAAAGAGATATGCCCTAGATCCTTTGCTTGGTGACCAAGCAACCCAAACCCTTTGTCCATGGGGCCTTGGACAAAATCTCCTAAGGTTTCCCATGAGATTTTTATCCACCTCTTTCAAGAGGTTCTAGAGCCTTCCTTTATCAACTATTAATAAATAAGAAAATAGTCTTTGTAATTTTAATTAATTCAATTAATCCCAAAATTAATTCCTGTTAATTTCTGATTAATTATTAATTAAATAATATGATTTCTAACTAATATATTATTTTCATAACACATTAATAAACCAATTATTTAATTTATTGTTCACATAATAAGTTAATCACTCTCTCTCTATAAAATCACATTGTCCAGTTGTTAGGTTTAAGGGCAACCCAAAAGGATTGTGTTACTATCAATTTAAGTATATACTAACTTTAGTTATGGGCTTAGACACCTAATCCAACAATTTTAGCTTGCTACTTTAGTTTTGAAAGTACATTACTATTATAGTAAAACTTAGATCCTAGGGTGCTTGTACACTTAGGACGATTTTTAAATGCTTTTGTTGCCTTTATCTAGTATATAGTTGCATAGAAAACTCAAAACTATCATCATTGAAATGGCTAAAGATGATATTTTAAATGAAGAGATGAAAATACCACAAGGCTTCACTTCATATTCAAATGTCCTAATCATAGAAAACCATGGAGCAGTTAGAGTATATATCCGAATAGAAAAGGAAAGTTTTTTTTATTTAAGTGTTATCATTATGGTAGAAAAAGGGTACACAATACGATTTCACAATGACCATTTACAAAAATCAAAAGAACAATCATGATAGAAATGTCGATTGTAATGACAATGTTGAAGTTAATAATGTTACCAATGAGTTCTTTATTTGTTGTTATCATGATATGGTTAAGCTTGCACATGAAGATTGAGTTGGGTTGTTAATAGTGGGGTTATGTATGATGTAACATTATAAGAGATTTTTATTCATCTTACACTCCTAAGTAACTTTGGAAAATTTAGGATGGATATTAATGAGTTATGTAATATAATTGGTCTCATAGATGTTTGTTTAAAGTTCGCATTTTGACAGAGCTGATTTAAGATAATGTAAAACATGTTGTGGATATTAGAAATAAATTGATCTTTATAGGTTTACTTTATGATGATGGCTACTTACAATAATTTTAGTAACAGAATATGGAACTCACTCATGGTTCTTTGAATGGGCAAATAGGAAAGAGATACTTAAAGTTGTACATGGCATATAATAAGATCTCCTAAGTCTTTGTCTATTCTTTGATAAAATATTGACTTTACGAATTTGTATCATAAGAGACTAAGTCACATAAAGGAATATTTCTATTGCTAAAGAGAAACATATTGATAGGCGCGCATGATGTTCCTTTGAAGAAATTTTATAATTGTTTAAGAAGTTAGCAAAATTGTGTTTTCCTTAAGATCCATATTGTCTCCAGGAAGGATAGGGTATATGATCTAGTACGTTTCGATGTATGTAATCCCATGAAGACCAGATCACTTGGAGGTTGCTCATAGTTTGTCATAGTTATCGATGATCGTTCGAAGAATGTATAGGTGTACACTAAATTTTAAAGATCAAGTATTATTTATGTTTAAGCATTCATGTTTCGACTGAGTAACCAGATGAAAAGAAGCTTAAGTGCATTTAGATAGATAATAGAGGTAGATGTAGGGATGAACATCATAACTGGGTACCTACTTTTAGAATGGGAACTGCCCCGAAACTGCCAGTTCCAGTTCCTAAAGTTATGGAACTGCCTTAAGCGATTCCGATTCTGGTTCTCATTTTTTCGGAACCGCCACCTGCTGGGTACCCGCCAGAATCGGTTATATATATATATATATATATATATATATATATATATATATATATATATATATATATATATATATAATTCGTATGAATATGTGTGTCTTATTTAAACCGGTTTGGAATATATTTGTCCAATTTTGTCTGTCTTTGATCCGAGTTGATTCAATTTAGACTGAACTAAATTGTGGTTTTGTTGAAAAAAGTTAATAAAATTGATGTAACCGCGTTACCCGCTCTTGGAACCGGAACCGCCGATTCCGGGACTAGTTCCAAAAATTTAAGAACTGCCTAGATTGGTTTCGGTTTTGGTTCTAACTTTCTAGGAACCGTCAGTTCTAGTTCCAGTTTTGGTTCTCCCTAAATGAGGCGGGTACCCGCCTATGCGCATCCCTAGATGAATGCATTGGGTCCTTTGATGTTTATTGTAAAAAGCATGGTATTCAGCCCCAAAACACTCATTCATAAGCGCCACACTTGAATGGTTTAGCTTAATCATGAATAGAACATTGGCGGAGCAAGTAGGGATGGAAATGGGGCTGGGTTGACCATCTCTGTCCCCATCCCCCAATGTCTAACCTCGTCCCCATCCCCATCCCCATCCCCGATGGGTGCGGGAAATCAAATCCCCTCTCTTTTGTATTTTGGGCTTTTCCCCAACTCATCCTCAACCCATCCCCAATCTATCAACATAATAAACTCAACTTACACAAAAAACCAAGTTTAATAAGTGATCAAAACCATATGCCATAAACAGATTATGTTTACATCAATTATAAAGTTTAACAAACATCAAAACAAAAAGTGTCGATTTGATATACAGATCGACGAACAAAGTGACGATTGATGAACTCTTGGAATTGGGAACATAATTTGGTATATGGACTCTATCTCTAATGGTCTAATATATATATCAATTCATTTTAGTGGACTTAATTCAAATTCAATAAATGATCGATATTATATATATATATATATATATATATATATATATATATATATATATATATATATATATATATATATATATATATATAGTTATCAAAGTGGGGGCGGGACAGGTTGGGGATGGCTATACCCGGCCCGGCCCCATCCCCGGTTTTAGCATAATGGGGATCATCAGCCCCGTATTTGGTACCCGTTTTGGTCGGGAATACTCGTCCCTGATTGGGGTGGGTCAACCGGATTCCCCACCGGGTCGGGTGGAATTTCCATCCCTAGGAGCAAGTTAGATATTTATGCTCACATGCAAGGTTTCTCGAATCCATTTCAAGCGAAGCCCAAAATAATTTCAAATTTAATGATAAAATTGTATTTATATTTTTTAAATGATCCTAAAATTATCTAATAAATCATATTTTCTATTTTCCTGCTATATTTTGCATTAAATATATGGTAAACATAGCTAAAGAATATGCATCATATTAATGATTTCTAGTTTCGTAGATTTGAATTATGGTTGCTATTCAATTTGTAGTCAAATATAGGTTATGCAATTTAAAATGGAAATGGCACCAAATGAAAGCAACACAAATTCTTCAATGTTTGGAATCTATCGGATACGTGGTGAACATGTATTGGTATCAATGGTGTGTTTCATTTATACACGAGTGTCAATGGTTGTCTCATTCCCTATAAAGTTCAGTGACATAAGTCTTTGGGTGATTTGTTAGAAGGTAAATAAGTTCAAAAGTTACTATATTTGGAGGGGAAGTTCTTAGGTGGGAAAATTACCAAATTTGACAAAGAATCGGGCAGGGCCGGTCCAGACGGTGGGCAACCCGGGCGACCGCCCAGGGCTCACGACTCAACGGGGCCCAAAATTTCTGGATTATATATATATATATATATATATATATATATATATATATATATATATATATATATATATATAAACCAATTATTACCAAAATAATTTTTAGGGCCTAAATTTTGTTCAAACTCAAACTAGCTCAAAAGATAAACAATTTAACTTGCTTGTTATTGCTAATTGAACGTGATTATAGAGAAAAATAAATGATTTTTTTTAATCTTTATTATATTTTTCTTTTCGTCCCGGGCCCCATATACGTTTGGACCGGCCCTGGAATCGGGTTGGTATAGAATGATGTGTGGTGATTGGAATTTTTAAGATCTTGAATGGCATGAGTTGCAAGAAGTGTTAGTATCATATCACAATTTCATAAACACTACCAAAATATGTGTGAATAATGTTTTTTTTTCTTTGCAATCGTAACTTGCTTTTATAATTATTATATGCTACTTTTGTATCAAAGGTTATAAGTGTAACGACCAAAATTTCAAAACAATTAAAACTTTTCAAAAACCATCCATTTTAATAACGTTGGTACAAAAAGGTTTTCAATACATTATTTAACAGAGTATTTTCCCAGGTTCATATCATAAAACACCAACGCGAGGAACGGTACGATCACGCCTTTGCCTTGCCACAGACTCCTGAGAACCTGAAAACATAAAACCACGACTGTAAGCTCGAAAGCTTAGTGAGATACCCCCAATATACCAACCACATATACGCCCTTCCAGGCCACGACCTTCCGGTCCAAACATATTGTCTTCCGGCCATAACATATTGCCTTCCGGCCCATAACATAAAATGCATACATAACATAACAAATCATAGAACGACCCTGCATACCGGGTCACACCCCAGATCTAGCAATCATACGTATAACACATAATCATATAACAGTTCACAGTCAACAATCGATTAACAAATCACATAACATAGCATTACTCTAATCAGGATACCGGCCTAGCCGGTCACTAGCATAATATCACCCTACGAATCAGTCAACATACTAAATGCACACATACGCCTTTCCAGGCCATGACCTTCCGGTCCACATAACAATGCCTTCCGGCCCACAACATATAATGCCTTCCGGCCTGCAACATATAACGCCTTCCGGCCCATATCATAACAACTGACAACTACCCGGATTTCCATCCGATAAAAGGGTTGGCCTTAGTGCCATAAACCCTAGCGATATAGTGAGGATAACTCACCTCGAAACTGCCGACTGGACAGATAGCTCAAACTGCTCCGATCACTGATACGATCTCCACCTCTGGACAGCCATCAATGCACTGAACTCAAACAATAATCAACAATTACCAAAATACCCCTGGAACCACTAGTCAACCCTTGGTCAAAGACAAGGTCAAAGTCAACCCCTGACTGACCCTACTCGCCGAGTCAACCCTATGACTCGCCGAGTCCCCATACCCAAAACTTCACTCAATCCGCGATCTAACTCGCCGAGTCACCCCGAGACTCGCCGAGTTCAACAACTCTGAGTCCACTCGCCCTCAACTCACTGAGTCATCCCTTGACTCACCGATTCTCGACTCAACCAGAGAATATCGGGACTCTTCGACAAGACTCGCCGAGTCTAAGAACAGACTCGCCAAGTCTATGGCTATCTTCAACCTACTCGCCGAGTTGTTCATACAACTCGTCGAGTTCCAAGCCATCTTCATCCGACTCACCGAGTTGTATGAACAACTCGTCGAGTCCCAGCTCATCTTCAAGCAACTCGTCGAGTTACCCATGTGACTCGCCGAGTACCACCGATCTGAATCCATACAGAAGCATCCCAGACCATGCAATTGATCCAAAACATAGATCCAACCTCCTACAACTCATCCATCACGTAAAGTGGCAAACTTTACGTGAATCCATAGAGATCTAGGCCATAATCACTCATAACTAGGGTTTGGGACTTGCAAGCTTCACTAGACAATCCAACACAGGGACTTTCATGCTCTCTGATTCTCCTCTACTCCAGATCTGAGGTAGCAACCTCAGATCTACCCTCTAGACTTCCAATTACATCCATAGGCAAGATCCCACAAACCCCAAAATGAAGAAACAACATACAATCAGACCAAGAACGAGATATTACCTCCAATGGACGCCCCCAACTGCAATGAAATTGATTCCAAGCAAAGCCCCTTGCCCCAAGCCTTCAATTCCCACAAAATTCCTTCAATGATTACTTCTCCAAGCTTCAATCCACTCAACAATGGAGCTCCTCTGCGATTTAGGGTTTCTAGAACTCAAGAGGGAAGTAAAGAGGCTGGGGAAGGAATATAATGTTCCTTATATATGGCTCAACCCCGAGAATTAGGGTTTTCTCCACCCAGCGCCTACTCGCCGAGTCTATCTCATCGACTCGTCGAGTCGGCTACTTAACACGCGGTCAAGCCGCGACTCTACTCGCCAAGTCCAGCCATGGACTCGCCGAGTCACTCTTTCCTAATTAACACTTTTGGCCCTTCAACTCTACTCTCGTTATTTCGGGATGTTACAATTCTCCCCCACTTATATTAGGCTTCGCCCTCGAAGCCTATAGCAGCTCAACTCCAAGGATACTCCCACAATGCTCCACCTGGCCTCAACCTGACCAGGTCCCACAAGGCATAGCCAAACGAACTCGAACACACTTTCCTTCCCTCACGGTGTCCTGACCACCATCTCAAATAGGGCATCGGATTCACCCTCTAATATCTTCGCTTAACCCCCGAGAATTACCCATAATGCAACACTGCTCCAAGTCACAACCATCACTTGGCTCATAAAGGCTAGAAAACCATGAACCATCGGATCCCCGATCCGAATCCCACTTTATCCATTCCGTGGCGACGGAAGAACTCATTCTCTATCTCAGAGCAACCCTCACGAGTTCTCCTCTTGCAACCGCACACACAAGCTGAACCAGCTCTAACACCTTCAGGTTGAGAAACCTGATACATTGATACTATCCTCAAACATCTCCCAGGATGAACCACTAATATCCACCCTATACCCTGATCAGAATCACACTGAGAATTCAAGATTCTCTCACTCCCTGCATCCCTTCTGAGCCTTAATAGACATCCCAAACCGGATGAGTTCCCCCTTCATTGCCGCGAACACGATGCTCAAAACCATATTTGAAATACTCTAACCATAACTCTGCTCTGCAGCTTTCACTTTCGTGAACTTGCACTCCCCTTCGGAGTTACACACCTTTCCCTTTTCCTTTTCCAAGGAACTCACTTGGCCATGATGCCACCCCAACCTGTGCCACAGTGCTCGCCCCAAGCGACACCACCCTTTTTTGCGTAACCGCTAATCACATACTCTAGCTCTCATTGCAGGGGCTCTCAAGCCCATGCACTCTCTCCACTCAACAAAATCACTACCTCAACTAAACAAGATCACTAACCCGGGGCCAGACCTTCCAATGAAATCACACTGCAACATACACAATCCAAAATCTCAAACTGATCCGACCATACCAACAGAGTCTCCAGCATGACAGGACCGACTCACATAACACACGCTAGCCACTCGAGGCTATATCTCAGTGGGTCCGTACACCCAAACTCTGTGAACCCTCAGGTTCTAACTCTGGGAACCTTCCGGTTCCAACTCTAGAAACATGCACAACATAAATCCCGTGGGATTAATGCAGTACAACCCATCACGTACATCAAGCATACAATTACTCTGATCACATAACCCCGGTTACTTACTCAAACTTGATCCCGGCCTGCTCCCAGGCCTCCACAATCAAATGCCCTAGGTCTGTATTCCGCCCCACATACCCGACGCTCGCTCTCGTCAGCCTATACTCTGAGCTGACAGAACACTGCTGAATCTCAACAGCTAAGCACCCTCACATACTCATCGATCTCCCGGAGGATTCTCCAATTCTCCCCCACTTAAAGTACTGACTAACAACCACCGATCGCCATTAACGACCTTCCAGAACAACCCCGCACAAAGAGAACACTTACACACTGACTGCTCCCTACAAGCATAAGCAACCCTCAGCAAAACACATCTCCTCCCTGATCAATCCGCTCAAAGAAACCGGTCTTTCAATCATCCACTCCACGACTGCAGATGCTACCCGACATTCGGCCCAGAGCCACATCTCCACTATCAACCCTCACTAACAATAACCAACGAAGGCACCAGAACACTAACCATAATCATATTAAACCCTTAGGAAACAACGGATACCAAGACGAAAACCTGAAACACAAATCCATAACCCAAACCACAACCCGCAAAACGAAGAATATCACAACGAAAACCAAACAATTACCGGCTCATGAACATTACACCACAATAATCACAAGATAACAAGACATCAAGAAAGCAACATACCCGCAGCTGCCTCCGGCACTGCTCCGACTCCCTCTGCCGCAAGCTGATAAGCACGACCCTGAGCCCTTGGGGCTCCGCTCCATCCTGTCCTCCTCCTAACTCCTCAAGGTGGCCAGTGCTAGAGCATGCACCGGTCCTGCAGAAAGCTGTGGACAGTTGACCCTCAAATGTCCAACTTGCCGACAATGATAACAAATCCTCAAATCCCGAATCGGCACTGACTGCCGACAATCCCGCGCATAGTGCCCCTCCTTTCCACACTTGCGGCATGCACCCCCGGACCAACAAACTCCGGTGTGACCCCTCCCACACTTCCCACAAGTGTGGTCGCTCCGATCCCCCACTCTAACATCAACGGTGTGCGACTGCATCGGAGTCTGCCTCAGCTCACGCAACTGCAACTCAACCTCTGACTCACGCCGCATGGCGGCCTCCTGCAACTCCAACAAGGTCTCGCACCTCTGGGCAGACACGAACTGTCTGATATCCCCCCCCCCTTGAGCATACTCAGATGTCGGGACATCTGAGCCTGCTCCGAAGCGAACTCAGGGCAAAACATCGCCCTCTCAATACACATCCTGATGATCTCAGTCACCGACTCTGAATCCTGCTTCAGCTCAAGGAACTCCTGAGCTAATCTCTCCCTCTCATCCCGCGGAATATAGCGAGTGCTGAACATCTCTCTGAACTGATCCCATGAAACCGCAGCCCACTACGCATCGGAATATGACCCCGTGGTCAATCTCCACCAATCCTTCGCCCCGAGCCTCAACAGGTTCAGAGCACCCCTCACCCTCTGATCAGCAGGGCATAAACGCGTGGAAAAACACCCCTCCACGTCTGATAACCATCTCATAGCAACAATCGGGTCCTGAACTCCATCGAATGTGGGAGGCTTCGTATAATAGAAATCCCGATACTGAAAACCCCGACTAGCTCCTCCCCTTACAGCCGCGGTAACCGCCGCGACAGCCGTCTCTGCGAGAGCCGTATATCGCTCATCAAATACTCAATCATGGCGGTCTTAATCGACCCAACAATTCTGACAACTCAGCCCGGAACAATGCAGCAACCCCATCACGCAGGATCTCGCGAATCCTCTCATCCAACTCGCTCGTGCTCGTCTGATCGATAACCTCAGACGGCACCGATCCACCCGGAACTCGCTCTCCAGCTCCCGATCCTGATCCGGATCCACTATCATCATGCCTCGAAATCTCCATGCCGAAGACACCATACCAATCTCAGACACTTCCCACAATCCTGGGATCCAACTCTCGCAACCCAACCCTAGGGATCATGGTTTCCCTGATACGCCGTATGAAGTACTACCACAATACCCTAGAGAACATGCATAACAACTATCGACCCTCACCACTAGAGGAACACTGAGAATCTCCCATGAGGGGCCCTAGGCTACAGGCATCACAAATCAGGCAACATTATCATGAATTCCTGAAGATCCCTAGCCTAACTCTAGCATGTTGTTCTATCAAGCTCAAATAAAACAAATATCATGTATGGTATCTTGGGGTTACTTACTGGCTCCGGCCGATCGTACCTCCGCGTCCTCCTTTTACTTAATTTGAAAACCATTTTAATTTTTCTCTTTTTAAAATCCTCCTCGATTTGAGACTGGAGTCACACGAATGTTTCCCCCAATTCACTCAAACCAAGGCTCTGATACCAACTTGTAACGACCAAAATTTCAAAACAATTAAAACTTTTCAAAAACCATCCATTTTAATAACGTTGGTACAAAAAGGTTTTCAATACATTATTTAACAGAGTATTTTCCCAGGTTCATATCATAAAACACCAACGCGAGGAACGGTACGATCACGCCTTTGCCTTGCCACAGACTCCTGAGAACCTGAAAACATAAAACCACGACTGTAAGCTCGAAAGCTTAGTGAGATACCCCCAATATACCAACCACATATACGCCCTTCCAGGCCACGATCTTCCGGTCCAAACATATTGCCTTCCGGCCCATAACATATTGCCTTCCGGCCCATAACATAAAATGCATACATAACATAACAAATCATAGAACGACCCTGCATACCGGGTCACACCCCAGATCTAGCAATCATACGTATTAGACATAATCATATAACAGTTCACAGTCAACAATCGATTAACAAATCACATAACATAGCATTACTCTAATCAGGATACCGGCCTAGCCGGTCACTAGCATAATATCACCCTACGAATCAGTCAACATACTAAATGCACACATACGCCTTTCCAGGCCATGACCTTCCGGTCCACATAACAATGCCTTCCGGCCCACAACATATAATGCCTTCCGGCCTGCAACATATAACGCCTTCCGGCCCATATCATAACAACTGACAACTACCCGGATTTCCATCCGATAAAAGGGTTGGCCTTAGTGCCATAAACCCTAGCGATATAGTGAGGATAACTCACCTCAAAACTGCGGACTAGACAGATAGCTCAAACTGCTCCGATCACTGATACGATCTCCACCTCTGGACAGCCACCAATGCACTGAACTCAAACAATAATCAACAATTACCAAAATACCCCTGGAACCACTGGTCAACCCTTGGTCAAAGACAAGGTCAAAGTCAACCCCTGACTGACCCTACTCGCCGAGTCCCCATACCCAAAACTTCACTCAATCCGCGATCTAACTCGCCGAGTCACCCCGAGACTCGCCGAGTTCAACAACTCTGAGTCCACTCGCCCTCAACTCACTGAGTCATCCCTTGACTCACCGATTCTCGACTCAACCAGAGAATATCGGGACTCTTCGACAAGACTCACCGAGTCTAAGAACAGACTCGCCGAGTCTATGGCTATCTTCAACCTACTCGCCGAGTTGTTCATACAACTCGTCGAGTTCCAAGCCATCTTCATCCGACTCGCCGAGTTGTATGAACAACTCGTCGAGTCCCAGCTCATCTTCAAGCAACTCGTCGAGTTACCCATGTGACTCGCCGAGTACCACCGATCTGAATCCATACAGAAGCATCCCAGACCATGCAATTGATCCAAAACATAGATCCAACCTCCTACAACTCATCCATCACGTAAAGTGGCAAACTTTACGTGAATCCATAGAGATCTAGGCCATAATCACTCATAACTAGGGTTTGGGACTTGCAAGCTTCACTAGACAATCCAACACAGGGACTTTCATGCTCTCTGATTCTCCTCTACTCCAGATCTGAGGTAGCAACCTCAGATCTACCCTCTAGACTTCCAATTACATCCATAGGCAAGATCCCACAAACCCCAAAATGAAGAAACAACATACAATCAGACCAAGAACGAGATATTACCTCCAATGGACGCCCCCAACTGCAATGAAATTGATTCCAAGCAAAGCCCCTTGCCCCAAGCCTTCAATTCCCACAAAATTCCTTCAATGATTACTTCTCCAAGCTTCAATCCACTCAACAATGGAGCTCCTCTGCGATTTAGGGTTTCTAGAACTCAAGAGGGAAGTAAAGAGGCTGGGGAAGGAATATAATGTTCCTTATATATGGCTCAACCCCGAGAATTAGGGTTTTCTCCACCCAGCGCCTACTCGCCGAGTCTATCTCATCGACTCGTCGAGTCGGCTACTTAACACGCGGTCAAGCCGCGACTCTACTCGCCGAGTCCAGCCATGGACTCGCCGAGTCACTCTTTCCCAATTAACACTTTGGGCCCTTCAACTCTACTCTTGCTATTTCGGGATGTTACAATAAGTACCCAAGACATAGACATATTTGTTTGTCTTTCACAATAAAATCTTGGGTTATTACCGTCCTTACTTTTTGCTTTCTTTTCCCAATTATTATCCGTATAGTTCCAAACTAAACTACTTTTATAAACTTTTTCTAACTTTATTTACGTTATTTTTATCTACTTTTCTAGAACTTAGATTTACAAAAAAATCTTTTTAAATCTATATCTTTACCCAAATTTATATTTAGAAAATTAACATTATACAAAAAAATGAGAAATTAAATATCATTTTATTTTTGTTCATATAAATCTTCATATCCAATTAAATGATGACATGTATTATATTAGTATAGTAAAATATCATTAAACGAGTATTAAATGTTATACATGTCAAATTTTAATTGGATAAAATGATTTGTAGGAACAAAAAACAGGAGAATATTTAATTTCTCCAAAAAAATATACATAATTTGTTTTTATGCATGTATTTTTAAGATAGTTATGTTTTTACAAATTAGGTTTATTTTAATTTGTTTTTTAATTTTTTTAAATATTGGTTTTCATGTATGTAAGGTTGTAAAAATAGATTTAAAAAAACGCCCTTTATATATTCGTTTTCATAGATCATAAGTACATTATTATATATAACTAAGGGGCAAATATTAATGTAGCTTAATTAAGGAATAATTAAGGAAGTAATTAATCATTTTTAGCTAAAAATTAAGAATTATCCCAAAATAGCTTACGAAATTGTAGATAATTAAAGTGGGTTATTGTTTCGCCAAATGGTCTCCTATTTCGTGACAAGTATTAAAAAAAATCATTTTGAACTTGTAAAACTGAAGGTTTCAAAAAAACCTATGGTTTCGTTAAAAATAAATTTAAGTTTTTTGAAAAATAATCATGAAATCATAATATATATATATATATATATATATATATATATATATATATATATATATATATATATATATATATATATATATATATATGATGGATTACAGGTTACAACAAATATATAAAAAAATGAAAAATAAAATAAAATAAAATCGTAGGCTTCATACGAAACCTACGGTGTACAAGTCCACATTGCACAATTTGTGCATTGTGCACTTGTACACTATAGGTCTCGTATGAAACCTACGGTTTTAATATATTTTTTTCGTTTTCTTTAAATTATCTCCATATACAAAAACTACTCCTAATCAACAATACGGTAAAATTTTGAAAAAAATTAGACGTACCTCGTTGTTTTTCGAGTGCTCCATTGAGAGAAAAAAGTAGGTAAAACCAAGAAAACAATTGTTAAAATAACCTAATCTGAAAAATTATATATTATATACCATGGGCCAATGGGCCGCGAAAAAATAAACAGACCGGGAAACAGTAGCTCATTGTCACGAATAAGTAGTTTTCTACCTTTGACCGTAGTCAACTTATGTTGACCATAGTCAACCCTGACCAATCTACTATTTCGTGGGCTACTTTTGGCTAATGTGTTTTTTTTACTATTTTTGGATAGATAATTACTGTGTTAGGCTAGATTAGTAATCTCTAAATATTATTAAAAGAGAACCTTTAATTCACCCATGAATAAATCAGAGTTCTTGATTGTGTTTTAATCCTATGTTTTCCACCCTTAGATTAAATTGCTGACATCATCTTCCTCAAATAAAATTCAAATACAATTACATTTAATTATAAAATCTATAATAATTATAGAATCTTTAAATTCAGTAACTATTTTATCAATTGAAGCATATCATTCTATTTACATACATGATATCAGTTTCTCTAATTAATATTGTTCCTAATTTAACTCTCTTATTTATAGCTTTTGATTTCCAAATTTAAACCCATTTACATTTTTTTTTAAAAACTCATTAAACAAGCATATCAATAATTAAGTTATTAACTTATAAAATTTAATCTAATCCCACTATATCAGCAAAATATTTAAGAGTCAAAATTAAAATCAATATTATTCATAATTTATCTCTCAGTATATCTCACATAAAATGAATCAATTTAAGATAATTGTTTGAATTTTAAAACTGATTAAATAAGAAAGTCAATTAATTTGAAGTTTTGAATTCATATAGCTGATATCTTTTTTTTTTCCAGATGAATAGCCGAAAATTTCCAAGATTATTTCTTAGGATCCCAATTTTTTTAGAAAATAATGATTTCCTTATTCAAAAACACCCTATATATACAATTGCACTGAAGTGGTTATTCTTACGATTTTGGATTGAATCACATGATTTACAGTGTTCTTCTTGAGCAATCTTCTTCTCCAATTTTTTTCCAAGCTCTTACTTGACTCTGTTCTCCTTATTCTTCTTCAATTTCTTGCATTTACTATGTTCTTATTATTTGTTATTACTGTGTTATCGTTGAGAGGTCATGAAAAAAAATTAATCATTCTACTTTAAGCATATTAGTTTCATTCCTTTAGTTACATAAACAAAATTATACCCTTTATATCGATTTTTTAATGTGTTGACCTATGTTTGTCAAGAAAAAGTCATAGAAGTCATTTTAATGCATGATGACAAAGCTAGTGGCACGGACCAAAAGCAGGATAAAGAAGTTTTTTATTGTTACACTTCAACTTCCATGAACAAAGACGTATTTGTTGTTCCAAGGTTTTCAATAACTCTTTTATACATATTATTATAATCTTTGATTAAATTTTCTAATTTTATATTATTGAATTTGTTTATATCAATGGTTTTAGTTTCAAAATCACCATTATAGTACATGTGACATCCCCATTTTCACGGCCAGAAAAGACCGATTTTGTTTATGCTTTATAAAAATCAGAGTACTTCATTTTATAAAAATGTTGCGGAATTTATTCCCAGAAAAACATGGTAAATACGTTATTAAAACATTTTCGATGAAACGTATTTATTTCATTTTAAAACGTTTGGGATGTCATCGTTAATATAGAAACATAAGCATAAACAGAACTTACAATTATTTACACTAGTGATCTACATCTCTTTAAATCTCTCAGTGTATTGTGACTTCATATCAACACCTGTGATAAAAATAAACTGAGTGGGTCAGGTTGGGAAACCTGGTGAGCACATAGGGTTTTCAACCCACAATAATATAATTATTATTTTTAAACATCAAACAATCAACCCAATTACCCATTCCCGTTATCCTCACATTACGTCCCTAAAACATCTAACACAAGGGACCTAGTCAAAGGACTATCATTGGGATGGAGTATATCTGGTGAGCACACAGTTCACACAGTTCGAATAAACACACAGTTCGAATAAACACACAGTTCGGTTAAACACAAAGTTCGAATAAACACCTACAGGTTGCGAGCCTGTTAGTGTTCCACTGGACTGTCTAGAATAGTCCGTGGTCGTCATCTATACTCCGCTAGATGACTAGATCATCAAGAACATCTATAACGAGGCATCTCATTATTTCATTTTATCACACAGCAACTAATACATCTACCCATGTTTTACCCAACACATTTTGTAGATATAAAATACATATACAGTTTAAATCATTGAAAACATGTATAAAACGTTCATCCAGCATAGATAGCAAGTATACAGATAATATACACACACAACACGTAATTTATATAAAATACTTCATATCTATGTGTAAGCTGAAAGTAACTATGCACTCACCTGAGAAGGTGGTGACTCGGTACTCGGACAGCGCTTCGTTTACTTTAAAATAATTTCCTTTGACGAAACCTAGTATTATCACCACTAGATTTTAGTCTAATATTACCGTGACTAATTATTAGTCTTATTATTATTATTATTATTATTATTATTATTATTATATAAGCGTTTAAACAATACTTTCCAACTACTATGTACAGACAGGGGCCAGACATAAAACACCGGAGGGCAGGACCATTTTGGCGTATAGCACTTCTGAAATCCAACAACCCTATGCGGCCCTTTAAACCAGATTCCCCGTACCGCGAGTAGTTAAAAGATATTATAACGACACTTATATAAGTCATAATAATAGCCCAAATATTTATTATAAATTTATAATAACAATACTAATTTTAAATATAAACTATATTTAAAATAGGGTAAACATAACTTACTTTCAAGGGGATTTTAGTTAGGAGTCGGGCTCTGCAGGGGCAGAACTTCGTCGCTGAATCTTTCTAAGAAAGATTCGTGCAGCGCTTCAGCGCTCACCTTACTATACTAAAACTACAGAAAGAGAAGTCGAATCACGAGGGACCGAAATGCTCGGGGGATAAGGAGAGAAAGACTCTTGAATCAAGAGAATGGTGCAAGAAATATGAGAGCCCAAGGCTCTTATTTATACTAATTGAATTTTCAAAAACTACCCTCCATAATTACTTAATGACCTTTTAGTTATATAAACAACTAAACACCCCTCTATAATACTATTTTAAATGGATTTAATGATCTTTGTACTAAACTAATGTCGAAAGAACTCAACATTAGTTTTATAATAACCGCATCGTCGATACCTTTCTAATGATATATACATATGTATATATATGTGTACGTATACATGATTTATACTTTATTTTAATACGTAAATATACTACTATAATTTGTAACTCGCTCATACGAACTCCGTTTTTGACGTTATTTATATCCACGCGTAGGTGGAGACATACTCTACAACTTTCGTTTAGACTCCGTTGGTTAATTTTGACTTTATTTTTAAAGTTATATTTTTAACAGGCCAGGACAGGATTGGTCCGTTAAAATCTCATAACTTCTTTATTCGATGTCCATTTTCGTCTGTATTTTTATCGTTACGCTACTAATAACGAGATCTTCGATTCTTGTTTAGGTTGTGTCGGCTAAAAATCAATCGATCTAAAATTCGAATTTCGGGCTGTACACCGCTAATCCGAAACTTCGAAAAATCATAACTTCTTCATACGAAGTCAGATTTGGGCGTTCTTTTTATCGATGTTCTTAGTTTAACATATTCTACGACTTTTGTTTAGAGCGCTAAGGCTAAATCTCTATATATCATAAATTTACTATTTACGCTTCCCGGCGCCGTGCCGGTTCCGACGCGAAACTTCGACGGGTCATAACTTCTTCGTTATAACTCGGATTTCAGCGTTCTTTATATGTACGGAAACCTTGTGACATATTCTACAAATTGGTTAAGATTATTTATTCTAAATAATCTTTTTGTCAAAAAGTCGTTTTCGACCCCTATTGCCTCTAAATTGACTAGCTCGGATCTGCGGGCGTTACAATTATCTCCCCCTTAGGATGATTACGTCCCGGAATCATCAACGAAACAGGGCTCGTATAATGACTCCATACGTCATCTTTTCATCCTAGTTAATAATTATAACTTCTATATTCCTTCAAGTCTATCTCTTAGACTCATTGACTGTAAGCAGTACTCGACCGTGCACCTGCTCTCTACCTCGGGCTAGACTTCAAATTATGACCTATCATCATGTGATGCACATTTAGACTTAGGTCTCTTAGAGTTAAATTCTAAAATAGACTATGCCTTCCTTCATGTTCTAATGTGATATAATCACACTTTAACATGTAGCGTTTCTGGCTACCAACTTCTTTAACAACGAACGCGATACTTCTATTGATTGCTTTGATTTCAATCGTTTGGTTTAAGTCGGACGCTACATCAAACTTGGTTCTCTGAACCACGCAACATACTCATCGTAGGCAGACTCAATTCGGTATGACCACTAGGGTCGGAAATCAACAATCTTTTTAGTCATTATCGAAACGATGGTAATGACATACTTGAAAAAAAACAGAATCAGTTACTAGCTTCTTGGTAACCTTGTGACTTTCCCTGATCCAAGTGTGAGTCCTGTGCTTCCGGTAGTATAGGCCTCTACTACCATTCACACCTACTCATACTCGTCCCAAGTATTGTCCCGCAGTCTCTCCAAGTCACCATACACGAAAAAAAACAACTTAACACATCAGATAACAAAACAAAGGTTTCATATTATTTCTTGAAACGATTACATAGGTGTTCAAGTTCACCCTAGACTATGCCTCTAACAGGCTACATCATATGATTCTATGGCTACATTATAACTCGATCCTTGGATGTCAAGCCGTCATTCCTGAATCCTCGCATTGTCATCTGCTTCGTCTAGGATCATATGGAATGCTCTTGCCTTCGGTTTTGGCGGAATGTTTGGTTTTTCCGCCTCTTTCTTTTTCGGGCAATCCTTAGCAACATGCCATTCTTCACGGCATTCATAACACACCCTTTTGCACTCGTTGGCGTAATGTCCGGTCTTCCCACACTTGTAGCAAGTCACT
The DNA here is from genome assembly GCF_051521515.1 of Lactuca serriola. Classification (NCBI taxonomy): domain Eukaryota; kingdom Viridiplantae; phylum Streptophyta; class Magnoliopsida; order Asterales; family Asteraceae; genus Lactuca; species Lactuca serriola. The sequence goes on from NC_136409.1 coordinate 206,701,856, forward strand.
TCTTCGCTACATTTCCCAAAGTGATTCTTTTTGCACTTCTCGCACCATTTCACTTTGTTTCCTCCTCCGCTAGACTCCTTTGAACCAGACTTGATCTTCTTATTGGGCCTCGTAGATTCCTCAAACTCCCTCTTTTCGCCAACCTCAATCTTGTTGGCAGCTCTTCCCTTAATCATATCTTCCACAGACTTGGCAGCCCAGATAGCTGCCTCCAGAGTAGGAGCCTGACGCACTGGCACCGCGTACTCCCATGGAAGTCCCTTTGCGTACTTGTCAATTTTCGTCAGCTCATCCGGAACAAGACGCAAGGCAAACTCCATCTTTTCTGTGAAGTTGTTCGTGTATTCATCGATTGACATGCTTCCCTTCTTCAGGGTTAGAAACTGGTTCTCTAGCTCAAGCAGGTTTTGAGCTGAGCAGTACTTTCGTTTGAATTGCACCAAAAATTCTGCCCATGTCAGTTGCAGGGGCTCATTAGGGCTCAGAGTCTTCCCCAAGGTATTCCACCAACGTACAACACTTCCTCGAAACTGACGCACTGCAAATGTGGTATGTAGCTTCCCTCTGCAACCGCATGTCATGAAGGCTAACTCCATCTCCGAGATCCAATCCATGACCCCGATCGGATCCTCCTTTCCAGTGAAAGTCGATGGCTTGCAAGTCAGAAAATCCTTGTACTTGCATCCATTCCTCTCGACTTTGTCATCTTGGTTGTTTTGTCGAACTATTGGTGGGTTGACTTGACCAACAGTCCCACTGTAGTTTCCTTCCTCAGTCTGCCCTTCGTTCAACTCGGGCTGTTCGATCTGAATAGTGGCTTCCTCACGATTTTGCTGGAGCAAACGTCTAGTTTCCTCCATTTGACGATCCAACATTGCCTGGATCAACGCTTGCACTCCGGCCATCGTTATTGGTCCGGCAGCGGCTTCCACAACTGGTATTTGCTCGATCACGGGGGGTTGGTGTCCGTTCCCATTTGCATTCACGTTTCCACTACGGGTTCTTGCCATCTTGATCTATACACCGAATAAGGTGAATCCAGATCTTTACTTAGGATTGACGGTTAAATCATCCTTATCACTCCGAAACGTTTATATGCTAGTTCTAATATCGTAGTCGTACGTTTAGAATCCTAAACACATAAGGTTTCCAGATCCGGTCGGCAACAGACCATAGATCCGAACAACTAACAGCATATCAGGCACAAGTATTTAGCACATAAAAGCATTTTAGGCACAATTCCTAAAATAAGCTAGTGCTCACACCTCACAATCATCGCTTAGCATTCTAAGTTTAGGTCTAGAAATAAATCCATATTCCTAGTTCGCTTAAACTAATGCTCTGATACCAACTGTGACATCCCCATTTTCACGGCCAGAAAAGACCGATTTTGTTTATGCTTTATAAAAATCAGAGTACTTCATTTTATAAAAATGTTGCGGAATTTATTCCCAGAAAAACATGGTAAATACGTTATTAAAACATTTTCGATGAAACGTATTTATTTCATTTTAAAACGTTTGGGATGTCATCGTTAATACAGAAACATAAGCATAAACAGAACTTACAATTATTTACACTAGTGATCTACATCTCTTTAAATCTCTCAGTGTATTGTGACTTCATATCAACACCTGTGATAAAAATAAACTGAGTGGGTCAGGTTGGGAAACCTGGTGAGCACATAGGGTTTTCAACCAACAATAATATAATTATTATTTTTAAACATCAAACAATCAACCCAATTACCCATTCCCGTTATCCTCACATTACGTCCCTAAAACATCTAACACAAGGGACCTAGTCAAAGGACTATCATTGGGATGGAGTATATCTGGTGAGCACACAGTTCACACAGTTCGAATAAACACACAGTTCGAATAAACACACAGTTCGGTTAAACACAAAGTTCGAATAAACACCTACAGGTTGCGAGCCTGTTAGTGTTCCACTGGACTGTCTAGAATAGTCCGTGGTCGTCATCTATACTCCGCTAGATGACTAGATCATCAAGAACATCTATAACGAGGCATCTCATTATTTCATTTTATCACACAGCAACTAATACATCTACCCATGTTTTACCCAACACATTTTGTAGATATAAAATACATATACAGTTTAAATCATTGAAAACATGTATAAAACGTTCATCCAGCATAGATAGCAAGTATACAGATAATATACACACACAACACGTAATTTATATAAAATACTTCATATCTATGTGTAAGCTGAAAGTAACTATGCACTCACCTGAGAAGGTGGTGACTCGGTACTCGGACAGCGCTTCGTTTACTTTAAAATAATTTCCTTTGACGAAACCTAGTATTATCACCACTAGATTTTAGTCTAATATTACCGTGACTAATTATTAGTCTTATTATTATTATTATTATTATTATTATTATATAAGCGTTTAAACAATACTTTCCAACTACTATGTACAGACAGGGGCCAGACATAAAACACCGGAGGGCAGGACCATTTTGGCGTATAGCACTTCTGAAATCCAACAACCCTATGCGGCCCTTTAAACCAGATTCCCCGTACCGCGAGTAGTTAAAAGATATTATAACGACACTTATATAAGTCATAATAATAGCCCAAATATTTATTATAAATTTATAATAACAATACTAATTTTAAATATAAACTATATTTAAAATAGGGTAAACATAACTTACTTTCAAGGGGATTTTAGTTAGGAGTCGGGCTCTGCAGGGGCAGAACTTCGTCGCTGAATCTTTCTAAGAAAGATTCGTGCAGCGCTTCAGCGCTCACCTTACTATACTAAAACTACAGAAAGAGAAGTCGAATCACGAGGGACCGAAATGCTCGGGGGATAAGGAGAGAAAGACTCTTGAATCAAGAGAATGGTGCAAGAAATATGAGAGCCCAAGGCTCTTATTTATACTAATTGAATTTTCAAAAACTACCCTCCATAATTACTTAATGACCTTTTAGTTATATAAACAACTAAACACCCCTCTATAATACTATTTTAAATGGATTTAATGATCTTTGTACTAAACTAATGTCGAAAGAACTCAACATTAGTTTTATAATAACCGCATCGTCGATACCTTTCTAATGATATATACATATGTATATATATGTGTACGTATACATGATTTATACTTTATTTTAATACGTAAATATACTACTATAATTTGTAACTCGCTCATACGAACTCCGTTTTTGACGTTATTTATATCCACGCGTAGGTGGAGACATACTCTACAACTTTCGTTTAGACTCCGTTGGTTAATTTTGACTTTATTTTTAAAGTTATATTTTTAACAGGCCAGGACAGGATTGGTCCGTTAAAATCTCATAACTTCTTTATTCGATGTCCATTTTCGTCTGTATTTTTATCGTTACGCTACTAATAACGAGATCTTCGATTCTTGTTTAGGTTGTGTCGGCTAAAAATCAATCGATCTAAAATTCGAATTTCGGGCTGTACACCGCTAATCCGAAACTTCGAAAAATCATAACTTCTTCATACGAAGTCAGATTTGGGCGTTCTTTTTATCGATGTTCTTAGTTTAACATATTCTACGACTTTTGTTTAGAGCGCTAAGGCTAAATCTCTATATATCATAAATTTACTATTTACGCTTCCCGGCGCCGTGCCGGTTCCGACGCGAAACTTCGACGGGTCATAACTTCTTCGTTATAACTCGGATTTCAGCGTTCTTTATATGTACGGAAACCTTGTGACATATTCTACAAATTGGTTAAGATTATTTATTCTAAATAATCTTTTTGTCAAAAAGTCGTTTTCGACCCCTATTGCCTCTAAATTGACTAGCTCGGATCTGCGGGCGTTACAGTACAAGACTTTACCTACGTGGTGTCACTTACCTTATTTGATCGTGACGCAAATAAACTTCTGGAAAAGCACACACAAGATTTGCTTCAAAAGTTTACTAAGGTTATCGATATTAACTTCATTTACATAAAACTAATTTTTACTTTTTGTTGTCTATTTTTATAACCGTTAATTTTTTCACTTTTAGGAGGGTAATATGAAGATTTATCCGTCCGCTTTGAGATTACTTTTGGATAAAAAGTTGGCGTTCAAAATTTAAATTTCTCATTATAATTTGAAGAACAATGTTGATGGTTATGAATCTCAAACTTCAATGTTGATAATAAAATCACTGTTGAATTGAAAAAAAAATTAACATCGAACAAATAACATTCTTTTATGAAACATACTACAAACACTACACTTATTAGATTCGTTTTTTATATTTTAGTTGATCAGCTAACATATTTTTATGTACTACAAATGAAGGCGTCGTAATCTGATTCGTTTAACATTTTATCAAGATACATTAAATTTAAAGGTTTTAAATACAATATAACTAAATCTAATATTTTAAATATTTTAAAATATTATTAACTTTTAGATTGACATATGAATTTATTTTTTATATTTAGGATGCAGTTTCGTTTACTGATGAAAACGTCACACCCGCTTCGAATCTTAATAAAAGTATTGCAACAAGTCCACTAACTAAGTGGACATCCTTTAAAAAAGTGTCTAGACATGAAGAATTAAAACACAACTTGGAAGATGTTTACGAGGTTGATAATCTAGAAACAATTTCCGAACTAAACGATCATTAACATCAATGACAGATCGTACTACTGGAGAAGGCAAGCCAAAACTGTTAATTCCAAAGAAAGAAAAATAATATATGATTTTTATGATTTGATATGAGTACTTGGGTGATTTGATTATGGTTGATTTCATATTATGTTTACATACTATTTGTTTTTGGGTTTGGTTTTTGATTACTTTGTTTCATACTATTCGTTTTTTGGATTATACTTTTAATCATTTAAATACATTTTGGGTATTATGAAATGTTGAATTATTCATCTATTTCCTTTTGGGTTTAAACTCATATGAATTTAGAATTTTAATCATTTTTTACTCTATTATTTCGTTTGAATGTGAATTTATCAACATTATTACAATGTTCTTCATTACAACTTCAATATAAATATTAGCAAACTGCAACAATTTATAAAATTATAAACTTTTATAAATCTTTTAGCCGTTCTAAAACAATTATTTATAGATCCTTGTGAATCTATTGATAAATTTAATAGTAAACATTTACCATTGAAATACTATTATTTTTTAGATATTAATGATATCCATAATTTTACATATTTAAATAATAAAACTCATTACAATGACGCTAGAGAGAGACGAAAACTAAGACGTTTACATTTTTTTGGAAAAGGAACTTCCCTAACAAGGGTTTCCGTGTCAGCTTTCGCGCACCGACTAATCCCCCACTGCGAACATGAGGCTATGCCTCATGCTCTAGAGTCACTGCAAGTGAACCTCCATGACCATAGAGGTTGAGTAGTGTCAGGATTTGAACATGGATTAATAGGTTAACCACCATATCTTCCACATGTCTTACTAAGTCACCACAACCCAAGAGTAAGACATTTACACTTACAAAATAGAAGATTGAATTCTATGTCTAAAAGATAAACTTTATTTCATCATCTAAAGCAATAAATATTTTTTATTGTGTTTCACTTATACCTTTTCCACCCTCAGATCAAATTGTTTACGTTATCTTGACCAATGTTTGGTCAAACATGTTGTCCATCAATGTTTCCGCTCAAACCTTCACTAATTTCTGTTATCCCTAAAATAAATTTCAAATCCTCCCCAAATTTAAAGCCATAACTTATGCACTGACCATCCTATATGTTTGCAAATCAACATGATATATCTTCTTAATTATTCTATTTCTTTCTCAATGTATATCGATGGTACCAAAATTCATGAAGGAAAAATAGTCACTTGTATTTTATTCTTGTTAATATAGTAAATACTTCCAATTTTGAAGATAATAATCGGTCTCATACATGTTAAAATACAATTGCTCGATTTCCAACTATCTAACTCAATAACTTTATGTAATTATTCTTAACCTTACCATTTTCTGTAATGTTATTAATTAGATTTACTATAATTAAGTTTAAATTGCAGAGATTTTTACTTGAAAGTGATGAGTATTAGTTGATGTTTTTATTGAAGCTTGAGGATGATGCAAAACTCAAATCCCTTAGTGCTAATATCCTACACACTTAATAATTGATTATTTCGACAAAAATACTTTTCATTAACTATGATAACAAATTTTTTGAATTAAGCATATTTTTATGTTTATAAATTTGTTTTCTCTACTCACTTGTACTAAGATGAGAAAAGATTAATCATGTCTATATTGAAAAGTGCCAAAAAGATCTTATTGGTCATACCTTTCTGACATGATCTTCAAATGCTCTTTGTTTTTTATTCGTTTTTGTGTATTTGATTTATTTCTTCAAGAAATTCAGTTTTCAACTATTTTGATAACAAATTTGTTGAATTAAGCATACTTTTATGATTATAAATTTGTCCATTTTCTATTGTTAAATCAAGTGTAAATGAATTTGAACAATCGTTAAATTTCATATTCTATAATGTAATTTATGCACTAATTAATCAAATAATATTACATATCCAAGTGGTCGGGTACCTCCAAGACAATAAGCAAACATGTAAATTATATGCAATTACACAATATTGTAATTTTTTACTGGATTTAAACGAACAATTATTTCTTTCACTTGATTTAGATTCTTGATTACTCATATAAGGTTGAAATAAAATAAAATTCTGATAAATTGAAAAAATTGTTTCGCTAAACCTTAAAACTTTGAAATTTGTTGGAAATTTTGTTATATGCCAAGTTAGGTTTCTTTTTGTGTTGTCATGTTTGCTGATTTGACTATGTAGGGTTCATTTGAAGTTCCATTTCTCTATAAGAATGTTAATATTCACATCCAAGTGGAAACAATCACAACTGGTAAGCATTCTAAATGATTTTTTCACTCACATTAATCAAAACTGTCATTTTAAGTGGTGCGTTCTCATGGATGCATACCGGTTGTCACTATATAGACCTACTAGCGGTCTATAGAAGAATCCTAGCGGCTTTATGAAGAATTTTGTTGCGTTTTCATTAAAGTATCACTCTGTCAACATTCTTCTCTATAGTTCTTTCTCTTATTTTCGATATAGATGTGTGTCACAACAATAAGGCAGAAAGAGGTGTTAGGGGCCATTAAAGAAGAAAAGGTAATATATAATTTAAAAATAATATATAAAGTGTAAATTGTAGAATTATGATATTTATTTCAATGAAAAATATGTTGTTTGATTGTTAGGTTACATATCTGGTTATTTTTTTATAATTTGATTTTGACAAGTTCGATCTAAATTTGATAATTGAAGCAAGTATGAATGATATGTGCTAATGATTTTGAAATTGTATTGCCCTATAGAAACCAACCGTAGCTTCACAAACCATTCCCTCATATCTCAGTAGGTCTTAACATTTTCCAAAATATAGCTACAAGAAGCGATGGATGCACTGCTTGAATCAATCCTCTAAACCGAATTTCATTTGTTACTTGGATATAGTGACCAAAATGCAAGATTTGTGAAAGTTCATTATTATTTATTAGTGTTAACGTTTAGCAAATTATGAAACTAATATTATATTTTTGTTCATAACATGTTTTTTTTTGTAATAATTTATTTGATCGGAAGATATGTATATGTGATTGGGTGTAGCCTGAAAAATCATATTTTAATTTTTATAAGGAAAAAAATACTTTGAAATCGACCAAATTACAATGTCTGAATTTGATGTTTATGGTTATGACAATTCACTTTATTTGTAATGTTTATCTAATTTCTTTTGCATAATTTTATGTTGCCGGTACATGTAACAACTTATTGTTGCTTTTGGTTTTACATGACCAATATGAAAAGAGCCATATGAGCCTCCATGGGGGTTGGTACACCGAACAAAGTAAATTCATAAAGCTGCTATATAACATGTTTTAATCAATAAGTCGCATTATGTTGTGATAAAACGAAGATCACATAGATCATTTATGTTAAAAATTAATGTATTAAAAACCAAATTGCTCTGATATAAATATCAAATATTTTTATCTAATAAGTTTGGTTCAAAAACTCTAAAAATGAATCTAACTAATATTTTTTATTATTAAAATTTAACCTAAGATAAAACCGCATATTAATGAGATATGTATTTAATTTATGTTCCCCGCGTGGGTCATAATCTAGTTTCTCCTATAACTAAACCTACCTGTACTATAAATTATGTTTTGTAGCATGAAAATTCAAAAAAACAAGCAAAAAGATGATAAAAATGTGGTAGATGAGAGAGTGACTTAAGTGAATAAAATGTATCACCAACATGGGTTAACCAATGTTTTATGCTCAAATTATTATGCATTTTTGTTACTTAAAACGTCCACAACTCGTTGGATACTTATACACATCTTGTAATTCGAGACAAAAGTAAAAAGTATCATGGAAAAGGGTGCAAATTGTGCCAAAGGCTGGCAATAGCATTCCTTTTTTTTCTTTTTAATTTCTTATTAAAGAAATATCGGTCCTTTATTTTATTTTTATTATTAAACATTTACATCGTTTTATTTATTGTTCGAATTATTCTATACACGTGTGTTGGGTTGAAGATTTGCTCAAGTGTTGCGTCTTTGGGCTCGTCTGTTTATTTTTTTTATTTGTATTCCGGTTTGGGCCTGTCCAACCGAGAGCCCATTATATTTTATATATAAGTATATGATTGCATGTATATTAGGGTAACGATTATTCTAGAGCGTAACAATAGTATTTCAGATTTCTTTAATCGTTCTTGTAACCTACCAATCCTCTACAGTTGATGTTCTTAATCGAGCTCTTCTGAGGATTTTATTTAATCATTCGACACGTTTGATTCACTCTTGTCTCATTCTTATTTTTGTGTTCTTACAGTTTTATATTTACTTACCTGTTTAAGATCTAATCGATCTTCATAGATTAAAGGTTTTAAATCTCATCAATTGGTATCAGAGCAGGAGGCTGTGTAATCGATACACATCTTTTCTGTGAAAAGGTTTTAATTAGGGTTTTTCCGCAACTATCGATATTTATTGAGCCGTCATCTCATTATTGACGTATCTTGATATTTATTGTTTTGCCCTAATCTGAGTTATTACTAGTCTGATCTTTTAACAGGTTTTTCGATCATAATGGACGAGTCGCAATCAAATCCTATCAATATTTCCAACAGCATCGGTTCAACCACGAAGATTCCAATCCTATACACCCATGACTATGAAGTATGGGCACATCACTTCGAAGACTACGTGATAGGATCTGAGGATAATGGATACCTCATATGGGAAGCTATCATTAATGGACCTTTTTCTCATTCTGCAACGTCCAGGATTATCAAAACTCAAAAGGAGTACAATGATCTGCTGAAGGATGTTAAAGATATTGCACAAGACGAAAAGGACAAATTCCAGTGCAATATCAAGGCGTTAAGGTTAATCAGATTCGCCCTTCAGTCTGACACCTTTAGGTTGGTCAGCTCATGCACGACGGCAAAGGAAGTTTGGGATAGACTTCGTGAACTGTACTCTACAGACGAGGATCTTGAACATTCTATCCAAACCTTGCTCTTATCTGAGTTTGGAGAATTCAGGCAAGGAGCCGAAGAAACAGTGACCCAGACGTTCGATCGCTTCAATCATCTTCTCAGCAAGATGATCAAACATGACATCGAAAGGAAGCTTATCGAGCAGAAGGTTACATTCTTAAATGGTCTGAGGTCTGAATGGAGAGCAGTGGTGTCTACAGTCAAAGCCCATGAGCAGTTTAAATCATACTCTTTGGCGAAACTGGTTGGTATTCTCAAGTCCCAGGAGAAGATTGTGCTGCAAGAGAAGAACGTTGTTTCAAGTCTTGGTTCGTTGGCCCTCCTGTCAAAAAGTAAAGCTGTGATGGAGGATGAAGACCTTAACTTGGAGGAGTATGACCTCACGTCTGAGGATTATGCTATGATGGTGTCTAACCCCAAGAGGTTCATAAAGAAGAGATTCCCCAGCAATAAAAACCGAAACTGGCAGGGGAATTATAGTTCAGAAAAAGTTAATAATGAACCGAAGGTTGAAGAGCCCAAGAAGGAACCGAAGGCTGGTGGTGATTCTGGAGTAAGCTGTTACTACTGTGGTGGGAAAAACCACTATGCTAAAGATTGTGTCCTTAAGAAGATGGCTGAAAAGGATGACGAAAAGGATGAGGAAGCTGTGCTGCAGAAAAGACTAGATGAAATGAGAAAGAAGAAGTCTACCACTAACCCCTCTATGAATGCTCTTATTGTGCAGGGTTCGGTTGCTGATGACGAGTTCGGTAGCACGGAAGTTTGGTCTACCGACTTAGAAGACGATGAAGTGAGGAAGCTTACTCATGGAAAGGCTTATGTGGCAAAGGAGGAGAGCAGTGGAGGAAGATGCTTCATGGTGTCTGATGTATCTCAGATGAGGGGATACAACACCGATAGTGGAAGCAAGGAACCGAAGGTGCAGGAGGACATGTGCTTCACGGCCAAACCACTCAGCCAGCAGTTCAATGAGCTTGATGAACTGATAAAGAAGGTACAATCGGTTTTCATTTCATTTAAAGTACCACAATCCTCATATGAGAAAGAACTAAAAAATGTTAATACAAGAATTTCTCATCTAGATATTAGTATAACTCAAACTCGAGTCACCAATTCTAACCTAACTGATCAATTAAGCAGGGTGTCGTCGAAAAGTGAGGAGCGGCGCATGTGGATCGAGTTGAAGGAGTCTGAATTAGTTAAAATAAAAGACGAAAACATTTATTTACAACGAGACAATTTAAAGTTGTTAAAACAACGGAATGTTTTTTGTTTAATTGCAAAACGTCTATATTCTAATATTACTCAGCTTCACTTTGACTGTGAAATAGGCCAAAAGATCCATCGCATGTTTTTGCCCTTCCTTGAGTTTAAGGAGGATGAAATCGATGCTGAAGCCTATAATTATGAGAGTGTGATATCGTCTGATGATGTCAATCCGACCTACATGTATGGACTGGACAAAATTGAGTCCTTCATTAAATCCAAGGACCACAAGGACATGCTTAAAAACCTTTTGGATGAAAATGATAGACTTAAACTGAGAACCGAAACCGTACAAAAATTTGACTCTTTAAACGCCAACGTAAGCTCAGAAAACAAAATTGATGTTGAAAATGCATCTGAGCTTAACGAGGACGACAACATGAGTGAAATTTCTGTAGAGGACACGGTTGACTGCTCAGAATTTGTAAAAAGCGAACCTGAAAACCACAAGAATCTAATTTCTGAAAATTCAGTGGAGTTCGCTCGATTGTCCCAACAAAAGTCCCCGACCTTAGTAGAGAAAGCAGTTGTGTATCAAAAGGTCAGGACCACTCCGAATCAAGTATACAAGGTCACTGGATTAACCGAACATCAGACGGCTGAACTCACGGCTATTGTGAACGAAGACAATGCCGATGGCTGTGATGAGTTCTTCTGGACGGCTCCAATCGATAATGCTGATGAAACAGTAGGCCTGTCAGAAAGAACTTCCTGGATGAGTAAAGGTAGATACATACCTGAACCCTTAAATAAGCCAGATAATTTCGATGAGCCAAGCACCAGCGGTACAAAAGACATTCCTCAGGAGGATGAAAGTTCGGCAAAAGAAGACGTTCCCTCTACTCCCTCAGCTCATAGTGAAACTCCTTCAGTTCAAAAGGAACCAGCCAAGGAAAAACCGAAAATGAAGGCAAATATTCATCATCAACCAAAGCAGATGAGGAATAAGAAACGAGAAAGGAACCAAAGATACAGGAAGAATCTCTCTGAAAGGAGACAATTCTGGCAGTCACAGAATGCATACTTCTCACATCAAGACAAAAATCTGAAGTATGAAAACAATCCTGTCGGAAAACCTGAGAGTCACAACAACCGAAAGCCAAGGTTCGGTTCTGAGAAAGACTTCAACCGAAAGCCAAGGTTCGGTTCTGAGAAAGACTTCAACCGAAAGCAAAGGTTTGGTTCTGAGAATGACTTCAACCGAAAGCAAAGGTTCAGTTCTAAGAACGATTCCAACCGAATGCAAAGGTTCGGTTCTGAAGTCAAAAGAGATCAAAACTCTAAGGTCAGTCCCTCCAATAATCAAAAGCAAAAGGGTCACCTAGAGTCTCCAGCCAAGAAGTCCTCTCAATCTAAACCCACTTCTTCTCGTTCTTCTAATTCTTCTACTTCCACCAATTCATCTTCGTCTTGCTCTAAAGCTCATTCAATTCGTTCTCAAAAATCTCATTCGTCAGCTGAACAAAAGGGAAAACAGAAAGTCAATGAATCCAAACCAGAGTCCAAACCGAACTCACCCAATCCTAATAAAATAAAAGTTTTTACCATTAAAAGGAAGGATGAAACAACACTTATAAAACGAACATATCTTGTTGATATCACTCTTACTGTTCCTGTTCCCATGAAAAGCTCACGTGGACCCAAGAAACTTTGGGTTCCTAAATCTACTTAATTTTTGCAGGTTATAAGTGACGAGCAGTTCGACGAAGAATGGTACATCGATAGTGGCTGCTCACGTCACATGACAGGGAGGAAAGAGGAGCTCAGAGAATATAGATCTCTTGCAAATGGTGGCAATGTCAAGTTTGGAAATAACTCTTTTGGCACCATAAAGGGATACGGGATGATAACAAATGGTGACTTTACTATAAGGAAGGTGGCTTATGTGGAAGGACTCCAACACAACCTCATCAGTGTATCTCAGCTTATTGGAGGTACAGGTCTCAAAGTATCATTCGATGATGAAGGTTCTGAAATTATTGAGAAAAAGACAAAGAAAGTAATTCTCAAGTCGGAGCGAAAGGGTGAAATGTTTCCTTTAAACCTTAAACCCATCAAAGGGAACCCAACTATTTGTTTGCTATCAAAAGCTCAATCTGACGAAAGTTGGTTGTGGCACCGAAGACTCTCTCATCTCAACTTTAAAGATATCAACAGACTTGTCACTGGAGGTCATGTTAGGGGTCTTCCATTGCTCAAGTTCGATAGAGATCACTTGTGTGCTGCATGCGAAATGGGGAAGCAAAGTCGTCAAAGTCACCCATCTATAATTAACACAAAAGTTGTTGAACCACTCGAATTACTTCATATTGATTTGTGTGGTCCTTCATCTATTGAAAGCATCGGTGGTAGCAAGTATATTCTTGTTATTGTTGATGACTTTTCGCGATTTACATGGGTGTTCTTTCTAAAGCTCAAATCTAAAGCGACTCATAAGCTGAAAGTGTTCATCAAGCAGATTGAAGTACAGCTCAAGAAAGTCGTTCGCAACATCAGAAGCGACAATGGTCTTGAATTCAAGAACAGGGAGTTTGAAGAATTTCTTGCAGAAAAGGGAATAAGTCACAACTTCTCAGCTCCCTACACACCACAACAGAACGGAATTGTCGAAAGACGAAACCGATCTTTGTGCGAAGCTGCCCGAACTATGCTAAGTTTCACTTCCTTACCTCTTTGTTTTTGGGCTGATGCTATTTCTGCTACTTGTTTTACATAGAACAGGTCTTTTCTCAACAAACGATTCACGCTCACACCTTATGAGATTCTAAACAACAGAAAGCCCAATGTGAAATTTTTCCACGTGTTCGGCTCACGGTGTTTTGTCTTTAACTCTAAAGAACACCGCAACAAGTTCGATGTCAAAGCCGACGAGGGAATCTTTCTGGGCTACTCTCTCACATCCAAGGCATACAGGGTCCTAAACAGGCGTTCGAGAAAAATTGAAGAGACATATTACGTGACCTTTGATGACAGCTTTGTCAAAAAGCTTCAAGCCAAAGAAGACACCGCTGGGGAAATCTTTCCTCAAACTGGCCAAGTCACAGTCTCGATCGCTAATCTATACGACAAATTTCTGGAGCTCTTTGACGAACCAGAGAAAGCTTCTCTCTCAGAAGCAGGTGCAGCTGACAACAAGGTCGACCACATGAAGCAAATTGTCGAAGAAGCTGCCAGAAGGATGAACGAAAGAGGTTCGACTTCTGATGAACCTCCATCCAATGATGCTTCAGTCGAGGGGGAGCCAAGCTCAAATATTGAGGGGGAGCCAAGCTCTACAACTGCAACCGAAAGTGCTTCTCCAACCGAAGGTGCTTCTCCAACCGAAGGTGCCACAACGCCTGCAACTCCGGCATCACAAGAAACCTCTGAACCTCAAATTTCTCAAAATTCATCAATCGAGGGGGAGCATGATGATATGACGCCTGACTACGATAGCCAATCTGAGCCAGAAGAAATGATTAATGCTGAACTAGACCCAACCTTTGATCCAAATTACCCTCCTCTTACCAAATGGACCAGAGATCATCCTATCTCTCAAGTGGTTGGTGATGTATCTGAAAAGGTTCTGACCCGATCACAACTGAAGGCAAAACAGACATCCTTATTTTCAAAGGTTGAGTTTTGTATGTTTAACTCATTCGTATCAAAAGTTGAACCGAAGACGGTTAACACTGCCCTCGATCACTCTGATTGGGTTCAAGCAATGCAAGACGAACCGAACGAATTTGAAAGGAACAAAGTCTGGCGCCTCATTCCAACTCCACCAGATGCTTCAGTTGTTGGTCTCAAATGGGTTTTTAGGAACAAAATGGACAAGTAAGGGAATTTTATCAGGAACAAGGCTCTTCTGGTTGTAAAGGGATACTGTCAGGAGGAAGGGATTGATTATGAAGAGACTTTCGCTCCTGTGGCTAGGCTTGAATCTGTAAGAATATTTCTTGCTTATGCTGCCCACAAAAACTTTGAAGTTTTCCAAATGGACGTCAAGTGTGCATTTCTTAATAGAGAACTCGAAGAAACGGTGTATGTGGAGCAACCTCCTGGGTTCGTGAATGAAAAGTATCCAAACCATTGCTATATTCTGGATAAAGCGGTGTACGGCCTTAAACAAGCTCCGAGAGCCTGGTATGAAACGCTAACTAAATTCTTAAAGATGTTTAAATTCAAACAAGGTTCGGTTGACCCAACCTTCTTTCGTAAAAAGGAAGGTAACCACCTTATGATTGTTCAAATTTATGTCGATGACATCATCTTTGGCTCTACGAATCCCAGCTTAACAGTTGAATTCAGAAAGTTGATGGAGACTACATTTGAAATGAGATCAATGGGTCCTATTAACTTTTTCCTTGGTTTAAATATTAGACAGGGACCCGAAGGCATCTTTATCAATCAGGAAGCTTACACGAAGACTCTCCTAGCAAAGTTTGGTATGATGGGAGACTCAAAAGTCAAAATCCCAATGGCATTCGGCACCAAGCTAACTCCATCCCTAGACAAACCAGCTGTCGATATCACGCTCTATCGTCAAATGATAGGCTCACTAGTGTATCTTACTGCTAGCAGGCCTGACATCATGTTTTCTGTATGTTATTGTGCTCGATTTCAGGCAAACCCATGCGAACCTCACATGCTTGCAGTGAAGAACATTCTACGCTATCTGAAGCGAACTGCCTCCTTAGGTCTATGGTATCCTTCCAACTCAGGCTTCTTTGTTCAAGCCTATTCTGATGCTGACCTTGGAGGATGTGGACTCGACAGAAAAAGCACAACTGGTGGCTGTCAATTCCTTGACGGGAAATTGGTCAGCTGGCAATCCAAGAAACAAACGTGTGTGTCGTTGTCTACTGCCGAAGCAGAATACATTGCCGCTGCATCCTGCACATCTCAAGTGATTTGGATCCAGAGTCAACTTCGAGACTATGGACTCAATATGAAGAAGATCCCACTATATTGTGACTCTGAAAGTGCAATTAGGATCTGTCATAACCCAGTGCAACACTCTAAAACCAAACACATAGCAC
The DNA here is from genome assembly GCF_051521515.1 of Lactuca serriola. Lineage (NCBI taxonomy): Eukaryota > Viridiplantae > Streptophyta > Magnoliopsida > Asterales > Asteraceae > Lactuca > Lactuca serriola. The sequence goes on from NC_136409.1 coordinate 206,717,718, forward strand.
TGAGGTATCACTTTATCAAAGATCACGTGGAAAATGGAAACGTCGAAGTTCACTTTGTAAGAACCACTGATCAACTGGCTAACGTCTTTACCAAAGCTCTTCCTGAAGCATCATTCAATAGAATATTGCAAGGGCTAGGTATGATGGAATCAGAGTCAGTACCTCATACTACCTCTCAACCTCAAACGTAAGAAGCGAAACCAACCGAACGGTCGGGTTCGGTTAAACCATCTGACTCGCTCATTACTTCAAAGGTAGTTTTTCTTGGTTGTATATTTCTTGTACAAAATTGTTTTTCTTTGTGTTGAAAGTATATTCCAATTGCATGTCTAAATCCCTTGGTTTCTCAATATTTTCCAAAACTGGAACCTACCGAAGGTTCGGGTTCGGTTTTTCAAAATTTCGTTGAACCGAAACCAACCGAAGGTTCGGGTTCGGTTTTTCAAAATTTTGTTGAACCGAAACCAACCGAACGCTCGGGTTCGGTTTTTCAAAATTTTCTTCAACCGAAACCAACCGAACGCTCGGGTTCGGTTTTTCAAAATTTTCTTCAACCAAAACCAACCGAACGCTCGGGTTCGGTTTTTCAAAATTTTCTTTAACCGAAACCAACCAAACGCTCGGGTTCGGTTTTTCAAAGTTTTCAAAAGTTTTTTTTTGTCTAATTTTTGCTTATTTTTTTATCTATTTCAAAAAATCCAAAAATATTTTTTTTTACTTTTGTTTGTGTGATTATTCATTAATGGGGATATAATTATTGGATTACTTAAGTGTCCCTAGAAGCATGCTGCTGTATGTGTCCCAAGCCTCATAAGATTTTGAATAATAGCCTTCATGACCTGATATAAACAAACCTTGTCTTCCCAATAAGGCTAACACATTTATTCTAATCGTGAGCTACCTCACTCTCTTCTCACATGAGTTCAGAGTTTCCTGCTTGGTCCTTATTTTCGCAGCAGAGGTACTTTATCTTCTTACACCATCTCCATTACATTTCTCCATTACATTCGTTTCATCAACGTAACCCTTGAGACTCTCAGAACTTACCACTGAGGTTTATGGTTACACAACAACTGTGTTTGTGATCTTAGTTTCGTGCCACTACGAGCTAAGTGAAACCCAAAATTCAACACCAACTCTGAATTGACGGTGAACAATTAATTTGCTCAAGTTTTCACCAATGAATTGATGAATGTACTTTCATGAAATCTCAACTTTTATTTTGTGTGATTCCTATGAAATTGTTAAACACCATAACATTTCTTCCCTTGGGATCCAGGTTTTATTTTTTTTTTTTGAGATTTTATATTTCCCAAGCCAATTTCATATCCACTCCTACCTACTTGTTTAACAGACTACACCGGTCTCACAAGTACTTTGATCACTTTCTTTCTTATTTCAAGATTAGAATTGCTGCATCAAAGCGAAAGCCACCCTAAAGTAGCCTAATTAAAAGAAGCCTTTCAATATTTCTTAATAAATGATTGATCGTAATTCAACGGGAATCCAAATTAACACTTTACGGTCTCTCTTGACCTTGAAGGAAGAGATTCGTGCCCGGGATCATCAGTTTTGTGTCATTATCGACATCACAGTAAATCCTAAAAAGAGTTGCTTTATTTCTTTTCTTTTTACACTCTTTTGCACGAAAATCTTTGATTTTCCAAAATTCCGTTACTAATTAATTTCAGGCTGATTTATTACTTTGGTGGTTAATTATGAAGCTGTGGTCAAAAATAATCCACGTGGGTATTTAATTCAAAAAGATGCGCTTTACAAGATAAGACGAAGGGTTGCTGACTCAGGCGGGAAATAAAAGGATTGAATTTCAACCGGTGGTAAACATTCAAAAGGGGCGCGTGTGAATTTGAAACGGCCATACTTTTACTGACAAAGTGGACGCGTGTGCGAAATCCCAGCGTCATCTCTCTGGCAATTAAAGGCGCGTGAGGAATTGAAACGGTTTTCTCCCTGAAACGGCGCTTGTTGGGCGGCGTGATCCTAGGAATCTGACATTCTCTCTCCTACGTGATCATCGCACGCCTCAACTGTCATCCATCTGTCACTCAGGAAACCTTTTCGTATTTCCATAGAAGATTTGAAACGATTTTTCTCTCTCCTATCACCCACTATAAAAGGCCGTCTTCACCACCATTTACCTCTTTACTGCCACCGAAATTTCAAGAGAACAAATACTCCCGAAAAGCTTTCCTGTTCATCATCTTCTTCATACCTTCAACAATGGCAGAATCCTCTTCCGTCCATGCTACTTCACAAATCCTTCCCATTCGTTCGCAACAATGTCTGGTGATTGACCTCAATCCTCTGGCGTACGACTCCTACATGTCGCCGATCATTGAGTGCTTGAAGTACTCCCAAATAGCTCCAGCTCTCTCAAGGATTGAGTCTGTGCCAATGGTGGCTCTCTCACAGGTGTATGCGACTGCGTATTACGACAAAGCAGTTGAGCGGGTATTCTTTGAAGTTGCTGATCACAAGACCTCGATTTCAAGGCAGCGATTCTACACAATGCTAGGGTTGGCTGTTGACCCATTGAGAATAAATCCGGAGACGATTCCGGTTGGGCATCTTTACAGCATGTTCTACAATATGGGGTACACAGAGTCCTCACCTCCGTTGCAAAGTTCAAGAAGTCTTGCTTGCCGCCACAGTGGAACGGCATGTTCACAGTCCTCTTCAAGGGCTTGTCGGAACGGAGCTCAGGGTCTGACGGTGCTAGTCGACTTTTCTTGTCGATCATGTATGCAGTCTACAACGGGGTCAACTTGGACTTTGGGTTGGTCCTCTGGCAACAGCTCATCCAGAGCCTTTCTTCATCATCACGACACTCTGAGGTGTCGCTTGCCCGGTTCTGGATTTTGATCACAAAGTGGGCAATGGACAAGTTCGACATTCCCACTGCTGCTGATGCATCGATGTCTTCAATCGGTACGTTTCATACCAAGAAGATCATCGTCTCGGATGCATCTAAATTTTCGTTCATTGGCTCCATTCCGGAGACAATGTATGGCGACGTGCCCTCTGACAGCAGGCTGATACGGACGATCAAGGAATTCAGGGCAACTGGTCCTAGGGAACTTACACCGGATATGCTCAGGTCCATCCACGATGCAGACAAACCGGTGCCCAGGGGCAAAAAGGCGGACAAAGGGAAGCAAGCGACCAAAGCTCCTAAGGGTCCTTCTCCCAAGAAGAGGAAACAGACAAAGGCTGCACAGTCACCACAGCCGAAGAGGAGGAAGACACAACCGAAGCGCAATCTTGTTATTCCCTCTTCTTCAAGTGACTCAGAAGATGAGCATTCGGGTTCGGATGGCTCTCAAGGAGGCGAAACCCCTCAAAGAGGCAACACACCACCTCGCTCACCTACCCTAGAAATGGAACTTCATAATTCACCAATCCCTTTACCTCCTCAAACCATTCCTACTTCCATTCCGACCATAATCCCCACTACCACTATTCCACCAACCTCTTTCCCTATACCACCACCCATTTTCACTGATACAACAACAACCACTGCAAAGGTTACAACCAACGTATCTGATACGGGGGTTCATACCAGTGTAATCGAAACCCCACCCATAACCGAACCACCTCAAACCGAAACCCATACTCAACCACCACCCGAAACTACCCCACCCCATACTCAACCTGAACATACCCATACCACAACACCCCCAGCTTCACCACCTCCACCATCTCCAGAAAATGCCTCTGATGGAGAAAACCCTTTCCTTGGTGGTGATCACATGACCTTTGATTCGGTCTATTTCAGTCCGTTTCAAGTTCAGAGTGATGAAGAGGATGATGCTCCAGTGACAAAGAAGCATCTTAAGGAGCTCAACGAGAAGGTTGACTTACTTCTCGCCTCCTCTTCCAACCAACAGTCCTCTCTCTCTGAAGCTGCACTTCAGAAGCTTGTTGATGCCTTCTCCAGGGCTCAACATGATTCGGTAGCCTCAGCCACTGCCGCCATCGAAGCCTCAACCAAAGCCTGTGAGGCAGCGACCGAAAAAGTCGATAAACTATTCTCCGACGCTTCTATCCTGTTGAAGTCCTTACAGGAAAGCGCCGACGCCACAAAGACAACTTTGGAACCGATTGTTCAGCAATTGGCAAAGTTTGTTTCTACGGAGTTGACTTCGTTCGCTACACTTCGCCAATCACTAAGCGACGACAACTCGGCCCTTCGTGCCTCCATCGACGAGCGCCTCGCTAAGCTTCAGGAGGATCTCGCAGCTGAAAATTCTTTGATGGACGTTCTGGAGAGCAAAACAACTGCCCTCAAGATCAAGAGCATGCAGCTTTCAAACTCACAACAACAACTTGAAGCTCTTCGATCCGAAAGGGAAGTCATCAAGACATGTGTTTCGGATGTACACGCTGCTTTATCAAACATCCTAGAAGCACACGATCCGATTCTAAACCATTCGGTGAGGCGAACCCTTGCTGAAAAGCTTTCTCCTGCCATGGACCTACTAAGCAAAATAGAAGGCTTACCTAGTTTCGTGTCCATTCCGAAACAAGGGGGAGAAGAGAAGAAGACCGGATCGAAACCACCTCCTTCCTCCAAAGCTACTCACACAACCGAACCGCATCCGACTGGTCAAGCTTCGGGTTCGGGTGTGAAGGACAAAGGGAAAAATATAGCTGAGGAAGAAGATGAAGATGAAGATGATGAAACCATTGCTGACATGTTAAAACGAAAGAACAGTCGCAATGTTGATGAAGATGTAAATCGTGTGGCGCGAGAGGCTGAATAAGCCGAACGCAAGCAGAAGGAAGCCCACGATCTCCTTGAGAGCAGTAAGACTCTCTTCCCTGCCTGGACTCGGGAGCGCTTGATTAAAGAGGCCATAGATACTCCCAGCATATTATGGCTCGAGCCGGTGATTTCGTTCGACTGTGTTAATTCTGTCGATTCGCAGTTCGACATGCCGTTGACTCGAAAGGCATTCATCTTCCATGCCTTCTCAAATATCTTTGAAGTCCCTCATCCGAACGTTGAGCTTGACAGGGAGCTCATCGACTTCTATCTGAAGGCTGCTCGTCCTCAGTACTTAACTTGGAGCGCACAGAAGATAGTGAACGTTCGGGTCTTAAAGCCTTACACCGAAGGAAGATTCATAAACGTTCGGTTCAAGGTGATTCGAGGGTCTGCGAAAACTGAACACCTTATATCTCTGGCAGATCTACCGAACTTAAATCCTCATGATTGGATTGTTCTGCACAACATCCTCTTGACAAACGAAGCTGAATATGGTCCGATTATAGACCATATCAAGAGGATGATTGTCTGTTATATCATGGAGGTTGCCCTGATGGATCAGGAGGTCGCTACTGTCTTCAAGAAGAAACCGAAGATAGCTCCTGTGGGATCGGCCAGTGATCTCAATCAGATGAAGATGGGTAAGATCGACCCGAGACACAACTCGGTTATGTTCACTAGAGCGGAAGGACAGAAATGTCTCTTTGCTTTAGCTGACAAACATCTTTACACCACTGCTTGTCTGGAGCATGTGTTATCGATCATCAAAAGGTGTAAAGAGAATGTAGCGGATGATGTTAAGTACTTCAACGACATGATCCAATGGTACATCAGGTTTAGGCAGACGATTTTAGCTCTAATTTCTCGTCTGTTTAACACTGTGAAGAAGAAGGTACCTAGCTCCGCTGCTGGCCCAAGTAACAAATGAAGGTCTCGCTCCAATTGACGCAAAGGGGGAGATTGTTGGGTTGAAGATTTGCTCAAGTGTTGCGTCTTTGGGCTCGTCTGTTTATTTATTTTATTTGTATTCCGGTTTGGGCCTGTCCAACCGAGAGCCCATTATATTTAATATATAAGTATATGCTTGCATGTATATTAGGGTAACGATTATTCTAGAGCGTAACAATAGTATTTCAGATTTCTTTAATCGTTCTTGTAACCTACCAATCCTCTACAGTTGATGTTCTTAATCGAGCTCTTCTGAGGATTTTATTTAATCATTCGACACGTTTGATTCACTCTTGTCTCATTCTTATTTTCGTGTTCTTATAGTTTTATATTTACTTACCTGTTTAAGATCTAATCGATCTTCATAGATTAAAGGTTTTAAATCTCATCAACGTGATTGATACTCGTTACATGATTAGCGTTTCCTCTTTCATATACCATTTCCTTCCATTACCAAACTTTGATTATAATTTAGAAAAAGAATATATATAAATTAATTAATATATTAATAAAATTAATTAATATGAGGTTGCATTTAATAGGTGGAATTTGAATAAAAAAGAAAAAAAAAACTATAAAAATGAAAAATGGATATTAAATAATAAAAAAAAAATCTAAAAAATGACAAGTGTCAAAATGAAGGAGAAGATGACATGTATCAAAATCATTTTTATTTATTAGGGTATATATATATATATATATATATATATATATATATATATATATATATATATATACATATATATATATATATGTCACAACTAGCACTTTTGGCTAGGAAATTCCACCATCGGGTAAGTAAGGACTATTGTGAGATTGTGCTAACACTCCTAAGTGTTCAATATGAGTTCCTAAGGAGCCATAAAGTGTTAGAATCCAAATCTCTCCAAGTATAGTGAATCTCTCCCAAATCTCTCTAAGTGTGCGAAATCTCTCCAAGAATAGTGAATCTCTCCCAAATCTCTCCAAGTATACGAAATCTCTCCAAGAATAGCGAATCTCTCCCAAATCTCTCCAAGTATAGTGAATCTCTCCCAAATCTCTCTAAGTATGCAAAATCTCTCCAAGAATAGTGAATCTCTCCTAAATCTCTCTAAGTATGCGAAATCTCTCCAAGAATAGTAAATCTCACCCAAATCTCTCTAAGTATGCGAAATCTCTACAAGAATAGTGAATGTCTCCCAAATCTCTCCGAGTATGTGAAATCTCTCCCAAATCTCTCCACGTATCTCAAATCTCTCTCAAATCTCCCTAAGTACCTTCCTCAATCGAAAACTGCTCAAAACCGGAAGAAGAAACCCCAAAAGGACCCTCTTGGTCCGGACTCCTCTTGGTCCTAAACCTCTTGGTCTGGAACCCTCTTGGTCCGGAACCCCTCCCTGCTTCTGACCCTCTGATGGACTAAGGGGAAGCCTCTCATTCGGACAAGATCTCGCATGTGCTTCGGAAGGGCTAGGTTGCCTCACACCTCGGTCTGGACTCACCTGGTTCGCACATAACTCCGGATGTGAAGAAGGACTTCGAAACTCGCACAACGCCTCCGGAACACGCATGTTGGCAACTTCGGACCCTCGCATCCTTCATCCTTCCCTCCAGAATTTAAGATATAGCTCCGGAATTTAAAGAAGAGCTTCAGAAATTACCCTAGAGCTCTGAATTTCACCTTTTAGCCCCAGATTTTGGTCATTTTCGGACTTTTTCACCATTTTAAGGTATTTTGAGGTCGGAAATCCCACCAAACTCATGTTTTTCTTAACTAAGACCCCTAAAACCATTATTTTATGCTAAAATTAATTATTTTAAGCATACTGATCATAAAAATAAATGGTTGGGATTTAGGAAAGCCTTATCCTAAATCAAGAAAAGGACAAAAGGATTGACTTTGTGATTTGATGAAATTCCTCATTTTCCATGCAAATCACAGTACTCCATGCCTTATCCACCAAATATCCATGCATGGACCACCAGATCCCCATGCATCAAAGATTCCTTTCCTTTTCTTATACTCCAAAGCAACGACAATGAAGGGGTTAGACTTCACATATTCTCTCACATTTCTCATTTCCTCTCAAAACTCATCTCCAAGCAAGAACAAGAACTTGCTGAAAACAAAATTCTCAATTTCTCCCTGGAGTTGTAAGGTAAATTCCTCCACTCATCTAATATTTTATTATATTTCAAGATGAATCCATATTGTTTTATTCATAATAATATGTGATGATCACCCTTAGGAAAGCATCCCTCCCAGGGAAGTTCCTCATCTCAGCAGGAGTTTAAGCTTGAGATCTTCACTCCATAACTCCAAACAACTCCTCAACCAACTCAAGGTGAGCATCATACCCCATCTTTTTCCATGTTTTAATGTATTTTGGGGAGAGTACAAGTCAAATATTGCCTAAACTCTTAAATGATTACATATATACGTATGTTTGTATGTGTGTGAAATATTGTTAAATTATTATTTAGTAATATACTCATGAACGAAGGATTTCTAAATTTCACAAAGAACAGAGGATACTTTGAACAAAAGAGCCTCCCAACTATTGAGCGTGTCCAACTTAACCCCTTTATCTATGCTTCCATGTTTAAAGATAAAAAGTTATAAAAAGGATCTTACTAAATGGACACCATTTCTAGTGATTTTTCGAAAATAGAAACTTTGTGACTATTTTGCAAACTATCAGGGAGTATTTTATAAATATTCAACATAAAAGTTTGCGTCAAGAAAATATACAAATAGAGCCTTTATGACAGAAACATTTGCATGTCATAAGCTGTTGTCATAAAACTTCCAAGAACATAAGTAATGTTATATATGTCATAAAACAAAAAATGCGTGTCATAACCGGCAGTTATAAATTTATATAAATTATAACTTGACACTTTTTCTCTTGACTAAAACGACTCATTTTTCAATAAACGAAAAGGAACGAACACGAGCACCCAGTAAACGAGCACAATCAACGATATGAAACGAGAACGATTTTTCTATTCAATAAGTACGAGTTTCATTATTTATCTAACAAATAATGGATCTCTAACGATTGCTCAAAAGATTGTTAATATTCTAGTCAGACAAATCTCAAAAGTACCTAAATATAAAAATAGTAGTGTACGTCTAACTCCTGTAAGGAGTTATAGCCAGAGTCTCCTAGAGGGAGAGCGTGAATTTGTGTATAGGTCTATACGGGGTTGACACCCCGCACCTTCGTTGTTCGCTATAGCTAGATAGGCTAGCCTAGGGTGACAAATGTCTTTTCCAAACCGAGGGCACCTGAGAAACACCAAAACAGGCACTCTGTCATGATTAGTATGGTTATAACGACTCACTAGAATATGTTATATTAACGAGAAATTTATGTAAGGAAAACCTCATAAATAAATTTTGACACGTTGTGTTGACTGTCCTACACGTGATAGGTGATGGTCCGCATTTTTTGTGTTGACTGTCCTTCTTCATCGCGTAGAATGTCCACAATAGCCATGTGGATTCTTTCTCCTAACAAGTATAGAGTCGTAATACTACTATTTTACAAATTAAAAAGCGTAGGACTCTATCAAAAACAATTTTCTACGATTTCGATAACGATAAACTAGAACTTACGAATATTTTATAGCAGAAAATATAGGATTTTCTGGAGAAAACGATTTTCTACGATTTCGATAACGATAAACCAGAACTTACGATTATTTTGTAGCAAAAATATAGGATTTTCTGGGGAAAACGATTCTTTTACGATTTCGATAACGATAAACTAGAATGCACACACTCAATTTTACTCGATAAGAGGAACATGATTTTCAACCATATTTCCTTTTTGAAAATAAGGGATTTTTCTTAAGACGGTTGATTGTTACTATTCAAAAGAACTATTCTCAGACACAGCTCGCTTTTACAAATCACACTACTTTTCAAAATCACTCTTATAAGGATGAACAAAAGTTATGACATGCACACATATATCCATGATTTTCAAGGCAAGACTTCAAACAATTTCATAGAAAATATCTGATTTTTTGAAAGTACAACGAGAACGATTCTAAACAAGTGTAAACGATTGTATACAAAAATGCTTATAAACTCACCAACTTTTTAGTTGACGCTTTTCAAAATGACTTGTATTCTCGGGGATCTAGTAAGCAGGTAACAAGGGATGGTGATGCAAGAACATTTAGTTGTAGTTTGGATTCTTTTCTACTTATGCAACTTTTGTGTAACTCAAAGAACAAATACAATATGTAAACTATATAAGTTTTTTATCTCAGTTTATGATGTTTGGATTGCTCTGTTTCATGTATATTTAATTGTTATGATACTGCACAATGAAGTCACCCGCCTCCGGACGTTTCCGCCGTCTGGTCCGGGGGTGTGACAATATATATATATATATATATATATATATATATATATATATATATATATATATATATATATATATATAAGTTCAATTAAAAAATACGGTTGGAAATTAGGAATCATTCTTAGTCAATCATTTATTTTTGCTGCAAAAACATTCATTGTACCTCCTGAAAGAGGAAATAAAAATACACATGTGTTTTTCAACAAAAAATGTTTCCTTAAAGTATGTTAATCCTTACCTTAATATATACAAAACATAGCTATTTATGTTTTTATTTTATATTTTTAAAGAGATATTTTTATTGAAAAACTATTTTAAATATATAAAATTCATAATTTTTTATTCTGTATAAATATATATCTATATTGATATAGTTTTAAAATAAAGCAAAGTTTTAATTTGTTTTTAAAGTTTCGGTTCTCGTTATTTATAAGTGAATAATAATGCATAAAAATTTTATTACAGTCCATTCATTAATCATTTATGAATAAAAAATATGTTTAATATTTTTACACTTTAAGTAACATTTATATATGAACCTCCATTCTCAACCTTTTTATTTTATCAATTGAACTGTTATATATATATATATATATATATATATATATATATATATATATATATATATATATATATATATATATATATATATATATATAGTCTGGATCTTTTGCGAACCAATATTTTTCCCGCGAGCTTTTTCGTGTTTATTTTTTTTTCAAAACGTGACTTAAGGAATTAAGTCGAAAAAATGTGCACACACGAAAAGTGTATACATGTATTAATGTCGAAAGTGAATATGTTCGTAAAAAATAACTTTCATATGTGCACATTTTTTTCGAGATTTTTTAATACACTTCTATATGACCGACTTAATGTCTTAAATCATTTTTTCTAAAAAAAATCACACCAAAAATTTCGTAGAGTTTGCGGGAAAATATGTGTTCGCAAAAGATCCTCACCTAATATATATATATATATATATATATATATACACACACACACACACACACACACACACACATATATATATATATATATATATATATATATATATATATATATATAACCCGTGGAAACTACGTTTGAAAGAAAACATTTCTGATAATTTCAAATCGTAATCGATAATCATAGGTATACAAACAATTATTTTTTTGCAAAGCCTGATATTTTTGCATATAACTATATCGTCATTATTTTATAGTAATATTTAAACGGATTGAAAATATAAGTAATGTTCTTTAAGTCTAGATTGATGAGAAAATGATCATATTGCGTAATCGATTAAGAATGAAATTAGGATGTTATTATGGATTAAAAATCATATTACGTTGCTAATATGTGTTAAAAAGAATGTAAGATGCTTTTATGGGTCAAAAGTGAACGTATGTTGCCATTATGGGTTAAGAATGAAAGTAGATTGTTATTATGGATTAAAAAACGAAAGTAGGTTGCTATTATAAGGTTATAATTGAAAGCAATATGCTATTATGGGCCAAAAATGAAAGTAGGCTTCTTTTATGGATTAAAATGAAAATAAGATGCTATTATGAGTTAATAATGAAAGTAAGTTGCCTATATTGGTTAGAAATTATAGTTGGTTGCTATTATGGGTTTCAAATTTGTAACACCCGATTCAAAGTACTTTTCAGTTTGGACCTTGGGGGTGTTAATGTTTTATAGAATTGGTCCATAAGAGGTGGTTTTTCCATCTTCAGAAAAGTTGGAGTATGTTGGGCGTACTCCTTGTACATTGGGCGTACTGGCTCAAGTCTTGATTACGGGTCTTAACCACGTACGTGGGGCAAGCGTGGAGTACGCATGGCGTACGCAGGCTTGGGCAAACCCTTATTTTTAGGGTTTGTGTCCTACTTAAGCATCTTTAACTCCTCTCTTTGTCGTTTTAGACCAGCCTCCATATCTTTTAAACCCTAATCTCGCCCTTAGCCTTGGTTGGATGCTTTGAGCTCTTTTGAAGAGTTTTGGTGTGTTCTTGTGCATTTTGAATTGGTAGCATGAGATTGAAGACTCATTCTGTGACAACCCCAAATCTAATTCCGTTAAAAATCCCACTTTCACTAACGGAAAGTGTCACTATACGTTATTTTACGTAATATTTGGAATCGTCAATATCCGAATGTCTAAATTTAAACATGGCTTGATATTATTATAAGAAATATAACTCGTATGTGTTAACCCCGTTTAACCTAATAGAGTTATATTACCTTTTCAACCACTTCACCCGGGTAAAAAGTTTTAACCCAGTTAACTTTAAACATCGGGTAGCCGTGTATCGGGTGCGATTCCCGAGACATATGCAATGGGTGTGCACAACATTTGAACACTCATTTACTACACACCCACTCTCTCTCTACTTTCTCTCTCTAGACTCGAAAACGACCCCGATTCCGCTAATTTCCGACTTCCAAACGTAAGTACTCATCCTCTATCTTATTCTAGACATGCTTCATTGAATTTGAGGGCCAAAAATCATAGGAATCAAGGTCCAAAGAGGAGTTTACGGCCTAAGAAGCTCCTTAGGCCGTAAACCCCCAAATTCATGCCCAAGGCCAAGTTTTTCCTTCTTTTAAGCTAGTATACTAATTAAGGCATATATCTAGGAGGGTTTGGACACTAAAACACAAGGATTTGACATGTAAAAAGGATTTTACGGCCCAAGCTTGTGCTTAGGCCGTAAACACCTCAAACACCTCATAAATCTATGTTTAAAGTCCCAAAAGATCAATTAGGGTGTTTGGCAATTTAGACTTGACTCCAAGGAACACTTTAATGCATCAAACAACTCCATTTGAGGCCAAAAAGAGGAGTTTACGGCCTAGCTTAAGCTTGGGCCGTAAACACCCAAGAAATTGTGTCAAACAAGTCCTTAAACTACCCTAATGCATGAAAGGAATTTATCTAAGGCCTTTTGAAGTGTGTTGTACAATTAAACTTCACATTTGGGAACAAAATGAAGAGTTTACGGCCAAGGATGTTCTTGGGCCGTAAACTCCCCAAAAATGTGTGCCAAATTGTTCCAAACTCACTATAGGGCCTTCTAGGATTTTTCTAAACCATTTGGGACCATGTTGTACAAGTAAAACCTACATCTTGAAGGGTCTATACGAGTTTACGGCCCAAGAACAAGTCTTGGCCGTAAACTCCCTAAAAATGACACAAATTATGATGTTTAATCCTTCCCTCTTGGTCCAAAACACACACCACTAAATCAAGGAAGTGAGATAAGGCCCTAAACACACATTTTGGAGAGTCACAAGAGTTTATGGCCAAGCCTAGGGGGCTTACGGCCGTAAACTCCCAAATAATGGCTTTTAGGCCATAAACTCTAAAAGAGTGAACTCAAGGACCCTCCTGTAAATCATCCATGGCCTCGTACCACTCCCGGGAACCCTTTCTAGGCCTTAAAACCCCGAAAACGACACTAGAATGTCCAAATACTATAATGAAAAGCATAAGATGATTAACTTCTTGTAAAATACATATTTCATATGACATTAGGGTCCTAAAAGGTGCTCAAGTGGTTATTTGGTACCAAACGCTCAATCGACACTATTACCCGATTTACCCGATTCACCCGATTTCCGCGATTTCAGGTGAGTTCATACCCCTTAATGAACCTTTCAAATGTTTTACATGTTTTAGGGGGGGAGATACAAGTTGCTTATAAATGCTTATGTAAAGTTATACAGAACGATTTCCGAGTTACAAGGATTAATCACATGTGATTCACTACCCTTAGTTCAAATCACATGTGATTTGTCCCTATGCCTTATAAACGGGTTTCACCCTTTTCAAACTATTTTTAAACAGCGAATCAGATTTTAAATGTTCTTTTGGAAAAATACTTTTATTTAAATCAATTTACTTATAAAATGTAACCCCTCTGATATATTTATATAAGTAAGACTTGGAGGACTTAGGACCGATATCTCGCCTTATTTCCTGTTCTTGTTTGATTGTGGGCTTAGGGTAGTAGTTATCCGTCCGACTGTCGTTGATTTCTTAGTTATATAATCTGTATATCAGTGTGGGATACGAATGTTACTGCTTTCACTCAATACTAAAGTCACTAACATGCCAAGAACCGTCCTCACTAAGATAACTATAATAGGTATAGTTACGGTTACTACAGCTATTACTCGCTAAAGTCATTCCTATCTACACTATAATACTCACTACTACTAGATGATACACTAGTAAGGGAATACACTATGATCAACACTAAAAGATTACTACACAATAACAACAGAGAAAACACTAAACAAACAATAATACACTAACCCACTATGAGATACTATATTCGCTATCCATTACGCCCGGAGTTTTCCAACAGGGAGACGACTCTACATGTATAGATCTATACGGGGCAGACGCTATTACATCCTGACTGTTAACTCAGTTCGCGCCGTACAGGCCTAGGGATGCCACTACTTCACTATACTATGCATGACCGGGAAGGTCATGGGATCCTTTATTATCCTCACTATTGGTAATATACAAAGAATACACTACAACTACTATAAAATACTACACTAAATACTAATCTGCATCCCGAAGTAAGTATCTATCACTAAATGAAACTTGCACCTCTATCACCGATTTCAGACTTAACCTATTCTTTCACATTGGTTATTTGAAATTTTGCCAATATATTTCTACAATAAACTGTTTCAAAGAAATGAAGAATGCATACTTTTCACAAATTGTCATTACAATGTATTTTCTGGAAAATATGGGATTTTCTAAGTTTCTACTACTTATGAACATAAATGGTACATTTTCAGTACTAACGCTTTGTATACAAAAAAAAAAAAAAAAAAAAAAAAAAAAAAAAAAACTCACACGAAACTCTTATGAACTCACCAGCTTTATGCTGATAATTGTTTTCAAAATAACTTGTATCTTCAGGTCAAAGATAGACAGGTACAGACGCAGCATTTTGGAGAAGGTGGAGCACGAAAGACCCATCTCTTATTTTTGAATTGCTTTTGGTGATTGTTAAACATTACAAAACACGCATGTAATTAAATTCACTATGTAATACTATGGTTGTATGTTTCTTGTTTCTACTATTATGCAATTGTGATGATACTGTTCACTACGTCATCCACCCCGAAACGTATTCCGCCGTTATCGGTTTTGGGGTGTGACAGATTGGTATCAGAGCATTGTTTATAGTGAATCAAGTATATCAACCTATAAAAGATATACGAACTATAAACACTTCGGGACTAAAACACTATGACCAAAAATATATACTGTTAAGTATCTAAAAGATCTAACTAAGTATATATATACACACATCACTATGAAACTCAGGAATCGGTAACATCCTAGAACAAAACAAAAGTATTAAGATTGTTGGGGCAGCACAATTGGGCTTAGAGACATATAGTCACATTCAGGATGATGTAGCCTGATCAACTACGTTTTCCTGAGGGTGACTAGCATGTGCCTAAGTTCGGTTGTGATGTTGCAACAAGTCTAAAACTTACCAACAATACCACAATAACGCTAACATAAGAATACTATAGGAGTATTCTGCATCTCTAGATTATACGTATGTGTTAACAACAAGGGTCGTTACTAGTAGGACAATAGTTGCTAAGTGGATACACCACGATTACATGTGATTAGGGCACTATAGACTCAGAATCTACAGCCTTTGCTTCATTCCCTATTCTTGTTTGATTGGGGTTCTGAAGTTAGGGTGGTTTATTCGAAGGACTATCTTGCTTCGGTTACATGTAATCGGTATGCACTATGCAAGTATTGGGTCAACTGGTAATGATTCCTCCTATAAGTATCTTAGAATAGTACGTCTATTAATCTTCTTTCCCCCTTTCTCGCGTAGATAGCATGGCTGGCTTCCACCTACCCGGTGATCCGTACTTTCCGAACCAAGGCAATGGAGGATGGCTCGAAGAAGAGTCCGACGACGATCACCCTATTCTTTTGGATGATCATCATGCTGAAGGCTTCTCGGATAGCTCGAGCTCCGAGCCAGAAGTCAACAACCAACCTCCTGAAGCCCCGAACCCTAACCCCCGACCGGCATTTCAGGGCCCCACTCCTATGTGGGCAATATCCTTGCATCGATGGAGCGAGGAGCAGGGTCAGCCCTTGCCTTACAATGGAGACCGAAGCTTCTACCACATAAGCGAAGGAGGATCGGTGGATCGGGTTCTGCCCATCATGATCCGAAGAATTGCCAGGAATGTTGAGCAAAGTCAAGCTGCCATTGGTCGAGTGGTAGAAGTGGATGCCAACTCAAACCTCAACACTGTTCGCATCCGCCAACTCGAAGAAGCCATGGACAGGACAAGGAGGACCAACGAGGCTCTGCAGCATCAGCTGGCAGCATCCCGAGCTGAAGTTAGGGAACTCTGAGCACGCCAAAGGACTCATGATCGACACCTTCAAGAAGTTATGCGTCAACTAGAGGATCTGAGGGTTCGCCCGACAAGCAGCCGTCGCCAGTAGAAGACATCTAGTTACCTCACTCTTTTGTTTAAAGGACTAGCCTTTTATCTCTATGTTCCATAGGTCTTTTGTCTGTAAACATTCCTAGTTTAAAAGTACTCTAGTTGAACCTCTAAACTGCCAACATTTTCTCTATGGTGTGATGTAAGACCTACTGTTAAGTCAATTTTCATGAACTTGTGTTGCATCATTAATACCAGTATATTGGCAGATGATTTCTCTATTTCTATAACTCTTACCCTGATCTTGGATTATGTTGATTTAATCCACGAAACACTCTATTCATATTCGCAATAGGCTCTTACTATTGCTATCATTTCTATGATCTTCCAGTGAAGGATGCCTCCACGAAAGCGTCCTAGCAAAGGAAGACCTGAAACTCAAACCCCTCCTCCACCACCTCCTCCTCCGCAGTTCGATCTGGTGTTGTTCCAAGCGGCTGTGACTGCGGCTGTAACAGCAGCCATGGCCCAAATGAACTCGGGTGATGCGAGCGGTGGAAATTCTAGATTTGGTGAAGTCCACCAACGAGTGCAGGGATGCACTTATAAAGACTTCATGAATTGTAAACCTGCTTTCTTTGATGGGACCGGAGGAATTCTGGCATTGTCCCAATGGTTCGAAAGAACCGAAGCTGTATTCGAGATGTGCTCTTGTCCCGAAGAGAGCAAAATCAAGTTCGCTACTGCTACCCTCACTAACCGGGCTTTGTCATGGTGGAACGGCCATGTCAACGCACTCTCCTTGGTCACAGCCAATGCTATGGGCTGGGACACTCTAAAAGATCTTATGAGAAGAGAGTACTGCCCTAGGGGCGAAGTTCAGAAGCTTGAGGAAGAACTCTGGAACCTCAAGATGAAGGGGACCGACATAACGGCTTATACGGCCAGGTTTTGCGACTTGGCGGCTATGTGTCCCAACATGATCCCCTTTGAAAGCAAGAAGATTGAACGTTACATCTGGGGTTTAGTGCCCCCGTATCGAGGAAATGTTCTGGCTTCATGCCCTACCACTTTCGACAGCGCCAAGGAATTGGCCCAGAGTCTGATCAATCACGAAATCTCCTCCACTCCAGCAACAACAACCACAACAACCACTGCACCATCCGGATCATCCGACAGAAAGAGGAAACGATGGGATAAGAAGAAAGGCAAGAAAACTCAAACCGCCTCCAGGGATCAGCAAATTGTGGCGGTTCATGCTGCCACCACCCCGGCCGCACCAGCTGCTCCAGCCCCACCAAAGGCTTACAGTGGGAACTTGCCTAAGTGTCCCAAGTGCCCTTTTCACCACAACGGTCCATGCCGTGAATTGCAGTGTTCCAACTGCGGACGGAAGGGCCATACTGTCCGATTTTGCAAGGCCCCTCCCAAACCTATTACACAGGTTCCTGGTACGGGAGTGACACCAACTTGTTATGGCTGCGGTGAAGCGGGCCATTTTAAGAAGAACTGTCCGAAAGCTGCAAATGCTGGGGGAACTGGAAGGTTACTTGCTATCGGTCACAATGAAGCGGTATCCGATCCCACAGTGGTCACGGGTACGTTTCTTCTCAACAACTCTTATGCCTGTGTCTTATTCGATAGTGGTGCAGAAAGAAGCTTCATAAATCAAAACTTTAAACACCTACTCAAACAAACCCCTCAACCACTAAAAGAAACATTTGTTGTAGAAATGGCTAATGGGAAGACAGAAAGCTCTAATGAAATCTATATAGGTTGTACTCTCACGTTAGATGATTACCCCTTTTTAATCGATCTTATACCAGTCTCAATCAAAAATTTCGATGTCATTGTTGGTATGGATTGGCTAAGCCTTCACTACGCCGACATTCTGTGCTCCGAGAAAGCCATTCGCCTGAACTTTCCGAATCGAGAGGCCCTATTGATATACGGAGATAAGCCAAGTACAAACCTTCGTATCATCTCTAGTATTTAGGCTCAGAAATACTTGCGCAAGGAATATCGCGCCTTCCTTGCTCACGTCGTCGACACTAACCAGAAATCGAAAGATCCAAAAGACATTCCTGTAGTATGCGATTTTCCTGACGTCTTTCCGGAGGATCTTCCAGGTCTACCTCCTAAACGACAGGTTGAATTCAGAATCGACCTAATCCCAGGAGCTACCCCCGTAGCTAAGTCGCCCTACCGCCTAGCGCCCGCCGAAATGCAAGAACTATCTGGTCAACTCAACGAACTGCTTAGCAAGGGTTTTATAAGACCGAGCTTCTCACCTTGGGGAGCTCCGGTCTTGTTCGTGAAGAAAAAGGATGGGTCGTTTCGGATGTGCATCGATTATAGGGAACTCAATAAACTCACGATCAAAAATCGCTATCCTCTCCCTCGTATCGACGACCTATTCGATCAACTCCAAGGAGCCAGTTACTTCTCCAAGATTGATCTTAGATCGGGATACCATCAGTTGCGGGTGCTCGAGGAAGATGTTCCAAAGACAGCTTTCCGAACCCGCTACGGGCATTTCGAGTTCGTAGTGATGCCCTTTGGACTGACTAATGCCCCCGCAGTATTCATGGACTTGATGAATAGGGTATGTCGTCCATATCTAGATCAGTTCGTCATCGTCTTTATTGACGACATACTTGTCTACTCTCGGAGCGAGGAAGAGCACAGAAGCCATTTATGATTAGTCCTGGAAACCCTGCGATCCGAGAAGTTGTATGCAAAGTTCTCTAAGTGCGAGTTTTGGATCCGGAGAGTAGAATTCTTAGGACACGTGGTCAGTGAAGAAGGAATCCACGTGGACCCCTCCAAAATCAAGGCTATTGAGAACTGGTCAGCACCAAAGACGCCTACGGAAATTCGTCAATTTCTAGGCCTCGCTGGCTACTACCGTCGGTTCATCCAAAATTTCTCTCGGATTGCGAAACCTCTCACCATGCTAACACAGAAGGGTGTATCATTTGACTGGGAAGAGAAACAGGAGAAGGCATTTCAGACCCTGAAGCGAGCCCTATGCACCGCACCAGTATTATCCCTCCCCGAAGAGACAGAAGATTTCGTCGTATACTGTGATGCATCCAATCAGGGGATCGGTTGTGTCTTGATGCAACGAGGCAAAGTTATCGCCTATGCCTCGAGACAACTAAAGAACCATGAAGTGAACTACACTACTCACGACCTTGAGTTAGGAGCGGTCGTCTTCGCACTAAAAATCTGGAGACACTACTTGTATGGGACGAAGAGCGTGGTGTATACTGATCATAAAAGCCTCCAACACATACTAAACCAAAAAGAACTCAACATGAGACAGCGCCGATGGGTCGAATTACTTAACGATTACGACTGTGAAATTAGATATCATCCGGGGAAAGCCAACGTAGTAGCGGACGCCCTGAGCAGAAAAGAATATTTCGGACGAAGAACCAAGTCGTTGACAATGACTATACATTCACATCTATCCACGCAGATCAAAGAGGCTCAGCTGGAAGCTTTAAAGCCTGGAAATGTGACGGGAGAATCTCTGCGCGGAATGGATAAAAATCTGGAGGTCAAGGGTGACGGAGCCTATTACTTTATGGACCGAATCTGGACTCCACGCCATGGAGGTTTCAGAGATTTGGTTATGATGGAAGCACACAACACTCGTTACTTCGTCCACCCGGGTTCGGATAAGATGTATCTGGATCTCAAAAAGCTTTATTGGTGGCCAAACATGAAAGCGGAGATCGCTACCTTTGTCGGTAAGTGCCTTACTTGCGCGAAGGTCAAAGTAGAATGTCAAAAGCCATCAGGACTCCTCCAACAACCGGAAATACCAGAATGGAAGTGGGAGCGAATCACAATGGACTTCATCACCAAGTTGCCCAAGACAGCAGGTGGATTAGATACCATTTGGGTCATCGTTGACAGGTTGACCAAGTCCGCCCACTTCCTACCCATCAAAGAGATGGATAAGATGGAAAAGCTCACTAGGACTTATATAAAAGAAATAGTGCGATTGCATGGCGTCCCTATATCTATTATATCAGACAGAGATAGTAGATTCACCTCTAGATTTTGGCAATCATTACAAAAGGCATTAGGGACGAGGCTGGATATGAGTACAGCATACCATCCGCAGACTGACGGGCAAAGTGAGAGGACGATCCAAACCTTGGAAGACATGCTGCGAGCCTGTGTGATCGACTTCGGGAAATCGTGGGATACACACTTACCTCTTGTGGAGTTTTCCTACAACAATAGTTATCACACGAGCATCAAGGCAGCTCCATTCAAAGCTCTCTACGGCCGAAAGTGCAGATCCCCGTTGTGCTGGGCCGAGGTGGGAGACACCCAGTTAGCTAAAGGACGAGTTCCTGATAGCGCCCTCACTGGTCCAGAGATCATTCGAGAGACGACCGAGAAGATTGTATAGATACGTGAACGACTAAAAGCCGCTAGGGATCGACAGAAGAGCTACGCCGACAAACGAAGGAAACCCTTGGAATTCCAGGTCGGAGACCGGGTCCTTCTGAAGGTCTCGCCCTGGAAAGGCACGATACGCTTCGGGAAGCGTGGAAAGTTAAACCCAAGGTACATAGGGCCTTTTGAGATTATTGCTAGAATCGGGCCTGTAGCTTACAAACTAAACTTACCCCGCGAGCTAAGTAACATACATCCTACCTTCCACGTCTCAAACTTGAAGAAATGTCTGTCGGATGAGACTCTCGTGATCCCCCTCGACGAGATCGAGATCAATGAGAGCCTCAACTTCGTGGAAGAACCTGCTGAGGTTTTGGATCGTGAAGTAAAGCGGACGAAACAAAGCCGCATCCCAATTGTGAAGGTTCGGTGGAACGCCAAGCGAGGACCGGAATTCACTTGGGAGCACGAGGATCAAATGAAACTCAAATACCCTCATCTCTTTGCTTAGTAGTATTGTAATATCGTATCTGTTTGTATTCTGAATTTCGGGACGAAATTCCCCTAACAGGGGGATGATGTGACAACCCCAAATCTAATTCCGTTAAAAATCCCACTTTCACTAACGGAAAGTGTCACTATACGTTATTTTATGTAATATTTGGAATCGTCAATATCCGAATGTCTAAATTTAAACATGGCTTGATATTATTATAAGAAATATAACTCGTATGTGTTAACCCCGTTTAACCTAATAGAGTTATATTACCTTTTCAACCACTTCACCCGGGTAAAAAGTTTTAACCCAGTTAACTTTAAACATCGGGTAGCCGTGTATCGGGTGCGATTCCCGAGACATATGCAATGGGTGTGCACAACATTTGAACACTCATTTACTACACACCCACTCTCTCTCTCTACTTTCTCTCTCTAGACTCGAAAACGACCCCGATTCCGCTAATTTCCGACTTCCAAACGTAAGTACTCATCCTCTATCTTATTCTAGACATGCTTCATTGAATTTGAGGGCCAAAAATCATAGGAATCAAGGTCCAAAGAGGAGTTTACGGCCTAAGAAGCTCCTTAGGCCGTAAACCCCCAAATTCATGCCCAAGGCCAAGTTTTTCCTTCTTTTAAGCTAGTATACTAATTTAGGCATATATCTAGGAGGGTTTGGACACTAAAACACAAGGATTTGACATGTAAAAAGGAGTTTACGGCCCAAGCTTGTGCTTAGGCCGTAAACACCTCAAACACCTCATAAATCTATGTTTAAAGTCCCAAAAGATCAATTAGGGTGTTTGGCAATTTAGACTTGACTCCAAGGAACACTTTAATGCATCAAACAACTCCATTTGAGGCCAAAAAGAGGAGTTTACGGCCTAGCTTAAGCTTGGGCCGTAAACACCCAAGAAATTGTGTCAAACAAGTCCTTAAACTACCCTAATGCATGAAAGGAATTTATCTAAGGCCTTTGGAAGTGTGTTGTACAATTAAACTTCACATTTGGGAACAAAATGAAGAGTTTACGGCCAAGGATGTTCTTGGGCCGTAAACTCCCCAAAATGTGTGCCAAATTGTTCCAAACTCACTATAGGGCCTTCTAGGATTTTTCTAAACCATTTGGGACCATGTTGTACAAGTAAAACCTACATCTTGAAGGGTCTATACGAGTTTACGGCCCAAGAACAAGTCTTGGCCGTAAACTCCCTAAAAATGACACAAATTATGATGTTTAATCCTTCCCTCTTGGTCCAAAACACACACCACTAAATCAAGGAAGTGAGATAAGGCCCTAAACACACATTTTGGAGAGTCACAAGAGTTTATGGCCAAGCCTAGGGGGCTTACGGCCGTAAACTCCCAAATAATGGCTTTTAGGCCATAAACTCTAAAAGAGTGAACTCAAGGACCCTCCTGTAAATCATCCATGGCCTCGTACCACTCCCGGGAACCCTTTCTAGGCCTTAAAACCCCGAAAACGACACTAGAATGTCCAAATACTATAATGAAAAGCATAAGATGATTAACTTCTTGTAAAATACATATTTCATATGACATTAGGGTCCTAAAAGGTGCTCAAGTGGTTATTTGGTACCAAACGCTCAATCGACACTATTACCCGATTTACCCGATTCACCCGATTTCTGCGATTTCAGGTGAGTTCATACCCCTTAATGAACCTTTCAAATGTTTTACATGTTTTAGGGGGGGGGGGAGATACAAGTTGCTTATAAATGTTTATGTAAAGTTATACAGAACGATTTCCGAGTTACAAGGATTAATCACATGTGATTCACTACCCTTAGTTCAAATCACATGTGATTTGTCCCTATGCCTTATAAACGGGTTTCACCCTTTTCAAACTATTTTTAAACAGCGAATCAGATTTTAAATGTTCTTTTGGAAAAATACTTTTATTTAAATCAATTTACTTATAAAATGTAACCCCTCTGATATATTTATATAAGTAAGACTTGGAGGACTTAGGACCGATATCTCGCCTTATTTCCTGTTCTTGTTTGATTGTGGGCTTAGGGTAGTAGTTATCCGTCCGACTGTCGTTGATTTCTTAGTTATATAATCTGTATATCAGTGTAGGATACGAATGTTACTGCTTTCACTCAATACTAAAGTCACTAACATGCCAAGAACCGTCCTCACTAAGATAACTATAATAGGTATAGTTACGGTTACTACAGCTATTACTCGCTAAAGTCATTCCTATCTACACTATAATACTCACTACTACTAGATGATACACTAGTAAGGGAATACACTATGATCAACACTAAAAGATTACTACACAATAACAACAGAGAAAACACTAAACAAACAATAATACACTAACCCACTATGAGATACTCTATTCGCTATCCATTACGCCCGGAGTTTTCCAACAGGGAGACGAATCTACATGTATAGATCTATACGGGGCAGACGCTATTACATCCCGACTGTTAACTCAGTTCGCGCCGTACAGGCCCAGGGATGCCACTACTTCACTATACTATGCATGACCGGGAAGGTCATGGGATCCTTTATTATCCTCACTATTGGTAATATACATAGAATACACTACAACTACTATAAAATACTACACTAAATACTAATCTGCATCCCGAAGTAAGTATCTATCACTAAATGAAACTTGCACCTCTATCACCGATTTCAGACTTAACCTATTCTATCACATTGGTTATTTGAAATTTTGCCAATATATTTCTACAATAAACTGTTTCAAAGAAATGAAGAATGCATACTTTTCACAAATTGTCATTACAATGTATTTTCTGGAAAATATGGGATTTTCTAAGTTTCTACTACTTATGAACATAAATGATACATTTTCAGTACTAACGCTTTGTATACAAAAAAAAAACTCACACTAAACTCTTATGAACTCACCAGCCTTATGCTGATAATTGTTTTCAAAATAACTTGTATCTTCAGGTCAAAGATAGACAGGTACAGACGCAGCATTTTGGAGAAGGTGGAGCACGAAAGACCCATCTCTTATTTTTGAATTGCTTTTGGTGATTGTTAAACATTACAAAACACGCATGTAATTAAATTCACTATGTAATACTATGGTTGTATGTTTCTTGTTTCTACTATTATGCAATTGTGATGATACTGTTCACTACGTCATCCACCCCGAAACGTATTCCGCCGTTATCGGTTTTGGGGTGTGACACATTCCTTGGAGTTGAGCCTACAGATCCATTGTTAGCATCTTCATTTCAAGACATTTGAGGTATAAAGTTCTTAGCTTGACAACTCCTTGTGTAGATCTAGTTTGGGTCTTGCTTATGGCTTATTTTGGTCCATTTTTGGTTAATCCTTGTGAGTAAAGGTTGTTTCAGAATCTTAGCCCTTAGATCTGGACGTTTTAAGGGTCCATTATGCATAAAATGCATGCTTTATGGAGTATTTGAATCCATGCATGTATTAAGTAATTGTTAAACACTTTTTGAGCTATTGGGCCCCATTAAGGCATGTATGTATGTAAAGTTGCCAACTTTACGTGATAAGTCACCTTTAGGGATCAGATCTGTGAGTTTGGAGGAAAGAGTTAACATATTAAGTTCTTAATGGAGAAGGATGGCACATTGGGGAGTATAATGGGCGTACCCAACCGGTACGCTGTACGTACTAGCACCACATGGAGTACGCCCTGCGTACTCAACAAATGGGCCTTGAACTTGGTGTTTTCGATATTGGGCCAATGTTTTGACTTCTATTGTTCAGGCCTTATTAGATAATTGGACTTCCGTGTTGGACTCTGGACTAGCATGTTGGGCTTCTTTGGATTTTAGGCTCATGATGGGTTTGGGCTTAGTTTGGAAGATTGGGCCATATTTGGGCCTTGGGTTGTCACGTAGAATTTGGGCCTTCTTAGAAATTGAAAAGGGTCTTGGCCTTGGGCTAAGCTTGATAAAGGGTAAAATGGTCTTTTTCCCTGGCTGTGGTCCCAATACATTAGACTGGTGGTTATGGTTTAGCATTCAACTAATAATTGGATGTTGTTGGTATTGACAGCGCAGGGATTTGTCGAACCAGCAAGCACGGATTTATCTGATCGATTCAGCAGTTTAAGGTGATTTTCCTGACTGGTTTTATCAGTCAAAGTCACCAATTCCGACCCACGGTTATTACGTTAGGATGTTAAATGTCTGTGTGAGTCTTGCATGTTTTATGTGTTTGTATGTATATCGGGTGGGGCTTGATATCGGGCAAGGACCGATGACTTTACTATATGGTGTTATCTCTGTGATTACCGCATGTGTTAGTATGATTATGTGTTCTATGATTATATGTGTATCGGGCGGGGTCCATGTCAGGCGGGGCCTTATGATTGATAGATCTGTAACCCGAGAGGGGCTTAATGTCGGGCGGGGCCCGAGGCCGAGTGGAACTCGATGTCAGTCGAGGCATGATGTGGGGTGGGGCCAATTATGTGTTTGATATGTATGGTATGTGGTATTTTGGGGGAACTCACTAAGCTTTGTGCTTACGATTTTCAGTTTATGTTTCAGGTACTTCTGGTTCAAAAGGGAAGAGCCCAGGATGATTGCAGAGCACACACCACTTTATTCCGCATTTTATGACTTACTCTGATATTTTGAGATGTACTAATATACTTTGGTTTATCTTGGTTGTATGACAATGTTTTGGATTACCATTTTATTAAATTAAAAATGAAATTTTTGGGTCTTATTTTTGGGACGTTACAAGTTGGTATCATAGTTTTATTTTGGGGGATTCTGATATACTCTCGGGTGTGTCTGAACTCAAGCTGAGGATTTGGTAAAAATTTTCAAAAAGGAAATGTCTTTTTTAAGAAAAGGGTTTTCTACTAAAAGAAAGGATATGATGCATGCAATCGACCGAGCGCAAGTAAGTTTTCCTAAGATACCCATACATGTTATTTGATATGATTTGCTTTTTGAATCTGTGAATCGCATGCTAGTTAGGGCTAAGGATTGGCTCAGTATTTGCATGATAAAATTCTAGGAGAGATGACTTCGTATGCCTATTGTATGAGCTTGTAGACTTGCATGTTAGTACTAATCAGTCAGCGATAGGATGGCCTGATTAGGTTATGCTTGGTTCTGATTACTCGATGCTCGAATGCTGCTTGCTTTGTGATTTTTAGGAGTTCTTGCTAACATCGACTAACTAGTAAGCGAATATGCTAAGTTACATATTGTGGGGACTAAATAATTTCAGAAGGTTAGGCTTTAACTCTATTGCACAGCTCTTGTCTGAGTCCAACCGTTGTAGTGTGAGACCTTTCATTCGAAGAATTATCTGGTGTTTGTAATATGTAATTATATTCGTGAGCTAGATAGAGGGTGTCAGTAGGAGTTCCTTTTGTAGCTGATGGCGGAGAGTAGTGTGGTGGTTGCCTTAGGAAGATATTCAGTGTTGGGAGCCTTGTCTTGTGGGATTATTGTGTGGGTAAGAGTGACTTGGTGGAATCAAAGAGATTCTTGAGGAAAGTACGAATAGATGTGGAAGGTATGGGCTCGTACTAGTCGAAGCAGAGGATCCATATTCGTGTCAAGGAGAGCTGAGATGAAACCAAGAAGCTTGTGATTATGAGATGACAAATTGTTCTTGATGTATAGCATGTCGATTCCAGGAGGAGAAGCAGAGTCGTATGAGATGGGTGCAGGCGACGCAGGACTTCGTGACCGAATTGACACTGAGGTTTCACAGATCATATTGGAGAAGTTGCCCAGTATCATTGGTCGGATCACTGATAGGATGATTGCTAAATTCAAGGAACGGGTCGCCATCTCGCATGCTACAAGAGAATATGGTGAGGCCGCTAGCGAAGGAAATTTGGGTGTGGAGGCACGGCTAGGAAAAAGAAGGTGGACACATAACTGGGGACGACTGGCAGGAGGTAGAGAGTCTGATGCAGCTGACCTGGGTGTTCGAAGTCAAGAGATCCATGAGATGTGTGGCAAGTGTGGGGGAACTCACGGGTTTGCTTATCACAATTTCAGGTGTGGGGGAAAAGGGCATGTGCATCGGGATTGTAAGAAGGATCATATATGCTTTCATTGTCACCAGTCGGGTCATTTCAAGTCCAGATGCTTGCTTGGGTGGCGGAGGGAGTTCAGGTCCCAACACTCATAGTTCCTCAGGATGTCAAGATTGAGACGCAATAAATCACTGGTATGTATTTTGAGCCCCAGTTTTGTAATGATATTAATAAGACAAAATTGCAAAAATGGTCCCTGTGGTATGCAAATTTTTGGGGTTTTAGTCCAAACCCCGTGTTTTTTGGATCCTTGGTCCTTTTGGAGTGGTTTGTATGTGGAATTAGTCCCTGGACTTAACTGCCGTTAAATATGATCTATTAACCTCCATCATGTGCCTCACACTTGAGGGTAAATTCGTCATTTCATATGTAAGGGACCATTTTTGCATAATCCAATTTTTGGCTTATTTGACCTTTACCCTCTCTCTCTCTCTCCCCCTCTCTCTCTCTCTGAAATTTCTTCCTGGAAATTAAAACACACGCACAAAACTTCATCATCTTCTTCTTTGGTCACATTTCTTATCCTCACTATCCCTGTATAGTTAGTTAATAAACACAGATACATAAAGCCAAGTATTTGGGAATCGAAGTAGAAAATAAAGCGCCCATATTTTCAAATCTTCCTCCCAATCTAGTAAAAAACCCAAAATTCTCATCAAAATCAAGTTTAGATAAAAAAAAACATACATAAATCCATGTATCTTGAATAGTTGACGACTTAAAGCTAGTCCCCCTGCACAAGATCGTATCTCTCAGACCGTAGTGAATTTACACCCAAATGCAGGTTTTCGGCGATGGGGTAATTGTGGAATGTCTCTCTCTCTCTATCTATCTATCTATCTATCTATCTCTCTAAGAACTGTTGTTGCCACTCGATTATGTCACCATGTTCATATTTAATCTAAACAACGCTTTCCATAAGAAATCAAGCACGCAGAAGAAATCAAGCACACAGAAGAAACCTATGAGGTTACTAGTTCATCAGTTTTGATTTCAGGATTTGGTTTTGATTTGTTTTGATTTCGGGTTACTAAGGTACTGAGGTGGATATATTTTCAAATTGGTATTCTATTCTATTATGTGTGTATAACCTAAAATGTCGATCTATTTTTCTTCCATACCTAGTCTTTCATTCTGATTTCTGTGTTTTATTACAGCCTCAAATTCATCCCAAAAATCATGTAACCGTCTCGACCTCTTCCCATTATGTTTTAGTTCCCAATTTTTCCTCCACTGTCGACGTAATGAAAGGGTGGGAGTGTTTCTTTGATGGCAATGGTTTCTTTGGGGAAATTGTCTTGATTTTGGCTGATAATCTGCTTCTGTGAGTACATTTATAAGTTTAATGGAGGATGATGGATTGAATATGCCAAATTGGGGGTATTACGAACCTTCATCCCTACCACTTCAACCTCCTAATCTGGAATATTAAAGATGCGAGGGCTGATTTTGGAATCGATTACAGATGATGCTGATGCGATGGCTGGTTCATCCCAAGGACATGATTTTGAAGTCTTTGATTAATCCAAGTTGCAGTAAGATGATCGAACCAGGTGTTGTTTGGAATATTTGGCCGCTTTCTCTTCAAATCCACCCCTCGATCTACAATCTGGTGACGAAGAACGTTAGAGCTAAGTAGCAAATTGAGATCGTGAAGTTGTTTGGGATCACGATTTACTATGGTTTAACCTGGCAGCTCCGTCTTCGACAATTGTGTTTGTTTTTCTTAGTGGAATTGCTTATTGTTTAATTGAGTTTGTGTTTGTTGAGAGAGAGAGAGAGAGAGAGGTCAAATAAGCCAAAAAACGGATTATGCAAAAATGGTCCCTTACATATGAAATGACGAATTTACCCTCACGTGTGAGGCACATGAGGGGGCTTAACAGATCCTACTTAACAGGAGTTAAGTCCAGGGACCAAAACCACATACAAACCACTCCAAAAGGACTATGGATCCAAAAAACTCGTGGTTTGGACTAAAACCCAAAAATTTTGCATACCACAGGGACCATTTTTGCAGTTTTGTCTATTAATAAATATGCTTTTGGTTAGTGCTATATTGTCGGATCAGAAACCTTTTTTATGAAAGGACTGCCAGCACCATATCGTAATTTCTTATTCCATCAAATTAGAGTTCATCCCTCAGTACATTTCATATTTTATAGGGTGTGGATCGCTCTCGCTAGGTTTGGAGTTGTGACATTGGAATGTTTCCAAATAACCCCATCTAAGGTTCAGAGTTCCTCTATTATTGACTGAGTCCTCGTTCAAAGAGTTGTCATATGCCATTTTTCATACAATGGACCGTGTTTGGAAGAAGCTAGAGTATTCCTCTTAGGATCCCCAACAGCGACAAGTCGAGCATTGTAGTGTCAGTCTGTAGATGTCAGAGTTTCATCAAGATGTTGTTGCAGTCATGTTATCTTTAGCTTTCTTCATGTTTATTATCAATATTTATTTTCCCTTGGAATCTTGGTATGGGTAAGCGTTATCTCTGGTTCAGTTCTTTGTCATCACCTGAGTTATGCCATCAAGATTATTAGAAGGTAGTATCTTACTGGGCGGGATTTAGTGGTTCAGTTATTGTCCCGGTTCTCTGATAGGGTCAGTTCAGGAGTATTATTTAGGGAATCTATGGTCGAATCAACAGGAGTAGTTCATCCGCAGGGTCAGATTTTGGAAGTGTTAGGATTTGTTCCGATAGGATCGACAACCATCTATGGAAGGACCTTTGGGTCTAAATCACTATTATTGCTAGGGAAGGGGTGGCAGCAGGGAGATGAAGATGGCAGTCGCATGGGTTGTTTGGTCATTGGTGTGCCAAGGGAATTTCATAATTGCAAACGTGGAAGATGGTTAGAATCCAAAGATCCTTTTGGGAACGGGAAGTTGGAGTGAAGATTTGCCAACTACGGTCAAGGGTTATAGTCTTTATCACCAGCATAAAGGACCTAAGGATTTGGTGCAGTATCATGCAAAGTGATTGGGATTATCGGGTTTGCTGAGATTTCGCGGAGTATTCATTTGGATATTAAGAGAGTTGGAGGATCATCGAGATTGGATATTAATGGAACGTTGGAATCTATAAGCTCAGGATGTCAACAATTTGAATCGCAAGGTTGCAAGATGGATTGGAAATCCATATAATCTTGTGGATTGGAGGGACGTAGTCGAGCCTAAGTGGAGGAGAATCATTGGTCTAAAGGATCAGTCAGGGAAGAATAATTGGATTTTGTTTCGAACACCTGATTGGGATATAGTTGGATGCGGGTTCGACTTAGGTCGGTTTTGGTTGGTATGGTAGAGGTACGGTAAAACCATGGGCGGTGACCATGGTGGAATTGAGGTGTCGTAAGACTGTGGGGTAGCCATAAAATTCACTAGGATATTAGATAGTTGTGGAAATATTGTAAGTCTGCAATGGGATCGTAGTATTCGCCAGAGTAAGATAGACCATCGTTAGGGGTCGTTGGTATAAATGAGTATCGGTTCGTGCCTTGGAAAAGGCGGGCGGTATTTTCAGAGAGCATTACTATGTAATAGGTGGAGGACCATTGGGGTCCGAGGCGAGGTTAGGTCTGTGTAGCTCTCGATGCGGTAAGACCTGTGGGCATGGACCGTTCGTTGGTATAGGCTAGGTGAGATTCGTGGGCGAGGCCCATATGATTATGGCAGTGCATGTGAGACCTAGTAGAGACCGTCTGCGTCAAAGTTTTGGATCATGGATTTAGTGGGGTGATTATGTGTTCAGTGAGTGGCATAGAGTGATGCATAGGCTAGGGTATCCTTATCAGTTGGACTCTCAGAAACCTGATGGTTAGACCAGGTGCGAGATTGGCAGTCTCAACGGTGGTATGGGGATTTTTATATCCTGGTTTAGTGATTGGTTGCCGTGAATCAGAAGATATCGGGGGAAATGCAAGTACAAGTCCTTGGATCTTAGGTTATAAGTTATGTGTCGAATTGGCTTTTGGTTCGAGATTCGTGTTCGGAATCATTAGTGTTTGTGTGTAAGATCTTTATTATTAATTAAGGAATCTGTATGCCAAGGGCATCAGCTGAAGGGTTCAAGGTCAAAAAAAATGTTTTCAGTTCTGATGGTAGAAAAGGCGTTGTGATTGTGCTTTGGGGTGGTTCTTCCTGTATGTAGGTCAGGCACGTTATGGGCTTTAGAAATATAACAGTAGCGTATTGGTTCGCTGGTTAAGGAATTAGTGGCTTGTTCAGCACTAGAAGGTTTGACTCTCTGATTGCCTCTTATTCATCATTATGTTCATGGATTCATTAACTTCAGGATGAGTCTCTTACTTGAAGGATTGTCTAGTCCTTTTTTTCAAGTGAAAAGTTTCCGGCAGCAGCGCATGGTCGGTGATTCTGTTTTCTAGTGGAAACATCAACATAATCAGAAGTGGGATGATCAGT
Source organism: Lactuca serriola (assembly GCF_051521515.1). NCBI lineage: Eukaryota > Viridiplantae > Streptophyta > Magnoliopsida > Asterales > Asteraceae > Lactuca > Lactuca serriola. The sequence continues at coordinate 206,749,659 of NC_136409.1, forward strand.
TTGGAATACAAAGTGGAGTTATCTAGTAGTGGTTTAGTATGGGTTGTCTGTTGGGGAGTACAAGTTTTGAGATTTCAAACTTCGGGCATAGTAGAAATGGTTATTCTTCAGGGGTTAATTTAAGTTGAGTAAGGCTCTGTTCATCGTCAGGATTTGGGAGCCCTGCTAAGGCTGGCTTCGGTTGCATTTTGGAAGACTGTGGTATGCCTAGAGTTGCTTACCCGGCCTGCATCAGGGTGGTATTTAGATTATTCAAGCTGTCTGGTATGCCTGGGAGGGTAAGGAATGAATTTGAGGACGAAATCTAATTTAAGTGGGGGAGAATTGTAACACCAGATTCAAAGTAATTTTCAGTTTGGACCTTGGGGGTGTTCATGTTTTGTAGAATTTGTCCCTAGGGGGAAATTTTGCCAACTTCATAAAGGTTGGAGTACATTGGGTGTACTCCTTGTACGCTATGCGTACTATCTCAAGTCTTGATTGCAAGTCTTAACCATGTATGCAGGGAGTACGTGGAGTATGCATGGCGTACGTAGGCTTGGGACAAACCCTAATTATTAGGGTTTGTGTCCTATTTAAGCATCTTTAACTCATCTCTTGTCCATTTTATACCAGCCTCCATATCTTCTAAACCCTAATCTCGCCCTTAGCCATTGTTGGATGCTTTGAGCTCTTTTGAAGAGTTTTGGTGTGTTCTTGTGCCTTTTGAATTGGTAGAAGCAGATTGAAGACTCATTCCTTGGAGTTAAGCTTAGAGATCCATTGTTAGCATCTTCATTTCAAGCCATTTGAGGTATAAATCTCTTAGCTTGACAACTCCTTGTGTAGATCTAGTTTGGGTCTTGCTTATGGCTTATTTTGGTCCCTTTTTGGTTAATCCTTGTGAGTAAAGGTTGTTTTAGAATCTTAGCCCTTAGATCTGGACGTTTTTGTTGGATTAATGTCTAATTCCATAACTATAATTGGTAAGACTTGACCCGACCTGGCATGGTCCATTTGGGTTGCATGGCATCATGCATTTGGATAGACTAAATTGAGAGAAATAACACTTACGTTTTGTTAATATATTATAAGTTCTAATATATTAATAAGATTATTCAATTAGTATTGATCAAGAATTAATCTAGGATTAATTAAGTGATCAAAAGAAGACTAATTAAATATATGGGTTGATTGTGTAAATCATCCATACGTGTATAGTGGGCTAATGCTTCATGGATTGTCAAGTTGGGCTAAAACCCATAAGATGCTCCATGGTATATTTGAACCCATGGATCCAAGGAAATGGAAAGCCATGACAATTAGGGTTTACACTAATTGTCACTAACTATATAAGCATCTTATTGTTGACAAAATCGACACTAGGGTATATGTAAAAGGGCTAGCCAATTTTCATGAAGTCTGTATATTTTCTGAAGTCTTTCCAAGTGCATTTGGTGTTGTATGAACCATTTGAGGTGTCACACTTGGGGCACTAGGCACTCAAGCTTCATGAAGACATTCTACATCAAAGAGGTATGTAATTCTAACTTGATATATTCATATGAATCAATGTTATTATGCTAGTTAGGATGAATACCTTGGAAAGTTCATATTTGCATGTATAATAGAGAAAACATAGATCCAATGTATTTAGGGTTGCATGTACACTTAGGAGTGTTAGAATGCTCAAAAACCATTTTAAGGGTCCCTTATGCATAAAATGCAAGCTTTATGGATTATTTGAATCCATGAATGTATTATGTCAATTGTTAAGCAGTTTTTGAGCTATTGAGCCCCCATTAAGCCATGCATGTAAGTAAAGTTGCCAAATTTATGTGATAAGTCACCTTTAAGGATCAGATCTATGAGTTTGGAGGAAAGGCTTAACCAATTAAGTGCTTAATGGAGAAGGATGGCACACTGGGGAGTACGCTAGGCGTACCCAGCTGGTACGTTGTGCGTACGAACCCCAGATGGGGTACTCTAAGTGTACGAGCTGAGTACGCCCCGCGTACTCATCATATGGGAATTGGACTTGGTGTTTTTGGTATTGGGCCAATGTTTGGCTTCTATTGTTTGGCCCTTATTGGATTGTAACATCCTGGTTTTCAGGTATTTTCAAATTCATCCCTTAGCTTTAAATTATGTCATTTTGGTCCTTGGATTGGAAGGAAGTAGCCTTGAGAAACTCTAGTGGCAAGAGTGTAATTTTGGAGATGGAAGAGTACGCTAAGCGTACATGTGGGTACGCTAAGCGTACTAGGGCGCACTCTATTACGTTGGCCGTACACATATGTATGTTGGGTGTACTTATGTCCGAATGAAACCCTCAATTTTATGTTTTATGGGGTATTTAAGCATCTTTATAGCTCATTTACCGCCAACATTTCAGCCTCTAAATCCCTTGATTCGTTTTTGGAAAACCTTAGTCCTTTAAGAGTGTTTTTGAGCTTAACTTGTGTTCTTGGTGTGCATAAAGAAGAAGGAGTTGCATCAAGGAGCTTAGAAGTTGAAGCAAGCTTGTGGATCTTGGATCATTACCTCCTTGGGAAACTCCAGAAGGTAAAAAGTCTTCACCTTGATGCTTTGTTTGATTGGATCTCATTTTGGTAGCTTTATGTTGTTCTTCCTGTCTCAAAAGTCCCATTTCTAATCATGTTTGGTTTTGGACGTTTTGGGTTGTCCTCTCAGAACCTAGGAAGGGTCCTAAGCCATAAAAATGAGGTCCCTTTAGATAGTTTGGCTCCATGTTTCTTGTAGAGGGTCTTAATGGATTAAGGTCTTGCATTAAGGACTTTTTGGACGTGGAAAGTCATAAAGTTTGGAACTTTATGACCCTAGTATGCCTTTGGACCTTGGATCTAAAGTATGAGCTCAAGTGCTAAACCCATTAAGCACTTAATGAAGAAGTTGGATCTGCGAGGGTACACCTCACGTAGCCTGGTGTACGCCCCGCGTACCCGTTCAGCCACCCCGATGGTGGGTCTCTGCAAAGCCTTGTGTACGTTGGGCGTACCTCCATAGTACGCCCCGCGTACTCGCATGGGTCAACCCATGTTAAGTTATCTCGGTTAGGTTGACTCGGCTGGGTTGACTCAGCGAGTATATGGAATTTGATCAGTTGACTTTGAGTTTGACCATGTTTGACTAAGTTTGACGTTGAGGGTATTTTGGGTATTATTGGGATTTTGATGGAATTTGTCACTTGGTGGATGTAGGCATTAAGTAGAGAGCTGAGATTCAAAGTTGGGCCTTATTAGTTCCGTTCAGCTTGTGAGGTGAGTTTTCCTCACTATACTTTCAGGTTGAAGGCACCAAGGTCGGCATGTTGGTTTGACAGCCTGCTATTGTTGATATGCTTAGTATGGAATAGATATGCATGCTAGTTTTGATATGCTAATCCGGTAGATATGTAGGACTACTTGTGATATTGTAACACCCCGAATTGAGAAGACCTAGAAACAAAAGGAAAAACCTCAAAATCGGAAGGCAACTCATCGAGTAAGTGGGAGGACTCGACGAGTAGGAGCATATTTTGGGTCGCGGGTTAAGTAGCCTACTCGACGAGTTGGTCAGGGTTTGGGAAACCCTAAATTCGGGACTTGGTGCCCTATTTAAACATCTTATTCTCCTCCTCTTTCTTCCATTCCCAGCCCCCATTGTCCAGAACTTAACCCATGAAACCCTAGAGCCTCTTGAGAGTGTGTGAGCCATCCTTGAGTGTTTTGTGTGTTCTTGAAGGCTAGAAGAAGAAAAGGAAGCTTGAAGGTTCAAGGAGAAGGTTGTGGATCTAGGGATTTCGTTCTAATCTCATCACTTTCTGGTAATTAAGCTCCTAACTTGCCTTGTAGTTTCTTAGATCTCTTTATGGTCCCTTTTAAGGAGGTTTTTGTCCAAGAAGTATGATTCATGGGTTAAGGATGTCCCAAGTTTATGATACTTTCAGATTTGAAGTCATTGAGGGTTGTGAAGGCATAAAGGTGCAAACTTTATGCCATTAGAGTCTCATGCAAACCCTAAGGATGCTAGTATGTCCTTTTCAGCCCCAAAGGGCCATGCATGAAAGTAAAGTTCAGGACTTTACGTGTTTATTAGGTGACTAGCGCCTAGATCTTGGTTCCCCTACTGTGGATTGGAGTAATATGGGTTTTGGTCATAGATTTATGTCTTAAAGGGGGCTAGGGTTTTGGCTAAACCCGTTAAGAAGGATTAGGAGTGGGTAAAGTTGGAAACTTTACCCTTAAGGAGTCATTTCCAGCATGTAGACGAAGTTTGGGGTCTGGATCTGAAGTGTAGGGGTTTAATTTGTTAAGATGGCTCAAACAGAATGAATGACTCGTTGAGTCCAGGAAGGGACTCGAAGAGTCGAAGCAAGTTTTCCCATTTCTGTTCATGCTAGAACTCGACGAGTCTGAGGACTGACTCGACGAGTTGATTTGATAAATCGCGATTTCATGATTCTGATTATTGGAACTCGGCGAGTTGATGGAGCATCTCGGCGAGTTGAGTCAACTCGAAGCGTTGAATTTGACCGTTGACTTTAAATTTGACCAAGGTTGACCTAGTTTGACTTTGAGGACATTATGGGACTAAGTGTCATGTTGTTACTGATAGTTTGGAGAGCTGAAGGATCTGCAGTTCGAGTAATTACCAGTTAGCAGCCTGAGAAGTATCAGCAGGACTTCAGCAGTGCAAGGTGAGTCTCCTCAATGTGTGCATGGGTCTAAGGCCACAATGTCAGCCCATTATGTTTGTGTATAGTAGGAAGACCCGGGGGTTAGCCCTAGGCATTGTATGTTATATGTTCTGGATCACGATCCGATGTCGGGCGAGGCCCGAGGAATGTTAGTATGCTAGAGGTCTTTGTGATTCTTGCATGTTTCGGTACGATAAGTTCCGGACCAAGGTCCGATGTCGGGGAAAGCCCGAAGTATGTTCGTATGGTAGTATGTTCCAGACTGGGTTCCGATGTCGAGGCAATCCCGAGGAAGATTTATATGTGCATGTTAGATTATACTTGTTGTCTTTGTGATACTTGTATATGCCTAGTAGGGAGGTGAGTGTGGGCGAGGTCTCGTATCTCATCACTAGATGAGTATGGATGGGGTTCCATATCTCAATATTAGCAAAGTAAGGGTGAGGCCCGTGATAGGAGAGAAGTGAGTGTGGGTTGGGGCCCGTATCTCACTATCAGCAGGATTCTCGACGGGGTTCCATAACTCATAAGTAGCAAACCAGAAGTGGGGCCTAAGTTAGGCGAGGCCTTAAAGTATGTTTATGTATGTATTAGCATGTTTATATGATTCTATATGTATAGCGGGCAAGGCCCATAGACAAGTGGGGCCTAAGAGAGACAGATATGTATACCGAGCGGGGCTCGATGCCAGGCGGGGCCTGATGTCGGGTGGGGCTTGATGCCAGAGCAAGTCCGATGTCGGGCAAGTTCTGATGCAGCGGGTAGGGGCCTAGTACATGATTATGTATATGGCATGTGGTATATTGGGGAAGTCACTAAGCTTCATGCTTACGGTTTTCAGTTTTGGTTTTAGGTACTTCCAGTAGCGGAGGGAAGAGCTCGGGATGACTGCATCACACCCACCAATAAGTTTAGCCCGGGATGTTTTACTCTGATAAAATGAGCATGTTTTGAATTAATACTCCGTTTTGAGAAAACAACTTATGCTTATGAAAGAAATAATTTGATAATCATGGTTTGTTTAATGATTTAAAAATGAATTTTTTTGATCGTATTTTTGGGATGTTTCAAGTTGGTATCAGAGCCTTGGTTTGAGGGATTCGGGAACACTTTCGGGTGTGTCTGAACTCAAACTAAGGTATTGGTATAGAAATTTTCAAAAGGAAAATCAATTTTTGTAAAAAGGATTTTGAGAAAAGAAAAGAGTTTTAGAAAAAGTGAAAAGAATTTTGAAAAAGAAAACTTTGAAAGAGAAATGGGTGTGCTGCATGCAATCAGCCAAGCTCAAGTAAGTACTCCCAACTTACCTATACAAGTTTATGTTATGATATGTTTATCAGTTTTATGAGAACTGCATGCTAGATTAGGACTAAGGATCTAGGAAGGATGCCTTATGTACCTGTTATATGTGTATCAGCTTTAGGAACTACATGCTAGTACATATTAGTCAGTATGATGGCCTGATTAGTATATGTTTGATTACGTGTGCTCAATGTTCGAATGATGCTTGCTTTGTGCTTTTAGGAGTTCTAGTTATCTTTTACTAACTAGTAAACGAATATGTTAAGCTACATATTGCGAGGACTAAATAATTTCAGGTGTGTCTGAACTCAAGCTGAGGATTTGGTAAAAATTTTCAAAAAGGAAATGTCTTTTTTAAGAAAAGGGTTTTCTACTAAAAGAAAGGATATGATGCATGCAATCGACCGAGCGCAAGTAAGTTTTCCTAAGATAACCATACATGTTATTTGATATGATTTGCTTTTTGAATCTGTGAATCGCATGCTAGTTAGGGCTAAGGATTGGCTCAGTATTTGCATGATAAAATTCTAGGAGAGATGACTTCGTATGCCTATTGTATGAGCTTGTAGACTTGCATGTTAGTACTAATCAGTCAGCGATAGGATGGCTTGATTAGGTTATGCTTGGTTCTGATTACTCGATGCTCGAATGCTGCTTGCTTTGTGATTTTTAGGAGTTCTTGCTAACATCGACTAACTAGTAAGCGAATATGCTAAGTTACATATTGTGGGGACTAAATAATTTCAGAAGGTTAGGCTTTAACTCTATTGCACAGCTCTTGTCTGAGTCCAACCGTTGTAGTGTGAGACCTTTCATTCGAAGAATTATCTGGTGTTTGTAATATGTAATTATATTCGTGAGCTAGATAGAGGGTGTCAGTAGGAGTTCCTTTTGTAGCTGATGGCGGAGAGTAGTGTGGTGGTTGCCTTAGGAAGATATTCAGTGTTGGGAGCCTTGTCTTGTGGGATTATTGTGTGGGTAAGAGTGACTTGGTGGAATCAAAGAGATTCTTGAGGAAAGTACGAATAGATGTGGAAGGTATGGGCTCGTACTAGTCGAAGCAGAGGATCCATATTCGTGTCAAGGAGAGCTAAGATGAAACCAAGAAGCTTGTGATTATGAGATGACAAATTGTTCTTGATGTATAGCATGTCGATTCCAGGAGGAGAAGTAGAGTCGTATGAGATGGGTGCAGGCGACGCAGGACTTCGTGACCGAATTGACACTGCGATTTCACAGATCATATTGGAGAAGTTGCCCAGTATCATTGGTCGGATCACTGATAGGATGATTGCTAAATTCAAGGAACGGGTCGCCATCTCGCATGCTATAAGAGAATATGGTGAGGCCGCTAGCGAAGGAAATTTGGGTGTGGAGGCACGGCTAGGAAAAAGAAGGTGGACACATAACTGGGGACGACTGGCAGGAGGTAGAGAGTCTGATGCAGCTGACCTGGGTGTTCGAAGTCAGGAGATCCATGAGATGTGTGGCAAGTGTGGGGGAACTCACGGGTTTGCTTATCACAATTTCAGGTGTGGGGGAAAAGGGCATGTGCATCGGGATTGTAAGAAGGATCATATATGCTTTCATTGTCACCAGTCGGGTCATTTCAAGTCCAGATGCTTGCTTGGGTGGCGGAGGGAGTTCAGGTCCCAACACTCATAGTTCCTCAGGATGTCAAGATTGAGACGCAATAAATCACTGGTATGTATTTTGAGCCCCAGTTTTGTAATGATATTAATAAGACAAAATTGCAAAAATGGTCCCTGTGGTATGCAAATTTTTGGGGTTTTAGTTCAAACCCCGTGTTTTTTGGATCCTTGGTCCTTTTGGAGTGGTTTGTATGTGGAATTAGTCCCTGGACTTAACTGCCGTTAAATATGATCTAGTAACCTCCATCATGTGCCTCACACTTGAGGGTAAATTCGTCATTTCATATGTAAGGGACCATTTTTGCATAATCCAATTTTTGGCTTATTTGACCTTTACCCTCTCTCTCTCTCCCCCTCTCTCTCTCTCTCTCTGAAATTTCTTCCTGGAAATTAAAACACACGCACAAAACTTCATCATCTTCTTCTTTGGTCACATTTCTTATCCTCACTATCCATGTATAGTTAGTTAATAAACACAGATACATAAAGCCAAGTATTTGGGAATCGAAGTAGAAAATAAAGCGCCCATATTTTCAAATCTTCCTCCCAATCTAGTAAAAAACCCAAAATTCTCATCAAAATCAAGTTTAGATAAAAAAAAACATACATAAATCCATGTATCTTGAATAGTTGACGACTTAAAGCTAGTCCCCCTGCACAAGATCGTATCTCTCAGACCGTAGTGAATTTACACCCAAATGCAGGTTTTCGGCGATGGGGTAATTGTGAAATGTCTCTCTATCTATCTATCTATCTATCTATCTATCTATCTATCTATCTATCTATCTCTCTCTCTCTCTAAGAACTGTTGTTGCCACTCGATTATGTCACCATGTTCATATTTAATCTAAACAACGCTTTCCATAAGAAATCAAGCACGCAGAAGAAATCAAGCACACAGAAGAAACCTATGAGGTTACTAGTTCATCAGTTTTGATTTCAGGATTTGGTTTTGATTTGTTTTGATTTCGGGTTACTAAGGTACTGAGGTGGATATATTTTCAAATTGGTATTCTATTCTATTATGTGTGTATAACCTAAAATGTCGATCTATTTTTCTTCCATACCTAGTCTTTCATTCTGATTTCTGTGTTTTATTACAGCCTCAAATTCATCCCAAAAATCATGTAACCGTCTCGACCTCTTCCCATTATGTTTTAGTTCCCAATTTTTCCTCCACTGTCGACGTAATGAAAGGGTGGGAGTGTTTCTTTGATGGCAATGGTTTCTTTGGGGAAATTGTCTTGATTTTGGCTGATAATCTGCTTTTGTGAGTACATTTATAAGTTTAATGGAGGATGATGGATTGAATATGCCAAATTGGGGGTATTACGAACCTTCATCCCTACCACTTCAACCTCTTAATTTGGAATATTAAAGATGCGAGGGCTGATTTTGGAATCGATTACAGATGATGCTGATGCGATGGCTGGTTCATCCCAAGGACATGATTTTGAAGTCTTTGATTAATCCAAGTTGCAGTAAGATGATCGAACCAGGAGTTGTTTGGAATATTTGGCCGCTTTCTCTTCAAATCCACCCCTCGATCTACAATCTGGTGACGAAGAACGTTAGAGCTAAGTAGCAAATTGAGATCGTGAAGTTGTTTGGGATCACGATTTACTATGGTTTAACCTGGCAGCTCCGTCTTCGACAATTGTGTTTGTTTTTCTTAGTGGAATTGCTTATTGTTTAATTGACTTTGTGTTTGTTGAGAGAGAGAGAGAGAGAGAGGTCAAATAAGCCAAAAAACGGATTATGCAAAAATGGTCCCTTACATATGAAATGACGAATTTACCCTCACGTGTGAGGCACATGAGGGGGCTTAACAGATCCTACTTAACGGGAGTTAAGTCCAGGGACCAAAACCACATACAAACCACTCCAAAAGGACTATGGATCCAAAAAACTCGTGGTTTGGACTAAAACCCAAAAATTTTGCATACCACAGGGACCATTTTTGCAGTTTTGTCTATTAATAAATATGCTTTTGGTTAGTGCTATATTGTCGGATCAGAAACCTTTTTTATGAAAGGACTGCCAGCACCATATCGTAATTTCTTATTCCATCAAATTAGAGTTCATCCCTCAGTACATTTCATATTTTATAGGGTGTGGATCGCTCTCGCTAGGTTTGGAGTTGTGACATTGGAATGTTTCCAAATAACCCCATATAAGGTTCAGAGTTCCTCTATTATTGATTGAGTCCTCGTTCAAAGAGTTGTCATATGCCATTTTTCATACAATGGACCGTGTTTGGAAGAAGCTAGAGTATTCCTCTTAGGATCCCCAACAGCGACAAGTCGAGCATTGCAGTGTCAGTCTGTAGATGTCAGAGTTTCATCAAGATGTTGTTGCAGTCATGTTATCTTTAGCTTTCTTCATGTTTATTATCAATATTTATTTTCCCTTGGAATCTTGGTATGGGTAAGCGTTATCTCTGGTTCAGTTCTTTGTCATCACCTGAGCTATGCCATCAAGATTATTAGAAGGTAGTATCTTACTGGGCGGGATTTAGTGGTTCAGTTATTGTCCCGGTTCTCTGATAGGGTCAGTTCAGGAGTATTATTTAGGGAATCTATGGTCGAATCAACAGGAGTAGTTCATCCGCAGGGTCAGATTTTGGAAGTGTTAGGATTTGTTCCGATAGGATCGACAACCATCTATGGAAGGACCTTTGGGTCTAAATCACTATTATTGCTAGGGAAGGGGTGGCAGCAGGGAGATGAAGATGGCAGTCGCATGGGTTGTTTGGTCATTGGTGTGCCAAGGGAATTTCATAATTGCAAACGTGGAAGATGGTTAGAATCCAAAGATCCTTTTGGGAACGGGAAGTTGGAGTGAAGATTTGCCAACTACGGTCAAGGGTTATAGTCTTTATCACCAGCATAAAGGACCTAAGGATTTGGTGCAGTATCATGCAAAGTGATTGGGATTATCGGGTTTGCTGAGATTTCGCGGAGTATTCATTTGGATATTAAGAGAGTTGGAGGATCATCGAGATTGGATATTAATGGAACGTTGGAATCTATAAGCTCAGGATGTCAACAATTTGAATCGCAAGGTTGCAAGATGGATTGGAAATCCATATAATCTTGTGGATTGGAGGGACGTAGTCGAGCCTAAGTGGAGGAGAATCATTGGTCTAAAGGATCAGTCAGGGAAGAATAATTGGATTTTGTTTCGAACACCTGATTGGGATATAGTTGGATGCGGGTTCGACTTAGGTCGGTTTTGGTTGGTATGGTAGAGGTACGGTAAAACCATGGGCGGTGACCATGGTGGAATTGAGGTGTCGTAAGACTGTGGGGTAGCCATAAAATTCACTAGGATATTAGATAGTTGTGGAAATATTGTAAGTCTGCAATGGGATCGTAGTATTCGCCAGAGTAAGATAGACCATCGTTAGGGGTCGTTGGTATAAATGAGTATCGGTTCGTGCCTTGGAAAAGGTGGGCGGTATTTTCAGAGAGCATTACTATGTAATAGGTGGAGGACCATTGGGGTCCGAGGCGAGGTTAGGTCTGTGTAGCTCTCGATGCGGTAAGACCTGTGGGCATGGCCCGTTCGTTGGTATAGGCTAGGTGAGATTCGTGGGCGAGGCCCATATGATTATGGCAGTGCATGTGAGACCTAGTAGAGACCGTCTGCGTCAAAGTTTTGGATCATGGATTTAGTGGGGTGATTATGTGTTCAGTGAGTGGCATAGAGTGATGCATAGGCTAGGGTATCCTTATCAGTTGGACTCTCAGAAACCTGATGGTTAGACCAGGTGCGAGATTGGCAGTCTCAACGGTGGTATGGGGATTTTTATATCCTGGTTTAGTGATTGGTTGCCGTGAATCAGAAGATATCGGGGGAAATGCAAGTACAAGTCCTTGGATCTTAGGTTATAAGTTATGTGTCGAATTGGCTTTTGGTTCGAGATTCGTGTTCGGAATCATTAGTGTTTGTGTGTAAGATCTTTATTATTAATTAAGGAATCTGTATGCCAAGGGCATCAGCTGAAGGGTTCAAGGTCAAAAAAAATGTTTTCAGTTCTGATGGTAGAAAAGGCGTTGTGATTGTGCTTTGGGGTGGTTCTTCCTGTATGTAGGTCAGGCACGTTATGGGCTTTAGAAATATAACAGTAGCGTATTGGTTCGCTGGTTAAGGAATTAGTGGCTTGTTCAGCACTAGAAGGTTTGACTCTCTGATTGCCTCTTATTCATCATTATGTTCATGGATTCATTAACTTCAGGATGAGTCTCTTACTTGAAGGATTGTCTAGTCCTTTTTTTCAAGTGAAAAGTTTCCGGCAGCAGCGCATGGTCGGTGATTCTGTTTTCTAGTGGAAACATCAACATAATCAGAAGTGGGATGATCAGTTTGGAATACAAAGTGGAGTTATCTAGTAGTGGTTTAGTATGGGTTGTCTGTTGGGGAGTACAAGTTTTGAGATTTCAAACTTCGGGCATAGTAGAAATGGTTATTCTTCAGGGGTTAATTTAAGTTGAGTAAGGCTCTGTTCATCGTCAGGATTTGGGAGCCCTGCTAAGGCTGGCTTCGGTTGCATTTTGGAAGACTGTGGTATGCCTAGAGTTGCTTACCCGGCCTGCATCAGGGTGGTATTTAGATTATTCAAGCTGTCTGGTATGCCTGGGAGGGTAAGGAATGAATTTGAGGACGAAATCTAATTTAAGTGGGGGAGAATTGTAACACCAGATTCAAAGTAATTTTCAGTTTGGACCTTGGGGGTGTTCATGTTTTGTAGAATTTGTCCCTAGGGGGAAATTTTGCCAACTTCATAAAGGTTGGAGTACATTGGGTGTACTCCTTGTACGCTATGCGTACTATTTCAAGTCTTGATTGCAAGTCTTAACCATGTATGCAGGGAGTACGTGGAGTATGCATGGCGTACGTAGGCTTGGGACAAACCCTAATTATTAGGGTTTGTGTCCTATTTAAGCATCTTTAACTCATCTCTTGTCCATTTTATACCAGCCTCCATATCTTCTAAACCCTAATCTCGCCCTTAGCCATTGTTGGATGCTTTGAGCTCTTTTGAAGAGTTTTGGTGTGTTCTTGTGCCTTTTGAATTGGTAGAAGCAGATTGAAGACTCATTCCTTGGAGTTAAGCTTAGAGATCCATTGTTAGCATCTTCATTTCAAGCCATTTGAGGTATAAATCTCTTAGCTTGACAACTACTTGTGTAGATCTAGTTTGGGTCTTGCTTATGGCTTATTTTGGTCCCTTTTTGGTTAATCCTTGTGAGTAAAGGTTGTTTTAGAATCTTAGCCCTTAGATCTGGACGTTTTTGTTGGATTAATGTCTAATTCCATAACTATAATTGGTAAGACTTGACCCGACCTGGCATGGTCCATTTGGGTTGCATGGCATCATGCATTTGGATAGACTAAATTGAGAGAAATAACACTTACGTTTTGTTAATATATTATAAGTTCTAATATATTAATAAGATTATTCAATTAGTATTGATCAAGAATTAATCTAGGATTAATTAAGTGATCAAAAGAAGACTAATTAAATATATGGGTTGATTGTGTAAATCATCCATACGTGTATAGTGGGCTAATGCTTCATGGATTGTCAAGTTGGGCTAAAACCCATAAGATGCTCCATGGTATATTTGAACCCATGGATCCAAGGAAATGGAAAGCCATGACAATTAGGGTTTACACTAATTGTCACTAACTATATAAGCATCTTATTGTTGACAAAATCGACACTAGGGTATATGTAAAAGGGCTAGCCAATTTTCATGAAGTCTGTATATTTTCTGAAGTCTTTCCAAGTGCATTTGGTGTTGTATGAACCATTTGAGGTGTCACACTTGGGGCACTAGGCACTCAAGCTTCATGAAGACATTCTACATCAAAGAGGTATGTAATTCTAACTTGATATATTCATATGAATCAATGTTATTATGCTAGTTAGGATGAATACCTTGGAAAGTTCATATTTGCATGTATAATAGAGAAAACATAGATCCAATGTATTTAGGGTTGCATGTACACTTAGGAGTGTTAGAATGCTCAAAAACCATTTTAAGGGTCCCTTATGCATAAAATGCAAGCTTTATGGATTATTTGAATCCATGAATGTATTATGTCAATTGTTAAGCAGTTTTTGAGCTATTGAGCCCCCATTAAGCCATGCATGTAAGTAAAGTTGCCAAATTTATGTGATAAGTCACCTTTAAGGATCAGATCTATGAGTTTGGAGGAAAGGCTTAACCAATTAAGTGCTTAATGGAGAAGGATGGCACACTGGGGAGTACGCTAGGCGTACCCAGCTGGTACGTTGTGCGTACGAACCCCAGATGGGGTACTCTAAGTGTACGAGCTGAGTACGCCCCGCGTACTCATCATATGGGAATTGGACTTGGTGTTTTTGGTATTGGGCCAATGTTTGGCTTCTATTGTTTGGCCCTTATTGGATTGTAACATCCTGGTTTTCAGGTATTTTCAAATTCATCCCTTAGCTTTAAATTATGTCATTTTGGTCCTTGGATTGGAAGGAAGTAGCCTTGAGAAACTCTAGTGGCAAGAGTGTAATTTTGGAGATGGAAGAGTACGCTAAGCGTACATGTGGGTACGCTAAGCGTACTAGGGCGCACTCTATTACGTTGGCCGTACACATATGTATGTTGGGTGTACTTATGTCCGAATGAAACCCTCAATTTTATGTTTTATGGGGTATTTAAGCATCTTTATAGCTCATTTACCGCCAACATTTCAGCCTCTAAATCCCTTGATTCGTTTTTGGAAAACCTTAGTCCTTTAAGAGTGTTTTTGAGCTTAACTTGTGTTCTTGGTGTGCATAAAGAAGAAGGAGTTGCATCAAGGAGCTTAGAAGTTGAAGCAAGCTTGTGGATCTTGGATCATTACCTCCTTGGGAAACTCCAGAAGGTAAAAAGTCTTCACCTTGATGCTTTGTTTGATTGGATCTCATTTTGGTAGCTTTATGTTGTTCTTCCTGTCTCAAAAGTCCCATTTCTAATCATGTTTGGTTTTGGACGTTTTGGGTTGTCCTCTCAGAACCTAGGAAGGGTCCTAAGCCATAAAAATGAGGTCCCTTTAGATAGTTTGGCTCCATGTTTCTTGTAGAGGGTCTTAATGGATTAAGGTCTTGCATTAAGGACTTTTTGGACGTGGAAAGTCATAAAGTTTGGAACTTTATGACCCTAGTATGCCTTTGGACCTTGGATCTAAAGTATGAGCTCAAGTGCTAAACCCATTAAGCACTTAATGAAGAAGTTGGATCTGCGAGGGTACACCTCACGTAGCCTGGTGTACGCCCCGCGTACCCGTTCAGCCACCCCGATGGTGGGTCTCTGCAAAGCCTTGTGTACGTTGGGCGTACCTCCATAGTACGCCCCGCGTACTCGCATGGGTCAACCCATGTTAAGTTATCTCGGTTAGGTTGACTCGGCTGGGTTGACTCAGCGAGTATATGGAATTTGATCAGTTGACTTTGAGTTTGACCATGTTTGACTAAGTTTGACGTTGAGGGTATTTTGGGTATTATTGGGATTTTGATGGAATTTGTCACTTGGTGGATGTAGGCATTAAGTAGAGAGCTGAGATTCGAAGTTGGGCCTTATTAGTTCCGTTCAGCTTGTGAGGTGAGTTTTCCTCACTATACTTTCAGGTTGAAGGCACCAAGGTCGGCATGTTGGTTTGACAGCCTGCTATTGTTGATATGCTTAGTATGGAATAGATATGCATGCTAGTTTTGATATGCTAATCCGGTAGATATGTAGGACTACTTGTGATATTGTAACACCCCGAATTGAGAAGACCTAGAAACGAAAGGAAAAACCTCAAAATCGGAAGGCAACTCATCGAGTAAGTGGGAGGACTCGACGAGTAGGAGCATATTTTGGGTCGCGGGTTAAGTAGCCTACTCGACGAGTTGGTCAGGGTTTGGGAAACCCTAAATTCGGGACTTGGTGCCCTATTTAAACATCTTATTCTCCTCCTCTTTCTTCCATTCCCAGCCCCCATTGTCCAGAACTTAACCCATGAAACCCTAGAGCCTCTTGAGAGTGTGTGAGCCATCCTTGAGTGTTTTGTGTGTTTTTGAAGGCTAGAAGAAGAAAAGGAAGCTTGAAGGTTCAAGGAGAAGGTTGTGGATCTAGGGATTTCGTTCTAATCTCATCACTTTCTGGTAATTAAGCTCCTAACTTGCCTTGTAGTTTCTTAGATCTCTTTATGGTCCCTTTTAAGGAGGTTTTTGTCCAAGAAGTATGATTCATGGGTTAAGGATGTCCCAAGTTTATGATACTTTCAGATTTGAAGTCATTGAGGGTTGTGAAGGCATAAAGGTGCAAACTTTATGCCATTAGAGTCTCATGCAAACCCTAAGGATGCTAGTATGTCCTTTTCAGCCCCAAAGGGCCATGCATGAAAGTAAAGTTCAGGACTTTACGTATTTATTAGGTGACTAGTGCCTAGATCTTGGTTCCCCTACTGTGGATTGGAGTAATATGGGTTTTGGTCATAGATTTATGTCTTAAAGGGGGCTAGGGTTTTGGCTAAACCCGTTAAGCAGGATTAGGAGTGGGTAAAGTTGGAAACTTTACCCTTAAGGGGTCATTTCCAGCATGTAGACGAAGTTTGGGGTCTGGATCTGAAGTGTAGGGGTTTAATCTGTTAAGATGGCTCAAACAGAATGAAGGACTCGGTGAGTCCAGGAAGGGACTCGAAGAGTCGAAGCGAGTTGTCCCATTTCTGTTCATGCTAGAACTCGGCGAGTCTGAGGACTGACTCGACGAGTTGATTTGATAAATCGCGATTTCATGATTCTGATTATTGGAACTCGGCGAGTTAATGGAGCATCTCGGCGAGTTGAGTCAACTCGAAGCGTTGAATTTGACCGTTGACTTTAAATTTGACCAAGTTTGACCTAGTTTGACTTTGAGGACATTATGGGACTAAGTGTCATGTTGTTACTGATAGTTTGGAGAGCTGAAGGATCTGCAGTTCGAGTAATTACCAGTTAGCAGCCTGAGAAGTATCAGCAGGACTTCAGCAGTGCAAGGTGAGTCTCCTCAATGTGTGCATGGGTCTAAGGCCACAATGTCAGCCCATTATGTTTGTGTATAGTAGGAAGACCCGGGGGTTAGCCCTAGGCATTGTATGTTATATGTTCTGGATCACGATCCGATGTCGGGCGAGGCCCGAGGAATGTTAGTATGCTAGAGGTCTTTGTGATTCTTGCATGTTTCGGTACGATAAGTTCCGGACCAAGGTCCGATGTCGGGGAAAGCCCAAAGTATGTTCGTATGGTAGTATGTTCCAGACTGGGTTCCGATGGCGGGGCAATCCCGAGGAAGATTTATATGTGCATGTTAGATTATACTTGTTGTCTTTGTGATACTTGTATATGCCTGGTAGGGAGGTGAGTGTGGGCGAGGTCTCGTATCTCATCACTAGATGAGTATGGATGGGGTTTCATATCTCAATATTAGCAAAGTAAGGGTGAGGCCCGTGATAGGAGAGAAGTGAGTGTGGGTTGGGGCCCGTATCTCACTATCAGCAGGATTCTCGACGGGGTTCCATAACTCATAAGTAGCAAACCAGGAGTGGGGCCTAAGTTAGGCGAGGCCTTAAAGTATGTTTATGTATGTATTAGCATGTTTATATGATTCTATATGTATAGCGGGCAAGGCCCATAGACAGGCGGGGCCTAAGAGAGACAGATATGTATACCGAGCGGGGCTCGATGCCAGGCGGGGCCTGATGCCGGGTGGGGCTTTATGCCAGAGCAAGTCCGATGTCGGGCAAGTTCTGATGCAGCGGGCAGGGGCCTAGTACATGATTATGTGTATTGCATGTGGTAGATTGGGGAAGTCACTAAGCTTCATGCTTACGGTTTTCAGTTTTGGTTTTAGGTACTTCCAGTAGCGGAGGGAAGAGCTCGGGATGACTGCATCACACACACCAATAAGTTTAGCCCGGGATGTTTTACTCTGATAAAATAAGCATGTTTTGAATAAATACTCTGTTTTGAGAAAACAACTTATGCTTATGAAAGAAATAATTTGATAATCATGGTTTGTTTAATGATTTAAAAATGAATTTTTTTGATCGTATTTTTGGGATGTTTCAAGTTGGTATCAGAGCCTTGGTTTGAGGGATTCGGGAACACTTTCGGGTGTGTCTGAACTCAAACTAAGGTATTGGTATAGAAATTTTCAAAAGGAAAATCAATTTTTGTAAAAAGGATTTTGAGAAAAGAAAAGAGTTTTAGAAAAAGCGAAAAGAAGTTTGAAAAAGAAAACTTTGAAAGAGAAAAGGGTGTGTTGCATGCAATCAGCCAAGCTCAAGTAAGTACTCCCAACTTACCTATACAAGTTTATGTTATGATATGTTTATCAGTTTTATGAGAACTGCATGCTAGATTAGGACTAAGGATCTAGGAAGGATGCCTTATGTACCTGTTATATGTGTATCAGCTTTAGGAACTGCATGCTAGTACATATTAGTCGGTATGATGGCCTGATTAGTATATGTTTGATTACGTGTGCTCAATGCTCGAATGATGCTTGCTTTGTGCTTTTAGGAGTTCTAGTTATCTTTTACTAACTAGTAAACGAATATGTTAAGCTACATATTGCGAGGACTAAATAATTTCAGAATGTTAGGTTTAGCCTTATTTCGCAGCTCTCGTTTGATTCTAACCGTTGTAGGGTAGAACCTCTCATTTGAAGAATTATCTAGTCTTAGTGATATGTAATGGTATTCGCGAGCTAGTTACGGGGAGATATAATGGACTTATTATATATGCAACTGATGGCGGAGAGTGGGATGGTGATTACCCTAGGGCAATCCTAGGATGATTGTAGTGCTGGGAGCAATAGTAGTAGTTGTTGGGTTTTGAGCATTCTAACACTCCTATGGTGTACATGCAACCCTATAAACCTTGGATCTATGTTTTCTATATTATACATGCAAATATTAAATATTCCAAGGTTTCATCCTAACTATCATATTATGAAGCACCTATACTACAAAGTTCTAGTTAGATGACATACCTTTTGATGTAGCTTGATGCCTTCAAGCTTCAAGAGCTTAGCCCCAATAGTGTGGAAGCCTCAAGTGGAATCACAAATCACCAAAACACCTTGGAAGAACTTGAGAGAATATGTATGCACACTAAAATTGGCCCACTCTTATGTCCTCACACACTAGTGCCATTTCTTGTGCCAAAGGCCTCTTTATATAGTATGGAGGATTAGGGTTACATCCATGTAAACCCTAATACCCATGACCTTTTATTTCATAGGATCCATGGGTTAAAATTCCATGGACTATCCATGATAGCTTAGCCCAACCTAAATGAACTTGGCCCATTCCAAATATATATATATATATATATATATATATATATATATATATATATATATATATATATATATAAGAGTCCATATTTAATTAGTTCCTTTTGACCACTTAATTAATTCTAAATTAATTCTTGATCAATACTAATTAAATAATATAATTCCATATTAATATATTAGAACTAATAATATATTAATATAAATCATAAATATACTATTCTCAAAAGACTATCGATATAAATTGTGTCGGTGAAGTGCAGCCCAAATGGACCATGTCGGGTCGGGTTAAGTACATACCAAATATAGTATGGACTTAGACATTAATCCAACCGTCTCCCACTTGGATAAGTCTAAAACTATTATTGAGTATGTCTTCAAAACCTAACTGGCAATCGTAGCTCTTAAAGCCGCTGTCAAACTCTGACCTTTGTCAATGACTTGTCCATTAGATAAGGGATCATATATTCCTTTATTCTAGATATCATATGGACTGAGATATGGATTATAATCATTCTCTCTGTCCATTTGTTGTTTCCCGATTTCCGATTCATGACGACCGACTGATTGAACAAATCAAATCAGTCCTGGCTTGGCCAAGCACTCACATGTGTCATCATTAAATCATCGAGGGGCCCACATATATTGCTTTTATCCTAAAGGTAAAAGGAATGGATAAACTTCGACTCATATGGCTTGTTCTACTACTTGTTAAATCATACACAAAGGCACGTTTTATAACATCGAGTTACCGAATGCGGTTTCATGCAATCAATGTACAACCAACTCATAGTAACAACTCATATCTCTAGGTTTGAAGAATATAAGATATTATCTTCTCATGATCACTCGTGATAAAATCCATGAAGTGATTCAAATGAGCGCGGGTTGAATCCAATACTCAGAACTTATGATCACTCATAAGTGTTGTAGTACAACTTTGTCCACCAACTTGGACCTCTACAAGCCAACCTATGACAGTCTTGATTCATATCTACTTCCAACATATGACCGACTGTGGATGGTTTGAATAACTTAGTCATTCCGGAAGAATAACCTAGTTATTATGGAAGTCAAAACATGCAAAGTGAAACACAATAATAAATGAATCAAATATGGTATCAAAACCTATGAATATAAATAGACCACTTTTATTTATCAACATACTGATTACTCATTATTCATTGTTTCAGTTTTATCAACTTTATACTTGAATTAAAAACACTAGTTGTCCCATGCTCCAAGCATGTACACTATGTTTTTCTAAACAATAGTTTTTCCATACACCAAGTATGCACTCTATGATCCTTACTTTGTGAACTAGATCGATTGAACATAATTTCAATGATTCTCTTTTCACACTTCCAAATCTTTGTCGTAAATGTAAGAATTCCTAACATTTATCGAAATATGTTTAGATTTTAAACTTATATGCACTGTTCTCTTGTAATGATTATGCACAAAGCCACAAAGACTTGGCAACAATCATTATAGAGTATTCCAATGGAGAGCAATTCCATGGAAACGATGTCTCAAATTCAAAGCGCATTGCTTTAAACATGCTTCTTGCAGTAAGTTTCTTTAACCTTACACAAATTGCTTCCACCTATGAAGACAACTCTATATTCCCATTTTGACTACCACTTCTGAACAAGAATTGCCTCTTTTCAGACTATGTCAATATGGTCCTTCCAATATTAACAATATACTTCCAACTATCCTTGAGCAACCAATCTTTGGTAAACCTTAGATTTTCCTCGATAATTGCTTAATCACTTTAGTCATATCCATTTCTTGACATTTTCCTCCTTAATGCCCCAAGGCATTTGGAAAATTCAGAAAGGATAAATATTATAGCACATGTAATCGATCTTGTACCCAAAGTAAATGGGACATGATTCATGATGTTTCACATAAAGACATGGTTCTAGACCAGTCTTTTGCCATAATAATTTTTTTTGCCATATTCTCAAAATTTAACTATGAAAAGGGATGTCGTAATCATAATCGAATTTTGAGAACGCAATATATAGAATTTTCTTAAGTTAAACCAATCCAACATGAAATTCATATATATATTCTTGACTAAAGGTGATTAAAATCTCAATATAAGCTCTTTTGAATGACTATAAACTCAATCTAAGATTTTTAGAATTGAAATGAAGTATGATTTCCTCTCCCTTAACTATAGCAAAACAACTTTTCCAACCCCTGCAACCTCACGAATTGAAACTTTTGTTTTCTATAATTAACATTGCTAACTTTTAATACTTACCATAATTATCATGCTCCCACTAACATGATGATTATTAGCATACCACTTATGCTCCCACTAGCTTTGACATGTATCTAGAAAATAGTTGGATCTCTAGAAGTCAATAATTTATTGACATTCTTACCAAATTAGATTTTTGATACTAGATTGCTTTGATAAGACTTTATCAAAATCATACACCTTATCTTAGATAGATCACATGTGTGTCTAAACAATTTCAGAGCTATGAAAAAGGGATGTCGTATGTGACAACCGTCAATTTCCGGTCAATTAAAATTCAACTAGAGTCAACAAGTCAAACCGGTCGACTCAATTAACCCTTGTGTACTAGGGCTTACGTTAGGTAATTACTATACAACTCGCTATTCTAATGAGAAATCATCAATTGGAAAGTTCGTATATCTAGATTTCCTTAACCTAAAACTGTGGTAAGTAATGAACCAAACCGATAAAACAATGTTGCATACTCAACGGGAGTGTGTAAGATCCTTAAACATGGCTTAACGGGGCTTATGGACCTTGCGTTGCGGAGCCAAGCACTCAACAAGGTCACAAAAGAAGCCTCTCCCAATCTCTTTCATTCTATCTCTCTCTATTTAAAATCTCTCCCAAATCTCTCTAGGTATGTGAAATCTCTCCCAAATCTCTCTAAGTATGTGAAATCTCTCCTAAATCTCTCTAAGTATGTGAAATCTCTCTCAAATCTCTCTAAGTATGAGAAATCTTTCCAAGTATGTGAAATCTCTCCCAAATCTCTCTAAGTATGAGAAATCTCTCCAAGTATGTGAAATCTCTCCCAAATCTCTCTCAAAAGTCCCTTTAACTTTTTATAATCATTTCGGGCATCCCGACACTTAACTTGGTGAAAAACGGCGCAAAACGGGAAGAATTCTTGAAAAATAGCCTTAAAGAAGCGAAACCTTCCTTAAGGGGGTGAAGCCTCTCAGGCCAAACAAGGAAGGACCGAAACCGAACTGCTGAGGACCGAATCTTCTGAACCGAACCCGAAGGTCCCTTCGGACCGAACCTCGCCTGAGCACCGAACCCGAAGCTTCTGACCCGAACCCGAAGCCTCTCGCCTTCGCTTCCTACCTTCTCCTTCGGGCTATTTTGCTCTAACTCATCTTCGGCCCAGCAGCAGTAAGGACCGAACCTCGACCCAGTACCGAGAAGTCTCGCAGGAAGCCCTTTTTCACCCGGTTTTCGACTACGACTTCGTTTTAGGCCCGTTTTTCATCATTTTAACGCGGGATTTTCACCCAAAACTTTATTTTAACATATAAGGCCCCATATTTATTAATTAATCAAGTTTTTGGGGATAAACCTTATTCAATAAGAGTGGGTGAAGTACAAAAGGTGGAGTGTTGACTTTCCTTTAGATTATGACACAAGCAACCACCCCCACACCCACTCCATGACCAGCCACACTCCTTCCACCATACCTAGGTCATGTCAATGTACTTTCACATCATTTCCAGCCATTTCCCACATTCTTAGAGCTGGAACATCCACCCTCTCTCCTCACACTTCATTCATTCTCTCATTTTCCACCAAGAATCACACTCCAAACTCTCTCATCTTTCTCTCTAACTTTCGAGAACTTCAAGGCATACTCCAAGGCTTTTCTCCTTCATTTGGTAAGTATCATCATCTTTCTTATGATTATTACACATCCTCCTGCTCAAAATCATAGATTGCTTACACAAATTCCATCACATTAGTGTTAGATTCTCGAATCTTCAAGCAATCCTCCAAGTGTTCTTGAGTTGAACACTTCTCTTCTTCAATATTCACCCACTGAAATCATATAAGGTGAGTTCATACCCCTATCTTTTCATTTTTTTCTTTAGTTTTAAGGGGGGGAGGGGAATACAAGTTAAAACACCAAGAACACAACTAAACTCAAACAACAGCTTTCATCAGAAAAGTTGAGTCTTATTCACGTACTATTTTGACTATCTTAAAATTAATAACTTTCAAAACTGTTTATTATGCAAATAGTTCAGGTTCATACCTTTAAAATGACTACTTGCACATCTCCATACGATTTTCTACGATTTATGGTGATTTTTACAAAACTACCCATCATTTCAGAAACGAATTCGGACCAGTCTGTGAATATGAACATTTTAACATAAGTTAAAGACTTCCAAAAATCATAATAAAAATTATAAATAAACTAGACACATTTTATGAACTCTCTGAATTTAGGGATTCAGTTTTTGACTTCGTATGATTTTTCTATGATTTTTCTAAAATAGTGCAGAAAGGTTAAAAACTAGTGTACAACGATAAGTTCTAAGTATTGAATGTGTTTTCTTGTTAGTTTATCATCATAAACTGAAATTTAGTCATTCATGATAGGGATTCTTCATTAAATTAAAACACATTAATAAGCTATAATAAGCATATGATATGGATTTTTACAACATGAGAAAGGTTTTACTCTCAAAACGAATGGGTTTTTTCATATACTACATAATAGTAATAGTTTATGGACTTATAGCATTAATGTATTTTCATAAAAGGAGTTCTTTTACAGTACAAACGTTTTGGATAAACTATAATAGGTATAGTTTATGTATCATTTACATTTCAAACTTATCTACCAAAGGTTTTCAGTTCAGTTCACGTAAATATGTTAATGAATAAATTTGTGAGTCATTCCCTTCGTGTTATCTTCATGGTAACAAAGTGAAAAGTCCTGTAAATTGTAACCAGAGTCTCTTGTAGGGAGAGCGTGATAGTTGTGTATAGATCTATATCGGGTCTGACAAGCTAGCACCTGAACTGCTTGCAACAGCTACACCGGCAGGTCTGAGGTGACAAGTGTCATTTAACGTGCAACGCCTGAAGAACGTCGTATTACGAGGCCGTCTGATTCTTAGCATGGTTATAATAGCTCACATGTGGTATTAACAAATCATAAGATTTACGGATTCTACTTTTAAATTAGCGAGTTATGTCGATTTAACTCACAGGAATTACTTTAAGTATGGAAAAACACTTGTACACTTTCATATAAAAAAGGTTTTATGCCGATTTAAAATCACTTCTATATCTTTAAGTATGGAAAAATATTGGTTTATTTTCGGTCCTGGGATTTAGGACTACCTAACTCTTATAAGGAAAATATTGGATTTTCTTTGGAAACATATTTCTGTTAAAACCACATTCATCTAGAAATGTTAGGCTTCGGCTATAATTGTTAAGTGTATATGTTAGAGTTATATAAGGATCTATTCATAATCGACTTAGAATTGGTGGCCCGCCTTTCTTCTTGTTCCTTGTTTGGTTGTGGACCTAGGGCAGACCCACTATATTCGACGGTTTATTTAATTTAAATTTTATATAACTTATATACACTGGGTGATTATAGAAGGAATCTATGGGTCTTTCTAAGGTTCATTATCGCATAACATAGAAGCATTCATTTCACACTTAATAAAGAAAATATTGGATTTTCTGGAAACATACTTTGTCGCTTTTACAAGGAAAATGGTTTCTTTCTCAAACAAAACTCTTATGAACTCACCAACTTAATTGTTGACACTTTTTCAAAACTACTTGTATTCTCAGGAAATCAGTGAAACAGGAAAACAACAACATTTTGAGGATGGGACACTAAATCGTCAAACAGTTCATTTTGTCATCATAATGTAATTGATTTTGAAACATGTAAACTTACTATGATGTTACTTTTTCAATTATATTTATGATGGTTGTATTTACTTTCAGCACTATTATACTCGTTGTTGTGATACCATACATGAAGTCCTCCACCCTGGACGTTTCCGCCATCCTTGGTTTGGGGGTGTGACACCGTAATCTTAGTCTCAATTGTTTAGACTTTTTTCCATTTCTCATAAGTCAATGTTAGTGTGCCGGTTAACCATGCAAGCTACACTAACGACTTTGAGAATGCAAAGATTTCTATCTACTTAAAATCTACTTGGTGGAAGTGTTTCCTCACCATCATTTTCATGAATCAGAGAGAAACCTTATGACACTTAGATTTTATGGTATATGTGTTCCTTTCCATGTGAATTTTTGTCAAAACCATAATCACAAGACAAGATTAGTGACAATTCCAAATTCATATGGACTGAAGTTGTGCAATCTTAAATTCTTGCCACCTGACAGCACAAGGGCCTGCCATTGCTTCCAATTAGTTATGCAAACAATTGAGAACATGCAGAACTTCAAATGTATAGCCAACTTCAACTGGAATGGGAACAGAATATGTCAACACGATAGGTTATAAACCTCAAGTCATGTGCTAGTGAAGACCTTCAGGTTTTCTTCTTGATTAGTTCTTGAGACTTTCAAGACCTTTAAGACTCCCACTGTCCTCTTGACATATAAGACTCTCTTGTCAAATATTCAAGAGATAGTGCAGATTTTTTTTATCAAGACTAACACTTCACACAATTGGCCTAAGTTGTCTCTGTTTTATCCAAAACATCACAACTTTCCTATTTCAAATGTACAAGAGTAGAAAACCTTTTACTCTTACATTTAACTAGTGTTAATAAACCTTCTTTAAGATGTGTCACTCAAGTTACAATCTTGGAGTATGACTCTAAGAATTGTTTTTTGGAACGAAGTATGAATCATCTTCTTGATTTAACCACTTCAACGATTCATCACTCCTCTTCTTAGCTATCAGAATGCACTTAGAGGATGAATTGTGATAAGGTCTCTTAATCATTAAGATGATCATATATCATGATACTAAAGTACTCTCCCATCTTTTTAGATTCGAGAAAATTTTATCCTTCTGCCTAATTTGATTCTTCTTATTCGCTCTACCATACATTGGATCTTTTCCAATGTTTCTGAACTATACTAAAGCTTGTAAGTATAACAATATTTACTAAACCTTAGTAAATTATGACGAATAGTCTTATCGATCTTTTGTGGTGGACTCTGAACAGTGGACAAGAATGTGTACCCGATCCCTTAGTCCTTTACTTGACTCACACATCCATGTAAACAAGTAATTAGTCTTAATTTTCCAATGCTTGAAAGTTCTCATTCATCATACTATACAACTTGCATGATTCCAACTTTCGGTCCAATTTAAACTTGGGTGATGAGAAACTTACCTTATTTGGTAAATTTAGACACTACCACAAATGAAAGAATCAAAACCATTTTCCTATATTACTAGCAATGGAATCATATAAACAACAATTTTTCACAAATGCCATTGTAAGGATACTTAAAATAAATAAAATCAAAATTTTCCTTTTATTTAAAAAACTTTGCAGAAAAACTCATCCTTACAATCCATATGAACGCCTTGTTGTTATCTATTCCTAAGCAATGCGTCATAACTCCTAAGTAACAGCTCAAAAATTCTGATGCGATCGAAACCCATCTTCGCGATCAGAATCAACATATACTTCCTTTAAGCTTTCTCTCTTTTCTTTGATTCTTATAACATCACTGTGTGACTCAGTCACATTATGTAATAAGAATCTCCAAATAGGAGCTTAACAGAGTTAGACAATGGACTTTACCTGAAGTAGAGTCAAACTTTTTGACTTTAAAATCCTTAGGTAAATTTGGCAGCTTCGCAATCAATGCCCCTTCCTTTGTCAATTTAACATATGGACCCTTTAGTGATGGTACATGGGACTATCACAGACTTAGCTTTTCTCTTTACCATTTGGTCAACCAAGTTGACTATGACCGATCCCTTTCCATTGGGAAGGGAATGCTTTTTCTGGATTTCCAGTGTCACCATTGTCAATGTCCATAAAATTTTGGGAAGTCAATCTTCTAATGAAATTTTCTTTACTAACCTTCATTGTTGATTCAGCAGCACCAAGAAAATAGATAAGATCATTAAGGGTCTTGTCATAGTCTGTTTCATAGGAGTCCCAAAGGAACTCCCTATGTAACTTAGAAAGTGATTGAACCACCAACTTTCTCAAGACTTTGACACCCAGCTCTCCCAGTTTGTCAATATGTGACTTCATCTCCAAGATGTGATCACAACTAGACCTTGCCTTGCCAATAGGGCTTGAGTGACCTTGAACTTGTGGGTTAGGGAGAATAATTAGAGGAGGTGGAGGAAGTGAAGTTCCAAGAGATTTGGGAGGATCATAGATGTCTGAACTAGACATCTTTTGGGAGATATTCGAGATAGTTGATCTAAAGCACCTAATATAACACCCAATATGAAATATTAAGGCTATGACCCAACAAACTATTTTATAACTTGGAAGAGGGATGTCGTAATCCAAGCTATAAAATATTTGAAGGTAGGTGAATGACGATTCACCAATTTCCACCAAGATAAACGAAATGTATTATTAGGTTTTAATTGGTTTTGAAACTCCTAGATTCTTTTGAGATTCATTGAACTTTTCAATGGCATGTTTCAATCTTGAGTGTGCCCTTCTGGTTTTGTGACTGGGATGCCGAGGATCACAAAACAAGGTGTAAATAACCATGCAAATATACTTGGTACCCTTAATATTTACCCCTCAATCGATGTGTCGGTTAACCACACACGCTCCATCGATACTATGATAAATATTAAGTTACCCTTTGCCTACCTTGTTAAATACAATTTAGTGTGTTGGTTAACCACACACGCTCCACTAACTGACTTAAACAAAGTGCAAAGTGTAATTTCATGGATTAGCACCTTATTCACATTTTCCTAAAGTAACTAAGATTGGGAATTATAAAAAAAAAACATTTAGTTACTTTATATTTATCATTAATATTTTTAATGAAGGGAGAATTATAGTCCTTGTCCTACCCGTTTGGTTAACGACCCTCCACCAGTCAAGGAAGCGATGGGTGAGAGTGGACACCCATTAAACTGCCATTTTATAGGCAGTAACCTTATACCCCCTTATAAACCGGCTTCGTGAATGAGGCCTACTAATGGTAAGACGACTTGCTCTTATACATACATACATATATATATATATATATATATATATATATTATTAACTTATAATATTATAAAGTATAAGGGTTGAATTTTAACTTTTAAAATTGTTAGGGCTTAACTTGGAATTAAAGTATTCATGGGAAAACTTTATAAATTCCAAAACTTGAGGGCAAGTTTTTGAAACTATTCAAAACTTTTCATTTCATAACTTATGAGTTTAATGGTTCATTAAAATGAAGACTCTTCATTTTTTATGTAACCTCTTATTCTTTAATAAGACTTTTAAAGAAGTGACTCTTAAACATCCATAACTTGAGGACAAGTTATGGAGTCATAATACTATTTAAGGAAAAGACTCTTCATTTTTTATGTAACCTATGACACTTTTATGAGTTTTAAGATTCATAAATGTGACCTTTTATGTAACTTGCGGACAAGTTAGAAAAACACATTTTATGAACTACCTCTAAATTAATTAGGATTGAAAACAACTAAAACACAATTTTTTTCATTAATCTAAACTAACTCATAAATCAAGGAAACATAAAACTTTTGCTAATCCATAACTTATGGAGTTAAATGCTTTTTTATGAGGAAATTTTTCATGTTCCATAACTTAAGAGTAAGTTATGGGATTCTTTAAAACATTAACACCAAATTTTGTAACTTCATAAAAACATTGAATCAATTTTTTTTAAAACCTTTTCATGTCCATAACTTATGGAGGTTTAAAAAAAACTCTTTAGATCAAACTTTTAAAACTAATAAAATAATCATATCATTTTATCTTTTACTAAATTTGACCTAATTCAACTCATATAGCAAATGATTCACATTTTACAAATAATAGTTTTTCACAAAAACAAGTAATTATCTTAAAATTTGACAAACGTCATGTTTTTTTTCCCTTTTTTCAACTTTGAAAATAAAACATTTGCATCAATATAAAAGAAAACAACCCATGGCTCTGATACCACTGTTGGGTTTTGAGCATTCTAACACTCCTATGGTGTACATGCAACCCTATAAACCTTGGATCTATGTTTTCTCTATTATACATGAAAATATTAAATATTCCAAGGTTTCATCCTAACTAGCATATTATGAAGCACCTATACTACAAAGTTCTAGTTAGATGACATACCTTTTGATGTAGCTTGACGCCTTCAAGCTTCAAGAGCATAGCCCCAATAGTGTGGAAGTCTCAAGTGGAATCACAAATCACCAAAACACCTTGGAAGAACTTGAGAGAATATGTATGCACACTAAAATTGTCCCACTCTCATGTCCTCACACACTAGTGCCATTTCTTGTGCCAAATGCCTCTTTATATAGTATGGAGGATTAGGGTTACATCCATGTAAACCCTAATACCCATGACCTTTCATTTCATAGGATCCATGGGTTAAAACTCCATGGACTATCCATGATAGCTTAGCCCAACCTAAATGAACTTGGCCCATTCCATATATATATATATATATATATATATATATATATATATATATATATATATATAAGAGTCCATATTTAATTAGTTCCTTTTGATCACTTAATTAATTCTAAATTAATTATTGATCAATACTAATTAAATAATATAATTCCATATTAATATATTAGAACTTATAATATATTAATATAAATCATAAACATACTATTCTCAAAAGACTCCATATAAATTGTGTCGATGAAGTGCAGCCTAAATGGACCATGTCGAGTCGGGTCAAGTACATACCAAATATAGTTATGGACTTAGACATTAATCCAACAGTAGTAGTAAGGGAATTGGTGGACTCGAGGCAATCCTTGAGAAAAGTACAGATAGATGTGGAAGGTAGTATGGGCCCGTACTACTGAAAGCAGAGGATCCGTACTCGAGTCAAGGAGGGCTGAGATAAAACCAGGGAACTTGTAATGCGTGTGTGATCCCTCAATAGTGATGAGTATTCTGATCGACGTCATGTTATATTGCAGTATGTTGACACTACGGGGTAGACCAGTGGGCAGTTCAGGTGCCGGAGAGGGATCAGGCTCGGGTTCAGCAGCCAAGCAGCTTGGGGAGCAAATGAGAGAGTTTATATCAACAGAGATTATGCGCAATATATTGGACCAGACTCCTCTGGTCTTTGGTACGGTCAAGGAAGGCATTTTGGAGATTTTGGATAAGATTATGGGAGCCTTCCGTACTGAGATGGTGGCCATGATAGGATCGCGTACATTGACATTTCGAGAGTTCAGAGCTTGTTGGGCTCCGGATTATCATGGGGCTAGGGACCCCATTGCTAGCAGCGGATGGTTGGCAAATGTCACCAACGCTTTTTGCACTAGCCGGTGTCCCGAGGGGGAAACGGTCTGACTCGCCTCCTGTCTCCTGAAGGACAGAGCGCATGATTGGTGGGAGGAGGTTGGACATACTATTAGGGATGATGTCGCATTGGACGCGATGACATGGAGTAACTTCTCGGCCAGATTCAAGGCCGAGTTTGCACCAATGATTGAGGTGCAACAGTTAGCACGGGAGTTCTAGGACCTCCGACAGACTACAGAGACAGTGGCAGAGATCACCGCCTACTTCAGAGAGAGAGCCCTTCTGGTTCCGCAGTATGTGGCGGACGAGGAGATGAAGAAGGCTCGGTGCCACAAGATGTTGAGGAGCGATATCAGACAGTTTGTGAGCCGTTCCAACTGTAAGACGCTAGAAGACATGATCACTCGAGCCAGAGAGAGATTGACTTGGATTCAGAAAGGAAGAGGAAGCCAGATAAGATTCAGGTATTTATGGGTTCGGGCAAGAAACCCAAGACATCATATGCTAGATCGAGAGGTCATCAGGACCGTAGCCACTATGGAAAGTACGGCAATATGCACGAGGGTGCGTGTAGGAGCGGCAATGGTGGTGATTCGGGTTGTTTCAAGTGCGGCCGGATCTGTCACTTTAGCAGAGATTGTACTGCTACCACCACCTAGGGATTAGACGTCATATGCTTCCATTGCAGTCAGTGGGGCCACAAGAAGGCCCAGTATCCGAGTTTGCTTTTAGCAGGACAAGTGATAGCACCTGCCCCAGCGACGTTGAGGATCACCGACGGCCGTCAGGGCTGGACAAAGGCACCTACGGCGAGGAGCACGGCGTTCTAGTTGGTTTCAGAGCAGACGCGAGTAGCCCCTGATGTGGCAGATGCATATCTTTCACTTTTTCTATCATCTTCTATTTATGATTTTATTGTTATGGTACTGCGTCGATATTAGCAAGATTATTTCAGAATTTTGTGGCCCGCTTGTGATTGAGTTATATGCCATTTGCATACCACAAATTTTAGAGTAGTAGTTAGAAGTCATTCCTCTTTAGAGTATGTTACTCAGGATGTCGTAACTGTAGCATGTATATTTAGGACTCGTAATTATTTCGCTAGTTTTTCAAGGAAGGTATTGGTTAGTGAGATCGCTAGCAGTAGTAAGCGTGGGCTGACAACCGAATAGTCAGAGGATGGTGAGAAGAATTAGGATTTCTTTTCAAGTTGTGAGCTAAAAGGAGCTAGTTGAATCGAAGTCGGGGAGAATCACCTAGTAGTCAGGAGCTTAAGTGAGTGTGCAACTAGGATGTGTTCGCATCTTTGTTGAGAAGGAAAGCAACTTAGGCGGCTGTCTGGATAGAGCAGCGTGGAAGTCGGGAGTATGGAAAACTTCCCAACGCTAGATTCACGTATTCACAGTAGTTGATGATTGGTTTTGGAAATCAGGTTAGGGTTTCTCCTGGTAGCTCGCGAGTTAGTTAGGATGTTAGATGGTGGAGCGCATGTTGTTGCATGTTCTCAGGCTGGTAGCCATCAATTAGACAGTGTGGGAAGGTGTTGTAAGATTGCGGGATAGTCGTAGCATTCATTAGCAGTTTAGTTAGAGGAGTGTGGGCGGGGGCCCGTATCTCCTAGTTAGTGGAGTGTGAGCGGGGACCCATATCTCCTAGTAGCGGAGTGTGGGTGAGGCCCGAATCTCCTAGTTAGCATGATAGGGATATGGAGAGGATTGTTCGATGAGATTTAGGATGGAGTTGGTCTCGTGTAGCCCCAGTTAGGTGAGACCTTCGGGAGAGACCGCTCTGAGATATAGTTTGGGTGAGACTCGTGGGCGAGGCCCATGTGCTTACAGCAATGCAGGTGGGACCTGGTAGAGACCCTTAGGTCAAGGTAGGGGATCGAGGATCCCAAGATTCCTAGAGCTATAGTGGATATGTAGATAGAGCAGTTCCAGGTAGCTAAGCTTTCTTCGGGAGTGGCTGGGAGCGACTGAAAGATCGAGCTTTGGTCGAGTAACCCAGATAGTGATAGAGCAGTTTGGACCAGGGTGGTATTGGATCATTCGGGAAGTGGATCAGAGGCAGCAGGGTCTACGGACATGCAGTAATGAGGAAATTCTTGTGCGAAGCAACCAGTTTACCGAGAGGTGCTACACCACTCACAGCAGGGTCAAATAATCTCAGAGGGAAGGATTTGATTCTGTTGCGCAGCTCTCGTCTGAGTCTAACTGTTGCAGGGATAAATCTTTCACTCGAAGGATTATCTAATCCATTCGTTGGGTTGGGTGTTCGGCACTAGGACATGATAAGAGGAAGCATTCAGTAGGTGGAATTGAAGGAACCAGCACTGGGAGTGGTTGGGGATTTAGTTACAACAAAGGGTTTGTTCTGCACAAGGGTAGGAAGGTTTGTTGCTTATGAAAGTTGCCTTGGGAAGGCCAGTGACAGCGTAGGGTAAATGAGTAAACCCCTTGGATGTCAGGTGTAAGTACC
Source organism: Lactuca serriola (assembly GCF_051521515.1). Lineage (NCBI taxonomy): Eukaryota > Viridiplantae > Streptophyta > Magnoliopsida > Asterales > Asteraceae > Lactuca > Lactuca serriola. Next base: position 206,782,613 of record NC_136409.1, read on the forward strand.
TAGGAAGTACCGGAAGGATTACCGGTGGAGTAAGCGCATTGTACTCGAGGGTTGTAGTGATTGGATTGTTCTCATGAGGATACCTTCAAGAGAGGACCGAGCAGACAAAGTATGTGACGATTAGGAATGTCGTGAGAGATTGCAGGGTAGTTAGCCTAAGCGGACTTCGAGGATGAAGTCTAGTTTAATTGGGGGAGAGTTGTAACACCCAAAATTTAGAAGACCTAAAAGGAAAGGAAAAACCTCAAGATCAGAAGGCAACTCATTGAGTAGGTGGGAGGACTCGATGAGTAGGAGCATATTTTGGGTCACGGGTTAAGTGACCTACTCAGTGAGTTGGAGGACCAACTCGACGAGTTGTTCAGGGTTTGGGAAACCCTAAATCCGAGACTTCGTGCCCTATTTAAACATCTTATTCTCCTCCTCTTGGTTCCATTCCCAGCCCCCATTGTCTAGAACTTAACCCATGAAACCCTAGAGCCTCTTGAGTGTGTGAGCCATCCTTGAGTGTTCTGTGTGTTCTTGAAGGCTAGAAGAAGAAGAGGAAGCTTGAAGGTTCAAGGAGAAGGTTGTGGATCCAGGGATTTTTTTCTAATCTCATCACTTTCTGGTAATTAAGCTCCTAACTTGCCTTGTAGTTTCTTAGATCTCTTTACAGTCCCTTTTAAGGGGGGGTTGTCCAAGAAGTATGATTCATGGGTTAAGGATGTCCCAAGTTGATGATACTTTCAGATTTGAAGTCATTGAGGGTTGTGAAGGCATAAAGGTGCAAACTTTATGCCATTAGAGCCCCATGCAAACCCTAAGGATGCTGGTATGGCCTTTTAAGCCCCAAAGGGCCATGCATGGAAGTACAGTTCAGGACTTTACGTGTTTATTGGGTGACTAGGGCCTAGATCTTGGTTCCCCTGTTGTGGATTGGAGTAATATGGGTTTTGGTCACAGATTTATGCCTTAAAGGGGGCTAGGGTTTTGGCTAAACCCATTAAGATGGATTAGGAGTGGGTAAAGTTGGAAACTTTATCCCTTAAGTGGTCATTTCCAGCATGTAGATGAAGTTTGGGGTCTAGATCTAAAGTGCAGGGCTTAATCTGTTAAGATGGCCCAAACAGAATAAGGGATTGGCAAGTCCAGGAAGGGACTCGATGAGTTGAAGCGAGTTGTCCCGTTTTGTTCAAGCTAGAACTTGGCGAGTCTGAGGACTGACTCAACGAGTTGATTCGATAAATCACGATTTCGGGATTCTGATTACTGGAACTCAGCGAGTTGATGGAGCAACTCGGCAAGTTGATTCAAATCTGAGCGTTGACTTTGAATTTGACCAAGGTTGACCTAGTTTGACTTTGAGGACATTCTGGGACTAAGTGTCATGTTGTTACTGATAGTTCAGGGAGCCGAAGGAGTAGTAGTTCGAGGAATTGGTAGTTAGCAGCCAGAGAAGTATCAGTAGGACTTCAACAGTGCAAGGTGAGTCGCCTCACTGTGTGCATGGGTCTAAGGCAACAATGCTGACCCATTACGTTTGTGTATAGTAGGAAGAACCGGGGTGTAACAACGTGAAATATTACAACAATTTTTCATTTTTAAAATAAAACATGTCTCATTCAAATCATTTCAAAACCAGAGTATATCAAATGTCAACATAAAACATATCCCATAATCTCAAATACAATCCTCTATCAGTGTGTACAAATCATGTCGGCGCCTTCCCGCGATCCTCGCCAGTACTTGAAACACATATCGCACAACACGGTAAGCATAAATGCTTAGTGAGTTCCCCAAAATACACATATAGCACATAATCCACTCGAGGCTATAACTCGGTATGACCCTCTAGTCAATGTGTCTCGGCGGGACCCTCCAGTCCTGTAGTTCGTTGGACCTTCCAGTCCGGTCTAGCTCGTTGGACCCTTCAGTCCGGACTGATCGAGGGCCCTCTAGCCCCATAAGTCGTTGGACCCTATGGTCCGGTCCATATAACACATAACATACATATAACGCAATGCACATAAATTCCAACATACACATAAGACCCTTCGGTCTGCACATAGATACCCTTCAAGGTAATGTATAGTGAGAAGACTCACCTCGTAAGATGTCTAGAAAACTCTCGTGCTCAAATCCCCGGTCTAGCCTCCACCTAACAAAACGATAACATCTCTAATCAATACACTCCTCACCTCCTTCCTATCTAAGAATGGGTAGAAGGCTATTCTACCCCTCCTTGACCTTTCATAAATCAGTTTAACCCACCCTAAGGTCAACTGAAATCAACTCAGTTAATGGTCCAACTTTGACCAGACTCGCCGAGTGCACTCGAGTGACTCGGCGAGTCCATACGTGTCCTCTGACTCCTCCTAAGGCCTCACTCGACTCGTTGAGTTAACCTCACAACTCAACGGGTGACCACTGGTCACGAATCGTGGACAACCCGGTCCGACTCGTTGAGTTCTCTTATGGACTCGACGAGTTTCCTCCATGGTATTACTCGTTTGACCTTCTGAGGTCAGATCTGTTTCTCTAACTTATAGATCTGGACTTCTAACACCCAAAAATCACGTAAAGGTCTGAACTTGGCGTTCATGCATGGTGTATCTTGCATTATATACCATAAAAAACCCCATAAATTCTTCCTAGCTTCAAACCCCAAGGTTTACTCTACTAAAGCTTCATATTATCGGCTCTCTGGACCTAGAAGGGTCCATATCTACAACACAAACTTGCAAGAGGGGTTTGAGGCATTCAAAACCCTAAGGATTAAGTGATTCAAGCCCTAACCCCCAAAATGAAATCTACACAATAGAGAAAGAAATTGGTTCAGTTTTGTACCTCAGAATGAAGCTCCTTGCTTGAATAACTCGGAACAATAACCTTCCTTGGTCCCTTTTGTTGGACTCTTCTCCTTCCTTGCAAAAATCACACCAAAAAGCTCAAGATAACTCTTCTGTGACAACCCTATTTTTCCCAAAAAGCATTGTAAACACTCAAAAGCTAAAAAGCAACGAAATTAACCTCGAAAATAAAGTGTTCAAGTATCTAAGTTGGGATACATCAAATATTAGATATCATGCCAAGGTTTCCAAGAACATAAAGAACGCTCAAAACCGGGTTATATTGAAGAAATTATAACCACTCGTATATTTACGACACGACGTTAAAACATTATTTGACATAAAAAGTAGAATCTCAATAAAATACATTTTAGCCTTAAGTATCTAAACCAAAGTCGTAGATCTCGTTGAAAGGTGAGCGTACATAAAAAGATCGCCCAAATTGGACCTCGTATGAAGAAGTTACGAATTTTCAAAGTTTCGTAACAGTAGTAGAGGGTTAAAGACTCAGATTGAAGATCGAGTGTTATTTAGCTATCGCCACCTAAACGGAAGTTGAAGATCTCCTCAGTGGTAATAAAACAATAAAAAGACAAACGAAAACCGACGTCGAATAAAGAACCTATGAATTTTTAACGAACTTTAGGAGGCCCGGCCTATTAAAAATATATCATTTAAAATAAAGTCAAAACTAGCCGACGGAGTCTAAAGGAAAGTTGTAGAGCATAATCTCACCTATGCGTGGATATAAAGAACGCGAAAAACGGAGCTCGTACGCGAAAGTTACGGAATTTAGAAGTCGGAAGCAGGGATTACGCCCCGCGTACGCTGGGAGTACGCCCCGCGTACTAGACCCAGAGTCGAGTCTCATCGACCCGCCCAAGCTACGCTCGGCTAGACCCAGTAGTCCCATCGACCCGCCCAAGCTACGCTAGCTAGACCCGAGTCGTAAGCCATGACGCCACTTTACGCCCCGTGTACTCCGGAAGTACGCGCCGCGTACGGGGTTTTCCAGCCCTATAAATAGAAGGCATAAGCTTCGAGTTTAGGCACACCTTCACCATTTCTCAGCCATTCTCCCAGCTCCAGAGACCCTTTTCTTACCTTGGTTTCCGCACTCGAGCCCCCGACGAAAGATTTACGCTGCAGAGACCCCCGAAGAGCCCGACGACGCAACAATCCGCGATCGAAGTTCTGCTCAAACCTAGCCTCTCTCTTCAAACTTAACGAGTGAGTTCATACCCCTACTTTTCAATTCTTTTCATGTTTTAGGGGGGAAATACAAGTACATTATGAGTCGAAGTATCGTTTTTATAAACATCTTTATGCTTAGAAGGCTATTATATCACCAAGTTAATCTTACTAAATAAAAACATACTTTTGAGAAGCTATAACGAACATAGCTAACAAGTTATTCATACACTTTACGTATACATCCTGACAAATGAAATACTTTCAAATGAAGTAAAGTCTTTTATCATCGTAAATCTGTTTATACCTAGTAATGTGAGACAGCTTCACGTACGTTCGAGTATGCATTATTAAGTCCTGTATTATATACCATAATCCCTTGTAGGGGGAGCGTGATACTTGTGTATAGATCTATACGGGATTGACAATCCCACACCTAAGTTGTTAGCTACAGCTAGGCCGGCAGGCCTGGGGTGACAAATGTCATAACAGTTCCAACGCCTGAAGAACGTTGTTACAGGCCATCATTGTCAATAGCATGGTTATAAAACTCACATAAAAGTATAAAAACAAGTTAGATTTACGAGACTCATACATGCATTTCAGTTTTCCATTTTATTGTTAATACAAATTTTATCACTATTATTCAAGCATGGAAAACACTAATGCACTCCAACACAGGAAACTTTTCAAATCATTTATAGAAAATATTGGATTTTCTGAAAACCTCGTTCATCGATTTACTATCAAAAAGGACATACTTTTCAATGCAAAACACTTATGAACTCACCAACTTAATTGTTGACATTTTTTCGAAACCACTTGTATTTCTCAGAGAATCAGTAATACAGGTAACCACCAGCTTTTGGAGAAGGAAACACTAAAGATGTTTTATTATTGAACATTTATCATCTCATTGTAATATTCTTTTGCTATTATGTATAACGCAACAACATACGTTTTCATTATATATGTGATGGTTGTGTTACTTTCTTTACAATATTCAATGGTTATGATACTACGTGAAGTCATCCACCCCCGAATGTTTCCGCCATTCTGGTTTGGGGGTGTGACAGATTGGTATCAGAGCATTGTTTATAGTGAACTAAGTATATCAAACCACATACGATATACAAACTATAAATACAAAGGGGACCAAAAACCCTCTGATGAAACATTTTCATGAACAAAATACTTTCTTTTAAAGATATACATTTTTAAAAGCATGCATTAATCTCGTATCATAACAAGTTTTACTAAAAAGTATTAAGGCAAGTTACGACACTACGATTGAGCCTCGGGGTATGTAATCAGGTCGACAATAAATATAGCCTGATCAACTATATTTATCCTGGACTTGACCAATGTACGTCGAGGAATGGTCATAGTGGACAACAAGCCAAGAACTTACCAAATACAAATTAATTTAGTTTCGCCAAATTGAAATATTATAGGAGTATTATTAAAAATAGTTGTACAAATTATAGTTAAAAATAGTAAGTTGTTAAATAGAATTTTCTTTTCTTATAAAGTTCTCATACATCCATCCTAGTACAGACAAATGGCCGGATTCCATTTACCAGGAGATCCCTACTACCCAAACCAAGGCAACGGCGGTTGGATAGAAGAAGACCCGGAGGAAGACCCAGAGGAAATCGAAGAAGAGGTCGAGGAAGAACCCGAAGGGGTGATTGAGGAAGAATTCGAAGTCGAAGTCGGAGAGGAATTCGAAGTCGACGAGGAGATCGTGGAAGTTTCTAGCGGGACAGACTCCGAGCCAGAAGTGTACGACCCTCCCATCCCTCATCCTCCCGAAATCAGACCATATCAACCGGGACCCATTCCCATGTGGGGAAGTCACCTCTACTACTGGAGCCGCCAACAAGGTGTACGCCCTCCTTTCGGCATGTGCCGAGATTTTTACAATGTCAGTGGGGGAAGCTCAGCTGATCGAGCACTTCCTGTTCCTGTGAACGCTATAGCTACCCAGAATTACGAGACGGACAGGCAAGCAACCAGAGTTCGCGAGGTCAATGCTGCTACCCAAGGTAACGCCGCTGACATCCGCCGTTTGGAAGGACTACATGAGAATACCCAAATCTACACGGGGACGCTTCAGAATCAAATGATAACGGCTCTGGCAGAAATAAGAGAGATGAAGGAACAACAAGCAGATCTTGAGAGGCGACTGATGGGGGTCAAACGGTCGGATGCCGAGTCTAGCTCCAAACGCCGCAAGTAGAGCTTGTTCGATGCCCAACAATTTTGTTATAGATTAGGATTTCGGATAAAAGTTTTTCCTTTATTTCCCTTGTTTTCCCTGTTGTATCCGTAATCGGAGATCTCTAGGAGGATCAAATTTTCCCGAACAAGATATGCAATGTAACACACCTCAGGTGTGACCTATATGTATAAATATGAAGTATTTCTTATTACATACCTCTCAGAAATTTCGAGTTTTAAATTTCTATGCCTACCTTGAAACCATAAACTAAAGTCAAAACAAATTACAAGATGCAACTAACACACGATTGTCAAAACATTAGAAACTTATAGTATTCATTCTTATTTTTCTCTACCAGAACATGCCTCCTCGTAGATCAACACGCAGAAACTCAGCTTCAACACCACCTCCACCACCTCCTCCAATTATGGACACCGTTATGTTCCAGACTGCTGTAACCGTTGCTGTAATTGCAGCAATGGCACAAATGAGCAACAACGGATCGGGGGGAGGAATAAACAGTTTTACAAATGGCCAAGGTCAAGGCCGTTCAGGGGTATGCACTTACAAAGACTTCACCAACGGAAAACCTATTCCCTTTTACGGGACTGGGGGAGTATTGGCTCTATCTCAATGGATAGAGAAAACAGAAGCTGTATTCGAAATCTGTGCATGTCCTGAAGAAAGCAAAGTAAAGTTTGCCGCTTTTACTTTCTCCGAACGCGCCCTGACATGGTGGAACGGCCACGTCCAAACACTAACCCTGGTGGTGGCAAACTCCATGGGTTGGGAAAACCTGAAAAGAATGCTCCTTCGAGAATACTGCCCAAGAGGCGAAATTCAGAAGCTTGAACAGGAACTGTGGAACCTCTCGATGACAGGTTCGGATATAGCAGGTTACACCAATAGGTTCAGTGACTTAATAACACTTTGCCCAGGAATGTTAACCCTGGAGAGCCAGAAGGTCGAAAGATACATCTAGGGACTATCACCCCAACTTCGAGGAAGTGTGCTAGCTTCCAGACCCTTGACTTTCGCCAGCGCCAAGGAACTAGCGCAATCTCTTGTTGATCATGGTGTATGTCAAGGAGCCGCGGCTATTGTGGCTGAACCAACCAAAGGGAACAGCAACAATGAAATCAATGCCAACAACAACAAGAAGAAGAAATTTTGGAACAAAAGGAAGGGACAAACTTCGCAAGAACCTTCAAAGAAGCAAATGGTTGCGGTTCATGCTGATACTACCCCCACCACAACTCCTGCTACCTCTGCGCCAACAAAACCATATGCGGGGATTCTGCCCAAGTGCAGCAAGTGCAACTACCATCACCATGGTATTTGTCGCGAGATGTACTGCAAGAACTGTGACAGGAAAGGGCACACAGCCCGTTTCTGTAAAGCACCGACACGACCAATCACTCAAGTTTCTGGCACTGGAGTAAGTCGGGCGTGTTATGGGTGCGGAGAGACTGGACACTTCAGGAGGGATTGTCCCAAGGAAAGAAATATTGGCGGTGTGGGGAGAGTGCTGGCAGTAGGACAGAGAGAAGCAATAGCAGACCCCACGGTGGTTACGGGTACGTTTCTACTCAATAACACTTATGCATGCATACTTTTTGACTGCGGTGCGGAGAGAAGTTTTGTGAGTCATAAATTCAAACACCTACTTAATCAAAAACCCCAACCACTCAATAAAATATTCACTGTAGAAATGGCAAACGGTAAAACAGAACACGCAAACGATTTGTACGTAGGGTGCACACTAAGTTTAAACGAGCGCTTGTTTCGAGTCGATCTTATGCCCATTTCCATAAGAAGTTTCGATGTCATCATCGGTATGGACTGGTTGAGCCTTCACCATGCCGATATCCTTTGCCACGAAAGGGTTGTTCGCCTAAATCTGCCAAACGGTGAATCTCTTGTCATTTATGGCGACAAACCTAGTTCAAGTTTACAAATCATTTCCTGTATTAAAGCACAAAAATATCTTCGTAAGGAATATCATGCCTTTCTAGCCCACGTAGTAGACAAGAAACGAGAATCGAAAAACATTAAAGATATTCCAGAAGTCTGCAACTTCCCGGATATTTTCCCAGAAGATCTTCCAGGATCCCACCGGAACGTCAAGTCGAGTTCAGAATCGACTTAATCCCCGGGGCTACCCCTGTAGCAAAGTCGCCGTACCGTTTAGCCCCAGCCGAGATGCAGGAACTATCCAGTCAATTAAACGAGCTGCTGAGCAAGGGATTCATCAGACCAAGCTTCTCACCATGGGGAGCGCCAGTCCTATTTGTGAAGAAGAAGGACGGATCCTTTCGCATGTGCATCGATTATCGGGAGCTAAACAAACTCACGATCAAGAACCGATATCCCTTACCGCGCATAGACGATCTATTCGACCAACTTCAGGGAGCAAGCTACTTCTCTAAGATCGATCTAAGATCTGGTTATCACCAACTGCGAGTACTGGAAGGAGACATCCCCAAAACGGCTTTCCGAACACGTTATGGTCACTACGAATTTGTAGTAATGCCCTTCGGATTGACGAATGCTCCAGCAGTGTTCATGGACTTAATGAACCGAGTATGTCGTCCCTTCCTGGATAAATTCGTGATCGTATTCATAGATGATATACTCATATATTCAAGAAGCCAGGAAGAACACAGCAAACATCTCCGCCAAGTACTGGAAACATTAAGGGCAGAGAAACTTTACGCAAAATTTTCCAAATGTGAATTTTGGATTCGGGAAGTGGATTTCCTAGGACATGTTGTCAGCAAAGAAGGAATACACGTGGACCCCTCCAAGATAAAGGCAATAGATAGTTGGACTACTCCAAGAACCCCTACAGAAATCCGGCAATTTTTGGGACTCGCCGGATATTACCGAAGGTTCATACCGAACTTTTCAAGGATTGCCAAGCCACTTACCACCCTAACCCAGAAAAATGCGACCTTCGACTGGGGAGAAAAACAAGACAGCGCATTTCAGACACTAAAACGAACCTTATGTAGTGCGCCCATCCTAACCTTGCCAGAAGGAACGGAGGACTTCGTGGTCTATTGTGATGCTTCGAACCAAGGACTTGGGTGTGTCTTAATGCAAAGAGGGAAGGTCATCGCCTACGCCTCAAGGCAACTAAAGACACACGAAGTGAACTACACAACGCACGATCTTGAACTAGGGGCAGTCGTCTTCGCTCTGAAGATATGGAGACACTATCTCTACGGCACAAAATGTACCATCTTCACTGATCATAAAAGCCTCCAACATATCCTCAACCAGAAGGAACTCAACATGAGACAGAGGCGATGGGTAGAACTACTAAGTGATTACGAGTGCGAAATCCGATATCACCCCGGAAAGGCTAATGTAGTGGCTGATGCACTCAGTCGGAAGGAGTACTCAGGTCGCCGAGTGAAATCCCTAACTATGACAATCCATTCACACCTGTTCACGCAAATCAAGGAAGCCCAAATAGAAGCCTTGAAATCCGAAAATGTGACAGGAGAAGCCCTAAGAGGAATGGATAAGAACCTTGAGACCAAGAACAACGGAATTCGTTATTTCATGGATCGAATTTGGATACCGAAGTTTGGTGGATTCAGAGAAATCGTTATGGACGAAGCCCATAAAACACGATACTCCATACATCCCGGCTCCGATAAGATGTATCTCGATCTCAAGAAGTTGTACTGGTGGCAAAACATGAAAGCCGAAATTGCTACCTACGTAAGCAAATGCCTGACATGTGCCAAAGTCAAGGTGGAATATCAGAAGCCCTCGGGTTTATTACAACAACTAGAAATACCCGAATGGAAGTGGGAGCGGATAACCATGGATTTCATAACAAAGTTACCCAAGACAACAAGCGGACTCAACACCATTTGGGTAATTGTCGACAGGTTAACTAAGTCAGCACATTTCCTACCGATCAAAGAGACGGATAAATTGGAGAAGTTAACAAGGACATACCTCAGAGAAATTGTACGACTGCATGGTGTGCCCATATCCATTATCTCAGACCGAGATAGTAGATTCACCTCAAGGTTCTGGCAGTCGCTACAAAAAGCTTTGGGGACAAGACTAGACATGAGTACCGCTTATCACCCACAAACCGACGGCCAGAGCGAGAGAACTATACAAACCCTAGAAGACATGCTGAGAGCTTGCGTAATCGATTTTGGCAAAGCATGGGACACACATCTACCATTGGTCAAGTTCTCGTACAACAATAGCTACCACACCAGTATCAAGGCTGCCCCGTTCGAAGCCCTCTATGGCCGCAAATGCAGGTCACCTTTGTGCTGGGCCGAAGTGGGGGACATGCAACTAGAAAAAGGACAAGCAACTGACAACACGCTCACTGGACCAGAAATCATAAGGGAGACTACGGAGAAGATTGTTCAAATTCAAGAACATCTAAAAGCATCAAGGGATAGACAAAAGAGTTACGCAGATAAGAGACGCAAACCCTTGGAATTCCAAGTTGGAGACCATGTCCTACTCAAAGTCTCACCTTGGAAAGGTTTAATACGCTTCGGAAAACGTGGGAAACTGAACCCTAGATACATCGGACCATTCGAGATCCTTTCCAGGATCGGTTCAGTGGCCTACAAACTTAGACTACCTCAGGAGCTCCACAACGTACACCCTACCTTTCACATATCGAATCTGAAGAAGTGCTTATCCGACGAGACCCTTGTCGTCCCTCTAGACGAAATTGCAATAAATGAAAACCTTCAATTTGTGGAGGAACCAGTAGAGATCATGGATCGGGAAATCAAAAGGACTAAACAAAGCCGCATACCCATTGTAAAGGTCCGCTGGAACGCCAAGCGAGGACCTGAATACACCTGGGAACGCGAGGATCAGATGAAACAAAAGTACCCGCATCTTTTTCCTAAAACTGTAAACTCTATCTTAGATTAAATTTCGGGACGAAATTCTCTTAACAGGGGGATGATGTGACAACCCTATTTTTCCCAAAAAGCATTGTAAACACTCGAAAGCTAAAAAGCAACGAAATTAACCTTGAAAATAAAGTGTTCAAGTATCTAAGTTGGGATACATCAAATATTAGATATCATGCCAAGGTTTCCAAGAACATAAAGAATGCTCAAAACCGGGTTATATTGAAGAAATTATAACCACTCGTATATTTACGACACGACGTTAAAACATTATTTGACATAAAAAGTAGAATCTCAATAAAATACATTTTAGCCTTAAGTATCTAAACCAAAGTCGTAGATCTCGTTGAAAGGTGAGCGTACATAAAAAGATCGCCCAAATTGGACCTCGTATAAAGAAGTTACGAATTTTCAAAGTTTCGTAACAATAGTAGAGGGTTAAAGACTCAGATTGAAGATCGAGTGTTATTTAGCTATCGCCACCTAAACGGAAGTTGAAGATCTCCTCAGTGGTAATAAAACAATAAAAAGACAAACGAAAATCGACGTCGAATAAAGAACCTATGAATTTTTAACGAACTTTAGGAGGCCCGGCCTATTAAAAATATATCATTAAAAATAAAGTCAAAACTAGCCGACGGAGTCTAAAGGAAAGTTGTAGAGCATAATCTCACCTACGCGTGGATATAAAGAACGCGAAAAACAGAGCTCGTACGCGAAAGTTACGAAATTTAGAAGTCGGAAGCAGGGATTACGCCCCGCGTACTCTGGGAGTACGCCCCGCGTACTAGACCCAGAGTCGAGTCTCATCGACCCGCCCAAGCTACGCTCGGCTAGACCCAGTAGTCCCATTGACCCACCCAAGCTACGCTAGCTAGACCCGAGTCGTAAGCCATGACACCACTTTACGCCCCGCGTACTCCGGAAGTACGCGCCGCGTACGGGGTTTTCCAGCCCTATAAATAGAAGGCATAAGCTTCGAGTTTAGGCACACCTTCACCATTTCTCAGCCATTCTCCCAGCTCCAGAGACCCTTTTCTTACCTTGGTTTCCGCACTCGAGCCCCCGACGAAAGATTTACGTTGCAGAGACCCCCGAAGAGCCCGACGACGCAACCATCCGCGATCAAAGTTCTGCTCAAACCTAGCCTCTCTCTTCAAACTTAACGAGTGAGTTCATACCCCTACTTTTCAATTCTTTTCATGTTTTAGGGGGGAAATACAAGTACATTATGAGTCGAAGTATCGTTTTTATAAACATCTTTATGCTTAGAACGCTATTATATCACCAAGTTATTCTTACTAAATAAAAACATACTTTTGAGAAGCTATAACGAACATAGCTAACAAGTTATTCATACACTTTACGTATACATCCTGACAAATGAAATACTTTCAAATGAAGTAAAGTCTTTTATCATCGTAAATCTGTTTATACCTAGTAATGTGAGACAGCTTCACGTACGTTCGAGTATGCATTATTAAGTCCTGTATTATATACCATAATCCCTTGTAGGGGGAGCGTGATACTTGTGTATAGATCTATACGGGATTGACAATCCCATACCTAAGTTGTTAGCTACAGCTAGGCCGGCAGGCCTGGGGTGACAAATGTCATAACAGTTCCAACGCCTGAAGAACGTTGTTACAGGCCATCATTGTCAATAGCATGGTTATAAAACTCACATAAAAGTATAAAAACAAGTTAGATTTACGAGACTCATACATGCATTTCAGTTTTCCATTTTATTGTTAATACAAATTTTATCACTATTATTCAAGCATGGAAAACACTAATGCACTCCAACACGGGAAACTTTTCAAATCATTTATAGAAAATATTGGATTTTCTGAAAACCTCGTTCATCGATTTACTATCAAAAAGGACATACTTTTCAATGCAAAACACTTATGAACTCACCAACTTAATTGTTGACATTTTTTCGAAACCACTTGTATTTCTCAGGGAATCAGTAATACAGGTAACCACCAGCTTTTGGAGAAGGAAACACTAAAGATGTTTTATTATTGAACATTTATCATCTCATTGTAATATTCTTTTGCTATTATGTATAACGCAACAACATACGGTTTCATTATATATGTGATGGTTGTGTTACTTTCTTTACAATATTCAATGGTTATGATACTACGTGAAGTCATCCACCCCCGAATGTTTTCGCCATTCTGGTTTGGGGGTGTGACATCTTCCTCTCGCTCTACATACTCAAGCTCATTGGGGTTCTCTCTTCTGGGAAAGGTAGTCGTAATTGAAGGCCATAAGTGCCTTTAATTAGGGATCAGGCCCAAAAATTTAGGGTTTCTGCCAACAGTGTGGACTCGTCGAGTCGCCTCACCGACTCGTTGAGTCCATTCATTAATCTGAGTCATCAGTCACGATCCTACTCGACGATTTTAGGCGTCAACTCGTCGAGTCCTTACTTTGAACTCAAAAGAAAAATACTTGAATTATGATACCTGGAATTTCAGATATTACACGGGGGTTAGCCCTAGGCATTGTATGTTATATGTTCCGGATCACGATCCGATGCCGGGCGAGGCCTGAGGAATGTTAGTATGCTAGAGGTCTTTGTGATTCTTGCATGTGTCGGTACGATAGGTTCCGGACCAAGGTTTGATGTAGAGGAAAGCTCGAAGTATGTTTGTATGGTAGTATATTCAGGACTGGGGTCTGATGTCGGGGTAAGCCCGAGGAAGATTTATATATGCATGTTAGATTATACTTGTTGTCTTTGTGATACTTGTATGTACCTGGTAGGGAGGTGAGTGTGGGCGAGGTCCCGTATCTCATCACTAGTTGAGTATGGATGGGGTTCCATATCTAAATATTAGCAGATTAGGGGCGAGGCCCGTGATAGGAGAGAAGTGAGTGTGGGCGGGGGCTCGTATCTCACTATCAGCAGGATTGTGGATGCGATTCTATAACTCATCAGTAGCAGACCAGGGGCGGGGCCCAAGTTAGGCAAGGCCTTAGATCAGGAGTAAATTAGAGTATGTTTCTTTAAGTATTAGCATGTTTATATGATTGTATGTGTATAGTGGGTGAGGCCCAGAGATAGGTGGGGCCTAAGAGAGACAGATTTGTATACCGAGCGGGGTTCGATGCCAGGCGGGGCCTGATGCCTGGCAGGGCCCGATGCCGGAGCAAGTCCGATGTCGGGTAAGTCCCGATGCAGCGGGCGGGGGCCCAGTACATGATTATGTATGTGGTATGTGGTAGATTGGGGAACTCACAAAGCTTCGTGCTTCCGATTTTTAGTTTTGGTTTCAGGTACATTCGGTAGCGGAGGGAAGAGTCCGGGATGACTGCATCGCACACACCAAGAAGTTTAGCATGGGATGTTTTACTCTGATAAAATAAGCATGTTTTGAATTAATACTCTATTTTAAGAAAACAACTTATGTTTATGAAAGAAATGATTTGATAATCATGGTTTGTTTAATGATTTAAAAATGAAATTGTAGACTATATTTTTGGGATATTTTAGATATTGTCTGTTTGTCTGTATATGATATTATCTATTATATGTCGACATATTGTGTGGGTTAGGTTGGGGTTGTACCGCTCCATGTTGTTTTCAAGAAACCCTAGAGTAAACCAGAAATGAGTTGAGGGTCAGGGAGGGCATGCCAAACTCATATTGAGGGCTCATGAGCATTCCAGATACGAGTTGAGGGTCGGGAAGGGCATGCTAGAATCGTACTGAGGGCTTAGTAGTATTCAATTCAATGACTGATCGGGCCGGGGAGCAATCCAGACATAAGTTGTGGGCTCGAAGAGTCGAGGGGCAAGCCAAACTTATACTTTGGGCTTAGGGAGCAAGCCATACATAAGTTGTAGGCCAAAGGCAAGCTAGACTTATGTTGTGGGCTCAGGTGTAATCCAGTTCGTTAGTTGTGGACCCATTGCATGTTGTTATTGTATACGTGTTATTTGTATGTGTATTGGTATTTTGGGGGAACTCACTAAGATTTGGGCTTACAGTTTTGGATTATGTTTCAGGTACCTCAATGATTGCGGGAAGGCGAAGGCGTGATCGTGCACCTCCTCGAGTTTTGATGTTATGATTTTGGGAAAACTCTGATATTAAACAAGTTTTGAAAACTATTTGTAAACAATGACTATTTATGGGTTGTTTTAAAAGTTTAAAATTTTCATGAACTTTATGGATGTTACAAGTTGGTATCAGATCCTTGGTTTAAGTGAATTGGAGGAACACTCATGTGAATCTAGTCTCAAACTAAGGAAAACGATTTTTAAAATGATTTTTCAAATGGTTTTCAAAATAATCAAGGAGGATGCGATGTGTATGATCAGCCAGAGCCAGTAAGTAGACTCCAAAATACCATATTGTTATTTGATATTGTGATATGTTAGAATAGCATGCTGGCGATAGGCTAGGGATCTTCAGGATTTTGCATGATAGAATTGTGTGATTATATGATGGCTCATAGCCTATGGTTCTTCTCTAATAGAATTGGGATCATTACTGTAGTTGCTTAGTGTATGCATCATCGTCATGCATAACTAAGATTTTATAGCCTGATAATGTTTGGTCTGGCATTATTTCCTATTCTTGTTTGATGAAGGGCTTAGGGTAGGATCAGATATTCAATTGTCTATAGGGTCCAATGTTATGTATGGCTAGCATACACGAGTGCTGCAGGGTTGGTGGAAGTTTCATGGGTGAGTTGTGTGGGGTCAGCCAGCCAGTTGCGAGATGTGTAGCCTTTCCTTTAGGTAGTGGAGATTGAATGTTTGTTTATGCTGGTAAGTTTTGTTAGGGTGTTGTGATGCTCCTCTGAGACAAATACAAGTATGTGTGGAAGGTATTATGGGCCCGTACTACTGAAAGCACAGGACCCATATGCGTAACAAGGAAGTCACAAACCCTAGGGATTTGTTGGGAGTTAGTTCCCCTGTTATGTTATGTGTGTTATCTGATATCCTCCTGGTTCGTTTTTAGTATGGTGACTATGCGTCGAGTTGAGGTTGGGTCTGGTTCGGGATCAGGAGTTGGCCGTCAGGGTGAGTCAGTTGTGTTGGATGATAGGATCAGGGAGATCCTGCAGGAGGAGGTCATTGCCAAAGATTTTTGGGTCTATCAAGACCTCCTTGATTGAGTAATTTGATGAGTGATATGCTGCTTTGTCTGAGACTGTTGTTGTTGCAGCCACTACAACCGTTACGGTTGTAGGGTTTAGATCGGTTCGGGTTTTTCAGTATCAGGAGTTCGGCAATATGAAGCCCCCAAATTTCGATGGGGTTCAGAGCCTGATTATATCCATGAGGTGGATATTTGATGTATAGGGGTGTTTCTTCACTTGTTCTTGTCTAGCTGACCAGAAGGTAAGGTAAGCTCTGAACCTTTTGAGGATCGGAGAGAAGGATTGGTGTAGGCTTGCTACTAGTTCATATTTTGCTGAGCAGGGAGCTGCTATGTCTTGGGAGCAGTTCTCTGAGATGTTCCTCTCCCGATATGTGCCATTGATGGAGCGTGAGAGGTTGGCTCAGGAGTACCTGGATTTGAGGCAGGGTTCTGATATAGTGACTAAGATCACCAATATGTTCACGAAGAGGGCTGTGTTTTTCCTTGATTTTTCTACATCTAATCAGGCTTAGATGACTCGTTACTTGAGCATGCTCAAGACGGAGATCAGATAGTTTGTTTCCACTCAGCACTATGGTTCATTGTTAGAGATGCAGGAGGCCTCCAGACGGCGTGAGATTGAGATTGATTTGCAGACAAGGGAGTAGAGGTCAACCCCGACGTAGTCGCACCATACGACAAAGCGGTTTAAAACCGTTGATGTCACATCTGGGGGGCGAAAGGGGCGCACTTGTGGGAAGTGCAACGAGGCGTATAAGGGTACTTTTTGATCGTCTTATGGGTGCCACAATTGTGGCCGACAGGGCCATATGGCGAGGGATTTCTGCTAGCAGGCCCCAAAACTCGGTTCCACGATTTTTTAACATTGCGACCAGGTTGGCCATGTGAAGGCCAATTGCCCATTGATTGCTGCTAGGCCGGCGCAGGTTTCAGCGTCGCCTACTTTAAGGATCACTGATGGGAGTCAGGGCAGGGCGGAGCCCCCAAGGGCTCAAAGTCGTGCTTTCCATCTCACTACCGAGGAGGCCAGAACAGCTCCAAATGTATTGACTGGTATGTTTCTATCTATTATTTTGTAGATTATGTTTTATGTTATGCTTATCTATGTGCCTCTGTTAGGTACGTTCCTAGTGAACTCTTTGTCTGCTCTAGTGTTTTTTGACTCGGTGTGAGTCGGTATTTTGTGATATGCCCAATGGGGAGTTAGAGTGTCCATTGCAAGTTTCTATCGCCAACAAACACGATGTTTCTGCATCATCAGTATATCAGGGTTGTGTTCTAGAGATCTTCGGGGTGCCTTATCCGATCGATTTGATCCATATTCCCATAGGGGATGTTTGCGTGATTGTTGGTAAGGACTGGTTGAGCCGTTTCGATGCTAAGATTGATTGTAAGGGCCAGCGTGGGAGAACTGGTTATCTACGGAGAGGGCACCAGAATGGGTTCAGAGTTCTGTTCTGCAGCCAGAGCTCGACAGTATATTTAGCACGGGTGTGCGGATTATCTAGCTTATGTGGTGGATACACATGTTGGCGGTCAGGTTTCGGTTTTAGAGGTCCCGGTTGTCAGGGAGTTTGCCGATGTGTTTCCGGAGGAGTTACCCGGAGTGCCTCCTGAGAGGCAAGTCGAGTTCAGAACTGACCTCGAGGTCGTGCTTTCCATCTCACTACCGAGGAGGCCAGAGCAGCTCCAAATGTATTGACTGGTATGTTTCTATCTATTATTCTGTAGATTATGTTTTATGTTATGCTTATCTATGTGCCTCTGTTAGGTACTTTCCTAGTGAACTCTTTGTCCGCTCTAGTGTTTTTTGACTTGGGTGCGAGTCAGTATTTTGTGATATGCCCAATGGGGAGTTAGAGTGTCCATTGCGAGTTTCTATCGCCAACGAACATGATGTTTTTGCATCATCGGTATATCAGGTTTGTGTTCTAGAGATCTTCGGGGTGCCTTATCCGATCGATTTGATCCCTATTCCCATTGGAGATGTTTGCGTGATTGTTGGTATGGACTGGTTGAGCCGTTTCGGTGCTAAGATTGATTGTAAGGGCCAGTGTGTGGTAGTTCGAACCCCAAGTGGGGGAGAACTGGTTATCTACGGAGAGGGCACCAGAATGGGTTCAGGGTTTTGTTCTGCAGCCAGAGCTCGACAGTATATTTAGCACGGGTGTGCGGGTTATCTAGCTTATGTGGTGGATACGCATGTTGGCGGTCAGGTTTCGGTTTTAGAGGTCTCAGTTGTCAGGGAGTTTGCCGATGTGTTTCCGGAGGAGTTACCTGGTGTGCCTCCTGAGAGGCAAGTCGAGTTCAGAACTGACCTCGTGCCAGGTGCGGCCCTGATTGTCAAGGCGTCGTATCGCTTGGCACCGCCTGAGATGCAGGAGTTGTCATCTTATTTGCAGGAGCTGCTAGGCAAGCAATTCATCAGACCGCATATTGGTGACCTCTTTGATCAGTTACAGGGTACATCTTGGTTCTCCAAGATAGATCTGAGGTCTGGGTATCATCAAGTCAAGGTGAGAGAAGAGGACGTGGAGAATACCGCCTTTCGGACTCGTTATGGGAATTACGAGTTCGTGGTGAGGCCATTTGGGATCACTAATGTGCCTACACTATTTTTGGATTTGATGAATCGAGTATGCAGGCCGACGCTCGATCGTTCAGTTATTGTGTTTATTGATGATATCTTGGTATATTCCAAGACTAGAGACCAGCATTAAGAGCATCTTTGTGAGCATCTAGGGATTTTGAGGCGAGAACAGCTTTACGGTAAGTTCTCAAAGTGTGAGTTTTTCTTACGAGAGGTTGCTGCGCGGACCTCCTCCGCTATCAACTGGAAGGCTCTCCCGCGAGCCTTCGGCGCCTCAGCTTTTATCGGCCGACTCTCTGTAGCTCGAATAGCAGCAAGGACAGTCCCCTGAGAAGCTCCCTGAGCTAACCATCGTAACTGCGGACACTCGGCATTCTGATGTCCAGTCTGGTTGCAGTGAAAACAAACTGCAAACCCCTTGGGGCAACCCTTGGCCATATGCCCCTCCTTGCCACACTTGTAGCAAGACCATGCTCTGCACACCCCCTCATGACTCTTGTCGCACTTGCCACAAGTGCGGCCCTTCTGGTTCCCAGATCTCGAATCGGCGGGCTTAGCCCGCTTGGTAGTCGGTTGGGACTGTGCCGGTCGTCGATCCCTCCCCTGAGACTTCGCGTCCTCCCTGGCCTAAGTCTCTAGCTCAATCTCCCTCTTCTGGTCATTTGCCTGAAGCTCAGAAATTGTCCAGTACGTCGAGTTCGCCATGAACTCACGGATGTCTCTCCTCAAAATGCTCAAATACCGACTCATATGTGCCTGCTTAGAAGACACGTGCTCAGGGCAGAACATCGCCCTCTCATGAAACATCCTGGTGATCACAGTAACAGACTTTGTACCCTGCTTGAGGGTCAAGAACTCCTGGGACAAATGCTCCCTTTCCACCGGGGGAACGTACTCATCACGAAACATAGCGGTGAACCTCTCTTAGGTCACCGCAGCAAGCTCGGCAGAAGAATAGTGCCCTGTTACAAACTTCCACCAATCCTTCGCCCCCAAGCGAAGCTGGTTCAGCGCGAACCGAACCCTCAGATGCTCCGAACATGAACATGTGTAGAAGCACCCCTTAATATCAGAGATCCACCTCATCGCAGCTATCGGATCCTGAGTCCCATCAAACTCTAGTGGCTTCGTGTTGCTGAACTTCCGGTACAACAACGTGTCACCCCCCCCCCCTACGGCCTGGCAGCAGCATCAATAAGAGCAGCATAACGCTCATCAAAAGTCCCGATCAGGGTGGTCTTGATAGACCCGAACATCTATGGAATCTCAGCACGGATGGCAACAGCCACCTCATCATGAATCATCTAGCGGAGCTCCTCATCACTCACACCCCCCTCACTAGTCCCTAGCATGTGGCGTTTCCCCACCATGATGTCTCTCTTAAATACAACACAAGATATCAGAGACTCGCTTGATTGTACATACACTCGATATCCCAATCCTACTTGATCCCTGGTACCCTAAGGATTCTTACTTGGGATGCGCACTGATCCGGTGCCTTAGGTAATACGGGCCCAATACTACCGCCCACACCGCATCAATATTCACCCCAAGTCCTCCTCCTAGGATCCCAAATCCCAAGTACTCTACTCTCTCTGTATGCATAGTCTACTCTCAAGCAGATCTCTCATAAGCTCCTCGTTGCTATCTATTCACTCTCAAGCATCTCCTAGCAGCAAAATCCCTAGGCTAAGGCATCAAAAATCAGGCCACTCTAGTCCTAATAAGAATACCTAGCCTACTCTAGCATGCATATCATATCATAACATATCTCATAACTCATAACATAAGGGTATTTTGGGAAATCACCGTTCGGGCGCTAGCTGATCGTACACACTGCTTTGCTCTGCTCTTTCAAAACCTTTTTACTCTTGAGAAAAATTTTGTAAATTTTATTTTGAAAATCCCTCAAATCCTCAGTTTGAGTTCAGATACGCCCGAATGTGCACCCGAATCCCTCAAACCAAGGCTCTGATACCAACTTGTAACATCCAAATTTTCAAATAAATTTTCACATTTTAAAAACACCTTTTCATTCATAATTTTTATAAAACATCACTGTATCACATAGTCAAATCATAACATCACATCCCAAGATCAAAATATAAAAACTCCTAGTGTGTGTACTGATCAAGCCGGCACCTTCCCGTGATCCTCACTGGTACCTGAAACACATAACACAACATTATAAGCATAAATGCTTAGTGAGTTCCCCAAAATACCACACACAACACATATTAGCCACTCGAGGCTATAACTCTGCTTGATCCTCTGGTCAATGTGTCTCAGTGGGACCCTCCAGTCCCATAACTCTATGGGCCCTGTGGACCTTCTGTTCCTAACTCTAAAAACTCTGGTACATACATGGCATAAATCACATAAAAATCACATCATGAAAAAGCATACTAAATACTCTGTCACATAACTCTAATTACCACTCTAGATAAAGTATAGTGAGAAGACTCACCTCAGGTAACTCGGTAAAATCTCGAACTCTATAAAATCCGATCTAGCCTTTGCCTAATCATATGAATTAAACACTCTAAATCAATACATACCTTAAGGCTAGGCTATTCCCTCTCTTAGTACTCTCAGAAGGGTAAAATACCATTTTACCCCTCTCATGGCTCAAAGACCCTAAAGTTGACCAAACCCTAAAATTCAACAAAAGTCAACTCCTAGGTTACGTTGCGCGTACCACACATGTATGCTGGGCGTACCCGGTGTCTTCATAGAAAACGGGGTGCACGACCCCTTACGCCGCGCATACTGGGATTACGCCCAGTGTAACTCCCAGTTTCAGACTCTAAGCATTTTGGAGTCTTAACCAGTTAAGACCCACATCCAACTTCTAGATCTGGCCATTTATAACCCTCTTAATCCATAAATTTGGTGACTTTAAGCCTTTGCATGGCTGGACAAGTCACTAACACCCATAATACTCCACTTCCTAACACTAGAAAGCTCAATACTCAAGCATGACCTCATATCCATGACCAAGATGGAAACTTTATGGATTTATAACACAAATAACACTGAAATGGGACATATCTAGGTCCATGGAGCACATTACACCCATAAAGTCTCCACATTTAGGACTTTTAACCCTAAAATGGTCCATGCAATTATCTAACCAAATAAGGAGGAAAGTTTTGAACTTTATACCTCCAAATGTAGCTCCTTCCTCTGTAGATCTCAGATCGAAACTTGCACTTCAAGCTCTAGCCTCCACAAGCTCCTCTCCTTCTTCTTCACTAACACAACAAGGCACTTTTAGCTCCAAAACACTCACTCTCAAGCTAAGGACGATTGGGAGGGTCTTACTCACTGATATGGAGGCTGAGAAATGAGCCTTAGCATCCATTATATAGTGCACAAGTCCAATATTAGGGTTTGCGTCTGGACCCATTTCGCCCAGCGTAACCCTGGGCGTACCCAAGCGAGTCAGGGATTTTCTACAAGTGTGGCAAGGAGGGGGATATGGCGAAGGATTTCCCCAAGGGATTTGTCGTCTGCTTTCACTGCAGCCAGACCGGCCATCAAAAGTTCGAGTACCCTCAGCTTGTTCAGAGATCATCCCAGGGTTCCACTCCTGCTGCTTTGCGTACCACTGATGTTCGGGCGGTGAAGGCCAAGGCTCCGAGGGCTCGTGGGAGAGCTTTTCAGCTGGCAGCGGAGGAGGACCGTGCAGCGCCGGATGTTGTGGATGGTACGTATTTCTTTATTGTTTATTTTTGGATTTGTTGTGCTTATTCTATTCTATATGTAGGTACATTTCTTGTGAGTTCTATACCTTCTTTGGTTTTATTTGATTCGGGTGCGAGTCGATCCTTCGTGTCTTTAGCTTTTAGTCGTCACATCAGTATCCGACGTGAGGCGTTGAGTCGACCTCTAAGAGTTTCTATAGCTGATGAGCATGCGATTTTTACTACTGATGTATTTTGAGGATGTGTGTTGGAGATTTTTGGTGTCGAGTTTCCGATAGACCTGGTACCGATCGCGATGGGCGATGTCTATGTCATGGTGGGCGTGGATTGGTTGAGCCGTTTTGGAGCATTGATCAACTGGGAGCGGCAGTTGGTGACTATACGAGACCATAGTGGGGGAGTGCTTACAGTGTATGGCAAGGGTTCCAGATCTGGGTCAACCTTCTACTCTGCTGTCAGGGCGAGGCAGAGTTTGCAGCAGGGTTGTATGGGTTTCTTAGCGTACGTTATGGATACACGGATTGTTTCAAAGAGGCATAATTCTATCTCTGAGGTTTCAATAGTGTGGAAGTTTCCTGATGTTTTTCCCGAGAAGTTGTTGGGTGTGCCTCCCGAGAGGCAAGTGGAGATTCGGATTGATTTGGTTACGGGAGCGGCGCCTATCGCCAAGGCACCTTAACGCCTTGCGCCACCAAATATGCAGGAGTTATCCTCACAGCTTCAGGAGCAGCTGAGGAAGGGATTAATTCGACCGAGATGTGCATTGATTACCGGCAGTTGAACAAGCTAACGGTCAAGAACCGTTATCCACTTCCGAGGATCGATGATTTATTCGATCAGCTGCAGGGGCATCTTGGTTTTCCAAGATTCATTTGAGATATGTATATCACCAGATGCGAGTATCGAGGAGGATATTCAAAAGATGTCCTTTAGAACTCGTTATGGGCATTACAAGTTTGTGGTGATGCCTTTCGGGCTCACCAACGCACCGGCAACGTTCATGGATCTCATGAACCGGGTGTGCAGGCCTATGTTGGATCGTTCGGTGATCGTGTTCATCGATGACATCTTGGTGTATTCAAGGTCCAGAGAACAGCATGAGGAGCATCTGCGAGAGGTTCTTGGGGTATTGAGGTCGGAGAGGTTGTATGCCAAATTCTCCAAGTGTGATTTCTGGTTACGAGAGGTCTAGTTCCTGGGGCATCTCGTTAACCAAAATGAGATATTAGTTGATCCAGCCAAGATTGAGGCGGTTATGCGATCGGAGGTGCCGAGGTCCCTATCCGAGATCAGGAGTTTTCTGGGATTGGTCGGCTACTATTGGAGATTTATCAGGGATTTTTCCAAGATTGTGGTTCCTCTTACCAGATTGACCCGGAAGGGCGTTACTTTTGTTTGGGGGCTTGAGCAGCAGAGATCATTAGAGACTCTTCGCCAAAGATTGTGTGAAGCTCCAGTGTTAGCACTCCCGGGGGGGAGTGGAGGACATCATAGTCTATAGTGATGCGTCCATTTCGGGGATGGGTGCAGTGCTGATGCAGAGAGGTCATGTGATAGCATACGCGTCGAGGCAGTTGAAGCCTCATGAGACTAGGTATCTTACCCATGATTTGGAGTTAAGGGCGGTAGTGTTATCCCTCAAGATTTGGCGCCACTATCTTTATGGTGTTCAGTGTACCATTTACATGGACCATAAGAGCCTGAAGTATCTGATGGATCAGCCAAATCTAAATATGAGACAGAGGAGATGGTTGGATGTAGTGAAAGACTACGACTGTGAGATCTTATATCACCAAGGCAAGGATAATGTGGTAGCCGATGCCTTGAGTCGCAGAGCCGAGAGCGCTCCAATCCGGGATGTATGTATGAGAATGACAGTGATGACTCCAGTTTTGGATACCATCTGAGAGGCTCAGGTGGAGGCTATGAGGCCGGAAAAACCGCAAGAGAGAGCGAGTGATTGGGCAGGTGTTCGAGTTAGTGACGGACAGTCGTGGGCTTATGACCTTCCATGGGCGGATTTGGGTACCCTATGCAGGTGGAGCTCATCGTATATTGATGGAGGAGGCGCATAGATCGAGATTCTCGATCCACCCAGGGGCCACAAAGATGTATTTGGACCGAAAAAGTGATTATTGGTGGCCACCTGTATGAAGAGAGACGTGACATGGGTTGTAGAGAGATGCTTGACATGTCGCCAGGTTAAAGCGGAGCACCAGCGTCCACATGGTCCTTTACAGCCTCTAGAGATTCCCCAATGGAAATGGGAACAGATTTCTATGGACTTTATCACCAAGTTACCGAGGACTACGTGGGGGTTGACGCGATATGGTGATTGTGGATCAGCTGACAAAGAGTGCTCACTTCCTTGCTATTAGTGAGAGTTTTTCTGCGGAGAGATTGGTCGAGATTTATGTGAAAAATGTGGTAGCTCGGCATGGAGTGCCGACCTCGATAGTGTCTAATCGAGACGTGCACTTTACTTCCAGGTTCTGGAAGAAATTTCATGAGGAGTTGGGTAGCCGGTTGCACTACAGTACCACATACCATCCACAAAAAGACGGGCAGAGCGAGAGAACGATTCAAACGCTTGAGGACATGCTGCAAGCATGTGTGATGGACTTTGGGGGAGTTGGGACACTTATTTGCCCTTGGCTGAGTTTTCTTACAACAATAGCCACCATTTAGCATCGGTATGCCCCCTTTGAGCTTCTGTATGGGAGGAAGTATCGGACTCCTATTTTTTGGGGAGAGGTGGGGCAGAGAGTGATAAGTGGCACAGAGATAGTGTTGAAGACGACTGAGCAGATTCAGCAAGTCAGAAAGAGGCTACAGACGGCCCAGAGTCGCCAAAAGAGTTATGCAGACAGGCGACGATCCGAGCTAGAGTTTCGGGTTGGAGATTTTATCCTCTTGAAGGTATCCCCTTAGAAAGGGGTGATCCGCTTTAGAAAGCGGGGCAAGCTAGGGCCCCGATACATCGTCCCTTTCAGAGTGACCACCAGAGTGGGCAGGGTGGCATATAGGTTGGAGCTGCCTGTGGAGTTGAGTCAGATTCATAACACTTTCCATGTGTCCCGGTTAAGGAAGTGTGTAACCGATGAGACGGCAGTGGTACCCCTAGAGGATATTCAGGTGGATGCGAGCCTGAATTACATTGAGAGGCCGATCGTGATTTTAGATCGAAAGTTGAAGGTTCTGAGAAACAAAGAGGTACCCCTAGTTCGACTTCAGTGACAACATCGGAGAGGGTCCGAGACGACTTAGGAGCCGGAGTCTGAGATGCGGGAGCAGCATCTAGAGTTATTTGTTGAGCAGACTTCGAGGGCGAAGTCTTAACCTGGTGGGGGATAATTGTAACATCCCAGGTCCAAGTATATCTTGTAACCCTTGATCGTTGAGCACCACTCCATTTTAGCCCTTTATTGAGAAAAGGTGGTGAATGAGTACGCGGGGCGTACAAGAGAGCATAAGCGTGCATTTGACGTGGAGGCCACCTAGTACGATGGGCGTACCAGAGGATACGTTGGGCGTACTAGGCCCAGAGTGAAAACCCTAATTTAGGGTGAGTCCCCTATATAAAGGATATGATGGCCTCATTTCTGGCCACCATTCTCAGACAACAAACCCTAAGTGTGCCCTAACCCTCGTTTTAGAGCTTGTGAGTGAATTTGTGAGCCTTTGAGAGTTCTTGTGTGTTCTTGAAGAGAAGAGAAAGCTTTGGAGAAGAAGGAGTGGGAGTCCAAGCTCTTGGATCTGAGCATATCTGAGTTGGGAGCTTCATATAGAGGTATAAAGCTTCAAACTTTACCACTCTTTTGTTATGAGCATCATAGTAGAGTATTTTAGGGTTTTGTCCCAAAAAGGTAGAGACTTTGTGAGATATTGAGCTCCAGAGACTAGAACCAACCCCCTTTTAGAGTATTAGTGGTGTAATGTCATAAAAATCCAATCTTGGTCTTTGGAATCAAGCCATGCATGAGTTATGAGCTTCTTGAGATAAAAGAGTGAATATTTTGTGTGTTTATGACCATATCAGCCATGCAAAGGCTTAAAGTCACTGACTTTATGAGTTAAGAGCTATTAGGGAGTCTAGATCTATAATATGAGCCAAGGTCTTAACTGGTTAAGACCAAACGAGTGAGAAGGGTGAAACTGGAGTGTACGTCGGGCGTAATTCCAGTACGCACAATGTAGGGGTCGGCATCCCCGATGCCTGCATGGAAGCCGAGTATGCCCGGCGTAGAGAGCTGGTATGCGTAACGTACTCCCTGTCGTTGACTTTTGGTTGACTTTTAGGGTTTGGTCAATTTGTGGACATTTATGGCCATTGAGGGGTAAATTGGTTTTTTGCCCTTCTGTGAGTTAGTGTAGCCTCTTGAGAGCCGTCATTAATTAGGGATAATTGTCATGTATGTTAGGTGGAGGCCAGATCGGTGATTTGAGTTTGAGATTTGTTGATTTCTTGCAAAGTGAGTCTTCTCACTATACTTACCATGAGTGGTACCTTTGTGTGATTGAGATGTTTATTGTGCTTATCTGTGTATCTTGATATTCTGCCTTATGTCTTTGTGATTATGGTTAGTATCGTTATTATGAGCTTACTGAGTTGGGACCGGAGGGTCCCACTGAGATACATAGACCGGAGGGTCTTATTGAGTTATAGCCAAGAGTGGCTAATGAGATGTGTGTGGTATTTTGGGAGCTCACTAAGCTTCGTTCTTACCGTGTTATGTGTTTCAGGTACTTCCGATGATCGCGGGAAGACCCCGGCTTGATTGTACACACACGCGCATTGGAGACATGTTTTGGAGGATCCTGGATTTTGGAATAAACAACTTTTGATATAAAATGTGTTAATGTTGAAACTTGAGATTTTTGGGAAATGTGACATGTGTTTATTGTGTTGAAAATGAAAGAAAAATTGTTTTGGAAATTTCGGCATTACACGGACGATTTAGATGCTCGAGGATATGTTATGTGCATGTGTTATTGATTTTGGTGGGACTTGGGACTCCTATCTTCCTTTGGATGAGTTCTCTTATAATAACAGCCATCATGACAGTATTGGTATGCCCCCGTTCGAGCTCCTTTATGGTCGGAGGTGTCGAGCTCCTATTTGTTGGGGCGAAGTGGGGTAAAGGGTCATGGGGAGCACGAAAGTCATGCTCAAGACGACTGAGCTTATACAATAGGTTCGGCAAAGATTTTTGACCGTGCAAAGTCGTCAAAAAAGTTATGTGGATATGAGACGCTCTGAGTTGGAGTTTCAGGTGGGGGATTTTGTTCTTTTGAAGGTGCCACCCTGGAAGGCTGTTATCCGCTTCAGGAAGCGGGGCAAGCTGGGGCCAGATTCATTGGTCCTTTTCGAGTGTTGGCCCGTATGGGCAAGGTGGCTTACCAGTTGGAGCTACCGGAGGAGTTGAGTCAGATCCATGATACATTCCATGTATCCCAACTGAGGAAGTGTATAGCTGATGAGGCGGCTACGGTCCCCTTGGAGGACATTCAAGTCGAAGATCACCTGAATTATGTGGAGAAGCATGTAGCCATCTTGGATCATAATGTGAAAACCTTGAGGAACAAGGTCGTGAACTTGGTTAAAGTTCAGTGGCAACATCGTAGAGGTTCGGAGTGGACATGGGAACCGGAGTCCGACATGTGTGAGCAGTATCCTGAGCTATTTATGGAGGATGACTTCGAGGGCGAAGTCTGATTTTAGTAGGTGGGGGGGAGGGGGGGAATTGTAACATACCGAATAAGGTACAATTATCATTCTTTAATGTTTCTTTGATATGTAAAAATTAGTCCCTATATGTGAAAGGTTGGCAAGTCAATACACGGGGCGTACGCATGAGTACGCACTAGGGATGAGATTTAGAACCGAAAAACCGGACCGGAATCGGAATTGGACCAGAACCGAAACCGTTAGAACCGGAATATGTAGAACCGGGTCCGGTTCTGGGTTTAAAAATTGGCTTTATCCGGGTTTGGGTCCATCGGGTCCAGGTAAACCGGGTCTAAAAACCGGAACCGATTTTTGGAACCGGAACAACTTTTAGGGCCGGAACCGGTTTTTGTGAAACGTTTAAAAGATGCATATCTTATTCGTTTCAACTCCAATTGACATACGATTTTTTCCAACATGTAGTTTAGAGTTTGTACATGATTTTAGACTATAAATTTGTCATTTGTAGTTTTATATTCATTGACTTACAGTCCTCCAAAGTCGAGATATCAAAGTTGGAAGTTTTTAGTTTTTCAGTTTTTTTGTATTCAGTGAAAGTTTTAAAACATGCATATCTAATTCGTTTGAAGTCGGATTGACATGTGGTTTTTTCCAACTTCTTATTTTCAGTTTTTACATGAGTTTAGACTATAATTTTGTCATTTTTGGTTTAACATTCAATGGTTTACAGTCCTCCGAAGTCGGGATATCAAAACTGAAAATTTTCAACTTTTCAGCTATTTGTTTTTGTACTTTGTATTATGTGAAAATATTAACACAAGCATATCTTATTCGTTTAAAGTCGGATTGACATGCGGGTTTTTCTATAGTGTATTATAGAGTTTGTACATGATTTTAGACTATATTTTTGTTAATTTTGGTTTCGTATTCAATGAGTTACAGTCCCCCAAAGTCGGATATCAATATGAAAATTTTCAAAGTTCAACCCACTAAGTACTAAGTAATTACCAAAAAATTCTGGTTTTTCCGGGTTTTCCGGTTCTAAACCCACTTTATCCGGTTCCAACCTACCCACTTTGATTTTTCCAGGTTTTCCGGTTCTACCCAGAACCGAACCGGAACCGGTTCCTATATATCGGTCCGGTTTCCGGTTCTATAAAATCCCGTTAACCGGTTTTGGGTTTTCCGAGTCTGGGTCCATCCGGTCCGGGTTTGGACCCACTTTCATCCCTAGTACGCATAGCGTACTCATGCACCATGCAGGATCACAGAGGTCACCTAGTACGTTGGGCGTACCCCTTCGTACGCTGGGCGTACTAGGCTCAGATGCAAACCCTAATATACTTTTGTCCCTTTTAAATAGAACATGATGGTCTCATTTCTAGCCACCCTTATCAGCCTCCAACTCTCTCTAAAACCCTAATTTTGTGTGTGTGGCTTGTGAGTGTGATTTTGCAGCTTTTGAGTGATTCTTGGCCCTTTTAGTTGAAGAAGAAGATTAGAGAAGAAGAAGAAGGTGCCATCAAGCTTAGAGATCTAGAAACCTCCCACCTTTGTGCATCATTTTCAGGTATAAATCTTATACCTTGGCTAGTGTTCTTCTATATCTCTTTAGTGTAAGTTTTATGAGCTTAAGTCCCCAAAGTTTGGACCTTTTTGAGTTTGAGACTCTCCAGAGAGTTTAAGCCGCCCTTTTATGCATATTTGGGCTTCTAGGTTGATAAAAATGTTTGTTTGATCTTTCCTTTGCCCCCATGCATGAGTAAAGTACCTTGGGATAGATGAAATGATGTTTTAGCCTCTCCTAGCCATGCAAATGCTTAAAGCCCACGAATTTATGGATTAAGAGGTCTTAAATTAGTCAGATTTATGGATGGAGTGGTTGTCTTAGCGGATTAAGACCAAAAAGTAAGGAAATGGGAATTCATGGAGTATATCGTGCGTACTCCCAGTTACGCGCAGCGTAGCTCGATGATTCCCCGTCGCATGCTTAGTCAGGTTGTTCACCCAGCGTTAGGGGTACTACACCCAATGTACTCGTTGGGTGTTGAGTTTTGGTCAACGTTTAGGGTTTTGGACCTATGGAGGGTCAAAATGGTCCTTTTTGCCCTTAATAGGTTTAATTGTGGACTTTGGACTCATTAGTGGTTTGGACCTTAATCTAATTAAGGTTAATTATTTTGTTAACTAGGTGGAGTCTAGATCCGGCAGTTCGGGTGCTAGGTTTTTGTGTCATCAGTATCAGGTAAGTCTCCTCACTTACTCTTACCTGTATGGTAGGATAGTTGTAATATTATGACCAGCTGGGTCTAGCTATTATGTTATGTTATGTGCCGATATGATATTTGTCTGTGACTAGGGTTGTTGATAGCCAGCTGGGGGTTGCGGATAACCTCACGAGCATGCTGTTAGCTCATTGGGACTGTTGATAGTCCCAGGGTTATCGATAACCCATAGTTGCTTACTTATGTTGTGTTATATGTGGTATCTTGGGGAACTCACTAAGCTTTGTGCTTACAGTTGTAATTTGTATGTGGCAGGTACTTCGTAGGACCACGGAAAGGCGAAGGTCTGATTGTACACACGCACTAGGAACTTACTATTGGGACATGATCTTTTATGTACTCTCATAACTATGACATTTGTGTTTTGAGATGACTTGTAATTGATCTGGTTGTGAAACTATTTTTTTTTTTAAGTTTTAAAAATGAAAATTTTGGTCTAAAATTTGAGGTGTTACACTGCATTTAGATAAAACTACCAAAACCACCCGAGTAGGATGTGACAATCATCCATGTCCACAATATCAAATGTCACCTCATCCTTATATTTACCAATATAAAAAGGAATCTTGCACTGTTCAGTGACTCGAATGTCCCCAACCAACTTAATCCACCTAATTTTATAAGGGTTAGGATGTTTTGTTGTGTGTAATTTTAAACGATGAACAATATCTCGCAACACGATATTCTTTGTGTTGCCTCTGTCAATTATAACATCAAAGGATTTGTTGGTGAACGAGACAATGGGTACGGAACAGGGTATGTCGTTGTGATGGATTTACGGGCTCTTTAGAAGTCAACATGATACGACGCACCACATAGTTTTGGGTTGTATGATCATCCCATGAAGTCTCATTCGCCAGGTAACACACTTTTGCCTCCTATTCTTCACTTTTGTTGTTTTCATCTTCTTCCTCGAACTCATCCTCCTTTGTGGTCAAATTTACTTTGTCTAAGCCCTTACAATCACTAGAGCGGTGTACTTGAACACCACATTCAAAACACTTCCCATTATCGAGTCAAGTAAAAAGGTTAGTTGATTTTGTGACTTGTGTTAATGGAGTAGCGATTGTCTAGAGTAGTCGTCTTAATAGTGTTTTGATTAGCCTCTGTGGTTTGTGGAGTTGATGACAAAGGACCGGTGATTGCTTGAGATCGATTTTTCACCCATGATTGTTTGTTTTTCGATTACTTGAGTTTCAGCACAAATGGCTAGATTATATGCATCATCCAAAGTATAAACAGGGACAAGTGAAATACGATCTTGAATATTAGATCGTAAACCAATAAGACACCTGTTGAGATTCTATTTCGGACAGATTGTTTCGTGAAAATAACCTATGAAACTCGATTGTATAGGTTTCTATGATACGTTCTCCTTGTGTGCATTGTTGCACCATATTAAACAACATTTAATCATGATTAGGTGGAAAATCTTCTATTTAATTAGAAATTGGCAACTTACCTTGGCGTTCACAATGGTCTGCAAGTTTTTCCACCAAGATTGGGCTCTTCCTTTAAGCTTATATGCCACTAGTGTGACCCTCTTATCCATCGGAATTTCATAAAATTGAAAGAAGTTTTCTAGCTCACTCTTCCAATCCAAGAAATCTTCAATGTTCATGGAGCCATTGAACGACGGGACATCCTTAGCTCGTTGCTTGTAATTGAAATCACAATTGTCTCTTCGCCAACCAAACCTTCCACCTCTTGTTTCTTCATCTCCGTTATCATCATCAAAGTCGGAATCCTCACCAATTCGACCCTGCTCCTGTTGTCTGAGTAGTTCCTCTGCTTAATTCCTTCGTTGATTTCGTTGGTTTGGAGGTTGAATTTGCTGATTAGGTGGTTGATTGTTGCGAGCAAGAATTTGGTCATTAACTTGCATAGTCGGTTAACCTTGGGGAGCATGCACCTGGGTCACAAGAACAACTAGGGTTTCTGTGATTTCTTGAAAGGTAAGTTGGAACCCTTTAGGGTTTGTTCCACCCGATCGATCTTATCAGGATCAACTTATTCTCCCATCATCAAGAGCTCTAATATCACCTGATGTAGCCTAAACTACAATTAATAGACAATTTGGGTTGTGTATTGCCAAACAAAATGGAAACCTAGGGACACTTTTGTGTGTCAGATGTGTGATGCTCAGATTGAAGAAAACCTTTTTCGACTCTTTTCTTATTAGTCAATCAAAACATAAAATTACATAAGACATGACTTGTTTAGTTTATATATAGACTAAAAACGTAAACCTATTAGGGACTCTAAAACTTGTAATTTATGTAAGTAAATACTATAAATATATATAAAGAAAAGACTCGATTAAATAAATATAATCTACTTGTCATCTTCTCTTCTCTATTCTCGACATTATATTAATCAGATCCCATCATATATATATATATATATATATATATATATATATATATATATATATATATATATATATATATATATATATATATATATATATATACTAATAAAAGAGTAGCTCTTTTGCAATGTGTCATTATATTAGACATTTTAATTAATGTGTTGCCACTTGTCAATCTATTAGTTTTTTCCATTTTAAATTTATTAGACCTCCTCATTAATGTGATTCTATTTTAAATTTTAAATTTTAAATTATTGTTTTCATTAATTCACAAATAAAAAATATGTAATATATATTAAAAATTAATTTTATATATTTATTTGAATCAATGATTATAATTTCACATAACTAATAAAAATATATCTTAAATTAATAATTTATTTAAAATTAGTTATTAATAATTTTGAGTTTTTACTATAAAAGTTTGATTAATTTTATAACCGTGGTTCCCACGGGTTATAAACTAATATATATATAAACTAATATATATATATATATATATATATATATATATATATATATATATAGACACACACACACAACAATGATAGAAGATAAACATGAAAGTTTAGAAATTGAATGGGTGAAAATAATATTTTACAAAATTGAAGGTGAAAGGGGTAAAAGTGATATTTTAACAAGTAAAATAGTGAAAAATATCATTTACAAAATAGAAGGATTGTAAGTAACAGATTATAAAAAGTCGAGGGATTAAACTTGAAATTCACGCATTAATATACTTGTACATTATGCATATCAATACATACATTTAGCTACAGTGAATTTCACTCACAAAGCATAGAGTTGCATTTTGTTTATATTTATAATGTGTTATCTTATTACTAAATTATCAACTATCAACTATGTTTTTGATGTGATTTTAAATGTTGGATTCCATCTGGAAATAAAAATTGATGTTAAAAATCACAAGTTTGATGGTTTTGTGTTGTGATTGAAATTATCAACTACGTCCCCCCATTATGTTGTCTGCAACCATTTTAGTAGAAAGTGAATCTGAAAGCCAAGAACAAATTATCACATGAGATTTATCAACACTATATAATGAAGGGCCAAAAACCAAATCCTACAAAATCACACATTTCACCATTTAATAAAAATTGTAATACTACTTACTATACCATTTTTAAAGGCTAAAAAACAATGGTTTTGGTAGTCATCAGGCTCTCCTTGTCTCCCTCTACATGCAAAACCACACATTTGACCACAAAAGTCAATGAGTGATTTCAAAGAGTAACAAGATAATTTATCATGTTGTAAGTTAGCTCCTAATTGCATTTTTGAATTTGTCCAATTCCTCTGATTGAGAGCCATAAACAGCTTTAATTGTATCTATGCAGCTACTGCAGGGAAAAGCAAACAAGATCATAAGCATTCTGCATTCCATTCCATATAAATCATAATATGGATTTTGTTCACAAGATTTTCCTATATGTCATCTTTGAAGGTATTCAAGAATTTTGGTTGAGAGAAAAACACTTGACTTGAACACAAACACACATCAACCATAATATAATCTATAATCTAACCTGCAAGCTTCTTTGTTGAATTTTTTCTTGTCAATTCCGTATAAAGTTTCAAAAACATCTGGTTCAACTCGACAAAAGTATGGTCGATCTGAAATTATCAAACTTATATCATAACATGTATGAATGTCGAGTGGAACCTAATAGCATAATATAAGATCTTACAGAAAATGCATACCAGCATATATGGAGCATGTTCTTGTGCTTTTCTCGAAATGGATGCACCACCCATCCATGCCTACCAAGCTTTTATATAGCTGAACATAAAACAAAAACAGTAATTCTCAAAATGGAGAATAAGTGTGATTTGAAGATTGAATTCAACGTCATTAACTTCTTTAGTTCAATTTGCCCTAAAACACTTTCATCGAAATTGAAATAACATAAACAATTACGTTTGAGAAAAGAAACAGAGCATGATTAGGGCACCATTTTTTTCCCACACAAATAGCTGTTGAAGTTAAGAAATGGATACGAAAACGGTAATGAAAGTACTTGAATATCAGAAGGATCGTCGAAGATTTCTTCAGGGGAGGGGAAAGCGGGACCCTTGTCCAACTTACAGCAGGCACCGCAATTCTTTACGCACTGCCAAAGAGGTTCCCTTTTCTTGGCTCCGAAACCGGCGGTGCTGCTACGGGAAGCCTTTTTCTGGGTTTTTATTGAGACTTGACTCCGATGTGGTTGTTCCGGTGCCGGTTTGACGGCGGCGAAAGAGTAGGGAACAACCGCCAACATCGCCCTCGACATTGCAAAAAAACTGTATCTTCTTATCTTGGGACTTCATCCATTCCACATTTCAATGTACTCGGCCGCGAAATTTTTTGCAACTAATCCAAAATTTGCCATTTAATTTTGACAAAATTGCAAAAATGGTCCCTGTGGTATGCAAAATTTTAGGGTTTTAGTCCAAACCACAAGTTTTTTGGAACCATAGTCCTTTTGGAGTGGTTTCTATGTGGTTTTGGTCCCTGGACTTAACTCCCGTTAAGTTGGAACTGTTAAGCCCCCTCACGTGCCTCACACGTGAGGGTAATTTCGTCATTTCATGTCAGGGACCATTTTTGCATAAACGGTTTTTTGGATTAATTTCTTTTAAATACCCCCACTTCCTGCGATCTTCTTCCCCAACGTCTCTTTTCTTCTACCCTTCTTCTTCTTGAGCTCTGCTACAACAAAAATGGTGCTATGTTTTTGCGGAAAAGTTGTGGTGAAAACGTCTTGGACCCCTCTGAATCCAGGAAGGAGATTTTTTGCATGCCCTATGAATGATTCCGTTTGTGGGTTTATTGGGTGGCTTGATCCCCCAATGTGTGCTAGGTCTAAAGCCATCATACCTGGTCTGCTAAGAAATTTGAATTCAGTGCAGGAACGGTGCAATGAGTTGGTTAGAGGTATGAACATGCTACAAGATCAATGCAATGGACTGATATGCAAGAACAACATTTTGGTGGCAAATGTCAGAGCATTGAAGGATGATAACTTGAAGCTGAAAATGTACATGTTTGGAAGTTGGTTTTTCTTTGTGATTGTATTCTTTTATATTTGGTTTGTGTAGGGGTATACTCTGAAGGGTGTTTTGGTCATTTTTTTTGTAATTTTATGTGATCAAGTTTGTAGTGACTTATGATGATAATGATATATGTACAATTTTATGATGCAAGTGTAATGAATGTTTTACCCAAATGGTATGAATGTATAAGAATTAACATATGAATAGAAATGGTATGAATGTGTTACCAAAATATATATATTTAGAACCAATTATACATAACCAAAATGCATATTTCATTCAAATTTGTAATATAACAACCAAAGTTTCTAAACATAACAACCAAAGATTCTAAACATTACCAAAAGGGACACATTACCATACCTAAGATAACAACCAAGTTTTCATAACAACCAACCAAAAATTTTCAACAAAATATTGTAAATATAACAACCAAGTTTTCATAACCAACCAAAATCACAAAAAACTCCATGCATGCATGACACATTACTTCTTGGATTGATTCCCACCTTGCCCTTTACAGGTCCTAGAGTTGTGTCCCTTGTTCTTGCATTTGCTACAAGTAACACTGATATGCTTCCTTGATAGCTTCTGCACTCCATCATTTGTTGGTTTTTGGGAACCTCCTTCTTGTGCAGCATTCACTCCATCACCTTGACTTGCCTTCTGCTTTTTGCTTAACCTTTCACCCTCACTTTGTCTTCTCTTTTTCTTAGGCCTTCCCACCTGAGTGCGATGTGGAGGAGGGATTAGCTTTGCGGGACATTCACTTTTGGGCCACATGGATCTACCCTTAATTGGCTCCACCTTAAAAGAATAAGCCTTTTTCCATGTCTCTAGAAAATACACCTTGTGAACCCATTTGTAAATGTCAAGCTCAGCCTCTGGGTCTTTACTCATCTCATTCAGAGTTGCAATTGCATGTCTGCATGGAATTCCAATTAATTCCCATTTTCTGCAAGTGCATGTTTTGTTCCTAACATCAACCACATGTTGATCCTGCAAAGCTCCTGTGACTTGATACTTGTCTCCCCCATTCCACCTAGCAATGTATTGTGAAGCAATTGTTTTTCTTGCAGTTAGGATGTCTGTTGCTGTGGGTGTTAGTGGACCTTTAGCCTTTTTCATTTCCTTCATGACATTGCATATCCTCTTCATTAGATACTCCCTTATGAATTCTAAACATCCAATGACAGGTTTATCCCTTCCTTTCTCTATCTTCCCATTAAACACTTCACACATGTTTGATATCAACACATCAGAAACTGCTCTTCCTGTGTGTAAATTACCATTAAAAAACATTTAATACAATTCACATACAAGTAAAACAGTTCACTAAGTGAAAGACATAAGGATCAAATTGGAATATATAGATTTACCTGAAAAATGACTCCTTGCCCAATGTTTAGGAGGAATTTGCTTCAACCATTCACATGCCTCCTTATCATACTGACTAAACTCCTTCATCAAATGTTCAAACTCAGGAATGGTGGTAGCTGATGCACACCTCCATAAGTGGTCCCTGTACTCTGTTTGCCTCCATCTTTTCCTCATATTGTCATGAATATGTCTGATACAATATCTATGCTCAGCATTGGGAAAAATTTGCTCAACTGCAGTATGTAAACCCTGCAAAAATTAATTGTCAATCATTAGAATTAACTTACAACCACACTTAAAATGACCAAATGTATAAAAACTACTTCCAACTTTACCTTTTGCCTGTCACTTATGAAAGTAAAATTTGAGTTTCTTCCAAGGTCCAAGTCATCCCCAAGGTTATCTAAAAACCATTTCCAGCTTTCTGTGTTTTCAGACTCAACAATCCCATATGCTAATGGGTAAATTCCATTATTGGGATCAAGACCAACTGCTGAAAGGACTTGCCCAGGGAATGGTCCTTTCATGAAGGCACCATCAAAACCTAATAAGTCCCTAAGGCATGCCTTGAACCCTTTTTTCAGTGGAACCAAGCACACATAAATTCTTCTAAACTGCCTAGTTGGGGAATCAGGGTTAGGCTCAGAACATACATCTATTTTCACTGTGGTGTCTGGGTTGGTGGCTTGAAGTTCGAGAACATAGTCCCTCAACAGTTCATATTGCTTTGTGTAGTCACCAGTTATATGCTTTCTTGCCTTATCCTTTGCCCTGAACACCTTGTCCATACTAACACCCACTTGGTAGGTCTTTTGAAAGTGATCTTGTATGGCTCTCAAAGGTATATCTGGATTCGCCTCAACTTGATCAAAGATTTTCTTGCTGATTAAAGAAGCAGTACAAGCCCTGAGTTTCCTTGTTTGCAAACATGTGTGAGTTTGGTTTAAGGTCCTTATAAACCAGTCGGATTCAGGATTTGACCTAGATGCATGAATGTACCAACCACATGTTATGTAACAGCCCGGAATCTCAGGTATTGTTAAATTATGTTTTTGGGGTGAGTTAAGAGGGGACTCGGCGAGTTGGAGCCTAGACTCACCGAGTAGGATCGCAGACTTGGTCGCGGGTTCGCGACTGGACTCGACGAGTCCGATATGGACTCGGCGAGTCTACGCTGTTTAGCGAAAACCCTAACCGTTCAGGTTTGGGTCGTATATAATGCACTTATAGGCCGTCATTGTCCGTCTTTAGTCGACTGAGAAGAACCCTAAACGGCTGTGGGCATCTAGAGCAAGATTGAAGGATATTAGGGCTTTGAAGAAATTGTTGTGCAAGGAGGAGAAGAGCTTTGGCTAAAGGAACAGCAAGGGATTCGAGTTTTGCGGTTTGGGGACACGGAGAGTGCATATTTCAGGTAATATTTCGGATTCTTTCTGTTATGTTGATGTGTGCATGGATTTAGGGTTTATGGAACCCATTTGGTGATTAGATGAATTAGTACCTTGTTACCCAACGACTATAACCCTGTATTAGGACCTTTAGAGGTCCAGAAGGTCCCATGCTTGTGTATTTCGGGACGAAACTTATCTCAGGAAGCAGTTTGATCGACTGCATGGCATGGACTCGCCGAGTCCGATGAACAGACTCGGCGAGTAGCTTGGAGATTTACTGGAACTCGTCGAGCTGTTCTTCAGACTCGGCGAGTGGAGTTGGGGTGGCCCCGCGATTCTTCCAGGAGTAACTCGTCGGGTCAAGGAGGATACTCGACGAGTAGATAGGGACTCTCAGAGAGTTGGAGAATGTCTAGACTCGCCGAGTCGCCATGGCACTCGCCGAGTCCGGTCGAGTTGACCGTTGACCGTTGACCGTTGACCAGAGTTGACCTAAGTCTGACTTCTTAGGGATAGTCACACTTAGAAGATATAAGTGTTAATGAGAGATATGTGATGTTATAGGGAGGTTGTAGCTCGTCGGATTGTGCACGAGTGATTTCAGGAATTGCTAGCTTTCAGCATTTACGAGGTGAGTCTTCTCACTACACTGTACCCGGAAGGGTTTGACTTGTGACCGGAAGGTCAGATATGATATGTGATATGTATGTTATATGTGGTAAGTTATTTGTTATATGTGTGCTATGTATGTTATGTGGGCCGGAAGGCAATATGTTATGGGCCGGAAGGCGATTACGTTATGGGCCGGAAGGTGTTGTGTTGAGGACCGGAAGGTCAGGGCCTGGAAAGGCGTATGTGCGTAAGTGTATATTGGGGGACTCACTAAGCATTTATGCTTACAGTGGTTATGTATGTGTTTCAGGTACTAGCGAGGACCGTGGGAAGGCGCCGGCGTGATCGATACACACTGAAGAATGCTTTTATGATCTTGGGTTTTTGACTATTTGTATTTGACGGAATACTTAAACTATTTATGCCTTGTTTTAAATGAAATTACTCTATTTATAAAAAGAAAAATTTGTTTTGAAATTTGAGTTGTTACAATTGGTATCAGAGCCTTGGTTTGAGGGATTCGGGTGCACCTTCGGGAGTAACTGAACTCAAACCGAGGATTTGAGGAAAACTTTTTAAATAAAGGCATAAACTTTTGTAAATGGTTTTGTGGTAAGCAAGAAAGAAGCAGTGTGTACGATCAGTCAGCGCCCGAACGGTAAAGATCCCCAAAATACCTTACAATGTTATATGATATAAATTGTTATGCATGCTAGAAGACTAGGTATTCATGATAGGACTAGAGTGGCCTGATTTGTGATGCCTTAGTCTAGGGAAGTTTGCCGATATGAGATGCTTTGCTAGTATGCGGGTAGATAGTGCATATCAGAAGTAGAGTACTCACTATCCGGGGTTTGGGGAGGAAGACTTGGGATGAATGCTGATGCGGTGTGGTCGGTAGTATTGGGCCCGTACTACCGAAGACACCGGGTCAGTGGGAGACCCAAGTACGAATCCCTGGATATTGGAGACTGAGTAGGGTTGCGTTATCGAGTGCGATTACACTCGATGGAGTCTCTGATAGTTTTATGTTGTATTTCAGAGACATCATGGTTAGACCACGCCACGGAGCGAGTTCGAGCGGTGTGAGTGACGAGGAGATTCGTCAGATGATCCACGAGGAGGTGGCGGCGGCGATCCGGGATGAGATCCCGGAGATGTTTGGGTCTATTAAGACCACCCTGATGGAGACATTCGATGATCGGTACGCCGCATTGACTGAGGCTGCAACCGCTGCAGCTACCGCAGCTGTGGCCGCTGCTAGGCCACAGGGGGGTGACTCGTTGCTGTTCCGAGAGTTCAGCAACACGAAGCCACTGGAGTTCGATGGGACGCAGGATCCGATTGCTGCGATGAGGTGGATCGCGGACATAGAGGGGTGCTTCTACACTTGTTCATGCCCGGAGCACCTGAGGGTACGGTTCGCTTTGAACCAGCTCCGTCTGGGAGCGAAGGACTGGTGGAAGTTCGTGACAGCGAACTTCACTTTGGCAGAGACTACAGCGGTGACATGGGAGGGGTTTACTGCCATGTTCAGGGATGAGTACGTTCCCCCGGTGGAGCGGGAACGATTGGTTCAGGAGTTCTTAACCCTCAAGCAGGGTACTGATTCGGTGGCGGCGATCACGCGGAAGTTTCATGAGAGGGCGATGTTTTGCCCCGAGCTGGTGTCCACGGAGCAGGCTCGGATGAGCCGGTACTTGGGTGTCTTGAGGAGGGATATCCGGGAGTTTGTGTCGAACTCCACCTATCATACTTTTACTGAGCTTCAGGCGAATGCCAGGAAGCGTGAGATCGAGTTGGAGACTCAGGCCAGGGAGGAGGCCGAGTCTCAGCAGGCAGACCGGCGGCCGGCTCAGTCTCAGCCGGCAGCCAAGCGGATCAAGTCCGCCGATTCGAGGACGGCAGGTTCGAAGATCCGCACTTACGGAAAGTGCGGCAAGGGTCACGAGGGGGCGTGTCAAGCCGGTGCTTGCTACAAGTGCGGCAAGGAGGGGCACATTGCTAGGGAGTGCCCCAAGGGGTTTATGGTTTGCTTTCATTGCAACCAGACCGGCCATCGGAAGGCCGAGTGTCCGCAGCTTCGTCAGGGATCTGCACCTATTGCCAGGACTACTGAGGCTCGACCGGTGAAGGTCGAGGCCCCGAGGGCTCGTGGGAGAGCCTTTCAGCTGACTGCGGAGGAGGTCCGCGCTGCGCCCGATGTCGTGGCAGGTATGTTGTAATTCATGTATTTATTTTAATGTCGAGATGTTATGCTTATGTTATTATATGCGTAGGTACTTTCCTTGTGAACTCTGTGCCTGCCTTAGTGTTATTTGACTCGGGTGCGAGTAGGTCCTTTGTGTCCTTAGCCTTTAGTCAGCATATCAGCGCTAGTCGTGAGTCGTTGAGTCGACCTTTGAGAGTTTCTATAGCTGACGAGAAAGTGATTTGTGCCACGGAGGTTCTTCGGGGATGCGTGCTAGAGATTTTCGGGGTCGAATTTCCGATTGACCTGATTCCTATTGCGATGGGTGATGTCTGTGTCATCGTAGGCATGGACTGGTTGAGCCGATTCAGCGCTGTCATCGACTGCGAGCGTCAGTTGGTGACCATACGAGACCATAGTGGGGGAGTTCTTTCGGTGTACGGCGAGGGTACCCGTTCGGGATCAGCTTTTTGTTCGGCCACTAGGGCGAGGCAGTGTCTACAGCAGGGCTGTAAGGGTTTTGTAGCGTATGTGATGGATACGCGGGTGGTTTCCGAGAGACCGAAGTCAGTTGAGGAGGTCCCTGTGGTGCGTGAGTTTCCAGATGTTTTCCCCGAGGAGCTGCCGGGAGTACCTCCTGTGAGGCAAGTAGAGTTTGGTATCGATCTGGTTCCGGGGGCCGCGCCTATTGCTAAAGTGCCTTATCGTCTTGCACCTCCAGAGATGCAAGAGTTGTCCTCGCAGCTCCAGGAGTTGTTGGGGAAGGGATTCATTCGGCCGAGCAGCTCGCCATGGGGAGCACCTATTCTGTTTGTCAAGAAGAAGGATGGTTCACACCGGATGTGCATTGATTACCGGGAGTTGAACAAGTTGACGGTCAAGAACCGTTACCCGTTGCCGAGGATCGATGATTTATTCGATCAGTTGCAGGGAGCATCTTGGTTTTCCAAGATCGATCTGAGGTCAGGGTACCATCAGGTGAGAGTGCGGGATGAGGATGTCCAGAAGACAGCGTTTAGGACGCGATATGGGCATTATGAGTTTGTGGTGATGCCTTTCGGACTCACCAATGCCCCGGCTGTGTTCATGGATCTCATGAACAGGGTATGCAGACCGATGTTGGATCGGTCAGTGATTGTATTTATCGACGACATTCTGGTGTATTCGAGATCTAGAGAGCGGCATGAGGAACATTTGAGGGAGGTCCTTGAGGTATTGAGGTCGAAGAAGCTTTATGCAAAGTTCTCCAAATGTGACTTCTGGTTGCGGGAGGTCCAATTTCTAGGACACGTTGTTAATCAGAAAGGGATATTGGTCGATCCGGCCAAGGTTGAGGCGGTGATGAGTTGGGAGGTGCCGAAGTCACCCTCTGAGATCAGGAGCTTCCTTGGGTTGGCAGGGTATTATCGGAGATTCATTAAGGATTTCTCCAAGATCGCAGTGCCGCTCACCAGATTGACCCGGAAGGGTGTTGCATTCTCATGGGGGCCCGAGCAGCAGACCTCCTTTGAGACACTTCGCCAGAGGTTGTGCGAAGCCCCGGTATTAGCTCTCCCAGAAGGGATGGAGGATTTTGTGGTATATTGCGACGCATCGATTTCGGGACTGGGTGCAGTGTTGATGCAGAGGGGTCATGTGATAGCTTACGCGTCGAGGCAGCTGAAGCCTCATGAGGCGAGATACCCCACGCATGATTTAGAGTTGGGAGCAGTAGTGTTCGCTCTCAAGATTTGGCGTCACTACCTGTATCGGGTTCGATGTACAATATATACGGACCATAAGAGCTTGAAGTATTTGATGGATCAGCCCAACCTAAATATGCGTCAGAGGAGGTGGTTGGATGTGGTCAAGGATTATGATTGTGAGATCCTGTACCACCCAGGTAAGGCTAATGTGGTAGCCGACGCGTTGAGCCGCAGGGCGGAGAGCACTCCATTGCGAGATGTATGCTTGAGACTGACTGTGATGACTCCAGTATTGGATGCTATTCGTGGGGCGCAGACCGAAGCTGTGCGACCAGAAATGCAGAAGAAAGAGCGGGTTGTGGGGTTAATTTCAGAGTTCGTTAAGGATGGGCGAGGGCTTATGACGTTTCAGGGTCGGATTTGGGTACCGTTTGTGGGCGGTACGCGTATTACTTTGATGGAAGAGGCTCATAGATCGAAATTTTCGATCCATCCCGGTGCTACGAAGATGTATTTGGACTTGAGGAAAGAGTATTGGTGGCCCTGTATGAAGAGGG
Organism: Lactuca serriola; assembly: GCF_051521515.1. Taxonomy (NCBI): domain Eukaryota; kingdom Viridiplantae; phylum Streptophyta; class Magnoliopsida; order Asterales; family Asteraceae; genus Lactuca; species Lactuca serriola. The sequence goes on from NC_136409.1 coordinate 206,826,418, forward strand.
ACGTCGCATGGTTCGTTGAGAGGTGCTTGACCTGCCGTAGGGTCAAGGCCGAGCACCAGAGACCGCATGGCAAGTTACAGCCATTGGAGATCCCCGAGTGGAAGTGGGAACAAATCACTATGGATTTCATCACCAAATTGCCGAGGACTGCCAGGGGAGTTGATGCAATTTGGGTGATTGTGGATAGGTTGACGAAGAGTGCACACTTCCTTGCCATCAGCGAGAGTTCTTCAGCGGAGAAGTTGGCAGAGATATATGTGAGAGAAGTGGTATCTCGGCATGGAGTACCGATCTCGATTGTTTCAGACCGTGATGTGCGCTTCACTTCCAGATTCTGGAAGAAGTTCCATGAGGAGTTGGGTACTAAATTGCATTTTAGTACCGCATACCATCCCCAGACAGACGGTCAGAGCGAGCGGACGATTCAGACGCTGGAGGACATGCTCCGAGCGTGTGTGTTAGACTTCGGGGGTAGTTGGGATGCGTATTTACCATTGGCAGAGTTTTCCTACAACAACAGCCATCATTCGAGCATTGGTATGCCACCTTTTGAGCTGTTGTATGGTAGGAGATGTCGGACCCCCATTTGCTGGGGAGAGGTGGGACAGAGAGTGATGGGCAGCACAGAGATCGTGCTTCAGACGACAGAGCAGATTCAGCAAGTTAGACAGAGGTTATTGACCGCCCAGAGCCGACAGAAGAGTTATGCAGACAGGCGCCGATCCGAGCTTGAGTTTCAAGTCGGCGACTTCGTTCTCCTGAAGGTTTCTCCTTGGAAAGGAGTGATTCGATTCAGGAAGAGGGGCAAGTTGGGGCCCTGGTATATTGGGCCATTTCGTGTGATTGCAAGGATAGGCCGGGTAGCCTATCGGTTGGAGTTGCCAGCGGAGTTGGGACAGATCCACGACACTTTTCATGTGTCGCAATTGAGGAAGTGCATAGCCGATGAGTCGGCAGTGGTTCCATTGGAGGATATTCAGGTGGATGCGAGCCTGAATTATGCAGAGAGACCAGTGGCCATCAGGGATCGGAAGAGCAATGTTCTGAGGAACAAGGAAGTACCTCTGGTGTTGGTCCAGTGGCAACACCGTAAGGGGTCGGAAATGACTTGGGAGCCGGAACGTGAGATGCGGGAGCAGCATCCGGAACTATTTTCAGAGTGAGACTTCGAGGGCGAAGTCTAATCCAAGTGGGGGAGAGTTGTAACAGCCCAGAATCTCAGGTATTGTTAAATTATGTTTTTGGGGTGAGTTAAGAGGGGACTCGGCGAGTTGGAGCCTAGACTCGCCGAGTAGGATCGCAGACTTGGTCGCGGGTTCGCGACTGGACTCGACGAGTCCGATATGGACTCGGTGAGTCTACACTGTTTAGCGAAAACCCTAACCGTTCAGGTTTGGGTCGTATATAATGCACTTATAGGCCGTCATTGTCCGTCTTTAGTCGACTGAAAAGAACCCTAAACGGCTGTGGGCATCTAGAGCAAGATTGAAGGATATTAGGGCTTTGAAGAAATTGTTGTGCAAGGAGGAGAAGAGCTTTGGCTAAAGGAACAGCAAGGGATTCGAGTTCTGCGGTTTGGGGACACAGAGAGTGCATATTTCAGGTAATATTTTGGATTCTTTCTGTTATGTTGATGTGTGCATGGATTTAGGGTTTATGGAACCCATTTGGTGATTAGATGAATTAGTACCTTGTTACCCAACGACTATAACCCTGTATTAGGACCTTTAGAGGTCCAGAAGGTCCCATGCTTGTGTATTTCGGGACGAAACTTATCTCAGGAAGCAGTTTGATCGACTGCATGGCATGGACTCGCCGAGTCCGATGAACAGACTCGGCGAGTAGCTTGGAGATTTACTGGAACTCGTCGAGCTGTTCTTCAGACTCGGCGAGTGGAGTCGGGGTGGCCCCGCGATTCTTCCAGGAGTAACTCGTCGGGTCAAGGAGGATACTCGACGAGTAGATAGGGACTCTCAGAGAGTTGGAGAATGTCTAGACTCGCCGAGTCGCCATGGCACTCGCCGAGTCCGGTCGAGTTGACCGTTGACCAGAGTTGACCTAAGTCTGACTTCTTAGGGATAGTCACACTTAGAAGATATAAGTGTTAATGAGAGATATGTGATGTTATAGGGAGGTTGTAGCTCGTCGGATTGTGCACGAGTGATTTCAGGAATTGCTAGCTTTCAGCATTTACGAGGTGAGTCTTCTCACTACACTGTACCCGGAAGGTCAGATATGATATGTGATATGTATGCTATATGTGGTAAGTTATTTGTTATATGTGTGCTATGTATGTTATGTGGGCCGGAAGGCAATATGTTATGGGCCGGAAGGCGATTACGTTATGGGCCGGAAGGTGTTGTGTTGAGGACCGGAAGGTCAGGGCCTGGAAAGGCGTATGTGCGTAAGTGTATATTGGGGGACTCACTAAGCATTTATGCTTACAGTGGTTATGTATGTGTTTCAGGTACTAGCGAGGACCGTGGGAAGGCGCCGGCGTGATCGATACACACTGAAGAATGCTTTTATGATCTTGGGTTTTTGACTATTTGTATTTGACGGAATACTTAAACTATTTATGCCTTGTTTTGAATGAAATTACTCTATTTATAAAAAGAAAATTTTGTTTTGAAATTTGAGTTGTTACATGTTACTTTTTGTGTCTTTAATTCTTTACCCTTTCTTTTTGAAGTGGTAGCTTGACTACCCACTTGGCCTTTATTGGTGATAGGTACAACACCTCTACACTGTGCCCTAAGCCTTACATTGTCATTTTTTTAAAGAAAAGATTCCTTCTTGATTCTAGTGCATGCATATCAATTGCCTCCTTTAATTCTTTTTTACTATTAAATTTATCTCCAACTGAAAAAGATTATTTATGTACTACCCCAAGACTGCACCTTTTTTCTTTTCTCAAATTCTTGATAAGAGCTCTTCTCTCTCTGTCTTGGTCGGATCCTTCATCCAAAGATTCAAATTCCTCATTGTTAATCACTTCCATATCTTCAGGTTCATGCCCACCTTCCACATCACTTTCAACATTGAGAGTGAAATCTCCCATGTCCACATCCACATCCTGTATATTGTTGTCAACATCCATTATGTCATCCATATGATCTTCATCTTCTATTTGTCTCTCATCTTCTTCATACTCTGGATCACTATTTTCAGATTCATCATACTCTTCAAAATTTGGATCACTTTCTTGAGATTCATCATCCTCTTCATACTCTTGATTACCCTCTTCAGATTCTCCATCCCCTTCATACTCTGCATTATCATCATCACTCCCAATCAAATTTTCCATAAGGTTATCAAATAACTCATTCAATTGTTCATCAGCATTATTAACAGGGGGTGTTGTAGCCTTCTTCATCAAAAGTTGATGCCTCTTGAACAACATTTGCAGCCTCCCTAACACCATCCATCTCATCAATATGAACACAAGTTGCTGCCTCCTGAACATTAGTTGAACCATCCAGATCATCATTCTTTTCCTTTGAAATGTGAACAACCTCATCAATATAATCTAAATTAAGCCTATTGCTACAAGAACTTTCACCTATTTTGGAATTCCCAACCCTACCCCTTCTATACTCTGGTGAGAAACTATCATTCTTACTCCCAAAAAGAATCAGAGACATGAACTCACCAATAGGCTCACCATTACCATGGTTCACATTTTTCATTGGAGAATCTGCATGAACTTGACCCTCAACTTCAGCCCCTTGATCATCATTTTCTGGTAATTCCTCAATGACAACTTTACCCTTTGCATTTGGTGACATGAAGTAAGTCAATAAATTTGTCTTTCCATGCTCTGTGTACACCTCAATCAGCTTGTTATGTGCAATATATTTAGAAAGGTTGATCACATCCTGATCATTCCCTAAAGCTCTAAGACCAAATTGAAAGTCACCATTGGGTATCCTAAAATGGTAGTATATAACTGGGGATTCATCAGCGAATTCAGAATTCCGTGGGTCTGGGTAACCTAGGTCAAGCATTATGGCATCAAGTTCATGCACAGAAAACTCATCAATGTCCACATAATCAACATAACGCACTTCACCTCCAATGTACTTTATATCAGGTAATTTAGTAAATTTCCCACCGTGATGAAGCTTAATACTAAACCATGTGGGTGCACCAGCTAAAAATCAAAATTATACATATTAACAAAGTTAAAATTTTGCATTTTTTTGTTCTAAATCAATAAGAAAATGCAAAGTATAAAAGTTAAAGAAAACAGAGCAACTTACCATATACAGTTGATACATCAACAACTTCGTGTTTTGGTCTGATATGCCACATTACGAACACCATTTTCTATTAAACGTATGCCCTTATATGTGTAGTGTCGATTATCTTGTTTAGATAAGCAACGAGGGTTTTTTGCAGGTTCAATGGAGCAGAAGCAAGAAGGAGGGAGTTGGGGAGTTGACGAGTGTTGGGGAAAGTAAATGAGGGGTAAATGTCAATTAATCCAAAAAACCGTTTATGCAAAAATGGTCCCTGACATGAAATGACGAAATTACCCTCACGTGTGAGGCACGTGAGGGGGCTTAACAGTTCCAACTTAACGGGAGTTAAGTCCAGGGACCAAAACCACATAGAAACCACTCCAAAAGGACTATGGTTCCAAAAAACTCGTGGTTTGGACTAAAACCCCAAAATTTTGCATACCACAGGGACCATTTTTGCAATTTTGTCTTTAATTTTTGATTTTTAATTTTTTATCATAACATTTTATTTTTTATTACAGTATTAACAATGTAAAAACTTTAATATTTTGATCAGCTTGTTGTCTGATTGTCTTCGATCGATATGTATTAAACTTTTATGATTTGTAAATGAAATCAATAATCAATTTTTTGTTTGATTCATCTATCCGTTTGTCAATAAGTTTTTTTTTTCCAAAAAAACTTCCGCGTTTAATTTAATATTGAATTGTCTTGATCCAATCATAGGATAGTGTGGATGGGGGTAGGGATGACAATTTATGTAACGACACGAAATTTGAACGAAACTGAAATTTGAATTCGTGTTCGTGTTAACTGTAAAAAAACATGATGTCGTGTCGCGTTCGTTCGTGTTTAAAATTCGACACGAACTTGATAAGATTTAGCAGTTCTTTATTATGTTTTTCGTGTTTGTCGTGTTATATTTGATAAAGTATTCATTAAATAAACTAGCATTAGTATATGTTATATTTTTTGTGTCATGTCGTGTTTGTTGTTTTTTAATTTGTTCGTTTTCGTGTCAGTTAAAAAAAACACGACATCGTGTCGTGTCGTGTTTGTGTTACATAAAACATTGTGTTGTCGTGTCGTATTAGACAGAAACACAAAACGATAGCACGATTTGCTACCCCTAGATGGGGATGGTGGCGACACAATACTAGTTTTATTAAAACATCATGCATAGAGGCTATGTTTGGTGCGTCACAGCTAGCTGATAAGCTAGGTTATATTTCGAATTTTATTATGTTGTCGTGTTTGGTAAGCCAAAAAGTAGCTTATAAGCTAACTTATAAGCTAGCTTTTTGAAAAGCTACTTAGACTAGCTTTCTGTTAGTTTTTTTAAAATTTTCCAAATACACCCCTTAACTAATTATAGAAACACATACTGTTACATGTCATTTTATGTAATTTTATATATTCCAGCTAGTTTTATCAAACTATTTTTTATCAACTAGCTTTTTATTTAACAACTAGCTTTTCAACCATCAGCTAGTTTGTCAAACATAGCCAGAATCTCATGTTAACATCGAGCGTACACACGTAACAACATTAGGCAATGGTTAAAATGAGAAATTGAGAATTTGAATTTTGATGACATAATAAAAATCAACATATTTTATTTTATTGTTGATATAAAATAGACACATGTAATATATAAGGAATGTTGCAAAAAAATACCAAGTTTTTTTTAACTATAGCATCAAACTCTTATTTTGTTAGAACATACATACGTCTTTATAAAATAAAATAAAATAAAATAAAATAAAAAACATAATTTCATGAATTGAACATGTTTACAAAAGATCACCGTTCCATGTTTGTACAAGTTAAACATGTTTTTCACCACCATGATTATGATTTTTTATCAAGTGAGTTGCATGGGAGATGTTAATGTTATACAGGTCGGGCCCTATACATGGGCGAGTTGGGCCAAGGCCAGAGCATCAAAAAAACGAGGGCATAATTTTTGTTGAATATGTATAAACTAGATATGTTATGTTGGCCCAACATTAAGCCCAGTGCAAGAAGAAATCAACAAAGTCGGAGAAGCTTTCGCCATATAACTGAAGCGTGAACTCTTGAGAATTGCAATCGATCAAATCGGTATTCGCTGAGGCTGGAGGGAGTGGTGCCACCGAAACCGCACTCCCTCCCCCGCCACATCAGCGCCATGTCACTTTTTACCACTCAAGTGTGGTTTCTTGCCACACCAAGGGTGTGGTGCCACACTTTTCATTTCTTTTATTTTTTTGTTTTTTTTTAAGTATTTTAATTTAATAAAACTTCTTTTTTTTTTAACTAATTTAATTTAATATACCTTCTATTTTAATAAAAAAAAACATAATTCTTCATTACTTGAAAATAAAAAAATAAAAAATAAAAAAAAAAAACAGTACATTGCGTTACCAAAAAAAAACCACACACATGACATTTAAAAAACCCTAGAAACTTAAAAAACATAAATAAATAAAATAATTAAAGGAAACATTAAGAACTTGCAGCTGCGTTGTTACATACAACGTTGTATGTTTGTTCCGCCATTTGAACACACGCAATAGCGGTATCAAAAATAGTCTGAAATTCTTCAGAAGATGACATTTTTTGGAGAGTGGTGATTTAAAAAAAAAAAAAAAAAAATTGAGAGAGAAGATTATGTTGTGAAAAAAAATTAAATTTGATATGTGTATATATATAGGAAGGAAAGAAAAAGCAAAAGGAAAAAAAAATAAAATAAAATAAAAAATAAAAAATAAAATTGCATTTAACGGTCAGATTTTTGACCAACCAATCACATTTCGCGGTCTTCAAAGGCCGCACTGCGGTCTCAATGGCAGGAAACCGCACCCTGGGGCGGTGTTCCCTGCTGAGGTGGCACCCAGGTGCGGTCTCAAACTGCACCACACCGTGCAGCCTGATATCCTTGAAAATTGAAAATTGAAAATTGAAAATCGAGTGTTATGCGAAGACCGAGAGGAGTCGTCTTCTTAACTAGCAAATCGGTATTCAATCGATCATCTAAACATTATGTCACGTTCTATTTTTTTAGAGTTTCAATTTCAAAAATCAACTAAATATCTGATTTCTATTTTCTCAATATCTCAAAACCTGTTTCGCATTCAATCGATCTAAACCTGATGTTTAGAGTTCAATTTTTTTTTCAAGTTTTACTCTCACAATAGCTGAGTTCGGACTTCCGAGTTCTAAGTAAGAAGACAATCAACAAGGAAATATGTTGCCTTCTCCTAAAGTAAGAGGACAACGAATTTGGGTGAGTTTTTTTTTTTTTTTTTTTTTTTTCAGTCATTATTTTTTGTGATTTATGATTTCTTTTCATTGATTTGGGTGGATTTCTTTTATCTTTACCTATTGGATTTGAGTACAGTTAAAAGAGTTAAAATTTTCAAAGATTTCTCTTCTGTTTGAGCTTCAACTTCTAAGTCAAAATTTGTTGTTGTTTTGTATATGTGGTATACTGATTTGCTTGATATAAAAGTTTACTATCTCCGATGACTAATAAGGTTTTGATTTCTTCTCTGTTTGAATCCAAGGCTATTGCCTTCTCCTTGTCTTTTTTTTTTTTTAATTTGTGTTCTAAACTTTTGTATTCTTATTTTTTTATGTGAATAGGAGGCATTAAGACATTTAATTATTTATTTAATTTATGAGTTATTTTCCTGTTTGTTTTATTATATGGACTTTTAGAGGCAGAAATTATAAGTTTATTTCATTGTTGTTATAATACTTAGTTTTTTTCTTATTTGTTTATGATTTATGACTTCTTTTCATTGATTTAGGTAGATTTTTTTATTTTTATCTTTTAAACTTTTGTGTTCTTGTTTTTTTATGTGAATCGGAGGCATAAAGACATTTAATTATTTGTTGAACTTCGAGTTTTAGTTCTGTTTTCTTTTACAAATTTTGCAGAAATGTTGTGTGATGAAGCACACAATTGTGAAAGTTCTTGGTCATCCGTTCAAAACATATCTCTGAAGTACCATGACTCAAAAATATTGAATGAATTAACAGTTTTAAGTATGGAAAGTGATTTTGTTACAAAATATGGATTATTGTAAAATAAGAGATGTTCGATTCAAAAAATACACGAAGACATTGTTTTAGATGATTTTTGTAGATTTTTGTTTATATTATTTGTTTGATTATAAACTTTATATATATATATATATATATATATATATATATATATATATATATATATATATATATATATATATCCCCTAATCTAATAAAAGAGTACCATTTTCGCTACGTGTCATTTGCTTAGCCTCCTTTAAGCTTATTTTCCCGCTCATTTCCCTTCAAGTGCAATTACTAAACTACCCTTTTACACCTTCAAATCGGTCAGCCTTATAATCTTCATAAAGTTTCGTAATCAATCCCGTTAAACTTGCAACAAATTGATTGGAGCCGTGAATTGAGGGATTCGAGGGAACGAAATACGGGCTTGCTCAATTTTGATCTTAAAACATCTTTTGATTTTTTTTTAAATTTGTTTTATCTACAATTTCGTGCGTGATTTGAGGAGATTAGATTAGTAATTTGAAAAATTCAGTTATCACCCCCTTATCTTCACGCTCTTCTTCTACAAATTAGTGTTTATATTCTTCAATTTATCCAATGCTATTTCTTTCTCTCTGTCTCTCTCGCATATGGAGATATACCTCGAAAATCCCTAATCTATGCTCTCGATTCTTGAATCTAGTTTTAATGACGTCCTCCTCTCCATCATGCCCATCAGGTTAAAGTTTCCCTACTCACAATATGTTTACCTTGTGTATATGTCACACCCCCGAACCAGACGGCGGAAACGTCCGGGGGCTGTTGTGACTCAATTGTATACCATAACATTGAATATATATGAAACATAACAACATTCGTCACCATTCATTAATATAGTACAACCAGTAGCGTTTACATGACATACACTGTTTAAATATTACATTCCCAAAAATAAATTGTTCGACTCGTACATAAACAAACTGCAAGCCATCACTGAATATGATTTCCTTTGATTCAAGGGTTCCCTGAGAATACAAGTATTTTGAAAAACGTCAACATATGGTATGTTGGTGAGTTCATAAGTTGTATTTGAGAAACAATGTTTCGTATCGTTTGAAAACCACCAGAAAATCCGATATTTTCTGAAAAGAGAAGCTTTTGAAAACGGTTGTGAAGATCCATAAGTATGCTTGTTTGTTTCTATACTTGTAACAATTGTTCACTAAAATTGTATGCATTTCGAATCCGATATGTATTGAAAAACCTAGGAAAACCCGATGTTTTCCTAATCCTTTGAAATCCATTAAGTTGCGTTGAAACCATTACAAAAATAGTAGTCTCATTCCCAGGCGACGTTGGATTATTTTTGAGCATGATTAATTACTACAAACCCGCATTACACAAACGCCCAGTTTATAGCAATACTAACGATCCCGAAGGCGTCGTCCGTACTAATCACGTTATCCAGCCGCCCTGACTACGTGTCGTCCCACATCCGAAGAGAAAGAGGACACGAAGGCCTCGATGACTCTATTAGCCGGTTGGGGATAAAATGTGTACGAGGGGTCCCCGACCCGCCTCGCAAAAATATGTAGACTTTACTAGAAATACCAAAGGACCCTTGGGGACCAATGGTATACGAGCCATTGAAAGTCCCTCTACGTTGTGCCAAGTCGGTGAAACCCAACACTTCATAGAAAAAATATGTCTCCGGGCCTTAAGATCAGGTCATTGGGCTAGCTAGGCCCAACAAACAAGATTTTACACTTTTAGGGCCCAAAGATGGTGCGTAGACGTCTGTGCACACTCGTATGTAAGTTAAGTTCCCAAACGTTATTTGTATGTATCGTAGTGTCGCCATGTTAGTAGTTTCGGATTTTCATTGGTTCGAGACCGAACCAATTCGTTTTACAACGATTTTGGTATTGTAGTGTATTGTATTTCGTCGATAGTCGCGGTACCATTATTTGGTCAAATTGCATGCATTGAATTAGTCTTGAAAATTTTCTGTTTTCAGCCCCTCCTTGTTTGTAAAATTTACTTTTTCAACCCTTTAATTTAAATACTTTCCGGTTTGGTCCTTAAATCAATTTTCTTGACATTTTAACACCAAAAATTATTGAAATAAATATTTTTCAGCATATTTTTCATAGAAAACAGCTTAAGTCCCTGGAATTTCAGTTTTCTCGGTTATAACCCCTTCTTTTCGCAATTTTGACAATTTTGGCCCAAATTGTGAAATTTTTGCAACTTTGGTCCTTTTTAAATTTAAAAAGCATTTTAAACCTTTGAAAAGGACTTGGATCACTTATGGTCCACTGTTTTACAGAAAATCACAGTTTTGGCCCTCCAAAACAGAAAAATTCGCATAATGGGCCTCATTGGGCCGAAAATGTCATTTTTAGCCCATTAAGCTTGAAATTTATGTTTTTAATCCTCTAAATGAGTAAATTTCCAGAATTTGTTTTATTGAAACTGTTTTGGCACACCTCATCCATCAGAATTCGTGATATGTCAATTTGGACCCTTGATTTTGTATTTTTCACATTTTAGGCCCAAAATTTGTGTTTTTAGCCCAAAGAAGATTGTTACTAAACTACTTAGCCATTTTTCTTGAAACACTTTGTATGTAGAAACATATTTGATGCAAAAATCATTTAACATAAGATATATCTCGGTTTTGAGGGGTTTTATGGCTAGATCCAACATTTTAGCACACAAAAGCATACATGTAAGCATGGAAATCATACAAGGCATACAAAACACATATAGATCTACACCTTCACTTGTATTCCCCCCCCCCCCCCCCACAAAACTCATAAAAACAGAAAATAGGGGGTATGAAGCTCACCTTGGGTGTGGGGGCTCGGTTTTGCAAAGAAAATGGAAGGAAAATGAAGTGATTTTTGGCCTAAGCACCCTTTGGTGAAGATTTCGACCTCTAGGATGCAAGATCACAAAAATGAATGAATTTAGAAGAGATTTTAATGAAGTAGAGGGAGTTAGATCATAAGTTAAACATTAACTTACCTTAGATGGTGAATTTCTTTAGGATGATTCTTATGCTTCAAGCCAAATTTTCGAGACTTTTGAATGGAGTGGGAGGATGATTTCTTGAGTAATTTGGAGAGAGTTTGTGAAGTGTGTGTGTTTGGGTTACTCTCGGCCGAATCAAGAAGGAAGAGGGAGGGAGAGAAGAAAAGACCTTGAGGTGATGTTTGCATGGAAGAATGAGAATGCATGGATGCTTGAAGGGTAATGCTTAGATATCCTCCATACAAAGATGATGTGTCATGCAAGAAGTCAACTCCTCCCTTTTATTTGGGCTTGGGCCGAGAATGGTGGGGGAAAAGAGGATGTTTGGGCCATAAATGCTTAAGCCCAATTTTCATGGTTAAATTGAGTGATTTTTGGTCCAAATAAATATAAAGGTGATTTTTATGACTTGTTAGGGTCAAATTAGGTTAATTATGGTTCATAGTCATTAATTTATTTCATTCTAGGCCCAATGTGGCCCAAAATGTTGAAATAATTTAGTGTGGGCCCAATTAGAGCCCAATGAGGGTTCTAAGCCCATGATAGTCTATTTGTAGTACTTGTATGATGTATTTACTTGAAGTTTTTGAAGTCATAATCATAGGTGTTACACATGTTCTTAAGCTTTTGATTCACATTAGCTTGAGTGTATAGATTACATGACACAAAATTTCCAGTTGTGACAGTATATACGGAAAAAGAAAATGTAGTATGGAATGGAAATGGGAATAGTCATCAGAAACAAACACCAAGAGTAAAAGAACTCGCATATTGCTCACCTCTCAAGGTTCTTTTTCTCTCTTTTACTAATATTAAATCTAGCCCTGATAGTTTGAGTTCCAAATCACCAGGTTTTATCAAATATAACAAGTTTTGAATTTAATGTGTTTTTCTGATAAGAATTTGAGAATTATTGCTTTTAGATATTTGATTCATGTGTTTTTGGGAAATTTAGCATCAAGCGTTAATTTTTCTGGCTTACATTATGATGTCAGATATTTGGGAAATCTAATCTTATTCGATTATTAAGATATTTTGCAAAAAGGCACTTACAATTTTTTACAATACAATTGAATTAACCTAAAAGATCTTGAATATTCTAGCAAACATTGTTAGTTTGGTTTCTCAGATAAAGTTTGGTCATGTAAAGAAAGCTCCAAAGGTAATTTACCTTTCTAATGATAAAAAAGGCTCTCATAAATATTCTGACATGTAGTTTGATATGCATCATAGGTCCAAGAAATTTGTAATATGTGTTATTGGGGTGCAACACCAATAAATGGTAAGGTAGCTTTTCAAGATAAATGATTTTAGCATTAGACCCTTATATCTATTTGTTTCTTTATTGCAGGAAAATGATAAGATTTTTTATGTCATACGGCTTCATCAAAGTGGCTTTATTAGAAAATTTGAATATTAAAATTGAAGTGTAAGCTGTATTATGGATTTTACTGGGGTTGAACAAAGTTCGTTGCTATTTCTGGATATTCTCCTTGGTACTGATAAATCACCTTGGTTGGAGTTGTCGACTGCCTCTTCTGATAAGTTGTGGTGTTTAATATTTCATGAGTTTTTTTTTATTGCAGGATGACGTTTGACCAATTTTCTACATTTTATAACTTTTCTTGATGTGCTCCTCCGTCTTGACAACATAACTTTCTCAGTTTTGAAAAGTGAAGCAAATGATATGAGATCAAAATATAGCTATTTTTAGGAAAACTGGACGGGTTGGTTCGACCAGTTCAACCAGGAACTTTCCTGGTCTGATTTTCAAAACCTTGCTTGTAGTATGATTTTGAGTTTGTTTTTTTTTGTTGTTGATTGTGTATGCAAGTTTTAAAATCAGTTTACAGGTTCTAAACTCTTTCAATTTTACAAGATCTAAACTTTGTCAAGTTAATCTATTTTCTGTAATTATTAGTTTGTATTTTAGACATTTGTGATGGTTTCTTTTAAAATACTATTTGGTGACTTCATATGGATTACATTTGAACTACAGAGGAGGAGGAAGTAGTATGAATTTTTTATGACACATAACTTTATTTTTTGTAGAAACAATCTTATAAAGAAGATGAATCAAGAAACAATTGCCCTAAAAAAAAGGACTAAAAGTTTAAGTAGTTAATTAGAAATTAATCAAATTATAGGATACAGATTATTGAAATGGGAAGATAAAAATTCATAGGGAAATGAATCAAGTGAAAACGTGAATTCTATATCTTTTGGCAAAATTGAAGAAGACTAGGGGTGAAACTACTCACCTAATCGTTGATTTCAGATAATTAATATCACTGATATGATATTAGTTTATTATGACTTTTTATTTTGTTTTGGTTTTTACTTTCTTTTTGTTCGTTAATTGGTTTTCCTTTTTTATAACGTTTTAGATTTTTTAATATTATTTTGATGGTTGTTAGCGTGAAATTATTTTAATAAAAATCTAAACAAAATTTATATCTTATTACTTTAATAAAATTTTACAAATCTTTTGCTCCGTGGTTTCCACGGGTTGTAACCTAATATATATATATATATATATATATATATATATATATATATATATATATATATATATATATATATATATATATATATATATATTCTCTATTTTACAGTAAATAAAAAAGGGCATAAAAATTTTATCTTGCCCTGATGTTATACATGTGTCAGCACAAACCATTTTAATATAATTTGGAATAAATTAACTCTAAGTTAAAAAATATATAAATAAAAGTAAGGTTGAACAAGTAGCTTTCTTCTATGATTTACAAATTATGCGAGAGATAAATTTACAAAAAAAAAAAAAAAAAAAAAAAAAAAACAAATGAAGGTAAATATTTACAAATTATCTACAGCAAGCTGGAAGTCCCCATCCTCCCGCAGGGTCCTCTCGGCATCCTTCTCTTCTTCACCATCAATAAGAAAGTATTTGTTCTTATCGATCGGCCTGAACATGAAGAACATGATTATATAAAACGCAACACTAGCAACTTCCTCCGCCCCATTAGCCACCCACTCGAACTTATAAGAAGATATCGTTTTCAGGGAATAAACAACCAGTCTTGTGAAATACAAGTATCCAATCACCAACACATAAAACTGCTTAAAAAGAGTCAGCTTCGCCAAATTCGTAGCAGCTTTTCCATCTGTCTTCGAGGTCTCCCTCAATAAACTAATCGACCAGAAGATAGGAAGAAGAATGGCGCAACAACAGATGAGATCTACCAACAAGAACAATTGGTTCCATGTTACCCAATTCTGAATGAATGGCCCAGTTTCCCCAATTACTGTGGAAGCTATGTTTGCTAAAACCTGAAGTGGGATCACAATCATTAGCACGTTCTTCTCCTTTTCTTGCAAGAATGGTTTCAGAAACGACCATCCAGTACCGATCAACACGATCACGGTGAACAAAAGCACCGCCTTCAAGAACTGAAACGTGTAGAACAACACATCCCATCCATGGGCTGTACCTGTAACTTTTACCTTATGTTTCTCCTCCGCCGCACATAGTAAGTTGAGTGATTTCAGGATCAGCAACACGGCCATCAGGAAATGGATCCGGTGAACGGATCCTTTGTTGTTAAAGCATTCGAGTATCCAGAGAACTAGGAAACACAGGTAAATGATGGAGAAAAGGAAGTAAAAGGATGGGAGCTGTGTTTGGCCGGCGGATAAGTAATCTCTGTGGTTGCCATCGTCGGTATTGTAAAGCTCTGTGCGGACGTTCATTGAAACAAGGGATTCACGGTTGCAATTAGCGAAGAAGAGAGAGTACTCGTCGGGGTAGTTAATTGGGTAGGATTTATTGAGCGAGGAATGAGGCGGAGGAGATAGATCCTGGAAGGTGAAAAGAAGGGAGATATATTTGGAATCGACTACACAGAAATTAGGTTTTCGCTTAAATTCGGTAAGAACTTGGTTTAACGAACCTTCGGAGAGAAGGAAGAAACCAAGGCGGGAGGGATCAGCTTGTGACAGGTCAGAGGTGACGGAGACGGAGGAGATGGCGACGGAGGCGAATCCTCTGTGCGTGAATCCGAACTTCTCAAAAAGGATCATGGGGCGATTGTCTGATTCGACTTTTAAGGATTTGATCTCCGCCGTGACCGGTGGTGCGAGGAGGGAGAAGGCGGAGATGAGGAGGCAAAAAACAATCGACCTCGTCATTTTGAGATTCACCGGCGGTGGGAGTTCGGAGACGCGGGAATTTCTTAAGAACAGCCTTTGAAACTCCTTCCCCAAACAGCCCTTCGTTTATTCGACTATTTTCCTTTTGTTCCATTTTCATTTATGAGGCCATTTACATTTCGACCGTAAAATAAAAATAAGAAAATTTGATTAGTTTTTTTATATTAATGGACTCTATTTGTTTGATCGTCTGCAAAATCAATATTTATTTGCAAACTTGGGACATATATAAAACGATAAACGGAACCATAATCCATTAGGTAAAATTAGAACAACCCAAACCAACCTATAGTCAATTATTGACAATATTTTAAAAGATGATCACATAGTGTAGAGATGATAATATAAAACAACGGTAACAGACCCGATAATCTTATTGAGATGAGATAGAAGGTAGATGTCAGCAGTCATGTCTTTCATTGTTGCTTTCAATTGATAGAACGACCGCATCACAAAGGTTACAAACATAAGAGAAAATATTTTCGAATATCTATTTTCCTGTGTATGTGTAGTTTGAGATCGAAACTGTGTCTGAAAGAGACTAGACTTCTAGTAACAGTAGGTACGTCTTCAGTTGAGGAGAATTGTTCATAAGTAATGGTTATGAGCTCATTTTTATTCCGGTTCAAAAGATGTAATTCATTATGTTGCACTAGTGGATTGAATAACATTTTTAGTGCCAACAAAGTGCATGATCCTAAGTACGAGAACAAGACAAGACAAGGAAAATGTAAGTAAAAAACATGGAGAAACAAAATGAAGAGAATCAAAATCTTTGTGAATGATTCTGAGACCCTGCAAATGACAATATAGTGTTGAGTAATTAATTTTAATTTTCATAATATTCCTTTTATATTTGTTACAAACCATGAGTTATAATTATTAGATACTAGTTGTTTTTTTTTATTATTTAGAGATAAAATCTCTCTATAGTAATAAAAAAATTGTTTTGTTTTGTCATGTGTCACTATAATACACTTCCTAATTAATATCATGTGAAATTCCATTTTAAATTACAAGGCTTTAGTTTCGGTAACAATCAATCCTTTTATTTGCCTTTCAAACGTCAAATCCCTTAATATTCTTTATACTACCATTGACGGCGAGTTTGTAACCGCCCAACACATCTCAGCCATTCAAACTCCCTTAACTTTCAATCTCAGCCACTTACAGTTGCTATAGGGCAGTTCTTCCCGCGTTGGAACCAACAACTTCCCCTCCCCAGTACGTCTTTAACCTCCCCGATACGTCTTCAGCCTCCACAACCGGTGATTAACTGCATACGTCACGACTCAATTGTGTGTCGGGGTTTATTTGATAATGAATATAAGAGTGACCCTTTGGATCCCGAGTATACCTTTTTTCTTTCCCTTCGCGATCTCCTACTCCTAAATTGATTTCATTTATTGTTGCATGTTTCTATTGACGTTGCCTTCTTCCCCAAATTATTATTGTGGGTTTTGCTTAGTGGTGTCAAGTTAGTACTCTATAAGAGTTCAATTTCATTTTATTCCATTCTCTCGCATGCATAACTTATACTCGGGCGATCACTACCAGTCGACAAGAGGATCAAATTGAAGATTAAAGAATATGCTTTCCGACCAACATCAACCCTTACTCGCTTCCGATGAACAAGAAACTGCCTATGATCCCACCGAAAAAGTACATGTTGGGTTAGTCTTCAACTCTCTCCACTTTTTCTTTCTCCCGACATTGCTTCCTTCTTTAAAATTGTTCATACATTTGCTTAGAGAGAAATCACTTCTATTTTTGCGATTGGCATTTTTTGTGCCAAAAGCATTGATGAAGCAGGTCTTAAATGGCGAAGAAGAGCTTGAATCGTGAGCTAAGGTTAACTAAATCATGAACAACTTCCTCCTACCATCTAGCACAATTCTCGTGTGCCCTAAGTATAACTCTTTGAATGTATTCTTACACAACCCTATAACAAGTACTATTTACTTCCTTCTTTTAATTTTTCAGGTTTAGGGATAGCTTGGTACAGGAGATGGGCTTCAAATATAATAAAGGAAATGATTACATCATAACCTGTCTTTAGAGTGACAAGATATGAAGCTTTTTTTACACTTTTTTCATGAGTTACGACAATGTTAGATCTTGAACACTTTCTTTGTTTGATGAAGATTTTTATTGATTTTACTAAAACACATAACTGTTTCTTGCTTTTGTTTTTCTATCTGTAAATAATAGGTGTGTGTGTGTGTTAATTTTAATGGACCAATGTCATCAAATTTGTGCCTTCATAATTATTATGAAGCATAGTGTCTTTATATGATAGGTATGTATTTTGTTATGTGTATTTCTACTTATTTGTGCTAATTTTATTCAAAGGAGCCAAAAATTAGATAAGGGGTACACATATAGTTTAAGTTCAAAAGAGTATTTTCATAAAGTTACTTGAGCATCAATATCCCCTTATGAAGTACCAAGTGCCTCCCAAGCTACCTGTGGGTCCTATACTACTATATACAATGGGGTAAATCCCATGTCTGGTATATTCACATAGATGTTATGTATTTTTGTGAATCAATGTTTCAAAGTTTTTGAATTTTAGTATAATGTGGTTACTATTTTTATGTGTTTATGATGTCAATTATATAATTTTTGTGAATTGAAATAAATCTTCAATGGTTGTTTGGTAAATGACCCACTTACATATTTTTCTTCTCATCTTTTGGTAAGTAGCTTATGAATGGTACAAAAGTCAGTTTCTAACTTACAAATATATCTGATATTTATATTTTACTTTGTTTTTGCAAAATTTCATTCAATGGTGCAGGAATGGAGCTGAAAGAAGATGCCAAGTCTGCACTAGTAACTTTACTTTCTTTGATTTTACTTGAACTGCCCTTCGGTTATTGTTCATAACATATTTGTCCATTTTCTTCAATTATGCAGCCTAAATAAATATTCTTTGATGTTAAGAATTAGGTTAATAATACCCTGGGTTTTGGGCTTTTATAGAGGTCTAATGTCTCCCCAGTTTGGAAAGATTTCTCAATTACATGCTTGTGTTCATAATCCCACGGGTGTTGAGCCAACACTTGAACAATGGGAGCAAATAAGACAATTGATTAGATCCAAAAGTATCTTACCATTTTTTTATAGTGCATATCAGGTGAGTTTTAAACTTTTATGTTTAACAAAGACTATTTATATTTAGTGCTAAAGATTTGGCTCTTGAATTTTTTATGGCTTTGCAAGTGGAAGTCTGGATAAAGATGCTCAATCTATTCACATGTTTGTTGGTGATGGTGGCAAATGTTTTATAGCTCAAAGTTATGCTAAAAATAAGTGCCATTATGGGGAAAGAGTTGATGCTTTGAGCATTGTAAGTCATCGCCTTTTCACATATATGTTTTTTGTTTGCTATGATGAGGATAATGAGGGCATTAATGTCTTTTGCACATACCTAGACATTAAGAGCCAGTCATGTCCCACCTTCTTAAAGAATTATAGAACATATTATCAACACTAACATTTTATAAAGAATACATGTCTTCTTGCATTAATAATATATCAAATAATTACATTGTATGATTGTGATACAAATAACATTCTTGAATAATAACAAAATTCTGAAAGAATAACAAGTGTAATTCTTTAAAACATAACAAAATTCTTAAAATGTGAGTGTGATCAATCTTTGATTCGTTCTTCAATCATTTCCTATCATGTCTTCAAACCATTCTTCAATCAATTCCTATAAAAAAATGCAACAAAAACTAAGAATGGTTAAAAAAATATCGTATTCTTTAAGAATGACTTTACTGAACCTGTTCATTCTGTGGAAAAAAATCATAGCAAATCTATTACAAAAAAGGCAAACACAAATTCTAAAAGAATCATTAACTTTAAAGTGCAATTACCATTACTGCACTACCACTATTTTGACAGAATATATATATATATATATATATATATATATATATATATATATATATATATATATATGCCATTTTAAATTTTGACAAAATGCATACAATATTTTAAATTGGCAATCTGGGTTTTGTAATTCTGATAGAATATAGCAAACATTAAAAAATTGTAACTTATTCTAATAGAATGTAATCTTCAAAGTATAAATTTCGATAGAATGTAGTAAACATTAAAAAAAATGTAATTTACTCTAACAGAATGTAATCTTCAAATCAATATATTCTAACAGCATGTTATTTTACTTATCCAATCTTGCAATGTTTTTTTATTTTTCCTGTCTTGACAAATAAACTAATTGACATATAAATAATTAACCAAAAACATAATCGGAAGACATGAATAAAAAAATACCTAGATTTCACCGGAGAAGAAGAATCAGCGACCACCACCACATCCTCTCCACCTCCTGACCTGCTTCGATCGGAGCAACAGCCCCACCCCGTTGCTTCTCCCTTTGTTCTTCGGTCTAGTCACTCATCGGAGATCTATACCTCCTCCCCTCGCTTTCTTTCTCTTCTGTTCACATCGATCAAGGCCTATGAAGATTCGACTTCATCGTTGATTTCTTTGCCCCATCGGAACCCCTCCCGCCCTCTGATCGAACCTCTAGCACATCTCCCCTTCTACGGTAGCCCAAAACCTCCGAAACCCCGCTGAATAGCAGGGACCAATGTTGGGAAAACGAGAGGGAGGATAAATCGTTGTATACGTGATCGGCTAGGGTTTTCTTCCAACAGATTTTGACTACATCCCATATTTAAAGGAATAATAAAGAATATATTAATTATCTACCATATTTAAATATGTCAAGATTACTATAATACCTTTAAATGATTTATTTAATAATTAATTATTTCTTGAATTGTTATTGGTGCATACAGTTACACAATAGTTGTCAAAAACATTTGAACCTATATATATATATATATATATATATATATATATATATATATATATATATATATGGTGATTTGATGGATTTTCCTTTTTGTTAATTTGATATGTTATTCCTAATAGGTTTGTAGGAGTGCAGACATGGCAAGTAAGGTGGAGAGTCAGTTAAAACTTGTTTATAATGCCCTGTACTCAAGTCCACCTATCCATGGTGCTTCAATTGTAGCTACTATTCTTAAGGACAGGTAAAAAGGCATTTACATCTTTTGCACACATTGTTCTCTATCTTTTATTGGGTGCAAATAAGTTAGGGTGAATTTGCGTTTGCAGAAAGTTGTATGATAAATGGAGCCTTGAATTGAAGGTAATAGCCGATCGTATCATTACCATGCACAAACAACTTTTTGATGCTTTATCTGTTAGAGGTATTAATTATGTTTGTGTTTTGGAGCTTTCTTTATTTTGTTTTTTCATTTTCTTATGTTTTCATTTTTGTGAGTTGTGTGTTGGCAAGGACACCTGGCGACTGGAGCCACATTATAAAGCAAATTGGGATGTTTACATTCACATGTCTTAACACAAAGCATTAAGCAAGTCACCTTTATGACAAAAGAATTCCACATCTAAATGACATATGATGGGTAACAACTAACAATTATCTCTTTTCTTACTAATACATTCTACTTTGATAATTATGTTCTACACAATTATCACATTATAATTTTATTTTTTTTACTATAAATAGGAAGAAATAAAAGTAGGATGTTATAACTTACAATAATAATAATTAATAAACAGATGAAAGAAAGTAGATTGCTATTTCTTACAAATGGAAAACATGTAGACGTATTAACATGGCGGGTTGAAGCCCAAGGACTGTTCCTCACCTTGCAGATGCGATACATGCTCCTGTAACCACTGTTGGTTATATTAAGTAAGTTGGTTGCTAAATTTTAATTATATTCCTTTTTTAAAAAAAAATTCATCCATTTTAATTATTGTTGTTTTAATAATGGACTGATGACTCAATTGTGTGTTGTTTTAGAGAGAATAAACGTTTATATTTTGTTAACAAATATTTCCTCTGGTTCGGTTTATATATTTAAACATTTTTCCGGGTAAAACTTAATTTCAAAATTGCAATTCTTGATATTTGTTTTTATGTGATTAGAAAAAATTGTTTTACATAATTGCCGTCACATGTTAAGTTGGTTCTTAATTTGATAGATATTTCAAACTGTATAATTTTCATTATTTTCCAATTTCTTCATATATATATATATATATATATATATATATATATATATATATATATATATATATATATATATATTCTCATTTCCATTTATAATACTTGTAGACTTCATCAATTACTCCTTGAAGAGCGATGAGTCGACATAAAAGGGTTGAGTCTCTAATTTTAATTGGTTAATGAAGCTACCAATTTTCCTTTGACTCCTTTGCGGTTCACATTTCCCCCTTTCTGGCTCAATGTACAATTTCCTTGCTATTAAGCTATAATATTTCCTCTTTACAATATCTAATTTAAATTGATGGTTTTAGCATTCCAATATTCCTAATTGTGATGTTATTGAAATGCTTTGTCTATACAATTTGAACTTTCTCCATTATGTCCAAACGTTTAATAAATTTGCTAAATTTTCCATTTATTCGAGTCACATCATGTTCTAAAATACCCATGAAACATCATTTATCATTAAATTCATCGTTATACCAACATACTTCCTTTGATTTGTTTATTATAACATTTTTCCTTTTTTTAAAGTTCTTAACATTGTGTTTGATTATGTTAAAAGGGGAATACGAATAGTTGAGATGGAAGCCCATTTATAGTACATACTGATCGGTTATTGAACACAATGCATCTGTTGGTGTTGGTTTATGTAATTCAATAGTATAAGGGGAAAATGGACATTTTAATATAATCCGTAGGGGTATAATTTGGCAGGGCAAAACTGTCATTTTTATATAATTAGCTTACAAAACTATCTTTGTTGTTTTAATGATTTGTTGCATTTCCACTTTTAAGGGGTATTTTGGACCATTTCTGCATTTATTAAAGAAAATCCATATTTTTTTATATTGTTTTTATATCAATTTTATTTGATTGGTTGCACACAGCAAAATCAATTTTATCTAATACTAAAAATGTAAAAATAAACAAAGTAAAGAGATCTGCGTGTATGGTTCTGGTTGGTGCCACGTGTCAGGTCTCCGTTTGTCCGTGTTGCCTTGTCTCTCGCCGCTCTAGCCATGCCACGTGTCAGCTATTGGATGGTTCATGCATCGCAAGTCCTTAGATGAAGTTAGATTTTGACGTTCTTTATATGCATGTTTTCGATTTTACGATTACTATGAATTTTGTTTAGATTACTCGGGCTAATAATCAACATATATCCAATCACTTTTTACGACACACTTTGTTGTATAGGGCTGAACGCGAAACTTCGAAGAATCATAACTTCTTCATACGAAGTCGGATTTAAGTGTTCTTTATATCTACAGAAATTGTATTGACGTCTACTACGTGTTTATGATAATTATTTGGCTAAAAGTTAATATATTCTACTTTGAATTTTATAAACAAACTTTTATATTAAATTCTACTGTACAGTGAAAACAGGGTGTTACATCACCTGAGTATTTATTCGTTTAACTACAGGGTGCTACAGTGGTACTCAAGGTATACCCACTTGGTGTTGTTATTTGATAGTGGAGTTTGTATGGACATTATCAATAATGGGAATGTACTTTGTTAAAAGTTATATTTTGCCCCATCTGAATATTGATGTTTTATTGTTTCGAGAAGGTATGAGTTTGTAAATTTGTTCATGAGACGAGTGTTCACCATACATTCTCGGTATAATGTAAAACCCTAAGACTGTACTTACTAGGCTTCTCATAACCTAACCCACTTGTTGATAAATTTTTGCAGGTTAACAGATTTTGTCAGAAGATTAGAAAACTCATAAGATTTAGAGTTTTAGAAGGCCTTTGAGAGAGAGAGAGAGAGAGAGAGAGAGAGAGAGAGAGAGAGAGAGAGAGAGAGAGAGAGAGAGAGAGAGAGAGAGAAGTCACTGACTTCTTTTATCTTATTTTATAATTAAAAAAAAGTTAAAAATAAAAAAAAAAAATTAGAAAGAGTAAACAAGTTATTTTATTTTCCAATTTTAAAAAAATGTTAAAAATATTAAATATAAAACAAATTACATCATTCAACAAGACCAACTTGTAAGAAATTAAAACCACAAAAACCATCTATATAAAAAAAGTAGTCAAAAATTAAACGGATGAAATTAAGTAAACTAACAATTATAAATTAGTTTTTAAAAGAAAAAAACTTTTTTTTTTCTAGTGTTTGAAAAATAGTCATTATCTCACAAATACCTCATTCTAGACTGTTTCTATTTCAGAGTTTTTTTTTTCAAAGAAATATCTTTATTTATATACGAAATGTTTATTTTGAGGTGTCTAAATGAACCCTTACTCTCAAATGTTTCATTCCTAATTTGATCTCATCTCCAAGTTTAACTCAGACGTAACTCTCTTCTTTTTGGGTGTGAAGCAGTGTCAAACAAAAATACCCAACAAGCATTAGCTCTCCCTAAAAATGAGGTGATCCGGCCGCACCTTTCAGTACGGCTACCTTGTTACGATTTCACTACATTAACTAGCCCTACCTTCGACATCCCCCTCATTGTGGTTACGGTAACGACTTCGGGCATGGTCAGCTCCCACAGTGTGACGGACGGTGTGTACAAGGCCCGCGAACGGATTCACCGTTATATGGTCGACCGATGATTACTAGCGATTACGGCTTCATGTAGGCGAGTTGCAACCTGCAATCCGAACTGAGGACGGGTTTTGGAGTTAGCTCACCCTCGCAGGATCACGACCTTTTGTCCCCGCCATTATAGCACGTGTGTCGCCCAGGGCATAAGGGGCATGATGAATTAACGTTAAATTTCAGAGTTATTTATTTATTATTATTTTTAAAGAAATATCTCTATTTATGTCTGAAATGTCTATTTCAAAGCGTTTAATGTCATTGTTTTCAATAAAATATATGATTTTATGCATTTATATGGTATATAGTTCATATTTAGTGTGTTTGTTTAATTTTTTGTTAGATTTAAATAAAAAATGATTTTTTTCTTGAAATTCCGAAATTGTTTATCAGATTTCAAACTCATTATTCAAATTCTATTTTTTTTTTTATTTTTAAATCCAGAATACTAGTCCGAAATTCTGAAATACATTTATTTTGTCGGGAAAGAAAAATATTTTTTTGTTGGTCGAAAATATAACTCCGAAGTCCGAACTAATAAACAAACTTCCATAATCCGTAGACAAGCGAGTTAGAAAGCGGTTTTGAGTGGCAAATCAGTAAATTTAGTAAAATGAAAGCGAAACGAAAGGCAAACGGCACGTACGAAACAAAGCGTTCAACCAAATTCACAAACCTATTATTTACCGATACCAATTCAGCTACCCGCGCCAATCTCCTCCTCCTCCCGTTTCGATCACCGGAGAAACAAATAGAAGAAATTCAGCTCTTGTTGCTCTTCGCAATTGCTTTTCTCTTTCACATTTTGAATAAGGTCGTACAATTTGGTACCGATGGCATGGCTAAGATCGGCGATGAACAGGGCTGCGGAAGTAAGCGGCAGGTCCGCTTTCAGAGATGTGGTTCGCTCTCACACCGGTTACATCAGCCTCCCTGGCAATGCAGACTCCAAGGACGACAAGAAGTTGGTAGACCGCGTTAACCTATCTCATCCTTTTCTTCCGTCTCACATATACACGTGCATGTTATCGATAGATATTGCCTCTCTCTTTCTTAAATATACCCCCTTCAATCCAAAAGTTTAGGTGCAAGTCACTCATCATGGCTGTTCATATAGTTTCTGTAATCATCAGATATCTCAAATTTAGGAGCACGCATCCTGAATATTGTAATTGAAAAAAATTGTAGAAAATTTTACGAAAATTCTTATGAACTTGCCCTTTTAAATTAGTAAAAACTGGTGATAATGAAAGAAAAGTGTTACGTAGTGCAGAATTTTGTTAAGATCCTGTGAAACTAATGTCAGATGCCAAACTTAATAATGTTTTTAGAAACGTTAAAAGGTTATTCATACCGATTATATTGGGAAGGACTATCTTAGGTACATATAAGCATTATTGAATCCATGTTCTCATATATGCTATGGCTTTTGAAGTCCTATTGTGCTACAAAATTGCAGAAAGCTCGGAACATGAATAGCTACAAGGAGGCAATTAGAAGGCTTGAAGAGGTTTCTGTCTCTTCTAAAGGGGAAGAAAGAGTTCAACTGCTAAGAAGATGGTTAGTTTCTCTAGGAGAAATTGAAAGACAAAATGCAGTTTCAACTGAGAATGATGAGAAAAATTCCAAGGAAATTTGTACACCAAATGATAAGAATCATTCTCCTGGAAATCCAGATGTTGTAAGTGAGAAAATATTGCCCTATTTTTGTTGTTCTGCCATTTTCATGTTGCTCCAATTGCTAAGTGTGCACCAGTTAAACATTTGCAATTTATATATAGGCTTTAGATTCTTACTGGGACATAGAAGACTGCATTTAGTTGGATTTTCTCAGTTGCTTTATGTGAGTTTTTTTAGCAGTGCATCATGTAATCTGATTGCTTATTTATCCATCACTTATATTGACAGGAGCTATACTATGACCCAAATCTTGGTGTATCACCAGTGAATTTCCGTGATGTTTTGCTGCACAGTCAAGCTCTTGAAGGCATAACAATGTCTATGGTAAGTGTTCATCAGAAAAGTCTTCTCTAGTACTTGATATTCGTTTATGAATAGTAAGGCACCTAAAGTCCTCTCATCATTTTATGTGAATTTTTATCCTCTTGTATGTCTGTAGTTGATGATGCATTCTTTGAGTACTATATCAGTTGATTATTTTTGCTGATTCATGGAGTTTAACCGCAGGTTCACTCTTTTGTCTGACTCAGATTGTTGGAGCACCAAACAAGGAAGAAATCTTGCTACTACATGAGCTATTTGGGTGATATTTCCTACTTCTATGATTCATTTGTTTTGACCCTTTATGTGTTCAATAAATGCTTATTCAGAAGGATTTTCTAATATACAAGTTCTTCTGAACACATGATGTGGTCTGTATATGAATCAAATTTAGCTGTTATCTTTACCCCTCTTCTGGATGTAGGCTGTGTCTTACAGGAGGGGAGGAAATCCATGATGTAATTGTGAACAGGATCCTAGATTTGTCAAAAGCTTTCTCAGTTTATGATGATGAAGTGCTGGTAAGGTTGTTATTTAGTCACTTCATATGTTGCTGTCTACAGTATATGAGCAACAATGTTTATACACCAAGACTTTCTTGTCTCAGGCAAAGAGGAAAGAATTGCTTCAATTTGCTCAAGATGCAATTGCTGGGCTGAAATTAAATGTTGACATATTGAGGTTGGTATGGAATTAGTTTCATGTTTCTCACATGTATTTGGTTTCAAACTCCATCACATACCTTTAGGAACAAGCTTTAGTGCATACATTATACTCTGGGAATCATAGAGAATGGAATTATAATCTTTGATTATATGAAACATGTCCAGACAGAGTGCATAAATATATATAGGTATCAGAAGTCTAAATGTATCGCTAGATGAGTTTTATCTATTTTAAATGAAGTATTGATGTACAAATCTCTATTTCTTTTATTATAACTACATAATTTGATTTTCCTGTTTCATGATGCACCCCCAGAATAGATTCTGAAGTCTCAGAAATACATCGAAACTTGAAAAAGTTTGAACATCACCAACTTTCAATTGAGAGTGATCCAACTTCTTTGGATGCAACAAACGATGTAACATTGGAGGTCAATTCAATAGAACTTTTAAGAATATTAAGGTGGTTTCAGTTTTGTTGAAGTCATGACATTTTGTTGTTGCAGGTTATAAAAGAATCTGTTTCCCCCATTCGACTTTGCTGTAGGCTGGAGTCACTTCTACTTAAAAAGAAATTGTTGAACAGTGGGGATACACCAAACGATCATGCTTGTAAAGTAAGCTTTTCCCTAATTTCCATTTTGTAGTTTGCACCATATATATATTATATATAAATTGAGGTAATGGTTTCACAAGAAGTAGATAGAATTTATTTCTCACAACTGGTCACATGGTATTAGAGCCTTGATACAACCATCAAGACATACAATGAGCTTTTGTTATCAGTTACTGTAGGGATGGTATTTAGTGTAACCTGGATATTTATAGTACTCTCTACAACATTAAATAATCAAGTTATTTTTTTTTTATTAATGATTATGCAGATTGATAAACTAAAAGTTCTTTCGGAATCTCTTCTAAGCTCTGCATCCAATTCTGAAAAGCGCGTATCTGATCATCGGTAATTAGTTATCTCACTTCTTTTCTCTTTGTATTTATTTATTTGTACAGTCAACACACTACTGATGTTAACTTGTGAAATTTCATCAACTTATAATTTTTTTTGATTTTATGTTTTTCTCACATATAAACACCCTGGATTCGGTTATATTGTGCAGCAAACTCAAGTTACTTACAGAGTTTTTTGACCTCTCTCTTATTGTTGTCTGAAAATGATACAGAAAAACTTTTCTTTTATTTCTATCAATGTTAAATTCCTTTAAACCTTATAATATATCTACTAATCTACCTCTATTTTGTTATCAGGCAACAAAAAGAAGAAGCCCTTTATTTTCGTGTAGCCAAAACTAGTGAAGTCACCCAAATTGAGAAGGTATGACCTTTCAAATCCTCCTATTTTTACTTCAAGAAGACTGAAAATGTCATTGCAATTTCCAGGAGTTGGGAGCTGAAATTAATGAACTTGAAAAGCAAAGAGACAAACTTGAAACTGAATTAAAGAAGGTGCCTTCAGCCTTCTTATTAATGAGCATCATATATATATATATATATATATATATATATATATATATATATATATATATATATATGTTAGTGTGATTGTCTGAAAGTAAATCCCTGTTTAGGTCAAAAACTTGTTGGCTGTTGCAAATTGTCGTCTTCAAAATGCCACAGAAGAAAGGGAACAGTTTGATGATGCTAATAATCAGCTTCTTGTACACTTCAAGTCAAAGGTTGGAATGTCTTGGTCCCAATACAATTTAAGGTTTAAAAAACTTAGGATAATTTCATGACATTTTACAATTCCATGTTATAAACCCTAATCTGAATTTTTCATGATCATGGCATAATAGGAGGATGAACTCTCGAAAGCAATTATTTCGTATAGAGTAGAAGCAGATACTTGTAATGCATTTGTTGAGTTTCTAGAAGCTGCTTGGGATTTCCAGTATTCTTTTATGGAGGAAAAGGAAAAGAAGGTCAAGTATGTAATTTCTAATTATGTCCATATTCAAGTGTATATATAAATTCTCTTACTGAAAAATACTCTGTTTTATTTCGACATACTCAAGTGATGAATTGGAGACTCATGAAGAATACTTTATAAATGTGGCTAGGAGTCTTTTATCTGCTTACAAGGTAATTAATTATAAACTTGTTAAACTCCATTTTAACTTATCATGTAATCTATAATCTCATTGCATCTTTACTTGTTTTGTATATTTTGGTCATATAAGGATGCACTGGGACCTGCTATCGCCATTTTGAGGGAACATGCAAAGAACTTGAAAAGGTAAGAATTTCTTTTTGTTTGTAAATTAGTTTATGTGGATAGAAAAGAGAAGTGCTTTTTTTTTATCAAAATTTGGGCTTACAGTTTTGGAAATGTGGTAGGTATGAGAAAGCAATTGACCCAGATGAAGAATTTTTACAAGATATCGAACAAAGAAAAAGCCTTGAACATGCATATCTAGCTGCAGAAACCAAGGTGTATTTTAATTTTACACATTCTGATTATTTTTTGGCCTAAAAAGTAAAAACACTGATGCACTTTTTTTTTAATGTTTTCATTTGGTGCAGGTTATTACTATCTTTGGTGCAGCAGATAGTGTTAAAGAGCAGTTTTACCAAGCAATTGATAATGTTTTTAGGTAAGACGAATTCATTTTTTTTTCAATAATATAAAGATTTTGTTTCAATGTGTTGGTTGATGTTGAGCAGGAAAGTTATTGAACCAGTTCATGATTTATGCGAAGCTATTGAAAACATAAAAATTGAGTTCGAATCTTTAGCCAGACCATATGTGAGTAAAGATAAGTCAAGTCATGTAGAACAGACAGTGTCAAAGGAAAGCCCACAAAAAGGCGTATCACCATCTTCCAAACGTGTGCTTACAGTAGATATAAAATCAATCCTTACACAAAAACTGGTTATACGATCTCCAAAAAAGAAAGCATATATACCCTTAGGTGGCAGTTCAGAAAACTCCCCATCAAATCCAAATGATGATCAAGAGGAGGATGAGGAGTCATCAACCCCAAATAAAGAAGCATCAAAATCGGCCTTGGAAATTGATAAAGAAAATAAGGAAGAAACCAATATGTCACAACATCCTTGTACTAGTGAAAATGAGAAGCTTCTAGAACCTTGTAAAGAATCAGGGAACTTGGCCTTGGAACTTTCTACAAGTAATGATGAAAATAAAGAGAAATCAAAAACCAAAGAACGTAAGAAGAAGAAGAAGTCTCAAAGTTCCTCAAGTGAGAGCAACAAGTCATCATCAGAATAGGCCAAGTTGAAAATCTTATGATATACATTCCACATCTTTGTTTCATTTAGATTCCACACAGGAGTAACCTGAATGTGAATTTTATGCAAACAGGTAAGTAAAGTGGGGATGATTTTGACACTAAATACAGAAGCCAAAGCTTGTAAGTTGTAAATCAATCACATAGAAATGGTACATTTCATATATTCATAGATGATTAGATTTATAGTTACATTGTTTTCTGAAACATAGAACATCATGTTATAAGTTGGATCTCAGTCTCTGAAATAGATTATGCACATCTGGTAAATGGCTAGTTGATTTAGTTACTACCTTTTTTAGCAACAAAGATAAATATAAAAAATTGTGATTCAGTTAAGTTATTAAAGGTTTGTCAGATGAGTCGAGTGGGGCATCTGTGAAAGTGGGCAGTGTTTGCAGCAGAAGGTAGACACGAGGGTATGGACTCAAGGTCAGACCCAATAGCCCCTATTAAGTCTAGTCGCATTTCCTAATATTTCTTTAGATTACATTTGAATCAATAAACGACAACCATTAATTATTACTATATTTTTTCAAAGAGATGGTGTGTCTTACTGAGTGAGTGAGTCGGGTAACTCGGTTACAAACATTAGGGAAATTGGGGAGATAGATTACATATGCATATGAACAAAACAAAAAAATGCAGAAATCATGGACCATTATTTTGAAAAAGACAATGGTAGCTAGGCATTATTCATCGTTTTATGTTTTAGTATTACATATACTATATTATGGCCTATTGACTCTTGCGCTCAACCTTATAATAATAACAATAATTATTACCATAGATTCACAATGTAGAGTGGGGGCCAAATTAAAAGTATTATTAATTAAATATTTAAAACATCATTTAATAGCGACGTAGGGGTCTTATAAACCAAAATTTAATAGATCAACAACTGTTTTTTTAAATGATTTTAGAATCTTGTGAGAATAAGTGAAAGTAAAAAAGATAATAAGCCCATGTGTTGACCAAGTGCGGAGACCCATGAAGTGTTTTATCCATCTCTCCATTGTCTATAAAAATATGACAATGCTAAAAACCAAGGTGTATGGGAAAATGGGGCATTGCCTTTTAAAATTCAACTTCTTATTAAATGCTACGTACAAATTCCCAACACATTACTACATACCTCTCTCTCAGTTCAAATTTAATAATTACCAACAAGAGTTGGTTGTACATATGCATAAGAAACTTGTACGCTGTGTCTAAACAAGAAGGGATGATATTATTTTGATATATTGATATATGATTTCAAGCCTTTACAAGTGTCCCTCTCTTTGGTGACTAAATTATGTGTTTTCATTCTTGGTTATGAAGGTAACGAATCATCATAACATTAACACCACACCAATAACCATTCTCATAATGATTTTATATCTTTTGTCCACCTTTTGTGTAGTTAGTGTACAACAAGATTACCACGTCGTACAACCTTTTCAATGCGTGGTCAATGCAGGAAGAGGGACCATCCTTGTTTCTTACCATACTTTCTTGTTTGGAAGCATTCAAGAAAAACTTTACTTGAAAATAACAAAAAATCTGACATTTCACCATTTTATTATATCTTACTTATATAAGTTACTAACTTGTCACCTTCTCTACTTTAAATGATGCTCTTTTGAGTTTTGAGCCTCAAGTCTCAACCCTTTCTAACACATTCTTTCAAAAAACATGTCTTCAAATCTGTTACTATCAAGCAATTATGAAGACGAAGAGTTCATAGACATGGAGGTAAGTTCATCGTCTTCACCATCAAAAACCAGAGAGTTTGAATTCCAAAAAGATGGAAGATCAATGAACAATGCCTCACCAGCAGATGAACTTTTTTACAAAGGCAAACTCCTTCCGCTTCACCTCCCGCCACGTGTACAAATGGTGAAATCGCTTCTTCTTCAAAATGCTAAAGCTAAAGATCAAGATCAACAACAAGAAGATCAGTTCATTACATTTTCAACTCCTCCATTAATGGTGCAATCATGCAATATATCGCCTTCTGAATCTAGTAGGGTAAGCACTGAATTAACCCCAGATGAATACTTCTTTGACTGGTCAACGGAATTAACAGGATTCATCGGTGATCATCATCATCATCATCATCACATTCACCCCACAAACAGAAACTACTACGCACCCCCATGGTCAAAGAAGCTAAGGTTGACTCAAAAGCTTAAAGCTTCCAGAAACTATCTCAAATCTTTGTTTAACAAATCTGCTTGTGGTTCAGATGCTAAACAACCAGTAATCCAACAAGATTCTGATAAAGATAAACATTTCTTGACCAAATATCTAAAAGTCAACAACAAGAAAACCGGGTTTGGCAAATACCCGACATTGGGAAATGTTTTAAAGGGTATTGAAGATGAAGGGAATGAAGATGGTTTTGACAGTAGTTGCAGCAATAGAAAGTCTTTTTCAGGGGCAATTAAGAGAAAATGCTCGCCGTCTTCCACGTCATCTTCTGGTTCCTCTTCTTCTTCATCATCATCGTCTTCTTTCAATTATTCTAATGGGATTTATGAGTTGTGTAAGAGGAATAGTACTGCTGATTCAGAGCTTGAAGGTTCCATTGAAGCAGCCATTGATCACTGTAAGAAATCCCAACAGGTTTTGAATCAATCTGTGTTTTTTCCAAGTTCCGTTTTATAAAATGTACTTTGTAATAATCAATGTTGTTTTCCTTTTTTTTTTTTTTTTTTTTTTTATAATTATTTTATGAAGATAATGTCATGGTGTCCCATTATTTGCTTTTGAGATATATCGAATTTTGTCCGTACAAAATCAAAATAAACCATTATTTAGTCGAATTCCAAAGATATTTTATTTTCAAATCTTCCATGAGCACTATTTTGTTTACATGTAAAACAAATCAAAGCTTTTATTATCTTACATTATGATATAAATGTTTAATTTGTGTACTTGTTGAATATAATTCATTACTAATAGCAGTATGAAAATGTACACTACCTTACTGGAAATTAAAAAAAAAAAAAAAAAAAAAAAGAAACTCAAATATTTGGCTATGACGTTTCCATTATAAAATGTCCAAGAAACATAAGTTTTCAAGTTACAATTACGAATTTACCCTTTATCACCCACACACCAAAACTGAAAACATTGGTTTGGGCTCAAAATCTCAAATGCAAACTCTTTCCCACAAAAGAAAAAAGAAAAAAGAAAAAAGAAAAACTCGTAAAACAAAGTGAGCAGCATCAAATTGACATTATTAGATCTGTGCCTTTTTTCTGAATAGGTAACTACAGGTACAGGAGGAAAGTATAAAAAGGCATCTTTTACACAAAGCAGATAATGAATCCAATTTAAGATCACATGTATGAAATTTAAATCTGCTATAGTAAGAAAGAAAAAAAGGGACCCACTATTTTCTGGATTTTTAAAGTTTTCAGCTTTTTAGCTTTATGTGTTAGAATAGCACCGGTCCACCTCACTTTCTATGTGGTGCTGCTAATCATCAAAACCTACTTCCCTTCGTCACCATCACATATATATTACAGTTGCAGAATATTATTTTTTAAAAGAAAAAAAAAGATAAAAATATACCAAACTGTTAAAGTTTTTTCTAAAATTTTTTTTTTAAAAAATCGGAATGGAAATGAGCACTGAAAATGCTAAAACTGCTGTAAAACATTTTAAATTTTAACTAAAGATTGTAAAACATTTTAAATTTTAACTAATATTTCGAAAGGTGATTATTCAGGGTTTTTTCTTGAATTTGAACTAATATTTAGAAGAAAAAAAACTTTTACCACCATGTGCTTCTTTTACATGAAGAAAAGTACTTGGTCACTTTTACCATTATGTACATCTTTTACATTAAGTACACTTATAATCAACCCTTTTTCGTTCTTTTGACCTCAACAGTGCATGAAAGTGAGGAATCTGTTATAACTTTTCACTTTTCTTTTACTTAAAATAAGCCTACCCTTTTTAAATGGGTCTCCATTCCATAGCAATGTACAACGTTCATTTCAAGATTTACAAGAAGAAGATCATAAAGTGTTGGTTTAGGTAGGTTAAGATTATAAAAGATTTTGTATGTCAAGTTAATGATTCAGGGTATTCTTCATGATTAAAAAAGGTCAAAGTTATCTACTTGACAGATTTGAAGAATTCTTTATGCAGAGTCAGTCAACATCATTACATCAACTAACTATCCTTTACTTGTAAGTTAAAATTTAACTAAAGATTATGAGTGTAGATTTAAGCATAAAAGGACCCATGAATGTGATTTCAATCTTTAAAGTGGCTATTCTTGCTTTAAGCAATGACAGCTTTTGTTAAAGCACCAAATGTTGCTTTAAGCATTTATATTTGCTTACATCACGTCTATGCATTCACACCATCCATTCAATTCAAGGGTTGAGATCAGTTTATCCTTTGTAGTTTCTAACACACTCTTCGATTTATTTAATTCCAATATGAACCATGTTTGTTGGGTAAGAGATGGCACCTAGGAGAGGTGCTTTGAGCACAAATGCAAAACTTAAATTTTCTTTTTTTTTCCCCACAAAGTGCACTTACGAATACTATTATACAAGTATATGAAATGCTAGGCGTACTCATGAACACACTTGAAGAACTAAATGAGTATTTCAAATGTAATATACTAGGCAACACACTTGACAAAACTTTAAGAAGGAAGTAGACCAAAGTGTATATTTTCATACAACAAACTAAATACTATGCTTGGAACGGGAATTACAAACATGGAAATACAACTACAATACAATAAGTAATTAAACAACCACAAGTAATAAACAATCAACCATAAAGAACACAAGGATATAAAGTGGTTATTAACTCCACTTCGATGGAATCACTCTGTCTAAATCGATAATCATTTCCAAATCCGATCCACCGATAAACAAATAATCCTTTAAATGTATGAATAAAACCGTGTGTACATATTCATACTCACACCAAAACTGTTTATAAATGGGGAATGTGGATATAAATCTTATTATATTCAAACACTTGCTTAGGTACAAGATTATTTGGTGTGCAACCAACATTGTATAACTCAAGATCAAGTAAGTAGAGATGATATTTTCAAGTATCTTCTTTATTAAGTTTTCTATCTCAAAAGAGTGAGTATTCTTTTAGAAAAATATTGGAGAGGTGATGGGTGAGTGTGCAAAACCTAAACACCAAATGAAATCAACTTCTTACAAACTCGGATATTTGAAAAATACTTATTGCACCCATTTTGGAAAATGAATGGAGAAAATAAGCTCATTATATATCGCTCTTGTAACAAAAGCCCAATAATTGACAGTTTTGATCTCTCTAGGTTTAATTTGTATGATTTACAACTTTTGTCCATGCAGTACTTTTATAGAAACGGTCATTGTTTAAAAACAAATTATATAACTGTCCTTAAAAATGCCACAGTTATAAAAATGGTCATTATCTAATAATATAATGGTCCATAAGTTTTAAAAATTTACAGAAATGGTCCTATGAAAAAATTATATACTCCATAAGTATGACAAAATTATAGAAATGGTTCCCATGTAAGATAAAATTACAAAATAGCTCCTATCTAATAGTAAAATTACAGAAATTGGCCATGCATGAAATAAAATTACATAATGGTCCATGTGTAAGGCAAAGTTATAGAAACGGTCCGATGTAATAGCAAAATTACAGAATTGGTCCATGTGTAATAACTTTACATAAATGGTCAATGTGTAACACAAAATTATAGTAATGCTCCCGGTGCAATAGTGAAATTACATAAATAATGTCAAAAATATATGATTTAAACTAGTTGTCGATTATTGAAGAGTTAAAAACCTTTCTTTCAATGGTCGTTTACACATTGAAAGAACATCATTCATATACATGCATGTTTTGTAGATGTTAGGGTTCTAGTAGAAAACATGATTTCACAACATCATCTACTTAGGTTATGCCTCAACTGAAACCCTTCAATATGAGTAAAAAAGGGAAGAATTTAAGGTCGTTTGGGAGATTCAAACATGCATGTAGAGCAATTTTCTCATTTTCTGCTACTTTTATATAGATCTTGGATATATGTACATATGAAGTGGTATCTATCGTGCCATAATTAATACCAAGGGAAATTGGAAAAAAAAAAAAAGACGAAAAGAAGCATAACATACAACAATACCATGAATTCATTCATGAATCATGATCAGATAGCATATAGTTTCTTGAATTCATCGGTTTCAGAATCCGATGCAGACACCGATCCCGATAGCGACTTCATACTCCTCTCAAGCCTCCGACTTTTTATACTATTCTCTTCAATTCGATGCATAATAACCCAATAACACATCGTCCCTAACGTCGACGCCAATGTCACCGATCCAATAATCGTAACCCCAATCGCCAACCATTTCTCATTCCCCACAACGATGAACGAAAGTGCAAGAAACGCGACTGCAACAAACACAGACGCCAACCACATCAGCTTATTAATCACCGCCATCACCTGCTTCTTCGCCCGTTTCTCCACCACCACAATCGACGTCTGAACCACCACCACCGCCAGTGAGATAAAAAGGGCAAGAGAATCGAAGATCAAGAACACAATGAACTCCGGATTCGAAGCTATGTGCGCTTCCCCCAAAGAAAAGTCAACCGGAATGTCTTTGTTGGTATCGACGTATTGACCGGGCAATTGAAATATGGCAGCGAAAGTAACAGTGGCGATTAGAACAGCAACAACGGTGGTGGAATTGATTGCGTTGTTGAGACCTTCAAGATGCATTTTGTTGATACGTTTTCCAATTCCTTTTACTCTTTTTTGAGTTTTGATTGCGTGTTCCAGTTGATCGTGAACTCCATGTTTGATGTCGCTTACTGTTTGTTTTAATTCGCGGGATTTTGGTGTTAATGGTGATTGTGTGTTTTTGATGAACTTGGCTTTTGGGACTCCATGTTCTCGCAAGATGATCGCTATTTCAGATCGCCCGAATTTCTCAGCAGTGTCAAGGGCTGTTTCTCCATATTTGTTAATGGCTTGTTTATTGATTGCTTCCTTGTGTTTCAACAATGCCCAAACTATCTGCAAATTCAGTACCCATCAATAAACCATAAACTAGGTAGTAGGTATACATGCAATAAAACATAAAACACATATATTAGCAAAAAGTTGGTACTATAATAACAATTACTTATCAAAGATAACTTTTTAGATGTGTAACAAAACTCCATTTGAATTAGGAAAGTTATCCTTTTGAGCTTGAAAGTCAACATAAAGTAATGAACATGTTTAAATACCTGTGTGCGACCTTTTCGTGAAGTTATATGCAATGCAGTGTTGTCCTTTTTGTCAACTATATTTATGAGGCCATTATCAGCTTCAATAAGTGCATCAACAACTTCAACATTTTGTCCCTTAACAGCCATATGAAGGGCAGTTTGTCCCTTTTTGTCAGCTCTAGCAACAATTCCAGGTACTTTTTGTGTAAGTGCCTTTACTACCTCTAAATGCCCTTTTCTTGCACATGAATGTAAGGCAGTTTTGAGGTTGCTTCTTGCAATATTAGCCATGCTGCTATTTTTCTCCAACAGATAATTCACCACATCAAGATGCCCTTGTTCTGAAGCTGTGTGTAATGCTGTGGTGTTTTGTTGATCGAATGTCATACAAAGCTCTGAATTCATTTCCATTAGAATCTTTAACACCTCTGAAATCAAAATTGAATCATATCTTGAGAACCCTTTTGTATTATACGATATCATATGACAATTTTCTGAATAAAAATCGCCCTCAAACTTCAAATGTTACAACTTAAAAAAGAGAGTGTTGTAACTCATAAGTTTAATGGTTTATACTCTTGTTTTATGGGTCCCGTGCATTTGATTGTATAAACGAGGTTACAACTTAACATTTGTGGGGGATTTATGGGTGTATATATCTAGAATCTTGTCAACAAACTTTGCAAGAAAAAAGTTTTGATAAAAATTCATGATTATTGGAAAGCTTTGACCCTAATTAATGAAGGAAATCTCATGCTAATCATGGGTCTTTATTGTGATTAAAGAAAGGCCTATTAAATGACCAAAACGGAAAGTCATATCACATAATGAAAGACTTTTAAACTTTTATCAAAATAACATTTTGTTACCAAATTGCTGTATCAATGGTCTCTACTAGAAAAATCATTAAGGAGAAATCACGATTTTTTTTTATAGTTTAACATAAATAACATAATCTCTTCACGAATAAATGATGTTTTAGCGTATAAAAAGAATTAAAAACTCATGGAAAAGGATGCCGTTTGTAGCGAGACCACTGATAAAGCATGTTTGCATAAAAAACAGGTATTTCGTTAAATAGATGGTTATTTTGTGATATATTTTCAAAAGTTTTTTGGTCATTTTTGTGATTAGCAATTAAAGACAATGTTGAAATACCAAGTTATGCAATTCATCCCTTTTTTATGTTGATACTTTCCATATATGATGCATAACTCTTTCTCTCTCTATTTATATGGTGCAAAATCTACTCTCTTTCTATTTATACATTAGCTAAAAGGTTTTATGTCATCAAATTATTCCCAAAATCTTTTCGTATCATGAAGTTCGAATTTGGTCCATTTGACCTCAAATATCATTCAATCAACACATAAAAAACAAGAAGAAATAATCAAATCCTTACCAAGATTTCCTTGTTTTGTAGCGATATGGAAAGCATCAAAACCATTTTTAGCCTTAATACTTGCAGATTCAGAGTCATAAAACTTTATCATCTCTTTCACCAAATCGACACAACCATATTCAGCCGCAACATAAAGAGGGATTTCACCCGATTGATTCTTCTTTTTTAGCAATTCCGTCAACTTTTCGTCCTCATAACTACCTAAAATCTCAAAAGCCACATCTAAATCTCCTGTTCTTGCAGCAATATGCAAAGATGTATCATCTTTTTTCTCCATAGTCCTGTTTCTGATTAAACTTTCATTCGTTTTTCCTGTAGCGACTGGAGAATCCATGGGATTGAGGTTCTAATAAAAACCCTCTTTTTCTATGATGGTTTACTATAAGAAAGTACAACACCCAGATTAGATATTGTCTACATAAACTAAAAGATCAAACCTTTATTTCTAGAAGCTTAGCAAGATTACAAGATATAATTTAGGTGGATGTAGGAATAACACATAAGCAAAATTGGAGGCTTTAGATATTTTATTTTACTTAAATACACTTAATTTTTGACCATTGACAGTTGGACACCCAAATTCTTTTCTTTCCACACTATGACTAGATGACTGTTATGTATGATGGGTGTTCGAGAGGGAGGGGGGGGGGGGGGGGGGGGGGGGGGGTTAAGGTTGATCTATTTTTAGGTCAACGAGCAGCTTTAGAGCTTATTGCTGCCATTTCGTTTTCACTTTTCAGCAAGAAGTGTTTGTAAATTGGTAAAAAGGGAAAGAAAAAGTCAAAGCTAACAAATATCAAAGACGCTAAACATGATTACCTAATAAAAGAAGCAGAATCTTGAGTAATTTGATTGTGTTTTTAAAATTTCAATTCACAATACACCCCAAATATAAGAAATTGATTGATAAAGTAATCGAAACTTTTTTTGTTTTTACCTGGGTAATGAAGAACACAGAGATTCTTGATGTCCGGATGACTCAATCCATTTTGGAAATTGTAAAGAAAAATGCTTTCAAGAACTTTTAGGGAGAGGAGATAACTATAAGTTTGGTGACATTGATTGAAGAGTAAAAAACAGGGCTCAGAAATGAGTGGGGATTGAAGAGGGGTAGTAGGGTCTGTTAATTTCAAAGAGTGGAAGAAAAAATGGTTTGCTTGAAAAAGCACATGAAGCAAATGCAAATCATATGCTTCTTGAGTGGTGGTGGATGATGTATGTGTTTTTGTTTGGTCAAGCCTCCAATAATTATTTTTTAGATATTTAATTAATATTTACTCAATTGAATATTCGTCGTTATATTTATGCATTTTTTTTCTAGGGCAAAGTATTTTAATTCACATTATTGTTTATATCATTATTTGAGTAATGATTTGCAAATTAATACACGACATGAAATATTCAGAGTTTATTATTTTACATTACCTAATACTTTTTATCCTTATCAATTTTTGGGGATATTTACAAATACTTTTTGTGTGGTGAACAATCAAACAAATCAGTACTGAATTTGAAATTTAATGCGTTTGCAGTATTTACTATGTATTTTAAATTAGGTATTTACCTGTATTAAACGACGGATACGAATGATTTCTTTCAAATAGTTTCTATAGACAATTCGATTTTTTTGACAAATTCATTTTCTAAGGAGTTTGAAATAAGATATTTAAGGGATAGAAGTAAGACTATGGATTATCTCTTCTTTAAAATTAAAAATTCAATCATATCTCTTAATCTTATATTTTCCTTCATATACGAAATAATGTCCAAAATTAATCTGATTTATGCATTGAATAATTGTACCTAAAATATCATGATTTGTACTATTTAGAATTATGTATGGCTTGCCCTAAAAGTGGTAAATGTTTTATAAGGTATATTGATAAGGGATAATGACTTAAAATGATAATATACTTTTTCGATTTGTATATATTTGGTCATTGTGTTTTTTTGTCCATATTTGCCCATTAAACTTGTTTTTTTGTCCATATCTTATTTTTATGATCGGTTGGTTTGGGTTTAGCCAGTTCCCGACGTTCTTTGTATCCCTGATAAGACTCCGGTCATCTTCTCCGACGAGTCTCCAGCGAAGATATAAGTATGGATCAAAGTTAAAGGAAACCAATCCATAGTGCTTTGAGAAATCAATCCTCCATTTTTAGATTAATAGAATGACAAGAAGAAACATTTGACATCAAGAGATTTATAAGCTTACTTATGAAATCAAGAACAGCTTGCTTAAGAATCATATATCAATCATCATATAAGGCTTACTTATATATCTTAATGAAGGCTTAATCATGTCAAATTTAAGAGATGAAGACATTTTTAAACAAAAAATATAAAAAAAATTTAGACATCAGATAGGTGTTCATCCTAAAAGATGAAACTTTATGCAGTGAAGGTCATCACCATCGTCTTCTTCTTCTTCATCGACCACCACTACATGTTGACCTCCGAGGAATGATAATTTAGAGCTTTGGCGAGTCAAAGAAGGGATGAAGATCATTAGGGTTTGTTGATGTTGAGTCGTTGACACAATCGTTAAGGGATTTTGCGGCATCATAAGAACGAGTAGCCTCTGCCAAATTGAAGGTACTAAGCTAAACCCTAGGTTTCTTAAATGGATCACTAACTTCTACAAAAAATAACCCCCGTTGTCCTTATTTATTTCTTGTGTGCGTCAGTGAAAGGCGAATCAAATGAGGAACGAGATATGAACCCTAATTTGGAGGTTTTGCCCCAATTCCCTATTCTTGATTTTCTATGGAAGAAAAATAAGGAACCCTAATTTGGAGGTTTTTACCCCCATTCCCTATTCTTGCTTTCTTTCAACAAATTACATAAAAGAATGATATTTGAAGACTCACCGGAGAAGATAACTGAAGTCTCATCGGTGCGGCCAAATACGCCGAAAACCGGCAAAACCTATGATAGCAGGTCATAAGGATATTTTCTTGAACACTTCAAACAAGTTCAATGAGAAAATTTGGACAAAAAAAACTCAGTGATTAAATATCTAAAAATATCTTATCATTTTAAGCAATCAAAGATTGGAGTCATCACCGTCATCCTCATACACACATCTCGGATCGGAGCACTTGCTACCCTACGATTTAGGGCATCGGCGACCACATTAGCCGCATGTATTTTAGAGGCAACTTGACGAGTTGGAGGACCCAACTCGACGAGTAGGAGTTGAGTGTGAAAACCCTAATTTTCAGGGTTTACACCCTATTTAAAGGACCTTAAGCCCTATATTTCGCCTCTGTCATCACTTTATCACCCTGAAACAAACCCTAATCGAGCTATTATCATCTGTGTGTGTGAGAGAGAGAGAGAGGCTAGGAGTGTGTGTGTTTTGGTGCATTCTTTGAAGGAGCTTAAGGATCAAAAGGATTGGAACAAGGAGTCCTTGGATCCGACATTCATTCAGTGTTAATGACCATTTGGAGGTAAAAAAACCATTACCTTGACCACTTGTTTGTTAGATCTCTCCATTAGAGAGTTTATGGCCATTTCTACCTTCTTTTTAAGTCATTTAGTTGTTTGAACATGCTATGAATATGAAACTTCAGATCTGGACGTTATTAGGCCCTTTAGGCCTAAAGATTCAAGCTTTATCAAGCTTTGGCCAACTTCCATGCCTTGAACCCTTTGTTGAGCTTTGTTTTGGAAAACTTAACCCTTAAATGTCATGTATGGACGTAAATCTTTCATCTTTACATGGTATTTCGACCCTAGGATACTAGATCTAGAGTTTGGGGCCTTATTCTTGCCAAAAAAGCGTCTAAATGGGTGATTAGTCTGAAGGAACTCGACGATTTGGTGAGCCAACTCGACAAGTTGGTTAGGGTTTTCCCTGATAGTCTGGACTCGTTACAAACTCGGCGAGTTAAGTTGGATTTTCCTGATTTTTCAGAGAAACGAAGGAACTTGACGAGTCGCATAGATGCACTCGACGAGTTGGGTGAACATGGATTGTTGACTTGAGGGTTGACTTCCGTTGACTTTTAGGGTTTGGTCAAGTTATGGACTTAGGAGACCATGAAGGGGTAAAATGGTCTTTCACTTTTTCCAAGAGTTAGTGAAGGAGTTAGCTTAACATATTTGAAGTTGCTATTATAAATGGTTAATTCGAGATGATTATGATATGTGTAGGCGGAGTCTAGACCAACCGTTAAGTACAAGACCTACTTACTTTACTTACAAGGTGAGTCTTCTCACTATACATAACTGAGTGGTAATTACTGAGCGAACGGAGGGTCTTATGTACTTATACTGAGTTATGTGATATCATGCATTTTGTCTTTGTGATTTATGTTGTATATTATTATGTGCCTTATTGAGTTAGGACCGGAGGGTCCAAACCGAGTTGTAAGACCGGAGGGTCCTCACTGAGATATTGGATTGGAGGGTCCAACCCGGGCTGTGAGACACATAACTGGAGGGTACTTATCGAGATATATCCATGAGAGGATAATTATTTGTATGTGGTATTTTGGGGAACTAACTAAGCTTTGTGCTTACAGTGTTGTGTGAAATGTGTTTTAGGTACATCTCAGGATCGCGAGAAGGCACCGACCTGATTGTACACACCAATTAGAGACTATGTTTTGAGGATTCTGGGATATTATCAAACAGTTGATTGTTTTGTGTTTTAAACAACTTATAAACTTGGGTTTGATAAATGTTAAACTATGTTTTGTGTGGTTTTTAAAATGAAAAATTTATTTGAATATTTAGAGTGTTACAAGTTGGTATCAGAGCCTTGGTTTGAGGAATTCTGGTGTACCCTCGAGTATGACTGGACTCAAACTGAGGATTTTAGAGAGTTTTCTAATAAGAAATGGTTTTCTAAATGAGTAAAAGTTTTAAGAGGAAACGAGATGAACCAGTATGTACAATCATGTGACATCCCCAAAATCTCGGCCAGAAAAGACCGATTTTCATTTATGCTTTAAAAATAATTTTAGAGTAAATCCTTTTGATTTGAAAGAGTTGCGGAATTTGTTCCCAGAAACAAAACATGATAAAACAATGTTTACCAAAGCATTTCATAAAAAGAAATGTATTTTTTCATTATATAATCAAAACTCGAGGTGTCATGTTCCGATACATACCAATAAGCATAAACGATAACATTACAAGTCATTCAACAGATATATACATATACAGACTTGTAAACAAAACAACTTGATGGTTCATCCATCTTAT
Source organism: Lactuca serriola (assembly GCF_051521515.1). Classification (NCBI taxonomy): domain Eukaryota; kingdom Viridiplantae; phylum Streptophyta; class Magnoliopsida; order Asterales; family Asteraceae; genus Lactuca; species Lactuca serriola. Next base: position 206,870,376 of record NC_136409.1, read on the forward strand.
GCCCTCGCGCCACTTCCTGTAATACAAATTAAAACTGAGTGGGTCAGGCTTGGGAGCCTGGTGAGCATATAGGGTTTTCAACCCACAATAAATAATCATATTTAATTTCCACCAACCAACAATAACCCAATTACCCATTCCCGTTATTCTCACTTTATGTCCCTAAAACAACTAACATAAGGGACCTAGTCTAAGAATATTTCATCGGGGTGACAACACATGCTTCGGGGGTTCCTCAGCAATATAAGTCAAATAAGGCAACCATGAGGGGGATGGAGTACAGCGAATGAACACCCAAGTTCATTAACACCTACAGGTGGCGAACCTGCTAATGTTTCCACAAGACTGTCTAGAAAAGTCCGTGGTCGTCATCTAAACTCCGCTAGATGACTAAATCAAACAACAACGAGGCCTCTCATCTGTTTATTACACACCAACTATCTACCCATGTTCTACCCAACATATTAGTAGATAAAAATATACATTTTTATACATAGTTTAAAAACCTGTATAGCATGCTTTAATCAATACATATTTCACATAACAGATGAGGCACACACACACATAACACGTATTTCATAGAGAATAAATCATATCTATGAGATAGAAGAAAGTGAATACACATTCACACATATAAACAACAATATACTTAATACACTCAAACCATATTTGTATTATTATCGTGTTTATGAAAGGTAGTATACACTCACTTGATCAGAAGATGATCGGACAGCACTACGACTTGCAGAAGTAGTAATCCTCAGCAGATCTGGAAGATCTTCACAAAAATCGAACTTCTCGCGGGCAGAGCTTCGGCTCGGGAACCGCACTTCTCGGGATCTTCGGGATCTCGGGACTTGCCTCGGGGCTCGAGAATATTACCGAGGCTTCGGGGTATTTCTGGCACGCAGATCGATGCAAAACGGGAGAGAGAAGAGAGAAAATAGCAAAAGAACTCGGCTGCCCTCGCATCCTATTTATAGGAGGCTGGAGCCTCGGAGTACGCGGGACGTACTGCTCCGAAACGTCATGGTGTTCGTCATCTGAAGAACTCGAGTGCGAGGTGCGTCATGCTTCGCTGTACGCGGGGCGTACTTCGGATCAGATCGGTGACTCCTTCGGATAATTTTAACTTTATTTTTATTATTTATTTTTAATAGGCCGCAACAGAAAAACTTTGTTATAAATTCATAACTTCTTCGTTTGACGTCCGTTCTCGCCTAACTCTTCATCGCTTCGATACCAACAACGAGATCTTCGATTCTCGTTTAGATCGATTCGACTAAAAACCGCTTGATCTCAAATCGAGTATTTCGGGCTGCACACCGCTAAGCCGAAACTTCGATAAATCATAACTTCCTCATACGAAGTCAGATTTGGGCGTTCTTTATATATTCGGAAACCTCGTTTCAACTACTACAACATTAACCAAAGATATCAAGTTTATTTTACACTTCAATTTTGACGCTTATTTTTATTCTTAATTAATTAAACCACATAATTAAGCAATTAAGCACAAAACATATAATACTCAAATAATACAATCTTATTATTTCAAAACGGGTTACAAAGGTTAACATACACTATTACATCGCTAAAAATGGCAATCCCGGAAACACATGCGTTACAATTCTCTCCACCTTAGAATGATTCTGTCCCCGGAATCACACATCAACAAACAAATGCGGATAGCGACTTAACATGTCACTCTCCGTCTCCCAGGTGAGATTCAGCCCATTCGTGTGTTTCCATCGGACAAGCACTAACCCAACCATTTTGCGTTGCAACTTCTTAGTCTTTCGGTCAACAATTGCCTCTGGTTCTTCAATCAACCTTTTGTTCTCATCAATTCTCAATTCAGAAATTGGAATTATGTCGGGAACTTCTCCCGTGAACTTCCTCAAATAACACACATGAAAAGTGTTGTGAATTCCATTCAGTTCTTCTGGTAGTTCGAGCTTGTAAGCTTGGTTCCCAATTCTCTGAAGAACTTTAAACGGTCCAATAAACCTTGGACTCAACTTTCCCCTTTTACCAAATCTTACAAGTCCATTCCACGGCGAGACTTTAAGCAAAACCGAATCTCCAATTTCAAAAGTCATCGGTCTTCGCTTCTTGTCAGCATAGCTCTTTTGACGATCCTGAGCTGCTAACATTCTTTCTCTAATTATTTTCAAATTTTCAGCAGTTTGATGAACCATCTCCGGTCCCATAAACTGCTTTTCCCCAGCCTCAAGCCAACAAGACGGCGTACGTCACTTCTGTCCATACAAAGCTTGATAAGGTGTCATCTTAATGCTCGAGTGAAAACTATTATTATAGGAAAATTCTACCAATGGTAAATGTTCATCCCAATTACCTAGGAATTCCAAGGTACATGCTCTTAGCATATCTTCAAGTGTTTGTATCGTTCTTTCACTCTGACCATCAGTCTGCGGATGGTAAGCTGTGCTTAAACATAACTTGGTACCCATTTCCTCTTGTAGACTTTTCCAAAACCTTGAGGTGAAACGGCTATCACTATCCGATACAATCGTCAACGGAACACCGTGAAGCCTCACAATTTCCTTCACGTAAGAATTCACAAGCTTTTACATAGACCATTTCTCCTTGGTTGCTATGAAATGCGCACTCTTAGTGAATCGATCAACGACCACCCAAATCATGTCGTGACCATTCTTTGTTCGGGGCAGTTTAGTGACAAAATCCATAGCAACGTCTTCCCACTTACCCATAGGCACAGGCAATGGTTCTAAACTCCCGTACGGTTTCTGATGTTGTGTCTTGACTCTCGCACAAGTCACACACTCGGCCACATACTTTGCAACATCAAGCTTCATCGTCGGCCACCAGTAGTAGGGTTTCAGGTCCCTATACATTTTAGTGCTACCGGGATGAATCGAGTACATGGTCTTGTGAGCTTCTTCCATCAGAAGATCTCTGATTCCTCCTGTCTTAGGTATCCAAATCCGATCTTGGAACACCTTCAGTCCATGACTGTTTATACCGAACACTAACGTTTTACCCAAACATTCCTCCTTTCGGTCATTCTTTTCAGAAGCTTCGCTTTGAGCTTTCTTCATACTTTCCACAATGGTCGAGACAACTTCTATTCTCAACGCTCTTGGCCTTTTCCTTTCAAGATTGACTTTCCGACTGAGAGCATCAGCAACAACATTAGCTTTACCGGGGTGGTAAAGTATCTCGCAGTCGTAGTCTTTAAGTAATTCTAGCCAGCGTCGTTGCCTCATATTCAATTCTTTCTGATTAAAGAGATATTGGAGACTCTTATGATCAGTGAAAAGTTTGCACTTCGTGCCATAGAGGTAATGCCTCCATATTTTCAGAGCGAAAACTACCGCTGCCAACTCCAAATCATGAGTCGGGTAATTCTTTTCATGCTCCTTCAGCTGTCGAGACGCATATGCTATCACCTTTTCTCTTTGGGTCAAAACACAACCCAATCCAACCCAGACGCATCGCTATAAACAGCGAAGTCTTCAACTCCATCGGGTAAAGAAAGTATCGGTGCCTCGCATAGCTTCTTCTTTAGCTTCTTGAATGCTTATTTATGCTTATCACTCCAAACATAAGTAGCTCCTTTGTGGGTCAAAGCTGTTAATGGAGTAGCAATCGAAGAAAAGCCTTGGATAAACCTTCAGTAATATCCGGCTAATCCTAAAAAGCTTCGAATCTCCGTGGGACTTTTCGGTTGTTCCCACTTCATCACGGCTTCAATCTTTTTTGGATCAACCATTATCCCTTCTTGGTTGACCACGTGACCCAAGAATTGGACTTCACGAATCCAAAAATCACATTTGGAGAACTTTGCATACAGCTTCTCCTTCTTCAAGACTTCCAACACTTCTCGCAAGTGTCTGCCATGCTCCTCCTGGCTTTTCGAGTAAATCAGAATGTCGTCTATGAACACTATCACAGATTTATCAAGGAAAGGATTACAAACCCTATTCATTAAATCCATAAATGCTGCCGGAGCATTGGTTAGTCCAAATGACATAACCAAGAACTCGTAGTGTCCATATCTAGTTATGAATGCAGTCTTCTCGATATCTTGCTCTCTTACCTTTAGCTGATGATATCCTGACCTTAGATCGATCTTCGAGAAATAGCTCGAACCTTGCAATTGATCAAATAGGTCATCAATCCTCGGCAACAGATATCTATTCTTTATTGTTGCCTTGTTTAGCTCTCTGTAATCGATGCACATTCTCATACTTCCATCTTTCTTCTTCACAAATAACACCGGAGCTCCACAGGGTGATGAACTAGGTCTAATGAAACCTTTGTCCAAAAACTCCTGAAGTTGCATCATCAGCTCCTTCATCTCCGTCGGTGCTAATCGATAAGTTGCTTTTGCTATTAGCGTGGTCCCTGGTAACATGTCTATTTTGAACTCCACTTATCTATAAGGTGGTAATCCAGGAAGATCTTCGGGAAATACTTCCGGATAATCACACACCACTGGAATACTCTACATCACCTTCTTTTCCTTCTTAGCATCAATCACGAATGCTAAGTATGATGTACATCCCTTGGTCAAACACTTTCTGGCTTTCATTAGAGAAATGATTCCAGAATTTACTCTGCGTTTGTCCCCATACACCATAAACGAATCTTTCCCAGGCGGGTTTACTTTAACTATCTTCTTCTTACAACCTAAGTAAGAACCTTAGGATGCTAAGGAGCATGTAGGGGTGGGTAATCGAGTGTGCGCTTTAGCCAGTCCCTGATGATTTTGTGTTTGTGTTTCAGAGAGACTATGGTGGTTACCCGCAACAACCCCGGGGGTAGTGATACTGGTGACGAGGAGATCCGTAGGATCATTGCTGAGGAGGTGACCGCAGCTATTAGGGAGGTCATTCCAGAGATGTTCGAGTCTATTAAGAGCACGCTGATTGAGACTTTTGATGAGCGATATCCTACCGTCACTGAGGCTGCTGTTACCACAGCTACCGCAACCCTGGCAACTGCAAGGCCACAAAGGGGTGACTCGTTGTTGTTTCATGAGTTCAGCAACACGAAGCCACCAAAGTTTGATGGGACCCAGGATCCAATTGCTTCTATGAGATGGATCTCTGAAATCGAGGGATGTTTCTATACGTTTTCATGCCCGGAGCACTTGAGAGTTTGGTTTGCACTGAACCAGCTTCACTTGGGAGCGAAGGACTGGTGGAAGTTTGTGACGACTGATTTTTCTCCTGCAGACCATGTTGCAATGACTTGGGAGAGGTTTACCAAGTTTTTCATAGATGAGTATGTTCCCCATGTAGAGAGGGAACGATTGCCCCATGAGTTTCTGTCTCTCAAGAAGAAGACAGAAACAGTGACAAAGATTATGAGGATGTTTCATGAGAGGGCGTTGTTCTGCCCTGAGCACGTGTCTATGGAGTAGGCACGTGTGAGCCGGTACTTGAGCATTTTGAGGAGAGATATTCGGGAGTTAGTGGCAAACTCATCATATCAGACATTCGCTGAGTTACAGACCAATGCCAAGAGGAGAGAGATTGAGCTAGAGATTCAGACTAGAGAGGAGGGAGAGCCTCATGGGAGAGACAGGAGACCAGTGCAGTCGCAGCCGGCGACGAAGCGGGCTAAGCCCGCTGATACGAGAGAAGGAGGCCAGAAGGGCTACACTTATGGCAAGTGCGACAAGAGTCATGAGGGATCTTGTCGAGCAGGGATTTGCTAAAAATGTGGCAAGGAGGGGTATATGGCAAAGGACTGCCCCAAGGGATTTTCGGTTTGCTTTCATTGCAACCAAACTGGCCACCGGAAGGCCGAGTGTCCCCAACTCACTCAGGGACCAGCTCAGGCCTCTGCTCCTGCTGCATTGCGTGTTACTGATGGCCTACTGGGGAAAACCAAGGCTCTGAGAGCTCGTGGGAGGGCTTTCCAGCTGACTGCGGAAGAGGTTCGCACAGCACCTGACGTTGTTGTTGGTACGTATCTCCTTATCCATGCTATTTTGAGATTTGTTTATGCTTATATTGTTTTCATATAGATACTTTTCTTGTGAATTGTGTGCATGCCCTTGGTGTTATTTAACTCGGGTGCAAGTTGATCTTTCGTGTCTTTATACTTTGGTCATCACATTAGTGTTAAACGTGAGGCGTTGAGTCGACCGTTGAGGCATTCTATAGACGATGAGCATGCGGTTTTTGCCACTGATGTATTCCGAGGATATGTTCTAGAGATTTTTGGTGTTGAGTTCCCGATAGATCTGGTGCTGATAGCAATGGGTGATGTATGTATCATAGTGGGCATGGATTGGTTGATCCAGTTTGGAGCCGTGATAGACTGTGAGCGTCAGATGGTGACCATACGAGACCCTAGTGGGAGAGTACTTACTATTTATAATGAGGGAACTAGACCGAGATCAGCTTTCTACTCTGCCGATAGGGCAAGGCAGAGTCTACAACAGGGATGCATGGGCTTTTTAGCGTATGTGTCGGATACGTGAGTTTCCACTGAGAGGTCGGGTTCTGTTTCCGATGTTCCAGTAGTATGTGAGTTCCCGGATGTTATCCCTGAGGAATTGCCGAGTGTGCCTCCTGAGACACAGGTGGAGTTCCGGATTGATTTGATTATGGGGGCAGCGCCTATTGCCAAGGCACTGTATCGCCTTGCGCCGCCCGAGATGCAGGAGTTATCCTCGCAGCTCTAAGAGCTTTTGGGGAAGGGTTTCATTAGATCGAGTAGCTCATCGTGGGGAGAGCCGATCCTTTTTGTCAAGAAAAAGGATGGTTCACACCGGATGTGCATCGACTACCGGGAGTTAAATAAGCTGACTATCAAGAACCGTTATCCACTACCAAGGATCGATAATTTGTGTGATTAGCTACGGGGGCGTCTTGGTTTTCCAGGATATATTTTAGATTTCGGTATCATCAAATGAGAGTTTGCAAGGAGGATATCCAGAAGACAGTCTTTCGAACTCGTTATGGGCAGTACGAGTTTGTGGTGATGTCTTTTGGGCTCACCAATGCACCAATAGTGTTCATGGACCTTATAAAGCGAGTGTGCAGGCCCATGTTAGATCGATCGGTGATCATGTTCATTGATGACATTTTGGTGTACTCGAGGTCGAGGTAACAACACCAGGAGCATCTTCGGGAGGTTCTTAGAGTATTGAGGTTGGAGAGGCTTTATGCCAAATTCTCCAAGTGTGATTTATGGTTACGAGAAGTCCAGTTTTTGGGACACCTCGTTAACCAGAATGAGATTTTGGTCGACCCGGCCAAGATTGAGGCAGTTATGCGATGGGAGGTGCCGAGATCCCCATCCGAGATCAGGAGTTTTTTGGGCCTGACAGGCTACTATTAGAAGTTTATCATAGATTTCTCCAAGATTGTTGTTCCACTCACCAAATTGACCAGGAAGGGTGTTGTCTTTACTTTTGAGCAACATGCATCATTCGAGACTCTTCACCAGAGATTGTGCGAAGCTCCAGTGTTAGGTCTTCCAGAGGGAGTAGAGGATTTATAGTCTACTATGATGCATTCATATCGCGGATGGGTGTCGTTTTGATGCAGAGGGGGCATGTGATAGTATATGTGTCGAGGTAGCTAAAGCCTCACGATACGAGGTATCCCACCCATGATTTGGAGTTGGGGACGGTGGTATTCGCCCTCAAGATTTGGTGCCACTATCTTTATGGTGTCCGATGTACCATATACACGGACCATAAGAGCCTGAAATACCTTATAGATCAGCCCAACCTGAATATATGAGATAGAGGAGGCGACTAGATGTAGTGAAAGACTATGACTGTGAGATTTTAAATCACCCTGACAAGGCTAATGTGGTCGTCGATGCCCTGGATTGTAGGCCAGCAAGTGTTCCGATCCGAGATGTGTGTATGAGGATGACGATGATGACTCCAGTCTTAGATACCATTAGAGAGGCCCAAGAGGTGTCCATGAGACCAGATAATCGTAAGAGAGAGCAGGTGATTGGGCGGATTTCTGAGTTTGAGACTTATAGTCGGGGGCTTATGACCTTCCGTGGGCGGATATTGGTGCCATATTCGGATGGAGCTCGATGGATTTTGATGGAGGAGGCCCATAGGTCGAGATTCTCGATCCATCCTGAGGCCACCAAAATGTATTTAGATTTGAAAAAATATTATTGGTGGCCCTGTATGAAGAGAGATGTGACATGGGTATTCGAGAGATGCTTGACCTGTCGTTAGGTCAAGGCAGAGCACCAACGTCCCCATGGCCAGCTGCAGCCTTTGGAGATTCCACTGTGGAAGTAGGAGCAGATCTCCATGGATTTTATTACCAAGTTACTGAGGACTACGAGGGGGTGTCGATGTGATATGGGTGATTGTAGATTGGTTGACGAAGAGTGCTCACTTCTTGGCTATAAGTGAGAGCTCTTTTGCGGAGAAATTGGTCGAGGTCTACATTCGTCAGGTGGTGGCACGACATGAGGTGCCAACATCGATACTGTCAGATTGTGATGTGCGTTTTACTTTCAGATTCTGGAAGAAATTTCATGAGGAGTTGGGTACCCGACTGCATTTCAGCACCGCCTACCACCCACAGACAGATGGGCAGAGCGAGTGGATGATTCAAACGCTCGAGGACATGCTACGCGCATGTGTTATGGACTTCAGTAGGAGTTAGGACACCTACTTGACCTTGGCTAAGTTTTCATACAACAACAACCATCACTCCAGTATCAGTATGCCTCCCTTTGATCTTTTATACGAGATGAGGTGTCGGACTCCCATCTGTTGGGGAGAGGTAGGGCAGAGAGTGACGGCGAGCACTGAGATAGTGCTCAAGACGACATAGCAAATCCTACAGGTCAAACAGATGTTGCTGACGGCCCAAAGTCTTCAGAAGAGTTACACAGACCGGAGACGTTCCGAGCTAGAGTTTCAAGTCGGTGATTTTGTCCTCCTGAAAGTATCCCCATGGAAATGGGTGATCCGATTCAGGAAGCGGGGCAAGCTGGACCCTAGATACATTAGTCCTTTCAGAGTGATTGCTCGAGTAGGCAAGGTAGCTTATCGGTTAGAGCCACCTGTAGAATTAAGCCAGATTCATAACACCTTCCACGTATCCCAGCTGAGGAAGTGTGTAGCCGACGAGATGGCAATGGTACCGTTAGAGGACATTCAGATTGATGATAGCTTGAACTACATTGAGAAGCCAGTGGTGATTTTGGATAAAAATTTGAAGGTCTTGAGGAATAAGGAGGTACCCTTGCTGAAGGTTCAGTGGCAAAATCGGAAAGGATCCGAGTGGACTTGGGAGCCGAAGTCCGAGATGCATGAGCAGTACCCAGAGTTGTTTCCGGAGAATGACTTCGAGGGAGAAATCTAATTCTAGTGGGGGAGAACAGTAACATCTCGACTCCAAGTATAAATTTAAATTGTTTTGATTCATTTTAACAGAGCAACTCGACGAGTTGGAGGCTAAAACTCGTCGAGTAGAAATTTCGATAGTCGTGTGGATTTTAGAGGCAACTCGACGAGGTGGAAGACCCAACTCGAAGAGTAGGAGTTGAGTGTGAAAACCCTAATTTTCAGGGTTTGCGCCCTATTTAAAGGACCTTAAGCCCTCTATTCCACCTCCCTCATCACCTTATCACCCTAAGACAAACCCTAATCGAGCTATTATCATCTTTGAGAGGGAGAGAGAGAGAGAGAGAGATAGGCTAAGAGTGTGTTTTTTGATTCATTCTTTAAAGGAGCTTGAGGAGAAAAAGGTTTGGAATAATGAGTCCTTGGATCCGGCATTCACTCAGTGTTAACGGCCATTTGGAGGTAAAAAGCCATTACCTTGACCACTTGTTTGTTAGATCTCTCCATTAGAGAGTTTATGGCCATTTATACCTTCTTTATGAGTCATTTAGTTTTTTGAGCATGCTATGAAGATGAGACTTCAGATCTGGACGTTATTTGGCCCCTTAGGCCTAAAGATTCAAGCTTTATCAAGCTTTGGCCAACTTCCATGCCTTGAACCCTTTGTTAAGCTTTGTTTTGGCAAACATAGCCCCTAAATGCCATGCATGGACGTAAAGCTTGTAGCTTTACGTGATATTTCGGCCCTAAGAGACTAGATCTAGAGTTTGGGGCCTTAGTCTTGCCTAAAAGCGTATGAATGGGTGATTAGTCTGACGGAACTCGACGAGTTGTTGAGCCAACTCAATGAGTTCGTTAGGGTTTCCCCCGATATTCTAGACGTGTTACAAACTCGGCGAGTTGGTGAGACAACTCAGCGAGTTGAGTTGGATTTTCCCGATTTTTCAGAGAAACGAAGGAACTCGACGAGTCACATTGATACACTCGATGAGTTGCATCAACATAGACTGTTGACTTTTAGGGTTTGCTCAAGTTATGGACTTAGGAGACCATGGAGAGGTAAAATGGTCTTTCACCCATTTCCGAGAGTTAGTGAAGGAGTTAGCTTAACATATTTGAAGTTGCTATTATGAATGGTTAATTCAAGATGATTATGATACGTGTAGGCAGAGTCTGGACCAACCCTTGAGTACGAGACCTACTTACTTTACTTACGAGGTGAGTCTTATCACTATACATACCTGAGTGGTAATTACAAAGCGACTGTAGGGTCTTATGTGCTTATACTGAGTTATGTGATATCATGCATTTTGTGTTTGTGATATATGATGTATATTATTCTGTGCCTTATTGAGTTAGGACGGAAGGGTCCAAACCGAGTTGTGAGACCGGAGGGTCCTCACTGAGATACCGAACTGGAGGGTCCAACCCGATTTGTGAGATCGGAGGGTCTTCACTGAGACACATAACCGGAGGGTACTTATCGAGATATATCCATGAGAGGCTAATTATTTGTATGTGGTATTTTGGAGAACTCACTAAGCTTTGTGCTTATAGTGTTGTGTGAAATGTGTTTCAGGTACATCTCACGATCGTGGGAAGGCGCCGACCTGATTGTACACACCAGTTAGAGACTATGTTTTGAGGATTATGGGATTTTATCAAACAATTGATTGTTTTGTGTTTTAAAAAACTTATAAACTTGGGTTTGAGAAATGTTAAACTATGTTTCTTGGGATTTGAAAATGAAAATTTTATTTGAAAATTTAAAGTGTTAAACCTTGATTATTTTAATCAAAGAACCCTACCCTCATTAAAATATTCACAACACCATGTCTTATTATTTTTATGGAAAGGGCTTACCTTGCCCCTTCCTTATGCAAGAGCACTCATCACCCTACCCCCCCTCTCTTCCTCTATAAATTACGGCCGAATGGCGCTTCTCCAACCCCCTTTCCATTTTCAAACTTTCACAAATTCTCTCTAAATGCTTCCAAGAGTTCCAAGTTGTTTCCAAGTCTTTTGGTAAGTATTTCCTCTTGATTTTCGAGATTTACCACCTTTCATCACCATCTTTTGGTTATTTTACTCATAATCTTGAATCGAAAGCCCTAGGCAAGATCTTGAAGTTCAAGGAGGTGTTGTCTCCTAAAGCTTGATTTCTACCTCATCTTTCTCATCATTTCTTTCCATCTTCTAGGGAAAGCACAGAAGGTGAGTTCATACCCCCATTTCTACTAGTTTTCACTCATCTTACACTTTCGGGGGGAGGTTATAATTCATGCAAACAAAACTCATTTTGAACAATAACTTTGCACAAAGGTCCTAGATTTAATATATGATGGATAAAACTTTTAACCTTTGGGCAATACTATTACATGCATGTTTATGTTCTATTTGCGAAATATATACATACGTTCATGTTTTCAAAGAAAAGACACAACTCACATTCTTTCATATGCACAAGCTTCTAATATTGGATCTATTGTATGGTGGATAATATCTTTATCCATTGGATAATATTATTACACATTGGATAAACAAAAACTAACATTTTTACCAAAAGTCTAGTTTTGAATGATTAAAACTTTGTGTTTACAATTGGATAAAACCATTACCCCTTGATAATACCATTTCCACTGGGTAATACTATTACACACTAGGTAACCAACATACATGTAGAACAACACTTTGAACATGGGAAAGCTTCGATTTCATTTACAACCTATAATAACATACTTTCGACGGGTTATGTGAGACATTTCTTCAACCATTACGCTAAGTCCTGAACTTTATAATCGTTAAATCTTAAGTGAGTGGGAGAATTGTGTTTAGATCTATATGGGATTGACAGCCCCCACCTATGGTTTCTAGCTACAACCACGATCGACGGGTCAAGGGTAACAATTGTCTTAACATTTTCATGACGTCCGAAGAAGCATCGCGGCGGGAAGCATTACAGTCAATTGTTTGATTATAAGGGCTCACTATAACATCAAATAGTGAAATTCTAGTGCTAAACACATTTATAAGTATGGTTATGTACTTATACACTATATTTATAAGTATGGTTATTTACTTATACACTACATATATAATTATGGTTCTACTTATACACTACATTTATATGTATGGTTATTTACTTATATAATGCATTTATAAGTATGGTTATTTACTTATACATTCGAATTTTGGATAATAAAAATCAATTGACAAGTCACACTTTTTATAAGTTTAGAAGTTATTTGAACTTTTATTTTATAAATGCTATTGCATACATACTACACACATACATTCTTCTTTTATGATGAAGGCGTACAAATACAAAACTTTTTACAAGACGAAGATATGATTTTCATCTACGGAAATATATCGTATTTTTTAACAACTAAACTCTTATGAACTCACCAACTTTATGTTGACTTTTAAAACGGCATGTAATATCAGGAAACAATTAAGCTTGGATCAGTGGATCTACTTTTGAAGACAAGACACCGAATATCATTAAGGAAACTACTTTATTTGATAACATACAAACCTTGTAATGTATTTTGATACTATGTAACATTTGCGTCAGGTAATTGATATAATCATATGATATGATGGTTGTTTATGTACTTGTGTTTCAATGTATACAATTATTGTGATATTGTGTTCTCATTCAACCCCCGAACGTTTCCGCCATCCAGTTTGGGGGTCTGGCACATTTTCCGCCATCTTGTCGCCGAGCTTCCTTCAAACAAGTGAGGGTACTTGTCCTTCATTTGGTCCTCTCATTCACATGTAGGACTTTGTTCCTCACTTAGAGTTCCATCGTACCTTAACAATGGGAATCCGACTCTGCTTGATTCATTTGACCTCTTTGTCCATGATTTCGACTGGCTCTTTGATAAATTTCATTTCAGGGTTTAACTGAATTTTATCAAGTGGAATGACAAGCATATCGTCAGAAAGGCACTTTTTAATATTAGACACATGGAAGACGTTATGCACGTTATTAAGCTCTTAGGGTAACCTAAGTTGATAGGCAACTGGACTTATCATGTCAAGGATTTCAAATGGTCCTATGTATATCAGATTAAGTTTACCCCACTTTTCGGACCTTATAACTCCTTTCCAAGGAGATACTTTGAGAATCGCCCTATCTTCGACTTTGAACTCTAGGGGTTTATGCCTTACATCGGTATAGCTCTTCTGGCGGTCACGTGTTGCCTTCACGCGCTCTCATATCTGCATTATCTTTTCAGTAGTCTCGTGGATAATATTATAACATCCCCAATTTCACGGTGAGAAAAAGACCAATTTTTTTATGCTTATTTTGAAAATCAGAGTATCCTTTTTGAAAAATAGTATTGCGGAGTTTGTTCCCAGAAAACATGTTAAAGATGTTATCAAAGCATTTCCGAAGGAATGTATTTTTATTTATATTAAAAAATTGGGATGTGATCGTTAATAAAATAACATAAGCATAACGAAATATTACAAGCCTTACAATAATTAAACTAGTGGCCTAATACTCCTTGAATCTCTCAGTAGAATGTATCTTTCATATAGCCACCTATGATACAATAAACTGAGTGGGTCGGGTTAGGAAACCTGGTGAGTACATAGGGTTTTCAACCCACAATAATATATTATTATGTTTAATCATCAAAGAATTAACCCAATTTCTCATCCTCATTATCTTCTTATTTCTTAAGGATCTACCCTAAGAATTATATATTTTTCATTTATTTATTCTTGCACGAAGTTCATCGCTGCCAGGGTTTATTTAACATGCACTAAGTCCATGGTTACCGATGTTATCTATTAGGCACAACTTCCAATGTGTCACAACCAACAACTTAGGGTTAAGATTTAGACTTCTTGTATGAAACCATTCCTTCTACGTAACCCTATTTCATCAAGATTGTGAAATTCAAACTACAATGCCATTTAAGTTCATACGTACATACATTGTGAACCAAGTTGAAATAGCCTCATGCAAGTCCAAAACTCAATCCAGTAGTTAAGTCCAATCAATTTTGGGCCTTAGCCCAAGAATTCTTGGCCCAAAACCCTTATTGGACCAAAACTCTTTATTTGGGCCTTATTACGCTGAACATCTTTTATTGAGCATTAGTGAGCCGAAAACCACTATTGGGCCAAAAACACTTCAATGGGCCTTATTAGGCCGAAAACCTCTATTGGACCCTCCTATTGAGCCGAAAACTCCTATTGGGCCAAGTCAAAACCAAACACCACTCATTTTGGGCCAAGAACCCTAGGGTTCGGTTAAGTAAAAAAATGGATGGATGATAAGGGTGCCACCTCATTCTTATCTATCATGCAACTAAGCTATTGACCCCCATAAAAACATGCACATCCCATCTTCTATCACAAAGTCAAACAAACTTTCTCTCCCCCTCCCTCTCTTATGCGGCCGAACACACACACACACACACACTTCACAAATCTTATTTTTCCCCACTTAGCTCTCAAGAACATCCTCCTTATTCTCTCAAAAAATTTCGAGCATCATCATCATCAAAGATTGATCCTAGGCTTCTTGGTAAGTCCATGTTAAACTCAAAGTGTTTTATTACATGTTTATACTAAGAACATTCCATTTACACACTCATTTTGTGGTGTGTTAAACCTTTAGAACACCATTTTAGAGTGACCTCTCCAAGGCAAGCTAGGCATGAAATTTCCTTCTACTTCTTCTTCTACCACTCGAAATCTCCAAGGTGAGCTTCATACCCCACTATTTTTCATGTTTTTTCATACTCTTTTTTTTTTTTTTTTGGGGGGGGGGGGGGGGGGGAATACAACTCAAACCTAGTTTAACCATTGGATAATTGCATGGACCAATGTGTAATGTGTTTAACCTTTAGGTATTTGCATGAACATGAAGTTTATCTTATGCATCTTTCTAAAAATCATGAGAAATGTGTTTGTTAACATGTGTGTTGTATGAAACCTTGTGGATATGGGTTGTACATTAAAAATGACAAGAATATGGGTTTATACTCAAACATGTTAACTTTTGGGACATATATCTTTTCACACTATTACTCACACAAATATTTTGATGTAACAAGTTTCAAGATTTTATGTGTATCTTGTAAAAATCGTGCTAGAGTCATAACAAAATAGTATATTTTGTGTTACAAAACTCCTAAACTAAATTTTGGTGTGTTAAACAAAATACAAACTTGATTATTTTACTAAAAACTATTTTTATTAGTAAAATAGTCGTAATATGTTGTCATCATTTTAATGGTTTAAAAACTTAAAGGATTATGCTATTTACACAACATATATTACAAGTAGATATGTCCATTGACGATTATTTATAAAAAGTGTTATAAATAATTTAACTGCATCGGTATACAAAACAGAATTATTACGACAGAAAAACTTGTGTGTCATAATTTGTCCATCAAAAAGCTATTAAAAGAACAAGTTATAAGTTGTATGTCATAAAGCTGTAAAACGTGTGTCATAAAACTGCAGTCATGAGTTTACACTAGTAATGATGTTTTCATTATTCAATAATGGGAGTCAAAGTTCGCGTAAATCTGTTAAGGCACCTGTGAGACTTTCGTTCGCCGTACCTACCTAGCGTACACCGTAAGTCCTGTAGTTGCAACCAGAGTCTCCTGGAGGGAGAGCGAGATAATTATGTATAGATCTATACGAGGTTGACATCCCCACACCTGAGCTGTTCGCTATAGTTAGACGGGGCCAGTCTAGAGTGAAAAATATCTTACCGAAACTGACGCCTGAAGAACGTCATGACAGGCATATCAGTCACATTAAGCATGGTTGTAACGACTCACATAGGGATTAACAATGTTATTTTGGATTTACAAAATTATACACTTCACTGATTTTATAAAATATAAAACTACACATCATTTTGTACATTACTATCATCATTCCGGTCTTAGGGTTTTAAGACTACAATTTTTCATAAAACAGAAAATATGAGATTTTATGGGAACGCACACTCTTTTAAATTACGAACAAAAGAAAACAAAGAATACACATGCAATTATTCATAATTTTGGTACGAGGCTTACAAACCATTTTTCACATAAAATATCGGATTTTCTGGAGTTTTACAAATTATTACAAATCAAAGATGTTACAAAGATTTTATACAAATATGCTTATGAACTAACCAACTTTTTAGTTGACGCTTTTCAAAACGAATTGTATTCTCAGGGACTCAGTGAGCAGGTATTTAGGCTATGGATTTTGGATATTTACTACATTTTGGAACATCGTATTTTATGTCACTTTTGTGTAAATTTGTGAACAAATACAATCTGTTAACAATGTATGTTGGTATCTTTTAATGTATGATGTTGGTTGCTATGTTTTCAATTATATTCAATTGTGATGATACAATACAATGAAGTCATCCGCCCCCGGATGTTTCCGTCGTCCTTGTATGGGGGTGTGACACAATGTTCATTTGTAAGGCACTAAGTCCATAGCTGCAAGGGTTTTTAGAGTACATCTAGTGAACACGTCGTTCATAAACACCTACAGGTTGTGATCCTGCTAACGTTCCATTAGGCTGTATAGAATAGTTTGTGGTCGTCATCTATACTCTGCTAGTTGACCGGATCATCGTTAAAGTCAAGGTTTCTCATTATCTTTCACGTATCATCATCTATATCATCTTTCATCTCTCATCATTCATATACCCATCTTTACCCAATATATTGATAGGTATAAAAATACATATACAGTTTAAATCACGTAAAACATGTATAAATCGTTCATCTAACATAGATATCAGGAACACGGATAATAAGCACATATATCATGTATTAATATTAAATACATTATATCCATGTGTAATATGAAATTAACTATGCACTCACTTGTTAAAGTGATGACTTGAAATTCGGGCAACGCTTCACTTCTAACAATTGTCTTTTCCTTTAACGAAACCTAGTATTATTATCACTAAGTTTTAATCTAATATTTATTGCGACTAATTATTAGTCTAGATTCATCATTAACTCAAAATCTACTTTCATGATCTATCAAGTAAGGAACAACCATGTAGGATCATATTGGAGGTAGGGTCCGTTTGGTATACAAAGTATACTCTTTGGAAATCCCACTTTAAACACCTCACTAAATCACAGCCTAGACATCATCCCCGTAAGCATATCAATCAGTATAACAACTTGGAATCACTTATAAATCTTTTTTATAGGTTCATAATAACGATAATGAAC
The DNA here is from genome assembly GCF_051521515.1 of Lactuca serriola. Taxonomy (NCBI): domain Eukaryota; kingdom Viridiplantae; phylum Streptophyta; class Magnoliopsida; order Asterales; family Asteraceae; genus Lactuca; species Lactuca serriola. Next base: position 206,887,956 of record NC_136409.1, read on the forward strand.
TTAAACATAAGTTATACTTAAAGTGTGGTAAGCATAACTCACTTACAAGGGGATTTAACGAGAAACCGGGTTTTACGCGTGCAAAACTTCTGAGCCGAAATCTCTTCTTCTCGGGGACTTTTGGGACTTTGGGACTCGCTTCTAATACATAGGAGGTGACAGGGAAAGAAATATAGGGTTTGGGGTGTTTGGGAGAGAATTGGATGAGAAGATGTGGGGAAATGAGGGAAAAACGTTGTAACATCCCCAAAATCATGACCAAAATTTTCATATTTAATTATTAATAAAACCATAATTGTCAAACCATTCTATCAAAACATGAGTCAAAGTATTTCAAAACATTATTATCAGAGTTTCCAAATCAAAACATCAGAGTAAACATCCCAGGCCAAACATCATGGTGTGTATAATCCATTCATCCCGAGCTCTTCTCTTTGCAATTGGAAGTACCTGAAACCAAAACTGAAAACTGTAAGCACGAAGCTTAGTGAGTCTCCTCAAACTACCACATACCATACACATAATCACATAAACTGGGCCCCCGCCCCTTCCTCGGGCCCCGCCCGGCATCGGATAGAGTCCGACATCAGGCCTCGCCTGACATCGAGACCCACTCGGTATACAAATCTGTTCTACCAAGCCTCGCCTCTCTCTGGGCCCCACCCGCTATACACATACAACAAAAACATATAATCATGCTAGTACATAAAGAATCATACACAATAATAGATATTCTAGTCCTAAGTCCTCGACTATCACGGGCCCCGCCCCTATTCTGAAAATGATGAGATATGGAACCCCATTCACTCTCAGCTAGTGATAAGATACGGGACCCTGCCCACACTCACCTCCCTACGCACATAAAAGTATCACAAAGACAACAAGTATAACTAAACATGCATTCCTTCATCGGGTATCACCCGACATCAAACCGTAGTTCGAAAACCTGGATATAAACATTCCTCGGGCCCCGCTCGACATCGGACCGAAATCTGGAAACATACAAACATTCCTCGGGCTTTCCCCAACATCGTACCGAAGTCCGGAAACATATAAACATTCATTGGGATTTCCCCGACATCGGACCGAAGTCCATAAGCATAAAAATTATACATAAACAGGCTGACATTGGTGCCTTCGACCCGTTTCTACAATAGAAAACTCACCTCACAAGCTGACTGCAGAATCCCATTGATAAACCTATGGCTGCTAGTCGACAGATCCCCGAACTGCTAATCTCTCTCGACTCCCCAAGTTACTAATCATCATACCAATTAGATAAGTCTAAGATTCTCATTACTTAACCATAAATCCTCATTGGGGGTAAAACACCATTATACCCCTCTCATACTCTTGTCCCAAATTGAACTCTACCCTAACCTTGGCCCAAAAGATTAACACTTCCACAAGGCCCAATATATGGCCCAATTTCCAATTGGACCAATCCCTTCACATGAGCCTCAACCTAAAGCCGAAAATCATAATATGAAAGGACCAATAATAGGTAGACTTCCTAAGCCCAACAGTGGCCTACTAACCCTTCTAATGGGCCTTGCCCTAAAGCCAACTAATTCTTGGCCCAAAATATATGACTTCTGGTGGCCCAATAAGGCCCAAAGAAACAAAGTCCAACGTATGGCCCAAACCGATGCCCAAAACACACAAAGCCCACATCTGTTGAGTACGCGGGGGCGTACTTCTTTGTACGCTAAGTGTACACGTGTATGTCTTATACGCTGCACGTACATTGCATGTACGCTCAGCATACTACTCTGTTAAGCCACTTTTCCCATTAAGCACTTAATACTCTTATTCTAAAGGCTATAATCACATATCCAAGTCCTCTTCAATGTCTTAATCCATAAAGTCGATTACTTGGTGGCTTGCAACCCACCAAATGGCCCCAAACTTGAAATATGACAACAAACTTCCATGGAAATGGCTAGAACTCATGAATGACCACAAAAGGACCTTAAAGATTGAAACTTTACTGTTATTGGGACTCATTTAGCACTAAGAGTGGCAACCCTAAGCCTAGAAACAAAGTTGAACCATAAAAATCCATTCTTGGGACGTAAAGAGGTCCAAAACTCCATTAACAAAAACCTAAGCATTTATGAGGTAAGTTGAAAGCTTTATACCTCCAATGAGTACCAAATGGTGATGTAATCTCGGATCCTTGAGCTCAAGATACACAAGTTCTTCTTCTCCAACTTCTCCTTTCTTATTTCAAGCTTCTAAACACCACCAAGAACTTCTCAAAGCCAAAAACACACGAGAATGGAGGATGAGAGGCTATCTAGGGTTTCTGAGTTTGAGAGGTTGATAAAGAGGCTAGAGTTTGTGTCATTATGTTCCTTATATAGTTCTTAACCCTACAAATTAGGGTTTAGGGACTCTGAACGTACTTCTCGTATGTTGGGCGTACGCCTCCAACACCCGCGTCCATTTACTCTTCTACACTGGGCGTACCCCCGGCTTATGACGGACGTACTTTTGCGTTGGGCACCTTGCATGCATGGTATCTTCTTGCCACTTTTCTCCATTACAGACCAATATTGCCAATAACTTCAAAGTGTCATATCTTCCTCATCCGAGGTTCGTTCCTGATGAACCTTATATCCATGAAAAGGTGGAGAGAAGCCCTACGCTCCTAATAACACACCCAAGCATTAAAGTGTAACACCCGATTCCTGGTATGTATTTAAATTCAAGTAAGTTCATGTTTTGATCTGTGACTCGACGAGTAGACTCGATTGTTGACCAAGAGTTTAATGATCTACTCGACGAGTCGGGAGACCGACTCGCCAAGTAGAAGTTATCCGGATGAAACCCTAATATTTAGAGTTTTCACCTTATTTAAACAACTTATAATGCCCCAACCCAGCCTCCATTGTTCCTCCCAACCTAGAGAAAGCCCTAACTCAAACCCTAAGCCTCTTTTGAGTGTTCTTGAGCTTTTTGGTGACTTTTGTGTGCATTTGAAGTTGGAAGAGAATAAGGAAGATTGGGAGTTCAAGTGGAAGCTAGTAGATCCAGAGGTTTTGCTTCATTCTCAGTTCATTTAAGGTAAAAAGCTTGAACCTTGACCATCTATCTCTTAGATCTTGTTTTGGGTCTATTTTCTACCATTTTTATGAGTTTGTGAAGTTATAATTGGATTTTGTGAGTGTGTTTGGAGTTACACTTCAGATCTAGAACCATTGAGGGCTCTCATGGCATAAAGGTGCCAACTTTATGGTCATGGGAGACCCATGCTTCTTATATACCTCTTTTTATGGCTTTTTGAGCCAAAAACCCCATGCATGGACGCAAGATTGGAACTTTACGTATAAAATGGACCTTAGGAGGTCATATCTATGGTTTTGATGCATTAAGACCCATTATAATCGACTTAATAGTTTTGGACAAAGAGGGACTCGGCGAATCACTTGGGTGACTCGGCGAGTCGGGTCACATTTTCCCCCGAATGTCTTCTGGTAATGGTCTTTGGTTGAGTGGAAGGAACACTCATCCTGTTAGGGGTTTGTTATGGACTTGAAGATTGAAGGACTCAACGAGTTCAAGGAGGAACTCGACGAGTTCAAAGCAATGTCCCAACCACATGAAGACAGACTCTATGAGTTCAAGGATGCACTCGGCGAGTCATAGACTAAACACCTTCATACGGATGAAGATGGGCTCGACGAGTTCAAGGAAGAACTCGACGAGTCAGTTGAAGAAGGTCCCGATGTTTTGTGGAAGGAGAAATCGTCGAGCTCTTGCTAGACTCGACGAGTAGGGACGAGGTTGAAGCATTTCGTGGAAGTGGGGTCTCGACGAGTTGGTGGACCAGCTCGGTGAGTCGAGTCAACCAGATGTTGACTTTGACCAGGGTTTTGACGTTGACTTTGACTTGGACTTGAGTGACCCTTGTAAGGGTTATGAGTATAAATTGATAACTTAGAAAAGTTATCATGTAGGGATTGAGGAGTCGAGGAGAGTTGGTTTCATAGCGAAAACGGTGCAGACACTACATGACATCGAGGTGAGTTGCCTTCTAGTAGAAGTGGGTCTAAGGCACCAAGGCACACCCACTAGTAGTTGATTATAGTTGAGATGATTGTATTTGTGATAATTGTCTAGTTTGCTACTACATGATGTGTTCTATATGCCAGTATGATATGCTATTAGTGTTAGTGGTAGTAGGAGGGGAATAGTCCCATGATTCGGTCGTTAGGACCGAAGGGTAGGTTGGACACCCCAGATATGTCTGACATCATGATTATGATATGTTATTATGTGGTAGTGGTAGGGGTGAAATAGTCCCCGTGACCGGGTAAGATAGACCGGAGGGTAGGCAGGAACCCCAGAACGGCCAGACACAGGTAGGCCAGCACCCCAGAATGGCTTGACATGGGTAGGTCTGCACCCTAGAATGGCTTGACATGGGGAGGTCGGGCACCCCAGAATTGCCCGACAGTATGTATGATTGTATGGTATGTGGTATGTTGGGGGAACTCACTAAGCTTTGTGCTTACAATTTTCAGTTTTGGTTACAGGTACCTCTTCATCTAAGGGGAAGGAGCTGGCAGGGTAGCAGCACATCGCACACACATGATTCAGCATATGAGAACCCTAGGATTGTACTCCGACATTATACTATCTGACATTATGGTTTTGAAACATGTAACTACGGTTTTGAGGTTTAAAGTGATATCAATAATATTTTACTCAAACAGTTTTACAAATATTATAATTAAAAGCAAAAAAAATTGGTCTCGATTTTTGGGATGTTACATAAAGCCTCGCGAATAAAACCTAAAATTCATAAAGAGCTTGAACTGCCACTTTACTGATATACCCTTTGGCTCCAAGATACAACCCAACTCCTGGATCACCTCAATTACATTATCTGTACCTAAATGGGCCTAGATCTCTCTTTTCTAAAGGCCCTAAGCCTTATGATAACCTATCTTCAGGCCACAGTTCCGAATTAGGAAAGTGATTCAGAACAGGGCGTTATAACTCTCCCCCACTTAAATTAGATTTCGTCCTCGAAATCTCTCCTTACTAATACCTATACCCAACAATGATTTGAGGAACACAACCGATGATTTACGCGTAAAACAATCTTCTCAAGACAACCGCAACCAAACCGAACTTCCACCCCAAAGAAAGCGAAACTCGAGCTTCTGCAACCCACTTCTGCCTCCCTAGAGTCTGAATCCCATACTGGTCTGTCTCCCTGACAGACTGCCCATGCATAACCATCTGAAGGACAATTATACTTGACAGAAGGCTCATATAATCCTTCGAGTAAAAGATTCATCCCTGCAACGGTTAAACTTAGACGAGAGCTGCACAACAGGGTCAAATTAATTACTATGAGATTATTTAATCCAACAATAAGTAACTTTGCACCTTCGATCATCAAGCTACTCCACATACAAGAATCCTCTCATCACTACTTTTACCCAAAATTCTTGCTTCTTCTTATCCACTGTTCGAATGAGCTATAACCTCCCAGGTCCCAACTTATATGTCAGCTATCTGGAATACCGGATTCCCACCTGATTGTTGAGCCAATGAACACCCTCTTATTCACTCCCTTTGACTTTTGAAGAAAACTTTCGGCTATCGAAACTTCCTTATCCACATCGCCACTCTTGGCTCTAAAAATGATGGCATCCTCGACCCCGTACCTTGACCCAACGGTCTCTGCCGGGTCTCACCTACATAGCTAGAAGCACATGGGCCTCGCCCACGGGTCCCACCCGAACCATATTACAGAGCGGCCTTGCCCATGGATCCCTACCATCTAGGGCTACACAGGCCAAGCCCCACCTCGAATCCCATCGACCTATCATTTCCTGATTCCAATCCTCTTGTGGCCTTTCACGACCCTACGATCTGACCCACCCGGGCCTAGTTTATCTAACTGAATATGTGAATACTACGTCTTATTCCGTAGTCTAACAACACTTCCTCACACTATCCGACCACATGAAGAATGCTATGGCTACCCCACAATCATATTATACTTTCCATGCTATCTGGCTGCTGGTGAATGCTACGACTATCCCACAGTCTTAAAACACTTCCCACACTAATTCAACCGTTGACCATGATCTTACCGATGATTACAATTCCGAACATATCCAAAATCGAGCACACACATGAGCTAACATCTTGACTGATCCTCGCGTTCTGATGGGAATTCCCAATCTGATTCCGAAATACCGACTATCAAATACCAAGAAGACACGAACCCAACATTTGGGAAGTTTCCCAAACGCCCAACTCACACTCTCCTCAATCCAGTCAACTACTTGGGTCGTCTTCCTCCCCAACGGGAATGCGAACTCATTCTAGTTTTGCATCTACTTCTATTCCAAGATACCTGAACGATTCTCCCCCACTTTGATTCAACTAGCATCTTACATCACACAAGACTGGAAGGATTCCCAATCCTTCTTAGCATCCAATGATTAATCCACTGGCAACTAACACTTATCACTGTTAGTGTTCCAAAACTAACCAATACTAAAGCAGTACAACTCTTGAATACTAACAGAATACTTCATGAGTTCCAATCACACTTGCTATAGCTACCGCAACCTGGGAACCCTCTTTTAAGGAGACGACCTTACACTACTACTCTAAGATTCATGGTATGCAGATGACATAAAACAATATTTGAAGATATGACCCAGACATAATCATAGAAATAAACCAGAGATACACTTACCCAATTGATGCAAGATCACAACCACAAAATACAGATAGAACCGAAAAGAGCAACAGATACATATCGGGAACCTTATCTGAAGAAACCTCAAATCCCCCTTCCTTCTGAAGCCTGTGATGAAACCGGAGCAGCCCCAACTGCTAAACGGGGGCAATTCACCCTGATATGACCAGGCTGATGAAAATGATAGCATAACTCTACTTCTAATGTGCATTCTTGGCGTTTGTGACCCTTCCATCTGTACCTACCGCACTTAGACATGCTACTCACATCCTCCCGTGTCCCCTTATCCCTTGTGTAACCATCTCGACCCCTCAGGTCTCTGACACCAGCTACGACAATGTCCCACTGCCCATATTGTCGAGCCAGACCGGAAATCCGCTTCCTCTTCCTCAGATGACTACCTAAACTAATCTCCTGCTCCCGGGTCACCCCAACCACCTCATCAACCGCCTGAATAGATGAGGCCCGCCTCTCGATCCTAACGACCACTTTATCGGTGACATGCCCAATGATGTCAGGTAACTCCTCGCGGAGGGCCCGCGAAACCTCTATGGCAATCCAAATCTAAAGTTGAATCTCCCGAAGGCACGACGAGCAAATCTCCTCTGATCCCGAATGACTAAATCTGTGACAACCCGAAATTTCTATTCTGAACAAACCATATCAAGCCAATAGATATAGATCAGTTACAATGTAAACTCAGATTTTGAGTATAAGTTTGGCAGTTTTCAGGATTTAACACTTAAGGAGATATTAAGAGAGTGGATGCACTAGGGTTTTGTGCAACACTATAATTCCAATACTTTAGGACATTAGAATCCATTCCGAGAATAGAAATATTTTCTGCCAAAAATCTCAGGACTATAAATAGATTTCTGAACTAAATTCATTCATTATTCACAATTCCAACTAGAGAAAAGTCGTTTTCTCTCTCACGGATCTTCGGGTTTTTATCCCAAATCGTGAGTACACTTCTCTAGTTGTGTTTTAATGCTTGTTTTATGCCTATTAACATAGATTGTAAGTTAAATATAAGAGACCCGAGAGTTTACCACCCAAGAACGTTCTTGGGGAGTAAACTCCATTTTAAGGTCCTTAAGGGTTCAAATGACCCTCAAAGCTTTAGAACTCGAACTAGGAGCCTCCAATTCATGCTTAATACCACAAAACAATTAGGAATCATGGTTAGAAGGGAGTTTACGTCCAAGGAGCTTCTTAGGCCGTAAACTCCATGTTTTAGGTGCCAAATTGCTTTGAAACACTACCTAAGGATTGGACACTATTTTAGACTAATACCCTAAAGTGTTTAGTACCTAGAAAACATAAGGAAAACACAAGCGTTGAAGAGTTTACGGCCAAGAGTGGTTCTTGGGCCGTAAACTCATATAAAGGGGTCAAAGGACACCCTAACACCTTCCTTGATCCAAGAAAAAATTTGGGCATGTACCTAAATAAGTTATGGACTAGTCAAAACACTTAGAACCCCATGAGTGAGGGATTTTATGGCCCAAAAGGTTCTAGGGCCGTAAACTCCATAAAAATGGTGCCAAATGGGCCATAAACTCTTCTAAAGACAAGTACCAAAGCCTAGTTTAGTTCCTAGAATTGTTTGAGACTTGAAAACACCATAAGAACCCTCCCAAGGGAGTTTACGGCCGTAAACTCCAAGGGAATATGGTCTATGGGCCGTAAACTCCCCAAAGGAGTCAATATGGTACCCTTAACACTTGTATAGCCTTGAAACAATTCCCCACTAGAGTTGTAATAATTCTAAGCACCATTTCAAGCCTTGGTTGAGAGTTTACGGCCAGGAGTTTACTCCCCTGGGCCGTAAACTCCAATGATTATGGTCATTAGACCTTAAACTCACATTAGGGGCATTGCACTCCTTTGTTGCAACCCATTAGCCTCCTAGCACTTGACCAAAAGTGTTTTCCTCGCGTTTAAATGTTTATACTTGTATAATTAGTGATTTAATCTCTAATTATTTATATACATATGTATTCATATGTAATTAGGATCATTGTGTGTGTCTAAGTCTTCACTTGACACCAAGCACTTGCCCGATCCTTCCTTACGATAACAGTCCGTTCAATTCCAGTCACTTACTACAGGTGAGTTCATACCCCTTAACTAATGTTTTAAACTACTTTTAAATGTTTTATGGGAGGGGGGGATACAAGTAGAATCATGCTAGTTATTATATCAATCACATGCAATTAATAAGTAGAATTACGCTAGTTATTATATCAATCACATGTGATTAATATACAACATTCAAAAGATTTGGCTACTCATTAGCCGTTTTACCAAACGGTTTCCTTCAAATGATTTTTATAAACATTTTATATGTTTTAAACTACTTATTACACTGTACCTCTTACTCTGTACATTACCTTTCAAACTTATTTACAACTGTGTTTCAAACAAATGTTTCCTTATACTCAAAACTGTTTTATCATACTTATGCCTTCAAATTGTTTTGTAGATTGACATCAAGTCGATCTTTTCTTAAAATAATATTTATGTTACAAATGTCTTACAAAACTCAGTTATGCTTTTATATTATTATAAATTGCATGCCTCTATATGTATAGTTATATAAGAAATGTTTAAAAGACTTAGGAAGGCTATCCACCCTATTTCCTTTTCGCGCTTGAGATGTGGTCTGGTGGGATATCGGGTACTCGTCCGAAGGTCGTTTAAATATTAGTTATATATCATATGTACATATATAGTCATAAAAGGTCTTTCCAGTTCATCCCATGCCCTTGGGTAGCAAGGGTATACATCCATGACCATACGTACCAGATAGATTACTAGTGAACTACCAAATGGGTAGTTTAGGAAGATACTAGAACCATTACTAGAACGCGATATCATACAATGAGTCAGTTCATTCAGGAGTCAATACTTTCTAGAACATTACTGTACATTACATATACAACTATACTAGGACGAGAACATATACAACTATACTAGGACGAGATCATATACAACAATACTAGAACGATTACATTACTATACTTGCTAGGTAGAGAGCACGTACATTACAACTAGAACAGTTCATTACATTACATATACTAGAATGCGTTAATTACTGTGATTTAAATCGGAGCATGACTTAAATGACATGGCCCGAGTTGTAGCCAGAGTCTCTTGAAGGGAGAGCGTGAGTTTGCGTATAGATTCTATAATGGATTGACTATCCTACACCTTGCTGCTAGCTACAGCGGGACCTGCAGGTCTGCGGGTGCCAAACGTCATACATTAATTTCGACCATTCTTATGTCGATGTAACCAGTCTATAGTATGAGTTTGTGTATAGATCTATACTGGATTGACTATCCTACACCTTACTGCTAGCTACAATGGGATCTGCAGATCTGTGGGTGCCAAACGTCATTCCTTATTACGACCATTCTTATGTCGTTGTTACCAGTCGATAGTATGGTACAATTTATCACATAATGCCTTAGCCTAAAATCCGGTTTAAGGTAGTTAGTACGGTAGTAGTCCTTTTAGAGCTACGTTTTAGTACTACATTAATTTTCCCCATTACATATTTTTAGTGATAACCTCACTTAAAAATTAATGTACAAACTATATTTTGTTAATAATAGTTACACTTGGGAAAATTACACACTCTTACAAGAAACGACCATTCAGAACAGTTAGGTCTTGGTAGAAGACACCTTCATATACTAGAAGGAATCATAGGGATTCTAGGGTTTTTCAAACACTTACAGTTCATATACACTTTCAATACTTACAATACATAGACTTACAAATTCTTACATACAAATTAAGACACTAAATACTTATGATCTCACCAGCTTCAAAGCTGATACTCGCTTTCAAAATTACTTGTATCCTCAGGTCATCATAGACAGGTACCGATGCAAGGAGAAAGGAAGACGGAGCTTGTTCAAGACTTATCTTTCATTTTGATTTATGCTTTAGTGTTTATCAAAATTTGACAGAACATATTTGTATAATAATTATATTATTAATGCAATGGATGATGTTGTTGCTTGTTTACTACTTTACATTGTTGTTGATATTATACATGACGTCCTCCGCCCCAGAACGTTTCCGCTGTTCTTGGTTTTGGGGTGTGACAAAAGCTAACAAGAGGATCCTCCTCCCCGAAGGATCCTAGGGATCCACAAGTTTTGGGTTCCAGATGCTATAGTCTTAACCCGAAAGGCCCTAAGACAATTATCCAATACTTTCAAAATCCCTTCCTTGACTAACCCCAAGATCATAGGAGTCTGCTCCATCATACCGCGGGTAATCTCCGACGAGAGGATCTCCCACATTTGCAAGCTGATCGACCTAACACCTGCACCTGTAACAAAACTCGAACATGAACCATCTCCCTGAGAGTTCATCTCCAAAATGAAATACAATCAAGCCAACAATCAGAATTCACTCAAGAATCCACCTCTCATAAGCTCCTTAGGTTCTCCAATGCTCTCACCGATTCGAGTATGGATCCTGTGCTTTCAGTAGTACAGGACCAATACTACATTACACACCTATCCATACTTTCCTCAATGATCCTCCTTAATCCTCTAAGTCACTTCTTCAAACCATTATGCCAATACTCATTGAACCATACTACTATCCCACTGCAGCATATCCTAGGCTTTCCTAGGTTCCCGAACCCACCCAATCCTTAGCTAATGTGAATACGTTCAACCTCACACAACTACTATCATTTCTATGGATTCTCGTTAATTCTTATTCATTTTTGTTCTCACGCATCGTTTTTCACTCATTTTCATTCTTACAGAATACGAATCAATAAACAATCTGACAGAATGTGAATAATAATAATAACAATAAATCTATAATAACCTTATAGACGATTTCATTAGTGAGAATGCGTGACATTGAAAATAGTTATGTAAGATTGAACGTATTCACATTGTCAAACAACATATTTTCTTTTTCATTCTCACAAAATAACATTGTCCACACGTCCGCACAATAGATGTCAATCCACATTTAAACCTAGCTCCTTCTCTCTCTCTCTGTGTGTGTGTATATATATATATATATATATATAGAGAGAGAGAGAGAGAGAGACATTAAGCATAACATAAACTATACCAACTTAATTATATAGGATGATATATATATATATATATATATATATATATATATATATATATATATATATAGAGAGAGAGAGAGAGAGAGAGATTAAGTACAACACAAACGCAACAATAAAATCAAAGCCACGATACGGCTAAACAGAAATAGCCACGATACGACTATACGAAAATCGAATAAGCTAAACTAACTCATATATATATATATATATATATATATATATATATATATATATATATATATATATATATATATATATATATATATATTAAATACAACTAAAGATAACAACGGAATGTAAGATACATGATATGACGACAACACATTAAGGCTAAACTAAACAACGGTTAAATGAGACACTTCACTCTTCTTAAAAAGCTAATTAGTTTTTAGCTATATCCCGACCTATAATCGTGTATCTTCACAGTAAAGTATTGCGTAGGGAATTAGTTAGAATCCGAAAATTGATTATAAGGAACTAATTGTAACATTATCCATCAACCTTAAATTGATAGGTAGTACATACATTTATATGTAATAATACTACGGATATTCGAAAAAGAGGAACGTTTTAGGAAAACAGTTATAGAATAGTACGGTATCCTGTTAACCCACCTCCAGTAGATACTTATATAGGTTGAATAGGACGAAGCCTTGTTAACCTATCCCAAGCAAACATTAAAACCTTACCCTAAACCCATAGAGGCCAAAGATACTCTCATAACTAAATTTAGTAAAAAGTATTCTCAAACTATAAAACCTATGAATTAACAAACATTATGTAGACCTTCTAAAACCATCATGTATTCCTAGGAAACTATGAGACAGAAGATTGCACTCCTAAAAGTAACGATTGATCGATGGCGCTATTGGAAGCTTAGTATCGTGTATGCCTAATTGTAGGGGCAACTTTTGTCTTAGAGATTCTAATAAAACATATTCTGATGTAATATTTTATAATGGAAGTGGAATTTTTTACATCTTGTTTTGTCGCACAGCTCGACGATTCTGCCGATGTCCAAGGGTGTGACATATCCACTCAACATGCCACCTTTTCCCACAAGAAGTTTAGGGGGATATGAATATCCCACACACAACCAAGTTGGTTCTTCCGATTTCAAGAGCTCCAAAGCTTAGATCTGATCCTTTCCAAGGTCTTAATGGATAAAGTTTCTAACTTTATCCATTAGAAAGGGCCAAACCACCAAGATCTAGACTTTAAGTCTCAAAGGGACCTAAAAATACATATTTCTCAACTAAATCCATTAAGTCCAAGTCTCCTTCTTTCATATCCGAATCAACAAGATGTCTAAATGGATAAAATTTTCAACTTTATCCATAATAATGTCACAATTTTTCAAGATCTAAGCTTTAATACACTAAAATGGCCTAAAGCACCAAGATAACTTGCATGGCTAAAAGGAAAGGAAAAAGATCATAACTTTCCTAGTCCATGAAGCATTCTAAACTGATCAAAAGATGTTGGATTCCACTCAACTCCAAGATCACCCATAAAATGGACAAAAAGTTCCAAAAACCCAATGACAATATCTAAAGAACTAGATAACAAGATTGAAACTTTATACTTACAATAGTCTAGAAATGTAGTGTCTTTGATGGATCTAAACTTGAAACAACTTTCCTTGCAACCAAAAGAGCCTTCTTGATCTTAAAACTTCGTCAAAATACCATAAAAACATATAAAAGAGGAGAAAGAGAAGAGATGAGAAGCTCAAATCTTGAAGGTGGAAGCTAGGGTTTCTCTCAAGGGGTCCTAGAGGTGGTAGAGGCTGGTAAAATGCCCAAAAATGTGGAGCCTTATGATTAAATATGTTGAAAACCCTAAAATCATGGGCTTAGGCCTGACAGATTGACACACAGTGTGCTCTGATGTCTACTTTGTGGCCGTCCACGTCGTGGGCTCTGATCCCCGCTTTGTGGCAACCGTTTATCACCCAAATCCATTCTAACTTCAAACAACCATAACTTCTTCATTTCAAGCCCGTTTTCAACGATCTTTATATCTATAGAAAGTTATTGACATGCCCCACACTTCTATCTAGTTAATTTTAAATTTTAAAAAAATACCGAACTAAAATCCTTAATTCATGAAAGAAATCCAAAACATCACTTTTCCCATTTGACCCATTAACTCCAAAACACAAAACAAGGGCTTAGATCACATAAACAATATGATCAACATCCAATAGGGTCTAAACCCTCTTCCATTGAAGCCCAATGCCTTTTTGGTCGATTTATTGTCCATAATCCCAAAATAAGAAACTTCTCGAAACAGGATGTTATAAAAATGGTAAACCACACCATCTTAGTGAACGTCAATCTGCTCTAAGTACCACGTAAGAGGTCAATCATGGAACACTAACGATATTTTGGGCATGCTAAGATTTAAACCTTGGATCTCCAATATGGAATTCCACATATCAACCGTTAGGCTCCCATCATAGGGGATTATTCAACATGAATATCATATAAAACCACAAATTCCTACATTTTGATATCGTCTTCACCTATAGTTTGATCAATGGACGCAAATGCATATACAAAAGTACCATGGAAACGCACATATTGCTTTTGGGATATTTCGTTTAGCTTTTTATGTCACTCAAAGTTATTTGAGGTGCATCACAAGATGTCGACACTATAACTTCTCTCATTAAATTCACCATTGCAATTCGTACCTCGTTAAAACATCTATGAACTGTCTACGTGGAGTGTTGAAATCTCTATTTAACCGTTCAAAATGTTTATTATGTCCATAATTGTAAAAAAAATACATTGCCATCTTTTCTTCTAACACTTAATGTCCTACTATTTTGCAACTAACTTTTTGTTTAAAATGGGTGCAACTAACACTTAATGTCCTACTATTTTGCAACTTCACCCACTTCCAATTTCGTTCTTAGGTCTCTAAATTCCAACAAGCATATTACTGTTGTCAACTTTAGAACACCATTAAGTCTTTGGCTTGAAGCGAAGCTCATAGGACAACGATCGCCAGAGAATACCCAAGACACCACCATGTGCACTTCCAATCAACTTATTATGCGTCAAGATACAAATACTCTACTGATGAGCTCTGTTCGGTTATTGATTTTAAGTGTTCTTCTTGTTCACTATTTGTCTATTTCCTGACCCTACTAGATCCAAAAGTCTGCAAACATGTAACTAAGGTAGTGTTTGTTTTTTTGTCTGCAGATCTGCGTGGCCTCTTCTGTCTGCGCCGCGCAGACCACGCGCAGACATTACCCTTCGCAGACTGTTTGTTTTTTTGAAGACTGCAGACCTAAAAATGTCTGCGCGCCCTCTTCTTGGCGCAGATGTGGACTAGAGTCTTCTAACATTTTCAGACATCTTCTAGCCTAAATAAACACATATATATATATATATATATATATATATATATATATATATATATATATATATTTATTTTTTTCAAGTTTTTTTTAATTTATATTTTTTCTAACTTTATTAATGATAACAATTTGAAAAAAAAATTACAAAACTTAAAAAAAAAACTTTTGACGATACAAACATGATATTTTTGACAAATTTATAAATAAAGATTTATTACAATAATAGTCGTTGAACTTGTTTATATAAATATGAAAAAAATCATAATATATTCTTATATTTTTTTTGCCAAATTTTGTAAAACATTATTTAATACAGTATCGTCAATTTCTCGAGAAAATATTTATGGTACGTTTTTAATGGATTTAATTGAAAAATCGAAGTTTATTTCCATCAATTTATGTATTAAATTCTTTGATCACTAATTATAATGTTTAGTTATAATTTTGCAACCAAAGTTGTTGGTTTTTGTCAAATATATACGTTAATTCATATCATTTTTATTTTTATTTTTTATACAATAATACATAAAATTTGATATAGATTCGTTAATTATTTATAACAAAATCATAAAAATATTAAAAAAATCACTTTGAAGTTTAAAAAAATCAGTTTATTTAGATTTCATTTTATTTTAGTAGCTCGCAGATGTTAAAAAAATAAACAGTCTTTTTTTTCAGACTGCAAACGTTTGGTCCACCTCTTCTACTGCAAAGGTCTACAAATGTGGTCCGCAGACTGCAGACATTTTGTCTCAGAAAAAACAAACAGCACCTAAATCTCCTTGTGATCGTATGATTTTTCAGAGGTAATAATTTTTATCGGAAGACCTAAATCTTTTATTCTTTTAAGACCTAATTTTGAATGCTCTTGATTTCATGTTTGGTTTTGAGTTTTGATTTTTAAATTTGATTTTGATTTAGTGGTGATGGTGTTAATCGTTCGTGGCGGTGGTGATTTTATTTCATGGCAAAATGACCAGCCATACAAGTAAAACAAACCACGTGGACTAAGTGCATAGGAGCTTTAATAGTTGTCTTTTCTAGTTTCTACACCTGTTTTGGAAACCAATGGTGTAGTAATTTTTTATTATTATATATGTTTGACATGATAAATGCATTAACTCATGACAATTCTTACGTATGTGCGCTATTTTCTTTATTCGTTTTCGGAGGTAAAAATTGACTTAATAAGAAGGATTTGAATGTTGAATGATTCGGAGCTGATGGAACCATTTAGATGGTTGTCATTAAGACCTGAAAGCTAACGTGATTTGATGCAAGTATGTTCATTTTATGATTTTTCTATCAAATTTATTATAAAATTTAATTATACGTCATAGATACTGTTACAATCACTTGGCAATATTTTAAACATAAAGAACAATTTTCCACTATATGACAAATAAGAAAAAGAATAATTTTACATGAAGATAGAGAAAAGATATTAAACAATAAATATTTTAATTAAGCGATTACCATTTTGTGGACTTATATTTTGTTAGTTTGACTGAAAAGCGTGTGAGGTAGTGAATGGGATTTGTATTTTTTTTATCATATTAAATAAAAAATCATTACAACTTTATCCCAAAATACAAGTATGCGAGAATCGAGATAAATAACAATTGTTTCATCCAAACATATATACTAGTATATCACATATAACGCATAAATATAAAGAAAAACAAATATAAATGTCTGTTCTACTAAAAATTTATATTCTAATAAAAGAATAACTTTTTTTTTTTGACATATATCACTCTAATACAATATATCACTCTAATACAAATCATCATTAATATTATGTCACATATCATGAAGATATACTAGGTAAATCACTTCAAAATTCAAATTTATTTTTTCTAATTATATATTAATTTGAAGTTATAATAACACATTAATACATAAAAAAAAAATCGTTCAAAAACACTTCACTCTAAAGCTTCCATGCCAAATCATTCAAGAACACTTCACTATAAAGCCATAAAAACACAACCATACGGATGAAAGGAGAAAGGAGAGAGGAGGAGCTCAAAACTATGAAAGGGAGGTTAGCGTTTCTTCAAGGTCAGTTTAGGGTTAACGAAGGCTGAGAAATAACAAACTCTTGGAGTTAATGCACCTTAAATAGCCTCAAAACCTTAAAAACACATTCAACCCATGGGCCGAAGGCACCATCACGCCTCTTAAGAGGTGCTCCGCGCCCTCAGTAAAATTCAACAGATTTTTTAGTTTTTCAACAAGTGAAATTAATGGTTTCCTGCTTCATTCTATCCTTCTATTTTCTTTTGGACTATAAAACCCCTAATCAAAGAAAGAAAAAACATAATTAGAACTCAGATGCTACACTTTTATTATATTTTTCCACCACTATAAGCAATGACAGAAATAAAAGTGTCAATACTCTCATCCGCCTCTAATTCTCTCACACTCATTTTAATTATTATCTTTCTTATATATCTATAATTGAAAGCTACATAAAACATATAGAATAATAACTTATTTTTATAGCGGTTTATATTAATAGCATGTGTTTGGTCATTTTTTTTTATTTTAAATGGCACTGTTTTTTTTTAAATGATGACATTTAAAATAAACTGTTGTTTTCTACATAAGATGAATATATTATTTATAATAACAAAGGTTAAAACCTTTTGTCTTTCTAAATAAAAAATATATATTGTCTAAACAAAATACTTTTTGTCTTTCTAAATTAAAAAATATATATACTGTCTTGATAAAATTAAAACTGAAATGTGTTATTTTTCTATGAATAATAGGTTATAAGAAGTCTTCTAAATCTATAATATATGTTGTATTAAGTATGGAGAGTAATTGATTGCTGTGAAAATCTTGAATATATTCATTAATACAATTGCCTTATATAGGCTAAATACAAATGTTTGACTGTTCCATATTTACAGGAGAATAAGTAGCAGCTAGACTAGGTAATTTGACTATACAATTGACTATACAATTACACGTGATAATATCTAATTATACATAAGATAAATCTATTTGTGAATATCCTTAATATGCCCCCGCAAGATGGAGGATCCATCGGAGACTCCAATCTTGGAACGATTGCGAAGAAATGGAGCTCGGGATAGAGGTTTGGTGAGCATATCTGCAAGCTGGTCGTGGGAGTGAACATGATGAACTTTGAGAAGACCCGTGGAGACTTGTTCACGAACAAAATGGTAGTCTAGAGCTACATGCTTCATACGCGAGTGATAGATAGGATTCGCACAGACATAAGTGGCACCTGTATTGTCACAAAAGAGAGTAGGAGGGTGTGTGATAGATATGCCGAGTTCTAGTAGCAAGTTCTTTAGCCATGCTAATTCAGCCGAAGCATTTGCCAACGCCTTATATTCTGCTTCAGTGGAGGATCTGGAGACTGACTTTTGCCTTGTAGACTTCCAAGAAACAATGTTAGAACCAAGATAAAGTAAATAAGCTGTTGTGGATCTACCTGCATCATTAACACCCCCCCAATCGGAATCTGAAAAAGTCGTGAGTGTGAGAGGAGAGGTACGATTGAGAAACAAACCATAGTGAATGGTACCCTTAAGATAACGAAGAAGACGTTTTAGAGCTTGCCAATGAGACTGACGAGGAGCATGCATGAATTGAGAAAGTTTATTGATGGCATAAGAGATATCCGGACGAGTGAAAGCTAGGTATTGAAGTGAGCCTACAAGTTTGCGATAGGGTGTGGCATCTATAGTAGGAGTAAAGTCAATAGCTGATAGGGGTTCAGAGGTGCTTAGAGGGGTGGAGACTTCCTTTGCACCGTCCATATGAAACTGAGTGAGAACATCTTGAATGTGATGATGTTGAGACAAAAATAGACCAGATGGCGTGGGAATGACTTCAACACCGAGAAAGTGATGAAGCATTCCAAGATCTTTCAAGGAAAATTTGTTGCTGAGAGCGGAAATGAATTGAGAGAGAAAGGAAGAATTGTTTCCTGTGAGTACTATATCATCTACATAGACTAGAAAATAGCTAATAATGTGATTGGTATTATAGATGAATAGAGAAGGATCTGCCAGAGACTTCTTGAAGCCACAGTGAGTGAGGAAATTGGTGAGTTCAGTGTACCATGCCCGAGGAGCCTGTTTGAGGCCGTAAATAGATTTCTTGAGTTTACAAAGGTGATTGGGGAATTGTGGGTGAGTATAGCCCGGAGGTTGTACCATGTAAACTTCTTCATGAAGGGTACCTTGGAGAAAGTCATTATTGACATCCAGTTGTCTAAGAGGCCAATTATTGGAAAGAGCAATAGAGAGAACAGTTCGAATAGTAACCGGTTTTGTGACTAGGCTAAAAGTATCAAAGTAATCTTTCCCATACTGTTGATGAAAGCCTTTGGCAACTAAGCGAGCTTTGTATTTATCAATTGTGCCATCAGGTTTACGTTTGATTCGAAAGACCCATTTACAACCAATGGGTTTATGAGATGCCGGAGGTACTAGTTCCCAAGTTTGATTGTGTATGAGTGCATTAAACTCAGCTTCCATGGCATGACGCCATTGGGTGTCCTTGTTGGCTTGAAGGTGGGTAGTGGGTTCAATAATGGGTGGTATCGGATGAATAGTGGTGGTGTTGACAAGGTTTTCGTTTTAATATTTTAGGTTGCGGGTGCGATTTCTGGGAGGAGGGTATGGGCTGGAACGAGTATTGTCAGTATCAATTGGGATGATAGAGGGGCTGGGCGGATCAGGTGTGTGTGTGGAGCTGGGCTGAATGAGAGTATTTTGTGAGCTGGACGAAAGAGGATTGTGATGTGGGCTGTTGAAAGGAGATGTTAGAGGGGTTGTAGTTGAGTGATTTATCGGTGAAGTGGGAGTAGTGGGTGCTGAAGTTGGATCAGCAACTGGATTAGCTGTTGGAGTGGGCTGCGGAACAGTAAGGATAATGTTTGGGAGGACTGGTACAACACAAGGGGATGAGGCAGTAGCAGTGGTAGTTGGCTCGGTTGATAGGAAGTCATTTGTAGTGGGAAGTGGGCTGTCATCATTAGAGATAGAATCATAGGGAAAGGTGTGTTCAATGAATTGAACATGTCTTGAGTGATAGAGTTTGTGGGATATAGGGTCATAGCATTTGTATGCTGATTTGGATACTGAATATCCAAGAAAAATGCATTTGGCGGAACGAGGGTGGAGTTTGGTGACTGCTTAGGGCCGAAGCCAAGGGAAACAGAGACAACCAAAGGGTTTAAGATTGTTATATACGGGTGGGGAGTTGTAAAGTTTTTGGTAGGGAGAGATATTGTCAAGAATGGATGTGGGTAATCGATTAATTAGGTGAACAACCGTTTGAAAGGCATGACACCAAAAAGTGAGAGGAAGGTGGGCATGGTGGAGGAGAGAGAGACCGGTTTCAACAATGTGTCGATGTCGTCTTTCTGCAACTCCATTTTGCTCAGGTGTGTGTGGAGGTGTTGTGAAGTGGGAGATACCATTTTCTTGTAAGTATCGAGTGAGAGCAATATACTCACCACCATTGTCTGTAAACAGAGAGATAAGAGGGGTTTTATGGTATTTTTCAGCCAGGGTTCTGAATTGAGGAAATAATATTAAGACATCAGATTTTTTCTTCATTGGATAAAGCCAGGTATACTTGGAGAAAAAATCAACAAAGATGACATAGTAAAGGAAGCCATCATTAGATTGTTTGACTGGTCCCCAAACATCAGAGTAGACAAGTTCAAGAGGTTTAGAGGCAACAAATGAATTGCTACCAAATGGTAGGTTATGACTTTTATTAATGGAGAATGCATCACAATGAAAGTTATTGAAATACATTGAACTTGACTCTAAATTTAACTGCCTAAAAAGAGACTTGAGAACTTTGATAGACGGGTGACCCAGCTTGTGATGCCATGAATGAAGAGAACTGGTTGAAGTGGTGAGAGTGTTTAGTTGAGGTAGTTGACGAAGAGACTGAATGGCTGCGTAATAGATGTCATTAATGTTCACCCCCTGCATTAGACACACCCCCGTGCGAAGATCCTTGACAGCAAAATAATGTGGAAAGAATTCAACAGAGACACGGTTAGATTTACACAGTTTGGCAACAGAAACAAGATTATTACGCAATTTTGGAACACAAAAAACATTATGCAGATGTAACGATTTTGAGGAAGTGGGGAGTATAGTATGACCAGTGTGAGAGATTGGAAGACTCATACCATTTCCTAACACAATTTCATCGGGTCCTCCATATTCCGAGAGGGTGTGGAATGAAGCCGGATTTGAAGCCACATGATGAGAAGCTCCTGTGTCAAACATCCATGGTGGGTTGGACGATGTGGGTCCAGCTGCAGTGGTATTAACCGAAGGCGATGGTGCTGTCAATGAGATGGAGATGTTGCTGTCTTTCAAGAATCGGGCAAGTTTCCTGCAGTCTTTAGTGTCGTGACCTGGAATATTACAAAATTGACAAAAGGCAGAGGATTGATTACCACTCTGAGTGAAATTGTTGGCATTTGTTGACCCAGAGAATCGATTTTGGCGAGGACCAGAATTACTGAAGCGATTAAACTTGTTGGAGCTTTTGTTGTCTGTCGATTGCCTGAAAATATGACTAGAGAATTGTTTCTGAGTGTTGTTCACAGTAACAATTGTCGGTGTCGATTGATTGTCTTTGAGGGCTCTTTTATGGTCTACGAGCTTATCAAAGAGATCAGGGAAGGTGATAGTTGTGTCTCTGATTTTGAGGGTAGCAACTATGTGAGTGTAGTCTTCACCTAATTGACTCAGAATGTGCACAATGAGGTCCTTCTCATCGATTGGACTCTGTGCTAGGGCTAATTCGTCGGCAATGCTCTTCATCTCAGTGAGGAAATCAACAATTGGACGAGACCCCTTTGGATTGTTGGCTAACCTGGACTTAAGGGAGATTATTCTTGATCGAGAGACACTTGCATAGTTGTCATTGAGTCGCTTGAAGACTTGTCTTGAAGTGTCGGCAGAGGAAACAATTGGCTGGATAGTTTCAGAACAACTGCTGAGCAGAGCACCTAACAAGATCTGGTCTTGTCGATACCACGGGCGGTATTCCGGATTAGGTTTAGTAGCGTCAGTAGAAAGAGTCTTGGATGGGGCTTCTTGTGACCCATCAATGAAATGATCAAGGCCTAAGCCGATTAGGGTAGATATAACCTGCTTTCGCCATACAGGAAAATTAGTGGCTGTTAATTTGATTGGAAAGTGAGATTGAGTTGTGACTTCGATAATAGCCATTAGCGACTGATAAAGGTATTGGGAATTTTTGGATCGAGAATAGCTCAGAGGAGCAAGATGGTCTCTGATACCATATGGAGAGTAATTGATTGCTGTGAAAATCTTGAATATATTCATTAATACGATTGCCTTATATAGGCTGAATACAAATGTTTGACTGTTCCATATTTACATGAGAATAAGTAGCAGCTAGACTAGGTAATTTGACTATACAATTACACGTGATAATATCTAATTATACATAAGATAAATCTATTTGTGAATATCCTTAATATTAAGTTCACTGGCAAACAAACTCTTTTAACCCAAAATTATATATTAGCCTACCAAACTTTAAACAACATCAAAAGTTATATGTAGCTTTTTAAAACTTTATAAGATATACAAACTTAACTTTAATGTACGATTTAAATCCTTAGTAGATTATAGACGTACAAATAGTTGAACTTTTGGGCCAAAATAAGATAATTAAGAAAAGAAGAAAAAAAATTCAATAATCAAAACTTTATATGTTATCATTATGATTTTGAATTTCGAAACAGAAATTGTCAGAAATATTAGCTTAGAGGCAATTATACAAGATTCAAAAATATAAACAAGGAGTGCTAAACAATGTAAGATATTTCATATTAATGGCATTGTTTTGATCTTGATATGTAATCATTTTAAATCAAATTAAACTTGGTTATACTGTTTTGTTTTGAAGTTTAATCCCCCCCTCCTAAATCTAATGCGTGCGTATGGAATACTTTCAACCGTTCAATTCAAGGTAACAAATCTTCAATTTTAACAGAGGAAGTACATAAAGGAGTGATTTTTACCGTACACACATAGCGTTAACATTGTTAGGTAGTTCAACTTCACGTAAGCTTTTTTCTTTAGAGAAAACCTAATTAATTAGCCTCTTGACTAAGGTGGTACTTCCGTTTTGGTGTCATGTACTCATGTTCCATATAGCATTGATAACATCTAGGGGTGTCAAAAAATCCCAAACCTGATTAACCCGATTCGACCCGAACCCGAATAAGGTAATTAGGGTCGGGTTTAATAGGGTCAGAACTCTTAATCGGGTTATTCAGGTTAACCCGACTAACCCGAATTATTATTAGGGTCGGGTTTAGGGTTGATTTTTTCAAAACAATTCGGGTTTCGGGTCAACCCGAATAACCCGATTAAGAATTTATTACCAAATTTTTTTTACTGCGTTGAATGACATGAATTCAAGATCCCATGAGATTTTACACCTAATACATATTTCTTAATTAAACAAACCAGATAGTAAAAATTACTATGTATAGAGATGTTTAAAATGACATAACTTTCCTCTCTTCTTAATGCAGTACGGTTGTGTTGTAACAATTTTACGAATTTTATTCACTGTTTACGTTACTAATATGATAAAAGAAACTCCAAAAATTCATATCTAATAACAACTTTACATTTTAAGTCCCTATACGTGTGAATTATGTATTAAAATGGCACAACATAAATTCATCTTACATTTCAACTTCAACCCGACTAACCCGACCCTACAAACCCGAACCCGATTAACCCGAACCCGACTAACCCGTACCTTATTAGGGTTGAGTTTCGAGTGAATAGTTTTTCTAGAAAAACCCGACTAACCCGACCCGTTTAACCCGAAACTCGATCAGGTTAACCTGATTAACAGCCCTAATAACATCCATGTAATGGAAGGTTTAATAAGAAAAAGGGAGACACGAAGGGTATTGTCATCCCGTTGACCAGTTAAGTGGTCAACATTGAACATTGATCAATATTGGATAATATAATGTTCAATTTACAAAAAAGAAAAGAAAAACAATAACAAATTTAAAATCAAATGAATAAATAAATATATAATGTCGTTTGCCGTAATAAACTAAAAGCCAATTATATGTTCGTTTTATCTTTGTGGTGTTTCCTTAACTAATCATACCACGATACGTATATGTGCATTTTATATTAATACTAATTCGTTTGTAACGTTTGCCCTTTTTGAAATCCCACAAGAAATCTAAAATTGCATTGCGTTTAATATATAACAAATTAATTATAAGAATATATTAACAAGACGGCTAATAGAAATGTGACGTATTAAATCAAATATATATCAACTACATAAGGATTTGATTTAATATAAATAACAATTATTGTTAATGTAAAATAAGTTTTTTTTTTTTTTTTAAATGACAAATAATAGTAAAAAACCATCCGACGAGCAAGAAACTAACCGAGGGATAAAGGAGCGTTACAACTTACAAATTCCAGCAATGG
Source organism: Lactuca serriola (assembly GCF_051521515.1). Classification (NCBI taxonomy): domain Eukaryota; kingdom Viridiplantae; phylum Streptophyta; class Magnoliopsida; order Asterales; family Asteraceae; genus Lactuca; species Lactuca serriola. The sequence continues at coordinate 206,912,714 of NC_136409.1, forward strand.
AATTGTGATCAAAACCACTCAAACCATTTACACGAATTATGAGATTTTCTATGTTTGTGCCAAGAATACATCATCCATATCACATCATCAACAATTATAGTTGGAGATGTAATCACATTGCTGTAAATCTTATTGTTTCTAGCTTTCTAGATTCGCCATAAAAGACCATATAGAATTGTCATTAATCTCATGCGTTCTTTGGACAGTTTCCCCATCTCATTCCAAAATTCATTAGTTCACCAACGTGTCGATGAAATACAAACACCTCGTTTAGAAAGAGTTGTTGCATATGATATTTCATCAAGCTTTGCTCTCCAGTTAAAGCATAACACTTTCGATGGGACTCTTTGAATCCAATCAATTTTTTCCCCTCCCTCAAGAGTAATCTTTGAGTCGACTAGACTTCTTACCGCCTCCGCCGTGAACATACCATCTGGATGAAGTTTTCCCGCGCGAGCAAAAACTTGAAATTACATAAGATAGAGTTCAAGAAAATAGCTCCTGTATGGCTACATTCACATATTAATATGGAAATTCTTTTTATGCGAGTTCTAATTGTACAAAAAAGGCAAACGAAATATAATAAAACACCAATTTAATTAGTTAAAAAAAATCAATCATTAAGGGGTGTGTATGTTATGATGTCCTAAAGGTTGATTATCTCATTCGACCTTTTTTTAGTTTTTACGGCTTTACGCGTCATATTATTCTATCTGTTTCAACATTTTATAAAGTTTTAAAACGTTTTCAATCTAGGTTGATATATTCAAATGATTAAAATGTAATTAAATTAACTTAAAGATTTTATGTTTAAAATATATAATTTGACAAACTACGCATATGCATGAAGTGATGAAGACATTATCATTGTTAGTTTTGGTTGACTGGACTTGAACTATTGTGTTTCACCATAAATGACAAATTGACAATGGGCCAATACCTAATAAACTCATTTAATGGACTTCAAATTTCAACGATCATTTTCAATTTATTTAATTTTGTTAGTTCATATCTCCACGACTTAGCTTTGATCCATGTTCTATGGGTACTGTGGGTATTTAATATCATCCAAGACTTGGCTTTGATCCATGTCCGGTGGGTACTTTGGTTATATAATAATTTAATAATTAATATCATGCAAGAACAAGTCACAATGTAAACTTGAAAATCTTGATTCACCCCACGAAAATTGATGCATTTCCAATGTTTTATTGAACAAATTATACATTTTATATATAATCTAAAGGAAATATTGGGTTGTTTATTAAATATTTAAATACTCGTTTATCAACACAAAGTTTTATGGACATAAAAATGCCGTCACTTCCTATTGTAACGTCGACAATTGATTAGAATCAATTTTACAGTTTACTGACTTTGTAGGATATATATATATATATATATATATATATATATATATATATATATATATATATATATATATATATATATATATATATATATATATATAGGTTCAAATGTGGATTGATATCTATTATGCAGACGTGTGAACAATGTTATTCTGTGAGAATGACAAAGAAAATATGTTGTGTGATAATGTGAATACGTTTAATCTTACATAAATATTGTCATTATCACGTATTCTTACCAATTAAATCGTCTATAAAGTTATTATCGACTTTTTTTTTTATCATTCACATTCTGTCAGAATGTTGTCTTGATGTTTATTGAGACGTATTCTGTAAAAATGAAAATGAGTGAAAAACGATGCGTGAGAACAAAAATGAATAAGAATTAGTGAGAATGAATGAAAATGATAATAATTGTGTGAGGTTGAACGTATTCACATTATTAAACAAGTTATTCTTTTAGTAATTCTCATAGAATAGCATTGTCCACACGTACGCACAAAAGTTGTCCATCCACATTATAACATAGCCATATATATTCATTTTATTTTTCGTATAAGATTGACTATAGAACTCACGTTTCTTGTACAAAAAATATCATTTTGAGTTTTTTAACCGACTATTGTAGATCTAGCCGGTTGATTTTGTAATCTGTTCAAGTTTTCAAGAAATATCATTAAACTCATACATGTTCAAGAAACAAAAAAACAAAGTAAAAACATTTTTGTACTCTATTTACTATTAAAACAACTTTTGTAAACAATTAGTCATTTTCTTAATTTTTTTTTGCCCATCATCATAGTTTTAGTTATCTTTTCGGGTCAAACAATTCCAAAAAGGAAACAAAATAGTCAAAACATCATTTTATGTGTTCATTTTTAAAACATTACAAAACGCACAATCTCCTTTTTTTTCTCTCTGGTGAAAACGCCAAATCCCCCCGCCCTCCCCTTTATTCTCGAATCATGTGTCACCAGGTAACCACCTTCATTCAAGGATGCAGTTTTATTGTTGTAATATAAGTTTGAGTCTATTGGCGATTTAAATTGATTTTTAGGTTTGAATGAGTTTGAATCGATCGGATGCTTAGAATCAATATGTTGTAGGTTGAAAATGATTTTAGATTAGTTTATTGGCGGTGGTGGTGAATTATAGAGATGGGTGATTGTGGTGGCGAACGGTGGCGATGGAAGACGATGTTTGTTGTCGGTGAGAAATGGTGCCAGTGGGAGGAGGACGATGATGGTGGGAGTCGATAATGTTGGGCGGATAACATGACTGGAACATAGTATACGAAAAAAAATACATAATCTGCAATACCCATTCACAATGGTAGATTTTAAAACAACTCGGCTAAATTTATTGATAATTTATGTAAAAAAATTATTAAGTATGTACAAAAGTAATAATCCGTATAAAAACACTAATTTATATGTTTAAGACATTGCTTATACTTATTTTGTTTGTAGAGATTGAGATATTTATTTAAAAATGATCAATAACTATCTTTTAATTTTTACAAAAGGAAAAGAAAAATTGTTATGGAATGGAAAGGAGAGTTTTCCTCTTTTCACATCATTAATTGATTTCTTGAAATGAATTTCATTACCATTCGAAGGTCAAATATCAAGAAAATGTCGGGTGCGAGATGTTCTTCACATAAAATTTGAGTGGCTGGAAATAAACAATGGCCTACAAGAAATATACGAAGCCCAAAATATACAGGAGTTTGTAATGGCCACACAAAACCATATAAAACAAAACAACTAAAATAATAATATATAAAATGTTCTTCGTCAAATAATAATAGGATGTAATTTTTAGTTAACGTTATATCGTTTTAATTATATTTTTAAGTTATTTTTATATAATTTTTAATTTTTTAGTTTAATGAAAAACGTAAACATTATTAATGCTATATTTTTAATTAAATGTTTTAAAAGTGATAAATATTATTTGTATTAAAAAATAATAACAATTGATGAAAGGTTGAAATAGTTGAAATGTAAAATAAAAGGGTGCAAAGTTTTTTTTTACAGAACGGAAGAGATGAACACATACTAGCGATATGCTAGCAAAAAAAAAAAAAAAAAAAACAAAGTACATGTTAGAGAGATTTTGAATCCAAAATTTTCCAATTTATCTTACAAATTTTCCTCCTATTAAAAAAAATTATGTATATACCATATTGTAAAAAATGACCAATTTTTTAGGTCTCACCCCCCCAAAAAAAAAAGCATTACGAAAAATTCCAAAAAAAAAACAAAATGCAATGATAATAACAACATCAAAACACTAAGGCTATAGCCCTGAAAAAAATAATAATAAATGAAGCCACAGAAGTTGTGGAGAGAATATTCACCCCAAATATTTACCACAACCGGACAAAATGCTAGAGAAATCCGTACAAACTGTAAATAAATGTTACACCATCTTTGTGAGCATCTCGCAAGACAGACACAAAGATGGACTCCATGAAGACCCCACAAGCTATCAAATTCGATTCGGCATGAAATGACGAGAGAAATGACATGTCGTTGATTTGGCATGAGAAATTGACATAGTAAAAAGTGAGTATTCCGTTAGCCTTATGCCATTGCTTGATGAGACATGTTTACCATATGTTTATGTCCATCGTTTTCAACAAATATATTTCCATAGGCTTCACGAGATTAGATTTATTGAGACCATTATTATTTACACCCCATTGGTAAACTAAAAGAAATAGGCTATAAGGTAAACTTCAATGATGCTTGTATAACAAAATATAAGGTTGATCTCTTTCAAAAAAAAAAAAAAACAAAATATAAGGTTGATTGTTGTCATTTTCGTTCACCTTTAAGATACATGAATGAGATCGACCCCAATGTTGTGTCTACTTCATGTTAGATATGGAGTTGTTATCTTGATATAAAATACAACCCCACCCTACGTGTATGGGATTTATAGGTTTTGCATGTGGCGAGGCCTTCTAGTGACATGTAATCAAATAGGACAATAGTAGATTGTTTTCTTTTCTTTTTCTTTTTTCGAATCAATATACAAAGAAAATGATGTTTAGTTAAATGCGTTAAAATTCGTATCATACACATGTCTCTAGTACATCCGTCAATCCAATAAACGTAGGCGTTGCTTGACCTTTTGCATCCACGAAACTTACGTATTGAATTTTAAGGACACTATTTTCTTAAATGAGTTGAGAGTTCAATCCCAATTTTCTTTATTTATGTTGAAATAAACCCTCTCAATCGTTTTGATGTATGGTCCATTACAAGTGTCAAATTAAGGTTGCATTAGCGTCTAAAGATAACGTGGATATTTTTCAACTTCAAATGTTTAAAATCAAGATCAATATTATGATGCCATGACCTAGCAACTAAAATTCATATTCCCACTCCATATCGAGCCAAATAACTATATTAATGTTCAATAGTCACCAACTAAAATACTAATGGTTTTTCGCACTCAGACAATACCCATCATTATTCACTTAAATACAACATTATATGTAAATATATGTGGAGTCAAAGATTAACTATCCAACATAGCCCTTGTAGAGAGAACGGGCACTCCAACATATACAGTCACTTATAAGACCGTGTTGCATCGATGTGGCTTACACTAACATTTCCTTTTAGAGTCGCAGGCTCAATAAGGATAAATAGGATGTGCTGAACCACCGGGTGCAGGACGCAGACTCTGATACCATGTAAATATATGTAGACCCCAAGACTGTCTCTCCAAAAGAGCCCTCGTGGAGAGAAAGGGGACTCTAACATATATAGTCACTTATAAGACCGTGTCACATCGATATGGAATGCACTAACACTCCCCCTGAGAATTTGAGGCCCGATGAGGATAAACATGAATGTGTTGAGCCACGGGGGTGTGGGACGCCGACTCTGATCCCATGTCAATATATGTAGAGCCCAAGATTATCTCTCCAGAAGAGCCCTTGTGGAGAGAAAGGGGACTCTAACATATATAACAACTTATAAGATTGTGTCGCACTGATATGAGATGCACTAACATACTGAAACAACCCAAAAATACCACCCAAAAATTTCGATTTTTATTATAACAGAACCCATGAGATTGAGTATCACATAATAAAACCATATGCTGCGTGTTTCAAAAACCATAATAAAATACTGTGAGAAAAACTGTATCACAACTGTATCCAAACATATCAAGAAAACTAAATCAACTCCCAGGACAAAACTGAAGCTGTGGTGTATGCGATGCCATCATCCCGAGCTCTTCCCTTTGCTTGCGGAAGTACCTGAAACCAAAACTGAAACTGTAAGCACGAAGCTTAGTGAGCTCCCCCAAACTACCACATAATAACATATAAGCACATACTGGGCCTTGCCCACTGCATCGGACCGAAGTCCGGGCTAACTGGGGCCTTGCCCCCTACATCGGACCGAAGTCCGAAGCTGACTGGGACCTCTGTCCCCTACATCGGACCGAAGTCCGAAGCTGACTGGGACCTTCGTCCCCTACATCGGACCGAAGTCCGAAGCTGACTGGGACCTTCGTCCCCTACATCGGACCGAAGTCCGAAGCTGACTGGGACCTCTGTCCCCTACATCGGACCGGAGTCCGAAGCTGACTGAACGTAGCATAAACATATCAACTAGCATAAACACATAAATCCTGTTGGAGCCACGGAGGCGTCAAACATACTAGCTACTGCATTGGACCGAAGTCCAGAACTACGGCTAACTGAACGGGCCGGCATGGTGGCCTTAGACCCGTTCCTACTGAAGGGAAACTCACCTCGTGAACTGGCTGCTGTGTGAATGGCTCTGGAAGCTAACTGCTGCTGGTCCGGTATCTCCCCGGCTACAAGTCCATAAACACACTCAATCAAATGCTAAACACTGCACTGGGGTAAAATGACTCTTTTACCCTTGGTCAAAGTCAACTCTCTCGGTCAAAGTCAACCCACAGTTGACCTGACTCGCCGAGTTGGGCCGCCAACTCGCCGAGTCTCTAGTCTCACTTCTCAACCCTACTCGTGGCTACTCGTCGAGTATGGCATCGACTCGACGAGTACCCTATTGATCCAAGAACTCAGACAATCTTCATCCGACTCGCCGAGTCATATGAACAACTCGACGAGTTGTTCTTCGATCTAAGAAGATTGCCTTGGACTCGCCGAGTTGTATGAACAACTCGTCGAGTCCCACCATTACTGAGTCCACCCTCCGACTCACTGAGTCCACCACTCGAAATCACTCAAAGGGGGTAAAGATCGGGGACTCGCGACCGGACTCGCCGAGTCCGAAGAACGACTCGCCGAGTCACATGCATGCAGATCCTAAAAACTCGATTCTGCTCAACACCACCGCATACAAATTATAGATCTGAGTTCGTAAGGCTGATTTACCACGTAAAGTTTCCAACTTTACGTGTACATCCACATGAAAAAGGAGATAAAGGCTAAAAAGGCACTTAGAAGAGTAGATCTAGGGTTATCATGCAAAATGGCTCCCTAAAGGTGATAGATCTATGATTTTGGAACTGAAACATGGCTAGATCCGAAGGATAATCAATCTAATGTGATCCCTCTACCAAGAACAACTAAGAAATGGCTAAAGTAGGCTAAATATGCTTGCTAAAGAGAAATCAATCATAGAAACAGAAGGAATTCGGCTAATACCTCAATGAACTCTGAAATGGGAGCAAGACCTTGGATCTTCTTCTTCTCCTTTGGATCTAGCCTCCTTCTTCTCTTCAAAACTTCAAGATTTACACAAGAAATGCACAAATAACCAAAGAAACGATTAGGGTTTGCTAAATGATGCTCTGAGGGTGAAGGGGACGAGTTTGGGGGCTCATAAGGTGGTTTAAATAGGGTGCAAACCCGGGGATTTAGGGTTTCTACCTGGCAGGCAGACTCGTCGAGTCCCGAATATGGACACGCCGAGTCGCCGACTAACACGTGCTCGAAATCTCGTCCCCACTCGACGAGTCGGGCCATAGACTCGCCGAGTCCCTCTCAAAAACTTCTAAATAAATGCCACAGAAGCAACGTACCAGGAATGGGGCGTTACAATTCTCCCCCACTTGTCTCAGACTTCGTCCTCGATGTCTGCTACGGCTGAATCTGCAGATAACTCTGGGTAGTGCTCTCTCATTTCTTCCTCAACCTCCCACGTCCACTCAGACCCCTTCCGGTGCTGCCACTGCACCTTCACTAACTGAATTGCCTTGTTCCTGAAGGTCTTTGTCTTCCGGTCCAGAATCGCGACCGACCTCTCAATATAATTCAGGTTGCTATCAACCTGAATATCTTCTAAGGGAACAACTGCTGACTCATCCACCAAACACTTCCTCAACTGAGACACATGGAAAGTGTTGTGGATCTGGCTAAGCTCTACAGGAAGATCCAACTGATAAGCAACCCGACCCACTCGGGCCAAAACCCTGAAAGGACCAATGAACCTAGGGCCCAACTTGCCCCTCTTCCGAAACCTGATGACACCCTTCCAGGGTGAGACCTTCAGGAGGACCATATCGCCCACCCGGAACTCCAAGTCTGAACGCCTCCTGTCGGCGTAGCTCTTCTGCCGACTCTGCGCAGTCTGCAGTCTACTACGGACCTGCTGAATCAACTCGGTCGTCTTGAGCACCACCTCTGTGCTACCAACGACTCGCTGACCGACCTCGCCCCAACAAATCGGGGTCCTACACTTCCTCCCGTAAAGCATCTCAAATTGAGGTCGATCAATGCTCGCATGATAACTGTTGTTATACGAAAATTCCGCTAACGGAAGATACGTATCCCAACTGCCACCGAAGTCTAGAACACATGCCCTGAGCATGTCCTCGAGAGTCTGAATCGTCCTCTCGCTCTGCCCGTCCGTCTGAGGGTGGAAAGCGGTGCTGAAATGAAGACGAGTACCCATCTCGTCGTGAAACCGCTTCCAGAATCTGGATGTAAAACGGACATCTCGGTCTGACACCACCGATATCGGCACTCCATGACGTGCCACGATCTCAGGCACATAAATATCGGCTAACTTTTCTGCCGATATACTCTCCTGGATCGGAATAAAATAAGCACTCTTCGTCAACCGATCCACTACTACCCATATCGAATCTACTCCTCGTGCGGTCCTGGGAAGCTTGGTGACAAAACCCATGGTGATGTCCTCCTATTTCCACACGGGAATGTCTAACGGCTGCATCTTGCCGTGAGGCCTCTGGTGCTCCGCCTTGACCTTCCTACAGGTCAGGCACCTCTCAACATACCAAGCGACATCCCGCTTCATGCAGGGCTACCAATAATCCGGTCAAAGATCTCTATACATCTTCGTCGCCCCTGGATGGATAGAAAATCCAGACTTATGAGCCTCGTCCATCAACACCTGCCGTACTCCTCCCCAGTACGGAACCCACACTCTCCCATGAAGTGTCAGTAATCCCCTACTGTCATAATCAAACGAAGCTACTCGGCCCACTATCCTCTCACACTTTTGCCTCTCCTCCTTGAGGCCCTCAACCTGAGCCTCCCTGATCCGTTCCAACAACGGAGTAATCACTGTCATCCTCAAACACAAATCTCTGATAGGGGCTGCCGACACTTTGCGACTTAGGGCGTCGGCCACCACGTTGGCCTTCCCCGGATGGTAAAGGATCTCACAATCATAATCCTTCAGCACATCCAACCACCTCCTCTGCCTCATGTTCAGACTCGGCTGATCCATAAAGTACCTCAAACTCTTGTGATCCGTGTAGATAGTACAACGGACCCCATAAAGATAATGCCTCCAAATCTTGAGGGCAAACACAACCGCCCCCAACTCTAAATCATGGGTAGGATAGTTAGCCTCGAGGCGTAAGCTATCACATGGCCTCGCTGCATCAACACTGCTCCCATACCTGTGATTGAGGCATCACAGTAGACTACGAAGTCCTCTACTCCCTCTGGCAAGGTAAGGATCGGAGCCTCGCACAATCTCTGCCTGAGGGTCTCGAACGCTGCCTGCTGCTCAGGCCCCCAACGAAATGCCACCGACTTCTTGGTCAGTCGGGTGAGCGGCACTGCTATCTTGGAGAAATCCTGAATTAGCCTCCGGTAATACCCTGCCAACCCTAGGAAGCTCCGAATCTCAGATGGAGATTTCGGGACCTCCCACTGCATCACGGCCTCTATCTTGGCCGGATCCACCAAAATACCCTTCTGGTTGACAAGGTGACCAAGGAACTGCACCTCGCGCAACCAGAACTCACACTTGGAGAACTTTGCGAAAAGTTTCTCCCTCCTCAAAACTTCTAGCACCTCCCTCAGGTGCTCCTCGTGCTGCTCCTGCGTCTTGGAATATACCAAGATATCATCTATGAATACTATCACTGACCGATCCATCATCGGCCTACACACGCGATTCATGAGATCCATGAACGCAGCTGGGGCATTGGTGAGCCCAAATGGCATCACCACAAACTCATAATGACCATACCTGGTCCTGAAAGCAGTCTTCTGCACATCCTCATCCCTAACTCGCATCTGATGATACCCGAAGCGTAGATCGATCTTGGAAAACCAAGACGCTCCCTGAAGTTGGTCAAACAAATCATCTATCCTCGGAAGTGGGTAACGGTTCTTCACCATTACCTTATTCAACTCCCGGTAATCTATACACATACGATGCGACCCATCCTTCTTCCTCACAAACAGGATCGGCGCTCCCCAAGGCGAACTGCTCGGCCGTATGAAACCCTTGTCGAGCAGCTCCTGCAGCTGCGTAGACAACTCCTGAATCTCAGGGGGAGCTAGGCGATACGGTGCCTTGGCTATCGGAGCCACACCAGGAATCAGGTCGATCCCAAACTCAACCTGCCTCTCAGGAGGTATTCCCGGTAAATCCTCGGGAAACACATCCGGAAAGTCTCGCACTATTGGAACATCATCAACTGTCGTCTTGCCCTTCTCCCGGGCATCCAAGACATAAGCTACATAACCAGCGCAACCCTGCTGAAAATAACGCCTCGCCCTTGCGGCGGAACAAAAGGTCGGTCCGCGCTGTGGCCTCTCGCCCTGAATCACTAACTCTCCCCCACTGGGAGTGCGAACCCTCACTAGCTGAAGCTCACAATCAATCACCGCCCCGTTGGGGCTTAGCCAATCCATGCCTACAATAACCTTATTCCCTCGTAGGGGAATAGGAACCAGGTCCACCGAAAACTGCTCGTCAAACAACTGAAGAGAACACCCTCTATGCACTCTAGCGACCCTCACGGTCCTGTCATCTGCTATCTCAACCTCTAGTGGACAATCCAGCTCCCCTGGAGCTCTGCTAAATCTCTTGCTAAGCGCAAGCGATACAAATGATCGGGTAGCCCCCGAATCGAATAATACCATAGCAGAAATGCTGTTCACAGAGAACGACCCTATACAAAACATACAATCATAAGCAATAATCAATCAATAATAATATAAAGATGAAGGGAAGATACATACCCGTCACCACATCAGGAGTCGCTCGCACCTCCTCAGCTATCATCTAAAACGCCCTACTCTTCACCACTGGCGCCTCGGCTCGGCCCTGCCGGCCATCTGTGATCCTCAAAGTAGCAGGGGCAGGTGCAGCCACCTTCCCTACTGCAGCTAAACTCAGACACTGGGACCTTTTATGTCCCCTCTGATTGCACTGAAAGCAAATCAGATCTGTTGTTGCAACGGCAGTAGCAGGGGCCATACAATCCCTGCTCAAATGCCCAGTCCGACCGCACTTGAAGCAGTCGGAACTCCCTGCCTTGTACACCCCATCGTGCATCTTCCCACACCTGCCACATCGGTTGTGGCTCGGCTGAATCCTGGATCTATGATCTGAAACCTTGGGCTTTTTGCCCGAACCTCCTGAACCCGAAACCGTCTCTGGTTTCCTCTTCTTCTCCATCTCGAGATCAATCTCCCTCTCTCGAGCCCTAGCAATCATGTCGTCCAACGTTTTACAGCTAGACCGGCTCACAAACTGGCGAATATCGCTCCGCAACATCTCATGATAACGGGCCTTCTTCATCTCCTCATCGGCTGCATACTGAGGAACAAGAAGAGCCCTCTCCCTGAACTTGGCGGTGATCTCCGCCACGGTCTCTGTAGTCTGGGTGAGGTCCTGAAACTCTCTGGCTAACTGCTGCACCTCAATGACTGGTGCAAACTCCGCCCTGAACCTGGTAGAGAAATCAGCCCAGGTCATGGCATCCAACGCTGCATCATCTCCAATGGTATGTCCAACCTCCTCCCACCAATCTCGTGCCCTGTCCTTCAGAAGACAGGACGCCAATATGACCTTGTCCCCCTCGAGACACCTGCGAGTGCGGAACGCGTTGGCCACATCCGCCAACCATCTAGTACTTGCTATGGGGTCCCGCCCCCCGTGATAGTCTGGAGCTCCACATGCCCTGAACTCCCAGAACGTCAGTGTGCGCAACCCCATCATGGCCGCCACCTCGGCACGGAAGGTGCCCAACCTCTCATCCATCAGCTCTAGGATACCCTCCTTGATCGAACCGAAGATCACAGGAGTCTGCTCTAAAATGATACGAGTAATCTCTGAAGAAAGAAACTCTCTGGTCTTCTCATCCATACGCTCGTCCCCCGAGCATGATCCTGATCCCTCCCCGGCACCTCCACTGCCGGCTGCTGTCCTCGGACGCAAAACCACCATTCTGAAACACATCATAGCAACATCAGAAAACTGAACTATCTCAAGGGATCATTAATACTACTACTAGCTTCCTGGTCTTGTCTCGGCCTTCCTTGATTCGAGTACGGATCCTCTGCTTTCAGTAGTACGGGCCCATACTACCTTCCACATCTATACGTACTTTCCTCAAAAACTGCCTTGACTCCACCAAGTCACTTCTACTACTACTGATCTCTGCTACTCTTATCCTAGGCTTGCCCTAGGGAAATCTCTGACTGCACTCAAACCAGTCCTCAGCTGCTGAAGGCCTCCTTGTGATGCTAGTTAGCCACCACCTGAATACCATCACATGCAATGAGGCTCGGATAATCCTTCAAGTAAAAGACTCGTCCCTACAACGGTTGGACTCAGACAAGAGCTACACAATAGGGCCAAATCCAGCACTCTGAGATTATTCAACCCTGCTCACATGTGATGTGACGTATTCACCTAATGGCTAACTCCCACCACTCAGAGTCCCACAAAGCACAAAGCAAGCAGCATTCGGATAAAGGAAACATACTCAGGAAAAACTATTCTCATAACGAGAACTACACTAGCATACAATGCTAAGCTCGCGCTACCAGGCATAACCTAAACAGGCTATCCTACTGATGTCTACTCAATACTAGCATGCAATCCTCATAAAGCTGTAACACATATAGCATGCACATAAGGCATCCTCCTAGATCCTTAGTCCTATACTAGCATGCTGTTCTACTGAAACTGGAACAATTAATCATAATAATAAAACTTGTATTGGTAATTTAGGAGTACTTACTTGAGCTCGGCTGATCGCATACACCACACCCTTATTTTGTTTAAAAAAATTTCTTTCTAAGTGCTTTTCAAAATTTCATTCGAAAACATTTTTCTTTTTGAAAATCTTCTTATCTTTCCCTTAGTTTGAGTTCAGATGCACCCGGAGGTGTATCCGAATCCCTCAAACCAGGGCTCTGATACCAACTTGAAACAACCCAAAAATACCACCCAAAAATTTCGATTTTTATTATAACAGAACCCATGAGATTGAGTATCACATAATAAAACCATATGCTGCGTGTTTCAAAAACCATAATAAAATACTATGAGAAAAACTGTATCACAATTGTATCCAAACATATCAAAAAAACTAAATCAACTCCCAGGACAAAACTGAAGCTGTGGTGTGTGCGATGCCATCATCCCAAGCTCTTCCCTTTGCTTGCGAAAGTACCTGAAACCAAAACTGAAACTGTAAGCACGAAGCTTAGTGAGCTCCCCCAAACTACCACATACCACATAATAACATATAAGCACATACTGGGCCTTGCCCACTGCATCGGACCGAAGTCCGGGCTAACTGGGGCCTTGCCCCTACATCGGACCAAAGTCCGAAGTTGACTGGGACCTCTGTCCCCTACATCAAACCGAAGTCCGAAGCTGACTGGGACCTTCGTCCCCTACATCTGACCGAAGTCCGAAGCTGACTGGGACCTCTGTCCCCTACATCGGACTGAAGTCCGAAGCTGACTGGGACCTTCGTCCCCTACATCGGACCGAAGTCCGAAGCTGACTGGGACCTCTGTCCCCTACATCGGACCGGAGTCCGAAGCTGACTGAACGTAGCATAAACATATCAACTAGCATAAACACATAAATCCTGTCTGAGCCACGGAGGCATCAAACATACTAGCTACTGCATTGGACCGAAGTCCAGAACTACAGCTAACTGAACGGGCCGACATGGTGGCCTTAGACCCGTTCCTACTGAAGGGAAACTCACCTCGTGAACTGGCTGCTGTGTGAATGGCTCTGGAAGCTAACTGCTGCTGCTCCGGTATCTCCCCGGCTACAAGTCCATAAACACACTCAATCAAATGCTAAACACTGCACTGGGGTAAAATGACTCTTTTACCCTTGGTCAAAGTCAACTCTCTCGGTCAAAGTCAACCCACAATTGACCTGACTCGCCGAGTTGGGCCGCCAACTCGCCGAGTCTCTAGTCTCACTTCTCAACCCTACTCGTGGCTACTCGTCGAGTATGGCATCGACTCGACGAGTACCCTCTCGATCCAAGAACTCAGACAATCTTCATCCGACTCGCCGAGTCATATGAACAACTCGACGAGTTGTTCTTCGATCTAAGAAGATTGCCTTGGACTCGCCGAGTTGTATGAACAACTCGTCGAGTCCCACCATTACTGAGTCCACCCTCCGACTCACTGAGTCCACCACTCGAAATCACTCAAAGGGGGTAAAGATCGGGGACTCGCGACCGGACTCGCCGAGTCCGAAGAACGACTCGCTGAGTCACATGCATGCAGATCCTAAAAACTCGATTCTGCTCAACACCACCGCATTCAAATTATAGATCTGAGTTCCTAAGGCTGATTTACCACGTAAAGTTTCCAACTTTACGTGTACATCCACATGAAAAAGGAGATAAAGGCTAAAAAGGCACTTAGAAGAGTAGATCTAGGGTTATCATGTAAAATGGCTCCATAAAGGTGATAGATCTACGATTTTGGAACTGAAACATGGCTAGATCCGAAGGATAATCAATCTAATGTGATCCCTCTACCAAGAACAACTAAGAAATGGCTAAAGTAGGCTAAATATGCTTGCTAAAGAGAAATCAATCATAGAAACAGAAGGAATTCGGCTAATACCTCAATGAACTCTGAAATGGGAGCAAGACCTTGGATCTTCTTCTTCTCCTTTGGATCTAGCCTCCTTCTTCTCTTCAAAACTTCAAGATTTACACAAGAAATGCACAAATAACCAAAGAAACGATTAGGGTTTGCTAAATGATGCTCTGAGGGTGAAGGGGACGAGTTTGGGGGCTCATAAGGTGGTTTAAATAGGGTGCAAACCCGGGGATTTAGGGTTTCTACCTGGCAGGCAGACTCGTCGAGTCCCGAATATGGACTCGCCGAGTCGCCGACTAACACGTGCTCGAAATCTCGTCCCCACTCGACGAGTCGGGCCATAGACTCGCCGAGTCCCTCTCAAAAACTTCTAAATAAATGCCACAGAAGCAACGTACCAAGAATGGGGCGTTACAAATACTCTCTTTATTTGTCGTATATGTAACATCCAAAAATACGACCCAAAAATATTTGTTTTAATAATAATAAAAATCATATTCTGATCGTCACATCATAAAACCATGTGTCAATTATTTCAATCCATAATAAAATGTCATGAACATTTGTGCCAAATCAAACTATGAATCAAAACAAACTCCCAGGACAAATACTGAAGTTGTGGTGTGTGCGATGTCATCATCCCGAGCTCTTCCATTTACTTGCGGAAGTACCTGAAACCAAAACAGAAACTGTAAGCACGAAGCTTAGTGAGCTCCCCCAAACTACCACATACCATACAATAACATGTAAACACATACTGGGCCTTGCCCACTGCATCGGACCAAAGTCAGGAAACTGCATCGGGCCGAAACCCGGACTAACTGGGACCATGTCCCCTGCATCGGACAGAAGTCCGGAAACTGCATCGGGCCAAAACCCAGACTAACTGGGACCATGTCCCCTGCATCAGACCGAAGTCCAGAAACTGCATCGGGCCGAAGCCCGGACTAACTCGGACCTTGTCCCCTACATCGGACCGATGTCCGGAACTGACTGATCATAGCATAGCATAAACATATATCAACTAGTATAAACACATATACTGCATACTGCATCAGACTGAAGGCTGGAACATATAACACATAAACATGCTTGAATCACAAAGACACCAAGCATACCGAACTACTGTGTCGGACCGAAGTCCGAAACTACTGCTAACTAAACGGGCCGACATTGTAGCCGTAGACCCATTCCTACTGGAAGGAAACTCACATCGTGATGCTGACTGCTAAACTCCCGAATGAGAAATCCCCGACTGCTGCTCCGGCTACTTCCCAGCTATCTTGGGAAATAATATACTAAATCAGAATAGGGATTCTCCTTTGGGTAAAATGACCATTTTACCCTTGCTATGGCATGGGCCACAACATGGCCCAAAACCCTCAATTCCTTCTAAGCCCCTCCATGGCCCCACTAAAGGCCCAGTAATCGCCCAATTTGCTCTATTGGGCCCAAAGCCCTTTACTGGGCCTTACCCAAGCCCAATACTAACCTTTGGCCCATATTACAGAATTCTGAAGGCCACTAAGGCCCAAAGACCCCTAAGTCCCAAACTCAGCCCACACCGAGGCCCAAACGCTCGAAGCCCAAACCAACAGCGTACGCGGGGCGTACACCGAGGTACGCTGAGCGTACTAGCTACCGGCTAGTACGCGGCGCGTACCTCCTTGTACGCCCAGCATACAGCCCTGATAAGCCAAAGTCTCATTAAGTGCTTAATAATCCTGGTCATAAGCTAAAACCTTAGATCCAGGTCTTATCCTACGTCTGAAACCATAAAGTTGCTTACTTGATGGCTTACAAGACTCTCTTAAGCTCAAACTTCTAAAAACAACCATTTATAACAAAGAAGGTGGCTAGATCTCATGCATGGCTTCATGAGAGCCTCAAAAATCGAAGCTTTATTGCTATGGGGGCATTTGAGCTTCAAGGATAGCAATCCTAAGCTCTTGAAACAAAGTTGCATGATAAAGGTCCTTCCTTTGGACCTAAAAGGTCCAACTTCCAAAAACTCTTAGATCTAAGCTTATAAGAAGAAAGTTGGAAGATTTATACCTCTTTTGAATGCCAAATGAATGAATGATCTCAGATCTATGAGCTCAAGGTGCTCAAGTTCTCCTTCTTCCACTTCTCTTCTTCTTCTTTCCAACTTTTCTTCACAAAAGTGAGCCCAAAAGATCAAACACACACCCAACAAGGAGAAAGAGACGAACTAGGGTTTTCTGAGAGTGAGGAGGCTGATGAGAAAAACAGGGAAGGAGTCTATAATGGGGTTTATATAGCCTTAAACCCCTAAAATTAGGGTTTTTCCTCTGGCCGCGTACGCTGGGCGTACCATATGGTACGCTGCGCCTACACTTCTCCTCCACGCGTTTCATTAAGTCACTACGCCCAGCGTACAACGAGTTTACGCCCCGCGTACGGCTTATGGGCAGACTATTGCTCGGCCCAAAACAAGAGGCCCAATCTCAAATACAATTCTATTATAACTCCATATAAAATTTTGGAATCTAAATAAATTTATACCTCGGAAGACGATCGTTACAAATCTCCCCCACTTGAATCCGACTTCGTCCTCGAAGTCCGCTGCCACTGAATCTGAAAACAATTTCGGGTAATGCTCAAACATCTCCTCCTCGGATTCCCACGTCCACTCTTAACCCTTCCGGTGCTGCCACTGCACCTTCACTAGCTGAACTACCTTGTTCCTCAAGGTCTTTGTCTTCCGGTCCAAAATCGCGACCGGTCTCTCAATGTAATTCAGGCTGCTATCAACCTGAATGTCTTCCAAGGGTACAACTGCTGACTCGTCCACTAAACACTTCCGTAACTAGGAAACATGGAAGGTATTGTGGATCTGGCTAAGCTCTGCCGGAAGATCCAACCGGTAAGCCACACGACCCACCCGGGCCAAAACCCTAAAAGGACCGATGAACCTGGGGCCCAACTTGCCCCTCTTTCGGAATCTGATGACACCCTTCCAGGGTGATACCTTCAGGAGGACCATGTCACCCCCTGAAACTCCAAGTCTGAACGCCTCCTGTCGGCGTAACTCTTATTCCGACTCTGCGCAGTCTGCAGTCTACTACGAACCTGCTGGATCAACTCTGTCGTCTTGAGCACCACTTCGGTGCTCCCAATGACACGCTGACCGACCTTCCCCCAACAAATCGGGGTCTTACACTTCCTCCCATAGAGCATCTCGAAGGGAGGTCGATCAATACTCGTTTGGTAACTGTTGTTATACGAAAATTCCGCTAACGGAAGATACGTATCACAACTGCCACCGAAGTCTAGAACACATTCCCGCAGCATGTCCTCGAGGGTCTGAATCTTCCTCTCGCTCTGTCCGTCCGTCTGAGGATGGAAGACGGTGCTAAAATGGAGACGAGTACCCATCTTGTCGTGAAACTGCTTCCAGAACCTGGAAGTAAAACGAACATCTCGGTCTGACACCACTGAAACAGGCACTCCATGATGTACCGCCACCTCTCTCACATAAATATCAGCTAACTTCTCTGCTGATATACTCTCCTGGATCAGTATAAAATGAGCACTCTTCGTCAACCGATCCACTATAACCCATATAAAATCCACTTCACGCGCAGTCCTTGGAAGCTTCGTGATGAAATCCATAGTAATGTCTTCCCATTTCCACATTGGAACGTCTAACGGCTGCATCTTGCCGTGAGGTCTTTGGTGCTCTGCCTTAACCTTTCTGCAGGTCAGGCACCTCTCCACATACCATGCGACATCCCGCTTCATGCAGAGCCACCAATAATAGGGTCGAAGATCTCTATATATCTTCGTCACCTCTGGATGAATGGAAAATCGAGACTTATGAGCCTCATCCATCAACACTTGTCGTACTCCGCCCCAGTATGACACCCAAACTCTCCCATGAAGGGTCAACAATCCTCTACTATCATAGTCAAAAGAAGCTACTCGGCCCACGATCCTCTCACACTTCTGTCTCTCCTCCTTGAGGCCCTCTACCTGTGCCTCCTTGATTTACTCCAATAATGGAGTAATCACCGTCATCCTCAGACAAATGTCTCTGATCGGGGCCGTTACTACCTTGCGGCTCAGGGCGTCGGCCATTACATTGGCCTTCCCTGGGTGATAAAGGATCTCACAGTCATAATCCTTCAACACATCTAACCATCGTCTCTGCCTCATGTTCAGATTCGGCTTATCCATGAGGTACCTCACGCTCTTGTGATCCGTGTAAATGGTACAACGGACCCCATAAAGGTAATGCCTCCAAATCTTGAGGTCAAACACCACTGCCCCCAACTCTAAATCATGCGTAGTATAATTAGCCTCGTGAGGCTTCAACTGTCTCGAGGCGTAAGCTATCACACGGCCTCGCTGCATCAACACTGCTCCCATACCTGTGATCGAGGCATCACAGTAGACTACGAAATCCTCTACTCCCTCTGGCAGGGTAAGAATCGGTGCCTCGCACAATCTCTACCTGAGGGTCTCAAACGCTATCTGTTGATCAGGCCCCCAACGGAACGCTACTAACTTCCTGGTCAGTCGGGTGAGCGGTACTGCTATCTTGGAGAAATCCTGGATGAATCTCCTGTAATACCCTGCCAAACCTAGGAAACTCCGAATCTCGGATGGAGACTTCAGGACCTCCCACTGCATCATGGCCTCAATCTTGGCCGGATCTACCAAAATACTCTTCTGGTTGACTATGAGACCAAGGAACTGCACGTCGCGCAACCAGAACTCGCACTTGGAGAACTTCGCGCAAAGTCTCTCCCTCCTAAAAACCTCTAGCACCTCTCTCAGGTGCTCCTCATGCTGCTCCTAAGTCTTGGAATACACCAAGATATCGTCTATGAATACTATCACAAACCGATCCAGCATCGGCCTGCACACGCGGTTCATGAGGTCCATGAATGCGGCCGAAGCGTTGGTGACCCCAAACGGCATCACCACAAACTCATAATGACCGTACCTGGTCCTGAAGGCAGTCTTCTACACATCCTCGCCTCTGACACGCATCTGGTGATATCTTGAGCATAAATCGATCTTGGAGAACCAAGACGCTCCCTGAAGCTGATCAAACAAATCATCTATCCTCGGGAGTGGGTAACGGTTCTTTACCGTTACCTTATTCAGCTCCTGGTAATCTATACACATACGGTGCGACCCGTCCTTTTTCTTTACGAATAAAATCGGTGCACCCAGGGCGAACTGCTTGGCCTAATAAATCCCTTGTCTAGCAGCTCTTGCAGCTGCGTAGACAACTCATGCATCTATGGGGGAGCCAACGGATACGATGCCTTGGCTATCGGAGCCACACCAGGGATTAGGTCAATCCCAAACTCGACCTGCCTCTCGGGAGGTATTCCAGGCAAATCCTCTGGAAATACATCCGGGTAGTCTCGCACTACCGTAACATCATCAACTGTCATCTTGCCCTTCTCCCGGGCATCTAAAACATAGGCAACATAACCGACGCAACCCTGCTTAAAATAGCACCTCGCTCTCGCCGCTGAACATAGAACTGGTCTGCGTTGTGGCCTCTCGCCCTGAATCACTAACTCTCCCCCACTGGGAGTGCGAACCCTCATTAACTGTAGCTCACAATCTATCACCACCCCATTGAGGCTTAGCCAATCCATACCTACTATAACCTTATTCCCTCACAGGGGAATAGGGACCAAGTCCACCGAAAAGTGCTCATCGAATAACTGAAGAGAACATCCCATGTATACCCTTGCAACCCTAACGGTTCTATCAGCTGCTATCTCAACCTCAAGTGGACAATCTAGCTCCCCTAGAGCTTTGCTAAACCTCTTGCTAAATGCAAGAGAGACGAATAATCGGGTAGCCCCCGAATCAAACAATATTGTAGCTGATATGCCGTTCACTGAGAACGACCCTATACAAAACATATAACCATAAGAAACAATCAATAATAAATGCAGAGGTATAGAGAAAAATACATACCCATCACCACGTCAGGAGTCGCTCGCGCCTCCTCTGCTGTTAGCTGAAAAGCTCTACTCTTTGCCACTGGCGTCTCAGCTCGGCCCTGACGGCCATCTGTAATCCTCAAAGTAGCAGGAGCAGGTGCTGACACCTTCCCTGCAGCAGCTAAACTCGGACACTGGGACTTTTTATGTCCCCTCTGATTGCAATGGAAGCAAATCAAATCTGATGCCGCAACAGCGGTAGTAGTGGCTGTACAATCTCTGCTCATATGCCCAGTCCGACCGCACTTGTAGCAGCCGGCACTCCCTGCCTTGCACGCCCCATCGTGCAATCTCCCACACTTGGCACACCGAGCGTGGCTCTGCTGACTCCTAGCTCTGTGATCTGAACCCTTGGGCTTTTTGCCCGAACTACCTAAACCTGGAGCCGCCTCCGGCTTCCTCTTTCTCTCCATCTCAAGGTCAATCTCTCTCTCTCTCTCTCTCTCTCTCTCTCTCTCTCTCTCGCCCTAGCAATCATGTCATCCAGTGTCTTACAGCTGGACCGACTCACGAACTGGCGGAGATCACTCCGCAGCATCTCATGATAACGGGCTTTCTTCATTTCCTCATCAGCTGCATACTGAGGAACAAGAAGAGCACTCTCCCAGAACTTGGTGGTAATCTCCGCCACTGTCTCTGTAGTCTGCGTAAGATCCTGAAACTCTCTGACTAACTGCTGCACCTCAATGACCGGTGCGAACTCAGCTCTGAACCTGATAGTAAATTCAGTCCAGGTCATAGCATCCAAAGCTGCGTCATCCCCAATGGCATGACCAACCTCCTCCTACCAATCCCGTGCCCTGTCCTTCAGAAAACAGGATGCCAATCTAACCTTGTCCCCCTCGGGACATCTGCTAGTGCGGAAAACGTTGGCCACATCTTCCAACCATATAGTACTCGTTATGGGGTCCCGCGCCCCATGATAATCCGGAGCTCCGCATGCCCGGAACTCCCTAAAAGTAAGCGTGCGCGACCCCATCATGGCCGCTACCTCAGCACAGAAGGTGCTCAACCTCTCATCCATCAACTCTAAGATACCCTCCTTGATCGAACCGAAGATCACAGGAGTCTGCTCAAGTATGGTACGAGTAATCTCTGAAGAGAGAAACTCCATAGTCTGCTCATCCAACTGCCCGGCCTCCGGGCATGGTCCTGATTCCCCTCCGGCACCTGAACTGCCGACTGCTGGTCTAGGGCGTAATACCACCATTCTAAAACACATAATAAACATCAGGAACACTGATATATCTCGAGGAATCACTTTTCTAAAACTCTTTTCTTTTGAAAACATTTTACCACTTCCTTAGTTTGAGTTCAGATACACCCGAACGTGTGCCCAAATCCCTCAAACCAAGGCTCTGATATCAACTTGTAACATCCAAAAATACGACCCAAAATTTTTTTGTTTTAATAATAATAAAAATCATATTCTGATCGTCACATCATATAACCATGTGTCAATTATTTCAACCCATAATAAAATGTCATGAACATTTGTGCCAAATCAAACTATGAATAAAAAAAACTCCCACGACAAAGACTGAAGTTGTGATGTGTGCGATGCCATCATCCCGAGCTCTTCCCTTTACTTGCAGAAGTACCTGAAACCAAAACCAAAACTGTAAGCACGAAGCTTAGTGAGCTCCCCCAAACTACCACATACCATACAATAACATGTAAACACATACTGGGCCTTGCCCACTGCATCGGACCAAAGTCCGGAAACTGCATCGGGCCGAAACCCGGACTAACTGGGACCATGTCCCCTGCATCGGACCGAAGTCCGTAAACTGCATCGGGCCAAAACCCAGACTAACTGGGACCATGTCCCCTGCATTAGACCGAAGTCCAGAAACTGCATCGGGCCGAAGCCCGGACTAACTGGGACCTTGTCCCCTACATCGGACCGAGGTCCGGAACTGACTGATCATAGCATAGCATAAACACATATCAACTAGTACAAACACATATACTGCATACTACATTAGACTGAAGTCCGGAACATATAATACATAAACATGCTTGAATCACAGAGACACCAAGCATACCGAACTACTGCGTCGGACCGAAGTCCGGAACTAATGCTAACTAAACGGGCCGACATTGTGGCCATAGACCCGTTCCTACTGGAAGGAAACTCACCTCGTGATGCTGACTGCTGAACTCCTGAATGAGAAATCCCCTACTGCTGCTCCGGCTGCTTCCCAGCTATCATGGGAAATAAAATACTACATCAGAATATGGATTCTCCTTTGGGTAAAATGACCATTTTACCCTTGCTATGGCATGGGCCACAACATGGCCCAAAACCCTCAATTCCTTCTAAGCCCCTCCATGGCCCCACTAAAGGCCAACTAATGGCCCAATTTGCTATATTGGGTCCAAAGCCCTTTACTGGGCCTTACCCAAGCCCAATACTAACCTATGGCCCATATTACAGAATTCTGAAGGCCACTAAGGCCCAAAGACCCCCAATTCCCAAACTCAGCCCACACCGAGGCGCAAACGCTCGAAGCCCAAACCGGCAGCGTATGCGGGGCGTACACCGAGGTACGCTGAGCGTACTGGCTACTAGCTGGTACGCGGCGCGTACCTCCTTGTACGCCCAACGTACAGCCTTGATAAGCCAAAATTGTTGGATTAGTGTCTAAGGCTGTAACTATATCCGGTTGTGCATGGTCCTTTTGGGTTGCCTTCACCATAGCAACTTGATAGGATGATTTAATAAGCGAGAGAGTAAATATTATTAATATATTATGGGAATAATATAATGAATAATATATTGTTATTTGATTAATATAAGTCATAGAATTAATTAGAATTAATTTGGTGACTTAAAGAGATTAATTAAATAAAGGGGTATAAACTGTCAATTGTTTGATAGTTAAACTTTAGACTGTAAATCCATTTGGATATACTATGGACAGATTCTAAGAGGTCTAGGATAAGTAAAATCTTCCATTAGAGTTATCTAGGAATGGATTTGGATAGCCTTAAGAGAAGATTATCTGATAGGGAATTATCTGTAATCCTTAAGGAGTATACAAGTATAAATAGACCCCATGGCTGATGGAATTCGTGGAAAAACCAAAAGTAAGGAACCTCTGGTCGAATTCCTCCCCTCTCCTCTCTCCTAAATCATCCTCCTTGCTATTGGTGTTTGTAAGCCATCAGAGGGGTGACATTTGTGACTCTAGAAGCTCCAAGACCTCAAGATCAACAAGGAACTCAAAGGTATGGTTCTAGATATATTTCAATATTGTTATTTAGCCTAATTAGTAATTAGAAGTCTTGGATTCAAAGCATGTTTATTAGAAAGCCTAGATCCGAGCATTAGGGTTTTGCATGCGCACATAGGAAAGTTCTTATGGCTAAAACCCATCAGTGGTATCAGAGCCTAGCTTGGTTTTCTGTAAATTGTTGCTTGATTAACTGAAACAAACCTGCAAAATTCGATTTTTAGGTTTCTGAGTCATGGACTCGGCGAGTTCCAAGGTGGACTCGGCGAGTCCCTTTGTGCACTCGGCGAGTCCAGGCGTCAGGAATGGCCAGATTCGGGATTTCTTTGTGTTTATCTTATCTAAACTTTCCATAAACTAATTAGATCAATATTAATTCATTTTTCTGGTATATATAAATGTTATCTTGATCTAGTTAAAGGTAATTATCAACTAATTAAATATTTAATTTCCTTATATGATAATTAATTAATTATTTTTGATTATTTTGGTAATTATCTTAAAAGAAATCTTGAATAAATCAAATATAGATAATTAGGATATTAATTGTTAATTGAAATTATTTGTTATTTGATCCTCCATGTTTTAAATGTTTAAAACTTGCCCTCAAGTTTTGAAATTTATATTTGTGATTAAAAGTTTTAATTTAGACAACTTAAATTTCAAAAACCCTAGATTTTAAAAGGTTTAAAATACAACCCTATACTAATATGATATTACTAGTATAATATATATATATATATATATATATATATATATATATATATATGTATAACTAAATGCTAGTCTTAGCGTTAGTAGGCCTCATTCACGAAGCCAATCTATAAGGTGGGTATAAGGTTGCGGCCTATAAAATGGCGCTTAATGGGTGTACACTCACACCCACCGCTTGCTTGATTGGTGGAGGGTCGTTAGCCGAACGGGTAGGATAGGGCAACCTCATCCTCTCATTAAAATTATAATAAGAAATATAAAGTAACTACACATATTTTAAAATTCCCAATCTTAGTTACTTTAGGAAAAGTGAATTGATGCAATCCCATGAAATTACACTTTGCACCTTGCTAAGAAGTTAGTGGAGCGTGTGTGGTTTACCGGCACACTAATTGGTTCTAAGCGAAGGTGGCAAAGGGTGATTCATTGTATATCATAGTTCGATGGAGCGTGTGTGGTTTACCGGCACATCGAATAGGTGATCGTTACAATGAAGGCACTATGTGAATTTGCATGGTTATTCACACCCGCTTTGTGATCCTCGGTATCCCAGTCACAAACAAGAGGGGCATATTGAGATTTAAACATGCCATTGAATAGTTTCAATGAATCTCATCTGAACCTAGGAATTCTCAAAAACACTTAGGACTAATAGTTTAAGTTTTTGTGATGGAGAATTAGTGAATCGTCATTCACTTACCTTCAATGTAATTGCATGTTAGATTACGGCATCCCTTTTCTAATATGTAAATGTCATTGTTGGATCCTAGCCCTAATTTTCTTATTGGGTGATAATTAGGGATTCTTATTTTAATCTATCTTTGTCCTTTTCTAATTATAGATGTCAAACGCAAATAACGCTGCTGCTAGTTCTTTCACGTTGATGAGCCTTTGCCAAAAGGTCACCTTCGATGGAACGAACTTTAGCGAATGGATAAGATACATTCGCACCATTGCTCGCTATGAGGACAAGGAGTATGTCCTTGATGAGAAGCTCGAGAAAATCACCACCGAAATCGCTACTCCAGCCGAAATCACCGCTTTTGAAACTCATGAGCGAGATGCAACGAAGGTACATTGCATCATGATCGCTACCATGAACTCCGAATTCCAAAAGTCCTACGAGGACATGTACCCGTACGAGATGCACCAAGACTTATTGGAGAGGTACCACCAAAACGCGAGACAAGAGCGGTATGAGATTTTCACTAACATGATTTCCGCGAAGATGGGTCATGGAGAATCTCTTACCGTGCACTTGCAAAAGATGCAAAGGTATGTCGACCGCCTTCGCAAGTTAAATGTTGACTTCGGGGAAGACTTGGCGATCGACATGGTGCTTCACTCTTTGCCTCCGATGTACAACCAATTTAGGATGACCTACCACATGAACAAAGAGGAGGTCACCCCAAGCAAACTCCAAGGTCTCTTGAGAGTCGCTGAGAGCAACTTCAAGGACAAGTCTGTTGCACCTACTCCCAATCCGCCCGCTGCTCCTGTCTTGGCTATTGGTCAAGGAAAGGGAAAGAAGAGGAAAGCTTCATCGAAGAACTATCGCAAGGCGAAAGCCCGAGATGGTGCCTCTTCTAGTGGGACCAAAGCTGATCCCGCTAAGCCCTGTCCTAACCCGAAGGAGGCAGAGTGCCACCACTGCCACAAGATAGGACATTGGAAGAGAAGCTGCCCAGAGTACCTGCAAGCAATCAAAGAAGGAAAGATCAAGCCATCTTTCGCAGGTATATACACAATCAAATCTAACGATTCTAATCATGCTATTTCTTGGGTCCTTGATACCGGTTGTGGTTACCACATTTGTTCTAATGTGCAGGGACTAAGAAGAAGTAGGGATGTGGAGCAAGGAAGGATAAATCTAATCATGGGGAACAGAAGATCGTCGCCTGTGACCAAGATTGGAGTGTATTCTTTAGTGCTTAGGAATAGTTTGGTTTTAGATTTGAACAATTGTTGCTATTCGCCAGAAATGGCTAGAAACATCATTTCATTTCATGGTTTGTATAGACAAGGATTTAGATTTTCTTTTAATAATGAGAATGGTTCTATTTTGGCTTATCTAAATGGTGTCTTTTACTTTGAAGCTATACCATGTAATGGAATATATGAAACCGTTATGATTGTTGATAACTTAGGAAATGATGTTTTGAATATTGATTCCTCCACTAGTATGGATAAAGCATCCTTGTGGCATTGTCGTCTTGGACATGTCAACAAGAAACGCAAAACCCAACTCCAAAAGGATGGAGTGTTGGAGTCATTCGACCTTAGGGAAGATGACACATGCGAATCTCGTTTACTTGGAAAGATGACTAAGTCACCCTTCACGAGTACATGTGAAAGGGGCGAGGGTCTATTGGACCTAATACATACCGATGTATGTGGACCATTTAGATCAACCACGAAGGATGGGAACCGCTTCTACGTGACTTTTACCGATGACTATAGTAGATATGGGTATATCTACTTAATCAAGCAAAAGTCAGAAACCTTTGAAAAGTTCAAAGAGTTCAAGAATGAAGTGGAGAATCAATTGGGCAGGAAAATCAAGATGCTTCGATCCGATCGAGGAGGAGAGTACCTAAGTCTTGAATTCCACGATTATCTCAAGGAGTGTGGAATAGTTTCGCAATTGACGCCTCCTAGGACACCGCAGTTGAATGGTGTGGCAGAAAGGCGTAATCGAACCTTATTGGATATGGTTCGCTCTATGATGAGTCGTGCTTCACTACCTATCTCTTTCTGGGGGTATGCCTTAGAGACTGCCGCCCATATCCTTAACCGAGTCCCTACCAAGAAGGTTGCCAAAACACCTCACGAGATGTGGACAGGGAAAGCTCCCTCGTTGGCACATATCAAGGTTTGGGGTTGCGAGGCCTTCGTAAGACGAGATACTCACGACAAGCTTGAACCTAGAAGTGAGCGATGTATTTTCATCGGCTACCCGCAGACATCCTTTGGATATCTCTTCTATAGACCGAAGGACAATGTTGTCTTCGTTGCGAGGAGAGGAGTTTTCCGAGAGCGAGAACTCATAAGCCAAGGAGACAGTGGGAGGCAAATCGAGCTTGAAGAGATTCAAGAGTCGATAGATGAAGGAACCTCTACCGCTGGCACTCAACCCGAGGAGGAAACTCCGGTTGAACCGATTGACGAATCCTTACCTCTTAGACGTTCCGATAGAGTTAGAGTTCTACCCCAGTTTTATGGTTTTCATATTACTACCGAAGGGGACACGTATATTAGTGATGGTAAACTAATAAATCTTGATGAACCTAATAGCTATAAGGAAGCCATGGCAGGCCCGGAGTCTGCAAAATGGAAAGAGGCAATGGATAGCGAGATCCAATCCATGTATAATAACCAAGTTTGGAATTTGGTTGATTATGTGCCCGGACATAAGACCGTTGGGTGCAAATGGATCTTCAAGAAGAAGACCGACGTGGATGGAAACGTGCACACATATAAAGCGCGATTGGTTGCGAAGGGCTTTACTCAAACTCCTGGAGTTGACTATGATGAGACCTTCTCACCAGTTGCGAAGATTAAATCTATTAGAGTGATGCTAGCTATTGCCGCATTTCATGATTATGAGATTTGGCAAATGGATGTCAAGACCGCTTTCCTTAATGGGAAGTTCGCTGAGGATGTTTACATGGCTCAGCCCGAGGGGTTTGTGGATCCGAAGCATCCGAATAGAGTGTGTAAGCTTGAGAAGTCCATTTATGGACTTAAGCAAGCATCTCGCAGATGGAATCTTTGCTTCGATGAGAAAGTCAAAGAGTTTGGATTTGTACGAAGCGAAGACGAATCTTGTGTATATGTCAAAGCCAGTGGGAGTATAGTAAGCTTTCTCGTTCTATATGTCGATGACATATTACTCATAGGAAACGACATCCCGACTCTGCAGGAAGTTAAGTCCTGGCTCGGGAAGTGCTTCGCTATGAAGGACCTCGGAGAAGCTTCTTACATTTTGGGAATAAGGATAGTGAGAGAAAGAAGTAAGAGACTAATTGGACTTAGTCAGAACACTTACTTAGAGAAGGTACTAAAACGTTTTAGTATGGAAAACTCAAAGAAGGGAGAATTACCAATACAAAGTAATGCCAAGTTGAGTAAGACTCAAAGTCCGAGTACCGAAGCTGAGATAGCAGAAATGAGCCGAGTACCATACGCTTCCGTAGTTGGCTCAATCATGTACGCTATGACTTGTACTCGCCCTGATGTAGCCTTCGCTTTGAGCATGGTTAGCAGATATCAAGGGAATCCTGGCAAAGCACATTGGATTGCGGTGAAGAATATCCTTAAGTACCTTCGGAGGACAAAGGAATGGTTCTTAGTCCTCGGAGGGAGTGATGACTTGAAGGTGCGAGGGTATAGTGACGCCAGTTTTCAGACTGACAGGGACAACTACCGTTCGCAATCGGGCTGGGTCTTTACCCTAAATGGAGGAGCAGTGACATGGAAGAGTTCCAAGCAAGAAACTGTAGCTGATTCAACGTGCGAATCAGAGTACATTGCAGCGAGCGAAGCGTCGAAGGAGGCAATATGGCTAAAGAACTTCATCGGTGATCTTGGAGTCGTACCTGCCATAAAGGAGCCAATGGAGATTTTCTGTGATAACGAAGGTGCGGTTGCCTTAACCAAGGAACCGAGGGATCATGGTAGATCAAGACACATCGACAGAAAATATCACTTCATTAGACATCGTGTAGAAGAAGGACAACTCGTAGTGAAGAGGATATCATCAGAAGATAACCCAGCAGATCCGCTTACGAAGGGACTGAGTAGGGTTAAGCACTTACAGCATGCTAGGAGTATTGGGCTGAAGGATGATATTAGCATAGATTATATAGTATTAGAAACGTGTAATAGATAAATGTAATTAACATTTGATGATTAAATAAAGGAGTTTTATTTATGAGTAATGTTACTATCTTATGTTAATCGTTTAACTATTGTTTCACTTTGCATGTTTTGACTTCCAGAATAATTAAAATTATTAGGAATAATAGAATTGTTCAAATTGTCCACAATCGTTCATATGTTGGAAGTAGATATGAATGAAGATTGTCATGAATTGGTGTGTAGAATGTCTAAATGGTGTTAGACATAGCAAAGGGTTGCTGCAACATTCATGAGTGCTTATGAACTAGTTTTGAGCATTGGAACAAACCCGCGCTTGCTGGAATCACCTTATGGAATAAGATATAAAAGGGTGATCGCAAGACGATAATATCATATAGTCTTAAAACCTAGATATATGGTTTGTTATTTGTTAATTGGTTGTACATTGATAATGCGAAAACGCATCAGTAAATCGGTGTTATAAAACGCATTGTTGTGTATAGTTGGTTAATGAATAAGTAAATGCATATAAGTCGAAGTTTATCTGTAACTTTTATCTAAGAAGGTAAAAGCGATATCTCGGCCGCTCGATGATTTGATTTGACTTATGTGCCGGGCCCGGTCATAACTGAATTGATGTGTTCGATTAAGTTCTATGTCAAATAAATCAGAGATCGAGAAACCTAAATGCTTGACTAACCATTCCATAGGATTGTCAGCATGATATCTAACAGAGGACTGTACGATCCCTTATCTAAAGGACAAGATTGATTAGATCAGAGTTTGACAGCGTCTTTGAGAGCTACAATTGCAAACCGAATTGTACTTGTATAGTTACTAGACTTATCCAAGTGGGTGACTGTTGGATTAGTGTCTAAGGCTGTAACTATATCCGGTTGTGCATGGTCCTTTTGGGTTGCCTTCACCATAGCAACTTGATAGGATGATTTAATAAGCGAGAGAGTAAATATTATTAATATATTATGGGAATAATATAATGAATAATATATTGTTATTTGATTAATATAAGTCATAGAATTAATTAGAATTAATTTGGTGACTTAAAGAGATTAATTAAATAAAGGGGTATAAACTGTCAATTGTTTGATAGTTAAACTTTAGACTGTAAATCCATTTGGATATACTATGGACGGATTCTAAGAGGTCTAGGATAAGTAAAATCGTCCATTAGAGTTATCTAGGAATGGATTTGGATAGCCTTAAGAGAAGATTATCTGATAGGGACTTATCTGTAATCCTTAAGGAGTATACAAGTATAAATAGACCCCATGGCTGATGGAATTCGTGGAAAAACCAAAAGTAAGGAACCTCTGGTCGAATTCCTCCCCTCTCCTCTCTCCTAAATCATCCTCCTTGCTATTGGTGTTTGTAAGCCATCAGAGGGGTGACATTTGTGACTCTAGAAGCTCCAAGACCTCAAGATCAACAAGGAACTCAAAGGTATGGTTCTAGATATATTTCAATATTGTTATTTAGCCTAATTAGTAATTAGAAGTCTTGGATTCAAAGCATGTTTATTAGAAAGCCTAGATCCGAGCATTAGGGTTTTGCATGCGCACATAGGAAAGTTCTTATGGCTAAAACCCATCAAAAATCTCATTAAGTGCTTAATAATCCGGGTCAGAAGCTAAAACCTTAGATCCAGGTCTTATCCTACGTCTGAAACCATAAAGTTGCTTACTTGATGGCTTACAAGACTCTCTTAAGCTCAAACTTCTAAAAACAACCATTTAAACCAAGAAGCTGGCTAGATCTCATGCATGGCTTCATGAGAGCCTCAAAAATCGAAACTTTATTGCTATGGGGGCACTTGAGCTTCAAGGATAGCAATCCCAAGCTCCAGAAACGAAGTTGCATGATAAAGGTCCTTCCTTTGGACCTAAAAGGTCCAACTTCCAAAAACTCTTAGATATAAGCTTACAAGAAGAAAGTTGGAAGCTTTATACCTCTTTTGAATGTCAAATGAATGAATGATCCCAGATCTATGAGCTCAAGGTGCTCAAGTTCTCCTTCTTCCACTTCTCTTCTTCTTCTTCCCAACTTTTCTTCACAAAAATGAGCCCAAAAGATCAAACACACACCCAACAAGGAGAAAAAGACAAACTAGGGTTTTCTGAGAGTGAAGAGGCTGATGAGAAAACAGGGAAGGAGGCTATAAGGGGGTTTATATAGCCTTAAACCCCTAAAATTAGGGTTTTTCCTCTGGCCGCGTACACTGGGCGTACCATATGGTACGCTGCGCGTATGCTTCTCCTCCCTGCGTTTCATTAAGTCACTACGCCCAGCGGACGACTTATGGGCAGACTATTGCTCGGCCCAAAACAAGAGGCCCAATCTCAAATACAATTCTATTATAACTCCATATAAAACTTGGGAATCTAAATAAATTTATACATCGGAAGACGATCGTTACAGTATATGCTACTGCCACTCAACCCTTATAATTACATTTTAAAGACAATTTTTTAAAACTAATAAGATGTAAACAAAAAAGAATAAAAACCCCTATGTTATTTTGTATAACTCCATAGTCTATCACAATATGGTCCATGATTGTGGCCGTCATCATCGATACCACGGACCCGATGACATGATCTTTGGACATTTCTGAACAAAAAAAGTGTAAAAACAACATTAACAACAATGGAAGAAGAATGAATAAAATAAAAGAAGGAAATACGAGCAACTTGTTAGTGATTAGGGTTTAAATCCAAGACTTTTAGAGTTTAGGTAATTTTTATAAATTTCTATGTAGTTGTTATTTTATGTAATCAAAAAATCTATTATCTTTCATGGTATCAGAATTGGCGTCCCGTACTCCCTGTGACCCAATACATTTGTGTCTATCCTTATTGAGCCTCAAACTCAAAGGGGCAGTGTTAGTAATCTCGGTGCAACAGAGTCGTATAAGTGGTTATATATGTAAAAGTCTATCTTGTCTCTACAACAACTCTTTTAGAGAGACAATATTGGGCTCCACATGTATTTACATGCTATCGGACACACACCCAACAAGGAGAAAGAGACGAACTAGGGTTTTCTGAGAGTGAAGAGGCTGATGAGAAAACAGGGAAGGAGGTTATAATGGGGTTTACATAGACTTAAACCCCTAAATTAGGGTTTTTCCTCTAGCCGCGTACACTGGGCGTACGCTTCTCATCCCTGCGTTTCATTAAGTCACTACACCCATCGTACAACGGGTTTACGCCCCGCGTACGGCTTATGGGCAGACTATTGCTCGGCCCAAAACAAGAGGCCCAATCTCAAATACAATTCTATTATAACTCCATATAAAACTTGGGAATCTAAATAAATTTATACATCGGAAGACGATCGTTACAGTATATGCTACTGCCACTCAACCCTTATAATTACATTTTAAAGACAATTTTTTAAAACTAATAAGATGTAAACAAAAAAGAATAAAACCCCCTATGTTATTTTGTATAACTCCATAGTCTATCACAATATGGTCCATGATTGTGGCCATCATCATCGATACCACGGACCCGACGACATGATCTTTGGACATTTCTGAACAAAAAAAAAGTGTAAAAACAACATTAACAACAATGGCAGATGAATGAATAAAATAAAAGAAGGAAATACGAGCAACTTGTTAGTGATTAGGGTTTAAATCCAAGACTTTTAGAGTTTAGGTAATTTTTATAAATTTCTATGTAGTTGTTATTTTATGTAATCAAAAAATCTATTATCTTTCATGGTATCAGAATTGGCGTCCCGTACTCCCTGTGACCCAATACATTTGTGTCTATCCTTATTGAGCCTCAAACTCAAAGGGACAGTGTTAGTAATCTCGGTGCAATAGAGTCGTATAAGTGGTTATATATGTAAAAGTCTATCTTGTCTCTACAACAACTCTTTTAGAGAGACAATATTGGGCTCCACATGTATTTACATGCTATCGGAGCAATATATTCCTATGTAATTGTCATTTGAGTAATCAAGCAATATCAAAACATTCTATAATCTATCATGGTATCAAAGCTCTAGGTTAAAACACTAGTGTTGACCACAACCAGCAGTCGTTACCATCTGCCTCCGACGACCTTCTCTAATAGTCATCGGATGTGCCTTCATTATGCTTAACATCTTTTCATTTATTCTTTCTCCTCCTAAATAATAATGTAGTAATCGATACTAGACCATAGCTCTATCCTCGACTTCTTCTAATGCCTTGTCCTTTGAGTAATCAAACAATTTATTATCTATCACAATCAACCCCACTTATAGGAAAAAAAACACCTAAAAATAATAAAAAAAATAACCATAATGGTTTGTGAAAGCTTGTGAACACGAACCATGGCAGAAGACATAATTACCTGATATGTGGCAAAATCCACATCAAACACAAAAGAATGAGTTATACACCCTATCCGAGACTCACACTTGTGCTTATTCTAAAAAGATAGAAATAAAATAAGAAGAAACAAAAGAGACAAAAGTATTTACCAAATAATATCCTAAAATAAGACTAAAAATGTGACAACCGAGAAAAAATTTCGTCACCAACCACCGTTAGGAAAGAGTAAGAATATAAATGTAATAGCTTACTTTTGTAATGTTTGATTTATTAGATAATAAAATCAAATACGCCATTATATTTACGATTAAATCGACTTTTAGGCTAAAAGATAAGCTTCTAAAAGGTTGTACCGTCTTTTAAAACAGTTAATGTATTTAGAAAGTACTCGATGACGTGATTCCTATGATATAAAATTTGTAAAAATCTGACCCAAATGGAGGAGTTGTGGATTTAGTAAAAAGTAAAAATCAATCGCATAAATAATAATTACGACGTCAAAACGGTACTTAGAGATCGGTTGAATTTTGACTAAAAGTGCAAAAGGAGATTCGTAGTACTCCTTGCGATATAAATTTTAGAACAAAGAATTCTGAAAACAGGATCTGTATGAGAGAGATATGGTTTTTGTAAAATCATTTATTTTTACCCCCGTTAGGCACAAAAATGAAAGTCAAAACTAGCTAAAACCATCTAAAAGAAAGTTGTAGTACTCAGATCATCCCATATATATATATATATATATATATATATATATATATATATATATATATATATATATATATATATATATATATATATAAAGATGGCTTAGATCGGAGCTTGCACGAAAGTGTTATGATTTTTACAAAATAATTTTGTGTGCGCTTATGCCCCTCGCGCACATGTCACCGGATTCGAGTAAATTGCGAATGATGTGGCCAAGTGGGGAGGTGAGACGTGGCAACTTCTGGTTGGAGCCACGATGATCACGCGCAACACGCATGTATACTGTGAAGTCGGTGCAGACCCATTTCTGCACACCTTCTCTGAGTCCCTCCTCTTTCTCTAGTCTCGAAGTTGTTGCTATCCTATGCGGTCCTCGGAGTCCCAAGCCCAATTCAACCCTAAATAAGTGGTTTCACACGTCAAGGGCGAGTTCACGACCTTATTTTACTATTTTAAAGGTTTTAGGGGGGGGGGGGGATAAATGTTTATCAAGCTGTTTTATCAAAATATATATTTATATATATTAGTAGTTAAACAAAGCATGAAACGTTAGGATAATATACTCATAGATACTCTGTCCAATTGTAAGCTATGATATTATTCCTAAAAGTTATGTCTGATATTCTAGGAAAAGATTTTATCTATATTTTATACTGACTAATTTCCTAGGATAACATAGTACCTATAAGTAATGATGGTCAATTATATGAATATGCATCGTACTTAGTTGTTACTCTGCGCGAATATCCTGTTTTTTCAAATTAATCATAATTACGTATATATATATATGGTAAACGAAATATATGTATACAAAAGTATATATATGGTAAACTAAATATATGTATACACACCATCTCTATGCTAAACAATATATATATATATATATATATATATATATATATATATATATATATATATATATATATATATATATATATATATATATCCTACTATGGCATTTCCTAGGTTCTCATAGGAAATCTTAACTCAATCGTCATGCAATACTGAGAACCTCACCAACACTGTTGGTTGCCTTATACATGCAAGCTGTACACAAAATGAGATCACATAGATTGTCGAATAATGATTATACCCTAAGTCCACAACCAAACAAGGAATAGGAAATATTGCTAAATCGATCCTTCTAGGGATATATGAACCTAATCGTATACAACTTTTAAAGCATACACTTAGCAATTAACCGAGTTGATATCAATTCCAAGTAACACACAACATCCAATCCTCCTAGGCAATAAGGCATCACACAAATCAAGCAATTCTATCATGTGATTCATGAAGGTATCCTTAGCTCTACTCTAGAATTCAATTCACATATATACCATAAAAATCATAACACATGGGTATGAGTATTTTGGGAACCACTTACTTGAGCTCAGCTGATTGCACGCATCGCACCCCCTTTTTACTTGGTAAAAATCTTTTAAAATTTTAGTTTTCCTTTTGAAAAGATTATCAATTCCTCATTTTGAGTTCTTACACACCCGAAAAGTGTGCCCGAATCCCTCAAACCAAGGCTCTGATACCAACTTGTAACGACCCAAAAACAGTGATAATTTTTTTTTTGTTTTAAAACCCATTAGTTCAATACATCATATGTCTCAAGGTCAACCACAATAAAAAAAAATGTCAAAAACATCAGAGTACAAATAACCATAAGTGCGGAATCATGAGGGGGATGCTGTGCCATCACGTTGGGCCCTTCCCTTTCGTACCGAAAGTACTTGAAACCATAAACATAAACTATAAGCACAAAGCTTAGTAAGTTCCCTAAAGTACCACATACTGAACATACAATTGGGCCCAACCCTGGGGTATATTCCAACCCAATATAAAACCGGTCTAGCCTTGGGGTTTCTTTCAACCCATCATATACTCATGGGCCCAACCCTAGGATTTATTTCAACCCGATCGTACAAATATGGGCCTAGCCCTAGGGTTTATTTCAACCTGAACATACAATAATTAATGGACCTAGCCCTGGGGTTTCTTTCAACGCGGACATAAATACATGAAATAGTTACAAAGACAACTAGCATCCTACATACAAAATTCAGTGGGCCGACATTGGTGTCTTTGAGCCACAAGAATAGTGAGAAGACTCACCTCCAACTAAAGATAACTAAATCACATACACTCGAGTTGCTGCTATCACGACTCCTCTCACTGAACATAACCCAAAATCAACCTTAATTAATAACCAGGGTGATAACCCATAATCAGTTGTCTAAATCATCTTCTAACTTACTGAGGGTAAAAGACCATTTTCTCTTCCCAAACATTACCCAACTATTCAAGGCCCAAAACCCCTAATGACCCAAGGCCCAAAAATGTCCCAAATGGGTTTCTGGAAGTATGTCATGCATACTCGCCATTACACCCCACGTACTACGAGATCTTAGAAAGGTTACGAGGCAAAACCCCATTACGCCATGCGTACTTAGGGGTTACGCCCTATGTAATCCCATGTTGTCCAAAACCCACTTTTTAGCTCTTAATGCTTCTAGACTAAACGTCCAACTCATAGATCTTAATCTTGGGAAGGTTTTAAATGATAATGTTAACAACTTTAAGCTTTTGCATGGCTTAATAGAGCCCGACACCAAACCCTAAGTCCATAACACCCTTAAATAATCTCCAACTCTTGCATGAGTGAGAAATAACAATAAGGACTTCCTTTTTATGACTCAAAATCCTTAAAAACATTATAGGGTAGCCAACTTGAGTCCTGGAGTAGCTTTTACTCACAAGAACCAACTTATGGGACCAAAAGATATGAAAAATTAAACCTTATTCTAAATCTAAACCAAATAACCATAAATGTGTGAGCTTTATACCTCCAGAAGCTTGCAAATGGAAATAAGACTATGGATCTATACACTCCAAGCTCACCGAACACCAATAATGAACTCCTTCTTCTTCTACAATGCACCAAAATCACTCTAGAGGTCCAAAACAAACTTTCAAGGGTTAGAGTTTCCAAAATGAGGGAATGAGGGAGTGGAGGTTGAAGGTAAGGGGGTTCTCAAGGCTTAAGGTTCTTTAAATATGGTCCAAACCCTAAAAATTAGTGTTTGAGATCTACATGAGTACGCCCTCCGTACCAATGGAGTATGTCATGCGTACTCAAAGGAGCCCCGTCACCCATTTAACGAGTTACACGTGGCGTACCTATGGGGTACGCCCTGTGTAAGGACCAAAATGCAACTTTTTAAATTTTAAACTAAAATTGAAAAACTACCTGGAACACGGATGTTACATAACCCACCAAGGATCCATTTGCGTGAAACGAAATATTATAATAAATCAACCATATCAGGTTCAATAAAAACAACCATCGAAGTCTTTGATCATTTTGGAAGGTTAGAAGTTGATGAATATGACAAGAACACAATATAGAGTTCATCTAGAGAACTCCACCAACAATTTGCAACACAATGGTTGCTAGTCCATTCTTGCAATAATAAGTACTCTTAAGCCTTTAAGCACAAATCAAAGTTTGTCTTAAAGGAGAGTATAAGTATCAACCTTCTTTTATAATAGTCTATTTACTTTAAAGAAAAAGAAGAAAGAGGAGGAAGTTAATTGTTTTTATAAACAAAAGAATAGAGATTGAAGCCTCTAACTAGCATATAAATGTATTGTCTTAGACCTTTAAAACAAAGCTAGTAAAATTAATCTCACCCCAAAAGGGATTCACACCCTTGAAGACAAAAAGAAGGAGGAGTGTCTTACACTCCTTTTTTTTCCTATATGTTATGTACATAATTTAGTAATTTACTACCAAAACTCTTTAAGTTCAAAAAAACGTACATTACATTATGAATCATATCTTATGATATAATCTTTGATACTAACATTAAACATTATCACTTCCATAAAATATTAATTTCCAATTAAATACAAAAGTTATAATGAATACTACACAAACAAAACATTCCAACAAAAAATATGATTTTATGTGTAAGAAGTAAAAGTTAATCTCATAATTAATGTCTTAATCAACATAAAGTTATAATGAATACTACACTAACAAAGCACTCCAATAAAAATTCTAAAGTTATAATGAATACTACACTAACAAAGCACTTCAATAAAAATTCTGGAGACCATTTCATTTGGTAGGATCTTATGATCCTTATTTTTTAGATCTTACGATTATGATCTTGTAAAATGTAAAACAATCTTCGGTAAGATCTTGATTTTGACAATCTTGTTCCATTCCAACCTCAAACGGTTTGTTGAACCCGAAAGAGACACCATTTCTGATACCAGGAAGATGAGAATGGTGTATCTGCCGGTTCCTGAGTGCCACCTTAGCCAACCCATTTCCCTCCTCCCCCTCGACTCCCTTCGCTCTTACCTCGATACATATCTAAATAGGAAAATATCAATAACATGAAAGATAACTAAATATTTTATATTGTAGTATTTCAGGATGTTTAATATATCAGAGATTATCAATACAAATATTCTCTCGATTCGTGAGTACGTGAAGGCATGGCGTTCAAACTTTGTATATTGTGGTTTTGCAATTTCCACATGTCGCAATTTACGACTTAAATGAAATATTGTTGATTTTTAATAAGAAACTTAATACTTGGCATCAAAGAAATCAAGAGGCAAATTTAAATATTTAATCTCAATTACCTTTTTCTATAAAGAATTTAAACAAGTGTATTTCATAATATTCGCAGTGAAAGGGGCATAAATCATAATGTATTTACAAATACAGCCCTCATATTCCCCCGGTGGAAAAAAGACAGCATATGAAAATTACAGCTCTATAACGACGTCGTTCACTGTGAAATCGACGTTCTTGACTTTGAAGACGACGATGATGACGCTGATGACGACACAGACGAGGACCCGAAAAACAGATCGGAAAGCGCATTCCCTATGTCCTCCGGCGCGTACTTGACAGCAGCAGCAAACCTTCTATCTTTTTCCATCTCGACTCTCTGCGCATTGTAGAATTCTCTGTACGCCGGCAACAACTTTCTGGCGACTGAAACTTTGATCTCATCACGAAGCTTGCCGTCTGGTATGACGATGGCCAACTGCTTATGGTGAGCCTCTCCGAACACCGCGTTGATCTTCCTGAAACCATCTCTTGCTTCCTCCCGCGTCATTGCTGAAGCGTTTTTAGGAATGGCATCGAAGACGTGGCTCCATGATAGCCGTTCGTAATTGGCGGCGAACTTTTTGACTTCGGATTCGCGTTTGGTGATCCATTCGTCGCCGAGGAGATACCGGAGATTTGATGATCGGACTTTGGTGAGTATGTGTTGGAGGTTGTTGGCGAGGAATATATACGCCTGAGAGACGTCTTTGTAGTGCTTCGCTTTGCCGTCGAGTTTGCAAACTAGGATGAAGATGAGCCAAGCTAACCGGGCCGATACCGACGGCGAGGGAGAACTGTCGGAAGATGATTCGTCGAAGAAGGTTTGTGGCATTAGAGGTTTCTCAGTTTGTGGGCTGTCCATTAGTATATCAGATAAAACGCTGTAATCGCCGAGGAGGGAGAGGTAGTTCATCGTCTCCATGGTAAATCTGTGAACTCCGGCTCCGGCTACGGTAGTTTTCAAAGATTCTTTGTTAAGTAACGTTTCGAATTCTGTTAGATCTAAACGCACCGATTCAGCAAGTTTTATGAGTGAATTGAGAGCTTGATTGACTACGGAAGACGTCGACGGGAACGAGAAAACTGACACAATCTCCGGCCACCGACTAGCTATTGCGGTGTACATATCGAGAGTCCGGAAGATCCTTTCCGGTGATTTCTTGCTATTTTTTGCTACATTTTCTGGAAATCCAAACAGAATCAAAGCTCCCTCTTTTGTAATTTCTGTATAACTTGCTTCTCGGATGGAATCAGACGATGCGAAAACGTGATCACACAGAATTCTTTCTCCGTTGAATAATGTTTTAATAGCAATCTTTACAGCAGCCAACCAGTTTTTAATTTTGAGATCCAAAACCTCCCAATCCATCTTATGAACATGAGCAGCTTTCAGCTTCTCGACACCAAGCTTGTATATGCCTTCATCAACTATGGATTTACGTATAACTTTGTAAATGTTGACGCATTCCTTACCATAACCAGATGAAATCATGCACTCAGCTATCAACTTGAGATCCGCCATGGCTCCTTCCGCAGTATCTTCGACTTCACTGATCAATTCTCCTGCAACTCGTATCTCATCATCAGATTCATCAGCAAAATCCGATAAACTTGATCGCGTAGATGTTCGAGATGATCGAGTTGAAACCGATTCTGGATCTAATTGCGCTCGATTCAAGGACAAAATCTGATAAAACTCTTTCTCCAACCGCTTCATAGCGATCTGCATCAGATGCTGAGCCCTAATAAGCAATTCAGAAGTGGAGTTTTCAGCTACCAAGGAATGCATCGCTTTATGGAGCTTGTTGACAATCTTGATAAATTCCAAAGCTTCTCGGCGGTTGTCGTAGAAGAGCGACGTGACCTTGGCATAAGTGGAGGTTTCCGGATCCCATTTGACGATGATAGGCTCGGCGACCTCCAATGTCTGGAGCATTACGGAATCGGGAAAACTCATGGTCGGAGTTGGTAAGGCAAAACGTGAAGGTGAAGGATAATGAGCAATGAAAGAAGATGAAGATCGTTTAGGAGAGAAACCAAATTTCTTCATGCTCATGATGATTTTTGTTTCGGTTGATTTTTTTTATTGTGAGGAAGAAGTGTGAGATGGAAAGTGTGGTTGTTGGACAGTTTGAGAGAACTGAGAAGATTGGAAGAATGTAGACTCTGAAGATAATAATCGGGAAGATGGGAGAGGGGTATATATAGACACAAAAGGCTGCAATTGGAAGACAAAATCTGTGTTATAACTATTGGATTTTGACTTTTATCTTTGTGTGTGAAACTCGAATCTTCCTTTCTGACATATTCACTTTATAAATGAATTTGAAAATTATTTATTCCTACTATTTTTGAAAATGCATACCTGTAGAAAGTATTATTTTCACTTTAAAATAATACAAAAATACATACAATAGATGTAATGTAGTAGCCTATATTTTAGTATGTTTGACTTTTTGTTACTACACGTACAATAGGTGTTTTTTATTAGTTCGAATATCTGTGTTTCGATTTTTTTTATAAAAACTATGCGTAATATCTTAAGAAACAAATCTTTATGTTTCATATAACACATGTTTTAAAATCTATTTTAAAAGGGAATTCATTCATACACAATACATTTTTCTCTGCATAATAATTTGTGCATTAAAATATTATATTGCACAACTTTATAAAAAAAAATTATTGTGTACTAATTATTTTTAATTTTAAGAAGCTACTTCTTCCGTCTCAAAATTA
The DNA here is from genome assembly GCF_051521515.1 of Lactuca serriola. Lineage (NCBI taxonomy): Eukaryota > Viridiplantae > Streptophyta > Magnoliopsida > Asterales > Asteraceae > Lactuca > Lactuca serriola. Next base: position 206,954,657 of record NC_136409.1, read on the forward strand.
TAGTCTATTTTTCTTTTTTGGTTTGTCCCAAAATAATAGTCCACTTCTAAAAATAAATAACATTTTTACCAAAATATCCCCTCATTATTACTCAACCAACTAAACATTTAATGGAACATTAAATGCAAAATAAGGACAAAACTGTCATTTTATTATATAAAATTAATGGTAATTAATATTTTTTTTAATCTGTATGTTTTTGTTTGTGAACAATAATATTGGAACATTGGGAGTATTAATTTTTTAGTTTTCTTCTTGATACGCTATAGGCATTCCGTTAAGAATGAATTACTTTTATTAAAGTATCCCGAGTCAAATGTTTAAGCGAAAGGGACATCTGAATTTAATGCGTCAGAGGTGACGTGTCGTCTATATTGCATTACGCGGGTGTCAAACATGGCAGAGGTAAAAATTGCTTACGTGGACAGCAGACACCATCTACTATATGGAGTCTTGTTTTGTACAATGACCATCCAATTTCCCTACAATGCCTTCATGTTTCCCCTCGTTAAAGTTTCTCAAGGAAAAGACCTATTCTTTCTCATTTTTATATTTTTTTATAAAAAATATAAAGGTTATGTTTCCATAACTATTTTTGAGAAAAACATTTAAAATATGTTTCAATAAGTTTATGAAGTTTTCTAAAAAATTTCAACATATACTTTTTTAAAAAGTAATCATAAATTTATAAATGAAAGGTCATGGATGATCGCGCATCCCTTGTTGACGTAAAAGGAACATAACAAACAAAAAATATAGTAATAGTTTTATGCCCTGTAAACTTAATTGATATAAAATCCAATAATCGTGGAAAAAAAATATGATAAGGAACCATCGATTTACAATTTTACAAGAATATTTGCATGTAGTACAACTAGTCAAAGTATATTGTCAAAGGGACAATCTTATCCATGTTGTCTAGGGACAATGTATCTATGTGCTATCTTTATTTTTTATTTTGACTAATAATATTTTCCTTATTTATTTGAATTTATATTTTCTGAAACTATGTAAAAGCAGGCTTTTTTTTTTTTTTTTTTTTTTTGTAACTATTGTAAAAAAATAAAAATAAAATAAAAAGGTCAAAATTGCAAGATTGTGGTATTCAAAAAAAGTTGGATGAGTCCAAAAATTTTCTTATTTGCATAGAATGTCTAAAATCAAGGTTTTTCTGTATTTTTTATCCAAAAACTTGAAAAGATGATTATGTCCATCTACTTTCTTTTTTGTATTTTTAATAATTTTTAAAATCCTAATTTAATTTAAAAATAAAAAGAAAATAAAATAATTATCCGCCAACCCCACCGTTCTGTGTGTGTGTGTGTGTGTGTGTGTGCATGTGTCTTTGTGTACATAAAACACACAGGCACACACACCAAAATTATAAGGCTCCATTGAAGCTCTGTATTTCATTTTCCCAGACTGTGATTTTAGAAGTTTTCTAGTAACGTGTAATATCTATGATTTTGTTTCTTAAAGCTCTGTATTTTGTTTTCCCCAAACGCACATACATACTTGGAAAACTAGGATGATAAAAAAAAGGTTGGTGATTTCAGTGTTTCTACAAGTTCCTTGTATGATCTGCAATTTTAGAAGTTTTAAAACTTAAATTCCTAACAACAATCCTTCTTTCGGTCTTCATTTCCATCTGCATCTGGAAAACTTGATCACACCTCTGACGGGTCCCTTTTCCCCGCATCAACATAAATAAAAGAAATGAACCCATCAACATCGTGGATGTATGTGATGGGGTTAAAACCCTTATTCATTTGGGTGAAAGTCATCAATTGGGGATGCCAGTTGTGCAGATACAAGAATGAACCCAGGTTTTAGGTTCCCCATGAAGAAGATGATGGGTACACGATTTCCTCCGCCTGTTCTTCACCTTGTGCAACCTCATGCTCCTGATTTCCTCCGCCGCCACCATTAAATCGATGCTCCATCTTTAGTGGTTAAATCGATGACCATTCTTTGATTTCACTTCAATTTTTAGTTTTGATTTGGGGATTCAAGTTCGTTGGGAAGCACGTGAAGCAACTCTGTAACATCCCGGAATATCAAGAGTAGAGTTGAAGGGCTAAAAGTGTAAATGGGAAAGGGCAACTCGACGAGTCCACGAGTAGACTCGGCGAGTAGGGTCGCAACTCTAGTCGCGTTTTAAGTGACCAACTCGGCGAGTAGCATGGATGGACTCGGCGAGTTGGTGCTGAGTGGAGAAAACCCTAATTTCGAGGGTTGAGCCCTATATAAAGAACATCATATCTTCTCCCCAGCCTCTTTACCATTCCTTGAGTTCCAGAAGCCCTAAATTCGTGAGGAGAACCCCATTGTTGAGTGAATTAGAGCTTGGAGAAGGATCTTTGGTGCTTTAAGCTTGAAGATTTGAGGCTTGTATCAGGAAGCTTGGGGAGATCAGGAATCTACAGTTGGTTGGGCTCATTCCATGGGTAAGGAACCATTTCCTCAAGCTATTTTCTTCATGGGTTCGTGTGTGGTGGTTGATATGACATCTAAATTGAGATAGAAGCTTGGATCTGAGGATGCTACTTCAGATCTAAGCTTGTGATGGTCCTATATGTCATAAAGTCCCGATTCTTGAGTGTTTGGTGAAGCTCTTTTGTCCCAAACCCTAGCCCTAGAGTGTAAAATGCCTAGATCTCTTTGGATCCATGTAAAGTTTGCCACTTTACGTGATGGATGGCTTGTAAAGAGTAGATCTATGGTTTAGAGCTTCTGCATGGCTTGGAAAGCCTCTGTATGGTTTCAGATCTAGGGGTACTCGGCGAGTTGATTGAAGATAGGCTGGAACTCGACGAGTTGGAAGAACAACTCGGCGAGTTGGTTGAATATGGGCAGGAACTCGGCGAGTTGGAAGAACAACTCAGCGAGTTGGTTGCAGATAGCCTTGGACTCGGCGAGTCTGGTCGTGAGGTCCTAACCTTTCTTCTAGTTGTGCTGTGAATCGGTGAGTCAAGGGATGACTCGGTGAGTCGAGTGTGAAAGGACTCAGAGAAGTTCTGTGCATGGGGAATCGGCAAGTCATCGGGTTGACTCGGCGAGTAGAGTCAGTCAGGGGTTGACTTTGACTTTGACTTTGACCAAGGGTTGACCAGTTGATTTCCAGGGGCATTTTGGTAATTGTTGGCCTTTGTTTTGAGTTCAGAGTTTTGGTGTTGGCCAGTGTTGGAGATCGTATCAGTGGTCGGAGCAGCTTGGGTTTATCTGTTCAGTCGGCAGTTACGAGGTGGGTTATCCTCACTATATCGACACGGTCTACAGCACCAAGGCCGACCCTTTTATTGGATTGTGATCCAGGTATCGTTGTTATGTTTTGTTTGTTGTGTTGTATCCTGGTAGTTAGGATGGTATATGTTAGAGACCTGGTTAAGGTCGGTATCCTGGTATATAGGATGATGTTATGCTAGTGACCGGTTAGGTCGGTATCCTGGTTAGGATGAGGCTATGATATGTGATCTGTTAGATCGGTTTGATTGGATGTGATATGTTATATGATTGAATGTTTATGTGCACATGGTTGTTGGACTGGGGTTGGGTTGAGGCGGGACCTGCTTTGTGCTGTAGGCCAACATACCCAGGGCGAACCGGTTATCCCGAAGGCCCAGCGAGCGGTCCGGATAGGTTGTAGGCCCCAAGAGGGCGGACCAGACGTGCCGAGGCTCGGAGAGTGGACCAGGCTGACTGAAGGCCCAGTGCAGGCAGACCAGTCATACTGTAGACTCAGAGAGTGGACCAGGTGGATTAAAGGCCCGGTGCGGGCAGACCAATCACACTGTAGACTCGATGTATGTGGTTAGACTCGGAGGGTGGACCAGGTGGACTGAAGGCCAGTGCGGCGGACCAGTCACGCAGTAGATCCGAAGTGCATGGCTGTTCTGTGTTCTGTTATGATATGGCATGTTATGTATGTATGGTATATGTGGTTGGTATTTTGGGGATATCTCACTAAGCTTTCGGGCTTACAGTTGTGGTTTAATGTTTTTCAGGTTCTTCAGGAGACCGTGGCAAGGCAAATGCGTGATCGTATCGCTCCTCATGATTATGTTTTGTGATGTGATTCTAAGAATACTCTGAAATAATTGTATTGAAAACCTTTTTGTAATAATTTTATGAAATCGGATTGTTTTTGAAAAGTTTAAATTGGTTGAAATTTTATGTTCGTTACAAACTCAATGTTTGTTCTTGAAGCTCATTTCCAAATCTGCTTTGAATATTTGTTCTTGAACCTAGAAACATCATATGTGCTTCAAGTTGAGGAGGGTTTGAGAAGTAATTGCTAGGGTTCTTTTATGAAATCGGTGCTTCAAGTTTTAGAGTGGTGTGTTGTTGAAGGGGAAGGGGGTTTCATTGTGTGTTTATGGGATCGATGGTGGAGTTCGATCAACAGGAGGTTGATCAAAGGGAGGGGTATGCTGATGGAGTTGTGGAAGACTATTAAAGATGAATAGGAATGAATATGGGTTAGGTTAGGGGAAGGAGAGAGAGAGAGAGAGAGAGAGAGAGAGAGAGAGAGAGGGAGGGAGGGAGAGGTACCGATGAAGAGGGTTATGTGAGATTTTATTTTTTATTTTTTTAATTATTTAAATACCAAAATAAATGTGACATCCCCAAAATCACGGCCAGAAAAGACCGGTTTGTTTATGCTTTGTAAAAATCAGAGTACTTCATTTTATAAAAGTGTTGCGGAATTTGTTCCCAGAAAAATATGGTAAATACGTATTAAAACATTTTCGAAGAAACGTATTTATTTCATTTTAAAACGTTTGGGATGTCATTGTTAATACATAAACATAAGCATAAACAGAACTTACAATTGTTTCCACTAGTGATCTACATCTCTTTAAATCTCTCAGTGTAAAGTGACTTCATATCAACACCTGTGATATAAATAAACTGAGTGGGTCAGGTTGGGAAACCTGGTGAGTACATAGAGTTTTCAACCCACAATAATATAATTATTATGTTAAACAATCAAACAATCCACCCAATTACCCATCCCCATTATCTTCTTTACTCTTAAGGATTTAACCTAAGAGTCATCTATCCTGCATTCGTTTATTCCGAAGTCCCTTACTTCCAGGGTTATAGGACTGGCACTAAATCCATAGCTGCCAATGTTCGTTCGTAAAGCACTAATTCCATAGCTGCTATAGTCTACTCATTGGGTACTAAATCATAGCTACCAGTGTTCATCTAATAGGTACTAAGTCCATAGCTACCAATTCCTAACAGGTACTAAATCCATAGCTACCAGCATCTAACATGTACTAAGTCCATAGCTACCGGTGTTTGTCCAATAGGCACTAAGTCTATAGCTGCCAACGTATACTATCATCATCTTATATCTCTCATCGTTCATCTACCCATGTCATTCCCAACATATTCGTATAAAATACGTATATAGTTTAAATTATTTAAAACATGTATAAAACGTTCATCCAGCATAGACAACAAGTATTCAGATAATATGTACACATAGCACGTAGTTTATAAAATACTTCATATCTATGTGTAAGATGAAAGGGACTATGCACTCACCTGAGTAGGTGGTGACTCAGCACTCGAACAGCGCTTCGATACTCTCAAAACGATTTTCCTTCAATAAAACCTAGTACCAATACCACTAGGGTTTAGTCTAATATTCACCGCGACTAATTAGTAGTCTAGATATTATTACTATTATATAAGCGTTAAACGATACTTATATAACCCATAATAATAGCCCAAATACTTATTATAAGGTCCTAATAACATTACTATATTAAAACATAAGCTAAACTAAAGATAGGATAGGCATAGCTCACTTACAACGGGTTTTCTCGAAAACCGGGCTTCGCTGGAGCAGCATTCCCGAGCCGAAAGGCTCTTTTCTTGAGGCTCCGGGAGCCTCGGGGCTTCCTTCGGGTGCTAGGGGGTTTACCTAGGCTTTTAGGGGGGTTAGGGAGGCTAGAGAGAGAAACTAGAGAGAGAAAGTGAGTTTGGGAGGTGTGAAGAGAAGGCTAGACCCGACACCTCTATTTATAGTTAAAATATCTGATGGAATCGCCGAGTAGGGGGACCTACTCGCCGAGTTGGTCCATGTGGTGGCCTTCTGGTGGTGCCACGTGTCCAATTCTGGTGGTGCCACGTCACCCCCTATCGCGTATCAACCTTCGAACTTAGAAAAATCATAACTCTCGCATACGAGCTCCGTTTTCGACGTTCTTTATATCCACACGTAGGTAAAATCAAGATCTACAACTTTCATTTAGACTCTGTCGGCTAATTCTCGACCGATCTCAAATTTAACAGTAGGAGGCGTTTAGACTGTTAAATGACCGCGGAGAATTCGTAACTCCTTCATACGAACTCCGTTTTCGTCCATCTTTTTACCGTTGAGTTCCTATTAATGAGATATTCAACTCTCATTTAGGTCGCGTAAGACAAAAACCGCTCGAACTAAAATTCGAGTTTCGGGCCGTTCACTGCTAAGCCGAATCTTAGAAAAATCATAACTTCCTCATACGAAGTCAGATTTGGGCGTTCTTTTTATCGACGATCTTAGTTTAACATATTCTACAACTTTCATTTAGATTGCTAAGGCTAAATCTCGCTCTATCGTAAATTCACTATTTACGCTTCCCGGTGTCGTGCCTGTTTTGCCGTAAAACTTCGACGGGCCATAACTTCTTCGTTATAACTCGGATTTCGGCGTTCTTTATATGTACGGAAACCTTGAGACATATTCCAAAACTTGGTTAAGATTATTTATTCTAAATAATCTTTTGTCGAAAAGTCGTTTTCGACCCCTATTTCCTCTAAATTGACTAGCCCGGATTTGCGGGCGTTACAATTTTCTCCCCCTTAGGATGATTACGTCCCGGAATAATCAACGAAACAGGTTCGTATAATGACTCCATACGTCATCTCTTCATCCTAGGTAATAATTATAACTTTTACATTCCTTTAAGTCTATCTCTCAGACTTATTGACTGTATGCAGTACTCGATCATGCACCTGCTCTCTACCTCAGGCTAGACTCCCAATTATGACCTTCAAGTCACAATTTCGATCCTTAATGGATACGAACTTGAGATGATTTCTTTTATTACTACTATGGACTGATGTGTCATATTCTAATGACCTATCATCGTATGTTGCAACACTTAGCTTTAGGTCTCTTAGAGTTAAATTCTAAAACAGACTATGCCTTCCTTCATGTTCTAATGTGATATAATCACACTTTAACATTTGGCATTTCTAGCTACCAACTTCTTTAACAACAAGCGCGATATTTCTATTGATCGCTTTGATTTCAATCGTTTGGTTTAAGTCGGACGCTACATCGATCTTGATTTTCTAAACCACATAACATACTTAGCGTAGTCGGACTCAATTCGATATGACCACTAGGGTCGGAACATCAACACTCTTCTTAGTCATTACCGAAACGATGGTAACGACACACTTGAATAAAACGAAATCAATTACTAGCTTTTTGGTAACCTTGTGACTTTCCCTGATCCAAGTGTGAGTCATGTGCTTCCGGTAGTATAGGCCTCTACTACCATTCACACCTACTCATACTCGTCCCAAGTATTGTCTCACAGTTTCCCAAGTCACCATGCAGCAAATCACACAATCATTCAACACTTCAAATAACAAAACGAAGGTTTTATATTATTTCTTGAAACGATTACATAGGTGTTCAAGTTCACCCTAGACTATGCCTCTACTAGGCTACATCATACGAAACTATAGATACTGCATAATCCGATCTTTGGGTAAGAAGTCCTCATTCTTGATTCCTCGCATGGTTCCCTGCTTCGTCGAGGATCATGTGAAATGCCCTTGGCCTTGGTGGCGTTTCTGGTCTTGCTGCTTTATTTTTCCTTGGGCAGTCTCTGGACATGTGCCCCTTGCCTCCACATCCATAGCATACTTTATCATTATGTGTGCAGTCCTTGGAATAGTGACCAGTCCTCCCACACTTGTAACAAGTCACTTCTTTGTTGCACTTCCCACCATGCTTCTTCTTGCATTTATCACACCATCTCGCTTCACCTCCATCACCTCCTCCAAGCTTTGAGAATTTGCTTTCCTTGTTGGACCTTGAAGATCCTTCCAACTTCCGCTTCCTCCTGCCTTATCTTTTTCTAGACCCTTTTCTCTTATATGGGCCTCTACGTTCTTAGCTGCCCTAACAGTTGTTTTCAAGGTAGTTGCCATTTTGACCATTGGGCCAAAGTCAGTGGGCAATCCGTTAGCAAACCTATCAATCTTGGAGAGTTCAGTAGGCACCAAGTAGGGGAATAGCTTCATCCTCTCAGTGAATACGGTGGCATACTCATCAACACTCATCTTCCCTTTCTTCAGGTTCTGAAACTCGTTGTTTAGGTCTATCAGATCTATGTCCGAGCAGTACTGAATTTTCAACTGTTATGAGAACTCCTCCCATGACATCCTTGTGGCTTCTCCTCGTGGCATCGTATCTGCCAATAGCTTCCACCAGCTCAAGACTCCAGTTTTCAGTTGTCTTACGGCGAAGACGGTCTTCTGTTTCTCGCTACAGTCGCAGCTCTCAAACACCATTTCCATCTCGGAGATCCAATCCATAATCTCAACAGGCTTTGGGCTTCCTGAGAGACTTGGTGGTTTCGCACCCAAGAAATTCTTGTACATCCGCCCATCCTTGTTGTTTCTCCCTTCTGGGCCATCCCTTTGCTCACCTTGAGTCCCTACTTGACTCACTTGGCGGCTGTAGTTCCCTTCCTCAGATTGCTCTGGAACTGGCTCCGTCGGTTCAACATGTATGCTAGGTTCGTCCCTATTCAACATCTGTCTCATTTCTTCCCTTTGTTCAGCCAACATAGCCCGAATCATGGCTTGAACTCCAGCCATGGTGACTAGCTCAGGCGCAACTTCTTCTACAACAGGTATTTGCTGAACCACTGGGGTTGGTTTCTGTTCCCATTTGCGTTTACGTTTCCACTACGGGTTCTTGCCATCTTGATCTATACACCGAATAAGGTGAATCTAGATCTTAATTTAGGATTGAAGTCTTAAAGCATCCTTATCACCCTGAAACGTTTATATGCTAGTTCTAATATCGTAGTTAAACACTTAGAATCCTATACACATAAGGTTTCCAGATCCGGTCGGCAACAGACCATAGATCCGAACAAATAACAACATATCATGCACAAAGCATTTAGCACATAAAAGCAATTTAGGCATCATTCCTAAAATAAGCTAGTGCTCACACCTCACAATCATCGCTTAGCATTCTAAGTTTAAGTCTAGAAATAAATCCATATTCCTAGTTCGCTTAAACTAATGCTCTGATACCAACTGTGACATCCCCAAAATCACGGCCAGAAAAGACCGGTTTGTTTATGCTTTGTAAAAATCAGAGTACTTCATTTTATAAAAGTGTTGCGGAATTTGTTCCCAGAAAAACATGGTAAATACGTATTAAAACATTTTCGAAGAAACGTATTTATTTCATTTTAAAACGTTTCGGATGTCATCGTTAATACATAAACATAAGCATAAACAGAACTTACAATTGTTTACACTAGTGATCTACATCTCTTTAAATCTCTCAGTGTAAAGTGACTTCATATCAACACCTGTGATATAAATAAACTGAGTGGGTCAGGTTGGGAAACCTGGTGAGTACATAGAGTTTTCAACCCACAATAATATAATTATTATGTTAAACAATCAAACAATCCACCCAATTACCCATCCCCATTATCTTCTTTACTCTTAAGGATTTAACCTAAGAGTCATCTATCATGCATTCGTTTATTCCGAAGTCCCTTACTTCCAGGGTTATAGGACTGGCACTAAATCCATAGCTGCCAATGTTCGTTCGTAAAGCACTAATTCCATAGCTGCTATAGTCTACTCATCGGGTACTAAATCCATAGCTACCAGTGTTCATCTAATAGGTACTAAGTCCATAGCTATCAATTCCTAACAGGTACTAAATCCATAGCTACCAGCGTCTAACATGTACTAAGTCCATAGCTACCGGTGTTTGTCCAATAGGCACTAAGTCTATAGCTGCCAACGTATACTATCATCATCTTATATCTCTCATCGTTCATCTACCCATGTCATTCCCAACATATTCATATAAAATACGTATATAGTTTAAATTATTTAAAACATGTATAAAACGTTCATCTAGCATAGACAACAAGTATTCAGATAATATGTACACATAGCACGTAGTTTATAAAATACTTCATATCTATGTGTAAGATGAAAGGGACTATGCACTCACCTGAGTAGGTGGTGACTCAGCACTCGAACAGCGCTTCGATACTCTCAAAACGATTTTCCTTCAATAAAACCTAGTACTAATACCACTAGGGTTTAGTCTAATATTCACCGCGACTAATTAGTAGTCTAGCTATTATTACTATTATATAAGCGTTAAACGATACTTATATAACCCATAATAATAGCCCAAATACTTATTATAAGGTCCTAATAACATTACTATATTAAAACATAAGCTAAACTAAAGATAGGATAGGCATAGCTCACTTACAACGGGTTTTCTCGAAAACCGGGCTTCGCTGGAGCAGCATTCCCGAGCCGAAAGGCTCTTTTCTCGAGGCTCCGGGAGCCTCGGGGCTTCCTTCGGGTGCTAGGGGGTTTACCTAGGCTTTTAGGGGGGTTAGGGAGGCTAGAGAGAGAAACTAGAGAGAGAAAGTGAGTTTGGGAGGTGTGAAGAGAAGGCTAGACCCGGCACCTCTATTTATAGTGAAAATATCTGATGGAATCGCCGAGTAGGGGGACCTACTCGCCGAGTTGGTCCATGTGGTGGCCTTCTGGTGGTGCCACGTGTCCAATTCTGGTGGTGCCACGTCACCCCCTATCGCGTATCAGCCTTCGAACTTAGAAAAATCATAACTCTCGTATAAGAGCTCCGTTTTCGACGTTCTTTATATCCACGCGTAGGTAAAATCAAGATCTACAACTTTCATTTAGACTCTGTCGGCTAATTCTCGACCAATCTCAAATTTAACAGTAGGAGGCGTTTAGACTGTTAAATGACCGCGGAGAATTCGTAACTCCTTCATACGAACTCCGTTTTTGTCCATCTTTTTACCGTTGAGTTCCTATTAATGAGATATTCAACTCTCATTTAGGTCGCGTAAGCCAAAAACCGCTCGAACTAAAATTCGAGTTTCGGGCCGTGCACTGCTAAGCCGAATCTTAGAAAAATCATAACTTCCTCATACGAAGTCAGATTTGGGCGTTCTTTTTATCGACGCTCTTAGTTTAACATATTCTACAACTTTTGTTTAGATTGCTAAGGCTAAATCTCGCTCTATCATAAATTCACTATTTACGCTTCCCGGTGCCGTGCCTGTTTTGCCGTAAAACTTCGACGGGCCATAACTTCTTCGTTATAACTCGGATTTCGGCGTTCTTTATATGTACGGAAACCTTGAGACATATTCCACAACTTGGTTAAGATTATTTATTCTAAATAATCTTTTGTCGAAAAGTCGTTTTCGACCCCTATTTCCTCTAAATTGACTAGCCCGGATTTGCGGGCGTTACAATAAATAAAGAAAATAGAAAAAAGAAATGAAAAGGGTACAATCAACTTTTCAATGTATCAAGGACAAAAAAAACACAGAAAAACCTCGATTTTGGACCTTCCATGCAAGTTGAAAACTTTTTGGACCCTATCCAAAGTTTTTTGAATACCACAGGGACCAATCTTGCAGTTTTGTCATAAAAGTAACATAACTGTGTCATAGTTAAATCAGAACAACCAACTTTATAATGTTTGCACATACTTTATTTTATGAGTAGTTCTTTGTTTTGATGATAAACTAAAATAAATAAACATTTTATTTTACTATATTAGGAGATGTTTGTATGCTTGTTGAGAATATGTATTTGGAATTTTTAGTTATTTACTTAAGAAAAAACTTTACAAATGGTCTTTATAGTTATAATTTTGTCTTCAAAACAATCATTATGAAATCTTTTTTGCATGAATGGTCCTTTTAGACAAAATCTTACACTCCAGTGGTCCTTTTTGTAACATCCCAAAAATCTAACCATAAAATTTTGAAAATCAAAGTATAAGTTTTACCAAAAGGTTTTATTCATATTCATTACTAAATCATGAAATCATCTTTGCATGTCATATAAACAATTAACATATTCATAGTAAAAATTCGGAAGCTAAGCTTTGTTTTAAAAATCATAATGTAACATATAACGGTTAAACTAGATGACACGCCCCTCTAAGAATGTCCATATATCACGATCATATCAGCTCCTTGTCCTTCGAGCTTCAAGGACCTGTAACTAAAAACATAAAATAGTAATTGTAAGCCTAAAGCTCAGTGGGTAATCACAACGTTCACCTATTATACAAATCGTATGCGTTTCATATAGTATATATAAGCATCAAGTAACCAACACTTGTTACTGACATTCTTAACACATATTTTTGGTACCAACGTTACTCTAACAGGCTTATTCCCCAAAGGGCTATCTCAGACTCTACCAACTGGAACTGATAAATTCCCTAAAGGGCAATCATGATCATCCAAACTTTGACCACTTCCCCCAAAGGCCCGAGGAGCTGTCCTTTAATCAGCATACAAATAACATATAGTCCATATAATAATTAAGTTCATGAGAACTCACTTAAAGCAGCAAACACACATGATAAAACCACTGAAGTGGCTAAGATGGATTGTCTAGCTCCCTGAACACCTACACCCCATACCAACAACTCTACTTAGACCATGCCTAGATAATACGCATATTGTACTTCATTTATACTTTTACTTTAGATACTTCTTGTATTATCATGTTGTACACACACCATTTATTCACCTTTTATACACCTATTAGGGTATGAATGATTCCAACCATATTCTTAGGTTTATACACACATAACCCTAAATCAGGTCTTACTTATTGTTTTAAACACTCACACCCAATCTTACTTGTAAGTAGGGTGTTTAAAACTGGATATCCAAAAAATTTCGGATAGTTGATTTTAATATCTGAATTCATATCTGAAATTTCGGATATCCGAAATTTCGGATACATATTTGGATATTAATTCGGATATCCAAAATTTTCAACTTTTTTGTCAATCGCGTTTGCAATCCAAGAAAATATACTGACATTTAACTAATTAATCATTAACACAAAATATCTTAATCTCAATACTAGAAGACTCAAACAAGAAAACAAATTAAAAAGGCTATAAACTAACTGAAGAAGTTGCTACAATGTCGTTGTCGACTCTTTATAAGCTTGATGTATCATTATACGTAAGACGTTATGAAGAATCTTTTGTTTACATGGTTATTGATAGTATTAAATAATGATGAACTATTAATCTAAATAACATTAAAAACAATAATATTTCTTAATAATAACATAGGAAACCAATTAAAGATCATATAAAACGATGAAAAATCATATATTTCTAAACTAAATTCTTTCTAGTTTGCACTTTCAAGTAATTTGATAAAATATAATGGAAAAATAAAAATCATATTTTCGGATATCAGATATCCGAAAATCTATAAAAATGACTATATGAATCCAAATCCGAAAAACCGGATATCCAAATTTCAGATATTCAGTGTTTCGGAAAATTTCGGATTCAGGTATCAGATTTTTTGGATCGGATCTTCGGATGTCGATATTTTTGAACGCCCATACTTTTAAGACACAATATATATGATACATTTAATAGTAAAAAGGTGAATAATTTTTTTATTTCAAAGGACAAGTATATACAGAATGAAGCTCTTCAGTTTGTGGGTTTGCAGGACAAAATCGAGCGAATGGATGTTGCTTCATGGTTCTAGGCACCAACACAAGATCAAATGAGTTAAGGAAGCAAATTACTAGTCCTAGCAACCTTAAATAAGGTCTAAAACAGATCCATAACCTTAAAAAGGAACCGAACCCATAAATTAACAAAAAGCCTAAAATATGAGTTCACAATGAGATTTCAAAGCATTTTTGAGGTGATATTTTTTTTCAGTAACACGATCTAGTTCCTATGTGTCAAAGGGATATAATAACAACCTTAACCATGGTTAGAACTTACTAAAATCGACAGAAAACATTTTAGAGAAAAAATCTCGTTAAAGTGGTGTATGTAAAGTTTTGAGAGCATTTCAAGGTTCCAGTTGTCCAAACAAAGTTAGGCAACATAAGCATTCATAAGAAACTCTAAGTGTACATGCACCCTAAGATCTAGGTTTTACTATTATGACAACGTACTTTCAAAACTAGTATTATACCTAAGATCTAGGTTTACTAACATTTTGACGAACTCGAATTTTTCACTTGATTCCTTGATTAATTCAGTCTTCTTGTTGCTCTTGGGAAGTCTAGCACCCAAAATAGAATACCTCTAATGACTCGCATCTAAAAGACTAAAAAACCCTAGATATTTAAGAGGAGGAAAGAGGTTTGAAAATCGGTTTTCTCGATCTTATGGAGATTATGGACCATTTCTCTAAGGCCTAGATAAGTCTTTATATAATTGTGGTATTTTCCAGAAAACCATGACTTGAATCAATTAAAAAATCTGATTTAATCTTAATTCAATTTTTTTCCTTATATGTTACCTGGATAGCTTCTAGAAGGTTTATGGAACCTCTGTAGAACCGTCCACTCTATTGGCCATCCTCTTTATTCATGTTGCTCAACTATTAAACAATTACCATTCTGCCCTTGTTCCTTTAGATTAAATCTAATTAATTTCAAATTATTTTAACTAGTTTCTAATTAATTTATTAACCTATAATAAATTAATAAACTATTTATCTCAATCTCTCTAATTAATTCTAGCTATTTTAGCTCTTGAGGGCAAGCCAAAAATGACTTTGGTATTATTAGCAAAGTTATATCAATTAGTTATGATATTAGACATTTATTTCCAATAAAAACACCTTCCCAGAGTTCTCTTTACACAAATAGTTTCTGAAAATTACAAAATCAACCCTAGAATTTTATACTCAAATTATTATTATTATTATTATTATTAATTATTATTATTATTATTATTATTATTATTATTATTATTATTATATATTAAAATTATCCCTTCTTAGCTACAGTACGTGACTCGGGTACTGTTCATGAGGTTTTACCTGGGTTAGTCAACCAAGTCACCGCTTCAGCTAATCTTTTCTTCTCTTTCGTTACAACGTCTCTGGATTCTTCGTCTCAGATAAACCCCAAAAGGGTCTCTCCACCACCGCCCTACACGCGATCGCTCACTACCAACTCTGCCTCTGTGGTTACTACCATGGTAACCGCTCTTTCTCTTTCTATCTACATTAGGTATATATATCCACCGTCACAATACATCGAACAAACCTGGAGTCGATGAATGTATATGAGTCTCTCGGGAAAGGTTGAAGGAATTCGATTCACCACCACTATCGCCGCCGCACCAATGACCTTTTTTCATGGCGTTCATCGTTTGTTCCCTTAATCCATCGCTTCACATGATGAAAGCGGACGCGACGAGGAGTCGGTCATCATTTCTAGGTAAAATCAATGGTCGCATCGCAACTTACACAAACTAAATTGAAATCGAGGGGTTGCTTGGGACGTTAACGGTTAATTGTCAATTGATTCACTCTCTAGAATATCGACTTTTTCCATTAGCGATCGATTCCTCTATTCTACTTCTATTCTTCTGCCGACTACTGTTCGACTTCACGGAACCATTGTAGATAAACATAATCAGAAAACAGAAGTTTCTCAAATCACCATGAATACATAATCAGAAAACAAAAGTTTCTTATTATTATTATTATTATTATTAATAATTTAACCCTTTTACATCTATATAATGCCTTTTATTTAATTAATTTACTTGATAAACCTACAAAATTTAGTCTTTAATTATATAATTATTTGATACAATATTATTTATTCAACCTATTTCGATTTCTTTAAACGAAAACATGGTGTTACACTTCTGATGGATGTCTGTTAGATGGATCCGTTAAGTTGAAGGAATTTTTGGATAAAACTGTAGTTTACTCTATTTTAATAATATCTTTTTGAAAATTTATTAATGACATATTTATAGTAAAAAATCATCTCAATTTCATTTGTTAATTAGTAATAATTGATTTTCATGCAACTCAAACATTAAACTTTTGGGAGAAATCATAAAGTAACACATATATTTCAAAACCCATCAAATGATTAATTTAAGACTAAATCGTAAATTTGGTCCCTATAGTATGCTGATTTTTGTGGATTAACTCTAAAGAGTTTTTAACCTATACTAGCGGTCTAAAACATGATTTCTCTATAGTTTTCATCCCTAACAACTGCTTGGAAGATAATTCTCATGCTTTAAGGCAAGCAACATCCATTACACTCAACGGATGCATGCAATTTTAAACGTCTGAATTTACAAAATAGTGGATCATTTATCACAACACTTAAACACATTACTACTACAAATAAAATTTGGAAAATAATCTTACCATACAACCTATACGCAAAGAAGTATTCACGTTGATGACAATCGTTAATCTATCTTATATGGATGATTGCTCTTGGATTTGTCATTCCTAAATTGTAAAAATAGACATGAAGTCTAAAAAAAGTCCCCCCCCCCCCCCCCCGAAAAAAAAAGTTGTAACGTATATCATTTCTCCCGCCATGCCAATGAGTAGGATATATAAATACTCAACCAGTTATTGAGAGTTCGAATGATTTGTTTTTACCTGTGACATGTTTCTTATACTATTATATTCTATATCCTTTATGAAATGACCAACATTTTTTTTGTTAGATTGACGATGATGGGACATAGTTGTGTTCTTGCACAAGTGTATATGTCCATTAACATACAAACTTGAAAAAAATTTAGTATTTCCATCTCTCATACCCTAGATCCATTATTTATTTTTTATAGCAATACAAACTGCTTCAAGTATATTTTTGCACAATTTTCTTGGGTTTAACATGAAATCCATCTTCAACACACTCCATTCTCAATTCTAGCTTCATATATTATTTAATCTTGAACAACTAATAGTTTTTTATATTTGATAATATTTTTTGGCAAATGATGGGTTATATACATTTCAAGAAAGAAGTTTTAGTTTCTTCAAAATCAGAAATATAAAAATTAGAGTTATCCTTGTCGGATTGCTAGGGATCATCTGATTGGCATTATTTAGAATCGGATATACCTTCATAGTTTTCAAATAGTTTGTGGTGTAGACGTATGTTTGAATCATCAATCAACCTCAAATAATTTTGATAATCATTTACTCATTTGCCAACCTCATATATAAGCTCCCCATAATCAACTTGATATCCCTTTCTTGTTTTTTTATGCCTTGTATGTGGAGTCATCGTAACAAGATATAAATTACTTACTTTGTTACTTCTAGGACCAAACCAACATCTATTAAACTGATTTTTCAAATGCAATCGGTTTCTAGTTGAAGTATGAGATTGATGTGTGACTACTTGGTTAACACCGATTTTAGACTAGAGGTGGTAATGGGTTGGCATGGGTTGGTTGTGAGTTCAACCTATTTATTAATTTTTTGTAAATGTACAACTCAACCCAACTTGTTTAATACATGGGATAACATTTGATTTACATGTTTATTTTTACTAACCAAAGCTATTAAATAAATGGATTGAACTCGAATTGTAACACCCGTTTCCTATAATGGATCAGTTGATGATATAAAGGAGTCAAAGGCATGGTTTTTCAGGAAAACCATATGCCATGACGTGGAGCATAGAGTGCCACGACGTGGCATGCCAAATGAAGAATGTGTTTTCTGATGGACACCACGACGTGACATGAAGGGCTTCACGACGTGGTGAACGCTACAGCCTAAGCCCATGATTTTTTAGGGTTTCTTTTGTATTTAAGAGCCTTAACTCTAGGGTTTGGCCATTCTCTTCAGCCTTCATTCTCCCTAAACGAAACCCTAGCCTCTCTTCTTGCATTTTGCTCTTTGATGGTGTTTTTTCACTTGAAGATGGGAGGAAGACTTTTTAGAGCAAAGGATCAACTAGCAGGCTTGTCTACATCTTTTGGTGCATCTTCTAGACCCTTGTACGCTTCCAATGTCTCATATGTTTAGATTATCCTTTGTAAAACTATATTTTAAGCCCTTTTCTTTATGGCATTTTATTATGGATGGTTGGTTTTGATAACATTAGCAACTTTATCATTCCTAGAGGTCCCTTGGTCATCATATGTTCCAAATCTAGACCCTTTTATTGCTTGGTACAATGCATGTTAACTCCATTTCTTACCCCTTTTTGACCTAGTTTTGGGAGAGACGTGAATTGGACATGCATGTCCATAAAGTAGTGATTTTTATGGTTCTTTAGAAGGCAATGAAACCTTTTGGAAAGTTGGAAAAAAGGACTTAACAAATTAAGTCCTTAATGTAAAAATATGGCTTCTGGACATCGTCACGACGTGACCAAGGAATGGTCACGACGCGGAAAAGCCCAACATCGCGATTGTTTGTCTTTGCATTCCCATGACATGGCCAAGGAATGGTCACGATGTGGCATTGACTTTAACAAGGTTAACCATTGGCTTTGGTGACCTTTGATCATTGACTTTTGACCAATTTGACTTAGGGTTAAACTTGGAGGATTTATGTTGGTGATTGAGGATTTATCTGTCTTGGTGTTAGTTGGTTCGAGGAATTGATCCGTGCAAGGAGTTAGAGTGATGTTGAGCTTCTCTGGTTCTTTGATACAGGTGAGTTTTTCACTATGTCATGTATCCCATTCTATATCCTTTGCATGGTAGGATAGAGGTACTGTTAGAGCAAAAGTATGCTAGTGGCCTAGGGTAAGTTCTTGTTATGCCTTGAAATTTAGAACACTAGGTGCTTTAGTATGCTAGATTGGTAGGGTTTTGACTGTTGATCGTATGATTTTGTTAGGATTTATGTTTGGTTAGGATAAATGGGGTAGGCCAGTTACCAGGATTATGTATGAATGACCAACGAAGGACTTATTTGAGAAGTGGTAAATGATAGGGTAATTAGGCAAGGCTAGTTGTCAAGGGTATGCAATATGCTACATGTTATGTATTTATGTTACCTGATTATGTGGTAGTGATAGTTTGGGTTCTATGTAATCTAAGTTGGATAGTTTGCCTTATTATGATGTTCTTTTCTGATTGTTCGCTCTCGGGTGGATCATCTATTTGATTGTCTATCTAACCCTTGATTACATATGACTTTACGGATATTATGGAAGACCAAGATGTGGCTCATGGGTGGATTTTGGGTTGGGCCTGTTTACTCTTTGGGTAGGGACCGTTATATATGGTTGGGCGGGGCCCGTTATGTGAGTTGGGTTGGGACTGCAAACTCTTGGGTTGGGCCCATTGCATATGCTGCATATATGTGGATAGGAGTTTTTCTTGCTTGACACTAGAGTCGAGAATTATATGTGCATGCATTGTATGCATGGTGAAATATATGGTATACTTGGGAACTCACTAAGATTTATGCTTACAGTTGTGGATTAAACATTTTGTAGGTCGTTCGTGAGAAGAGCTCTGCGGGACTATACACATGTATCAAATACATTCATTACAACACTTTTCCACACTTAACTCTGATACTGTAAAGCTTTAATCAAATGAATGTTACTTAAAGGTTTTTGAAATAAAGATTTTAATTAGTTAATTTATTGTAAAACGAAAAATCTCTTTGTAATTTTTAGGATGCTACAAGTTAGTATCAGAGCCTTGGTTTGATGGATTCATATGCGCCTTGCAGTGTGTCTGAAATCAAACTGAGGACTGTGAGATTTTCAAAATGAGTTTTTGAAAAGAAAATGTTTTATTCAAGGAAATTATTTTCTAAAAACATTTCATAACAACTGGAGGATGTGATACATACAGTCGGTCGAAGCTCAGGAATTAAGTAATTCTCAATATACCCATATGATCTTGTATTTTCATAATGAATTGTTATGCATGCTGGAAGGTAGGCTATATATCTGCTCAGGAACTGCATGATATAATTTCCTGATATATGTGATTCCTTATAGCCTAGAGAATTGTTTGTTATGTGCTTCTTGAAGTTTGGATTGATAATGTTATTTTCTAGGTGTATGTTTTAGAGTTGTATACGATTAGGATTGTATAACCTTAGAATGATTGATTTAACCTTATTCCTACTCCTTGTTTGGTTGTGGGCTTAAGGAATAATCATTATTCAACAGTTTATTTGACCCTATATTATGTATAACTTGCATGCACAAGGCAACAAACGGTGTAGGTGGAGATTTCTAGCAATGCGGAAGCGAGTGGGAATGGATGAATCCTAGCGAAAGAGTCTAGGAAGTGTAGTATTGTGCATATGGCTACACATACACATGCGTGTGAGGATTTTTGTGGAGTGTTGCGAAGTGACTTAGCGTCTTGGAACAATATTTGGAACGAGTATGGATAGGTGTGGAAGGTAGTATTAGGCCCGTACTACTAAAAGCATAGGATCTATACTCGAGTCAAGGAGATGTCTCAGGACTACCATGAAACTTGTAGGTAGGTATGCATAGTGTGGGTTTGCAATGTGCATTAATTTTGATGTGTTTTCGTTATCTCTCATATTTTAGATGGTGACCTTCCATGTTGGTGATTCAGATCTGATTGAGTTGGATGTTTGTGACATCATTGCAACCGAGATTTTGAGGTTCATGAGAGAAGGTATGCTTAGCTTAATCAGAATTTTCAGGGAAAAGTTGATCGCAGTGGTGGACGAGCACCTTAGGATTATGTGGGCGGAGCTAGAGGGTGGTTGTTCATGGGGTCGTGAAGTCACATTCAAGGATTTTAATTCTTTTGGAGCTCCTCATTTCTTGGGAGTAAGGAGACGATCATCAGTATGCATTTTATTGACGACATGGAGAGTGCCTTTCGCGCCAGCTTCAGTCCGACATAGGACAATGTCAGAAATGTGACATGTATTATACGCGACAAAGCTCTGTATTGGTGGTGCAAGGTTGTCAAGGGCCTCGAACCAGAAGTGGTTGACTCCATGTCATGGGAGAATTTTGTCACCAAATTCAAGAGATAGTTTGTGCCGACAATTGAGAGTCAGTGGTTGACATGGGATTTTTTTGGCTCTTGAGCAGACTACAGAGTCGGTGGCTGAAATCACTGCCAAGTTTAGAGAGAGAATAATGTTTTCCTCAGTATGCGGCTTGAAATGAGATGAGGATGATTCGCTACCATGATATGTTGAGAAAGTAAATCCGGGAGCATGAGAGTATCTCGAGTCATAAGACTCCCTCCACTTTGGTCGAGGCACCTAGTCAAAAGAGAGTTGGAGTTAGAGACCTAGCAATGGAAGAGGAGGAATGATTAGGTTCATGTATCTATAATAACAACCGATAAGGATCGGGTGGTAGGATTTCGGTCAGGAGATCGAGAGACTAATGGGTTTTGCGATAAGTGTGGTCGGATTTATTGGGGTATTTCTCGTGAGCCTGTTTCTAGATATTTCAGGTGTGGTCAGGAGGGTCATTACAACCAGGATTGTAGTCAAAGGAAGTCAAAGGTATGTTCCATTTGCAGTCAACCAGACCATGTTAAGGCTGATTATCCTTGGAGAGTGGATGGTGCGGTTTTGGATGTGACATATTTGGCTTGATATCTATCGGATAGGTGGCATGGGGCAGCTAGAGTTCCTTCGGTTGGGGTTTAAGTTGTCAGTTCTTCAGTACATTCGATTGTGACATTTGTTGATGTCGTCGGTTCCTTTCTATTTTTATGATTTCAATGTTTCAGTTACAATCTTGAATGGCGTGTTAACTGATAATGTCTTAATAAACTCCAGTTACATCTTGAATGATTATGTATGGTTGGATTGTTGTTGTTGTTGTGAGGTTATAAATGTGTGTGAATTCTTTGGATTTCTCTTTTATGGGTTATAGTCATATGTTAGAGTTCAAGAGTTTTATTTAAAGAATTCAGATGCCCCGATGCTTGGTGAATCCAAGTATGCTTGTTAGTAACCATGAGGTAAGGTTATTGGGTTGGTCTGGAGGTTTGAATGGTTATGCAGATGTTGGAGTTTAGCCAAATCCAAGTGGGGGAGAATCGTCTTGTCAGGTGGAACATTTCAGATTGCAGGTTATCCCGGAGTTTCATATTCAAGGATAGAAAGGTAGTTGCTTTTTTTAGGTCCTAAACCCTAACACTTGTGTATGAATCTAATAGAAACGCAAAATAATAACACAAGTATTTGACAAATAATAACCAATATTATTTATCAGGTTTTTCACTAAGAATGTAACACCCGAAATCAGAAAGGTCAAGAAAGGAAAGGAAAAACCCTTAGTTAAAGAGGGTTGACTCGTCGAGTCCAGGGAAGAACTCGGCGAGTCGGAGCGGGATCCAGGTGTAAAGTAAGTGACCGAATCGGCGAGTCAGCAAGTGGACTCGGCGAGTTTGGTCTAGGTTGGGAAACCCTAATTTCGAGACTTGGTACCCTATTTAAGCATCTTATTCTCTTCCCTAGGGCTCATTTGCGGCCCCTATAGTCCAGAACCCGAAACCCTAAGCCTCCATTGTTGCTCATTCAAGCTTTCTTGCCATTTTGGGTGATTTGAAGGAAGAAGGAAGAAGGCAACCATTGGGGATCCAAGGATTGGAAGTAGATCCATTGTTTGTGGGGTTTTCCAGAGCATTTGAAGGTAATGAGTCGCTACCTTCACTCTTTTGCATATAGATCAACCTTTATCATGGGTTTTGGGGCTTTTAGGGCAAGTTTAAGAACCATTTCGAGTTAGAAGCCCAGATCTGAAGTTGCTACTTCATATCTAAGTGTATCTTGGCCTATAGAATCATAAAGCATCAGTCTTTGGGTTGATTGCTAAGCCCCTTTGTCTTAAACCCTAGTTTATAGTGTTTTGAGCCTAGATCTCCTTAGCTACACGTAAAGTTTGCCACTTTACGTAAGGAATAGGATTTAGAAGAGTGGATCTACAGTTTGGAGTCCATGCATGACTCAAAAGCCTCTGAATATATGAAGGACTGAATAGACTCGGCGAGCCCTTCGAGTGGACTCGACGAGTAGTATGAAGATGGAGATGAACTCGACGAGTTGGAAGAACAACTCTACGAGTTGGTTGAAGATTGCCTTGGACTCGGCGAGTGTATTCGTGGACTCGGCGAGTCAGGTCGTGAAACCCCAAACCCTTCGAGTTGAGACTCGAATCAGTGAGTCGGGTGGAGACTCAGCGAGTTGGACAGGACAGGACTCGGAAATCGTTGGACTCGGTGAGTCATGGACTGACTCGGCGAGTCGAGTCGCGAATAGAAGGACCCTGAGTATATGAACTCGGCGAGTCAGTAGGTGGACTCGGCAAGTAGGGTTGACCGGGAAGGTTGACTTTGACCAGAGTTGACTTATTTGACTTTTAGAGGTCTGTCAGACTAAGTGTCATATTGATATTGATAGCTCGGAGAGCTAGAGGAGCAGCGGCTCAGGGGATTGTCGATTAGCAGCCAGAGGATTATCGGCAGAGCTCAGCAGTTCAGGTGAGTTTCCTTCCAGTAGGAACGGGTCTAAGGCCACAATGCCGACCGTTTAGCTAGCAATAGTTTCCGGATTTTGGTCCGATGCAGTAGTTAGTATGTTTGATGCCTTCGTGGCTCAGACAGGATATATGTGTTATGTGTTCCGGGCTACGGCCCGATGCAGTATGCAGTATATGTGTGTTCATGCTAGTTGATATGTTTATGTTATGTTCTGTTCTGTTAGCTCCGGACTTCGGTCTGATGCAGGGGACTAGGTCCCAATCAGTTTCCTGACTTCGGTCCGATGCAGGGGGCAAGGCCCCAGTTAGTCCGGACTTCGGTCCGATGTAGGGGGCAAGGCCACAGTTAGTCTGGACTTCAGTCCAATGCAGGGGCAAGGCCCCAGTTAGTCCGGACTTTGGTCCGATGTAGGGGACAAGGTCCCAGTTAGTTTCCGGACTTCGGTCCGATGCAGGGGGCAAGGCCCCAGTTAGTCCGGACATCGGTCCGATCAGGGGGCAAGGCCCCAGTTAGTCTGGACTTTAGTCCGATGTAGGGGGCAAGGCCCCAGTTAGTCCGAACTTTGGTCTGATGCAGGGGACAAGGTCCTAGTCAGTTTCCGGACTTCGGTCCGATGCAGGGGGCAAGGCCCAGTTAGTCCGGACCTCGGTCCGATGCAGTGGGAAACGCCCAGTATGTGTTTTATACGTTTTCGTATGGTATGTGGTAGTTTGGGGGGAGATCACTAAGCTTCGTGCTTACGGTTTTCAGTTTTGGTTTCAGGTACTCAGTTTTCAAAAGAGGAGCTCGGAGAGATTGCAGTGCACACACCATAGTCAGTTAGCATGGGGAATGTTTTACTCTGATAATGAGATTATGTTTTGAATTTAATACTCGAAAGTTATGTTATGACTTATGATACGTTTTTATATATATGGTTTTAGTAATGTTTTAAAAAGAAATTTTTAGTCATGATTTTTGGGTCGTTACAAGTTGGTATCAGAGCCTTGGTTTGAAGGATTCAGGCATACTTGAGAGTGTGTCTGGACTCAAACTAAGGAAACGGTAAAAGGTTTTCAAAAAGAAAAACATTTTTGAAAGAAATTTATAGTAAAAAGGAGTTTGAGAAAAGGAAAGAGTTTTAGAAAAAGCGAAAATAATTTTTGAAAGAAGAGAACTTTGAAAAGAGAAAAAGTGTGTGGTGCATGCAATCAGCCGAGCTCAAGTAAGTACTCCCAAATTACCCATACAAGTTTATGTTATCAGTTTCAGTTTCAGATCAGTTCAGTTTCAGTTTCAGTAGAACAGCATGCTAGAATAGGACTAAGGATCTAGGAGGATGCCTTATGTGCCTGATTTATGTGTTTCAACTTGATAAGAATTTCATGATAGTATTGAGTAGACAGTAGTAGGATAGCCTGTGTAGGTTATGCCTGATAGTATGAGCTTAGCATTGTATGCTAGTACAGTTTCTTGTTATGAGAATAGTTTTGCCTGAGTATGTTTCCTTTATCCGAATGCTGCTTGATTTGTGCTTTGTGGGACTCTGAGTGATGGGAGTTAGCCATTAGGTGAATACGTCACATCACATGTGATCAAGGTTGAATAATCTCAGAGTGTTGGAGTTGGCCCTACTGCACAGCTCTCGTTTAGGTCTAACCGTTGTAGGGACGAGACTTTTACTCGAAGGATTATCCGAGCCTCATTGCATGTGATGGTATTCAGGTGGTGGCTAATTGGCATTACAAGTAGGCCTTCAGTAGCTGAGGACTGGTTTAGGCGGAGTCAGAAGTTCCCTAGGGCAAGCCTAGGATGAGAGTAGCATAGATCAGTAGTAGAAGTGACTTGGTGGAGTCAAGGCAGTTCTTAGGAAAGTACGGATGGATGTGGAAGGTAGTATGGGCCCATACTACTGAAAGCAGAGGATCCGTACTCGAATCAAGAGGGGTCGAGACAAGACCAGGGAACTTTTAGAGTGTATGAGAAATCCCTCACCAGCGGTGTGTATATTGATAAGGAAGTGTTATACTTTCAGCATGGTGTCGTTGCGCGGGATATCAGTTAGCAGTTCAGGTGCCGGGGAGGGATCTGGCTCAGGCTCTAGAGCTGGGCAGCTTGATGATCAGATGAGGGATTTCATTTCCGCAAAGATCATGCGCAACATCATTGATCAGACTCCAGTGATTTTCGGTTCGGTTAGAGAGGCCATTGTGGAGCTCATGGACAGTCATCTTGAGGCCTTTAAGGCCGGGATAGTTTCAGGACAGATTGGGGCTTGTATAGAGCCCGATGCTTATGGAGTTCAGGGATCCATCAAGGAGGGAGTTCCCATTTTTAGCTCTTATCATCAGGGGACGGGAGTGAGTGGGGCACCCTGTCTCCAAGAGAGACCTCTGCATGATTGGATAGTTGAGGAGGTTTCGCGAGCCATTCGTGAGGATCTACCCGTCATTGTCGTGAGGGTCACTGATAGGTTGACCGCGAAGCTCCAGGATCAGACAGCTGTTGTTCAGACGATGGATGGGGTCGAAGAGGTAACGCATGAGCGAGAGACGGGTAGGGAGTCGGAAAGGAAGAGGAAAACGGATGAGACTCAGGTAGCCGCAGGTTCGGGAAAGAGGCCCAAGGGGTCGGATATGAGGACGAGGGACTATCAGAGTCACAGTCGATGCAGGAAGTGTGGTAGGACGCACATGGGTGCGTGCAGGCGTAGAAGTGGTGGCGATGTTGGATGTTTCAAGTGCGGCCAGATTGGCCATTTTAGCAAAGATTGTACTGTTACCATCGCCCATGGACGTGATCCGATATGTTTCCATTGTAGGCAGAGAGGCCACAAGAAGGCCCACTGTCCGAGTTTGTATTCAGCGGGGCAGGTGCTAGCTCCTGCCCCTGGGACTTCGAGAGCCACCAACGGCCATCAGGGCCAGGCAAGGGTGCCCACGGCTCGGAGCCAAGTTTTCCGGTTGATTTCAGCAAGGATTCGAGCAGCGCTGAGTGATGAAGGTATGTATCTTTTACCTCCCTGTCAATTATTATTCATGTTATTATTGTTATGTTGCTGCATTGATATCAATAAGTATATGTGTTGGGGGTATTATATTACCTACTTGTGACAGAGTTTTATGCCATCTGCATACCTTGGAATTGAATGGTGAATTGGAGGTCGTCCCCTCTAGATCAGGTTACTTCGGATACAGTAACTGTAGCATGTATGGGTAAGATGCAGTAGTGCCTTACTACTTGCGGAAGGTGTTAGTCGGGTAATGATCAGTTATATTTTCAGTAGTGATAATCCAGAGTTTTTAGTGGAGTAGCTAGCGGTCAGTAGAGAAGTGGTTTGGGGGTGTGCACCCCAAACGCAGGTTCTCGGGATGTAGTCCCTAAAGCAAATACAGTTAAGGATCGAAGGGTGCTCAGTTAGATAGTAAGAAGGGTGCGGATCCGGTAAGAGTTAGTTGGAGCGCCGACGGAGGTAAACGTTGGCGGACAGCATATCGCCCTTTTAATGGTAGGAAGGTTGGGAATCCTTTCCACCAGTGAGCAGTAAGGAGTTAGCCGAATCCAAGTGGGGGAGAACCCTCCGAGTATACAATGATAAGAGCCACGTAGACCCAGAATGAGTACGCGGCCTCTGAGAAGAAAAGATAGTAGCACAACGATGGATGCATTGAGGAGTTCATGATTGGGAGTTTGAGGAACTTCCCAGCAGTTAGTTCACGAAATCGAGATGGTTAGTAGCTGGTTGGGGATCCAGGGTTGGAGGATCGCCTGTTGGACTCTAGTGAGTCGGAATGAGGATCTTGAGAACGGTTAGCAAGAGATGCTTCCGTGTTAGTAGCCAATGGCAGAGACAGCATGTAGGGTTGTGTAGATTTAGGAGTTGGGAGTTTGGAAACATCCCAACAATAGTTCCATGTATCCGGATTAGTAGACGGTTAGTTTGGGAACCAAGCCGAAGACTTCCTCGACGAAACGCGAAGTATATCAAGGATATAAGATGTCGAGGTTGATGCAGTATTCGATGACTGAGGGCTGGTTTTGAGAAATCAGAATGAGGGATCGCTAGCAGAACTAGGAATAGTCAGGATGTCCTCGGAATAGTAGGTCAGTAAAGCAGTCAGATAGTAGTAGTAGAGTTTTGTAAGTCTACGGGGGTAGCCGTAGCATTCACTAGCAGTCAGGTAGTAGTAGAGTGTTGTAAGTCTACGGGGGTAGCCGTAGCATTCACTAGCAGTCAGATAGTAGTGTAGTGTTGTAAGTCTACGGGGGTAGCCGTAGCATTCACTTGCAGCCAGATAGTATTAGAGAATTGTAAGTCCGCGGGTGTAGCCGTGGCCTTTATCAGATTGGTAGGCAGCATGAGTGCGTTGTTGGACGCGGGGAAAGAAGTAGTACCCACCAGTTCGGGTGCAACAGTGAGGATATGGGAATCCACGGGTTAGATTTCGGATTTCCCAAATGGTTCAGTTATGGTTAAGTCAGCGATTCGACAGTCGGATCGTCACCACAGTTATGAGATCAGAGTAGCAGTGGACCGTTGGGGTTCGCGTATGTTAAGGGCTACCGTTATTCTGGGAGCCATCATGTTGTTAGTTGTGGAATTAATGATGTCAGGATGTGACGTTTGGACCTGATCGGTGGATCGGTAGGTTGATAGGGCCACAGTGACAGGATAACTAGTGGAAACTAGTTCCAGAGAAAGATTTCGTTCAGAAGTCGTGGGAGCGACTAAGTGAGGAGTCTTTTGACTCCACAATTGAGTTGGAACTCGGTGTTGCAAATAACCGACGAATGATTGGAGACCAGAAGGGTCTCGAGATATTTGGGAAGCAGCCATGTGGCAGTTCAGTGTTTCAGTCAGTTCAGTGTTTCAGGCAGTTCAGTGTTTCAGTTAGTTCAGTGTTTCAGTCAGTTCAATGTTTCAGTCAGTTTAATGTTTCAGGCAGTTTAGTGTTTCAGTCAGTTCAATGTTTCAGGCAGTTCAGTGTCTCAGGCAGTTCAGTTTTTTAGGCAGTTCAGTGTTGCAGGCAGTTCAGTGTTTCGGATAGTTGCAGTGTGATGGTCAGTATTAGTATGTGTGTTGGAATGCAAGTGCTGACAGTATAGTTGGTTGATTTGGATATGGCAAGTCCCTCTCAGCAGGATCAGTTGAGCCTTATGCCAAGTATAAGTGACCTGTAAAGATAGCAAGGCAGGTAGCTTTTCTTTCAGGATGGAAGCTCGAGTTAGTAGGAGTTGAGTAATCAGATGGGAGATAAGCAAGCTGGTTTCAGCAGCATCGTTTCAGTATGAGCGGCAGAGTGGATAGAACAGTTATATATAATCGAAGTATCTTCAGAAGTCGCTGGAAGCAACTAGTAGGTTGTGATGGGGTGTAGGGACCGGTGGGAGTCCGGTAACTCAGATATCGGCAGATTAGTTAGACCAGGGTGGTCTCAATGCATCCGGTAGGTGGATGAGGGGTAACAGAATTTTCAGTCGGAGGAAGTAACGTTAAGGAAATTATGGAAAAGAGAAGGATTCAGTATGTACCAACAGTAGTGACCAGCACTGTGAGTGGCTGGAGTGATGGACAAAAGGGTTAAAGTCACCAAGCAGGGTGTTGAGGCGGATTGCAGGTCAGTTGATCATAGAGAACTTCGAGGACGAAGTTTAGTTTAAGTGGGGGAGAGTTGTAACACCCGAAATCAGAAAGGTCAAGAAAGGAAAGGAAAAACCCTTAGTTAAAGAGGGTTGACTCGTCGAGTCCAGGGAGGAACTCGGCGAGTCGGAGCGGGATCCGGGTGTAAAGTAAGTGACCGACTCGGTGAGTCGGCAAGTGGACTCGGCGAGTCTGGTCTGGGTTGGGAAACCCTAATTTTGGGACTTGGTACCCTATTTAAGCATCTTATTCTCTTCCCTAGGGCTCATTTGCGACCCCTATAGTCCAGAACCAGAAACCCTAAGCCTCCATTGTTGCTCATTCAAGCTTTCTTGCCATTTTGGGTGATTTAAAGGAAGAAGGAAGAAGGCAACCATTGGGGATTCAAGGATTGGCAGTAGATCCATAGTTTGTGGGGTTTTCCAGAGCATTTAAAGGTAATGAGTCGCTACCTTCACTCTTTTGCATATAGATCAACCTTTATCATGGGTTTTGGGGCTTTTAGGGCAAGTTTAAGAACCATTTCGAGTTAGAAGCCCAGATCTGAAGTTGCTACTTCAGATCTAAGTGTATCTTGGCCTAGAGAATCATAAAGCATCAGTCTTTGGGTTGATTGCTAAGCCCCTTTGTCTTAAACCCTAGTTTATAGTGTTTTGAGCCTAGATCTCCTTAGCTACACGTAAAGTTTGCCACTTTACGTAAGGAATAGGATTTAGAAGAGTGGATCTACAGTTTGGAGTCCATGCATGACTCAAAAGCCTCTGAATATATGAAGGACTGAATAGACTCGGCGAGCCCTTCGAGTGGACTCGACGAGTAGTATGAAGATGGAGATGAACTCGGCGAGTTGGAAGAACAACTCGACGAGTTGGTTGAAGATTGCCTTGGACTCGGCGAGTCTATTCGTGGACTCGGCGAGTCAGGTCGTGAAACCCCAAACCCTTCGAGTTGAGACTCGAATCAGTGAGTCGGGTGGAGACTCAGCGAGTTGGACAGGACAGGACTCGGAAATCGTTGGACTCGGCGAGTCATGGACTGACTCGGCGAGTCGAGTCGCGAATAGAAGGACCCTGAGTATATGAACTCGGCGAGTCAGTAGGTGGACTCAGCGAGTAGGGTTGACCGGGAAGGTTGACTTTGACCACAGTTGACTTATTTGACTTTTAGAGGTCTGTCAGACTAAGTGTCGTATTGATATTGATAGCTCGGAGAGCTAGAGGAGCAGCGGCTCAGGGGATTGTCGATTAGCAGCCAGAGGATTATCGGCAGAGCTCAGCAGTTCAGGTGAGTTTCCTTCCAGTAGGAACGGGTCTAAGGCCACAATGCCGACCCGTTTAGCTTGCATTAGTTTCCGAATTTTGGTCCGATGCAGTAGTTAGTATGTTTGATGCCTTCGTGGCTCAGACAGGATATATGTGTTATGTGTTCCGGGCTACGGCCCGATGCAGTATGCAATATATGTGTGTTCATGCTAGTTGATATGTTTATGTTATGTTCTGTTCAGTTAGCTTCGGACTTCGGTCCGATGCAGGGGACAAGGTCCCAATCAGTTTCCGGACATCGATCCGATGCAGGGGGCAAGGCCCCAGTTAGTCCGGACTTCGGTCCGATGCAGGGGCAAGGCCCCAGTTAGTCCGGACTTTGGTCCGATGCAGGGGACATGGTCCCAGTCAGTTTCCGGACTTCGGTCCGATGCAGGGGGCAAGGCCCCAGTTAGTCTGGACCTCGGTCCGATGCAGTGGGCAAGGCCTAGTATAGGTTTTATATGTTTTTGTATGGTATGTGGTAGTTTGGGGGGAGCTCACTAAGCTTCGTGCTTACGTTTTTCAGTTTTCGTTTCAGGTACTTAGTTTTCAAAAGAGGAGCTCGGAGAGATTGCAGTGCACACACCATAGTCAGTTAGCCTGGGGAATGTTTTACTCTGATAATGAGATTATGTTTTGAATTTAATACTCGAAAGTTATGTTATGACTTATGATACGTTTTTATAAATATGGTTTTAGTAATATTTTAAAAAGAAATTTTAAGTCATGATTTTTGGGTCGTTACAAAGAAAAATGTTATCACCAAGAGAACGAGTACAATGATTCAGAATTCACAAAGAACTCTGAGATATCTTTACAGAACCTCTCTTACTTAGAATACAATACAAATCATCATCTCTCAACTAATGAGAGAGACTAGTGTAAATAGTAGTCTAAACCTAAGAGATAAAGTTTATGCAGATTCCCCAAATCTTCTACTTAATTCAAATCCCTAATTTGATGGGATTGAATCTTCTAAGATAATAATAGATCTGGTTTTTAAGGAAAATATCATATAAGATCTTTAGAATACTTCTTCACCAAGTTATTCTGATCTACTCCAGATTCGAATACCAGCACCAACATATCATACACTAATCAGAGCATCAATGTCAGTGTCATGAAGATATTTGTTGATCTGCTTCAGCTTTAGATAGAGCAGCTTCAACTTCAATAGATAGTGTATAACCATCAGTATATCAGCTCTCAGTTTTATGTGTATCATTTGATCAATGTGTCATCAGTGTAAGACCTTCAGCATATAGACACACTGATCAATCTTCAATGAATGGTATCTTCGTGCCTTTTGTGTTGATAGTGTCTTCAGTGTCTTTTGGTCATCAGAGGATTATCTACAGTCTTCCACATATGAACTTCCATCAGCATATCTTCAGATTAACTAACTAAACAAACTTTAACAACTTGTCTAAGTGTATTATTTACACTTGCTTAGACAAGACTGATTATCTACAATGAACTTTTGGTAATTTTAAAGGAAGTAGAAGAAGATTTTGTGCAAGAGGCTAGCAAGCAATACTCCCCAACCTATGAAAGCATTGTGTTGGACCATTTGTAAGGCTTTTAATCTAGTCTTTTATCTTCTCCCTATATATCTAGAGGTATTTTGCTTAATAAACTCTTTTATTGGATTTTAAGTGGAGCAAAGAGATAAAGTTTTCAACTTTATGACTCTTAGGAGTCCCAAGGACATTATATATCATAGATATGAGAAATGGTTGTGATTTGGAAATCTTTGCTGAGCTTTAGGTCCTATTTCTTCTTTTGACCTAGATTTGAGGAAGGACATGCATGTCGTTAAAGTTTACAATTTTAGGGATCAATATGACCACTAAAAGCTTTCTGTAAATTTTGGGTTTGTATCTCTTGTGGTTAAGGACTTCATGGATGAGTTATACCTCTTAAATGACCTTTAGAACCTAGGTTTCGAGATCTTGTGTTATTGGAGTGTCTTAATGGATACAGTTGGAAACTTTATCCATCAAGACGTCGGGAGGGGATAGATCTGGGATTTTGAGCCCCTGAAAATGAGTTAAGAGTAGCTTAACTCGAATAAGCCATTCAGATCGGTCCTCACGACATGGCGTCCAGAGACTAGTCGACCGTTTAATCGTTTTGTGCCCACGGTGTGGCAAAGGAAGGCCACAAAGTGGAGGGTGTTGATGACATTTTGACTTCTTTGCCTTTGATCGTTGACTCTTTGACCTGAGTTGACTTTTGGTCAACTCTTAGCTTTAGAAAGGTGGATTAAGGGTTTACCTTCGATGAATGTCTAGGTGGGGTATAACACTTGTGATTCGGTAGTGAGAGCAATAACAATTGATTATCGTCTGAGAGGTGAGTCTATTCACTGTACTTGTGGGTTGAAGGCACCAAAGTCGACCCAACGGTTTATGTATGTAGGATGCTAGTTGTCTTTGTGACTCTGAAATGTATTTGTATGTATATGGGGCGAGGCCTAATGTATATCGGGTAGGGCCTGATACTTGTATGGTATGTGGTATTTTGGGGAACTCAGTAACCTTTGTGCTTACGGTTTTATGTTTATGATTTCAGGTATTTTCGGTTCTAAGAGGAATAGCTCAACGTGATTGTATCGCATCCACTAGAATTCTGCATTTATGATATGATTTGTACTCCGATAACAATTTGATACATTTTCATACTTTAATGGGTTTTGAAATGAATGATTGGTGGTTTTGTTTGGTTTAAAAACAAAAAATTTTACTTAGTGTTTTTAGGGTTTTTAGGAGGTTACAATTTGATATCTCTATCATTAATTATATGCATAACATCAGGGTAAATGATTAGGTTGTAATCTTACCTTGGAAGTCACCAAATTAACCAACCCACAAAGTTGATATCGTTTGTTAAATACACTACATAACATGTATATTTAGACGCAATATACTATATACAACTATTGATCCGTACCTACAACCCTCATGTATACAAATGGACTCTAAAAAAATGGTTCTATAAACTCACTTGAAACAAAATTGTGTTAAGACAATTTGTTAAAATGCTAAACACATCATATATACAATAACAACCATAGATTGTAGTCCGAAAATTAGCAATGTCTTTGTATGCACGAAAATAGTTTATACATAGTTCCGAAATCCGAATGTCATATTTTCAATTATTTTATGTCTCGTCTCAATGGTCAAACGACATAAAATCAATTAGTCCAAAATAAAATATTTGAAAGATATTGATCACTTTTTATAATACCTTAAATTTTGATTATAGATGGATTATGGATAACTTCTCACGTGAATTAGCTTTGATAATCCCTTGTACTTTTGGACTCTGTTATGGACCATATCAAATTTTTATTTAAAAAGTCCCTTCGCGAAGGGGAATGTCAAAGATAGCGGGAGTAGGACTCTCCTTTGTCCAAGTGGGTTTTATTTTACTTTCTGGTTTCAACCTTTATATGTGAACTCTATTTCTCTTCCCAACTTTCAAATTCATGCATCCAAGTTTACTAAAATTTGAAAATCAAACTATTTCAACAAATATGCATTTTTCACATTACATTACATGGTGGTTTTCTCATTTCAAAAATACTCAATATTTAATTTACTATATAATTAAATAAAAGATTTTTATTACTAATCAAATACCTGAAAAAACTTTTGAAATCTTGTAAATTATTGTCAGCTTATTTAAGAATTACTTATTAAAGTAGAAAAAAAAATGGAGGGGGCAGAATATTTTTTTTAACAAATGATTAAGAACTAAGTAATTGAATAATGAGAAAATGACAGTTGGATGTAGTAGGTACAAGAAAGCAAACACGGGAACAATATTGGCAACTACAAGTTTACAACCATACATATGATAAAATGATTGATTAGTCCAAATATATCTCCTCTTAATTATAATACTACTAATTTTAACTACTCGTAGTTTGAATATACTATAGAATAATCACAAAAACATGGATATGATTTTGGTAGAGAGATATAAGGATTTTGTTTTTGAACAACTGAAAATTTTATTAAAAAATATAAATGGCAAACACGTAACACACCGAAAGTACATATATGGAAGAATAAGGTTAATGGCAGCACAAAAATCAGATACCAAGTTGCGTGAAAAATATTGGAAAGTGTAGATATCAGATATCCAACAATGGCCATGGGCCCTGTGAAAATTGAACCGTATGAACAAACTTGTAAGAAAAGAAACATGATTATTTTTATTATTTCGAGTATATGGATCAAAATTTATAATATTCGCATGTATCAATTATTAAAAAAGAAGTATTTATTAAAAAATGTAAAAAGTTGTGTATGAAGCACATTTTTGTATGTTGGATTAATTTAAATAAAAAAAAAACTAGACTTTTACGTTTTTTAAGTTTAAACAATTTTTTTTATCAATTTAAACCCGATCTAAAACCCAATTACTAGCATCAACTTTTTAGTTATCATCATATAACAAATGAGAAGGCAAACATGCAACAAGTTGCGCCGTTAAACTATTTTGTATGGTAAAACCAGTTTTTTTGAAAACTACATCCATAGATCTAGGGGATATAACATTGCTATGCATGATCCGTTATAGTCTACTAAGAAGCTCCACCGCATTCGGCGCAAGGAAACCAAACATATCAAATGCAAATGGTATGAACGCGTGTTGATTTTCCATGCACGGTTTCTCATGTTTGATGACCTTGCATGTAGCAGCTTTTAATGCAGTTTGTCCAGCCGTGAAACCCTCGACCCTCAAAAAAGGAAAACATTCCATGAGTTTTTTCAAATGACAAAAGAGTTGAATTTTTTTCCTATACTCCTCTTTAAATTACCAATGCATGTAAAATTTGTCCTTACTCTGAACTCCATTCTTCCTTCTAAAAAACCATATATGAATCTCCGAGGGATCTTAATCTCAAACTTAAGAATTTGATTCAATTGTTGTATTGATTTCAGATAGTGCCTTGGGCAAGGAGGTGTGGACTTTGCAATTGGAAGGTCTTGTTTGATAGCTGTTGTCCGGAAAAATATTGTTTTGGAAAGTTTGCTTAATGGGAAAGAAACCATGTTGTTTGACTGTACATCCGACTGACTGTGCTGAATGATAAAAAATAAAAAATAAAATTCAACTAGAAAAATATGGAATTAGGGCTTTTTGGGAAAGACATATCTTATCGGGAAAAACCATTTTTTGTGCAAATCAAATAGTCTTTTCGGCCCATTCTGCCAAAAAGATTTGTTTGAACCTGAAAAGATGTCTATCAAACAAGGCATTGTCTTTTAGAGACGTATTCGCTTGTAATGGATGACGAAGTTGAAAAAAGTGGAGTGCTTTGTATATTGCATGAGATTCGAGTAAGATATGATGTAGTTATAAGTCTGGTGTTGTTAACTTGTTTGTATGCTATAAAAATACCAAGTATATTAGCCATTTTTCATATAGTTATGCTACCATGCAAGTGAACCCACAAGGGCACACACTACTTACATTTATTTTGTTTTTAATCGGATATATCACTCAAAAGCACCATATATAGTTATGCGGAATAAGTTATATATGCAAAATAAATAAACTTTAAGAGCATCTCAAATATTGGACCTCTTCAAAAAGTTCATAACTCTGCCACACCATATGTTGGACCTCTTCAAAAAGTTCATAACTCTGCTACAACATCATGTCATGCCATAGCACATCAACAACCCAAAAATCTTTACACTTTATAAACCACTATTCATAAACTTTTTAGAGTTTATAATGTTGGAAATATGTTCATGTTCACAACAAGTTGGTGATATTTCAAGAAATAATAGGGTCGTTATTGAAGGGTTTTGAGCGTTCTAACACTCCTATGGTGTACATGCAACCCTAAATACCTTGGATCTATGTTTTCTTTATTATACATGCAAACTTAAACTTTCCAAGGTATTACCCTAACTAGCATACAACCATTGATACTTGGGTAATATAAACAAGTTAGAAGACATACATTTTCATGTAGCTTGATTCCATGGAGCTTAAGAGCCTAGTACGTCAAGTGTGACACCTCAAATGGTTCACACAACAACCCCAACATCTTAGAATAACTTGAGAGAAAAGGTTTATATGCTCAAATCGGCTAGCCCTCATGTGTACACACACTAGTGCCATTTTCTTGAGCCATGGGGTCCTTATATATGGTGGGTATTAGGGTTACACCATGTAACTCATGTCTTTCCATATTCTTCATGCTCCATGGGTTAAAACCTCCATGGAGTATCCATGGGTTACTCCATGGGTTTAGCCTAACATGAAGACCTATGGATCATAAGCCCACATATATAAGAATGAATGATTTACACAATCAATCCCCATATATTTAATTAGTCTCCTTTTGATCACAAAATTAATTCCAAATTAATTCTTGATCAATACTAATTAAATAATATGATTTCATATTAATATATTAGAACTTATAATATATTAACATATCATAAATATCCTTTTCTCACAAAAGTCTATCCAAATTGTTCTGATGTCATGCAACCCAAATGGACCATGCCAATCGGGTCAAGTACATACCAATTATAGTTATGGACTTAGACACTAATCCAACAATTGTAACACTCGTTTCTTCATGTATAAGTTTGGTGCTTCGCAACATTGTGACTTTTGGATTTTCCGTTCCCATGGCCTGGCAATGACTGGACCATGACGCAGTGGTCATTTAAGTATCACGGCGTGGTAGGGTCCTTGCCACGACATAGTTGTAACACCCTGTTTTGAAAAGCACTTTATGGCGGTCTCGGAGGCCCAGGGTATGAGCGATTTGGTCTTTTAGGGTCCCGAGATTTATTCGTAAGGTTTAAGGCTTGGGTGTGTGGTAAGGAGCGTAGGAGTTCTCGCCAGCTTTTCGCAGATATAAAGTTTGTCGGAAACGGACTTAGAATGAAGAAGTTATAGCACTTTAAAGCATTTGGCATAAATGATCCCTAATGGAAATGTCTGGCAAGCAAGTCCCATGCATGCAAGGGAAGCATGCACGTGTCCAGATGGGTACGCCCAACGTAGTGGAGTAAATGATCGCGGATATGGGGAGGAGTACGCCCAACGTCCGAGAGGTACGCCCAACGTACTCTCATAGACCCTAAACCCTAAATTTTAGAGCATGTCGCTATATAAAGAACATAATGTTGGATTAGTGTCTAAGTCCATAACTATTTTGGTATGTACTTGACCCAATGGTGCATGGTCCTTTTGGGTTGCCTTCACCAAAGCAACTTGATAGGATGAATTATGGAGAGAAATGATTAATTATGATTTATTAATATATTATGAGAATAATATATTAAAGGAGAAATCATATTGTTTAATTAATATTAGTCAAGAATTAATAAGAATTAAGTTTGTGGCTAAAAGAGATTAATTAAACATAAGGGACTGGAATTGTAATTATAAGATAATTGCAGTTGGGCTATGGATTACCTTATAATATAAGGTTGGACGAATTCTATGGGGAAACCCATTACAAATCGTCCAAGGCTTATTAAAGAAGGACCCATGTGCTGCTTAGGGCTTAAGCAGTCAGTTTAGGGTTTCCTAATTCAAAACCCTAATAGCCTACATCTATTTAAAGGACCCTTAAGCCCCCAAAACGTGGTGAACAAGATCCTTAGGGTTTCCACATGTTTTGGGCAGCCTCCTTCTCTTCTCTTCTTCATCCTCTTGCTCTTGGTGTTTGTGAACCATTAGAGGAGTGACATTTGTGACTCTAAGCTTTCTAAAGTCATTACAATAAGGATTTGAGATTGTTATTGCTACATAACAATCAAGGTATGATCTAAACCCCAATTCATATATTATATTGTTTATCATATGCTAGATCTAGGGTTTAAAGTCTTAGATGAACTGCATGTACAATAGAGAAATCTAGATCCAAGCATAAGGGTTTGCATGAGCACATAGGATGTTCTTATGGCTAAAACCCATCACATAACACCCCAATTATCAGCCTCCCTCTCATCTTCATACAACCACCATGAAACCCTAACCCTCCCTTGAGTGTCCTTGGAACTTTGGAGGTCATTAGAGAGCATTTCTGTGATTGTGAAGCCATTTCCAAGCAAGTGAAGAGTATAGCAAGGTGGTGGATCAAAGGGGAAACAGTAGATCCAAGTTTGGGGTTCCATTTCAGATCACTTGAAAGATCACTTGGAGGTATAAAGCTATAAACTTTATCTAAGAGTGATTAGATCTAGTGTGGTTTAGTTTTGAAGTCATTTTGGTCCAAAGGTTGAAGCTTCTTAGTCCAAATTCGGCTTCTAGGCTAAGGGTTGCCACCCTTAGTGCTAAATGACTCCCTAGGACAGAAAGTTGTCGTCTTGGTGGTCTTAATGGGTTCATGCAAGAGTTAAGACCACTTTCATGAATGTAAAATATCATTTTTGGAGTTTGGACTTGTTTGGAGCATGCAAAGTCACCAAGTCAGTGACCTTATGGATTAAGACGTTAGAAAGTACTTGGATCTGTGATTGTAGCTTCTGAATCTGCATATTAAGCACATAATGGGAAAATGACTTAACATGGGACTACACCGAGCGTACAAGCAGGGACGCCCAACGTACGCACCATTTGGCTAGTACACTTAGCGTACATAGGAGTACGCCCAACGTACTCATCAGTTATGGGCATTATGGATTTTGGGCCTCGGTTAGGGCCATGCGGGGGAATTTTGGTCCTTTGGGCCATAGTGGGCCATCAAGAGTCAGATAACGTGGGCCAAGAAGATGTTTGGGCTTAGGGTAAGGCCCATAAGAGGGATTGGGCCTAATTTAGAAAATTAGGCCATTAGTGGTCCACTAGTGGGTTTGGGAAGCCCATCCAATGTTGTGCTTTTCATATTATGATTTTGAGCCTTGGATATGGACCAAGTTGGGCTAGGGGTAAAATGTTCATTTTACCCTAAGGAGGATTATTGTTTGAACTAAGTGATATTTTGGTATTGATAGCTTTGGGAGTCGAGAGATCGGTTGTTCAAGAATTTTGGTGAGGTAGCGATTCGGGAGTTCGATTCTTCAGTTCATATCAACAGTGCGGGGTGAGTTATCCTCACTTTATCAACAGGATCTAAGGCACCAAGGACGACCCTTTATCAGATTTTTATCCGGGTATTTGCTTGATATGTTTATTGATCTGCTAGATCTGCATCCTGGTAGTTAGGATGGTATTATGTTAGTGACCTGGTTTAGGTCGGTATCATGGTATGTAGGATGATGTTATATTAGTGACCGGTTAAGTCGGAATCTTGGTTATGGGATGACTGTTGTGTTAGTGATCTGTTAGATCGGTATGATTATATGTTATATACATGCTAGTGTATGATATTTATGTGCATATGATTGTTTGATTTGGTATGGGGGTTGGGTTCAGGCGGGTCCTGCTTCGTGCTGTAGGCCAACATACCCAGGGTGGACCGGATAGACTACAGGCCCAGGAGGGCACATAGTTAGGCCGAAGGCCCAGCGAGCGGTCCGGATAGGCTGAAGGCCCCGAGAGGGCGGTCCAAACGTGCCGAGGCTCGGAGAGTGGGCCAGATAGACTGAAGGCCCGGTGCGGACAGTCCAGTCATACTGTAGACTCAGAGAGTGGACCAGGTGGACTGAAGGCCCAACACGGGCGGACCACTCACAATGTAGACTCGAGATGCATGGTTGTTCTATGTTTGTTATATGATATGTTTATGGTTGTATGAGGTTGGTATTTTGGGGGGAACTCACTAAGCTCTCGGGCTTACAGTTTCAGTTTATTGTTTCAGGTACCTCAGCGGATGATCGCGGGAAAGCGAAGACATGACCGTACACTTCCTCATATTTTGATTTGGATTTCTGGGATACTCTGATATGGAACTATTTTGGAAACCTTTTTGTAATAACTGTTTATATTTGAATTGTTTTTAAAATTTTAAATTTGGCATGAATTTTAAGGGTGTTACAATGGTGGAGGTTGGGCTCGGGCCTTGTGCCCTATTTAAGGGATATAATCAGGGTCGGCCCAATCCTAAGGCAAGCTGGTCCACGACCCAGGGCATCAAAATTTCATGGGGCATCAGTTTTTGTGGCATGTTATGGGTTTATGTTATTTGGGTCATTAAAACTCTTGATCCACTTAAATCCAACCTAAATGAAAAGGGGGTTGTCGGTAACACGTCTTGATACATAATACACATTTGGCAACAATTTGAAATCCATTTTGGAACGCACCACTCTTCGGTCTCCTAAGAAACACCAACACCGCACGCCTAATAATTACAGTTGAAGAGGACGAGGCGTTCCAATCAATGAAGGGGACATTCAAGCAAATACGAACATACCCGTTGATCTCAATAGATAAATGCATAATTCTCTTTCTCCTCTCAATCTCAGCCGAAAAAAGTTTTCAATCCTCATAGTATCCTTCTTAGTTTTCTCTTTTAATCTCTTTTTATTGTGAAAATACCGTAATTTTCTCTTATAATAGTCAACAAATCATAAAGCTTTTCTAATTGTACCAACTTATAGCACCAATGTGGATACAAACTGGTACCATATGGACAAAACTTTAAGATCCTAACTCTTGTGTTAATGAACATATTCAACAATCTACAAATAAAGGTAGAACGTCGTATTGGATGGTGATCATTTTACTTAAGGTATAGTTTGTTTTACTTATATTTTTTGTAGGCTTAGTTACATGATTTTACTTTTTGCAAGATTTACACCAATATGAATAAACTAGAAGACAGTAAGTCTTGTTGGAACTTATATTTTAATTTATAGAGTATAATTTGTCTAGATTATGCTAAAATTAAACTGAAAACTACAAGTAATTGCCAAGTTGTCACCTAGGTCTGCAATCCCATGATTCGTACAGGTACTTTACCGCCTCTTAATATCCAAACAAAGGACATTGGTGTCATTCCTTGACTACCACTAATGTCCACCAAGGACTTATTCTTTTTCACTAAAATCCTAACCAGTCTAAAGTTTTCAATTGTTGCCAACAAAGAGAGGGCTATTTGGGAAGAATTATCTTTCAGTTCAGGTCTCTTTTTTCTATGTAATATGTCAAATGGTCCACAAATTCGTCCACCTGGTTGATCCATTTTTTCGTATCCACAACATGAAGTGTTGTTTCCTCATTTTCAGTGATAATATACCCTACCAACAACGACCTATTATCAAGAATCTCTTTAGCATCTTGTTGTAACATCCGGATTCCCAGATATTATATTTTATTCTCTTATTTTTGAAAGTTGTGAGGAGACTCGGCGAGTTGGTGTCTAAACTCGCCGAGTATGGTCATGGATTCGTATGCGAGTTCACAGCTGGACTCGGCGAGTTCATGAGTGGACTCGGCGAGTCCACGCTATTTAATGAAACCCTAATTTCCAGGGTTTGAGACCTATTTAAAGGCCCTTAGGGCCGTCATTTGCGGCCACCAACCCCCAGAGAGAAACCCTAAGAGATCTAGAGTGTTTGTGAGGAAGAAGAGGCCATTCTTGATCCTTTTGTTGGTGTTTTTTCAAGAAGGAGGTGACCAAGGCAAGAGGAGGCTGAAGGAGGTGCGATTTTGGTGATTTCTGAGTTCTTAGAGACCATATTGAGGTATTTTGCTCGGACCTTCTTCAGTTTTGGTGTTGATTCTTAGTGTTAGGGTTTTCTAACCCTTTTAGAGGTTGAATAAGTGGAGCATTTGGTTCCTTCTCGAGTCTATGTCTTGGATCTGGACCCAAGGAGGTCCAGAGACCTTAACCCTTGGAGCTTTATGAGTCATTTTGGGAGCCATGAGCTTGAGATGTCATTTTTGGGGCTAAATCACCAAGTTAGACCATTTTGATGTTGTATGAGTGTCAACGTCTGAACTTTACGTGATTATCATGCTTGGGAAAGCCAGATCTATGAATGTATGGAACAGATCTGACCTCAGGAGGCCTGTGGAGTTTGTGCATGGCATGAAATCGCCGAGTCCGAAGAACAGACTCGGCGAGTAGGATGAGGGTTTCCCGTAAATCACTCAGTGAGGGACTTTCCGAGTTGGGGAACAACTCGGTGAGTCAAGGGGACTAGAGTTCAAGGCGGAACTCGCCGAGTTGTTCTTGAGACTTAGCGAGTTGAGTCGGGGTGGCCCCGCGATTCATGCCAGGTGGAACTCGTCGATTCAGGGGAAGTACTCGACGTGCCAAGAGAGGGACTAAGAGAGTCAGTGGACACGTGTAGACTCACCGAGTCGCCTTAGTGCACTCGACGAGTCGGGTCAAAGTTTGACCGTTGACTTTGTTGACTTTTAAGGTTGTGTATAGTTGTATTTATGAGAGTATTTACTTTATGTGATTAGGCGGAGGCTAGATCACATTTCTACCGAGTCAGATACTTACCGAGACACCGAGGTGAGTCTTCTCACTATACGTTACCTAGAGTGGTATATTGTGTGGACCAGAGGGTCTTATGTGTTATGTATGAGATTATGTGCTATGTGTTATATGTATGTTGTATGATGTTATAGACCGGACCGAAGGGTCCAACAATACAGACCGGGCCGGAGGGCCCAACGAGCTATGACCAGACCAGAGGGTCCAACGAGCTACGGGACTGGAGGGTCCCGCTGAGACACATTGACCGGAAGGTCGTATTACAGCCTCGAGTGGCGTATGTGTTGTATGCAGTATTTTGGGGAACTCACTAAACATTTATGCTTACAGTTGTTGTGTTATGTGTTTCAGGTACCAGTGATGAGCGCAGGAAGGCGCCGACATGATTCGTACACACACACACACATTGGAGTTTATATATATTATGATCTTGGGGTTTTGTACTGATACAATGTTTTTAAAATGACTGTGAATGATATTTATGGTTTGTTTTCAAAGTGAAAAATTGTTCAAAATTTTACGGTGTTACAAGTTGGATTTGAGGAATTCGGATGCATCTTCGGGCATATCTGAACTCAAACTGAGGATTTGAGGAAAATTTTGATAATGAAGTAAAATTTTTGAAAAGAGTAAAAAGAGTTTTGAGATAAACAGAGCAGAGCCGTGTGTACGATCAGCCATCGCCCGAACGGTGAATCCCCAAAAGTACCCTTACATTATGTGTTATGAGATATGTTATGTTATGTTATGCATGCTAGAGTAGGCTAGGTATACATATTAGGACTAGAGCGGCCTGATTTGTGATGTCTTAGCCTAGGAGATTTCTGCTGCTGAGATGCTTTGAGAGCGAGTAGATAGCAGTTAGGAGCTCATGAGAATAGAGTACTTGTAATCCAAGATCCAAGGAGGAGGACTTGGAGTGAATGCTGATGCAGTGTGGTCAGTAGTATTGGGCCCGTACTACTGAAGACACCGGATCAGTAGGCATTCCAAGTTAGAATCTTTTAGACAACGGAGGACGAGTAGGCACTGGTGGAGGCAATGCGATCCTTTCGGGCCCTTCCCTTTTGAACCGAAAGTACCTGAAAACATTTAAACATAAACCATAAGCACAAAGATTAGTGATTTCTCCAAAATACCACATACCATACATACAATGGGCCCCGCCCGTCATCGGGCCCCGCCTGGTACAAATCTGACAATAACATGCGATGGGTCGCACCAAACATATTCATCAGGCACCACCCAATATTCATACAAACAGATATCATAAATGCAAGAGTCACACAAACAACTATAATCCTATAAACATAAATCAATGGCCGACATTGGTGCCTTCGACCCGAAAATACCATGAGGAGACTCACCTTAAACTGAAGATATCCGAATCACACACGCACTGTTGCTACAAAGACCCCTCACACTGATCACATCCAAACAACGCTAATTATTATTTAGGGTAATAACCCATAACCAAGGTTCAAAACATAATCTCTCTTACTAAGGGTAAAAGACCATTATACCCATTCCAAACTAGACCCAACTAAGCATGGTCCAAGGCATAAAAATGGCCCAAATGGACTTATAGGAGTACGCCATGCATACTCCTGCATTACACCCTGTGTACTTAGTGTCTACAGAAAAGGCATATGGAGCCAAACCGTTACGCTATGCGTATACATAGGTTACACCCTATGTAACCCTCTATTGTCCAAAATCACTTTCAAGCTCTTAATACCTAAAGTCCAAACTTCTATTTCACAAATCTAAATCTTTGGAAGGTCTTAATTGATAAAGTTGGCAACTTTAAGATTTTTGCATGTCTTAATAGAGCCCAAAATCAAACCCTAACTCCATAAATTCACAAAATGACCAA
Organism: Lactuca serriola; assembly: GCF_051521515.1. NCBI lineage: Eukaryota > Viridiplantae > Streptophyta > Magnoliopsida > Asterales > Asteraceae > Lactuca > Lactuca serriola. The sequence continues at coordinate 206,999,438 of NC_136409.1, forward strand.
CAATTCATGCATCAGAGGAATATAACCCCCAAGATCTAGTTTTTATGACATAAGAATCTCATAAACACCAAGAAATGCTAATCCTAAGTTCTGGAGTAGCTTTTACTCACAAGAACCAAAACTATGGGAACAAACTCATGCAAATCTCCAAACTAACCTAGATCTATACAAAAGAATAATAAAGGTGAGAGCTTTAAACCTCTAGAAGTTTGCAAAGGTGAAGGAAACTTTGGATCTGCAAGCTCCAAGCCCAACAATCCTCAATGGTGTGCTTCTCTATCTTCTACAATGATCAAAGAACACTTTAAAGGTCCAAAACAAGCTCTAGAAGGTTGAGGTTTCGAAATGACAGAAATAAGGAGAGTGGAGGATAGTTATGAAGAGGCCTCACGGGTCTTAAGGTGTTTGAATATGGGTCCAACCCTAAAAATTAGGGTTTTAGGTCAGCTCCAGTACGCCCTGCATATTCCTCAAGTGTGCCCGATGTACTGCATGGATTTCGCGTCCCTCAGTAAAGATGTATGCCCTGTGTACACACCAAGTACGCCATGCATGGGGACTGATTTTGAAAGAAAATTAATACACCAAGCCAAAAATGAAAATACCTAGGAACACGGGTGTAACAATTCTCCCCCACTTAAATTAGACTTCGTCCTCAAAGTCCGCCTTTGCAAATAACTATGGATAATGCTCCCTTTTCTCCTCCTCAGGCTCCCATGTCCATTCTGAGCCTTTCTGGTGCTGCCATTTCACATTCACTAATCTCACCTCCTTGTTTCTTAGGGTCTTGGTCTTCCTATCAAGGATCACAACTGGTCTCTCTATATTTCAAGCGCTTTTTCACCTGGATATCTTCCAGTGACACCACTACAGAATCATCGACCAAAAACTTCCACAATTAAGAGACGTGAAAAGTGTTATGAATCTGACTGAGCTCCTCGGGTAGCTCTAAACGATAAGCAACCCTACCCACCAAGGCAATAACCCTGAAAGGACCAATATATCTGGCACCCAACTTGCCCCACTTTCTGAACCAGATGACATCTTTCCAAGGTGACACCTTCAGGAGTACCATGTCCCATACCTGAAACTCCAAATCTGATCGGTGCCTATCAACAAAACTCTTATGTCATCTCTACGCGGTTTGCAACCTCCTGTGCACCTGCTAGATTAACTTGGTAATCCTAAGCATCACCTCCGTTCTACCCATGACTCGTTGATCGACCTCACCCCAACAAATCATGACCCGTCATTTCCTCCCATATAGCATCTCAAAAAGTGGCCGATCAATATTGGCATGGTAGTTGTTGTTGTAAGAAAACTCAGCCAATGGGAGATACATATCCCAACTAACGCCAAAATCCAGCACACATGCCTGAAGCATATCCTCAGAGGTCTGGATAGTCCGCTCACTCTAACCATCATTATGCGGAATGCGGATGAAAATTCATGATGAAGTGAAAATGAGTGCCCAAATCCTCATGAAATCTCTTCCAGAGCTTAGAAGTGAACCGAAGATCCCAATCCGAAACCATTGAGACTGGGACCCCATGACGTGCCACCGCCTCCCGAATATAAATACATGCCAACTTCTCTGCAACGATGCTCTCCTGAATAGGAATGAAATGCACACAGTTGGTCAATCGATCCACGATAACCCAAATCGAATCCATCCCTCACGCTGTCCGCGATAACTTCATGACAATATCCATCGTGATCTCTTCTCATTTTCCAGACGATAACACCCAAAGGCTTTAAACTGTCGTGAGGTCGTTGATGCTTGTCCTTGACCTTCTTGTAAGTCAAACAACTCTCCACATACCAGGCCATATCCCGCTTCATGCAGGACCCTGAATAATCAAGACGGGGGTCTCTATACATCTTTGTTGCACCCGGTTAAATAACAAACTTCGAATTATGCGCCTCCTCCATCAAAATCTTTTGCGTACCACTAAAATATGGAACCCAAACTCTTCGGTGAAGGGTAAACAATCCCCAACTATGATAATCAAAAGAGGAAACTTGACCCATGAAACGACCCAAAAATACGACCCGAAAATTTCATTTTTAATATAACCAAAAATCATAAAACTGAGTATATCATAATAAAACAATGCGTTGCGAATCTGAAAACCATACTAAAATACAGTGAGAAAACTGTGTCACAACTGTATCAAAACATATCTAAGATAGCTGATCAACTCCCAGGATAAAAACTGAAGCTGTGGTGTGTGCGATGCCATCATCCCGAGCTCTTCCCTTTGCTTGCTTGCGGAAGTACCTGAAACCAAAACTGAAACTGTAAGCACGAAGCTTAGTGAGCTCCCCCAAACTACCACATACCACACAATAACATATAAAGCACATACTGGGCCTTGCCCACTGCATCGGACCGAAGTCCGGCTAACCGGGGCCTTGCCCCCTACATCGGACCGAAGTCCGAAGCTGACTGGAACATCGGACCGAAGTCCGAAGCTGACTGGGACCTTCGTCCCCTACATCGAACCGAGTCCGAAGCTGACTAGGACATCGGACCGAAGTTCGAAGCTGACTGAGACATCAGACCGAAGTCCGAAGCTGACTGGGACCTACGTCCCCTACATCGGACCGGAGTCTGAAGCTGACTGGACCTCTGTCCCCTACATCGGACCGAAGTCCGAAGCTGACTGAACATAGCATAAAAATATCATCTGGCATAAACACATATATCTTGTCTGAACCACGAAGGCATCAAACATACTAACTACTACATCGGATCGAGGTCCGAAGCTGACTGCTAGCTAAACGGGTCGGCATTGTGGCCTTAGACCCGTTCCTACTGGAAGGAAACTCACCTCGTGAACTGGTTGTTGTGTGAATGGCTCTGGAAGCTAACTGTTGCTGCTCCGGTATCTCCCCGGCTACAAGTCCATAAACACACTCAATCAACTGCTAAACACTGCACTGGGTAAAATGACTCTTTTACCCTTGGTCAAAGTCAACTCACTCGGTCAAAGTCAACCCACAGTTGACCTGACTCGCCGAGTTGGGCCGCCAACTCGTCGAGTCTCTAGTCTCACTTCTCAACCCTACTCGTGGCTACTCGCCGAGTATGGCATCGACTCGACGAGTACCCTCTCGATCCAAGAACTCAGACAATCTTCATCTGACTCGCCGAGTCATATGAACAACTCGACGAGTTGTTCTTGAGCTAAGAAGATTGCCTTGGACTCGCCGAGTTGTATGAACAACTCGTCGAGTCCCTCCATTACTGAGTCTGTCCTCCAACTCACTGAGTCCACTCTACTACTCACCGGCTTCCACTCGACATCACTCAAAAAGGGAAAAACGGGACTCATGACTTGACTCGCCGAGTCATATCCATGCAGCTACTCTAAACTCAATTCTGCTTGAATCCAGCGTCTGAAACTTATAGATCTGGGCTTCCTCAACTCGATTAGCACGTAAAGATTCTATCTTTACGTGCCCAATAGCGACCAAGAAGATAATAAGGCTCAAAAAGCATAATAAAGGCTAGATCTAGGGTTCTTATGCAAAGCATCTCCAAAAAGGCAACATATCCGGGCTCTACAACTCCTAAATGAACAGATCTAGAGATATCTCGTCCTGTTTAGGCATCCATACAACTATAAGGCTTAGAAAATGCATCAAACTAGCCCTAGAAGAGTTCTAATGGAGGTCTAAATCATAAAATAGAAGGAATCCGAGAAATACCTCAATGAACTCTGATTTGCCCTTGGATCTTTGCTCTACACCTCTTCCCTTTGCTCCTTTCTTCTTCTTCTTCTTCAAGCCTTCAAAATCCACACAAAAGCACTTAAAACAATAAGGAATGGATTAGGGTTTTCTCACAGCTCTCTGAGGGTGAAGGAGGCGAGTTTGGGGCACATATCATTGCTTAAATAGTGAGCAACCCGGGGATTTAGGGTTTCTTCCAGGCAGGCAGACTCGCCGAGTCCCGAATATGGACTCGCCGAGTCGCCAACTAACACGTGCACGAAAACTCGACCCTACTCGACGAGTCAGGCCATAGACTCGCCGAGGCCCTCAATAAAACTTCTAAATAAAAGCCACGAAAGCATCATACCAGAGACGGGGCGTTACAATTCTCCCCCACTTGTCTCAGACTTCGTCCTCGAAGTCTGCTGCGGCTGAATCTGCAAATAACTCCGGGTAATGCTCTCTCATTTCTTCCTCAGCCTCCCACGTCCACTCAGACCCCTTCCGGTGCTGCCACTGCACCTTTACTAACTGAATTGCCTTGTTCCTCAAGGTCTTTATCTTCCGGTCCAGAATCGCGACCGGCCTCTCAATATAATTCAGGCTGCTATCAACCTGAATATCCTCTAGGGGAACAACTGCTGACTCATCCACCAAACACTTCCTCAACTGAGACACATGGAAAGTGTTGTGGATCTAGCTAAGCTCTACAGGAAGATCCAACCGATAAGCAACCCGACCCACTCGGGCCAAAACCCTGAAGGGACCAATGAACCTGGGGCCCAGCTTGCCCCTCTTCCGGAACCTGATGACACCCTTCCAGGGTGAGACCTTCAGGAGGACCATATCGGCCACCCGAAACTCCAAGTCTGAATGCCTCCTGTTGGCGTAGCTCTTCTGCCGACTCTGCGCAGTCTGCAGTCTACTACGGACCTGCTGAATCAACTCGGTCGTCTTGAGCACCACCTCTGTGCTCCCAACGACTCGCTGACCGACCTCGCCCCAACAAATCGGGGTCCTACACTTCCTCCCATAAAGCATCTCAAAGGGAGGTCGATCAATGCTCGCATGATAACTGTTGTTATACAAAAATTCCGCTAACGAAAGATACGTATCCCAACTGCCACCGAAGTCTAGAACACATGCTCTGAGCATGTCCTCGAGAGTCTGATTCGTCCTCTCGCTCTGCCCATCCGTCTGAGGGTGGAAAGCGGTGCTGAAATGAAGACGAGTACCCATCTCGTCGTGAAACCGCTTCCAGAATCTGGATGTAAAACAGACATCTCGGTCTGACACTACCGATACCGGCACTCCATGACGTGCCACGATCTCACGCACATAGATATCGGCTAACTTTTCTGCTGATATACTCTCCTGGACCGGGATAAAATGAGCACTCTTCATCAACCGATCCACTACTACCCATATCGAATCCACTCCTCGTGCGGTCCTGGGAAGCTTGGTGACAAAATCCATGGTGATGTCCTCCCATTTCCACACGGGAATGTCTAACGGCTGCATCTTGTCGTGAGGCCTCTGGTGCTCCGCCTTGACCTTCCTGCAGGTCAGGCACCTCTCAACATACCAAGCGACATCCCGCTTCATGCAGGGCCGCCAATAATCGGGTCGAAGATCTCTATACATCTTCGTCGCCCCTGGATGGATAGAAAATCGAGACTTATGAGCCTCGTCCATCAACACCTGTCGTACCCCACCCCAGTAAGGTACCCACACTCTCCCATGAAGTGTAAGCAATCCCCGACTGTCATAATCAAACGAAGCTACTCGGCCCACTATCCTCTCACACTTTTGCCTCTCCTCCTTGAGGCTCTCAACCTGAGCCTCCCTGATCCGTTCCAATAACGGAGTAATCACTGTCATCCTCAAACACAAATCTCTGATAGGGGCTGTCGACACTTTGCGGCTCAGGTCGTCGGCCACCACGTTGGCCTTCCCTGGATGGTAAAGGATCTCACAATCATAATCCTTCAGCACATCCAACCACCTCCTCTGCCTCATGTTCAGACTCGGCTGATCCATAAGGTACCTCAAACTCTTGTGATCCGTGTAGATAGTACAACGGACCCCATAAAGATAGTGCCTCCAAATCTTGAGAGCAAACACAACCGCCCCCAGCTCTAAATCATGGGTAGGATAATTAGCCTCGTGAGGCTTCAACTGCCTCGAGGCGTAAGCTATCACATGGCCTCGCTGCATCAACACTGCTCCCATACTTGTGATTGAGGCATCATGGTAGACTACGAAGTCCTCTACTCCTTCTGGCAAGGTAAGGATCAGAGCCTCGCACAATCTCTGCCTGAGGGTCTCGAACGCTGCCTGCTGCTCGGGCCCCTAACGATCTCAGCTGGAGACTTCGGGACCTCCCACTGCATCACGGCCTCTATCTTGGCCGGATCCACCAAAATACCCTTCTGGTTGACGAGGTGACCAAGGAACTGCACCTCGCGCAACCAGAACTCGCACTTGGAGAACTTTGCGAAAAGCCTCTCCCTCCTCAAAACTTCCAGCACCTCCCTCAGGTGCTCCTCGTGCTGCACCAAGATATCATCTATGAATACTATCACTGACCAATCCAGCATCGGCCTGCACACGCGATTCATGAGGTCCATGAACGCGGCTGGAGCATTGGTGAGCCCAAATGGCATCACCACAAACTCATAATGACCATACCTGGTCCTAAAAGCAGTCTTCTGAACATCCTCATCCGTAACCCGCATCTAGTGATACCCGGAGCGTAGATCGATCTTGGAGAACCAAGACGCTCCCTGAAGCTGATCAAACAAATCATCTATCCTCGGAAGTGGGTAACGGTTCTTCACCGTTACCTTATTCAACTCCCGGTAATCTATACACATACGATGCGACCCATCCTTCTTCCTCACAAACAGGATCGACGCTCCCCAAGGCGAACTGCTCGGCCGAATGAAACCCTTGTCTAGCAGCTCCTGCAGCTGCGTAGACAACTCCTGCATCTCAGGGGGAGCTAGGCGATATGGTGCCTTGGCTATCGTAGCCGCACCAAGAATCAGGTCGATCCCAAACTCAACCTGCCTCTCAGGAGGTATTCCTGGTAAATCCTCGGGAAATACATCCGGAAAGTCTCGCACTATCAGAACATCATCAACTGTCGTCTTGCCCTTCTCCCGGGCATCCAAGACATAAGCTACATAACCAGCGCAACCCTGCTGAAAATAGCGCCTCGCCCTTGCGGCGGAACAAAAGGTCGGTCCGCGTTGTGACCTCTCGCCCTGAATCACTAACTCTCCCCCACTGGGAGTGCGAACCCTCACTAGCTGAAGCTCACAATCAATCACCGCCCCATTGGGGCTTAGCCAATCCATGCCCACAATAACCTTATTCCCTCGCAGGGGAATAGGAACCAGGTCCACCGAAAACTGCTCGTCAAACAACTGAAGAGAACACCCTCTATGCACTCTGCCGACCCTCACGGTCCTGTCATCTGCTATCTCAACCTCTAGTGGACATTCCAGCTCCCCTGGATCTCTGCTAAATCTCTTGCTAAGCGCAAGCGATACGAATGATCGGGTAGCCCCCGAATCGAATAATACCATAGCAGAAATGTCGTTCACAGAGAACGACCCTATATAAAACATACAATCATAAGCAATAATCAATCAGTAAAATAAAGAGATGAAGGGAAGATACATACCCGTCACCACATCAGGAGTCGCTCGCGCCTCCTCTGCTGTCATCTGAAACGCCCTACTCTTCGCCACTGGCGCCTCGGCTCGGCCCTGCCGGCCATCTATAATCCTCAAAGTAGCAGGGGCAGGTGCAGCCACCTTCCCTACTGCAGCTAAACTCGGACACTGGGACTTTTTATGTCCCCTCTGATTGCACTGAAAGCAAATCAGATCTGATGCTGCAACGGCAGTAGCAGGGGCCGTACAATCCCTGCTCAAATGCCCAGTCTGACCGCACTTGAAGCAGCCGGAACTCCCTGCCTTGCAAACCCCATCGTGCATCTTCCCACACCTGCCACATCTACTGTGGCTCGGCTGAAACCTGGACCTGTGATCTGAAACCTTGGGCTTTTTGCCCGAACCTCCTGAACCCGAAACCGCCTCCGGTTTCCTCTTCTTCTCCATCTCGAGATCAATCTCCCTCTCTCGAGCCCTAGAAATCATGTCGTCCAACGTTTTACAGCTGGACCGGCTCACAAACTGACGAATATCACTTCGCAACATCTCATGATATCGGGCCTTCTTCATCTCCTCATCGGCTGCATACCGAGGAACAAGAAGAGCCCTCTCCCTGAACTTGGCGGTGATCTCCGCCACAGTCTCTGTAGTCTGGGTGAGGTCCTGAAACTCTCTGGCTAACTGTTGCACCTCAATAACTGGTGCAAACACCGCCCTGAACCTGGTAGAAAAATCAGCCCAGGTCATGGCATCCAATGTTGTATCATCTCAAATGGTATGTCCGACCTCCTCCCACCAATCCCGTGCCCTGTCCTTCAGAAGACAGGACGCCAATCTAACCTTGTCCCCCTCGGGACACCTGCTAGTGCGAAACGCGTTGGCCACATCCGCCAACCATCTAGTACTCGCTATGGGGTCCCACGCCCCATGATAGTCTGGAGCTCCACATGCCCTGAACTCCCTGAATGTAAGTGTACGTGACCCCATCATGGCCGCCACCTCGGCACGGAAGATGCCCAATCTCTCATCCATCAGCTCTAGGATACCCTCCTTGATCGAACCGAAGATCACAGGAGTCTGCTCTAAAATGATACGAGTAATCTCTGAAGAAAGAAACTCTCTGGTCTGCTCATCCATGCGCTCGTCCCCCGAGCCTGATCCTGATCCCTCCCCGGCACCTCCACTGCCGGCTGCTATCCTCGGACGCAAAACCACCATTCTGAAACACATCATATCAACATCAGAAAACTAAAATATCTCAAGGGATCATTGATACTACCACTAGCTTCCTGGTCTTGTCTCGGCCTTCCTTGATTCGAGTACGGATCCTCTGCTTTCAGTAGTACGGGCCCATACTACCTTCCACATCTATCCGTACTTTCCTCAAGAACTGCCTTGACTCCACCAAGTCACTTCTACTACTACTGATCTCTGCTACTCTCATCCTAGGCTTGCCCTAGGGAAATCGCTGACTCCACTCAAACCAGTCCTCAGCTGCCGAAGGCCTCCTTGTAATGCTAATTAGCTACCACCTGAATACCATCACATGCAATGAGGCTCAGATAATCCTTCGAGTAAAAGACTCGTCCCTACAACGGTTGGACTCAGACAAGAGCTGCGCAATAGGGCCAAATCCAGCACTCCGAGATTATTCAACCCTGATCACATGTGACGTGACGTATTCACCTAATGGCTAACTCCCACCACTCAGAGTCCCACAAAGCACAAAGCAAGCAACATTCGGATAAGGGAAACATACTCAGGCAAAACTATTCTCATAACGAGAAGCTACTCTAGCATACAATGCTAAGCTCGCGCTACCAGGCATAACCTAAACAGGCTATCCTACTGCTGTCTACTCAATACTAGCATGCAATTCTCATAAAGCTGTAACACATATAGCATGCACATAAGGCATCCTCCTAGATCCTGAGTCCTATACTAGCATGCTGTTCTACTGAAACTGGAACAATTAATCATAATAATAAAACTTGTATTGGTAATTTGGGAGTACTTACTTGAGCTCGGCTGATCGCATGCACCACACCCTTATCTTGTTTTACAAAAAATTCTTTTCTTTCTAAGTGCTTTTCAAAATCTCATTCGAAAACATTTTTCTTTTTGAAAATCTTTTTATCTTTCCCTTAGTTTAAGTTCAGATGCACCAGGTGGTGTATCTGAATCCCTCAAACCAGGGCTCTGATACCAACTTGAAATGACCCAAAAATACGACCCGAAAATTTCATTTTTAATATAACCAAAAATCATAAAACTGAGTATATCATAATAAAACCATGCGTTGCGAATCTCAAAACCATATTAAAATACAGTGAGAAAACTATGTCACAACTGTATCAAAACATATCTAAGATAGCTGATCAACTCCCAGGATAAAAACTGAAGCTGTGGTGTGTGCGATGCCATCATCCCGAGCTCTTCCCTTTGCTTGCGGAAGTACCTGAAACCAAAACTGAAACTGTAAGCACGAAGCTTAGTGAGCTCCCCCAAACTACCACATACCACACAATAACATATAAAAAGCACATACTGGGCCTTGCCCATTGCATCGGACCGAAGTCCGGCTAACCGGGGCCTTGCCCCCCTACATCGGACCGAAGTCCGAAGCTGATTGGAACATCGGACCGAAGTCCGAAGCTGACTGGGACCTTCGTCCCCTACATCGAACCGAGTCCGAAGCTGACTAGGACATCGGACCGAAGTCCGAAGCTGACTGAGACATCAGACCGATGTCCGAAGCTGACTGGGACCTACGTCCCCTACATCGGACCGGAGTCCGAAGCTGACTGGACCTCTGTCCCATACATCGGACCGAAGTCCGAAGCTGACTGAACATAGCATAAACATATCAACTGGCATAAACACATATATCTTGTCTGAACCACGAAGGCATCAAACATACTAACTACTACATTGGATCGAGGTCCGAAGCTGACTGCTAGCTAAACGGGCCGGCATTGTGGCCTTAGACCCATTCCTACTGGAAGGAAACTCACCTCGTGAATTGGCTGCTGTGTGAATGGCTCTGGAAGCTAACTACTGCTACTCCGGTATCTCCCCGGCTACAAGTCCATAAACACACTCAATCAAATGCTAAACACTGCACTGGGTAAAATGACTCTTTTACCCTTGGTCAAAGTCAACTCTCTCGGTCAAAGCCAACCCACAGTTGACCTGACTCGCCGAGTTGGGCCGCCAACTCGTCGAGTCTCTAGTCTCACTTCTCAACCCTACTCGTGGCTACTCGCCGAGTATGGCATCGACTCGACGAGTACCCTCTCGATCCAAGAACTCAGACAATCTTCATCTGACTCGCCGAGTCATATGAACAACTCGACGAGTTGTTCTTGAGCTAAGAAGATTGCCTTGGACTCGCCGAGTTGTATGAACAACTCGTCGAGTCCCTCCATTACTGAGTCTGTCCTCCAACTCACTGAGTCCACTCTACTACTCACCGGCTTCCACTCGACATCACTCAAAAAGGGAAAAACGGGACTCACGACTTGACTCGCCGAGTCATATCCATGCAGCTACTCTAAACTCGATTCTGCTTGAATCCAGCGTCTGAAACTTATAGATCTGGGCTTCCTCAACTCGATTAGCACGTGAAGATTCTATCTTTACGTGCCCAATAGCGACCAAGAAGATAATAAGGCTCAAAAAGCATAATAAAGGCTAGATCTAGGGTTCTTATGCAAAGCATCTCCAAAAAGGCAACAGATCCGGGCACTACAACTCCTAAATGAACAGATCTAGAGATATCTCGTCCTATTAAGGCATCCGTACAACTATAAGGCTTAGAAAATGCATCAAACTAGCCCTAGAAGAGTTCTAATGGAGGTCTAAAGCATAAAACAGAAGGAATCCGAGAAATACCTCAATGAACTCTGATTTGCCCTTGGATCTTTGCTCTACACCTCTTCTCTTTGCTCCTTTCTTCTTCTTCTTCTTCAAGCCTTCAAAATCCACTAAAAAGCACTTAAAACAATAAGGAATGGATTAGGGTTTTCTCACAGCTCTCTGAGGGTGAAGGAGGCGAGTTTAGGGCACATAGCATTGCTTAAATAGTGAGCAACCCGGAGATTTAGGGTTTCTTCCAGGCAGGCAGACTCGCCGAGTCCCGAATATGGACTCGCCAAGTCGCCAACTAACACGTGCACGAAAACTCGACCCTACTCGACGAGTCAGGCCATAGACTCGCCGAGTCCCTCAATAAAACTTCTAAATAAAAGCCACGAAAGCATCATACCAGAGACGGGGCGTTACAACCCACTATGCGCTTACTCTTCTGGTGCTCCTCTTTCATAGCCTCAAACTGAGCCTCATGGATCTGCTCCAAGAGTGGGGTAATCACTATCATCCTCAAACATACATCCCTGGTAGGAGTACCGGCCGCCCTGCGGTTAAGAGCATCGACCATAACGTTGGCCTTTCCAGGATGATAAAATATAACATCCCAAAAATAATAGGGTAAAATTTTCATTTTTAATATATTTTCAAACATTCATTTATCTTTATTCAAACATTTAAAGGTATTCCAGAGTAAAACAATTATCAGAGTAAAATCCCAAAATCACAAATTGTGTAAAAAAAACATGGGTGTATGCGTTGCGATCAAGCAGGGCCCTTCCCTTGTGAACCGGAAGTACTTGAAACCATAAACCACAAACTATAAGAGAAAAGCTTAGTGAGTTCCCCAAATACCACATACCATACATACCATACGAGCCATACATATCAAACATACAATAGGAGGTGTTATGTGCCAACCATAGTCTTTTCATTATGACACGGGTCGTATCATGGTCTTTCTTGACAAGCCAGGGTCCAAAACCCTGGGTCTTACAGACAAGTGTCTGGAGCCACCTCCTGGTCTTCCATGCAAGCATCACAAAGACAACTAGCATACAATCTACAACTACTTAACTATTTAACTGTCATAGTTCAGACTCTGGTCTTGCATATAGATTGCCAGGACCCACCTCCTGGTCTTTCTTACAAATGTCAAGTGCCACCCCCGAGTCTTCCTATAATACATAAACTAAATGGGTCGGAATTGGTGCCTTCGAGCCGTAGTACAATGAGGATACTCACCTCAAACGACAGACAAATCCCACAACTGTTGCAGCTGCTATGAACTAGCTTCCACGAATTGAACCAGACAACCAAACCATTCTTTAATAAGTAACCATGGCTAAACCCCAGGCACTAATCCTATAAACGGTCCAACCAACCAGTCCCACTAATAACGCAAGCCCATTGGGCCCACTAAATCTTAAAACCATTGGTGTCACTAAGGGACAATACAAAATCCTAGGCCCAACAAGGCAAGCCCAAACAAGAGACCCAAGACTCTAAAATTCCTCTGTCCAATAAGCCCAACACACAAAGCCCAAACCCTAGACCAAATACCAAAACATGAACAAGCCTAAAAGTCCACAGTTAAACGTACGCAGGGCATACCCCCTTGGTACGCTCAGCGTACTCGATGATTTTGACGGGATCTCAAACCAGTACGCGGGGCGTACTTGCATGTTACCCGGGGCATAAATGCAAATCTTCCAAAACTTAAACTGTGACTTAATCCTTTAAGTCCTTTGCATCCAAACCTTAGAAAACCTTCAATATAAGTTCTTAACTAATAAATTTGGCAACTTTATCAGTTTGCATATCTTAATGGGACCCAACTTCCAAATATAACTATTAAGACCCATATAAAGCACCTTAACACATGCATGGTCCATTATTAAACATCAAGCAAGCCTTTTTATGAACTAACAACATCAGAAGGGGCAAGATCTATCACTCCAAGCTCCTGGAGTGGCTCAAACTTACAAGGAGAACTTAATACATCATAAAAGCTCATAATATTGCCCTAAACTCAAACTAGCATAAGAAGAAGTCAAGATAAGAACTTTTTACCTCCTGAAGCTTCCCAAGAGTGTGAAGGTTCTAGATCTACAACCCCAAGGCCACACCAAGCTTGATCACCAAGACCCACTTCCTTGAAATAACACCAAGAACCCTTCAAAATCACCTCCAAGCTCAAGAATACACCACCAAGGGAATTAGGGTTCGAAATGAGGCTCTAAGATCAGTGGAGGTTGAGAAATGAGAGAACCTTGAGCTTATAATGATGTTTAAATAGTGCACAAGCCCTAAAAATTAGGGTTTAGTACTATGCCCGTTACGTTAGGCGTACGCGGCCAAACACACGCCTTCCCTCCTTGCATGCATGGGACCAACTTGCAAACCTTTTCCACTAAGGGCCATATATGCCAATTATTTAAACATACATAACTCCCTCGTCTTAGGTCTGTTTCCTACGAACTTTATATCATGGAAAGGTGATGAGAAGCCCTACGCTTCTGTCAACTCACCTTTGCCTTAAAACTTCTCGCATAAAGGCCCGAACTAACAAATTACGATTATTCCCCGAGGCCCTAAGCCTCATGCTGATGATTAGGCCGCAAACCCGAGTAATGAAGCAATCCAAAACTGAGTGTTACAACTCTCCCCCACTTAAATTAGATTTCGTCCTCAAAATCGCTCCTTACTAACACTCAGATCATACCAAACAACCCGAGGAACGCAAACGAAATGAGCCTAAAACGACCTTCCCAAGGCAACCAGACCCAACCCAAATAGAAACTTTCAACCCAAAGAAGAAAAAATCTTTAGCTTGATAGCTCCTCCAGAAAACCACTTCTACCTTTCCGAAACCTGAAATCTACATTGGTCTGACTCCCCGACAGACCACCCACGTTGAATCATTACCATGCCAATTCCTCATCGAATAACAGACTAGACAAAACACTTCCAACCTTGATTATCTTGATGCTACGAATGGGGACAAAGTCATTGACCATAAACAACTGCAAAACACTTATACTTGACAGAAGGCTCAGATAATCCTTCGAGTAGAAGATTCATCCTTGCAACGGTTAGAGTCAAACGAGAACTGCCCAATAGGGTCAAATCAATTACTCTGAGATTATTTAATCCCAACCGCAAGTAACTTAGCATTTCCCGAACAACAAGCTACTCTTCACACACGCATCCCAAATCACTAATATTGCTCAAAATGTCATGCTGCCTCCTAGATGCTTATCAAAAGCAGCTGAGACCTCCTTGTTCCTAACTTGTCTGCCAACTATCTGAAATACCAGATTCCTACCCGGTTGCTAAGCCAAAAGATACCTACACAATCGCCCCGCCCGACTTTCGAAAGAAAGCCTCAATTAACAATAATTACCCGAACCATCTCGCCACCAAACCCAATGCTAAACTGAACGCTACTGTAGTCTTATATCATACATGGTCTCCTACGACATACCATTTCCTGATTCCAAACATGTTGTGGCCCTCCTACAACCTTGGGAATTAACCCACCCTGGTCTAAACCATCTGAATAAATCTATGACCAAATCAAGGATTTACCATATCTTCCACTGTTGCACAGGGACCAGTTAATGCTACGGGCCACCCTGCAGTCTTACAACACTCCCACACTAACTGACAGCTAGTAAATGCTACAAGCCACCTCGCTGTATTACAACATTGCACTTTAACTGCCAACTAGTGAATGATACGGGCCACCCCCCCAGTCTTATAACACTTCCGCGCTAACTGCCATTATCATCGCCCAAGGCCTTACCGCTCATCTATCAATCCGAGCACAACCAGATTTGAACACTATAGTACATTATTGGAGATACAGGAGGCCACCAAGTGACGTGAGATTGACATTGATCTGCAGACAAGAGAGCAGAGGTCGGCCCCGACACAGTCGCAACCTGCGCCAAAGCGGTTTAAGACCGTTGATGTCAGATTTGGGGACCGGAAGGGCTGAACTTGTGGGAAGTGTAGAAAGGCGCATGAGGGTGCTTATCTATCGTATTCTGGGTGCCACAATTGTGGCCGGCAATGCCATATGGCGAGGGATTGCCGCCATGTAACCCCGTAGATCCGGGCTAGTCAATTTAGAGACGATAAGCATCAAAAATGAATTTTTAATGGAAGATTATTTAGAAGGATTAATCTTAACCAAGTTTTAGTATATGTCACAAGGTTTCCGTGCGTATAAAGAACGCCAAAATCCGAGTTATAACGAAGAAGTTATGACCTGTCGAAGTTTCGCGACAGAACCGGCAAGACCCAGCGCGACGTAAATAGTGAATTTAAGGTAGATAGATATATATCCTTAGTGATCTAAATTAGAATTGAAGATCTCACCGATATTAGTGCAATGACGGAAAGATGGACGAAAACGAAGTTCAGATGAAGGAGTTATGAATTTCGAACGGAGTTTTCCTGTCCCGGCCTACTAAAGATAACATATAAGTAATATATTTATAATATATTAAAAATAAATTCAAAATTAGCCAATGGAGTCTAAACAAGAGTTGTAGAGCATAATCTTACCTTCGTGTCGATATAAAGAACGTCGAAAACGGAGTTCGTATGCGAAAGTTATGAATTTCTGAAGTTCGAGGCGCGAAACCCCAAAACTGTCAGAGACCACGACGTGACAAGCAGTGCCACGACGTGGCAAGTCCTCTGACACCTCCGGGAGTCCCCCAGATGCAACTTGCGATGACGCATGCAGTGACGACCAAGCCCACGACGTGGAAAAAGGTTGCCATGACGTGGCAAGGGCCAATTTTGCCCTATAAATAGATTTGAAGGGCCAGCCGTTTAGGGTTGCTATTTTCTCTTCTCTCTCTCCCGTTTTACCTCGATTTGCATGCAATAAATATCCCGAAGCCCCGGTATCAACCCCGAGACCCGAAGCAAGTCCTGAAGCACCGAAGATCCTGAGAAGAAAAGACTTTTCGAGCCGAAGCTCTACCCGCGAGAAGTCCGGTGTGTGAAGAGATCACAGTTTCACCGAAGGATACTACTTCTACAAGCCGTAGTGCTGCCCGATCATCTTCTGATCAAGTGAGTGTGTGGTCACTTTCTTCTAACACATAAATATTAAGTATTTGCTATGAAATACGTGCTATGTGTATAATATATTGTTGTTTATTTGAGATGATTGTGGAATGGATGAATTATATAAGTTTTAATGAGTTAAACTATATATGTATTTTGTATCTAAAAATATGTTGGGTAGAACATGAGTAGATGAGGTTGTTGGTAGGTGATAAAAGGTGGATTGGACCATGAGATAAAAGGATAAAGAGATAAACTAGTTTTAGATCCGAGAGTATGGATCAGAGCAGGAGGTTAGTTTTAGATCCAAGGGTATGGATCAGATCAAGAGGTTAGTTTTAGGTCCAGGAATATGGATTAGGTAATGAGGAAAATTTAAGATCCGGGAGTACGGATTATGTATTTTAGAACTACGTATTCATTCGATAAGGTATCATGTGTATAGTCCCTTTTAGGAATCGTGATTTTAAATACGAGTATTGATTATAATATGAAATATACATATGTATGTGAAGTATTTGACATTGTCTGAAATACGTGTTAGATATATTTGATAATATACAACGTGCGAATCAGATATGGTTCAATATGTGTTAAGATGTGTATATATGATACTATTACTTAAAAACCTTGTGTTAAGTATACACTAGTTAGCGTTTCCTTAACGGAGATAGTATCAAAAAATTGATTATAAACATTGTAGGTTTGCCTAGTGATGGGTTAAGACTTAAATGGGATGTTTAGTTCAATTAGGATTGGGATTTGGGTAGTCTCTTATTAAGAGTACGTGTGGGGTGAGATTGATGATCGGTGGAGTACGTCCTACGTACAGAAGTACATTTTATGGACGAAGTATTTTTCAAAGCCCTGTGTCTTAGGTGCTGCTTGTGCCAGGGTACTATTATGTTCTCAGGTACGATTCTTTCGCATACCAGAGTACTATAATGTGCAAGAAGTACTATCTTGTACAAAGTCTTTCGACAATTTTGTGTGTTGGTTACGGGAGCGTACGGGAATACTCTATTAGTATTTCCCCATACTTTTATTTTGAGAGAGCTTTGGAGTCAGCGTTTCTTTTATGAAGTGATCGACCGAGCTTCATACGTCAGCGTTTTCTTTCATGAAGTAATTAAGGGAACTTCGTAGACTACCTAATAAAGTGCGTTGGTAATAGACCCCTGCTAGGTATATATGGTGTTATATTGCTGGGATAGGTAGAGTTTAGGGGTATAATACCTCATGATAGTCGGACCACGCCTAGGCATTGTTATCTAGATAACTACCCCTGACTTAAAATGTCTTGTGGTTCTTTCTTTTACGAACGAAGGTTCATGGTGAAACTTGTTCCATTCCCCTCATTTGATGTCTTTATTGATCCTCGTTTGCTGCCAGGAAATTTCCGAAGCAGCTTCGTCAGCTGTTATTCATATCGAATCCTTAGGCTAGATCTCGTAAGATCATTGTATAGGGTCAGTATGTGGAGATCGACGGGATGGGATATGTTGTTTTAGAAATATAATATGTGTTCATAATATCAGTGGTTTTACAGGATCGAGATATACTTTATTGTCACGTTGTTTGAATTAAGAGCTTTCATACTCTATGTTCCTTAGATAATTAGGTTCATTGGGTAATATTGGAACTAAATGTTCTTTAGGTGTTCTTAAACTAGGTGTCCATTAATTATTGTGAATTGTGTGTTCACTAGAGGTGATCCAAGAACCATGTCAACACTAGACTTTGTGCCACCTTAGGGTAAATATTTAAGAAATAAATGGAGATAAAGGGGGTGGGTAATTGGATTGATTATTTGATAATTAAATATAATAATTATATTATTATGGGTTGAAAACCCTATATGCTCACCAGGCTCCCAAGCCTGACCCACTCAGTTTAATTGTATCATAGGTATTGATACGAAGCTGCTTTGCACTGAGAGATTAAAGGAGATGTAAATCATTAAAGTAAATGAATGTATGTTCTGTTTGTGCTTCTGTGTCTGTATCGGAACATGACATCCCGAGGTTTTATTATTTAATGAAAATACATTCTCTTTGAGAAATGTTTTGATAAGTTTTTATCATATCTTGTTTCGGGAACAAATTCCGCAACCGTTTTCTTTAAACGATTACTCTGATTTTAAAATAAAGCATAAACAAACCGGTCTTTTCTGGCCGTGGAATTTGGGGATGTCACACGCCAGCAGGCCCTAATGGTCAGTTCCATGATTTGTTATCATTGCGACCAAGTTGGCCATGTGAAGGCCAATTGCCCATTGCTTGCTTCTAGGCCGGTGCAGGTTCTAGCGCCGGCTACTTTGAGGATCACGAATGGGAATCAGGGCAAGGTGGAACCCCCGAGGGCTCAAGTTCGCACTTTCCAGCTTACTGTCGAGGAAGCCAGAGTAGCTCCATATGTTGTGACTGGTATGTTTGTATCCCTTATCCTGTTGATTATGTTTTGTGTTATGCTTATGTTTATACCTCTGTTAGGTACGTTGCTAGTGAACTTTTTACCTGCTCTAATGTTGTTTGACTTAGGTGTGAGTCGGTCTTTTGTGTCTCAATCGTTCAGTAGGGAGTTTGATATGCCCATTGGGGAGTTAGAGTGTCCGTTGCGAGTCTCTATTATCAACGAACACATGGTTTCTGCATCATCGGTATATTAGGGATGTATTTTGGAGATTTTTAGGGTGCTGTATCTGGTTGATTTGATCCCTATCCCCACGGGGATGTCTGCGTGATTGTGGGCATGGATTGGTTGAGCCATTTCAGTGTTATAATTTATTGTGAGGGCCAGTGCGCAGTAGTTCGAACCCCAAGTGAGGAGAACTAGTTATCTATAGAGAGGGCATCGAGATAGGTTCAAGGTTTTATTTTGCAGCCAAGGCTCGACAGTATATTCAACACAGGTGTGCAGGTTATATGGCTTATGTGGTGGATATGCTTGTTGGGGATCAGGTTTCAGTTTCAGAGGTCTCGGTTGTTAGGGAGTTTGCTGATGTATTCCCGGAGGAGCTACCTGGTGTGCCTCCTAAGAAGCAATTTGAGTTTAGGATTGATCTTGTACCATGTGCAGCCCTGATTTCCAAGGCGTCGTACCGCTTGGCACCGCCTGAGATGCAGGAGTTTTCATCTCAGCTGCAGGAGCTTCTTGGCAAGCAATTCATCTGACTGAGTAGTTTTCCGCGGAGAGCGTTGATTTTATTATTCAAGAAGAAGGATGGTTCATACCGGATGTGTATTGGTTCTCCAAGATAGATCTGAGGTCCGGGTACCATCAGGTCAGGGTGAGAGAGGAGGACGTGGAGAAGACCACGTTCTAGACTTGTTATGGGCATTATGAGTTCGTGGTGATGCAATTCGGGCTCACCAATGTGTCTGCGGTATTTATGTATTTGATGCATTGGGTATAAAGACTGATGCTCGATCGTTCGGTTATTGTGTTTATTGATGATATCTTGGTATATTCCAAGACCAGAGAGCAGCATGAGGAGCGTCTTCGCGAGCTTCTGGGGGTTTTGAGGCGAGAACAACTTTATGCTAAGTTCTCGAAGTGCAAGTTTTGGTTACGAGAGGTTCATTTCCTTAGACACCTCATTAACCAGGACGAGATATTGGTCGATCCGGCCAAGATCAAGGCGGTGATGCAGTAGGAGGTTTCGAAATCTCCCTCGGGTATCAGAAGTTTCTTCGGGTTGGTAGGGTACTACCAGAGATTTATTCAGGATTTCTCTTAGATTGCAGTACCCCTCACTCATCTGACGAGGAAGGGGGTGGATTTCCGGTGGGGCCCTGAGCAACAGTCAGCATTTGAGACCCTTTGGCAAAGATTATGTGAGGCCCCGGTTTTAACCCTCCTAGAGGGAACTGAGGATTTTGTGGTATTCTGTGATGCTTCCATCAATAGTTTAGGGGCGGTCCATATGCAGAGAGGATGGGTGATAGCATATGTTTCGTGATAGATGAAGCCGCATGATCTGGAGTTACGGGCAATGGTTTTTAACTTAAAGATTTGGAGGCATTGTTTGTATGGGGTCCGTTTTACCATCTACACGGATCACATGAGTTTGAGGCACATTATGGATCAGCCGAACCTGAACATGAGTAGCACAGGTGGCTGGACGTAGTCAAGGATTATGAGTGCGAGATCCTTTTATCATTCGGGTAAGCGAATGTGGTGGCAGATGCCTTGATCCGCAATTCGGATAGATCTTCAGATAGGGTATCATGTATGAGGATATCAATGGATTCCTACTTTTGGGATTGATTAAGGAGTCTCAGGTCGAGGGTGTTTGGGAAAAGAACTAGAAGAATGAGAGGATCGGGGGTGAGATCACCAGATTTGTTCCAGATGGTCGTGGATTGTTGACCTGTAGTGGTCGGGTATGGGTTCCTATGTTTGGTGGGGTCAGACAGATTGTGTTGGAGGAGGCTTATAAGTCTCGCTTTTTTATCCATCTGGGGGCCACCAAGATGTACCGGGATCTGAGATTGAGCTATTGGTGGCCGTGTATGAAGAGGGAAATCGCCTGGTATGTGGAGAGGTGCTTGAACTGCAAGATGGTCAAGGCCGAGCATCAGAGGCCGCATGGCAAGCTGCAGCCTCTGGAGGTTCCCTTGTGGAAATGGGAGCAGATTTTGATGGACTTCATCACCAAATTGTCGAGGACGGCAAAGGGTTTTGACTCTATTTGGGTCATCGTGGATCGATTCCCATTTCCTGGAGATTCGGGAGAGTTCTTCGGCCAAGAAGTTGACCGATGTGTATATTCGTGGGATCGTTGCTCGCCATAGGGTTCCAATCTCATTGTTTCAAACCGTGATGTTTGGTTCACCTTCCGTTTTTGGCAGAAGTTCCATGAGGAAGTGGGCCCGAGGTTGCACTTCAGCACAACTTATCATCCGCAAACAAACGTCCAGGGTGACTGGACGATATAGATCCTTGAGGATATGTTGCGGGCATGTGTCATTTATTTTGGTGGGAGATGGGACTCTTACCTACCTCTAGCGGAGTTCTCCTACAACAACAGTTTTCACTCCAGCATTGGTGCTCTGCCTTTTGAGCTCTTGTATGGGCAGAGACGACGTACCTCAGTTTGTTGGGGCGAGGTTGGTCACAGTGTTATGGGGCGGACCAAGGTGGTCCTTCAGATTACGGAGATGATTCAACAAATCAGACAGAGATTCCAGACTACTCATAGTTGACAAAAGAGCTATTCGACCGGTGTCGATCCTAGTTGGAGTTCCAGGTTGGCGATAGGGTGTTACTGAAGGTCTCACCTTGGAAAGGTGTGATTCGCTTCAGGAAGAAGGGGAAATTGGATACCCGATATATTGGTCCATTCCAGATTATTGTTAGGGTTGGCAAGGTCGCCTACATATTGGATCTTCCTGAGGAGCTCAGTCAGATTCACAGAACTTTCCATGTTTCGCAACTGCAAAAGTGCATGTTGGATGAGGATGTAATGGTGTCCTTGGATGATATTCAGGTTGATGAGCGTCTGAACTATGTTGAGAGACCAGTCACTATTCTGGAGAGGAAGGTAAGGGTTTTGTGCAGCAAGGAAGTACCTTTGATAAAGGTACGATGGTAGCATCAGAGGGGATCCGAGTGGACCTATGAGCCGGAAGCTGAGATGCGGGAGCATTACCCAGATTTGTTCTCTACAACAGACTTTGAGGACGAATTCTAGTTCAAGTGGGGGAGATTTGTAACATCTCGGGTTTCAGGTATTATAAAATCCTTCATTTGGTTTTAAATTATGTCATTTTGGTCCTTGGATTGTAAATATGACACCCTAAGAAGCCCTAGTGGCAAAATGGTAACTTTTAGGAGCAAAAGTTGTACGTTGAGCATACATGTGAGTATGCTAAGCATACCAGGGCGCGACCTAGTACGCTGGGCGTAAACATATGTACGTTGGGCGTACTTATGTTAAATGCAACCCTAATTTTTAGGGTTTGAGTGGTATTTAAACACCTTTATGGATCATTTAGCCTCATCCTTTCAACCTCCAAGCCTTTAAGTCGTTTTTGGCAAACCCTAACCCCATAAGAGAGTGTTCGGAGCTTAAAGTGTGTTCTTTGTGTGCTTAAGGAAGAAGGATTTGCATCAAGGAGATTAGAAGGGAAAGCAAGCTTGTGGATCTTGGATCATCACCATCTTGGGAAGCTCCAGAAGGTAAGAAGATACTACCTTTATGCTTTGTTTGCTTGGATATCATTCTAATAGCTTTACGGTGTTCTTCTTGTCCCAAAAGTCCCATTGTTATGCATGTTTGGTTTTGAACAGGCTGTCCTTTCAGACCCTAGGAAGGGTTCTAAGCCATAAAAATGAAGTCCCTTTAGCTAGTTTGGCTCCATGCTTCTTGTAGAAGGTCTTAATGGATTAATACCATGTATTAAGGACTTTTAAGACGTCTAAAGGCATAGAGTTGGAGACTTTATGACTCTGGGGTGCATTTAGACCATGGATCTGAAGTTTGGGCTTAAGTGCTTAAGCCATTAAGCACTTATTGGAGTTTTGGGCTCTGCGAGGGTACACCCCGTGCAGATAGGAGTACGCCCCGCGTCCCCGTAATGTAGTCAATGCGAGGTTGCGTATACTAAGCGTACCTCTGGAGTACGCCCCACGTACTCGCATGGTTCAGCCATTTTCGAGTTAACTTGGCCGGGTTGACTTAATGGGTTTATGGATTTTGACCAGTTGACCAAGTTTGACTTTTAAGGATATTTTGGGTATTACTGGGTTTTGATGGAATTGGTCACTTGGTGGTTGTAGGTATTTGAATCGAGAGCTAAGATTCGGATTCGGGCCTTATCAGTTATGTGCTGCTTGTGAGGTGAGTTTTCCTTATTGTACTTTCGGGTCGAAGGCACCAAGGTCGGCCCATTGGTTTGACAAACTGATATTGTGGATATGCTGAGTATGGGATAGATATGCATGCTAGTTTTGATATGCTAGTTTGGTAGATCTGTAGGACTACCTATGATACTGTCTGTTTATCTGTATATGATATTGTCTGTATATGTTAACATATTGTATGGGTTGGGTTGAGGTCGTGCTGCTCCATGCGGTAGCCAATAAACCCTAGAGCATACCAGGTATGAGTTGAGGGCCAGGGTGGGCATGCCAGACTCTTACGGAGGGCTCCTGAGCATTTCAGATACGAGTTGAGGGCTGGGAAGTGGATTCCAGCCTCGTACTGAGTGCTTAGTGGTTTTCAGTTGAAGGACTAATCAGGCCGGGGAGCAAGCTAGACATAAGTTATGGGCCAGGGGCAAGCCTGACTTATGTTGTGGGCTCAGGGGTAATCCAATCTCTATGTTGTGGACCCAGTGCATGTTGTTATTATATTTGTGATATTTTGTATGTATCAGTATTTTAGGGGAACTCACTAAGCTTTGCGATTACAGTTTTGGATTATGTTTCAGGTACCTCAGAGGACCGCGGAAAGGGGAAGGCGTGATCGTGCACTTCTTCATGTTTTGATTCACGATTTTGGGATTTCGCTGATGTTAAACTTGTTTTGAAAAAAAAATTGTAAACAACGATGGTTTTTAGGTTTATTTAAAAGTTTAAAATTTTTTCATGAATTTTATGAATGATACACGTACCTAGTTGCTTGCGGAACCTCTGTTAAAAACGCGAAGTGAACCAAACATCCCGGTCTGATACAATAGAAACTGGAACACCATGTCGATCAATGATCCCGCGTACATAAACATTGGCCATTTTCTTGGCCTAAAAGCTCTCCTGAATGGCTAAGAAGTGGTCACTCTTGGTCATACGGTTCACTATCACCCAAATCACATCAAACCCCTTAGTCGTCCAAGGTAAATTGGTGATGAAATCCATAATGATATGTTCCCATGTCCACATGGGAACCTCCAAAGGCTGAAGCTTGGCATGTGGCCTCTGATATGCAGCCCTGAATATCCAAAAGGTCAAGCACCTCTCAACATATCAGGCTATCTAACTCTTCATACATGACCACCGATAACTAAGTTGCAAATCCTGATACATCTTGGTGGCTTCATGTTGTATCAAAAATGTGGACTTGTGTGCCTCCTCCAACACAGTCTGCCTAATCCCACCAAAATCCGGTACCTAAATCCGACCACACCGAGTCAACAATCCACGACTGTCGGTAGAAAATCTGGCGATCTCACCACTGATTCGCTCCTGCTTCCAATTCTCCTTCTTGACACCCTCAGCCTGAGCCTCCCTAATCAAATCCAGAAGTGGAGAATCGATAGATATCCTCATACATAAGCTCTTGTCAGAAGAAGTAGCCAACTTGCGGCTCAATGCATCAATGACCACATTCGCTTTTCTCGGATGATAAAGAATCTTGCAGTCATAATCCTTGACCACGTCAAGCCACCTACGTTGTCTTATATTCATATTCGCTTAATCCTTGAGATATCTCAAACTCTTGTGATCCGTGTAGATGGTACACTGAACTCCATACAGATAATGTCGCCAAATCCTAAGAGCAGATACCACTGCTTCCAACTCCAAACCATGCGTCAGATACCGAACCTCATGTGGCTTCTGCTGCCTAGAAGCATACGCAACAAACCTCCATCATTGTATAGGAACTGCCCCAAGACCAATGATGGAAGCATCACAATAACCAAAAAAATCGTCAACACCCTCAGGAAGGGTCAACACTAGGGCCTCACATAACTTCTGTCTCAGCGTCTCGAACGCATCCTGCTGCATAGGCCCCCAATGGAAATCCACGAACATCCTCGTTAGACGAGTGAAGGGTACAACTACCTTGGAGAATTCCTGAATGAATCTCCGATAATACCCTGCCATTCCCAGAAAACTCTTGATCTCTGAGGGAGACTTCAGAACCTCCCAACGCATCACAACCTCAATCTTGGCCGGGTCGACCAAAATCCCATTCCGGTTAATGAGTTGTCCTAAAATATGGACCTCCCATAACCAAAACTCACACTTCGAGAACTTGGCATACAACTGCTCCCGCTCTGAACTCCCGGTGGCTCTCGAAGGTGCTATTGATGGTGCTCACTGGTCGTGGAATAGACCGAGATGTCATCAATAAAAACCAAGGTTGTAAAAATCGCTCGACGTTAGCTAGTCGGTGGACTAGGGTCAAGGGATTAATCGGCTAGGCGGAGATTAATTGGGGACCATTAATTGCTAATTTGTTAGATTTAAAAAAAATTAAATATGACTAATATCATATAAAAGTTCATAAATACCACTAATATCATAACAAAATAGGTTAATATGATAAATACAACACTAATCATATCTCAAATAGTTTCTATTAAGATATAACTTCTTCAAAGTGTTAAAATTTCATCGGGTTCTACTGTTTTAGTCATTTTGTATGCATGGATTAATCGTTAGGCGCTCTCTAATCGGTCGCCTAGGGATTAATTGGATATTAATCGGGACCTAATCGAGATTTTACCACACTGATAAAAATAATGACTGATCAATCGAGCATCTCCCCGCATACCCGATTCATCAAATCCGTGAATGTCGCAGGCTTAATGGTGAGCCCAAACGTCATCACCACAAACTTGTAATGACTATAACGAGTCTGAAACACTGTCATCTCCACGTGCTCCTCTTTAACCCCCATCTGATGATATCATGGCCTTAAATCGATCTTGGAGAACCAAGATGCACCTTATATCTGATTGAAGAGATCATTGATCTGTGGAAGTGGGTAATGGTTCTTCACCGTCAACATTTTCAACTCTCGATAATCAATACACATGTGATGCGACCCATCCTTCCTTACAAACAAGATCGCTGCTCCCCAAGGTGAAATGATCGGTCTGATAAATTGCTTTCCCAACAGCTCTTGAAACTAAGAGGACAGCACCTGCATCTCTGGTGGTGCCAATCAATACGACGCCTTAGCAATCAGCGTCGCACAAGGGACCAAATCGATCTTGAACTCAACCTGCCTCTCAGGAGGCACACCGATCAATTCCTCCAGAAACACATATGGGAACTCCCTGACTACCGGCACATCTGAAACCAAAACTTCCTTCTCGACTCGAGTGTCAAACACATATGCAAGATAACCCCTACACCCATGATGCAGATGTTGTCGAGCCCTGGCATCAGAATAAAAAGCTAATCTAATCCTGGTACCCTTTCCATCAGTGTTGTAAAAATCGGTCTAGACGGTCGATTAATCGGTGCTTAGGTGCCTGTGATGGGTTTTGAGCACTACATCATTCTTATGGTGTACATGCAAACCCTAAAGCTTTGGATCTAGTTTGTCTAATGAACATGCAATAATCATTCAAAGCCATAAACCCTAGATCTAGCATACAATAATCGATATTATCATAATATAGGGTTTAGATCTTACCTTTGATTGTTATGTAGCAATAAGAATCTATTCCTTCTTGTAATTGGCTTCTGAAAGCTTAGTGTCACAAGTGTCACACCTCTAATGGCTCACAAATACCAAGAGCAAGAGGATGAATTAGGAGAGGATAAGGAGGCACCAAAAACGTCCAAGAAACTCCAAGGAATGTTTAGCCACGTTTTTGGGTGCCCTAGGGGTCTTTATATAGTGAGGCTATTAGGGTTTTGAACTAGGAAACCATAATCTAACTGCTTAGACCCTAAGAAGCCCATGGACTCCTTCCTTAGAGGCCTTAGACGAATTCTCATGGGTTTCCCCATATATTTTGTTCACTCCAACCTCTATGGAGTCCATTAGCCCAATATCCAACTATCACACAATTGACAGTTCTATCCCCATTTATTTAATTAATGTCTTTTAGCCACAAAATTAATTATTGACTAATATTAATTAAACAATATGATTTCTCTTTTAATATTTTATTCATATAATATATTAATAAATCATAATTGATCTCTTCCTCCACAAATCATCCTATCAAGTTGCTTTGGTGAAGGCAACCCAAAAGGACCATGCTCATAATCGGGTCAAGTACATACCAAAATAGTTATGGACTTAGACACTAATCCAACAACTTGGCGGCCTCAAAACGCCTACGAATAGGTGTTGGAGGGTGAATTAATCGTCCTTGGTCAATATCGGTCAAATCCGGTCCAAATCGGTCTAAATAGGACGCCAAATTGGGCTAAGTCGGTCCAACTAACCACCAGCTCAATGGAGACAGCTAGCCTAACACATAGTTGGGTTTGATTTTCAAAGGATCCAACTCTCCTTTTATAATATATGTGTGCCTTCATTTATTATCCCACCAACGATGTGGGATGCCAAACTTTTAACAATTCTATACATCTTTATACATCGTTGTCGTTGGTTCACAACTCTATCAAACAACATCTATACAACCCTCCTTCTTCACTGGAAACACCAAATTCAGTCCATGTTTAGCGACTGCCTCCTCTACCACCGCACCATCTCACTAAAGATGCCAGCTTTGAACTTCCACATCCAATGAAGCCACTATCGAGACCTCCTTCAACCACCTGTTAAAAAGAAAACTCAAACACCCACATAAACCATTGTTACTGTCGAACCTCCTCCTTATACCACCGTTGTTCACCATCAAACTTCCATAGCTATTAGCCAATATTGAACTTCCACAACCATTGAAGCCCACCATCACAGCTGAAGTCATTGAAGCATAGATCGGTTGTTGATCATCTGCTTCCTCCTTAACAACTCCTTAATCAGGTATGGTTGTTGTCTATGATTATGAATTTTGGTTAGTTATATGCAATTGAAACTTATTTTGATTTTAATTTCAAACATTATGTATTGTCATGTATCAATTGCTTTGACTCGGGTACACCCATAGGATGTTCGATGAAATGCCTAGAAGAAACTTGGTATCTTGGATTGTTATGATCTCTACGTTTTCTCTTAGCTTTGGGTTCACAAAAGCAATCACCACATTTTATATATGGTATACTTGTCTGGTAAGTGATCATCACGTGGACTAATTTAAAGAATTTATACTCAAGATGACATCGATGCACTAAGGGCTTTAGTTGAAGAACCTAGAATCATATACATATTCCTCACACATCCTTCTTACTTCTTACATCTATCACTCAATTCTTTTTCTTATAGTTACAAGGTTGATGAGTTTATATCATAAGGTTTCAATGAGGTTTGTTCACTGTATCTCTAGTACACACGAACCTATATATGAATTGGATTCATAAGTTAGCATGCATAAGCAGTTCAGAATAACCCAAAATGCCCAAAAACACATCTGACCCATGTTATTGTTACGGTTCTATGCAGGACCTACAAGGTCAGCAACCCATAATCTAGCCTCTTCGCCACTTGTACCAACCCTAACTGCAAAATAACAACACAAACTCATCTATTACTTCAACAGATCCAACTCATGGAAACCATAAACAAAGGACAAGATAGTGAACCAAACCTTTGGACTCTTCAAGTTGTTTCTCACAATCCTTGAATCCATTGTATGTTGCTACAACCTACAAGTACAAAGCAGGTGACAATCTTATTGTACGAAGTATGTGACAATCTAGAAATGTCAAAATGAGTATGCACAGATTGTTGCCATGGTAATCATTGTTTGGGAAAGTTGTTGTACTAGAAACAATATTTAATGTTATATTCTTGGGATAATGACTTCATAGGGTAAGATACTTTTTGAAATGTACACATTTAGTCCTTATTCTTTTTTTCTTGTAAAATAAACCCTTATTCTTTATTAATATGTACACATTAGGTCCTTTTCACCAGATTCTACAGGTTTTGCTGACGTGGAAGGGTTTATTTTACAAAAAAAAAAGAATAAGGACTAAATGTGTACATTTCAAAAAGTATCTTACCCTATCAAGTCATTTTCCCTTTCTTTTATTTTGTTGAAATGAAATACCCAGGTCGCATCCACATATCCACAACGAGATTTTTCCAACTTTTATTCATCATGAAAAAGAGGGAGAACCCCGATCTCCGACGACTCCTTTGTGTGTTCCTACACATCACTGGTAGCAAGGAGGAATGATAGCAAAAACAACAAGGTCGAAGGGGGGAGGCAGGAGGAAGTAGAGATGGTAGTTGGCTGCGAGGAGCTACTCTGGTAGCCCCCTCGTCGATTCTTTCTTCTTTTTCTGACAACATATCTCAAAGATGGAGGCAAAGAGAGATAGATCGGAGAAACACAACAGGTAAAGGGTGTTTGGATGTTGTTGTTCGACCGAAAGGAAGAGAGACGAGAAAGAGAAGGGTCGCCGCCCTTTTCTTGTTGCTGGAGGATCACCCACCTCCGGTGACTAAGCTAATTAATTGCAATTTAGCGCTACTTGTGCTTCCACATCAGCAAAAAATGTAGAATCCGGTGAAAAGGACCTAATGTGTACATATTAATAAAGTATAAGGGTTTATTTTACATAAAAAAAAAAGAATAATGACTAAATGTGTACATTTCAAAAAGTATCTTACTCTATCAAGTCATTTTCCCTAAAAGAAAATTCGTATATGACCGGTATACCGGGTATAGCCGGTCACAAGGACTGCATTGTTACAAAAAATAAAGTATAAGGGTTTATTTTACAAGAAAAAAAGAATAAAGACTAAATGCGTACATTTCAAAAAGTATCTTACCCTATCAAGTTATTATCCCTATATTCTTAGGATTAGTGTTACATTTTTTCTTGTTATAATGTTATATTTATTCATTTTTTAATAATTTTTTTAATTGATATAATGTTATATTCTTAGGCCTAATGTTATATTTATTAATTTTGTAATACTTTATTAATAATTAATGGTCCCCAATTAATCCCCACCTAGCCGATTAATCCTTTGACCCCAGTCGACTGCCGAGCTATCGTCAAGTGATTTTTGAAACCTTGCTCTCCATAAATAATCAGTTCTCCCTTGCTTAGGGTTCGAACTACCACCTGCTGGCCCTCATAGTCGATCATTGCACCAAACTTGCTTAACCAGTCCATCCCCACTATCACGCACACATCCCCCATGGGGATAGGGATTAAATCAATCGGATAAGGCACCCTGAAAATCTCCAAAACACAAACCTGATAAATGCTCGATGCAGAGGCCTCGTGTTCGTTGGCGATAGAAACTCGAAACGAACACTCCAACTCTACCAGAGCTATATCAAAACTCCTACTAAAAGTTCGAGATACAAAAGACCGACTCGCACCCGAGTCAAAAGACACAAGAGAATGCAAGGAGTTCACTAAGAAAGTACCTAACACAATCATAACCATAATAATACCATAAAATAAATGAAAGAATAATAATGAAACATAATAGTAACGACGTTTGCCGCCACCCTGGCCTCCTCCGCTGTGAGCTGGAAAGCATGACCCCGAGCCCTCGGGGTCTCCGCCCTACCATGACATCCATTCATGATCCGAAGGGTAGAAGTAGCTGGTGCCTGCAAGGGATACTGGTCCTTCACATGGCCCACCTGCTCGCAATGGTAACAAATATTAGTGCTCGACACTAGGTCTTGTTAGCGACAATCCCTCTCATAGTGCCCCTCCTTGCCACATTTATGGCATCCAGAAGAAAAAAGATCGGCAAACACCATCATGAACCTTGCCGCACTTGCCACAAGTGCGGCCCCTTTGACCTCCTGATCGTGAATCAGCGGGCTTGAACCACTTTGCTGCAGGTTGTGACTGAACGGGAGCCTGTCGTTGATCCCTCGTTTGGATCTCCATCTCATTCTCCTGCCTCCTCGTGGCATCCTGAAGTTCGATGACGGTACCGTAATGTTAGGTGGACACGAACTGCCGAATATATGTCTTGAGCATGCTCAAGTACCGAGTCATCTGGGTCTACTCTGAAGCAACAAACTTAGGGCACAAAAGAGCCCTTTCTGTGAACATCTTGGTGATTTACGTCACCGCCTCATTCGTCTGTCTCGGATCCAGATACTCCTGTGCCGATCTCTCCATCTCCACTAAGGGAACATATCTTGTACGGAACATCTCTGAGAAATGCCCCTAAGTAATGGCAACCATATGCTCAGGAGTATACGAACCGGTCACCAATCTCCACCAATCATTTGCCCCTAGCGGCAGAAGATTCAAGGCACACTTAACTTCTGATCATCCAGTCACAAACATGTGAAAAAGAAACCCTCTATGAATATATCTATGAAAATCTTTTTAATGGTATAATATTCAATATTGGTATCACTATGAATATATCTATGAAATTTTTTCAATAGTATAATTTGTTTTGTATTTTGTTAAGTATTATTTATTGATTTAACTTGTTATATCAAAAAGGGTAAACAATTTAAATAGAAAAATGCAAGGATACATTGTGTAAGGGTTCTCTTTTTTTTTTTTTTTTTTTTTTTTTTTTTTTTTTGTAAATTAAAGGAATATAAAACTAATAATGAATTAAATGCAATCTCTTTTTGTTTTTCTTTTTGGGACCAACATCTACTATGAGGCTTAAATTGATGGACCAACATCTACGAGCTTAAATTTATGGACCGCTTCATTATTTCTTATGTTCCTATGGACCTTTTTAAAATTACCATTGCATGGTGAACATGTACCGTGGCTATTTTGTGAAAGAGAAGACTGTGATGTATCATATATGCACTGATGCACACACATTATATTCAATTATTCATTGCCTATAAATCCATCCTTATTTGGCATGTCATTTTCCCAATAACTTCCTTTATTCAACATGCATATTTAAAAAATAAATGAAGTGACGATTTACAAAACAAAGAAGAAGCACACATCAGGTTTGAAAACTTAATTTATTCGGACAATCACTTACGATAAAATAATCCCGTAGAAGTATGTCGCGGTTGAGTATTCTTGACAGGAATTCGATTGTATTCATGAGAAGAGATAAACGAAGAAGAAACACCACATTTACAAAAATATTGCCTCAAAATTATTTCCACTATCTTTACCATTCCAAAAATATAAACATCGTCATATATCAAACATCCTATAAATGGTTTTCGAAAAACGTGTGAATTATATAGTTTTATGTACACATTTTTCATACATGCTTACAAATGTAGTTTGACTTTTTCAAGTCATGGCTAATAATATGTACGTGTGTTGTTTTCTATTGATAAGCAAGGTTTCAATTTTCAACAATTAACATTATGACGAAGGCGGAATGCGTTAAATTTGAGACTCGAGAGCGAGAGATGTTGAATTATATGTCTTTTATCATCATACATAATAGAAATTTGGCAAGACATTTTTTTTTCAAATAGTTAGAAAAGTAGAAAGAAAACGCTACTCTTTCTATTATATTTTATTTTATTGCTTTGTTAACAAGTTCTTATTTTTCAAAATTACCTTTTTATCAATTTACAAATTTTCATTATAATTTTATAATTTTTAATCAATTTTTAGCAGTTGCAAAAAAATTAAGTTTTAAGAACCTTTGATGTAAGTTGTTAATGTACAGAAGATAAAATAGGATTTCCATATGTGATATGTGATCAGACTCCATAATGACTTTTTTTTTTTAATAAATCGAGTGTATTAAATATATATACTATTTATACTTATGCACTTCATACTTGATTTTATAAAACCTTATCTATTGACGTTTTTTATTGTGATTTTTCGATTTATGTTTTCAAAAAGGTATAAACTAGACAAAAGAACGACGTCTAATAAGTTTTATGTTTTTGGAAGACTAAAAATATCATATTCTTTGTAAATTTTCGCTCACACAATATTTCTGTTACTAAAATATTTTCTTTGTTAAAAACTAATCATAAATTTCTATGAACTAAAATATATGTGATTATGTCCAATTTTCCTTTAATGTAAGACTTGTATTTATTAATATATTTTAATTTTCTATAATTTTCGTCGATGCCTTACGTATTTATTATATTATTTTCTATATAATTTTCCCTGGGCCTGGACCATACCAACAAGGCAACAACCCAGCGTTTAGTAGCCAACTAAGGGCCTCACACACTCACTGGTGGGCTACCAACTTCGGAGCCCTTCTAGATTATTAGCCCAAATGTTACATCTTTATTTTTTAAATTAATTTTCTAACTATTCTAATAAAAATATAAACACCATGATTAAACATTCATTATAAAAAGTAAAGCGATTCGTTATTGTAATAATTTACTCACATTGTTTTTAATATTTTAGTTTTGAACATGTAATATGACAAGAAAACCGAGTGTGCAATTTTAGAAAATAAAACTACATGAATTCACATTGTTTTTAGTGTTTTAGTTTTGAATATGTAATGGTTTGTGATAAATACAATTTCACTAATTTCATGATTTTATCATCATTATATATGAGGGATAGGAAAGTAGGAATCAGATGCAAGGTGTATATGTTATTTTTAATCTTATTTAAAATCAAAACTTCACCTGAAATAAATAAAAGAAAAAGTAAAAAACAACTAAAATACATTATCTTTTACGCAATTTATTTTTTATTTACAAAAATACTGTGTTTTGGGCGTTGACTCTGTGCAACTGCTCTTTTTAACAATGCAAGACACAACAGCCGTTCATGGCTTCAAACTTCAAAGAACCCCTGAAAGCATAAACATCATTTCTACACCCAATTCCATTCTCATGCCCTTCACTTGCTCATAAACTATTAACCCCTATACCAAAAAAAAACATAATTTGAATCGAAAAGATCCAATCACGATGAACAACATGAAGCAGTTACATAAACAATCAAATGCAAATCAAAGGAGAGATGAAGAAATGCCGACTGGTCAAACCCCACCTTACTCACCTAAATCCCTCAAACACCCTTCATCCACCCACCGATATCTCCCAAGATCCATCAATTACATCATCAAAGAACAGCGTCTCCTCTTCACCCTAATCGGAATCTTGATCGGTTCCGCCTTCGTCATCCTCAAACCATCGTTTACCACCATCAGCATAGCCGATACTGGCAGAGGATATCAAATCCCGTCAATGCCCAGATCCACTGGGATCTCCAACCAAGACACCGTTAGCCACTACTACCGTCCTGTTAATAAGGGAGTAGGACGGGTTCCGGTGGCTATTGGGCAGAAGAGGAGGCGGGTTGTGGTGACTGGCGGATCTGGTTTTGTGGGTAGTCATTTAGTTGATAAGTTGATTGCAAGAGGAGATGATGTGATTGTCATTGATAATTTCTTTACTGGTAGAAAAGAGAATGTTGCGCATCATTTTGGGAACCCTAGATTTGAGTTAATTAGGCATGATGTGGTTGA
The DNA here is from genome assembly GCF_051521515.1 of Lactuca serriola. Lineage (NCBI taxonomy): Eukaryota > Viridiplantae > Streptophyta > Magnoliopsida > Asterales > Asteraceae > Lactuca > Lactuca serriola. The sequence continues at coordinate 207,034,001 of NC_136409.1, forward strand.
ACCTATCTTACTGGAGGTGGATCAAATCTATCATTTAGCTTGTCCTGCTTCCCCAGTCCATTACAAGTACAATCCTGTCAAGACCATCATATCCTTTTTTAGCTCTTTCTTCCTCTGTTTACTGTAATCGAAATCAAAATTTTCCTGCATTGACATATATGATCTCCTGTTTAGTAATGTTTTGATATATAAATGCTAAAGTTGATGAATTTGAAGATCCTTGACTAGTGTGATTACAAGACCAATGTGATGGGCACTCTAAACATGCTGGGACTTGCCAAAAGAATTGGGGCAAGATTTTTGCTTACAAGCACCAGTGAAGTTTATGGAGACCCCCTTGAGCATCCTCAAAAGGAAACATATTGGGGGCATGTGAATCCAATAGGTGGACTTTAAACCTGAAATTTGTCTGAATTTACTTTGTTTTGTACAACTTTATCTTTTTGTGTTTCTGTTTTCTGTAGTGATATTTGTAATGATTCAGTTTTTTTATATCGTCAGGTGTTAGAAGCTGCTATGATGAAGGGAAAAGGACAGCTGAAACCTTGACGATGGATTATCATCGAGGTGATGATGTTGAGGTGATTCATTACATACTGTTACTATTCTTTTAGTTGTCATTTTCATTAAATTGTGGGAAGAAATCTCTTAAATTAGATACAAGGAGTCAAGGGCCATAAATTAAATAGATAATGATACCTTTGAGAACACACATACACAGACACATATGTATATTAAATGGTGAACAAACTTAATGCCATTTGAATTCACAACATAAGGGTCATAGAGATTCACTAATGCTATTGGGCTAAAAATCATGAGAATGTATTTGATTGTAGGACTCTTGCAACACTCCTTGTTAAGTTGGAGCATATATATTTGTGTATACCTAACTTGTCAGATATATAATTAGGGTCTGTTTTGAAACACCCCTCGTATTGGCTAACATTTTAGTGCTTAAGAAGCATTAGATGGAATCATTTCCAAAACCGAAACCATGCAATGCAAATGCATCCAAAATCTCAACCCAAGTTCTTTACTTTTAATCAAAGTCATTTTCTTACTAAAGTCAAATAAGCTCACATCTAGCTTGTTAAAAGGGTAAGTGTTTGTATTTTCAAATAAGCCCATACCAAGCTTAAAATAATCCCACATCTAGCTTAATAAGAGGGAAAGTGTTCTTATTGTCAAATAAGCTCATATCTAGTTTACAATAAGCGTATCTCCAGCTTATAAAGAGAGATATTGTTCTCATTGAGTCATTGTCAAATAAGCTTATATCTAGCTTACAATAAGCTCACATCTAGCTTATAAAGAAGGAAAGTGTTCCCATTTGTCAGTAAGCCAATATCTAGCTTTAAAAAGGTAAAGTGTTCTCAAGTGTCAATATTCGGACATCATATAATTCTCATCCCAATTGTAAGTGATATGTTCACATAAAGATGCTTCGTCATGTTTTAAATAAACTTTGTGCATGCAACAAAGTACGTATAATAGCCGCGTAGCAATCAAGTATGCGTAAATATAACTTTAAATAAAAACATATATCAAATTGAGTTGTAAGGACATGTACTCTGGGTATTTACTCATCTTTGCACTTATAGGCATTTCATTTGTCTTTTAGAGTTGAACAAATCACTTAGTAGCCACTTTTACTTAGACGATACATAGCTCCACTTCAAATAATGATTGGATAGTCAAAGATCACCCAATGAACAACTACAAAAAATATTCTTAGGTTGATAATACTAATCAATCTTAAGTGATTCATAAGTATCCTCACCATATCTAACTTATACTAACTCTTAAACATGCATTACTTATCCCTATGGAATTAATAGAAGTGAGCGGATGACTTCCCGATGCCCTAGGATCAAATTATAAAGCCTTTTAGGCTTTGAAACAAGAGGGTACATGATAACTTACTAAACTAAATGAATCCATGGGTGTTTTATCAATTTTATGCTTAAATTTCCATTTATACCTCTAAAGCTCATATTCAAACAATGGGATGGATTCAGTTAGTTTTCAAACATGATCCAAGCTTCATTGATGATTTTAAACCATTACATATAAATCTAACTGATGATCTAGACTTGTTTGATAATAAAAATTGAAGTTCCAATGGGTTTGAAACGAATTCAAAGCATTACATAAGCTAAAACTCCATAAGGCTTGAGAAATTCCTTTTTCACTTGATTAAAGGTTTTCATCATCATGATTTGAACAATGTAGCCTTGATCCTACTTCTAAACCCCATCATTAACCTATTTCATTGTTGGAAATTGAAATCCTTAAGCTCTAGTGAAGGTTTCATGGAGTTAGGCTTCTAAAACCTCCATTAAAACATGACGTACAACTCAAAATTCATTTCACCATAATTTGAGTTGAACGCTTCATACATTGATTGAACTCTTAACTTAAATTTGAAGTTCAAACTATGATTTCAAACCAAATCATCACTCAAAATCAAAATTTTAATGGTTAGACACTTGATCGTCATCATTTAGGGTTTCAATAAACCCCCACATCACTCATAGAGTTGGAAACGAGCAATTATCAAAGGAAACGATAACCTAATGATGGAATAAGAGTTAGAAACTTATTCTAACAACAATTTCACCATGGAATTTCGGATTCATGAAACCCTAGGTTTCAGATGAGGAAAATAAACTTGACAACTTAAGCTTCTCATTTTGGGCGTCTCAAATATTTCTCCATTGTTACCTTAAAATATTCTCTCTGTGTTTGAAACTTTGACATGTGACAACTTTGATTTACACTGCAGGTCAGGATTGCACGTATTTTTAACACATATGGTCCTAGAATGTGTCTCGATGATGGCCGTGTTGTTAGCAACTTTGTAGCACAGGTCAAACCTAATCATCTTTTTTTTTTTTTTTTTTTTTTTTTAATTTATTGTAATCATTTAATAAATAATAAAGTATCACTTATCGTTTATTACAAGTCCTCATTAGTAAAAAAAAAAAATCCTTGGCTAAATAGCTCTGTTTTGTAGGCCATTCGCAAGCAACCAATGACAGTTTATGGCGATGGAAAACAAACACGTAGTTTTCAATACGTCTCTGACTTGGTATCCTACATTTCATTTTCATATGAATATATAATAATGCGTCAATAATATTTTGTATTTTCTTGTGAAATACTATAATTTACAAGTTTGGCTTGATGTTAGGTTGATGGGCTCATGGCATTAATGGAAGGTGAACACATTGGGCCTTTTAACTTAGGGAATCCAGGAGAATTCACTATGTTAGAGCTTGCTCAGGTTTGTTTCTCAATCACTTTCTTTTTTTCTTTTTGAAATAATATAATTGTAAAAATGAAACTTTTGTGTTTTAGGTGGTGAAAGAAACTATCGATCCGAGTGCTACAATTGAATTTAAAGAGAACACTGCTGATGATCCTCAAAAAAGGAAACCAGATATCAGCAAGGCTAAAAATTTCCTAAATTGGGAACCAAAGATAACACTTCGGGAAGGTCTGCCACGAATGGCAGCTGATTTTAGAAACCGAATCTTGAATGAGGACGAGGGCAAAGGCGTAAAATAAAAAATTAGATATATCATAAGATTAAATACAAATATGTTCCCATATCTATATTTGTTTATATCTTAACATCTTTTTCATATGTTCTTTTGTCTTCTTTCATTTGTAGAGAGATTTTCTCGACTCAAATCCCTTATGTTAGATGTGTTATCTGTAAAGGATTTTTATTATTTGAAAAGGTATGCAATAATTTACTTAAAAACTTGTTCTATCTTCTATTGGAGTATTTGAAATGTATGATTAGAGTTCATAAAAGAGATAGAAGAGAACATGGTGATTATGTTACGTAAGTGGTTGGCATCTGATTCAAAGATGATTGCGGCTTGTGGAAAGTGGCTTATTCCTTTGGAATATAAATAAGAATACAATTCCCAATAATCATTCAGATTCCATTTCTATTCTTTGCCTTTATTCTTCTTTTCCAAATGCCTTCTACTTTCTTTTTGACAAAAGGAGTATTCATAATTCATTCAATAATGGAATGCATTTCTTGTTTCTCTACTAGTTTAAAATAATGGTGACAAATATCGGACTTGTTTGTTTTACCCCCTTTTTTGTTATCTTGCATATATGATTCTAATCAACAAAATATTAAGTGTAATTACTTGTGTACAACTTGGATAGTTATAATCTTTTTAAAATATGAAGATAAAATGACGAAAATGACCTTTAATTTTTCTTGCTTGAAATTGAAGACAGACAGGTCACGACTCACGAGGAGAGATGGTCAGCTCTGGCAGTCTCCTCATGGGGGTCACTGTAACCAATCAGTGTACTTAAGTGAAGTACAAGTGTTGATGCATATGGTACAACTTCCACTGCCAACATCATGTGATGTACAAATTGTAGAGAATGCCCTTATGACCACATCTTTTGTCATCCATCTCAATAAGCTCATCCCCAATAGATATACTTCACCTACCTAATTCATTATAAATAGCTCTTCTAACTAAATATGGACAATCACTCACCTAACTTACTACACACACTAATTTGTCAATGTACAACTTTTATTGCATTGGACACAACTTCTTATATCATGAATGTTATAAAGTTTACAGTTATCACTTCTTTTTGGCATTTCTGGCAATGGAATCTTTTTCTGATTTAAAACAATGGTAAGTTTTATACGTCAAGTGTAAAAAACATCTAGAAATAGATCACGTATATTTGTTGTATTTTGGGTTAATAACATTAATGGTAAGTTTTAGTTGTTTGTAAAAATTAATTGTAAACTTTTATAAGGTGTATATTGACATAAAACATAAAAGTTAAATACTAAAGTTCTCAAAAGCTATTTCAAGTATTTTTTAGATTATGAGATTTTATTTAAAATAAAAGTTTTAAACTCGTATTTCCAATTAAATCTTTTTATTTAATTTAAGATTAAAAAAAAACTAAATATTAAAAGCTCTCAAAAGCTTGTTGTCGAACGTACCTTTAAATGTTAGCAAAAGAGTTGTCTCCTACATGGCTTTTTAGATGTATAATGATAACAAGTTATTTGAAATCTGTTCATCGAGTAATTAAAATTTTATGTACTACAAAAAGCCTAAAATTGTTACAATGTTTGCAACATGGCCTGATATAATGTAACCAGTGTAACGGTATCATACCAACACGACATCCAATTTGGCTACAAAGTGGCAATTGGTTCTTATTTATATTTTATATTATACTAACTTATACATTAAAGTTATTATTGAAAAGAATTCGTTCTTGAACGTAGACATGTTAAGTTGCCAACATCAAAACAAAATTGGTGCTTTTTTTTTCGTGAAAATGACAAAAGTTGGTGTTTATGGCGGTATTGATCCCAACAAAAAATTTAGTGACCAAATGAATAGATTTTAGATAGACTACTACGTATATATGTCATATATGTCAATCACCCTTGTTTTTACTATCAATATTTATAAAGACATATTTACAAAATGACCTTTAGGAACGAACTTATAATCTGAATTAACCAAAGGTTTTCTTGAATATAACATGTTAGAATAGAGGTACATTTTGACCCGGCTCATACATTTCAAATTGTCATTAATTTCGGATTGAGATTTCAAAAAACTAAATTATAACATCCAATTTTAAGAATGGATCGGTTTAAGGTATCAAGAAGTCAAATGCACGGTTTTTGGGTAAAACCGAGCACCAGGACGTGACCATAGAGAGGTCATGATAGGGATGAGAGTGGGTCCAAACCCGGACCTGTAAAACCCGGGAATCGACTAACGGGATTTTATAGGACCGGAAACCGAACCAGTATATAGGAACTGGTTCCGTGTAACACCCCGACTCCTAGATATAAGTTTTAAAACCTTATATACATGTTCATGGACCTACTTGATGAGTTGGTTGCCCCAACTTGTCGTGTAGAGGCGGGTTAGCCACGTGGATTATTGGACCTACTCGACGAGTCGGAGGGCCCTGACTCGACGAGTAGGAGCTGGAAAATGAAACTCTAATTTCCAGGGTTCTACACCCTATTTAAAGGGCCATTAGCCTCCACCAACCTCCTTTACCGTCCCCCTTGAGCTCAGAAAACCCTAAACACGATTTTACTCCATCTTGTGTGTTAAGAAGCTTGGAAGGTGTATTTGTGGAGAGGACTTGAATTCTAAGGAGCTTGGAACAAGGAGAAGCTTTTGGATCCGACTTCTACTTTATCTTGGCATCATCTGGAAGGTAACAAGTCGTTACCTTGACCTCTCTCTTTAGCTAGATCTCTCCATGCTTAAGTTTAGGGCTATTTCTAGGTTGTTATGGAATTACTTCGGGTATTGTCCATGATCTGAAGTTGTAACTTCAAATATGGAGTCCTCTAGGTCCCAAATTCATAAAGCTATCAACTTTACCTTGTATTGACCTCTCACCATGCCCTAAACCTCATTCTAGACTTGGTTTTGGTATTCTAAGCCTTTAAGACCTTGCATTAGGAAGCTAGATCTATAATTTGGAGCTGTAGGGTAGCTTAAAAACGTCTGAATGAGAAATGGATTGAAGGGAATCGACGAGTTGCATGGTCAACTCGACGAATCCGATGAATATTTGTCGTTGTTGGTTTCTGCATGAACTCGGCGAGTCAGTGAGACGACTCGACGGGTCAGTTAGGGTTTTTCCGACTTTTGGACACGCATGGACTCGATGAGTTGTCTGGAAACTCGGCGAGTTAACTAGGGTTTTCACGGTTTCTCGAGTTCTGGAAGGACTCGACGAGTTAGGTTAACATGGATTGTTGACCTTGACCGTTGACTTTGACTTTGACCAAGGGTTGACCAGTTTGATTGCTGGGGGTATTTTAGTAAATTAGGAATTTATGAAAGTGGTCCTATGATGAATATATGTGGTGGAGTTTGTGGCTGTGATTCGAGAGTTTGATCATAGCACTGTAGTTCGACATTTGTGAGGTGAGCTCTTCTCACTATATCAACAAGGTCTAAGGCACCAATACCGACCCTTTTCGGATTTGTATCCCGGTTTATTGCATGATATGCTTATTGATTTGCATCCAGGTAGTTAGGATGGTGATATGCATAGTGACCTTGTTAGGTCGGTATCCTGGTATATAGGATAATGCCACGTTAGTGACCAGTTAGGTCGGTATCCTGGTTATAGGATGTTGCTATGCTTAGTGATATGTTAGATCGGTTTGACTGTTATATACATGCTAGCGTATGATATTTATGTGCACATGATTGATTGGGGTTGGGTTGAGGCGATCCTGCTTTGTGCTGAAGACCAACATACCCAGGGCGGACCAAATAGACCACAGACCCGGGAGGGCGTACTAGTAGGGCCGAAGGCCAAGCGAGTGGTTCGGATAGGTTGAAGGCCCTGCGAGGCGGTCCAGACGTGCCAAAGGCTCGAAGAGCGGTCCAGATAGGCTGAAGGCCCTGTGAGGCGGTCCAGTCAGGCTGAAGGCTCATTATGCATGTTGTTTGTTTATATGATACGATTATGATTGTACAGTGTTGGTATTTTGGGGGAACTCACTAAGCTTTAGGCTTATAGCTGTTGATTTTGTTTCATGTACTTCTGATAATCGCGGGAAAGCGAAGGCGTGATCGTACACCTCCTTATGTTTTATGATTTGATGGTGGGATACTCTGACTCTATATTATTTTAAAAACAAGTTTTATAATAATTATTGGTTTTGAAATGTTTTAAAAAGTTTAAATTAGGCATGATTTTTATGAATGTTACAAGTTGGTATCAGAGCCTTGGTATGAATGAATTAGAGGAAACACTCGTGTGTCTCCCGTCTCAAACTAAGGACGAGGATTTTAAAATGATTTTTCAAATGGTTTTTAAAATGATTTTTCAAAAATTATATTAATTCTTATAGAATACATGTAACAATTGTTAAGAATTACATTTATTATTAAAGAATAAACCTAAAAAAACTTTCAAATCGGGAAAAAAAAACATCAAAATCTAACAAAGACACTAATACATTCTAAAAGAATAATGTTGCTAAGAATCACTTTCAATTTCATGGTCCATTCTTCAAGCATCAGCTGCTTCTGTGGAAATAAATCCAATGCATAAATCAGTGAGAAAAATATCCATATTCCATTCCAACAAAATTGGAATTCGTGATTCCATTCTGATAGAACTGGAATTCAAGATTCAGTTACGGTATGCATCCTGTTGGAAAAATATCCAAAGTAAAAAACAATTTAATGAGAATGATACTGTTAGACATTCCAAGATAGAAACTCGTTCATTTTCATCAACAACATTTTAATAAGTCTCCAAGTTCATAAATTAGTTGATTTCGGCTCTTAACCACCTGTAGAAGTAAAATCCCAATTTAAAAGTAAGAACACAGAAGTACCAACAATTTTTGCGATAAAGTCTGTTTCGGATTTGCAACAATGGAAAAAGAAAATAAGCTCATTTAGAGCATGACATTTAACCTTCTTAAAATTTTAAATACTTCAGTCATAGTGCTTGGAATTCAAATGCTCTGGCAAATGTAACATTCTTCCAGCAACCATTAATCAACTCACTAAGTATGATGAACTGAGGTGTACATAGTAAGTGTATCTGCAATCTAATTGAATTAAGTGTTTAATAATGTGAAGGGCAACAAGATACACCCGGATTTAATGAATCAGGTTGGACAACATGGCAAAACGGATAGATTGTTCAGCTCATTCCATTGGTTGGCAAGAATGGCATAAGGTCCATACATAAATATTTGAACAGACAGAATAGCTATTTGTGTTCGATCAAGTAAAGTTGCAATCTTCACTATACAGAAAGTTCAACTATCATGCTAAATGTGTCCAGAGGCAAGGAGCAACCTAAATGAAGTATGTGCAAAAGTTAAACCAACCCTTAGACTACTATGGAAAGCCCATAGAATACTTCGCAAAACACCATGGAATACACACATAGGAAAGCCTCTAATCATCTGGTTCTGCCATTTGCTTAAATTTAAAGGAATATGAGCAAAAGAAAATTCCACGACTTATATCATCTCAAGAATCATACCCGAATTTGATCATCTGCTAGAAACAAATTACGGTTCCTTTATCATATTTAATACTCTCGGTTGAATTAATCCAAAGGATTAAACTATAAGCATGAATAGAGAATGCATACCCGGAAACAACCATGTCGGTCAGATCAGCAACCTCTACAACGGCTGCCTTCCATCGATTGACATTATACTCTGTCCATTTTGACCCTTCTGCTCCTTCTTCTACATTTATCGTGAAACTTTGTCTTTGGTTCTTGACATCTGAGGAATCGACATGGTTAAACGCCGGAAAAACATATTGATTAAAGATCCATCTTTGTTCAAGGATCAACAGCAACTCATCAAGGCACCATCTGTAATTCGAATACTTCTCAGACAATGCAACTATAGAAGCCCTAGATTCTTTGATTGCTCTCTCGATTTTCGGCTTTAGTTCTTGACCTCTGCATAGAGAGGTTGTAAAACAAAGGGGATGTCGATCTTGTTCTTAGCAACATTACGAGATCATCACCATGTGTTAACAAGATGGATTCAATGGATTTTATGATTCATTTGGTTCAGACGAAGAAGGCACTGGTAGCAGCAATAGCATCGCAACAGGTAATAGAGGCGGGCTACATGTAGCGAACCAAATTTCAAGTCCAAAAATTTCATTTTCAATTAATCGACTAGTAAAATTATTTATAAGAAAACACCATCTAAACATAACTTTTCATAAAAACCACAACTCATGTCTGAAACCATTCACAAAAGTAAGAATAATGTCAGAGTACAATCCCAAGAAACTCTAGTGCGGAAAATCGACATGTATGTGTGTGATGTGTCGCTACCGCACCAGCTCTTTCCTCTTCGCTGAAGAGGTACCTGAAACCAAAACTATAAACTGTAAGCACGAAGCTTAGTGAGTTCCCCCATCGTACCACATACCATACAATCACATAGCAAAATATACTGTCGGGCAATTCTGGGGTGCCCGACCTACCCGGTACGGCCATTCTGGGTTGCCGACCTACCCGTACGGCCATTCTGGGGTGCCGACCTACCCTTGTGGCCATTCTGAGGTGCCGTCCTACCCGTGTCGAGCCATTCTGGGGTGCTGACCTACCAGTCGGTCCTAACAACCAACCCTCGGGGACTATTCCACCCCTACTGCTACTATTACATATATCATACTATCAGACATATCTGGGGTGTCCAACTACCCTTCGGTCCTAACAACCGAACTTGGGGACTATTCCCCTCCTACTACCACTATCACACATAACATATCATGCCAGCATATAAACATATTATCACATACTATCAGACATATCTGGGGTGTCTGACCTACCCTTCGGTCCTAACAACCGAACTCTACCACTATCACATATAACATATCATACCAGCGTATAACATATCAGTTAGTAGCAAACCTAGATGATATCACAAAGACAATCATCTAACATATAACTCCTACTAGTAGGCCGACATTGTGGCCGTAGACCCACCGCTACTGGAAGGTAACTCACCTCAAACAAGTAGTTGCTGATAATCCATGTGGGAAGTCTCTATCTGCTGCTGCTCCGAAAATCCTCCGACTAAAATCCCCACAAAACACTTAGTCAGAAAGTGACATCTACTCTTAGGGTAAAATGACCATTTTACCCCTAATCAAGTCCAAGTCAAAGTCAATTTCAAGTTGACACGACTCGTCGAGTTGGGCCGTCAACTCGTCGAGTCCCTATCCCTTTACACGACCTCATCCATGACTCGACTCGTCGAGTTTGGCGATGACTCGACGAGTTCCTCTTCTATAAGAACATCGAATGATCCTTCATCCGACTCGCCGAGTTGTATGAACAACTCGTCAAGTTCATCTTCAATCTTAAGGAGATTGTCTTGGACTCGCCGAGTCTGTTGTAGCACTCGTCGAGTCCCATGAGTTGCAGGTCTAAGGCTAAGTCCAAAGCATTGGGTCGCTCCTTCTGACCTTCTACACTCCTTCCACCCAACTGAGTTCTTTAGACCCTCAACAGATATGAGACTTTTTGCCTTGGACTTGTCGAGTCCCAAGAACGAACTCGCCGAGTCGGTAACGTCCACACCCTAAATCCTCGAATTCTGATGTACAACCTTTGACCAAAAGATAGATCCAAGCCCCTAGGCTCGATCTAGCACATAAAGTTACAAACTTTATGTGCATGCATGGAAGAATGAGCCCAAATGGCTCAAAAAGGGACTCCCAACATGCATGAGGCTTTCCATGGGTTCTAAAACAGTTGCTTTCCACCTTAGGGTCCCTCAAGAACCCTAGATCCGAAACCCTAGCCCTCAACCATGCTTGCAATCATGGTTGGTAGCCAAAATGGGTCTTAGAAGCCCTAACTTCCTTCAAGAATAGATCTATAATAATAATGAGCAAGGTATAAGCTTTATACCTCAAATGCACTGTGGAAGATGCTCAAACTCGGATCCCTCTAGCCTCTTCTTGTTTCTTCAAGCTTTTCTTGTTGGATATAGTGTCTAAGTCCATACCTATATTTGGTATGTACTTGACCCGACCCGGCATGGTCCATTTGGGTTGCACTTCTCCCGAACAATTTATGGATAATCTTTTGAGAATAGTACAAGTTATGATTTATTAATATATTATAAGTTCTAATATATTAATAAAAGATCATATTATTTAATTAGTAGTGATCTATAATTAATCTAGGATTAATTTAGAGATCAAAGATATTACTAATTAAATATTGGCTTCTATATTTATATAGTGTGGGCAAATGCTTATTTGGAATGGGCTAGGCTTGCATGGAAAGTCCATGGATACTCCATGGAGCTTTAACCCATGGATCTCATGGAAATGTAGAGACATGGGTATTAGGGTTTACATGGATGTAACCCTAATCCACCACACTATATAAAGGAGGCTTTGGTTCTTGAAATCACACTAGTTGAGGTGAGTAAAGCAAGAGGGCCGATTTCAAGATAGTAGTGACTATTCTCTCAAAGTTCCAAGTTTGTGGTGATTTGTGATTTCCATTTGAGGCATCCACACTATTGGTGCTAGGCTCTAAAACTCCAAGGAATCAACTACAACTACAAGGTAAGTATTTCTACTAGCTTTATTTGATTCAAGTTCCCCATGCCATGCTAGTTAGGATATGAACCTTGGAAAAATAATTATTTGCATGTATCTTAGACAAACATAGATCCAAGGTTTATTAGGGTTGCATGTACACTTAGGAAGTGTTAGAATGCTCAAAACCCATCAGTGGTATCAGAGCCTAGGCTTGTTTGTTTGATACTTGATGCAAAATATTGGAAAAAGTCGAAAAACTTGTTGTCTGCCTGATGAAATCGCCGAGTTCATGTGTATCTTCAACCTACTCGCCAAGTAGGTTCATGCACTCGGCGAGTAGGAGCCTCAGAATGCAGATTTTCGACTTTAGTTGCTGGAAATGGACTAGAAACATTACCCTAAACTGTTTTGGTACTTGAAAACTTGTTTTAGATGGTGTAATGTCTTTTCTAATCCATTTACAACAACTTGTTATCAAAATTACAAAGTTTTAAGTGTAATTTTTGATTCATGAAAGTGTTCATATTCATGTTCTTGATCTTATGATGTTTAGATAATTAGATGATCGTAGGAATTATTTGTAACCTAGGTGGTAGATTAATTCATGATCATTATGTGTTTTAATGGAGTCCACAACTTGTCCTCAAGTTATGGAAAACCAAAAGTCACTTTGTTTTAAAACCATTAAAAGAACACATGGGTTATAAAAATGAAGAGTTTTCATTTTTAATACCCTAATAAACTCATAAGTTACAAGAAATGAAAAGTTTTGAAAGTTTACAAAACTTGCCCTCAAGTTTGGGAACAAGTAAAGTCTTGATTAAAACTTTAGTTCCAACGCTTAGAATTTTAAAAGTTAAAATTCAACCCTTATACTTATAATATTATAAGTTAATTATATATATATATGTATAAGATTAAAGTCGTCTTACCGCTAGTATGCCTCATTCAAGAAGCCGGTCTATAAGGTGGGTATAAGGTTGTTGCCTATAAAATGGCAACTTAATGGGTGTCCACTCTCACCCACCGCTTGCTTGACTGGTGGAGGGTCGTTAGCCGAATGGGTAGAGACAAGGACTTATAAATTCTCATTAAAAGTATGATGAATATTATAAAGTAACTAAATGTTTTATTAAATTCCCAATCTTAGTTACTTTAGGAAAAATGTGAATAAGGTGCTAATCCATAAAATTACACTTTACATTTTGTCTAAGTCGTTAGTGGAGCGTGTGTGGTTAACCGGCACACTAACTTGGACTTAACAAGGTAGGTAAAGGGTGACTTAATATTTATCATAGTATCGATGGAGCGTGTGTGGTTAACCGACACATCGATTGAGGGGTAATTTATTAAGGGTACCAAGTAATTTGCATGGTTACTTCACACCTCGTTTTGTGATCCTCGACATCCCAGTCACAAAACTTGGAAGGCACACTCGAGATTGAAACATGCCTTTGAAAAGTTCATTGAATCTCAAAAAGAATCTAGGAATTTCTAAGTACCAAATTAAAACTTAATATTTAATATTTCGTTTTTGGTGGAAATTGGTGAATCGTCATTCACCTACCTTTCAAATATGTTATTACTTAGATTATGGCATACCTCTTCTAAGTATAATATATTGTGATTGAGTCCTAACCTTAATATTACATTTGGGTGTTTTATTAAGGACAATCTCTATATCTAAACTAAACTTTTCTTCTTTTCAGATGTCTGCAAATACTGCTGCTTCTGGCTCTAATCCTAATGGCTCCTTTTCTCTTATGAACTTGTGTGGGAAAGTCACTTTTGATGAATCCAACTTTAATGAATGGATCAGAAACATCAGAATGATTACTCGCTACGAGGACAAGGAATATGTCCTCGATAAGGAGCTTAAGGAGATTGATGAGACAGTTGCTACTCCTCAAGAGATCGCTGAGTTTAGGGCACATGAAAGGGATGCCACCAAAGTGGCATGCATCATGATGTCCACTATGACCGCGGATCTCCAAAAATCTTATGAAGATTTCTACCCCTAGAAGATGCACCAAGACTTGATGGAAAGATACCATCAAAGTGCTCATCAAGAGAGGTATGAAATCATCTCCTCCATGATAACAACTCGCATGAAGGATGGTGAACCCATCACGGGCCACATGCAGAAAATGCAAAGATTTGTGGATCGTTTGTTGAAGCTTAATGTGAACTTCCCCGAGGAGCTTGCAATAGATATCATTTTGCACTCCTTACCTTCATGTTATGATCAATTCCGCATGACATACCACATGAACAAGGAAGAGGTCACAATCAGCAAACTTCAAGGACTCTTAAAGACCGCGGAAAGTGGTCTTAAGGGTAAGGCGATTGTTACTCCTACTCCTACTAACTCCGCCCCTGTCTTGGCAATCGGGAAAGGACGAGGGAAGAAGAGAAAGAGTTCTTCGAAGGGTACCAAGGTTAGGACCCTTGATGGCTCTTCTTCAAATGGAACCAAGAAAGGTTTCATCACTCCTTCTTCTGACCCAAAAGAGGCTGAATGCTTCTATTGCCATGAATAGGCACATTGGAAGCGGAACTGCCTAAAGTACCAGCAAGATGTGAAGGATGGGAAAGTTAAACCCAACCATGCAGGTATTTACAATATCTTATCTAATAACTCACCCCATTCTAATTCTTGGGTCCTTGATACCGGTTATGGTATTCATATTTGTTGTGACTTGAAGGGACTAAGAAGAAGTGAGAATGTGGAGCAAGGAAGAATAAACTTAATCATGGGGAATAGGAAAGTTACACCTGTCACCAAGATTAGAGTTTATACTTTATCGCTAAGTAGTGAGTTTAATTTAGATTTGAATAAATGTTGTTACTCGCCAGAAATGGCAAGAAATATTATTTCCTTTCATGCATTGTATAAACAAGGTTTTACCTTTTCATTTAATAATGAAGTTGGTTCTATTGATGCTTTCTTTAATAATGTTCTTTATTTTAAAGCATTACCTTGTGATGGGGTGTATGAAACAGTATCTGTGGTTGATAACTTAGGAAATAATGTGATGTGTATTGATTCTATTAATAATAATAACTTGGATAAAGCATCATTATGGCATTGTCGTCTTGGACATATAAGCAAGAAACGCATAGGCCAACTCCAAAATGATGGAGTCTTGGAGTCATTTGACCTAAAGTCAGATGATAGTTGCGAATCATGCTTACTTGGAAAAATGACGAAGTCACCCTTCACAGGTTCTTGTGAGAGGGGTGAAGGTTTGTTGGACCTTGTACACATGGATGTGTGTGGACCATTCAAACATGCCACAAGGGATGCTAATCGTTATTATTTGACTTTTACTGATGATTACAGTAGATATGGATATGTCTACTTAATCAAGCATAAGTCAGAGACATTCGGAAAGTTTAAGGAATTTAAACAGGAAGTTGAGAATCAATTGGGCAGGAACATTAAGATGCTTCGATCCGATCAAGGTGGTGAGTATCTTAGTTCAACGTTCCTCGACTATCTTAGGGAATGTGGTATTGTCTCACAATTGACACCTCCCAGGACACCACAGTTGAATGGTGTAGCTGAGAAGCGTAATCGAACCTTGTTGGATACGGTTCGTTCCATGATGAGTCGAGCTTCGATACCAGTCTTATTTTGGGGGTATGCCTTAGAGACTGCCGCCCATATTCTTAATCTAGTCCCTACAAAGAAAGTTGCCAAAACTCCTCACGAGATGTGGACTGGTAAAGTACCCAACTTAGACCACATCAAGATTTGGGGTTGCGAGGCTTTTATGAGGCGCGAGACTCATGACAAGCTAGAACCCCGAAGCGAGAGGTGTATTTTCATCGACTACCCACAAAGATCCTTTGGTTACCTCTTCTACAGACCTAGTGATAATGTGGTCTTTGTAGCAAGAAGAGGAGTCTTGAGAGAGAGAGAGAGAGAGAGAGAGAGAGTTTATAAGAGAAGGAGACAGTGGGAGGCAAATTGATCTTGAAGAAATTCAAGAATCAAGTGGTGAAGGAACTTCAAACGCTAGCCCTCAACTTGAGGAGGAAACTCCTGTTGAGCCAATTGATGAGTCTGTACCTCTGAGACGTTCCACGAGAGTTAGGAATGCACCTGAGCATTACTATGGTTTTCATATTACTACGAAAGGTGAGACACTTATTAGTGATGAGACACTAGTAGGTCTGGATGAACCTAACAGTTACGCGGACGCCATGGCAGGCCCCAAGTCTGCGAAATGGAAAGAAGCTATGGATAGCGAGATACAATCCATGTATGACAATCAAGTTTGGAACTTGGTTAAGAGTGTACCAGGTCGTAAGACTGTAGGGTGCAAATGGATCTTCAAGAAGAAGACCGACATGGATGGTAATGTACACACTTATAAGGATCGACTGGTTGCAAAGGGTTTCTCTCAAACTCCTGGAGTGGATTATGATGAGACCTTTTCTCCAGTAGCCAAGATTAAGTCTATTAGGGTTATGTTAGCCATAACTGCATTTCATGACTATGAAATTTGGCAAATGGATGTCAAAACCGCTTTCCTTAATGGAAAGCTGACTGAAGATGTTTACATGAGTCAGCCAGAAGGTTTTGTCAGCAACGAGTACCCTAATAGAGTGTGTAAGCTTGAGAAATCCATTTATGGATTAAAGCAAGCACCTCGCAGATGGAATCTTTGCTTTGATGAAAAGGTCAAGGAATTTGGCTTTTCTAGGAGTGAAGATGAATCTTGTGTTTATGTCAAGGCTAGTGGGAGTATAGTTAGCTTTTTGGTATTGTATGTGGATGACATACTACTCATAGGAAATGACATTCCAACTCTGCAGGAAGTAAAGTCCTGGCTTGGGAAGTGTTTTGCTATGAAGGACCTTGGTGAAGCTGTCTATATCCTAGGATAATGATTTTGAGAGACCGGAGTAAACGACTAATTGGACTTAGTCAAAGCACCTATGTGGACAAAGTTTTGAAAAGATTCAACATGCATAACTCCAAGAAAGGTGAGTTACCCATTCAGAGTAATGCCAGATTGAGTAAGACACAAAGCCCTAGTACCGAGGCTGAGATAGCAGAAATGAGTCGAGTGCCTTATGCTTCGACAGTAGGCTCGATCATGTATGCTATGATGTGTACTCGACCTGATGTAGCTTTTTCTTTGAGCATGGTTAGCAGGTATCAGGGGAACCCTGGCAAGGCACACTGGACTGCGGTAAAGAATATCCTCAAGTACCTGCGAAGGACTAAGGATTGGGTCCTTACCCTTGGTGGGAGTGATGACTTGAGAGTTGTAGGGTATAGTGATGCTAGCTTCCAGACTGATAGAGATAGTTTCCGCTCTCATTCGGGCTGGGTCTTTACCTTAAACGGAGGAGCAATCACTTGGAAGAGTTCCAAGCAGGAGACAGTAGCTGATTCCACTTGTGAATCAGAGTATATAGCAGCAAGCGAGGCAGGAAAGGAGGCTATATGTAACAGCCCGGATTCCCAGGTATTAGCTATTCTTATAATTTTTGGTGATTTGTGAGGGGACTCGGCGAGTTGGAGCTCAGACTCGCGGAGTATGATCGCGATTTGGGCGCGGGTTCGCGTCCGGACTCGGCGAGTCCACGCTATTTAATGAAACCCTAATTTCTCGGGTTTGAGGCATATTTAAAGGGCCTTATGGCCGTCATTTGCACTCATCAGTCCCCAGAGTGAAACCCTAGAGCAAATGAGTGATTCAAGTGAGGGAAGGAGCCATTATTGATCTTGGAGTTGTTGTCTAGCAAGGAAAGAGGAGATCTAGCCAAGAGGAAGCAAGAGAGGGGTGGATTATTGAAGATTTGAGGTCCAGAACATCACAAATGAGGTACAATCTCGAATCATTCTCTGTTATTGTGATGTTCATGTAGATTTAGGGCTTTTGAACCCATTTGTGGCTAGATCTAGTGTCCTCATGGTCCCTTAGCGAGTTAAGGTCCTGGATCTGGACCCATAGAGGTCCAGAGCACCTCTTTACCAAAGCTTTATATGCATCCATGGAGGTATTGGCTTGGGATCAATGTATTTGAGGCTAAAACACCATTCATGAGCTATTCAATGCTTGATGAGCATCAAGACTTGAACTTTACGTGGTCAATAAGCTTAAGGAGACTGGATCTATAAGTTAGTGAAGCGGATCTGACCTCAGAAGGTCGTTTGGGGTTGTGCATGGAATGCACTCGCCGAGTCCATTCCCAGACTTGGCGAGTTGGTGCAGGTTGTTCAGTGATTACGAACCAGGGGTGGAGTAACCGAGTCGGGTGAGTGACTCGGTGAGTCGGAAGAGATTCAAAGGGATCGGGTTCCCGTAGGAACTCGGCGAGTCCACGCCAGACTCGGCAAGTCGGGTCAACGGTTGACCGTTGACCAGAGTTGACAAGTGTTGACTTGATAGGGGTAGTCAACCTTAGTTGAGAAAGTGTTAATTAGAGATCTATGGTGTTATAGGAGGATTATAGCTCGGAGGATCGAGCGCGAGTGATTTTCGGGATTTGCGAGTTATCGAGATACGCGATGTGAGTCTTCTCACTATACGTTACCTTGAGTGGTAGTTATGTGTGACCGGAAGGTCGTATGTGCTTACATTGAGTATTATTTTATCCTATTGTATGTGACATGTTATGCATTATGTCTTTGTGATTTATGCTATGCGGAGTTTACAGACCGGACCGGAGGGTCCAACGAGCTTAGGACCAGAGGGTCCACAGAGTTGAGGGACTGGAGGGTCCCACTGAGACACATTGACCAGAGGGTCAAACAGAGTTATAGCCTCGAGTGGCTAATGTGTGTTGTATGTGGTATTTTGGGGAACTCACTAAGCTTCGTGCTTACAGTGTTTTGTGTTGTGTGTTTCAGTTTATTACAGTATCACGGGAAGGCACCGACTCGATTGTACACACCAGAGAAAGAGTCTGTTTTGAGGATCCTAGTTTATCATACAAGTGGAAATGGAGTTATGTTTTGTAATTCGATTATGAATGAGATTTTAAACAAAGTGTTTTTAAGAATTAAACGATTATTTTAAATGAAAAATTGTTTTGAAATTTTTGGCGTTACAAGTTGGTATCAGAGCCTTGGTTTGAGGGATTCGGATGCGCCTTCGGGTAAATCTGGACTCAAACTAAGGAAGTAAGAAAATTTTTCAAAGAAATAATTTTCTAAAGCGAATAAGAGTTCAAAGAGAAAGCGAGAAAGAGCAGTGTGTACAATCAGCCAGAGCCCGAACGGTGATTTCCCAAAATACCCTTACTTTTGTGTCATGAGATATTTATGATGCACTTTATGAGATATTATTGGATGCTAGAGACAGGCTAGGTATTTCATATCTTAGGACTAGAGTGGCCTGATTTGTGATGCCTTAGCCTAGGTATTGTTGTTATATGCGATGTGCTTTTGAGTATGTGATGAGTGAGAATATTTAGTTGGAATCCTTTAGGGGATTTGAGTAGAGGAGTAATCTAGGGGAGATACCTAGATAAGTACCGTGGTACTTAGAGAAAGAATAGTTAGAACCCACGAGGGGAAGAGTTGCAGAGTTCGGTGGTACTTTCGAGGATGAGCAGAGCAAGCAGAGTTATCACCCAGAGTGAGTCATATATATTCTTCGATGCTCGAATGCTGCTTGCTTCGTGATTTGTGGAACTCTCGATGATGGGAGTCAGCTACCAAGTGAATATGACGATATTCAGGAGGTAGATGGCTGGCATCATTAGGAGCTCTTCAGCAGCTGATGGCAGAGAAGTGTGGGAATCTAGGAAGAGCCTAGGGAGTAACCTTAGCCAGATGAGTGCGCTGGCAGAGTAGAGAATTTCGCTAGGGAGCGAGCGCGCGACGGAATTGGTGAACGAGAAGGTCGAGCAGCTACTTAGGAGCTCCGGGATAGTCCGTGCGGAAAGTATGGGTAGATGTGGCAGGTAGTATGGGCCCGTACTACTGAAAGCAGAGGACCCATACTTGATACAGGGAATATTCTGAAGGTTCTAATGAGCAGATGGAAGAGTGATGTTATGGTTCGAGTATCATACATCGAAGCGTACTGAGGAGTGATGTTATGGTTCGAGTACTATACATCGGAGCAGATTGAGGAGTGATGTTATGGTTCGAGTACCATACATCGGAGCGGATTGAGAAGTGATGTTATGGTTCGAGTACCATACATTAGAGCGGATTGAGGAGTGATGTTATGGTTCGAGTACCATACATCGGAGCGGATTGAGAAGTGATGGTTCGAGTACCATACATCGGAGCAGATTGAGGAGTGATGTTATGGTTCGAGTACCATACATCGGAGCGGATCAAGGAGTGAAGTTATGGTTCGAGTACCATAAATCGGAGCGGATGAAGGAATGATGTTATGGTTCAAGTACCATACATCGGAGCAGATGGAGGAGTGATGCTATGGTTCGGGTACCATACACCGGAGCATATTGAGAAGAGATGTCATGGGATGAGTACCATGGTTCGTAGTGAATGATGCTTGTGGTTCTCCGGTTATCCGGTCACGATTGATGAGGTAGAGATTGGACGCTATGGGTTTTAGGCATGTGGGCCATGATTGAGTTCGAAGAGGCGTCCCTTGAGAGGGAGGTCGAGAGCCTATCAGAGTATTTTTGGTAAGGAGTTAGAGGGAGGGGCGAATTTCGGTCTGAGTTGAGAAATCAGTCGATAGAGGAGATGTCACCCTCTATGACCTGAGTGGTGCTGTTTATGTTCGTGTGCGGAACATGAGAGGCCTGATGTTTAAGTTTCGAGTTTGGGGGTAAAACCCTGCAGGTTGTCATTGATGATGGTTTTCCATCAGAGTATCAGGTAGCATGTATGCTGCGAGACAGTGATTTACCATGAGCAAATAGTCAGATGGGACTAAGATAGTCGAGGACCACGTTACACCTATTTGAGTATAGTAAGGCGTATTGTAGAGGTATCGGTGGGGGAGTCCAGTCGAGTTAATCAGTGCGGTGGTTTTCCTATTTATGTTGGGTATTGAATATGGGAGTGGGTCCCTGTTCTTGGGATGATCCATGTGTTGGAACGTCGGTTGATGAGTCGAGGTGGGGGAATATGATGATTTCGTGGTCCAGTTTATGAGTCAGTGATGTTATTGGACAGTTGAGTTGCTTGGTATTGGATTGGTACGAGACTTGGAACGACTAGAGGTAGTCGTGACGAGAAGTTCTTGAGGATTTCACCTGAGGTTCAGAGTTATGAGATCGATTGATTTCCTTAAAGGGGATTATCAGGCGTTGCGTAGCACTTTCCAGGGGCAGGTTCGTTGTTGCTGGTGAAAATAGTTCGTGAGGTTGTTGATGTCACAGATAGTGATGGTTCGAACCCTAAGTGGGGGAGAACCGGGTGGTTTATTGAGAGACCCGGAGATTTGTGCAAGAGCGGTTATGGGTTGGATGCAGAAACCTGCGGCTTGAATTCATGAGATCAGGGTCATTGGTGATCAAGGAAAGGTGCAGGGCGAGATAATGCATGTGGTATATGTCTGAGAGAAGGATGGGTGTCTCCACGGCGGGTGGTCAATGATCAGGAATCTGGTGGTGGTCAGAGTCGTCTCAAGTGGAAGGCTCGTAATGATGGTATGGGCAGTTGAGAACTTCTGGGTTGAAAAATGGGTAGAAGATTGTCGAGTAGCCAACTACCGGGCTGGGATGTGTATTCTTGCTTGGATTTTGAGCAGTAGTGGAAAGGGTTTCGGAAGATCATCAGTGTGTTCTGAAGGGTTAGCGCCTTCCTTGTATTCCAATTGAGTGTTTGGATGCACTGAAGTTGCGCATCGAGTGATATAGGAAATTGTTATGGGATTCAGAGGAAATGTATTGTTGTATGTGTATGGTGCTGGGAGTAAGGGAATCAGTGGTAGAGACAGGACATCGTGATGCTCTGTTAGGGTGTTCTGTGGTTTCCACGTATAGCGTCCCGATTTCAGAGTTATTTAGAGTCTTGGGATTAAGATGACCAGTGATGTATCATGTATCAACGGTTCCATTGGGAGCCCTTCGTGTATTGTCATCAAGAGGGATTATTTAAGGAAGTGGATCTCCGCAGAGGGAGGTTATGTGTTATGGCGGTTGCCGCCAGAGTCCGTAATGCATATCGGGGCAAGTGTGTGTAGCTATCTATGATAGTCTTCGGTGCATGAGTTAGTGAACATAGTGTGGCGTTGTAATGAGAATGAGAGTATAGGGTGAAGACTACAGGGAGCCGTAGTATTCACCAGTCAGAGGTGTTGTGATGCTACGGGGAGCCGTAGTACTCACAAGTCAGAGAGAGAGAGAGAGAGTCGTGATGCTACGGGGAGCCGTAGTATTCACCAGTCAGAGGGTGTTGTGATGCTACAGGGAGCCGTAGTACTCACAAGTCAGAGGGAGGGAGTCGTGGTACTACGGGGAGCCATAGTACTCACGAGTTGGTTGGCGTGGTGATACTACGGGGAGCTGTAGTACTCACTAGTCAGAGGCTGTTGTAATGTGTGGGAAGCCATAGTACCCACTAGATGGCAAGAGAGTGTGATGATGGAGTGTTCTCCGGTAAGTGCATGATGCAGAAGAGTTTTAGGCTTGAGTAGCCCTAGTGTCGAGTTTTTGGAGCCTGGTGGTTAAAACCGGGGCGAGACTGGGGTCTCTGTCTCTATCAGGAGGGTCAGCGAGGCGCGCGGGAGAATATGCGCAGCAGACGCCAGAGGTTAGAGCTGAGTCGATCTTTGATTGGATTGTATTTCTTCATGAGGAATAGGGAATTTCGTGACTTGCGTGTCACTGGGCCGTGATAGTGGTCACGGGGAGGAAGTTAGTGAGATGTTTTGGATCATGTTATGTGTGACCTTTGGGGATTCAGCTGTGGGGCCAAAAGCTGACCGGGTGCTCGGTATCGAAGATGAATATGAGAAACGAGCTAGAGTTTACCATAGTGATGTCTGTGGACACTTCAGAGAGAGTGAGCGACTCAGACTCTTGAGGGTATGTTTTGGGCATGTGTATTAGATTTCGGGGAGAAATTGTGGCCCGTAATTGCCCTTGGCAGAGTTTTCCTACAACAACAGCCATCATTAGTGCATCAGTATGCCGCCCTTTGAGTTGTTGTAGGGAAGGGGGTATTGGACCCCATTTGCTGGGGAGAGGTAGAGCAACGTGTGATGGGAAGTACAGAGATTGTGCTTCAGACGTCAGAGCAGATACAGCAGGTCAGGCAGAGGTTGTTGACCGCTCAAAGTCGCCAGAAGAGTTATGCGGACAGGCGCCGGTCCGAGCTCGAATTTTTGGTCGTGACCTTGTACTCCTGAAGGTCTCTCCCTGGAAAGGAGTGATTCGATTCAGGAAGAGGGGCAAGTTGGGGCCCTGATATATTGGTCCATTCCGAGTGATCGCGAGGATAGGCCGGGTGGCCTATCGTTTGGATTTGCCAGCAGAGTTGGGGCAGATTCACGACACTTTTCATGTGTCGCAACTGAGGAAATGTATAGCCGATGAGTCGGCAAGTGGTTCCATTAAAGGATATTCAGGTGGATGCGAGCCTGAATTATGCTGAGAGACCAATGGCAATCAGAGATCGGAAAATCAAGATTCTGAGGAAAAAGGAGATACCCTGGGTTTTGGTTCAGTAGCGGCATCGTAAGGGGTCCGAGATGACTTGGGAGCCGTAGCGAGAGATGCGCGAGCAGCATCCGGAGTTATTTGCAGAGCGAGACTTCGAGGGCGAAGTCTAGTTCTAGTGGGGGAGAATTGTAACAGCCCGGATTCCCAGGCATTAGCTATTCTTATAATTTTTGGTGATTTGTGAGGGGACTCGGCGATTTGGAGCTCAGAATCGCCGAGTATGATCGCGATTTGGGCGCGGGTTCACGTCCGGACTCAGAGAGTCCAAGAGTGGACTCGGCGAGTCCACGCTGTTTAATGAAACCCTAATTTCTCGGGTTTGAGGCATATTTAAAGGGCCTTATGGCCGTCATTTGCACTCATCAGTCCCCAGAGTGAAACCCTAGAGCAAATGAGTGATTCAAGTGAGGGAAGGAGCCATTATTGATCTTGGAGTTGTTGTCTAGCAAGGAAAGAGGAGATCTAGCCAAGAGGAAGCAAGAGAGGGGTGGATTCTTGAAGATTTTAGGTCCAGAACATCACAAATGAGGTACAATCTCGAATCATTCTCTGTTATTGTGATGTTCATGTAGATTTAGGGCTTTTGAACCCATTTATGGCTAGATCTAGTGTCCTCATGGTCCCTTAGCGAGTTAAGGTCCTGGATCTGGACCCATAGAGGTCCAGAGCACCTCTTTACCAAAGCTTTATATGCATCCATGGAGGTATTGGCTTGGGATCAATGTATTTGAGGCTAAAACACCATTCATGAGCTATTCAATGCTTGATAAGCATCAAGACTTGAACTTTACGTGGTCAATAAGCTTAAGGAGACTGGATTTATAAGTTAGTGAAGCGGATCTGACCTCAGAAGGTCGTTTGGGGTTGTGCATGGAATGCACTTGCCGAGTCCATTCCCAGACTCGACGAGTTGGTGCGGGTTGTTCAGTGATTACGAACCAGGGGTGGAGTAACCGAGTCAGGTGAGTGACTCGGTGAGTCGGAAGAGATTCAGAGGGATCGGGTTCCCGTAGGGAATCGGAGAGTCGGGTTGAGAAAGTGTTAATTAGAGATCTATGGTGTTATAGGAGGATTATAGCTCGGAGGATCGAGCGCGAGTGATTTCCGGGATTTGCGAGTTATCGAGATACGCGAGGTGAGTCTTCTCACTATACGTTACCTTGAGTGGTAGTTATGTGTGACCGGAAGGTTGTATGTGCTTACATTGAGTATTATGTTATCCTATTGTATGTGACATGCTATGCATTATGTCTTTGTGATTTATGTTATGCGGAGTTTACAGACCGGACCGGAGGGTCCAACGATTCATGAGCCGGAAGGCACAAGCAGACCGGACCGGAGGGTCCAACGAGCTTAGGACCAGAGGTTCCACAGAGTTGAGGGACTGGAGGGTCCCACTGAGACACATTGACCAGAGGGTCAAACAGAGTTATAGCCTCGAGTGGCTAATGTGTGTT
Source organism: Lactuca serriola (assembly GCF_051521515.1). Classification (NCBI taxonomy): domain Eukaryota; kingdom Viridiplantae; phylum Streptophyta; class Magnoliopsida; order Asterales; family Asteraceae; genus Lactuca; species Lactuca serriola. Next base: position 207,059,196 of record NC_136409.1, read on the forward strand.
GTATGTGGTATTTTGGGGAACTCACTAAGCTTCATGCTTACAGTGTTTTGTGTTGTGTGTTTCAGGTTATTACAGTATCACGGGAAGGCACCGACTCGATTGTACACACCAGAGAAAGAGTCATGTTTTGAGGATCCTGGTTTATCATACAAGTGGAAATGGAGTTATGTTTTGTAATTCGATTATGAATGAGATTTTAAACAAAGTGTTTTTAAGAATTAAACGATTATTTTAAATGAAAAATTGTTTTGAAATTTCCGGCGTTACACTATATGGCTAAAGAACTTCATCGGAGACCTTGGAGTTGTACCAGCTATAAAAGAGCCAATGGAGATTTTCTGTGACAGCAATAGTGCGGTTGCCTTAGCCAAGGAACCAAGAGATCATGGGAGATCCAGACACACTGACAGAAAATATCACTTCATCATACATCGTATAGAAGAAGGAATCCTTGTGGCAAAGAGGGTATCATCGGATCAGAACCCAGCAGATCCCCTCACGAAGGGATTGAGTAGGGTTAAGCATCTCTAGCATGCTCGGAGCATAGGGCTGAAGGATGATATAAGTTTTAGTAGTTAGATAAATTATGAAATTTGTAAAGTGTAATTGACATTAGATGATGAATAAAAGGTGTTTTATTTATGAGTAAAGTCTTGCTATCTCTTGTCGATCGTTTACTATATTTCGTTTGCATGTTTTGACTTCCAGAATAATTATGTTTAGTATATCATATTATTCAAACCTCCACAGTCGGTCATATGTCGGAAGTAGGTATGAATCAAGACTGTCATGATTGGTTGCAGAGGTCTAAGGTGTTGGACATGGCTACAACAATCATGAGTGCTCATAAGTTCTGAGCATTGGACTCAACCCACGCTCACTGGAATCACTTCATGGAATTTTATCTCGAGTGATTGTGAGACGGTAATATCATATAAGTCTTCAAACCTAGAGATATGATTTGTTGCTTACGAGTTGGTTATGCATTGATTGTACGAAAACGCATTGGTAATTTGATGTTATAAAACGTGCCTTTATGTATAATTCAATGAGTGGTAGAACAAACATATAAGTCGAAGTTTATCTGTTCCTTCTAGGACTAGAAGCGATATCTGGGCCCCTCGATGATTTTGTTTTGACCTACGTACCAGGCCCGGTCAGAACTAAATTGATGTGTTCAGTTAAGTTCTATGTCAAACAAATCGGAAATCGGGAAACAAATATAATAAGTAAGACCATGTTCCATGTATTTGTCCGGCTGATATCTAGAACAGAGGATTATATGATCACTTATCTTAAATGGCGCGTTCTAGTTCAATAGAGTTTAAAGAGCTACGATTGTTGATCGGTTCCTGAAGTCATACTTGCAACTATAGTTATTAGACTTATCCAAGTGGGAGACTGTTGGATATAGTGTCTAAGTCCATAACTATATTTGGTATGTACTTGACCCGACCCTGCATGGTCCATTTGGGTTGCACTTTACCCGAACAATTTATGGATAATCTTTTGAGAATAGTACAAGTTATGATTTATTAATATATTATAAGTTCTAATATATTAATAAAAGATCATATTATTTAATTAGTAGTTATCTATAATTAATCTAGGATTAATTTAGAGATCAAAGATATTACTAATTAAATATGGGCTTCTATATTTATATAGTGTGGGCTAATGCTTATTTGGAATGGGCTAGGCTTGCATGGAAAGTTCATGGATACTCCATGGAGCTTTAACCCATGGATCTCATGGAAATGTAGAGACATGGGTATTAGGGTTTATATGGATGTAACCCTAATCCACCACACTATATAAAGGAGGCTTTGGTTCTTGAAATCACACTAGTTGAGGTGAGTAAAGCAAGAGGGCCGATTTCAAGATAGTAGTGACTATTCTCTCAAAGTTCCAAGTTTGTGGTGATTTGTGATTTCCATTTGAAGCATCCACACTATTGGTGCTAGGCTCTAAAACTCTAAGGAATCAACTACAACTACAAGGTAAGTATTTCTACTAGCTTTATTTGATTCAAGTTCCCCATGCCATGCTAGTTAGGATATGAACCTTGGAAAAATAATTATTTGCATGTATCTTAGACAAACATAGATCCAAGGTTTATTAGGGTTGCATGTACACTTAGGAAGTGTTAGAATGCTCAAAACCCATCATTTCCTTCCTTTCTTAGATCACAAAGCACCAAAATCACTCAAAAGGCCTTAGATCTTCACTCACACGATTGAGGTTTGCTATGGGGGTCTTCTGGGAGCAAATGGGATGATGGGTGACTGAATGAGATGTTTAAATAGGTTTCAAACCCTCATATTAGGGTTTTTGTCCAGGCAGGGCCTACTCGTCGAGTCCGGGACCCGACTCGCCGAGTCCATCACTTAAATCCCGCGTCTCGTCTCGCTTCTACTCGGCGAGTTGGTCCTTCAACTCGCCGAGTCCAAGGCCAAAAATGCAAAACACTTAGATAAAAAAAATAAAAAGAAGTACGTACCAAGATCCAGGTGCTACACTACAGATGATCATCGAGAGCCTGATTAGCATAATCCCACTAGAAAATGATAGTGGGTAGTGTAGCTTTCTTCTTCGATTATTAAGAGTCGCGACCATGGTGATGGCGATCTTGTTCACTTTCTGTGGTTTTAAAAAGTCGATGGAGAAGACCTAGGTAGGTAGCTAAGTCAATGGTTACCATAATTATACTTATCAAATTACCTATTTATCCTTATTTATTTATTTAATTATTTGTTTTTATTTTAAATTTTGATTGGCTCACATTTATGCATACAATAACACAAAAATTACTTTGAATACCTGAACCTAGCTCTCTCTCTCTCTCTCTCTCTCTCTATATATATATATATATATATATATATATATATATATATATATATAGTTAGGTTATTTTGTTTTCACTATCTATTGTATGCATGTATGTTTAATTCTGGACCAATCATTTTAGTTATTTTAAGAAAGTAATTAATGCATATTACATGTTGAAGATATAATGGATATTAATTACATCTTCAGCATTTAATATGCATTAATTACTTTCTTAAAATAACTAAAATGATTGGTTCAGAATCAATCATACATGCACACAATAAATAGTGAAAACATTTGAACCTAACTCTCTCTCTCTCTCTCTCTCTCTATATATATATATATATATATATATATATATATATATATATATATATATCCTTCTGTGTTATGATGCAACAGTAATGGTATGCTGGTTAGAGTACCAATAGGTTGGTTATCGTCTAGTGGAATGCCCTAAGGGTTGTATGTAGCCATGTAGGATAGTCTGAGAACTCTTGATCTAGGCTTTCTTGCATGTTCCTTGTTTGGTTGTGGCTCTAGAGTAGGATCATTTGTTAGGGTGGCTATCTTACCCCTGTTTTCTTATGGTTATGCATTCCATAGAGAGTTGCCGGTAGCGAAACAGTGTGTTGTTAAGGGTTTAGTAGGAGGTAGTGAGCTGGATGATTGATAGTTGCATGTATTTATGTGCCTACTTCATCTCTTATTTGTTTATATGCCTACATATTATGGCGGTTGAGGTTTAGGTTGTCCTAACGTGTGTTGTAGTCCAAGAGACGAGGTGCAGGCCGACTGTAAGTTGTAGGCACGGAGGCTCGGGAAGAGCGGTTGGGTTGAGGTGGCAGGCCAACGGACCCGGGCTAATCCAGTCTGATGACTGTGGACCCAATATGCATGCTTGTATATGTTATGTTGTGTACAGTATTTTTGGGGAGCTCACTAAGCTTTGTGTTTACCCAATTGTTTATGTTTTCAGGTTCTATCGATGATTGTGGGAAGGCGAATGCGTGACTATACACACTCATTAGCAACATTGAGGATTATGTGTTTATTATTTACTCTGATTTTCAACAATTGTAATTTGGAATAAATGGTTTTCTTAAAATGAATTTATAATTGTGAAGTTTTACCTTAATAAAAATGAAATTTTTTTGTTGTGAAAATGGAACGTTACATATATTCAAAGGTTTATTTTGATTATATATGGGTTTAGTTTTATTCTTCTTATTTTGTGTGTATATATATATATATATATAATATATATATATATATATATATATATATATATATATATATCCATAATTCACTTATGAAAACGAGTTCATGTAATCTATTATTTAGTGTTCATGTTCATAATCGATGGCAGTGGGAGCAAGTTAACGATGTTATGGGCAAACGCCAATGGAGATGTCTGTAAAACCATAATCATATCATATCCTAAGGGAAGGTTATGACAAAAAAAACATAGTCGTTGCTAGCAGGTGGGACACACACTGCTTAAATCTCCGTTTCTAGTGGATCTAACGAAGCAAGATTCATCAAGTAGGAGTAAATGTTATTCTTAGTTTGAGTTGAATGTTAATCAATCACATAGTCAATAGTATCCTACACTTGATTTAAATAACCCTTAGAATTGTATGTTTGTCTGTTGCAATGTTATTTGACATTTACAATGTTACCATGTCGTTCTATTCCTTTATATATGTATCATAGATCATACTCATCATTTAAATAAGAAATTATAAAACAAACTTATACCAAAAGACTTTCACTTATTTAGAACAGATATATCAAACTACAAGACATCCTGAACCCTAAATCATAAACTTAATAGACTAAGCCTCTGCTAACGGAGCAAGGGCTAGTGCTTTTTCCTTGTAGAAACTTAAGTTGTCGGCCATAAATTTTATGCATCACACCATGATTCGTTTGACACATAATCTAAACCATGGTGCTTATATAGTCTCATAGTTGTTGAATGTGCACCAACGTTTAGGACCAGAAAAACTAAAACAATCACCATTGGCACGATTATTTTTAAATTATTCATGCTAAGCTGTGCCTTTTTCAAATGCTTTACGGTTCAACTTTGATGTAACTTGTATACAGTCAAACATGTTTAACATTTTTGTGTGCGAAAGGGAGAACAAAAACATATTGTGGAATCCGTTGAAGTGCCTCCAATACATGTTTTTTAGCCTAAAGCTAATGTAAAGATAACAAAACTTACGGAAGTAGCTGTAGCTTTCGATAAAATATCATAAAAGGTTGTCATTTTCCGGAAAAACTAACACTATTCGCAATAGATCCGGTAGATATCTAAAATGTTTGTCATATACAATAACTCATATATATCATTTGGTCATTTTTGTTAATATCTCATTTTCATTCATAAAAACATTGAATAAAACGTAGATTTAGTATTATCTTTTGATAACCAAAATTAAAAAATAAATACACTTACAAAAGAAAACATGAATAAATATTTATTTTTTGTATAACGGTATAGATAATGTAAATATGAGATTTTTTATACAATAAAAATGGTACTTATTGTTTATCGATGCATTTATTAACAATAGAAACAAAATGTGTTGGTCCTACCTTTTTGTATTTAAACCTCGGAATTGAACCGTTGCATTGTTTTCTCTTTGAATGCTTGCCACCCCACCTGACCTGTGGGACTGTTGTTCTGACCCCATCTCATGTGGTGTTTTTTTATTTTTTAATTAATCTACTTTTTAAACTCGTTCATATTTATCCAAAATACACAATTTAATTCATAAATAATGAAACAAAAGGTTATTTTGTATCCATGGGGTGTCGGAATACTGTCAAGAGTGTGCAGAGTTATTCACGTTTACTGAGTTTTGCAGGGATCCTACAGTAAAAAAATATTATCTTATTAGTAAATCTGGTTCTTATGTATCAATTATGATTAGAGTTTGAATCATGAGTTATTTCGGTAAAATAGGTGTTGTATTTAACATTTGTATGAGATCATTACAAGTGAAAATAACTTAGTACTTGCAAAAGGCGAACACTCGATAAAATGTTAATGATTTTAGTTATTTGAAAAAGAAAACTACTAAATTTGTCGTAATTTGCAGGTTAAATTTTTTTCTTTTCAAAATATGAAGTTTGGTTTCATTACTTCATACAAAACATGAAATAGAGTGGGTACAAAAAAAATACTCGGTTAAAAGTTTTCGTCCAGTTATATTAAAAATCGCCTATTGCGATATTTGATTAATAACACATCGTTTGGATGATACATTTATGAATTTATTAACAGCTAATAATATTTATATAGGAAAATCACACTATATAATCATATTGTAGAAGAATTTTTAATAAGTTAATCATCCTTAGGTTTATACCATCAGGTAGGGCTTTTCATTGTTCCAATAAAACTGAATTGGACAATTTGGATTGATTCGTTGGTTTGAATTTTTGGATGGATTTCCAATAAAATTAAATTATTATTTTGGATTTCGGATTGATTTTGGTTTATAAAATTAAAACCGAATAGTCCAAAAAAAACTGAATAAGGGATTATTATTTGTTTATTTAAATATATTTGTTTCAAATATCTGTTAGTTATTTATTAATTTGCTAAATTGTATTTTTAAATAGATTAGAAAGTATTATCCAATAAAATACTTCAATATATATTTTTCAGTAGCTTTTTATCTATAAAAATAATGAATTATAATAAACTTTTTAATAGTTGTTCATAATTTTAATTCTCACCAAACAATTTATTTTAAAGTTGATTAATATTATGTTATATATATTTTTAAATGTCATGTTTCTTGAAAACCGAATTGTAAAAATCGATCCAACCAAATTGTAATTTGATTGTTTAGATCGAAATTGAATTTAATTTGGATTATTTGGATTATTTGTATTCACGTTTTGAAAACCAAAATTAATTTGGATTCACCTAATTGGATCGATTTTTTCTAAGCTATTTTAGGCCCCCCAATTCTAAAGGGTCTCCTATTCTTCAAACTTAACTTGATATTAATATATCTCAAATCTCAATGAGTCCATTATTGATTGTCTGATAGGCCACATCATAGTGAACGATCATGATTCTTGAAGACGAAACACATACGACACATCAGTGCGATCTTGAAAACCGAAACACAATATTTACCTTCTATTCTTTTACCCCAACTCTCAAGTGTTCAAATACTCAACACAAAACGGTATGTGTTTCACTTTTTTCTAGTTTTCCTTATCAATTAGGATTAGCCGATATATTAGGGTTAATTATTTTCATTTATCCATTGATTACAAAATATATTTTTTCAATTGTCAAGTCTAGCTTAGTGTGCATTTTGCATTTGGAATTTCCAAATTTGGGTTAGAAGGAATTCAACCAGGGACGGACGTAAGATTTCATAGTAGGATGTCACTGGAAATTTAGTAGTGGCACGATAGTAGAAAAAATCAAAATTTTTTGCATTACTTCTGGAAAAACCAAATGTTGCCACTGCCACTGCTGGCACCATAATAGATTCGCCCGTGAACTTAAGGAAGTAGTCAGGGAGTCAAGGTTGTAAAGAATCAAATATTTCAAATAGTTCATTACTTTCAGTATTTCGTTTGTTCATTTATAATTGTCTTGATGATTCACAAAAAACATATAAACTTTTTATTGTTAGTCTCAAGCCTATAAAAAGGATGAAGGTTTATAATGTTAAGTATAATAAAGGCCAAAGGCCCTCATATTTTTGGTTCGTTTAAAACCTCCAAACTAGTTCAGTCACCCTTGTATACCACAAATCACCATCATTTTACAACCTTATAAAATTGTAAGTTGCGAAATATCCAAATCGGCCCCTATTATGTAAGGAATTATTTCGACATTAGAATTTCAAAAAACATCATTTTAAAACTCTCGACTGAATCTACTATAATAGTGACAATTATGTTTTCACTGCTTTGTGCAATACCAACAAATACAATGGTCTTCGATTTTAAGGTTTATTTTGAAAATTTTATCATACCATTTGGCAATCCTGATTTGACATTTTAGTTGCATCAAATTAACTTTATTTATGTATTTATATAAAATAATATCCCACTCAGAGCACTTTAGGGTATTTTTAAGATACCGGGTTATAAAATTTAAAAAAAAAAAAACATGCTAAATTTGGTACATAATTGAAATGTAGGGTTTAAAATGGATTCCAAAAGAAAAATTTACTTTACACCTTCTTTCACATAGGAATATGAAACTCTATTGAATACTAGCTTTTGACAGTCTTTTTATGATATTAATTTATAAATTTTGTGAGGAGCATCTTAAATTTGATACAAGAGGTTAAAATGGATTTTTATTCCAATCATGCAGTTTTGAGAGAACCGATTATGAAGAAAGATGCAAAGCCACAACTTATATAGTAGACACTACTTTAGGAGTTTAATTTGGAAATACGATGCAAAACCGGGCCTAAGAACCTTGTTCACGATCACTTGAACTGGTGTGCATCAAATGACACATCATCTCTTTTTGAAGGGTTAATTTCTAGATGATCGTCATCTTTTGGCATTAAGAGAATTCCACATATAGAGATTCAAATAAGAATTGAACTAAACCAAATCATTATCTATATAGGAATTCTAAAAAAATCCTTAACTAAAAGTCGACCTCGGGGAATTGGTGAATTACAGATGAATTTACAAAAAGAATTCATGCTCTTACCGTCAAACAATCCGCTCTTACTCAATAGTTGGCTATTTCCGTAAACATAAATAATTTACTTTTTGTCTTTTATTCCCTTACTCAATATATCCCTTAGTATGTTGATATTGTAATTTTGGTCAAAAAATATACATATGACATACTAACTAGAGCCCAAAAAGATACATTATGAAGTGTTGCTAAGTATTGTATGTGGGATGACTCATATCCACATAAATATTTTTCAGATTGTAACACCCGTTTTCATAACATGTATCATTTTTAGGGGCACAACTTGTTTACGAGGCAATTAGGAGAATTAAAGTATGATGTTTGCTTTTAGTTGCTTACAGAATGTGTATTGGTGTTAAGTTGTAGGTCAATGTGTACAAGTTTCAAAATAGTCGAATTTCTAGTGACACTAGGAAAGAGTTGTTTTGTCGCTTTTGTAAGGATGCATGTTTTACATTTATCAGAAGTCATGTTAAAGGTTGGAATTAATCCATCTTTTGACATCTCATGCATCCTTCTAAAATTGACATGACCTAATCTTACACGCCAAAGCATAGATTTATCAATATTAGAAGTAGAAGATACAAATGTAAAATTTTGAACATGTAATGATTTGTCAACAATACTCAAACGAAACATTTTATTATATAAATATTTAAAACCAATAAACATTCCACCTCGAGATAAGATGAACTTATTCGACTTAATAACTTGTTTAAAATCATCATAATTCAATCAACTAGAGCTAACAAGATTCTTTCGAATCTTAGGAACAAACAAAACATTAAAAAGCCTAATAATCTTTCCAGAAGTAAATTAAAGACACAAAACACTGACACCACTTGTAACGTCCCAAAAATAAGACCCAAAAGTTTCATTTTTAAATTAATAAAATCAGTATCCCAAAAACATCATCATGAAAATTCAGATAAAACAAATGTATCAATCAACATATCACATCAAAGTAAATCAAGAAAATGTGGAATGAGATGGTGTGTGCTCTACAATCATCCTGAGCTCTTTCATTTGAAAACCGAAGTACCTGAAACATATATTAAAAATCGTAAGCACAAAGCCTAGCTAGTTCCCCAAAAATATCACACACCATACACACATAATGGTCCCCGCCTGACATCGAGCCTCACTCGGTATACTGATATGTAAGTCACCGGGCCTCGCCCAGTAAATATATAATCATATAAACACACAAATACATGCTAAAATCACAAAGATAATAGCATATCGTACAATCATCGGGCCCCGCCCACTGAGTATAATGGGCCCCCCCAAACTCGCATATCGGGCCCCACCCACATACATATCATATACGCATAACCAGATACAAGCATACATAATAACCATTAGGCCCCACCCAATAAGCATACAAGCACATATACATACAAGAGTCACGCAAACATCTAGCACCCTACATAACAAACCATGGGCCGACATTAGTGCCTTCAACCCGCTAAACATAGTGAGGAAACTCACCTCGTATTGTCAAATCTCACAGAAAGAATCTCTGGTTGCTGCCTCACTAAGATCCCCACGCTATCAATACCAAATAACATCCAATTAACATTTGGATTCTAATCCATAATCATCAGTCCAAATTAGGGTAAAAAGACCAGTTTACCCGTTACCTAGTTTGGTCCAAAACTAAGGCCTAAACCCACAATCCAAAAGGCCTAAAAGCCAAAATAGCCATCCAAGGCCCAATCATGGCCCAATTTTTCAAATTGGGTCCAAACCCTCTTTCATGGGCGTTAATCCAAGTCCAAGAATATTCCTAGCCCAAAAACACTTGGGTTCTGATAGCCCAACAAGGCCCTAAACATCTAAACCGAACATATGGCCCAAACCGAAGATCTTCCATTCTGAGGCCCAACCCGCTGAGTACGCGGGGCATACTCAGCTCGTACGTGCAACGTACTCGCCTTAGGGCTTGTGCGCTAAGCGTACCTGCTTGTCCACCTAGCATACTATACCCATACAACCAATTTCATTTTCAGCTCTTAACTTATTAAGACAACACTCCAAAATATACATCTAAGCTCCTTGAGATGGATTATCATATAAAGTTGCTAACTTTACGTGCATGCATGGCTTAATGAAGCTCTTAAAGCTCAAAAGGACTTAATAAATGACTTAAAGAATGCATAAGACCATTAACACTATAAAGCTTGCACCTTTAAGCTTGAGAAACTCATAACATGCTCAGATCTAAAAGGACAAGCCCCGAAAACGTCTTAACTCATCAACCAACCCAAAAGGGGACCAAAAGCATAAAAACAAAGACATAAAGAGATCTAACCATTCAAAAGCTAAGGTATGAACTTGATACCTATAACACCCGGATTCCCAGGTATATTAATTATTCCTTTTATTTTTGGAGATTGAGAGGGGACTCGGCGAGTTGGTGTTTAGACTCGCCGAGCATGGTCGCGGATTAGTATCCGGGTTCACATCCGGACTCAGCGAGTTCATGAGTAGACTCGGCGAGTCCACGCTGTTTAATGAAACCTTAATTTACTGAGTTTGGGACCTATTTAAAGGCCCTTAGGGCCGTCATTTGCGGCTACCAAACCCCAGAGAGAAACCCTAAGAGATCTAGAGTGTTTGTGAGGAAGGAGAGGCCATTCTTGATCTTTTTGTTGGCGTATTTTCAAGAAAGAGGTGACCAAGGCAAGAGGAGGCTGAAGGAGGTGCGATTTTGGTGACTTCAGATTTCATAGAGTTCATATTGATGTATTTATTCGGACCTTCTTTAGTTTTGGTGTTGATTCTTAGGGTTAGGGTTTTCTAACCCCTTTAGAGGATGGATAAGTGGAGCAATTGGTCCCTTCTCGAGTCTATGCTTTGGATCTAGACCCAAAGAGGTCCAGAGACCTTAACCATTGGAGCTTTATGAGTTATTTTGGGAGCCATGAGCTTAGGATGTCATTTTTGGGGCTAAATCACCAAGTTAGACCATTTAGATGTTATATGAGTGTCAAGGTCTGAACTTTATGTGATTATCATGCTTGGGAAGGTCAGATCTATGGATTAAAGGAACAGATCTGACCTCAGGAGGTCTATGGAGTATGTGCATGGCATGAACTCGCCGAGTCCGAAGATCAGACTTGGCGAGTAGGGTGATGGTTTCCCGTAAATCACTCAGTGCGTAGACTTGCCGAGTTGGGGAAATAACTCGGTGAGTCAGGGAGAGTTAGGGGACTGAAGTTCAAGGCGGAACTCGTTGAGGTGTTCTTGAGACTCGGCGAGTTGAGTTGGGGTGGCCCCACGATTCATGCCAGGTGTGACTCGTCGAGTAAGGGAAGGGACTCGATGTGCCAAGAGGGACTAAGAGAGTCAGTAGACACGTGTAGACTCGCCGAGTCACCCAAGTGCACTCGATGAGTCGGGTCAAAGTTTGACCGTTGACTTTTGTTGACTTTTAGGGTTTGGTCAACAATGTGGCCTTTGAGTTGATAGAGGGGTAAAATGGTCTTTCACCTAGAGAGGGTTGAGTCTAGTCTCGAGAGTTATATCTATGAGAATATTCACTTTGTGTGATTAGACGGAGGCTAGATCATATTTCTACCGAGTCAGAGATATGCTGAGACATCTGAGGTGAGTCTTCTCACTATACTTTACCTAGTGTGGTAACAGAGTTGTGTGACAGAGTATTCTAGAGTTATATGCCAGTGTATATGTAGGATATTATGTGTTGTAATTTATTGTGATATGTGATATGCATGATTCAGAGTTTATAGAGTTAGGACCAGTGGGTCCATAGAGTTATGGGACCAAGAGGGTCCCACAGAGATATTCGACCAGAGGGTCAACCGAGTTACAGCCTTGAGTGGCTGATATGTGTTTATGTGGTATTTCGGGGAACTCACTAAGCATTTATGCTTACCGTGTTATATGTGGTGTTTCAGGTACCAGTGATGATCGCGGGAAGGCACCAGCATGACTCGTACACACGCACACTGAAGTTCATATGTTTTGATCTTGGGGGTTTTGTATTGAGATAGTGATGATACAATATTTTAAAATGTGGATGTAAATGAAAATACATGGTTTTTAAAATGCAAAAAATTGTTTGAATTTTTACGGTGTTACAATACCTCAAAAGATTTGAAAAATGAGTGATGATTTAGGATTTCTAAGTTTCCCACCAAGCTATGAACCTATAACCTTCTTCAATCTCTTCAAAATGAGCAAAACAAACACCAACTTCTTCTTAAGAGCTCAAAAACACAACAATGGAGGCTAAAGGTCGATTTTAGGGTTTTAGGGCAATAGAGGCTGGTAAAGAGGCCATCCCTAGGGACTTAAGGACCTTATATAGGGTGCAACACCCAAAAAAAATAGGGTTTTCTTATCCATGAAGTATGCTAAGCGTAACCCTCGTATGCCCAACGTACGAGGCCTCACACCCCGATCAGTTTCTCCTTAGTACGCTAAGCGTACCATGTGGTACGCCCCACGTACTGTCTTCTCAGCTAGTACGATAAGCGTACCGTGTGGTATGCCCCGTGTAGTACTACAATAATTAGTTACAAAGAGGCTAAAAAGGAACATTACCAAATTCAAGTGTTTCGCTACAAATAGGTATAAAAAAATTGTCTCCCATTCTCAGCACTGATCCATCTTCAAACGGTGTTAATATTTCAAACAACCGTTTATCCTTGCATACATGGTTCGTTGCCCTAGAGTCAATCCACCAAGCAACATCATCATCATGTACATAGAATGATTAAGGAATAAGTGAAACACAATAAACATAATTATGATCCTTTAACTTGGCCCAAAGACCCGTTTACACTTCCATTGGCTCCAGTGTTTCCAACACCATTATTGTTATTATTGTTGCCTAAGTTCACACGAAAATCATGCTTGCAATGCCCCACCCTGTTGCATCTCCAACAAACTGGTTCCTTTTTTCTTTTTTTGGAGTTATTTGGGACATGTTCATGCATACGTTTTGATGGTTTTTGAGAAAAACATCATTCCTATGGTGTACATGCAAACCCTAATAGCTTTTGGATCTAGTTTGTCTAATGAACATGCAATTGAATATCCAAAGCTATAAACCCTAGATCTAGCATACAATTAATCACATTAACATAAAATAGGGTTTAGATCTTACCTTTGATTGTTATATAGCAATAACATCAATCATTGGCTTCAGAAAGCTTAGTGCCTCAAATGTTGCACCTCTAATGGAGTCACAAACACCAAGAGCAGCTTGGATGAAGAGGAGAAGAGAGGAGGCACCCAAAAACGTGTAGAAACCCTAAGGAATTAGTTGGCCACGTTTTTGGTGCCCTAGGGGTCCTTAAATAGTGAGGCTATTAGGGTTATCTAACAAGGAAACCCTAATTTGACTGCTTAGGCCCTAAGCAACCCATGGACTCCCTCCTTAGAGCCTTGGGCGATTTCTAATGGGTTTCCCCATAGGATTCGTCCACTCCATCCTCTATGGAGTCCATTAGCTCAATATTCAACTATCACACAATTGATAGTTCTAGTCCCCTTTATTTAATTAATCTCTTTTAGCCATAAAATTAATTCTTATTAATTATTGACTAATATTAATTAAACAATATGATTTCTCCTTTAATATATTATTCTCATAATATATTAATAAATCATAATTACTCCTCTCTCTCCATAATTCATCCTATCAAGTTGCTTTGATGAAGGCAACCCAAAAGGACCATGCACCATCGGGTCAAGTACATACCAAAATAGTTATGGACTTAGACACTAATCCAACAGTCTCCCATTTGGATAAGTCTAATAACTATTATGTGTATGACTTCAGATCCTGATCTGCAATCGTAGCTTTGAAAAGCCGTTTTCAATTCTGATCTTATCAGATACGCGTCCTTTAGATAAGGGATCATATATTCTTCCATTCTAGATATTGTATAGACTGAGACATGGATTTAAATCATTCTCTCTGTCTAGGTGTTGTTTCCCGATTTCCGATTTATGACGACTGTCAACAGACTACAATTGAACACATCAAATTAGTCCCGGCTTGGCCAAGCGCTTATGTGTCATCACTAAATCATCGAGGGGCCCACAGATATCGCTTTCATCCCACTTTGGATAAAAGGAACGGATAAACTTTGATTCAGTGCTTACTTGCACTCACTCACCGAATCACACACAACAATATGTTTTATGACACTAAGTTACTGGTGCGTTTACATATTATCAATGTGTAACCGACTCGCAAGATACAACTCACACATCTCGGTTTCAAGAATATAAGATATTATCGTCTCACCAATCACTCGTGATAAAATCCAGGAAGTGATCCAAGTGAGCGTGGGTTTAATCCAATGCTCAAATCATATTCATAAGCACACATGAACGTTGCAGCAAACATTTGCTTATGTCTAATACACTTTAGACAATCCACACACCAATTCACGACAATCTTCATTCATACCTACTTCCAACATATGAACGATTGTGGTCCGTTCGAATAATTTGATTGTTCTGAACCAATTTAATTATTCAGGAAGTCAAAACATGCAAAGTGAAACACAAGAATAGTACTAATCCCATATGGCCCCAAACTCTGGGTATAAATAAAACATTTTATTTAATCACCATATTGATTACTTATTATTTGTTGTTTCGGGTAATCAACTTCTTACTTGAATTGTTACTACACTTGTCCCATGCTCTCAGCATGCACACAATGTTTACCTACGGTCCTTACTTTGTGAAATAGATCAAATGAGCACATTTCTAATCATACTCATTTCACAACTCCCAATCCCTATCATAAGTATAAGAATATCAAATTCTTGTTACTTATGCTAAATTCTAACATATTATGCAATGATTCTTTCGTAAAGTCATAGCTCAAAATCATCAAGACTTGGCCAATCTCTATCAGAAACAATTCTATAGATATGATGTCTCTCACTCAAAGTACATTCCTTTGAACATCCTTCTTGCATAAAAGTTTCTAATCTAGACATAGATTCTCAATATCCAACTCCCAATATGGAAACATTTCCATATTTTCTAATATGACAATTCATTCTTAATAAAATCTTATTTATTCATAATAATGTCATCCAATACCATACTTCCAACTACTCACAAGCGACCAATCCTCAGCGAGCTTTGGATCGTCCTTTGATAGTTGTTTAATTATTTTAGTCAAAACCGATTCTAGTCCTTTTTCCCTCTAAATGCGCTAGACATTTGGAAAATTTTAGAATGGTCAAATATAATAGCACTGGCAATCAATCCTATACCCAAAGCGTATGGGACACGATGCATAATCTCTTACATAAAGATATGATACTTTATCAATCTTCTGCCATAATATTTTATGTGTCTCGTTCTTACAATTCGAACTATGAAGAGGGATACCGTAATCATAATCGAAATTTAAGAACACACTATGTATCCTTTGACTAAATTTATTAAAATTTCTCAATCTAAGCTTTAGATTTTGAAACGAAGTACAATATTCTCTCCCTTAATATAGCAAAACAACTTTTCAACCCTTACGAATTTGCAAAGTATAACTCTTGTTTTCTATAATTAATATCGCTAACTTCCAATACTTGCCTTAATAGTCATACAAGCACAACATTTATGCTCCCACTATCATAATGATTATTATCATATAAGCATAACACTTATGCTCCCACTAGCTTTGACATGTTTTAGAAAACAACTGAACTTCCAGAAAACAATACTTATTGAATTTCTGAAGTTCATATTTCTAATACCTAATGCTTTGATAATCCTTTATCCAAGCTTCTTAAACTTATACACCTTTGCCTTAGATAGCTCATATGTGTGTCTAAACAATTTAGACTAGTTGCCAAATCTCACGATTCGAATTATGGAAAGGGATACCGTTACCATAATCGAATTCGAGAATACAATTTTCACAATCACTATCTTCTTAAAATCTCTCTTAGTGAAAGCATTTCCTCACAGTCATTTTCATGAAGGAGGGAATCTTATGACACTCAGATTTTAATGGTGTATGTGTTCATATCCATGCGAATTTGTCAAAACCAAAGTTTGCGACAAATCCAAACTCATATGGAGTGAATTTTCTCAATCTTGATTTCTTGCATTATGGTAACACGAGTGCCCACCATGTCTTCCAAGTAGTTAAGCAGCTCACCCTTTCCTATCAATGTACTTTTCATTGATCAAGGTGCTTGCCTTTCATGCGTTCAAATGAGAACTCAGAGAACTCACATGCATAATTAACTCAATTTGAATGGCACAGAAACAAAATAATGTCAACACGATAGGTTGTAAACCTCAAGTCGTGTGCTAGTGATGATCGATAAAGTTTATTCTTGATTACTTCTTGAAACTTTTCAAGACCATTAAGACTCCCACTGACTCCTTGACATATAAGATTCTTTTGTCAATAAACATTTCTCGACAAACAAATATTCAAGAGTTAGTGTAGCTTTTATCAAAACACTTCACAAAATTGGTCCTAGTTGGTCTTTGTCTTATCCAAGACATCACAACTTTCCAATTTCAAATGTGCAAGAATAAGAAAACATTTTCAAATTCCACATTTGATGAATGTTATAAACCTTCTTAAGACTTGTCACTCAATTCACAATCTTAACTCTAAGACTTGATATTGAAACGAAGTATGATTGACTTCTTGATTTAACCATTTCTTCAATTCTTGATTCCTCTTCTCAGACATATAATTGCACTAGGACTCACTTAGAGGATCAATTGAGATATGGTTCTTAATCATTAAGACCTATCATAAAACATAATAAAAGGCACTCTCCCTTCTTCTTAGAATAGAGAAACCTTTATCTTTCTGCATACTTGATTCTTTTTTATTCGTTATGTTATTTATTGAAACTCTTTCAATCAACTGAGAATTACACTTAATCTCATAAGTAAAATCATATTTACTTAACCTTAGTAAAGCATGATGGATATCTTTGTTACTCTTGTGGTGGACTTGATCAACACACAACCTTGTGTACTCGATCTCCTAGTCCTTCACTTGACATTTTGTCAACGAATTAGTCTAATTTTCAAATATGAAATTTCTCATTCATCATGCAACCAAGTTGTATGATTCCAAGTTTTTGTCCAATTGAAACTTGGGTGATGAGAAACTTTCCCTATTTGGTAAATTCTTGACCTTTCCACAAATAACATAATTAAGAATCAAATCCATTATTGCTAATAATAGAAACTTACAAACATCAATTTTTTCATACACGCCATTGCAAGGATAAATAAATAATATAAAATCAAAATTTATTTTATTGCGGAAAAATTTGTCCTTACAATGCAATTCAACTGAAAAACTATGTTGTTACATATTCCTAAGCAATCTATTCTAACTCCAAGTAGTAGCTTAAGAATCTAATCTTCAAGCAATGCGATCGAAATCCATTTCTTCACGATTAGATTCAACTCACTTCTTCCCTTAAGCTTCCTTTCTTTTCTTCGATCCTACAAAACATCAAAATGTAATCTTATCACATCATGTATCAAGAATCTAGAATAGGAACTTAAAATAGTTAGTTAATGGATTTTACCTAAAGTAGAGCCATGCGTTTTGACTCTCCCATCTCTTAGATCTCTTAGGTAAATAGGGCAGCTTCATCTCCAATGCCCTTTCTCTTGGCAATAGAAGCAAATGGACTCTTTTGGAATGGTACAAGGAACTATCTCAGAATTTACCTTTTTTGGATCTCCAATGTCACCATTTTCACTGTCCATTGAAGTTTGGGAGTTTGATTCACCAGACAAATTTGCTCAACTAGCTCGCCAAATCATTGCTTATTCAGCAGCTATAAGCAAATAGGTCAAATCAATGAGGGTCACGTCATGATCCGTCATATAGTACTCTCTAACGAACTCACTATATGATTCAGGAAGCGACTGAAGAACCCAGTCAACAGCCAACTTACCTGAAATCTCGACACCCAACATCCTTAACCTATCAATGTGTGACTTTATCTCTAAGACGTGTACACACACAGGTTTTCCATGTTTACTTGCCAAAAGGGCTTGAGTGAGTTTGAACTTTTCAAGCCTTCGAACTTGTTAGTTAGGGAGAATAATTGGAGGAGGTGGAGGAAGTGAAGCATGATCTCTTGTTCCCCGATCGAATCGTGGAATATCATCTTCATGTGGAAAGCTTGTTCCACGGGATTTGGGAGGACCATAGTTGTCATACTTTGACATCTACAAAATGGGAGAAAAATTCAAGTTAAGTTGATTAGGATCCTCGATGTGACACCCAAATGAAACATCGAGGCTAGGATCCAACACAATACTCTACAACCTAGACGAGGGATGTCGTAATCCAGTTGCAGAATATTTGATGGTAGGTAAATGACGATTTAGCAATTTCCACCATAAAAAACGAAAAAGAAATTTAAGTTTTAAATCTATTGAAAATTCCTAGATCCTTTGAGATTCATTGAACTTTTCAATGGCATGTTTAAATCACGACATGCCCCTCGATTTGTGACTGGGATGCCGGGGATCACAAAACAAGGTGTGAATAACCATGCAAACTTACATGGTGCCCCCAAATGTTACAGTCACCTATTCGATGTGTCGATTAACCACACACGCTCCACCGAACTATGACAAAAAATGAGTCACCCTTTGCTTAGAACCATTTAGTGTGCCGGTTAACAACACACGTTCCACTAACGTCTTCGCAAGCGCACAAAGTGTAATTTCATGGAATTGCATCAATTCACTTTTGCCTAAAGTAACTAAGATTGGGAATTTTATAAGAGCATTTAGTTACTTTTGTACTTCATTATACTTATAATGGAAGGTTTCTGTCCTATCCTACCCGTTCGGCTAACGACCCTCCACTAGTCAAGAGTGCGGTGGGTAAGAGTGGATACCTATTCAATTGCCATTTTATAGGCAATTTCCTTAAACACCCCTTATAGACCAGCTTCGTGAATGAGGCCTACTAACGCTAAGACTGACTGTTTACTCATATATATATATATATATATATATATATATATATATATATATATATATATATATATATATATATATATATATATATATATATATATATAATACTAGACTTTTAATGTTATATATAGTATAGGGTGTATTTTACACTTTTAAAATACTAGGTGGTTTAATTTAATAAATTATACTTTTAATTTAATTAAATGTAAACCAAAACTTTATGGGTTTATTAAATCTCCTTTAATTATACACTTTAATTAATTAATAAAACTATAAGGGTGTGATTTGAACTTTTCAAAACAATACTAGGGTTTTAGAATTTAACATTTCTAAATTAAACTTTTAATCAACTTTTAAATTCCAAAACTTGAGGGCAAGTTTTGAAACATTTCAAAACATTAGGGTTTAACTTATTTAAATTTCAAAAACAAAACTTTTAAGTTCAAATTTAAACTATAAAACCTAAAGGGATTAATTTGAAATTTTTCCAAACTTTATCAAGAATATTCTAGATCACAAAATTCAAACAAGACAATTAACAAATAATTGGTGGTTATCTAATTTGACCTGGTCCAAATTCTTGCAAGATAATTCACCAAATAATCCAAATAATTAAATCTAATCATATAAGGAAATAATTATTTAACTAATATGAAGTTATCTTTAATTTTGGCAAAGATAATCACCCAATATGATAAAAATCTGATTTATATCAATAAAAAACGTTTTGGTAAATATCCCACAGCCAAAGAAACACAAAATCCCGATTTTCCCTCTTTCTGACCAGCTGACTCGTCGAGTCAGGCATGGACTCGGCGAGTTCACCATGGACTCGGCGAGTTCATCCATGGACTCGGCGAGTCCAGCCCCCAGAAACCCTAAATTTCGATCTTTAAGCAAGGATAATCCATAATAGCATCAAATACATCAAACAAACAGCCATGGCTCTGATACCACTGATGGGTTTTGAGCAAAACATCATTCTTATGGTGTACATGCAAACCCTAATAGCTTTTGGATCTAGTTTGTCTAATGAACATGCAATTGAATATCCAAAGCTATAAACCCTAGATCTAGCATACAATTAATCACATTAACATAAAATAGGGTTTAGATCTTACCTTTGATTGTTATATAGCAATAACATCAATCATTGGCTTCAGAAAGCTTAGTGCCTCAAATTTTGCACCTCTAATGGAGTCACAAACACCAAGAGCAGCTTGGATGAAGAGGAGAAGAGAGGAGGCACCCAAAAACGTGTAGAAACCCTAAGGAATTAGTTGGCCACGTTTTTGGTGCCCTAGGGGTCCTTAAATAGTGAGGCTATTAAGGTTATCTAACAAGGAAACCCTAATTTGACTGCTTAGGCCCTAAGCAACCCATGGACTCCCTCCTTAGAGGCCTTGGACGATTTCTAATGGGTTTCCCCATAGAATTCGTCCACTCCATCCTCTATGGAGTCCATTAGCTCAATATTCAACTATCACACAATTGACAGTTCTAGTCCCCTTTATTTAATTAATCTCTTTTAGCCATAAAATTAATTCTTATTAATTATTGACTAATATTAATTAAACAATATGATTTCTCCTTTAATATATTATTCTCATAATATATTAATAAATCATAATTACTCCTCTCTCTCTCCATAATTCATCCTATCAAGTTGCTTTGATGAAGGCAACCCAAAAGGACCATGCACCATCGGGTCAAGTACATACCAAAATAGTTATGGACTTAGACACTAATCCAACACGTTTTTCATGTGATTTTTGGTTCTGGTTCTTGGCTTTGTTTTCAACCATAGGTTGTCCAGATTCAACTTTCCCTTTGGTTTTATCAGATTTGTCAACTTCCTTCGTACGAAGAGATTCTTCAATACGAATATGACTAGCAAGTTGAACCAATGACAGTTCCTTCTTTTGATGTTTTAGGTTATGTTTGAAATACTTCCAAGATGGTGGAAGTTTGTCAATTACACTTGACACAACAATGGATTCATCCATATTCATGTTGTGTAGTTTAAATTAACTATAGATACCAAGGAGTTCATTATATTGTTCCATGACAGGCCTTGAATCGACCATCTTAAAGTTATTAAAATCACTAACCATAAACTTCTTGCTAGAAGCGTCCTCAGTAATGTATTTCAATTCAAGGGTGTCCCACAAATCCTTAGAAGTTAAAGCATCACCATGGGTATCAAATAGAGCATCATACATATTGTTTAAGATGCGACCTTTACAGATGTAGTCGTCGTTGTCCCACTTTTGCCTCTTCCTGGTCTCTTCAAGTGTCTCATCAACACCTTCCTCCGGTTTAGATGGTCTTAGAGTAGTCAACACGTATGTTGCATTTAGAGTAGTCAGCATGAAGTGCATCTTCTTCTTCTAGCGCCTGAAATCAACGCTTTAGCTCATATGTAATATATGCATGTACTCCACATTCACCAAACATATATTAGAGTACAAATTACGAAGCCCTTAGCTCATATGTAAGTTCAATTACACAAAATGTCCTGATAAAACTAAAATTACCAACAGAGACATGGAAGCATGTTTTCTCAGACTGCCTCTATCTCAAGTATTTGGTATATGCTTTCTAGGTGGCGATATGTTGACGTCCCAAGTATGTAATATGTTGATGTCCCGACTATACGATCTGTTGATTCTCTCATATAGTAGATTAAGCATATTTCTTTCACGACATGCAATGCAATTGTTATGATGTGGTTGTTATTACTCTATTCTAGGTTTTGTGGATTTTTCAGAATTTTTAAAATTTTGGAATTGAGAAACTTATTTTTGATGACAATATAGCTAGATTTTTTTAGAAAGAAGAATTGTCACATGCATTGGATAATTTGGTTATCGTAACACTTTCTAATTTTTTGTCACTTTTTGTTAGTTTGTTTTGATTTTAATGTAAAAGGGTCATGATAGATAAATGGTGAATGGATAGCTGAGCCTATAGCGTGTGAAAAAAGAAGTTTTTTCATCGTCGTGGATTTGTGTAAATCTATCTTTTATAAAAAAAATTGTACTTTTATTTATGCGATGTTTGTAAAAGGCATACGGCATGTGGATTTGTAGAAACAATTTTAATTCATATTCTAATAAATGAATAGTTTTAATATTCTTTTGTCAAATGTCACTCTAATGTAACTCTTCATTAATATTATGTCATGTGTCATGTAAATATATTAGACAATTCATTTCAAAATTCAAATTTATATTATATTTAAATTTGAAGTTATTATATGTTAAATTTGAAGTTAAAATAGCTTTAAAAATTTGATATATCTTTTAATTAATACTTTATTTAAAATGATTTTTTTAAAGTAACTGATTAATAATTATATTTTTTATTATAAAAGTTTAACTAATTTTATATCTGTGGTTTTACGGGTTATAAACTAATAAAAGTTATAAACTAATAAAAGTAATAAATTGCAATAAAACATTTCCTCTGCCGTTAAAAGAAGTAAACTTACTTCCTAATAACCAATTTTTATAATTATTCTATTTAGTGGAGTTGTATCTTTTAATTGCAAAACAACTAAACAAGTGTTTAATCCGCATAGGTATTGTGTTTCAAAGATGTAGCACGTGTAAATTACGAATAACTTAAAAGATTATCAAGTAGCGGTGTGTGTACTTAATATGCTTTTATGAGTTGTGAAAGGAAGTACGGAAATTTTATATAATCACCGTATTTCCCTTTTAAATGTTGCCTACTAAACTTTAGAAAAAAAGAATTAGGACAGTCGCCATTAAAAAACTGAACGGTAAATATTTTATTAAAAAAATTAGCTAGACAAATAAAATTACATTCCAAAATGAAAAACATGACACAACTACAATTGAGTTTTAAAATCGGCCCATATATATATATATATATATATATATATATATATATATATATATATATATATATATATATATATATATATATATATATATATATGTTCCGTTGAGATTGAAAATAAAATAGAGATCTTGAGATTCAACCTAAATCATATATTTTACATATGCCGCTCTAACATTCCGATTTAACGGCACGTCGGATCTTTAATAATCATAAATGATTATATAGCTTCACCAGTTCATTTCTCCTCCGCCACCATCCTCACCACCACAACTGTCACTGCCAACACCACTATCACCAACTTTGCCACTAGCCAACCTCATCACTATCACCTTCATTACTTATATCACCGTCACCTCTGCCACCAGCCCACCACCACCTCTTATAATATCAATTGTCATAATCACGTATGATTACTCAATCTGTGAATATATATATATATATATATATATATATATATATATATATATATATATATATATATATATATATATATATGGTTCATGTGCGACCATCATATTTTGTAAAACATTGAGACCCGATTTTAGCTATTTATTTTGAAAATAAAAAAATATATTTTTAAATTGCAAAATATAAAAAAGAATATTATTTTCGTCATTTATTTTATCCAATAAAAAATAAAAAAATTATTGTTTTTTTTCATAATATACATTAAATATTATTATAAAATATTACACTGTAAATATTCAAATCAAATTTTTACAATATTAGAATATTAAACTATAAATAGTCAAAAAAAATTATTAAAAATTTAGAATATTCTAACAAATCTGACAATTCAAGTAAAATATTAGAATATTTTAACATTCTAAAAATTCCATTTGATTATTTACAATGTAATATTCTATAAAAATATAGTAAATTACAAGAATAGTCCCTATGGTTTAGGGTAATTTGTGTGTTTGGTCCCTAAGTTATTTTTTAACTCGGAAGGTCCCCCACTGTTTGCTTTTGTTACTCGTTTGATCCCTGTCTTATCTAAAAAGACTATTTTGTCCTTGATTTTTTTAATTTATTAAAATAAACACACCCCCAACCTCACCCCATCACCTTATCTTACCTATCGCATCATTTTTTTCTATTTAAATAATAGTATTTTAAGGTAAAACAAGGATCAAGCATGTAACAAAAACAAACAGTAGAGATCAAACGCATAATAAAAACAATTAATAAGGACCTTTCGATTTAAAAAAATAAGTTAGGGATCAAACGCGCAAATTACCCCAAACCATAGAGACCATTAGTGTAATTTACTCATTAGAATATTTCACTTATATTTCAAAAAAAAAAAAAAACAGTGATTTTTTTAATTTTTTGGAAAAATTAAATAATGAAAAGTATATTTTAAAAAAAGAATTTTTTGGATTTTTCCTTTTATTTTGCAATATATATATATATATATATATATATATATATATATATATATATATATATATATATATATAGAGAGAGAGAGAGAGAGAGAGAGAGAGTCAAGCTCTTTTGAGAACCAAAAGATCTGTGAGAACTTGCGAACTCATAATCAACTTATCATTTGTCGACACCAAAAACATCATTCTTCTCAAATGGTGTGTCTAAGCCAAATCTGGGCTAAAAAAAGATTTGACGATTTTATAATTTATTTATTTTTTTGGTTTTTTGTATGACTGCTGATGAGCACAATCAGCAGTTGTACGAACTATTGATGAGCACAATCAACAGTCATATGGACTGTTGATTGCTCATCAGCAGTGCATATGGCTGGCGGCTGCTGGTTGTGCACATCCACAGTCCATATGACAACATATTGTGCTCATCACCATTCCATAGAACTATTGATTGTGCATACATGCAAATGTCGAAAACACATAAAAAAATTTGTCAAATCTTTTTGTTTTTTTAGCCTAGATATGGCTTAGACGCGACATTTGGAGAAGATTGATGTTTTTGGTGTTGAAAAATGATGAGTTGATTATGAGTTCGCAAGTTCTCACAAATCTTTTCGTTCGCACAATAACTCAGCTATATATATATATATATATATATATATATATATATATATATATATATATATATATATATATATATATATATATATATAATACTAGTTAAATTGAGTTTAACTTGGTAACAATGTTGTCAAAAAAAATGTGTCTATTTTGGTTGCTCTTTACCAAACAACAACTTATTACAAAACATCCAAATATGCATCACATCACAAAGAACACACATTCCATGAACTCATTGACCTTGTTCCGAAGCCAAGGACTTCCCAACCACTCCAACCAATCACCATACGCCAGAAGGACAAGAATATGTAAATCCCACCATCTCAACACCCGGGCAAGAGGATTTAAAGCAAAAGGGCATGAGAATAAGAGGTGACTAACATACTTCAACTCATTCTAACAAACCGGACAAATATCCAACCCATATTAGACATATTCAATCAATGGGAAGCCTATTCAAAGCCAACCGCCAGGGGAAAATGTTGACTTTAATAGAATCAAGACGGAACCACCTCTTAGTTGTATTATTAGAATTGAACACAGATTCATCAACATAGGATCGAGTATAGGCTACTGAAAAATCACCTAACGAATCCAATTGACAAACCCAACAATATGGAACATAACTTAAGGATATCGAATCTAGCAACAAGCCTAGATCATCCTACTACACACTCTCGGTCCCCCTCTACGTATCCCAAGAAACACACCAAGACAAGAACCCTGACTCGGCTTAGAAAAAAACTAAAGCTTAATTATACAACTTTAGAGCATAAAGTTTAGGGAACCGAAGTTTTAACGGGACATAGCCCAACCACAACTCTTCCCAAAACAAAGTGTTAACTCCATTATAGACCTTCTTACACATATAAAGAAGATCAACTTCTTTAGCGCAAAGCTAAGAATTACCCTTAAAATATCGAGAAAATACCAAAAATGGCCACTGATGCCATCTGCGAAAAAAATCATCAAATGGTCTGCAAAATCATCAATGAGTATAGGAAAACACGTATTGGGCTACAAAATGGGTTTGGTTATGGTCCCCCAATGTAAGGAAAAATTATTTTCTCATTTTTTACAATTTTGTTTCGCGTCTACATTAAAAAAAAATTTGAAAAAATGAAACAAGATAACAAGACCATATACAATAAGGTTTTCGTCCTTTATATGTATTTTACACCTTTGGTTGTATTATACTTTCCAAAATAACATTGTCATATCTTCATGCGAAAATATTTTTTTCGCATGTATATCTTGAGATTTCACTAGCAAAAATAATATTTTTTTAAGTTTTACGTCTTTTATATGAATTTTATATCTTTTTTATGTTTTTTTTGTTGTATTATACATGCGAAAACAACATTTATGCTACACCCGTTCCTCAGGTATATTTCCTTATGATTTTAAAGTTTATAATTTTTAAGAAATAAGAGTCTATGCAGGGCGTAGATTGTGAATTACCAGGATGTAATTCATTAAACTCATACGAGAGTCTTATGCACTACGTTGGGCGTAACCTTGGTTACGCAGGGCGTAGTGGCATAGAGTGCAAACCCTAAATTCAGGGTTTTGAGCCTTATATAAAGACATTAACCCCTTGATACCCTTCTTATGACCATCCTCCATCCTCCAAAGCCACCTTTTCAACACCTTAACCATTGTTGAGAGAGTTTTGAGGTTCTAAGTGTTCTTGTATACTCATTTGAATGAGAAAACCATTGGAGAAGCACCTAGGAGGTCCAAGCCTTATAGATCCAGATTCTTCAGCTTGTTTTCCACCTCCAAGTGGTATAAAGTTTCCATCTTGGCAATATTTCATTATAGATTTGGTTATTGTACTTTTTGTTTGTTTTTTGTCCCATAACTTTGGATCTAGTGTGTATGTTCTACTTCAAAACATTTAAAGACAATTTCCTGCTGTTGTTGGGGTTGTAGAACCATAAAGTTGCAAGCTTAAACACTCACATTCACCCCATGCATGAGATCTTGAGCATTGGTACATTTCATGGACTTAGGTCTTGGTTTATTACTCATTTATGACATGCAAATGGATAAAGTCAGGGAATTTATCCATTAACATGTCCCTCTCGTTCATATTTGGAAGTTTGAGGAGCTAACTGGCTGAATAAAGAGCTTATTGGATCTTTTAGCCTTTTAGCATTCAGACTAGTTATGCGGGGTGTAAATCTTGCTACACGGGGTGTAGCTTGATTTTGGCCCGTAATCTCGTAGCCTCTACGCTATGCATGCGTACTACAGTTGGTACATGGGGCGTAGTTGTATGGACCGTGGACTTTGACTTTGTTGACTTTTGGTCAATATTAGATTTTGAGCATAGTTTGAAAATGGTACTTCTTTATTGTTGATTAGGTGCTTATTTATACCTATCTACCCTGTGTAAGTTGTTGTAATTAGCTGATACTTGTGAGGTGAGTCTTCTTGCTACATGTATATGTATGGTAATTATGTATGTAACCAAGTGGGTCTTAATTGTTGACTATTGTTATGTATGAATTGAATTGTATTGCAGATAACTTTGGGATCACTGAGAATCCCCAAGGTTGCTGATAACCCCTAGAACATGTTGTTAATCCATAAGGCGTCCAGTTAGCCCACTGGAATTACTGATAATCCCCAGGGTTGTTGATAACCCCATAGTTGTTTATTATGTTGTGATGTATGGATATTTTGGGAAGGACTCACTAAACTTTATGCTTACAGTTGTGGATTAGTTGTGTTTCAGGTACCTCGGATGATCGCGGGAAGGCGAAGGCTTGAGTGTATACTCCAACTCATAGATTTTATGATTTTTCACCTTTTGATACTCTGATTTAGATGACTGTATTGATGTACCCGGGATTTTCTTGACTTGGATTTTTATGAGACTTGTGGTTTTTCTATTACAAAAATGAAAAATTTTGGTGATAAAATCAGTATGTTACATTTTCATACATACATCTGAGATTTTCAAAGATGACATTTACGAAAACGTTATATTTTCATTTGAAAATGTTGGTTTCATAGGTATTTCAATGAGTAATTTAAGATTTTCGTTATTTTTATTTAGTTTTAACAA
This sequence comes from Lactuca serriola, assembly GCF_051521515.1. Taxonomy (NCBI): domain Eukaryota; kingdom Viridiplantae; phylum Streptophyta; class Magnoliopsida; order Asterales; family Asteraceae; genus Lactuca; species Lactuca serriola. The sequence continues at coordinate 207,087,673 of NC_136409.1, forward strand.
TATATTTGTCCATGTAGCACGAGAACATAATATTTATTGGGCAGATAAATGTCAAAGAACTATTCTTTGATTAAAGTAACTATAACACATGCAATAACTATAAAATTTTATTTTAGGATGACTTATATTATTCGGTGTGTTGTAACACTTATGTGTAATATTTACATTCATTGTTTACTTTCTATATTTTGTGCAACAAAAAACCGAATAAGTCAAACGTAATGCCAATCATCACATTTCAAAATACAAACAAAATGATGGAAAAATCCTACAAACTTATTACACTGTCATTATATTGATTACAAAACTTAATTTCTTGGCCACACATCGGAAAATTTTAATGGATATGTTGCTCTTCCGCGGTCAACAAAACAATCTATAATTCTAATAACATGTCCAAGACAATCCCCTGGTGTTCTGTCACACACATGTCAATCTCTGCTTCCACAATATCAATACAATTTTTTTTGTCTCTTTTAATTTTTAAGTACAAGTTACACATTCTATCTTTTCCTTCACATCCGCTGAGAGAATGTTTGCACGTTCATTAAGCATTCGGTTTTTTTTTTCTGAGTCCTTTTGGTTAACTATTTCAACTAAAGGCATAAATTTAAACATATATATATATATATATATATATATATATATGTGTGTGTGTGTGTGTGTGTGTGTTCAAATTTATGCCTTTAGTTGAAACAGTTAACCGAAAGGACTCAGAAAAAAATCGAATGCTTAATGAACGTTTTATATATATATATATATATATATATATATATATATATATATATATATATGTGTGTGTGTGTGTGTGTGTGTGTGTGTGTGTGTGTGTGTAAAGGGGATATCTGTAGTGATTTACCATGATTATAGTTCATAAATTGATTAATACCAAAAGAACATACCAATTTTCTTCATGATGCCACACATCAAATTTTATATGAACTCTTTTTACAGTAAATAAAAGAATGTTATGATCAAAATATTTTATAAATTATTTAAATAGTATGTCAGGTAGAAAGTAACCATTATTAAATAAAATGAATACAAATGTAATAGTTTGGAAGTAAATATCATTTACTTAATTTTAATTGTACTAAAAACATAACATTAACTTCTGATAATGCATCATTTGTAAGATGTTATTGCAAAATTTGTGATTATTGAAAAATTCTAATTTTAATCTTAAATTATTTTTTTAAACAACAAATCTAATATATTTGTAGTTTTAAAACAATTCAAATAAAAGTTAAACCCTTAATTTTAAAGAAAGAGAACAAAATGAGATACCAGGATAAAAGCCCTTTAATAAATAAAATTAAAAAGATTTGTGTTTTTTTTTTCTTCAAAAATTCATATCTAATACCTGAAACACAATTATTTCACCTACAAATGTACTTATAATTTTAACTAGTAAGCTACTACCTTGTTTTATGGGGGACTAAACTTGCATAATGCCCAAAGTGTAAGGAGCATACATGTAAATATACAAAAGTCATGTGGCGAGAGCGTTAAACCAAAAAAAGTGTAGGGACGAAACATGAAAATGTATTATCGGGGCATGTGAGCGTAATCTATAAATTTTCTATTATATAGGGACTATTTTTTATTTTTTTAAACTTATGGATCTTTTCTGTAAACAAACACACAAGTACCTTTTCCGTAAATTATGGTGATAATTTTTGTAGTTTATTTTCTATATAAGGATCAAATCTGCACCATACAAAAATATTATACACATGGACTGTTTTTGTAAAAAAATAAATTAACAATGACATTTTTCTATAAATTACAAAATTGTAAGGACTAATTATGTCAAAATCCGTAACAATTGTGTCGAAACTCCGAAAGTAAAATCCTTTGTGGCAAACTCTTAAAGTGACAAAATATAATGTTTGTAAGGACTTTTGCAGGGATTGTTTTTGTAAATTTTTAAATATATGTATTGTTTCTATAAAAAAAACATACAATAATCTTTGACAATTTTTATAATTTATTTTGTATACAGGCCAAACCTACTAATATACAAAAATGTTAAATATATGAATTGTTTTTGTGAAAAAGTAAATTCACAAGGGCTTTTTCTGTAAATTACAAAAGAGTAAACTACACGAATGGTCCTTATGGTTTGGGTTAATTTACGCGTTTGGTCCCTAACTTATTTTCTTAACTCGGAAGGTCTATACTGTTTGTTTTTGTTACGCACTTGGTCCCTACCGTTTGTTTTTATTACGTGCTTGGTCCCTGTCTTACCTAAAAAGACTATTATTTAAATAAAGAAAAATTATGGGGTGGGAAAGATAAGATGAGTGGGGTGGGGTTGAGGGTGTGTTTATTTAAATAAGTTAAAAAATCGAGGGAAAAATAGTCTTTTTATGTAAGACAGGGACCAAACGTGTAACAAAAACAAAGAGTAAGGACCTTCTGAGTTAAAAAAATAAGTTAGGGACCAAATGCACAAATTACCCTAACCATAGGGACCATTGGTGTAATTTACTCATTACAAAATTACAGAGACTAAATATGTTAAAATTTCTAACAATTGTGGCAAAACTAAAACTCTTAAAATGGTAAAATATAAAATACAAAATTGCAAAAATGGTCCTATGGTATGCATTTTTTTGGGGTTTTAGTCCAAACCATGACTTTTTTGGATCAGCGGTCCTTTTGAGCTAGTTTTGTTGTGTTTTTGGTCCCTCCGAATAGTAAAATGACTGTAATGCCCTTGGGGTATTTATTTTTCATTTTTCTTTCATTTCTTTTTAAATCTACTATTTATTTATTTATTTTAATAATTAAAAAAAATAAGAAGAGACCCACCTTCTCTCTCTGTCTCTCTTTCTCCCTCTCTCATATGAAGATAATCCATCAGAACACCATTATCATCATCTTCTTTAACACTTCATTTTCTTCAAAAATCAAAACCACGCCCTTGAAACATTTCGGGGTTTGTTTTTACTCAAGAACTCCACATACAAACATATACATACTTAAATATACTCCTTGAAATTGATCTGGAAATAAACAATAATGGATTCACCCACCTGCAATGTCATTGGCACTCCTTTGCTTCCATTCGTTCTTTAAGCTTCATAATGATACTAGTTTTAGAGGGTTTGTGATGTCGAGATCTGATGAGACCCTAGTCATTGTGCTAAACCATCGACTATCCTCCCCCTTGTGCTTCATAACCACCGGAGCAGCTCCCTGCTGCCATGGTAAAAACCCACCACCATCGTGTTTATTTTTTTCGAGTACAGTAGCCCCAAACATCCCTGATCCTTACTCCTTCCCCCCTCGTCTCTCACACGTCAACCTCACCAAAAGAAATAAGCAGAAGCAGCAAAAGTCGTCGAAGCAAGCACCACCGACTGCCACCGTTGTTCTCAGCCCACTCAGCCATCCCCCTGTCGTGACCCAATGCTTCGACCGCCTTCCTTCTTTCCACTGAGGTAAATCACAGTAGTCGCCACCTCCTTCTTTTGTGTCGGCTCTTAGGTCTTTCACAAGCTCCACCATTTGACAGTTGTTGGAATCACTACCAAGATTTTCCAATAAACAACATTATATACAAAAACAACTTCAAACCAACAAATTAAAGTCCATCCAATGTACCTGGAACGAAATCGAGGATGAGATGGCCAAATCGGAGAGCAAATACACATATGTAGGTACACACAAAAACATTAAGAAAAACACAACCAATATTTCTCAGAAGCCAAACACCCACCAAGAAATTAAAACCCAGAAATTAATAGAGAGGTGGGAATGAGTCTGATAAACAATCATCAATCTTGATTTTCTTTTTGTTGAAACAAGGTATGTTAAAAGAAAAACAGAAAAGGACGAAGGTGGAAGGTGGAAGAAGAAAGAAGATGAGGGTTAGGGGAATTGGGTGTGTTTCTTTATCTGGAGAGAGAGAGAGAGAGAGAGAGAGAGAGAGAGAGAGAGAGAGAGAGAGAGAGATGGGTCCTCTCAATTTTTAATTATTAAAATGAATAAATAATTATTAAACATTTAAAAACTGATTTTTAAAACAAAAAATAAATACCTCAAGGGTATTAAAGTCATTTCAGTTTACCGAGGGACCAAAAACGCAACAAAACTAGTTCAAAAGGACCATCAATCCAAAAATATTATAGTTTAGACTAAAACCTCAAAAAAATATATACCAAACCATTTTTGCAATTTTGTCAATATAAAAATATATCATATCGCGATTATATTATATTAGGAAGAAGATTCTATATCTAGCTCAAAAGCACCAACACTCGGTTGAACACTTGAACTCACCTCACCATGAAAGCTATTGATATACTCTGTGCTTCCCAAGCTGCAACCTCCATCGTCGACTACATGGATTCCAACAACATTCATCAACAACCATCCTCTTCCTCCTCCGGAACCTCCGCCGGCGGCAGAGCAATCGACCGCCACAACCCCATCATCCAAGACCAAAAAAGACTCTCCTCTTCCACCCAACCCACCACTACTCCAAACAAGAACAAGAAGAATCCCAAAAACAGCGATCAAAAAAGAAAATCCATTGCGTTTGCTGATGAAAATAACGACCAACAGTTGATTATGAATAAAAATAGTTATGTGAAGAACCCTAGTAGCAGCAGCACCACCGTCGTAAGGAGGCAAGGAGGAGGAGCTCTGCTTGGATGGGGATGTACAAGGCCAGGTGATTTTATCAGCCCTGCAACTTCTTCAAGGTTCTTGTTGGCTGACAAAGCCTTGTCCGATCAGTTTGATCCACTTTTGAAGCAAGTTTCGCCGCCGCCACCCCCGCCGCCGGAAAAACCAGACAAGTTCGAGAATGACGATTCTGTTAAGAAGAAGGATGATATCCGTTTATCTTCTTCCCCTCCCAAGACAACGCCACGTTCTTCCTCTTCTTTGTCCTCACGCTCTTCCGATCAACAGGTTTTTTTTTCTCCTAATTTAATTATTAATTATTTTGATTTATAATACTAATTATCCAGAAACATTATTATCACTTTTCATGTTAAGATCTCAACGCTAACCATTTCATTTTTATATTACATCCATAAAAATAGAAAAGTTAGGACATTTTACACGTTGTAAAACATTTTTTTTTGTTGAATTTAAAGAACGCTCTTTGAAAAAACAGTTACTTGAGATGAATAAATTTACTAGTGAGTTATGATCCATGATTTTCTTTATTTTGTAAAAATAAAATTATACAAAAAGCTTCTTTTTAAAATTAGATTTATTCTTATTAATTTTATAATTTAAAAAACACTTTTTTTTCTTTTCCTTTTTTTGTATTTAAACTAAAAAAATAAGATCATAAATAAAGAAAACTTCGTGTGTACTAAGATATAATCTCCAAGTTACATGTCTTAAAAACCGATTTAAGCCTTTACAACACCATGACCATGAATCAATAACGAACATAGATAATATAAAAGCTGCAATTTTTAGATATTTTGGAAAAGAAAAAACTATTTGTACCAAAAAGATTAATTTTGATGGGACTTGAGATACCTGGAAAAATAGTAATAAATAATTTGGTTAATTACAGGTTGTTGTGTTAAGGGTGTCACTGCATTGCAAAGGTTGTGAGAAAAAGATGAGGAAGCATATCTCTAAAATGGAAGGTACGCAAAATTTTATCAAAATGCATATAATTAATCCTTTATATATTTTGTGTTATCATTGTTTAATTCGATTATTTTAAATTACAGCCATTTATAAGTTATGTTGTTTTGTATAAGCTTTTTAAAGCTTTTAATTTTTTAACTTTAAGAAACAAAAAAAAAAAAAAAACTCCAATGAAAAAAAAAAGTTATTTGGATGTACGAGGTTAAAAGTTTTATTTTAAAACAAAAATTTTTAATCCAAATAGTTTCAGAAGCTATTAGCTTTTCACATTATTATAATTCTACAAATTTTAAAAATTTATAACTATACAAATAAAGACTACAAGTTTATAGTTATCCTTATTATTTTTATCAAACATTCCTTATATTGTCTTAAATCAATTTGTTTCAGGAGTAAAAGACTTTAGTATAGACTTTATGGCTAAAAAGGTCACGGTGATCGGTGATATAACACCGTTAGCGGTTCTCACAAGTGTGTCAAAAGTCAAGAACGCAAAATTATTAACCCCGACAACAATTTCGTCACCGGCTGTCCCTGCGATCGACTCAGATTTCTCTGAAATCAAGAAACAATTAGGAATTGTCTTATAATAAATTATAACGTAATGGTGTAGGGTGGTTTTAATCTTTGGATTATTTTGGTTAATTTTGTACACAACATTTGGGTATTTTTGTGATTACTAATATGATAAACTGAAATGGGGTTTTCGTAAGCCCAATGCATGATAGTAACGCTACATTGAATTTGTTCTTCCCAAAAAATTCGTTTTTACAATGACCATTGTGGGAATAGGATAAGCGTGATTCCTATATTCATACTTTTTAAAGAATGTTTTTAAGATATTTGTCAAAAATTGAAATATACCCTTAAGAATATATAAGCTTAGGTACCCAAACTCACAATATTACGTTGTTTTGTATCATATATACACATTGTAATTGTCTAATGTTCTTTTAATTCAACTTCTAACTTGATTTAATTTAAAGATTTATATAAATTTTACATTTATCTTCATCTTACATAATTTTCATTTTAACTATAGTATATAAAGCCTAGTAGGAGACCGACATAAACATGTGATGTAAGAGGAAGATAATAGTGAAATTTCGAAAATATTGAAAGTAAATCAAGTTAGGGGTTGAAGTTTAAGAACATTATAATGAATATATCAAACAAAACAACGTATTATAGTGGGTTAGGGTACCTATCATTATATATCCTTAAGGGTATATTCACTTTTCCCTATATATATATATATATATATATATATATATATATATATATATATATATATATATATATATATATATATATATATATATATATATATATATATATATATATATAATGACCATTGTGGGAATAGGATAAGCGTGATTCCTATATTCATACTAATTAAATTCGTTATTAATGTCAACAATAATATTTTTTCAGAATGAGTTCATATCTAGAAAAATGAGAGTGTATACAACAGAATTAGAGTCTATTCTAGTAGAATACACTTTCATTCTTCATATTCCATGCAACTTTATATTTTAAGTGACTGAGTCCTGACACAAAATACGAACTCATATATAAAAACCTAGATGCGAATTCATTCTGAGATAATGTTATTACTGATATTAATGACGGATTTAATTAGTTTTCATAAACAGAGAACTATAATTATGGATACCATTTAATATACATATAATTATGAAAATCATTTAATATCTATATTTATTTAATTAAATAATTATTTAATTTACTAAATTCCTATTGGTGCATTCTAGCACACAATAAATGTAAGAAACAAAATATTCTGGCCATATATATATATATATATATATATATATATATATATATATATATATATATATATATATATATATATATATAGGGAGTGGTTCAAATGGAAAACAAAAAAGGTTAAGAACCGTAAGAACCTCTAACTTTAGATGTTTATAAAGGGTTTAGGGTCCCTAAACCCTAACCCCTAAACCCTAAACCCTTTATAAACATCTAAAATTAGAGATTTTTACGGTTCTTAACCTTTTTTGGTTCTCATTGGAACCTTTATATATATATATATATATATATATATATATATATATATATATATATATATATATATATATATATATATATATAACAGTTTTAATATAACTTATTTCACATTATTTTTTTCTTTCTATACTACAAAAACTACAATACAGTCGCATACAATTTCTTATTCTCCGCTATTCAAATTCCTTAACCATCAAATTTCCAAACCTAACAACCTTGTAAGGAAAAAGAAGAAGTTGTTTTAGCTCATTTTTGGATATCGGTGTCCGAAGACCCCTTTAAACGAAGAAAAACCTTAGGCCAATCTATTCTAAAATATTTCCACAATGAAATCGGGAAATGTGTTTTATCAGAATCTCAATGGGTTTTCGTCAAAATAGTGTGATATGAGGTTAAAAATAACCAAATTTAACATACCAATAACCCAACGTAATTGTAAACATTTTCCCTATATCATTGTTTGGTATAAGTTACGTAATTTTTCAAAATCATTTCCGTGGTTACATGCAAATGTTGACGATGAAGACTAAATTTCGTACTAAGTATTTAAATTTCTTTCTTTCTTTATTTTTTATTTTTTATTGATCATATATGATGTGGTTAATATACCAAGCAAATTTAGTGTGAGTTTGGTAATGAAATGATAGTGGCATGACAGAACTTTTTTCATAGTCCTATGGTAGGATAATATTTTCATTGGGTTATAACTCGTGGCTTTAGTAAAACATTCGAAAAATAATTATTTTTTTAGATATGTTTGGTTGTCTACACAATGAGTAATTGAAAAGTCAGTTATATGCAAACTGTTTTTATTTGAAAAAAAAAAATCTGTTTTATTTTTTCTTTTGGGAATGGCACAGATTTAGTTATGAAAAAAAAAATTACATAAATTATATATATGGGGTCTTGCACTTTAGAAATAAGTGCAATGAAAAATATATTACAGGGATTTACTAGTGTGTTGGAGATATAAAATGTGGGCGACAATATCATCTCAATCACCCCCAATGAATCTTAACGTATTCAAAATTGATGGTTTCTTTGCTTGTGATTTTCAAATATGTAATGGGCCTTATCTTCTTGGGCTCTTAATAGTCAATACATCCTCAAGGAGTCTGGATCTTTGGGAGTTGGGACGACAACCAAACATACTATTACTCACTCAAAGTCGAACCAAAACTACTCAATTCAAGAAAGTTTAAAGCAGGCCGGTTCATAAAAACGATTTGAATTATAATAATTAATTGGCACGTTTTATTGCTATCTTTGTTAGGAACGTATACAAAATTTTAAAAAAAATTCCGACCTGCCGGATTCAAACCAGCGACCTAAGGATGGCTTTGAGATATTACACACTACAGTCCTCAGCTCTACCAACTGAGCTAAGGTCGGTTTGCTTTATTTTGAAATCCAACCATATTTATTGTTAATACAGTTGACTAATCAAAAAGTCGATCTAAAAATTTAAGTTGTGTGGAACAGAAAATCGACAACTCGGTTTATAACCAAACTAGTTTATAACCCGTGAAAACCACGGTTATAAAATTAATTAAATTTCATATTAAAAATCAAAATTATTAATCAATTATTTTAAATAAATTATTACTTAAGAGATTTTTTTAGTTATATAAAATTATAATCGTTGATTTAAATAAATACATGAAGTTATATCATAGTATAATCTGTATTAATTTTATTTTATTTTTCAATATAATGTTATGAATTTAATATAATTAAAGTGCGAAAATTTAAAATGATTAATCAATTATCTATTTAATGTAATTAAAATGAGAAATTTAAAAATTAAAACTTGAAATGAATAATCAATTATTAATTTAATGTAATTAAAGTAGAAATTTAAAATTTGAAATTTAAAATGAATAATTAATGAGTTGACAAGTGGCATGATAGGTGATATATAACATTAATAAAATTTGAAATTTAAAATGAATAATTAATGAGTTGACAAGTGGCATGATAGGTGATATATAACATTAATAAAAAGTCGATCTAAAAATTTAAGTTGTGTGGAACAGAAAATCGACAACTCGGTTTATAACCAAACTAGTTTATAACTCGTGAAAACCACGGTTATAAAATTAATTAAATTTCATATTAAAAATCAAAATTATTAATCAATTATTTTAAATAAATTATTACTTAAGAGATTTTTTTAGTTATATAAAATTATAATCGTTGATTTAAATAAATACATGAAGTTATATCATAGTATAATCTGTATTAATTTTATTTTATTTTTCAATATAATGTTATGAATTTAATATAATTAAAGTGCGAAAATTTAAAATGATTAATCAATTATCTATTTAATGTAATTAAAATGAGAAATTTAAAAATTAAAACTTGAAATGAATAATCAATTATTAATTTAATGTAATTAAAGTAGAAATTTAAAATTTGAAATTTAAAATGAATAATTAATGAGTTGACAAGTGGCATGATAGGTGATATATAACATTAATAAAAAGTTTTAATTGTATGCCACTTGTCAATATAAGATTAAACTTATTCTTTTATTAGAATATGAAGATGACTCATATCATGAGCGACTAGGCGTGACAAACATTTTTCTTTTAACCACAAACCACTGAGCGATTGAAATCTAAGAGCTCTTCGGTCTTCACGTTGATGGTGGTTTGGTAACAATCATACTCCATTGGCAAGGTTTACGTTAGCTTTTTAAAATTTACTTTCTATTTTATTTTTTATTTTTGTTATAGACACAAACTTGTATAAAAGAAATACATGTATGCAATGCAAAAGATGAACAGAAAAAAGTTTGATGCTGCTGTAAACCATATGATCAAGTGGACTTCATGCATTTCTAACCTCCTTCCACATCCACATCAAGTATCATGATTACAAGTAAACTCAAAGATAAAAAAACCACCATTACTTAATTTTATTTCTTGTAGTGGTTCTATTACTACTACTGCTATTGTCTATAGGTTTACAATTTCTAGTACTAAATCATTGACCAACATCTCAACCATTTTCTTACCTACAACATCAATTTCATTCACCGCTACAAACCAATCGAAATCCTTATCAATACACGTTTCCTCAAAATCCTCCATTGCTTCCTTCTCTTGCTTGCCAAGTACCTTCTGCACCTGATCTTCAAAACCAATTTCCGTCAATTTCATCTGAATTCCCCTCTCCGCAATACCCACCCACCAACATGAAACCCTAGTCTTGGAAATATCAAACAACGCTTCTCTTATACGATCATAAAACAACCTTCTTTCACTTCTCGAAACACTCCATCCTTCACAATACTTCTTTTCAAGATAATCAAATAACCATGTATCTGTTTCTGTTGGATTACCATTATCTTTATCTTGAGAGTTATTGTTATACCACGTGCACATGAATGTATACGTGTCATGATCGTAAAATCCACAGCCTTTTAGGAAATCTATGAAATACATGGATTCCCAGTTTTCAGATTCCAAGATTGTCAAGGAAGATTCTTGCTCCACCTCTTCATCATTTTGACTATCGTAAGTTGACTCCGACTCCATTTTAAGTAGATGAAGTTGTTTCCTGAGTTCTGAAAAATAATTTGAAAAAAAATAAAAGGAATTAAGTAGGTTGCTTTTATGGGTAGAAAACAAAGTAAAAAATATGTAGTTACCAAGAAGTCGAGTGCTGACTCCCTCAAAGCAATCAGAACCAGATGATACATCTTCTGTAGGCGAAGCTTCCAACACTGAAGAAAGCTGACCACATTGGTCAACCTCCTTGGACCCTTCAGACGATTCTGGCTCAGGTCCAGACAACTGAATGGAAATAGTTCCACCTGATTTTGCACTCCATTGTTCCTATAACAACCAAAAACACTTTTAAAAAATGGAAAACAAAAAATAACTTTTTTCATCATCTTTAATATATATTTAAACCAGACCTGTGAAATCAATCTCTCTTCATTAATGGTTATGGCAGGATCAGGATGAGGATCATAGATATTACTACTATTAGAAATTAGCAACTCTTGTTCGGTTGGTTTTCGAGTAGAATGGCATTCTGGTAAATAATCATCAAACTCAGGGCTACAAGCATTGCATCTTTTCGTGTATCTTACATTTTTGGATCGTGAATCTTCTCTATGGTTAAAATTACTCTTCACTTCTTTATTTTTAAATCTATGAACCTGCTCATTATGTACCATGTTCTTTAATTCACTATGAGCTTCATGATAATCACTCGTCTTATGACTTCGATTGTTAAAAGATGGAGGGACAGATCTTGATCTTGATTTTGATGTGCTACTTCTGAGATACTCACCATTGATGATGTCATCATCCTGCCTCATTTCAGTATTGGGAACAGAAAGCATTTCTTCCAGTGTGCTGGTGCTGCCTTTACCAATCATGTTTGCATCTTTATATCCATGAGTTTTCCATCTTTGAGACATTCTCTTTTTTGCTTCTCTAATCACAGAGGATTCAGACATAGGTGAACGCCTGGGCCTATCAAATTCATCCATGTCATCATACCCTCTGTAACCAGAATGAAATAAGTTTATGTCCCCACATTCAAATCCTTCTTTCATTTGACTAGTGATTTGCTTTGCAATCTCTCTAGCTTCTCTTGACTTGTGTCTAGATGACCTCAATTCACCTAATGGCCCTTTATACATCTCGGGAGAATGGAGAACATAAGTTCTATCGTTGTGGATTTTTGCAAGATTTGGTTTGAGGACAACGATCCTTGTTGGCGAAAGGGCAATATCGTCTTTCCTTTCTAGAATTCTAGATGATCTTCTATGGCGATAGATTAATGTTTCTTTCTCTTCTTTTTTTGAACCATGCATGACAGAATTTGATGGCTTCAAGACAGTTATTTGGTTGCAGAGAGAACCATGAGGGATACTTTGTTGATCGTGTAGATGCTTTACAAATAAGGAATCTGGTTTTTGCAGAAAAGTCAACATCAAGTCCGAGTTTGAGTCAACCCTTTCAAGTTTACTTTTGAATGCAATCGATTCCCTGAGCACTTCATCGCATCTTTCCTGAATGTATCCGAATTCCTGTTTTGTGGACCTTCTTTTTGAATTCGGTGGTGATGGATAATGATGATTTCCTGCATGTGATGCTTCTGGATCTTCATAAACATCTTTGAATTGTTGTTGTTCGATTGTGGTCTTCTTATTAAACTGGTGACTTAATGGCTTCTCATTCCTTTTGTTGTCTGATAACTTTCTTTGTTGCTTGTGAATAGACTGAGGAGATGGTAGTCCATCTAGACCCATTAACTTGGCTATGAGACTTGGTGAACGTTTTTTGGCTGAAGTTTCATTTAACATTTCTTTAGCTAATAATGTCTTCATGGGTGTCCCATAACTTTGTTTAGAAGAGGTTTGCCCTACTTCAAACGTGAACTACAATCACCAAATTGATTAAGTCACACTTTGTATGACATGACATGCATAAGTTGCTTAAAATCTTGCAAAATTAATTCTTGAATATGTTGAGATAAAGTTGTAAAGATTGTTAATGTACCAAATTATGCTCGATGATGTCACCAGTTTGGGACCTAGGTTGAACAGTTTTCCGTTTGAGATTGTCTCCATTACCTGGAAAAAAGTTACTGATGTTTGTTCAAATGCACACTTCATAAATGATAACAAGTTATCACCTAACTACATGGAACCTGTTCAGTAGCAAAAAAGGATAGAAGATTTTGAAGATTTAAATCAAATACAAAATAGGTAAAATAAATAAAAGCAAAATAGCTTAGCTTAAAGTAGAAACCCAATGGAATCGATTCTACATACAACCCTAGCTTTCACCGTTTCATTGTGAATTCACATCCAGTGTAATAATAAAAAGCAAAAATAACATCATGTCAGGAATCAAACGCTAATTGTCACTTCAAGCATACAAAATGAAAATTGAAAAATTAGAGAGATAAAAATCACGTTGGGGATAGGGTTCCAATTTTGTCCGAACATGGGAAACTTAATTTTCACTACATAAAAACGAAAAGTAATTTCACAAACAATGAATTAAATAAATACAGTAAGCAGAAAAAAAAAACATGTACAGAGAGATTCAACTCAGTATTATTGACAATTCACGAAAGAAAACAAATATTTTATTCTTGCAATTCTTCGTCGTTTTTATCTTTCTCAGTTTCATCGCCTACTAGAACACACGTCAAATCTATCCATTGGAGTAAACAAATATCACTTCCACTTCGAGCAAATTCTCACAATGCAGCTATTAATTAAACTACTAAATTTTCTAAACAACAAACCAGAACTAATAGATACACATGAGAGAGAGAGAGAGAGAGAGAGAGAGAGAGAGCTTCACCTCCAAAAAGGCAAGGCATCTTCGATTTTTTCCGCTTATCCCTTTCCATTTTCAAACAAATACTTTTTTTTCGCTTTTTCAGAAACAAAACTAAGGACACAGCACGACAATTGTGAGAAAACTTCAGTAGATCGAGCTCATCGAAGTCATCAGGAAAGGAACGAGCAGGAAAATTGCACACTGCAAAATTATCAGCTCACTTCATGTTCATAGCACGAGAATCCGAAGAAAACTTCACCTAAACCAGGCAAAAACACAAATACTCCATTTAGCTACGTTCGATCAAAAGTACAAAATGCAAATTTAGAGAGAGAAGCTTTTACATTAATGGCGGCTTCGGTTGAACGTTGTCTGAGCAAGCTGCTCTCGAGGGGGAGAGAGGGTGTGTGTGAAAGAGAAAGAGAGACGTGTGTGTGATTTTGAACTTTCAAAAACAGACTATACAGGAAGGGGAAGAAGAGTGAGAGTAGTGAAAAAGGCAAGTGGGCCTTTCAACTAGTAACATTTTTTATGCCACGTAGTCTAATAAATAGATTGTTGAATTTCTATGGCAACTTTTGTTTTACTTTAAAAAAACAAATAGCTAATTTATTTTAAAAAACGTAATAAACAGAGTTATAATAGTTCAAATGTTATTTAATTGTACATACAGACAGTTGGATTGACTATTGATGAATATAATATAATTAAGAGAACATAAGCATGATTATTAAGAAATATGTTATTAGAACATGCACTAAAAAGACTATTCATATTTTATTATATAATAATTATAAACTGTATAGTATAGGTTGAAAGAAAGAATACGTCCAAATCCAAATAAATTCAAGTATCTTAGCGACAACTAGCTAATATAATGCGTTTGAAACATGGATATGTTGGGTCATTAATAGTGTTGATCACTAAGATTGTTAATAAGTCCATCAGACCATATATGGAACTTGGAAGTCATATATCTTTCACCATCTTTTCTACACCTACCGAAATATTAAAGTGCATTAATATGGTTTCGTTAATTAGGAGTGTAATATTTTTATCCAAGAAATAAGTTTATTTTAGGAACTCTAGGTCTACAAATGATATTCACCATATTATCAAATTGCAAACCTTCGACATCTACTCTAAATAGCCGTCGTCAATCCAACTCCACCTCGATCCTTCTCTCCAATCTTGAATCAAGATATTTTGATTATTCTCAAATAAGAATAAACTAGTAAATCTCTTTATAGAAGTTGTATTATTCTCTTCTATATATCTTTCCAAATGCTAGCAAGATAGCCATTGCCAACCCTAAGTTTCTAACTTTCAAAGTAGAGGTCAAGAGTACTTTTTCCATGTAAATTATTACATGAACCCAAGATCTTTGACCACACCCTACGATTTTTTAGGGTTCGGAATTCAAACATGCAAACAAGAACCTAATTCGCCAACTTAAATACAAAAGTGATGTTAAACTATAGGGAATTGCCTCAAGAGTGATTGATTATTTATACCGGAATGTAAAAACACAATTTAAATAAAATAAGGTGGTTTGGGGACCTAATTTTGTAATCAATCCTCCCAAAACAAACTAATAGCAAACATATGTTTTGTAATTTTGTTTATCTTGAGCAATAATGGTTAACAAAAGTCACATACTTAAATTTGTTTAATACGACCTAACATAATGTGTACGTATTAACGAGGAAGTGTTTCTTAATGAAACACGATGCACCTCACATGGTACTTTGGTTGTGTCTAGACCTACAAATTTGTGTTTTCGTGTCTAGGGATGGCAAAAAAAACCCGAACCCGACGGGGAAACCCGATCCCCGAAGTTTTCGGGCCGGGTCAGGTCGTTCTTATTGGGTTTCGGGTCCTTATCGGGTATTTTTTTCGGGTTCGGGGCAGGGAGTGGGGAGTGGCTACCCCGACCCGACCCGCCTCGAATATATATATATATATATATATATATATATATATATATATATATATATATATATAATTACACTTCTGCCCCTGAATACTAACCCTAAAATCACACATTCAGTCATTCTCGCAGTCACGCTCCTCTTGATCTCTTCTAGTTCCAGCCGACTTCAATATTCCAAATCAACAAAATCAAATGTTCACTTTTTCAACTATGGTCCGAGGGTGATGATCGGTCGATCGTTTTCAAATCCATCCTTCATTTTCATCGAGTGAACCATCGCGATCAACAAGAAGCTATTCAGCTATTGCGACCATCGTCATTCGTCCAGCAAGCAACGTCCCGACTCCTGAAGTTCTATTTCATCGAAGACTCGAAGCTCGTCCTCGTCCTCGTCCTCGTCGGTTTCACAGTTTCAATCGTTGGAGAGTCGACAATCGTTGGAGAATCCTAGTAATTTCGAACTCATCTAATCAGTAAAAATAATGCTTAATTGAACTTGATAATTTCGAACTGTGATGGATTTGAATACGATTTATGATGAACTTGATACTCTCGAATCCAATTACTGTTTATGATGAATTGATTTTGGATTTCGAATATGATTTTTGTATTGATTTTGGATAATGTTGAATACAGCTGATTTGTACCGATAATTTGATTTCTGATATTTAAATGCATATATTATTTGATTTCTTTTCAAATGAACATAATATTTGTTGAGTATGATACTCTGATATGACATTGGTTTGAGTTGAATATATGGTTTCTGATTTCTAATCTGTTTCTGATATGCTTAGACTAATCTATTGAGTGAATTTGATCTGTTCTGATTTCTAATTTATATAGACAGATTTGTTGAGTGATTTTGATTTGAGTTGTTTTGTGATTTAAGAACTTATTTGGTATTTTAAGGCTATGCAACTTCTTAATTTATCATCGTATTTATAGTTTTTCCTTCTTTTTTTCTGCCATATTTCGGGTTTTAGGGTCGGGTTTTCGGGTAATTATCGGGTTTCGGGTTTAGGGTCGGGTTCGGGGAAATTTTCAACCCCGACGGGGTGCCCCTATAAGAAACCCGTCGGGTTTCGGGTCGGGTTCGGGTACACATTTAAAAATCGGGTTCAGGTTTGGGAAGCCATGCCCCACCCCGTTGCCATTCCTATTCGTGTCGTGTATATGTGTCACACACGAATTTATAAAACGTAAACACGACATGAATTGTAAAACGTGTTTTGTGTATCAAACGCAAACACAACATGTAATTAACTTGTGTGAGACGTGACACAACATGAAAACACACATTTTGAGTTAAGTTACACAAGTTTATACACATATTGTCTGATATCATATTTTAAGCTAGGAAAACATGCATTTACTTTGTGTTTATATGTGTCGCGTGCCACGTGTTTATACGTGTCGTGTGTGACACAAACTTAATTTGTGTTTTATAAGTGTTTAAACGGTTAAATTCGTGTTTGACAAGTGTAAGACACAAAACATGAATTTAGAAACCATGTCAACACGAAACACGAATTTATAAAACTCATACATTAACACTTTTGTTGTGTCGGTCGTGTTGTGTATCAAGTTGTTGGGTCGAGTGGTGTCTCACGCGTCAACATGAAACCAATACATATGATATCCACCACGACTTATATGTTGCATAGAACATCTTATTCAACTCTTCTAATATAATGTGTTGTTTCTTGTGTACTTAACCACTTACCAATCAATACACCATCATGTTTGAGTTTTAAGCAATTTGAAATCCTTTGTCAATCTTTTGATATATATATATATATATATATATATATATATATATATATATATATATATATATATATATATACACTCAATACCCATTTAAATATCCAACACTCGGTATTATCATGTACACATACATGAACTCTTATATACAAAAGACACTTGTAGGGGTTTTACAACTCTTTGGACATTAATTGTACACAATGTCATTCTTAAAATTATGTCTTTTAATTCAAATACCATGGATGCATCTAACTAGTGCAACATTTCGATACCTAGGTATAAATCTTGCAAGCTCATAGTTACCAATATTCATCTGATTATAGGTCATTTACATGGTGTAGTATGTAGCACAACATTTCAAAGACAAAGTTGAAACTCATTAAAGCTTGTACATAATAATAATTTATCATCAATAGTATGTTGGGTATGACTCGGGTATACACATATGTTAATTTGTGAGGACGTTATAAGTACTTGAACTTTCATTTCTGTGTATTACTTGCTCCTTAATACATAATTGTACTCCTTTATCGTTACACTTTTTTTTGAAATTGCACCTAAGATATTTCATTTTAGTTGTGTTGTTATGTAACCTATTTTCTTCTACTTAATGTTCTAGTAACGGTATTCAACCTAACCTTCGAGTTAATATTAGTCTCTACCACCAAACACAATGTCGTATTATCGTTGACAAAAAAACATACATAATGGAACCTAATCTTGATATCATGAGAAATCTTGTCTGAAATCAATATATATATATATATATATATATATATATATATATATATATATGTTTGTTAGCACACATGTTTATGGGCCCTTTAGGCTTTAGTTCATTAGGGTTTGGTCTTAGCTAGTAATTATGCTCCCCTTTCTTCTTTGTAGCTTTTCATATTTTCATTGTGAACATTGTAATTTATCTCTTTCACTAATCATATGATAATATTATCATGGTCTCATAGCGGAGGTTTGTGTAACGCCTCGAAAAACACAACCAATTTACACCTTTCAAAATAACTCATTTACTAATAAAAGTGTTTACAAAATCATTGTTCCCAAAACATTATTTAAAATCAGAGTCTCCCAATCCAATCAGTAGTAAAACCAAGGATGTGTACGACCACGCATTCGCCTCACCATGGTCCTCTGAAGAACCTGAAACCATAAACTAAAATTGTAAGCATGAAGCTTAGTGAGTTCCTCCAAAGTACCACCACATAAACATAATAACAAACAAACAACACGCATACAGAGCCTTCGGCCAAACTGGAATGCCGCACCGGCCTACAAACTATCTGGAACGCTCTCAGAGCCTTCAACATGACTGGAACGCCTCATCGAGCCTACAGACTATCTGTAACGCTCACAAAACCTTCAGCTTGACTGGAACACCTCACCCGGCCTACAGACTATCTAGAACGTTCTGTGGGCCTTCGTCCTGACTGGTACGTCTCATGGGCTTGCAGTCTATCCGACACGCCCTGGGCTACAAATCACAAACCGAATTTTCATATCATCTTTCCTACCTTATCCACACCCAAATGGGTCTAAATCTCTCTTTCTCAAAGGCCCTAAGCCTTATGATAACCGGTCTTCGAGTCATGGCCCTGCATTTGGAAATGATTCGGAATAGGGTGTTACAGTTTAATACGTTGTTAGAAGGTTTTGTAGCAGTCATCTGTGGCATGGATCGAACAGTAGATGTTTCATTTCCAATCTGTTTGATGCTCCTTCACATTTGATGTCCGTTTGCTTATTGGTAACTGTTTTTTGTTGTTGTTGTTATCTTGTTGTTGTTGTTCGATTGGTTGCTTTCGCTGGTTTGTTGTCATTCTCATTCTGTTATTGCTTATCTATTATCCATTGCCAACATGACTCAAAAGGATGATTCCCTTCAGTCAATCATTACTCGACTAGATGGAAAGAATTATACGTATTAGAGCTACATTATGAAGAACTTCCTTCATGGGAAGAATATGTGGAGCTATGTCATTGGGACTAAAGCCAAACCTTTAGTGCCTCAAGTTGAGAATTTCAATTTGTTGGTTGATGCTTGGGAAACTGATAACTCCAAGGTCATTACTTGGATTGACATTTATGTTACACAATCTATTGGTATGCAGTTGGCTAAATATGATACAATAAAGGAAATTTGGAATCACTTGGATAGACTGTATACTCAGTCCAACTTTGCTAAACAATATCAGTTAGAATATAATATTCATTCCCTTCAACAAAATGACCTGAGTATTTAAGATTTCTATGTCGCTATGTCTAATTTGTGGGATCAACTGGCTCTTACTGAATCTAAATAGTTAAAAGATTTTGAGCCATATATTGTTAGGAAGGAAGAACAATGTTTGGTCCGGTTTTTTGATGGCGTTGTGTTTTGATTTTGAAGGCCTACATGGAACGATTCTTCATTGCTCCCCCCTCCCTTAGTGGATTCTATTTTTCATGAGCTATTTGCTGAAGAGACTCGTATCAAGTCTCACACGGATAAAGGGTTTACAACAATCTCCATTCCTACTTCCACTCCTGTTGTGCTTGTTGTTTCCTCTAATCAGCCTCGACAAACTCCAAGGTTTGCTTATGATGAGTGTGCATTATGCAAATAGAAAAATCATTGGAAAGCTCAGTGTCCATTGTTAGTCAACAAGGGTAAATCTGGTCAGCCTCAGTTACGACAACATAATAGGTCTGGTCAGCAAAAGTTGGAGCCACATTCACTTATCCCTCTACAGTTCATTGTTATTGCTGCTCCATTAGTTGACACTGAGTCATTTGGAAACATGTCACCTTCTGCATTGGATCCCAAGGTTTTTGAGAGTTTCAGACAATATTTGGCCTCCAATCCTACTTCCATGTCTGCATCTATGTCTCATTCTGGTCCTACTTCATCTGGTACCTCAGGTATACCTTCATCTTTGTGGATTTTTAGATTCTGGTGCAACCCATCATATGTCTCCTTATTTATCATCGTTTACTTCCTTGTCATGCATGTCATCTATCTCGGTTATGTCTGCTAGTGATATATCTATGACATTTGAGGGTGTTGGGTCTGTTTCTATTCCTCATATGTCTCTCCTTGATGTTTATTACATTCCAAAACTCACTTTAAATCTTGTTTCGGTCAGCCAATTGTGTAGGTATGGTAATAGGGTGTTCTTTTCTGATTCTATATATGTTATACAGGACCAACACATTCATAATGTGATTGGGATCGGTCGTAGGGTGGGAGAACTTTATGTTTTGTAGGTTCTCAAAGTGCCTGTTGTTGATGCCTCAAGCATTGATTTGTCTTCTTTTCGTTTGAGTCATTTTTCGTCTCGGTTTTATCTTTGGCATTATCGTTTGGGACATGTATATACATCATGTTTGAGTTTTCTAGTTTCTAGTGGTGTTTTGGGTGTTTTGAACACTTGTGACATTTCTGATTGTAGTGCTTGTAAACTGGCAAAATTTTCTGCTTCTAATGGTGTTTCGGTTAGTATGTATTGCTCTATTTGAACACTTGTGATATTTATGTAGATATGTATTGCTCTATTTCTCCTTTTGATATTATTCATTCTGATGTTTGGGGTCCTGCACCATTATCCATAAAGGTTGGGTCGACTTGTTATGTATCTTTTAAAGATGATTATACTCGTTATACTTGGGTTTATCTTGTGAAACATAGATCTAACTTTCTTGGCATTTACAAGAATTTTAAAGCTCTTATTAAAATTCAACATTCAGCTGTGATAAAGTGCTTCAGGTGTGACTTAGGGTGTGAATATATCTCTAATGATTTTACTCAGCTACTTGCTTCTGATGGTACCATACACCAATCATCGTGCATCGATGCTCCTCAACAAAACAGTGTGGCAGAACGGAAACACCGTCATATTGTTGAGACAGCCCGTTCATTGCTCTTATATGTGCAGGTTCCTAGTGCCTTTTGGGGTGAAGCAGTCTTAACCGTTGTTTATGTGGTTAATCGTATCCATACTACATTGAATTTAGGAATGTCTCCTTTTAAGAAGTTATATGGTCACCTACCAGACTACTCTGCTCTACAAGCCTTTGGATGTACTTGTTTTATTCTTCGTCCTCATGTTGAGAGGAACAAGTTGGAACCGAAATGAGTTATTTATGTATTCTTGGGGTATGGTGTTGGACAAAAAGGATATCGTTGCTATGATCCTGTGAGTCAGAAATTATATGTTTCCTGACATGTTATTGTAACGTCCCAAAATTTAAGACCAAAAATTTCATATTAATAATAATAAAATCATCATCCAAAACGTTTTCATAAAACCATAAAGGAAAATCAGAGTAAGTCAATCAATCATCTCAATACATCAGAGTCATATAAAACGGAATTTGTGGTGTGTCTGTGCGATGCAATCACCCTGAGCTCTTCTCTTTCAACCTGGAAGTACCTAAAACATAAAAAGAAAACCGTAAGCACAAATCTTAGTGAGTTCCCCAAAATACCTCATAAAATACATATCAAACTTACAATAGGTCATGCCCAACAACCATCGGCCCCACTCGGAACAGATCTGTTAGAACATGAGATGAGCCCCGCCCTTTACATTCATCAGGCCCCGCCTGGCATTCATACAGACACATAAAACACATACAAGAGTCACAAAGACAAATAGCAAACAATACACTCATCGGGCCCCGCATGGCATCAGACCCCGCCCGATATACATATCACATACTACATATGCAAGAGTCATGCAGACAACTACCATCCTAATCACAATAAATCATGGGCCAGCATTGGTGCCTTCGACCAGTCAAGCACAGTGAGGAGACTCACCTTAAACCGTTGAAAATCAAATAAATGCTCAGATTGTTGATCCAAAGAATCCCAACGCTAATCAATCAAATAAAACCCCAATTAATAATTGGGCCATAAACCATAACTAGGAATCTGATTCATTTGTCCAACTCCCAGGCTAAAAGACCATTTTACCATTTCCTTATTTAGCCTAATAATCGAGGCCCAGCCTAATGGCTCCAAAAGCCTAATATGGCCTAATTTCCTAAATGAGGCCCAAATCCAAGAAGGCCTAAAGCCTAACAATGGCCCAAAGTCAAAAAGACTATTGGCCCAACAAGGACCAAAACCCTAATAGTCCAAATATGGCTCAAATCGTAACAGTTAACAAAAGTCAATGGCAGTTGAGTACACCCCACGTACTCAGACTTACACCCTACGTACGCCACCTTTGGCCAATATGCGTTGCGTACGAGCTAGGTAAGCCATGCGTACTCTACAACCAACTTCACTCACCATTAAGTGCTTAATCGGTTAAGCCACTAAGTCCAATTCTTAGATCTTGTAACGCTCTAAAAATTCCAACCAATTTAAATTTTTCAAAAACAACCCAATTTCATTAAATCATAGCGAAAAGGTTTTCAATACATTTATTATCAGAGTATTCCCAGAACCATATCATAAAACATAAACATGAGGAGCGGTACGATCACGCCTTTGCCTTGCCACGGTCTCCTGAAGTACTTGAAACATTAAACCACAACTGTAATCCCGAAAGCTTAATGAGATACCCCCAAAATGCTAACCACATATACCATACACATAACATGTCATATCATAATAGAACAGCCATGCACTTCGGGTCTACTGTGTGACTGGTCTGCCGCACTGGGCCTTCAGTTCACCTGGTCCACCCTCCGAGTCTAGCCATATACATCG
Source organism: Lactuca serriola (assembly GCF_051521515.1). Taxonomy (NCBI): domain Eukaryota; kingdom Viridiplantae; phylum Streptophyta; class Magnoliopsida; order Asterales; family Asteraceae; genus Lactuca; species Lactuca serriola. Next base: position 207,111,083 of record NC_136409.1, read on the forward strand.
AGTCTGCAGTGTGGTTGGTCCACCCGCACCGGGCCTTCAACCCACCTGGTCCACTCTCTGAGTCTAGAGTATGACTGGTCCACCCGCACCAGGCCTTCAGTCGGCCTGGCCCACTCTCCGAGCCTCGGCACGTCTGGTCCACCCTCGTGGGGCCTACAGCCTATCCGGACCGCTCACTGGGCCTTCGGAATATCCGTTCTGCCCTGGGTATGTTGGCCTACAGCACAAAGCAGGTCCCGCCTCAAGCCAACCCCAGTCAACCAACCGTGTGCACATAAACATATAATCATATAACAATTAATCACCAATCAACCGATCTAGCAGATCACATACATAGCATACTCTAACCAGTATTTCAACCTAACCGGTCACTAGCATAGCATCATCCTATAAACCAGGATACCGACCTTAACCAGGTCTCTAACATATACCATCCTAACTACTAGGATGCAAACATAATAAAGCAATAACATAACACACAACTACCCGGATTCCCATCCGATAAAGGGTCGACCTTGGTGCCTTAGACCCTGTTGATATAGTAAGGATAACTCACCTCGCAACTGCTGACTGAAAAGATAAGATCACGCTGCTCCCACCTCCGATACGAACTCCACCACTGATCAATACCAAAATACTTAACTCAATAAATACCAATAATTACCAAAATATCCCTGGAAGTCAACTGGTCAACTCTTGGTCAAAGTTAAAGTCCTTAGTCAAAGTCAACCCTCCTGACTGACTCTGCTCGCCGAGTCAACCCGCTGACTCGTCGAGTCCCTATACTCAGAAACTCCCAATCGACGACTCAACTCGCCGAGTCCAACAAACTATGAGTCACTTCCTGCTCAACTCACCGAGTAATCCATTGACTCACCGATTCACAAATCAACCAAAAAGGTTAGGACTTCACGACCAGACTCGCCGAGTCCAAGGCAATCTTCAACAGACTCGCCGAGTCCATATACATATTCATACAACTCGTCGAGTGCACCCATGTGACTTGCCGAGTCTAGACGTGACATCTTCATCCAGACGATTTCAGGACATTCCAATGCTTCCAATACATAGATCTGGACTCCTAGGGCCAGATTCACACGTAAAGTTTCCAACTTTACGAGCATGCAAGTCTCAACAAGCTCCAACAAGCTAAAAATGAAGGTTTAAGGCAAGGACACTCTCGATCACGCCCCAAGGTTATCACTTTCTGATCACATGGCTCCAAACCAACCTAGATCTGAAGTTGCAACCTCAGATCTAGTCTCTATACCCGAAATAGATCCCAAACATGCTAGAGAACCCCAAATCACACACCATGGATGAAATAACAAGGAAACAGCTTAAGGTAAGGTCCTCTTACTTTAGAGATGAGTCTAAACTGATGTAGACTTCAGATCCACAAGCTCTCTTGATGCTATCCTCAACTTCCTCCAACTTTCTCTTCACCAATTCCTTCTTCAAAGCTTCAATCTTCTCAATCAATGGAGTCACACACGAGATGAGGGTTTCTGGATCGCAAATGGGTAGCAAAGAGGCTAAGGGTGGCTATAATGGGCTTTATATAGGGTACGATCCCCGGATTAGGGTTTTCTCCCTTTCAGCACCAACTCGCTGAGTCCAGCCGCCGACTTGCTGAGTTGGTCGCTTAACACTTGACCAGAACCCTGACTCGACTTGCCGAGTCGACTTTCCTTATTTACACTAAGAACTTTGAACTTGCACCTCTTAACTCGGGGTGTTACAGATCTGTTCCTAAATGATGTCTTAACACGTAAAGTTGGCAACTTTACTCCTTTCCATGTCTTAATAGGACCCAACACTCAAGAAAATCCGTAATAAGCACTCAAACTCATGCATGGTCCAATATAACTCATCAAAATTGCATTTTTATACATAAGGAACGTTAGAGACGCTAAGATCTAGCATTTCCAACTCCTAGAGTGACTCATACTCATAAATAGGACTTATGGGGCCAAAACATACCAAAACAAAGCCCTAAACTAGATCTAGCAATTTGAGTTACCAAGGTAGAAGCTTTATACCTCAAAAAGCTTGCAAAGTTGATGAAGATTTTGGATCTTCAAGCTCCAATTCCACCAAAACTTCACCACCAAGCTTCATTTTCTTCTAATTAACCAAAAAAACCATAATACCACAACAATGGCTCACAAACACTCAAAGGGAGGCTAGGGTTTTGTTCTTAGGGTTTGGAGAGGTGGAGGCTAGTCATAAGAACCTCCCAAAGCAACTTAAGGTGTTTAAATAAGGAACAAACCTTAAAAATTAGGGTTTTCCCCTGTTGGCCATACGCCCCGCGTACGTGGGCGCCTTCGCGACGAAACCATCGAGAAAGTACGCCCATCATACTTGGCTAGGGACCAAAACCACCAATCTTCTAAAGGCCATAACTTCTTCGTTCTAAGTCTGATTTCAACGTTCTTTATATCCACAGAAAAGTAATGAGAAGCTCTACAATTCTATCAACTCTCTTTTGCCTTAAAACTTCCTGAGCTTAAATCCAGAATTTATAAAAGGCCTGAATTATGACTTTACGGTTATACCCTTGGGCTCCATAACACAAACCGAACTCTCAGATCACCTAATCTATATTATCCACGTCCAAGGGTTCTAAATATCTCCTTCACCAATGCCCATAGTCTTATGATAATTGATATTCGGTTCACGGCCCTGAATTGGGAAACGATTCGAAACAGGGTGTTACAGTTACTTTTTCGGAACATATTCCTTTCTACTCGATTCCTACTACAGGCCACGATGTAACGAAGTTAGATCTTCTGCATATTAATCCTTTTGATGAGGATATATAGGTTCGAGACTCATATATGTCGCCTGATCCTGCGGTTCATGACACGCCCACTTCTTCGGAGGGTTCCTCGACTCCTCCTACTACTGAGTCCGCCACTGCGATTGTTGAGATTGATGACCCACCTCCTCCACCCCTCAGGAGTTCTACTCATCCTATCAAGTTCACTAAGCTTCCATATTTTTCTTACTCTACATACTCAGGACCATTTTCTTCATTCATAGAGAGCATTCATCATCTGTATGAACCTGAATTGTATAGAGAAGATGTATTAGATCCTCGTTTGCATAATGATATGGCCGAGGAACTTAATGCTCTTCATCAAACTCATATATGGGATTTGGTTTCCCTTCCTCCTTGGAAACATACAAATGGTTGTCGTTGGGTGTACAAGATAAAAACAAAAGTTGATAGGTATGTAGAGTGGTACAAGACCAGACTTGTAGCAAAAGGGTATTCCCAACAGTACGATTTTGACTATGATGATACCTTTGCTGCAGCTGCAAAGATGATTATAGTCAGTACTATGATTTTAGTTGCATCCGTTTAATAGTGGGAGATCTTTCAAATAGATGTCAAGAATGCTTTTTTGAATGGTGACATCCATGAAGATGTTTATATGTCTCACCCCCCCCAAAAATTTAACACCAGTCGGGTGAGGTTTTTTGGCTTCGCAAAGCTTTGTATGGTCTCAAGCAAGCACCTCACGCTTGGTTTGAGAAATTCTCCATAATAATAACCTCTCTTGGATTTGTCCAGAGTAATCATGATTCGGCTTTGTTCGTTAGATGCTCGAGTGCAGGACATATTCTTTTGTCCCTATATGTGGATGACATGATTATTACTGGTGATGACCATGGTGGTCTTGAGTCTTTGAAGCATGATCTATCTCATCGATTTGCTATGAAGGTTTTGGGTTTGTTGCGTTATTTCTTGGGTATTGAGGCAGCTCAGTCTAAAAAATGGTATCTTCTTTCTCAGACTAAATATATATTTGACTTGTTTACACGGGCGGGTCTTTCTGACAATCAGACTGTTGATACTCCTCTTGAAACCAATGCACGTTACTCTTCTGATGATTCAAATCTTTATCACAATGTTATGGGAAGTTTGGTTTATCTTACAGTTACTCATCTAGATATTGCTCATGTTTTTCATGTTGTCATTCAATTAGTTGTACTCCGTATTTTGAGATATCTTCGTGGCACTCAGTTTCAAACCCTCTTGTTTCCCTTGACGTCTTCTCTTGAGTTACGTGCCTATAGTGATGTTGATTGGGATGGTGATTGTCATAATCGTAAATCCACAATCGAATTTTGCCTATTTTTTTGGTGAGTCTCTCATTTCATGGAAGAGCAAGAAACAGGGCGTTGTCTCTAGATCATCCACGGAGGCTAAGTATCGTGCTGTGGCTATGACTACATGTGTTATTATCTGGTTATGGTGGTTGCTTGCGGACATGGGAGTTCACATTTCTTCACTTACTCCCCAACATTGTGATAACAAAACTGCGATACAAATTGCGAAGAATTATGTTTTCCATAAGCGGACGAATCATACTGAGTTTGATTGTCACTTCACCCATCATCACTTACATCTCTGAACCATATCATTTCCGTTTGTTTCATCAACCGTGCAGCTTGCAGATATTTTTACGAAGGCTCTATCGACATCTCAGTTTCGTTTCTTGTGTGACAAACTTTCAATGCTTATTGTTGTGGCATTATGAGTTTGAATGGGGATGTTAGCCTATATATGTTGTTAGTCCACATGTTTATAGGCCCTTTAGACTTTAGCCCATTAGGGTTCGATCTTAGCTAGTATTTATTCTCCTCTTTCTTTTTTGTAGCTTTTCATGCTTTTCATTGTGAACCTTATAATTTCTCTTTTTCAATAATCATATGACAATATTATCGATCCAATCCTTGGTGTATCACAATTTCCATTGGCAAAGGCTTTAGTTGGCAATTTAGAGTTCGTACACATATTGTAGACTAACATTACATATAGAGTATAGCTCTATATTACATATCGCGTATAGCTCTAGTATAACTCCGTGATACCCTTCTTGCTTTTGGTGTCCTCGTCATCTCATGGGGCATTATTATGTCGTCTACAATTCAGTGAACACCATATGAAAATACCTATTTTTTCTTTATATTTCTCCATAAGACTTTTGAGAAGGTGGACACCTTAGCTGTTGACCTCCTTGGTAGGAACCAAAATTGATTTTTAGATATAGTTGTTTCATGAAAAATTTTGACCTCCAATACTCTCTATAGTTTTATTGTATGATTAAATAATTCTATTTCTCAATTTTTCGATAGATGTCACAGCTTTTACATTTGCTTTGTTTTTGTTAGGGGTGTTCGTTTGGATTGATCGGTTTGATCCGATCCAATCAAGTGAATCCAAATTGATTCCGGTTTTCAAAACATGGATCCAAATAGTCCAAACTAAATTCAAATCTGATCCAATTACAATTCAGTTGGATCAGTTTTATAATTCGGTTTTTAGAAGCCGAAACATTTTAAAACGACATATAATTATAATATTACCGAATTTTACACAAGAAGCAAAAAAAATTATGTAGTTGTGATTTGAAATTTATAAACAACTACTATGCAAATATATTATAGTTAAATATTTTATAGATAGAAAACTTTTGAGAGATAATACATATTGATGTTTTTTTATCGGGTGAAATATTTTAAACCTATTTGAAAAAATAAATTACAAAATTAATAGATAACTATAGATATATATTATAAATAAATAAATAATAAATATTTATTCGGTTTTTTGGACTATTCGGTTCTTATTTTATAAACCAAAACCAATCCGAAATTCAAAATAATAATTCGGTTTTGTTGAAAACCAATCCAAAAATCCGTATATTCGAATCAGATAGTGTAATCCAAATTGTCCTTTTGGACAATTCAGTTTTATCCAAATAGTAAACAACCCTAGTTTTTGTAAGTAGAACCACGTTACTAGATCTCCACTTCTCTTGTTCTATCATTAATGTACAATAATTTATATAATATCAATTTTGGCACATAATTTATTTCTATGATTAGGGTTTATTTTTGTTGTTTGTTGTGATATTTTTTAATCAAATTATATTATTAGTTTGACATGGTTATTACTAGTTAAAGAATAAATATTATAAATCTAAAACATTCAGTGTACATTTTTTTTAATATAATTAAATTATTTTTTTAAAACAATAGACCAAACAATACATAATTATTAAACCAGTTAATATGGTCCCATCTTCATGGAGATACCACATCATTCAGAAAAGTGGTCCTTATTCTTTCAAACTCTTAACAATTTAATGTTATAATGGTTGCTTTATATCTCTCGACTAAGCAAAAATAGGATGCAACTCTAATTTCATAATAGGTGTTCATTTAATTCAAAAGATTGTGAATAAATAAAAGGAAAAAGCAAAAGAAATTCTCAATTTTGCTTTTAATGCTTTGTAAGTATGTTTATTACAGGTTATTTTCATATTTAATTTTATCATTTGGCAATACAGTTTTAAGCCACACGTTTTTAATGTTATCTTTCTTAGATCATTATTTTCTGATCTATGTACAAATAACCCAACATTTTTAATACAAAAGTCAATTTTGGATTTTCTATACATGAATCAAGTCTATATGATAAACAATAAGCCATATTTTATAATGTAATAACATTGTAAACCTTAAGATAGCTCATAATACAATTAATATTGTGTTATTGTTTCATTAATGTAATCATTGTATATTAAATGTAAATTATGTTTTGACCAACATTTCATTAATGATACTACTTTACACAATCTAACCACAAAATATGGAGGACCATGTTGTGGTAGTTGCTAAAATTATTGAAAGAAAATGACACCTCATGTGGTGTATGACAAACATTACCTGTGTATGATGGCAATGGATAGTAATTAAAAATAAATGGCAATATAATGTAGAACTTACCTTTATTGAAAAAACAATATTGAATTCATAAAGATTTAGAATTAATTGATATAATCTAATTTATTGGGTATTGTAGCAAATTAAAACTTAACAATGTATGAGTGTAATACTTATTGATGACTTCCAGTGTTGTAGGTTATTAAAGTCAATTTTCATGTTATCTCAAAAACGAAGAATATGGGTTATTAATAGCAAGAAAAGTTTTGGGTACATGGCAAGTTTCTAAACACATCTTGATTATTGTAGATTTTAATTTTATTAAGTTAATATTGGAAATTTTTATTAAACTTATATCATTTAGATATTTGTAAGTGTGCAAAGGATGGATAAACCGAAATCGAATCCAAATTGTTAACTTTGGGTTTAGATATTTCAAAATCAAAAAATTCGGTTTGGGTTTTATTTGCACATTAAAAGCCGATTCATTGAAACTGAGCCAACCAAATGGTTTTAAAACCAAACAGAAACCGACCCAAACCCAAAACCTATCAACTCGTTTTAACTTTTAATCTAGTTTTTTTAACTATTTTTTTATTTTTTATTTTTAGTGTTTTTGTAACATTCCAAAATTCAAAACCAAAAATTTCGTTTTAATTAAGTTATTATATAAAACCAACAGCATAAAAACATTCATATTAATATCTCATGTCACACCAAAGTGTCAATAAACAAAACATATTATCACAAAAACCATATCAGAGTGTAATCCCAAAGATCTCATGTGCGGAAAACATAGTGTGATGCGTTGCAATCGAGTCGTCTCCTTTCTTTGAGAACAAGGTACTTGAAACCAAAACTGAAAACCGTAAGCACGAAGCTTAGTGAGTTCCTTAGATACCACATACCATACATACCAGCTGGTCCATACATGCCATACATAACCAACTTATCTATAATCAAGTAAGGTGCTATGTGCCAAACATAGTCTTGCGGTTATGCCATGGGCCGCACGTGGTCTTCCTGGTCAAGCCTGGGGCCACTCCCTGGGTCTTACAGACAAGTGCCAAGGGCCACCCCCTGGTCTTTCATGCAACTATCACAAAAACAACTATACATACTACTCTACTAGGCTACTTCGCATATAGTGTGCCAAGAGCCACCTCCTGGTCTTTCATACACAATAGAATACAGTGCACCAGGAGCCACCTCCTGGTCTTTCATACATATTGCCTAGGGCTAACCCCCGGGTCTTCCTATCATACATAATAACATATTGTGTGCCAGGAGCTGCCTCCTGGTCTTTCATGCATTATGCCTAGGGCTAACCCCCGGGTCTTCCTATCATACATAACATATTGTGTGCCAGGGGCCGCCTCCTGGTCTTTCATGCATAATGCCTAAGGCTAACCCCCGGGTCTTCCTATCATACATAGACTAAATGGGCCGACATTGTGGCCGTAGACCCATACAAACAATGAGGAGACTCACCTCGCACTGTCGAAAACTCGCTGAACACCTCTGACTGCTAACCGACAACTTCTGAACCACTGACCCTTCGGCTTCCCGAACTATCAGTACCCAAAATAACATTTAGATCAATAATCCAAAAGTCAACCCTAGTCAAACTTGGTCAAAGTCAACATCCAGTTGACCTGACTCGCCGAGTTAGTCTACCAACTCGTCGAGTCCAGACTCCTCCAATCCCAAAACAACCCCGAATCCACTCATCGAGTCTAGCAATAACTCGACGGGTTCTCCGCCAACCACTCAATCGGGACCAACTTCATCCGACTCGCCGAGTTCATCCTTGAACTTGTCGAGTTCATCATCCACATATGAATGTGCCTAGTCTGTGACTTACCGAGTTGTATGAACCACTCGTCAAGTCCATCCTCATAACGAAGGAGATTGCCTTAGACTCGCCGAGTTCTTCCTTGAACTCGTCGAGTACGATGAACTTCATGACCATTATGGACTCAAATTGGCTGAGTCCCTTTCCAATCTCAACTCATACCCTTAACAGAAGGGTTTTGGGGCAAGAACTGGCCTGACTCGCCGAGTCCCACAACTGACTCTCCGAGTCTCTCTATGTCCAACACTAATCCGACGATTTCAGACAAGCTCAAGGCATCCAAGACCTAGATCTGGCCTCCTAGGGTCGGGATGTCACACAAAGTTGCTACCTTTGCACCCTTACGTGACCTATTTTTGCTCAAAAGGCCATAACAACCACTTAATCTTTGCATGGGGAGGTTTGATGGCATAAAGTTCCCACCTTTATGCCTTTACTTCACTAAACATCCCTAGATTTGAAAGGATCTAGCTTGGGGACGTCCAAATCCCACAAGGCATCATTCTTGGTCCATAACTTCATAAAAGGGACAAAAGGAGATCTAACAAGCCACAAGGCAAGAAAGGAACTTGATTACCAATATGAGCAGCAAATGAGACGGATCTTCTGGATCTACTCCTCCTTCCTTGGATCACCAATCTCCTTCTTCAGTTTCCAAGCTCCAAGAATGCTTCAAGACTCACAAAATGGCTCACAAGCTCAAAGGAGACTCTAGGGTTTTGCTCTGGACGTGAGAGAGTATCAAGGGGCTGAAGAAGGTTTGTAATGTTCTTTAAATAGGGTACAAGTCCCGCATATAGGTTTGTTCCCAAAACCTGACCAACTCGCTGAGTCGGTCTTCTAACTCATCGAGTAGGTCACTTATCCCGCGACCAAATTCGCTCTCTTACTCGTCGAGTCACCCATCTACTCGACGTGTCACTTCCTCATCTTGAGGTTTTCTTTCCTTTCTAGGTCTTCTGAATTCTGGGTGTTACAGTTTTTGTTTAGTATAATTTTGGCTAAATTTATTTCATTTTAGTTTAGAATCAATGGAAAATGGGTTAAACTCCAAACCCATCAATCCATTGGTTGAACGTGAAAACAAAACCATCCAAAAATTAAACCCAAAAACCGAACTTAACAATTTGGATTAATTTGGATTCGGTTTTACTCCAAAATCTGACTTATAATACTCGGTCCTAGACTATTGTGCATATTTGTATTTATGTTTTTGACATTTAGTTTAACTTACCATGCATTGTCATTATTAAGTGGACGCATGATTTAAAAAAAATGATATAATCACAACTCACAATGGCCTACATCACTTTATAACATAGAAATAGAATTGAAACTTGTAGGGGTTGATTTATTGTAATGGATTAATATACATCTTCACCTTTATTTTTCTATTGTTTTAATAAACTAAGTTACCAATTGAATAAAAAATAGCAAGTTTATATAAATTTTTGATTTTGACATTATTTTTTTCTCAATTAAATCACTATCTTTACACTTTTATTGTAAATTTAACCAATCGATTGGTTTGTTTCACGTGTTTCATATTTCTCACTTGTTGATTAGTCAAAAAGTTGATTTGGCTTCTAAATATGATATGAGTTGGCAAACATTTTTGTTAAATTGAACCCGTGCGTAAATTTGTACTCACTTTCCCTTATTTCTTCTTCTTTGCTTCTCTCGAAGCATCATGATTTTGTGCAATGATTTTCTAATATTGTTCAAGCTGTTCATCATCACAAAGTGGTGTAAGCAAACAAGAAAGGTTTTTTTTGGAGATGTTAGTGTGGACAATATTTTTTGCCTTGCTTAGACAACTTTGGGATGATTAACCACTTGAGCGACATTGGGAAGTAATTGCACGAAATTGTGATTCCCTACGAGAAGAAAATAATGAGAAATTATGGAAAGTGAGTACATATATACGTAAGATTCAAATTAAACAAAATGTTTGCCAACTAGGATCATATGCGGAAGTCACATCGGCTTTTTGCTTAGTCAGCAAATCAGCCGATTGGTTAAATTTGCAAAAAAAAAAAAAATATATAAACTTAGTGACTTGATCATATGAAAAAATAAAACACAATGTCAAAATCAAAATTTTATGTAGGCTTAATGTATTTTATGCAAATTACCCTTATTTCTAATAAATCAAATAAATACCAATGACTTCATAAGATTTGTGTAATCTATTATTAGAAAAAAAAAAAAAAAACAAATTACGAATACAAACAATATACAAGCTCAGATTATTATATCATATGATAAGTATTGATTTAATTTTGGATATAGTATTTGTTTTGTCTCATTTGTCTTGAAATTTCAAGTCATGTGACATGGGATAATGCCCAAAATAGTTGTGAATTCATTGTCATTTAAATTGGTTCACAAATATTGATATTAAATGGAGGAAAAGGACGTGGGTGTGATTTCCCCCCATAAATATAAATATGCACATGGTATACCAAAATATCCTAGAGATATTGGAAAGCTCAAAATACTTGCCAAACTTTTGTCATTTAAATTGTCAAAGTCTATTGTTTTAGGTTTGATAGGTTGTGCATATAAAATTACGTATGCAATAGAAATATAGAATCGAACACATACCTATAACAATTACTTAATTTCAGGAAGAATCTTACTAGGTGACAATTAGCTATATATAATATGTAAGTATGTATAGCTTTTTACAAACATTAACATTTAATACTATAACACAACTAAAACAGCATTATGCACATGACTATACTTAATGGAAGATTATCATTTGTCTTTCACTGTATAAGATTAACTAGTCCAAAAAGGCTATTTTGGATTACCCTAAAAAATTTAATGAATTCAATGTGAGGATTAACGAATAGTTCAACAACGGAGTTTGTAATTTACTCAAGGGTCATTTTCCTCTACTATTGTTAGGGTCTGGTAATTGATTTTAAATTAATTCGATAAAAGTTTATAACTTTTACCATTCAAAGAAATAAAGCAAATTCATGAAATAATTTAGCAGTCATTATTTTTCAAATTTTCTTGGGTACTTAAAAAGTGGTTTTTGTATAGACAGATTCAAAGGACACAACTCTTCTAACTATTACAACTTTTCATAAATAATTCTTTCAAAAATGCCAGTTAAGAATAACTAACCAAACTATCGAATTAACTATGATAACTACCAACACGAACCAGCGTAATTATCAAAAATAATCATAAGTTTAGCTTACATTTCAACATTCTCCTTAAGCTATATTTTTACCACTTCAAGTTGTCTTCAATTTCTTGAAATTAGTCCATCCATGAGAAATCCCCAATTCAATATGATTAAAACATTCGGTTCTCGCATAAATATCACTTATATTTTTTTGTAATAGTATTGTTACTCCGTTCTTGCATAAATATTACTTATACTCTTCTATCATATTATACTATAGTATAAAATAAACATTTTTTCAATCACCATATATATTTGAAAACCTTCATGACATTTTATTTTTCAATTAAATATAATTACTTTATTATTTTAAAATATGTTATTAAATACAAAATATTATGACTTTTGAAATGATTATAATTATACATTTATCTATTAATCTAACTGTTATATTAAACTCAAAACACAAATCAAACTATAAAATAAACTTATTAATATATATTTACTATTTTTCAAAATAGTTAAAAATGTTTAACTATTGTAAATATAGAACCACACGTCAAACTAAATAAAAAATATCAAAAAATTATTTTTGATTATAATTCATTTTTTCAAATAAATAGTTTTTAATTAATTAGCATAAAAGATTACATTGCGTTAACATACAAACAATGGTTCATATATCAATTGATCATCATGATTTAAGTTAAAAATCAATCAATAAATAAGCAGTTTCTAAATTAATCAATCATAATGTTAAATTGTAATACTAAATCGAAAACCATGTTTGGTATTTAAACGCAAAACGCGATAGATGTTATCGAATGATATGATTTCGATAAATGTATATTTTCTAATGTGCTTTAAAATAAATACAAATTTATATATCAACTTAGTGTAAGAGTTGTTATTATATTGTAACATCCCAAAAATCAGAGTAAAATTTTCATTTTTCTAAAATAACCCCAAGACAATAATTGTTTACAATAATATTGTTTCAAAAGTACAAATCATAAATCAGAGTATCCCAAAATCTAATAACATACAATCTAAAGGATGTGCATGATCTCGCTTTCGCGTTGCCACGATCTTCTAAAGTTCCTGAAATAATAAACTAAAACCGTAAGCAAAAGCTTAGCGAGTTCTCCCAAGATATCACCACACAAACATATAACCAAACAAATATTGGGTCCACAACCTCCTGGTTGGATTACCCCTGGCCCACAACCTTCCGGATGGAATGCCCTGGCCCACAACCTTTTGGTTGGAACACCCCCGGTCTATTGACTGTTAGCACAAAGCAGTACAGTCTCAACCCCACCATACCATGTCGACATATACATAACAAATAACATGTAATCATATAACCAGTCATCAAACAAACATGCAGATCTACAGATCACTACAACATAGCAACATCCTATATACCAGGACATAGATCTAACAGTTTACTACAACATAGCAACATCCTCTATACCAAGATACATAACTGAGTGGGTCGGCATTAGTGCCTTCGACCTACAAGTATAGTAAGGAAAACTCACCTGAGTCAAAGGACTCTGAAACACTACGATACGATCCCTTTTCTACACTGCTTACACCCGCAAACCCACTAACACCGGAACCAGATAAAATCTCAATCAATAGTCTAAAATCCTTAAGTTTGATCCGAATTCAAACTTGGTCAAAAGTAAACGGTCAAAGTCAAAGTCAACATCCCTTAATGTCAACTATCCAACCTCATATCATGACTAGACCTTGGCCACGTCGTGAGAGTCCACTCGGTCCGATTCCAACTTGTCTCGACCCAACCTAGCCAACTCAGTCAAATAAAATCACATGAGTTAACATCATGACGCGAGTAGCCTTCTCTCACGTCGTGAGCTCCAGAGAGCTTAACAGAAAACAGGTTCATTCAACCCTCACATCGTGAGACCCTATGTCTCACGTCGTGAGCACAGTATGAAGTGATATCCGACTATTTAAGTCCTTAATCTTTAACACCCAGAAATTTGAGGAGCAACTTTGGGTATAACCACCTTCTGAGGATTCGACACGGCGTGTTGGAGGCACCAACACAGTGTGTCTAGATAAGAAAAAGTGTAACTTTCATTAAAGCCAACACGACGCGTTTGTGCCATAACACGACATGTTGGCGGCTGGTAGAGAAAACCCTAATTGTTAGTGTGTTGCACCCTATATAAAGGCCTTAAGTCATCACGGCTGGCCTACTTACCAGCCTCCATTGCTACTAAAACCGTAAAATCAATCTTTAAATCTCTTGATGGTGTTCTTGAGCTAATATGTGACAACCGTCAAATTCAAGTCAAAGTCAAAGTCAACAAGTCAAAGTCAAAGTCAAGTCAACAAGTCAAACCGGTCAATCTTGTATAATACTTGTATGATTAAAAGTTATTATGGGCGTGTTTGGCAAAAGTAGCTGTTAGCTGCAAGCGTGTAGCGGTTAGCTGGTAGCGGGTAGCTGGTAGCTGGTAGCGGGAAGCTGTAGCTTTTATTTGTTATATGAATGTTTGGCAAAAGTAGTTGAAAGCTTTTGAAATATATAAAATTACATAAAATGACAATTGATTAAAAATAAAAAATATATAAATATATTTTTAAGGGTAATTATGGAAATTGATTTCAAAAGCTCCGGAGCGTTTTGTTAAAAGCTACATGAAGTAGCTTTTAGAATCGGAGCGTTTTGTTAAAACTAAAAGCTAAACGCTCGTACTGCCAAACGAAGCTTTTTGTTTAAACTAGAGCGTTTTGTCAAAAGCTAAAAGCTAGAAGCTCCCAAACGCTTCCAAAAGCTCCGTGCCAAACACGCCCTATATGAAAACGTACATTTGTATGTCAAGAATTCGAGTGTCTCAGTAAATCTATGTGTTTATCAATGTGAAACCCTAAGAAAGGAGTTAAACGCATCAAAAACACGACTATGAACCCTTTTGGGGACTTAAAATAATCATAAACAAAGTATAACGGGGTCCACGGACCTTGCATTGCAAGATTATTCGATGAAAATGGCTAAAAGTGAATCTCTCTCAAATCTCTCTCAAACTTTTTATAGTCAACCGGGTCATCCCGACCCTTAAATTAACCAAAAACCGCTCGAATTGGTGAGTTATATCGAAAAACAGCTAATTATGACCGAAACTCCTCTTAGGAGCCGAAACTCTTGTCAGAAGCCTCTCAGACCGAGCCTCGCAGACAGCAGCCGAGACCGAGCTTCAGTCCCTCCTCCCCCCTCGCACCTTCTCTCCTTCTTCTTCCCTTCTCTCAGTTCTTAGCTTCTTAGAGCCGAACCTCGCAGGTTCGGTCCCTAAAGCTGGTTTTTGACTACTTTCGCCTGTTAAACCCATTTTTGACGTTTTTGACGGAATTTTTTCACCAAATTCATACTTTTACCATTTTAACCCCCAAAACTCATATTTTATTTATTTCTCAAGGATTTATTAATTAAAAATCATTATTTTATATTAAGAGGATATTTACCCCACAAGTGGGTCAAGTGTACCTACTTGCCTTCCATGTGTCACCCTCTCACTTGCCACCTTATCCACATCACACAAACCAATGCACACATCAATTAAAACTCACAAGTTGCTCCGGAAACCTTCTATATAAAGAAATCCCTGGAGGATTTCTTGATTTACTTGCTCATTTCAAACATACACACTTCTCATATCACCTCAGGAAAGCTTCTTTCTCTCTACTTTCCACCACCTTGTGCAAGTGTTCTTAAGTTGCTACTGCACTTTTTGGTAAGTATTCCATCTAAACTCAAGTTTCATTCCATAATTTCATAACACTCTTGGATCATTGACTCATATCTTAACACCAAAAATCGTTCTTAGGATCATCCAAACTCTCACGTGTTCATCAGGTGTTCTTGACTTGATACTCCTCGTCTTCGACCTTCCATTCTTCCAAGAATCACAAGGTGAGTTCATACCCCTAAATTTTATAGTTTTCTTTAGTTTTCAGGGGGGGGATACAAGTTAAAACACCAAAACATATTTGAAACTTAACCTGACAGCTTACAACATAAAAGTTGTGACCTGTTCACGAACTGTTTTACCCAGCTTAAACTTAATATTTTTTAAAACTGTTCAATATGAAAATGGTTCAGGTTTATACCTTTAAAATGCCTACTTACTCATCTCCATACGATTTTTCTATAATTTATGGTGATTTTTACAAAACTACCTATTACTGCAGCAACGAAATCAGACCAGGTCGTGAAAATGAACATTTTCACATTGGTTTGAGACCACCAAAAATTATAATAAAATTTGTGAACATAGTAGACTATTTTTAAAAACTCTCCGAGTTTACGGATTTAATTTTCGACTTACTATGATTTTTATATAAATAATCTAAAACAGTGGCAGTTAAGAGTTAAATTGTCAAAACAAGTTTAAGAGTTATATCCACCTTGTAACATGTTGAGCAAGGTGTGTAAGATTTTATACTTAGCATTTTCAATTTCATTTTATTGAAATACAAGGTCATGCATAGCAAGGTTTCAATTACAACATAAAACATTTCGATAAAACTATAATAGGTATAGTTTGGACACCTCATTTAACAAAGAAGTGGTAATACTATCGATTTACAAAGCGAGGATTTTATTATAAACTATGTGAACATGTTAATGAATAAATTGTGAGACATTCATCTTCAGAGTACTCTTTAGTACAACAGAAAAGTTATGTAGTTATAGCCAAAATCTCTTGTAGGGAGAGCATGATAGTTGTGTGTATATATATATATATATATATATATATATATATATATATATATATATATTGGGTTTGACAACCCGCACCTGAGCTGCTTGCAACAGCTAGACCGGCAGGTCTGGGGTGACAAGTGTGATAACATTCCGATGCTTGAAGAACGTCGAGTACGAGGTCTTCGAGTCATAGTATGGTTATAACAACTCACATGAGAAATTAACAAACACACCGTTCACGGGAATTTAAGGATTTCACGAAAAGGAGTTTTATTTAAATATAAAACCACATATAAGTATGATGATTTACTTTCATATACTAAGTCTTGGTTCAGTTAAGACTACAATAAACCTTTTAGAAAATATTGGATTTTCTGGAAAAAAAACTTGTAACAAACTTTAAGGAACAACATGCATTTTTCATTCATAAATTGCTTATACTCACCAGCTTTAATGCTGATACTCTTTCAAAAACAACTTGTATTCTCAGGTAATCAGTAATACAGGTAACCACAAGACTTTTGAAGGCAAGACGCTAAGGCGTAGATTTCTTTTGAACTATTTTGACATCATATGTAATTTATTTGGAAACATGTATTTTGCAACGATTTAACCTTTTAAATTATATATATGATAGTTGTGTTTACTTTCTTCACTATGGTTATGATACTGAGTATGACATCCTCCACCCCCGAACGTTTCCGCCATTCCGGTTCGGGGTGTGACAGATTGGTATCAGAGCTTTGTTTATAGTGAACTAAGTATATCGAACCACATAAGATATACAAACTATAAATACAACGAGACAAAATTCTCTGACGTAGCCTTTCAAAGAAATACTTTTAAAAATAAAAATTCGTATTTTTATAAAAGTATTCATACCATCGCACTCACTAGTTCAGTATCACAATGGCAATAACATAAAAGTATTGAGACAAGTTGGACACCATGATCCATCTTTGGGGTATGTAGTCAAATCTTGGATAAATATAGCCTAATCAACTATATTTAGCCAAGGTATGACCAACGTATGCCGAAGAAGGATCATGATGAACAAAAAGTCTTCAACTTACCAACAAACTTGAAAATCAAATGTAAAAATACTATAGGAGTATTTTAACACAAATAATCACATTATATATTTACAATAACTAATTTCTTATACTAGAATTTCTCGCGATATCCTTCTTATCCCTATTCTCATACATGCGCGATGGCAGGATTTCACTTGCCGGGTGATCCCTACTTCCCCAATCAAGGAAATGTCGGTTGGATTGTGGAAGACCCAGAAGAAGATTCTGAAGAAGAACCCATGGAGGATGAGGAACCCATGGAAGAGGAAGAATTCGTAGACGGTGAAGAAGAAGAAGAAGAAGACTCAGATGGAACCAATTCGGAACCCGAAATTTACAACCCACACCCTGCCCCCATCCCTCTGCAACACTTCTAAGACCCGACGCCTCAATGGGCCGAAACTATACATCGATGGAGCAGAGAGCAAGGTCAACGACCTCCCTATGGCATGGAATGAGGTTTTTATGACCTCAGCCAAGGAGGGTCAGGTGACAGAGCCCTTCCTATCATGGTTCACCATGTCGCACGCCACGAGGAGCAAACTAGGGTACACACTCGACATCTCATGGAAGTTGGTGCCACCAGCCAAGTCAACTCCATTTGTATTCGCCGTTTGGATGATGACCACGATCGAACTCAAAACCGCACCGAGCTTCTTCGACGGGAGATGGCCGAGAGCCGAGTTGAAGTACAAGAACTCCGAGAACACCGAGCTACTCTAGAAGGACGTCTGACAGACGCAGAACGCCAGGCGGCTGAATCCAGAGCCGAAATGAGGAAGAGCTTCAACCACCACAAGTAGTACTTGCACTGCTTGCTTCAACTTAATCTTGTTTTGCGGATAAATATTAGTATTATTTTCTAGTATGTTATGTCCGACCCCGCGATTTAAGTGTTTAGACTTCTGGGATCTGTTAGGCGGTCAAAATTTTTCCATACATTGATGTAACATAAGCCCTTATAGGGTCAAATTTTCACAATATTGTATACTAAGTTATATCAATGAAATTGACATGCTATTTGCTTCATTACATCAAGTTCATGACAGGATTGTTTTCAAACTAAATTTACCGGTGGCCAAAATTCATGATTGCTTGATGCATAAATCAAAGTTATATATAATTAAGACCATGTCGACCTAGAAATGGTGGTTCCGCCTTGGATCCTGTTCCTTGTTTGGTTGTGGGCCCAGGGCAGACCCATTAGATTCGAAAGTTTATTAAATATTAATCATATATAAATATTATACATTAGACAATTGATGGATGGGCCCGGTATGGATTCTATCTCAGACATTTCATGTAAATCAAATCCATCAGCATTCATAAAGTCTATATTTTATTATCTATAGACCTCTAGTATGAATGGATTCATACAATAACTTTACAAGTCGAAATCATGATGCACATAAAGAACTAATAATGTTTAGTTTAACTCTCGACTTTTGGAGCGCTATCAAAGACTTATTGTCTTTTCATTCTTGTTATGGCAGAAAATTCCACCTCGTAGAAATCCTAGACGTGGCGGCGCCGCAGGAGCTGCACCACCGCCACCACCACCTCCACCACCCCCTCAGTTTGACACGGTAATGTTCTAGGCTGCCGTAACGGCCGCAGTAGCAGCCGCAATGACCCAAATCAGCACCAATAATGCGGGTGGTGCGAGTAATGGTCCCACAAATTCTAACAACGGGGACAGTCAGGGACGCTCGAGAGAGTGTACCTACAAAGACTTTACTAATGCCAAACCTAAAACCTTCAATGGGAGCATAGGTGTTATAGCATTGCTACAATGGTTCTAGAAAACCGAATTCGTCTTTGAAATATGTGCATGCCATGAAGCAAACAAGGTCAAGTTTGCAGCATGCACATTCTCTGAAAGGGCACTCACCTGGTGGAATGGCCACGTCAATACATTGACACTTCCGGTGGCTAACTCGATAACATGGGAAGATCTGAAAACCTTTTTGATGAAGGAATACTGCCCAAGGGGCGAGATACAAAAGTTGGAAGAGGAACTTTGGGGTCTCAAAATGATAGGCTCTGACATTGTGTCTTATACCTCAAGGTTTAGTGATCTAGCCATACTGTGTCCTGGGATGGTTCTGTCGGAAAGCAAGAAGGTGGAAAGATACATATGGGGACTATCTTCCCAACTTCAAGGGAACGTATTGGCCTCAAAGCCAACTACCTTTGACAGTGCCAAAGAACTGACACAACAACTCATCGACCATAAAGCCAACCATGGCACTGTGACAACAACCT
Source organism: Lactuca serriola (assembly GCF_051521515.1). Classification (NCBI taxonomy): domain Eukaryota; kingdom Viridiplantae; phylum Streptophyta; class Magnoliopsida; order Asterales; family Asteraceae; genus Lactuca; species Lactuca serriola. The sequence continues at coordinate 207,130,906 of NC_136409.1, forward strand.
CCGAGCAAGCTAAAGGGGGAAACAACAAAAGGAAGTTCTGGAACAAGAAGAAGGGTCAATCTGCTCAAGACCCTTCCAAAAAGCAACAAGTGGTTGCTATGAACACCGTCACGACTACTGCCAACCCAACTCCGATAAAGCAATACGTCGGGAACCTGCCAAAGTGCAACAAATCCAACTTTCACCACAATGGCGCTTGCCGTGAAATGCATTGCACCAACTGTAACAAAAAGGGGCACACCGCTCGATTTTGTAAAGCTCCGGTCCAACAAAACGCACAAGCTGCCAACACCGGAGCAAGTCAAACCTGCTATGGTTGTGGAGAGGCTACTACGAGGTGAGTTACCTTCCAGTAGCGGTGGGTCTACGGCCACAATGTCGGCCTACCAGTAGGAGTCGTATGTTAGATGATTGTCTTTGTGATATTCATCTAGGTTTGCTACTACCTGATATGTTATATGTTGGCATGATATGTTGTATGTGATAGTAGTAGAGTTCGGTTGTTAGAACCGAAGGGTAGGTCAGACACCCCAGATAGGTCTGACAGTACGTGATGATATGTTTATATGTTGGCATGATATGTTATATGTGATAGTGGTAGTAGGAGGGGAATAGTCCCCAAGTTCGGTTGTTAGGACCGAAGGGTAGTTCGGACACCCCATATATATCTGATAATATGTTTATGATATGATATATGTGATAGTAGCAGTAGGGATGGAATAGTCCCTGAGGGTCGGTTGTTAGGACTGATGGGCAGGTCAGCACCCCAGAATGGCTTGACATGGGTAGGACGGCACCCCATAATGGCCGTACGGGTAGGTCGACGTTCCAGAATGGCCATACCGGGTAGGTCGGGCACCCCAAAATTGTCTGGCAGTGTGTATGCTATGTGATTGTATGGTATGTGGTGCGATGGGGGAACTCACTAAGCTTCGTGCTTATAGTTTTGGTTTCAGGTACCTCCTCAGCGAAGGGGAAGGAGCTGGTGCGGTAGCGGCACATCAGACACACACATTGTTTTCCGCACTATGAGTTATTCTGGGATTTGTACTCTGACATTATTATGTTTTTACGATTCGGTTTTCAGACACGAGATATGTTTTTATGAAATGATATGATCGGTTGATATTTTGTTACAAATGTTTTTCAAATCACTTAATCAAAAATGAAATTTTTGGACGTGAAAATTGGGTCGTTACAAGTTGGTATCAGAGCCCTGGTTTGAGGAATTCGGACACACCTTCGGGTGGTGTCTGGACTCAAACCAAGGGATTAAAAGATGTTTACAAAGAAAATGACTTTCTAAAAGCTAAGATAAAAGATTTTTGAGAAGGAACAAGTGTGTGATGTGCGCAACCGGCCGAACTCAAGTAAGTATTCCCCACAGTACCCATACAAGTTATCTTATGTTTATCAGTTTCAGTAAAACAACATGCTAGAATATGACTAAGGATCTAGGAAGGATGCCTTATGTGCCTGCTTTATGTGCTTTAGCTTATGAGAATTGCATGCTAGTATTGAGTAGACAGTAATAGGATAGCCTTTATAGGTTATGCCTGGTAATATGAGCTCAACATTATATGCTAGTTCAGCTTCTCATTATGAGAACAGATTTGTTTGAGTAGTTTTCCTGCGTCTGAATGCCGCTTACTTTGTGCTTTGTGGGACTCTGAGTGATGGGAGTTAGCCATTAGGTGAATACGTCACGTCACATGTGATCAGGGTTGAATAATCTCAGAGTGCTGGGTTTGGCCCTATTGCGCAACTCTTGTCTGAGTCTAACCATTGTAGGGACGAGTCTGTTACTCGAAGGATTATCTGAGCCTCGTCACATGTGATGGTATTCAGGTAATGGCTAGTTGGCATTACAAGGAGGCCTTCAGCAGTTGAGGAGCGATTTGGCTGGAGTCAGAGATTTTCCCTAGGGTAAGCCTAGAATGGGAATAGTAGAGAATCAACAGTGGTGAAAGGGCCTTGGTGAAGTCAAGGCAGTCCTTGAGGAAGGTACGGATAGATGTGGAAGGTAGTATGGGCCCGTACTACTGAAAGCAGAGGATCTGTACCTAAATTGAGGAAGGCTGAGACAAGACCAGGGAACTTGTAGTGGATGTGATCCCTCTAGATGTATCGATATCACTAACGGTTGGTATCATGTTTTGCATAATGGTGGTACTACGATAGAGGACAGTAGTTGGCAGTTCAGGAGAGGGATCAGGTTCGGGACTGAGCCAGTAGATGAGAGGCTACACGAGTTCATCGCATCAGAGATCTCTAGAGGCATCCTTGATGCGACCCCGGTCATCTTTGGGTCAATCAAGGAATGGATAGTTGAGCTGATGGAGGATCGCCTCAGGGCGTTCAAGAGTGACATGGCGACCAGCCAGTCAGAGTTCACTAGAGGCATCCTTGATGCGACCCCGGTCATCTTTGGGTCAATCAAGGAAGGGATAGTTGAGCTGATGGAGGATCGCCTCAGGGCGTTCAGGAGTGACATGGTGACCAGCCAGTCAGGATCTCGCACACTGTCCTTTAAGGACTTCAGGGGCAGTGGTGCGCCAGATTTCCATGGGGCGAAGGACCCCATTGCTACCAGACGATGGATTGGAGACATTGAGTCCGCACAACTGACTAGCTTCTGCCCCGAGGGGTCGAAGGTGAGATATGCAACAGGGTGTTTGAGAGACAGAGCTAGAGACTGGTGGGAGTCTGTTGGTGACTCATTGGGAGCCTCGGCTGTAGAGGCTATGACTCGGTCAGACTTTGTGACCAGATTCAGGGCGGAGTTTGCGCCAACTATAAAGCTTCAATAGCTGGCCAGAGAGTTTTTGGACATGAGACAGACTGCGGAGACTGTGGCGGAGATCACCGCCAAGTTCCTAAAGAGGGCATTGTTGGTGCCCCAGTATGCGGGAGATGAGGATATGAGGAGGACCCGCTATCATGACATGCTGTGAGCCGACATTCAGGAGCATGTTAGTTTTTCAGCTTGCCCTACCCTGGATTCCATGATTGCCAGGGCAAGGGAGAGGGAGATCGATCTGGAGCATGTCCGGAAGAGGAAGGTAGAAGAGGGGCGGATGACTGGGGCTTCGGGGAAGAAGCCCAAGGGATCAGATGGTAGGCGGAAAGGCCAGTCAGGACCAGGCCGTTGCAGGAAATGCGGCAGACCACATGAGGGGGCGTGTAGATTGGGATCGTCAGGCTACTACAAGTGCGGCAAGACGGGGCACTTCAGCAGAGATTGTACCGCCCCTGCACCGTTCATTCAGACGTCTGAGTTGTTGTGTTTCCACTGCAACCAGAGGGGCCACAAGAAGGCCAACTGCCCCCAGTTGACAGCGACATCAGCGCCAGTGAAGGCGCCAGCTCCAGCAACCCTGTGGATCATCGATGGCCGGTAGGGCAAGGCTGAGGCTCTCAACATATCCTCGAGAGTCTGTATGGTCCACTCACTCAGACTGTCTGTCTGCGGATGATAGGTTGTATTAAAGTGCAGTCACATGCCCAGTTCTTCGTGGAACTTCTGCCAGAAACGGAAGTTGAAGCCAACATCACGGTCTGAGACAATAGAGACTAGTACCCCATGGCGAGCAACGATCTCGCGGATATACAAATCGGCCAGCTTCTCAGCCGATGAACTCTCTCATCGCTAGAAAATGGGCGCTCTTGGTCACTCGATCCACGATGACCCAAATAGCGTCGAAACCCCCAGCCGTCCTCGGTAGCTTGGTGATGAAATCCATCTCTTTAGTTTTTGGTTTCGTAAAAGTCCTTTTGCCCTATATATTTAGTAATGTTGCTAATATTTAGTATTGTTATTTTTATTTGGCTTATTCAAATAATCAAAATTGTATGGAAGGCAATCTTGATTAATCATTCAAGTTAAATTAAAAAATATATATATAATTTAGGGAGATCAACCCAAAAATATAAGTAATATGAAGTTTTTATCCATTTACCTTAATCATATTGTAAGTATTGTAATGATCCAATTTTCAAAAGAAAATTTTCATTTTTAAATAGTCAAAAACATTTCCAATAAACCATAACATCTCAAGTACATTTGTTTTCAAATTCATAACATCAACAATATTATTCCAAACATCAGAGTGTCCCATAAAAACGCTTGTGAAAGAGTGCATGCCGAGTCATTAAGCCTTGCCCTTCCCCTAGGCTCAGATGTACCTGAAACAAATCCACAAAATCGTAAGCTAATGCTTTGTAAGTTCCCCATAGCATACCCCACACAATCCACATAATCACATAATTATATTAGCTATAAAAGCTACATAAACCACATAAGACATGCATACAACATATAGGGATGTCGTGGGCTCGTCCCCAAGGTTTTACTCCAGGATGTCATGGGCTCCCCACATGGTCTTACACCTAAGTGTCATGGGCTCTCCCATGGTCTTTACTACAAAAGCCATGGGCTCTCCACATGGTCTTACATCTAGGTGTCATGGGCTCTCCCATGGTCTTCCATACAAGCATACCACATATAAAACTAGCATACTTCCTTGAGCATAACCAACTATCATGCCACATAATACAACTTCAGCTAGTGTACCACATATCATAAAATGGGCCGGCCTTGGTGCCTTAGACCCATTGGTATGGTGAGGATACTCACCTCTTCCTGCTGAATCTGAAAGCTGCTCTCTTAAAAGTCTGTAACCACCCGTGTTGAACAATAATACCATTACCCAAGGTTAGGGATGAACACAATCCATTTGAAGAACCCAAACCCCAAGTCCTTTCACAATGGACCAAAAAGTCTTCCTTTGCTAATGGGCCCAAAGTCCATGTCCAAAATCATTAATGGGTCTCATGGCCCAATAAAGCCCAACCATAATATCCTTAGCCCAAAACATATAAGCGGGACCACTAACTCAAAACATGACCATGCCCAATGACTACTTAAGTGTAACGCCCGTAGATCTGGGCTAGTCAAATTAGAGGCAATAGGGGTCAAAAAAACGACTTTTTGACAAAAGATTATTTAGAATAAATAATCTTAACCAAGTTGTAGAGTATGTCACAAGGTTTTCGTACATATAAAGAACGCCGAAATCCGAGTTATAACGAAGAAGTTATGGCCCGTCGAAGTTTTACGGCAAAACCGGCACGGCACCGGGAAGCGTAAATAGTAAATTTACGATAGAGCGAGATTTAGCCTTAGCGATCTAAACGGAAGTCGTAGAATATGTTAAACTAAGAACATCGATAAAAAGAACGCCCAAATCTGACTTCGTATGAAGAAGTTATGATTTTTCGAAGTTTCGGACTAGCAGTGTACAGCCCGAAATTCGAATATTTGATCGAGCGGTTTTTAGCCGACACGACCTAAACGAGAATCGAAGATCTCGTTGAGAGTAGCGTAACGAGAAAAAGATGGGCGAAAACGGATGTCGGATGAAGAAGTTATGAGGATTTAACGGACCAATCGTGTCCCGGCCCGTTAATAATATAAAATTTAAAATCGAGCCAAAATTAGCCGACGAAGTCTAAACGAAAGTTGTAGAGTACGTTCCCACCTTCGCGTGGATATAAAGAACGTCGAAAACGGAGGTCGTACGCGAAAGTTACGAATTTTTAAAGTTGGAAAGTAAACTTGCGAAGCTGATGCATGAAAGGATGACGTGGCCGAACTCCCAGCCGTCGGATGAAATCGCTTCGGATGGTGACACCTGGTGCGAGGGTTACGCCCAGCGTAGCGAGGATACGCCTAGCGTCCGGAGAACGCCCCGCGTCCGAGGCCAAGTACGTCCCGCGTACTTCGGTTCTTATCCGTCCGATGGAGTGCAAGACAGCTGGTCCGAGGCTGGCAATCTTATCCGAGGAGTACGCCCAGCGTACCCTCGGTACGCCCAGCGTAATGTCCGAAGCCAGACCCTATAAATTGAGGTGCGAGGCTGCCATTTCTCTTCACCCCCAAACCTCTTCTTTCTCTCACTACTTTCTCTCTCTAGCACCTCTAAACATCCCTGAACCCTAGAAAAACCCCCTAGCACCCTAGGGAAGCCCCGAGGCTCCCGGAGTCCCGAGAAAAAGGAGTTTTTCGGTTTCGAAACACTGCTCCAATTAAGTCCCGGTTTTCGATAAAATTCGCTGTAAGTGTGCTACGCTTACGCAATTTTTTTATATAGCTTTCAAATAATTATAGGAATGTTATTAGGTCCTTAAAATAATTATTTGGGCTATTATTATGAGTTATATTGAGCGTTATTAACGCTTAATAATAGTCAGACTAATTAATTTGTCGCGGTTATCGTTAAACTAAACCCTAGTGGTATCGATACTAGGTTTTATCGAAGGAATATCGTTTTGAGAGTATCGAAGCGCTGTCCGAGTACTGAGTCACCACCTACTCAGGTGAGTGCATAGTTACTTTCATCTTACACATAGATATGAAGTATTTTATATAAACTACGTGCTATGTGTGCACATTATCTGAATACTTGCTGTCTATGCTGGTTGAACGTTTTATACATGTTTTAAAGGACTTAAACTGTATACGTATTTTATATATACGAAAATGTTGGGTATGAGATGGGTAGATGAATGATGAGAGATAGAAGATGACGTGAGTATACATTGGCAGCTACAGACTTAGTGCCTATGGGACAAACACCGGTAGCTATGGACTTAGTACCTTTTAGACGTTGGTAGCTATGGATTTAGTACCTATTGGGAATTGGTAGCTATGGACTTAGTACCTATTAGTTAGACGCTGGTAGCTAAGGATTTAGTACCTGTTGAACATTGGTAGCTATGGACTTAGTACCTATTAGATAAAGACTGGTAGCTATGGATTTAGTACCCGATGAATAAACTATAGCAGCTATGGAATTAGTGCTTTATGAACGAACATTGGCAGCTATGGATTTAGTGCCAGTCCTATAACCCTGGAAGTAAGGGACTTCGGAATAAACGAATGCAGGATAGATGACTCTTAGGTTAAATCCTTAAAGAGTAAAGAAGATAATGAGGATGGGTAATTGGGTTGATTGTTTGATTGAACATAATAATTATATTATTGTGGGTTGAAAACCCTATGTACTCACCAGGTTTCCCAACCTGACCCACTCAGTTTATGTATATCACAGGTGACGAAGTGAAGTGACATTACACTGAGAGATTTAAAAGAGATGTAGATCACTAGTGTAAATCATTGTAAGTTCTGTTTATGCTTATGTTTCGGTATTAACGATGACATCCCAAACATTTTAAAATGAAATAAATACGTTTCTTCGAAAATGTTTTAATAACGTATTTACCATGTTTTTCTGGGAACAAATTCCGCAACCTTTTTATAAAATGAAGTACTCTGATTTTTATAAAGCATAAACAAAATCGGTCTTTTCTGGCCGTGATTTTGGGGATGTCACATTAAGGCCCAAAGGCTTACAAGCCCAAAACAAGTCTGAGCCCATCTGAGGTGCGTACGCCTTGCGTACCACCCTGGTACACACAGCGTACTAAGTCCCTGAGTTATACGTGTTGCGTACTCTAAGTAATGCCCAACGTACAAACAGATTAAGCACCTTCTTCCGTTAAGTGCTAAATACTTGATGTTCTAACATCTAATATCATATTTGAGCTTAATAAAACGTCCTAAGGCATTAAGCTGGCAACCTTATGCCCTTGCATGCTATATGGGACTTAAAAACTTCATTCTTCACATTAGGACTTCATATAAGGCTTCAAACTCATGCATGTAGTTTAGAATTTAGATACTCTTCAAGCTAGCACCTTTATGCATCTAGCATGCTCACAAAGCTCAGATCTAACCATTTCAGTCTCTGGAGTTGCTCAACTCTCAATAGAAGGTCCAAAACCAACTAAAGGGATAACATAGAAAACCCTAGCTAGATCTAATAAATAAAATGGAAAGATCAAATCTTTTTACCTCCAGAAGGTCTTCAAGGTGAACTAGATGTAGATTCTTAAAGCCCAATGCCACTCCAAGCTTGCTTAGCAATTCCTTCTTCTTGAATGAACTTTAAAATGGCCACAAATACACTCCTTAAGCTAAAAAACACTCTCACAAGGTATCTCTGGTGTAGAAGGGTGAAATGAGACTATGGAGGTTGACTAGGGTTTAGTCCATGAGGCTTAAGGGTGTTTAAATAGGTGTCAAGTCCGAGAATTAGGGTTTTGGCCCTCTGTCACATACGCCCCGCGTACCTATACGTACGCCCTACGTACGCGGCCACCCTCCGCGTTCATGCATCCTTAGTACGCAAAGCGTACTCCTGGAATACGCCCCGCATATTAAGGGACCTTTTATGCCATCTTTTCCTTTTCAAGGGTCTAAAGAGTAATACTTGATTTGGAGTGTTACAAGTATGTGAAAAGATAATTTCAGGGTGAATCAATATTTTCCTAAAAATATAGATAACCCAAAGTTATTTATTGTATTCATGAACAATGGATCATGGATCATTAGGTAAGAATGAATATTTTGTACTGATTTATTTAACTTTTATATTATATTAATTAGAATTAATTTATTTCATCTAAACACTACAATTTTTTGTAACTTTTATTTATGTCTGGTTGGTGTTGCAGATGTAAATGATGACATGGTGATGGAGGAAGGATCACCTTGAATTTGTATTTTGTAGAAACCATAAATTATTTATGAAATTGTAAAATGTTTTTAGATTTATGTTTTGGAATTTATTATTTGAAATAAATGATTAAAATTATATAACTAGTTATAACAAAACGAATGATGGAAAATAGTGTTTATCATCTATCATTATTTAAATAATTAATTAATTAAAGTATATATATATATATATATATATATATATATATATATATATATATAGGGCTAGGTTATAATGTGGATTGACAACTATTGTGTGGACGTGTGGATAATGCTATTTTATGAAAATTACTAAGAGAATATGTTGTTTACTAATGTGAATACGTTCAATCTCACAGAACTATTGTTATTTTAACGGATTCTCACAAATTCTAATTCATTTTTTCTCATTTATTGTTTTTTATTTATTTTAATTCTTACAGAATACGACTCAATAAGCATTCTGATAACATTCTGATAGAATGAGAATAGTTAAAAAAAAATGTATAATAACCTTATAGACGATTTAATTAGTGAAAATGTTTAATAATTAAAATAATTATATAAGATTGAACGTATTCATATTATCAAACAACACATTTTCTTTGTAATTATCACATAATAGCATTATCCATACGTCCACACAATAGATGTCAATCCACATTTGAACCAAACTCTCTCTCTCTCTCTCTCTCTCTCTATATATATATATATATATATATATATATATGTATATATATATATATATATATATATATATATATATATAATATGCATTTTTCATTAAACCTTAAGCATTTCAATTTTTTTATGACTTTTCAGACTACAACTCAAAGTAGCTTTTAACTAATAATGATTAATTGATTAATACAATGACATTTTTTAAACATTATCATTTGAAACTTAAATGACTCTTTGCATTACTACTATAACTCAAAATACTTTTTAACCAATGTTTAACTCCATATTTTTCACTTTTTCATAAAATACAATATAAACGACCACATGTAAATAGACGTTTTTGCTAGAGGACTATCGTAGTAATCACAAAACCTAGAGCATGTGTAGAGAGAATGTCTGAATCTGACTTCATAAGAAGAAGTTATGATTTTTAGAAGTTTCAGCGCAACAGTCAACGACATAGAAACCGAATTAGAGGTCGGTCGATTGTTAGCAAAAACAATCTAAACAAGAGTTTAAGATCTCATCCATATGATTATGTCGATATAAAGACAGTCAAGAACGAAACTTATATGAGAAAGTTATGATTTTTATACGGGCCTTAACAGTCTAAGTCTGTTAAAAATATAGTTTTAGAAATAAATTGAGAATTAGCCGACAAGGTCTAAATGAAAGTTGTAGATCTCGTCGATATGGATATAAAACGCATTGAAAACGGAGCCCGTATAAGAAAGATATGAAATTTTGAAGAAACATAAAATCATCGCGTGCGCTCGCGCGCAACGACAGAATGTGCGGCACTCATTGAAATTGTTATCTGCCATGTGTCATACGACTATTGGAGCCATGTCATCATGTTTGACCAATTGTGTGACACACTTGCAAAATTTCCCCTATATACCCTTCGAACTTCAGTCCATTCCCACACCTATTTAACCACTCTCTCTCGAATTTCTTGTTGCTTTAACTCTAGATTTCCCTTAGTATTAGTCTTCAGCGAATCCCTAAGATCCCTAGAAGCCTTTTTGTGTTAGATAGTCGGTGAATAGAAGCTCCCGAATCAGAGTTATGCCCGCATAATTCCCGGTTTCACGAGAAACTCTCTATAAGTTAGGCTATACTTACTATGCTTTAAGTGTAGCTGATATTTATATACATAGTCATTGTTATGAATATATAAATAGGATTTATCAGTAATTCATGTTATAATGTTGATTGATCTATTTATGAGAGTGGTGTCTAGAATGATCGTGTTGACTTGGTTGTTGGCTTTCAGAAAGGCTATGCACCAAAATGATCTTGCCTCCCAACTGTCCGGCCTGGATGATCCTTATTTGATAGAACTCTCGGTATTTATTGAGATTAGTTATGGATCTAACTTTCATTATTAGATTGTCATAGGAACTGAGAAGTTATAGTATTATAGGTTAATATATGTGGTACGCGTTGCCGGTTACGTTGAAGGGATATTTGTCAATCGTCAGAGTAATTATCCAGGTGAGTTCTCCTCTCTATGTTGTATACTCCAGTATGTATCCACTATATGTTAGGATATAGTTACCCTATAGTATGCACTTAGGCAATTAGACTATGATAGTTAACTGCCTGTTATGTGGACTGTTGCTATATGTTTACATGTATATATGGAGTTTAGGGTGGACCAACCTTGTGCTGAAAGCCAATAGACTAGGGCGGACTAACATTATGCTAAAGGCCAAAGTGCGGACCAACTCTATGTCGAAGGAAAGGGGCAGACCAACCTTATGATGAAGGTCATTATATGTTTTATTGGTGGATTGACAAAGAGGCCATGAGTTATTATGTGTATGTATTGTTGATATGATATTATGAAGAACTCACTAAGCCTAGCACTTACCCACTTCTTATAAATGTTTTTTAGGTACTTTGTGAGAAGGACTAGGTTCGACTGTACACACGGGCATTCGCAACATGTTTTCGCATAATGTAATTATAACTCTGATATATTTTAATAAATAAAAATGAAAATTTTGGGTTGAAAATTGGGACGTTACAAGTTGGGAGTGAACTAGATGAACACTCGTGAGATTCCAGACTCAAACTAAGAATTAGAATATCTTAATAAATCTTTTTAGAAAAATAACTTTATATAAAAGGAAAGGATGTGATGCGTACAGTAAGCCAAATCTTAGAAAGGAAAGTGATTCCTAAAATATTCATATTTGTTATGTTTGTTGATAAGTGAACTGTTAGAAATACAAGCTAGTATGTAAGCTAGAAATTTGTTTGTTATTTGCTTCTTATAACCTATAATGACATTACTTAGTTATTTGACAAGTACATTAGGTTGCATGCTCCTAGAATTAAATAGTTTTAGATTGCCTGATTTGATGTAATTTCGTAGCTCTCATATGAGTCTAACAATTGTAGTGTCAGATCTTTTAGTCAACAGACTATTTGGTTTCGGAGGCATGCAATCATATTTGTTTGGTAATTAGTTAATATTGGTAGAAATTTTTCCTCAGAAAATAGTAAGGTAAGGTGGAAGGAATCATAGAAGAAGTCTTTTAGGAATTACATGTTAGAATTACCTGATAAATAAGATGCCTTATAGCCTAGAGATTTGTTTGTTAATTGTTGGTTAGAACCTATATTGATATTAATTAGTTATTTGACAAATATGTTAGGTTGCATGTTCCCATAATTAAATAGTTTTAGATTGTCTGATTTGACGCTATTTCACAGCTCTCGTATGAGTCTAACCGTTATAGAGTTGGATATTTTAGTCGACATACTGTTTGATTTTAGCGACATACAACTGTATGTCTGTATTCGTCCAATAATTAGTTGATACTGGTAGAAGTTCTTCCTCCGCTTAAAGTATGGTAAAGTAGAAATGAATCTTAGAAGGAGAGTCTAAGAAGTTTAATATATGCTTGTTAGGGCATATCTATCCTAATAAATAAAGATAATTTTGTCAAATGTCAACTTCTTATTGAATTTGACACATGTCAATTTCTTAGAATTTTAAAATTATTTTTTTCCACTTGTCATTTTTGTATTTTTCTTTTTCATTTTTATTCAATTTCCACATATTAAATGACACCTCATAGTAATTAATGTGAATTAATGTACATAGTAAACCTTCCATTTGTGAATTATTATTTCTATTAATATATTAATGAATTGTATTTATGAATTTATATTAATTAGTTTTATTAGTATAGATAAATTAAGACAAATTACATAAATGGTCCTTGTCGTTTACTTTAAAAAATACTTAACTTTTTATACATTCATATTCAGCATGATTATTTAAAACATGATAATAGTTTTTTATTAATATAGATTGAATTACTTATTCATAATTTTATTTATATTTATTTCAAAATTTTATTTTAGAAAATACTTAATGTCTACACCTTATATTTAACTTTTTTAATCAACCCGTGTAATACACGGGTTTCACACCTAATATTCATAAGATATGACATCGGTAAAGATGCAAAGTCCTAGTGGAGTTAAGAAAAAATATGTTGTATAATTAATGATGGCTAATTGATTCATGATGTTAATTATAAAGATTATATTGGTTAATCCTGTAAATAAAAATGACAAATGAACAAAAAAAATAATTAATCAAAAACTACTTTTTATAATAATGTTTTTTAAGAGTTAATTTTTTTTAAACCTTATGCATTTAAAATTTAAAATTATGCAACTCTTCATCTTACTATAACAACTTAAAAGACTTTTTTAACCAATAATGATCAATTAATGCATTGACATATGATAAAAATTATAATATTTACATGTAAAGCTTAAAAGGAAATCTTAAATTAACAAAAAAGAAAATTGATCGAAAACTATTTTTTATAATAATAATTTTTCTAAAAATAAGTAGTTTCTTGGTTATTTAAAATAACAAATAAATAAATATAATATCAAATATAAAATCAAAAATCAAAATGTCAAATGTGCATACTGTTGGAAATAATATCCAATATTATTAACTGTTTTGATAATATTTTTAATAATAACAATGTTATTTTGGGTTTGCCTCATGACCCAAATACATAAAAAAATTGGACATAAATAAGTGGTTAATTTATTAAGGATTTAATAAATTAATTAGAAATTATTTTGATACTTAATTAAAAGATTTTAAATAATTAAATGGCTTGAATATTAATTAATCAAAAGGATTAATTGGAATATTCCAGAAGCTCCTAGAGAGCCTGTAGGGGACGGTTTTGATAGCTCCGTGGATAAGGATATGAAATGTTTGAATCAGATGATGATTAACCTTATAGTTTGAATCTTTTTAGGTTTATATCTGTAGTCTATAAATAAATTGTTAGGGGTAAACCCTAGAGCTACTTAATCACTCCTAAAAATCGTCATACTATGTCTCTTTGGCTCTCTCTCTCTCTCTCTCTCTCTCTCTCTCTCTCACTCACACAGACTCTCTCTCTCTCTCTCTCTCTGCATATAAAAATTCTTAACCTCTCTCCTAAGGGTTAGAGACTTACATATAAACCCTAGTTTAGGGTTTTATTATTTTGCTTTTGGTGTTGTGGGTCAGACTTCATTAGATGGGTGCTATGTTGGATCCTTTATCCATAGAAACAAACTAGCACTTACGAGATCGCAGTCAAGCAATAAAGAGGTTAGCAATTCTTTCTTTTGTTAATTATTAAAGTATGTTGCTATAACTAGTAAAACCTAGATTCTAAGATGCATGTGCACTTAGGTAAATCTATTGATTGTTTATGCTACCTTTAGATGACATACTTGATGCTAATAATTCCCAACAGTGGTATCCGAGCCTAATTGGTTTTAGTTAATAAATCAAACTTTTTAAAAATCGAAGAAACAAAATAAACCTTTAAGTCACGGTCATGTTGCGACAACTTACTGGTCGTGACACGATTGGTGAACTGAACAAATTTGGAGTTTGATAAAAAAAATTCGAATTTTTCAATGTAGGAATCTCTTGCCACCAAGCAACCGCCTCAATCAGACCTAGGAAGCATTAATGATTGTATTCATTTGGTGATATGGAACTTTCGCAATCACGTAATGCACTCTTGCGACCCAAAAAACCACCCAACTTTGGCAAACAAGGTACAATTGTTATCCCATTTGTGGATCAACGCTGGGAAGAAGAAATGTATCTCTTTGAGGTTCACAAATTGGTGTTGTGATCCTATTGATGAATGTAGCTCTAGAATTTAACTTTTTTTTTTAAATAATTTTGTACCATAGTTATTTTTATCAAGTTAATGTATATCTTTTGTCGTTAAAAAGAAAAAGAAAAAAAAAAAACTAAAACCACAAGGACCATTTAGTTTACTCTGATTAAAATTATACAATCTCATAGTTTTTTAGCGTTTTTTTTCTAAATTTTAAATGACCCTATTAAAAAAATCCGTTATTAATAAATACTAGATTACTTAAAAAAACCCAGTCACTCAACTTTAAATAGCATTTTCCTAGTCTAGAGAAAAGGCTATGCTAAATTGTATTATTATATAATTTTGATTTTAAAATGAGACGATATGATTCATTTGTGAATGGATTAAACTATTACGTTTGTCTACCGGTACCAACCCGTGGCATATAGACAACAAGAAGAAAACATGCAAACAAATTTATGGATTTGGTGTCCCAAGGTTTGGTAATTCAGCATATTGACAAAATACTTTGAAAATATTCAACTTTTTAAATTTTATAACCAATCAAGTCTTCTTTAAATGTTCTGTTTCATATTTGTCTTATTATCCTTCGTCCTTCTTATATCCGAGATAAACACATGAATTTGGTGAAATTTGCTTTAAGAAAAAAGATACTTGAACTTTAATATCCAATTAAAATACCATAAGTTGTTTTTGGACCTCCGTAGGACACAACTATGAATTGCATCAAAAGAAGATCTATAAGTGGGGGTTACTTTTTCTCGCATATGATCGAACTATGGTGATATTATAGTTGTGTCGTGTTTGTTCTCGAAGAAAAATATCATGTTGTTCAAATATATAAAACACTCAAAATGAATAATCATATTACAATTGAAATCATGAAACCTCATTAGGGTTGCCAAAACGGCAAAACCGTCTTTTAACCTATGGTATAGGATTCCACCAAAGAGATCTATATTGAAATCCTTGATTTAGGACCATGGTGGACATAGACTCCTAGAGTGTAAACAGAGTAAGTATTTGGCATTATCGGTAAAACTAAGAAAGGAAGAATAGCACGGTGGATATTAGTAGTTTTTATCCGTAAAATATCATTTTATTTGTTTAAATTAAAATATAAGACAATCCAGACTAAAGGTGTGAAACGAGAGAGTTTTGCCATTGACAAAAGTCTATGTGACACTTTTAAGGGTGGTGAACACCACATCACTTAGTATACGATATTTTAGTGAATATTTATCTATCTCTCTCAATGTAAGCTATAAATCTCTTGTCTAATGATTTTAGATAACATTATTTTAGATTTATAAGAAATGTTATTTATTGTTGTTTACTTTATGACTTTTTTTTTTTGTTTCGTGGAGTCGTTGTTAAACTTACGGGTAATAGGTACATAATTTCTACTTGATTCAAAATCCAATCATATACTTGATGTAAAAAGAATGGAGATGTGTCGTGTTAGAATGAAAATCCAATATTTATATTCTCTTTATCAAATGAAAATAGCCATCTCTCCTACTTAATTTTCATAATCAATGACTAATTGGGTAAGAATTCTGGAAACTTTTTGAAAAGAGATTGTCCGACCAATAAAAGCAAGACTAATCAACCACTTATTATAATAAACAATTTGTTTACAGAAGTAATAAAGTATTAAAGGGGCTAGTTTAGAAGATGTGTGTCTTTAACGGAATAATCTTGACTTAAAAAGATAAGTTTGGAATAAGTTAAGTAGGTTTATGACTAATGGTGTACTACACGAATAGTCTAAAGATAAATCACCCAGATCTTTTTCATATACGTACAAACATTGTGAACCTAGGATTTTAGCATCATTACACACATATTTATATAGGATTAATGATCTCACTAATTATAATATGTTCTATTTACATATTTAATCATAAATTATTTTTTTATATATTATTTATCATTAAACCAACTTAATCCATTCAAAAACTACTATGACCGCACTAGATTAGTAGCGAGGATATGTGTCAATAACTACCATTATGACGGCACTAGATTAGTAGCGAGGTTATGTGTCATTATGGTAGAGCCCTGTCGAAAATTTTTTTCAGGTCGGGTAAATGGTAAGTTTGTTGGGTTTCGGGTATACCCGAATTATTTTAAATTTTTTTTTTCGTAGAGCGTGTACTCTGTAGCAGGTATTTTATCACGCTTAAACTAACTATCGTTATTGTAAAACATGGATCTCTTTTATTATATGCATATTCTTTAACACTTAACTGTTTTCTTGATTATAGTTTTTATTGCAACTAACAAACTCATTATCTTGATGAGACTTCAGAAAATGACAAAACTTATGGCTACAATTATCTTAAACATTTTAAACTTTTAAATTAAGATCTTTAAGTATTTGTTGTTTTAACATCTTATTAGATTAGATTAAGTTGTTAAAAAATTACTTGATATCTCAAGTATTATTGACAAAAAAATCTCAATGTTCAAAGTTTGAGTAACTTCGTTTATGTCTCGTTTGTTTATATAAACAAGACTAATAAAGCACGACGTATTTATTTCATTAAATTTATTTTCAGGTGAAATTCATATATATATATATATATATATATATATATATATATATATATATATATATATATATATATATATATATATATATATATTTCGGGTAATACCCGAATTACCCAAACCCGAATTACCCAAATTTAATTTGGGTAGGGTAACGGGTGTTTTTTTTAACATGAAAAACCTGAAACCCGAAAAAATTACCCGATCAACACCCCTACATTATGGTGGATTAGGCACGAGCAAACGGACCGAACCGGACCGAATTGGACCCGATCCGGGAACCAGCTCCGGCCAAAATCAAGAACCGAATCGGCTCGACGGTTCTACCGGTTCCGGTTTCGGGTTCGGTTTTGTCGGGTTTTAGATTTTGGAACCGATCTGATTTGACACGCTTCCTTGCAGGGCTTGTAACTCATTCAATTTTTAATCAAATCAAACGTTTTTATAGTCTAAACTTAACTACAAAACCTAAACTAAGTGTAGGAAAAAGATTCATGTAAAAAAAACTTAAATTGAGTGAGTTATGCACATTTGAACAATAAAGTCAGATTACGTTTAATTGTTGTAACATAATTTTTTTTTGATTTGACACCCTTCCTTGCGGGGCTTGTAACTCATTCAAATTTTAACCAAAACAAATGTTTTTATACTCTAAACTTAACTACAAATCTTAATCTACATGTAAGAAAAAGATTCAGGTCAAAACAAGTTAAATTGAGTGAGTTATGCACATTTGAACAACAAAGTCATGTTACATTTAATAGTTGAAACATAAAAAAAATTTCTAATTTTGACACTCTTCCTTGCGGGGCTTGTAACTCATTCAATTTTTAACCAAATCAAGCGTTTTTAAATCTACATGTAGGAAAAAGATTCATGTAAAAAAATTAAATTGAGTGAGTTATGCAACTTTCAAAATTTGAATGAGTTATCCGGTCCGGTTCCTGGTTTTGTGCCGGTTCCAATGACCGATTCTTACCGGGTCCCGGTTCCAAAAGTTGACGAAATTATAGTATCGGTCCCGGCCCGACCGGTTCCATCGGATTCTAGTTCCAGTACAGGTTCCGGTTCCAGGACCGGTTCCGACCGGTTTCCCGGTCCATATGCTCATCCCTAGACCCTATATATTAACCTGCGTAAGATATTTGATTACCATTACTTGAAAAAGAACATGAATGGATTTCACACGCATTCCAGATACCAGGTGGATACATGAATAGCATTCCAGATACTAGGTGGATACATGAATAACATTCCAGATACCAGGTGGATACATGAATAAATTAAAACGTAATCACTTTTTACTTTTAAATAACATTTGTACATATTTTTATGGATTAAATAGATATATTATTATGCGAAAATAAATGTAAATCTTTTTCGTTCTTTCAACATACGATCACACACAAATGCATACAAAAGGAGAAATGTTGAGGGAATGTAGCAAATACTGGAACTAAGGCACAAAATCATGAAGCATGGGGGCTTAGAGGGGGGCAAAGTGGCCAGTTATACAGGGCCTAATTTTTTTCATTATATATATATATATATATATATATATATATATATATATATATATATATATATATATATATATATATATAAGATACAAAATTATAATAAAGATAAGGGCCCTTTTTTTCTTGTTTCTCCCGGACCTTTAAAAATATTTTATTTTTTAGGACCGACCATGTCATGAAGGAAGTTAGCCAAAAATAAAATCGAATGCGGTTTCAACTTTCAAGTATTATTTTTTATCTTTCTTATTTTTTAAGTCCTAACAACTTTTTTTATCTCAATAAATTATAGTATGTACTTTTATATTAACCAATTAAATATCATTACTACTAATTAAATACCATAAATTAAAAAATTCTTGAATTGTAATGATAAATTTGTTGAAAGTTGGAGGGTTTTATTTTGTGATTAACCAACATAATTAACCTTAGATAAACTACCTTGAAGGCTTGAACCATATCAAATCAAATTGAATAATAAACAAAAAGATAAATCTTAGTAATTAAGTCAATTTCCTACTTATTATAATAGCATAATAGCCTAATAGATCGGATTTTATGTAAACTAGAAAATATATAATTTGTAGGAATCATCAAGTTTCTACGTATTATAACAACATAAATAAATAAATAATAGTTACACCCGATATATTTTATTTTAAGTCACTTTTTTCCGATATACAACTTATTTTTGCTTTACAAAAAAAGACTGTTTATTATCAGTGTGAGACTAGCCTACTTGATAGAGACTTTGCCTCTTAGATTAAGGGTTTCGAGTTCTAACCCTGACATGAAGAATTTCGTGATACTAATTTCTATCAATTAACCCTCTCGTTAAAAAAACAAAAAGACTTTTTATTATAACAAAAAATAATTTAGTTATTTGCAATGGTTAGCCTATCCTTAGATTTATAAAGATAAATCTTCGTAATTAAATCGAATAAGACAAAAGCTTAGAGCCCTAGAAAATTTATGTTCCGTCGTTAAAAAAAAAAAAATACTTTTTATTATAACAAAAAATAATTTAGTTATTTCCAATGGTTAGTCTATCCTTAGATTTATAAAGATAAATCTTCGTAATTAAATCGAACAAGACAAAAGTTTAGAGCCCTAGAAAATTTATGTTGTTCCCAACTTGATCATAGAAAACAAACATACACTTGATCATAGAAAACATACACGTCCTTTCCCAAGCACCGATTAGAGTAGAGTGGTGGTGGTACTTTATAGGTGATCACATGGATTCTTCAAATCTTAGTTCAATGTGTTTGTAAAAACTTGGTGTCAAAGTAAATTAAATAGGTTTATATATACGAATGATTTATATTTGAGAAATTTATAAATTTAGACAAACACATTAATTATTTTTAAAAAATAGTCAAAAATTAACAATTTTCAAAAAAATCTTAAAATAGCCACTCATTTCGTATATGATTAGCCACAACTACGAAATCCTACTTTTCTGCTCCTATTTGAGTACGTGGGCTTTAAATTGGGCCCAATAATAGCCCACGGGCCGGAAGAATAATACCGTAATTTTTTAGGAATACCTTCATTTTCTACTTTCTAGCTTACCAAAATTCTCTCAACGATACGTACTCTTTCGAGAATTTTATAACATATCTACTTATTTAAAGTTTTAATCATGTTTTATTATTAAGTTTTATACAATAGGATATGTTTATTTATGATTTATTTGCAAAAAATGAAAATATATGAAATCAGGTGACCAAATCACATCTAGATAGATGGTATCTGAGAGAGCAAATCGCATATGGAGGATAACAAATAAGAGATGTATGTTGGGTTTTGAGAGCATTCTCGCATCTAAAGTGTAATGTATAAGTATCTGATGCGTAAATTATATATATATATATATATATATATATATATATATATATATATATATATATATATATATATATATATATATATATATATATATATATATATATAATGTGGATGGACAACTATTGTGCAGACGTGTGAACAATACTATTCTATGAGAATTACTAAGAGAATAAGTTGTTTAGTAATTTGACCACGTTCAATCTTATACAACTATCGTCATTTTCATGCATTCTCACTAATTCTTATTCATTTTTGTTTATACACATCGTTTTTCCCTCGTTTTCATTGTTACAGAATACGACTCAATAAACATTCTGACAACATTTTGACAGAATGAGAATAATAATAAAAAGTCTATAATAACCTTATAGACGATTTAATTACTGAGAATGTATGAAAATGACAATAGTGATGTAAGATTGAACGTATTTATATTATTAAATAACATATTTTCTTTGTCATTTCACTGAATAGCACTGTCCACACGTCCGCACAATAGATGTCAATTCACATTTGAATCTCTCTCTCTCTCTCTTTATATATATATATATATATATATATATATATATATATATATATATATATATATATATATATATGATAACGTACAAGCTGTTGATGTACATATCATGTATCAGGGACTTATACTTTCGTAGACGGATGGTCCTCATGAGAATGTACAAGTAGTTTATGCACATCTTGTGTATTAGAAGCTTGTACCTGTGATTTTTTTTTTTGCCAAATAAAGATTATTTTAGGGTAAATCGCAATTGGAGAATACCCAAATGTGATTTACTAAGAAAAAAAAACTTTTATAGACACACAGTTTTGTTAGGCTATGGGCCGAAAATTGGGTCAAAATCGAAGACCAAGTAGACAGTAATTCGCAGCTCGAGGATAGAAAATAACATATATGAAATGTCCCATTTTAACAAACAAATATTTTTCATTTTTAATTAAGGTAAAACATTATTTTCATAAAACCAAGTTAAGAAAACTTATTTGTTCCAAATACATTTGCTTGAAAATTAGAGTAATATAATAAATGCAGAATCACTAATGATGTTGACGATTATGTACAATCACACCTTTGACTTCCCACGATCATCAGTGGTACCTGAAAAACATTTAATCCACAACTGTAAGCCAAAGATAAGTGAGTTCCCCTAGAATACCACACACCACAATACACATACAATGTATGCACACACGAGCCTTCAGTATGACTTGACCGCCTCGCGAGGCCTGCAGTACACCTGGACCACTCGCATGGGCCTCCAGTCAACGATTGGTCCCCCCTTTTGTGCTTATAACATACAGTTGATCCGCACCTGGCCGACAACATACATCTGGCTCACCCGGGTATCTTGGCCTTCAACACAAAACATGATCACCTCAACCCACCACCCGATATGAAGACATATAAACCAATAATGCAATAAAAAAAGTAACATAAACACATACAAATCTCTATACTAGTCTACTTGTCTAACAGCTCACTACAACATACCAAGCCTCATACAGTACCCTACGTCACTACTAGCATATCGCTGATGAATGCATAGTTATATGTAATCAAATGCGAGATAGAAAATCAAACACGTGATCCGAATCTAGAGCCACAACCAAACAAGGAACAGGAAAGAAATCCTATATCAAGAGTTCTCATGCTATCTATCCTACATGATTGCATACAACCCCTAGGGCACTCAACTAGACGATAACTGACCCTTGGTACTCTAACTAGCATATCACTACTCGTATATCCTAACATACAAGGATATATACTGTAACACGTGGTATAGTAAGGAAACTCACACAAATCAAAGACCCAAGGAAATACAACAACACCCTCACTCTCTATATTGATCGCCTCAGCGAACCCACTATCATCAAACAAAGATAGATACTCAATCAATAACCAAAGTCCTTTAAATTTTACCCAAGGCCAAACTAATTAAAGGTCAACAATCAACCAAGTCAATGTTCACCATGAAGTGGAGACCTATTGGCCACATCGTGGGCGTGTCAAGACAAAACAGTCGACATGTGGGACCTTTCCACGTCGTGGATCCTGGCAGAATGTCATACTCTTTATTAAGTGCTTAATCCTTACAGATATAAACCCATAACTTTAGATATAATCTATTTCAATGATTTAATGGATAAAGTTTCCAACTTTATCGATTAGGAATCCACCACAAGGCAATATCTACAATTCTAAGTCCAGTAAGTCCTTAATGAGGCCAAATCCTCAACATGGACACAAAGTAACTCTAACCATGACTCTTTCTTAATTATCAGAAGCTTATAGACTACAAAAACGACCATAACAAGCTATGAAGTTCCTCAAACTCCAAGAGCATCCATGGAAGGGAACAAAACGACTCAAAATGACCCCAAATATGAATCTATAAGAAGAAATGCCAAGGTAAGAACTTTATAACTCAAATAGCTCAAAAATCATAATAGAATTATGGGTCTAAGCCAACTCCTTACTTCCTTGCACCAATATGAACTTCCTTCTTCCTCAAGCTCAACCAAAAATCCAAAGAATAAGCTCCAAATCATGAAGATACGATCTCAAACATGCATGGAGCTAGGGTTTTGTGATGGGGGTGGAAGTTCAAGAGGATGCCCTAATCCTCGAGATTAGGTGCATAAATATGGAAGAAACCCTAAAAGATCAAAGGTTTGGGCAACAGCAGCTGCCACATCATGGCCTTCCTCTTGTCACGTCGTGGCGGCCATCCAAACACGTTTTTCATGCGTTTGGCATGTAACGTCGTGGTGCTCCATTCACCACATCGTGGCATAGGGTTTTAACAAAAAACCTTACCTTTGATCCCTCAAAGCCCTCTATCGTGCCATCGTGGAAAACGGGTGTTACGGTCCTCTCCCATTTAAATTAGATTTCTTCTTCGAAATCAGTCCTTACAAACTACCTCTTATATACACCACGAACTTCTTGCAGGTTCTTCTAGTCCCACTCCAGTTGCACTAGCCGGAACCTCTCTCATACCATGGTCTGCAGTTCCATCCCAAGGACTTCACGAATAGAAGCCAAGTCTATTCTCGTACTAGACGCCTAACAATCGCTCTCTCAACTGCCGCAACACTGGGTTGATGCTCCACCATCTAACCACTTTAATAACCCTTGTCAATTTAATCCATTTTGCGAAATAGTAAGCCCTAGCGGAGAAATGAGAATTAACCCCATTGTAAGAAACTAATTCCTTAGCCATAACCTGAAGAATCCAACATACAATTTCAGCCTATAATTAACCTTGCTAACAAAATATTCACAGATTCGATCTGACCCAAATTCTCCCCGTCCTCGCGTCGTCCTACTGATAAATCGAATTACAGAACCCACAGTTGGCTGCCGTCGCTGCTAACCTTTCCTACAAACACACCAACGAAACCCTGAACAGAAACCAATCGAACATATAGTAAACTAGACTATCTACACACTTGGCTCTGATAGACCTGATCCACCGACCAGTAATCACTTTCAGGCTTACCCCCGATCTACCAACCATTAACTACTTTCGGGCTTTCCCCCGATCCGCCAACCACTAACAGCTCTCGAGCTTACCCCCAATCCGCCAACTAGTTACTGCTCTCCCCAAGCACTTGAACCCATGATGTTACACTACAATTTTAATTTACATAAATTAAGCATTCATTCATCATTTCGTACATGATAATAGTACACATTCGTTTCATTCATCATTTTTGTACATGATAAGAGTACACATTCGTTTCCGTGAGGTGGCACCCTAAAAACGTTGCGACCACGGGGGGAACACTGCTCCCTACCCGTTATGTGTTCCTTCGTTGAAACGACAACGATCGATAATGCATATATTTTTTTTCTTTTCACCATTTGACCGTTGAAAAACGGTAATAATTTTTAAAAAAAATTGCTTTACCTATAAATACATACTATTATATTTACTTTTAATTACCACTTTTCTCTCTATTCCATAAACTTTCAATAACTCAAAAAAAAAAATCCTTTTGATGATAGTGATGACAATAATATGTTCGTCTCTATGATTTACGAGTATTTCACGAACGTTCTGCTACAACCAAATTCAGCTCCTCAATTAACCAGGCGTGCGACGTTAAACATAGATCGTGAAGAAAGGCACGAACGTCTAGTTCACGATTATTTTGCAAATCATTGTGTCTACTAGCCACACGATTTCAAAAGAAGGTTTCGTTTGCAAAAAAAAATGTTTTTGTTCGGGTAGCCAAGCCTTGGAAAACAGGTATTGTTTCTTTCAAATATAGCTCTTACATAATTTAAATACATTGTTTCTTTCAAATATAGCTTTTACATATCAAATATACGTTTAGGTATTAATTTTTCCAAATGAGATATGATGCTAGAGGTAAGTGAGGATTCACATGGTTATACAAATGTGTTGCCACAATTAAGCTTATGGCAATAAGAGAGTCACCTGATTCGATTGACGATTATATAAGAATGCCTAAGAGAACTGCTAGAGAAAGTTTGTAAAGATTAGCAAGACATGTTGTCGAAACCTTCGGTAACGTTTATATGCGCAAACCTTCGTTGAATGATATGCAACAACTATATGCGACGCAAGAAGAAACACAATTTTCCGAGTATGCTTGGAAGCATTGATTGCACACACTGGAAATGGAGAAATTGTCCCGTGGCATGGAAATGTTAGTACGCAAGTGGTCATCATGGAACACCTTTGTTGGTATTAGAGGCGAGTGCTTCCCAAGATTTATGGATTTGGCATGCTTTTTTTGGGGTTGCGGGTTCGAACAACAACGTGAACGTTCTTGATCAGTCACCAATATTCGACAATATTTTGTCAGGAAAAACATCAGATGCACCTTTCACAATGAATGAAAATGAATATAAGTTTAGGTATTATCTTACGGATAGAATATATCCAACATATTCCACATTCGTGAGGCGTTTCGACACCCAATAACACCAAGTGAATAAATTTCAAGAGAAAACAAGAAGAAGCACGTGAGGATATGGAACATGCTTTTGGAGTTCTGTAGTCGGAATGACACATAATTTGAACATGCGAAACGACCATATCAGTTAGACGTTCTACAAGATATTATGTATGCATGTAACATAATGCATAACATGGTGGTTGAAGATAAATGATGAAATATTGCGAAATATTCGGCTTCGGAGCCCAGACACATACAATTTCAACGCCGGACAACGAAATATTTACATAGGGTCGTAGATATTAAAGACGCACGGAAACCCAAACAACTTTAAGAAGATTCGACTGATTTTATGTACGATGGAAATGAAAATGAATAAATTATGGGCAAAATGTAACTTTTTTTAAATGTTACTTTTTTTG
This sequence comes from Lactuca serriola, assembly GCF_051521515.1. Classification (NCBI taxonomy): domain Eukaryota; kingdom Viridiplantae; phylum Streptophyta; class Magnoliopsida; order Asterales; family Asteraceae; genus Lactuca; species Lactuca serriola. The sequence continues at coordinate 207,156,662 of NC_136409.1, forward strand.
TTGTAATGTTTTTTTAGATTTTTAAATGTTATGTTTAATTATAAAAAAATAGATTTTATTTAAATAACATGTTTTAATTAATTTTATTTAAATATAAAAATTAAATCGAAAAAACAAAGTGTTAGGGTGCAAAGTTCTCTTTGGATGTGACTTATCCTATTAGATTGTGTAATGAGTTTAGCATTTCCAATAAATAGGAAGTGAGTGACTCTCATTTTAAGGTGTTGTTGTGGACACTCCACCTACTCCACCTTACTCTAATATATTTTAGGTTAATCATTACTATTAACTAATCATTTTCTTTAATTAAGGATTTGTTTACATTGTTTTCCGAAAAAAAAATATTTTTTATTTTTGTTTTCTTTAATTCTCTTTTATATATATATATATATATATATATATATATATATATATATATATATATATATATATATATATATATATATAATGTTATAACACTTTTTTATTCTATAATGTTATTATAAAAATCTTTCACTTAACTTAAGAGATAATTTTATATAAAGAGTAAATATAATTATATGAAAAAAAAAATTAAATGTTATTTTTTTAAATTTATAAACTTGTGGCTAAACCTAAAATATGTAATTAATATCAAAATAATGAAGCTACTAAACCCCAGCCTCAAACTATAATAAAATTTATAATAATGAAAGTTTTCAAGAAAAAGAATCAGTGGCTAAGAAAACCAAAAAGAAAAAATAAAAACAAAATTATTTATGAAATTTATCTTGTACTAATATTCCAAATGGAAAACAAATACAATATATCTTTATATAAATTCATAAAACTAAACAAATCACATTTATAAAAATATGTAATTAATATCAAAACAATGAAGCTACTAAACCCCAACCTCAAACTATAATAAAATTTATAATAATGAAAGTTTTCAAGAAAAAGAATCAGTGGCTAAGAAAACCAAAAAGAAAAAATAAAAACAAAATTATTTTTGAAATTTATCTTGTACTAATATTCCAAACGGAAAACAAATACGATATATCTTTATATAAATTAATAAAACTAAACAAATCACATTTATAAAAATATATATTACAATTTAATAAAATAAATAAATAGTTTCGTTATTCCCATTAAACAAAAAAAAAAAATCAAGCTGCAAAAAATCAATATTAAACCTAAATAAAAGTAAACACTAAAATCCTTTTTAAAATCAGTTATAAAAAAAAAAAAAAAATTAATTTTTTCCGTGACAAATTGGAGCATTGAGTGTGGACAACAAGGTGTAACATCAAGTTGTGTCACCTCACAAGTCACATAAACAAATGGTGTTATAACATAAATAATTTTACTTTTGTATTTTTTTTTACTATTTCGTTTTTTTTTTACTTTTTTTTGTTTTTGTTTTTTTTTCTTTTTGCGTTTTTTTAATAACTAATATATTTTTTATAAAACATATAATTTTAAAAACAAAAAAAAAAAAGACATAATATTTAAAATCTAAAATTCCAATTACAATTAAAAAAACAAAAATTTAAACCTAAATTAATAACTAAAATACCATTCAAATTACTACTAAAACCACACACCAATCATAATTAACCCAAATATTTTTTCCTAATTTGTTCTTTCATCGCTTGTAGCACCGCTAGATCAGCAGACGCTAAACCGTCCTCGTTTGTCTGAAGAATTGACAACTGATGTGTCATTAGTTCACTCTCTTTTTGCTTCTGCTTCTCCCATGTCTGCCTTTCCAGGAACTCCAAATGACGACATTTCAAGTCATTTTTTCTTTTATTAATAAACTAGGCTCGTTGAAGTTTGCTCTCATTTCCACCGTATCTTTTGCTCTCGTCTCCACCTCCTCCGCATGTCTTGCAGCGCGCCTCGCTTTTTCGCGTCCGGGCGGTCGTCGTAGTGGGGATATCTCTTGGATATCATCCGGGATCTCATCGTCATCGGCGTTTAGGCTGATGTTAGTCTGTGCGTCCGACACGTCGACCGAGCTAGAATTGCGAGACCTTTTGGATCGAACCTCCGATGATGTAGGCGTTTTATTCCACTTTGGATCCGCTCGCAACAATTCCCATGATTTTTCAAAGTAAAAAACATGACCAATTTTTACCCGATATTGTTCCTTAGCAGATTTGAACAAATCGAAGTCGTTGGTTCCGCTTTGTTGTTGCGCCTCAAGCCGGTTGTAAATACCGTTGAATTTGCTGAACCGCTTAGTTATCATACCCCATTTGCTGCTCAACAAGTCATTGTTGCGATACGGATTTTTATTTAAAATAACATGAAACTTGTCGATCACCGCCCCCCAATAAGCTCATTTTTTCATTCCATTTCTACGAAGTTCGTTTTTTGAAGTAGCACACCAAGCCGCTGTCAAAGCGTATTCCTCCTCCAGAGTCCACCATTGTGGAACGTCTGCATTTTCTGTTTCTACCGCTATTGATTTCCCTTTTGATTTTCTTTTCCTTTTTCCCTTTCTTACTACTTCCCGCTTCCACTTGAATTGATGGTCGTGTTGTAGGCGATGGTTAGTTGGTTGTTTGTTGCATCGAACCAAAAGTAGAGAAAAGATTTTGTTGTAAATTTGGGTTTTAACCAAATTGATTTTGTTGAACGTAAGGTGAGTTGGGAAATTGCAATGGCGGTGAAGCGGGATTGAAAGCGACACCTTGGTATGTGATTTGGGGTGAACCTTGAGACGACAAAAGGTTGAAATAATTTTCATACCCCGCAAATCCGAGAGGCAAAGTTGTGTTTGGATTTGATGATGGAGGGTGGGGGGGGGGGGGGATGGGTGTTTGGGTTTTGCTCCATTTTTTGAAATTATAATGAAAAATGTGTATAAGATATAGAGAGAATGAGAGAAAGGTATATAAAAATTTGAAATAAAGTATATATATATATATATATATATATATATATATATATATATATATATATATATATATATATATATATATATATAGGTAAAAAGGTAATTTTTTTTTTTTTGAATCTGACCGTTATCAAACGGTCTAAATAATAACGGTTATTTGCGCGTTACAATTCGTCTCCACGGCAACGAGAACCCACGCAACGAGGTGCAACGAGATTGGGGGGCGGTGTGCTTCTCGTCGTAACGCCGTTGAGGGGTGCCACCTCACCCGCATTGTATCTCGTTTGTACCCATACCGATTGCTCTAATTTTTGGAAAAAGATGAAAAAAAAATAATGAATAACTTGAATAAGATGAAAAAAAGGCTCCACATGGAATAGGTGAAAAGTGGAGACCGTGAGAGGAAATGTAGCTTACACTAGGACAATATTTATTGGAGATTCAGTTTTATAGTTTTCATAGTCTAAAAGTAGACTGGAGTGTGCATTTATTATAAATAGTGTGGAGTAGGGTTGTATACGAACCAGACGAACACGAACAAGGTCTTATTCATGTTTGTTCGTTTAATTTAGCCAAACAACAAACACACACGAACGAATAAATGAACGAGATTTTCTTGTTCATGTTCGTTCGTTTAACAAATTACTTTGTTCATGTTTGTGAACATGCTAAACGAACATAAACGAACAAAGATAAAAAAACGCAATTGAGCATATATGAACATAAACGAACATATAATATAACAATATAATAAAATCAAATTGAATATAAATGAATATAAATAAACTTAAACGAACATCATAAACAAACGTTCACGAACATAAATGAATGAACGAGACCATTGTTTATGTTCGTTCATTTAACTAAATGAACGATAATTTTTGTTCATGTTCGTTCATTTATTAAATAAACGAACATAAACGAACTTCCCGCCGAACATTTCACGAACGGTTTGTTGAACGTTCAGGTCATTTACCGCATTCGACATCATAAAAGGTCACTACAAAAAGAAATGATGACATAGAGTGTTATAACTAGTTGTCTATTTCCTTCATTTGATGTTATAACATCATATTGATATGACATGTGAGGTAACAATTTTTGAATACGATAACACCTTTTAACTAGTTGTCCACACCCACTAATCTAACTCATTAGATTTATATAACCAAAGCGAAATTAAATATCCTCGTATTTTTCTTCCTACATATTCTACTACCCATTTGAAATGATGATAAGTGTATTAAATTAATTATAATTTTATCCAAACATGACACATGTCACAATTTTACATGGATAGAAAGATAAAAAAAAAAAAAAAAGGTAGGAGATATTTAATTTCTTATAACCAAAAACACATTTGAAGTCACATTTGACTTTATTTGATTATTTCTATGTCAATCATTTTCATACACGTCAACTTGACATAATTATAACAAGGTAGGACGGTTAGGCCCTCTATGGATTTTGTTGGGCCTAAATTTTCTTATTAGGTTCGAAGGAGTGGTGTCACCGAAACTGCACTCCCTCCCCCGCCACATAAGCGTCATATCACTTTTTACCACTCAAGTGTGGTTTCTTGCCACACTTTTCATTTCTTTTATTTTTTTGTTTTTTTTAAGTATTTTAATCTAATAAAACTTCCTTTTTTTTTAACTATTTTAATTTAATATAACTTCTATTTTAATAAAAAAAAAACATAATTTTTCATTACTTGAAAATTAAAAAAAACAGTACATTGCGTTACCAAAAAAAAAACCCACACACATGATATTTAAATAATCCTAGAAACTTAAAAACATAAATAAAATAATTAAAGCAAACTACATCAAGTCGTTCTCCGAGAACTCGTCTTCGGGGTCATCCGGTGGATCTAAATTAAGGTTAATGTTTTGAACCCCGTAAATGTGTTCCGCTAAGTCATTGCGAAGATTGTGAAATGTTTCAGTGCAACGTATCTTTGCTCTCCTGTTTATATAGTCTTCGCCGCCAATTTCTATTGACTGTGTCTCTGGTATGGTTTCTTCCTCGTCAAACGCACATATCGCTCTTCCTTCGTCTTCAATAATCATGTTATGCAATATAATACATGTATACATGATTTCTTGAAGTTTTTCCTCGCCCAAATAAGCTGCTGGTTTTTTCAATATGAACCACCGTTTCTTCAGAGCTCCAAAAGCATGCTCAACATCCTTCCTAGCTCTTTCTTGAGCTCTCTTGAATTTCTTTCGTCTAGAGCCATGTGGAGCTGAAAACGATTTAACAAACACAGCATACTCAGGATAGATTCCATCGACCAGATAATAACCATACTTATATGACGTTCCACGCACTTGAAAAGAAGAATATGGTGCGGATCCATCGTATTTGTTGTTAAATATTGGTGAATGGTTAATAACGTTGATGTCGTTAATCGAACCAGGAAAACCAAAAAAAGCATGCCAAATTAACCTATCTTGTGATGCAACTGCTTCAAGTATGACCGTTGGGTGACCATGATCACCTCGGGTAAATTGCCCATGATATGCTGTAGGGCAATTTTCCCATGCCCAATGGAGACAATCTAAGCTTCCTAGCATTCCAGGAAACCCATGCACACTAGCATGATGAGCTTGCAATTGCAGGATGTCATTACGTGTAGGCTTACGTAAATATTTTGGACCATAAAACTGAATCACAGTTTTGCAGAAAAAAATGAAGACTGTCTCATGCTATCCTAGCAGACATCCTAAAACTTTCGTCTAACGCATCAGGCGGAATGCCATATGCTAACTGACAAAGTGCGGCCGTGCATTTTTGTAAGGGAGTGAAACCGAGTGTACCTCTAGCATCGTAGCGTTGTTGGAAAAAACTGCAGTCCCTCGTTACATCTTCAACTATACGTTCGAACAAATCTTTGAGCATTCTGAAACGCCTACGAAAATAATACCCTTGGTAAGTGGCATTCTCTGCAAAATAGTCTTGCACCAAACGTTGGTTGGATTCTTCACAATTTCTGTAAATATATCTTTGTGTTCTCTGTTGAGAACTTGCAGCTGCGTTGTTACATACAACGTTGTATGTTTGTTCCGTCATTTGAACACACGCAATAGCGGTATCAAAGTTCAGAAAATGACATTTTTGAGAGAGTGGTGATTTTAAATTTTTTTTAGAGAGAGAGAGGAGATTGTGTTGTGAAAAAAAATTAAGTTAATATGTATATTTATAGGAAAGAAAAAGCAAAAGAAAAAAAAAATAAATGCTCAACGGCTCAATCCTTTCCATGTTGCCTCATCCAATTAGAACACACGGCTTTGGAGGACCGCACTGCAGCCAAGACCGCACCAGACCGCGGTCTGGGGACAGTGTTCCCGTCCTATGTGGCACGAAGTGCGGTCTTGGACCGCACTCACACCGTGCAGTCTTATTGGCAAGAATTTTGTATTTCTATAATCTATAGACGTGTTTTATGTTATTATTATTATATGATTTTTGTTGTTTTAGTAGCCCACAACCGCAAGACCATGAATTAAAGTCCAAGTTTGGTTTTATCTCTTTGAGTAAATTACACGAATGATCCCTATGGTTTAGGGAAATTTGCACGTTTGGTCCTTAACTTATTTTTTTAACTCAAAATATCCCTACTGTTTGTTTTTGTTACGCACTTGGTCCCTGTCTTACCTAAAAAGACTATTTTCCCTTGATTTATTTATTTATTTAAATAAACACACCTCTAACTCTACCCCTCTCATCTTATCTTACGTACCTCATCATTTTTCCCTATTTAAATAATAATATTTTTAGATAAAACAGGAGCTAAGCGCGTAACAAAAACCAACAGTAGGGACCTAATGCGTAACAAAAACAAACAATAAGGACCTTCCGAGTTAAAAAAATAAGTTGGGGACCAAACATGCAAATTACCCCTAACCATAGGAACCATTAGTGTAATTTACTCTATCTCTTTTCAAATAAAAACTATTCAACTATAATCAAAACACTAAAAAAACATTTTGTTATCTACGTATGTTTATTTCACATAGCGGAAACATAGATTTGGTTAAGAGAAGGAAAAATAAAATGCTCGATTGTTTAATTACGGTGAATGTTGATTACTTTTTGAAGATCAACATGATGGTTGAAGTAGGGTTAAAAAGTATGAAAATTTTGAGAAGCTTTATAAAACAAAACAAATAGGATGAGATATAGATGTTAATTATCGAAAAAATAAAGTCCCAAAATTCTCTGTGTTATAGGAGGTTTGTGAAGATATGTATATTAAAAATGAAAAATTATAAAAAATAACAATATATAGTATAAAATATATCATATATAACTTTAATAAGTAAAAATAAAAATTATGTATTAAAATTTATAGGTATAGTGCTTTTACGGGTACAAATATGATCATTATAGATAAAATAATAATAATAAAACAAGAGAAATAAAAAAGGTTTATCAAGTTTCACTTCGACAAAACGATCATCTCCACAGTTTTCAATGTCAATAGTTTATAATTTATATTAAAAAAAACAAAACTATATATACTAAATTTATTTATTTTTATATTTATTATTAATTTATAACATGATCATGATTATAAAATTAATTAAAATTTTATATTAAAATTTCAAAATTATTAAACAATTAAGTTAAATAAATTAAAAGATATTTTTTTAGTTATATTAGATTATAATTATTGATTTAAATAAATGCGTGAAATTATATAATATTATAATATGTATTAATTTAAAAATAATTTTAATGTTATTAATTAATTTTAATTAGAATGAAAATTTTAAAATTTAAAATTAAAAAAAAATCAATAAGTTAATCATATTAATTAAAATACATAAAAAACCTATTTTTTTAAAATAAAATATTTGATAAATATATACAAAAATATTAAACAAAAAAGCTAAACGGCCTAAACCCTTCGGCTTTGGACATAAACATAAACTCAACATCCTCCTTCCGGGTTCAACTTGACAGCCGCCGTGCGAATCAGCGTCTTCGTTGCCATCATGTCCGTCGCCACCATTGTTTCAGCCCCTCTCACATCCTCAAATATTCGATCACTTTCCATCATATCTTCGTCCTCCTTTTCTCCAATCAATTCCTTTAAATGCTCTTCTGTCGCTCTCAAACTGACAACTACTTCTCTCCTCCGAAACCCTAACCTCCGATTCTCTGTCTCAGCAATGAGCGTAGCAGCTCAGGAAAATCTCTCTCAGACTGCATTCCTTGATCGAAGAGAAACTGGAGTTCTTCATTTCGTCAAGTATCATGGCCTCGGTAACGACTTTATCATGGTAATCACTAAGAAACTTATTTCTACTTTCAGCCTACATGGACAATTGCTACCAGTGAACTTTTTAGATATTCCGATGATTTTCTGTTACTGTTGGTTGCTCAAAGTATAATAACGATTGCATTATGTTACTCATATAGCTTATAGTGGCTCGATTTAATGAATTTGGTTGCTAGTGGTTGGGAGTGTCATCCATTGTTTACCTAAAATTGGCTTTGATCAGGTTAACAATCTTGATTCAGTGGAGCCCAAAGTTACTCCGGAGCAAGCTGTTAAGTTATGTGATCGGAATTTTGGCATTGGAGCCGATGGAGTAATCTTTGCAATGCCTGGATATAATGGGACTGATTATACCATGAGAATATTTAATTCAGATGGCAGCGAGCCTGAGGTGATTTTCTTTACTTCGCAAAGCACAAACACTCATAATATTCTTGATATATCCATTGTTGTGTAAACTGTAATCTCAATTATCTGCCTCCTCTCACAGATGTGTGGAAATGGAGTTCGATGCTTTGCAAAGTTTATTTCAGATCTCAATAGCTTACATGGAAAACAAAGGTATAAAGAATTTATTAAATTCTGCTCTCGTCTAGTTGATTTGAGTACCATTTAGTTGTTGTACTCTTACAGTTTTACAGTACATACTGGTGCTGGATTAATCGTGCCCGAAATACAAGATGATGGAAAGGTAGTAAATTTTGCTTATTTAGTTCATTGGATTTTTATCCTTGTGGATTGAATTTCAACAATGTTGTTACTTTAGGTTAAAGTTGACATGGGTGAGCCAGTTTTGAAGGCTTCAGATGTTCCAACTAAAATAGCACCAAATAAAGATGAATCAGTTGTGAAAGCAAAAATTGAAGTAGATGGAGTAAACTGGAATGTGACATGTGTCAGTATGGGAAATCCTCACTGTGTCACTTTTGGTACACAAGACAACGAGGTATATTCAATATTCATCAAACTTTTATAAAATATATATTCTTGTATATCAAAATTTGCCTTCTACTTTCTTTTTTGATTTTTGTGGTATAACTTGTAAACAGAATTTGGTGGTTGATGAATTGAATTTGGCGGAAGTTGGTCCAAAATTTGAACATCATCCACTGTTTCCTGCCCGAACTAACACAGGTCAGGTTTTATTTACCTTTATGATTTGTTATACAATCATAAAAGCATAAAAGAACTTGATATTAGTATATTACCTATTTACTTATTTTATTTAATCTTATAATATGTTATATACTTTTTCAGAATTTGTGCAAGTGTTTTCTCGTTCGCATCTAAAGATGCGTGTTTGGGAGCGTGGGGCAGGTTAGCTTATTATAAAATGATTATAATTTTTAGTTTTATAACTTTGGATTAAAAAAATAAAATAAAAACTGTATTATATAGGAGCAACATTGGCTTGTGGAACTGGAGCATGTGCGGTAGTTGTTGCAGCAATCCTTGAGGGTCGTTCTGAGAGAGTAAGTTTTGTTTTGTTTTTTTGGATATATAAATAAAAATGTTTAATTTTTATTTTGATATTAAAATTAATGTTTTGTGATTACAGAAGTGTAGGGTTGATTTACCTGGAGGGCCATTGGAGATAGAATGGAGGGAGGAGAACAATCATGTGTATATGACAGGCCCTGCTGAGGTAGTCTTTTATGGATCTGTTGAGCTCTAAACGTTACAATTTTAAATAATTTGAAGATTTTTATCTGATATAAACATGATTTGGTGTGTTGTAAACATTATTTATTTGATGCTTCTGAATTTGGAAGACTTAATGTAGTAATATTAGTTTTGTTGTTGATGGCAATATAATCATGTCGATAACAGAAAAAACAGATTCCAAACCTACTATAAAAGTTTGGAAAGATAGTAAATCACAAAATATAGTCACCAAAACGAGAAAGGTTTACTTTTACATTTGATGATATGATATTGTCAAATATATGTGGCCTATTTATTGCATCACGCTTTATTGCCATTTTCTGGGTTTGATTTTGTAGGCAATACTTTATTTAACAGCCGTTATAACAATGTAAAATTGCAAATGGCCACAATCAGATGCCCACTATTTTACATAAAAAAAGATTGAAATATAGGGATTGAGATACATGAAATATAACGAGATTACCTCATAACTAGAGTCGAAAGTATGAACATAATTCCAAGAGATGTTAACAAAAACAAGTTAGCAGAATTGCAAAAATAGTCGATTTTGTGAGAGTATATAGCGTTTTACCAACTGCTAGTTTATTAAACCGGTTTTTTCAACCGGTTCAAATGAATAGATTACCAAACCGGTAGATAACTAGTGGTTTGGATAAAGCAGACGAAGCCAGGCCCAAACTAGTTGACTTGTGTTGAATGTGCACCACTAACTAGATGAAGTTACTTTGAACAATTGGTTTTCCGTATTTTTAAAGAATTGAACAATGAAAGTATATGAGGAGTGCCCAATTGAATTGATTGGGTCACTATTCGGAAATTTGGTAAATCTCAATAAAAAATTTGGTAACTTAGTGCCAACGGTGTGAATAATTTAGACTATTATATCAAAATACATCTTAAACAATTAATTATCAAATATAGGTTTTGCTGTTTTAATAAATGTACATTGCTTTGCATTTATTTTTCTTTCTAAATAAATATTTTAGAACTAAAATGGATAACACTATGAGTCTATAACAGTAGGGGGATGACACAATACTGTTTATTAACTTATTATGATTAGTCTTCACATCTATCGTGTTTTGTTACAAATTTTATATATTTTATTTGCTAAAATAACAAAAACGATCAATTCATATCTACATAAAAGGACAATAAAAGGATTTGATTATGTGTTTGGAAAACCCCCCCTACCAATCAAATAGGGGCCTATACCCTAGAAGATTCTTCAATGTCAAAACGCACTAAAATAAGACCACTTGCCACTCAAAAAAATAGAAAGGAAGCACAACAAATATTTTGATTATGTTATGTATGACATGTATAGATGATACAATGAGAAGAAAAGATGATATTGACTTCTCTGTTTTATAGAATTATAAACAAAAGACACTATTGCAACTTGCATTTAACAAGGACATAACTTTCCCGTCAACATGGAAGGTTTATTTCTCTAATCATATAACTAATAAAACCATTATCATATATGAATTTCGTTCACCCACTTCTTTCCATCTTATTATTTTATCAACTACTTTAACTAAACAATTAATCCAATAAAATGGGATACTCCAAATTTAAGAAAAAATATTGCAATGATTTGGTTATTTGCAACTTTTTTTTTTCTGTTAGAAGATAAAAGATTAAACTTACATTTATGTATTCTAAATGCATCAATCAATGAATTCATTTTAGTTATTTCTTAAGCATAACTATGCATACAAAGTTGACTAGACAATGAGTCGGAAGAAAGGGTTAAATAAGATATATGAAAAAATTTGTATATATTAGACATACATTTTTAAAACAATGATGTCTTTTAAAGTATGATGTTTTTATGGTATTGAGTTGTATAGAATGTCTCATATAAAAAGTATTTTAGAATTAGTTTTTTTATACCAAATGACTTCTAGTCTAACGGTATAAGTGTTACATTCACTTCTTGAGATCAATGATTCAAGTTCTGTTTGAAACATGATGAAATTAAAAATAATTTAGAAGTTGATTAGATTTGTTGTTTTAAAAAAAGAATCAGTTTTTTTATATTACATAGAAAAATGTTATCATAATCAAATTCATTGTATTTTAATGTTGGATCTTTAACATAAGCCAAAACAAAGATATATTTTGAAACTTGTTTGTCAATTTCTTCTCCATTCATATATGAATACATTAAAGATACCCATAAATTACACTTATAAATCAAATGGTAGTTGAAAATCCACAAAACACCTCTTGTTTTTTTGTTAGGAATCTAATAATATTTAAACTACTTAATTTGAAGAAAAAGAAACATCTTCTTTCAACTCTATTAATTACTTAATTTTCATATTTACAATCTTAAAAAAGATGGCAATTTTAAAGTTAATATATAATAAACAGTAAAGTTACATTTAAAACCAAAATAAATAATCATTTAAGAACACTAAATTAGACCTAAAGCTGAGCCATTAGAATATTTAAGTTTTTTAATCAATATCATATATTTTTGTATTGCAAACCAGCAAACCTGATGCAGTGGAAGCTACTACGTGTCGCAACAGTAGACGAGTGACTACTAAAAACAACCGTGATATTTATATATAATTTTAAACTTTCTAACTAACAGCCATTTATAATTATTTTGATTCGTCTTAATGTTTCATCATAAAGAGTTTAGTGGAATCGATGCATGTAGTCATTTATTTTTATAAAAAAAAAAATCAGACATCGACATATACACGTACAGACGCGTTTTACACTATTAAAAAAATACCAATGAAAATTACCGACTAAAAGAAAATCCATCGGAGAGACCGACAAAATACCAATGCCCAATGGGAGAAAAACTGTAAATTAGCAAAAGACAGAAATTCGTCGGAAAATTGTTTCAAATTACCGATGTAATACCAACGGACAACAATTCTTTTAATTATTAGTAGTTATTCGTCGGAAATTAACAATGGAATAACTAGACGAAATAAAATTTATGATCATTTTGTTTTCTAAAAAATTATATTCCACTGAAACGTCAATTTGTTATTATTATTGTTATCATCGTCATTATTACTATGTGTATGCATATGTATATTTAAATGTGTATTTATGTGTATGAAAATAAGAATGTGTATGTATGTGTATATCAATGTGTGTATGTCTATGTATTTATTGTAATCTCTAATATTTTAGAGTGAGTCCCTTTCATTAAATATACTCAAAACATATACACAACGTACAATACAAAACATAAACGGGCCAAACCTAGAATGGGCCGACAATAGACATAAGATACATGCATAACAATATACATATGCTAACAGCCCTGCAGTTTGAATGGGTGAGAATCATGAACGTTCAAGCTGGACTGAAACTCAAGGAACAATGGAGATGGAAGACTCTTTGTAAAAATATCTCTATATTAGGATGAAGATGGGACATGAAGAGCACCCACCTGACCTGTGGCTACTTTGTCTCAGACAAAGTGCAAATCAATCTCCATATGCTTTGTACATTGATGATGGACCGGGTTGGATGACATATACACAACACTAACGTTATCACAGTAAACAATAGTAGCTTTGGCAGGCATATAGTGAAGCTCGAGAAGAAGATTATGAATCCAACATGTTTCAGCCACACCATTTGCAACACCCATGTATTCGACTTCGACAATGGATCGGGAAGTCGTATTTTGACGTTTGGAGGACCACGATAGAAGATTGTGTCCTAAAAAGACACAATAACCAAATGTAGAGCATTGGGTAACAGGGCATCTAACCCAGTCAGCACTAGAGTAGGCAGTGAGGGTACGAATACGGCAAACATATAAGTGAAGACCATGGGAAGTGGTACCTCGAATATATCGTAAGATACGCCTGCGAGCAGTGAAATGGGGCTCGTGCGAGTCATGCATGTATAAACATATCTGTTGAACAACGTAGGTAATATCTGGGCGAGTGAATATAAGATACTGTAATGCACCAGCCAGACTGCGATATAAGGTGGGGTCAGCAACAGGAGGACTAGTGACATCAAACTTGGCAGGCAAGTCGGATGGAGTTGATGTTAGTTTGCAGTTGGTCATAGAAGCCCGTTCAAGAATCTTAGTGGCATATTTGTGTTGAGACAGAAACAAACCGTCAACCGATCGAGTGGCTGAGATACCTAGAAAAAAGTGAAGATCCCCAAGATTTGTCATAGAGAACTCTACACTCAATAAGGAAATGATGTGAGCCAAAAGCTGAGAAGAGGAGCCTGTAAGAGCAATGTCATCAACATAAAGTAACAAATATGCTATGTGAGTGCCCTGTCTGTAGATGAATAAGGATGAGTCACATCTGCTATGAACAAAGCCAATACGAGAGATAAATTTAGAAAAACATTGAAACTATACACGTGGTGCTTGCTTGAGACCATACAACGATCGCTGAAGCAAACAAACATAATCAGGGCGATAAGGATCCCGAAAACCCGGTGGCTGTTGCATATATATTGTTTCGTGCAGATGTCCATGAAGAAAAGCATTCTTCACATCTAGTTGTCTGATAGGCCACTTATGAGTGACAACAATATTGAGAACTGTGTGGATAGTAGCGGGTTTCACAACAGAACTAAAAGTCTCGTCACAATCAATACCAGGTCGTTGACTGCGAACATTAGCAACAAGACGCGCCTTATAGCGCAATAATGACCCATCTGCATTGAATTTCTTCTTGAATAGCCATATACAATTAACTATGTTAGCAACATGTGGTCTTGGAACAAGTACCCAAGTTTTGTCAGAGATAAGAACAAAATATTCATTTATCATTGCATTAAGCTAGTTGGGACTTGGGATCCTTAAAAGCTTCTAAATAATTTTTGGGGATAGGGGAAGTGGTACCAACATGTAGGTTTAATTTACAAATGGGTTTAAAGATGCCTTGTTTAGTACGAGTAAGCATTGGATGTTGAGAGTGAGTAGAGGTTTGAGGAATACCCGGTGATATAGGAGAATGAGGAAATTCGGTAGACTCATTGGATGTGAGAGAGGAAGGTGAAGGTGATTGAATTGAGCTGGTAGGAGTGGGAGAAGAAAGGTCTAAGGAAGGTAGATAAGGTGAGGTTTGGGTTGAATGAGTCATAGATGGCGACATGGGGGCGACCATGGTTGGACTAGGATGTGTTGGCACCGGTGTTGAAGTAAGAGGGTGAGAGAAGTTGGGATCATCAAGAAATGAGTAGGAAGGAGCTTTGTTTGGTGTCATGGAGCCAAATGGAAAAACAGTTTCATTAAATACCACATGATGAGATATGATGATTTTGTTCGTGTCAAGATTGAGACAACAATATCCTTTGCCGTTTGTTGGATAACAAGAGAGATGCATGGAGTTGATATTGGGGAGAGTTTGTAGAAGGAACAATGTGAGGAAAACAGAGATAACCAAACACATGAAGATGGTCATAAGATGGGTGTTTATTGTATAATTTAAAAAAAGGAGTGTCTTTATTGAGGGTGATGGATGGAAGAATGTTTAGAAGATGAGCCGCCATATGAAGTTCTTCGGTCCAAAAAGTTGGAGGAAGCCGAGCATGAAATAAAAGAGTACGAATGGTGTTATTTAAAGTGCAAAGCATGCATTCGACTTTTTCGTTTTGTTGAGAGGTGTAAGGACACGAAAAAAGAAAGTGGATACTGTTTTGAGAAAAAATTTGATGAAATTTTTTATTGTCATATTCACCTCTATTATCACATTGAAAAGATTTGATATCAGTTTGAAATTGATTATTGACAAAATTTCGGAAATGCACAAATTTGTCAAAAAGATCAGATTTAACACGAATAGGATAGACCCAAACATAATGAGAGAAATCATCTAAAAATATGACATAATATATAATACCACTCAAACTTTCAATAGGAGACATCCAAACATCATAGTTGTAACGACCTGAAAATCACGACTAAAAATTTCTTTTAAAACATTACTAAAACTGGATTTATAAAACGTATCATAAGTCAAACATAACTTTCGAGTATTAAATTCAAAACATAATATCATTATCAGAGTCAAACATTCCCAGGCTAACTGACTATGGTGTGTGCTCTGCAATCTTCCCGAGCTCCTCTTCTGAAAACCGAGTACCTGAAACCAAAACTGAAAACCGTAAGCACGAAGCTTAGTGAGCTCCCCCAATCTACCACATACCACATGAAAACATATAAAGCACATACTGGGGCCTTGCCCCTTACATCGAACCAAAGTTCGAAGCTGACATCGGACCGAAGTCCGAAGCTAACTGACTGGGGCCTTGCCCCCTACATCGAACCGAAGTCCGAAGCTGACATCGGACCGAAGTCCGAAGCTAACTGACTGGGGCCTTGCCCCCCTCCATCGGACCGGAGTCCAAAGCTAACTGTCTGGGACCTTGTCCCCTCCATCGGACCGAAGTCCGAAGCTAACTGACTGGGACCTTGTCCCTTCCATCGGACCGAAGTCCGAAGCTAACTGACTGGGGCCTTGCCCCCTCCATCGGACCGAAGTCTGAAGCTGACTGTCTGGGACCTTGTCCCCTCCATCGGACCGAAGTCCGAAGCTAACTGAACACAGCATATCATAACATATTAACTGGCATAAACTCACATATACTGCATACTACATCGGGCCGTAGCCCGGAACACATAACATATAAATCCTGTCTGAGCCACGAAGGCATCAAACATACTAACTACTGTATCAGATCAACATCCGAAAACTACTGCTAGCTAAACGGGCCGGCATTGTGGCCTTAGACCCGTTCCTACTGGAAGGAAACTCACCTGAGACTGCTGAACTGATGCTGCTAATCCTCTTGACTGCTACTTGACCTCTGACTCCGAACTGCTGCTCCACTAACTCTTCGAGCTTCAAAAGCCAATAAAACACTTAGTCCAACTGACCTCCAAAGGTCACTAGGTCAACTCTGGTCAAGGTAAAAATCCTGGTCAACGTCAACCTTCCAGGTCAACCCTACTCGCCGAGTCTACCTACTGACTCGCCGAGTTCATACGCTCAGGGTCTTTCTTATTCGCGACTCGACTCGCCGAGTCAGTCTATGACTCGCCGAGTCCAACTAGTTCCAAGACCTGTCCTGTCCAACTCGCTGAGTCACCACCCGACTCACTGATTCGAGTCTCAACTCGAAGGGTTTAGGGTTTCGCGATCTGACTCGCCGAGTCCAAGAACAGACTCGCCGAGTCCTAGACAATCTTCAACCAACTCGTCGAGTTGTTCGTCCAACTTGCCGAGTCCATGCCTAACTTCAACCGACTCGACGAGCTGTTCATCCTACTCGTCGAGTTCCTCCTCATCTTCAAGCTACTCGCCGAGTCCACTCGAAGGACTCGCCGAGTCTATCCAGTCCTCAATCCATGCAGTGGCTTTTCGAGCCAAACAGAGCTTCCAACTCATAGATCCATACCTCTAGGGCCTATCCCCCACGTAAAGTGGCAAACTTTACGTGTAGATTAAGAGATCTAGGCTCAAAACACACTAAACTAGGGTTTATGGCAAACATACTCCTTCAACATACCAAGGGCTGATACTTTAGGGGATTCAAGACCAAAACCAACATGGATCTGAGGTAGCAACCTCAGATCTGAACCTCCAACTCGAATTGGTTACATATCGTACCAATAATGACCAAAACTCACACATAAGAATAGATCTGGATGAAAAGGGAGTCCAAGCAACAACTTATTACCTCCAATTGGTCTGAAATGACTCCTCAATCCCAGATCTACAATCCCTTCTTTCACCTCCAATGTCTTTCTTCCTCCTCCAAGCTTTAGTGCACTCTTCAAGGCAAGATCTAGCTCAAAAACGGATATGGCGGCTAGGGTTTGGTGTTCTGGGGTAAAGAGGCAGTAAAGGGACCCTAGGAAGGAGATTGAGACGCTTAAATAGGCTCCAAGTCCCGGATTTAGGGTTTTTCCTCGTTCAGACCCAACTCGTCGAGTCTCCTTGGCCGACTCGCCGAGTCGGTCGCTTACACATCGAACCGGATCCCGCTCGGACTCGCCGAGTCCCTCCATGGACTCGCCGAGTCTCTCCTTAAAATTGAGGTCTTCTTTCTTTTCTTGATTTTCCAAACTTTGGGGTGTTACAACTCTCCCCCACTTAAACTAAACTTCGTCCTCGAAGTTTGCTATGACCAACTGTCCTGCGATCTGCCTCTAACTCTCTATCTGGAAAACTAACACCCTTCTGTCCATCACTCTAGCCACTCACAGTGCTAGTCACTATTGTTGGTACATACTGAATTCTTCTCCTTTCCTTAATTTCCTCAATGTTACTTCCTCCGATTGAGAATTCTATACCCCTCATCCGCCTACTGGATGCACTGAGACCACTCTGGTCCCACTAATCTACCGATATCTGAGTTATCGAACCCCCACCGGTCACTACACTCCATCGCAAACTCCTAGTCGCTTCCAGCGACTCCTGAAGATACTTCGACTATCTATAACTGTTCTATCCATTCTTCCGCTCATACTGAAACGATGTTGCTGGAATCAGCTTGCTTATATCCCATCTGATTACTCAACTCCTGCTAACTCGAGCCTTCCATCCTGAAAGAAAAGCTACCTGCCTAGCTATCCTTACAGATCACTTACACTTGGCAGAAGGCTCAACTGATCCTACTGAGAGAGACTTGCCATTTCCAAATCAACCAACTATACCGTCAGCACTTGCATTCCAACACAAATACTAATACTGTCCCAAAACTCTGAAACCTTCCAAACACTGAACTGCCTGCAGTACTGAACATGCCTGAAACTCTAAGCTGCCTGAAACGCTGAACGGCCTGAAACACTGAACTGGCTGAAACACTGAGCTGCCTGACACACTGAACTGGCTGAAACACTGAGCTGCCTGAAACACTGATCTGACTGAAACATTGAGTTCCAGCTCAACCGTAGAGTCGAAGGACTCCTCTCTCAGTCGTTCCCACGACTTCTAAACAAAATCTTTCTCTGGAGCTAGTTTCCACCAGTTATCCTGTCACTGCGGCTCTAACAATCTTCCGATCCAGCCGATCGGGTCCATATGTCACATCCTGACATCATCAATTCCACGACTAACATCATGATGGCTCCCAGACTGACGGTAGCCCTTAACATACCCGAACCCCAACGGTCCACTGCTACTCTGATCTCATAACTGATGTAACGATCTATAGCCAAAATTGCTGACTTAGTCATAACTGAACCATTATGGAAATCCGAAATCTAACCCGTGGATTCCCATATCCTTACTGCTGCACTAGAACTGTTGGGTACTACTACTTTCCCGCGTCCAACACGCGCTCATGCCACCTACCAATCTGATAAAGGCTGCGACTACGCTCGCGGACTTTTAACTCTCTAGTACTATTTGGCTACTAGTGAATGCTACGGCTACCCCCCGCAGACTTACAACACTACTACTACTATCTGACTGCTAGTGAATGCTACGGCTACCCCCGCAGACTTACAACACTACTACTACTATCTGACTGCTAGTGAATGCTACGGCTACCCCCGCAGACTTACAACACTACTACTACTATCTGACTGCTAGTGAATGCTACGGCTACCCCCGCAGACTTACAACACTACTACTACTATCTGACTGCTAGTGAATGCTACGGCTACCCCCGCAGACTTACAACACTACTACTACTCTATCCCGAGGACATCCTGACTATCCCTAGTCCCGCTAGTGATTCCTCATCCCGATTTCTCAAACCAGCCCTCAGTCTTTGAATTCTGCATCATCCTCGACATCTTATATCCTTGATATACTTAGCGCTTCGTCAAGGAATTCTTCGGCTTGGTTCCCAAACCAACCGTCTACTAATCCGGATACAAGAAGCTATTGTTGGGACGTTTCCAACCTCCCAACTCCTGAATCTACGCAACCTGCATGCTGCCTCAGACACTGGCTACTAATACGAAAACATCTCTTGTTACCCGTTCTCAGGATCCTCATTCCGACTCACTTGAGTCCGACAGGTGGTCCTCCAATCCTGGATTCCCAACCAGCTTCTAACCATCTCGATTACATGAACTAACCGCTGGGAAAAGTTCTCGAACTCTCAATTCTGAACTTCTCAATCCATCCATCACTATGCTACCACCATTTCTTCTCAGAGGCTGCGCACTCATTCTGGGTCTACGTGACTCTTATCCATGAATACCCGGAGGGTTCTCCCCCACTTCGATCTTGCTTACCCCTTGCCGCTTCACACTCAAAAGAGATCCTGATCTTCACTACCATTCCAAAACATCTACTGGGGAACCCAAGCCCGCCAGGTAGGAATTTGACCAATCCATCCAAATCACTAACCACTCCGAACTAGCGAAACGAACCAAATCTCTCCCAACCATGCTACAGTTACTGCATCCTCCGAAACCTTCTCCATAAGAGCACATCCCCTAACTACCAACCAATTATCCGAGGTATGCAAATGGCATATAACATAATCACAAGCAAGCCACACTATAACACAACACTTATACCACAAATTGATGCAGAACCATAACAATATAATCATGACATAAGCTGACAGAAAAGCAAAAATTACGTACCTTCATTACTCAGTGCTGCTCGAATCCCTGCTGAAATCTACCGGAAAACTCGGCTCTGAGCCGTAGGCACCCTTTCCCGGCCTCGACAACTGCTGGCGGTACTTGAAGTCCCAAGGGCAGGAGCTGGCACCTGCCCTGCTAGATACAAACTCGGACAGTGGGCCTTCTTGTGGCCCCTCTGACTGCAATGGAAACATAACGGATCAAGTCCCTGGGCGATGGTAACAACACAGTCTCTGCTAAAATGACCAATCTGGCCGCACTTGAAACACCCAGCATCGCCACCACTTCTACGCCTACACACACCCATGTGCGTCCTTCCGCACTTCCCGCATCGACTGCGGCTCTGATAGTTCCTCGTCCTCAAATCTGGACCCTTGGGCTTCTTACCCGAACCTGTGGCTACCTGAGTCTCATCCATTTTCCTCTTCCCTTCCGACTCCCTGCCCGACTCTCGCTCCTGCATTACCCCAACGGCAACGCCTGCTGACTGAACAACAGATGTCTGATCCTGAAGCCTCGCTATCAATCTATCAGTGATCCTCACGACCATGTCGGGCAGATCCTCGCGAATGGCTCGCGAAACTTCCTCAACTATCCAATCATGCAATGGTCTCTCTTGGAGACAGAATGCCCCACTCACCCCTGCCCCCTGATGGCAGGAACTAGAAATGGGATCTCCCTCCCTGATGGATCCCTGAACTCCATAAGATTTGGGACCTAGACGAGCCCCAATCTGTCCTGAAACTAACCTGGCCTTAAAGGCCTCAAGATGACTGTCCATGAGCTCCACAATGGCCTCTCTAACTGAACGAAAAATCATTGGAGTCTGATCAATGATGTTGCGCATAATATCTGCAGAAATGAAATCCCTCATCTGATCATCAAGCTGCCCGGCTCTGAAGCCCGAGCCAGACCCCTCCTCGACACCTGAACTGCTAACTGGTAGCTCACGCAATGTCACCATGCTGAAAATATAACAAAATCCTGATCAATTTACATACTACTGCTGAGGGATTTCTCACATACTCTACTAGTTCCTTGATTTTGCCTCAGCCCCTCTTGAATCGAATACGGATCCTCTGCTTTCAGTAGTATGGGCCCCTACTACCTTCCACATCTATCCGTACTTTCCTCAAGAGTTACCTCAACTCCACCAAGTCCCCTTTACTCTTCAACTGAGCTCTGCTACTCTCATCCTAGGCTTGCCCAAGGGAACCTCTGACTCTACTCAAACCAGTCCTCAGCTGCTGAAGGCCTCCTTGTAATGCCAATTAGCCACCACCTGAATACCATCACATGTAATGAGGCTCGGATAATCCTTCGAGTAAAAGTCTCGTCCCTACAACGGTTGGACTCAAACGAGAGCTGCGCAGTAGGGCCAAATCCAGCATTCTGAGATTATTCAACCCTGCTCACATGTAATGTGACGTATTCACCTAATGGCTAACTCCCACCACTCAGAGTCCCACAAAGCACAAAGCAAGCAGCATTCGGATAAAGGAAACATACCCAGGCAAAACTATTCTCATAACGAGAAACTACACTAGCATACAATGCTAAGCTCGCGCTACCAGGCATAACCTAAGCAGGCTATCCTACTGCTTTCTACTCAATACTAGCATGCAATTCTCATAAAGCTGAACACATAAAGCAGGCACATAAGGCATCATCCTAGATCCTTAGTCCTATTCTAGCATGTTGTTCTACTGAAGCTGGAACTGAAACTGAAACTGAAACCGATACTGATAATCGTAATATAACTTGTATGGGTAAATTGGGAGTACTTACTTGAGCTCGGCTGATTGCATGCACCACACCCTTTTCTCTTTTCAAAACTCTTTTTGCTTTTTCTAAAACTCTTTTCTTTACACTTTTTCTAAAATTGTTTTCTTTTCTCAAAATTCTTTTGTAACTACGATTTTTCTTTTGAAAACTATATACCACTTCCTTAGTTTGAGTTCAGACACACTCGGGAGTGCGCCCGAATCCCTCAAACCAAGGCTCTGATACCAACTTGTAACGACCCGAAAATCACGACTAAAAATTTCTTTTAAAACATTACTAAAACTGGATTTATAAAACGTATCATAAGTCAAACATAACTTTCGAGTATTAAATTCAAAACATAATATCATTATCAGAGTCAAACATTCCCAGGCTAACTGACTATGGTGTGTGCTCTGCAATCTTCCCGAGCTCCTCTTCTGAAAACCGAGTACCTGAAACCAAAACTGAAAACCGTAAGCACGAAGCTTAGTGAGCTCCCCCAATCTACCACATACCACATGAAAACATATAAAGCACATACTGGGGCCTTGCCCCTTACATCGAACCAAAGTTCGAAGCTGACATCGGACCGAAGTCCGAAGCTAACTGACTGGGGCCTTGCCCCCTACATCGAACCGAAGTCCGAAGCTGACATCGGACCGAAGTCCGAAGCTAACTGACTGGGGCCTTGCCCCCCTCCATCGGACCGGAGTCCAAAGCTAACTGTCTGGGACCTTGTCCCCTCCATCGGACCGAAGTCCGAAGCTAACTGACTGGGACCTTGTCCCTTCCATCGGACCGAAGTCCGAAGCTAACTGACTGGGGCCTTGCCCCCTCCATCGGACCGAAGTCTGAAGCTGACTGTCTGGGACCTTGTCCCCTCCATCGAACCGAAGTCCGAAGCTAACTGAACACAACATATCATAACATATCAACTGGCATAAACTCACATATACTGCATACTACATCGGGCCGTAGCCCGGAACACATAACATATAAATCCTGTCTGAGCCACGAAGGCATCAAACATACTAACTACTGTATCAGATCAACATCCGAAAACTACTGCTAGCTAAACGGGCCGGCATTGTGGCCTTAGACCCGTTCCTACTGGAAGGAAACTCACCTGAGACTGCTGAACTGATGCTGCTAATCCTCTTGACTGCTACTTGACCTCTGACTCCGAACTGCTGCTCCACTAACTCTTCGAGCTTCAAAAGCCAATAAAACACTTAGTCCAACTGACCTCCAAAGGTCACTAGGTCAACTCTGGTCAAGGTAAAAATCCTGGTCAACGTCAACCTTCCAGGTCAACCCTACTCGCCGAGTCTACCTGCTGACTCGCCGAGTTCATACGCTCAGGGTCTTTCTTATTCGCGACTCGACTCGCCGAGTCAGTCTATGACTCGCCGAGTCCAACTAGTTCCAAGACCTGTCCTGTCCAACTCGCTGAGTCACCACCCGACTCACTGATTCGAGTCTCAACTCGAAGGGTTTAGGGTTTCGCGATCTGACTCGCCGAGTCCAAGAACAGACTCGCCGAGTCCTAGACAATCTTCAACCAACTCGTCGAGTTGTTCGTCCAACTTGCCGAGTCCATGCCTAACTTCAACCGACTCGACGAGCTGTTCATCCTACTCTTCGAGTTCCTCCTCATCTTCAAGCTACTCGCCGAGTCCACTCGAAGGACTCGCCGAGTCTATCCAGTCCTCAATCCATGCAGTGGCTTTTCGAGCCAAACAGAGCTTCCAACTCATAGATCCATACCTCTAGGGCCTATCCCCCACGTAAAGTGGCAAACTTTACGTGTAGATTAAGAGATCTAGGCTCAAAACACACTAAACTAGGGTTTATGGCAAACATACTCCTTCAACATACCAAGGGCTGATACTTTAGGGGATTCAAGACCAAAACCAACATGGATCTGAGGTAGCAACCTCAGATCTGAACCTCCAACTCGAATTGGTTACATATCGTACCAATAATGACCAAAACTCACACATAAGAATAGATCTAGATGCAAAGGGAGTCCAAGCAACAACTTATTACCTCCAATTGGTCTGAAATGACTCCTCAATCCCAGATCTACAATCCCTTCTTGCACCTCCAAGGTCTTTCTTCCTCCTCCAAGCTTTAGTGCACTCTTCAAGGCAAGATCTAGCTCAAAAACGGATATGGCGGCTAGGGTTTGGTGTTCTGGGGTAAAGAGGCAGTAAAGGGAACCTAGGAAGGAGATTGAGACGCTTAAATAGGCTCCAAGTCCCGGATTTAGGGTTTTTCCTCGTTCAGACCCAACTCGTCGAGTCTCCTTGGCTGACTCGCCGAGTCGGTCGCTTACACATCGACCCGGATCCCGCTCGGACTCGCCGAGTCCCTCCATGGACTCGCCGAGTCTCTCCTTAAAATTGAGGTCTTCTTTCTTTTCTTGACTTTCCAAACTTTGGGGTGTTACAACTCTCCCCCACTTAAACTAAACTTCGTCCTCGAAGTTTGCTATGACCAACTGTCCTGCGAACTGCCTCCAACTCTCTATCTGGAAAACTAACACCCTTCTGTCCATCACTCCAGCCACTCACAGTGCTGGTCACTACTGTTGGTACATACTGAATTCTTCTCCTTTCCTTAATTTCCTCAATGTTACTTCCTCCGATTGAGAATTCTGTACCCCTCATCCGCCTACTGGATGCACTGAGACCACTCTGGTCCCACTAATCTACCGAGAAACCTAGATCCAAGCATTAGGGTTTGTATGAGCACATAGGATGTCTTATGACCAAAACCCATCATGAACATCTGTGGAAGTGTTGTGGGCTAAGGATTTTGTTGTTGAGCTTGATGATGAGAGAAAGGCTGTTGGGCTGGAGAAAAAAGTTGATGTTGTTTTTGCATATTGGTCCGATGGGATGATTGAGACCCCGACCCAATTCCGTGTTACTGAAAGTTGTGTGGGCTAGGCAGCAAGCCTTGCTGATTGGATCCAAGGGGAAACTGAAGGGAATAGGCCCACCCCTAATTACCTTATCATTGATTTTGTTTCCGTCGCTGACTTTCGCTGGAAAAAATTACCTCCGATGCCTCCATTATTTAGACGACCGCCATATCGCCCTCCTCCCTGGCCGCCACGACGTCCACCGCGACCCCCACGATAGCCGCTGCTATTGTTGTTGATGCCATTGAAATTAGTCACCTCTAGTACAAGGTACATGCATACACCATATTAAACAACATAAATTTCAATATTTGAACATTATTTTATTAACCCACACAACTCACGTACATTCGTTTAGTTTAGATATATGTTTATTATCTTTGTGGTGAACTTGTAAAACATAAATTTTTGTTTATTAATACATGGGATTATTTTCTACATTTTGGGCAATGAAAAATCTTGGCTTTTTTTTTTTCTCTTTTTTGATTGCCGTTTTACCGACTAGTAAAGCAAACATCAGTAAATTAGAAAACCGTTGCTAATGAAACCTGTAGAAAATATGCAGGCCCGACCCAAGGGCAGGGCGAGCTGGGCCGTCGCCCAGGGCATCAATATAGCAAGGGGCATTAGATTATGTCCAACTCGTATGGGTAAGGTAAGGGAACGAGCTAAGGGATGTTGAAACATAAATGGAATGGGCGGCAATTCTCGATTGGTAAAAAATCATGGTGAAGACGAAGAGACTGTGAGAACTACGAGGAGTTTGAAAGACCGAGGTATTTGAGTATTTCTAGTTCTGTCTTTTATACCAAGGATTCCAAGATTGATTATTTTCTTCTAAAGAAAAAAATACATGTTGATTTCTAATTCTTTCTTTCATACAGAGAGCGAGGGTTGAAGTTTTTCTAATTCTATCTTTCATATCGAGGAGGCTAGGATTAAGGTTTTTTTGATCTTTTTCTTCTAAACAACATTAAAAATCGCATGACTGAAAGCTTTTCTGATACTTCTATTTTTCAAGGACTGATGCAATTCCCTTTTCCAAAATTCTGATATAAGATTTAGTGTTATAAGTCCGTGTTTCTATGTTTTTTTTCTTGATATACGCATGTCTGATATTTTCTGAAGTTCTGAAAATTTTATATAAGCATTTCTATAATCTGTCCAATATTTTGGTTGTTGGTCCTTGTTTTTTATCATTGTTGTTTAAATCTCATGTTTATATAGGATATGAATGGCTTTAAACACAAGTTTATAATAATGAATTATAAGTTGGGGTTGTTTTTTTACATTTATATTTATATATGAATTAGGATTTGTCACTTTTTAGAACACTTTGTTACAGAAGTATTTGTCTCAATCTTAACTGCTTGTGTATACTCATGAAAATGAGTTATTTACATACGGATTCAACCAAATCATGAAAGTCAAAGCTCAAATATCACTTTTATGTGTTCGTCTCAATCTTCATTGCATTGCTTGTGCAGAGATGTATGATTTGTGTTGTTGTTGGAGTACTTTTTGTAAATACAAAAATAAATGAACAAAAGGCACAACATTTGTTGTTTTTGCCTCTCTCTTGATTCAGGATTTTGGGGCTACATTAGCAGTTTTATGATATGGATTTGATGATGAAGCAAATCTCTTGTTAATGCATAAAAACTTGCATGTTATACTTGGGGTTATGGAAGAACTGGTTTGGATTTCATAAATTGGCACCTTAAGATTTAGCCAATGTAACTTTGACCAAGGTTTTTTGTTCATGCCATTTGTAAATATACATGACTTCCCTTTTTTGTAGACTGGTCTTGTTGGAGAAATTTTTTTGCCTATTCTTTGAGCACTAAAAGAATATGATTCAATTTTGTTTAATAAATTTAAAGTTTTTTTGAGTTCGGTACAAATATAAGGGCATATAAGGGCATTTTTAAGTATCTTCGCTCAGGGCATGGAATATCTATGGACCGGCCCTGAAAATATGATCCAATGGTAGCATGCGGTAAAAGAAGAAGATTGTACCAATGCATTCCATTGGTAATCGGTCAAGACTACGACATGAAAAGTTTGTCGAGAAGTCACAAAATCTGTTGGGAAGATTTACTCTCGTGTTTTTTCCGACATATGTTTTCATTCGGAATTTTGTCGATGAAACACATGTCTAATGAATTACTAATGGAGACAACGTGAAAATTAAACAAGTTTTCTAGTAGTGAATTACATTAGTCTTAATTAGATACTATGTGTGAGACTCGTGTATTACACGAGGTTATTAAAAGGACCAAAAATAACGGTGCGAGCAAAAAAATATCATTCACACAAGTTTTGGTAACCACAAAGACAATGTTTATAAAAAAAATAAGTAACAACTGAGTTTGTGACATTTGGTAAACTACATAGACTATTTATGTATTTTAGTCTTAATTAATTTATACTAATAAAAGCAATTAATATGAATTCACAAATGGAATATATTATCTACATTAATATACATATACATTAATTAGTATATTAATAGAAAGAGGAATTCGCAAATAGAAAGTTATTATGTATATTAATTAATATATTTATAAAATTAATTAATATGAGGTGACATTTAATAGGTTAAATTTGAATAATAAAAAACTATAAAAATGACAAATGAATATTATATAATTCAAAAATATCTAGAAAATGACAAATGTTAAAATAAATGATAACATAACATGTGGCAAAATCATTTTTATTTATTAGTATAGTCTAGGTGTAAAACTCGTGTGTTACACGGGTTGATTAAAAAAAATAAAATATTAAAATGTAAATAATAAAAATATTTTTTAAATAAAATTTTAAAATAAGGAATGAAGAAACATATTAATTGCAATTTATTATAATATTTATTACATTTGATACTTTATATATATAAATATAAGATTATGTGGTTCTTTAATTTTAAAAATTGAGAAAACTATAAATTGATATGTGTATGCTATTTATTTACTCAATATCACAAAATGACAAATGTCAAAACTAATTAGAGATTGAGATATGACAAAATTATATTTATTTATTATAGTATATTTCCATCACCAATTACTTAATACTTAGTAACTTTTTGACACGAGGAAATCGTCATTTATTGTTAGAAGAAAATAACAAGACATATCACTTTAAATCATTGAAAATATTATTAAGAATATGTCATTTGTTGTTTTAATATTTTTGCCGGTGAAAGAAAACATTAAATATTACTAGTATAATATAAAAAATATATCCTATTAATGGGATATCCAACTCCAATCCAATACAAGAATTTCGTGATTAATTTTTTGAGAGATTTAAGTTATGAAATTGGCAATGGTATCATCATCCCAATTGGTCCCCAACCAAGTGAAATTAAAATATATAGAGTTCTAAATAATTGAGCCTTTTCTCTTTTCAATTATTTTTTCATATATATATATATATATATATATATATATATATATATATATATATATATATATATATATATATATATATATATATATATATATAGTTCCCAAAACATATAAAAACAAAATTATAATGTAGCATGGCATAAGCCGTCAACTTAGGAGAAGAATAATGCCGTTCAAAAAGAAAAGGAGAAGAATAATGTCTTCTAATAAAAAGAAATATATGATTGGGATTAAAACAATACGGAATAATGAAAAACATTGTTTAATTATCAAGTTTTGACAACCTTACGTATTGGAAATGATTATTGTTTAAACAGACATGAATATATAATTTTGCAATCTTAGACAAATAAAAGTGTTGATGAAAGTTCTATATGATGATCACCCATTATCACGCCTTTAAAGATCCATTGTCGAAGGTTGTTTTGCAATTCATCCTCCACCAATGACATAATTTATATAGCCCTTTAGCTAATTAAGATGTATTACTTGGACATGGACAATGCTGATCGAGAGAAAAGACTAGTGGTGGAGGATCTCCACCCCAAGAAAATGTATTACAGCTCCTTTCAAAAGCTTCAAAACCAAGATATGAACTCGAATGGAGAAATAAAATATTCCGCAGGCTTCAAAAATACATATTTGAGAAGAGTAAATCGACTTCCTAGTGAAAGAAAATCCACCTTCTATCTCCGAGAGCTTTGGTTAAAATGATCATGAGAATCCATGCCTCTTGTCTAGACATATTATTATCAACCAGTAATTCCAAAGACAATATTTTTGGCATTTTAATCCGAAAACGAGACGCCATAAAAACTTGCAAGATTTCTAATCACATTGTGGACATTTTCTGAAGACCTTATACACGAAATGATTGTTTTACTAATACCAAATCGTCTTTTATTTGTGATACTTATTGTACGTACCTTTTTTATACAGTTATAGTTTCTTTTTATAACTATAAAATATACTAATTTGGGAATTACAAGTGACTAATGGGAATAAAGTGAGTATCAAATAATTGAAGACCCCACAAAATGCTTGAACATATAATTAATTTCATTCTCTCCACTTTTGATCTCATGAATCACATGATTAGTACTCTAAACTCTCCCCTTAATCATTCTTACAAAAGTACAACGATAGACACCATCCAGTTTGATTGGACGCAATATTATATAAAATGCAATTATTGATCTGACATATATAAAATAAAATAAAGTTATAGACTACAATTGATGTCACAAATTTCTTATAATGACCGGTAATTAATAAGTAACCAGGTAAATTTGCAAAAGAGTCATTAAGTGAAAGCAAATGTTAACCACGACGATATATAGAGATTTTGCGCACATGCAGACATGTAGAAACAATAACTTTTGTCGCCCTTTTAAAGATGTAAGAAATTAAAATGCAGAGTTATATATGAGTGTCAAAGACATGTACATTTGAGCTTACAAATATTTAATGATTTCTTTTTTCTAACACATTTAGGTGCAGAGATTAAGCAAATCATTTACGTACAGTTTAATCACAAACATCTAAGGGTAAATGAGATGTTGAAGAGCTTCAATGCATGCGAGCTTAATGAATGAAAATCAAAATGCATGGTAACCTTTTCTACACAAACACAGCCATTAAATTACATCTTAGATGATAAGTGTTTTTTACTATTTATTTATTTATTAGTATATTTATATAAAAATATATCATTTATACTAATAACATGTGTTCTATACATATAACACAAATCAATCTATTAAACAATGATACCATACATGATGAAAACAATACATTTATTTATTATTTATTTTGTGGTGTAGTGGAATGTAAAATGATTATATTAACACATTAATCTCGATATGTTCTTATATAATAATAAAGAAAAAAAAGAATATTAATTCTAATTATGATTAATATATAGAAACAAATTTGTGTGGGTTTGTGGGGTGATCGAAGCTAGTCTCATGCAATATTATGATTAGGTGCATGTACATTCACATTCAACGTGCTTTGCATGTGGCATTTTTATTTTAATTTCTCCTTTCCCAAAACAAAATTTAAGTGCAAATTAAAGGGGCGACGGATATCGCCCCAATACATAAAAAAAAGTCGCAAATGATGCATTTAGCTAATAATACTTCGTTGCTCGGATGTCGCCCCTAACAGCATAGCTTTGCCGTTATTGCTTGTTGTCGCCCATAATGCTATTATTTTAATGCAGAAAGCGATCCATGTAAATGCAGATGCAGAAACATTGTATACATAGAAATGCAGAAACACTGTATAGTTAATGCAAGAAAACAGCTTTACAAAAAACGCATGAACTATTTTAAAACGTATAATAGAGTCGAATAAATATGTTGATATAATGCAGCTTGAACTAGTAGGGGTCGTAAAGGCAGAGTAAGCCCAAGATATTTCATTATAAGCCAAATATAGCATGTCGGATTTATGTGTCCCTATATAAAAAGCCACCACCCAACTCATCCGATGTGTGCTTTGTTTCTTGGATCAGTGGCGGAGTCAGACTCAAAGCAAAGGGGTATCCCAATTTTTTTTTCCGGGTATCACCGCAACGGCTGAGCATGGGGCGGGTCGGGTCAGTTTTGACCTAAAATCGAACCCAAAACCGACAGCCACGGTTTTGAAACTTTTAAAACCAAACCAAACTCAAACCCATCAGTTTGGTGTTACGGTTTTCAGCTTGTACATGAGTTTCCTCGTTTGGTTTTGGTATTAAACTCAAACCTTAATAGAATCCTTAGCTAACTTTAAGTCTTGTTATATAAACATAAAGTTGAAGTATCTTTTGATACTTGAATCAATGTGGGACTCAAAGTTGATATAAAATGAATCATGATGATAACAAGTTTTTATAATAGATGAAAATAACTGAGTTTACATGTGTTTTGCGATGTGGGATAGAATAGCTTCGAAATTAAAAGAGAATAGAATAGCTGGAAAAATAAAAGAAATATAAACAAAGGATTTGTAGAGAGCAAGAATTGATCTTGAGACCTTTGTTTCAATAACCCAACACCTTAACTAGTAAACTAGCTATATGTTTGTTTATAAATGAAGGGATGCATATATATACACTAAAAAAACGAAAATTTTCTAAAAAAAATTACATTACCGAATTTTTTTTGAAGGGTATCCCGGGATACCCCTTGGATCCGCCTATGTCTTGGATCCTCATTGAGTTAATATCATGTTCTCAACAAAAATCCCTAACAAATGATATATCTTTATTTTATGTCACACTGTAACCCTCTTGATATTTACTAAGATGTATTTCATCATGTTGGACCATTTGTTGCTCAGGTATCACAGATATATCTTATCTAATTGTTAGTGATTAGAGTTTAGGTCCAAGTCCTTTGGGATTTAGATTAAGTATCTTATGTATCCTTGTTTATATGAGGTTTAATGTAGCATCCCAAAATTTAAAGCCAAAAATTTCATTTTTAATATAAGAAAACCTTTAATATCTTTGCTCCAGACATTGAAAACATTTCAATTAAAACAAATAGGAGAGTCTAATCCCAAAGATCACATAATGCGGAATAACATGGGTGAATGCGCTGCGACCGTCCCGAACTCCTATTTCTTGAAAACTGAAGATACCTGAAACCAAAAGTGTAAACAGTAAGCACGAAGTTCGGTGAGTTCCCCAGATACCACATACCATACATATCAACAGGGCCATAAATGCCATACATATCAAACATATCCATAATCAAGTAAGGTGCTATGTGCCAAACTATACCCTTTATAGTTTGATTGAAATGTTATGTTCGTGAAATGTTCGGAAAACTATGCAATTAAATTTAGAAAGTGTCCCTTATGCTCTGTATACTACAAAACGAATTAAGTATCTAAATGCTTTATGAAAATCATTGATTTGTATAAATTGCATAACTTTGACTTGTTGAAAACTTTGTGTTTGGCTTGTACTCCCCCCTGAAAACGTTTAAAATCATGAAAGCGTAGGGGTATGAACTCACTGTTTGACGTAGGATTCGAATGTCGTGTTGATAGGGATATTGAGTGTCAATTGATGTTTCGTACGCAAGTGGATCCTATTAACATATAATAGCACATATATGTATTTAGATTAGGATATTCCATGACTAAACATGATAGGAAACCACTCTAAGGACCTGGAATTGCTTGAAATAAGTGTCGGAACCATATATGATTGAATGAGGGAGGTGTACGACCACCCAAAGGGTGTGTACGGCCATGGGTGTGCGGCCCATGAGTGTACGACCGTACACTCATGAAGGGAAGTGTTTTTGAGGTGTTTCCAAGGTCCTACTAGCATCCAAGGAGTGTCCTAGGTCCCATACTTAGTGGTATTGCAAGTTTAAGGCCAAATACTATCATCAAAGTAGGTGTACGACCCTAAGGGTGTGTGTGCGGCCGTATAAAGGGGTGTACGGCTGTATAGAGGGGTGTGCGGCCGTACACTTTCCATGATTTTGCCCAAGATGTCGATTTTGAGGTGCATTAAGGCTAATACCAAGTTTGACTAGGAGATAGGGGCCAAACTCTCACTTTGGAGATCCTTTAAGGTGTGTACGACCAACCTTATGAAGGTGTGCGGCCATACACCTTCAATGAGGTGATGAACAAGGCTAAAATATGAAGAATCAAGGGATCTTTCAGGTATAACATGCTAGGGGATGAATCACTTACGTTTTTGACGCCTTTGGATGGTTCTTGGATGAAGATTCTGGAGAGAGAAAATAGTAGTGTGCAGCCAAGAGAAGAAAAGAATGAAAGAAGGGGGTCTCCTCATATATATATATATATATATATATATATATATATATATATATATATATGTGTGTGTGTGTGTGTGTGTGTGTGAGTGACCCACCACCCCGAGTGTGCGGTCATGGGGTGGGTGTGCGGCCACACACCCTTGTGTACGGCCGTACACTCCTCCTAGAGGGGTGTTTGGCCCGAATGTTTTGCTATAATTTGGGATAACTCGACTTAAAACCCGAACTTTGATTGTACTAGGCTTAGAACACTTTAACAAACCCTTAAATTGTGTTAAAAAGGTGATGGAGTTGAGTTTAACATTGATAGATTTGACCAATTGTACAAGATAGATGTTCCGGGTTGTCTCATCATCCCCCCGCTAGAGGGAATTTCGTCCCGAAATTCAAGAATAGAGATACACATCATGGAATTGTAAAAAGATGGGGGTACTTCTGTTTCATTGAATCCTCACGCTCCCAAGTGAATTCAGGTCCCCGTTTGGCATTCCAACGAACCTTCACTATCGGGATGTGACTTTGTTTTGTTTGTTTGACCTCCCGATCCATGATTTCGACCGGTTCTTCCACAAAGTTGAGGTTCTCGCTGATTTCAATCTCATCGAGAGGGATCATAAGGGTCTCATCGGATAAACACTTCTTAAGATTCGAGACATGGAAGACGGGATGGATGTTGCTAAGCTCTTGAGGTAAACGAAGTTTATATACTACGGGACCGATCCTAGTGTGGATCTCGAATGGTCCTATGTACCTTGGATTTAGCTTTCCATGATTTCCAAAGCGTATAATGCCTTTCTAGGGTGAGACCTTCAGCAGAACATGGTCTCCAACCTAGAACTCCAAGGGTTTTCGTCGTTTATCAGCGTAGCTCTTTTGTCTGCCTTGTGAGGCTTTCAGTCGTTCCTGGATTTGTACGATCTTTTCTGTGGTTTCACGGATGATCTTTGGGCCTATGAGAGTGCTGTCGGGGACTTATCCCTTGGCTAGCTGCGTGTCGCCCACCTCAGCCCAGCACAAAGGGGATCTGCACTTACGGACATAGAGGGCTTCGGAAGGCGCAACCTTGATGCTGGTATGGTAACTGTTTTTGTAGGAGAACTCGACTAAGGGAAAATGGGTGTCCCAAGACTTACCGAAGTCAATGACATATGCTCTCAACATGTCTTCCAAGGTCTGGATGGTTCTCTCACTCTGCCCATCTGCATGAGGATGGTAAGCTATGCTCATATCCAGCTTAGTTCCAAGAGCCTTCTGTAGGGACTGCCAAAATCTTGAGGTGAACCTGCTATCTCGATCGGAGATAATGGACACAGGCACACTGTGCAGTCAAACTATCTCTTGGATGTAGATTCGTGTGAGCTTTTCCATCTTGAACATTTCTTTGATTGGCAGGAAGTGAGCGGATTTTATCAATCGGTCTACTATTAGCAAGATCGTGTCGTACCCATTCGGAGATTTGGGTAATTTAATGATGAAATCCATAGTAATCCTTTCCCACTTCCACTCAGGTATCTCCGACTGCTGAAGCAAACCTGAGGACTTCTGATATTCGACCTTCACCTTGGCGCAAGTCAGACACTTGCCCACGAAGGTAGCGATCTCCGCTTTCATGTTTGGCCACCAATATAGTTTCTTGAGATCAAGGTACATCTTGTCCGATCCTGGGTGAACGGAGTATCTAGTCCTGTGAGCTTCGTTCATGAAAATCTCTCTGCAACCACCGGACTTTGGGGTCCAGATATGGTTCATGAAATAATAGACTTCGTCTCCCTTGACCTCTAAGTTCTTCTCCATTCCTCTAAAGGCTTCATCCGTCACGTTCTCTGGTTTTAGGGCTTCCAGTTGAGCCTCTCTGATTTGTGCAGATAAGTGGGAATGGATGGTCATGGTTAATGATTTCACACCACAAACTGAGTACTCCTTCCGACTGAGGGCATCTTCTACCACATTGGCCTTGCCAGGATGGTAGCGTATTTTGCACTCGTAATCACAGAGTAGCTCTACCCATCGTCGTTGCCTCATATTCAACTCCTTCTGATCGAATATATGTTGTAGGCTCTTGTGATCGGTAAAGACGGTGCACTTGGTTCCGTAGAGGTAATGTCTCCATATCTTTAATGCGAAGACCACTGCTCCCAACTCTATATCGTGAGTCGTATAGTTGACTTCGTGTGCTTTCTGCTGTCTTGAGGCATAGGAAATAACCTTTCCTCGCTGCGTGAGCACACAGCCTAAACCCTGATTGCATGCATCGCAGTAGATAACAAAGTTGTCTGTCCCATTGGGCAGAGACAGGATAGGTGCGCTGCATAGGGCCTGTTTCAATGTTTGGAATGCAATGTCTTGCTTTTCACTCCAACAAAAGGGTACACCTTTTTGAGTCAGAGTAGTTAAGGGTTTGGCAATCCTGGAGAAATTTTGGATAAATCTGCAATAATAGCCAGCGAGGCCCAAGAATTGACGGATTTCTGTGGGTGTCTTTGGTGCTGACCAATTATCTATCGCCTTGA
The DNA here is from genome assembly GCF_051521515.1 of Lactuca serriola. Taxonomy (NCBI): domain Eukaryota; kingdom Viridiplantae; phylum Streptophyta; class Magnoliopsida; order Asterales; family Asteraceae; genus Lactuca; species Lactuca serriola. The sequence continues at coordinate 207,192,477 of NC_136409.1, forward strand.
TTTTGGAAGGGTCCACGTGTATGCCTTCCTCACTTACCATGTGACCTAGAAAGGTTACTTTTCGAATCCAGAATTCGCACTTGGAGAATTTCGCGTATAGCTTCTCCGTCCTTAGAGTTTCCAACACTAGTCTCAAGTGCTGTCTATGATCTTCCTCACTTCGGGAATAAACAAGTATATTGTCGATGAACACGATTACAAACTTGTCCAGGAAAGAACGACACACCCGATTCATCAGGTCCATGAATATCATCGGTGCATTAGTTAGACCGAAGGGCATCACTACAAACTCGTAGTGACCATACCGAGTCCGAAATGTTGTATTAGGAACATCACTCTCATGGACTCGTAGCTGATGGTACCCTGATCTTAGGTCTATTTTTGAGAAGCAACTGGCTCCTTCAAGTTGGTCGAAGAGGTCGTCAATTCGAGGGAGAGGATAACGGTTTTTAATGGTGAGTTTGTTTAGTTCGCGATAGTCAATGCACATCTGGAAAGATCCATCCTTCTTTTTCACAAATAAGACCGAAGCTCCTCAGGGTGAGGAACTCGGTCTGATGAATCCCTTGCTGAGCAGCTCATTGAGCTGGCTGGACAACTCTTGAATTTCTGCTGGCGCTAAGCGGTATGGGGATTTAGCTAAGAGGGTAGCTCCGGGGATTAGGTCGATACGAAATTCGACTTGGCGCTCAGGAGGGATTCCCGGAAGCTCTTCGGGAAAGACATCAGGAAAGTTGCAGACTTCAGGGATGCTCTCGATGTCTTTAACTTCTTGCTTTTCGTTAATGACATGGGCTAGGAATGTCTGACACTCCTTTCGCAGAAATTTTTGGGCTTTGATGCACGAAATGATTCGAAGGTTCGAGATGAGTTTATCACCATAAATCATGAGGGTTTCACCAGAGGGAAGATTGAGACGAATAGCTTTTTCATAACAAAGGATATCAGCACGATTGGGACTCAACCAATACATGTCGATGATGACATCGAAGCTCTTTATAGAAACTAACATAAGGTCGATGGGAAAGGAATGATCGTTCAGGGTAAGGGTACAACCTATGAATATGTCGTTAGTGCTCTCATTCTCACCGTTAGCCATCTTACTGGTAAATGTTTTGATTAGATGTTGGGATTCATGTTTGAGAAGATGCTTGAATGCATGACTAACAAAACTTCTCTCCACACCAGAATCGAAAAGAATGCATGCATAAGAATTGTCGAGGAGGAATGTACCCGTAACAACTGTGGGATCCGCAACTGCCTCCTCTTGGCCCATTGCTAGCACTTTCCCCGTGCCACTTGTTGTTGTTGCCTTGGGGTAGTTTCTCTTATAGTGCCCGACTTCACCACAGCCATAACAGGCTTGACCGACACCCGCTCCAGATGCCTGATTGGTTGGTTGGACTGGTGCCTTACAAACTTGAGCTGTGTGCCCCTTTTTGCCATAGCTGTTGCAATGCATTTCACGACATGGGCCTAGATTATGATGATAATTGCACTTTTCGCACCGACGAAGGGTACCAACATATCTACCGGTAGGTGCTTATGTGGCAGGAGCTGTGGCGGGAGAAGTAGCAATGTGGCCTGCCACCGTTTGCTGTTTCTTTGAGAGCTCCTGTGAAGGCTGGCTCTTTCGTTGCTTACAGAACTTTCTTTTCTCACCACTCACCTTTGCTGGTTCAGGAGCGGCTGTCACTTTATCAAGATCAACTCCGTGATCTATGAGAGTTTGCACCAGGCATTTGGCGCTATCAAAAGTAGTTGGCCTGCCGGCCAAGACATTTCCCTGCGTTGGGGGCCTCAATCCCCAAATGTATCTTTCTATTTTCTTGCTTTCTGGGGTGACCATTCCTGGACAAAGGAGAGCCAAATCGCAGAATTTAGCCATGTATGAGGCAATGTCGGAACCCTTCATCTTTAAGTTCCATAATTCGTGCTCCAGTTTCAACATCTCACCCCTTGGGTAGTATTCTGCATGCATGAGCTCTTTCAAGCTCTCCTAACCCATTGCATTTGCTACTGGCAGGGTTAGGTATTTGACCTAACCATTCCACCAGGTCAGTGCTCTGTTGGTGAAAGTGCAAGCGACGAATTTCACCTTGTTGGCTTCAGAACCGGAACAAATTTCGAAGATAGACTCGATCTTCCAGAACCATCGAGTTAGGCCAATAACACCTCCATTGCCATCGAAGGATGTGGGTTTTGCGTTCATTAACTCTTTATAGGAGCACTCCTTCTGGTGTCCTTGGCTTCCATCGAGATTGAGGGGTTAGGCACAACTACCAGACCCGCTAGAGTCGTCAGAATTTATCTGCGACATAGCAGGATCGAACTGAGGAGGCAGTGGTGTTGGATCTGTTGGGGTATTGTTGTTCTTTATGTTGGGTCTTTTCTTCGGAGGCATCTTGTTCTAAAAATAATCAGGAAGAATAGGATGATAAGTCCCCTAGATCTCAATCAAGATATATGAAGCAAGATATATCTCATTTGATAGATAAAGTGTTCTACTAAGCGATAAACAAATAAATGCTACTAATGCGAGCAAACTATCGTTAAAAGGAATGAGTAACAGCACTGGAAATGAGTCTCTACACGGTCTTTGGCTCTAGCTAAAATACCGCTATAGTATTTTAAGTTGTATGTTTTGTTCTATTGATACCTTGTTGTATGTATACTTGGTAAGTTTTAGACCTGCTGCGATACCATAGTCACTCCCAGGCACATGTTGGTCATGTCTCGAATAAATGTAGTTGATCAGGCTATATTAACCCTAGACATGATTACATAACTGCCCAGGTTTAACCGCAGTGTCCAACATCCAGATACTTTTGTTTTGTTCTACTTATGATACTATTTCTGGTATGTAGGTATACTTATATACTTCTTGTAAAATACTTATATTTAAAAAGTATACTTTTTAATTCAAAGAACTTCAACCCCTCAGTGTTTATAGTCGTATACCTTGTAAGGTTCGATATACTAAGTTCTAGGGGTGGAATTGGTACGGTAGCAATTCATTTTTCTCTAAACCGTGTACCGTACCAACTATAATTGGTATAAAAAAATTGCTACCGGTACCGTACCAAGTATACTTGGTACCAATTTATTTGGCTACCAACAAGTTTGGTTGGTACAAATTGGTAATGGTATATACCAACTTATTTTAATTATCTATTGTAAGATTAAAAAATAAGAAAAGACATCGGTATTTTGATGTGTAGTATAGAAATTAGTTACGTAGTTCTTTTAGTTTACAAAAGAATTCTACTGAAGTAACGCTAAAGTAACGTTTTAATATTTTGTTTTAACGAGGTAATAACTATTGACTAATACGACTAAATGACTACTATAATGTTATTAAAACTGTAAACACTAAATACAATTAACAGTTGATATATATATATATATATATATATATATATATATATATATATCAAATGAATTGGTTGGTACGGTATTACCACGGTATTCCAATTTTTGTACCATTACCGTACCAACATTGATCAATTGGTACGGTACTACCAACCAAACATGTTGGCTACCAAATATATCGGCTACCAAGTTTCTTGGTTCGGTTGGTGACATGTTGGTTGGTTTTCCATGGTATAATTTTGCCAGCCCTACAGTAAGTTCACTATAAACAATAGCTCTGATACAAATCTGTCACACCCCCGAACCGTAAAACAAACGACGGAAACGTTCGGAGGTGGTTGACGTCATATGTAGTATCACAACAATTGCATCACAGTAATCAATGTAAACACAACCATTACATTGCATATGAATATTTACATTTGTTTAAAAACATAGTTTGTATACTTCAAAATATAACAATGGTAAAAGACGAGACTCCAAAATGCTCCGTCTTCTCCAAAAGCTGGCAAGGGTATCTGTCTATTGTTGTCCTGAGAATACAAGCGGTTTTGAAAACGTATCAGCATCAAGCTGGTGAGTTCATAAGCATGATTTTGTAATAGAAACTAGTCACTGAATTTGGATCAATGTTAAATTTTCATTATATGTAAAGTATCGTTTGTATCGAAAACCCTGGCTACCACCAGTATGTAAAGTATGTCCTGTTTGCCTGGGAAAATCCCTTATTTTCCCCGGTATACGTGTTTTTGTTGCTTTAATGGTTCCGAAACTGTATGGCATAAGTGTCACACTTATGATATTAAAGCAATTGTTCATGAGTATATTATTACGTAAATTATGTCGTACGATTGGTGACTTTTATGACCATACTTAAACTTGATACGACGCGAAACGGACGATGATATCCTTTATGACATTTGTCACCCGTAGACCTTCCGATCCGACTGTAGCTAGCAGCAAGGTGCGGGATAGTCAGTCCCGTATAGATCTATACACAAAATCCACGCTTTCCCTCCAGGAAATTCTGGTTCATAAGGGTAGTCCTCCACTTAGTTAATGTTGTAAGTGCCCAAGGACGTGTCACCCAATTAAGTTAACGACTTTACAAGTTATAATATATAATCATACTGTCATTTCATATGTAAATCTGATGTATGTTTTGTAGAGTAAAAATAATTATACAAAAATAATTATTTACTATTGTACTCTCGTAGTGATGTATGTTATAAACTAAATCTATCATAGTTTATGTATTCAACCGTGTAAGTAGTTTGCATTTGTAATACTGGTAAAGAAATCCCCAAACTATACCCTTTATAGTTTGACTGAAATGTTATGTTCCTGAAATGTTCGGAAAACTATGCAATTAAATTTAGAAAGTGTCCCTTATGCTCTGCATACTACAAAAGGGATTAAGTATGTAAATGCTTTATGAAAATCATTGATTTGTATAAATTGCATAAGTTTGACTTGTTGAAAACTTTGTGTTTGGCTTGTACTCCCCCTGAAAACGTTTAAAATCATGAAAGCGTAGGGGTATGATGTCACACCCCCAAACCAGAACGGCGGAAACGTTCAGGGGCGGAGGACGTCATGTCAAGTATCATAACAAATGAATAGTAAAGAAAGTACACACCACCATAATGTAAATATATTTGAAAAGTTTACATGATTGTATGTTTTATATGTTTGCAAAAGATATCAAATACAATATGGTGATCCAAAATATGTTACTAACGCCAGCGCGTTAGTCTTCAAAAGTAGTTGCTACCTGGTTTAGCGGTTTCCCGAGAATACAAGTTATTTCAAAGAAAATGTTTCAACAATAAAGTTGGTGAGTTCATAAGTAGTATTTTGAGAAAATGAATGTCATTCGAAAGTTCGTGTACGTTTTCCAGAAAATCCCTTATTTTCTATTAAATGTATGAGATGAGTATAAAAGATATCATTGTATAAACTGTATGTATTTGAAACAGGAAAATCCCTTATTTTCCTATAAGTGAAATGTAGTCTCAAATGACCAAGACCGTAAGTTGTAAGCAACTATGACATGCTTAAAAGAATGATGTATAGTCTTATTATAACAAAACTATAAGAAGATCGTATTTGTAAATGAAAAGTGACTGTAATAGTCACTTTCCCCGTGAAAACATAATACCATAATAATTGTCTATCCAGTGAGTTTTTATAACCGTACTATCATAGTTTGCTTGTAGTGACGTTCTTCTGACGTCGAAATGAGATGACACTTGTCACCCCGGGGACTGTAGCTAGCAGTCAGGGTGCGGGATCATTAGTCCCGTATAGATCTATACACACTTGTCACGTTCTCCGGACGGGAGATTCTGGTTATAAACAGGACTTCTAGTGGTACCTTAAAAGGTATATTTAAGATGAATGTCTCACAGATTCTCAATTAAGTCCCATACTAAAATGAATAATGTTGTTTCTGAAATGATTATCCTTTTTCACAATGTTAACAAAGGCATAATAAAAGTGGATGTTCTTGTATGTATAAAAGTGGTATACTAAAAAATAGTTACCCTTAATATGATGTAAACGTATAAATAAGCTTATAGTATGTATAATCATGTTTTATTTCGAGAGGGTAAAGTAAGGTAAGATGTTATGCATGTTAACAGATCCATATGATAGTTATTAAAAACAATCTGAAACGTATAACGAAAGATAGATGTTTTCACACAAGATTAACCATGTGTTTACTTGTATTCTCCCCCGTAAGGTCTTAAAAGTGTTTAAAAGCGTAGAAATGGGGGTATGAACTCACTTGGTAGTTTGAAGAACGTGAGACAAAAATCGAGTAGAACTCCGATTAGAGAAAACTGATTTTCTCGGGATTCTCGGGAATCTCGGGAGCGTAAAACTTCCTTCCGAACTTGGATATGAAAATCGGGACTTCAGGATGGCTCTGAGGGTTTAAAAGCAGAGCTTTGGCACGAGAAAGGGAAGAAAAGAGCAAATATGTTCGGAACCCTCGCACCCCTTTTATAGGAGGCTGAACCGCCTCGGTACGCTGGGCGTACGGTGTTACGCGGGGCGTAGCGGACGTCACTGCTTACGCACTTCGGACGTCACTGTCAGGAATTGGCTTGTAGATTGTCTAAAGTGTATTAGACATAGCAAAAGTCTGATGCAACGTTCATGAGTACTTATGAATTAAGATTTGAGTATTGGATTAAACCCACGTTCACTTGGATCGCTTCATGGATTTTATCACGAGTGATTAGTGAGACGATAATATCTTATATTCTTGAAACCGAGACGTGTGAGTTGTATTCTGCAAGTTGGTTGCACATTGATAATATGTAAACGCACCAGTAACTTGGTGTTATAAAACATATTTTTGTGTGTGATTTGATGAGTAGGTACAAGCAAGCATTTGAGTCAAAGTTTATATGTTCCTTTTACCCAAAGTGGGATAAAAGCGATATATGTGGGCCCCTCAATAATTTAGTGATGACACCCTAAGAGCTTGGCCAAGCCGGGACTGAGTTGATGTTTTCAATTGTAGTCTGTTGTCAGTCATCATAAATTGGAAATCGGGAAACAACACATGAACAGAGAGTATAATTAAAATCCATGTCTCAGTTCATACGATATCTAGAATGGAGGAATATATGATCCCTTATCTAAAGGACACGTTTTTTATAAGATCAGAGTTCAACGGCGGCTTTTGAAAGCTACGGTTGCTGATCAGGTTCTGAAGTCATATGCAATACAGTTATTAGACTTATCCAAGTGGGAGACTGGTGGATAAGGTGTCTAAGCCCATAACTATTTTGGTATGTACTTGACTCGATTGTGAGCATGGTTCTTTTGGGTTGCCTTCACCATAGCAACTGATATGATGAATTAAGGAGAAAGAGGATTAATTATGATTTATTAATATATTATATGAATAATATATTAAAAGAGAAATCATATTGTTTAATTAATATTAGTCAAGAATTAATAAGAATTAATTTTGTGGCTAAAAGAGATTAATAAAATAGAAGGGACTGATATTGCAATTATATGATAGTTGCAATTGGGCTATGGATTCCTAATGGAAAGGGGATTGGACAAAATCTATGGGAAGCCTATATGGATTTCGTCCAAGGGCTTTCTAGGGGAACTTCATGGGTTGCTTAAGGCCTAAGCAGAGAATTAGGGTTTCACCTGAGTCCCTAGCAGCCCACACAAGTATATAGAGACCCCTAAGGCTCCTAAAAACATGGCTAAGTGATCCCTAAGGGTTCTTGGACGTTTTGTGCCTTCTTCTACTTCTCTTTGTTCATCTCGTTGCTCATGGTGTTCGTGACTCCATTAGATGTGCAACATTTGAGGCACTAAGCTTTCAAAGGTCAAGATCAAGAGGAATTGAGATTGTTATTACTACATAACAATCAATGTAATATCTAAACCCTTTTATTATGATAATATCGACTATTATATACTAGATCTAGGGTTTATGAGTTTTGGATGATTATTGGATGTTCATTAGACAAATTAGATCCAAAGCTTTAGGGTTTGCATGTACACCATAAGATTGATGTAGTGCTCATAACCCATCCGTAACCACACTTCTTTTCTAGATATATGTTATCTAGATATATTTTTATTATTTTATTGTGTTAATCTTGTGATAAACACAATATTATGATTATTGAATTAGAACATGTAATGTTGAGAATGAATGAGTATTGAGGTGAAATGATATGATTAATGTTATAAATTATAGGAGATTATTGTTATGTGGAATAACGAACTGGTTGAGTTGCAGTATAATAAGTCATATAGATTAAATTATTAATCTAATTGTATTTTTTTATGATTAGTGTAATATAAGTGAAGCCATTTATGGCTACGAGTAATGAAGAATTTATATGTCACAACCCGGCAGACGGCGGAAATGCCAAAGTAGCGACGTAACGAATGGATCACAGTTAAAGCATACATTGAGCAACATACAAATATGAATATATTACAATACCAAATAAACGTGTCCTACATCATTACAAACGTTGTTGCAACCTCACAATAAAAACATTTGCGATAAAACATAGTTAATATCAACAATACAAAATAAGGAATCCATAATATCTGGAGATGAAACTTCAATTTTTTAGTTACCTGAGAATACATGTTTTAAAGATACGTCATCAAAATTCGTTGGTGATTTCTACATGTTTTAACATTGTACACTTTCATGACCAGTAGTGTATTTTATATATAAAAAATGATGAATATCAAATTATATAAAATAACGATACTTTTTCCAAACTAAAAGTATAAAAATATGATTGGTTTTCACACTTAAATCTCATGAAGTAAAAATATCATTTATGTAAATAACTCATTAGATATAAGTTTATAAACAATGAAAAGTCACGTCGAAGGGTTTATTAAGTAATATTCAACTTAATCTATTAACCAACACTTATTCATTTGAGCAAAACATTTCCATTGCATACATTTTTATTTCAAACGACATATGAATATACAAACCATGTATAAATCATATTTCAATTCTACACGTGCATTAAAACAAACTCCATGCTCTATAATGAGCCTATAACCAAACTATTTACGAGCCAACCTCTACACCATCACTACAAGGAGGCGTGCTGAAAAACATCACCACCGCTTTATCGATGTCGTGAAATAATAAGACACTGAACTTCAACGTCCGCTTTGACTCGGTGGGCGATGGTTGTAGCTAGCAACCACACACGGGGTTGTTAACCCGTATAGATCTATACAATCGGTCTCTATAATCTGTTCCTCGTTTCTTGCGGATTAACGGTTACAAAGCAGAAAGTTTTTACTAAGATTTATGGTCTTAGTTTATGAAGGAGAACATCTCATGTAGGTAGTCTCGAGTTTAATAAATCTCAGCGATGTGCATAAATATTTTAGTCCTAAACTTTTAGTTAAAGTTTATCAGACTATTAATTGTTTCTATCGTTTTCAAAACGATAATCCAAGTCTTAAGTTATAAAATTTACAAGACTTAACATTTTCAAAAATTGTATCAACTTTTGTGATAAAAATCAGACAGCATGACGACTGTGTTGTGACCAAAAACTAGATTTCAATAAACATGAAACAAACAATTTTAATAAATAATCATGAGTTTATGAATCATTTTAGTTTTAAATAATTTAATGATTCATTTTGTTTGTTTGTTAAAAACATATGAATATAAAAAATTTCTTATCTTCTTACCAAAATTTACCGATATTTAGGTTTATTTGATATCATGTTAATTTTATGATTCCGTGAGACGCCATCTAAAAATAAATTTAAAATGTAAAATAAAAGGTAAATCGGAAAATTCTTTTTTTTTTTTAATTATTATTTTCGTCATTTTATTTAACCTAAAAAATATAAAAAAAATTACATGTAATTTTTCAATTAATTTTCTTCCTAAAATTAAGTATTACTTGCCATACTCTACTTTTAAAAACCTAGAACTCACTTCTAACAACAACATCAAATTAAATATAAATAAATGGATTTTCTAATATGTGTCCCAATGGCACATATAAAAAGCATAAATTAATGACAAATATTATTATACTTAAATGTAAAATTAAATGTGACATGCATTAATAATCTCCATAGTAAATATATTTTGAATTTAATTATGGTAATATTTTTCATTAATAATATTTTTTATATGTGTCGCTAAGACACATATTAAAAAATCCCATAAATAAAAGCTATAAATAAAACTTATTTGTAATTTGAATTTAGTTAACCTCAAGTTTGACTTCAATTGGCCCCAACAAATCATCTTAAGCATTATAGCGTGTTTAAAGTTATAACCAGTGGACTATAAAATATGAACATTTATCCAAAAACAACATTTTTTTTAATTCTTATGTTGCAATCTTTTTTTTTTAAATTGTTACAATCATCGTAACATGACTCTAAAATAAAAAACTATATGGCTCACTAATTTTTTTATAAAAAGTTTCATATATAAATTCAAAGATTTTATGGATAAGATATGTCTTAAATTATTTTAAAAATAGGTTACAAAAATTTTTCTATAAAAAATTTAGATAAATAAAAAAAATAGGTGGATCCTAGGACCCACTTTGTTTATACCTAGACTCGCCGTAATTATAACCCTTGTTTCTTATATATTGATTAATCATGTTACCAAGTTTTCTCAATTGTATTGTTTGTTGGTGATTTGTTATCATCAATGTTATTTAAGTGTAATAGGATTACTTTGTTGACTAAAAATGATCTTGATAAATATTAAACAAGTAAGGAAGGTGTGGAGTATACACTTGTTTAAGTTTGATCAAGTATCAAAGTACACTGTCATTTAAGGGCGAAACCCCTGAACGAACGGGGGTCCGGGGGCAGCGCCCCTGGGAGCGGGGTCCAAGGGGCGGCAGCCCCTGGCGAGGTCCAAGGGGCAGAGTCTAGGTATAAACCCGGATTTTGAATCCAAATTTTGGGTTATATTGCTGTATTAAAAATGCATCAGAAAATCCAAATTTTGAATATTTGATCCGGTTTTGACTTTGCATTAATCCTTATACCAAACTCGGATTTATAACAGTTTTGACTGTTGAGAAAAAACTGTTATATGACAGTTTTGACAGTTTTCAGACAAGGAATGTATATAACCAATTTTTAGTCAGTTTTCTGGTACCCACGAAAATTACACCATCTCATTCTCTCTTTCTTTCTCTTTGATTTTATCTGAGTCTTATCCAATTGAGGATTTGAGAGTACCACCCAAATACTTCGATTTGAAAATGATTATTACGATTCTCAGATTTCCAAGTGCCACTAAACCATATTTCTAAGATTGTTCATTATTTTTTTCTCTAAGTTTTCATTATTAGTCAAATACTTTTATATATAACATACTTTATAATAACTTAGATGCTATTTTTTTATGTGAAAAATAATTTTTTTTATATAACATGTGTCGAATTTCTATAATAATAAATTTTGAAAGGCTTAGGAATTAGGATTTGTGTACCATATGTAAACCGTCACGTATTCTACGAAGAACATTAGCATGCCATTTTTTTAATTTCACAACTGTTAACCTAATACTGGTGTGCTATTTTCGATTGCCTTAAGTAAAATAATATTTTTTTTTCCCTCTCTAAAAGTTATTATTTATATAGATTATAAGCTTAGAAAAAAATATGTTTATGAATATGATAGATCGTAAAATCATGAAATGACTTTTAATCATGTAAATATTATTTTAAGCCATTGAAAAAATTGTGTCACTACATCTATGCAAAATTCATAGAAAAACATAAATATTAGTTACTTGTTTAACTGAAACCCGATAGGTAGGGTTGACTAATCGCAGGAAAAAATAAGCAATACAAATACATGTCAAGCCAAGAATCATTAAACTTAATACAATGGGATAAAAGTCATGTAAAAAGCCGTTATGTCACTATGTCAGAATCAAAATGAAACTTCAATTGTCTTGTCTCTCCCTAAAAACTTAGTCACTACTACACATCCATATCAACCAAATTGCGGGATTGACAATTGTGTCAAAACAGTGCACTTGTAAACCTACTAAGTGGACAAAATAAGATCACCCAGGTAAAGATGCCCAATCCAAAGGTGGCACGTGTAGAATTCACCACCGGTACCTTACCTTCGACATAAGATCTTAAACAACACTACAAGAGTGAAAAATACGAGAATCTGGTTTGATCTCGACTCATGATACTAACATGATGAAAGACCCAAAATTTCATGCTAAAGACATTGTTACTCTAAGTTACTTCAAAACATGCTACATGCATATTTATAAACAATATTTAAATTGATAGTTTGATTATAAAAGACTGGATGCAAACTGATTAAGTTTTAGTATATTACATAACTACCCAGGATATTATAATTTTATACATACATGAACACTAATTACAAAAGTAATAGTATTATCTATTCAAAATTTTCTAACAGTATATGTCTATACTGGATACTTATTACCTGCAATTATTAAACACTGAGAGAGGTAAACCGTGACGCCTAGTGAGTTCAATAATAGATACAATATAACGTTATGTCATATATATACTTTAATATGTCAGAAGCAAAGAGGAACAAAGAACAACAAAGACATATGTGAATCATGCGATAAGATTTCCATATCAATCAATGATTTGATTCAAGGATATACAATCATTGAGACATAACAATTTCAATACTTGATATACATCATTAACACTCGGCCCAAATGGCACAGAAGACATATAATTTCTGATTTAAACATTTTGGTAGATTTCAGGATTTTAGCCCTATCTAACCTTCTGCCAATGTCATAGGGGTAGAAGTCGTTCTCTTGCGAGACATGCTCTACATGGCCAGAGGCTACATACAAATACCACTGTAAATCTAAGTCCTTTCACTGATCACATGCCCAAAGGTACAGCTTTGCTATCAAAATAGCAGAAATAATAACATGAGATGATAAAACGGAAAAGCACATAGCACATATAACACATAATATACAATTGTTCCTATATATTAAACTCACCGTAAAATAACTGAATGTCGCGGTGAAATTACGCCTTAAGTGTGTTTTTTGCCGGTAGAATCTGACTAGACACTGTCAATAGTTAACGATCGTCGGTTAGGGAAAATGGCTCAAAATCAGCAATACGGGAGAGAGGGTTGCGTTTTTGTGTAAACGGAAACAAGAGGGCTGGCCCTCTAGTTATAGTCGAAATTTTGACTCTCACTTCGTGAGCCTTATAAGCTCACGTCGTGAGCTCGATCCTGGTCAGCTCGCAGACTTGACGCGTGTGTACTAGGCTTGAGAGGTGTCTATCAACTACCTCACGCCGTGAGTATTACGTGCTCACGTCGTGAGCTTTATCAGATTTCGAAGTTTGTGTTCCGAACTTCAAAAATCCATATCTTTTGTATATGAGCTCCATTTTTGATATTTCTTTATATCCACGCATAGATGAGATTATACTCTACAACTTTCGCTTAGACTCCGTTGGCTAATTTTGACTTTATTTTTAAAGTTATATTTTTAACAGGCCGGGACATGATAAGTCCGTTAAAAATTCATAACTTCTTCATCTGATGTCTATTTTCGTATGTATTTTTACCGTTGTGCTACTATTAACGAGACCTTCAATTCTCATTTAGGTTGTATCGGCTAAAAATCACTCGATCTGTATTTCGAGTTTTTAGCTGTCTACTGCTATTCCAAAACTTAGAAAAATCATAACTTTCTCATATGAAGTCAGATTTTGACGTTCTTTTTATGAAATTTCTCGGTTTAACAGATACTACAACTTTCATTTTGATCATATAGGCTAAAAATTAGTTTATCGAAAACTCACTTTTTACGTCATATGGCGTCTTGTCAGTTACGTCGCGAAACTTCAATAAGTCATAACGTCTTCGTTATAACTCGGATTTCGATGAGGTTTTCGCCTAAATGTTTCTAACGAGATTCTTTACAACTTTCAATAATATAATTTTACTTATTTTCATTTTTATATTTTCGTTAATTTCAATAGTTAACTTTTGTTTGGAATCTCATAAGACTTCTAATACATTCTGAATTATTCTAAACATAGGTTTACTTCAATTCTATTAAAAACTATATGTCAGAACTCAACGCTCAAATTCATATAATATTTCATTATATTATTCACTTTTAAAATTACATAACACGATAACCGAACGTGTCTGTTACACATGACACTCAAGGCAAGTCTATACCACATTTAATCAAGTTATCTCTTGTTGTCAGGTGACTTAGAAACACCCGCTAAACGAAGATGTTAACTTTTTATCATTAGCAATTTGTTCAATTTTGTTAATCCATTTCCCCGTTGACAAAACTACTATCAGACACATAAAACCGAGAAACAACCTGGTCCTCCTAGATCCTAAAACCAAGAATCATCGAAATATGTGAGTTATACACCTTCTGGAAGCTTATAAAACTCGTTGAAAGCCGCCCCTCATGCCATTTATGCAAAGGACGCCTCCAAACAAAGTCCCATGCATGTCATGATAAACTAATGCAATTGACAACCTTTAAGAGTCTCTAACGCATAAAGCCTCAAGAACCAAATGGCTAACGACTGTGACCCGACCACACATATTCCAAAAATCCACGTGAGTCTCATTGCCTACTTTTCTTATCACCAAATCATGTAAACTAAATCTATGATCCTACAAATCTCAAATTTATCAAATTTATTGGTAAGAGATATGTGGAGTCCAAGATTATCTCTATAAAAAAGACATTATAAAAAAACGGGACTCCAACACATATGACCACTTATAGGACTGTGACGCACTGATGTGAGAAACACTAATAATATATTCCCAAAATTTATATGAAGAGTTGAAGCTTGAAAAACATATTCTGAATATTAGCAAAGAATATGAAAATCTAGACAAAATTACGTGGATGGTCATGTGGTTTGCTAAAACTGATGATTCAGCTCAACTATTGAAGATGTTATGTGATGGATCCCCGTGGTTTCATTTTTTGTGTGGGTAGTCCATGCGGTTTCACTTTTTTCATAATTGATTAGAAATTACGATTTTACCCCTGATTATATATATATATATATATATATATATATATATGTGTGTGTGTGTGTGTGTGTGTGTGTTTTCCGTTTTAAAATATTTTTTTATTAATAAAAGAAGCACTATCCCTATACTACCATCTTCCTAACCCACTAACCTTAAATTTCATTTGCCATCTTTCTTTCTTAAAAAGTAGCCACCACACCTTCAACCACTGATATTGCCACCAACACCACCATCATCCATCGCCTTTAACACCATCTTCGGCGCTTACTCTTTAGCTCATAATCTCTATCTCTTTCTCTGTCTATCTCTCTCTCTCTCTTTATATATATATATATATATATATATATATATATATATATATACACCTCTCTTTATCTTTCTTTTTCTTTCTCTTTCTCACACTGCTACTATGAACCTCATCGGATATCCAAAGGGTTTGCCAAAACCACCATCATCCCCACCCCACAACCACAATCATCATCTTTATGCATGTATTCTCTCTATTAAACCATAGTTAAAGCTCTCCAATTTTGTTCTCACCATATTGAACCATCATGAAGCTCCCGCCTCACCAAAAAGAACCACCGTCGTCCCACTACCTTATATATCCAACGAATTGCAATTGGTACAAACCATGGTTGTCATAGTTGTAGATATTGAGATTTTTAAGTATGTGTGTTTTGATTTTTAGGTTGTGGATGTCAATTTTCTTAGTGTATGTGTAACATCCGTTTTCCAATATGGATTAGTTAAGGACTTAGAGGGATCAAAGGTTAGGTATTTGGGAAAAACCTTGTGTCACGTGGTGAATGGAGTACCACGACATGTCATGCCAATTGCATGGAACACGCATCTAACGGTCGCCACAAAGTAGCAAGTGGAATGCTATGACGTCCATGATTTTAGGGTTTCTTCCATATTTAAGCACCAAAACTCAAGGACTATGGTATCCTCTTCAACCTCTAACCCTTCAACACGAAAGCCAAGCCTCCATGGATGATTGAGAGCTTCTTTGCTTGATTGAATACCTTGTTCTTGGATTTTGGTGAAGCTTGAGGAAGGAATAAGATCATTTTGGTGCAAATGAGCAAGGAACTAGCTTGGATCCATCATCTTCTTCAAATTTTTGAGTTATGTGAGGTATAAAGTTCATACCTTGGCATTTATTCTCATATATTCAAGTTTGGGATCATTATGGGTGGTTTTGACCCCTTCCATGGATGCTCTTGGAGTTTGAGGAACTCCAGAGCTTGTTATGGTCCTCTTATGGTCTTTAAGCTTCTGATGATTGAGAAAAGAGCCATGTTTGGAGTCATCTTGTTTCCATGCACAATTTTGGGTCACATTAAGTACTTATTGGACATAAAGAATCGTAGATATTTCCTTATGGTGGAGTCCTAATGCATAAATATGGAAACTTTATCCATTAAGTCATTGAAATGGACCATATCTGAAGTTATGGGTTTAGATGTGAAAGCATTAAGCACTTAATGAAGATTATGGTATTCTTTTAGGAACCACGAAGTGGTCAAGGGCTTGCCACAACGTGGTGGTATCCTGCATATCGATTATTTTGTCCTGACATGCCCATGACGTGGCCAATGGGTCTCTACGTTGTGGTGAGCGTTGACTTGGTTGACCATGAACTTTTGTTGACTTTTAACCAATTTTACTTTGGGTCAAACTTGAAGGACCTTGGTTATTGACTAAGGATTTATCTTTATTTGGTGCTAGTCAGTTCGTAGGAGTAATCAGTGAAATGAGTGAAGGTGTTGTTGTGTTTTCTTGGGTCTTTGGTTCAAGTGAGTTTCCTCATTATACTATGTGTTACCGTATATATCCTTGTATGTTAGGATATAGGATAGCCTGGGAACTCTTGATCTAGGTTTTCTTACTTGTTTATTGTTTGGTTGTGGCTCTAGAGTGGGATCACCTGTTCAATTGTCTATCTCACCTCTAATTACATATAGTTATGCATTCTTTAGTGATCTTCCATTGGTGACGTAGAGTACTGTATGTGGCCTAATATATGGTAGTGAGTCTTCTCAGTATATTACATATGTCATAGTGGTGTGTCTGCTAGACTAGCTTTCCTTATTGTTGTTATATGTATGACTGAGTTATTGATAATCCAGGACTAATGATAGTTTGTAGGGTTGTTGATAACTCATAGAGTTGTTGTGAGCCCATAGGACTGCTGATAGTCCACATGGCTGCTCATAGTCCCAGGGTTGCTGATAACCTATAGTTGTTTATATTGATGTGTTGTGTGTGATATTTAGAACTAATGATAGTACCCAGGATTGTTGATAGTTCTCATGACTATTGATAGTCCCAAGGTTACTGATAAACCATAATTGTTTATTATGTTTTGTTGTATGTGATATTTTAGGTGAACTCATTAAGCTTTGGCTTACAGTTGTGATTAAATATTAGCAGATATTATTAGTGATCATGAGAAACGTGAATCATGACTGTACACACTCATTAACAATATTGTAGATTTCATGTTTATTATTTTACTCTAATTTTCAAACAATTGTATATGAAACAAATGAGATTTTATTAACTTGGGTTTTACGGAAATGGTGTTTTAACTTAATTAAAATGAAATTTTTGCTTGTGAAAATGGAATGTCACTGTGCATGTGTGTGTGTGTATTTTGGGAGGGAGAAAGAGGGTTTTCTTTTCTTTTTTATTTTTTTAATAAAAAAGTAATATACTCAAAAAATGAAATGGCAATGACCAAACGCATAGTAGACTTGATAGTTGTACTAAATCAACATATTTTGACAGACCACTGGAATAACCACATAATTTTACGAAAACAAAACTACAAAAATGGTCCTTGTGGTATTCATTTTTCCCGAGATTTAGTCCAAACCTCGACTTTTTTTTTTGGCTTCGTGGTCCTTTTGAGCTAGTTTTGTTGTGAATATGGTCCATCAGTAAACTGAAATGACTGTAATACCCTTCGAGTATTTATTTTCTATTTTTCTTTCATTTCTAATACTTATTTATTTCTTTAAACATTTAAAAAATAAAGGGGGTTCTCTCTCTCTCTCTCTCTCTCTCTCTCTCTCTCTCTCTCTCTCTCTCCACCGCCTAAATCTACTAGTACACAAATAAATCCTAATCTTCGTCATCTTTTCTACCAGATTATGTATCGACTGAGTTTATCCAAATCTTCATTTTCCTACATCATGATTGCTTCATTTCATATCCATTGGAGATAACAAAATACCATCTCTGCCGAAAACTTTCACGGATGCCTCGACAACGACTAGTTGCATAACCACGGCTACCAACATTGTCCACGATCATCTCCGCCTCTCGATCTCGCACCTGCATCTAGCCTCTGCCATCAGTCATCCTAGTCTCTTAATTCCTACAAAACCCATGTCATAAATCAAGGTTTGTACAATCAACCATATCAATACCAAAACCCAAACTAGAAATTGTCACTCAACTACATCCTTACCAACGACATTACTGGAGATGGAGTTTAAATAGGGGGAAGTGAGCGTAGGTAGAAAGAGATCGATGAAGAGGGAAGAAAAGAGAAAGGGAGTCGTGTAACACTAACACTGGGCAAATCAGTCGAATGAAGAAGGCAGTGGGGTTTTGTTGTTCTTCTACCGGCGTTGGGATAAAGAGAGCTCCGATTACCAACGGCCACTCATCCGTTCCAACCACCATACCACCCGAGTTAGCTTACCCGATTCAATTCCACAACTTAGATTGCCTCTCCTATCGAAATAAACTTCGATCTTCAAGAACTACGAATCGTAAGATGAAATTAGAAGCTTATCAAAATTCCCAGAAGAATTTGTGGTAGAGTTCTTGCTGTTCACATCTTTTACCTCGAGGTGAGTCTTGGCTGCTAGATCGCTACCATCAATTTGTTGCATTCAAAGACATGTTTATTGCAGTTAGAACAAATAACACACATACTGTTAGTGATTAGATGTGTCTCCAAAGATGAAATCCCGCAATAGAGGTTTGTCTTTTGAAGATGAAGCTCTACTCTATGGTGGAGGCGATGATGGGGGAAAATCGATGAGGTGTCTGGGTTTGTGATGGAGCAGAAAAAAGACCACGGTAAGAACATCATCTTCCTCATTCATGATAATGAGAAAGATGAGGGAATAAAAGGAGTGAAAGAGTGAAAGAGGAGATATAACATCGTAACATCATCTGGGTTTGTGTGCTTATTAGAGAGAGAGAGAGCCCATCTTATTTTTTTAATTCTTTAAATAAATAAATAAGTATTAGATTTAAAAAAAACGAAAGAAAAATAGAAAATAAATACCTCAAGGATATTACTGGCATTTCAGTTTAATGAGGGACTAAATCCACAACAAAACTAGCTCAAAAGGACCACGAAGCCAAAAAAGTCAATATTTGGACTAAACCTCGGAAATATGCAAACCACACGGAGCATTTTTGTAGTTTTGTCTTTTATCAATAATCTATGTTTACAGTCTATCCTTTATTGCTATATTTCTTTTTTCGTTAGTTCATATATGTATTTAATTTAAGATAAATCTTTTTGGCATGATGTGTGGAAGGGGGATGCTCCCCTAGCTTTTTCTTTTCATTGGATTTTTGCTCTTGATCCTCATAGATCTATGTCGGTCCGTGATAGAGTGCTTCTTGGATAGGACTCTGTTCTTCTCAGGCGGACCCCTAGAGGTGGCATTGAGCAGACTCAATGGGTTGCTTTTACTTCCTTGATGCAGGATGTTCATCTTCATTTGATTTCGGACCTTTGGGGTGGAGTATTGATGTTTCCAATTCCTTTACTGTTTCTTCAACCAGAGCTTTTTTGGATAATCATGTGTTGTATACGGGTGGTTTCGAAACTCGATGGAATAATTGGGTGTCAATCAAGGTGAATATTTTTATTTGGAGATTGCAGTTACGTAGTATTCCTACTAGAGAGAATCTTTCTCTCTGAGGGATTACTATGGATTCGATTGTATGCCATGTTTGTTCCAATATCGTTGAGTTTATTGATCACCTTTTTGTCGTTTGTAGCCAGCTGCTAGAGATATGGACTCGTGTTGCTATTTGGTGGGACGTCCAAATACCTCAATTTTGCTCTATTGATCATCTCCTTTCGTGGTCTGATTTTATTTCCTTAAAAAGAGGGCAATGCCAAGCCTTTAATGCGGTCATTTTGACTACGTTCTGGTGTTTATAGAATTTTCGTAATTCTGTCATTTTTGGAAAGGCTTAACCTAGGAAATCTTTTATTGCTAGTTTTCTAATCAAATTTCTGTCGTTCAAAACAAATTAAGGGAAATCTCCAATAAAGCCTACTAAATTGGGTCAATTTAGAGTTTAATCCTAAAAGCAATGTTCTAAAAGGCGCGCCATGGCGTGAGGCGTGGCTCCGCCGTTACGAAAAGCCTCATAACGTTGCTGTTAGGCGTGACGTGTGACAAGGCGTGATATGGCGCGCCATGGCGCGTTATGGCGTGTTATGGCGCGTGTTTTTTCGTTTGAGACACGCTTTTTTGCTTTTTGTTATGTCTTTTCTAATCGGAGATACATGTATAGTGGTTTTCGTTAAATTTTTGTTACTAGTTATTGATCTAACACTTATAAAAGTAGTTATATTTAATATAAATTTATATTTATGTGGTAATATAATTTTAAATTAATACAAAATCGTCGCCTTACATCACGCCTTGAAAAACGTCATGGCTCGTTAAGCTTGAGGCTTGACTTTGCCGCCACGCCACGCCTCACGCCATTTAAAACGTTGCCTAAAAGTAAGGAATGTTTCGTTAATTTAAGTAAAATATAAAATAATAGGAATTTTTTTATTAAAAAAAATATTGAGATTAAATCATAAACTGATCCAAAATATTACAATTTTAAAGGAGATTTTCTTTAGTTAAAATTTTTTTAAATGAGAATTATAATTGTGCACAAACAGTTTTAGTATTTTTATATTTTACAGATATTAGTTATTGTTCAAACTTTTAAAAAAATAAAGTATATTGTGTTAATGGTAACAATCTGGTGAGCAGGATTTTACGTGACCTTTTCATACGTCGAAAGGGAAAGAAAAGGGTTAAAGAATTGAAAATGGAGATCTAAAATTGAACAGATGTACACCTACTTTTGCGTAATTAATATTTTTAATATAGTAAAATAATATATTTTGCCACCTCAAATTAGTTGTTAATTAAATAAAATATCCATATTAATGATAATCACAAACAATTTTTAATGGGGATATGACTGTGAAAAGTAAAAAAAAAAACAATTGTTTGGGACAAGTGTCAAGATATCGTGTGTTGGAGATTGCCCTAATCGCGTGAAACAATTCCTGTTGCATTAAAGAAAACAATTCCGATTTAATTCAATGAACTTGATTATTTATATTGAAAAGGTAATCGTACTTTTATGTTTCTTAATTTCATCTGATGACTTAAGTAATAATCTACTGAATTTGGGGGATTGCCAGATGTTAGACGTGGGTACTTAATTATAATTTTATGTTTTTTAAGAGCTCTTGCTTTAAAGTAATTAGATTTTACAGATATAGTGACAACTTTTGCAAAACTAACATTCTTCAAGGGTCATACGTCATATCATCTTGTGTAAGTACGTAAAACGACCCACTAGATGGTTATGATAAAAGTAGTGTCAACCAGGAATTCAATCCATATTAGTACTAAAGTATACAACTTTCATTGTTTGTTGAGACTGAACGATTGAACATAAGGTGTCATAACCCTGGTAGCTAAAAAACCCCCAAAGATGTGGTGGGATCGATCGCGAATATCCCTACGGACCCCGAAATATATAACTTAAATTTAATCATTTTTTTATCTTTAGTTCATGTACTTGTTTTCATATGTGACTTATATTATAATTTTTGTTGTAATATGTTATGTTAAACGAGATATGATGAGTAAAATATGAGATTTGGGGCAAATAGGGTAAAAAGGAAGTAACTGGGGATTAATAAGGTTGTGGACATGCAAAGGGGGTGTGAATTTTAGAGGCGGGAGGAAGAGTAGGGATCGATGATGTTTCACTCTCCCATTTGGTTTCGTTGACTTGCCTACTCAAATGGCTATTTTAGTTCTAAAATAACATAATTCAATGTAATTGGTGACTCGACTCATACCTTAGCATGAACCTGACCGAGTCCCTCCTCCATAGCTCAATTTTAAGCGAAAATAGTTTAGTTGTTGTCCAAATTCGTCTAAACACTTCCATACATTTCCAAATCACTTCTAATAATCCTTACTATCTATAATCTACCAGAATGCAATATTCTATCATTGTTTACCTTTATATATTCTCCATATAGTTCGTGATTTGTAGGCTCCCATTGCTCATAATTCTCAGTTTTCCTATTGTATTGTTTTTTGTATATAATCTATTTCCTTGTATTCTGTAATTTTGTGATCAAAATATTCAATAAAGAATCAAATTCTTTATGGTATCAGACCGGATTCTACCGCTCAATTGATCATCTCTAACAAACTGATCATGATCAGCTCATGGCCGACAACATCAAAAAGAGTGAAGTGAGTGGACCTGATGTCAACCCCCCCCCCCCCCCCCTCTCCATCTTCACCTGTAAGATTAATCACAAACAATGCACGTGAATGATGCATTGATGGATAATAATTATAACGATTGGGTTCAAGAGATGGAAAATTTCTTGTTTGCCAAGAACAAGATTGGGGTCATTGACGAATCGATAATAAAACCAGAAAAGACAGAAGCAGACGACATGGCATGGATGAGGTGTGATGCAATGATAAAAGGGTGGCTCACCACCGCCATGGAAAATGAGATCCGCACCAGCATCAAATACGCCAACAATGCAGTTGAGATGTGGTCAGACCTTCGTGAGAGGTTTGGAAAAGAAAGTGTGCCACACACAAACGGGATGAAGCAAGCAATCTCAAATACTTGATAAGATGGGTTAACTGTTTCAGCATACTACACAAAGCTTCGAGGATTATGGGATGAGATTCAATCGGTCCTCCTTACTCCTCGTTGCACTTGTGATAAATGTGATTGTGGTTTGGGAAAATCACTTGTTGAATTGAAGGAGAAAGAAAGGTTATATGAGTTTCTCATGGGCCTTGATAGTGAGTTCTCGATTGTAAGAACTCAAATATTGGCTTTGAAACCGACACCGTCTCTTGGATTTGCTTATCATCATGTTGTTGAGGATGAACAACAAAGGTCCATCACCAACACCAAGAGACCCACTGTTGAAGCAATAGCTTTCCAAGCCTACACCAAGACCAATACCAATCAACATGGAAACAAGGCAGTGGAGAAAATCACAAAGCAAGGAGAACATTATAGCTTTTGTGACAAAGACGGTCACACCTGTGACGGGTGCTTCAAGCGAATTGGCTATCCAGATTGGTGGCCATGAAAGAACAAACAAGACATAGTGAAACCAAGGGTTGCTTGTGCAATAGAAGAATCAAGTCCAATAGAAGGTTGAACTAAAGATCAATATCAACAATTCCTGAAGAAATTCACACCAGAAGAGTCCAAACAAAAATGATGCATCACCAGCAGCCAACATCGCAAGTAAAACAAGTCAAATTGACTCTTGGATTGTTGATACAGGAGCCACCGAACACATGACCAACAAAACCGATATTCTTGAGAATGTAATGCCTTCCATCGATGAGGATCTTGTGATCATACCTAATGGAGAATCTATTTCTGTCAAGGGAAGAGGAAATCACACTCTATCTAACGGGACAAAGGTGAAAGTCGTTTTGCACATTCCTGATTTTAATTGAAATATGTTATCAGTTAGCAAACTTTCATATGATTTAAAGTGTGTTGTAAGTTTCTTTCCGAATTTCTTTGTCATGCAGGACCTAACTTCGAGGAGTTTGATTGGAGCGGGTAAATGCAAGAATCATCTATATTGGATGGGAATTCTTGGAATGAAGATGAAGGATTTGATGTCGAAAGTTGATATATGGAACAAGAGGTTGGGGCATGCTGGTGAAGAAAAGTTGAACAAAATAAGTTTTCTTAGGAACATTTCTTTTAAGAATAAGGAACACGTTTTTGATTCTTGTGCTAAATCTAAACTTACCATACAACCTTTTCCTTCTGGTATTACAACGACGAATGCTTGTTTTGATTTATTGCATTGTGACATATGGGGTAAATATCGAACCCCTTCTTGTAACATCCCCTTATGGCATGTATAACAATATTTACCGCTTTGGGTTCCCGGCACGAAAACTTCCTAGGGGGTCACCCACCCCTGAATTGTTCTCGCTCGGGCATGCTTAACTGTAGAGTTCTTATGGGATCTACTGCTCTCACAACTTTAAAACGCGTTGTGACAATGAATGTATCCACACCCCTTATAAGGAACTGCTTCGTTCTCCTTCCAAACCGATGTGGGATCAAGTGCAACCCACTTTCACTCCCCATTAAAGGGTTCGACGTCCCCATCGAACACATCGACCCATGCCCCAATTCTGATACCATTTGTAACATCCCCCTCTGGCACGTATCACAATATTGTCTGCTTTGGGCTCACAGCACGAAAACTTCCCAGGGGGTCACCCATCCCTGAATTGTTCTCGCCTGGGCATGCTTAATTGCAGAATTCTTATGGGATATGCTGCTCTCACGGCTTTAAACATGTTGTGATAAGGAAGGTATCCACACCCCTTATAAGGAAATGATGTGTTCTCCTTCCAAACTGATGTGGGATCATGTGCAACCCACCTTCTATTTGTAACGTCCCCCTCTGGCACGTATCACAATATTGTCCGCTTTGGGATCCCGACATGAAAACTTCCCAGGGAGTCACCCATGCCTGGATTGCTCTTGCCCGAGCACACTTAATTGAAGAGTTCTTATGAGATTTGTTGCCCTCACGACTTTAAAACACGTTGTGACAAGGAAGGTATCCACCACCCTTATAAGGAAACGCATCGTTCTCCTTCCAAACCGATGTGGGATCAGGTGCAACCCACCTTCACCCCCGTCCCCCCCCCCCCAATTATAGATTTGGGCGTACTCATCGAATACATCGACCCGTTCCCTGACTCTGATACCATTTGTAACATTCCCCTCTGGCACGTATCATAATATTGTCCATTTTGGGCTCCCCGCACGAAAACTACTTAGGGGGTCACCCATCCCTGGATTGCTCTCGCTCGGACACGCTTAACTGCAGAACACTAATGGGATCTGCTGCCCTCATGACTTTAAAACACGTTGTGACACGGAAGGTATCCACACCCCATATAAGGAAATGCTTCATTCTCCTTCCAAACTGATGTGGGATCAGGTGCAACCCACCTTCACCCCCCCCCCCCCCCCATTATAGGGTTCAACGTCCCCGTCGAACACAATGACCCGTGCCCCAACTTTGATACCATTTTGTAACAACCCCCTTGGGAAGTTCTCGTTCCGAGTGACCCAAAGCGGACAATATTATGATACATGCCAGAGGGGGTTGTTACACTTATTTTTCAAAGGCATGCTATTTTTTGATAATTGTCAACAAGTTTAGTAGAGCTGTTTAGGTTTTTCTTCTTAAACACAAACATGAGGCTAGTGCATGCTTGATTGATTTTCATAAGACGATTAAAAGTCAATTTGACAAAAATGTTAAAATAATAAGGTGTGACAACAGTGGTGAATTCACGTCGAATAAGATGGTAAGTTTTTATGCCGATAATGGAATTCTCCTGGAAACTATTTGTCCACATCCCCCGCAACAAAATGGTGTTGTGGAACGGAAGCACATACATTTACTTGAAGTTGCTCATGCTTTAAAGG
Source organism: Lactuca serriola (assembly GCF_051521515.1). Lineage (NCBI taxonomy): Eukaryota > Viridiplantae > Streptophyta > Magnoliopsida > Asterales > Asteraceae > Lactuca > Lactuca serriola. Next base: position 207,218,250 of record NC_136409.1, read on the forward strand.
TTGAGGCAAATCTTCCAGCAAGGTTCTGGGGTGAGTGCATATTGAAGGCCACTTATGTCATAAATAGTTTGCCTTCGAAAGTGATAGAAGATAAAACACCATACAAGTTGTTATATGGTCATAAACCAATTTATGATCACATGAGGGTTTTTGGATGTTTGGTTTACTATCGCAACACATAAACAAAAGGTGATAAATTCAAAATAAGAGGAAGACCAAGAGTGTTTATGGGTTATCCACATGGAACGAAAGGTTACAAAGTCTATGACCCAAGCCACAACAAAATCAATGTTTCAAGGGATTTCAAGTTTGCTGAAAATGCTTTTCCTTTTCGTACCACTGTGAATGAAAATGAAGAAGCACGTAACAGTGAGATAGAGGTTCCCTATGATGTTGGAAAAATATGGATTGATCCAAGCGAAAAGAATGATGAATCAGTCAATGAAGAAGGATCAAATGTCGATGATCCATCAGTTGACTTCACAAATGAAGAAGAAAGACAAACTGAGGAGAAAATCAATATCGAAAGTGAAGATGAGCATGTCAAATTCAACCAAAATCCTCATGTTAATGAAGGAGATCTAAATTTTGACCAAGTAAGAGAAAGGAGAAATAGGTCGAGACACAAGAACTTGGAAGATTGCAAAGTGAAACTCCATCCATCTATAGACCATTCGCAACCTGCTCCAAGTCAAGAACACGCCACATTATATCCCTTGGCCATTTTTTGTTTCTTATGAAAAGTTTTCAAAATCTCACAAATCCTTTTTGGCAGCCATCACTTCCAATGATGAGCCAAATTATTTCAATCAAGTTGTGCAGGACCCGAACTAGAGAGTTGCAATACAAAGGGAAATAATAGATTTAGAAGAAAATAAAACAAGGTCCATTGAAGAATTACCAAGTGGAAAGAAACCTATTGATTCAAATTGGATTTCAAAATAAAGTGCAATCCAAATGGTGAGATAGAAAGGTACAAGGCCCAACTTGTAGCAAAAGATTTCACCCAAATGGAAGGAGTCAATTATCATGATACTTTTGCATTGGTTGCAAAGTTGGTTACTTTAAGGACTCTCCTTGTTGTTGTTGTTAAAAGAGATCATATCATCCACCGATTAGATGTTAACAATGCATTCTTACATGGTGAGCTTAACGAGGAGGTTTACATGAAGATACCGGAGGGTTACGAGAAAGGAGGAGTGACCAAAGCATGCAAGTTAAAGAAGTCACTTTACGGTTTGAAACAAGCTTCAAGAAACTAGTACCAAAAACTTACATCGGTATTAACTCAACTCAAGTTTGAACAATCTCATGCATATCATTCTATCTTCATACACAAAAAAGGCAAATTCTTCATTGCAATCCTTGTATATGTTGATGACATTATTATTGTGGGAAATGACCTGCATAAAATTGAAGAAGCCAAGGTTTTCCTTGACAGACAATTTAGCATAAAGGATCTTGGATCTTTGAAATATTTTATTGGTATAAAGGTGGCACGCACAAAGGTTGGTTTAGTTTTGAGTAAGAGAAAATATATTTTGGACATTCTTGAAGAGACCCAAATGTTGGGATGTAAACGATGTTCCTTCCCGATGCAACAGAACTTGAGACTTGACAAAGAAAATGAAGAATCGCGAGTTGATAAAAGTAAATATCGTCGATTAGTTGGTAAGTTGTATCTACAAACTACTAGACCTGATCTCACATATGTCGAGAATGATTTAAGTCAAAGGAGGAGCATGTAAGGTGGGGGACTTGGTCCTGTGAAAAAATGAAGCTAGTAGACAAGAACACGTTGAAAAATTAAGCCCAAACTAGGAAGGGCCGTATCGAGTTATGGAGGCTAGACAGAATAGTTCATATGCTCTTGAGAACATGGACATAGTCGGGTTGCCAAGAACATGGAATATGCGAAATTTGCGCATATTCCACTTTTGAAGCAAAAACGAACAAGCAATCTTAGTAATTGGAGACAGGTAGAGAGCTTAGTACCATTGGGGAACGGTTGTATTTTATATGTAACGTGATTGTACTCTTGAATGAAATATCTCACACTTTTTCTTGACATATCATAACTCGAATTATGTTTCAATAGAAATTTAACATAGGTATGATCAGCCATATCATACCTCGATGATGTACATATATACCTCAAACTATAAGTTTGTAACTTATGGTTCAATATAAATTTTAACATCGTTATGATATGCCACATAATACCTCGATGATGTACATATATACCTTGAACTATAAGTTTGTAACTTATAGTTTAGTATAAATTTGAACATCGGTATGATCCGCCACATCATACCTCGACGATGTACATATATACCTCGAACTATAAGTTGTAACTTATAGTTCAGTATAAATTTTAACATCAGTATGTCCGCCACATCATACCTCGATGATGTACATATATACCTCGAACTATAAGTTTGTAACTTATAGTTCAGTATAAATTTTAACATCAGTATGATCCCCCACATCATACCCCGATGATGTACATATATACCTCGAATTATAAGTTTGTAACTTATAGTTCAGTATAAATTTTAACGCCGGTATGATCCGCCACATCATACCTCTATGATATACATACATATCTTGAACCATAAATGCATAATTTGTTGGCATTAATTCAAGCTAAAAAGTTCAAAATAAGGGAGTCATTACCATGATTACACATTGACCATAGGGATGAAATAGAATTACCTAACTGGTATTAGACTTACCATGAACATATGTCTAATCAACATATGTTCAGTCTAAGTGAAAAGTTCATAACTTGTCACTTAGGAGGTAATACCACAAGGATAAAGTCTAAGTCTTCATAGTAAAAAAATTATTTCAAATCTAAGGGTAAACGATACACAAAAGTTGAAGCAGATAGAAGGCATCCACTTTGAGTGCAAACTTTAAACGGTTACATAACTTAGCTAGTACAGGAACATATATATCCACATAAAATTACAAAAAAAAAAAAGCGAGACAAAGTGCAAACAAAAGAAAAAGATACATGAAAATTTGCATACTAAACACTACCAGAAGCACCATTAGGATTCGAAGGGGGATCCAAAACTCCCAACTTCTCCTTCAAAATACCGAGGTCTACAACATCTCCTTCTAAAATTTTGAACAAGGAATACTTGTGGGTGATCATGCTCGAGAATCGATCCAACACCTGATGTTGCGCATCAGGATACAAATAAAGGACATTTTCCCTTCCAAAGCATCAGCCTATTTCTCCTTCATCTCTATACATGCCTGGTGAAGACCAAGTTGAATAGTTGTTGTATGTACTGCAACATTGAGATCCCTGAAGTCTGCAGAGTTCAGTAAAGCACAAACGAATGAGGGAATGCCCTCGTGAACCAACCATCGAAGCTAAGAGGCTCTAATCTCGGCTGCCGAGGTCAAGTGAGATTCCTTTTCAAGAAGGGAGGTATGGGTCTAATTCAATTGAAGGATTTGATCATCCATATCAGCAAGAAGCCCTTCCTCGAGCAGCAAGTTCTTCTTCTAGCATCTTAATAAGCACATCCTTGTCAGAGCAGAAGATCTCCAACTTAGAGAGTTTCTTAGTAAATCAAAGCTTTAGAGACTCGAACTATTGATTCTTCTCCTCCAACTCTTTGGAGAGCACCGAATGACAATTGAAGGCATCCTCTGCTTTGATCTGAAGATCAACATTCAAATCCTTCATCTCATTTTGGCAACGGATACTTTCACTCAGATCGTTCACAAGAGGAACATTTTTTTCAAAAAGCCCTTTCACCCTTTCTTGGAGTTCATGTACTTTCTGTTCAGTTCGTTCATGAATCTGATGGGTTTTGGTCATAAGACATCCTATGTGCTCATACAAACCCTAATGCTTTGATCTAGGTTTCTCTATTGTACATGCTTTGAATCCAAGACTATAAACCCTAATTCTAGCATATGGAAATCGATATTAACATATAATTAGGTTTAAGATATTACCTTGATTGTTATGTAGCAACAACAATCGAATTCTTCCTTGAATTCACTTTGGAAGGCTTAGAGTCACAAGTGTCACTCCTCTAATGGCTTACAAACACCAAGAGCAAATGGAGAAGGTATAAAGAGAGAGGAGAGGTATAATAATTCGTCTCTAGGACCTCTTGGGAAGGCATGGACGAATTCATGAGCCTTAGGGGTCTTTATATATGGTTGGGATTAGGGTTTCAGTCCTTATCCTTATCTAGTTACTTGCCCATCAAGCAACCATAAGATAAGCCTTAAAAACCCCTATCTCTTGGACCTTGGACGATTTTAAGGATATCCTTATCCTTGAATTCGTCCATCCTTTAACAAGGATAACCATTGCCCTATTTTGCAACTATCACATAATTACAATTCAGCCCCTCTAGTTTAATTAATTACATTTGATCACAAAATTAATTCTTAATTAATTATTGACCAATATTAATTAAACAAATATGATTTCTCCTTTAATATATTATTCTTACAACATATTAATAAATCATAATAACCTCTCTCTCTTTATTTATTTCTCCAATCAAGTTGCTTTGGTGAAGGCAACCCAAAAGGACCATGCACCATCGGGTCAAGTACATACCAAAATAGTTATGGACATAGACACTAATCCAATAGTCTCCTACTTGGATAAGTTTAATAACTATTATGCGTATGACTTCAGATCCTGATCTGCAATCGTAGCTTTCCAAAGTTGTTGTCAACTCTGATCCTACCAGATACGTGTGTCCTTAGATAAGGAATCATATATTACTCCATTCTAGATATCGTATGAGATATGATTTCAAATCATTCTCTTTGTACTATATCTCGATTCCCGATTTATGACGACTGACTAATTGAACAAATCAAATTAGCCCTAGCCCGGCCGAGCATTTATGTTTGTCATCACTAAATCATCGAGGGGCCCAAAAGATATCGCTTTTATCCTACTTTGGATAAAAGGAACGGATAAACTTTGATACAATGCTTGCTTGCAGTCACTAACCAAATCACACACAACAATATGTTTTATAACACCAAGTTACTAGTGCGTTTACATATTATCAATGTGCAACCGATTCGCAAGGTACAACTCACACATCTCGGTTTCAAGAATATAAGATGTTATCGTCTCACCAATCACTCGTGATACAATTCATGGAGTGATCCAAGTGAGCATGGGTTTGATCCAATGCTCAAATCATATTCATAAGCACTCATGAACGTTGCAGCACACATTTGCTTATGTCTAATGCTCTTTAGACAATCCACACACCAATTCACGACAGTCTTCATTCATACCTACTTCCAACATATGAACGACTGTGGCCCGTTCGAATAATTCGATTATTCTTAATAAACTCAATTATTCTGGAAGTCAAAACATGCAAAGGTGAAACACATGAATAATACTAATCCCATATGGCCTCAAACCTTTGAGTATAAATAAAACACCTTTTATTTATCACCATATCGATTACTCATTATTTGTCGTTTCGGTTAATCAACTTCTTACTTGAATTACAACACTTGTCCCATGCTCCTAGCATGCACACAATGTTTACTCATGGTTCTTACTTTGTGAAATAGATCACATTGAACACATTTCCAATCATTCTCATTTCACAACTCCAAATCGTTTTTCCATAAGTGAAAGAATATCAAATTCTTTCTACTTATAGAATATGCTAGATTCTAACGTTCTATGCAACTTATCCTTTCGTAATGTCACTGCACCAAAGTCACAAAGACTATTGCCAATGATATTACAAAGTCTTCTATCGGAGATTGTTGCAAGACAATTCCTTAGATATGATGTTTCTCACTCAAAGTACATTCCTTCGAACATCCTTTTGCATAAAGGTTTCTAATCTAGTCATAGATTTTTCAATATTCAATTCCCAATATGGACACGCTTCCATATTTTCCATATGACAACTCATTCTTAATAGAATCTTATCTATTCGTAATGATGTCGATATGGTCCATCCAATATGGAAACATTTCCATATTTTCCAATACTATACTTCCAACTACTCACAAGCGACCAATCATCGTCGAACTTTGGATTGTCCTTTGATAGTTGTTTAATCATTTTAGTCAAAACCGATTCTAGTCCTTTTTCCCTCTAAATGCGCTAGACATTTGGAAAATTTTAGAATGATCAAACATTAAAGCATTTGCAATCGATCCTATACCCGAAGCGTATGGGACACGACGCATAATGTTTTATTTGCTATGTTCTTAAAATTTGAATTGTGAAGAGGAATGTCGTAATCATAATCGAAATTTTCAGAACACACTATTTACCTTTGACTAAATTTATTAACATTTCTCAACCTAATCCTTTAGATTTGAAATGAAGCATAATATTCTCTCCCTTAATTATAGCAAAACAACTTTACAACCCTTACTTCTTTGCAAGGTATAACTCTTGTTTTCTATAATTAATATTGCCAACTTGCAATACGTGCCTTAATAATCATACAATCATAACATTTATGCTCCCACTATCATGATGATTATTATAAGACATAACACTTATGCTCCCACTAGATTCGACATGTATTCATAAACATCTTAACTTTCAAAAATCAATACTTATTGAATTTTTTAAGTTCATGTTTCTAATCCTTAATGCTTTGATAATCTTTTATCAAGGCTTCTTGAACTTATACACCTTTGCCTTCGATAGTTCATATGTGTGTCTAAACACTTAAGACTAATTGCCAAACCTTACAATTCAAATTATGGAAAGGGATACCGTAACCATAAATGAATTCAAGAATACAATTTTACAATCACTATCTTCTTAAAATCTTTCTTAGTGAAAGCATTTCCTCACAATCATTTTCATGAAGAAGGAAATCTTATGACACTTAGAATTAAACGATGTATGTGTTCCTATCAATGTGAATTTGTTAAAACCAAGGTTTACGACAAATTCAAACTCATATGGACCGAACTTTCTTAATCTTGATTTCTTGCCTTATGGTAGCACAGCTGCCCACCATGTCTTCCAAGTAGTTAAGCAGCTCACCCTTTCCTATCAATGTACCTTTCATTGATTAAGGTGCTTTGCCTTTTATGCGTTCAAAATGAGAACTCATAGAACTCTCATGCATAATCAACTCGATTGGATTGGCACAAAACCAAAATAATGTCATCACGATAGGTTGTAAACCTTAACTCGTGTGCTAGTGATGATCGATAAGGTTTATTTGATTTGTTCTTGAAACCTTTCAAGACCATTAAGACTCCCACTGACTCCTTGACATATAAGATTCTCTTGTCAATAACCATTTCTTGACAAACAAATATTCAAGAGTTAGTGTAGCTTTTATCAAAAACACTTCATAAATTGGTCCTAGTTGGTCTTTGTCTTATCCAAGACATCACAACTTACCACATTTAATGAATGTTATAAACCTTCTTAATACTTTTTCACTCAATGTCACAATCTTAACTTTAAGACTTGTTTTGGAACGAAGTATGATTGACTTTTTGATTTAACCGTTTCTTCAATTCTTGATTCCTCTTCTTAAACATACAATTGTACTTAGAGGATCAATTGAAATATGTTTCTTAATCATTAAGACCTATCATAAAGCATAAAGGTACTCTCCCTTCTTCTTAGAATGGAGAAACTTTTCTGCCTACTTGATTCTTGTTATTCGTTCTACTATTGATTTAAACTTTTTCAATCAATTCAGAATTACACTTAATCTTCATATTTACTAAACCTTTAGTAAATCATGACGAATATCTAGTTACTCTTATGGTGGACTTTGATCAACACACAACTTTGTGTACTCGATCTCCTAGTCCTTCACTTGACACTTTGTCAATGAATTAGTCTAATTTCCAAATACGAAATTTCTCATTCATCGTGCATCCATGTTGCATGATTCCAAGTTTCTGTCTAATTGAAACTTGGGCGATGAGAAACTCTCCCTATTTGGTAAATTCTCGACTTTTCCATAAACACATAAATAAGAATCATATCCATTTGTTGTAGAAATATGCAAACACCAATTTTCATAACGATTTCATTGCAAGGAAATAAAAAAATAAATAAGTCAAACGAAAATTTATTTTATTTATAAAAGCAGCGGAAAACATTTGTCCTTACAATGCAAAATCCATTGAAAGCTATGTATTTCAAAAGGAAAATTTCTAACAACTCTATCATAACTATCTAATCTCAAAATCTAATCTTCAAGTCCATGCGACCAAGATCCATTCCTTGTGATTAGATTCATCTTGCTCTTTCACCAAGCTTCCTTTCTTTTCACCGATCCTGCAAAACATTCAAATGCAATCTTATCACATTATGTACTAAGGATCAACGAATAGGAACTTAACGGAGTTAGATAGTGGATTTTACCTGAAGCGTAGCCATACTCTTTGACTCTCCCATCTTCTGGACTCTTCAGGCTCTTTGGGCATACTTGTATCCAACGCCCTTTCTTTTGGCAGCAAACGCAGGTCGGTTCTCCTAGAACATCCTCGAAAGCATGGTCGGTTGACTTTCCCAACAAATACGCTCCATTGCTTCGCCAAATCATTTCTGATTCAGCAGCAATGAGCATGTAAGTTAGGTCAATGAGGTTGTCGTCATGATCCATCATATAATACTTTCTTTTGAACTCATTATATGATTCAGGAAGTGACTGCAAAACCCAATTCACAGCCAACTCATCTGGGAATGACGCACCCAACATTATCAACCTATCAATGTGTGATTCCATTCCTAGAACGTGGGCACACACGGGTTTACCATCTTCATGTTTCATTTCCAATAGAGCTTTAGTGATATTGAACCTTTCAATTCTTCGATCTTGTGGGTTGGGGAGAACAATAGGAGGAGGAGGAGGAAGTGAAGCATTGATTTCTCGTTCCTCGATTGAATCGTGGAATACCATCTTCATGTGGAATGCTTGTTCCACGGGATTTGGGAAGACCATAGTTGTCGAACTTTGACATCTACAAAATGGGAGAAAAACAAATTCAAGTTAGTTGATAGATTGAGTCCTTAGTAAATCACCCAAATGAAATACTAAGGCTAGGACCCAACACGATATTCCACAACTCGGGAGAGGGATGTCGTAACCCTAATTGCAGAATATTTGAAGGTAAGTGAATGACGATTCCCTAATTTCCACCATGAAAAACGAAAAGGAAATTTAAGTTTTAAATCTATGAAAACTCCTAGATCCTTTGAGATTCATTGAACTTTCAATGGCATGTTTAAATCTCTATATGCCCCTCTTGTTTTGTGACTGGAATGCCGAGGATCACAAAGCGGGTGTGAATAACCATGCAAACTTACATGGTGCCCTCACATGTTACAGTCACCTATTCGATGTGCCGGTAAACCACACACGCTCCACCGAACTATGACAAACATTGAGTCACCCTTTGCTACCTTTGCTTAGAACCATTTAGTGTGCCGGTAAATGTAACGCCCGTAGATCAGGGCTAGTCAATTTAGAGACGATAGACGTCCAAAATGAATTTTTGATGAAAGATTATTTATAATGAATAATCTTAACTAAGTTATAGTATATGTTACAAGGTTTCCGTGCATATAAAGAATGCTGAAATCCGAGTTATAACGAAGAAGTTATGACCTGTCGAAGTTTCGCGACAAAACCGGCACGACACAGCGCGACGTAAAAAGTGAATTTACGTTATAGCGATATTTAGCCATAGCAATCTAAATGAAATTCATAGAATACGTTAAACCGAGAGCGTGCATAAAAAGAACGCCAAAATCTGACTTCGTATGAGGAAGTTATGATTTTTCGAAGTTTCAACTTAGCAGTATGCAGCCCGAATACTCGATTTGAGACCGAGCGGTTTTTAGCCAAAACAATCTAAATGAGAATTTAAGATCTCATTAATTGTAGTAAAACGATAAAAATATAGGCGAAAACGGACGTCGGATGAAGAAGTTATGATTTTATAACAGAGTTTTCATGTCCCGGCCTACTAAAAATAAATAATAAAAATAAAGTCAAATTAGCCGACGGAGTCCAAACAAAAGTTGTAGATCGTAGTCTCACCTACGCGTGGATATAAAGAACGTCGAAAACGGAGTTCGTATGAGGAAGATATGAATTTTTGAAGTTTATTAAATATTTTCGAAATTAAATTTAAATATAAATTTTTGATATTATCCAAGGGGGGAGTCACCGGGCTTATCCAGGTTACGCCCCGCGTAACCTAAGATTACGCCCTGCGTAAATCGCAGATCCAGACCCTATAAAAGGGAGTCGAGTGCAGCCGATTCATTTGCTCATTTCTTCCCTTTTTCTTGCGTTTTTGCATCGTTTTTCGTGCAAGAATTATCCCGAAGCCCCGGTATCATTCCCGAGCCCCGAAGCAAGTCCCGAGGCCCCGAAGATCCCGAGAAGTGAAATTCCCGAGCCGAAGCTCTGCCCGCGAGGAGTCCGGTTTTTGTGAAGATCTTCCAGATCTGCCGAAAAATACTACTTCTACAAGTCATAGTGCTGCCCGATCATCTTCTAATCAAGTGAGTGTGTGGTCACTTTCTTCTAACACATAAATATTAAGTATTTGCTATGAAATACGTGCTATGTGTATAATATTTTGTTGTTTATTTGAGATGATTGTGGAATGGGTGAATTATATAAGTTTTAATGAGTTAAACTATATATGTATTTTGTATCTAAAGATATGTTGGGTAGAACATAAGTAGATGAGGTTGTTGGTAGGTGATAAAAGGTGGTTTGGACCATGAGATAAACTTGTTTTAGATCCGAGAGTATGGATCAGAGCAGGAGGTTAGTTTTAGATCCAAGGGTATGGATCAGATCAAGAGGTTAGTTTTAGATCTGGGAATATGGATTAGGTAATGAGGCAAATTTAAGATACGGGAGTACGGATTATGTATTTTTGAATTATGTGTTCATACAATAAGGTATCATGCGTATAGTCCCTTTTAGGAATGTGATTTTTATACGTGTATTGATTAAAGTATGAAATATACATATGTATGTGAAGTATTTGTTATTTTCTGAAATACGTGTTAGATATATTTGATGATATACAACGTACGAATCATATATGGTTCAATATGTGTTAAGATGTATATATATGATATTATTACTTAAAACCTTGTGTTAATTATACACTAGTTAGTCTTTTTCCTAAACGGAGATAGTATCGGGAATTGATTATAAGTATTGTAGGTTTGCCTAGTGATGGGTTAAGACTTAAATGGGATGTTTAGTTCAATTAAGTTTGGACATTGGGTAGTCTCTTATTAAGAGTACGTGTGTTGTGAGATTGATGATCGGTGGAGTACGTCCTACGTACAGAAGTACATTTTATGTACAAAGTCTTTTTCAAAGTTCTGTGTCTTGGGTGTTGCTTGTGCCAGGGTACTATTATGTTCTCGGGTACGATTCTTTCGCATATCAAAGTACTATAATGTGCCAGAAGTACTATCATGTACAAAGTCTTTTTGACAATTTTGTGTGTCGGTTACGGGAGCGTACAGGAGTACTCTAGTAGTATTTCCTAATACTTTTATTTTGAGAGAGCTTTGGAGTCAGTGTTTCTTTTATGAAGTGATCGACCGAGCTTCATATGTCAGCGTTTTCTTTCACGAAGTAATTAAGGGAACTTCGTAGACTGCCTAATAAAGTGTGTCAGTTATAGACCACTACTAGGTATGTTTGGTGTTATATTGCTGGATAGGGTGCGTCTGGGGGTTAAATACCTCATGTATTCAGGCCACTGCTAGGCAAAGTTCGATGTTGGGATAGGTAAAGTCTGGGGGTATAATACCTCATGATAGTCAGACCACGCCTAGGCATTGTTATCTAGATAACTACCCCTGACTTAAAATGTCTTGTGGTTCTTTCTTTTACGAACTAAGGTTCGTGGTGAAACTCATTCTATTCCCCTCATTTGATGTCTTTATTGATCATCGTTTGCTGCTAGGGAATTTCCGAAGCAGCTTCGTCGGTTTGTTATTCATACCGATTCCTTAGGCTAGATCTCGTAAGATCATAGTATAGGGTCAGTATGTGGGGATCCACGGGATGGGATATATTGTTTTAGAAATATAATTTATATGTGTTTATGATATTAGTGATTTGCAGGATCGAGATATACTTTATTATCACGTTGTTTGAACTAAGAGCTTTCATACTCTGTGTTCCTTAGGTGATTGGGTTCACCAGGGATATTCGAACTAAGTATTCATTAGATATTTGAATTTAGTGTTCATCAGAGATAATTGAACTAAGTGTTCATTAAGTGTTTGTGAACTAGGTGTTCATTGGGTAATATTGGAACTAAGTGTTCATTAGGTGTTCTTGAACTAGGTGTTCATTAATTATTGTGAATTGCGTGTTCATTAGAGGTAATCTAAGAACCTTGGCAGCACTAGACATTGTGTCAGTTCCTTAGGGCAATCCTTAGGAATGAATGGGAGAAGGGTAATTGGTTCTTAGGATAAATCTTTAAGAAACAAATGGAGATAATGGGGGTGGGTATTTGAATTGATTGTTTGATAATTAAATATAATAATTATATTATTGTGGGTTGAAAACCCTATATGCTCACCAGGCTCCCAAGCCTGACCCACTCAGTTTTCTTTGTATCATAGGTATCGATACGAAGATATATTTCACGGAGAGATTAAAGGAGATGTAAAATCTTTAGTGTAAAAAATGTAAGTTCTGTTTATGCTTATGTGTCTATATCGGAACATGACATCCCGAGATTTTGTTATATAATAAAAATACATTTCTCTAAAGAAATGCTTTGATAAATCTTTATCATATTTTGGGAACAAATTCCGCAACTGTTTTCTTTAAAAGATTACTCTGATTTTAAAAACCAAGCATAAACAAATCGGTCTTTTCTGGCCGAGAAATTGGGGATGTCACAGTAAACCACACACGCTCCACTAACGTCTTCGCAAGGGCACAAAGTGTAATTTCATGGAATTGCATCAATTCACTTTTGCCTAAGTAACTAAGATTGGGAATTTTATGAAAACATTTAGTTACTTTTATATTTCATTATACTTATAATGGAAGGTTTCGTCCTATCCTACCCGTTCGGCTAACGACCTTCCACTAGTCAAGAGTGCGGTGGGTAAGAGTGGATACCCATTCAATCGCCATTTTATAGGCAATTTCCTTAAACAGCCCTTATAGACCAGCTTCGTGAATGAGGCCTACTAACGGTAAGACTGACTTTTACTCATAAATATATATAATGTTAGACTTTTAATGTTATATATAGTATAGGGTGTATTTTATACTTTCAAAATACTAGGTGGTCTAATTTAACAATTATACTTTTAATTCAATTAAATTGTAAACCTAAAATTTTATGGATTTATTAAACTTCACCTTAATTAATTAATAAAATCATAAGGGTGTGATTTGAACCTTTTCAAAACTATACTAGAGTTTTAGAATTTAACATTCCTAATTAAACTTTTAATCAACTTTTAAATTCCAAAACTTGAGGGCAAGTTTTGAAACATTTTAACACATTAGGGTTTAGAATTTAAATATACATCAAAATTAAACTATTAATCAAAATTTAAATTCCAAAACTTGAGGGCAAGTTTTGAAACCTTTTTCAAAACATTAGGGTTTCAACTATTTAAATTTCAAAACAACAAAACCTTTGGGTTCAAATTTAAACTATAAAACCTAAAGGGGAAAGTATGAAACTTTTCAAAGCACAAGGACCAAATAACAAATAATCTAAATTAACATTTAATTACATAATTATCCATATTTGATTTATTTAATGATTTCTTGCAAAACAATTTACCGAAATAATTAATCAATTATCACATAAGGAAATAATATTTTATTAATTGATAAATATCTTTAATTAGATCAATAATATAGTCAAATATGTCATAAAATCATATTTATATTGATCTAACATGATAAGGTAACTATCCTTAAGCAAAAACAGCAAGAAATCCCGGATATAGCTCCATCTGACGCTCGAACTCGCCGAGTACCACACTGTACTCGCCGAGTTGATGCCTACTCGCCGAGTACACTGTGGTACTCGCCGAGTTTAGGAGGCAGAACCACAAAAATCGAATTTTTTCAACATACAAGGCATCAATTCAATAGAAACCAATCATGGATCTGATACCACTGATGGGTTTTGGTCATAAGACATCCTATGTGCTCATACAAACCCTAATGCTTGGATCTAGGTTTCTCTATTGTACATGCTTTGAATCCAAGACTATAAACCCTAATTCTAGCATATGGAAATCGATATTAACATATAATTAGGTTTAAGATATTACCTTGATTGTTATGTAGCAACAACAATCGAATTCCTCCTTGAATTCACTTTGGAAGGCTTAGAGTCACAAGTGTCACTCCTCTAATGGCTTACAAACACCAAGAGCAAATGGAGAAGGTATAAAGAGAGAGGAGAGGTTTAAGAATTCGTCTCTAGGACCTCTTGGGAAGGTATGGACGAATTCATGAGCCTTAGGGGTCTTTATATAGGGTTGGGATTAGGGTTTCAGTCCTTATCCTTATCTAGTTACTTGCGCATCAAGCAACCATAAGATAAGCCTTGAAAACCCCTATCTCTTGGACCTTGGACGATTTTAAGGATATCCTTATCCTTGAATTCGCCCATCCTTTAACAAGGATAACCATTGCCCTATTTTGCAACTATCACATAATTACAATTCAGCCCCTCTAGTTTAATTAATTACATTTGATCACAAAATTAATTCTTAATTAATTATTGACCAATATTAATTAAACAAATATGATTTCTCCTTTAATATATTATTCTTATAACATATTAATAAATCATAATAAACTCTCTCTCTTATTTATTTCTCCAATCAAGTTGCTTTGGTGAAGGCAACCCAAAAGGACCATGCACCATCGGGTCAAGTACATACCAAAATAGTTATGGACTTAGACACTAATCCAACAGAATCTTGCCAAGATCTTTTAACTGTCGTAGGCCCTGCTCAAGCTTAACCTGATGTTGGGCAAGAAGCTTTATTCGGACCTTGGAGATAGTAGGTACTTCATTAAAAAGATGCATACCCTCCATTATATGAGAATGAGCTTTGTCAAGGGTTTCTTAATCAGAAGCACTCGCCAGTTCAGGACTTCTAGGAACGGTAGTGATAGTAAATGGACATTGAAACAGAGGAAGTGAAGCGGCAAGACTAATCAAAAGAGGAATCGAAGCTTCCTTACTAGAAGATGGGATCACTAAAATAAACAAAAAAAAAAAAAGAAAAAAAAAAGAACAAGACCTGAAAAGTCGATTCACAAGCATATACATAAAAAAGAGTAAAAAGAACTTACAATCTACGCCAGACGAAGGAGGATTCGATTCGGTAGAAGTTTCAGTAGAAGAAGTGTCTATAAGCATCAATGAAGACCTAGGGGTATCAGATTCAATGTTCAATGGATTCACAATCACAACGGTAGCTTCTACAATAGTGGCCTGAAAACGACCAAGCCCAGCCCCAAATAATTTCTGGCAAAAAACCTCAGCATCAGACAAAGAAGAGGTAACAGAACCTCTTGACAAAGGCCAAGATACCTCCATGACAATCAGACCTACAGATGAAACAACAGAGACAAGGGGGATTTCCATTTGACTTAAGGAAGTGGAAAAAACGTTAATGGAAGGAACTTTAGAGTCCAATAAGGGGATATTATCCTCGGCATGTTTTAGCGCAGCGTCGGTGATCACAGGGCAGTCATGAAGAGCAGAGGATGGTTGGTTCCCTACTGGATCATCGGAAACAACCAGTGTAGGGGGAATCCGGGATGCCAGATCCTTCGAATTCCTGCAACTTCGGTCCAGAGCACAAAATACCTCTTTCATTTTGGAGGGGAGGTCGTGGTTGACGAATCAGGACGACTCATTACCCCCTCCAAAGAAACCAATATTTCCAAACCAATTTTCCTTTTTCACAGACCTCTTGTATTAGCCCTAATAGACGAGGATGAAGGTTTCTCCCTGCCCAACTCCGCCTTGACATTTTTCTTCGCCGGAGAAGAAGCGGGTGACACTAAAGCTTCTGAAGATGGAGGATTCATGGTGGAATCCATGCTCGATTCGGAGAGAGAATGGGAGTCTGGTACAACAACCTCTTCGACAACTACAAAGGAATCTGATAATCGTTTCTTATGCAAACAATCTAGCAGAGTTACTTCTTGACCGACCACAGTTTCAATCAGTTGCTTACCTAATCTTTTCCAAAGAGGACTCAGGCCAGCCATGCCTACAGTTACTTCAATTGGATCCACCCATTTAACATAGTTCTAAGCCAAACGATCAACACTTTCTCACTCTTCAGTGGATAATTCGGGTCGAGCATCAGAACCTCTATCGACAGTGGCCCCATATGTCATGGGGCCAGAGAAAGCAGAAGCGTCAACAAAGAAAAATTCCACTTTCCACCCTTTATTGGAAGTAGGAAGCCCATCGCAAAGTTCTACCAAGACATGGCAAAGGGAAAATGAAACTCACTCGCCATTAGACATGGTAATACAGAAATGACGAAACAGAGTTACAGAGGGAGGGATATTTAGAGCAGAACACAGGAGCATGAAACAAATCAACTTTCAAAAATCGTTCGGATAAATTTGAGTGATGTGCAGTTGGTAATAATCAAGAATCGCTTCTAGAAAATCAGGGGCAGGGAGGCGAAGCCCTGATTTGAAGTGAACTCTGTACACTCCAACGAAACCAGCCGATGCATCAACGATGGCATATCCAGGATCTGGAAGGTGAGGATAAAATTGGGATCAATGTGGTATTTTTTTTTCAAGAGGGCAGCCAAACTCTTAACGGAAAGTTTAGATCATACGGTCTCAATGTTGGAGATATCTTTGCTAGCCATGAGAAAAGAGAAAAAAAAAAGACGAATAAAATTGGAGGAGAAGTTCGAATGAAAGAAACTGAAATATAGCAAAATAGTATTTATAGGGAAATGGAAGTGAGAATGATAATAAGGGAGACAAAATGGAAGTTATGCACTTATACCTCTTAAATGGACAAGAAATGAAAGGACAGTTATAGGCAATGATGGTTTTTAGAGGTCGCCAAACCGTCTCGTCAGAATTCAATTCAGGTGCTTGGTCTTATCTATTTATAACGGTCCGCATTTAAAACCTCATTAGTTTGAATTATCACTTACAATGACAAGTAATAATCCAAACTTGGGGGGGACTTAATAGGGTATAGGGTTGATCCATTGTTCTTATACCCTCAGAATGACCGAATTGTTGAACCTTGCGTAACCCCCGAGTTATGTGAAAACCTCGAACCACATTTAATACTTGACCGAGCCTAAAGCACTGAACTTAGGCGAAGGGGCTGACAAAGGAACAAGACGATGTCGTCATAGTACACAAAGTACATGGGAACTCAAAGAAACAGGAACAACTGTGTAAGAATGGTTAATTGAACCTTATAGAGTTGTATAATGGTTTCCAAGTGTTCCTATTCGTACCTTCGGGTGTACGGCCATAGATGTGACAAGACCTCAGATCAGTTCGGTAGGAAGAAGGGTCGGGATGTTAATTTTCTACTCCAACTATAAATAGGGGATTCGACGCACCCCTACGAGGTACGTTAAGAACCACTCTCTTACTCCAATTTAAGATATGTTTTAGCAAACCCTATAAGGGTCTCAACTAACTTAATCATCGGAGCGTTGCCCCGGGACCCCTTCCCGGACAACGAGCTCACAAATTTGTGATTTTTTCTAGGTAATCCATTGTTAGAGGAAGGTAGAGGACGGGCCTAGAGATATATCAGTTGACAACATTAAATGAAATCCACACAAGTCCAAATCTATATTAAGTCAAAATCATAACCCTAAAACTTGGCTTGAAAATTTTCATTTGATAATTTTGGAATTATAAACAAATGGTGGATTCTTTAGCTTAAATATAGTTTCTAAATATGGTTAGAAGTAACATCCATTTATGAGAGAATTTTCAAACTCATATTCCACTATTGTTATAGCTTTGAAGTTCTAAAATATCATGTAAACTCAAAATCAAATCATAAGTGAGTAATTTCACTTTATATTAACAAACAAATAAAAAAGTGGAAAATCTACATAAACTTCATAATCAAGCAACAAGTTTGGATTTGGGGAAATCCTAAACCCTAGATCCAACTTAGAAGAAGGAAAAATAAAAATTATACATTCTAAATACTCAAGGTAATGATTCTAGCTTCTAATCTTCATATATTCTTCAAATCCCTGTACAATTCATCCTCTACCACAAGAGATAACCTTATTCATCTTCTTTAATCCCCAATTTTGTTTTTCTCTACTAAATGGAGAAGATGGGACTTAAACCACAAGTTTGGTCGTTTTAAGAACTTTAACCCTTTATTTTCTTTTTTCCTAAAAATTAGAAATTATATTCCTTCTGGTTTAAATCTTCTTTTGAGCCTTATGTTTGATCTTCTAATCAATCTTAATCATGTTAAAACTTACTAATAGTTAATTTTTTCATTTGTTTTTTTATTTATTTTATTTATATGATGTATTTATTATTTATTTTATTCTTGATTAAAAATTATACCAAAAAATGATTAAAAAAATGTAGGTCTAAAATATTCCTATACCTCAAACTAAGGTTTTGTAAAACCTTGGAAATCAATTCCATACTTTTATTTACTGTCTTATTACTTATATAATCCTACATATCATATTTTTCATTAGTTACTCTGTCGACCCCACCTGTAACACCTATGCCTTCTAGCTCTCACGACACGATCCCACCTGCACTATTCTTAAATTTCAACTCTCAATGCATGGTTTTGGTGAAAAATAAAATACAATATGGGATTTGATATTTTGATATTGCTTACTGACATGTGTTCTTCATTTCTCAATTTGGATCTTTTGATTTCGTCTTTCTGAAAATAAAATGTAATATTATATTTGACCTTTTGATCATGTTTCTTGATCTGATTGGACTTCAATTCCCAATTGTCAAGCTTAAATTCTTTGTTTCTTTGAGAAGTCACCATTAGCCTCAAAAATTATAATCTATTTTGTATTTAGATGTTGTTTTTAACAAGATTACAATGAACTAATAATAAAAGTTTAAAACTGAAATTTTATATTGAAGGTATTAAAAAATTTAAATAAGGAGTTAATAAAGGACAAGTTTGTAATTTACATTAAATTGATTAAATTCCACGAACTGAATTCCATCTCACTTGTTTGAACCAAACACACGATATAATTTCAATTCCGTTAAAATTCAAATCCATTAAATTCCAATTTCTTTGTTAGAATCAAATTTCTTTAAAAACAATTTACAAACCAGATAATTAAATATAGGAACATATTTTAATGATTTTGAGTTTACCCACATTTACTACTACACTTCCTACATCCGTAGCTGTGTATTTATACGCTTAACACCCTTGATAACCTATTATCATTTTAATTGCATTAATAATTATTAAAATGGGTAATAATTATTAAAAAAATCCAAATGTCAACTTATTTTGCAGGTGTTACAATAACCACGGGCATCTAGGCTCTAACAAATATGGGTTCGTCTATGTAAAACCCGAAAACTATAGTTTAGTCTCATAATTTCTATTTGTTTGTATTTATCACAATGTTTACATAAAATGTCTCTCAACTTAGGACATAATGAGCATAAAAATCCCAGCCATGAAATAGTAAAGTTTAGTCCCGTAACCAAAATAGCAACATACGTTTTAAAATTACAAACTATCCAACTTAAATCCATTTATTATTTTTCACCTTCTAGAAAACATTTCTAAACCGATTGTCATCACCCAAAAAATAACGCATAACACCAATTCTTATTGGAAATTTCGTGAATGTTACGACCTAGGTTGTGTGTTTTAGAGGCTATGAATCAAACAATTAATCTTGTACAAGTAAGCAAAGATCCATTTGAGAACAAAATGCACTATCTTACCTAAGAAATACATGGACAAAAACATATGTACTTCATAAAGACTATTGAACGTTTTTAAAGTCAAGTCCACAAGGGGAGCTTTGTAATAAAGTCCAAGTAAGCAAGATGACCATATATTACGAAATTAGATAACAAAATATTCAGTTACATATTCAAAAAATCAAAAATGACTTTCATACCCCTGACTCACTACCCCACTACCCCCACTCCCCCTCTCCTCTTTTTATCCATAAACTATAAACCAAATGTGTAATTTTATGTCCCACAAATTATACACAAAGAAACCATTTTATTATTCTTATTGTTTGATTTTATCATTTTATGTCATAAGGACAAACATTTTGTTTGTTAACTATTTATGTTGTTTTTTCCACAAAATTACAAATGAGGAGTCAGAGGGCGTGTTAACAGTTTTAAAGGCTAACCAATCAAAATGACTGTTATACCCTCTGCCACGTACCCCACCTCCCGTCCATCTAACCGTGCTCAATTCAAATGTACAATCTATTTTAGCAGAGAGTACACACAACTCAGTAACTTTAGTTATAGACCAACCAATCAAATTGACCATTATACCCCCACCACTCTTCTATGTATATGACCATACACCAGTGTACAATTTTTTGTTGCACAGAGTACATGTCCTTTTTACCTCAGAAGGAAGCAGAAAGCACAACTTTTGTTATCGACACTAATCAACTAAATTACCATTACACCCCTGTTTCATACCCCACATCCCCCACTCGCATCCCACTTCCAAGGTACAACCTTCATTGCACAAAAAAACACCATGTTCTCATATGCATATTGGGTTTTGAATATTTAATCAAAATGACGATTATACACCTGCTCCATACCCCACCTCCTCCCCCATCTCTCTAAAATCTAAATATATAAAGGAAGCAACTGCCCTTTTTTCTTTTACGAGGAGAACGCCCACAAACATATACCAATCCACGCTCAAGAATCAATAATCAAGATTTTACTTACACACATCAAAAAGAAGAGACGACAGGGTCAAAACGGGAAAGAATCAAACTCTCTGCTTCAATTCTCTACAACATTTCATTTCATGTAAGTCTTCATTCATCTCAAATCTCAATCAATCGTGGATTCAAACACTATTCACATTCTACTAAAACCATACTCTGTTTTCTTCTTTCTAGTTTATACAATCATAACATCAAAAAAACGAAACTTTTTCTTCAAGATTATAAGATGATAATCGTAACATTCTCTTGATATGTATGATCGATCATAAATAGGATTCAGTTTTTACTAATAATTTGACAGCTTTGTGATTAATAAACTAAAAAGATTTGAACTTTGTGTTTGGGTTTATGAAAACTTTATTGATTTGATCATCTGGAAGCTTGATAGATCTCGAAATCTTGTAAAAGATATTCCGAGTGTTTGTTCCTCCTTCTGTAAAGTCGTCTTCCGAAAAGGTTTTCATATTTTTGCATTATCTTCAAGAGAAAGTAACCATCTGACTGTTCTCTGTAAATCTATTATATAAATTTCTTCCTTCAATAAAAATACTTAATAAGTTTCAATAAATACATAATCACTTGAACATTACTCTACAATATTGTATAATTTAATATGTATATTGGAATATGTATTGCCATACATCCTGTCTCCATTTCTCCTGCAACTGGGTGTTTTTAATTTCATTTCACTGGTTGAATATTTTAACATATCTATTAAAAATAATAATTTGGTAACAAAATATCAGCCACAATTCTGTCATTCAGTGTCATCTTCTTGCCTTCTTAAATCAAGTTTTCTCACTTCTTTCATGATCGAACTTCGTTTCTCTTTCGATCTTGTAGGTCAAACGCATAATCTCCACGTTGCAATAACGGCGTACAAATGAAAACAGAAAGTCTTCGACATACGAAGGTATGTATATATAGATATGTTTTAGTATTACTTTTGTATTTTATTTTTAGATTAAAAAGGAGAATTTGTCATAATTAGATGAAAATGAAAATGGAAATACTATGTTTTTACAGCAGCATGGATCATGGCCAAAAATGAACGTGAGAAGATGGTTGAATTTAAAGAAAGGAACAGATGATTTTCATTCTGTAAATGGTATGATTTGATTTACAGTTTTTAAATTAAATATTTCTTGTAATTATGGGAAATGAGCTGTGAGCCTGTGAATATATATTTTATTTAAAATTTTTATTTATGGTATCAGTTGCACCAGATAGGAGCGAGAGAAGGAAGAGTTGTTCCGATGATGGTCGATACGCCGTCGTACCAGAGGAGTTATCAGGTACAACCACTTTAAATGATTTCCTTTATTTATGTGTGACGGCGCTTCAGATAACTTCCGTAGTCCTTCAGCCTTTTTAGCCGTCCGATCCAGGCAAGACTGCAATTTTTAGCCTATCACTCTTCAGAACTATCTAATCGAACGCCCTCTTTATTTGATTGGACTTTTTGGAAAGTTTAAAAAGGAATTTCTGAAAATCTCTTCCTAGATTTTCATTTTATTAATAAAATATATAGTTCAAAATAGGCTAAATTCCACAGTTTGGTTTAGCTACCATTTTTTTCCTGATTTAACTAACTATCACTTGCTATTATTTATTAAAAGAAAAAAAAAACTATTATAAGTTTGATAGTTTTTTTGAATTTCTGATTCAAGCCTAATAATCGTTTTATAATAATTGTTTTATTTTATGACAGAGGTATGGTTGACAAACGAGGAATCGAAACCAGAGAAATCGGATCTCAGGTATATTATTAGCAAGCAAAAAGCATCATTGTTTTATTTTTTAATATCAAATCTTTTTACCATAAAGAAATTGTTAAATTTATTTGAAAATAAAAGTGGTAATAATTACTAATATAAATTTAGATATTAATTCTGTTTAATAAGATTTATGTTTTGTTTTTATAGTATGTTTGTTGGGACATGGAACGTAGGAGGAAATTGCCCACATAAAGGTTTGGATGTGAGGGATTGGCTTACAACTTCATCCCCTGCTGATATTTATGTTATTGGGTAATAATTCATTTTCTTTTATTTTTTCCATTATTTAATTTTAAACAAATTCGTAAACTATTAAGTATTAACTATTGTATAAAAGATAAGATGCTCTTAACTGTTAAATTACCTTTTTACCCTCTTCATTTCCAGGTTTCAAGAGATCGTACCCCTAAACGCAGGAAACGTACTGGGCACTGAGAACAAAAGCCCAGCTGCCAGGTGGCTATCACTCATTCACGAAGCCTTGAATACTACCCCTGAACTTCCGCATAATTACAGTCCTACCACCACCGTCGACTCAACTCTCAAGTCCAGACCTAGCTTCTCCGATCTTCTGTCTCTTGAAGATGAACAAGAATTCCAACACTTGTTCAACACAAATCCATCAACCGGAATTGATGATTCCAATTCCAAACGGAATCCAGGATTCTGTTTGGTTGCAAGTAAGCAAATGGTCGGGATCTTTCTTTGTGTATTTATCCGCAAAGATTTGAGTCATCACGTTACCAATTTGAAGATATCTTGTGTTGGAAGAGGCATTATGGGGTATCTAGGAAACAAGGTGAAAATAAGTTACAAAATTTTGAATACATTTTAATTGTTTTCAACTTTTATTTTGGTCTGAATATATCTTATTATTATTTCCTTTCAGGGATCTGTTTCTGTTAGTATGACATTACATCGTACCACATTTTGCTTCGTTTGCACCCATTTGGCATCTGGACAGAAAGAAGGCGATGAATTCAAAAGAAATTCAGACGTGATGGAGATCTTAAAAAAGACAAGATTTTCTCGTTCATTTAGAACACTTGGAAGACCAATTCCTCCTGATAATATTTTGGGTCACGAGTAAGATTCCTTTTTTTCTTTTTATTTTTCTTAATTCGTTAATTTGTATATATATATATATATATATATATATATATATATATATATATATATATATATATATATATATATATATATATATATATATATATCTTCCAATTATATTAAATATATCTTTGGTTTGACGTGTAGAAAGATAATATGGCTTGGGGATTTGAATTATCGTTTGTCATCGACCTCGGATGACATTCATGAATTACTACAAAGAAATGATTGGCAAGCGCTTCTAGAAAAAGATCAGGTGAATATACATCTGCAAATAAAAAATATATATATTCAATATTGCGAAAGATTAAAAGTTATGAATATATATATATTTATTAATATAATTTTTGATTTACAGTTGGGATTAGAGCAAAAGGCTGGACGTATTTTTGAGGGATGGAAAGAGGGGAAGATATATTTTGCTCCCACGTATAAATACATTACAAACTCTGATCGTTACGTGGCCCAAACTCCTACTACTAAAGAAAAAAGACGTACACCTGCATGGTAAGATCTTGAATATCTATTTATTTAATGTGTTTACTTCATGATAAAATAAAATATGATTTTTTTAATGCATGCGGGTTGAAATTAATGGCAACTACATGTAGACTTTATGGGTATTCTGTATTCTGATTCGGTCAACTCTCTGTTATCTCAAAATATTATTTTTTCTGTTATAGAAACCCAAAACCATTGGCTCAAATTTCGCATCATTACACGTTAATAGTTGACTTTTTTTTTTATCATACTGAACCTAATTTGTTGACTTCTTTGTGATTTTGATAGAGATATTGATCCATGTTTGTGGATGTGATAATATGATAGGTGTGATCGTATTTTATGGAAGGGAGAAGGACTAAAACAGAAGTCATATGTTAGGGGAGAATCCAAATTCTCAGATCATCGACCAGTTTCTTCTGTATTCTCAATACAAGTGAATCTACCAAATAAATCGATCGACTGTATGGATTCAGACACTTTAAAATCGTCAGTATTACCAGTTTGTGTAAAGAAAGTTCAAGTTGAAGATCATGAGTGGTTGGTAAACAAGACAAAGAGTTGCATAGAGACCATCCCTAGGTTTCCAAATAGCTAACATCGATCGACAAATTTAAACAACAAATGGATGTATATGATAATGATATGACATGTGGATAAGATCAATCGCACCTTGTTTTAGGCTTTCCTTTTTTCTCTAAAAAAGTTTGGGACATTGGAGCAATGAGTTGTGATGGCATGCATTAACTATGGATAAAAAGATGAGAGTGGAAGCATGGGCAATACACATGAGAATTGACGCAACTCTTTGGAAGGATTCCGAATGATCTTTTGCTATTATTATTATTATATTAATTTTCGAGTTGTATAAATTAATTTTAGTGATTTTGTGAAAAGAAGCTTTTTTTTATTTAGGAAGGAAAAAACAATCGGGAGAGGTTAATTGTCAATGTACCCTCTTGTCAATTTTGTCAAATTGTTAATGGCTCAATATATCTTGTTTTGCATCTTTCACTCAATTCCTTTATCGAATCGTTGCTAGGAGCTCATATTCTAAAAACACTTTAATAGATTTTACAACAAAACTAGATTTAATTTTTACAAATTTAAACCAAACATTTTATAACCCTAGACTAAGATCAGATCAGTAATCTATTCACAGAACTCAGCACAAGGAATTAAAACCAGAAAACTACAAACTCTTTTAGTAAGCGATTACAAAACGAAAGTTTGGAAAATTAAGAGAGTTTTGTACTTGTTTGAAAAAAATGGAAAATGATTCGTACACAACAGTTTTTTTGTTATATACAACAATTCATTCACTATATAGTTGTACACTACAACATTTTAAAACACAAACTGTTGTGTACGGAGAAAAATTATTGTGTACGGATCAGCTTCCGAAAAAAATGAATGATAACCTGTCTATTGAATCATGACTTACGAAATATATATCACTACCTTCATAATTAAGCTTTGTTTGACTAATTAGGCCATAAGGTATATCCATCTTTTATCTTTTAGCTTTTTATTTATTCACATTTCACTTACCAAAACAGAAAAGGGTTACCTTTCATTATCTTTAATTTAATTTTTTTTATTTTAAAATTTTTATACAACTATGATATTCTTTTTGTAGGGAATTAAAAACCATTAGTTTTAATATATTTTTAATAACTTTTTAGTATGTATATAATTTAATAAATATTAAAAAACTGAAAATAAATAAATAAATAAGACCGACCAATCACACGAGAAAAGACAGGATGGGGTAACCTCCCCGCACCCTCTAAGCCGAAGTGGCGATGTGTGCAGGGGTGCGATTGCCTTCTCCGCTCCATACACTACAAGAAAAACAACCATTTGGGAAGACATTATTTGCGGTGACAGAAGGCATTTGGGACAACATCAAACAAAGTCGCGATTGCCGTCGCTATTGGTGGGACGTCGCCGCTAATAGTGTCGTCCCTAATGATAGAAATCGGCGATCCGACGAACGTACGCTACACTCAGTTGTGGCCATATATTTCCTACAAGATCCAACAATCAAGATTGCTTCTCGCGCAATTATTAGGGACGACGCCTTTTGTGGCGACGTCGTCGCCGCTATTACTAGCGATCTGTGTCATAGTCTTGAGAAGCATTCTATGCCCTACGTTATCGAGCATATCCGACGGTCAAAATCACCAGAAAATGCTACCATGGATTCCCTCCAACTTGTTGTCACTATTGGTCCCTTGTCGTCGCTAAAGGCGTCGCCACAAAAGGTTCTCACATTTTGTCCCCTTCGTCCCAAATCAGATACTCTACGCAACTATTTTCCCAAATGAAATCCCTGACGTACACCGACGATTATGCGATTCCTTCGGCAAATTTTCGGCCTTTTTTCAATTTGGAGCTTCTCCAACTTCCCTCCACCACCAACTCGTCCATTTCTGTCGACAGTGCTTCGGTTTCCGATGTTTCCGGCCAGTAGCTTCGACTCCGGCGACGGTATGGCCTTCTTTCTCTTTCTCTCACGATTCTGACCTTGATTCCTTTCCTGATTTCTTGAGTATTTCATGTTTAAGCACCACAACAGCTACCACTGTTTTGTCGAACTTTTTTCCGACGACCACCACCAACACGGACCCACCACCACCACTGTGTTGTTCTCCGGCCACAGGTATTTGTTCATTAATTGTAACACCCCAAAAATACAGGCTAAAAATTTCATTTTTAAATACGTCATTATAAAACAAACAGTGTAATAAAACATTTGTAATCTCATGTCATGTCAAAAACCAAAGTAGAAATAATCAAACATGTTATCATAAAACAATATCAGAGTGTAATCCCAAAGATCTCATGTGCGGAAAACCATAGTGTGATGCGTTGCGATCAAGCCGGCTCCTTTCCTTTGAAAATGAAGTACCTGAAACCAAAACTAAAAACCGTAAGCACGAAGCTTAGTGAGTTCCCCCATCATACCACATACCATACAATCATATATCATACATATACTGTCAAGCATATTTGGGTGACCGACTTACCCCTTCGGTCCTCTCGACCGGATACTTCCTAGCATATCTGGGTGCTAGCCTCCCCTTCGGTCCTCTCGGCCGGATACTGCCTAGCATACATGGGTGCTGGGCTCCCCTTCAGTCCTCTCGATCGGATACTGCCTAGCATATCTGGGTGCTGGCCTCCCCTTCGGTATCTTTCAACCGGTAACTGGGGACTATTTCACCCCCTAACACTACTACGTAAAAGCATAGCATAACACATAAGTCATATACTGCCTAGCATATCTGGGTGCTGGCCTACCCCTTCGGTCATGTCGACCGGTAAGTGGGGACTACTACCACATAATATCATATCACATATATCATAATTTGTCTAGCATAGTTGGGTACTAATCTACCCCTTTCGGCCCTATCGACCGATAATCGGGGACTATTTCACCCCTACTACCACTACCACATAACATCATATCATGCTAGCACATAAACATAACAGGTAGTAGCAAACATAGACAATTGTCACAAAAACAATCATCTAACAACAACTCCTACTGGTGGGCCGGCATTGTGGCCATAGACCCACCGCTACTGGAAGGCAACTCACCTCACACTGCTGAAGTCCCGCAGACTCAACCCCAGCTGCTGGATGACAGATTTTCGATCTGTCAATATCAAAACATCACCCAATTAATAATTGGGTCCCAACACCAAACCATAAACACTTACTTTGGATAATTACATTACCCCAAGCTTGGCTTATTCAAGCCCAAGGCCCAATCCGTAGGCCCAAAGTCAACTAGGAATCAAAGCCCAACACATGGCCCAATTTTCCAAATTGGGCCAAGGCCTATACATGGTCTCATTCTAAGGCCCAACATCATATACTCATTAAGGCCCAAACCTTGGCCTAATTTTCCAAATTGGGCCCAAGCCCCTTACATAGGCCTTACCCTAGGCCCATTAAATTACTCTAGATCATTTGCTTGATCTTGGATAGTCCATTTAATAACCCAAATCATCAAGGCCCAATAGAAAGGCCCTACAATAAACCCAAGTGAAATTAGGGTTTCACATAAAATGATGATTAGGGTTAAGTTTCCTACTTAACCCATTAGGGACTTAATCCATTAAGTCCATTATCGCTTAGATTAATCTTTGCCAAAGTTTATTATTTAATATCTCAAGTTATTAAATAATTCTTGTGTGTGACACGAATAATTCTTGAAGTTAGGGTTTTATTGGCATTAGGGTTTTCCAATCCAAATATTAGCCCATTTATCAATTTGTTGGCCTTTTATGTCAATTAGGGCTTTATTGGGCCTATTAAGCACGCTAAAATATTATTAAGCCCGTTAGGGTTTTATTGGGTCTATTAGAGTCCATTAAGCTTCATTGGGCCCATTAGAGCTCCTTTGAGCCCATTAGGGTTTCAAGCACCCCAAACAAATCAATCTCACAAGGCAAGCACACCGCCACCCGACACGGCGGCCAGTGGCGGCAGCCACCACCCTAGGGTGGTGGTTTCCAATTTCTTTCCATTATTTTGCTTTTGAGTTACAATTACAACGAAAATACCAAAGCAACACACACACACTAACTAAGCTAAACATACACACACAAAACCACCTTGGTTGTCGGTGGTGGTGAGTGGCGGCAGCCACCATCCCATGGTGGCGGTGATGCCATTTCCAAGAGCTTCATCCATACACACACACCAACTGGAACACAAACATCTTCACTTCTTTGCTCGGGAAAGGAAGCCAAAGACCCAATGACGGCGGCAGTGGCGATTTTATAATGGCAGCCACCACCTCACGGTGGTGGCGGTGGTTTTTGATAACTCCAGTTTTACAACCACACACACGAGATCCTTGAAACAGAATCACACCTATACGAACTCAAGGTCACCTCCCATGGTGGCCGGTGGCGGGCCGGCGGTGACGGAAAAATAAAAAGAAATGGCAGTAGGAGGAGGCATAAGACGTCGAACCCATAAGAAGGAACAAAAAGGAGGTGTTGTCAACATTCCGAGAGTCTTCTGGTTGCTCATATCCCACGCGACGGCGTCACTAGCTCCGATCTCCGCTCTTCAGAGGCACCTCCGGTTGCACAAACGCCAGTGGCGGCAGGAGGTCACGAGTCGGCAACACCCACGACGCCGTATCCTTCTCCAATCTTCGACTGATGCAGTGTTTGATCCCGGTTCCCGTCGGTCTCCTCTATTGCCGGCGACAAATGCCATTTGACGGAGCTAGGTGGTCGGAGGTAGCAGCGGCGCCGGAGATGGGTGAGGTGAGAGTGGCGGCTGCATATGATATTAGGTTTAGGGTTTTAGGAGCCCGGTGCATGACGATGGGTTAAATACTCGCACCCCATATAAACTTTCTACAGATTTGTCACAACCAGCCCCTCCTTACCATATCTTTTCCAAACTAAGCACAAATTTTACCTTTTCTACCCCAGCTTCGGAAATTCCCTTCAAATTTGATACCTGATTTACCAAACCGCCCCTAGGCCTCCAAAATCTCTTCAAAAAAAGTCCCAATAATTACCCTTTAGTCCCCTCCTTCCATAATACTTACAAATTAAGTCTGGATTTAACACTTTTAACCCCCAATCTCTTAAAGTGTGACAATTAGCTCTACGAGACCATCATTCGATATACAGTTATTTATTTTAGGGCTTCTATTCATTCATTAATTTATTTATTTATTTAATAAATAACCGGGGATTTACAACTCTCCCCCACTTAAATTATATTTTGTCCTCGAAATCATTCCTTACCAATCCTTACATACCAAGCCACTCTAGCAACATAGTCATCTTCCCGGGCACACCCTAGCCTTCCCAGGGTAGCCGTGCCCAATCTTCACAAAGCCCTACAATCCGTAGATGAACGAATTTCTCGCAACAAGGTAACATTTACTCGATCTGAATCTGATGTCTTGAGATGGTCTAAATCCCTGGAAGACTACTCATACTAAATCATTATCATTGGACCCAGTC
Source organism: Lactuca serriola (assembly GCF_051521515.1). Taxonomy (NCBI): domain Eukaryota; kingdom Viridiplantae; phylum Streptophyta; class Magnoliopsida; order Asterales; family Asteraceae; genus Lactuca; species Lactuca serriola. The sequence goes on from NC_136409.1 coordinate 207,248,639, forward strand.
CACTTTATCCTTCAATCGGCTACTTAATTTCCGATAACTCAAGTTTCCCATTATAAAACAGGATCACAGACCTAATTATCTTTGCAGATCACTTGTACCTGGCCAAGGCCCAGATACTCCTGTTGTGAGTGACTTGTCACTCCCCAATAAACCAGCTATTCCGTGTGTACTTGCAACCTAAGACACAAGTACTAATACCACCCAAACACTGAAACTGCCCAAACACTGAACTGCCTGAAGCAATATGTTGCCACACGGCTGTTTTCCAAAATCTAATGAGATCTCCTTGGTCCCCATTCGTTCACTACTTATCTGAAATATCGGGTTCCTGCCCGGCTGCGGAGCCAATGGACTCCCACTTAGTCGCCTTACACGACTTCTTAACGAAATCCTTCTCTGGAACTAGTTGCCACTAGCTATCATGCCACTGAGGCTCTAACAACTTTCTGGTCTAACCGATCGGGTCCATGCATCGAATCCTGTCATCATCACATCCAAGACTAAAAGTGATTGCTACCTGACCAATGGTAGCCTTATCTCACACGTCCTGAAGCAGTCCATTGCTTCTCTGATCTCATAACTGTAGTGACGCTCCTGCAGTCCTATCACTGGCTCAACCAGATCTAATCCATCTGGGTAATTCTGAAATCCAATCCGTGGATTTCCTTATCTTTACTGATACACCCGAACTGGTGGGTACTACTATTCCTTTTGCGTCCTAACAACGCACTCACACTATCTACTAACCTAGTGAATGCTACGGCTACACCCGCATACTTACATCACTCAAGTACTATCCGCTAACCTTGTGAATGCTACGGCTACACCCGCAGTCTTACAACACTTCCCGAACTAACTGACCACTAGTGAATGCTACGGCTACCCCGTAGTCTTACAACACTTTCCATACTAACTGACCGCTAGTGAATGCTACGGCTACCCCCGTAGTCTTACAACACTTTCCATACTAACTGACCGTTAGAGGTGCAAACGAGCCGAGCCGAGCCCGAACCTGGCCAGGCTCGGCTCGGGCTCGTTTAAGTTATATAAGGCTCGAGCTCGAGCTCGGCTCGATTCAAGCTTCCTTATATTGAGCTCGGCTTGAGCTCGTAAAGAATTATACAAGCTCGGCTCGGGCTCGGGCTCGACTCGTTTTTTATCTGACGTGTCTAAATAAGCTTAAGCTCGGATCAAGCTCGTTAAGAAACTCGTTCTAATACCCTAAATCCATAACTCCCCTAATATGTTTTTATTTTAATATATATAAATAATATTAAATTATATTATATAAAGGCTCGTTTAGGCTCGCGAGCCTAATCAAGCTTAATGACATAGGCTTGAGCTCGAGCTCGTTTAATAAACGAGCTTAATATTAAGCTCGAGCTCGGCTCGGGCTCGTTTAAAATCGATTTCGAGTCGAGCTTTTAACAATCCGATCTCGAGTAGCTTGGCTCGTTTGCACCCCTACTGACCGCTAGTGAATGCTACGGCTACCCCCGTAGTCTTACAACACTTTCCATACCGGGTCAAACACGCACTCGAACCAACACACCACTGAACCTGAGTTCTAACCAAAACTCTACCCTGGTTCCCGAAACCTGCTATCACATGATCCCACTATATCAGTATCGCACCCATTCCCGTGATCAAAGCGTCACAGCAAACCATGAAATCATCTACACCCTCTTGGAGGATGAGAATCAGTGTCTCGCACAACCGTTGTCTGAGAGTCTCTAAGGCTACCTGCTGCTCACGCCCCCAACGAAAGGTCACCGACTTCTTGGTCAGTCGGGTCAAAGGAACCTCAATCTCGGAGAAGTCTCATATAAATCTCTGGTAATAAGCCGCTATACCCAGGGAATTTCGAATCTCAGATGGAGACCTCGGAATCTCCCACTGCATCATGACCTCTATCTTGGTCGAATCAACTAGAATACCCTTCTGGTTGACAAGGTGGCCAAGAGATTGCACCTTGCGCAACCAGGTCTCACAGTTGGAGAACTTTATAAAAAGTCTCTCCCCCACTTAGACTCGACTAAGTCTTCACACTACATGAGAATTAAAGGATTTCCAATCCTTCTCGCTTTCTAATATTCCACCGATGACAACCTGTGCCTACGAATGCTTACGTTTAATCGTGAATTAAACCATGAGATCTCCCACCCTCAGAAGTCTCAATGAGTACTCTTGAAATATGATCCAGTCTGACACCTCAATCCATTTAACATGCTATCAATTGAAGACCTTAATCTTCACTCTAGCTGACGAATCCTCGTTCCCACTGCCAATCTTGCAGTACCACTGAACTCTAATCGAACACAGCCCATGAGAAAACACAATTCTCTTGAACATCCAGTGACCAACCACTTATGCATCTAACACCCGCGACTGACACTACCCTCTTCCTGTCACCAGTTCTGTCCTAGCAACGCTAGTGCCTTGTACTCCAAAGTTCATCCATAAACAATTACCGACCATACTTGAACAATGATAGAACCTCTGTACGCTGACTTCATTGGAGGACAATCACTCCAACCCTGATCGAGTATCCTCTAAATAATACTCCTGCATAGATTCTGACAAAGATCCGAAATGATAACGGTATGCGCGGAACCCACTCCGCAAGATGCGTCCCTATTTGGGTTCATCAAGGACCTTTCGGCATGCAGGATGGCATATATGATCCTTGGTAACCCAAACACTAGCAGAAAAACCGACCCGAGGTCTGACTTATCCAAACTCGCTCACAATTCCAAAGCGGTACGTATTCCAAACATCCACCTAATATCATAGAAGATGACATACCTGCAACCTTTGGAGGAATACTGACCCCCCTTCTGTTGATATGACCAATCCTGCTACCCTGTAGCAGCCTAAACCCTTGGAGTGTCAAACTCCCTCGTGTACTTTCTCGTATGCGCTGCACTGACTCAGGCCCTGCTGGCCTTTCACCCGATGATCATAAGTCATGGGTCTCTTCCTGAAACCCTCTACTATACCCACCTGGCATGCACCTCTCTTTCTAGGGTGCTCGCAAATCGATCCCGCCTCTGCAACTCTTGGAAATCATATCCTTCAGGGTCTGACACCCTGTCACGCTCACTAGCTCGCTTGCCAATGGCTAAGCTACAACAACTGGAACATCCTCTGTCCCCAAACTAGGTCACAAACTCTTCCCTGAAGCTTCTTAGATTCTCCAAGACTCTCACTGATTTGAGTATGGATCCTGTGCTTTCAGTAGTATGGGCCCAATACTACCTTCCACACCTATCCATACTTTCCTCAGCAATCCTCCCGGATCCTCCGAGTCACTTCCTTAACTGGTAAACCCAAGTCTAACTGAGCCTCACTACTAACTCACTGAAATATATCCTAGGCTTCCCTAGGTTCCTGAACTCACCCAGTCCTCAGTTGCTGAAAGATTCCCCAGTAATGTCAACTAGCTACCTTATGAATATAGCCATATGCAACAGAGATCATATAATCCTTCAAGTATCAGACTCATCCCTATAATGGTTAGACTCAAACGAGAGCTGCGCAATAGGGTCGAATCTATCACTCTGAGATTATCCAGCATGTGCCACATGTGACTTAGCATATTCACTTAATAGCTAACTCACATTACTAAGAGTCCCACAAAGCACAAAGCAAGCAGCATTCAGACAATGGAAAATCTAACCATCATATTCCAATCAAATCATTCTATCCTCTAATCAGGAATCTGTACATGCTATTCAAAGGATCATACAATCAGGCATAACCTAAACAGGCTATCCTATCAATGACTGATTGGTACTAGCATGCAAGTCTACAAGCACATACAATAGGCATATAAGGCATCCTTCCTAGATCCTTATCCCTAATCTAGCATGCAGTTCTCATAATCATATCATAACATAACATATCATAACATGTATGGGTATCTTGGGGAAAATTTACTTGAGCACGGCTGATTGCATGCATCACACACCTTGTTCTTTTCTCTTTTCAGATTCTTTTCAACTCCTTTTTATAAAATGGTTTTACTTTTGAAAATTTTCATACCAAGCCCTTAGTTTGAGTTCAGACACACCCAAGAGTATGTATGAATCCCTCAAACCAAGGCTCTGATACCAACTTGTAACACCCCAAAAATACAGGCCAAAAATTTCATTTTTAAATACGTCATTATAAAACAAACAGTGTAATAAAACATTTGTAATCTCATGTCATGTCAAAAACCAAAGTAGAAATAATCAAACATGTTATCATAAAACAATATCAGAGTGTAATCCCAAAGATCTCATGTGCGGAAAACCATAGTGTGATGCGTTGCGATCAAGCCGGCTCCTTTCCTTTGAAAATGAAGTACCTGAAACCAAAACTAAAAACCGTAAGCACGAAGCTTAGTGAGTTCCCCCATCATACCACATACCATACAATCATATATCATACATATACTGTCAAGCATATTTGGGTGCCCGACTTACCCCTTCGGTCCTCTCGACCGGATACTGCCTATCATATCTGGGTGCTAGCCTACCCTTCGGTCCTCTCGGCCGGATACTGCCTAGCATACATGGGTGATGGGCTCCCCTTCGGTCCTCTCGACCGGATACTGCCTAGCATATCTGGGTGCTAGCCTCCCCTTCGGTATCTTTCAATCGGTAACTGGGGACTATTTCACCCCCTAACACTACCACATAAAAGCATAGCATAACACATAAGTCATATACTGCCTAGCATATCTGGGTGCTGGCCTACCCCTTCGGTCCTGTCAACCGGTAAGTGGGGACTATTTCACCCCCTACTACTACCACATAATATCATATCACATATATCATAATCTGTCTAGCATAGTTGGGTACTAATCTACCCCTTTCGGCCCTATCGACCGATAATCAGGGACTATTTCACCCCCTACTACCACTACCACATAACATCATATCATGCTAGCACATAAACATAATAGGTAGTAGCAAACATAGACAATTGTCACAAAAACAATCATCTAACAACAACTCCTACTGGTGGGTCGGCATTGTGGTCGTAGACCCACCTCTACTGGAAGGTAACTCACCTCACACTGCTGAAGTCCCGTAGACACAGTCCCACACTGCTGAAGTCCCACAGACTCAACCGCAGCTGCTGGATGACAGATTTTCGATCTGTCAATATCAAAACATCACCCAATTAATAATTGGGTCCCAACACATAACCATAAACACTTACTTTGGATAATTACATTACCCCAAGCTTGGCTTATTCAAGCCCAAGGCCCAATCCGTAGGCCCAAAGTCAACTAGGAATCAAAGCCCAACACATGGCCCAATTTTCCAAATTGGGCCTAGGCCTATACGTGGTCTTATTCTAAGGCCCAACATCATATACTCATTAAGGCCCAAACCTTGGCCCATCTATGGCCCCAAGCCCCTTACATGGGCCTTACACTAGGCCCATTAAATTACTCTAAACCATTTGCTTGATCTTGGATAGTCCATTTAATAACCCAAATCATCAAGGCCCAATAGAAAGGCCCAACAATAAACCCAAGTGAAATTAGGATTTCACATAAAATGATGATTAGGGTTAAGTTTCCTACTTAACCCATCAAGGACTTAATCCATTAAGTCCATTATCGCTTAGATTAATCTTTGCCAAAGTTTATTATTTAATATCTCAAGTTATTAAATAATTCTTGTGTGTGACCCGAATAATTCTTAAAGTTAGGGTTTTATTGGCATTAGGGTTTTTCAATCCAAATATTAGCCCATTTATCAATTTGTTGGCCTTTTATGTCAATTAGGGCTTTATTGGGCCTATTAAGCCCGCTAAAATATTATTAAGCCCATTAGGGTTTTATTGGGTTCATTAGAGTCCATTAAGCTTCATTGGGCCCATTAGAGCTCCTTTGAGCCCATTAGGGTTTCTAGCACCCCAAACAAATCAATCTCAGAAGGCAAGCACACCGCCACTCGACACGGCGGCAAGTGGCGGCAGCCACCACCCTAGGGTGGTGGTTTCCAATTTATTTCCATTATTTTGCTTTTGAGTTACAATTACAACGAAAATACCAAAGCAACACACACACACATACACACACTAACTAAGCTAAACATACACACACAAAACCACCTTGGTTGTCGGCGGTGGTGAGTGGCGGCAGCCACCATCCCATGGTAGCGGTGATGCCATTTCCGAGAGCTTCAACCATACACACACACCAACTGGAACACAAACATCTTCACTTCTTTGCTCGGGAAAGGAAGCCAACGACCCAATGACGGCGGCAGTGGCGAATTTATAATGGCAGCCACCACCTCACGGTGGTGGCGGTGGTTTTTGATAACTCTAGTTTTACAACCACACACACGAGATCCTTGAAACAGAATCATACCCATACGAACTCAAGGTCACCTCCCATGGTGGTCGGTGGCGGCGGCGATGACGGAAAAATAGAAAGAAATGGCAGCAGGAGGGGGCATAAGACGTCGAACCCATAAGAAGGAACAAAAAGGAGGTGTTGTCAACATTCCGAGAGTCTTCTGGTTGCTCATATCCCACACGACGACGTCACTAGCTCCGATCTCCGCTCTTCAGAGGCACCTCCGGTTGCACAAACGCCAGTGGTGGCAGGAGGTCACGAGTCGGCAACACCCACGACGCCGTATCCTTCTCCAATCTTCAACTGATGCAGTGCCTGATCTCGATTCTCGTCGGTCTCCTCTATTGCCGGCGATAAATGCCATTTGACGGAGCTAGGTGGTCGGAGGTAGCAGCGGCGCCGGAGATGGGTGAGGTGAGAGTGGCGGCTGCATATGATATTTGGTTTAGGGTTTTAGGAGGCCGGTGCATGACGATGGGTTAAATACCTGCACCCTATATAAACTTTCTACAGATTTGTCACAACCAGCCCCTCCTTACCATATCTTTCCAAACTAAGCCCAAATTTTACCTTTTCTACCCCAACTTGGAAATTCCCTTCGAATTTGATACCTGATTTACCAAACCTCCCCTAGGCCTCCAAAATCTCTTCAAAGAAATCCCAATAATTACCCTTTAGTCCCCACCTTCCATAATACTTACAAATTAAGTCCGGATTTAACACTTTTAACCCCCAATCTCCTAAAGTGTGACAATTAGCTCTACGAGACCATCATTCGATATATAGTTATTTATTTTAGGGCTTCTATTCATTCATTCATTAATTAATTAATTTATTTAATAAATAAACGGGGTTTTACATTAATTTTAAATATATAGTGTATATGCATGTGTTTGTATTTGGTATTGAATTGCTATATATATTTGTTGTATATTTATATGTGTATATGTTGTAAATCTGTCAATGTATAAATCTACGAAATTGTATTCCTGATTGGTATTAAGATAAGTAATAGCTTAGTTGCTAAATGTATGTGTGTATATGTGTATATGTGTATTTGGTATTTGGTATGTGTATATGTATAAAATATATTTGTGTATATGTGTATTTGGCATATGGTATGTCTATATGTATAAAATATATGTATGTATATGTGTATTTGGTATTTGGTATCGGTAATAGTCGCGTTATCTGTTTATATTTCTCATCTCTTTTATCAATGCAATAACCTTTATTTCACTTAGATGCATTTACTTGTGTTAAAACATGTGTATTCACAAAAAGAAATATAACGTTTAGAAACGACATTATTTACTTGTGTATATGTGTATTTTTATGTAAAATGTTATGATTGACAATGTTAATTCAAAAAACAAAAAAAAAAATTGCATGCTATAATTCACATTATCATTTAAAGTACAATGTTATAATAGAAAAACTATATAACTAAGATGCTAAAAATAATAAAAATATACTATAATTCACATTTAAAGTACAACGCTATAATAAAAACACAACTCCCACTTGTGATATAATTTTTATTATATATATATATATATATATATATATATATATATATATATATATATATATATATATATATATATATATATATAGTATTATAATTTTTCAGGATGTCATTTTTTTGGGTTGCATTGGTTCATCTCATGGTTGTTGTGATGGGTCATGGAGGTGATGACGGTGACGAGCCACCACATTCGTTCGATGGAGATTTTGGTGTTCACCGCATTGATGATAATTAAGATGCATTCTAATTCATTGTATTTCATATTGTATGTATATATAACATTATCTTGGCTAATATTATTATTTTTTTTTGCAGCTGTATCTCAGTAAACAAGAAAATGCATCAACTATATGAAGCAAACGACAGACAGCCTCTAAAAATAATATTTGACAGAAATATTTTTGTGTTGATTGGGGATGTATGCGAATGTTTCATTCGGGAGGTTGGAAGTTATATCTGCGCGACATAGCTTTGGATAAGAACACTTGGAAAGAAGTTCCTGAAGCCGATCAGAATGGCATGTATACATATCTTTTGGTAAATTATTTATAAGGTTATATTTAACATGTTTAATTTTTATTTATTTTTAACTCTCTATTTTTTGAAGACATATTTTGATTTTCAATCCATTTCAAATGATCCCGATGCTAGAATTTTATGGGCATCACTGAACCATCGGATATGTCAATGGTATAGCGGCCGCAAAAATAGGGCAAAAGATAAATTTATAGATATGCTAGAGGGTGCGGAGGCAGCAAGGGCTCGACCCTCCTGCCCCCCTCGGGTATGGATTCAGCGCATTGGAGTGCTACTATTGACCACTTCTTAACTGATACGCATTGTAAACGATCCGGTGTAAATAAAGAATGTCGGAAGAAACAAGTAGTTAAGAATCGTGGAGGGATGTGCAGCTACGGTAGTGCTTCTTTCAAAAATGTAAGTTCCATTAATGTTTATTCAGTTATAACATATTTTGTAATGTTTATTCAAGTATAAGATATTCTTTAATGTTAAACAGAATTTGAATAAACTTGAAGTATTTCACCGTGCACATGTCAATAAACAGGGGGAATTCGTTGACCCATTAGTTGAAGAACAATATGTACGTTATTTTTACTTAAAAATGAAGTAGAATGTTGTTTTTTTTGTGTTTGTTTTGAAGTATATTGACAATCTTCGTGAAATGCAGTATGCTTTAGTTGCTGAGGCTGCTTTACAAACTCAGCACATAGCCGGCTCTGGTGTTGATCCAAGTTCCATTGATTGGATAACCTTATTTGAGAAGGCATTAGGTGCTTAAAGGGGACATGTGGGAGGCATCGGGCCTAAGCCTTCCGTAGCGGGTACAAGTACTCCCTCCCAGTTGAAGTCACAATCACAAACACCGCAACCAACACAGGTACTTACTAATTTGTTGTGAATTTGGTAGTTTGTTAGTTTCTTAGTTTGTTAAATTGTTATGAATTTGGTAGTTTGTTAGATTGTTAAGGACTTAATGTGTTTGTGAGTTAATTGTTAAGTAATAATAATTTTTTATAGTTTGATATATTTTAACTTATATTCTTACTTTGTAGGATGTAGATGTTAATGTTTTTCTCCAAAACTCGGTGTTTGTGATGACAATTTGAGATATTATCCGCTCATTTATCAAGCAAGTCGACAATGCGACCAACAACGACGAGGAAAACGAAGATGGGGAAGACGATTAGTATATATTGTTTTATGTTATGGATGATGTTATTATGGATTTAGATGTTACTATGGATTTATTAGAGTATGGACTAGATCGACTACTATTTCATGTTTCGAGTATTATTTCATGTTTGTTAGATTGTTCGGTGCAAAGAGCGAGAGTGTTGTTGTGCTTCTCTGCTTCTTCGGTTCAACTAAGTCTTCTCACTATAACATATGTGACATTGTACATCATTTGTATATTAGGATAGTTGTACTGTTAGGGTAAGGTATGCTAGTTGACTAGGATAACTCCTTGTTATGCATGTGTTGTTTAGGACACTTGATGTCATGGTACGCTAGATTGATAGAGTCTTGCATGCGGATTATATGATATGATATTGCTAGGTGTCGTAATTGGTTAGGGCAATGATAGTATTGTTTGTTTGTTAAATGATTACCCTAAAGGTTGTATGCAGTCAAGTTGGATAACCTGAGAACTTTTGGTCTAATGCCTGACTACATGGTTCTTCTTTGATTTATTTCTTTCGAGTGGATCATTTGTTCGACTGTCTAACTGATTCCTGACTATGTATGGTTTATGCATTGTATGTAAGACCAAGATTTAGCTATTGGCATTGCAGGGAAATAACATGGCGGGAACAATGACAACTATATGAAAGACCAGAATTTGGCCCCTAGCAGTTGAGTTGGGCGGTTCCCGTTATGTATTTTTGGGTGGGGTTCGTCATGTGGGTTAGGTTTTGGCCCGTTATGTATGATGTATGAATGTGGATAGGATATTGGGTTGCTCGGCGTAGAGTCGAGGATTTTATGTGGATGCATTGTATGTATGGTGGAATATGTTGTATATTGAGAAACTCATTAAGTTTTATGATATCGTTCAAGTGTTCATTAAGGGTGTCGAGGTCAACATTGTCAATGGGGTTCAAAGAACTTGAAGAATCTGAGGACTAATAATGTGGTGATTGAAAAGGTTTTACATAAATAATCCTAAGTTTTTTTATAAGGATGTGACCGGGAAAATGAGGAATTGATGGCGATTGGTAGTATTATCTAATGAAGGTGGTTAATGCATCGTTAAAGGCACAGACGTTCCCTAACTTCAGATGTGGTGGAGCAATTGGTTGGAATATTTAAGGTGACTGTGTCATGGTAATTGTATTGACATGATAAATGAAAACAAAATATTGTTTTCTTTATTTTCGCCTTGGGGACAAGGTGAATCTTTAGGGGTGGGGTATTGCTACGTGTCTCGTTCAACGACTTATTTTACATTTTAAAGAAAATGATATGAGATACTTAGCAAACTAGCAAGCAATTAGGGGATATTTCAAGTAGTTGATTTATATAAATTTGTTACAACATAGTGCTTATAAGATGTAGTGGGAAATGTAGGTATCATTATCTTTATGTGATATATGGTATCTTATACCTTAGGAGAAACTAGCCTCTTAAAGCTAAGGTTTTTGTAATCTTGTTGTTGATAATTTTGAATATTAAATCCATATTTGAATATGTATTATGTGGATGTTCATGTTATATAAGTAGTTGTTTAACTAAATAAGTTCATATCATAATCTAAAATTATAGATAATTGACCAAATTACATGGTTGGTCCATGTGGTTTGCCAAAAATAGGTAATGTCAGAACAACTATGATACCTATACCATAACCGCTCCCTCCTCTTCATCCCTACCATCTAACCTTAAAGACCAAATTTGTTCGCATTCATCTACCTTTGTGGGCGTCTACATTGGTCATGGTGGTCATGAAGCTTCAAAAACGCATTCGACAACAGCCGGTGGTGAGACAAAGGTTGCAGGTTAAAACTCATCACATCCACTTCATCAACCTTCAAACCTACCCTTTATCCCCTCAGCTCCTCCTCTAGTTCATCAATATCGGTGTTTCTTACGTTGCAGAAAGGGACGGCAACAATATTCTGGAGAAATGGGGTAAACATTGCCAGAAAGGTTCTTCTCTCTTATTCTGATTCATGCGCTTTTATTTGATCGAACTATATTCAAATCCAATCGAATCGGAAAAATCACATATCCAAACACAGCCTAACTAACTGCATAAAAAATATGAACAAATCCAGAAAGTGATGTGTAGTTCCTTGAGCATGTAATTAGTTTCTAGATTTCTGATTTTGTAATTTGATTGATTTGTTTTTATAGTAATTTTGGCATTAAATTAATGACGGTAGCTAGTGATCATGGAGGTAGACAGTGGCTCATGGTGGTGATGGACAACAGAAGAAGGAAGAGAAAAATAGGTGGGGTTGGTGGGTAGATGTAATGGGTTTTAATTTAAATTTCTATTTTTTTTAAATATGAAGTTAAATTAAAAAGAAATAAAAAATGATAATAAATCACATTTGTAACAACTAACAAAATGAAACCACAACAACTAACAAAATGAAACCACAAGGACCAACCACGTAAGAAACTAAAACCAAAAGGACAAGTGCGTATAAGTTTTATAGTTGTCCTCGACCACAGCTAATCTGGCAAACCACAGGGACCAACCGTGTAATTTTGTCAAAATAAATTTAATCCACACCAAATAAAATGCTGGTTTTATCCTTTATGCCTTTATGGATGTAACACAACAACTAAAACTTTGCATACCCAAAGCAAGAAACAATACATGAACATTAAAAAAAAAAATGACATAACATGATTTGATTGATTTCTCACAATAGGAACCAGCTTTTGAAACACAACTTAGTAAATAAAAATTTAGAATGCTGACAAAAATACAATCAACCTTAATGTTGTCATAGCAAGATTAGTAGTATAGAATCACCCTATCGACATTCTTCTTTTGTCAATGTGGCTAACCTTTTTTCAATTATTAGGACCCACAACACCCTGATTTTTGAGCACTTTCAGAAGACCCTGCACCTTGCCCTTGTTGATTAATCTTAATTGTCTGTGGCTGCAATTATAAATTTATAAACTCAATATATATATATATATATATATATATATATATATATATATATATATATATATATATATATATATATATATATTTGAAAAGTCAAATTGACAAATAACAACATACCTCAGCCTTTGTATCAGTTTCAGCAAGTCTTTGCTTTATATCCCTAGCTATAGAGAAAAACACCTCCTCCACATTCATATTCGTTTTTGCACTCTGTTTAAATTTTAATTTCACAAAAATAATAAAAAACAAATAAGAACAATCTCAATATATATATATATATATATATATATATATATATATATATATATATATATATATATATATATATATATATATAAAAGGAACCCAAAAAAGCATATGTTTTACTTACAGTCTCAAAGAACTTAATGCCATACTCGTCTGCAAGTGCCTGACCCTTTGAGGTAGGAACAGCCTAAAAATTGAAATTACAATTTTGTTATAAACAAAAAAATAAATGAAAGCACGTTGCTATTTTTTTAATATATATATATATATATATATATATATATATATATATATATATATATATATATATATAGAGAGAGAGAGAGAGAGAGAGAGAGACCCTTTTGCTTTCATCCATGTCAGCCTTGTTTCCAACCAGTATCTTGTTTACATTATCAGATGCATGTTGTTCTATGTTACGGATCCAATTCCTGATGTCTAAACATTAAAAAGAATTATGATTTCATTTCTTTAAAACAATCTAAATATGAAAATGAGATGAGAGGCATAAGCAATTACTGTTAAATGATGATTCATCAGTTACATCATACACCAACAGAATACCCATGGCTCCACGATAATAAGCTGCAAAATACCAAGATTGATCAAGGATTACACAATGTTAAAAAAAAAATCTAACAGAAAATCAATAGAACATAAATTCAATTACAAACCGGTTGTGATTGTTCTGAATCGTTCTTGACCAGCAGTGTCCCAGATTTGCAGTTTGATTCGTTTTCCATCAAGTTCAATGGTTCTTATCTTAAAATCAATACTAAAGAATAAAAAGATTATGTTATGACTTATGAAGTTATGAGTATGAAGAAATACTAGTAACAAGGAATTGTGGATTTGAATGTACGAACCCTATAGTTGTTATGAAACTAGTGGTGAAGGAGCCATCTGAAAATCGTAAAAGGAGACAACTCTTACCAACACCTGCAGCAATTTATTAAAGGATGATCAGGCTGATAATACAATTACGCACGATTTTCTAGAGATAAATGTTTCGAAATAGAGCCCTAATAGCATCTTCTGTCTTTCTCTTGCATTCGCAATTGGAAAAAAGGCAAAGTAGGAAATCACACACTCACTACACAAAATTCTCCAATGATTCGAGGTAATCGGTCAAAAAGTCACACACACGGAGAGAGAAATTTCGGTAAAGGGGATCAAAAAACAAAAGGGGGGAAAGGAAAAGGACATAATAATGCATACCACTGTCGCCGATTAGGAGAAGCTTTATGAGGTAATCGTAATCCGCTCGAGCTCTAGCTGGTGGAGCCGCCATTTTGGTTGATTTAGATTAAACAGATTGAGCAAAACCCTAGAAAAATGGCAAATTCTTCGAATCTTCTTCCTCTGATCGTACAAAAAATTGGGGGGAAATTAAAAGAATGATATTGAGGAAAAACATGTATAGATACAGTGATGATTTGTATGTATATTATTATTTACCAGATCACAGGTAACAGATGTGTGAGACGAAGATGAGAAGCCTAGACGTCGGCAGTCGTCGGGCCTTCAATTATGATTTTATATCTTCTCCCCATGATTTTTAGTACGGATAATAGCAACTTTTTAATTTTGTTCATCTTTTGTCATTCTATTTTTTTCGTCGTTGATTTATCCCAAATTATTCCAAAATTGTTTTATCCTCCCAGATTGTTCGATATTGTTATATTTTATCTTTATGATAGGTTAACCGGCTATAAGAGAAAAATATTAACAATTTCAAATAATTAATGGATAAATTAAGCATGAAAAAAAAAGTTTGATGCATAAATATGAATAAAATTGAAAGCTTGTTATCCTTTCAAGTTATTATTCAGTAAATTGTTTTAAATGTTATTCAGAATTAGCACAAACTGAATATGAAGGTCACCAAAATAAAAACTATATATGAAAGTTCGTTGCCCTTTCAAGCTATTATCCTGCAATGAACTACAACATGGTTATGTGATACGTATTATATTCTATAATACTCCTTATAACACAATATAAAAAAATAGTAGTGATTGAAATCAAAATTATTAATCTAAGTAATTGCTACCAATAAGTAGAATAAAGTAAGAGATGATTACAAAAAAAGGATAATAACTTGAAAGGTAACAAACTTTCAACTATTTCATATTTAGTCACTGAATTTTTTTCGTGCTTGATTTACCCATAAATTATTTCAAATGTTCACATATTACCCTTATGATCGTTTATAAGGATAAAATGGGAACAGTTTCAAATAATTCACAGATAAATCAAGCACTAAAAAAATTAATGACTAAATATAAACAAAGTTAAAAGTTCATTACCTTCTTAAGTCATTATCCCTTTTTAGTTTTACCTCACCCATAGATTTACGAACTGTGGATTTTGCAACGTCTTGTGTTATTAATATATACTCTCCTTCTCATATTTCCGTGTTTTTTTTTTTGAGTTGTTCCAAAATAATTTTTTATTTTTTCAAATAAATATTATTTTTATCAAGATATTAATCATTATTACTTAACCAGTCAAAACATTTAATAATAGAATTAAATGTATGAAATAGTAAAAAATTTATTTTATTTGATAAAGTTAATGGTAATTAATGTTTTCTTAATTTATATATTTTTTATCTATGGATAATAATTTTAGGATAAAAAGAGTATATATCGAAGCATATAGGCTTAAGGAATAGTGTAGTTTAATCACTTTGGGTTTTTACCGCATTTCTTTAGTAATTTTAAGGTCAACTTTTGTAAATTTTTGCCAAAAAAGTTTCAATACTTTGCCAATTTTTGTGCCTCCTTTATTTTTTACACTTTGCCACTTTTGGACTTTCCTCAACTTTTTCAAAATTTTACCACAAGACTTTCAACACTTTCCCACTTTTGGTCCCTTATCAACTTCTTACCACATTAGTTTGTGGAGTTGGCTCTTTTGGTCTCGCAACTTCGATATTCTCTACTGCTAACCACAAAAAGTTCAAGAGTTTCCCACTTTTGGTCTCTAACATTTACCAAATGTGACACCTCGAGTTTTTGCCACATTAGTTTGTAAATCTTACACTTTTGGTCCCTTACCTACTTCCAGAGTTATATTTTGTCTTAAAATTTTGTTATTTCTAAAGTTCGATTAAAAATAAGCTTAAAACAAAAGCTTATATGAATAGTAAAGTTTTATGTTTTTCAACTTTTGTCACTAAAGTTTTATTTTAATTTTTTACCATAATCCATAGTTTTAGAGTTTTACATTTTTACTTCAAAATTTTATTATGTTACACTTTGGTCATAAATAATTTAAAATTTTAGCTATGAAGTTTTTTATTTTAGACTTTAGCTATAAAACTTTCTTAATTTGGCATATTTAATCCCTAAACTTTCATATGTTCACACTTTCTACCACTTACATTTTCGAATGTCACTTTCTATCCCTTACTTTGTAAAATATCACTTTTACCCTCCCCCCCCCCCCCCTTAATTTTGAACACTGACATTTTCATCGTTTACCTTTCGTATCTTCACAATTTGTAGGTTTCACATGTTTGGTCCCTATGTAGAAAACAAATTACAAAAATGTCCTTGTAATTTACATAATAGGTCATTGTGCATGATTACATTTATAGGAATAGTGTATATTTAAAAATTTTATATAAATGCCCCTTCCTAATAAAAAAAATTTAAAAAGTGAACTTTATCCCTATGTAGAAAAATAATTACGAAAATGGTCTCTATGAGGGTTTTTTTGAAAAACAATCCTTATAATTTTATAAGCAAAACCTTGTATGCGTCTTCAGCGAAGCGGGGATAAGCATTTTCTAATTTGATATAGTACCTCCTGATATATCAAAAATAAGTCAAAAAAATTTACGGTTTTGATTTGATGTAATTTGTTTTTTAATTATTTTGAATTGATTGTAACCTGATTGAATAAGCTCCATTTTAATCTGTTTTGGGATATTTAGTTTGATTTATCGGTTTCTTTATGCCAAATATTATTGCAAAAGAATAAATGAATTTAACCTTTTTTTGTGTTATATTAGATTATCACTTGGTCCTTTATCAAATAATATTTTGATAAGTAATACTACTTTGCATTTTAATCAGATTTGTTTGTCTATAAGCTTTATTAGCTTTATTTCGGATTATGGGTGATTGACATTTTATTTTTGGTGTTTTTTATATATATTTTCAAGTATAAATAGATGTATTGTGTTCGGTTTAATTCCATACTCCATCTTTGTAGTAACTCTCTATAAATTCTTTATAATTATATTTGCAATCTAAACTCGATTATGAAAAAGGTGGCTTCACTAAGGGAGGAGGGAGTCATTCCCTCTCAACCTGCTGAACCCACCGCCACATCATTTTTTTCTCTTTTATTTTTCTTCATATTTTCCAACCCACAGCACACGGAAACTCTATATTTTTGAACCCATTCAACCCATCAATTAAAAATAAATACAAAACAATCAAGGTAAAATCTTAATTATCAATAGAGTTACTGCCGGTACCACTCATGTGCTCCCGTTTCAAAGGGTTGTTTAATTGGTTTCACTAACCCACTTCATCATCTCTCTCTACTTTCTCTCTCTCATTTTCTCTTGTACCATGTGTTTTAAAACGTGTACCTTAGTTGTTTTGCATTTTTTTTTAATTGAATGAGTTGAAAAAGATAAAATTTTCGTGTGTTGTAAGTTGGGAAAGATGAAGAAAAACAAGAGAGAAAATATGTGGCATTAGGTTCGGTAGGT
This sequence comes from Lactuca serriola, assembly GCF_051521515.1. Taxonomy (NCBI): domain Eukaryota; kingdom Viridiplantae; phylum Streptophyta; class Magnoliopsida; order Asterales; family Asteraceae; genus Lactuca; species Lactuca serriola. The sequence goes on from NC_136409.1 coordinate 207,266,160, forward strand.
TGAAAATGAATGACTCCCTCATCCTTAAGTGATATTCAATCGGGCTTGAAGTTCTTAGCAAAGGAAACGTAAAGACGTCAATTTGGAAGATTTGGAAGATTTTTTAGCACCTCAAAGATGTAGATGACAAACAATGGACGCAATGTCACAGATGTATTGTAACCAAATTGTATGCTTTTGTTTATTAATAAAATTTGCATTTATACATATTATTGATTTATTGTTTTGAATCGTGGTGTATTTAATCGAGTATTTAAACGCAATAAAAAACTTATAATTTTTTTCCCCAAATAGACCGGGCTTTTAGGTAATGGGAAAAACTCACAAGCCTTAACGGGCTAGTTTTTCAGGGATAATCTGGGCTGGACTAGGTGCCAATTTGTTCACCCCTATAACACATACTAATCACACTTATTTTAATTTGCATTCTTCCAAACCGGATGAAGTTTAAACCCATTTTCTAAAGGGTTTCCCTGGTTTATTTTTTCCCCTCCGATTCTTCGACTATACCATCTCTTTCATTCTACCTCTAAAATCTTGATAAACCCTCAGGGGAATCAAGATGAGTTCAAACACAAACCCACCAAATTTCGAAAATCTTCTCCTTCAAACCCTAATGGGTAGGCTTCAAGTCCGTCCACCAAACCCTCTTCAACACCAATCATCGCCATCTGTAAACCAAACCCTAGAATCCCTCCTCTTTGATACAATAAACAACCTACCTGATACCGACGATGAAGAAGATGGAAACAACAACAGCGGCAAAACCCAACTCGCGAAAGAAGAATCGAAGCTGGAAGAGGAGGTGATTAAGATCATTCTTAGTGGAAACACGGAGGAATCCCTAAAACCGAATTCGGGTGAAGCTGTTAGGATCCGAGAGCATCATATTTGCATCGGGTATCATGTGGAACCCGATTCGGAGTATCGGGTGTGGGAATGGCATGGTCACATCATGTTATTTGATGAAGAAAATGGGTATAACTATAACCCAGAGTATATCTATGGGAATTACTTCGAGAAGTTGAGAGTTGTGCCGGAGAAGATGAAAGTGAAGGCTGAGGAAGACAAAGTGGTGAATTCCGGGTTGAAGGAGCTGATTGAATCATGTGAGGATGCAGGATCGGGTCGGATACTCCGTCGTAACATGAATGTTGGGTCCACTAGGTATTACATCTAAACAACCCCATTTCTAATTCATATCTTATCAAAGTATGGAGAGAAATTTTCTTCCATTTTGACTTGATGTTTTGTTTTTTATTTACAGGGTCTAGAATAACGACAATTCCAGCCATAAGCGCAAACACACTTTGACATAGCTGTATGGCTCGGGAGCTTTGAGATTTGCATACATTGCATTCATGGCGATATCATTTCGAACTATTATTCATTATAGATTAGTTAAGGATTTTAGAGTTATAAACTTAATTTTATATTTATGTTTGGTTTAGTTATGATGTGTTTACTTTGCAAATATGTTTTAAATCTGTAAACTTTTTTCTTATATGATCAATCAATGAGAACAAAATGCAAAATCTAATTCAGAAATAACAAACTTAACCTAACATTTTGAATCTAGAGTAGAGATGTAGATCATCAAAATCCAATTCAATTTCTGTAATACATGTTTCAAACTTTTAAGCAAACCTTGAGCAGATTATCAAAGTACAATCGTTCTCTCGCTTTCTAATAACAGACCTAAGAACTAGTGAATTTGGTAACGGCTTTTGTGCCCTCAGAGACGGCGTGCTTCGATAACTCACCAGGCAATACTAATCTAACAGCAGTCTGAATCTCACGAGATGTGATTGTTGGTTTCTTGTTGTAACGAGCGAGACGAGACGATTCCTGAGCGAGCTTCTCGAAGATGTCGCTGATAAAACTGTTCATGATCCCCATGGCTTTTCCAGAGATACCGATGTCAGGATGAACCTGTTTCAAAACCTTGAACAGGTAGATCTTGTATGTCTCGACGCTCTTCTTGCTCTTCTTCTTCTTCTTCTCTATGCCGGCACTAGACACGCCTTCTTTAGGAAGCTTCTTCTCGGCCTTCAATGGCTTCTTATCTGCTGTCGATGGCTTCTTCTCGGCCGTCTTCTTCATTGGCGCCATATCGTAAGTGAAATCGGAGAATTTGAGATACGCAAGGAGATATTAGGTCAAAATTGACAAATTATTGGTGATAGAAATGTGAACCGACTGATGCAATTTATAGCGTTGCCATCTTGATTTCTATTGGTTGAAAAGGGTTCACGGGGATTGATGACGTGGCAAGTGAGTAAACCGTCTAAACTGTAATTGAAAAACATTATTTCCCGTTTTACAAATATGATTTTTTCATATTAATTTGGAAGATAATACAATAAAACATCAAAGTCGCCACTTTTTAAACGGTTTTTTTATCACTTTAATAGGTAATAACCCGTATATTATATCGTTGACAATAAAACAATTTATATTCTTAACTAGTTGTAAGAGGGGTTGGATAAACAATAAAATTAAATATGTTAGGTTAAACAAAAAATTATTTAAATTTGAAATTTGGATTTAAAAGGAAACATATTAAATATAATATGAGTAATTTATTGGTTGCTTTTAGTTTAGGCAATTATTAATTGAGGTGGGAATATGATTTGTTAATTAAGAAAATATTAAAAAAAAATGAGAAAATGACAAATGGAAAAAACATTTATTTAAAAATACCAAAAAATGACATGTGTCCAAGTTAATGGGAGAGTGACATGTGACAAAATTATCTTTATTTATTAGGGATGATTATATACAATTGGTACATTGATTTGATATATTTGTAAAGTGCCATGTGATGATATTGCCTACCTAACTAAGAATATTGCTAATTTAATATATTTATAGTTATTTATTAATTTTATAATTTATTTTTTCAAATAAGTTCTAAAAATGCCAACTAATAAAGAACATTAATATGTATTTTCTCTCAATAATTTTTTATCTACGATATATTAAATTATAATATTACTTATTAGTAGTTGTTTATAACTTTTAAACCACAACTAAATAATTTGTTTTTGCTTCTTAAACTAAGTACAACATACATTAGTGAATACTCATGGTGATTGTGGTGATAAAAACGATGACTTGTACTAAGTGATTACACTTGTTCTACTACTGACATCCTATGATAACAATTTAAACTAGTGAGTTTTTTGATCAATTTTAATGCTAAATGTACTAAATACCTACTTTAAAAAATGTCATGGTTATTATACTATTAGATTTCGTATAGATCGTAACTAATTTCTGAAATACAAGCAATTTCAAAAATACACTCAAAACGATTCCAAAAATTATCAAACTTTATTTTATGGTTCTGACAGTAGTCATGATGTTCCATGTAATTTTTTTCATTTTTGGACAAGTCTAGCTATTTTTACAACGTTTAATTCATTAAATCATGAAAAATAAGAAAACATTCATGAAATTTTATCAAATTATTTTTATATTTGTTTTACAGTGTCATGAAATTGGGAAAAATACTAAAACTTTAATTGAATTAAGAGAACCTGATTTTATAAATTACCCATGTTTGATTTTAAGAAAATCTAAGTAATTACTAAACAATATCCAAATGAACTTTTATTCTACATGGAGTGTTTATTCTCGGTATATATCATCCAACAATCTTCCCATAATTTATTGACCACTTGAAGTATTTATTTGGAATTTATGTTTCTAAAATACTCATTTTTGTACAAATAAGAAAATAGTTTTAACACTTGAAACGAGGTGTAAGCATTTAGACCGGACAGGTTTCGAAGAATATTGTGGACCCCGGACCGTGGCCTTAACTGAATGAGACTTACAAGTTCAGGTTTTACAGTTCTTGTACTAGTTGGACCGGTTCAAGTTTACATGCATACGATACAACTCGTTAAAACGTGTTTTGGGGTTTGATACAACTCATTAAAACGAATATGTTGTTGAGTTTGATACGTTACAACTCGTTGAAATGAATATGTTTTTGGGTTTCATACGATACAACTCATAAAAATGAATATGTTTCCGTTTATTTTACTCGTTGGACTGATTAAACTTTGATTGTTTATACCATTTGTTTGAATTTTGAATTAAATAAGTTAATAACATTATCATATTCCATGCATATCTAATTTAATCTTATCTGTAATATTATAACCTGCACAATTAATTTTCCAAATAAAAGCAACTAACATATAAATCAAGTTCACCAACAAAAGTTAACAATCTTAAAACAAACATACAAAAGTAATTATCGTAACACCAAAAATCATATTTTAAACCTTAAAATCAATCCAACTAACAAACGTCATGATCTAATCTTTCATTGGCCTCTTCCCACATCATAATCATCTAAATCTAACATGTTTTGAGCTTGTGCGATCTCTACATAAACACAAAATAATAGCTGAAAAAGTGAAATATTTCAACTTTGATATCCCAACTTTGAAGAATTATAATTCATTGAATATAACACCAAAAAAACAACAAAATTATAGTCTAAAATCATCTACAAACTCTAAATTACATGTTGAAAAGAACCACATGTCAATATGACTTCAATTATTTGAGATTTGACCAAAAATCACAGTTTAAACCTTAAAACCAATCCAACTAACAAACGTCATAATCTAATATTTTATTGGCCTCTTTCCCACATCATTATCATCTAAATCTAACATGTTTAGAGCTTGTGCAATCTCTACAAAAACACAAAATAATAGCTAAAAAATTGAAATATTTCAACTTTGAAGAATTGTAATTCATTGAATATAGCACCAAAAAACAACAAAATTATAATCTAAAATTATCTACAAACTCTAAATTACATGTTGAAAAGAACCACATGTCAATATGACTTAAAATAAATGAGATTTGCTTGTTTAATGAATTTCACAAAATACAAAATTTTAAATTTTTTACTGAAAAGCTGAAATATTTCAGCTTTGATATCCCTAACTTTGAAGAATTGTAATTCATTGAATATAATATATCACAATAAAAACAACACATTATAGTCTATAATCATCTACAAACTTTAACACGAATCTATATAAAGGAGATTATGAGACTTCATGGGGTGCCAATATCTATTATCTCGGATCGGGATAATAGATTTACTTCACGATTTTGGCAGTCGCTCCAAAAGGTAATGGGAACACAACTAGACATGAGCACTGCTTCCCGCCCTCAAACTGATGGCCAGAGCGAACGAACTATCCAAACACTTGAAGACATGCTCCGAGCCTGTGTGATCGATTTCGGAAAATCATGGGATACCCACTTGCCCTTGATTGAATTCTCGTACAACAACATCTATCACACGAGTATAAGGGTTGCTCATTTTAAAGCTTTTTATGGTCGCAAATGCAGATCGCCTCTCGCCTCTCTACTTGGTTGAGGTGGGCGACACCCAGTTGGCAAAAGGGCAGTCATCGAGCAGCACTCTTAAAGGACCTGAAATCATTCGAGAAACGACAGAGAAGATAATTTAAATCAAAGTCCGACTCCAAACATCGCGAGACCGACAAAATAGTTATGCTGACAAACGACGAAAGCCTCTGGAATTCCAAGTCAGAGATCGGGTGCTATTAAAGGTCTCTCCCTGGAAAGGGATGATCCATTTTGGGAAACGAGGAAAACTAAATCCACGATACATCGGGTCGTTCAAGATTCTAGCCCAAGTTGGTCTGATGGCATATAAGTTGCAGCTACATACGGAGCTCAGCAACATGCACCCCGTATTCCACGTCTCAAATCTGAAAAAGTGATTATCAGATGAAACTCTTATCATTCATCTGGAAGAGATTGAAATAAACGAGAATCTATTGTTCGTCGAAGAACCGGTCGAGATAATGGATAGGGAAGTGAAGCGTACGAAACAGAGTCACATTCAGATTGTGAAGGTTCGATGGAACGCTAAGCGTGGGTCGGAATTCACATGGGAACGCGAAGACCAGATGAAGCAGAAGTACCCTCACCTATTCTCTCGTTCATAGTTCTATCTTTCAGAAGAATTTCGGGACGAAATTCCCTCTAACAAGGGATGATATCACAACTAGCATTTATAGCTAGGAAATTATGTTTTCATGTAAACATCAACCTTTGTAAAACTTGTAATCTACGTGGATATCACATACTATGCTCAATCAAAAACATCCATTTGAATCAAAACTCATGAATGAAGTCCAAAACTTAATTTAAAACATCTTAGATACTCAAATTTGGGTTTGAAACCCTAATGTCCCGATTCAAACTTAGTATGGACCAGGATCCTCTTATTGGACCAAATGGGCCAGTAAACCTTTCATCTGATGATTTGGGGCCAAAGAACCCCATTTGGGCTCTAATTGGACTCACATTCATCAAACCATTGGATTTGGGCCTTATTGGGCCTAAAATGTATCAGCTTGTTGCCATGGGCCCTAATGGGTCGTAAATGGTTTCTTAAACCCTAATGTGCCGTAAACTCCCTTTCCTTGTCATTATCGGGCCGTAAACTCGCATAAGGGCCCAATGGGCCGAAATTTCCATATTAGACCCTATAACAATCGAATATATTCACTAATGGCCCAAACAAATTATTTTCCCCTCCTCTTTTCCCCATATGGGATAATTATAATGAAGACACCTCATTATGGACTAGAGGTTATCTAGGCAATTTATCCCTCAAGTATCAAGAAAATCTCATGTTTCCATGCATAATCCATCACATCTTTCTCTTTTCTTCCATCTTTTCTTATTTTCGGCCAAACTTCTCCTCACTCATCACTCTTCGTTCCAACTTCAAATCCTACTAAATTACTCTCAAAGCCATCAAAAATTCTCTCATCTTCACCTCAAAAAATTCGTGAGTATTGTGTGTGTTTTCAAAAAAATCATTTCAAGCTATATTACTCCTTATAAACATATGTTTTTGTGATTCTTGCTGCTTAGAACTCCATAAATCCAAAAACTCAACTGAAGGAAGCATCTAGGGCCGAAATCTCCTTCAAACTTTTCATCAATCCGAAATCATCAAAGCAATGTGAGTTCATACCCCTATTTTCGGGTTTACTATGTTTTAGGGGAGAATACAAGTTGTTTTGTGTAGATCTATGTGTGTATGCATGATTTTGTGTGTTTTTCATGATATATGTGTGATTATGTGTTATAAACTCCATGAACTTGAAGATCTACTAAAATGTGATGATCTTTGTAGAACATAACACTCATTTCAACTTATTATGCAAAGAAAATGTTTAAAAATACATCTAAGCTATTAAAAACTAAGAAATTTGCACAAGAGGGACAAAAATGACAAGATAACCAAAAATGGGGTAATTTTATATAACTCGCGGTTTTTAAGGGACCAAAAAGGATGTATTTTGATAAATATGAATTTTTATAGTATTTGTGATCTTAAAAAGGGCTACGAGTGTAAAAATTCATAAATGGGTTTCTTTTGGGCTTTTATGAAAATTTGGGCCAAGTTTGTAAATTTTTGGACTTTTGTGGGCTTAAATGTCATTTTCAACAAAGTTGTGCCAAAATGTAAATTTTTGATAAGAGGAACGAAAAATATAAATTTATTAAAATTTGGGCCAAAAAGATGAATTTATTTTTAAATGGGTCATTTTCATAAAACCAAGCCAAAAATGATATTTTTTTTTTGACAAAAGTGAGTTAAAATGTTATTGCTACTTAAAACTAGCCTAAAATGCAATTATTGTCCTTAACGGACCAAAATTGTCATTTTCCCCACAAATGTAAATTTTTGGTTTATAGGACCAAAAATGATCTTTTACAAAAAGGTGAACTCTTTATGTCGCATTGGTAAATAACATAGCTTAAACAACCAACGTAACAAACCACAAATTGATTTCGGTATCCACGTCCTTATTGGGTCTGGAAATAATATACATGTTAAATGGGCCTTAGTTGTCATTTTTCATGTATATTGGGTCCGGGACATATATATTCTCATTCCATTTGAGCCTGGAAATAATTCACATGCTTAGTGGGCCTTAGTGTCCACTTACATGTTTATTGTGCATGGAATATATCGTATATGTTTGCTCTTTCGCGTAAATTCGATTAAGGATCTAGTGAGACGTGTCGGTTGACACCTATTGAGTGTACAATCGTAGCTTATAGTTATAACCGAAGTCTCCTAGAGAGAGAGCGGGAGTTTGTGTATAGATCTATACGAGGGTGACACCCCACATCTGAGCTGTTCGCTACAGTTAGACTAGACCAGTCTAGGGTGACAAAAACCTTACCTTGTTCCGTCAGCGTCCGAAAAACGTCAAGACAGGCAAAATTGTCATTATTTAGTATGGTTATAACGACTCATTTAGAGGAATTAACGTTATAAATTTACGGGAAACCATCTTTTTTTTTAATAACATGGTAATATACTCGCGCTAGTACTCAAACTCGGGTGTTGAGATTCTAACATTCTCATAAGCAAATAACATTGGGTTGTCTGGGGTTATTCTCTTTATACTCTCACGAACATTAACACACATACATTAATACAAGGTCGGACACAAACATACAAAAATATTTCAAACTGTTTTTCAGAAAATATCTGATTTTCTGGTGTTTACCGAGCAATACAAAACGTTTTACTCAAACATGCTTATGAACTCACCAACATATTTATGCTGACCTTTTTAAATTAACTTGTATTCTCAGGAAACCGTTGAGCAGGTTGGTCAGCAAGATTACATGGATATTTTGTTATGTTTTGTTTTGATCATACTTCGAATATTTTGGCATGTAATATTGAAATACAATATTTGATGTAAACAATGAATGTAGTAATTTACACGTGTGATGATGATACTGTAAAAAATGAAGTCACCCAATCCCCCGGATGTTTCCGCCATCTGGTTCGGGGGTGTGACAAACTACATGTAATTCCAACTTAAACGAATGAGATATGTTTGTTAAAAGAATTTCATAAGATACAAAAGTTTAAATTTTTTGCTGAAAAGCTGAAGTATTTCAAATTTGATATCTCAACTTTCAAGTATTATAATTCGTTGAATATAACACTAGAAACAACAAATTATAGTCTAAAATCATCTACAAACTCAAAATTACAAACTTTGAGTTTATTTTATTTTAAAATCATATCCACAACATGCTACGTTGATATGCAATAAAAAAATAGAAAAATTAGTGAATAAAAATGTTTGAACTTGATACCTCTCGTCGTATAATGCAAATGTCTTAACAGTGATTACCTCAGGCTCTGAGGCTGAGCTATCTGAAAGGAGGTCGAATGGACGGAGGTCGGACGACTGGCAGATTGATTACCTTAGGTTCTGAGGTTGAGCTATCTGAATCTTCCTTTTCCTCGTCTTCCATGGGTTCCTCCTCGGAGTCGTCTACAATCCATCCCCCATTACCTTGGTTGGGGTAGTAGGGGTCGCCGGGTGATGGAATCCAGCCATTGAGTCTATACGAGAATAGGGTTAAGAATTGACTATAAACTAAAGCATGTAAAGTTTACTCTTACGTTTGACGGTTGAAGATACCCAAATACTCCCATAGTGTTCTAAATGATATGCTCTTGGTAAGTTTTAAATTTGTTGTCCACTGCAGACATTCCCTGACATACGTTAGTCGGCTCTCGGACAAATATAGTTGATCATGCTATATTCATCCCAGTTCCGATTACATGTCCCAAGGCACACCTGCACTGCATAATTTATTTATAATACTTCCATATTGATCTTATTTATGACATTGTTATTAATATGAATTGAATGCATGCCTACTTTACAAAAATTAAATAAATTAAAATTTTAAAAGTATGACTCTTACTCATAGTGTTTTTGCCCAGTTGTGTTTATATTTGTATACCAAAAATGGTTTTGATATACTTAATTCATTATAAACAAAGCTCTAATACCAATCAGTCACACCCCCAAACCAGAACGGCGGAAACGTTCGGGGGCGGAGGACGTCATATTCAGTATCATAACAGTTCATAGTAAAGAAAGTACACACCACCATATATATATATATATATATATATATATATATATATATATAAAGGTTTCCAAAACGTTTACATGATTGTATTTGTTACATGTTCAAAAGATAAATACATAAACATCTATCAAAAGAAGTAATTAACGTCAGAGCGTTAATCCCTAAAAGTTGATTTCCAAACCTGCTTAGCGGTTCCCTAAGAATACAAGTTATTTCAAAGAAAAAGTGTCAACAATTAAGTTGGTAAGTTCATAAGTGGTTTTGAGAAAATGTATGTCATTCCAAAGTTAGTGAGTTTTCCAAGAAAATTCCTTATTTTCTTATAAAAGTATGAAATGCATATGAATGTTCACGTTGTAAATTGTAAATAGTTGTACCAGGAAAATCCCTTATTTTCCTAAAGTAACAGGCAGTCTCTAATGTCCAAGATCGAAAATCGAAAGCAACTGACATGCGTAAAAGGTTGAGGCATAGTTTTATATAATAAAGCTATAAGAAGATCACACTTGTTAGATGAAGAATAGGTTTAATAGCTACCCATACATAAAAGCAGAATACCATAATAATTGTCTATCCGGTGAGTTTTATAACCATACTAAACATAATATGCCTGTGGCGACAGTCTTCAGGCGTCGAAACGTTTATGACAAACTGTCACCCAAAGGACTGTAGCTAACAGTCATGGCACGGGATCATGACTTCCCGTATAGATCTATACACATTTGACACGCTCTCCAAATGGGAGACTCTGGTTATAATAGACAGGACTTTAGGTAGTACCTTTTAACAAAAAGGTAGCATTGAAGATGTAATCGTCTTACGGATTCTCAACCAAGTCTGTATTAAAATGATAGTTTTGTATGCAATGTTTATCCTCTTTCACAATGTTTGACAAAGCATAAATCATAAGTTCTTTGAATGCATAAAATAGTTTAACAAGGATGGTACCCTGGACACTATGTATTTTGTATAAATCTAGTGCATGCAAGGTATAACAAGAGTTTTCACGTTTTCACTCGAGATTAACCGGGTGTTTACTTGTATTCTCCCCCGAAATGTATTAAAAGTACATTATAAAGTATTTGAAGGTGTATAAAAGGGGAATGAACTCACTTGATTGAAGTGGTTGTTTTGAAGTAGTCGAGAGAAGAATCGAGCAGAACTTCGACTAGAGAGAGTTGAATTCTCGGGGATCTCGGGAGTGTAGAACTTCCTTCGGGACTCGAGTATGAAAAACCAGGGCTTCGGGAAGGCTTCTCGAGGTAATCACGCAGAGTAACGACACTTAGATGGAAAGAGATGAGCACCAAACCCGACACCCTTAAGCTTCTATTTATAGGGGCTGATTTGGGGTCTCAAGTCGTGAGTTTTGGATTTCTCACATCGTGAGGCTTAGTCAACATGATCCTCTTTGACGATTTGACGTGGCTGAAACTCTAGAACCCATCAGTCACGAGCTCACGTCGTGAGGCTGAGTTAGCCTCGGGTTTTGTGTCCCGAACTTGTAAAATCCGTAACTTTCGCATACGAGCTCCGATTTCGACGTTTTTTATATGCACGTGTAAGTGTGAAAAGGCTCTACAACTCCCGTTTAGACTCCGTCGGCTAATTTTGACTTTATTTTTATTATATTATTGTTAACAGGCCGGGCCTGGAAAAGTCCGTTTAAATTCCATAACTCCTTAATCGGATGTCCATTTTCGTCAGACTTTTTACTATTATACTCCTATTGTCGGGGTCTTCAACTTTCGTTTAGGTTGTGTCGGCTAAAGACCGCTCGATCTCTATTTCGAGTTTTTAGCTGTCTGCTGCTAGGTCAGAATTTTTGAAAAATCATAACGTCCTCATACGAAGTCAAATTTGGGGCATTCTTTTTATGTATGTTCAGGGTTTTGGGTTATCTATGACTTTCATTTAGACACCTAAGGTTGAAAAGTATCTTATTGAAATTTCTCGTTTTATGCTTAACAGTGTTTTACCAGTAGCGTTACGAATTTTTGATTGGTCATAACTCCTTCGTTATAACTCGGATTTTAGTGTTTTTTATATTTTTGGAAAACTTATCACGATATCTACCACATAGTGTACCTAAACAAAGCTTTTTGAACATTTCATTTTCGATGATATTCTTATTACTTTACAAAGAGGTTACAAGACTCAACTTTTAGTCGTTACATTGACCTGAAATAATGGGTTGTTACATAAGTGCATTTGTGTGCCTCAATTTGGAGTATATTTCTACTTTACCTCGAGGGACCGAGGCTTCACATTTGTATTTTTCGGTGACTCTCCTCCAAAAAGTTTATTGTATGGAGGTTAACGTGGATTGAGTCTTCTATAACGTCAAACCAAGAACGAGCCAATAACATATCTTCTTCAGGGGACCAAAAATGACCCATACGAGCCATTAACAATGAGGTTTTGAAGAAGATGAAAAATAAGAAAGTTAGGAGCATCGAATTGAGAAGATTTGAAGGGGATGAAGAATAAATAATGATAATGGTATTTATAGTTGGAGACTGAGGGTTTAAAATTTGAAATTTTGACAAAAAAACGGTTATATTTTAAATTGATTGTTTTTTTTTCCTGAAAAGAATGTATTTTTTGAAAAAAAAAAATAAGTTAATGCGTAAACAAAAAAAATAACTTTCTCTCTCGTCAGTAAAAGCTCACCGAGATGCCGAGCCGAGTTTGGCATGCAGAGACCTCGCCCGGTGTTTGCCGAGGATGCCAAATCCACTCTGATGAGCCTTAAAATCTCTGCGATTAATAAAAAAAATTATACCACTCCACCTCACCTTGGATCTATCTCATTTTTTATATATTTATCGGAAAAAAATCCTTACAACCATGGTATGATCATAGAACTCCAAAACCTATCACTCTACCTTATTATAAAAAATAAAAATAAAAATAAATAAATAAAAGAAAAACTATACCACTCCACCTCAGCCCCTTACATATGCAACCCCGTTTGAAGATGTACTTAGAAATAGGTTTACTTCCTTGTGAGGATATGCTCCTGTTATTTTGATTCTTCATTAATCGGGTATTTGGCAAAGTTTAAAAAATGAGTTATTTGGCTTCTGTTATTTTGATTCTTCGTTAATCGGGTATTTGACAAAGTTTAAAAAATGAGTTATTTGACTTGTTACTGGTTTGATACCGGTATAAGCCAAAAAAATGTCTGGATAAAAAACAACTTATGACTGTTGGTAACCTCTAATAAGTCAAAAAATGATAAGTAACATACCCTTAGTTATTAAAAACTCTTTATTTAACCAAATAAGTTATAAAAAAGTCATAAGTTTTTTTAAATAAGCTTTGCCAAACACCCTCTGAATTCTTCTTTCTTATACGCCTTAAAGGCTTGGCCTTCCTAGGAACCGGATCATATACATCTGGAGCCCATTTGACTCTCAACTTCACTTCTGGAACCACTCCCCGTTTCTTCCGGCTACCTTTCATGGCAGATATAGCCTTCAAATGGGTCTTGTAAACAAAACACAATACAAAGCACGAAAAAAATCAGACTTACAAGGTACAACTGAATAACTGATACATATAACAAAAAATATAGTTGTGTGCTGAATACTGAATGCTTACAGGGAAAGATATGGAACTGCATCCTGATGGATCAACAGATATAACGTTGTCATCAGGAGAAGACAATGTTGCAGACTTGCCAAGATATTTTTCAGGAGATTGAGAATTTATTTTGGTCTGATGAGACACTAGGTAACACAAATGAAGATTAATTAATTTACCTGCAACATGCATAAAGGTGTTTTAAGATCAAGCGTCCTTCAACATCAACCAAGAACTGAAATTGTTTGTAACGAATTGGGGGATCATGAATATAACTGGATGACGCAGCTCTATCGATAACGAATAATTAAGGACTAATCACGTTAATTAATGGACCTAATTCAATCAGCAGTTGCCTCTAATGACAACAAAAGGCAATCTAGTTCAAAGAAATCATACGTAACGTAACGATCTTAATTGAGTAATGAGTATTGATTATCAAACTCATATGAATACAAACATGGAAAATTTAAGAAACCCTAGATTTCTTGAAGAATAGCATTGATCAAATCACACAAAAAAAAAATCTCTATATTTCTAACATCAGATCTAGGAACTGGTGAATTTAGTAACAGCTTTAGTACCCTCAGAAACCGCGTGTTTCGACAACTCACCAGGCAACACTAGCCTAACAGCAGTCTGAATCTCACGAGAAGTGATCGTCGGTTTTTTATTGTAACGAGCGAGTCGAGACGATTCCTGAGCGAGCTTCTCGAAGATGTCGCTGATAAAACTATTCATGATCCCCATGGCTTTTCCAGAGATGCCGATATCAGGATGAACTTGTTTCAAAACCTTGAAAAGGTAGATCTTGTATGTCTCGACGCTCTTCTTGCTCTTTTTCTTCTTTTTCTCTATTCCGGCGCTTGAAACGCCTTCTTTAGGAAGCTTCTTCTCGGCCTTCAATGGCTTCTTGTCTGCTGTCGATGGCTTCTTCTCGGCCGTCTTCTTGTCACCCTTTGTTGGCGCCATCTTGTGAAACAGAAGAATTTGCTAGAGACGATGAGACACTAGGTTAAAATTGACAAGCTGTCGGTGGTGGAATTTGGATCCGATTGATTTGATTTATATAGCGACGCCATCTTGATTCCTATTGGGTGAGAAGGTATCATACGGATTGATGACTAGGCAATCGAGTGACCCGAGCTATCTCATTATGTTCCATTTTGATTTTTGCAGATATAGTCCCCAAATTTAAACTTCATTTGCAGGAATTCTCCAAGTCGCTTTTATTTTACTAAAATGTATTTGCTTAAAGCCATCTATTATCCATCCCCCAATTTATATAACGTATCCGATTTATTTAATGTAACAAAATTAATGAGTCGAAAGTGTTTAATTATCGGTCAGATTTACCGTAAGATAGTATTTTTACAATATTTTTTAAGGTTCGTGGACAAGTAAATGTTTTACTCCTGTTTTGTTTTATGGGTAGGGAGCCTCGTCTTATTATACATGTGCTTTGAAATAATTACCTTATATTTAACCATTTTTATTTATAAACATAAATATTAAATTTAAAGTGGTTATTGTGTAAAATATGTTTTGTATATGAATAATTAGTGTCATATGTAAGGTTAAACGAAATAAATAGTAAAAAATAGTCACCATGTATAAATATTTGATATATATATATATATATATATATATATATATATATATATATATATATATATATAAAAGTAATCATTTTTTCAAATGATTTCGAACAAGTATTTTTGATGTTAATAAGCTTGTGTCATGCCTATTAGTTGAGTTGTGACATGGCTTATGCAAATCCTGGTAAGGGTGAGCATTTGGACATCTAGAACGAGAACCAGACCTAAACACTAACCGGGTAAACCTCAACAAGTCTAATATAAGGTCCATCAATTTCTGCAAAACAATTTCGGTCCAAGAGTAGGTTCGGTTCGGTTCGGTCCAAATGCTCACCTTTACATCCAAGAACTAGGAACCATACTAGACATGGACCTGGTAAGCCTCAACAGGTTCAGTCAAAGGTCCACCAATTTCTACAAAACCAATTCGGTCCAAAAGTCGGTCCGTTGCAAATGTTAACCCCTAAATTTTAAGGATATGAAATTTTGAGTAAGTTGACTTTTAGCTAAATATTGACCAGAAGGGCAATTTGGTCATTTATGTAAAAAAGATGAGAATATCAAGTTGTAACTTCATGAAAATGGCCAAGATAAGTTTAAGCCGCTAAGAAGAAGTTAGATGAGTAAGTTATAGAGAAAAAATGCATGAGAATATACATTTTGGCCAAAAGGGTAAAAATAGTATTTTATATTTTTTTGGCCAAGTTTGTGACTTAATAAATTAAGATCCATATTAAGTCAATAAGATATCATTTAAAAGATGTGTAGAGTAAGTTCCCACCTTCACGTGGATATAAAGAACATCGAAAACATATAAGAAACGAAAAATATACAGATCTAACATATCACTACATCATACAATCATGCGATAAACCAGGATAACAATCCAAAGGGGGTGGCCTTGGTGCCTTCGACCCAAAGGTACAGTGAGGAAAACTCACCTCGCAAATCGGACAAAAGCTAATGAGGTCCCGTCTCTGAATCCCAACTCTCAAACCAACACCTACTCCAACCAAAAGACCAAACACAATCAAACTCCCCAAAATACCAAAAATACCCTTGAGGTCCAACTTGGTCAAACTTGGTCAAAGCCAAAGTCAAATGATCAAGGTCCAAAAGTCAACATCTCTTCCCAGCGGAGTACGCCCTGTGTACCAAGAGAGTACCCCCAGCGTACTCTGATGTTGACTAGAAGCGTGGCGCTGACCACGTGCACGCATTGTACCACCAGGAACCCCAGTGTACGCAACCCAATCCCAAGACTCCATTAAGAGCTTATTCCATTAAGTTCTTACATCTAAAACGCAGATCCAAGCCCAACATGATGTCCTAAGTCATAAAGTTTCCAACTTTATGACTTTGCATGTCCAAAACCCTAAGTTTTTAACCCAAGAATACATCATAACTTTTGCATAAAAGGGATAGAAGGGCCAAGATCATATTTTTATAGTTCATAATAGCTTAAATCCATTATAATGGTCCTAACAAACAAAGCTAGTCTTTAAGTCTCAAAGGGACCCAAAATGATGTTTAGATGGATAAAGTTTCTAACTTTATCCATAACAATGTCACAAACTTTCAAGATCTAAACTTTATGCACTAAAAATACCAGAAGCTCATAACATCCTAAATTAGCTTGATCTAGCAAATGCATCATCAAGATTTAAACTTTATACCTTTGGAAGATAGATCATGGTGAACAAAGTTCATATCTACAAGCTCCAATGCAACCAACACTTCTACAAGAAGTTTCTTCTTCTCCAAGGTGCACCATGCATAATCCAAAACACTCAAAAACACCTTCTTTTAGCACACAAGGCTCAACTAGGGTTAGGGTTTCATGGAAGTGGTGTTGGAGGGGTGGAGGCTGAGAATAAACTGGGTTTGGGGGAGTTAAGGAACTTAAATAGGGCTCAAAACACGAAAATAGGGTTAAGGCACTGATTTGTGTATGCCCAATGTACTTCTGGTACGCCCAACATACTCAGGGTGCCTCGGTACACCCAGTGTATGCTCCTCTATACGCCCAACGTACTCAGCATAACCCAAAACCGACCAAACTTCAAATAGGAATAACTTATTTGTTCTAATTTCGATTTTGACGTTCTTTATATCCACAAAATGTAACGAGAAGCTCTCACTTCTATTAACTCATACGTGCCTTAAAACTTTCTAAACAAAAATCACAAATTCATAAAAGCTCGATCTAACACTTTACCAAAATACCCCATGATGCCAAAACATAAACCGAACTTCTGGATCATCCAAATTATATTACCCACACCCAAATGGGTATAAATCTCTTTTCCTCAAAGGCCCTAAGCCTGATGATACTTGGTCTTCGGATCACCACCCCCACATATGAAATGATTCGGAACAGGGCGTTACAACTCTCTCACACTTAAATTAGATTTTGTCCTCGAAATCACTCCTTACCACACTCGTGAGAACCAACGTTTCGAACAAAAGCTTCTAGTGCTAAACAACTCATTGAACCCATAACTGTTGATCCAAAATGATACTTTTATAATTATGAAGCCCCATAACTTGTCTGATCTCCGTACAGGTAGAACCATTATGAAACACGGTCACAAGGGTCTCTTCCTACCATCAAAACTGAAACATCCTTTTGACCCTGAACCTTCCAACTGATAACCCGACATATAGATTCCTAAATCCACAACTTGCTGAGATACAAATTTTTCACTTATACACTAATGATTCCCGATGCGAATCTGGTGGTTGTCAAGGCCAACAAAAATAATAACCCTAAATATTACACACTAAAATAGTGTATAGCGGTAAAGCGGTCGAATCCACGGAGACTGGTTCAATTTATAACTCTATGAAAAATCTCTTTGTAAAAATACTTGTAAAATAACAATAAAAATAAAATGGGGGGGGTTTTGTGTATTGAAATACTTGAAACAAACTAGAATTAACTATGATTTAAATAGACAATTTCAACAAAAATAAGGGTTTGATGTAAAATCAATAAGGGAGAGATGGTTGCCTTAAAGTTTCCTCACTTTAACTTTTGATGAACATATCATTAGAATCCAATGGTGCAATATTTTGATTTAAATCCTTAATTTGGCTATAGTAATCCAAGGAGCTTGAGATTACCTAGACTTTTCTTAATTGTTGAAATGGATAGAGAAGCTCATAACAATTTCCTTAGTCAAAGTCACTAATTCCAAATAGCATGTAGTTAGTGAAAGTCAACTAGCATTAAGAACCAAAAAGTCATCAAATCTAAGAGGAGTCAATTGCTTTCACTACCATGTTGGAGAAAATGTTTTTATGATTGTGTGAAGAAAAAAACAACACAAAAATCATTTGTTGCTTGCTAATTTGAGGATCCTTTACTTAATCAAGAAATTAGCCAACTAATCACCACAAACACATTTAAACTCATGAACTAAAACATACAAGTAGTGATAAGATGTTAAAACACAAAACATTCCCATAAAGATTTAAGAACATGTTCATGGATTCTTCAACATTCAACAAATAGTCAAAGGATTTCACCAAAAGTCAACCAATATTAGTTTAGCCAAGCATGGCTAAACTCAAAGAAACAAAGTTAGAGAAGATTGTACCAAACATTAAACAAGAATCAAGAGAAGAAAATATGAAGTTCTTCAAGGTTTTTGGCCTTCAAATTGCTCCAGAACTCCAGAGAGAATGCCTCCAAATTGGATGTAAAAGATAAGGCTGAAGAGGCACACCAACCTTCCCAATATAGAGCTCTAGAAAAAATCCTGAATTTTCCCTTGTCAGGAATCCACGCGAGCCGCGGGGAATCTTACGCGAGCCGCGTAACTTTGACGGGTTTTTGGGTTCCTTCATGTCCTGGGCCCCAACAGCTAGTCCATCGGCCCGGTTCAAGTCTAATCAGCTTCTAGCCTATTTTTCTTCAATATCTCTTCAATTTGAGCCCAATTTGCCTCTCCAAATCACTCAAAGCTTCCGCAAACTCCCAAACATCGATCTTGCACACTCAAGAATTCTCCCGCGTCTTTCAAATTTAAAGCTCAATTCTTCCAAGCCTTCAAGAAATTGACAAGCCCACTCCATGAATCACCTCCATAGCCATCAAGCACGAAATCCCCATTTCCCTTCAAGCCCAATCGCCTCCCAAGAGTCCCGCTCCGCTAGTCTCCTAGAAAATCTGCAATAATGCTCAAGAAACTAGAAAGCACCTGAAATGGTCATAAAAATAACAAAAGGGAAAATATGTATGGAAATTAACTAAAATGCGAATGAAATGTGCTAAAATAAACTATAAAAAGAAGTAAATAAAACAAACTATCAGAATCTTAACCAAGAGCCAACTCGGTACATAAACCATAGCCTGAGATCCAAGGATTTACACTTGCCTTTCACCTGAACTCTTATGATTCATGACAACCATTCCCTAAACCGGGATATAAAATCCCCAAACCACCGTTGAGACTGCCAATCTTGCACCTGGTCCAGCCACCATGTTCTTGAGAGTCCAATAGATATGGCTATTCTAGCCTATAAACCACTTTATTCCACTCCATAGTCGCATAATTATCCTACTAAAACCATAATCCAATTCCTTGACCTAACCAGTCTCTACTAGGTCTCACGTGCATTGCCATAATTATACGAGGCTTGTCCACAAGTCTCACCCAACAAGAGCTACACAGGCCCAAGGCACGAGCCGATCATCCATTACACTCACGATAACCCCAATGATGGTCTACCTTAATCTGGTGAATGATACGATCCCATCGCAAACTTACAACACTTCCATACTATTCACCAATTCAGTAAACGCTATGGCCACCCCATAGTCTTACGAAACGTTTATCCCAACATGGTCACCGCCCATGGTCTTACCACAAACAATTCTTTTCACATAACACGCTGCTATCAATGCAAAATATGAGGAAATCATGGCCGCACATGGCATAATAATAGGATAAATGGTCGTATTCTTGATCCAATTCAAAGGCCATAACCCAGAAGAACCATGCATATAATTCGAACCAAGTGCTCCAATGCTATATTGTCCAATCGCATACACCTCTCTCGACAATACATATAATGCATTGCCCCAATGCACAACCATAAAGAACCCATAACACCATCCAAAAAAGGAAAGAAATACCAGATCTCTAGCGAACGAAAAACCTCAATCACTAACAAAAGATATCCCCATGAATGATCGAAAACAAGACCCCATACCTTGGTTGATACCGAACAAAGTCCACTAATGCGCAACCAACTCATGAAGACTTCCAAGGTGATCCTAAATGCTACCAAAACTTGAGCCGACTATGAACCAAAATTCCACAACACCTTCATTGAGGTTAAACATACCCAGAGACCAAAGGAACATAGAACTTACTGAACGTTATGATTGGTTTACACATCTATTGAACTTCAATTGTCACCACTTGAAACTTTCGAAGAATCTTCGTTGAATGACAAACGAAACGATCAATGATCGAGAACGCATTGACATTAGGTCTAATGAACCAAACCCCGCACGGAGATGAACATAACCAACTCGAAAACTGATTCCCTAATCAACCTCTAAACAAGCTAGACAATAATTAGAAATCCATGCAACGAGATGACAAATTCCCTCTGCAACCAATACTCAACCTGAGTGGTCCCAGCAGCTCCTCATCCATTATTTGGCACTCCCACATGAATCTAATAGCTACAATGAGCTCCTTGACATACCAATTCTTGCTGAGGGATAACTTATGTGTCTCCTGAACACATACATCCAATCGCCATCTACTATATACCTCTGTCTTCACCAAATCCAGAACCGAGATCCCACATACTCGCACCGCAAATCCCTATGAACCATTCTCTCAATACTATGAACCTGGACATATCGATGATCCTCCAAGAATAATACCTAGTTATCCCCCACTTAGGGTTCGAACTACCACCAACTCGTGTTGAAAACAAACCATAACTCAAATCGGCTTAACCAGGTACAACCATCCCTGACCTAGAAATGAATAACATACACAAGATGATCTTCCACATAAGGATCAAACAATTCCTAATAGAATTCCTGAATTTCAGCTGAAGATCTTTGAAATTTCCCCAATCATGGCCAATTTATCATTAAGGATTCCTTAATCACATCATAAAGCATCCATAACACATCAATCCACTTGCGCCGACATATTGTTGCCAAACACCGCGACCAACAGACCCCATGTTGGGTTTACATACTAACTCTAAAAGTCGCAAGCTTGCTCACTCCTTCTTCGAACTCGGAGAACTGAAAGGGAATCACCCCTTCCACATATGGCGACATTCCAAACCATCAATCAACCGCTCAACTTTGAACTGTAATCACCCAACCGATCATAACAAGCGTTTCCTTCTTGAGTCCCCTGACTCAATGCATAACCTTGAGCAACACCCTCGGGGCTAACAAACTCATCCAGGTCTGCACCATTCAACCCAACCAGATATTGCCACTGGGGCCCAAAACAATTTCCAGACCCATCCTCATGTCTGCACAACCCTACCACAAGATCGACAAATACATAACTATTGCCACAAATCATGGTATCAAACCATGCCATCTTCCCCGACTAGCACTTATGATCCCCAAAACTCTCCATGACTTGATTATGGATGTTGTGATTCTAGTAGTACGGGCCCAATACTACCTTCCACACTTATCCATACATTCCTCAAGAATCATCCCGGGTCCTCTAATACCTACTCAGAATAATACACCCGATGCCTACTCAACAATGAACAATCGTTCTAAGATACCTCATAGGCTCCCCTAGGATTCCCCCCACCTCCCCCACCATGAGTTGCTGAAAAATTCCTACTAATGTTATCTAACCACTTCATGAGTATAATTACATGCATCAAATCTTAAATAATCTTCGACTAAATGACTCAACCCTACAACGGTTGGACTCAAACAAGAGCTATGCAATAGGTTCAATTCCTTTATTCTAAGATTATTTAACCATCATAACATGTAATTTAATGTATTCACTTGATGGTTAACTCACATCAATATGGGTCCACAAAGCTCAAAGCAAGCACCATTCGAGCAGAGGAGCCGACTAGCACTAAGACATAATATAATCAGACATATCATCATATGAAATTCTCAATCTTTATCTCCTATCATCTCGGATACACCTTCGTACCGTCCTCCCACTCTTGAGAGTGGCTAATCATTCCCCATGCCGACCCGTTATGAACTGCACCCACTCATGAAACTTCCACCAACCCTACAACCACTCGTGCATGCTAATCATACATAACGTTGGATCCTATAAACAGTCGAATAACTGACTTCACTCTAATCCCTTAATCAAACAAGAACAATAAGTAAAGCTAAATCAAACATTATCAGGCTACATAATCTTTGTTATGTACAACTATGATGCATACACTAGGTGACCACAATAATGATGTCAATTTCATATAAGAACTAATCGTAGGCTATCAGACATCATATAATCAGGCAATTCTATCATTCAAGTCTTGAATGTCCTTAGCCTATCACTAGCATGTTGTTCTAACATATCACAATATCAAATAACAGTGTGGTAATTTGGGGTCTACTTATTGGCTATGGCTGATCGTACACATCGCATCCTTTCATGATTATTTTGAAAACAATTTTGAAATCATTTTTTAAAACCTTTTTATTTCCTTAGTTTGAGACTAGATTCACACGAGTGTTCCTCCAATTAACTCAAACCAAGGCTCTGATACCAACTTGTAACAACCCAAAAAATTTAAACCATTCAGAAGCGACCCATTTATTAATAAAAACGTTTACAATTATCTAAAACCAAAGTCTACCAAGATCCAATGTAACAACCCGTTATTTCAGGTAAACGTAATGACTAAAGTTGAGTCTTGTAACCTCTTTGTAAAGTAATAAGAATATCATCGAAAATGAAAGGTTCAAAAAGCTCTATTTGGGTACACTATGTGGTAGATATCGTGATAAGGTTTCCAAAAATATAAAAACGCTAAAATCCGAGTTATAACGAAGGAGTTATAACCAATCAAAGATTCGTAACGCTACCGGTAAAATGTTGTTAAGCATAAAACGAGAATTTTCAATAAGATACTTTTCAACCTTAGGTGTCTAAATGAAAGTTATATATATCTCAAAACCGTGAACATACACAAAAAGAATGCCCCAAATCTGACTTCGTATGAGGAAGTTATGATTTTTGGAAGTTTCTGACCTAACAGTGGACAGCTAAAAACTTGAAATAGAGATCGAGCGGTCTTTAGCCGACAAAACCTAAATGAAAGTGGAAGACCTTGACAATAGGAGTACAACAGTAAAAAGTCTGACGAAAATGGACATCAGATGAAGGAGTTATGGAATTTAAGCGGACTTTTCCAGGTCCGGCCTATTAAAAATAATATAATAAAAATAAAGTGAAAATTAGCCGACGGAGTCTAAACGAGAGTTGTATATCCTTTTCACACCTACGTGTGCATATAAAGAACGTCGAAATCGGAGCTCGTACGCAAAAGTTACGGATTTTACAAGTTCGGGACACAAAATTCGAGGTTAACTCAATCTCACGACGTGAGCTCGTGACTGATGGGTTCCAGGTTGTCAACCACATCAAATCATCGAAGAGGATCATGCTGACTAAGCCTCACGACGTGAGAAATCCAAAACTCACGACGTGAGACCCCAAATCAGCCCCTATAAATAGAAGCTTAAGGGTGCCGAGTTTGGTGCTCATCTCTTTCCATCTAAGTGTCGTTACTCTGCATGATTAACTCTTTCCATCTACACTCCCGAGATCCCCGAGAATCCCGAGATTTCAACTCTCTCTAGTCGAAGTTCTGCTCGATTCTTCTCTCTACTACTTCAAAACAACCACTTCAATCAAGTGAGTTCATACCCCTTTTATACACCTTCAAATACTTTATAATGTACTTTTAATACATTTCGGGGGAGAATACAAGTAAACACCCGGTTAATCCCGAGTGAAAACGTGAAAACTCTTATTATACCTTGCATGCACTAGATTTATACAAAATACATAGTATCCAGGGTAGCCATCCTTGTTAAACTATTTTATGCATTCAAAGAACTTATGATTTATGCTTTGTCAAACATTGTGAAAGAGGATAAACATTGCATACAAAACTATCACTTTAATACAGACTTGGTTGAGAATCCGTGAGACGATTACATCTTCAAATGCTACCTTTTTGTTAAAAAGGTACTACCTAAAGTCCTGTCTATTATAACCAGAGTCTCCCATTTGGAGAGTGTGTCAAATGTGTATAGATCTATACGGGAAGTCATGATCTCGCGCCCTGACTGTTAGTTACAGTCCTTTCGGTAACAGTTTGTCATAAACGTTTCAATGCCTGAATACCGTCGCCACAGGCATATTATGTTTAGTACGGTTATAAAACTCACCGGATAGACAATTATTATGCTATTCTGATTTTATGAACGAGTAGCTATTAAAACTATTCTTCATCTAACGAATGCAATCTTCTTATAGCTTTATTATATAAAACTATGCCTCAACCTTTTAAGCATGTTAGTTGCTTGTGATTTTCGCTCTTGGACATTTGAGACTGCCTGTTAGTTTAGGAAAATAAGGGATTTTCCTGTATCCAAAACAATAAACTAATAGGAAAATAAGGGATTTTCCTAGTACAACCATTTACGATTCACGACACGGACATTCATATGCATTTCATACTTTTATAAGAAAATAAGGGATTTTCTTGGAAAACGCACGAACTTTGGAATGTCATACATTTTCTCAAAACCACTTATGAACTCACCAACTTAATTGTTGACACTTTTCCTTTGAAATAACTTGTATTCTGAGGGAACCGCTAAACAGGTTTGGAAACCAATTTTCGGGGATTAACGCTCCGACGTTAATTACTTCTTTTGAAAGATGTTTATGTATTTATCTTTTGAACATGTAACAAATACAATTATGTAAACATTTTGAAACCTATATATATATATATATATATATATATATATATATATATATATATATATATATGGTGGTGTGTACTTTCCTTACTATGAATTGTTATGATACTGAATATGACGTCCTCCGCCCCCGAACGTTTCCGCCGTTCTAGTTTGGGGGTGTGACATCCAATAAGTTGTAAAACCAACGATGTGTACGATCACGCCTTCGCCCTGCCACTGTCCACCGAGGTACCTGAAACTATAAACCAAACTGTAAGCACAAAGCTTAGTGAGTTCTCTTAAAATACCACCACACAAATAGATAACCTAGCAAACAACAACATACATACAGAGCATTGAATCTAATTGGAATGCCCCACCGGCCTACAATCTATCTGGTACGCTCACATGACCTTCAGCATGATTGGTACGCTCACATGACCTTCAGCATGATTGGTACGCCTCACCTACCTTCAACCTATCTGGAACGTCCTCTGGGCCTTCGCCCTAACTCGTACGCCACTCGGCTTGTAGTCTATCCGGGACGCCCTGGGTCTCTCTGCCTTCAGCACACAATAAGATCGACTCAACCAAACACACCATCACATATCAACATATACAATATAAAATGCTAACTAGCATATATGGAATGTCATAGAGATTTAACAGATCACTAAGCATGACATCATCCTATATCAGGATACAAATCTAACAGATCACTAAGCATGACATCATCCTATATCAGGATACAAATCTAACAGATCACTACATCATACAATCATGCGATAAACTAGGATAACAATCCAAAGGGGTCGACCTTGGTACCTTTGACCCAAAGGTAAAGTGAAGAAAACTCACCTCGCAAACCGGACAAAAGCTGATGAGGTCCCAACTCCGAATCTCAACTCTCAAACCAACACCTACTCCAACCAAAAGACCAAACACAATCAAACTCCCCAAAATACCTAAAATACCCTCAAGTTCCAACTTGGTCAAAGTCAAAGTCAAATGGTTAAGGTCCAAAAGTCAGTATCTCATCCTAGTGTTGTACACCCTGCGTACCAAGAGAGTATGCCCAATATAGTATGATATTGACCAGAAGCGTGACGTTGACAGCGTGCGAGCAACGTACCACCAGGTACCCCTAGTGTACGCAACCTAGTCCCAAAACTCCATTAAGAGCTTATTCCATTAAGTTCTTACATCCAAAACTCAGATCCAAGTCCAATCCAATTTTATGACTTTGCATGGCTATAAAGTGTTCAATGTCCAAAACCCTAAGTTCTTAACCCAAGAAGACATCACAACTCTTGCATTAAAGAGATAGAAGGGACAAGATCACATTTTTATTGTTCATAATAGCTTAAATCCATTAGAATAGTCCCACCAAAGAAGATATAGTCTTTAAGTCTCAAAGGGACCCAAAAGTTCATCTTTTTTTAACTTAATCCATTAAGTAAAAGTCTCTAACTTTCAGATCCGAATCAAAATGATGTTTAGATGGATAAAGTTTCTAACTTTATCCATAAAAATGTCACAAACTTTCAAGATCTAAACTTTATGCACTAAAAATACCAAAAGCTCATAACATCCTAAACTAGTTTGATCTAACAAATACATCATCAAGAATTAAACTTTATACCTTTGGAAGATAGATCAAGGTGAAAAAAGTTCATATCTACAAGCTACAATGCAACCAAAACTTCTCCAAGAAGTTCCTTCTTCTCCAAGGTGCACCATGCATAATCCAAAGCACTCAAAAACACCTTCTTTTAGAATACAAGGCTCAACTAAGGTTAGGGTTTCATTGAAGAGGTGTTGGAGGGGTAGATGCTGAGAATATAGTGGGTTTGGGGGAGTTAAGGAGACTAAATAGGGCTTAAACCACAAAAATATGGTTAAGGCACTGATTACTTACGCCCAACATACTCAAGGTGCCTCAGTACACCCAGCGTACTCAGCATAACCCAAAACTGACCAAACTTCAAATAGGAATAACTTCTTCGCTCTAACTCCGATTTTGACGGTCGTTATATCCACATAAAGGTAATGAGAAGCTCTACACTTCTATAAACTCATACTTACCTTAAAACTTTTTGAACAAAAATCACAAATTAATAAAAGCCCGGACTGACACTTTACCAAAATACCCCTTGACGCCAAAAACACAGACCGAACTCCCAGATCATCCAAATTACATTACCCACACCCAAATGGGTCTAAATCTCTTTTCCTCAAAGGCCCTAAGCCTGATGGTACCTGGTCTTCGGGTCACCAGCTCCACATAGGAAATGATTCGGAACAGGGTGTGTTACAACATTGTAATGAGAATGCAAAGAAAATGAAAGTAGATTGCTATTTCAGATTAAGAGGTTAAAGAAGAAAATAACATTATAAATGTGTCATTGAGTAGGAAATTAACCAAGTGAGTAAGAAAATATCATGAGGATAAAATCACATTAAAGGAGGGGAGAATGCACGAACCTAAAATTTTGAGAAAGTGACTTTTAGTCAAATATTGACCAAAAGTGCAATTTGGTCATTTATGAGAAAATGAGAATATGTAACACCCATTTTCCAGGATGGATCAATTTAGGGTTTTAAAGATTCAAAAGTTTGATTTTTAGAGAAAACTAAGTGTCACAACGTGACCATAGGGTGGTCACGACGTGATAAGCCAATACGAGAAACGCGTTTCGGAACTGTTATCACGATGTGACACATAGGTGGTCATGATGTGAAGCTTGTTGTAACCCAAGCCCATGATCTTTTAGGTTTTCCTTCATATTTAAACCTTTCTAAGTCGATTTTAGGGTTCATAATCGACTTCCATCACCCTCAGACCTCATAAAAAACCTAACCCTAATCCCCTTGGTGGTTCTTGGCCTTTTTGGTGCATTTGGTAGCTTGAGGAAGGAGAATAAAAAGGATTAGGAGGTGATTTAGTTATGGATATACTAAGGAAACTTCATCATCATCATCTTGTGCTCATTCTGGAAATTTCTAAGTATTCAAGATCCAAACTTTATTGCTTAATGTTGCTATATCTAAGTTTTTGTCCCATGTCATTCATGTTTGAGCAAGTATAAATATAATGAAATCATAAAGTTGGCAACTTTATGGATTCTAAGGGTCCCCTGAGTATTATAAGGTTCATATCTAAGAGTTGGTTGAGTATTAGATCCATGTATGTGAGCTTTGGTGTTATCTCTTCAATTTTAACCTAGAGTAGATGACTTGCATGAAGCATGTATGTCCACAAAGTATTCATTTTTATGGACCTTTGGAGTTCTCTTAAGTTTGTGGAAAAGTTAGTGTTGAAGACGTAATGGATTCCGGACTCAAATTTTTTGATTGTTGCTTCAGACTGAAGTCATGACGTGTCACTAAGGGAGTCACGACCTGACCGTGAAAATAACTTGCGTCTATTGTGCCTTTTTGTGCTGACGAGATGACATAGGAATGTTCATGTCATGAGGTTTGCTCTTTGGGTTGTCCGTGACCGAGTTGGCTGAGACGAAGTGAGTCGATTTGGAATCGAGTCGAGTGTGCTCTCACGATGTGACCAAGGGTTGGTCACGACGTGAGACTTTATGGTTGGCATTGATGTCTGTTGATTTTGACTTTGACCATTGACTTTTGGCATGGATTGACTTTTGGTCAAATTTCTATTTTTAGAAGGTAGACTTAGGGTTTACCTTGTGTGGATTATTAGGAGGTGTTTAGCACCTATTCATTGGCTTGGGGAAACTGATAGCTATGGACAACATGACATCTAGATAAGTTTTAGTTGACTTTGTGATTCAGGTGAGTCTTCTCGCTATACCATATAGGAAAACTAGGGGGTGACCCTTGGCAATTATATAAAGGAGCCGGATGTGGCTCCCGATAATTGTATGCAAGACCAGGGTTTGGACCCTAGCAGTTATATGTAAGATGTTAGTTGTCTTTGTGATACTTGCATGGAAGACTAGGAGGTGGCTCTTGAAACTTGTTTGTAAGACCTGGGTTTTGGCCCCCGACTTGACAAGGGAAAACCATGATGTGAATATGGTTGGCACATAACATTCCCTATCCTATGTATGGTAAGTGGTATTTTGGGAAACTCGCTAAAATTTATGCTTACGGTTTGTGGTTTAACATTTTTCAAGTACTTCTAGTTCCAAATAGAAGGGTCCAGATTGACTACACAACATCCCCCAGAGTTTACTTCATATTGGCTATTTGTGATGTTTACTCTGATGTTTAAATGATATAATTCACTTTGATTTGTTTTGGAACAAACTGTTGTATGGGTTTAATGTTTAAAAAAATAAAAAATTTACTATGAATTTTTGGGACGTTATAGAATATGACGTTGTAACTTCATGAAAATGGCCAATATAAGTTTAAGTCGCTAAGAATAAGTTATATGAGTAAGATATAGAGAAAAAATGCATGAGAAGATGTATTTTGGCCAAAAGGGTAAAATTGGTATTTTATACTTTTTAGGCTAAGTTTGTGTCTTACTAGATTAAGACTCATATTAAGTTGATAATATATGAATTAATAGATGTGTAGAGTAAGTTCCTATATCCGCATGGATATAAAGAACATCAAAAACGAGTAGGAAAAAAAGAAGATATGAGAGTTAGAAGTTGGGACAAAAATGTCCCAAAGCTGGAATGGTATTTGATAGTTTCATTTTATTTTCTTATTTTTTTAGTTTATTTTAGCACATTTCATCTCATTTTAGTTACTCCTCATGCATATTTTCTCTTTTTGTTATTTTTCATCTTTATCGGGTTCTTTGTAGTTTCTTGAGCTTATTTGTAGATTTATCAAAGACTATTTAATGTGGAGCGGTTACGAGAGTGCAGAGCCTTGAAACATGGAGATTGTGGTGCATTTCCGGATTATCTGACAAACACGATTAGGCTAATGGTCTAAGAAGAGATGTGATGATTTGGGCTTGAGAAGATCAAAGGAAGATATATGCTATTTTGGAGGCATTTTATTGGCAATCAACACGGGTCTGGTCTTAAAAGAAGATGGAAGAAGATAAGTGAAGTTGTGGAATTAATCGATCAAGTGAGTGTTCGAGCTTTGGATGGTTTAGAGGAGATGAATCGGGCCGAAGTTGAAGAAATAATGAAGAATCGTGGGCTACGAGCTGATGGAATTCAAATTGGTCCAGTGAGCTAAGGCAGTGCAAACCCAATAAATGAAAGTGGCCCATTCTCAACTAGTTCACGCGAATGACATGTGATTTAAGCCAAAAGTCACGCGGCCCGCGTGACTTACTGCAGGGGTAATTTCGGGATTTTATCTTGAGTGATATTTGAGGAAGGTTGGTGTGCATATTTTGCACGCTTCTTGACATCCGGAAATTGGTCAGTTCTATGAAGTTTTGGGAACTTTTGGAGGACTTGAAGCACATCAAAAACATCATCTTTTTGCTCTTAATTCTTGGAATGTTTGGTACAATTTGTCTTTATTTTGTTTTCTTTGGTTTAGCCATGCTAGGATAAACTAATCTTGGTTAATTTTGGTGAAATCCATGGATATTTAGTTGTTTGAAGAACATTATGAACTTGTGGTGATTTTTATGAAAGTGATTTGCATTCGAACATCCTACTATCTATATGTCTTTATTCATGAGGTTGGATGCATTTTTGGTAATTAGTTGGCTAATTTCTTGATTAAGTAATGGATCTTCAAATTAGCATGCAACAAATAGTTCTTGTGTCAGTTTTCACTTCTCACGCTCATAAAAACTATTTCTCCAACATGGTAGTGAAAGCATTTTGACTCCTATTGGATTTGGTGACTTTTTAGTTCTTAATGCTAGTTAATTTTCACTAATTACATGTTAATGGAAATTATGACCTTAACTAAGGAAATATGCTATGAGCTTCTCTATCCATTTTACTAAGAAAATTCCAGGTGACCTCAAATGAAACCATAAGTCTTACACCATAATGTCTAATGATAATCAACTGATTATCCATGTGATGAAAACCAAAGTCAACCATCTTTCTCTTATTGATTTTACATCAAACTCTTGCTTTTGTTGAATTGTGTCTTTAAATATCAGTTTAATTCTAATTTTCTTTTAAACATCTCAAAAGACCAAAAACCCCCCTTTTTACTTTTATTGTCATTTTACAAGTATTTTTACAAAGAGATTTTCATAGAGTTATAAAATCGAACCAATCTCCGTGGATATGATCCCTTTACCACTATACACGATTTTAGTGTACCTGATTTAGGGTTATTTATTTTGTTGGCCTCGACAACCACCAAATCAACCAAGGGGACGTTGTTAAGCAATTTATGCGGTGTGGAAATTAGATGTATGAGACGCATGAGGTGGCCAAAGTAGGATGACATCGAGAAAGAGCGTCATGACGTGACAAATAGAATGTCACAACGTGGAAGGCGTTTAAGCGGCCTTTGACCGAGGTCAAAGAGGTCAACATGGAGCAGAGAATATCATTTGTGGCACGAAAACACATTAGAGCTTAAGTTTGTTAAGCCTTCATTCTCGTCATAACGCATACCAAACACTCACAAGTGAAGCTCTGACGATTTGAGGAATCAAATAGGGCAAGAGGCGATGTTGGGTGCTTATGGATTAGATTTGAGGTAGAAAACACATGAGGTAATCATCTTTTTCATCCTTAAGCTATTAGGGCTTTAATGGGGAATTATGAAATTGAGTTATTTACGGATGATTACTCTTGAGAAGCTGTTAATTGATGTTATTAGTAGTGTATAGAAGCTTTGAACAAGCTTTATGTGTGATTTCAATGGTGAAATTACTATGGGTAATGTTAGGGGTTGAAACCCTAAACTAGTGATTAATGAATTGATGCATTAAGATGTTAGATGATGATGAATTAATTATTACAGGATGCTTAATTCATTATTTGGAATGAATTTAGAAGTAAAGAATGAAATGTTAGAAGTATGATAAATTAAGTGATCATTTTGACATTAAAAAGTAAATAAGCTCTTAATAAGCAAAGACAAGTTTTTAAGAACTCGAAATGTTCTATGAATAGGCCTCGAGCAAGAGGATAAGTCAAGATGCACCAATTGAAGAAAGTAGTCAATAAAGGGTAGTTAGTCCTCACTAACTAACAAGGTGAGTTATATCTCTCACCCTCTCCTTTAATTATGTTATATATATTTATATGCATGTATGTATGTTATATGTATGTCCCATGTACATGAGCATGACTTAGAGAAAAAAAAGGATCATGTAGAATATGATTTTATGTAATGTTAAGTTCCTGTTGTTATACATGTAAGACCTTGTATCTGAACATGTATGTATGACCAAAGCATGTGTATATGTACAAGGAAAGATGTGGGTATTATTAGTAATACCCATAAGAGTAGATAAAGAAATAATATGATTGTATGTAATATAATCCTATGTATGTTTAGAGATGGAAAAGGTATTTTTTATAATACATAAGAGAAAGTAGATAGAGATAGAATATGATTATATGTAATATAATCAGGGGCGGCTCAACCATTTTAGGGGCTCTAAGAAAACAAAAAAAATTGGGGCACTTCATGTATCCAAGTAGATTTGAACCTAAGACCCTTGGTTTGCTAAACCACCACTTCACCACTAGACCAAGTTCAAACTTGTCTTTTAACCCAAGAAATACGTATATATACAGATATAATTAACATAATAAGTTTTAAAATTAGAGGCCCTTTAGAATTGGGGGCCCTAATCCATTGCTTAGTTTTCTAAAGCATAAAGTCGGCCCTGAATATAATCATAAGAGTATGTAAGTATGTCTAACTACCATTAGTATTGTAAAATGATGTATGGTACTAGACATAAATATTTATTAAGTACTTAATATATTAAGTACTAGATGAGTAATGGAAGATCTCTTAATGATATAACGGGTAAGGTTCCTACGGGGACAAGATATAGATGGTCCTTTGAGGACAAGTGTAAGGTTCCTATGGGAACAAGTGTTAGATGGTTCCTTCGGGGACAAGTGCAAGGTTCATATGGGAACAAGTGGTATATGGTTCCTTCGGGGACAAGTGTAAGGTTCCTATGGGAACAAGTGATATATGGTTCCTTGGGGGACGAGTGTAAGGTTCCTACGCGAACAAGAGTAAGTTTCCTTGAAGGACAAGAGTATGGCTCTTTCGGGGACAAGAGTATGGTTCCTACCGGAACAAGAGTATGTTTTCTTTGGGTACAAGAGTACGGTTCATATAGGAACAAGAGTAAGGTTCCTTCAAGGACAAAAGTAAGGCTCTTATAGGGACAAATAGTATGATTATGCGGGAATGAGATTATGTCCCTACGGGGAAAGAGATAGATGATTCCCTCTGGGGAACATAGATAGATGATGCTTGAGAGGATCTAGACTGAGTATGATTAGAAGATATAGAGAAAGGTTCCTTGTGAGGGACAATATTAGAGAGTTCTTTGTAAGAACTTAGATGTAACCCACAATGGGTTAAGAGCAAGGAATCCGTGATGGATTCAAGAATAAGAAGAAGAATTAAGGATCCACGAAGGATCATAAGAGAGAGGGGTAAGATTGGGTAACTGTGCCCAGTAATGAAAGTGGGGTGTTTTCCCTTAAAACTTGGTATGAGATATGACCGTTGGGTCTAGATGAGAATAGAGTGCTGAGGCACTAGATACGAGAATATAGAAGAGAAAGAGTAGAGAATGAGAAGAGTCTGGTAAGAGGATGTGAGTAGATATAGATGAAGAGACAGAGATAGAGTATGTATAGAGTATGATAATAGCATGTTAAGAGGTTAAGAAAAGAGTATAAAGACTAAAGGAAGAATATATGAATGTGAAGATAGATAAGAATATAACCCACCACACACTTTGTGTCTGATACTGCAAATGTGTTTCTATTTTGCAGATTCAGGTAGTAGCACCCATGGTACCATTAGTAAAGGTATGAGCACAAGGACATAGAATAGGTTTTATTTCCTTGTTGTCCTAATTTGTATGAAAGTTTCATTATACACCCGTGATTGTGCCTGGGATTAAAATGTTGTTTTTTATGATTTAATAAAATCTTGTAAATTATTAGTAATAACTCTGAGAATTTCATTATATTAGATATATAGAAATCTGGGTCGTTAGATAAATCTTTGTAAAAAACTCAAACTAGTGTTCGAGTTCAAGGTTTAAAACATATATAATATAGTTTATTAAGCACTTTGATCGATGATTTGAAAGTTAATGGTTTTTGTAGGATGTTAACTTGTGTTTAAAACATCTTATTTATTGTTAATTAATCATTTAGGACCTTGATAAATGTTTTGGAAAGGTGTATGAATATTGGAATGAGTTTGGACAACCTTAAATAAAAAAACTACTCCTTTAAGGGCATCATGACATACCCACTTGCAAGTGGAAGCTCCTTTTTGGCTCAGCTCGGTCAAATAACTTGTTGCATTGATGTTAGAACTGTCAAGCATGTTTCAGTTCTAACTTTTACATACAAACTTTAAATTAGGGGGTAAATAGTTAATGAAGAGCATGATTTATGAAGCTAGTTGTCTCTATACATATCCCTTTTTTTTATTCAAATGAAAATTTAAAGGAGAAGGAAGGTCTCATGTGTGGCTTTTTCTCTAATTGAAGTGGAATAAAAAGAGCTTTAAGTTATTTTGTAAGGGTAACTATAATCATCACTCTGGGACTAATGGATGGTGTATTTAATCTTACTTGAGTTTCCATATATCGAGTTATGGTTTGGGAATTCTCCCCAAATCTGATATTTTAGTTAAATTATAAATTATAATGGTGTTTTTAGACGAGCATATGTATTAGAAGGTGATTTGTAATACTATTTACGCAAATAATGGTTGACAATTCAAACCGATGTTCATTTTCAAGGTTTAAAACATAAATGGAGTTTATGTTGATGGCCACTTTGATCCATGTTTTGACTATATTAGTGATTTTTTAGGATGTCAATTGACGTCTAAAGCATGCTATACTCGCTTGAAGGGGTTGTGGCATTTGATCCGGTCATCGGTTAGGACATTTAGAAATGATTTGAAGGAGTTTTGGAATTACTGGAATTAGTTTGGACAACCCAAAATAATAAATTGCTTGTTTTTGGGAATCACTTGGTCGAGTGGAAGTTCTTTACTAGCTTCATTCGATCAAACAACTTTTTGCATTGAGGTTAAAAGTGTCAAACATGTTTTAATCATAAATTTTTCATATAGACTTCAAATTAAATCCGTTTTTTACATCTGTTCTTCTAAGACTCGAGATGATACTACAACAATAAAGTTATATTTTTTAATTAAAGAACTCAATACATAACTTAATGAACCATTGAAGAGTATTTGACACAAATTAAAATTCCATATAATATGTTGTGTGTGTGAGTGTTAGCCGCTCTAAAAAAAATAATGTGATGACGCGAAAAATCTAAAATGATTACCGATGATTTAGAAAATGATTAATGATTTGAAAGAATAAAGTACTATGTCTCGTGTACATATTCAACCATTAAACTATTTTTGTATGCAGTTTACCATCTAATATCTCTAGTCATCTTTTTGGTAAAGAAACAATTTTACAGTCATCTTCTTTGTACGTTTTCAACATGCAAGATCTATCTTCAATACAACACAATATGAACACAAGATTCATTCCAAACTTTAAATATAGGTTTCCAAAATGGGGATAAACACAATGAAGATATTGGTTGAAAAAAATGAGATGAGGTGAAGATGTTTGTTCGATTTTCGAGTTTGGATCGTGTCCATACTTTCGTCTTTAGGTTTTGTGTATTGCTTGTAAGAAACAAAACTTGAATCATATCTATGGGTTCGAAAAATGGGGCTAAGAACACGATGAAGATATGGATTTGAAAAATATCAATTTTTTTGAAGTTCTTGAATATTTATGGGGATGAATACGATGGATGGAGATATGGGTTTCATCCTCATCCTTGTTTGGCATCAAGGTTTCTTCAACTTTGTTATGAAGACGAACACAATGAAGATCTAGAATGAACACTTATTTCATGTTAGAGATATTAATACATAATATTTAACAAAAGCAATATAACACTTATTTCATCAGCTATATAAGTAACCAACAGTAAATAAAATAACATGCAATACTTCCATTCAATGAAAAAAAACAAACTAGAATTCAAGACAAGATATCTACAAAAATCCAAACAAACCACTCATACTAGCGTCTTCACAACAAAACTGCAATCTTATTATTATTATTATTATCCTATTTACAGGAAACCAGTTATCATCATGATCACAAAAAGCTTAAGTAGCTTCTGCAACAGATGAAAGGTGCAAGTTGGTTCCATAACCCTTGAGAAAGCTGCTTCCACAGAACTGATCATGAAAAACAACTCCATCATCGTCTTCTTCTTCATGCTCATGCAACTTGTACCCTGTGCTTGAAGAGTTTCCACCACGTTTTCTTACATGCTTCTTCTCTTTACCTTTACTTCCACGTGATGATGATTTGTTTCCATTCTTTTGCTTGTTTCTTGAATTCTTCTTGCTACTATGCCTTGATGACCTGTTGCTTGTTACAACATGTGATACTGAAGTGGGAATCGGATCGTACACATCTGGTGCCCATTTTACCCTCAGCTTCACTGGTGGAGCCACTCCACGTTTCTCACGGCTACCTTTCATGGCAGATACAGCCTTCAAATGGGTCTGTAAGTAACACAAGATCCAATCACTCACCATAAATAAAGATAAAACTCATAATTCATAAATGATGAATACAAGAAAACTGTACTTACAGGTAAAGAAATGGAACGGAATCCAGATTGATCCAAAGATTTGATCTTGTCATCGTGTAAGGTGATGGAATCTGGACAAGGAAATGTTGCAGACCTGCTGAGACAATTTTCAGGAGGTTGAGTTGTTGTTGTGTCTTTAGGTTTATGGGATGGTGAGGAGTTTGAATCCTCATTTGTGTCATCTTGAATGTTGAGAAACTCGGTGACATTAATGCTTAGTTCATCCACAGAAAGGGGTTTAAGGGCTCCATGAGTGGGTTCGAGTGGATCGTTTTGCAGATCATGAAGATCGTCGGCATTATCAGCAACTGACAAATCAGTGTCGGAGCAAATGTCCATTTGCAAAAAAAATCGGGGATTTTGAAATAACTGACTGCACTGTTGAAGCTTCAGAAGCGAAAGTGTTACAAGAAACCTGTGTCAAAAAAAGGTGTGTCATTTGTCAATTTAGTAAACATGATGTCATGGTGATTTGTTGAAGAGAAACTGTTGGGATTCATGCTCAAGACCTGATCTTCGATCATACTCAAATCTCAATATCAAAGCAATTTCGTGTGCATTATATTAATTATTAAATAAACCACCATCACCAAACAGTTTTATTCAGCTGTCGGTGAGGTGACAAACACATGTAATATCAATGAAAAAACAGATAAACCGTTTCCAACAAAGCATTCAATATAGCTATCAAGATATGGAACATTTGCTCCAAAATATTCTAGAAATTTAATACACAAATCCAAAGCACGTATACGAAAACGAAAGGAAAAAAATAAAATAGATGGTACCTTCTCCGGCAGATTAGATCTGGCTAGACCAAACTTCTCAGGCGCAGAAATGAATCCAACCAGTCCCGTATGTCTTAAGGCGATTTTCGATTGTCGATCGATCTCGGAATAAACAGATATAGCTAGTTGACCGTGTCAAATCAGTAAGGTAATGGAGAAGAAAAACAGACAGATGTAGAAAGAGATGACGGATGCTAATTAGAGGGAGGAAAACAGAAAAACAGGCCTATTGTTAACTAAGATTACCACGACGATCTCCTTTATGAAGACGACGTTTCAAACGATGAGAACACGAACGACCGCCATAAAAAGAGTTAAGCAAAGGGGGAGTAATAAATTCGAGTGAAAGCACCGAATGCATTGTTCGATGCTTTTCAAACCCTAGTTTCCACAACGAAAAGAAACTAAACGGCCAAACCCTAATCAAAACGACTCGATCGTCAATTCGATTAGATCCCGATGACTATACAAATTAAAAGCCACAAATGAGACGTGATTTGATTGATGGCGATAACGAAGGAGCTGATTACATGAAATTGAGGATCGACAGTCGATGATCGGGATCGAAGAACATGGCTGGAAAACGGAGAGAAACCAGGTTTAGGTAGGAAGATTTGTGCAAATGATAATACAAGGGGAATGGATAAACCAGAGAATAGGAATCGCTTGGTCAACGCCCTTCCGACAACAGATTTGGACTGGGCCTATATATTCCACCGCTAACGGCCCTATATGAGACGGGTCAAAGACTCAAAGTTAGTTCATTGTCGAGTTTACTTCGATACACGGTTTAATTAAAACAATAGTCTCTATTTTTATCAAAACTACATGTATGGTTTTTAATTGTATGGAGCATGTGTTGTGGGTTGGTTTGGTAGCCAAAAACAAATTATACCTATTGGTGAATGTATTTTGATGATTGATGTATTTTGATAGTCATTGATTGATTATCGATTATCATTGGTTTGGCTAATGGCTTTTGTTTTGTTTTAACTATTACGCGGAACAGGACGGGACAGAACAGAACAAGATCCTATCACAGAGCGTTTGGCACGGACGGGACTGGGACAAAGTTAGTTGTTGACCAAGTCCAATAGGACTATTTCTCTAAAATTTAGTCTCATCCAAAACCATAGAGCACAATGGGACAAAAGCCAAAATGACAAAGAAAACCATTTCTAGTGTTTTTCTTTTTGTTCCGGTGTTGCCAATTACTATATAACGAGTTCAGTCTAGTTCTGTCCAGTCCAGTCCAGTTTTGTCCAATCTAGTTATGTCCCACCTAGTCCCACCACCAAACGCTTATAGTCCAAAATGACTTTAAAATAGAAATTATATTTCTATTAAAAATGAAAAAACAAAAAGTGCATCGCCATGAAATCAAAAAATATGTTGTTATAAGTAGTTAAATATGTATCTTATTTTGTTTTGTGCGAGAAATCAGAAAATATGGTCATGATATTTTGTGAGTTTGCATACATATCTCGTATTTTCTTGAATTTCAACTCCTCGTTTAATTAATATAACTACATATGCTTTGAGTGTTCAACACAATTAAGCACTAAAGGAGAAGTACATTTGACCACCAATACTTGCATCTAACTTCAAAATGGAGCAATATGGAGAACATCATAGTCGGCCATGAAGAAAAAGAAAGAAAATAACCAACAATATGAAAGATTTTTGCATCCTTTAAGTATTCACATGCAATATCTAAAGCACGTATACTTCCATTTAATGTAAAGTGTATATATATATATATATATATATATATATATATATATATATATATATATATATATATATATATATATATATATATATATATATATATATATATACTTTACATTAAATGAGAGAGAGAGAAAGAAAGTTAGGTTCAAATTTTTTACTATTTATTGTATGCTTGTAAAATTGATTATGGACCATTCATTTTAGTTATTTTAAAAAAGTAATTAATGCATATTAAATGCTTAAAGTTTAATTAATGCTCATTATATCTTTAACATGTACATATGCATTAATTACTTTCCTAAAATAATTAAAATGATTGGTCAATAATCAATCTTAAATGCACACAATAGATAGTTAGAACAAAATAACCTAACCATATATATATATATATATATATATATATATATATATATATATATATATATATATATATATATATATATATATATATATATATATATATATATTGCAAGTAATGTATATGTAAAGGGAGGTTGGCAAGCAACATCTCATCCCTTGTGAAAATCATGGTTTTAGCGAGACAAATAAGATACAGAGTTTGACTTATTTCAACAACTGGTTTAGTCCATGTAAGTAGAAACTTATTACATTTATTCGGGTATGGACGACATTTGCCTATGGAATAACTTTGGATTTCCAGACACTATCGTTGCTAGGAAAGGAATAGTAGCATGAAGATGGTGGTGTCAGTTGCGTGAGTTGTTTGATCATTGGATGGGTCAACGAAATTGTATTTTCGCATGTACTAAAGTCGGTTAGATTTCAATGATTTCTTGACGATAGAAATCAGAGTAAATGTTTATTAGTGAATGGAAAGGGTTATGTTTCTTAGCTGCAAGCATAAGAACTCAAGGAATTGGTATGGTATCATGGGAGGTGATTTGGATCATTAGACTGGTTAAGGCCTCAAGAGTATTCTTCCGTATTCTTCCGGATTCCATGAGTTGGGCAATCATTGAGATTGTCTAGTAATAACACGCTAGTTTTGGTAAGCGCAGGGCATAGACAGTTCACGATATATGGGGATTGATGGTTTGGGAATCCATAAGAATTATGGAATAAGAAAGAGTTCGTCAAATCCAAGTGGGGGAGAATCGATCAGAATTTTCGAGAGTTGTATCAGGTGTGGAACTGTAACATCCATAAATTTTACGCCAAATTTAAACTTTTTCAATCATGAATAAAAATCAGATAGCATCATTTACAAAAATGTTTTCAAATCAATATCCATCAGAGTGTCCCAAAATCATAACATAAGGATGAGGAGCGGCACTGTCACCGCCCTACTGGGCCTACAGTCTATCTGAATCTATCCCGAGCCTTCGGCAGGACTGGTCTGCCACGTGGGCCTGCAGTCTCCCCGAACCGTTCATAGGGTATGTTGGCCTTCAGCACAAAGCAGGAACGCCTCAACCCAACCAACAAGCAAATAACCATGTGCGCATAACTATCATATACTGGCATATACAAACATTAAACATATCTATCTCACTGATCATCAATCATAGAATTCTCTCGTAACTAGAGTACCGACCTAGCATGTCACTAACATACTAATCCTTACGGATCATAAGAGTATAACATATTTGTCTACCCTGATTCCGATCTAACAGATCATAACCACATGTAGCATATCATAACAATAACAACTAAAGGGCCGGTCTTTGTGCCGTAGACCCTATCGATATAATGAGGATAACTCACCTTGAAGATGTCGACTCAGAAGATAAACTCCAACTCTCGGATCACTTGACACGAGCTCCACAACCTATGATCATAGTACAATATACTTATAAGTCCTTAACCTTATAAGGTACTCCATAACCCACTAGTCAACCCTTGATCAAAGTAAAAGTCCCCGACCAAGGTCAACAGTTCATGTTGACCCCAACTCGTTGAGTACCCTCGGCTACTTGCCGAGTTCCTTAAAGCACTTTCCAACTCGCCGAGTCATCATGGTGACTCGTCGAGTTCCTTCGATTCTCGTTTAAATTTTAAGGCCACCCGTCGAGTTCCCTCCTTGCAACTCGACGGATACACACGCATACATATCCTAGGGGAAACTCATCCGACTCGCCGAGTTGTTCTTCAACTCGTCGAGTCTTATGGTAATCTTCATCGGACTCGCCGAGTTGTTCATCCAACTCGTCGAGTTCACGACCATCTTCATGTGACTCGCCGAGTCAACCTTGCGACTCGCCGAGTCCATGCAATCTTTTCCCATGCAGACTTGATTTGAGCCATGCAACAGATCCAAATCACAGATCCAAGCTTCTAGGGCATGCTTATCACGTAGAGTTGCAAACTTTGCGTGCATGCATGGCTATAAATGCTCTAAATGCCTATTTTAAGTTCTTAATGGAGCTTCAAGCTCAAGAGGGACCTCAATCATGACAAAAAAACTATAACTTTATGCTTCTAGAATCTGAGGACGGTCCAGATCTGAAGTTACAACCTCATATCTAGCCCATAACTCATCTTTCCAACTTAACATCTCACAAAAACCCTAAAACTCAACCAATAGAAGAGATTCACAAGGAAAAAAAAGTGATTTGGTTACCTCTAGAAGACGATAACTGAGATAAGTGTTGATTCCCACACTTTACTTGCTCCAATCTCCTTCTCCTCCAAGCCTTCTCCCTCCAAATATCCTCTTTTCAAGCTTCAAACACACAATGGGCACATATACACACACGCACGTATTAGGGTTTTAAGGAGCTCTCAAAGACTGCAAAGAGGCCAAAGGAGGTTGAGGCTCCTTTAAATAAAGGTGAAAACCCCAGGATTTAGGGTTTCATCTGCCAAATCCTACTCGCCAAGTCCCAATATGGACTCGTCGAGTAGGGCACTTAACTCGCGATCCCACCCCGCTGCTACTCGATGAGCAGGACAACCAACTCGTCGAGTAGGGCCTAACCCAAAAAAAAAATCTTATTTATACAATACCTGAGAATCGGGGCGTTATAACTCTCCCCCAATTGAACTAGACTTCGCCCTCGAAGTCCGTTGTAATAAACAATGTCGGGTAATGCTCGCGCATCTCCGCCTCCGGCTCCCACGTCCACTCGAATCCCCTCCGATGTTCCCAGTGTACCTTTACTAAAGGTATCTCCTTGTTCCATAAAATCTTCTTCTTCCTTTCCAAAATAGCCACGGGCATAGTTCAGGCGCTCATCGACCTACATATCATCCAATGATACCACTGCCTCCTGGTCCATAATGCATTTTTGCAATTGCGAAAACATGAAATGTGTTGTGGATCCGGTTATGCTCCTCCGGAAGCTCTAGTCTATAGGCCACCCTACCAACCCTGACAACAATCCTGAAACGGCCCAATGAAACGGGGACCTAATTTTCCCCTCTTCCTAAAATGGATTACACCCTTCCAGGGTGAGACCTTCAGGAGAACCTTGTCACCCCACCTAAAATTCCAGTTCAGATCGGCATCGGTCGGCATAACGTTTCTGCCGACTCTGAGTGGCCTGCAGTCGCTGTCTAATTTGTTGTATCATCTCGGTAGTTTGCAGAACAACCTCTGTCCGACACATCACCCTGTGCCCAACCTCACCCCAGCAGACTGGGGTCCTACACTTCCACCCATACAACAGCTTGAAAGGCGGGGCGCCAATACTGGAATGATAGCTGTTGTTGTAGGCGAACTCTGCAAGCGGTAGGTGGGAATCCCAACTCCCACCGAAATCAATGACACACGCCCTCAACATATCCTCGAGGGTCTGAATGGTCCGCTCACTCTGCCCATCAGTCTGCAGATGGAACGTCGTACTAAAATGCAGTCGCGTACCCAATTCCTCATGGAACTTTTGCCAAAAAACGGGAAGTAAACCTGACATCTCGATCGGAAACGATAGAAACTGGAACCCCATGGCGAGAGACAACCTCTATGACGTACAGGTCGGCTAACTTTTCTGCCGACGAACTCTCC
This sequence comes from Lactuca serriola, assembly GCF_051521515.1. Lineage (NCBI taxonomy): Eukaryota > Viridiplantae > Streptophyta > Magnoliopsida > Asterales > Asteraceae > Lactuca > Lactuca serriola. Next base: position 207,309,596 of record NC_136409.1, read on the forward strand.
CATATGGCTAGGAAATGGGCACTCTTGGTCAATCAATCCACGATGACCCATATAGCATCGAACCCCTTGCCATCTTCGGCAACTTCGTGATGAAATCCATCGCGATTCGTTCCCATTTCCACATGGGAATCTCCAGAGGCTGCAGCTTACCATGCGGCATCTGATGCTCGACCTTGACCATCCTACAGGTCAAACACCTCTCAACAAACCAGGCGATATCTCGCTTCATAACAGGCCACAGTAACTCGAACTCAAATCAAGATACATCTTGGTGGCTCCCGGGTGAATAGAAAAATGAGACTTATGAGCCTCCTCCATCACCGTCTGTCAGACCCCTCCGGACATCGGAACCCAAACCCGACCATAACGGGTCAACAATCCGCGACTATGCTGAACAAACCGGACGCTTTCGCCCTTAATCCTCTCCAATTTCAAGTTCTTTGGTCTCATACCCTCAGTCAGCGCATCCCTGACCAAACCCACCGGCGGGGAATCCACCGCTATCCTCATACACCTGGTTGGGGTCCAGGACCTTGCGGCTCAAAGCATCTGCAACCACATTCTCTTTACCAGGATGGTAAATGATCTCACAATCATAGTCCTTGACCACATTCAGCCAGTTGCGCTGCCTCATATTCAGGTTGGGCTGATCCGTGATGTGCCTCAAACTCTTGTGATCCGTATATATTGTACATCGGACCCCGCACAGATAATGTCTCCAAATCTTGAGAGCGAAAACCATTGCTCCCAACTTGAGGTCGTGCGTAGGGTATCTCATCTCATGCGGCTTCAGTTACCGCGATGCATAGGCTACCACCCGTCCTCTCTGCATGAGGACTGCCCCTAATCCGATGATGGATGCATCACAAAATACCACAAAATCCTCAACTCCCTCGGGGAGTGTCAGCACCGGCGCCTCGCATAAACATTGTCGGAAGGTCTCAAACGCCCTCTGCTGCTCAGGCCCCCACCGGAAATCCACCTCCTTCCTCGTAAGACGAGTAAAGGGTACCGCAATCTTGGAGAAATCTCGAATAAATCTCCGGTAGTACCCTGCTAAGCCCAAGAAACTCCTGATGTCTAAGGGAGATCTCGGAGTCTCCCACTGCATAACCGCCTCCACCTTGGCCGGATTGACCAAAATCCCCTCCTGGTTAACGATATGTCCAAGGAACTGGACCTCTCGCAACCAAAACTCACACTTCGAGAACTTGGCATACAGTCGTTCTCGCTGCATAACCTCCAGCAGCTCCCTGAGATGCTCCTCATGCTGCTCTCGGGTCTTGGAATATACCAAGATATCATCTATGAACACAATGACCGAGCGATCGAGCATCGGTCTGCAGACTCGGTTCATCAGATCCATGAACACTGTTGGCGCATTGGTGAGTCCAAACGGCATCACCACGAACTCGTAAGGATCATAACGAGTCTGAAACGTGGGTCTTCTCCACATTTTCCTCCCTCACCTTAACCTGGTGGTATCCTGATCTCAAATCAATATTGGAAAACTAAGATGCACCCTGCAGCTGATCGAAAAAGGTCGTCTATCCTCGGGAGTAGATAACGGTTATTCTCCGTTAACTTGTTCAGCTCCATATAGTCAATACACATCCTGTGCGAACCATCATTCTTCCTGACGAAAATGATCAGTGCTCCCCATGGTGAACTACTCGAACGAATAAACTGCTTACCCAACAGCTCCTGCAACTGAGATGAAAGCTCTTGCATCTCAGGCGGTGCCAAACGGTACGACGCCTTGGCGATAGGTGCCGCACCTGACACTAGATCAATCCTGAACTCAACCTGCCTCGCCGGAGGCACTCCGGGTAACTCCTCCGGAAACACATCAACAAACTCTCTAACCACCGGGACCTCTAAAACTGAGAGTTGCTCTCTAACCCGTGTATCTACCACATACGCCAAATAACCGGCACACCTGTGCTGAATATACTATCGAGCCCTGGCTACCGAACAAAACCCTGATCCCGACCTGGTGCCCTCACCATATACTACCAGTTCTCCCCCACTTGGGGTTCGAACCACCACCCGCTGTCCCTCACAATCGATCATGGCGCCAAAACGGCTAAGCCAATCCATCCCTACAATCACGCATACATCCCCCATGGGGATAGGAATCAAATCTATCGGGAAGGACACCCCGAAAATCTCCAACTCGCATCCTCGGTAGACCGAAGAAGCAGAAACCCCGTGCTCATTGGCGATCGAAACTCGCAACGGACACTCAAGATCATATATCAACACACCAAACCCTCTACTGAAAGTCTGAGATACGAACGATCGACTCGCCCCCGAGTCAAATAAAACCAAAGCATGCAAGGAATTTACTAGAAACATACCCAATCACAGGTACAATCAATAAGCATAATATAAATACAATAATTGAGACAGAGAGTAGAAACGTACCAACAACCACATCCGGTGCTGCCTTGGCCTCCTCGGTCGTGAGCTAGAAGGCGCGACCCTGAGCCTTCGGAGGCTCCACCTTGACTGGCCTCCCATCTCCAATCCTCATAGCAGCTGGCGCGAAACCCTGCGCCGACTTGGCGGCGAGGTGCAAACAATTGGTCTTCACATTACCAACCTGATGACAATGGTAACAAATCCTCATATCTGCAGGATGAGCGGACTGATGGCGGTCCCTGGCATAGTGCCCCTCCTTGCCACATTTGTGGCACTCACCACCTGCTCTACAAACTCCCGAATGAACCCTGCCACACTTTCCACAAGTGTGGCTCTGTGGACCCCCAGACCGTGTATCAACGGTCTTAGACCACTTAAGCGCCAACTGAGACTGTGTCGATGCCTGATGCTGCTCCTTCAGTTGCAGCTCTATTTCCAACTCACGCCGCCTCGCGGCTTCCTGTAGATCCAGGAGGGTATCACAACGCTGTGTAACCACAAACTGTCGTATATCCGTCTTGAGCATACTCAAATAACGAGTCATCTGAGACTGCTCTGATGCAAACTTCGAGCAAAACATAACCCTCTCAGTGAACATCCGGGTGATCTTCATCATAGACTCTCCATCCTGTCTCAATGTCAAAAACTCCTGAGCATGCCGCTCCCGTTCCACGCGCGGAACGTAACGAGTGCAAAAATATCCCGGAACTGCTCCCAGGTAATAGTAGCCCGTTGATCATCAGAATATGAACATGTCGTCAATCTCCATCATAATATGAACATGATAGTCGTGGTTGATTTGAAGTATTGTAAGACTGTGATGGAAAACTCACATCTCAGTTTGAAAATATCGTTGAACAGTACACAACTCTGAATATCAACTCTACCTGTCACCTATTCATCAAATAAGGACCAAAATCAAAATACCCAAATTACCCTTAGGCCAAACTTGGTCAAATCCTAGTCAAAGTCAATAAGTCGAACCTGGTCAACACAGTTGAGTGTGTCCAGCGTAGTCAACTTGTACGCTTAACATACTCGAGCTTGACCAAAAACGGGTTGACTGACCTTGTACGCACGACGTACCTTGATTACGCCCAATGTACGCAATAGGTTCCTTTCCTTTCTTATTAAGAGCTTAATCCTTAAACTCTTTTGTCCAAATTCCATATATAGCCCTCAAATAACGTCTTTAACCATAAAGTTTCCAACTTTATGGTCTTGCATGGCTATTAAGTACCTAATAGCAAAAACCCTAACCTCCTAACCCATTTGGATCTATAGCATGCGCTACTCCAAAAAGTATAAAAAGACAATCCATTTGGATCTATAGCATGCGATACTCAAGGACACTATTGGTTAGGGACAAAATCACACAATAACATCATACAAGCCAAGTCTAACCACATAACCATCAAGGTATGAACTTTATGCCTTCCAGAGATGTAGGTGGGTACAAAACTTTCAGATCCAAGGTTGTTTAAAGATTCCAAGTGGTTCTTTGTTCCTTCTTTTTCCTCTATGAACACCAAAACACACACCAATGGGTCAAGAATGCTCAAAACAAATTAGGGTTTGCAAAGGGGTCAAAATGGGATTGGAGGTTGATGAAATGAAGAAGACTTGGGCATTAAGGATCTTTAAATAAGGTCAAAACCCTAAAAAATTAGGGCTTGCACCCTGACCACTGGCACCTAACGTACTTGGGGGTTATGACCACCATATGCATGCCATTTCAAAAAAATTACAAAAATGCCTCCAAGGGGCGAAATGCAGTAAATTCTTGTAACAAGGGTTAAAAGTGAAAATACATCAATATCAAAATGTTACGGTATGGTTGGTGTTGTGATTACCACTTTGTGACAATTAATTGTTAGTAGTATGCTTGCTGATATGATTACCACTACATGTGAATTAATTATTAGTGGTATATTTGGTGTTGTGATTACCACTATGTGGGAATAAATTGTTAGTGGTATATGTAATGTCACAAAAACATGGTAATTTTTTTTTTTTTTTTTCATTTTTAAGATAAATTAAACACCAATTTTTTATTAAGGTTACATTCAATTCAAACCGATAAACCATAATTCAAAAATCATAATTATAAGAAAACACTACTGAATCTCGAATCATAAACAATTGATGTGTATAACTTACATTAATTACTAGGGTCAAGTATTTGAATTTACTAAATTTGACTTAAATAACTATTTTACTTTCAAAACAATGTCAAAAAGTAATTAACCCTTTAAAAAGAAATAATGCGCTTCCTCCTTATTTCCCTTCTCCTGATTGGTCAATCCAAAACCACACGGATCAAGCAATTCCCAGCCTCACCCGTTGATCAAACCCAATCTAGCGGCCAAAATCATCACCACAAAAACCAATACTCCAAGCGAAGAGAAGAAATCGCCATATAAATAACACCCCCACATATTTCTCAAAAACATCACACACAATAAGTTTAATCGGAAAAATCACAGGCGCTTTCTTCTTCCGTCAGGTTAATTTCCTAATTTAGTCGTTGAAAGGTGAAATGGACGCCGGAACAAAGGTGAAAAAGGGTGCCGCCGGAAGGAAGGCTGGTGGTCCTAAGAAGAAGCCGGTTTCCCGCTCCGTCAAGGCCGGTCTTCAGTTCCCCGTCGGCAGGTTGGGTCGTTTCCTCAAGAAAGGCCAGTATGCAAAGCGTGTCGGAAGCGGTGCTCCGGTCTACCTCGCCGCCGTCCTCGAGTACCTTGCTGCTGAGGTATTTTCCGGCTTATTTATTTACAATTACCTAATTCCCCTTCGTTGCTGTATCAATAAATTGAACATTGAAACTGAGTTCATTAACTATCGGTAAAATTAACATTGGAGTTTTCTACGAATGCCATTATTTGCAGATCTATTTTACTTTTGTATGTTTATTAATTCTGAAATTCGAATTTCTTTCCCAATGAATTTGTAATTAGGTTTTGGAGTTGGCTGGAAATGCTGCCAGAGACAACAAGAAGACCAGAATCATTCCCAGACACGTTCTTTTAGCTGTGAGGAATGATGAAGAATTGGGAAAACTTCTTTCGGGCGTGACAATCGCTCATGGTGGTGTTCTTCCAAACATCAACCCGGTTCTTCTGCCCAAAAAGGCTCTTGACAAAGCAACCAAAGAGCCTAAATCTCCATCAAAAGCAACCAAATCACCTAAGAAAGCTTAGTGGATGGATATCACAATCCATCAGTTGGTTGTTAATCTTCTGAACATTTGTTTGCGATTTAGGGAAAGTTAGTTATTGTAGTCTCTCTGTACTCAGAATATTATTGCTGGATTTAACTATGTAGAACAACATCTCGTTTGTTTGAAATGAAAATTAGTATTTTTGTATACACGATTCCCATATCCTTGATTTATTTTCATTTGCTGTGTTCATTGCTCATAAGTTTGAGATTGGATCGTGTTGGTATGCTATTAATGATGATGGCGGTGCCATTACCATAATATGACTGTTTTATTCGATGTGTACGATTCTGAACGGGTTATTGTTTTTTTAGCATTACTCGTACTCTGTGGACATAATAATTTGAGAATCGATAGATTTGCATATGTAAAGTTTTTTTAAGTGTTGCTTTTATATGCAACTGGTGTTGTCAAAATAACTTGCTATGAGCATCACCAGCCCCTTTCAGGTAATTACTAGCTGCTGAAGTACGTGTTGGGGCTTATAGCCAGAAATTGAATGTGTCATAAAACAACGTTTTTGTTTTTCTTCCTGAATATAGATGCATGATAGGTGATGTTTTTAGTTTTCTTTTCATAACAACCAATTAACTGTCTGGAATTAGTGTTTTGACTGTGTTTCTGCGTCTTTATTGTTTAGGTGTTACAGAATACAGAGCAGCTACTGAAGCTAACTGAATTTAAGTTCCCAGAATCACCATAAAGTAACACACAAAATATCCGCAAGTACATCTTCGTTCATATATATCTTATAGAACATAATAAAACTGAAATAGCAGAGTCTATACTCTCTAGTCTCTAGTCTCTAGGTGGTGTACTCTGCATTAATCTTGACATAATCATAACTTAAATCACATCCCCATGCTAACCCTGTTCCTGGTCCATCCCCTGTTGATGTTCCACCCAAAACAAACAAATAAATCACTCAAGTTTCTTGTTGACTTAATGCAGAAATAACGACTTAATAATAAAGTCACCTATGGATATTTGAATTTTGACAGTGCCATGGGCATCACCAGCCTCTTTCAGGTAATTACTAGCTGCTGACCTGGAACACTCCCGCATTTTCAGTATTTCAAATATCATGTATCATGTATCATGTATGTGAGTGTATGGTGTTATTGTTACCTATCAAATGGAAGTGGTTGGCCTCCTTCCATAAGCAGAATATCTCCAAGTGCTATTCTAAGGGCATTTGAGTCAAAACAAATCCCCGCGTACCCTGCAGCACAGGCTATCCGCCCCCAATTCGGATCCCTACCATAAATTGCCGCCTGATAAAACCACCCATAAAAACCATCATCATTATATCATTGGAAACAATTATTTCACCTTCAAATATCAACATATTAATCATCATGCCTTGGTAAGTGAAGAAGATGCCACTGAACGTGCAATCTTTGCTGCTTCACTTTCACTCCCTGCACCACTCACTGTCACCTGCATCATTTCCCATTTCCATAAATACCCTTCTGCCCCAAAAAAAATAAAAACAAACAAACAAACAAACAGACCTCTATCAGACATGTTGCCCCTTCTCCATCCCATGCTATTGATTTGGCAAGCCCTTGCATTACCTGACAAATATCAACAAACAAACACTTGTAAAAATGCATATAACAAAAAAAAGGGTAAATTGGGAATTTAAACACACCGCATCAAGGCACATTTGGAGTTGGTTTCCTTCAGAACTGTGTAATGATGATATCCTGTTTGATCCAGATAAACCACTAGCCAAAGCAATAATGGTATCATTGGTGCTAGTATCCCCATCTACCTACAACATTTCATAAACAATGTTTTAGTTATTAATACACGCATGTCACAATTGGTTAAATGACTAAAATACCCCTCAATGAGATGCTACTACTTACAGTGATTTGGTTGAAACTTCGATTCACAGCAACCTGTACCATCTTTCGCCAGATGTCAGTATCTACACAAGCGTCAGTCGTTATAACCTGAAAATTAACAATTTTTTTTTTGTATCAATTAAATTGTTTTACAAAACATTTTGTCGTAATAAATTAATCATATAGCAATATTTGTACATACACCAAGAAGTGTTCCCATGTTTGGGTGGATCATTCCGGAACCTTTTGCCATTCCCCCGATTCTTATACGGCTTCCACCAACCTTCAAAAATATATATATATATATATATATATATATATATATATATATATATATATATATATATATATTTTGTAATAAAACGATAATAAATGAAATAAAAAAAGAAAGCAAATAAATACAAATATGATACCTCAAACTCTACTGCTACACTCTTGCTCACAAGATCAGTTGTTGTTATTGCCACAGCAGCAGAATCTGCTCTGCAAACCAAAAGTAGAATCGATAATTAATTTAACATTTAAAGGAAAGGAATACAAGGAGTTACAAATTACAACATTACCCCTTGACACTTGATGAAAGCAAACTAATTAACTTAGGAAGTGAATTAAGAAGAGGCTCCTGCACATAATATGATAAGTCAAACACATGGTCAAGACATTGACTATAAATGAATTTGCTGTGTTATTTACCTTCTTTATTCGTTGACCAATTACTCCAGTTGATTCTATCAAGATTTCATCAGGGCTTACTTGAAGTAACTGTAGAATTGTGAACTATCAATATTATTTTCACTGTGTAAATAGAAATAAATGAAAACAATGAGGTTTACACTTTACATACATTGGAAAGGGCATTTGAACAATCTATTACATCTTGGTAACCTGCATCCCCCTGTAAGGGCATATACGTCATTTTACATCATGGGTAACAAAAAGTTAAGTCAGAAATTACCGTGGCTGCATTTGCTTGACCAGCATTTATCAAGACTGCACGGGCCTAAAGAGGTAGCATAACTGAAATCAGTTAAATAAATTCAAAAGATTTGGTAATAAAAAGTTATAGAGAAAACTCACTGTTGTAGATTTTTGTAATGTACTTTTGCAATAAAGAACGGGTGCAGCTGCAACCACGTTTCTAGTAAATGCCCCTGAAGGAAGTTTGTCAAAAGATTTGATCAAGCAATTTTACACTACTAGAAGGCTAAAATAGTAAATTCAACGAACCTGCAGATATGGCATCTACATCACAAGTGACAAGTGCAAGATCAGGCTTCTGTCCTGCTGCTCGCAATCCTCCATACATCCCTGCAGCTTTGAATCCTTCAGCAGCAGTAACTCCACCAGGAATCTTCCCAATTAAAATAAAAAAGATTCAACAGGTTTGGGACTATGATGAATGATCCCTACTTTTGTGTTAAAACATGTCTCAGAATAAGGAAATGCATTACCTGCTTCCATGGTCCTTCAGGCAAAAATATTGGAGCTGCTGGGATGAAATTTGATGCCTCTTTTACATCTATCGACATGGAAAATACCCGAAAATCTCTTTTTGGAGAAGCAAATGAACCTAACAGCTGCAAAAAGGAACATCCATATGTTCAAATCAGATATAGTTTTAGTTCAAATGTTAAATAAAGACAAAGAACATGTTGTAATTTTAGGAGTCAGTTTCGAGTAATGTAGTAGAAATTTCCTCATGTTTTAGCCCATTTAAAACCCACTTTTACGATGAATGAAATAAGAAAATTTAGGGTTTAGAGTTTTAGCTCCTACTATAACATGGTTCCAGATAGGCGCAATCAAACAAATGCAGACGCACAAAACAATCGAATGTATAAACTTGACAAAATTTGAATTAAGTTGACTTGATTCTGACCTTTCGAGAATTGAATTCAGAGAGCTTAAGTGAAACAAATTGGGGAGGAACACATAATGACGACATTGTTTCTTAGTAGTATTTGAACCTCCTCGGAGAAGAAGCAAGCGTTCAAGTTTGTATGCCGGCGTAAAGTGAAAAAAGAGAGTTAGGGGTTACAACTTAGAAGCGTATTAAGTATAAACTAAAGTTGTCACATATAATCACATTAGTGATTAGTCATAAGTGGATGCTGGACTTATTACAATTATTAAGTAACAAAAAAATATAGAGATATTATAAGATTTTGTGACTATCTCCTATGCCTTGTATTTAAGCTAGTTTTTAGTTTATTTGTTATCCTTTCCTTATTCCCAACTCTGATTTTGTATTTATTCTTAGAATCCATTAATGAAAGATAGATTTCTCTTTATCAGTTTTTCATGGTATCAGAACGGATCGATCAGATCTCATGGAACAAACCCCAAAGCAACGACACCACCATGGGAGGAGACGACTCGGGCAAATCCGGAACCAAAAAGATAACCGTGTTGACACAAACTCACCATATTACATACATGCGTTTGAGTATCCCATACAAATGCATGTAAACGATGTTCTTATTGACGGGAATTATGGAGATTGGGCTAAAGAGATGAAAAACTTCCTATTTGCAAAGAACAAGATGAGATTTGTAGATGGGACAATCAAACTATCAAATGGCAATTCCCCAAATTACACGAGGTGGATGCGTTGTGATGCTATGATCAAGGGTTGGCTCACCACGATGATGGAAACGACGATCAGATTGAGTGTCAAATACGCGAACACAACTGCATAGATATAGGCTGATCTTGAAGAGTGATTTGACAAAGAAAGTGCTCCTCGCGTGTATGAATTAAAGCAGACCCTCGCCACGACTCAAAAAGATGGTAGTTCAATATCAGCTTACTTCACCAAATTGCGAGAAATATAGGACGAGATTCAATCTGTATCACCGACTCCAAGGTGCTCTTATGGTAAGTGCACATGTGATCTTGAGAAAAGATTGAATGAAACTAAAGAAAAAGAAAGACTCTATGTGTTTCTGATGGGTCTTAATAGTGCTCTCCACCATAAAGACAAATTCTTGCTTCAAAACCAACTCCCATGTTGGGAACAACTTATCATCTTTTTTTTTTATGAAGATAAACAACAAAGAGCCATCACAACTAATGAAGGCAAGGTTAATATGATCCAAGGCAGCCTTTGCTGATATGGAATTAAGCCCCATACCGGGACTCACAAGTGAGCAATACCATAAATTGATCAAACAATTTTCTATTGAAGGCAATGTTAATATGGTTAACATAGCAGGTAAAATATATACAAATAAATCATGGGTTGTTGAAACATGTGCAACATAACATATGATTGGAAATTGTAATCTTTTTGAAGGCAAGATGAATTGTAATGGTGAAACTCCTGTTATCATACCCGATGACGATTATGTTCCAGTAGAAGGAAAAGGAACCCCGACCTTACCTAATAGGATTAAAATCGTTGAAGTGTTATATATTCGGAAATTTGAATGCAACATTTTTTTGTTAGTAGTTTGACGAAAGATCTTCATTGTTATGTGATGTTCTTTCTTAATTTTATTTTGTTGCACATGACCTATAGACGAGGAGCTTGATTGGCGCGGGTCAATGTGACAAAGGTCTTTATCGTATGGCTTTAACAACAAAGAAAGGTGCAAGAATTACATCAGATGCTTCCGATTGGCATAAGAAATTAGGACACGCTTTCGAGGCAAAATTGCATCAAGTAGATTTTTTTAGCTAATTTTACTTCTGAATTGAAAAACAAAGTTTGTGATTCATGTGTAAAGGCTAAACATACTAGTTTACCTTTTTTGATAGTCCTATTAAAACTAGTGAATGCTTTGATCTTATACATTGTGATATATGGGGAAGCTATCATACACCATCTTTATCTGGGGCACGCTACGTTCTCATAGTCGTTGATGATTTTAGTAGAGGGGTATGGGTATTTATCATTAAGTACAAACATGAAGCAAGCAATTGCTTAATGAATTTTTGCAAAATGGTTAAAACTCAGTTTGGTAAAAATGTTAAGAGAATAAGAAATGATAATGGGGGTGAGTTCACATTAGGCTCAATGATTGAATTTTATGCACACCAAGGAATTATTCTTGAAACCTCGTATCCTCACACCCCACAACAAAATGGGGCTGTCGAGAGTAAACATCAACATTTACTTGAGATGGAAAGGGCTCTGACATTCGTAGCAAACTTGTCAATAAATTTGTGGGGACAGTGCATCATGATGACTGCATACATGATGACTGCATACATAATTAAACGATTACCCTATAAGGTAATAGGATTTAAAACCCCATTTGAATTGTTATTTGGGAAGATACCTAGTTATGAGCACATGAGGGTGTTTGGATATCTTGTGTATGTAAGAAACACAGAGACTGTTGACGTATCCCATCGGGAATCCGCCAAAGATAATGGAACCGCTAGTTTGACAGACAAATCGGTCAAGGAGCAACACGTTACTAATGTCGGGCCTACGCCATCGCCCTCAAGACCCCGTATCTGTTCCTTGGTGCCCAAGCGCCAAGGCTAACATCGAAGACAAAATAGTACCAAGAGTTCCCCAAAGCGACAAGTGTAGTGCTCTGGACGCCGCTTCTGGCAGAATCTACACCAATAGCGAACAACCACCCATGGAACACGATCCCCCAATCAAAAGCCATCAGCCCCTGCCAAACCTGAAAAAGGTAGAAGATATTGTCGGGGATCTGTTCCCCCTAGCCACAGGTATAAAAGGCACCATTCTTCCCCCAAGAGAAGGGGCTAAGATCTTCCACCCTTTAAAACTCTCTTTTCTCTTTTAACCATCTCTCTCTCAGACCATCACTGACTTGATCGTCATAGCCTCATTTCGGGACAACCTCCCTGACGATGACTGATGGTCTTATCTTCTTTGTTGTGATCCACATGCTCTTCACTTCCACCCTTAGAGAGACAGAGTTAAGTCAGTGGCATTTCACAACAGTTGGTGCCATCCGGGCTTGCACTTAGTCTTGCAAAACCCATTCAACAACACCAGGTGCCAGAAATGACAGACAAAAGACCGCAGTGGCAAGAAGGTGACTCCACTAGCCTAGTTCGACCAATGCAGTCCCTTGACAGAAGCGATCCGTCGACATTGAAAGGACAGTTGCTAGCAACAACACCGCCAGTCGGCTCCGCGGCGGAGTTCATTGCTAGTTTATGGCGACCAACACCTACCGCAACAACAAATGCGGCCACGACAACCACCACGATGCCCCAACGGGCACCGACCACACAATCACAGCCAACACTCATCAGCAGCCATCCACGCGGCAGGCAGGAACTAGCACCTGGTGCTCGAGCACCATCACATCCACTATACAACAAATTCCTGCAGGTCACCTGTCTTCCCCGATGGCCTCCATACGCGTCCCTCTATTCGAGCGCGAAGACTCGACATTAAATGCTTGCCATTCTCCACTCCGGTGGCATATCACAAAGAGAATAAAGTATATAAGGTTGAAGTGAAGGGGAGACCGGGTGTTTTTGTAGGATATCCTCAAAGGCCAAAAGGGCTACAAGGTTGATAGTGCCATATTTATACACATTTCTAGGTAGTATTTTAATTAAGCTATAATTTGGTTAATTGCAAACATATTTGGTATTTTTAATGTTTAAATTATATTTTGCAGCCAAAAATGGACATTCTCAAAGAAAATGATTGAAACCGACAAAAGCTGGATACTTGGAGGATTGGAGCTAAAAAAGATACAAAACGGATGTTGCTCAACAACTTGACCTCTCGTCATTATTTTGACCATATATCTCATGACTCGTAACTCCGATTGACGGGATTCAAAATGATCTGAAAACTAGACGAAATTACTTTGGTTTTTGTGCCAATTGCTAATTCCCAGTTCTCACGACGTGAGGAGTATAATATCACGACGTAAGATTGATTCTTCTAGAAGATAGCTACGCGGAATGCAGTTTCCTTGCCGAACACGAATTCTACTGAGATCACAACGTGAGAACTTAATTCTTACGACGCGAGACACGATTTTTGGAAACTATATATACATATATATATATATATATATATATATATATATATATATATATATCCCTTTGCTTATTTCGACTTAAGGGGTTGGCTAAGACATATTCTGGAGAGATAACCGAGTTTGGATGTTAGAAAAGTGCGAAAAACATCCTTTGGAAGGATAGATTGTTTGAAGATAGAGAATTTGAAGATTAAAACACTACATGCGATTTACATTAATTTAATCATTTCAATTTCTTATGAACTTGTGTGTTTATTATCAGATATGAGTAGCTGAATCAGTAGACTTTCATTTAGTTAGATGAAACCTTACAACTATGAGTTAACTTATTGTTTTATGGAGTTTATGAAGTTGGTTTTATGCATGTGTTTGATTATCATTTCCTAACATGTTAAAGTTCTGATATTTGTTGCTTTAAGTCAAGTTAAGTCTAGTTTAGTGACCATTAAATTACATGAACTTCCTTGCCTAGTAATTTAGTGACCATTAAATTGCTAGAGCTAAAATTGACCACATCTTAGATAAGTAATAAAGATAACAACTTTAGCTGTGTTGGAAAACATAATTTTGAACATAATTATGTTTGATTAATTGTATTTTGATCATAGATAATTATCTATATATATCTTACATAGCCTAATTATCATTATTAATCAATTATGTGTTTGCTTGTGTATGACCATTACATAGTAGTACATGAATTGGTATAAATATTAGTAGATCGGACCAAGACTGATAATTACATATAAACTGTTAACCAATTTTATTAATCCATAAATAAGATCTAACCATAGGAAAAATGTGGATTCAAAACTAAACGAAAGTGTTTTTTTTAATATCTTGATTACAATCGTTTTTTGTTAAGTGCTTAAGTTAGTATGAACTTGCAAAATCAGATAAAAACCCCTTTTAATTAGTGTATGATTTTAGATTACTTTTTAGTAGTTACTTTTGTTCCATGTGTTTGATACCCAACTTACTTTATTATAATATAAACTGACTAGGCACACTGCCTATAGGTACAATGAGCACATACATGCATATCGATAAGTGTCACGATGACAACTATACTCCTTCAACATAATTCAAAAGGGCCAAAATTGGTGCCATCGACCCATAAGTATAATAAGGATACTTACCTCAATCTGATGATAAACAAATCACACTCAAGCTGCTACTACCACGACTCTTCACACTGAACATATCCAAACATCAACCCTAATTAATAATCAGGGTAATAACCCATAATAAATGGTCCAAATCATATTCTATCATGCTAAGGGTAAAAGACCATTTTACCATTTCCTCACTTGACCCATCTAACCATGGCCCAAACCCATAATGACCCAAGGCCCAAAAATGACCCAAATGGACTTATGGTGGGTATGACATGCATACCACCCCATTACACCCTGTGTACTGGGCCTCAACAAAAAAGGCAATCAGGCTTAACCTGTTACGTCGTACGTACCTATAGGGTACACATATCGTACTCCATTGATGACAAAAACTTATATTAAGCTCTTAATGCTTAAAGTCCAAACGTCCAATTCATAGATCTAACTCTTAGGAAGGTCTTAAATAATAAGGTTGGTAACTTTAAGCTTTTGCATGGCTTAAGAGGACCCAAAACTAAACCCTTGGTCCATAACTTCATAAAAATACCAACAACTCATGCTTGGGTGGACTGCAACCCAAAAGATCCGATTTTTATGACTTATCAAACTAAAAATGGCTAGAAATGATGCTCAAAGGTTCTAGAGTAACTTCTACTCACAAGATCTAATCCACGGGATCAAACACAAGCCCAAAACATAACCCCAAACTAGATCTACACTAAAGATCCATAAAGTTTGAAGCTTTATACCTCCAGAAAGATGCTAGATGAAAAACCAAGTCTCGAGCCACAAGCTCAAAGCTCCCAACACCTCACCAATGGACTCCATCTTCTTCAATATGCACCAAAACACACAAAGTTCACTTTAAGAGCTCAAGAACATCACAAGGTGGCTAGCGTGTAACGCCCGCAGATCCAAGCTAGTCAAATTAGAGGCAATAGGGGTCGAAAACGACTTTTCGACAAAAAGATTATTTAGAATAAATAACCTTAACCAAGTTTTAGAATATGTCACAAAGTTTCCGTACATATAAAGAACGCCGAAATCCGAGTTATAACGAAGAAGTTATGGCCCGTCGAAGTTTTACGGCAAAACCGACACGACACCGGGAAGCGTAAATAGTGAATTTACGATAGAGAGAGATTTAGCCTTAGCAATCTAAACGAAAGTTGTAGAATATGTTAAACTAAGAGCGTCAATAAAAAGAACGCCCAAATCTGACTTCATATGAGGAAGTTATGATTTTTCTAAGATTCGGCTTAGTAGTGCACGGCCCGAAACTCGAATTTTAGTTCGAGAGGTTTTTGGCTTACGCGACCTAAATGAGAGTTGAATATCTCATTAATAGGAACTCAACGGTAAAAATATGGACGAAAACGGAGTTCGTATGAAGGAGTTACTAATTCTTCGCGGTCATTTAACAGTCTAAACGCCTCCTACTGTTAAATTTGAGATTGGTCGAGAATTAGCCGACGGAGTCTAAATGAAAGTTGTAGATCTTGATTTTACCTATGCGTGGATATAAAGAACGTCGAAAACAGAGCTCGTATGCGAGAGTTATGATTTTTCTAAGTTCGAAGGCTGATACGCAATAGGGGTGACGTGGCACCACCAGAATTGGACACGTGGCACCACCAGAAGGCCACCACATGGACCAACTCGGCGAGTAGGCCAGTCAGCACCCCTATAAATAGAGGTGCCGGGTTTCCTCATTCTTCACACCTTCCTAAACTATTCTTTCTCTCTCTAGACTCTCTCTCTAGCCCCCTAACCCCCCCTAAAAGCCTAGGTAAACCCCCTAGCAACCGAAGGAAGCCCCGAGGCTCTCGGAGTCCCGAGAAAAGAGCCTTTCGGCTCGGGAACGCTGCTCCAGCGAAGCCCGGTTTTCGAGAAAACCCGCTGTAAGTGAGCTACGCCTAACCTATCTTTAGTATAGCTTATGTTTTAATATAGTAACATTATTAGGAACTTATAATGAGTATTTGGGCTATTATTATGAGTTATATTGAGTGTTATTTAACGTTTATATAATAATAATAATAATAATAATAATAATAATAATAATAATAATAGTCAGACTATTAGTTTATCGCGGTTATCGTTAGACTAAACCCTAGTGGTATTGATACTAGGTTTTATCGAAGGAAATTGTTTTGAGAGTATCGAAGCTCTGTTCGAGTGCTGAGTCAACACCTACTCAGGTGAGTGCATGGTCCCTTTCAGCTTACACATAGATATGAAGTATTTTATTATAAATTACGTGCTATGTGTGCATATTGTCTGAATACTTGCTATCTATGCTGGTGAAAGATTTTTATACATGTTTTAAATGATGTAAGTTGTGTAAAGTATTTTATATCTACAAAATATGTTGGGTAAAAACATGGGTAGATGAATGCTGAGGGATAAAAGCTGAAATAGAGGAACATTAGTAGCATGGACCTAGTGCCCTATAGGTATACATTGGCAGCAGTGGACCTAATACCCTATAGATGAGCACTGGCAGCTGCGCCACAACCTGTTGATGTTTTAGATCTACGGTAAACGTCCTATCAGCTGCGCTCTAAGGACAGTATCGGCAGCTGCGCCTAATGGGGAGCCTTATGACCATGACAGTAGCGTTTAAAGGTCAATATCAGCAGAAGCACCTCATAGAAAATGTCACAATTCTGGCAGCTGCGCCTAAGTGACAAGATTAGCAGCTGCGCTTAACCAATGTGTCATTGGCAACAATGGACTTCATGTTGTTTCCTTAGGATGATCCTTAGGAATGAATGAATGAGAAATAGCTGATTCTTAGGGTAGATCCTTAAGAATAAAGAAGATAATGGGGATGGGTAATTGGGTTAATTGTTTGATGATCGAACATAATAATTATATTATTGTGGGTTGAAAACCCTATGTACTCACCATGTTTCCCAACCTGACCCACTCAGTTTATTTATATCACATGTGACGATATGAAGTGACATTACACTGAGAGATTTAAAGAGATGTAGATCACTAGTGTAAATAATTGTAAGTTCTGTTTATGCTTATGTTTCTGTATTAACGATGACATCCCAAACGTTTTAAAATGAAATAAATACGTTTCTTCGAAAATGTTTTAATAATGTATTTATCGTATTTTTCTGGGAACAAATTCCGCAACATTTTTATAAAAAGAAGTACTCTGATTTTTATAAAGCATAAAAAAAACTGGTCTTTCTGGCCGTGAAAAATGAGGATGTCACATAGCGTTTCTAAATAACAGAAATAGGGAGAGTGGGGGCTGGTTATGAAGGGGCCTTGAGGTCTTAAGGTGTTTAAATAGGGTCCAAACCCTAAA
Organism: Lactuca serriola; assembly: GCF_051521515.1. Classification (NCBI taxonomy): domain Eukaryota; kingdom Viridiplantae; phylum Streptophyta; class Magnoliopsida; order Asterales; family Asteraceae; genus Lactuca; species Lactuca serriola. The sequence continues at coordinate 207,327,526 of NC_136409.1, forward strand.
AATTAGGGTTTGGGACCTGCATGAGTACGCCCTGTATACTTGAGGGAACCCGCGATCCTCATTAAATGATCTACGCCCGACGTACCTACCACGTACGCCATGCGTAGGGACCAACTTGCAAACTTTATGACAATACCTAGAACACGAGCATTGCAACATCAAAAGGAATTATCATGAGTCAAAGAAAATACACTCTTGACGTATTGAAGGATTGTGGTATGATGAGGGGTGTAAACTAAGCTCTTTTTCGATAGAACATAACCTCCAGTTAGATCGATGTGAAAAGAGCCCTCAGATTGAAGCCACTCAATACAAAAGATTGGTTGGTCGTTTATTATATTTACAAACAACCAGATGTAACGTCTTAAAAAGCATAGTAAAAATTTTCATTTTCAAAACCATTTAATAACCCTTAAATCATACAAAACATTGTTTCCAAAAAGCTATAATTATAAATCATAGTATTCCAAAATCATCTATCAACAAAATATCCAAGGTTGATATGCACAATCACACCTTTGCCTTTCCTCGATCATCTGAAGTACCTGAAGCATTGAAATCCACAATTATAAGCTAAAACTTGGCAAGTTACCCAAAATACTCCACACAATAATACACTAGCAATTACAATACATGCATATAGGGTTTGTTGGCCAGTGACCTCAACCTAAACATATAGGGTTTGTTGGCATATTGCCTCAACCCGACCATCCTGGGTTTGTTGGTCTACCGCACGAAGCAATACCACCTCAACCCAACCATACAAGATTTGTTGGCCTCCCGGCTCAATCCAACCACTAATATGTCGACATATGCAACAAATAAACAATAATTAACAACTACAAGAAATCATATAGATCTACTAATCTAACAGGTCACTATAGCAAATCAACATTCCATATACCATGATACATAATACAACCTAGTGGGGCAACATTGTGTACATTGTGGAAAACTCACCTTAAGGCTCAAAAGATAACTGAACTAATCACTGCTCCAAACATCGACTCTACATGTCACCTATACAACAAACATGGACCAAGTCTTAATCCACTACTCAAACTACCCCAAATGACCTAAAGTCAAACTTGGTGAAAGCAATGGTCAAAAAATCAAGTTGAAAGGTTTACTTGGCAAAGTGGGCATTCGAGACTCACATGCTCTAATTTTAGGGGGAGTAAAAGATTTTACGATTATTTCATACGCTTTGTATTTAAGCTAGTTATTATCTTTCCTAGTTTACTTACCCTTTCATTATTTCCAGCTATGATTTTGTATTTATTCTCAAAATGAATTAATGAAAGATAGATTTCTGTTTACCAATTTTTCAGATATTATTATTGGTAATTATCTTTATATAAATCTCCATCAAAATATCGTGCTTTTGAGAAAAAGTGTTCCACTTTGAATGATGATATACAAATTATGTCTTTGTTATTGTAATTTGTTAAATTGTTGGAAAACACAATTATGTATACGTTGAATGATGATATACAAGTGTTCCACTTTGAATGATGATATACAAATTATGTATACGTTGAGTCATATATAAAATTTGTCTTCTAATTAGGTCAAAAATCAGGAGGAATGCATTATCTTTACATTTGGATGATTGACGTTTGTTCTCCGATTTTTAAATTGTATAATGTAATTTATTTTTTCTAGCGCTTTATTACTTTTGTGTTTCTATATAATACTTTCATTAACAAAAGATATAAATCTCCAATTATAACAACAAAAATATTATCCCAATCTAAATACAAATAAAGTAAGAGAGGTAGGATGGTCGACTGCATCTACCATAGGATAAGGATCCAATAAAAGCAAAAATAATCAAATACAAATAAGTATATAAAATAATAAAATATTTTTTTTGTAATCACGCATGGAAATCCTCAAATATAAAGCGTAGGTTTGAGATGAATAAAAAAAGTAGTGTGTTGAAAAAAAAATACTAAAAAACAATAAATCTTTAGTAAATAATAGCCACACATGCTGAAAGTTAATAGGAAAATAAGAGAAAGTAGAATATTGACGGACAAATACAAACATGATAAATTATATAGTTATCTAGACCTTATACTATGCAAATACAATTTAGTTACACTTATTTCAGCCTCCATACTCTCCGGTCTCTATCAACTTATGTGATTATCATATTCGATGAACCAATAATGAAAAAAATATAGAAATCAAATAGAAACAAGGAAATTGATCAATCAAGTTGGTTTCAAGCCGAATCAAGAAATCAAATAAGTATTCTACTTCATAACATCAACTATGTTGTAGATAAAAATTCTTATTGCTTGTATAATTAATAAGCTGTGTGTTTTATTTATTTATTTTACCTTTTCTAATGCTCAAAAGTTCTCTCATTTTATTATCTAAACTTTTAAGCAATTACTTATCTTCAACGCCATTCAATCACAGATTCTAAACAATGATTAAAAATTCCATATATGTGTCAACATAACTTCATTTCAAACCCATGGGAATCATAGTAAGAATATGTCTAAAACCCTCATTAAACATGACAATTAGCCACACCAACCAATAGTCTTGTTTGTTTTGAATCCAAACTCAGATTGCTGCTGTGATTCAGGATCTGCAGGTGGTCTATATTCCTTTGGCTTTGCTGGATCCACAAAAATAACCCATCCATCTAAGAACTTTGCATTCATTCCTTCACGAGCTTTCTCAGCTTCTTCTATTGATGCATATGTCACAAATGCAAAACCCTTTGATCTTTGAGTAGCCCTATCCATGATCACTTTTGCTGTAAAGTTTAAAAATTCAGGACCATTGTGTTTTCACCATGGTAAAAACTAAGAAATTTACAGAAAGCGAATATAGTTTCTTTACCCTCCACAAGCTGGCCAAATGGTTCAAATGCTTCTTTAAGTTTTTCATCAGTCGTGTTTCTGTTCAGGCCTGCACATAACATCAAGCAATGTAACAAAGTGGAGATAGATACCAATTCCGTTATCGAATATACAAGAAATACAATCTTCAAAAACCATTGCAATCTTCTAATTTGCTCTAGAAAATTGACATAAATAGTTTGGCCAATGAATCATTGGAGCGACGTATTTGAGAATTTGATCGAACAAATAAAACCTCAGATTGACCATGAACTTGAAAATTAAGATGTAAAAAGAATGTATTCCGTTCGCGCGTACGCAATAAAGACTGAAATTTCAAGCAGAGAATTAAAATATTCACAAAGCTGTAAACTTACCGCTGATAAATAGCTTTGGGGCAGTTAAAGTTGAGTTGAATCGAGCTGAAGCGAACTGAGAGCTCATAATAGAAGATGGTCCGTTGAGAATGCGACGAAAAGCCGACGAAAAAGCCATCTCTAAAAACAGATGAATGCAAATTAGTGGGAAAGAGGAGGAAATCAGGGTTTACTTGATAAACCCTAGCTTTGCAAGAACGATAAGGCTTTTGAGTTTTGAGTAGGGCCTACGAGACTACGAATGCTATTTCATGTTTCCAAAATTTACGAACTGCCCCCAACACTTTTTCTATATTGTAATTGAGATCCTATAGTTTTACTATTATATAAATAACTATGATAGTTTTGGTGTTTTTTTAAGAGTTTTGATTTGATTGAACATTAAAGTTTCATGAATGTCACTATTTAGCCATCAATATAACCCTTTAGTCTGATCGGAAAGCAAGGATCATCAATCGAACAATAGTTTGTCAAGTGTGCAAGCTTTCTAATAGTATGAATTCAATCTTTCAAAATTGCAACTCAAGGAATTCAATCATTTTCATTTATGAAAGATGTTTTCTTGGCAAATGAAGTGGCATCAATATCTACCACTTAAGAAGAGAGGATTGTGTATATTCAAGGAGAAGTTGTTAAAGTCCGGAAAGCTTTAGCAGTTTGTGATGGGACATTTAAGGAGGTTTTTGGTAGATCATATTGTCTTCTTTTGTTTGAGAAGACTGTAAATGATTATCATTTAATTTAGTTATCTTTGAAACTATAATAACATTGTTGTTTATGTGAATAATAGGAAATGTTCTTTTATCGAAACAATGTCGCAGCGGTCACACAAGAACGCCAACAAGTGGAAACATGGGTTGAGAATTGGTAACGATTGTACTCTTCCAATGAGGAGAGAGACATTCTTTCTTGATCGTGATCCCTAAATAGAACCACACATTTCTTCCCATGGCCTTTCATTATATGGCCGTGTTTTGACGCATTCTTTGAGATGACGACTGAGGGTGGTGGTGGTGTTTCTTGAGAAATGAGCTAATGATTGGCCAGAGGGGTAGAGTTCATGAATGGTCCATATGGTTTGTAAAAGACAATTTTGCCCTCCCATGTCTTGCACGTGTTGTGATTTAACATACCAAAAATGATGGTGCAAGCCAAAAAGACTATCTATGAAAAGTTTTTAAACCACATGAACAGTCTTTGAGGCAAAAAACAAGCAATTAACTTAATATTATAAAAAACCACATAGAACATATATGAAGATTTGTTCTTAACAAATGAAAAAAAATAAAAATAAACAATCATATTAATCCTAATAATCTGTATAAAGATTTCAGAAAATGATTGTTTTTTAGAAACAATCATGAATTTCGTAGCTCTTATCTACAAAATTGGTAAAGTACATGCCAAAATCATCAAAATGACGTTGTTTAAAAAAAATCTGCAATGTATAAACTACGTAAATTCATGTTTCACACATGAAACAAAAAAATAAATAAAACTGTGGCAACTTTTCTAACAACCATTTTTGCAACAAAAATTCATTATTCTAATTTAAATTTAAACATCCAAAAAACATAAAAAAAAACTACATAAAACATATAAAAAAATAGGAAAACTTGTCGTAAACGGTAGATTGTTGTTTTTTTGTTCCATTTCCTATGTAGAATTTCTCAACAAGCACAACAAAAAACTTAAGAAATGTGATTTAAAAAAAAGAAAAAAATATATATATAGAGAAGTACATTCGGGTCCATTTCGCAGCCCCATAATACTTTTTACAGCCCAAAACGATGGTTTTCAGCCCATTAATGATTTAACAGTCTAAAACTCTAAATGACAAATTTGTAGGTGTCATTTATGAAAACCGGCTATTTGTGACATGTGGTTAAATTTTAAACTTTCTTTTTGGAAAAATCTTATTTTAGATTTTTTTTTTTCATTAACTATTTGAGTTGGAGAAATAAATAAAGAAACTAAATATTTTCTTTCTATTTAAATATTAACATATATCAAATTTAATAAAATCAATAATATTTTAATATAATTGTCATTAAATATAATAAGAAAATAGATAGAAAAAAAATATGAAAGGATATTTAATTTCTCCAAACAAACAAAGCCATGATTAGTTTCTAGTTTTTAGACACAATAAATTTGATTTTAGCAATATGCGGAAAGATATCTTGCGGGGATGGATAACGGTAATCCCACCAGATAAGAGAGACCCAAACTTTCTCTCTCTCCCTTTCCAGTTTCCAGTCATCACTCTTCCATGGCGCTTCTGCAATCCGCGCCTTCTACTAGTGGTAGTTCTACACAATCACCATTGACAAACCGCCCTCTCATCCACACTCCCTTCATATTCCCTTCCACATCCTTCAAATTACCCCCAATTTCTACTAACCACTCCCTCAAGCACAAACACAACAACTATCGTTTCCGCATTCGTGCATCGACAACTCTTGAATCCACCAATGGCGCTGCCACCATAGCCGTCGGCCTTGATAGTCCCTCTTCCACCGTCAACACCTCCGGTATTCCTTATGGCAGACAGTATTTCCCTCTTGCCGCAGTTGTTGGACAAGTACGTCTTCTCGTATATATGCATTTTTGCTGATCTGAGATTGTATTGTTTGCTTTTATTACATCTTGAAACAACTCAAACGTGTTGGAGGAATTGGCAATGATGCTTATTCAATCAACTATAAACATTCATATATTATTATGTCATCTAACAGGATGCTATTAAAACTGCTCTTCTACTTGGGGCAATTGATCGTGAGATTGGAGGAATCGCAATCTGTGGCAAAAGAGGAACGGCTAAAACAGTTATGGCACGCGGATTACATGCAATTCTGCCACCAATCGATGTAGTTGTTGGTTCAACTTCAAATGCTGATCCAGCCTGCCCAGAAGAGTAAGGTTACCAAATCTCTTAACAAAATTTATGTGAACTCTAGATTACATTCCTTGATGCTTGATATTTTAAGAATTGCAATGTTTCCTTGTGATTAGTCGGCTGACAACAAAACTTTGTTTGATACATAATAGATGGGAAGATGGACTTGCTGATAGAGTGGAATATGACTCTGCTGGTAATGTGAAGACCCAAGTAGTTAGATCACCGTTTGTGCAGGTAGTATCAGTGGGAAAATCTTGTGATACTTTTAGCATTGTCATCTTCTTTAAATTTAACCTTAATTGCTTTCTTTTTGCAGATTCCACTTGGTGTTACAGAAGATCGATTAATTGGATCTGTTGATGTTGAGGAGTCTGTCAAGAATGGAACAACTGTATTTCAGCCAGGTCTTCTGGCTGAAGCACATAGAGGGGTTCTCTATGTTGATGAAATCAACTTACTTGATGAGGGTATAAGTAATTTGCTCCTTAATGTGTTGACTGATGGTGTTAATATTGTTGAGAGAGAAGGAATCAGCTTTCGTCATCCATGCAAGCCACTGTTAATTGCTACTTATAATCCTGAAGAGGGTTCTGTACGTGAACATTTACTCGATCGTATTGCAATCAATTTAAGGTAGACTTCTTATACTTATTAACAATTCCAAAACTACATACAATTTATTGAAATCTTTATTCTGCAGTGCAGATCTTCCAATGAGCTTTGAGGATCGTGTTGCTGCTGTAGGGATTGCAACACAGTTTCAGGAACAAAGTAAGGAGGTTTATAAAATGATGGAGGAAGAAACAGACTCTGCAAAGACTCAGGTAATCATTCCTGCAAGTTATTTTTAAAATTCTAAATTAGTAGTGTAATAAATATCTGCTGTTTTTGTACAGATTATTTTGGCAAGAGAATATTTGAAAGATGTAAGCATTAGCCGTGAACAACTCAAGTATCTGGTCATGGAAGCTATGCGTGGTGGTTGCCAGGTAAATCTGTAAGAATTTAGACATCTGATGAAGAAGAAGTTTCTTTGAAATATAATTGCTCAAAGATGAATTATAACTGAATAAAGATCTTTAAAAGTTTGATGGGGTTTACTACAGGGACATAGGGCTGAACTATATGCTGCACGTGTTGCCAAATGTTTAGCTGCTTTTGAAGGTCGTGAAAAAGTCAGTGTGGATGACCTCAAGAAATCTGTAAGTATCTCATTTGGATTTAAAATATATATATATATATATATATATATATATATATATATATATATATATATATATATATATATTTCATTTTTTTTCAAAATTCTTTCTCCATTCTCAGGTAGAACTTGTGATTCTTCCTCGTTCAATGATAAACGAGAACCCGCCAGATCAGCAGCAGCAGCCTCCACCCCCGCCACCTCCTCCACAAAATCAAAATTCTGAGAACCAGAATGAAGAAGAGGAGGAGGAAGAGGTGAGTTGGTCAACATGGTCAACCTTATTAATTGCTGTAGGAAAAAAAATATACTATATGTGGATGCTAATGACTGGATGTTTATTATTATTATTATATAAACAGGAGGAAGATAATGAAGATGAAAAGGATGAAGAAAATGAACAGCAACAAGACCAATTACCTGAAGAATTTATCTTCGATGCAGATGGTGGTCTGGTGGATGAAAAACTTCTCTTTTTTGCACAACAAGCACAAAGAAAAAAAGGGAAAGCTGGAAGGGCTAAAAATGTCATTTTCTCGGAAGACAGAGGTCGATATATCAAACCAATGCTTCCCAAGGTCGTTTTAACTTTAATATATCTTTTACTCTATAAAGCTTTAAAAATTTCTGCTTTTGACCAAATGGGTTGACTTGAAACAGGGTCCTGTAAAACGATTAGCTGTTGATGCAACATTAAGAGCAGCTGCACCTTATCAGAAATTGCGTAGGGAGAAAGACACACAAAGTCTTAGAAAAGTTTATGTGGAAAAAACAGATATGAGAGCTAAAAGAATGGCTAGGAAAGCAGGTGCATTGGTAAGTAAGACATATTGTCATATTGGATGACTAAATTTGAGAAATTATTTTTATTCGTATGTTTTTTTTTTTTTTGTAAGGTTATATTTGTGGTTGATGCTAGTGGAAGCATGGCATTAAATCGAATGCAAAATGCAAAAGGTGCAGCGCTTAAACTGTTAGCAGAAAGCTATACAAGTAGAGATCAGGTAATGTAATTTATTTTATTTATTATTGAATCTTTTAATAATTTATTTAAAATGTTGAAATTTATTTATAGGTGTCAATTATTCCGTTTCGTGGAGATGCTGCAGAAGTACTTTTGCCTCCTTCCAGATCAATCTCAATGGCTAGGAAAAGACTCGAGAGGCTTCCATGTGGTGGTGGTTCTCCTCTTGCTCATGGACTTACCACGGTAATTTCTTTTTGTTAAATAAATAAAATAATAAAATTTGAAGTAATTTTTTGTTGGGGGACAGGCGGTTAGGGTGGGGATGAATGCGGAGAAGAGTGGAGATGTTGGGCGGATAATGATTGTGGCAATAACAGATGGGAGAGCCAACATTTCACTTCAAAGATCTAATGATCCAGAAATGGCTGCAGATGCACCAAGGCCTTCTTCTCAAGAGTTGAAGGTAGTAAAAAACAATTTACAAAATATAAAAACTATATTATTATTACACTAATAATAATTGTATATTTTTATTGAAAGGATGAGATACTTGAAGTGGCTGGTAAGATTTATAAAGCGGGAATGTCTTTGTTGGTGATTGACACGGAGAATAAGTTTGTTTCAACTGGTTTTGCTAAAGAGATTGCTCGAGTGGCTCAAGGTATGAATTATTATTCCAAACAAACCAATTTCCTTTTCTTCTTTTTTTTTTTTTTTTTAAATAATAATTGTTGACTGATATTTTTTGTGTATTAGGAAAATACTATTACCTGCCTAATGCTTCGGACTCTGTTATCTCGGCTGCAACAAAGGATGCTTTGTCAGCTTTGAAGAACTCTTGAATAACAAAATCATAACAGCATCCACATTGTAATAATGCTTTTTTGTTGAAAACGAGACACAAAATGGCTTTTCATTGTGATTGAAGTTTTTTTTTTTTTTTTTTTTTTTGAGCCATTGTTGATGTTGTAAGTTTTGGTATATATCCGAATTGTAACAGTATTACTTGCCCTAATTGTGCAACCCATTAGGTTCAGATGGTATGCTATCTTTTTGTAGTATTGCAGTTGTGGTGGTTTTAATGGAAGAAACAACACAACACAAATCACACAAGTGTGACACCTCATCTATCCTTAGTACACTTTATTTCAAGTGCTACTAGGATTATACATTTTATTTCATCATGGGTTAACGAAATTACATAAACGTAGGTGCATAAAACAAAATCTATTTTAACAATTTATAATACATCCAAAACTCTGATAAAACATGGTACATTCATGAGAAGATTATACATGGTGTATTTTGTACCTTATCTCCTCATGCTTCTAGCTCTCATTTGTCATCTACTAGCTTAGCTTCATCGCTAAAATCCGTTTCTATACCTAGTTGTAGAACCTATCTATATGATGTAAGCACCTTTGTAAGCATATGGTAAACTACTTGTATGTTTGCTTACTTATTTCCAACTTTTCTTTAAAATAAAATCTGTAATATTTTTTCTAAAACAAACATTCCTTAAGTGTGCCCTATAGTTGCTTATGACTAATTATAGTACAAGGATCTTAACTAATCCCTTATAATTAATTGTGTATTAACAATTTTATACATGTCGATTTTCCTGAAAGGGACAGAATATGTGTATATATATTTCTGAAAATATAGTACCTTGCCTTCAATTTTAGAAACAGGGGTGTTACAAGATAATATTATTTGCATCATCTGTTAATTCTGAAATCCATTAGGTTCAGATGATATGCTATCTTTTTGTAGTATTGCAATTGTGGTGGTTTAATGGAAAGAACAACATAAAAACAACACACAACACAAATTAAAGAAGAGAACAGTATTTGCTTCATCAGCTAATGATTGCACCAAAATGCATTGACAACCTCGGAGTGCAAGGAAACTATCATCAGATCATGAAAGAAAAACAAAGTATAACAAGTGCTCATACAAATTTAAAACTTGTACTTCAAATTTACAATCCAACTTCAAACGAAAGGCAATCTCCTCCATTCACGTACACACTAATCAGTCTTCAATTGAAAAGAGAGAATATAAAACAAGCAACTCACTCACTGAATCACTGTAGATCTTTGGCAGTAACACCATACTTTTCCTGAAGCTTGGTAAGCTCCTCTTCTTTCTTCTTTTGATCAAACTTCTTACTCATCTTGGCCTGCTGATAATACAAGACAATGAGGTAGCGATTGGCAACGTTAAAACCGGAAAGATGATCGACTGCTGTTTTGGCATCGTAGATATCTTCGTAGACGACGAAGGCAGTGCCTCGCGTATCCTTGTTGGTTCCGATACGTATCTGGCGAATTGCACCGTATTTTCCGAAAATATCGTACATCTCTTCGGAAGTGATGTTGAATGGCAAGTTGCGTACGTAGAGGACCCTGTTTACTTCTGGTGGGAGCCTTGTGTTTCCCTTTCTTAAATTGATTGTTGCCATTACAGATTGCTCGTTCGCGAGATTGAAAAATTTAGGGTTCCGAAAAAGGATTTAGGGGTTTTGGTTTTGATCGACAAGTAATTGTTATACTCCTCTTGTTCAAACTTGACTCTGCAAAAGTCTAAAGTGGCCCCTCTATTTGAAAGGGATTACAAATACAAATTCCATTTTTGTTACTCGAGTTTTTTTTTTTTTGGCTACATTTTTGAACTTAAGAAATAATTTGTAGTAATATTATACTAATAATAAATTACTGGAAAATAAATATGCTAACAAATATCCAGTAATCCAGACAAACTACTAAACTAGCACTATGATATTTCAATATACTAGTGTAATTTTTTTGTCTATTTTTTGTAACACGATAGAAAAAGAAAAACAAGTTAAATTCTTTTTTTTTTCACTAAATAGCAACTACTTAAATCACAAGATTGGATTTGACCAAGGAGACCAATGTATAGTTCTCAGGAAATAAAAGTTACATTTTTTCTGACACTGATGGTTAAATATTGGAGTCCTTTGATTTTATGAATTCTTACTTTTGTTTTTTCAAGATTGAGTCGTTGAAATCACCACTTTCCACATGGTCCACATAGACCACTATAAGGGTCACTTTATTTATTAGTTGGATAATAACCGATACATCGTCTTTTATTTTGGAGTTGTTCATTGATGTTGTAAAACAAGTTTCCAAAAATGGTCTTATATTCATGAGCGGATGGGTAGGAGTCGCAAGAGGCGAGAGTTAGAAGAGATGAGAAAGGGTAGGGCGATGGTGGCTTTTAGCTTACACATAGTCTTTCTACTTTGGTTGTTTGGGAGCGGGTTCAAGGCGGTACTAATGGTACAGTTGCCTACACGACATCGAGCGAAGACGGTACTAGAGATTCGACGGAAGAACGGGTTGGGTGACCCTTGTCATCCCACATCTCTCTATCCTCTCGCCCTACTTGATCCTTCCTGACATTCATTTTTTCTCTTTTGACCAAACTATAAATACCACACAACCAATACAAATTCTCTCCTCTTTCATTCAAACTTTCTCAAATCCCATTTCAAATGGATTTTAATGGTGGCAAGTCCAAAAAAACAGTTTAAGCCAAAGACAACCAATACAATAAAATCGAAGACGGTTCTCAAAACTTTTCATATTCCATTCCCAAAACTCAAATCTTAAATAATTCTAAGTACCCAATATAGCAAACTACCCATGAAAGATTCTTATAGCCTATTCAGTTCTCTAAAGATAATTCTAGTTTTAATCTGATCATTTACTATACACAATCAATTCCCCAAACCCGATTCAATATTCCATTCCTGAAGCATTGTAATTTCGTGATGAGATATTTTAAAACGAAAGCTTTTCTAGAAGAGACAATATGAAATATTTTAAAATTCCACGACAAATGTTTAACCGTCTAAGTATATGGTGAGAATCCCCATCCAAAAGGACCAAAACATCAAACTCAAACATTTACACAATCTCTCATATGCATATTTCCATCTGATTCCAACGTGAGGCTGGGGCTAAACAGATTCTTGCTGAAACACCACAACGGAAGCAATGAAAAGGAAATAAAACGACATCAACATACTCACAACCTTCTAAAATAATATCGTCATTGAAATCACTGACCTCGCCCATCAAAACAAAGAAGAGGGATGGGAGAAAGCGACACCGGAAAGAAAATTGTGTGTCACGGAAGCTACCGAGCAAAAGAAAATGACACTCGTGGAGGAGGATTTACAAGCACTCAAGGAAAAACAAGAGGAAAAAGAGATGCGTAGCTACAACCATTTGACCTCATAAAAAATGGCAAATTGCAGCGGTCTACGATTGTAAATTGTTGAATTTCATTTTAGAATTTAATTATCATGTTAGGATTCTTTTTTTAATTATTGTTTTCAATTTAATTGTCATTTTATGAGTTTATTTAACGTTTGTAGTAGTTTAATGAAAATATTTTTAATTTAAGTTTTATTTATTAGTAAATGTTTGATTTAAAAAGATAATAATTGTGTGAATTAGGAGGTATGAAAAATGAATCTGATGAGAGATGAAAGTGAGAAGATATGAATTGATTGATTGAGATGGTGGGAGGAATGAACCCTTAGGAAAGAGTATTGGTAGAAAAGAAAAATAAAATAAAATGGTGAATGGGGTTAGATCTGAATAAAATAAAGTAATTAATAAATAAACAAACAAGATAAAAATATCATATTATACTGACTTAAAAGCAGTTACAACTTACAAACATCATTTTATAGTGACTTAACGGTAGTTACTACCGGTGCTTGGAAAAAAGACGATTTGTAAAAGATTTTGAAGCTATAAGATCAACGGTCCACAATGGATTGCAAAAACACCTATTGAAAGTTTTTGAGTTGCGTGCTTTTCAAATAGTTATGATAAACGAATAACATAATTAGAGGATCATGGAGGAATAGTTACCAAACTACACCAAGAGCAAAACATTGTGTGATAGTCGGATAGATAGCTAAACCCCCGGTAAACCCACAACCCATTTCCCAATCCCACCTCCATAAGATTCTCGATAACCTGTGTGATAGATAGCTAAAAAAAGTGTAAGATTATGCAAAGAAATTGTGCTTTTTAGTCTTCTTTCTTCTTTAATCTCCATAACCACTTAGCAAGTAAAGCCAAATTGCATTATCTAAGGTTTCCAACCCAAATTTTTTAGGCGGTATTGCATTTTGCCACGGAACCAACATATTTTATTTTTATCTACTAACAACCCCAATGAAATCTTCTTGTCAAAACTTTAAGGGCCTCCTAATCGTTTTTGGGGCTTTAAAGAGTGAGGAATAGTATAAGAAAAGACTACACAACACCGGTTTGACCAACCGTAAGTCTACCACCAAATGACAGATTTTTCATCTTCCATAGACTCGACTTAGACTTTAATTTGGTGACAATCGGCTCCCAGTTTTTAGCAAATTTATGGTTAGTGTAACCAAGTACATCACCAACCAAACAAGTTTTGCTTTTAGAATAACTAGCTTTCCATTAAACTCTATGATTTGACTAGCCAATACAAGTTAATTTCCAAAGATCGAGTTGATTTGAAAATTATTTCCTATGCCATTGGATCAAAGATTCCAAAAAGTGAAAGTGATGGACCCAAGATGATTTTAACAATTTAATAATATGCACAAAATAATTAATAAATTAGGTGAAGAGTAAAATATTCGAGAAAGAAACATACAAAAACCATAAACCCAAAACCCAAAAACTTGCAATGTATTGCAAAAATAAAAGTTAAGGTTAAACAATTGCAAAATTTTACGAAATTCAAGAACCATTTTTTGTAATTTACTCCTTTGTTTTATCTATCCAATAACCATATTATATATAAATGATCTAAACTCATCATCTTCCAAAGTAGGTTCCCCAACACATGTGAAAGAAAAAACAACAAAGCTTAGTTCACGCTTCATAAGAAAAAAAAAAGTAGTCAGAATTCAAACCGCCTATATATAAAAAAACTAAAAAGAAAAGTTTGTATATGTTTTGTTCAGTTAAAAAAAACTTAAAACTTAATATAATAAACAAAGAGATGGGTAGTGTAGTAGTATCAGGATGTAGATGTAGCACGATGCAATTCCTTCTCCAGCATTGATGTCCCTTTGAATATGGTGAGCTGGATGTCCCTCGAGTACTGTGTATACTGTATGCAAAAATTTACATCATTTATTATTACCATTAAAACCAAAAATATAAATTAAATAAAATAATAGTAATATTTACCCGATCGTCACTCATCTTTCTGAAACCCAATTTTTTAGTCCAGATTGACTCGGCTTCTTCAGCAGCAGGAAGCACAAGGAGTTCAACACCCAATGACAACAGTAACTCCTCAATACAAAAGAACAGAGCTTGAAAATATCCCTACAAATTATAAATTATTTTAATAACAGACTAAAAAGAATATATAATATATAATATCTATCAACACTGCATGCATTCACCTTCCCTTGGTGTTGTCTACTGGTAGCCACCAGGGGTAGCTCAGCCACCTCCCGCCCGAAAATTCTCAGAAGCCCTGCAGATACAACTACTGACCTGCCCATGTATGTATATATGTCACTTGAATAATTAATTACTTGGAAAAAAAATATTTATTTAAAAACATTAACATACCCTGCCATCAGAACAACACAATATATCCCACCAAACTCCTGTCCAGATATATTTCTCCTGCAAAAGTGGAGGGGGGCAAATTGAAAACTTGTAGAATTTCAAGGTTGATAAAAGATGGAAGTTCAACCAAAGCATACCCGTATACCATTACAGGGATTAGATCACGGCCAGATGTTGCTACAATGGGATCAAAACACTCCTGCCACACCAAACCCAAACCCAAACCCAGATTAATTAAAAATAAAATTAAAAAATTGGTAAAAGGACAGATATATCCAGCCCAACCCACCCGGAAAATGGCAGCAGCCCTTGAGAGGAGGGGCAAATGTTCAGGATAGCGGCTTTTCCCACTTAACATCCGCCATCTAATCTCATTGGTGACTCCTCCTTTGTCTACATGTTGATGTTTCCTGTTTATTATACTCAAAACTGGAGCCGAAATTACAGTTGCGCCATTCACAACCACATCTTGAATAGCACCATGAATCATATCACAGTGATCACAACAAAACCATTTATCCGATGGGAGCGCCTTCAGATCACATCTCCCACTCTCTCTTAAACAACCAACATGATACTCTTTCTCACACTGCAACAATATTCAAACACACAAATAAATAAATACCATATATATTTATATTAATATTAGTATTACAATTTACCTACCTGATCACATAGCATTACTGTTCGATCATCAAACTCTGCAACACTGAAATCATGGGCCCTACAAATAACACAACCACCAGTTTCATATTCTCGGGCTTTAACAACACGTGTGAGTCTGATCACAATGGGCCTTGACTCTGTAGCAGATGCTTTTCTACCAGAACCAGACCCAATACTGTCTCTACAATATGGGCAATGCCAGTCTTCAGATGAAACACCATCTACTACTCCCAAACAAACTGAAAGCTAGAAGCTTATATATATTAGATATTTAGATTTACATTCAATATTTAACTAAAATGAACAGATAAAGCTTTCACCTGCATGGAAAGCACGAGGGCATCCATCACAAATCATCAGCTCTCCTCTGTCTCCACATACTGCACACATGTCATCACTGTTGCTGGTTGTGATACTTTGACCATTTGCAAGCAACAGAGCTATATCATGGAGTGTTAGCCCATTAGGGATATAAATATGCCGATACCTGAAAATCAAAATATGAGAATGGATATTATTAGATTCACAAATATGGAAATCATTCTAGAATTTTTGCTTCTAGAAACTCCACTCACGGTTGACGTTTGGCAGCCCAACCAGCATGAGCTTCAAATTGTGAAGGACTGATCTGTCACAGCAAAGTAAATGAATTAATATTTATAAAGAAAATTGAAATACATAGAACATGATAATAATGTTTACCTCAGTGTCACAATGGCTACAAACTATACCGGTTCCTTGCTTGTAACCCTCAAGTATTTTCTGCAAAAAAAAAACATATATTTGAGGATTTTATGGCATGATAAAAATGGAAT
The DNA here is from genome assembly GCF_051521515.1 of Lactuca serriola. Lineage (NCBI taxonomy): Eukaryota > Viridiplantae > Streptophyta > Magnoliopsida > Asterales > Asteraceae > Lactuca > Lactuca serriola. The sequence continues at coordinate 207,343,941 of NC_136409.1, forward strand.
ATCAGATTATTTGATTTAAACAACAGACAAAAGTCACCTTTCCTCTGGCATAATAAGCCAATTCAGTTCCATCTGGAAGTCCATTTGGCATAAATAGTAAGCGGTGTAAATCGTTATCCCTGTTAATTTTCATCACATACAAGAGATTTCATGAGTGAAAATGTAACACCCAATGCAACAAAGACCAAATTACCCTTTGCCTACCTTTTCTTATGGCCACCTTCAGCATTCCGTTTTGTTTCAACAGCAGTACTAGATGTGTATGACCTTGGCCTATATACACATATACAAGGAAGTATTGTAATACACTGATACTGATATGCATGTATGTGTGTGTGTGTGAGAGAGAGAGAGAGAGGATACAAGAAATAGCATACTTTTTGAATTGGGTTTTCCGCTCTTTTGTGGTGTCACTAACAAATGTTTGAGGTTCCAAAGCTGAGCTCTTACGATAAGAATAATACGGGATAGAACCATCTTCTCTTGTGTGATTGGTGCAGCTAAAAGAAACATAAATCAAAAATTGTAATAACTTGATAATCTATAAAATCCAAGAAAAAGGCTGTTACTACTTACTACTACTTAAAAAAAGGACAGAAGAAAAGATATAAGAGCAAGAGAAATGGTATGCACCTTGTTGTAGAATGATACAGGTTCATAAGCTTCATATGATGATTGTTGTCTGATTTACCCCTGTCCATGTTTCCTTGAAGACCCCCTGCAGATTACAAGAAAATGTAACAAATAGAAGTAATAAAAGTTTTTCATCTATAAATAACAAAAACGCCATCAGTCTCACCTATCCAAACCTGAAGGAATTCCTCATTAACAGATGAACCAGCTACGTTTCTTATTGCTTCATCTACTGTGTTGGGAGGAGAATTCTTCATTGCCTGAATTATACTGTATACAGGTTTCCCATTCTCCAGATATATGTGATTATTAGGGTGCCTAGTTTTTCCACCAGCATGTTCCTCAAACTCATGAGCACGAAGAATCTGAATGCATCATTCAATCATTAATCAAGCGTAGCAAATCCAATACCAAAAATACACCATTTTAATGAAAAGAAAAAAAAAACTAACATTAGAAAAATTGCATGATGCACAACCACATAAATAGCCACAATCCTTCACAATTCCAATAAGCTCCCCCTGGTGCCCAAACTCTGTTAAGATAAGAATACTTGCTGAAAATACTAGTAAAGAGATATGCAACTTACTGAAGCAGAAATATATTTCACTTTTGCTCCCTCGAGAATCCCAGTTGATAAGAGTCTTTTAACAGTTGTAGGATAACTTTCAGGAGGAGCAACCTTTTCAGTCGTTGCTTCAAGAGTATTAGGATATAAAAGAGAGTCCCCAGTTTCATGCAACCTAGGTGCCTTACGGGTCCCGTTTGTGAAAGAATTGCCTGTTGACTTTGCAGTAGAAGCAGACAGTTGACTATCATACTCTTCCTTTCGTTTACTGAATTTGAAAGTAATTTTCCTAATACCAGAAGAAGTACTTGCATGCTTTGGAACCTCAAGTACAACATGTGATGTATCATTTGTAGTACCATGTTCATCTTGGCTTGAGCTCCCCTCACTGCTAGATGATGTAATCTCACCACAAACAGTTTGATCTTTTATGACTTGTTTTCCATCTGGTTGACTATTAACAGTCTGAAAACTTGAAGAATTGTCACGAGGTGATACATTGGGGTTTGAAACTTCAGAGCAAATATCATCATTTGAAGCCTCCTTCACCTCCTTCTTGGTGCAAGGATCTATTACTAGTTCAGTATCATTTAAGGCCTCTGTTGTCTGCTTTATAACAGAAGGCTCTATTCCAGTATCGTTTACAGCTTGGGTTATATGGTTCCTAACAGGAGGCTTTATTTCATTATCAGTTAAGCTTTGTGTTGTCTGTTTACTTCTAGAAACCTCTATTTTCATCTCAAGCAGTGAATCTTTGATAGGTTTTTGAACAGAAGATTCTGGTTCACTCTCATTCAAAGCCTCAGTTGTCTTCATCTTGCCACAAACCTCTGTTTCCATCTCACTTGGACATTCTTTGACAGGTTGGATCTCATTCAAACACTCCTTGACAGGTTGTTCAATAATAGCCTCTACTTTCACCTCATTCAGACATTCCTTGACAGGCTGTTCAACATTAGACTCTAGTTTCACCTCATTCAGACACTCCTTGACAGGCTGTTCAACAATAGGCTCTAGTTTCACCTCATTCAGACACTCTTTGACAGGCTGCTCAACAACTGGTTCTATTGCCATCTCATTCAGACACTCCTTGACAGGCTGCTCAACAATAGGCTCTATTTCCATGTCATGTGAAACCTCTAAAGTGTGTTTCTCATTCTCACCACAAGGATCTAGTTCCATGTCATCTAAACCTTCTGTAACAGGCTGTACAGCAGAAGGATTTACATCATTATTATTATTATTTAAACTCTCAGTTGCTTGCTTACTTTCACAATTCTGTTGTTCTGTCACCTTCAGACATTCTTGGACAGGCTCCTCACTGGAAGCATCTGGCATATTATCGTTTAGAGCTTCTGTTGGTTGCACTAGCTCCAAACCATTTGAACATTCTTTACTATCCTGTTCAACAGAAGGCTCTGGTTTTTTAATATTATCTAAACCCTCTGTGGGAGGTGTTTTAGGACATGGCTCTTGTTCAATAGAAACCAGGGCCACTTCTGAATGAGTAATAGCACAAGAATCTACTTCATCATCCACTGAACCCTCTATGGCCTGTTTTTTGGGCAAGGGCTCCATATCAGAACCAACTGTTAGCCACTGATGGTCACGCTTTTGCTGAATTTTCTCGTTTTCCATTTCCCCAACATTGCTCAACACAGCCACACAAACCTCCCCTTCTCCCATCCTAAATGTTCCCCTCTACAAGTTCAGAAACTATCACGTATCAAAAAAATTCAAAATGCATAACAGCATTCTAAGTTCAAATAAATAACTACGCAAACCAAGTAAACACAACAGAAACCCTAATTCCTGAATTAGAAATTAAAACCCTCACTGATACTCTATCAAACAACTGGATTACAATTCAATCTCTAATACCAATTATACAACAATCCAACACACTCATCTAAGCATAACGAGCCTACACAGAACCAACTTCTCATCAACACAATTTCGTCGATCAACAACTTCTCGGAATCCGATATTAAATGGCACAATCAATCGCTCAAAATCCGATTCTCACCGACCTCTTACAAGTAAAATAGGTTCCAACAACTTTGAATCAGAAGATATACCGTAACATAGTGAGTCACAACATGAATCCCCCAATAAACTTTTCATGCATCCATATATGTGTATTATAAATGTACACGTGTAGATCTGGGATCAAATTTGCAAAATAGCAAAGAAGCAAACTAACCGTGAAGATCAACTTTCAAAATTAGGGTTTTTTCTTGTTCTCTATTACAATCTTCATCTCCTTTTTTGCATATTCCTCATGAACGACAACGAATAGAGCGGCAACGAACGAAACTGAATTTTTTGTTCGCGGGAGTAAGAAAAGTCGTGAGATATGGAAGGCACGAGAAGAGGGGTTACAGGGGGTGGATAGGGTAAAAGCAATACGAGTGGGCCCCGCATACAACAAACTTATAGTAAGCTGCCATGTGGTCACTACAATAGCTTTAATTCGATCATGATGGAAATGAACGGTTTAGATGTGGAAACGTAACAGCTGTACCCTATCATCTGGTGCACCACTATATCATGGGAAAACACTTTCATCATCATTTACAAATCATCTTCCACATACCAACCAGTCTTTGGATGGAAACAAATAACATTTATAAAATTTCTCTGGGTTAAATTAACCAAAATTTTAATCAAATATATTGTTACATATACCGTATAGAACCGGATTGGATAGAATAAAACATGATTTGGGAGTGCTTTTCAATCAACTTATTGGTTATAAATTTTTGGGAAAACCAAAAATTACTTTTTGGAAAAGTCTTGTTTTGTTTAAAATATTAGTGTTTATCAAACACCTTTTTTTGATTTGGGAGTGTTTTTCAATCAACTTAGTATTTATATAGTCATTCTATCCTTTAAGATAACTGTAACATCCCAAAATTTAAGGCCAAAATTTTCATTTTAATTAAGTTATTACATAAAATCATCAGTATAAAAACATTCATAATAATATCTCGTGTCAAAACTAAAATGTAAATAATCAAAACATAGACCAATGAAGCCCAGCCCAGCTGGGAAAGAGGTGTTGGGTTTATAACTATTGAGGGGCAAGGTGGGGAGTTCGACTCTCGTTGGTGGCCACTCATGGGAAAATTTCCTTTGGAATCCCATTAAAAAGGGTGAGGGTTTGCCCTGTAAAGGAGCTCGAACCCGGGCTTCCGTTGTAAAGGCGGAAGGGCTTCCGCTTGGTATTTTCCGTTCCAAAAAAATAATAATAATAAATAAAAAATAAAAATAATCAAAACATAGTATCATAAAACCATATCAGAGTGTAATCCCAAAGATCTCGTGTGCAGAAAACTATAGTGTGATGTGTTGCAATCGAGCCGGTTTCTTTCCTTTGAAAACGAAGTACCTGAAACCAAAACTGAAAACCGTAAGCACAAACTTAGTGAGTTCCCCCCCCCCCCATGATACCACATACCATATAATGCCTATCCCTCGGTATCTTTCAACCGGTATCTGTCTGGCATATCTGGGAGCTGGGCTCCCTTTCGGTATCTTTCAAACGATAACCGGGAACTGACCTCCCCTTCGGTATCCTTCAACCGATAACTGGGAGATAACCTATAACCTCCCCTTCGGTATCTTTCAACCGGTATCCGGGGACTATTTCACCCCCTTACCACTATCACATAATAACATGTCATAAACTTATTGATTCCATGATAACATAACATAAACATGTTGATCACATAATAGCATATCATAACCATAATGGTCACATAATAACATATCATAAACATACTGCTAGGCATGCATGGGTTCTGTCTACCCCTTCGGTATCTTTCAACCGGTAATTGTCTTCGGTATCTTTCAACCGGTAACTGGGGACTATTTCACCCCTACTACTACTAACACATATCTCGTAGCATCCCTGCACGTAAAGCATATCAAATAGTGGCAAACCAGAAAATTATCACAAAGACAATCATCCCAAACATAATCACCTACCGGTGGGTCGGCATTGGTGCTTTAGACCCACCCCTACTGGAAGGTAACTCACCTCACACTATTGAAGTCCCGTAGACACAACCCCCAACTGCTGGATGATAGATTCCCGAACTGCCAATATCAAAACATCACCCAATTAATTATTGGGTTTCAACACATAACCATAAATACATACTTGGGGGAAGGCCTAAAAGTCAACTATGAGTAAAAGCCCAACATATGGCCTAATTTTCCAAATTAGGCCCAAACCTTTACAAGGTCTTACCATAAGGCCCAACCATTTAGTCATGTCCAACATTCGACATTCTAATGGCCCAATATCACCTAATCATGAAGGCCCAATTATGGCCCATCTATGGCCCAATTTTCCAAATTGGGCCCAAACCGTCACATATGGGCCTTATCTTAAAGCCTATTAAATTATTCTAGTCCATATGATTATTCTTAGATGGTCCACCAATAACCCAATCATCAAGGCCCAATAATAAACCCAAGTGAAATTAGGGTTTCACATATAATGACAATTAGGGTTAAGTGTTTCTCACTTAACCCATTAAGGACTTAATCCATTAAGTCCATCACTCTTCTAAATAAATCATATGGTGTGATTGGGCTTAATACATAATTTCATTATAATGGCCCAAAAGTGGGTCCTAATAAGTCCAAGACCCATAAATCCAATATTAGGGTTTTCTAAACCCTAATTAGGGTTTCCAACCCCACCTTAGCCCAATAGACCTAATAGCTAGGTCTTTTGATCAATTAAGGTTCATTAGGCCCATTAGTTACATGTTTGGGCTTTTAGGTCAATTAGGGTTTCATTGGGACCATTAGGGTTTTAGTCCCTTTGTCCAAACATCCCAACGAATCAAACACAACAAGCACACCACCACCCAACACGGCGACTAGTGGCGGTAGGAGGCGGCAGCCACCATCTCACGGTGGTGGTTAGGGTTTCTTTCCATTATTCACATTTCAAATTACATTTTACAATGCTAATCTCTAAAATAACACACACAACTAAGCTAAACACACACATATAACAACCTTGTGGTGGCCGGCGATGGCGAGTGACGGCATCCACCACCCTATAGACGGTTTGGGTAAAGAGCGGTGTATGCCTAACGTCGGGTCATCGCTCTTGCCCTCACTCTCGTGGTCCCGTATTCATTCCTTGGCGCCCAAGCACCAAAGCCAGTGTAGAGAAAAAACAACACCAATCGCCTCGCCTCTCAGAGCGACAGGTGTAGCGCTCAGAACGTTGCTCTTGGCAACCATGCACCAGTGGCAAACGACTACTCGCGAAGCACGATCTACCAATCAAAGGTCGTCTATCACTACCAAACCTGAAAAGGTAAAAGCTATTTCCGGGTATATCCCCCTCCCCCTCCCCCCGACCACAGGTATAAAAATGTCCCTTCTCCTCCAAGAGAAGGGATCAAGAAATAAACCCTTAAACACTTGCCTAACACGTTTTTCCTGGAAACACACATTTTGTTGGTTTCATTGATGACCTAATTAAATAGTTATAAATGAGTCGATGAGATGAACATCAAATTTTACAATAAATGTAGCATTATATAACCCATCGTGTCGTCATATCAACTAATTTAATGACTAGGTGTTTAAGTCAACAATGAAACTGATGAAATGTATATTACATGGAGAAAAAGGCCAAATTGATAGTTTCATTTTATTTACTTCTTTTTATAGTTTATTTTAGCATATTTCATCCATAATCTAGTTTAATTTCCATGCATATTTTCCTTTTTGCTATTTTATGACTATTTCGGGTACTTTCTAGTTTCATGAGCTTTATTGCAGATTTCATGGAGACTAGTGGAGCGGGAGTGTAGGGACGTATGGAAAGCGGTTGGAATAAGAGGAAGTCAAGAATTCTAGGCTTGGTGATAATGAAGTTGATGCATGGAGTGGGCTTGATGATTATTTGAAGGCTTGGAGAAAATAAAAATTAAAATTGCAAGATGCGGGAGAATATTCAAGCATGCGTTGGTTATTAATCGAGCGAGTTTACAAGCTATGGAGGATTTGGAGAAGCCAAATAGGGCTTAAAATGAAGAAAACTTGAAGAAAAATGGGCCAGGAGCTGATTGGAATCAAATTGGGCCAAGTGGGCTAAGCTATGGAGGCCCAAGCCTCAAAGAAGCCACATCCAGGAACCACCCGCGTAACCGCACGCGGGTCGCGCACAACACTGCAGAGCAAATTTGGAATTTCATTTGGAAGGCTATTTTAGGAAGGTTGGTGCCCATCTTTTGGAGACTCTTAGACATCCGATTTTTGAACATTCCCTCTAGAGTTTTGAAGACTTTTGAAGGCCAAGAAGACCTCAAGAACATAATCTTTTTACCTCTTGATTCTTGTTAAATGTTTGGTACAATCTTCTCTAACTCTGTTTTCTTGAGTTTGGCCATGCTTGGCTAAACAAATCTTGGTTGACTTTTGTTGAATCCTTTGATTTTGTTGAATGTTGAAGAATCCATGAACTTGTTCTTAAATCTTTATGGAAATGTTTTGTGTTTTAACATATTATCACTACTTGTATGTTTTTATTCATGAGTTTAAATGTGTTTGTAATGATTAGTTGACTAATTTCTTGATTAAGTAAATGATCCTCAAATTAGCAAGCAACAAATGATTTTTGTGTTGTTTTTGCTTCACACGATCATAAAAACATTTCCTCAAACATGTTAGTGAAATCATTTGACTCCTATTGGATTTGGTGACTTTTTGGTTCTTAATGCTAGTTGACTTTCACTAATTACATGCTTAATGGAAATTGTGATTTTGACTAAGGAAATTGTTATGAGCTTTTCTAATCATTTTAACAACTAAGAAAAGTCTAGGTAATCTAAAGCTTCTTGGATTACTATAGCCAAATCAAGGATTTAAATCAAATAGTGCACCAATGGATTCTAATGATATGTTCATCAAAAGCCAAAGTGAGGAAACCTTAAATCAATCATCCTTCTCTTATTGATTTTACATCAAACTCTTATTTTTGTTGAAATTGTCTATTTAAATATTACTTTAATTATAGTTTATTTCAAAAGACCAAACCCCCCATTTTTAATTTATTGTCATTTTACAAGTATTTTTACAAAGAGATTTTTCATAGAGTTATAAAATTGAACCAATCTCCGTGGATGCGATCTATTTACCGTTATGCACTATTTTAGTGTGTAATATTTAGGGTTATTAATTTTGTTGGCCTCGACAACCACCACAAATCATCACTAAATTTTAGTTTTTGACTTATTCATAAACTAGGGTAAAACAATGAGACTTTAATGAAACCATGTAAGTAATGAAACCGATAAACTAGTAAAAGGGGGTCAAATCACTATTTTTACTGGTAATTCATATTTTGTAGTAAATAAATTTTAGTTTGAGAGTTTTTCATAACTTAGGATAAAATGTTAGGACTTTTATGGAGATTTCCTTTCATTATAAATACCTATATTAGAATGTATAAATATGTTTTTTTTAAATATAAAGTCCTATATTTAGGTATTTATAGGTATAAAATATGAAAATACCACATAAAATACGTTTAAAAATGTCTATATGTTTTATATGTATAAAAAATGTTTTTATACGTATAAAAATGTTTTTATAAGTATACATAACTTTTTAATACATATAAACATATAAATACGTTTTTTATAAATAAAAAGACACATCATTATGTTTTTATACATAATTATATTTATTCATTATGTATAAATATTTTTTTTGCATATTTATATGTATATATTATGTATAACGACGTATAAATAGCGTATTTAAATGTATTTAGTATGTGCATATGTAGTTATTTCGTATAAAACATACTGTATACATACAAATATGAAAATACCATATAAATACATTCAAAAATATCTCTATACGTTTATATATGTATAAAAATGTTTTTATATGTATAGATAACGTTTTTATAAATAATGTTTCTATACATATTTAGACGTTTAAAAACGTTTTTCATACACATAAAAATACATCAATATGTTTTTTATAGAAAAAATAAATACACATATACATATTAAATACGTTTTTATGCGATATATATATATATATATATATATATATATATATATATATATATATTTAAAAATAAAAAATTACAGTGTTCATTATATAAAATGTTCGAAAAATTGTAATAATAATAATAACAATTGCTCCAGCATAACACATTATGTATATTAAGTTAGAAAATAAAACCAAAAATCATTTTAGCTTGGTTGTTCAAGTCGTTGCCAGTAGCGTGCGATGCCTAGTTCGAATCCTCTTGGTCTCCATTGTGTTCAAAATTTGTGTTTTTCATTTAAAGGCAACAACGCTAACTTGGCTTGCTATGTCAACTCCTACTCAACCTCTTCCCTCCAATCAACTATGCATTGATCGACCATAAAAGGTAAATGGGCAAAACTAAACAAATTTTCCAATATTTCAGGCATAAGCGAACATAAATTTCAATTTTGGGCAAAACCAACAAAAAAACTGAAAATTTAAGGTTTTTGATGACATTAACTCTTGTTTTTATCAAGACTATCATGAATTTGCAGAATAATTTTTAGCGAAGTTTGTGACTATGCGATAAAAGATGAAACATAGTTATTCCGATACAAGAGTATCTCCAATGGTTAGATTATAAATAAATGTTAAATATTCAATTAATTTTGACCTCTACAAAAAATACTACTATAATGGTTAAGCTTATTAAATAGTTTTTTTTTTTATAAATTTAACTAATTTATCATTATCTTTTTAAAATGTTTTTTTTCATTTAATTAGTCTATTATTTAACAAAATAATTATTGAGTATACAAATTTATCATTTAATTATTTATGTAAGTAAAATATGAAAAATTATTATGTTATAGTTACAAAAATAATATAAAAACATTGAAAATATTATATTATCTTCATAAAAGTTCTATTTTATAAATAAGATGTTATTAATATTTAATAAGATTAATTAAATAGTAAATAAAAAAAATAAAATTGAGTTATAATAAAAATGCTAAATTGAAATATTGTTAAACTATAAGGGGTTATATGTACACATTGCGAAAACATATTGACCATTAAATATATATTGAGTGGTCAAAATGAAAAAACTAAAAAACAATGTTGTATAATAATAATAAGTGCTTGTTTAAAAAAAAAATGCATAATAATAAATTATTAAAAAACTTCTCATTGGAGATGTTCTGACTAGCTGTGAAATATGATAAATTTAAAAAATACATCTTTTATTTAATATATATAATAATTATTTGTTATAATTAAACTATAAAATTCAATTGTTTGCAACTCTATACAATGGTTTCTAACTAGAGTTGTGGCGTAAATACCTCAGCTCCATAATGCACGAAGACGCACGATTTACAGTCACATTAATGCTGCCTTATTTTATGGATGATAAATTCTCAAGTCTTGTACAAGTTCCCATAATTAAATTAAATATAATCTAATTACCAATTTCTCTAGAAAAAAATAATTTGATTTTATAAGATATCCAGTAAAAGGTTAATTTAATTTTTAAATCTCCAAAATGACATTTGTTAAGAACAGGAATGTGTGATCCAAAATAGATGTTCATTGATGTTACCAGGAAAGAAAATGTAACAAGCTTTTAAGACAACAAAATTATTAATTTTAAAATTATAACAAAAAGTTAAAGATAAAATATAAAATTACAAAATATAAGTTCATAATCTTGAGATTAATTTTTTAGAGAAAATAAAATGTAACAAGCTTTAAGACATCAAATATGTTTAACCAAACTAAATCATTAAATTTTAAAATAAAACAAAAATTTTAAACAAAATAAAATTATGAATTTTTGGATCCTATACCAAAAAATATGACAAAAATGACACAGTGCTTTGGAAGCTTTTAGGAAAAAACTAAAAAAAAAAAAAAAAAATCGTTTGGCATAATGGCCTCCTAATTATCTTGTTTTAATACTCAACTAGCGAATACATGTAGCGCATAATTTAATAAAATATTTTGCTATTATAAATTATAAAATAATAATTTTACTATAAAGTTGATATAAGATATATTTAATATTTTAAATATATGACAATATAAAAATATATTAAAACAATATCATCTTAATCGGCTTTATATGTAGGTTATGCATGAAAATAGTTAAATTATATTTTTAGTTGTTATTATTTTTTAGTTATTATTAAAATTATTTAGTTGCGATAAATATTTTATACTCTTATCATCGTAACAGTATGTGTATATATATATATATATATATATATATATATGTGTGTGTGTGTGTGTGTGTGTATTTGTCTGTGGAAATAAAACTAAATACATGTTTTCAACCAATATTATTTTTAACTATTATTATTGTTAGTTATTTTTAAAAAATTATTTGATTTTTTTTGTAATTATTGTTCGAAATATAAATGTCGTTTTTAAAATAACGTGGTATAGTTTTTAATTATTTAATCTACTTGTTATTGTTAATTAACTCGAAAACTATCAATTTGGAAAAATATTATTATTGCAAAAAATAGTTTGTAATTAACCTTTTAATTAATTTGACATTTCGATTTATGTTTTATATGTAACCATTTATTATTATTATTATTTTAAAATATTTAAAAATAGTCTTTCAAATATTTTTATTTTTATTTGACATAAATCAATAAGTTTTAAGTATATTTTATTTTAAAAGTTGATGAGTTAGCACTAAATTTAAAATTACAAATTACTAAAATCAATTTAATGATGATTAATTAGTTGGAATTTGAAAAATGGTGTAAGTTTCAAGTCAACATGATATACGACATCAATAACATAAGTATATTTTATGTTGGATTTGAAGATTTGGAATTAAAGTTGAAATTAGAATTGACTTTAATTATTAAAAATGAAATTAAAAATAGTTAATTAATTGGAAGTTGATGAGTTGTATAATTTTCAAATCAATAAATGAGTTAAATGTACTAAAAATCAAATTAATGATTGTTAATAAGTTGGAATCTAAAAAGTTAATATGTTTAAAATGAATATGTATGTGAAATCAATAGCTTAAGTACATATTTTACTAGGCAAATACTCACGCGTTGCATAGAATACAACAATATATTTGAAATTTTTACAAATATATGTTTTTTAAATATATCAATTACCTTGTTATTAGCTTTTAAATAATAAATCTTATAATAAGTTGATATAAATATTGTTTGTTTTGAATTATATGATAATGTAGACATCTTTTAAAATTATATAATCCTAAGTGTCTTAATGAATTCTACCTACAGATTACTTATGAATAAAATTAAATATAATATATGATTTAATAATATTTACAGTTATTGTTATGATTAATTAATTTTAAAAAGTTTATTTGCTTGAGATTTTAATTTCTATCATTGTAATTATTTAAAACATCAAACATTATTTTTTTTAAAGAAAAACAATATAATTTTTTATATAATTTTACTTTTAACTATTGTTGTTGTAAGTTATTTAAAATAACGTATTTCAAAACTCTTAATTATTTTAATTTGGTTTCAGAAATTTAATGTTTTTAATATTTATTTGATGAATATTGTTAGTTTCTATTATTGTAGTTATTTAAAACAAAAAAACATTGTTTTTGTTTTTAAAGAAAATATTATAGTTTTTTATATAATATTACTTTTAACTATCCTTATTGTAATTTATTTTTAAGCTATTTATTTAAAAATTGTTAATGATTATAAAATATAGTTTCATGTTTTTTTTTGTTAATTTTGGATTAGAATTTAGGTTTAACACTATAATTTATAATTTTTAACTATTTATAAAATAGGCTGTCGATTTTTTTCAAGTTTAACTGAAATTTTGATTTAAGATAATTGTTTAATATTATATTGAAATTAATAATTTAACTATTTTGCATCAACTCATAAATTATATAAATGTTGTGACTTTAAAATGATAATTGCTCACATAAGACAACATATTTAAACTAATAAGTTAACTATAATATGTTAAAAAGATAAAATCATAGTTTTATAAATAGAAATATAATGTGAGATTTTAATATTGTAGTATAGTCAATCTTTTGAATGATTTCTACCCGCGTTACACATGAATAAATTTAAATATAATATGTGGTTTAATGTGATTTATAGTTGTTGTTATTGTTAATTATTTTTTTTTAAATGTATTTGCTTAATGTTTTAATTTCTATCATTGTAATTTTTTAAAACATCAAACATTGTTTTTTTATTTTAAAGGTAACAATATAATCATTTATATAGAGTTATTTTTAACTATTGTTATTGTAAGTATTTTAAACTAATTATTTGAAAACTTTTAACGATTATAAAAATATCTTTAGGAAATATTTTAATTAAATTGGGATTACAATTTAGTTTTTGCATTTATCACTTTTAACTATTTACAAATTATTTTTTGATTTTTTAAGTAGAACTGAAATTTATATTTAAGTTGATACTATAACGTTATATTTAAATTAATAAATTAAGTATTTTGTTGAAACTGTTCAGAATTTATAGCTTCAAATTGATAGTGGTTTACATACAATAATATTTTAAATCTAATAAATTAAGTATATAATATATTAAAAGTTAAATACATAACTTTATAGGTAGAAGTAGAGAATTATTTTAAAATTGAAATTTAGTTTATTTATGATTACACTTTAGGTTTGATATTTATTTAACTTTCTTAACCAATTTATAATCATTATTAGAAAGACACTACAATTTATCACTTTTAACTATTTTCAAAATATTTTTTGGGTTGTTTAAGTTAAACTTAAATTTATATTTAAGTTTACCATGTCATGTTATATTTAAATTAATAATTTAATTATTTTATATAAATTATTCCAAAATTGTATTTTTAAAATGATAATGGTTAAATGCAATACTATATTAAAACTAATAAATGAAGTTTAATATGTTAGAAGTTAAAAAAAAAAAAAAAACATAACTTTATAAGTAGAAGTAGAGATATTATTTTAATATTGAAATTTAGTTTATGTATGATTATACTTTAGGTTTGATATTTATTTAACCTTATTAACCAACTTATAAATAGAAAAAAATATCATAAATGGTCCCTGTGGTTACCCAAAATCTGAAGTTTAGTCCCCGTGGTTTAAAACCTCATAGATGGTCCCTATGTTTTCAAAACTTTTGATATTTGGTCCTTTTTGCTAACTCCGTTAAGTTTGTCCGTTAACTGAAGGGTATTTTTGTCATTTCACCACCACGGGGACCATTTATGTTCCTTTCTGTTATTTTTTTAAAAGAAAAACTAAATATAAGTATTTAATATATAAACTCTCTCTCTCTCAGGTGCCCTGTTCTAGAAAAGCGACATAGGTACTTCCGGTGAGTACCATTCCATTACCGACCATTGATTTCTCCATCCCAAAAACACCACACATGTCTCCTCCCTCTATTCCGGAAACATCACACACGACCCCCCTTTTCCCTCCTGTCATCTCCAACCAAAGCAACCTTTTAGCACCGACGATCTTGAACACAATTCGTCTCCAACTGTTTGATTTGACAAAGTTCCGGCTGTTTGAGAAAAGATAAGAGTTCTTTACAATCCTTAATCATATGCATGATTAATCAAACAAACTAAGAATCAGTTGATTTCAATCACAATCAAACAAATCCAATAGTCAAACAACCCAAGAATCCAACAGAGCCGAGAATTAAAGAAGCAAGCCGATAATGAAAAATAGTTAAACAAAGACTATAATCAAATTTATAGGAGGAGCCATTGATTTTAATGCTTGTAAACAGACAAACCAAGAATCAAACACAGTCAAACAAAACCAAAACTTTAAGACAAAACTTCATTTTGGATGGAAGAGGAATCAAAAAATTAACCAATAACATCAGGTACCAATTTGTGTGTGCGTGTGGGTTTTAAATTATTCCTTAGATGATCAGACAACCATCGATATGATCAGAAGGGGTAAGGATCTTGGTTGTAGATAGGGGAGGAGGGCATACCCGTTAAATCTGCAGAAAACACGAAAAGGAAAAGAGGAGGAGTGGCTTTGATCGAATAAAAAATAAGGAAGAGGGAGGGAGGGCATACCTGTAATGTAACTGAATCGGAGGATTGGAGCTCAATTTCTTCAGAAGATCGCTATTTTCCAAACTGGTAACCCTAGGTTTAGCCAATTTTTCATCTGGATTGAATTTCTTAACACATATAGACACTTTAATAGCTTGATAAGTACAAGAAGGAAGATTCGAGGTGAAAACAGTAACCAATTTTGAGCCTAATTTTGTTGTATCCAATTGTCCTTCCAATGACGTAGAAACATTGGGATCAAGATTTGGAGCGAAACCCTCCATAAAACAGAACGACAGCTAGGTACAAGAGTAGAGAAGAAAATATGGGTTGTGATGGGATCAACGAAAGAAAGAGACAATAGGTGGTGGTGATCGGAGTCCTCGCGGTGGCAGCAGGTGGTGGCGACGTGCAATGACAGTTCCATTGCCTTGCTCGTTTGTTTTCTGCCGACGTGAACTGAAAGGGAGGGGTGGTGAACGGTGAAAGGTGGTCGGAGGGAGCTGGTTCGATGGAGCGACGCAAGCAGTAACAACAGCACATGTGAGGATTTTTGGCTAGCTCCGGTCAACAGCAAAGAGTAAGAAACACGATGGTGGTGGTGGTTGGTGCTATAAGAACGAAAAGAAGAGAGAGAGAGAGAGAGAGGGTATAACCCCTTTGCATATTTTTTTTTATAAAATAAAAGAAAACATCATAAATAGTCCATGTGGTAAGGTGGTCGGAGGGAGCTGGTTCGATGGAGCGACGCAAGCAGTAACAGCAGCACATATGAGGATTTTTGGCTAGCTCCGGTCAACAGCAAAGAGTAAGAAACACGATGGTGGTGGTGGCTGGTGCTATAAGAACGAAAAGAAGAGAGAGAGAGAGAGAGAGAGAGAGAGAGAGAGAGAGAGAGAGGTATAACCCATTTGCATATTATTATTTTTTTATAAAATAAAAGAAAACATCATAAATAGTCCATGTGGTAGTGAAATGACGAAAATGTCCTTCAGTTAACGGATAAAACTTAACGGAGTTAGTAATAAGGACCAATCGTCAAAAGTTTTGAAAGCACAGGGACCATCTATGACGTTCTAAGCTACGGGTACTAAACTTTAGATTTTGGGAAACCACAGGGACCATTTATGATGTTTTTTCTTATAAATATTATTAGAAATAAATTGAAAAGTCATAGGAGTTTCAAATGAATGTGGTGAAAGGAAAAATGCATTGAGAGTTTCAAATGAATGTGGTGAAATGAAAAATGTTTCATTTATAATACATTATGATTATGATTATGATTATGATTATGATGATATGATATGATGTGAAAATTGAAAATGAGACATTTTATTTAAAATTAAAAATAAGTTTAATTTCTTAAAATTACATTAAATCAGTGATAGTTAATTAGTTGGAAACTGATGAATTGTATAAGATTCAAATCAATATTATGCAATCTTTAAAATTACATGTCATATTTTTTTTAATGTCGGTTGGTAAATTATGTGTGTAAATATTAATGTTTTCAATAATTAATTATTTGCATAATTAAAATTTATCAAATGCTTAAGCAATGATAATCTTACTATTAGTATTTTAGATAATTGATACTCACCGGAGACTATCTTCGACCTTCCGTTGTGTTATAACTAATTATCTATTTTTAACTATTTATCTTAAATAATACAAACACATTTTACAACTTTCATAGTTCCAAACACCCTTTACCATTTTTGTTTTGTTATAACATAAATTCAAACACGCTTAATATTTACAACACCAAACAAATATAAACAATAGTTATATAAAGTTATAACTTTTAAAGAAAAAAATAATTTTGTAAAGCTTAATATAAAACTTCAAAAAAAACATTGTTAATACAATAACCCGTTGGATTAGGTGTCTAAACTCATAACTATAATTGATATGTATTTGAATTGATAATAACACAGTCTTTTTGGGTTGTCTTCATACTAGCAACTAGACATGATAACCAATTGAGAAAGAGGAAGAATTTATTATTTGGAATAATAAATTAATATATAAAATGATTTATTAATATTTTATGAAAATAATATATTAATTAGACATCATGTTATTTAATTAATATTTAATCAGAAATTAATTTGAAATTAATTTTGGGATTAAATGAGTTAATTAAAAGTATAAGGGTTGTTTAGCAATTGATTAATAGTTGTGAATTTAGGGTCTTGGACCATCCTAGAAGGGATGGACAAAAACTTCTAGGGAGGCCCTAGATTTTTCATCTATGACCTAAAGGATGGGGAGTCCATGGGCTACTTAAGCCTTAAGCTGGAGATTAGGGTTTCCAGCAAACCCTAGCTTTAGCTCTAAGCAACAAACAACTATATAAAGAGCCACAACCTATTGATTTCGTCCAATGCTTCCAAACCTAAGAAGAGTCGATTTCTAGAGCTTCCTCATCCTCTCTCCTCTCATCCTCTTGCTTGGTGTATTTGTAACCCATTAGAGGTGTTACACATCTGGCACTTGCTCTTAAAGTTCAAGGTCTTCAAGGATTTCATTGCTATTACAATATAACAATCAAGGTACGTATCCTAACCCTAGTTATTCTTAATTTTGAAAACTATAATTACCTCATAGGGTTTTTAGTTTTGTGTTCAATGCTTGTATGTCTAATAGAGAAAACATAGATCCAACATCTAGGGTTTCATGCACAAATAGGATTGTTTGTTATGCTCAAAACCCATCATAACCGACTTTGAGCTGTATATACTTTTTTGAGCAAGTATAGATCTAACTTGAAGTTCATGTTGGATATATAAAATAACATGATTGAGGTAAATAGAAAAAAAGCATTTTACATTACCTATTTTGAGGTTGATCTTCATAAATTATGCTACTTCGAAATTTCTGAAAGACGGCTCAGGTGACTGTATGATTGGAGGATAGTGTAAATTGGAAGTTGGGAAAACTTGCCAATTGTGAGACCTCATTCTCGAAATTTCTGGTCGCATATTACATAGGAATCGGTTGGGAGTTCCATTTGGGACATGAGTACCACTTGGGAGTACTCGATTGTGCTGTATGATCAACTACGGGTTAGTCGTAGCATCCACTAGCAGCTAGTCGGTGTGGAAAGGTGTTGTCAGACTACCGGATGGCCGTAGCATTCACCAGTGGCTAAATAGTAAGAGAAGTATATTAAGACTGCGGTGTGGCCTGTAGCATTAGATTAGCATGACTGCGGTGCGGCCCGCAGCAATCGTATGAGAGTATGGTTAGGCTACGGTGTGGCCCGTAGCACTGGTTTAGTAAGACTGCGATGTGGCCCGTAGCATTAGATTAGTAAGACTGCAGTGTGGCCCGTAGCATTAGATTAGCAAGACTGCGGTGCGGCCCGCAACAATCGTATGGGAGTAGGGTTAGGCTACGGTGTGGCCTGTAGCACTGGTTTAGCAAGACTGCGGGGCGGCCCGTAGCTTTGGTTGGCTGGCAGCGTAGAAGTGTTGTAAGACTACGGGGTGGCCCGTAGCATTCATCAGTCCCTATTCGTTAGAGCGAATGTATTAGGTGTATGGTTTAGTGGCAGAGTGGATTGAGCGGTTATTGGTGAAGTTTCTTCGAAAGTCGCTGGGAGCGACTAGGAGTTGAGTTGGGGCTAGCGACCGGTGGGGGCCGGTAATCCAGATATTGGTAGATTGGTAGGGACCAGGGTGGTCTCAGTTCATCCGAAAGGCAGATAAGGAATAGCAGAAATTTCCAGTCAGTAGCAGTGCTGGTAAGCAGTCTATGGTGAAATTCAGATAGTTGGTCGTGGGGTGCTCAACACCAATTATAGTAGAAAGAATGCCCAGTGGATACTGGCGATAATGACCCATACTGGAAGTAGCGGGAGTAATGGATTTGGTGAAGATATGATCTTCACAGTGGCAGGGGAGATAGTTGTTTTGGGGCATCGCCTTGGGAAGGCAAGGGAATCGCGTGAGGAAAGAAGGGATGAATCCCTATGGGTCCAGTTGCAGTACTCGGAGAGTACCAGAAGGTTGTCGGCTGAGTAAGTTGTGTTTCCAGAATGATCAGGGTCAGAGTTGACCCGAAATGATTATCCGCAAGGATTTGTGTTAGTCAGAATGACCAGGTGGAAGACCAGTGAAGGTAGGCAGCTGGTGTTGGGATGACTGACGGGTATTGAAAGCAGATTGCAGGCAGTGGACCATGGCAAACTTCGAGGACGAAGTTTAGTTTAAGTGGGGGAGAGTTGTAACACCCAAAGTTTTGGAGGCCAAGAAAGGAAAGAAAACCCTAATTTTTAGGGGCGACTCGGCGAGTCCAAGGAGGAACTCGGCGAGTCCAAGCGGGATCCGAGTCGAGGAGTAAGTGACCGACTCGGCGAGTTTGGTCTGTGCGTGGAAAACCCTAAATTCGGGACTTGGAGCCTATATAAACGTCTTAATCTTCTTCCTAGGGTTCCTTACTGCCTCTTTAGCCCTGGATACCAAACCCTAGCCGTCATATCCTTTGATTGAGCCATTTGTTGCCTTGGAAGGTGCATTAAAGCTTGGATAAGGAAGAAGGGACTTGGAGGAGCAAGAAGGGACTATAGATCTGGGATTGTGAGTTCGTTATGAGCATTTGGAGGTAATAAAACTAGTTCCTGGACCCTTTTTGCACCTAGATCTATGTGTGGTTGTTGGGGCTTTTTAGCCATAATGTTATTATTTTGAGTTAGAAGCCAGATCTGAAGTTGCTACTTCAGATCTAAGCATATTATGGTCTTGAGAAGCATAAAGTAGCAGCCCTTGAGTTGATTATGGAGCCTCCTTGCCTTAAACCTTAGTTTATGGTGTATTTTGCTTAGATCTCCTTCTCTACACGTAAAGTTTGCAACTTTACGTGAGGAATAGGCTTGGGAAGGGTAGATCTACATATTTGAGTCCCTGCATGACTCAAAAGTCATCTGCATGTATGAAGGACCGGATGGACTCGTTGAGTCCTTTGAGTGGACTCGGCGAGTAGCTTGAAGATGAGGAGGAACTCAACGAGTGGGATGAACAGCTCGTCGAGTCGGATGAAGTTGGGCATGAACTCGGCGAGTTGGATGAAGATTGTCTTGGACTCGGCGAGTCGGGTCGCGAAACCCCAAACCCTTCGAGTTGAGACTCGAATCAGTGAGCCGAATGGAGACTCGGTGAGTTGGACAGGTCAGGACTCGGTAATCGGTAGACTCGGCGAGTCATGGACTGACTCGGCGAGTCGAGTCGCTAAGAGAAGGACTCTGAACATATGAACTCGGCGAGTAGGGTTGACCTGGAAGGTTGACTTTGACCAGAACTTTGAGTTTGACCAGAGTTGACTTGGTTGTCTTTCGAGGGTCAGTTAGACTCAGTGTTGCTTTGACATTGGTAGCTCGGGGAGCGAGTGGAGCAGGAGCTCAGAGAGTTGTCGGTCAGCAGCCAGAGGATTATCAGCAGAGTTCAGCAGTGCGAGGTGAGTCTCCTCACTGTTTGTATGGGTCTAAGGCACCAATGCCGGCCCATTTAGAATATGCATGAAAGACTAGGGGGTGGCTCCTGGAACACTGTATGTTATTATGGATGATAGGAAGACCCGGGGGTTAGCCTTAGGCAATATCCATGAAAGACCAGGAGGTGGCTCCTGGCACACTGTATGTTATTATGAATGATAGGAAGACCCGGGGGTTAGCCCTATGCAATATGCATGAAAGACCAGGGGGTGGCTCCTGGCATACAGTATGTTATTATGGATGATAGGAAGACCCAGGGGTTAGCCCTAGGCAATATGTATGAAAGACCAGGAGGTGGCTCCTGGCGTATTGTATGCTATTATATATGAAAGACTAGGAGGTGGCTTTTGGCACACTGTATGCTGTTTAGTTAAGTAGAGTAGCATGTACGGTTGTCTTTGTGATACTTGCATAAAAGACCAGGGGGTGGCCCTTGGCACATGTCTGTAAGACCAGGGGGTGGCCTTTGGCACTTGTCTGTAAGACCCAGGGAGTGGCCCAGGCTTGACCAGGAAGACCACGCACGGCCCGTGGCATAATGGCAAGACTATGTTTGGCACATAGCACCTTACTTGATTATGGATAAGTCGGTTACGTATGGTACTTGGATATGAATGGTTTGTATGGTATGTGGTATCTGGGGAACTCACTAAGCTTCGTGCTTACGGTTTTCAGTTTTGGTTTCAGGTGCTTCCGGTAGCGGATGATGGAGCTCGGGATGATCGCATAGCACACACCATAGATTAGTCAGCCTGGGAATGTTTTACTCTGATAATGAACATGTGTTTTGAAAACTAATACTCTGTTTATGTTTTGAAATGATGATTTTACTTTAAGTAATATTTTATTAAAAGAAATTTTTAGTCTTGAATTTTGGGACGTTACACTTTATATGTACGAAACCCTTGTAACATATACTATAACTTGATTAAGATTAATCTTTCTAAATAATCTTCCATAAAAAACTCATTTTTGATGTCCATCGTCTCTAAATTGATTAGCCCGGATCTGCGGGCGTTACACTAAGGAAACCACATGCTCAGGACTTTCTTATTACTATCTCTATTGACGATATTGGCCATCATATCTTGCTAGTGGAGTATCGTGTTATCCTCAAGTACCACCTTATGATCCATTTATTTCCGGTTAATGAGACTTGCCTTGTTTGTCACAAGGCATGCTTGGACTCCTCTAGGGAGCATGCACTTCATTACAGAGAGCTCCCGAGTTTCAAGTATCGACACGATCTGGTTATGGATGTTTTGTTTGACATATTTAGGTGCGCCAAGGTTTCTGCCAAGAAAGAGGCACATGTGAACTTTCTGACTGACCAATTGGAAGGAAGATCAACATTTAGACCAACTGATGTTTTAGTTTTTGGATATTATGTGGATCTAATAGGTGTTTCCCCTATTGTGGGCTTGGAGAGTAGGATTTTCAATAGACAAGTTGCTTTAAAAGTTGCATCATACAAAGTGTCAAAGTATGAGAAAAACGTACATGGAAAATCAACTGTCCTTTATACCTTTTGCATTTAATACTTCCAGTTTCCTTGCGTCAGATGTTGTGGAGCTCCTCAATAGATCCCAAAGGGTCATGCATAATAATGTTATGACCCCTAGATTTATGAATGTTGTTTTTTAAAAGAATTAGTTTTGGTATCCAAAAAGAAGTTGTGACACAGCTTGTTGCTCGTTTATCCGTTACGTCTATGTAAAACTTTTATTTTTATTCTATCAATTTGATAAATATAATTCTGTTATAATTTAAATAAAAAATATGTTATTTTACATATAATATAACATTGTATTGAGGTAAATTACATAATTAGCTAATGACATATATGACCATTCAAACTAAATCGTATAGTGCGATTTACACGGATTTCTGCTTATGCCTTTTGGTACATGGAGTGGATTCGCAGACAAGATCCTGATGGTCATGGTACTGAAGATATCTCCAAGATCAAGATTTCTTGCATTGTGAGTTGGTACTAGATGAAAGTTGGGAGGGTTCAACTTCTCCTTGAACCCGTTCATCTCTTTCTATGCACCATCAACTTATATCATATGTTTCAGTATTATATATAATGGGAATGAGTTAAAAGAGATGAATTATTTGTGTTCAGGTTAAAAAGATAAAAATAAGAAGAAAATTGAATACTGATATGATGGAAAAACCAACAAAAATGTACACTCTCCACCCTTAAAATGATACCTAAAAAGAAATATCTTCAACAAAATAATCAAACTAATTTATGTCTTTAAACTATAAAGAAACAAAATGGAAAGGTAAAAGACAAAAACTGACCTTGATGCAGTTAAAAGCCAGTTACCGCGTTCCTATTATTCATTGAGGGGTAGATACATTGAACATATAAAACGGGTAAGATGCAAGCATCAGAAAGATGCAAAACAACCCCACCACACTACCAAAGTTTTTATTTATTTTTTATTTTATATATTTCCTTCGTTTTTAATTATTATGTAATGATCTGCCGATATGCTCAATAACCTAAAATATTAGTTTGTTTAAACCATGATTGATCCCTTGAAGCAATGTATTTGATCCCCTAGCTTGGCAATGACACCTATTTTTTGTAAGTTTTGTTGCTAACAAAGTATTATTATTATTATTATTATTATTATTATTATTATTATTATTATTTATGTTTTTGTCTTAAAAATTATTAGAATATACTGTAGTTATTATTTTGTTTAATAATAACTCATTTATTATTGTTAAATTATTTATTGGTAACAAGGATAAGCTCTACCCCGTACCCACCTTATCTCAAGGTCAAAATTTGAAATATATTAAAAAGTCAACTGACTGAAGCTTTATTTTAATTACTTATGGATGTCTAGTCTCATGGTTATTTGATCAAGATGAATCAAATGGGTTTTTTAACGAGGAATTGATGAGGTTCAGAATACATAATAATAAATTAAAAGATTTACAACAAAGTATTATATTTTATTACTATAAAAATATCCATTTATTTTTTTCAATCTAGACAACGTTGGAAGTTAACTAATAATGCAAGTTTCACTCCCTGATCACTACTCAATTTGTTTATATATACAAGTTTTCTATTCACACATGGATGCATATTCCCTGCATCTTTTTTCCAATTTCTCTCACAAAAATGTCTCAGGGAGGAGTGCGCCGCCACCAAAGGAGGCTATCTCAGTCGGTTTTCGACTTCCCGGACAACGTTCTTCAACCACCTCCCGTGGCGGACAATGACAGTTTCGACAAGGTTGGTTTCACTTTCACCTCTGCTTGTGCTTTAACTCAACTTGATTCAGATCTCGTTTTTATATTGCTTAATACTTATGCTTCTCTGTTTACCATTTTCGTTTTCTATTTTCGTAATGCAAAACGATCTGGTCACTTATAAAAAGGTTTCTTGTTTTGGAAGATTCTATATACAATTCAGATTTATAAAGTCATCTTCGATTTTCCATAAATGATAATTTTGTTCGATTTTATCACACTACATAGATTATAAAAAGGAGTGTATGTTCATCGATTACATACACTAGTGCTCACCGGAACGCCGTGGGCGGTGGTGGTTATTCAAATTCTGCAATTGGCTCTCGGTTTACGTTCCGGTGGAAGTACAATGAGATCGCCTCAGGGGTCCTTGTGATGGTCGTTGTTCAAAAGTCGTACATTAAAAAAAAATAATAAAAAAATAAAAATAAAAAAGTAGTCTTGTAGGTAGTGTTACGTTGCTCGATTCCAATCACTCATTTAGATCATGTTTGTTTGTTAGGTAGGAAAGTAAAAAATCCATTTAAAAAAAAATACAGTTTTACTTATATATATATATATATATATATATATATATATATATATATATATATATATATATATATTAGTTTATAACCCGTGAAACCACGGCTGCAAAATTAATTAAACTTTAATAGTTAGAACACAAAATTATTAATAAATTATAGTCGTTAATTTAAATAAATATGTGAAATTATATCACCTTATAATTTGTATTAATTTTATTTTAATTTTTATTCCATTGTTATTAATTTATTGTAATTAAAATGAAAATTTTAAAATTTGAAATAGATAATTAATAGGTTGACAAGTGGCATGCATTAATTAAGAAGTTTAATAGGGTGACACATGACAAAAAAAAGAATAAAATGTGTATTAATTAGGAGGCCTAATATGATGACACATGTCAAAAGGAGATTAAAACTATTCTTTTATTAGAATAGGGATATATATATATATATATATATATATATATATATATATATATATATATATATATATATATATATATATATATATATATATATATATTGATTCATTAAAATTGCTATTTACAGGAATTGAGGAATGCAAACTCGGCGTCTAAGGTACCAGAACAACAACATAGTACACGTCCAACCTTAGACGCTTCCACACATTTGAAAGAGAAAGGTGTAGCTTCTTCCTTACCCCCAACGTCACAAAAGAAGTCGTAACGCTAGCTGGAAAATACATGCTAGTTAGCTTAAGTTGGGAAATTAAGTGTGTAACAAATGGTTCTCTTTCTCTAGCTTCTTGTTACATTTATTTCGTGTTGCAGTGTCATGTTAATTTCTAGTTTGATGATGTGAAATAAAGTATCGTATTGGCAACCACAATTTTCGTTTCATATAAAGTACCCATTTAAGGTGGAAAAAGACCCACTATTTAAGTACAAATTAGTAATAGATTGTTTTATACTAAAACTTTAAACATCTCTATTTGTTATGGAGATTGGAATCCATATGTTGACGCCATATAATGTTGGATGTTGATTTTGTGACAACGATTAAATTAAAAACAGTTGTCATGGTTATTAGGGAGGACGGAATCGTCCCCGTCCTTCCCGCTACCCGCCAAACCCTTTATGGAGGGAGTCGAACCCGCCAAAACTGCATCCCTCCCAACCCATCTTCCCTATTTTTCTTCTGTGATTCAACCCTTCAGCAGTTTCTTGAACCCACTCAACACCCTCTCTTTCTCTCTTGCTCTCCTCCCGGTGCACCCTCTTCTTCGTTCGGGTCAAAGCCGCTCAACAAAACCGCTACCATTCCATTCTCCCTTAGTGGTGAAGGAGTCACTAAGCTTCCCCAATGAAGTGTCTCCCTCTTAACCTTAGAGGTGCGGGTGATTCTCGCATAGCGGAGCATAGGTGGGTCTAGTATATATCCCGGGGTAGCCCGGGATACCCCTAAAAAATTTTTAATAGTGTAATTTTTTCCAGAACTTTTTTTTTCATATTGTGTATTATGCGATTATTTTTGTTGGGGATACCCCTTTACTTGTCGGGGATACCCTTTTACTTTGATCCTGGATCCGCCACTGTAGCGGAGTGGGTTCGTAAAATTAAATTGTAGTACCAGATTAATTTTATTGGATGTCAAGAAACTCAAATTGTTAACGAGTTTGCGATTCGTATTGAGCAATTATGGGAGATTAATTTTATTGGATGTCAAGAAACTCAAACTGTTAACGAGTTTGGGACAACTCTAACTTTGATTCATATTGAGCAATTTTGGGACAACTCTAACTTTGATTATGTGGTTGTTGAGTCAAGAGGTAGATCGGGTTGGCTTCTTTGTATATGGAACCCTTTTATGTTCAGGGTAATTGATATTACCAAAGGTAGACACTTTATCCTTATTTCGGGAACATGGTGTGGAGTCAATAAAAAAACCAACTTTGTCAATGTATACATTCCTATTGATGGTGAATACAGACTCGTGTTGTGAAATGACTTACCGCATATCAAATCTGATAGAGATGGGTCTTGGATTTACATGGGAGGTTTTAACGATGTAAGACAAAGAGAGGATCGGTTTTTTGAGATGGTTTGTATCCTAAGCATGGAGGCATTCAATTCATTTATAAGATAAGCATGAATAATAGAGTTTAATCTTGGAGGTAGAAGATTCACTTGGATGAGCCCGGATGGAAGAAGACTAAGTAAAATTGACTGTTTCTTTGCTTGCAACAACTTCTTGGTCAGATGGGTAAATGCCTATGTAACCGCTCTTCCCATATACCAAAGGGCTTCTAGCCCAACGGTATTTGGTGTTGTCCTCCCTCCTTGAGGTCGAGGGTTCAAGTTCCACTGTGGACCTATGTGGAATAATTTAGGATTATTTTAGTATATATTTGTATTTGTCGTTCCAAAAAAAACAGCTCTCCCCATATTGTATTATGATCATTGTCGTCTCATTATTGATCCTGCTTTCATGACTATGGTCCTTGCCTATTTAGGTTTTATAACTCTTGGGCAGAAAGTAGTATTAGGCCCGTACTACTGGAAGCACGCGATTCTTACTCGAATCGAGGAAAATCACGAGGATTCTTAGGAGCTGGTTGAGGGCAGATAACATGGTTTGCCACCATGATTCATTGCAACATGTTTCTGTCTCTATCAACCTTTTAGTTATGGTTGTTCATTATGAGGATGAGGCTGACAATTGTTCGAGCCTTAGTCGTCGTGGCAGTTTTAGGTCTGAATGGTGCAAACCTATTAAAAATCTTGATCTAAAACAAAAGGCTCATGTTAAATGGGATGTCGAGGGAGACAAAAATAGTAAAAAATTTCATGGCTTGATTAATGGAAAGAGGAAAAAATGCAAAATTAATGGGCTTACAATAAATGGGAGCTGGAATACTGATTCAGACTACATAAAAATGAGATTTGGAAATTTTTTTGTAACGTCCCGAAAATCAGAAGGTAAAAATTTCATTTTTAATACAATCAAACACCAAATATCTTTTACTCAAACATTTAAAAGTATTTCTTAATAAAACCATTATTAGAGTACAATCACAAAATCACAAAGTTGCGGAAGAACATGAGTGTATGCGCTGCGATCAAGCCTGACCCTTCCCCTTTGAACCGAAAGTACCTGAAACCATAAACAATAAACCGTAAGCACAAAGCTTAGTGAGTTCCCCAAAATACCACATATCATACATATAATAGAGAATGTTATGTGCCAGCCATAGTGTTGCCATTATGCCATGAGCCATATCATGGTTTTTCCTTGCCAGGCCGAGGCCAAAACCCTAGGTCTTACAGACAAGTGCCAAGAGCCATCTCCTGGTCTTCCATGAAATCATCACAAAGACAACAAACATACTTTCTACAACTAACAACCTACTTAATTGCCATGGTCTGAACCCTGGTCTTGCATACAGATTTGCCAGGAGCCACCTTCGGGTCTTTCATACAATGCCAAGGGCCACCCCTTGGTCTTTCAACAATACATAAGCCAATGGTGTGTGGTATTTTGGGAGAACTCACTAAGTTTTTGCTTATAGTTGTGGATTAAATGTTTTTCAAGTACCAGTGGTGATCATGGGAAGTAGAAGGCGTGACTGTACACATTCATCATCAACCATGGACATTTCACGTTTATTATATTACACTGATTTATAAACAAATGTATTTTGGAACAAATGGTTTTCTTAACTTGGATTTTATAAATGTGAATTTTTACCTTAATTAAAAATGGAAATTTTGTTGTGAAAATGGGACGTTACATGGGTGACTGTCATACCAATCTTAATTTATGTTTTTCTATCTAGATTAATTATTATCATCTAAAGTATCATCTTTTTGTGGCTATCTAATAGGATAACTGGAGCAGTTGAAAGCTCATGGCAATCTAAGAAAAAGCCAAATTCCCATATATGATGCTATGGTATGTAACCAAACTTTACTTTGTTTCTTACTTAATACACTTGCAAAATATCTAATAGGGTAAAAATGAATAAGCTTTGCCATGATTTGTAACATCTAGAAAATCACGGTAAAATTTTTCATTTTTAAAACCAATCCAAAACCATAAGCATTTAAAAACATAGTTTCCAAAGTGTCAATAGTCACAAATCAGAGTATCCTAAAATCAATTCTCATAAAAATTGAAGGATGTGCACGATCAATCCTTCGCCTTGCCCCGATCATCTGAAGTACCTGGAACATAAAACTGAAACTGTAAGCACAAAGCTTAGTGAGTTCCCCTAAAGTACCACCATACAAACAAATAACATATAAAATCATGCATGCTGGGTCCAATCATTCATCGGACTGGAATACCTATGGGTCCACAACCATCGGGCTAACCCAATCAATCGTCGGATTTGAATGCCTCGACCCACTTAGTCATTGGATTGGAATGCCAATATGAAACAGGTCCATTTATTCATCGGACTGGAATACCCTCGGGTCCACTCAATCATCAGACTGGAATACCCCCGGACTATTGGCTCACGCACATAGCAGTAAATCCTCAACCCAAAACCATAACATGTCGACATATACTTAATAGATAAACACATAATTAGTCAACGGACAAACATGCATATCTATAGATCACTATCGCATAGCAACATCCTATATACCAGGACACCGATCTAATAGATCACTACAACATAACAACATCCTATATGCTAGGATATACAACTTAATGGGTCGGCATTGGTGCCTTCGACCCACAAGTACAATGAGGAAAACTCACCTCTCAGTCTGAAAAGGTCGCTAAATAGGATACTACTTTGAATATCAGCTCTAACGGTCACCTATTCATCAAATAACAACCAGTCTCAAATACAACTCAGAATAACCAAAATACCTTTAGGTCAAACTTGGTCAAAGTCAAAATCAACAAAGTCAACCGAGTGACTCAGGCTGAGTACGCCCAGTGTACTCAGCATGTACGTTTAGCATACTCAAGGTCCAGATTGGGCTTCCACGAGAGTATGCCCAATGTAATCAGAAGTACGCCCAACATGCTCGACCAAAAGTCACTTCCCCATTAAGTGCTTATTTCATGAAGTCCTTTCGTCCAATTGCAGATCTAGCCACCAAATATCATTCCAAACCATAAAGTTTCCATCCTTATGAGTTTGCATGCATATAAATTGCCCACCACCAAAACCCTAACTTGTCTTAATCTCTCTAACATTTGCACGGAAGGGAATAAGGGACCAATATTACATTTTTTGCTTCCCAATAACTCTATAATGGATAAAGTTTCCAACTTTATCCATTAGAATGGTCAAAACAACCAAGATATAGTCTTTAAGTCTCAAAGGGACCAGAAGTGCATCTTCATCAACTTAATCCATTAAGTCTAAGTCTCTAACCCTCATATCTGAATCAAAATGATGTTTAGATGGATAAAGTTTCCAACTTTATCTATACCAAGGTCACAAACTTTCAAGATCTAAACTTTATGCACTAAAATGACCAAAAGATCATAAAAAAACAAAACTAACTAAATCAAACAAAGACATCATCAAGATTCAAGCTTTATACCTCTACAAAAAGGATCAACGTGAACAAGGTTTGGATTTATAAGCTCCAATGCAACCAACACTTCTCTAATGAGCTTCCTCTTCTCCAAGATGCACCAAGATCACTCCAAGGCACTTAAAAACACCTCAATTTTGCTCACAAGGCTCATACTAGGGTTAGGGTTTTAAGGAAGGACGTTGAAGGGGTGGAGGTTGAGAATAGAAAGGGTTTAGGGGAGTTAAGAAGCTTAAATAGGGCTGAAAACCCTCAAATTAGGGTTTGACACCTGATTGCGTACACCCAACATACTCCTAGTACGCCTAACGTATTAGGTTGGATCCCGTAGTCATTCTTGCCTAGTACGCCCAACGTATTAAGCTCAACCTAAAACTCTACAAACTTCGAACAGTCATAACTTCTTCGTTGTAACTCCGATTTCGATGATCTTTATATCCACGAAAAGGTATTGAAGAGCTCCATAATATTATCTAGATATATTGGACTAAAACTTCTTGAACAAAAATCCATTTTTCAAGCAAGAACCCGACCTATGACTTTTCCCTTTCTATCATTTGACCCAAAAACACAATTCAAAGGTTAAATCTCTTAACTATAATTACCTCTTTCCACAAGGACTAAACCTTGCCTCATTAAGGCCTAAAGGCTTACACAATCGACTTCCAGCCTACGACCCTGAAATAAGAAATGACGGGAAACAAGATGTTACATGATTACTTTATATACATGGAAAATGTCTTAATATGGTAACAATGCAAAAACCTTTCCATGTTGTCTCATAAGTTGGTATATTGTAAATTGTGAAAGTGAATGTCATGTAGAAGCAACATATAAGAACTTAGTGTCCCATGACTTGACCTATTTGTGTAAGATTGTAATTTTTAGGCATTTGTAATTTTAATCTTTTTCATATTAGGATATTATAAATGTAAATTCTTTTCCTATTAAGTTAATTTATTGTGACATTCTAACCAATTATTATAGCAGTATACTTTCAAAATTTAACATATTAAGGCATTGTAGTTCTATTTTTATTTTTTTATCTATTAAGATATCGGGCTTTAAAAATCGAACCAATTATAACATTATATTTTCAACATCAAATCTATTAAGACATGGTATTTTTTTACTACTAAGTATTTGTATTTATGAAATTCTGAACTTGTTTGATTTTTGTTTTTAATTATAGCATTATATTTTTGGTTTTTTACTATTAAGTCAGTGTATTATGAAAATCTAACCAGTTATAGCATTTCACTTTCAATCTTGGTATCATACTTTTGGTATTTAGTCTTTTGATTTGTTAATAGCATTATAGTTTCTATTTTTTGCTATAAAACATTGTGTATTTATTCTTATTTATTTGTAATAAGACTTTGTACTCGCTGTTCTAACCATATTTAGCATAATGCCTTTACTTTTCACCTACAAAAACATACTACTTTTAAATACTAAAACTTGTTTGATTTTTTGCTGTGATGCAATCATTATACTAGCAACATTTTGTTTCTTCAATCGAAAACTGTACTTAGAATTCTAAGTATTGCACTTTTATTTTTTATTCAATTAAAATTTAACCTATTAAGATAACGTACTTTTATTATTTTCCCAATTAAGACACCGGACTTTCAAAATAACGTTATTTAAAATTTGAACCTAATAAGATATTGTATGTTTAACTTTTTCTGTTTTAAGATTTTATACTTTTTGAATTTTTAAAACTAATAAGCATTGTACTTGTTTATTTTGGTTACTTATCAAGACTTTGTACTTTTAGTTGTTTATATTAGGGTATTTTTTTTGAAAATATAAATTTGTTCTATTCTGATTACCAATTATAGCATATTACTTTCTATTATTTTTCATATTAAGATATTTTAGTTTAATTTATTATAGAGACATTATTACCTTCTACTACGCCATTATAATTTTAAATTCTAATCTATTAAAACAATGTACTTATATTATATTTCCTATTAAGATATTTTACTTTGAAAATTTAAACATGTTTGACTTTGGTTTGAAAATATAAAACATGTTTGATTTTTTGCTATCAGTTTTATTTTCCTCTTAAGAAACTATAGAAACCTAACCATTTATACTTCCTTTTTTACCCCCGCCGATGAGACTTTCCAGCTCGAGGCTAGAAGCTACCAACACTTTAATACAAACAAAAACAGAAATCGGGGACCAGGTACGAAGAATGAATCTATATCTGTGCACGGAAGGGCCGGTGGCCGCTCAACATACATAGTGTCATACTTTCAAAACCAACCAATTACAGCATTATAAAAACTAACCTATTTATAATTTTTATATTCATTTTATGAGCTTGCATATATCCTTTAACAACCCAAAGTACCTCTTTCACCAACTTATCCAATCTTAGCCAATGTACTTTGGACAAATGGTCAAATGGACCATTTGTCATCATTACTGTTTCACTCATTTTCCAAACACATTTTATATATTGAGTAATGTTCTATCCACATCATCTCATGTTTCTCTTACTCATTTTTAAACTCTAGGGTTCATGTTTGCTAACTTATCCAAAATCTGGCTACAATAATACAAAATTTCTCCTTGTGGGTGTACACGATCTCCACTTTGTTGAACCATGTAAATGCCAGTTGTTGTCTATATTTGGTTGTTGAGTTTGCACTTGTTTATGAAACTAGGTGTTTGATATTTTTTTTAATGTGTTTTTCCATGGTTGAGATATGTTCAAAAGGATATGATAGTCATTTGGATCTGCAGTAATCTCCCCACAAGTATGTATATACAATTAATCTTTGTAACTATCTTTTTGAGTTCAACACCGACACGTCAATCACAGAGGCTCTTATGAGTAGCTACACATGCACATTTTTGCCATAATAGACTAGCAACAACTTTATTTTCCAACTGTGGTGTTACTGATACTTCACAACTCCCCATCTTATATTCTAACTTCATAACTGAAGCTTTTGACAGTAGGAAATAACATGTGACTTTTTTAATTTGTTGTAGTTAACAAAACAGTTTTAACATTTTAGTATAAATAATAAATGGAATAAAAACCACAAATTTCAAATATGTATTTTTAATTAAAATTCTTATTTATATAACTTGTATAAGGAATATACAAGGAAAGTAGAAAAATCAATAAAAATTTCAACTGAATCAGGTATCAAATGGAAAAAGACAAGACAAAGAAAACGATATGGTCTCCTTCACGGTAACGGACAAATAATGAGGCGTCAGATTATCCGTCTTATTATTTTCCCACCAAACGAATTAATATAGAAATTATTAAATTAACGTTAACTTGCAATATGCGCCCATATAAAACCGGCCTACGAACAAATTGACCCCTTTACTTACGATTTAAAATTTTGAGGTACTGCTTTCTTGTATTTTCGGTCATGAATTTCTTGCTTTGTTACGATATTATTATTTTATTGTATTGATTTTTATTTTTATCTTCAAAAACCAAACTAATCGCCAAAGTTTCATTTTATTTTGAATTTTTATGAATAAAATAATTTGACAATAATATAAGTTGTTAAAAATCTAAAGCAACTCAAACACACCAGATTCTACAGATTCTTCTCTCTGTGTCGTCTATCAGATCCTTCCGATTCCATCAATAATTTATACCTTCTGCTCTCGCCGGCGCTCCAATTTTTTGTTAAATTTATGTATATTTGTATATATAAATCGATAATATCCATGTACCTATGATTCTGTAAAGTTAGTGTCTCATATCGGAGATATCAGGGATCAATCATTAGTCGAATCAATAGATGGCCACGGATGAAGAATCACCGCTTGTTGACCAGAATCAAAATGGAACTCAAACGCTTAATCATAGCAGAGACATTCATATTCTGAGCTGGGCGTTCTTGTTGATTTTCCTTGCTTACGGCGCTGCTCAGAATTTGCAGAGCACACTCAACACTGTGAGTTTCCTTTTTCTGGTTCTGCATATATAATTTTCAGTTTAATTATCGTGTTAAATTTGCTCGATGTTTGTATGCATCAATTTTTATCAGAGAGAAGTAGGATTAAGGACTCTATCCTTTCCACCTTTTTCGGTCAATGATTGTATAGAGTTATTGAGAAAACATTGCTAAGTTCAATATTAAATTGGCAACAAATCGATAGCAATTTGGATTTGAGGAGTCATAATGTTGACCTCAAAAGTCAAGGTATATGTTTTGAGGGAATGGAGTCGTAGTTACAGATGGTTGGTTGATTATTTTGTGTAGAAGATGTATAAGCCTTAAGTGACTAGGTCTTCTGAGTTTGCTGTCAATAACTTTGTAAATTGATTAAAATATTTTGGACTTTTAATTGGTGTTGACACTTCAAACTTGACATTTCTTAGAAAAATTTCCATTGTTGAACAAAATCAGCACAACAGATACAAAAGGAGGAATTAATTTGCTAGTCAAAACACTTCTATCCTCTGTGTGTTTCTTATCTTTTTCTCATAAGTTGTTTAAGTAGATTTTTGTAATTGTATCTGGATTTAGGGAGAAGAAATCAGATAAGAATGGTTATATGATCTCAGTGATCATTAAATGTTTTGTGTTATTACAGGATGGAGATCTGGGAACAATTTCACTTGGCATATTGTATACATCTTTCACAGTTTCTTCACTGTTTGCCTCTTCAGTTGTTAGAAAACTTGGATCAAAGAATGCTCTGCTTCTTGGTACTACGGGTTACTGGCTGTACATAGCTGCAAATTTAAAACCATCCTGGTAATTAATTAGTCTTGCAATGCTGCTACTAAATCCATGATTTATTTGTAATTGCTAAATTCATTTTTAACAAATTCCCATTTCTTTTGTATCACAGTTAAATGTCAATTTGTGATATAATTTTGATTCTATCATTTTCCATTTTCCTCCCTCATAGGTATACAATGGTGCCAGCTTCATTGTACCTTGGATTTGCTGCTGCTATTTTATGGGTTGGGGAGGTACATATTTTTTCTTTTGAGATCCTTTTAATTTTATAAATCCAAAAGATGTTTACAATATTTTGGACATGTAAAGTAATATATTTGTTGCTTACTATTTGACTATGTGTTTGTATATCAGGGGACATACCTTACCTCTGCTGCAAGGAGCCAAGCAATTGATCACAAGCTACATGAAGGAACTGTAATTGGTCACTTCAATGGAGAATTTTGGGCAATTTTTGCTACTCATCAGGTGTAGTTTAAACTTTCAGTTAACAAAGGTAATTATTTATTAATACTGGGAACTAATAAACTAATTTCTTTTTGTATTGATTTTTTCAGCTAGTTGGAAATCTTTTGACTCTTTTTCTGTTGAAGGATGGAACTGTAAGAATCCATATAACTAAATTGATCCCATTAAATTTGCTTCAAACAATCACTACTTATATTTTTTTATTTATTTAATTGTTTGCAGGAGGGAAGTACGAGTGGCACAACTTTACTTTTCACTGTCTTTCTTGGCAGCATGACCTTGGGAACTTTTCTAATGGCCTTCTTAAAGAAAAGGGACAATGAAGAAACAGATGAACAAAGAGATTCCTCTCTTAGTTTCTATTCTTTCCTAATATCTTTATGGAAGCATGTGATAACTCCTTTATGTGACGCAAGGATGTTGTTAATTGTTCCACTTATAGCATATTCAGGTCTACAACAAGCATTTGTCTGGTATGCATAAGTCAACTTACAATACCATCAATATAACATTTCCATTTCATTTTTCTTCAGTTAACCTTGGATTCTATTTTTTTTTTAATCATTTTAGGGCAGAGTTCACAAAGTTTTTTGTTCAGCCATCTCTTGGTGAGTCAGGTGTAGGTGGTGCCATGGCTGTATATGGAGTTTTTGATGCAATTGTAAGTGACATGATTCTAAGTAAAGGGACTATTTGTGTCGTTGTGTGAACTATATGGACTAAATTTGAAATTTGTATCAGTGTTCTCTAGCTGCTGGTCGGTTTACATCAGGTCTCACATCAATCACTGTGATTGTTTCTGGTGGAGCTTTTCTTCAGTGTGGTATATTGATCTGGCTCCTGAATTACAGGTTATATTATTCTCCTGTTAGCTTTTGTGAAAAAATTATTTTTAAATCTCTAAATTTTTTTTCCCTTTATTTTTGCAGTGTGCCTACTGGTGTTCTTGGAGTAGTATATCCACTTCTGATTGCAGCCATATGGGGAATAGGAGATGGAGTGCTCATGACACAACTAAATGCCTTGTTGGCAATGTTGTTCAAGCATGACATGGTAATCCTTGTTTGAATTTATTTTTCATAAAGGTGTCAACATTTTTTTATTAGATATTTAAATGAACTTATATATTATCGTGTGTGATTTTGAACATGAACATGAACATGAACAGGAAGGAACATTTGCACAACTGAAGCTGTGGCAGAGTGCTTCAATTGCAGTTGTATTCTTTTTGAGTCCATATATCTCACTGCAAGCCATGCTTTTTCTAATGCTTGTTGCACTCATCTTATCATTAGCTGCCTTTCTATTCCTCGTGCTCAAACTAGAAAAAGCCTTCTCCTCAAATCACACTTGATTAAAATAGAAAAAAAAAGAAAAAAAAACTGCTGCTCTTACCTTTACCTTCTTCTCACTTGTTATTTATCCTTATCTTTTATTGTACCAACTGTTATTCCATTTTTAAGCAAAGCAGTTATATATATAATATATATTTCAACTTTTTCATCATGTCTTTTAGTACAAACCCACATAAATTTCTCCAACCACTAGAATATTAATTAAACGTGACAAGATTAAGCTAAGTATAAAACGTATAAGATTAAAGTTTGCATTAGAAGAAAAAGTATGGTGAAGAAGTCAATGCTGAAGAGAGTTGACCAGATTGTTGCTGTAGTCCCAGAGGTTCTTTGCCAACTCAGGATCAGTTGCAAATTTGCTTGCTGGCCATTCATTGCAGTCCAAAAAGTACTTTCCGCTCACCCCTTTTAACCCCGGGTGGACTGCTACATAGCAACTTGTTGCTGCACCCTAGGCACAATAAATTAAAAAAAAAAAAAAATCATTTTTTACATAAAACATTACATATAAATTATGACATATAGTAATGGAGGTAGAATAGTAGAATACCTGTGGGACATTTTTCCAAAAGAGATAAGTGAACAGCTTCAAGATTCCTGCCAAAAACCACACCGCAGTTGTGGATCAATGAATAAAATTCTGTGTAATGTTATACAGAGAACTAGAGTTTAGGAATAAAAATAAAAATACACTTACTCATCTGCCAGAAGGAATGCCTCATGAGATCTGTCATTATTATGCCTGGGTGTACCGAGTTTACTGTAATATTCGCCCCCTCTTCCTGAATTTTAATTTTTAATTTTTAAATTAAGATTATTGACAAATAGAAAAACATATTAATTAATTATTTAATTAATACCTTCAAGCGTCGAGAGAGCTCATTCGCGTGCAATATGTTAGCTAACTTGGACTGGCCGTATGCCCTTTTGTCTGAATAGCTGTTTTACAAAAAAAATATTATGGTAAAAAATGTCATTATATTAAACGAAATTAAAGAACAAATTTACCTATCTTTATCACTGATTTTATCAAATCTGATTCCTTTTTCGTAAGTATAGACATGAGCTACCGATGACAAGTTTACAATTCTACCCTCGATTCCGGTAGCTGCAGCAGTTTCCTTCATCTTGTCTAGTAGTAAGTTTGTCAAGTAAAAGTGACCTGCCACAACATTCATTCCCCAAAAACTAAGTTTTAGTAATGATCTCTTTAATGGTGATATTCAAGAAGATAATTTAAAACAAAACTTTTGATTCCCATTTTACCCTTCTAAGAAGAGTAGATGCCTACCTAGATGATTAGTCGCAAACTGCATCTCTATCCCATCTTGCGAGAGTTGATACGGGCAAAACATGATACCAGCATTGTTTCTGCAAATTTGAATAGAATGTTGTATGGATAAATAATATTTGTTTTTTTTTTTTTTTTTAAATGATGTCATATTTAGGGGAATTGGAAGGAAAGTACAAATGAGGATAAATTTGTGAAAAAGTTAGGACATACGGATTATGTAATTGCAAGAATTAACATGGTAGGTGTAAAGATTTTTGGATGACTTACATTAAGATGTTGAGAGGGAGATTAAGAGCTTTGAAGCTATGAGAAAAGGTCTTAATTGACTTGAGAGATGAAAGATCAAGCTCAAGAACATCAATCTTAGCTTTCTCATTGTGTTTAACAACAAGTTGTTTAGCTTCATTTGCAGCTTTCATGTTCCTTGCAGCTATAATCACATGAGCTCCCCTCATCGCTAATACTCTTGTTGTCTCTAACCCAATCCCACTTGCCCCTCCTGCATTTTTTATTTGTTCACATTTTAAAACTTCTTTTAGTCTCCAAATAATATAATATTAAACACAGGATCTTGAAACCACTTCCATGTTTTACTAGGATGAATTGTGTTGGACCTTTCTTATAAATATTTTAAAAAGTTTTGCACTGAATTTGCAAGATTTTGGTATAAAAGGGTGTGTGCATACACGTGTACATGTGTTGTTATGTACACACTGATGTGTATATAATGTTTGTATAAAACTTCATTGGCTTTACATCTAATGTTTTTGAATAGAACCAATTCAAATTATTGATT
Organism: Lactuca serriola; assembly: GCF_051521515.1. Lineage (NCBI taxonomy): Eukaryota > Viridiplantae > Streptophyta > Magnoliopsida > Asterales > Asteraceae > Lactuca > Lactuca serriola. Next base: position 207,382,710 of record NC_136409.1, read on the forward strand.
TTCATTAGTAAGATATAACCGATCAAATTTGTCTATTGGATATTTTATATTGGTTATCGAATCTATTCGATTGGATCCATCTAATGTTTGTTGAATTTCCATTCAATTATAACCAACTAAAATCTGATAGATAATTTCAAAAAAGGCATACACTTCTATTATTAATGTTACATAACAATTTATCCTAGTTCTACAAATGTCATCTACGAACCAATAGTTGATTGCTTCTAGGAAGGCCAAGCTTTGTTGTTAGAACTTAGAATATTAGAATCCAGGATTAGCCATTTTATTTGTCATAGTTGTGTTAATTTTTTTTTCTTTCACAAAAACATATATTTTATTATACAAACATGACGTGTGATCAAAGAAAAAAAATATATATTTAAACTATTGCATTGAGTTGTAAAATAAACATCAACTTGAATATGACATTTGGTTATTAAATATTTTTTTAATAGTGATATCACTCAATTTAGAAAAAAAAATTTCAAAATGTCTTTAAATTTCCGATATATGCATTTAAATATTTAAAAGGGTAATCAACTATTGTTTTCTTTATACCTACTATTTGAAGTTGATAAGGTAAATCCTTTCTAATTTTATATTTTTGGCATAGATTTTAATTTTTGTTATGAATATAGTCCGAACATTAAATTTTTACGAATACATCACAAATTTAGTTTAATTTACAAATTTGTTTTTCTACAACTTCTTAATACTTTTCTATAGATTTTTCAACATTTTTTTAATTCTTAATTACTTTACAATTTTATTTTTCAATTAATTTACAATATTTTTACTATCTGTTATACTTATTTTTAAAATAGTTATAAACTTGTTTTACAACTTTGATACAACATTTATAATTGATACGTAACTTTTAATTTTTTTTACACTTTCATACAATTTTAAAACATCTGTTTTAAAACAAAAATACTTTGTAAATATTTTTTTTAAAAAAAGAAACACTTTTATATGTTTTAACTAAAAAATTATTATTTTCATATAATTTTTATCCAATTGTACGAAAGTTTAAAAAGATTATGAGAGTTTAAAAAGAGTTGTATTAAAATTATATGAGAGTGTAAAAAAATTTAAAAAGATATAAATGAAGTTTAAAATGTTACATCAAAAAATGTAAAACAAGTTTATACCTTTTTTGTAAATAAGTACAACAAGTAGTAAAAATGTTGTAAACTAATTAAAAAAAACTGTAAAATATTAAGATAAAATATTTAAAAAGTTTGTAATTTTTTTAAAAGTTCGTAGAAAAATAAAGTTAAAAATTAAAGTAAATTTAGGATGAATTTGTGATAAAGTTTAATGTTCCAACCAAATTCATAACAAAATGTAAAATTGAAAAGAAGAGTGACGAGATGATAATAAAATACGAGTTAGCTACCCTTAAAAAAATATGTTTGTTGACAGCTTAAAGACATTTTAAAAGGTTTTTTTTTCACAAATTACGTTATAACCATTTTTTTATATTCAAATGCATGTCTTTAAACACTTTATTATGATATTATGAAATCATATTATATATTATTGAAATGTTAGATTTATGACTACAAATTAAGGTGATGTTATCACTAGTTGGATCAGAGATTTACCCCCAAATATGTCATTTTTATAACCTTAGATTTGAACGTTAAAAATAACGTTTTTCTATTTTTATATGATTTTCTAAGCCTATTAAATTTTATGTTTAATTTGAATAATTAATTATGAATCTTATCTTACTCAATCTTGTGTGGTAGGTAATGTTTGGTTTAAATTTTATGCTTGAAATAACTTAAGATACCATCATTCTAATTTTGTGGGTATGGAGTTTTATTAAAATTACAATGAGTTATTAATTGATTCTTTATATATATATATATATATATATATATATATATATATATATATATATATATATATATATATATATATATATATATATATATATATATATATATATATATATATATATATATAAATTTTGAGTTCTCTTAGGAAGAGTACTCTGTTCAATAATTATACATTGACATAATTTTCCTTTAATCATCAATAAGTGTTTGAAGTATTTATACTTTTTTTTTTCACAATATCTTTTTGTATCGATTATAGATGTTTCTAAAATATAAAATATATACAATAAAAATATAAATTTCTTTGTCGATTTAGTTATTTTGCAAATTGCATACAAGGGTTTTTGCATTGCTCATGAATATATAGTCGTAGGCTTCAATTGTACATTTATATACAAACATACTAGCAAGAATATGGTTGCCACATCAATTTCGAATTAAATTATAGACTTGACCCACATTTCACATTTAATTAGTGTCCGGTGATATCAAGTCCAGTGCCTAGAACGGTCACTCGGTGATATCAAATCCAATGTCCAAAACGATCACTGTGATAAAATTCATAGAATAAAATTGGTAGTTTGTACCTAGACAAACAATTTTATTTTTTCTGTGATAAGAGACTAGTGGTTAAGGTACGTAATTTTATATATGATTTTCATTAGGGGTATAATCGAGTCGAGTCGAGTATTATTAAGCTAAAAACTCAACTCGGTTAAAAAAACTCGAGCTCAAAACTCAACTCGAGCCTTAGTTTCAAACAGACTCTAGCTCGATAAAGTAATCGACACTTTTGAATTCGGCTCGGCTCGTCACAATTAACTATTAAAAGTTAAAATTACAGTAAATTTCAATAGAAATACGTACAGATTAAGCTTGTAAGCTCGACTCGACTTTGCTCGAATATGTAAAATATGAATAAACCTAAGGGTGAAAATGTAAATATAACTAAGTTCGATTAAACTTGCAGCTTCACGAGCTGATATTCCAATATTCGAGCTCGACTTGATAATATACTCGAGTAGTTCAACTCCAACCGAGTCGATCTCAAGTGTTTTTTAAGTCTGTCTGATATATCTTATGAGTTGACTCCACTCGATTTCAAATCCTGATATGCTAAAATTATTGTTAGTACTTAGTGATTCACTTTTCATATGACGAAACATGAGTCGGATTAGTGCAACTTATCATTTTTAGCTTACTCAATGTCCGTTTTTATCACCTTTTTTGGTTTTATAGGTAGCTTTTATTTTAATTAAACTTATATTAAAATGTATAAATGGTTGTAAATTTTGCAACTGTTAATATAAAACATTTTAAAATTTTATATAAACTATTAGTATTTAAAAGTTAGCAAGTTTGTATCCTTTGTATATATTTTCTTCTATTTTCATAAAACATATAAAAGTATATAACAAATTGGAAATTCAGCACCAATTATATTACAACGTACGTTTTTTAATTTCACGAAAGTATAAAGAAAAAAAGTTCAGAGCCTTGTTTTTTCTAAATAACAAATCTAATCTAATTTTATTCCCATCTATGTTCAAATGCGATTTGAATTCCCGATATCGTGAAGAAAATACAAATATAATGTACTCATACTACCACCTATTTATACTTTCAATTTCATGAAAGTATAAATATAGATGTTTGATAACGGTATAATTATAAAAAACTCGTCATGATTAATTATAAGACGTACGTCGACTGAGAAATTTTAAAAATCGACCGACATTTGGTATTAAAGTTAATGCTATATCAAATAACTTATAGCATAAAAATGGTCTAGTTTTTAAATAGAGTAATGAAGTGTGTGTGTGTGTGTCTGTAGGTCTAAGAAATTAATACTATATATACTTGCCGTAGATGGTATTGAAAATCCGTCCCAATAAATAACTTTTTCTAGACATAAGAATTAATGATTTGGTTAAAAGATTAAAATGAGTTTTCTTCTGATCATTAAGAAAACATAATACGTTTTTTTTTTAATCTATCTTGTATATTTTTAGCGAAAATAATTATCCGTTGGGTCACGAAAATGTGGTGTATGTACTTTAAACTAATTCCAAAAGGTTCTGTTAGTCCATTCACAAACATTCGGTGATTGGTACAGGTTGCCCTACTCTATAGCATGCTTGGAGTTCCAACATTTTTTTTCTCTCTCTCTCTCACAATTCAAAGTGTGTGAGAGAAAAACAAGAAAAGAGAACGATGCATGTGTTTCATGTTCGTTGATGTGTAGACGAAATCGAACTATAATCTCACAATATCTTTCAACAAAAGAGGATTGATGCATAAACATAATACAGAATGATTGATATATGAATTTATATAAATATTTAATGATACCTGTAATTATAACAGTGAGATCCGAGGCATCAATGGAATCAGAAACTTGTTCAGCGGTGGAGGCAGATCCGAATCCACTCCGCCCTGGCCATCCTGATATCAACGATAAAACTCCCATTTTAAACTAAGATGTTGGTTTCCTTTTTCAGTAGTTCAACTTCTATATATATGCATATGAGAGAGAGAGAGAGAGAGAGAGAGAGAGAGAGAGAGAGAGAGAGAGATGAATATTTATGTAGAGATCAATCCTTTTTCTGATGTAGATATATACAAAAACGAGAGAGAGATGACTTGGATTTGAAAGAGCGGGTGGAAAGTGTGTGAAACAAAATCAGTGAATTTATTGTTCTAAGATGGATCATGGATGGGCCGCACATAAAGTTGAAACAACCAATAATTTTTTTTAGAACAAATTACACGAATGATCCTTAAGGTTTTGTTTTTCTTCCTAAAATAGTTCTTACGAAAATTTTTTCCCTCGAATGGTACCTACAGAGCAAACCTTGCACACAAATGATCATTATGACTAACTTTGTTAACATATTCTGTTAAGTGTGTGTGAAAAGACGAAAATGCCGTTTGTTTTTATTTATATATTTACTTTTAATATTTTGTTAATTTGAAAAAAAAGGCATTTTCATCTTTTCACACACACTTAACAGAATCTGTTAATAAAGTTAGTCATAAGAATCATTTGTGTGCAAGGTTTGCTCCGTAGGTACCATCTGAGGAAAACAAGTTTCGTAGGGACTACTTTAGGGAAAAAAAACAAAACCTTAAAGACCATTCGTGTAATTTGTTCTTTTTTTAATACCTAGATCACGTTGCTGGTACTAAGCATGTCTTTTTTTAAAACAATTAAGTATTTTATTAATAATTTATATGATATATGTTATTACTATGACAATCTTATCTTACTTTATAAATAAAACAACATTAACTTATGAAATTTGTGCTTTTGGTAAAATTCGCAATTTTAGTATAGTTTTTGATTAATAATTGATTTTATATCAATACTCAAAAAATAACTCCATTCATAGGTCTCCATGAATCCGATTTTGGGTTAGCAATTAATTTTGTTCATTGATCCTATTGTTAAATTCATGATTTATATCATTAAGGGGTTGCTATTCAACTAAATGATGGTGGATTTGAGTGAATTTCAACCTTAACCCTTTAAATGAGTTGTATAATAGTTATGTTAACATGTCACTAATTTCCAGAATCTATAATGAATCCATAACCAAAATCAAGGGTTAATTAGATTATGGGGTATCAATTCCCTTTGTTGTATATTGTGGGTTATCAACCATTGATTTTGGTTTGGACACTTATCTTTAGTTGGATGATTAAAACCTTAATTTGGTTTGAGATGGGTTTTCTTGATTTTGGGATTTTTAATTCTAGTAAGTTAGCTTGATATATTCTTACTTAAAATGAATCGATCTCGGGTATTCTCACAAGGCAATTCTATTGTCTAACTTATTTTCACTTGTTCTCACATTAAAAACTTAAGAGTTGTTTAGAATATGGAAATGACGTTCACAACTTATATGTTTATCTTGAACTATGTTATGATATTGTATTGTTAAACCTCGCTAATTTGAAACTTTTAAACGTGTTTTGAACTATGAGACTATATGATTTCCATAATTAAAGCTTTGAACTTGTTTTCTTAAAATTTAAATTATTTTAAAAGGTATTTCAAATTACCTACCGAGGGGTGTTTCAGTTTATTTCAATATAATTAAATAATAGAAGGTGTGAATGAAAGAATAAGTGACACGTTTTCATTTATTTTTTATTATGTCATCTTACTTTCAAAATTTATCCAATTATAACATTATACTTTCAATTTAACTCGATCCATCAAAGCATAACGCTATATTAGAAAAATGGAATTAGGGCGTTGTAATAACCAAATGATCAAAGTATGTTTCTTTTTGTTCTAAGCTCAAGAGTTTTCACAATGTTGTATAATTAAGGTTTAAACGCAAGAAATAACATCTTTTTTTAAAGTTCATGTTTATGGATTCATTGTAAGAAATAACAATGTATTTCAATAATTAGAGTAAAATGCATTAATAAGATAAAAACTATAAGTAAGATATACTAGCAGGAAAAAATATTTCAGTTGTTACCAAATCATTTACTTTTTATATTTTATTGATTTAATGCATGTTTATATTGACTATACCTTGATTGCTTTGGCTTTTTTATGGTTTGATGCACATACACAAAACAAAATCATAAAATACATGCACACACATAACATCAAATGTGCATACACACATCAACATACATACATACACACAATCATACACACATCTACATATATACATAGATAAACATATTTTGTACATATAAATAAGAACATACGTTGATATTTTTTACATTTAACCCTTAAAATTAATGAAACATAAAACAACTTATATTTGAAAGTTTAAGCACGGTGTTTTGTTCTGGATATAGGTGTATACCTTCCTGTGGATCTAATAAATTGATATTTACACCGATTAGTGACGGAGATTCAATGCAAGATCTACAAATAAATAAAATGTTTCAAGAAACCCAAAAGAAATATATAGTTACTTCTATATCAAAGGATGAAGCATCTAAAAATTCAAAAGTATCAATCCATTGATTTCCATTTTAAAAGAAATATATATCGAGAACACAATAGAAAGATTCATCTTTGGGGTCGTTATTTTTTTCTAAGGGCAAACCATTTAAAAACTAAAAAGCATCAATCTTAGTTCCTTAAAAAAATGCATACCAAAATAGTTTAATGTCAAGACCCATCCATGGGGCTGCTACACAAAAATGATACAAGTGTTTCCCTTTGTAACCATGGTTATGGTTGGGGTCATTAGTAGTTTCCTTTTGTAGCTATGGTTATATATCATTTATCTTTGTTTGTATTTCTCATGATAAGTAAGATTAAGTATATTAGAGAGAAAATGAGAGAATATAATTGGTGGAGAGAAATATAGGGTAACAAAGGTAAGAAAAGTGAAGGTGAGTGATATCAATGATAGTGAAGATGAGCGATGTTAGCGGTGAATGTTAGGGTGGTAAAGGTGAGGATGGTTGAATTTGGTGGCAATTTAGCATTTATAGTATAGTACTAGCGGCAAAGTGAAAAGTTAGGGTTTGGGAGAAATAAAGGAGATATTAGGGTTTCTAAAGAGAAAGAAAAAAATACAATTGCGTTGGTAATGAATGTGAGTGATGGTAGCAGTATAAATTTAGCATTAGCAATTTAGCACTCATGACCAAGTTTAAGGTATTCATAAAGAGAAATATGAAATATAATGGTTTCTAGAGAGATAGAGGCACCAATAATGGTGAAGGTAAGTGATATTGTAACACTCGTTTCAGGTATGAGTCAATTCATGATTTTTTTAAAGTTTTCATTATTGGGTGGCCACGACATGGTGGAGATTCACCACGACATTTCATGATCATGGGATTAAATGATCCGCCACGACGTGGCAGCTGATTTTGGAGAAAACCATAATCCTTGGGATTTGGTCCCTATTTAAAGAACATTATGGTTTGGGTTTCATGATCATTAAGCCTCCATTAGCCTATCAAAATCAGAAACCCTAACCCTAGACTCCCTTGTTGAGTGTTGATCTCTTTTTTGTTTTTTGTTGCATTTTGAAGGAAGAAGAAGAAGGTGTTAGACCAAGGATCAAGCAACAACTCCTATTCATATTTGGAATCACTCTCTGGACCATTTGTAAGTCCTCAAGTTTTTATCTTGATGATTCTTTGATTGTAGATCTACTTTCTTAGCATATTTTGGTCCATAATAAATGTTTGGTTGGTTTGAAGTTGCAACTTTATGACTCTCCTGAGTCCCATGAACAATATATCTTGTAGATCTAGACTTTGGTTGGGGTCCTTGACCTTGCATGAGTTTTTGATCACTTTTAACTCATTTTGACCAAAAACGGATTCTACACATGCATTGGACATGCATGTATATAAATATCCGCCTTTATGCTAGATTTGGTATTGGAAACTCTTATGGAGTGGTTGGGTCAAGGAATTTTCGAATTAAGGGATTAATGGTTAAGTACTTGTTGTATTTTGCCTTATTTGGACCTAGGGTTTGGGATCTTGATCTCTTTGGGTGTCTTAATGGGTAAAGTTAGAAACTTTATCCATCTAGACCATATAATGGACTAGATTTGAGCTTTGGAGCTCTTAGAATTGAAGAAAATGGCTTAACCCATTAAGTTGTTAGAAACCCAGTTCCCACGACATGGCCTTAGGTTGCCACGGTGTGGCTACTGGAAATGACCATATGTATTGTTGTATGAGGGCCATAGTGTGTCATAGATGGCCACGACGTGGCGGTTGACTAAAGTCAATGTTGACCGTTGAGTTGACTTTTGATTAAACTCTTAGTTTTAAAAGAAGAGCTAAGGGATTACCTTGTGTAACGATATAGGTGGTGCATATCATCAATATTTATGGCAATGAGAATAGTAGCAGTTGAGTATTAATTGATAGGTAAGTCTCTTCACTGTACTCGTGGTTCGAAGGTAGCAATGCTGACACTTGCTGATATGCTTGTATGTGCTTATTATCTTCGTGACTTTTGTTGATATGACTATATGCTTATGGATAGTGGATGAAATAGACATGAGGGTGAAATAGACCCGTTCGGTTGAAAAACACCGATTGAGTTGAAATAGACTTAGGGTGAAATAAACTCGTTCGGTTGGAAAAATACGAATTGAGTTGAAATAAACTCGGGGTGAAACAGGCCCGGGGGGTGAAATAGACTTGTACAACTTCGAGCTGATATGTATGTATGGTATGGGGTATTTTGGGAATTTCACTAAGTTTTGTGCTTACGGTTTTATGTTTATGGTTTCAAGTACTTCCAATTCCAATGGGAAGATGTCGATATGATTGTATAACATCCACCAATATTCTGCATGATTTAATCAATTTTATACGCTGATGATTGTATGACACATTTTATACTATGATCGGTTTTCAAACTAAATAAATGGTTGTTTTGATCGATTTAAAAGAAACTTTTTACTTAGAATTTTTTGGACATTACAAATGTTGGCGGTGGATATTTAGCACCAATGATGGAGCGAAGTTAGGGTTCTAGAATAAGAAATAAGAGAGATTAGGATGTTTATATAATTGCCTAACTATATACTAGAATCAGGGTTGGATCTTCTAATATTATTAGCATAATCCCACAACCTCACATATTGGTCACTAATCTTGCCTCCCTTTAATGTTTTCCTTGATTTATGACATTGTCCCATGCTGACATTACAAAAGAACCTGTTCTCTAAATCTTCTTTGAATTTTATTGATTTTATATTGGGCCTTGCAATAAAATCCTTCATGTAGTGTCTCCAATGTAATATGGGTTCACAATCAACCCGAGATTCAGAGCTTATAATACATGTATTACCCGCCAATCTTCTTTATTTGGAAAAACCTCTCATATACTATCTATGAGGCCCATAGAATAAATAACCATATTTTTCCATCTTCTCATTTTCCACATTGAACTTGTAGCCTTTAACTGTGACACCTTGTAAATCAGTGAAGATACCCATTTTCCATCACCTAATTTGTCAAACCAAACTTCAGTTGGTAAGGTAAGGGCTCTGATAAAGTTATATTCTAATAGCTTGTTGATACTACATTTAGAAATTGGATTATAGACAATAAACTTAGCTCCAGTTCCTTCTTCGTTAGTATCATGCATGTCCATTTCCACATCTTCTATAATTGACAAACCAATTGTTTTTTCCTCATGCCCAAGAATATCAACAAATGAAGCAGCCAATATATCATTGTCACATAATAAATTGAGAAATTCATCTTCTTGAATCTTTTTGAGTGTATTTCATACTCGATGCTAAATCATATTCAAGTGTTAGATCTAAACTATCATTATCATAGTTTCCATGATAAATATTCCCACCCAAATCATGTTTCTGAGGAAAAAGTCGTAACAAGCGTAAGGAGTGACTCTCTCATATGAGAGGTCATGAGTTCAAGTCTCAGCGGAGACATAGATAATTATTTAGGAGTGAGTTAGTTAGTTTACCGTTTAAAAAAACATTTCACTATTAATAAATGATTGTTAGAAGTTATAATTAACATTTAATCACGAATTTGTGGTTCGATTTTATGATTGTAAGAAGAAAAACATCACTAAGATAATAACTGTAGTTCGATTATTAATAGAAACAAAAATTCAATGAGATAAAAAAAAATATAGTTCAAATGTTAGTAGAAAAATAATTTCACATAGAACTTTTGTTGTTGTTTATCGATTTTTGTAGAAATAATGTATTTGTAGTGTGTATGAATGTAGGAAACAAAAAACGCACTTACAAAACAAATGGTTAAACACAAAACCTTAAACTACAATTTTGAATAAAGCAATACTTTTTTTTGGAACTTCCAATCTACTCCTAAACTATTTATCAATCTATTTATGTCTCAAATGAAACTTAAACCATCAGCCTCAAAAAAGGATGACAACATCTAATACCATTGGACTAGAAACTCTTTGATAATATTTGTGTTGCTTGAGTTTTAAGATAACAAATACAAGTGATAAATGTTGAAGCCACATAAGTAAAATAAAGTCGAGTCCCAAATAGTTTATAAGTGGATTTATGAATTAGTTTTAGGGTAAATTACACCAATCGTCCATCGTGCATGTGTCAGAAAGCACGTTTAGTCCCTATTTTCAAAAATCAACTCGGACCATCCCCCGTATAATTAAAAGGTGCATGTTTCGTCCTCGCATATATAAAATGACTATCTTACCATTTTCTTTTTCATTTTCATTTATTTATAATTTATCTACTTTTTTTTTTAATTATAACTTTTAGAAAATAAAATTTCCCTTTAAATCAGTTCCAACCCCTCCGATCAATAACCACCTCCTACCACCAGTCACTTCCGACCACCAGCCACCTTCAGCTACATGTCACCTCTAGCCACAAGCCAACTCTGGCAAACACCATCATTCATCTCCAAAATAAAAAAATAAACTAGAATTAAACCTCAAAATCAAACCCAAATCCATACACTTGATCTACAAATCAGTTAAACGAAGAAGGGAGATGAGAGGATATGAGGAAGATTGTGATCGGACGCAAACTCTTCAACCCCATATCTTATCACTGCCATAAAACCTGCAACTCCGGTTGGTTTCTCCCCCAAACTCGTTTGAAAAAAAAGTCCCATAAATTGTTTCAATGAGGAGAGTTGATTCGATCTATTCAGATGTCGTTCTTCTTCCACTAGATGTCGTCGTTCCCCTCCCTCTCTTCCTTCTCCGTCTCGAAACCCTAGGATGTACGATTTGTAAGATAATGGTGTAGATCTGAGACATTGGTGCAAAGATGGAGGTTCTATGGCTCTCTCCAATACAATGGTACAAAGACAACGATGGTTTTCAGGTGCTAGGGTTTCAGGCGAAGAGGTGGTGATTATAGGTAACAATCGACATTTTCAAGTGACGATGACGACGTTGGAAATGGTTTCAGACGTCGATAGATGTAGAGAGAAGGTTAATCGGAGGTTAGGGACGATGATGGGAATAGCCACCTGAGGGAGTTGTCACCGAAGGGAGTGGCTGTCGGTAATGGTTTAAGGAAGGTAGTTTTGGGTTTCTTTGAAGACATTAGAGATGAGAGAAAAAAATATATCATTAAAGGGGACGATGAGGTCGGTGGGAAGGTGGGGTATGGGGCTTTTTTTTCTTTTTGAAATTACTAATAATATTAATAACATTAACTTATTGGAAAATAAATATACAAAGGGCATTATAGTCATTTCAGCTCTGATAGGGACTAAAACTGCAACAAAATCATTTGTTAGGGACGAATCATGCAACTTTTAACCAAACGAGCGACGATCCGAATTAATTTTTGAAAATAAGGACCGAACGTTTGCACGAGGGACGATTGGTGTAATTTACCCTTAGTTTTATGTGTATATTAAAATGTGTGTATATTTGTTCTAAAAATAATAGTAATAGTCATCATTTTTGTACTATTAATCAAAACAACTTTTACAAATCATCAATAAATATTTGAGACGTTAATACTTGTCCTCTCAGATTTGTTTTTCTAATTAATAGTTTTTAAAAGTATAGATATGTGATTAATAACAAATTACGACAAAAAGTACAAATTAATTTCTTTACCGTTCTATTTATTTCGCATATAACTTTTATTTTCATTGGATTCAATGAATAGATAATTCAATTGAACATTTATATGGAAGCACACTAGCAATAATGCGGTTGCCACATCTATTTCGAATTAAATGATCTAAGACTTTGATTCGCATTTAATCAGTGTGGAAGGATATCACATCCACTGTTCATAACTTATAAGGATAAATGGTTTTCAGATTTTTTTTTTCTAATGAATAGTTTTTACTTTTTAAGAGTATAAATATATTTTTTTCAATTTAAATTTTCTTTTGAATTTCTACATATAAAAAAGGGTAAACAGCATATCAAGACGGCTCTCGTCAACCCTTTCTAAGACACACATGAGGTCAGTCGCTGAACATTATCAAAATTTGGGTGTGACAATGTTTGAACTTTAAACATTTTGTATGGATCGACCATTACATTTTCTAAAATATTTAAGTTATAAGTTAGGATTTATCATGTATTGATCATATATATGATTTTACTTACTTTTGGTACTGAAGAGATATCATGTTATATTTATTTTTTCTTACATTGATAAATCTGTTAATATTGTCATATGATTATGATAAAGAGGGATTACAAGAGTCTTCAAAGAAAAGTATTAAGACTACAAAGAATAAAGCAGATATAAATACAAGCTAGACAGAAACCCTAATGAGCTAAAGACTAAAGGGCCCATAAACAAGCGGGCTAATAATATATAGACTAACATCCCCCTTCAAACTCACAATGCCGCATCAATTAGCATTGAGAGTTTGTCACATAAGAACCGAAATCGAGAAGCCGATAAAGCCTTCGTAAAAATATCCGCAAGTTGCAATGTTGATGAAACAAATGGAAGCGAAATGGTCCCGAGCTGCAGGTGATGACGGGTAAAGTGACAATCAATCTCAATGTGCTTTGTCCGCTCATGAAAAACAAAATTCTTTGCAATTTGTATCGCACTTTTGTTATCACAATGCAAGGGAGTAGATGAGGAAATGTAAACTCCTATATCCGCAAGCAGCCACCGTAACCAGATAATCTCACATGTAGTTACAGCCATATCATGATATTCAACCTCTGTAGAAGATCTAGAGACAACATCCTGTTTCTTGCTCTTCCATGAAATGAGAGACTCTCCAAGAAATACACAAAATCCAGTGGTGGACTTACGATCATGACGATCACCATCCCAATCAACATCACTATAGGTACGTAACTAAAGAGAAGATGTGGAGGGAAACAAGAGAGTCTGAAACTGAGTGCCACGAAGATATCTCAGAATACGAAGAACAACTCCCCAATGAACAGAGGTAGGAGCAGTAACAAACTGACTGACAACATGAACAACATGAGCAATATCTGGACGAGTAACTGTGAGATAAACCAAACTTCCCGCAATAGTGCGATAAAGATTCGGATCGGACAAAGGAATACCATCAGTAGGAGAATATCGTGCATTGGTTTCAAGAGGAGTATCAACGGTCCGATTGTCAGAGAGGCCCGCCCGTGTAAAAAAGTCAGATATATATTTAGTCTAAGAAAGAAGGTACCCTTTCTTAGACTGAGCAACCTCAATACCCAAGAAATAACGCAGCAAGCCCAAATCCTTCATAGCAAATCGATGAGCGAGATCATGCTTCAAAGACTCAATACCACCATGGTCATCACCTGTAATAATCATGTCATCCACATATAAGGACAGAAGAATCCGTCCCGCACTCGATCATCTAACAAACAGAGCAGAATCATGATTACTCTGGACAAATCCAAGAGAGGTAATCACATTAGAGAATTTCTCAAACCAAGCACGAGGGGCTTGCTTGAGCCCATACAAAGCTTTGCGAAGCCGACAAACTTCACCCGACCGGTGTTGAATACCAGGGGGAGGAGTCATATAAACCTCTTCATGGAGGTCACCATTCAAAAAAGCATTTTTGACATCCATTTGAAAGATCTTCCACTGTCGGACGGATGCAACTGCAATCATAGTACGAACTGTCGTCATCTTTGCAACAGGGGCAAATGTCTCTTCGTAGTCAAAACCATATTGTTAGGAATACCCTTTTGCTACAAGTCTAGCCTTGTATCGTTCAACAGAACCATCAGCTTTAGTCTTTATCTTGTACACCCAACGACAGCCTATCGTATGTTTCCCAGGAGGAAGAGAAACCAAATCCCATGTATGAGTCTGATGGAGAGCAGTGAGTTCTTCAGCCATAGCATTATGCCAAAGAGGATCTAAAATAGCTTATTTATATGATTCAGGTTCAGACAGATGATGAATGCTTGCTATAAATGAAGCAAACGGTCCTGAATATGTAGAGTAAGAAAAATCTGGTAGCTTGGTGGATTTGACAGGACGAGAAGATCTCCTGAGGGGTTGTGGTGGAGGTGGATCCTCGATTTCAATAATCGGAGGATCAGGCTCAGGAACAGGTGGAGACGAGGCACCCTCTGAAGAGGTGGGTGTGTCACGAGCTGAGGAATCATGTGACATAGATGAATCTCGAGCCTCTATATCTTCATCAAAAGGATCAATATGCAAAAGATCGAACTGAGTTACATTGTGGGCTGTAGCAGGGATTGAGTAGAAAGGAATATGTTCCAAAAAAGTAACATGTCGGGAAACATATAACTCCTGACTCACAAGATCATAGCAACGGTATCCCTTCTGTCCAATACCATACCCCAAAAATACACAAATAGCAGATTTCGGCCCCAACTTGTTCCTTTCAACATGAGGACGAAGAACAAAACAAGTACATCCAAAAACTCGTAAGGAAGAGTAGTCTGGTAGATGACCATACAACTTCTCAAAAGGAGACTTTCCTGAGTTCAATGAAGTAAGGATACGATTAATCACATACACAACAGTTAGGATTGCTTCTCCCCAAAAGGCACTAGGGACCTGTGCAGACAGAAGCAATGAGCGGGCAGTCTCAACAATATGACGGTGTTTTCGTTCTACAACACCATTTTGCTGAGGTGTGTCAGTACACGAAGACTGGTGTATGGTACCATCAGAAGCAAGTAACTGAGTGAAATCATTAGAGGTATATTCACCCCCTAAGTCACACCTGAAGCACTTAATCACATCCGAATGTTGAGTTTTAACAAGAGCTCTAAAATTGCTGTAAATATCAAAGAAATCAGATCTGCGTTTCATAAGATAAACCCATGTATATCGAGTATAATTGAAACGACCCAAAAATACGACCCAAAAATTTCATTTTTCAACATAACCAAAAACCATAATCTGAGTGTCATATCGTAAAACCATACATGCTATATCTCAAAATAATAATAAAACACTGTGCGGAAAACTGTATCATATCCATGTCATATAAAAATCAAGAACTAAATCAACTCCCAGGATAAAAGCTGAAGCTGTGGTGTGTGCGATGCCATCAACCCGAGCTCCTCCCTCTGCTGGCGAAAGTACCTGAAACCAAAACTGAAACTGTAAGCACGAAGCTTAGTGAGCTCCCCCAAATTACCACATACCATACAATAATATATCAAGCACATACTGAGGCCTTGCCCCCTCCATCGGATCGAAGTCCGAAGCTGACTGACTGGGACCTTGTCCCCTACATCGGACCGGAGACCGAAGCTGACATCGGACCGAAGTCCGAAGCTGACTGGGACCTTGTCCCCTACATCGAACCGAAGTCCGAAGCTGACATCGGACCGAAGTTCGAAGCTGACTGGGACCTTGTCCCCTACATCGAACTGAAGTCCGAAGCTGACTGGGACCTTGTCCCCTACATCGAACCGAAGTCCGAAGCTGACATCGGACCGAAGTCCGAAGCTGACTGATCATAACATAAACGTATCACTTAACATGAACACACATAATCCTGTCTGAACCACGAAGGCATCAAACATGCTAACTACTGCATCGGATAAAAATCCGGATACTACTGCTAGCTAAACGGGCCGACATTGTGGCCTTAGACCCGTTCCTACTGAAAGGGAACTCACCTCGTGAACTGGCTGCTAAGTGAATAGCTCGGAGGGCTAACTGTTGCTGCTCCGGTATCTCCCCGGCTACAAGTCCATAAACACACTCAATCAAATACTAAACACTGCACTGGGTAAAATGACTCTTTTACCCTTGGCCAAAGTCAACTCTCAGTCAAAGTCAACCCACAGTTGACCTGACTCGCCGAGTTGGGCCGCCAACTCGCCGAGTCCCTATTCTCACTCCTCGACCCTACTCGCTGCTACTCGTCGAGTATGGCATCGACTCGATGAGTACTCATTCGATCCAAGAACTCAAACAATCTTCATCCGACTCGCCGAGTCATATGAACAACTCGACGAGTTGTTCTTGAGCTTAAGAAGATTGCCTTGGACTCGCCGAGTTGTATGAACAACTCGCTGAGTCCCTCCATTACTGAGTCTACCCTCAAACTCGCTGAGTCCACTCCACTACTCACTGGTCCCACTCGACACCGCTCAAAAAGGAAGAAATCGGGGACTCGCGACTCGACTCGCCGAGTCGTTCTTCCGACTCGCCGAGTCACCGCCATGCAACTATTCTACACTCGATTCTGCTCGAATCCAAAACATACAAATAATAGATCTGAGTCCAATAAGCTGATTTACCACGTAAAGTTTCCAACTTTACGTGTACAAACACATGAACAAGGGAATAAAGGCTAAAAGATGCTTAAAAGGGATAGATCTAGGGTTAATATGCAAAATAGCTCCATAAAGGCAATAGATCTGGGCTCTACAACTCCTAAATGAACAGATCTAAGGTTATCTCGGCATAAGAGAGCTTCCATATCAACATAAGACTTTAAGAAGGCATTAACAAGATCTAGAAAGGGGGTTTAAGGCATAAAAGAGAAGGAAATCCGAAAATACCTCTAAGAGCTCTTGCTTTCCCCTTGAATCTCTGCTCTACAATCCTTCTCCTTGCTCCTTTCTTCTTCTCCTCCTTCAAGCCTTCACAATAGCACACAAAAATCACTTAGAATCACTCAAGAACGAATTAGGGTTTTCTCACAGCTTTTGAGGGTGAAGGAGGTGAGATTGGGGGCTATAAGGTGGCTTAAATAGTGGGCAACCCGGGGATTTAGGGTTTCTCCCAGACGGACAGACTCGCCGAGTCCGGAATATGGACTCGCCGAGTCGCCAGCTAACACGTGCTCGAAATCCCGACCCTACTCGGTGAGTCAGGCTATGAACTCGGCGAGTCCCTCTTGCAAAACTTCAAAATAAATACCAAGGAAATATCATACCGGAGACGGGTCGTTACAATTCTCCCCCACTTATCTCAGACTTCGTCCTCGAAGTCTGCTACGGCTGAATCTGCAAATATCTCTGGGTAGTGCTCCCTCATCTCCTCCTCAGCCTCCCACGTCCACTCAGACCCCTTCCGGTGCTGCCACTGCACCTTCACTAACTGAATTTCCTTGTTCCTCAAGGTCTTGGTCTTCCGGTCCAGAATCGCGACCGGTCTCTCAATATAATTCAGGCTGCTATCAACCTGAATATCCTCTAGGGGAACGACTGCTGACTCATCCACCAAACACTTCCTCAACTGAGACACAGGGAAAGTGTTGTGGATCTGACTAAGCTCCTCAGGAAGATCTAACCGATAAGCAACCCGACCCACCCGGGCCAAAACCCTGAAAGGACCAATAAATCTGGGGCCCAACTTGCCCCTCTTCCGGACCCTGATGACACCCTTCCAAGGTGAGACCTTCAGAAGGACCATATCCCCCACCTGGAACTCCAAGTCCGAACGCCTCCTATCGGCGTAGCTCTTCTGCCGACTCTGAGCAATCTGCAGTCTACTACGGACCTGCTGGATCAACTCAGTCGTCTTGAGCACCACTTCCGTGCTCCCGATGACCCGCTGACCGACCTCACCCCAACAAATCGGGGTCCTACACTTCCTCCCATACAGCATCTCAAAGGGAGGTCGATCAATGCTCGCATGATAACTGTTGTTATACGAAAATTCCGCCAACGGAAGATACGTATCCCAACTGCCACCGAAATCTAGGACACACGCCCTAAGCATGTCCTCGAGAGTCTGAATCGTCCTCTCGCTCTGCCCGTCTGTCTGAGGGTGGAAAGCGGTGCTGAAATGGAGACGAGTACCCATCTCGTCGTGGAACCGCTTCCAGAACCTGGATGTGAAACGGACATCTCTGTCTGACACCACCGATACCGGCACTCCATGACGTGCCATAATCTCTCGCACATAGATATCGGCTAACTTCTCCGCCGATATACTCTCCTGGATCGGGATAAAATGGGCACTCTTCGTCAACCGATCCACTACTACCCATATCGAATCCACTCCACGTGCGGTCCGGGGAAGCTTGGTGACAAAATCCATGGTGATGTCCTCCCATTTCCACACGGGAATGTCTAACGGCTGCATCCTGCCATGAGGTCTCTGGTGCTCCGCCTTGACCTTCCGGCAGGTCAGGCATCTCTCGACGTACCAGGCGACGTCCCGCTTCATGCAGGGCCACCAATAATCAGGTCGAAGATCTCGATACATCTTCGTCTCCCCTGGGTGGATAGAAAACCGAGACTTATGAGCCTCATCCATCAACACTTGCCGTACTCCACCCCAGTATGGTACCCACACTCTCCCGTGAAGCGTCAGCAAACCACGACTATTATAATCAAACGAGGCTACTCGGCCCACGATCCTCTCACACTTCTGTCTCTCCTCCTTGAGGCCCTCCACCTGAGCCTCCTTGATCCCCTCCAACAACGGAGTGATCACTGTCATCCTCAAACATAGATCTCTGACAGGGGCCGCCGACACTTTGCGGCTCAAGGCATCGGCCACCACGTTGGCCTTCCCTGGATGGTAAAGGATCTCACAGTCGTAATCTTTTAGCACATCCAACCACCTCCTCTGCCTCATGTTCAGACTCGGCTGATCCATAAGGTACCTCAAACTCTTGTGATCCGTGTAAATAGTACAACGGACCCCATAAAGGTAATGCCTCCAAATCTTGAGGGCAAACACAACTGCCCCCAGCTCCAAATCATGGGTAGGATAATTAGCCTCGTGAGGCTTCAACTGTCTCGAGGCATAAGCTATCACATGACCTCGCTGCATCAAAACTGCTCCCATACCGGTGATCGAGGCATCACAGTAGACTACGAAGTCCTCTACTCCCTCTGGCAAGGTAAGAATCGGGGCCTCGCACAATCTCTTTCTGAGGGTCTCGAACGCTGCCTGCTGCTCAGGCCCCCAACGAAATACCACCGACTTCTTGGTCAGTCGGGTGAGCGACACTGCTATCTTGGAGAAGTCCTGAATAAATCTCCGATAATACCCTGCCAACCCTAGGAAGCTCCGAATCTCAGATGGAGACTTCGGGACCTCCCACTGCATCACGGCCTCTATCTTGGCCGAATCTACCAAAATACCCTTCTGGTTGACGAGGTGACCAAGGAACTGCACCTCGCGCAACCAGAACTCACATTTGGAGAACTTTGTGAAAAGTCTCTCCCTCCTCAAGGCCTCCAGCACCTCCCGCAGGTGCTCCTCGTGCTGCTCCTGCGTCTTGGAATATACCAAGATATCATCTATAAACACTATCACTGACCGATCCAGCATCGGCCTACACACGCGGTTCATGAGATCCATGAACGCGGCTGGAGCATTGGTGAGCCCAAATGGCATCACCACAAACTCATAATGACCATACCTGGTCCTGAAAGCAGTCTTCTGTACATCCTCATCTCTAACCCGCATCTGATGATAACCGGAGCGTAGATCGATCTTGGAGAACCAAGACGCTCCCTGAAGCTGATCAAACAAATCATCTATCCTCGGAAGTGGGTAACGGTTCTTCACCGTTACCTTATTCAACTCCCGATAATCTATACACATACGATGCGACCCGTCCTTCTTCCTCACAAACAGGATCGGCGCTCCCCAAGGCGAACTTCTCGGTCGAATGAAACCCTTGTCTAACAGCTCCTGCAGCTGTGTAGACAACTCCTGCATCTCAGGGGGAGCTAATCGATACAGTGCTTTGGCTATCGGAG
This sequence comes from Lactuca serriola, assembly GCF_051521515.1. NCBI lineage: Eukaryota > Viridiplantae > Streptophyta > Magnoliopsida > Asterales > Asteraceae > Lactuca > Lactuca serriola. The sequence continues at coordinate 207,403,173 of NC_136409.1, forward strand.
CCGCACCAGGAATTAGGTCGATCCTGAACTCGACCTGTCTCTCAGGAGGTATCCCCGGAAAATCCTCGGGAAACACGTCCGGGTAGTCTCGAACAATAGGAACATCATCAACTGTCGTCTTGCCCTTCTCCCGGGCATCCAAGACGTAAGCTACAAAACCGGCGCAACCCTGCTGAACATAGCGCCTCGCCCTTGCGGCGGAACAAAAGGTCGGTCCCTGCTGTGGCCTCTCGCCCTGAATCACTAACTCTCCCCCACTGGGGGTGCGAACCCTCACTAGCTGAAGCTCACAATCAATCACCGCCCCATTGGGGCTTAGCCAATCCATGCCCACAATAACCTTATTCCCTCGCAGGGGAATAGGTACCAGGTCCACTGAAAACTGCTCATCAAACAACTGAAGGGAACACCCTCTATGCACTCTGCCGACTCTCATGGTCCTATCAGCTGCTATCTCAACCTCTAATGGACAATCCAGCTCCCCTGGAGCTCTACTAAATCTCTTGCTAAGCGCAAGCGATACGAATGATCGGGTAGCCCCCGAATCGAATAATACCATAGCAGAAATGCCGTTCACAGAGAACGACCCCGCCACCACATTAGGAGTCGCTCGCGCCTCCTCTGCTGTCATCTGAAACGCCCTGCTCTTCGCCACTGGCGTCTCGGCTCGGCCCTGCCGGCCATCTGTAATCCTCAAGGTAGCAGGGGCAGGTGCAACCACCTTCCCTGCTGCGGCTAAGCTCGGACACTGGGACTTTTTATGTCCCCTCTGATTGCACTGAAAGCAAATCAGATCTGATGCTGCAACAGCAGTAGCAGGAGCCGTACAATCCCTACTCAAATGTCCAATCCGACCGCACTTGAAGCATCCGGAACTCCCTGCCTTGCACGCCCCCTCGTGCATCTTCCCACACCTACCACATCGACCGTGGCTCAGCTGTCCCTTGGACCTGTGATCTGAAACCCTGGGCTTTTTGCCCGAATCGCCTAAACCCGAAACCATCTCCGGTTTCCTCTTCTTCTCCATCTCGAGATCAATCTCCCTCTCCCGAGCCCTAACAATCATATCTTCCAGCGTTTTACAGCTGGATCGGCTCACAAACTGGCGGATATCGCTCCGCAACATCTCATGATAACGGGCCTTCTTCATTTCCTCATCAGCCACGTACTGAGGAACGAGAAGAGCCCTCTCCCTGAACTTGGCGGTGATCTCCGCCACTGTCTCTGTAGTCTGGGTGAGGTCCTGAAACTCCCTAGCCAACTGCTGCACCTCAATGACCGGTGCAAACTCTGCCCTGAACCTGGTAGAGAAATCAGCCCAGGTCATGGCGTCCAATGCTGCATCATCCCCAATGGCATGTACGACCTCCTCCCACCAATCTCGTGCCCTGTCCTTCAGAAGACAGGACGCCAGTCTGACCTTGTCCCCCTCGGGACATTTGCTAGTGCGGAAAGCGTTGGCCACATCCGCCAACCATCTGGTACTCACTATGGGGTCTCGCGCCCCATGATAGTCCGGAGCTCCACATGCCCTGAACTCCCTGAAAGTAAGGGTGCGCGACCCCATCATGGCCGCTACCTCGGCATGGAAGGTGCCCAATCTCTCATCCATCAGCTCTAGAATCCCCTCCTTGATCAAACCGAAGATCATAGGAGTCTGCTCTAAAATGATACGAGTAATCTCTGAAGAAAGAAACTCTCTGGTCTGCTCATCCATGTGCTCGCTCCCCGAGCCTGATCCTGATCCCTCCCCGGCACCTCCACTGCCGGCTGCTGTCCTCGGACGCAAAACCACCATACTGAAACACATCATAGCAATATCAGAAAACTGAAATATCTCAAGGGATCATTGATACTACTACTAGCTTCCTGGCCTTGTCTCGGCCTTCCTTGATTCGAGTACGGATCCTCTGCTTTCAGTAGTACGGGCCCATACTACCTTCCACATCTATCCGTACTTTCCTCAAGAACCGCCTTGACTCCCCCAAGTCACTTCTACTACTGCTGATCTCTGCTACTCTCATCCTAGGCTTGCCCTAAGGAAACCTCAGACTCAACACAACTAGTCCTCAGCTGCTGAAGGCTTCCTTATGATGCTAATTAGCCACCACCTGAACACCATCACATGTGACGAGGCTCAGATAATCCTTCAAGTAAAAGACTCGTCCCTATAACGGTTGGACTCAAACAAGAGCTGCGCAATAGGGCCAAATCCAGCACTCTGAGATTATTCAACCCTGATCACATGTGATGTGGCGTATTCACCTAATGGCTAACTCCCACCATTCAGAGTCCCACAAAGCACAAAGCAAGCAGCATTCGGATAAGGGAAACATACTCAGGAAAAACTATCCTCATAACGAGAAGCTACTCTAGCATACAATGCTAAGCTCTTACTATCAGGCATAACCTAAACAGGCTATCCTACTGCTGTCTACTCAATGCTAGCATGCAATACTCATAAAGCTGTAACACATAAAACAGGTACATAAGGCATCCTCCTAGATCCTTAGTCCTATACTAGCATGCTGTTCTACTGAAACTGAAACTGAACAATTAACTTGTATGGGTAATTTGGGAGTACTTACTTGAGCTCGGCTGATCGCATGCACCACACCCTTATCTTGTTTAAAAATTTCTTTCCTTCTAAGTGCTTTCAAAACACTTTTAGAAAACATTTTCCTTTTTAGAAAAATCTTTTTATTTCCCCTTAGTTTGAGTTCAGATACACCCGGAAGTGTATCCGAATCCCTCAAACTAGGGCTCTGATACCAACTTGAAACGACCCAAAAATTTCATTTTTCAACATAACCAAAAACCATAATTTGAGTGTCATATCGTAAAACCATACATGCTATATCTCAAAATAATAATAAAACACTATGCGGAAAACTGTATCATATCCATGTCATATAAAAATCAAGAACTAAATCAACTCCCAGGATAAAAGCTGAAGCTGTGGTGTGTGCGATGCCATCAACCCGAGCTCCTCCCTCTGCTGGCGGAAGTACCTGAAACCAAAACTGAAACTGTAAGCACGAAGCTTAGTGAGCTCCCCCAAATTACCACATACCATACAATAATATATCAAGCACATACTGAGGCCTTGCCCCCTCCATCGGATCGAAGTCCGAAGCTGACTGACTGGGACCTTGTCCCCTACATCGGACCGGAGACCGAAGCTGACATCGGATCGAAGTCTGAAGCTGACTGGGACCTTGTCCCCTACATCGAACCGAAGTCCGAAGCTGACTGGGACCTTGTCCCCTACATCGAACCGAAGTCCGAAGCTGACATCGGACCGAAGTCCGAAGCTGACTGGGACCTTGTCAACTGGTGGCATAGCAGCAGCAAACTGCGGAGGACGAGAGGTCCATGGAGGAGTACCAGAGGAGCATGGCTGAAACTTCTGTTGACCAGACCTATTTTGTTGCCCTTACTGAGGTTGACCAGATTTACCCTTGTTGAATAACAATTGACACTGAGCTTTCCAATGATTTTTCTGTTTGCAGAATGCACACTCATCATGAGCAACCCTTGAACTTTGTCGAGACTGACTGGAGGAAACAGCAAGCACAGCAAGAGCGGGAGTAGGGATAGAGGTTGTTTTAAAACCTTTATCCGCATGAGACTTGATACGGGTCTCTTCTGAAATTAACTCATGGACAACAGAATCCACTGAGGGAAGAGGAGAGCGATGAAGAATGGTTCCACATAGGCCTTCAAAATCAGAACGCAAGGCCATCAAGAACTGGACCAAGCGTTGTTCTTCCCTCCTAGCAACGTAAGGCTGGAAATCTTTTAACTCTTTAGATTCAGTAATAGCCAATTGATCCCACAGATTAGACATAGCAGCATAGAAGTCTTGAATACTCTGGTCATTCTGTTGAAGGGCACGAATATCATGTTCCAACTGATATTGTTTAGCAAAGTTGGACTGAGTATACAGTCTCTCCAAGTGATTCCAAACTTCTTTTGTTGTGTCATATTTAGCTAACTGCATACCAATAGGCTGAGTAACAGAGTTATTGATCCAAGTAATGACCTTGGAGTTATCAGTCTCCCATGCATCAAGCAACAAATCATAATTCTCAGTTTGAGGCACTGTGGGTTTTGCTTTTTTTTCCAGTGACATAGCCCTACATATTCTTCCCATGAAGGAAGTTCTTCATAACGTAACTCCAATACGTATAATTCTTTCCATCCAAACGAGTACTGATTGACTGAAGGGAATCATCCTTTCCAGCCATGTTGACAATGAATAAATAACCACAATGACAGTATAAGAATCTGAGAATAAGGAGTAACAAACCAGCGGAAGCAATCAATCGGATAACGAATGATCAACAATGACAAATCAACAATACCAACGAATCAACAGTAGCAACAAATCAACAGCAGCAACAAATCAAAAGCAACAACGAATACCAGTGACAGAAGACGAGGACAACATGCTACAGTAACGATCCGCGCCACTGATGACTACTACAAAGACTTCTAACAATGTATCGAACCTCCGATCTGATATCATGTTAATATTGTCATATGATTATGATAAAGAGGGATTATGTAACGCCCCATCCTTAGAAGCACTTATTTGTGAGTCCCCGTGATTTAAGAGGAAGGGTATTTTGGTCCTTTTGTGGGAAAAGTGGAAAAAGAGGGCCAAATATGAAAGTTGGGACACGCCGAGTACGCCCAGCGTAGGCTGGGTTACGCCCAGCGTAAGTGTATAAATGGACGCGAGTGCAGGGTCGAGTACGCCCAACGTACTAGAGGTACGCCCAGTGTACTCTCAGAGTTCTAAAACCCTAAAATTAAGGTCAGCCACTATATAAGGAACATGGTGGTTCATACCCTAGCCTCCATAAGCACTCTCTTAACCTCAGAAACCCTTGATAGTCGTTCCACCTCCATTGTTGGGTGTGTTTGGCCTTGGAAAGCTTATTTTGGCAAAGGAGAGGCTAGAAGAAGAAAGAGGAAGTTGTCAAAGAAGGAGTTGAGTGGCTGGAGCTTATAGATCTGGAAAGACATCATCCTTTGGAGCCTATCTGAGGTATAAAGCTTCTTGCTTGACATTTATATTGCATAGATCTAAGTGTTGTGAAGTTTTGACATCATTCTTGTCCCAAAAGTCCTCATCTTGATGCATGTTTTGAGTTGGTCGAGATTATTTGTCCTTTCAGACCTTAGGAGAGGTCTTGAGTGAGAAAAATGAGGTCCCAAGGGTTGTGGTTGTTCCATGGGTGAGATAAGTAGGTCTTAATGGATTAAGACCTTGGATTAAAAGCTTTATGGATGTCCCAAGTGATAAAGTTTGAGACTTTATGAATCTTAGGCATATTTGGCCTAAGGATCTGAAGTTTGGGCTTAAGAGCTTAAGCCATTAAGAAGTCGTGTAACAGAGGAGTACGCCCCGCGTAGCGGGTCAGTGCCTCGATCCCCAATCGCGAATCTGCGTGTACGCCCAGCGTACCAAGGAGGGTACGCCCAACATACTCCCTCTGTTGGGTTTTCATTTTGGGCCTTAGGGATTGGGCTGCTGGATTTTGGGCCGTGACTGGACATTATGGATGGAGTATTATGGACCCATTAGTTGTTATGGACCATGGGTCTAGGCCCATTTGGTGTGGTGGGCCCAATTTAGTAAATTGGACCAATAATGGGCTTTGCTTCAGACTTTTGGACTTTAGGCCATTAGTGGGCTTGAGAGCTTACCTAGTGTTGGGCCAGATTGAGTTAAGGGTAAATTGGTCAATTTACCCTTGGAAGGGTATTGTGCTTAGCCTAATGATTATTTGTGCTATGTTGGCTAGTTCGGGATTTTCGGTGAGTCGGTGATTCAAGAATCTGCTTCTTCAGTTTAGAGTTTCGGTAGTGGCAAGGTGAGTTATCCTCACTATATCAACAGGGTCTAAGGCACCAAGGCCGGCCCTTTATCGGATAGAGATCCGGTTATTTGTTGTTATGTTATTGCGTTGATATGTTTGCATCATGGTAGTTAGGATGGTATATGTTAGAGACCTGGTTAGGGTCGATATACTGGTATGTAGGATGATGCTATACTAGTGACCGGTTAGGTCGGTGTCCTGGTTAGGATGATGATATGTTATGTGATCTGCTAGATCGGCTTGTTGACTGTGAATTGTTATATGATTGTATGTTTATGTGCACATGGTTATTGGACTGGGGTTGGGTTGAGGCAGATCCTGCTTTGTGCTGTAGGCCAAGATACCCAGGGGGGACCGGTTGTCCCGAAGGCCCAGCGAGCGGTCCGGATAGGCTGTAGGCCCCAAGAGGGCGGACCAGACGTGCCGAGGCTCGGAGAGTGGACCAGGCCGACTGAAGGCCCGGTGCGGGCGGACCAGTCATACCGTAGACTCAGAGAGTGGACCAGGTGGATTGAAGGCCCGGTGCAGGCGGACCAATCACACTGCAGACTCGATGTATATGGCTAGACTCGGAGGGTGGACCAGGTGGACTATTGGCCGGTGCGGCGGACCAGTCACACAGTAGACCCGAAGTGCATGGTTGTTTTGTGATCGGATATGATATGACATGTTATGCGTGTATGGTATATGTGGTTGGTATTTTTGGGGTATCTCACTAAGCTTTCGGGCTTATAGTTGTGGTTTAATGTTTTTCAGGTTCTTCAGGAGACCGTGGCAAGGAAAAGGCGTGATCGTACCGCTCCTCATGATTATGTTTTATGATGTGATTCTGGGAAGACTCTGATAATAATTGTATTGAAAACCTTTTTGTAATAACAGTAAGAAATGGGTTGTTTTTGAAAAGTTAAAATTGGTTGAATTTTTGTGGTCGTTACAGATTACAAGAGTCTTCAAAGAAAAACATTAAGACTACAAAGAATAAAGCGGATATAAATACAAGCTAGACAGAAACCCTAATGGACTAAAGACTAAAGGGCCCATAAACAAGCGGGCTAATAATATATAAACTAACAAAATCGAGAAGTTGAAATTTATGCTAGAAATCTGATATGATAGAATACATTGTATATTCATGATGTTTGCATATTAAGAAGCTTGTAATTCTAAAAGGATGCAAAGGGAATTCGTTCACTAATAAGGATTGCTTATGTTAAATGGTAGTTAAAATGGAATTGTAAAAGATGGTGTTTGGACGGAATGTCTTCAAACTAATATGTATAAAATGTTTTTTTTTTGTTTTTTTTTTTATTAATTTAAATTTTGGTCTGGATAGTTTACATCATTCAACCATAAAATTTCACTGCTTCCATGAAATTCGTACCAAATTAAAGTACAATATCTTAAAAATACTAATATAGTTCAATGCATATCGATTGAAGGTAAACAAGCAACAATCTGCGTCGCTAGCCCTTTCTGGATGACAAAACCAATTCTTTTGAAAAAAACATTTGTGGATCTAGGAGATATGACATTAGAATGCATGATCTGTTGGACTCTATTGAGGAGCTCCACCGCCTCTGGTGCGAGAAAACCAAATGCATCGAATGCAAAAAGTACAAACACATGTTAATTTTCTATACATGCATTCTTCTGCTTTACCACTTTGCATGCAGCGGCTTTCAAAGCGGCATGCCCAACTGTGAAACCCCCGCTCCCCAAACCAACGAGAGGAGAGACCCCAATAAGAGATCCATGCACGCATGCTTCTCTCCTATCCATCCAAAGACTGTAGTGGTGTTGATTATGATGACATGTGCGGAATTAGAAAGATCTAGTGAATCATCATGTAAAATCAAGAACACAAGGAGTAAATAAATCTTTGTAAGCTCATATTAGATCTAGAAAGAATATACAAATGGGTTTGTACAAAGTTTCTCTCTGTAGTCTAACACTCCAAATGGCTCTTTCTTACATAAAATGAGTGTCACTCACTTCCTTATAAAGGAAATGCAACTCATTACACATACAAGTGGGTAAAACCTCATTCAAGCGTGACTTTGCACCCTAACATTCTCCCCCTCAAAGTTAGGATTGGATGCCCCGGCTTCAGTCTCCAACGAGCTAACGCGATCAAGACCAAAACTCCCCCTCGAAGTAACACCAGTCTTCAAAATCCGTAAACGAATATCCGAGAAACCCGCTTCGAATACCCATCATTCTCCCCCTTTTTATAATCAAAAAATGATTATAAAACCCATTAAGGGTGAGAAGTGCCCGAGGAATGAACAATACAATACTCCCCCTTGATGTGTACCAAAAATGAATCACCAAAAATCTTGCACGGAAAAACAATCACGAAAAAGCCACAAAAAATTTCCAATTTGTGAAAATTTTTGACTTTTTGGGTGAAAGTTGCAAGATTTTCCAAAATCCGGGTAAAAATTGTCAATAACAGAATTCTGCAGGGACCTGTTACGCCAAAAACAACCAAATATGCGAAACTTTATCCCATTTGCAAAACTGGGCATAAAGCGTGAATTCGCACAAACTGCAGGGACCAGAGCTGTAAAATCTTCATTTTCTAGCTTTGGAACACCATTTTCGAAATTTGGTATAATCTGACAAAATTTCGAAACTTCAGGGACTCATTTCGACAATTCTGCCCACATCTTCAAATTATCGAAATTATTCCCAAAAATCGAAACTGGGTATATTGTGTAACATTCGATAAAAGTAGAGGGACTCAAAGAGAAATTCTGCCTTATTCACAACTTTTTACTCCAAAGTCGAAGTTGGGTGAAAATTTCCATTTCGTTAAAAGATCAGGGACCAGATTCAAAACTTGGTTTTCTTCTTCAATTCGTTAACAGATACACGCGAATATTTCTTCCCAATTCGTTTCCCAGGTAACGAAAGTTTCACAGCACCATTTTTTAACGAAATTTTTTTTCCTTCTTCAATTCGTTAATCAGGTAACGAATTCACTTTTCTCGTCTCACTATTCTTAACGAATCGTGAGTATGATCGAAGATAACGAGGCGCGCGAATCCACACCCTTCGTTAATGGACATCAAAATACATATGCTAACATCTACTCCAAAAACCTTCGTTAATTGAGTTCTTCTCAAAATCAATAGTCATTCGCTTTTTGCTCATAAATCTGTTTAAAAAACAAATCCAGTCTCCAAGCTTTCGAAATACAAATCACCCTTCGCTAACCCAAAATAGATTCAATTCCCAGTTGGTTCTTTGATCAATCCAAATCATTGACCATCAAACCAAAATCCCATGAGTTCGTTATCAACAGCCTTTAAGCAAAACAACAACATTAACCATCGCTAATCACATCTCAACCATCCACGGTTCGTCATTCCAACGAATCATCAAACCTGATTTCAACACTTCGCTTTCAATGATCGTCACTCTCGAATCATGTTTCCAAGCCACAATGTCGAGTCCAAATTACGATTCCAAACATTCGTTATCAATTGACTTCCCAATAACGAACAAAATCGAATTTAAGAACGAACCCTTCAACCAAAATCGACTTTGATATATCGACTCCAACGCCTTCCGATTCCGGTTCTTCATTAGCGAAAAGCAGACTCAAATACCCATTCTAAATCCAACAACAATAATCGATAGATATCAGTCCTTCTAACATCGACATCAAAGCCAGTTTATTCCCAATTCGTTTTCAATTTATCAAAATCCAAATTTTGACTTTTGTTAGCTTGACCCTGATAAACTGTTGTCGATGAACACATACTCCATCCTCTAACCAATTCGTTACATTTCCAATTTCTAAATCTTTCCATTCGCTTGTCGATGCACAAATCATTAACGAAAATCCCAAACTTTAGACATCCACCAAATTCACAGTCGACATTCCAACCAAATACGACTCCAGTCTAAGTCAGAATTGATATCAGACTTCTAAAAGCAATGTTTTAAAAACAAGTTTGAAAGTTTGAAAGTCGAACCGGTTGGACCGGGAATCGAGGAAGTGAACGGTTCAACTATCACCGGTTTATGTCTATTTCTAAACCGGATCAAACTGACCGGTTTTTTAAAAAATCTGTTTGAACCGATTTAATTAAACCGGTTAAATTGAATAAAAACACATGGAATTAAAATATTTTGCATAATAAATTTTAGTAGTTTTTTCATATTTTTTCTGAATAAAAGCATATGATAAATGTTATGAAGTTTTTCGATGCATTTATATTTATCTAAGACTTTATTTTATTTTTAATGCACACAGATTGATGTAAAACTTATGGTTATGAGTTATTTTAATGTTTTTAGAATGATCTACAATTTGTTTTCATGTATATTTTAATGTTTGAACTTATGGACATCATATTCTTGATTTGTGTATGTAGATATTTGTATGAAAATACGAAAAAAAGTGAAAATTATAGAAACTGGTTTATTCAGTGGTCGAACCGGTTAAACCGGTTGAACCGAAAACCGATCACCATACCGGTTCAACTAAAAAACGGGTTTTTAAAACATTATGTAAAAGCACACTTCGCTTTTAACACACCGACATCAAAGCAATCGACTCAAAATCAAATTCCAGTTCGAATCCAATGTGTTCGTCAAACCAATACTCCCAATTCGATTACAATACCCCAATACTTCCAATTCGATTATCAGATAAGAAAATCGGTATAATCGACTTTACAATGTGCATTTATCATCATTCATTCGACATCAACCATTCCTAACATCCAATCCTTCTCCTTTGTTATCACAATTTCGAATATCCCTATATTCTCAATCGAAATTCCCAAAATCAATCAAAGCTTCTTCCTACTTCGATCCAAATTCTTCTCTTCATCTTTAAATGAACCATCATTCGAAACTGATTTTAATATCAATTCAGACTTCAAAATGAAATCGAACAAGAATCAAAATCTGATTTTGACTTTCTTATTTGACTTTTCACAGTCGAATTAATCAGAGAAAGGAAGTAGTTTGAGTTAAGGACTAAGAAGACAAATCGATTTAAATCGGTGCATCGATTTGTCATTTGTGTAATTCAGAATCGATTTGGGCTCAACTAAACAATAGGGGTGTTCTTTTGGATGGATCGGTTTAATCCAATCCAATCAAGTGAATCCAAATTAATTTCGGTTTTCAAAATGTGAATCCGAATAGTCCAAACTAAATTCAAATCCGATCTAATCCGATCCAATTATGATTCGGTTGGATTAGTTTTTATAATTCGGTTTTTAAAAACTAAAACATTTTAAAATGACATATAATTATAGTATTACCGAGTTTTACACATGAAACAAAAACAAATTATTTAGTTACGATTTGAAATTTTGTAAACAACTATTAAGAAGATATATTATATTTTAATATTTTATAGATAAAAAACTTTGAAGAGAAAATGCATATTAATATTTTTTATTAGGTGAAAATTTTTAAACCTATTTCAAAAAATAAGTTACAAAATTAATAAATAATTATTGATATATATTAAAAATAAATAAATAATAAACTGTTATTCGGTTTTTTTTGGACTATTCGGTTCTTATTTTATAAACCATAACCAATCCAAAATCAAAAATAATAATTCGGTTTTGTCGAAAACCAATCCAAAAATCCAAATATCTTAACCAAATAGTTCAATCCAAATTGTCTAATTGGACAATTCGGTTTTATCCAAATACTGAACAACCCTACTAAATAATGAACAGTGATGATTGAATATTTGGGCTCAAAGTGAATAAATGAAGGTCTCCCCCTCCTCTCGTTGTCGTGATGCAGGGAACAAGGGGACATGAGTTTTCAAAATCGGCAGGAACAATCCCTTAACTTTTGGATCTTTGACATATTTAACCCAAGTCTAGCTTCTTCAACAAGACAAGTTTCTGAAAATAGCATAATACCCCTTTGGACCTTTATATAAATTATTATTATTATTATTATTATTATTATTATTATTGTACCTTCAATTAATTAAATGGTCATATTGATGGCAACAAACTTATAAATACCCATTTTTAAATTAAATAAAACCCAAATGGTTCCTTGTTTCCATATATATATATATATATATATATATATATATATATATATATATATATATATATATATATATCTCTTAAAATAATTAAATGGAAATGGAGGTGTTACACTGATGGTCTTTTGTGCTAGATCTAGTTTGTGGTGTTATTTATGAATTTTTGAGTCTTTGAGTTAAAGTTGAGCTTTTTATCTACTCCAAAAGCAATTGATGTTAGATCTTAACTCCATGGAGGTCCCTTGTTCATAAAAATGCAAACTTTGTGAAAGATATTGGTCCTTGCAATAGTTAAGAGCTTTATTAAGCTTCTTTTTGAGTGTTGGGTCCCATTAAGCTATGCATGGGTGTAAAGTTGTCAACTTTATGTATTAAGTCACCCTTAGGGACCAAATCTGAGAGTTTGGAAACAGGTCTTAATTGTTTAAGTGCTTAATGAAGTGGTTTGGGAGTCTGAGACGTACGCTGGGTGTACGAGTTGAGTATGCCCCGCGTACTCAGCAGATGGACGCATGGGCTTGACGTTCATAGATTTGGGTCATGCTTTGGACTTTAAGATTGGGCCTTGATGGGCCATTTGACTTCTGATTTGGTCTTTTGACTACTATATTGGGTTTCCTTGGATTTAGTCCCATGATGGGTTTTGGGCCCAATTTTGAAGATTTTGCCATATTGTGCTTTGGGTTGACATTTAGGATTGGGCATTTTGAGTAGTTGGGTTGGGCCTTGGTTTTGGGCCAAGTAAGAAAAAGGGTAAAATGGTCTTTTACCCTGTTATGGGTTAAGAAGCTTGGATTCTTGGTTATGGGTTAAGAAGCTTGGATTCTTGGTTATGGGTTGAGATCCAATTATTAATTGGATATTATTTTGATGATGATAATGTCGGGATTTTACAGACCAGCAAAATGAGATTCATTTGAGTGTTTCAGCAGCTAGAGGTGAGTTTCATCACTGTGTTTAGCGGGTCGAAGGCACCAATGCCAGCCCATGGTTTATTATGTTTTAGGATGCTAGATGTATGCGTGACTCTTACATATGTTATGTGTTTATATGTCTACCGGGCGGGGTCCGATGGCCATTATGTATGTTATTTATCTTTGTGATTATTTCATGTGTTATGTGTATATATGTTTATATGTTTATATATTTATATGTATACCGGGCGGGGCCCGATGACTGACAGATCTGTATACCGAGCAGGGCCCATTATATGTTTATTATGTATCGCATGTGGTATTTTGGGGAACTCACTAAGCTTTGTGCTTACGGTTTCCAGTTTATGTTTTCAACTACTTTTGGTTTGAATGGGAAGAGCTCGGGATGATTGTAGTGCCTACACCACCTTGTTTCGCATTTTATGTTACTCTGATGTTTTATGATGTTGTTGATACACTTGTTCCTCCATGATTTTTATGACGATGCTTTGGATAATAATTTTATTAATTTAAAAACGAAAATTTTTAGTCTTAATTTTTAGGACGTTACAAATTTGGGTTTGAAGTTTAACACCTTCATGTATGCTTAACCAAGCTTTTAAAGCATCAATACTTTTAAATCATTAAGTCATTAATAAAATAATATGTAATTGAACATTTAAGGTAAGTATGCAAAGTAAACAAAATACATGCCAACATCACCTAAGGTTAGCAACCTCATATAAATAAAAAAATAATTTTTTATTCTTTGATTGATCTAAACATACCTGGATAGAAGACAATAATTTATTATAAAACACTTACTATTTCATACAATCTTTAAGGTAATTTTGACAACATGACCAGATCTATGGTTAACAAAGTTACTTGCTTCCATAAATTGATACTCCTATTAGGCTTCAACTTTGTTTGTGCCTGACGTTAAAAAAGAACACAATTTAAGAAGGTCATAAAATTTAATGAATGTTGAATTTTGTTAGGTTTTTAGCTAGTTGCTTTTTGTTTTCGTTAACTCGGTATAAATTATTTTGAATTGATAAATATACTTTTAAAGTATATATAATATTACAAGCATCATAAATTCATTGTGGCTGTAGACATCTTATTTGAGAAACTCCACCGATCCAAATGAACAACGAGCATACAATAAATAACATAAGAATACACATACGTCACGACATTCTATATCGCATGATAAACGAATGCGACCATTAGAAACTTATTAAGCCATAAGGGACTATTTGATAAACTTTAAAATTTAAATGGAACCATTTAGAGGTAACCTCTAAATCGATCAACATTCAATATATTTGATTAAGCCTTTGAACGTCCTTTGAGCAAATCAAAAGCCTTAAATTGTCTCTAAATAGTTAAAAAAAAATGTGGATATAGATATCGTAAATAAAAATATTTTACTTTTTATTGGGAGTAATCTGAAAGAAACTTTTAGTAGACTCAAATACTAACGCGTGAATATAAAGATCGTTAAAATTTGAGATCATATGAAGAAGTTATGACATTTAGAACACAAGACATAAGCCAAACCACAAGATCTAAACCACTAAGCAGTCGAGGCCGCAGTGACGATAAACATCAAAAACTGCGAAACACCCGATTAATGATTTCCCACGTAGGATGTTGTAGGCAAAACCTGCAAAAACTGATCATAAATATTGAATGTATACAAAACATCAAGGTGTAACGTCCCAAAAATTACAGGCCAAAAATTTCATTTATAAGTAAGTTAATTCATAAAAATTTCGATATAAAAGTTTCATAATAATGTTTCATGTCTAAAAACGAGTCACATCATAAAAATATGTCAGAGTACATCCCAGGAAATCCATAATACGGAAAAACAAGAGTGTGTGTGTCTGGGGCGGTCCTAGCTAGGTGCCCGGTGTGGCACTGGCAACACCTACTTTCCGCGCACGAAGTAGAATTTTTTTTTTTATAAATTTTTACCTATTGTGCCACTATGTAAAAAAAATCGTGCAACTACTAAAAAAATTATGCAACTACATAAAAAAATATTGTCACTCTTTCGGGAATTACCGAACGAAAAAAATAGTAACGAGCCAAATGTTTTATTCAATTATAGTCTAATAGTCGAATTGTCTAAAGCCCTAAAGCCCAAATTAAACTTAATTGGATAAATTAGCAATTGGGCTAATTGCTTGTAAAAAAGATAGCCCAATAATCTTAATTGTGATTGTTGTCTTGTTAATCGGTACAAAGAAAAAAAACACGATTACACACTAGACGACTCACGGTCTCACGCACGACTACTCGACTTCCTGTCTTCTACCTCCAAAATTCAATCGATCATCGATAGGCGATGATGCGATGGCTACTGTCGACATTCACATTCATTGAGTTGACAACCTCACAATCCTTGGACCTTGATCGATTTCATAAAAAGATTGATCACAATCCTTGATCGATTTCAACAACAGTCAATCACTCAATCTCTTGAAGCAAGTATCAATCAAGTTCCCTCTTCTTTCCATTTCTACTGTTTTGGTTAATAAAAAACACTTCAAAGCCCTACACTACAATGAAGCAAGTAAGTTTTACCAATTCATTAAGATATTTGAAATTGATATGTTTTTTTGAAGTTAGTGATTGACTTGGGTGAAACTGATTTGTTTTGTTGAAGTTATATAGTTTGCTTATGTTATATTGCTATGTTTTTTATTAAACTGATTGTTTGATTAGGTGAAATTGATATGTTTTATTGAATTTATTGTTTGATTAGGTGAAAGCAACTTGTTTTATTGAATTGATTGTTTGATTAGGTGAAATTGATATGTTTTATTGAATTTATTGTTTGATTAGGTGAAAGCAACTTGTTTTATTGAAGTTATGTTTTATTGAATTTATTTTTTGATTAGGTGAAAGCAACTTGTTTTATTGAAGTCGTTGTTTGATTAGGTGTAATTGTTATATTTTTATTGAATTTATTGTTTGATTAGGTGAAACCAACTTGTTTTATTGAAGTCATTGTTATGTTTTTATAGGTTAAACTAAGTGGTTTTTTTACCAAAACACAAAGACTTAATCCTAATGAAAGTGGTGAAGAATGTTCCCAAATACCAATCGCCAATCAATTAATCCCTTCCGTTTCTAATCCTAATGCAACTCCACAAACACCAATCACCAATCAATCAACCCCTTCGGTTTCTAATGCAACTCCACAAACACAATGCTCTAACCAACCTAATGATAATGTTGACTTGAAAGATCTTCCAAAGGACCCGGCGGATAGGCCATTTATTACAAGTTACAAACCAAATATAAGAGATGATGTAAGAAGAGCATATTTGCTTCAAGGACCGTGTCAAGTAGGGGCACATAAGTTTCCTTCCTTCATGGTTTGATGACTTTGATTGGTTGGAATATAGTGTGAAAAAGAATAGTGCATATTGTTTATATTTTTATTTGTGTGGGGACCTCATGGGACAAAAAGAAGGGAGAGATGCATGTTTTCCCAAGGTTTTGATACTTGGAATAAAAAAGATGCATTTCGGACTCATGTGGGTGGTGTTGATAGTTTTCACAACAAAGAAAAAGAAAAGTGTGAGTTTTTAATGAGGGAAAAACAAGATATCAATGTAGTCTTGAGGAGGCAAACCGAAGTAGAGGATCATAAATTTAAAGCTCGATTACGTGTTTCTATTATTGTTGTTAGACTTTTATTGAAAACCGGTTTATCGTTTCGTGGTCATGACGAGTCGGTTAACTCGGAAAATAGAAGGCTATACATTGAAGTGTTAAAAGCCATTCGAGAGACTAGTGAATATATTTTCAACAATACTTTAGAAAATGCTCCTAAAAACAATCAACTAATTTCCCCTAAAATTTAAAAAGAACTTGTACAATGTTTTGCACAAGAAATACTTTTGAGTATTCGTGAAGAGATTGATCAAGATGTTTTTGCTTTACTAGTTGATGAATCTAGTGATGTTTCAAAAAAGGAACAAATGGCTATTGTTTTGCGTTATGTCGATAGTCTTGGCTTTGTGAAAGAAAGATTCATAGGTCTAGTGCATGTGAAGGATACATCTTCTTTGACACTTAAAAACGCCATAAATGAAATACTTACAAGTAATAAGCTGAGTTTCAGTCAGGTAAATTATTCTTTACTTTTTTGTTATTTCAATTTAATATATATATATATATATATATATATATATATATATATATATATATATATATATATATATATGAAGTGTTTTAAATTTTAATAGATAAGAGGACAAGGTTATGATGGGGCTAGCAATATGTGAATGGAATTCAATGGTTTGAAAGTTTTGATATTACAAGAGAATGACATGGCTTTTTATGTACATTGCTTTGCACACCAACTTCAATTAGTAGTTGTGGCTGTAGCAAAGAAGCATGATGGTGTTAGTGACTTTTTTGAGTAAATTTCGTTGGTGGTTAATGTAGTTTGTGCATCGTGTAAAAGAAAAGACTTACTACGAGAGCAAGCAAGAGAAAGGGTGCAAAAAGGCTTGTGTGGTGGTGAACTTGAAACCGGAAGAGGGTTAAATCAAGAGACTACACTTGTTCGAGCGGGAGAAACAAGATGGGGTTCACATTTCAACACACTCACATGTTTAATGAAGTTGTTTGCGGATGTTCTTGTAGTTTTAGATTTTGTGAAAGAGGAGGGAGGGTCATTGGCAAACCGTCAACAAGCATCTGGAATCTTAGCATATTTTAAATCATACGTGTCACACCCCCGAACCAGACGGCGGAAACGTCCGGGGGCCGTCGTGACTCAATTGAATACCATAACATTGAATATATATGAAACATAACAACATTCGTCACCATTCATCAACATAGTACAACCAGTAGTGTTTACATATCATACATTGTTTAAACATTACATTCCCCCAAAAATTAATTTGTTCAGTTCATAAAAAAATAAACTGCAACCGTCACTGGATATGATTTCTCTTGATTCACTGGTTCCCTGAGAATACAAGTATTTTGAAAAACGTCAACATATGAAATGTTGGTGAGTTCATAAGTTGTATTTGAAAACAATGCTTTGTATCGTTTGAAAACCACCAGAAAATCCGATATTTTCTGAAAATAGTATAGTCAAAAAGGTGTGAAGATCCATAAGTATGCCTGTTTGTTTTCTATACTTGAGAAATATTGTTTATTGAAATCGTATGTACTCTGAATTTGTATGTATTGAAAACCCTAGGAAAACCCGATGTCTTCCTAGTTCCTTGAATTCCATGAAATTACTTGAAACCATTGCAACGCATGAAGTTGTTATTCCAGACGACATTGGATCATTGATGAGCATGACTATCCGCCACAGACACGCGTTACACAAACGACTAGTCTATAGCAATACCAACGATCCCGAAGGCGTCGTCCGTACTAGTCACGCTATCCAACCGTCCTGTTGTCCCACATCCGAAGAGAAGGAGGACACGAAGGCCTCAACGACTCCATTAGTCGGTTGGGGATAAAAGGTACGAGGGGTCCCAGACCCGCCTCGCAAAAAGGGCAGACTTTACTAGCGACACTAAAGGACCCTTGGGGACCAGTAGTCTACAGCCATTGAAAGTCCGGTTACGTTGTGTCGGGATGGTAAAACCCAACACTTCGTAAGATGAAGTCTTTGGGCCTTAAGATCAGGTCGTCGGGCTAGCTAGGCTCAACGAACAAGATTTTACACTTGTGGGGTCCAAAGATAGTGCGTAGACGTCTGTGCACATGTATAATGTATTCCGAATCGTTATTTGTATGAATCATAGTATTGTAGTATCATAGTATCGTTGTATTTGTGGTTTCGGATTTTTATTGGTTCGAGACCGAACCAATTCGTTTGACAACGACTTTTGGTATTGTAGTGTATTGTATTTTGTCGATAGTAGTAGTACCATTATTTGATCATATTGCATGTATAGGATTAGTCTTGGAAATTTTCTGTTTTCAGCCCCTCCTCTTTTGTAACATTTACCTTTTTAACCCTTTATTTAAAATATTTTCCGGTTTGGTATTTAAATCAATTTTCTTGACATTTTAACACCAAAAATTATTGAAATAATCATTTTCCAGCATATTTTCCATAGAAAACAGCTTAAGACCCTGAAAATGCAGTTTTCTTGGTTTTAATCCCTTCTTTTCGCAAATTTGACAATTTTGGCCCAAATGGAAATTTTTTTGCAACTTTGGTCCTTTTTAAATTTAAAAAGCATTTTAAACCTTTGAAAAGGAATTGGAACACTTATAGTCCTCTGTTTTACAGAAAGTTACAGTTTTGGCCCTCCAAAACAGAAAAATTCGCATAATGGGCCTTATTGGGCCGAAATTTTTATTTTTAGCCCATTAAGCTTGAAATTCATGTTTTTAGTCCTCTAATTAAGTGTAATTCCAGAAATAGTTTTATGGAAACTGTTTTGGCACACTTCATCCATCAGAATCTGTGAAATGTCAATTTGGGCCCTTATTTTTGTATTTTTCACATTTTAGGCCCAAAATTTGTGTTTTTAACCCAAAGAAAATTATTACTAAACCACTTAGCCATTTTTCTTGAAACACTTTGTGTTTAGAAATATATTTGAAGCTAAAATCATTTAACACAAGATATTTCTCGGTTTTGATGGGTTTTAAGGCTAGATCCAACATTAAAACACATAAAAGCATACATATAAGCATGGAAATCATACAAGGCATACAAACACATATAGATCTACACTTTCACTTGTATTCCCCCCCCCCCACAAAACTCATAAAAACAGAAAATAGGGGGTATGAAGCTCACCTTGGGGTGTTGATTCGGTTTTGCAAGAAAAATGGAAGGAAAAATGAAGTGTTTTTGGCCTTGGCTCCCTTTGATGAAGATCTCGAGTTTTGAGATGGTTCTAAGGTGCAAGATCACGATTTTTGCATAGATTAGGAAAGGATTTTGATAACAAAAGAATTTAAACCATAGATCTATGCATAATCTTACCTTAGATGATGATTTACTTGCAAGATCCTCTTGAAAGTCCCTAATTTTCGAGATTTTTGGAGAGGGGAGGAAGGAGAGTTCTTGAGGGAGTTGAGAGATTTTTTGTGAGTTTGTGTGTGTGAGTATGGCCGAGAGTGAGAGAGGAGAGAAGAAGAGATGTGATCTTGAAGTGATATGCATGGAAGAATGGGAAATAATGCATGGAAGTCCTATGGGTAATAGTGAGGTGGCACACTTAAGTCAACTATCTTCAAATCCTCTTGGGCTTGGGTATTGGGCCGAAACATGGAGGAAAAAAAAAGAAATTTGGGCCTTTTGCTCCTAAGCCCAATATTTGAGTTAGCCTTGGGTATGTTTTTAGTCTAAAAGAATGTAGTAGGATTTTTATATTTTTATTGGACTAGTTTAGGTTATTCATGTATCAAAGCTTTTAATTCATTTAATTCTAGGCCCAATATGGCCCAAAATGTTAAAATAAATAAGTGTGGGTCCAATTAGAGCCCAATTAGGGTTCTAAGCCCATGTTAGTCTAATTGGAAGCTTATTGGTCCCTTTGGATCCAATAAGGGAGTCCTAGCCCAAAATGGACTTAAACAAGGACTTCTAGGGTCTCCAATTGTTTGATGACTATTTGAGGTACTAGCATGTTGTGTTTGATTGAAGTTTTTGATTCATATTAACTTGAATGTATAGATTACATAGCTCAAAATTTTCAGTTGTGACAATACGAGTTCGTGTTTTACTTACATATGATGTATGACATTTTACACGTCACGGGCACATTGTCAAAGCAACTTCAAAGAAAAGATCTAGACATTTTAGAAGGGGCTTCGATGGTTAGATGGACAATGGAGGCATTGCAATATTTTAGAAACATAGGGTTTGCTAGCATTTTGCTAAAAGTATCATCTTTTTGTCAAACACACAAAATTGATACTTTGGATATGGAAGAGTTGTATATTGGTGCGAGAAACCGTAGGACTACAAAGACTAATAGGTTTCATTTTGAGGTTGAAATCTTCAACACGGTGGTAGATATGCAACTTATAGAATATCGGGATCGATTTAGTGAAACAAGCACTTACTAGAATACATGGGTGCTTTGAGCCCTTGTGATTCATTTGCACAATTTTACAAATCAAATATATTGAAGTTGGGTAAGTTATACAAGTATGACTTTGATGATTCAGATATGATAGACCCTGAAGGACAACTTAAGATATTTTATCACTCTTGTATCAAAGATGAACGCTTCACTAGTTTGAAAGGAATTTCCGACCTTTCTCGTTTGATGGTTAGTACGGGGAAGTATCGGTCTTATCCTTTGGTTTATAAGTTATTAAAGTTGGCTTTGATATTACCCGTAGCGACCGCAAGTGTAGAAAGATGTTTTTCAAGGATGATGCTCTTGAAGACCCACTTGCGTAACAAAATTGGTGATGAATTTTTGAACGACGCATTGCTTTGTAATGTCGAGACCGAAGCACTTGCGAAAGTTGAGAATGAAAAAGTGATTGAGCGGTTTCAAAAGATGTTTGCATGAAGAGGACAAATTTAAATTCTAATATATCGTTGTTATACTATGTTTAGCCAACAAAAAAAATTGTATTAAATGTTTTATATTATGTTTGACCGGAATTTTTTTTAATATTTTATATTATGTGTGATGGGGAAAAAAAATTGTGCAACCCCTACTACTAATTCCTGCGTCCGCCCCTGGTGTGTGTGTGTGATATGCCGCTACCACGCCAGCTCCTTCCCCATAGCTAAAGAGGTACCTGAAACCAAAACTGTAAAATGTAAGCACGAAGCTTAGTGAGTTCCCCCATAATACCACATACCATACAATCATATGATGAACAGCTAGGAGATACGGGCCTCGCACACACTCATGGAGATACAGGCCTCGCCCACACTCCGCTATCTGAGAGATACGGGCCTCGCCCACACTCCGCTATCTGAGAGATACGGGCGATCTCGGGCCTCGCCCACACTCCGCTATCTGAGAGATACGGGCCTCGCCCACACTCAACTACTAAACCATAACATACAAGTATCATACAACGAGTATAAACAATTCTACCACACTAGAATATATCATCATCAAACTCAACTATGAGATACAGGCTCTGCCCACACTCCGATACTATCATATCGCCTATACGGGCCGACCTTGGTGCCTTAGACCCGTTCATACTGGAAGGAAACTCACCTCGAAAAGTAGTTGTTGAAAGTCTGCTTGCTAGACGTCTGACTGCTGCACCGGTAATCCTCCGGCTATAAATCCATAAACATAGATTAGTCACTCATAAATACCCTTAGGTCAAATGATTGACCTACCCCTGGTCCAAGGTCAACTCCTTGGTCAAAGTCAACTTCCAGTTGACTGGAATCGCCGAGTCACGGCACACACTCGCCGAGTCTCTCTCCTACTATCCCAATACTAACTCATCAAGTCCCTCTTCCCACTCACTGATTCACCCTTAACTCACTTCTTGGGACAATTAGACTGACTCGAGATCCGATTCGTCGAGTCCGAGAGCAACTAGCCGAGTCCCACGAGCAGATCTCCTACTCGCTTCCAAATCCTCACCAGAGCATCTATCTTAAGGAATTGGTTTCTGGGACTATTGCTACACGTTAAATTGCTAACTCCACGTGCAGCTACGAAGGGTTGGACCTTCTACACTTAAACCCTTCTTAACTCAGTAACAGTTCATATGACTCGCCGAGTTTGAAGAACAACTCGTCGAGTTCCAGGCAATCTTCATAGGACTCGCCGAGTCGTTCATCCAACTCGTCGAGTCTAATACCATCTTCATAGAGCTCGC
The DNA here is from genome assembly GCF_051521515.1 of Lactuca serriola. Classification (NCBI taxonomy): domain Eukaryota; kingdom Viridiplantae; phylum Streptophyta; class Magnoliopsida; order Asterales; family Asteraceae; genus Lactuca; species Lactuca serriola. The sequence continues at coordinate 207,425,855 of NC_136409.1, forward strand.
CGAGTCTCTTCAACTCTCCTCCCATACAGACCAAATCTGAGACATGCAACAGTTCCAAACCATAGATCTAAGCTCCTAGGGCATGCTTATCACGTAAAGTTGCAAACTTTACGTGCATGCATGGCCCTATGAGCTCCAAAAGGCAGTTCCAAGCTCTTTATGAGGTCATACACTCAATAGGGACCTCAATCACTTCAACCACAAAGACTTTACACTTCTAAGATGTCCATAAGGTCCAAATCTGAAGTCCTTTAAGAACATAGAGCATAAACACATGAAGTTTGAGGTTTTAGGGCTTGAAAACCACCAATTAGGGACAAAAAGGGAATCTAATAAACTAGTGATCAAGGTAGGAACTTTTCTACCTGAATGGAAGCTTCTCACAGTGTAGATTTCGGATCTACTTCCCCTCCTTGCACTCTTCAACCTCCTCCTTCTTCTTCTAAGCTCCAAACTTCCTTCACAAAGCCAAAAATCACTCACAAGAACAATATGGGGGCTAGGGTTTCGCTCTACAGCTCTCTGAAAGTGTTAGGGACAAGGGAGGCCGAGTTAGAGTGTTTAAATAGGGTGCAAACCCTCGAATTAGAGTTTTTGCCCAAACAGGGTCTACTCGCCGAGTCCGGGACCCGACTCGCCGAGTTCACCGCTTAAGTCCCGTGTCTCTTCTAGCTTCTACTCGGCGAGTTGGAACTTCAACTCGCCGAGTCCAAGGCCAAAATGCAAGGTGTACAACAAGAGGATACGTACCAAGAACCAGGTGCTACATATGGACTTATTTTGCAAAATAATAATAATAATAATAATAATAATAATAATAATGACTAAATGTGTAAAAAGTGAGAAATATATTACCATATTAAGTCATTTCTCGGCTTACCTGTAATAGCTGATGATAAGGACTGAATGTATACAGTTTAAACAAGTTGAAGAAGATAAATATAAACGAAAAAAAACTTAGTGACCAAATATAATAAATAGGAACTTTTCTACCTGAATGGAAGCTTCTCACAGTGTAGATTTCGGATCTACTTCCCCTCCTTGCACTCTTCAACCTCCTCCTTCTTCTTCTAAGCTCCAAACTTCCTTCACAAAGCCAAAAATCACTCACAAGAACAATATGGGGGCTAGGGTTTCGCTCTACAGCTCTCTGAAAGTGTTAGGGACAAGGGAGGCCGAGTTAGAGTGTTTAAATAGGGTGCAAACCCTCGAATTAGAGTTTTTGCCCAAACAGGGTCTACTCGCCGAGTCCGGGACCCGACTCGCCGAGTTCACCGCTTAAGTCCCGTGTCTCTTCTAGCTTCTACTCGGCGAGTTGGAACTTCAACTCGCCGAGTCCAAGGCCAAAATGCAAGGTGTACAACAAGAGGATACGTACCAAGAACCAGGTGCTACATATGGACTTATTTTGCAAAATAATAATAATAATAATAATAATAATAATAATAATGACTAAATGTGTAAAAAGTGAGAAATATATTACCATATTAAGTCATTTCTCGGCTTACCTGTAATAGCTGATGATAAGGACTGAATGTATACAGTTTAAACAAGTTGAAGAAGATAAATATAAACGAAAAAAAACTTAGTGACCAAATATAATAAATATGTGCATATCAAAAAAGGATAATGACTTAAAAAAGTAATATTCTTTTTGATTTGTACATATTTGGTCACTGAGTTTTCGTCCATATTTGTTGTAACATTTAGATTCGTTGAGGTATTTTATAAATTTCAAGTTATGAGTTTTGAGTTGCCACGACGTGGTGGAGGCACCACCACACCGTGACATGTCTTAAATATGCACCGACCTTAATCTGGTCCCCATGATTAAGGTCTAAATGTGAAAAACCTAAGCAACCAAGCAGCTGAGGTCGCAGTGGCCATAAACATCAACAGTCCTGAACATCTCATTAATAATTGTCTCACATAGGATGTCGTGAGAAAACCTAAAGAAATCGATCATAAGTACTGAATGTGTTCAAAAACAACAAATACTTATTTTAGGAAAAGAAAATATTAAAGACTAAATATGCAAAAAAAATATATATCGAAGAGTATATATATACAAAATCTAACCTAATAAATGAAAATCAATTTTGCCAAATGTCATGTTCTCATTGATTTTGACACATGTTATTTTCTAAGAGTTTTTGAATTATTTTTTTCCACTTGTCATTTTTTTAAAATTTTCAATATTTTAAATTTAAAATCCAAATTTTAATGAGATTTATATATGTTAATTAGGTCATTCTATTAAATTTCATAATAAATGCTCTAAAACCTTTATTACTTACTTTGTTTATTATATTCTTTGTATTTATATAAAATTATTATTTTAAAAACTATGTAATGTTTATAATTAATATATTTATATATATTAAAGAAATGAATCTTAGGAATAGTAAAGTTGCTATTTTTTTTGGCAACTTTACTCCTCATTTTTTGGGCATTTTGACATTTTTTGTCCTTACAATCAATAATTTTACACTTTTTAGGGACTTTTTAATTTTTAAAGTTTGGTCACAAAACTTTAATGATTTGACAACTTTGATCCCTTTTCAAAAATTTGCAAATTCCTATCCCTTTAATTCTTTAGCCATTTTAACACTTCTGGTCCTTGCAGTAAAAACTTTTACATTTAAAAAAAAAAAACAGTCTATGGCAAAGCCCGAGCTTTTCATCCTTGTATTTTCTACGTCTGTTATATTTATTGATTCGGAAAAAACATTCAAAACTTTTGGCCCCCACGTAACAGGGTTAAACTTTCTAGTTTTATATTAAACTTTTTATAAATCCGTATAATACGCCGAGATAGTAATAAATATATTAGCATGTTAAATCTTTTTTTTTTTCAATTTTACTAATACAGGTACACTGACAATTGGCTGCCGCAATCGATCAGCCCAAATATCAATTACGGACGCTGTCGGCAAATCCGCGTAACTCTCTTTCTCTATCTCCGGAAACGTAAACCCTAACAGATCTCCCTAATAAAACTTCAATTCATCAATTCTTTGACGTAGATCCGGGTACATTCGAACGCCGATCGGATCTCACCAGCGTAAAATTGACAATGGCGGCATCACGGCGTCTCCGTGACCTACAATCGCAACCAGGCAACAAGATCTGCGTCGATTGTTCACAAAAGAACCCTCAGTGGGCATCCGTATCCTATGGCATTTTTATGTGCTTGGAGTGCTCCGGCAAGCACCGTGGCCTCGGTGTGCACATCTCTTTTGTCCGATCGGTCACCATGGATTCATGGTCCGAGATCCAGCTCCGTAAAATGGAATCCGGCGGCAACGAGAAGCTTAACAATTTTTTGTCCGAGTATGGTATCCCGAAAGAAACCGACATAATCGCGAAATATAATTCCAACGGGGCATCGGTTTATCGCGACCGAATACAAGCCCTGGCAGAAGGTAAACAATGGCGGGATCCGCCGGTTGTGAAGGAGAGCCCGATCAAAGGTGGAAGTACAAAGAAACCACCGATGCCGGGCGGAGGTGGGGCTAAGGTTGGTAATAATCACGGAGATGGTGGGTGGGATGATCACTGGGGGGATAGCAATTTCGATGATGATAGTGTCAGATCTACGGATAATATGAGGAGGAATCAGACGGTTGGAGATTTCAGGAGCGGTAGTGCTGCTGGTGCCGCGCCAGCTAGGTCAAGATCTACGCAGAGTTTGTATACACAGTCGCAATTAGAGGCGTCTGCTGCCTCAAAGGAGGATTTTTTTGCACGGAGGATGGCGGAGAATGAATCAAGGCCGGAGGGATTGCCGCCCAACAAGGGTGGGAAGTATGTCGGGTTCGGGTCGTCCCCTAATAACATGCCACGAAGTAATTCTCAAGCAGATGTTTTCTCTTCGGTCACTCAGGTACACTGGACTGTATGCAAAGTTCTGAATTTAGATTTTCGAAATCTTGGATTATTTACTATCAGTTTCTGTTTGTTGTGTCTATCCTGATTATCTCTTGTTGAATTTCACATAAAATCCTAATGAGCTTTTCTCTCTTTAATATGATAGATGCATATATGTAGTGTTCGATAATGATTATACATAGTTGAGTGAGTGTGAGGGTTCCATGATACATATCTATATAAATATCTGATATTGGTCAGATAGGTTATTTGATGCTGATTGTATGAAAAATCATATGTTTGTGCAGGGACTTGGTAAGTTATCCGTTGTTGCTGCATCTGCTGCACAGTCAGCTGCCAACGTGGTTCAAGCTGGTACTAAGGAATTCACTACAAAGGTTTATAATTTCACAACGAAGGATTCACACATACACATATGCTCTTTTTTATCTGTGTGATTCATATCCCCAAGGTCCCAACCAATTTGGAATTTTTATTTTTATTTTTTTAGGTGAGAGATGGGGGCTATGATCACAAGGTAAATGAGACCGTGAATGTTGTGACTGCAAAAACAACTGAAATCGGACAGATGACATGGGGCCTCATGAGAGGTGTTGTGGCTTTGGCTACACAGAAGGTAGAAGAGTTTACCAAAGAAGGTCAAGGTCAAGGTCCCGGTCCCTCTTGGAATGATACACAATCAAGAGATGGGTTTTATCAGGAGTCAAAAGGCTGGAATCCCAATTCCAACTCCAACTCCAACGGAACCTCAAATGGCAGGAATGGAGTCTCCAAGAGCTCCTCGGGCAGAAATGTGAATTCGGTTGGTGGTGGTGCTTGGGATGATTGGGATAATGATGGTTATAGAAAGCCAGCATCTGAAACTACTAGTGTATCATCTCATAAAGGGGGTGACAGCTGGGCAGGGTGGGATGATGATAAAGATGATGATGATGGTTTCTACCAGAAACCATCCAATGGTAAAACCCCTGTCCGTAATGGGGGAAAATCAACGGATTCAGATTGGTCGGGGGCAGGTTTTCACTGAGGTTAGTGGTTTGTACTTTATACTTTATATATATGTACAATTAATTGGTCAACATGTGTTGGGGAGCTATCAACTAATTGCCCAACTAAAACAGAAATTGTATACGATGAAGAGTTGGAGTTCTTTTGGCTTTCCGTTTTTATGATTCTAGTCATGTAATTTGGTATAAAAAACATAAACCATTTGTTAATTGTTGGTAAGAATTTCAATTGGAAGTCTTTAGTTCTTTCCCTTGGGGATAGTTAGTCCGATTTGTTTTCTGATGGACTTACAAGTGGATGAACATGTTAATTGGGCTGAATAACTTTAACCAATGATGAACCAGTTTAAGATCCTCCAAGTATAGCATTCTCAATATCTTCTCCGCTTAATGCATAACTAAATCTTATCTCCACATTTTTATCTTGATTTCCAAGCCCACTCTTTAAGATACCTGCACTCAAATAAGGTTTTGATCATACGAACACCAAGAACCTCAAATGATGATGTGAATATTCAAATGAAAGCAATAGAAATCGATGGCCAATACCCAAGATTGGATTTGAACTTGTCTGGATTATAAAAAGCTCCATTAGGCAGAGAAGATATTGAGAATGCTATACTTGGAGGACCTTGAGCTAGTTCATCATTGGTAAAACTTGATTCCGCAATTTTTAAGATCATTGGTTAAATTTGAAAATTTGATTCCATAATTTATGAGTTGGATACACACAACAGATAATGAATTGAAAGAAAATGTTAACATGGGTTGATTCAGAAGGCTTTGATAAAAAAATTGAAAGAAATCGATTCATAAAAGACGACGACAGCAAAGGAAGGAGGAAGAAACTGTGAAGGTGGAGGCTATGTGTGCGTCTGCGTCGTCCCTTCTTCATTTCCGTGCCTTTGTTCTTGCGATTAGTTGGAGCGAATTTGTTCTCAATCCTTCACATTTTGCTATTGGACCGATTGGAATGAGGTGATAATAGCTGACCGATTAGAAAGCAAATCAAACACACCTTAAATATGAACAAAAGCAAAGATTAGTTGCCCCATTACCCTTATAAAATAATTATTTGCATTCTCTTTTAACAACACTACTTAAGAAGGTTATAGAGCGTCTCCAATGGTTACTCATAAAGAATTATTAGTCTATTTATTTATTTATTTTTTTTATTTTATAAAATACTATTTTTAATGGTTAACCATTTCAACTTTTTTTTTTTCTTTTCTATAATTTATTAGTTTATCTTTATCTATCTTAAATGTTTTATTAAGTCCTTATATAATTTATTAGTTTTTAACATGTCATATTTCGGGTGTTTTTTAACATGTCATATTTCGGGTGTTTATTGGTAACTTTTTGAAAAACATATCAGGTATTTGTTGGATGATTATATTTTACTAACATATGTTATATTTATCTTTTTATAGTCACTTAACGCCAAAAAATAAACTGAAGAAAATAAATTTAATGGATATTTTTTTGCGAAGCTATAAAAGTTAATAAATTCTCACACATATAGTTATAGAAGTATAAAAAAGATAAAATATTATGTAACCGTAATATTTTATAATATTTGATATTTTTAATTCTGAAAGTTTTGATAATTTCTTGTCAATTATATAACCTTTATAAATTATATTCATTTTTATTTTGTTTATTAAATCAATTGATTAACTAATAAAAAAAATCTTATATTTAAATATAATTAAGGTATAAAATAAAGTATTATTAAATATAGTGATTGAATGTGATAAAACCTAAAATAAAATTTAAAGGTTAGAGAAAAATAATTATTTGGAGTGACATATGAATAAGTTCTTTTGTCTACTACCAATGAATGAACTTTAAGTGTGTGAAAACCAGAAAGAGGGAACATATGTCGGTTCTACAAGGCAAGAAAACAAGATAAGAAGAAAGAGCAATGCATGATAACTAAACATGACAAGGAGAGGTTAACTAGATTTTCATAGACAATAGCAATGGCAAGGAGACTAATCCCGATATTCTTCCCTAAAGGATTCTATTGATCCAAGACCTGTATGTAGACGTGTGTCTCCCCCGCTTTCGGTTAAGGCCATAAAGAATTATCTTACATTTATCTTCTGTGAAGTTTGATTTCTTTGAAAACCAAGGATGAAGCTAGAATGTCGAGTACGGACTTCCAATGCTTCCCAATTCCACTAGTATAAAAGAGTTTATTCAACTCTTGAGAGATTCTAGAGTTCCTCAGCTACCCCAATTTGATGAAAATGAGGTAACTTAGCTATTCCTTTCGCCATAATAAGAAAGGTCCATCAAGACTCATAAATTACCCTAGATATTTTCAATCCCTCTAGTCGAGAGTTCTTAGCCTTTGTCTTAGAAATTGAGCTCTCACAAAGCAAGTCATTACTTATTCTTTACACACACTTTCTATTTGACTTGGCCTATTTCTTTCTCATTAGATCATTTAAGCAAGGAAAGAATGTTTGCACTAACTTTCTCTTCTTTAACAGTAAAAACCTTCCAAAAGATTTTTTTGTAAAATCTTTAGGAAAAAACTGCAATATTTATTAGAGATGTTTTAAAGAATTTATTATTGTTTTTTGAATTTGGTAGGTTGTGAAGCCACCAAACAAATTACACCATTTTACTTGCAAATAAAATAAAATATAATGGTAAAAAGGGGAATCAAATCCACAGAGAAATGGTTGTATTCAATTACCAATGCAATCCAAATGAACATGTGAAATAAAACTAAACAACTAAAACTAAACTAAGGGGGGGGGGGGGGTTGTGATTTGTTTGAAAACTAAAAGACTTGAAAACACTAAACTCTTGCAATTAAGCAACATGGTGATATGCTCAAATATGGGAAAGAATTGGTCAACACTCCTTAATCAAAGTTAAGGATGTGATTGAAGCAATTAAACCCAAAAAATAAGCAGCCTTAAGAATGAAGGAAAACCTCAATCCTGGAGGATGTCAATTCTTACACAACCATACAGGAGTCATGATCCATAAGCTAGAGATGATTTCTACCATCATAAAGCTCTTGTTCTATATCAATTTAATGATCTATTACTTAATAAAAGAAGAAGGCTAACAATTGCTCATCAAATACCAAGCTCAAGAACAGAAGTATCAAACAATCATATGAATGAAGAACTAGAAATCATTAACATAAACTAAATTATAAACAAACCTTCAAAACTCATAAATATTAAGGGGTTTTGGCCGAAGTAAAACAAAATAGAGTACCTAGCCACTCAAAATCACAAATGTGTTTAAACATCAAAGATTAAGAGAATAGTAGCAAAATGAGATGATGAATACTTATTGCTCTCCAAAATCACCCAAAACTGCTCCGATGGTGTCAAAACTCGATCTGGTGGCTGCAAGACTTAACCCCCAAGGTAAATGATAAGCCAAATGACCAAAATGCCCCTGGTAAGGCAGTTGTGCGGGTACCCACGTAGGTCTGTGCGGGTGAAATGTCATTGGTTGATTCCTCCACTACTCCATTCCATTACATAAGATTCCTTTGGTCCCCTTCACACCCATTATAATTAGAATTTGATCCAATTATCTTCTAGCACTTGAAGGGATAGTCCAAAACCATCTCGAATTGTAACATCCCAAAAATCATTATAAAATTTTTGATTTTTCAAAAACCATTTTAACAAACCATAAGTCATACAAAACATTGTTTCCAAAACGTAGTCATAAAATCGGAGTATCCAATAACATATCTCAACATAAATCCAAAGGATAATGTGTACGATCATACCTTCGCATTGCTCTGATCATTTGAAATACCTGAAACCATGAAACCAAACTGTAAGCCAAAACTTAGTGATTTCCCCCAAAATACTCCACACACCAAAACATATACAAGCATGCTCCTTGGGGTCTACAGTCGTCAGACTGGATTACCCCCATCCTACCATCATCAGGATGGATTGCCCCCGACCCACACTCACCAGATTGGATTGCCCTAGGTTTGTTGGCTTACAGAATAAAGCAGTACAACCTCAACTCAACCACACTATGTCGACATATCCAACAAATAAACAATAACTAACAAGTACCGGTAATCATACAGATCTACCAATATAATAGATCACTACAACATAACATCTTATATACTAGGACACGTAACACAACCTAGTGGGCCGGCATTGGTGCATTCGACCCATGAGTATAATGAGGAAAACTCACCACGAAGTCTAGAAGATAGTGTTGGAATAGTGTCTAAGCCCGTAACTATATTTGGTATGTGCTTGACCCGGTTGTGCATGGTCCTTTTGGGTTGCCTTCTCCATAGCAACTTGACAAGGTAATTTAAGGAGAAAGAGAGAGTATTATGATTTATTAATATATTATAAGAATAATATATTAAAGGAGAAATCATATTTATTTAATTAGTATTGGTCATAAATTAATTAAGAATTAATTTAGTGGTCAAAAGAGATTAATTGAATAAAGGGGTATAAACTGTCAAATGTGTGATAGTTGAGTTTTAGGTTAAGGAAACCTAATGGGCTTAGGGGGGAACGAAATTATGATGGGTAACCATCATATTTTCGTCCAAGGGCCTTATTCCAGAAGGTTCCATGGGCTGCTTGGTGCTTAAGCTGTCCATTAGGGTTTAGAGTGAAACCCTAGTAACCTGTAACTATAAATATGACCCCTAGGGCATGAATTTGGCTACCACTTGATTCCAAGAGTTCCCTAGGCCGAATTCTAGCCTCCATCTCCCTCTCTCATATTGCCTTCTTGCTTGTGGGGTTTGTGAACCATTAGAGGAGTTGCATTTGTGACTCTAGGCTCAAAAGAAGAAGATATACAAGATCTAAGCCAACAATTGAAGAGGTAAACATCTAGATCTGATTCTATATGTTGGTTATGTTGTTTATATGCTAGATTAGGGTTTGTAAGTCTTGGAATCAAAGCATGTTCAATAGTGAAACCTAGATCCAAGCATTAGGGTTTGTATGAGCACATAGGAATGTTTCTTATGCATAAAACTCATCAGTGGTATCAGAGCTTTGATTGGTTTCAGTTGTATGTGATGCTTAACTGCTTTATTTGCTGAGAAAACGATTTTTTTGGTCCCTGCCCGACTCAACTCGGCGAGTCACTACCTGGACTCGGCGAGTTGGCCCCTACTCGGCGAGTCCAGGCCTAACTCGGCGAGTCAGTTCGTAAGAATTAGGGTTTTTCGGGTTTTTGGCTGCTGTTTTGACTTGGACTTGATGCTTAATTGTTTTATGAAGTTAAAATCCGAATTTTATCTATATTAAGTGTTTATCCTTGCCAAAAGAATAGATAATTTCAAATCCTTTTAAATATTAGTTATTTATGTGATAAATATGGATTATTTAAAAAAAAATTATTTGGTAATTATCTAATGACTGAAATTAAGATTAGGTCAAATATATATAATTATGAGATTAATTGGTTAATTTGAATTATTTGTTATTTGATCCCTTATGTTTTGAAAAGTTCAAAAACTTGCCCTCAAGTTTTGAAATTTGAATTTTGTAATTAAAAATTTAATTTTGAATAATTTAAATTTCAAACCCTTAGAATTTTACAAGTTTAAAATTCAACCCTATACTATTATATATTACAAGCTTAATTAATATATATATATATGTATAACTTAAATGCTAGTCTTACCGTTAGTAGGCCTCATTCACGAAGCCGGTCTATAAGGTGGGTATAAGGTTGCTGCCTATAAAATGGCGCTTAATGGGTGTACACTCACACCTACCGCTTGCTTGACTGGTGGAGGGTCGTTAGCTGAATGGGTACGATAGGGCAACCCTCTCCTCATTAAAAGTATAATGTTGAATATAAAGTAACTACATGCTTTTTACAAATTCCCATTCCTAGTTACTTTAGGGTAAAATGTGAAAATGATGCTAATCCATGGAATTACACTTCGTACCTTTGTCAAACGTTGATGGAGCGCGTGTGGTTAACCGGCACATCAATTTGGGGATGACATAGGTAGCGAAGGGTGACTCGATGTTTGTCATAGATCAATGGAGCGTGTGTGGTTTACCGACACATTGATTAGGTGATAGTGACATTGAGTGCACCACGTTAATTTGCATGGTTATTCACAAATTTGTTTGCGATCCTCGGCATCCCAGTCGCAAATTTGAAATGCATATCGAGATTTAAACATGCCATTGAAAAGTTCAATGAATCTCAAAGATCTAGGAGTTTTCAATACATTTAAAACCTAAATTGCTTTTTCGTTTTTCATGGTGAGAATTAGTGAATCGTCATTCACTTACCTTCAAATTATTTACTTTTAGAGTACGACATCCCTTTCTAAGTTGTAAATAATGTTGTTGGATCCTAGCCCTAATTTCTCATTTGGGTGTTTAATTAGGGATTCATTTCTAATCAAACTTTGTTCCTTTCTTTTTCAGATGTCTGCTAACAACAACAACAACAACAATGCTTCTGGGTCATTCTCGTTGATGAACTTGTGTCAGAAAGTGACATTTGATGGTTCAAACTTCAACGAGTGGATGAGGTACATTCGCATGATCACACGCTATGAGGACAAAGAATATGTCCTCGATGAAAAGCTTGAGAAGATCATCCCAGATGTTGCTACTCCTGAGGAATAGGCCGCCTTTGAGGCCCACGAGCGTGATGCCACGAAAGTTCACTGCATCATGTTGGCCACCATGAACCTTGAACTCCAAAAGTCCTATGAGGACATGTATCCATATGAAATGCATCAGGATTTGCTGGACAGGTATCACCAGAGCGCGAGGCAAGAGCGCTATGAGATCATTACCAACATGAGCACCGCTAAGATGGGGAGTGGAGAATCCCTAACCTCTCATTTGCAGAAAATGCAGAGGTATGTTGATCGTCTTCTCAAACTTAATGTTAAGTTTGATGAGGATTTGGCTATCGACATAATCCTCCACTCCTTGCCCTCCTGCTACAATGAGTTTAGGATGACCTACCATATGAACAAAGTGGAGGTCTCCTTGAGCAAGCTCCAAGGACTTTTGAGGACTGCTGAGAGCAACCTCAAAGACAAATCCGTTGCACCGTCCCCTGCCGTGGCCGCTCCTGTGATGGCAATAGGTCAAGGAAAGGGCAAAAAGAGGAAGGCTCCATGTAAGAGCCACCATAAGGGGAAACCCCGTGATGGTTCGTCCTCAAGTGGGACCAAAGCTGGCTCCGTTAAACCCTCTTCCGATCCTAAAGAAGCAGAGTGCTTCTATTGCCACCAAAAGGGTCACTGGAAGCGAAGCTGCCCTCAATATCTGCAGGACATAAGAGATGGGAAGATCAAGCCCACATTTGCAGGTATGTATTCTATTAAATCTAATAATTCATCATTTGCTACTTCATGGGTTCTTGATACAGGATGTGGTTACCACATTTGTTCTGATTTGCAGGGCCTAAAAAGAAGTAGGGAGATGGAGCATGGGAAGATGAACCTGATTATGGGAAATAGAAGATCGTCGCCTGTGACCAAAGTCGGTGTTTATTCTTTAGTGTTGAGTAATGGGTTAGGAATAGATTTAGAGAATTGCTGTTATTCGCCAGATATGGCAAGAAACATTATTTCTTTTCACGGGTTGTTTAGACAAGGTTTCAGATATTCTTTTGATAATAATAATGGTTCTATTAATGTTTATTTGAATGGTATCTTTTATTTCAATGCATTACCTTGTAATGGGATTTATGAATCTGTGATGATTGTTGATAATTTTGGAAATAATGTTTTGAATATTGATTCGTCTACTAGTCTAGACAAAGCATGCTTGTGGCATTGTCGCCTTGGCCATGTCAACAAGAAACGCATAGCCCAACTCCAAAAGGATGGAGTGTTGGAGTCATTCGACCTTAGGGACGATGACACGTGTGAGTCTTGTTTACTTGGGAAGATGACCAAGTCACCCTTTACTGGCACGTGTGAAAGGGGTGAGGGTTTATTGGATCTCATACACACCGATGTATGTGGGCCCTTTAGATCCACCACAAGGGATGCTTGTCGCTTCTACGTGACTTTTACAGATGATTATAGCAGATATGGATATATCTACTTGATCAAGCAAAAGTCGGAAACCTTTGAAAAGTTCAAAGAGTTTAAGAATGAAGTGGAGAATCATCTGGGCAGGAAAATCAAGATGCTTCGGTCAGACCGAGGAGGAGAGTACCTAAGTCTTGAGTTTCACGACTATCTAAAAGAATGCGGAATCGTTTCGCAATTGACGCCCCCGAGAACGCCACAGTTGAATGGTGTGGCTGAGAGACGTAATCGGACCTTGTTGGACATGGTTCGTTCTATGATGAGTCGGACTTCGTTACCAATAGCTTTCTGGGGGTATGCCTTAGAGACTGCCGCCCACATACTTAACTTAGTTCCCACCAAGAGGTTTCCAAGACTCCTCACGAGATGTGGACAGGGAAGGCTCCCTCGTTGGTACATATCAAGGTTTGGGGTTGTGAGGCTTTCATAAGACGAGAGACTCATGACAAACTAGAACCTCGTAGTGAGAAGTGTTATTTCATTGGCTATCCGCAGAAGTCTTTTGGCTACCTTTTCTATAGACCGAGTGACAATGTTGTTTTCGTTGCTAGAAGAGGGGTTTTTCGAGAAAGGGAATTAATAAGCCAAGAAGACAGTGGGAGGCAAATTGAACTTGAAGAGATTCAAGATCAAAGCGATGAAGGAACCTCGGACACTGGCACTCAACTTGAGGAGGAAACTCCTGTTGAACCTATTGACGAGTCCCTACCTCTTCGGCGTTCCACTAGGGCTAGTGTTCCACCCCAGTTTTATGGTTTTCATATTACTACTGAAGGGGATACATTTATTAGTGATAGTACACTAGTAAATTTGGATGAACCTAGCAGCTATAAGGAAGCCATGGCAGGCCCAGAGTCTGCAAAATGGAAAGAGGCTATGGACAGCGAGATTCAGTCCATGTACGACAACCAAGTTTGGAATTTGGTTGATAATGTACCGGGTCGTAAGACAGTCGGGTGCAAGTGGATCTTCAAGAAGAAGACGGACATGGATGGGAAACTGCATACTTATAAAGCGCGATTGGTTGCGAAGGGCTTTACTCAAACTCCCGGAGTTGACTATGATGAGACCTTCTCGCCAGTTGCAAAGATAAAGTCTATTAGGGTGATGCTTGCCATAGCTGCGTTTCATGATTATGAAATATGGCAGATGGACGTGAAAACCGCTTTCCTTAATGGAAAGTTGGCTGAGGATGTCTACATGAATCAGCCAGAGGGTTTTGTTGATGCGAAGCATCCAAATAGAGTATGCAAGCTTGAGAAATCCATTTATGGATTGAAACAAGCATCTCGCAGGTGGAATCTTTGTTTTGACGAGAAGGTTAAAGAGTTTGGCTTTCTGCGAAGCGAAGATGAATCTTGTGTCTATGTCAAAGCTAGTGGGAGTATAGTAAGCTTCCTCGTATTGTATGTCGACGACATACTACTCATAGGAAACGATATCCCAACCTTGCAGGAGGTCAAGTCCTGGCTTGGGAAATGTTTCGCTATGAAGGACCTCGGAGAGGCTGCTTATATTCTGGGAATAAGAATAGTTAGAAACAGGGAAAAGAGACTGATAGGACTCAATCAGGATACATACTTGGAAAAGTTACTAAAGCGTTTTAGTATGGAAAATTCCAAGAAAGGGGAGTTGCCAATCCAAAGCAATACCAAGCTGAGTAAGACTCAGAGCCCGAGTACAGAGACAGAGATAGCTGATATGAGTCGAGTACCTTACGCTTCCACAGTAGGCTCTATCATATACGCTATGACTTGTACTCGCCCTGATGTGGCCTTCGCCTTGAGCATGGTCAACAGATATCAAGGGAACCCTGGTAGAGCACGTTGGATTGCAATTAAGAATATTCTTAAGTACCTTCGGAGGACCAAGGAATGGTTTCTAGTCCTCGGTGGGAGTGATGACTTAAGGGTACGAGGGTATAGTGACGCTAGTTTTCAGACGGATCGGGATAACTTCCGATCGCAGTCAGGCTGGGTCTTTACCCTAAATGGAGGAGCAGTGACTTGGAAAAGTTCCAAGCAAGAGACCGTAGCTGATTCAACGTGCGAATCAGAGTATATTGCGGCGAGCGAAGCGTCAAAGGAGGCTATATGGTTGAAGAACTTCACTGGAGACCTTGGAGTTGTGCCATCCATAAAAGAGCCGATGGAAATTTTCTGTGATAATGAAGGTGCGGTTGCCTTGACCAAGGAACCGAGAGATCATGGCAGATCTCGACATATTGACAGAAAATACCATTTTATCAGACATCGGGTAGAAGAGGGACTCCTCGTTGTGAAGAGGGTATCATCAGAAGAGAACCCAGCAGATCCCCTTACGAAGGGACTGAGTAGGGTCAAACACTTGCAGCACGCTAGGAGCATTGGGCTGAAGGATGATATAAGTTTGGATTAGATATGAAATGTGTAATAGATAGTTTGTACTTGACATTTGATGAATAAATGAAATTGTATTATTTATGAGTAAAGTTACTATCTTATGTTGGTTATTTATCTATTGTTTCCATTTTGCATGTTTTGACTTCCTGAATGATATGATTATTCAAAAGGTCCACAGTCGGTCATATTTTGGAAGTAGATATGAATTAAGACTGTCATGAATTGTTTGTAGATTGTCTGAAAGGTTTTGGACATAGCAAAGGTTTGCTGCAAAGTTCATGAGTGCTTGTGAATATAAGTTGAGCATTGGATTAAACCCGAGTTTGCTGTATCACTTAGTGGTGTTTTATCTTAAGTGATTGCAAAATGATAACATCATATAGTCTTAAAACTTAGAGATATGGTTGTTGTTTGCTGGTTGGTTATACATTGATAATGTGTAAACGCATCAGTAACTTGATGTTATAAAACACATTATTGTGTGTGATCCATTAGCAAATGATAGATGCATATGAGTCGAAGTTGATCTGTTCCTTTTATTCTATGAGGATAAAAGTGATATATTGGCCACTTGATGATTTGGTTTGACTTATGTGCCGGGCCCGGTCAGAATGAAGTTGATGTGTTCAACTAAATTCTATGTCAAACAAATCGGAAATCAAGGAACTACTGCTGGATAATAAGCATTGTCAGCATAATATCCAGAACAGAGGATTATACAATCCCTTATCTAAAGGACAAGTTGATCAGAGTTGACAGCGAAGTATAAGAGCTACGATTGCTAATCGGATTCTGAAGTCATATGTGAGATATAGTTACTAGACTTATCCAAGTGGGAGACTGTTGGAATAGTGTCTAAGCCCGTAACTATATTTGGTATGTGCTTGACCCGGTTGTGCATGGTCCTTTTGGGTTGCCTTCTCCATAGCAACTTGACAAGGTAATTTAAGGAGAAAGAGAGAGTATTATGATTTATTAATATATTATAAGAATAATATATTAAAGGAGAAATCATATTTATTTAATTAGTATTGGTCATAAATTAATTAAGAATTAATTTAGTGGTCAAAAAAGATTAATTGAATAAAGGGGTATAAACTGTCAAATGTGTGATAGTTGAGTTTTAGGTTAAGGAAACCTAATGGGCTTAAGGGGGAACGAAATTATGATGGGTAACCATCATATTTTCGTCCAAGGGCCTTATTCCAGAAGGTTCCATGGGCTGCTTGGTGGTTAAGCTGTCCATTAGGGTTTAGAGTGAAACCCTAGTAACCTGTAACTATAAATATGACCCCTAGGGCATGAATTCGGCTACCACTTGATTCCAAGAGTTCCCTAGGCCGAATTCTAGCCTCCATCTCCCTCTCTCATATTGCCTTCTTGCTTGTGGGGTTTGTGAACCATTAGAGGAGTTGCATTTGTGACTTTAGGCTCAAAAGAAGAAGATATACAAGATCTAAGCCAACAATTGAAGAGGTAAACATCTAGATCTGATTCTATATGTTGGTTATGTTGTTTATATGCTAGATTAGGGTTTGTAAGTCTTGGAATCAAAGCATGTTCAATAGTGAAACCTAGATCTAAGCATTAGGGTTTGTATGAGCACATAGGAATGTTTCTTATGCATAAAACCCATCAGATAGCTGGATTAATCACTAATCCAAATATCGGCTCTACAGGTCACCAATACAACAAATAGGGACCAAGTCTCAAACTACAGCTCAAAATACCTCAACTGACCTAAAGTCAAACTTGTTCAAAGTCAATGGTCAACTTCAGCTAGATTACGACATGCGTACATGATGCTTTACGCACTGCATAGAGCACAAGGCGGCTTTTATAGAGCCGAACAAGGCTACGCGTTGTGTAGCCAAAACTATGCCATGCGTAGCACGCTGTTATTCACCTTTCTCATTAAGTGCTTAATACAAAAAGTTAAACCACCAAACTTCCATATCTAAACTAGATGGACGTCTTAATGGATAAAGTCTTTGAATTTATCCATTTGCATGCATACAAAGAGCATTGGTCCAAACCCTAGTCCCAAGAAGCCTTCAATTGCTTAAAAGCTCATGGATGGATGGATGAGAGTGACCAGCTCATGCATGGATGGATGAGAGTGACCAAGCTCTCATTTTTATGAATTAACAACCCTAAAGACGTTTGGAATGACACTCTAATGGTATGGAGTAGCTCTTACTCATATACACCATGGTTATGGAGACAAAAAGCATGAAATCCTAAATGTAACTAAATCTATCATAAGAACACATTAATGTGGAAACTTTATACCTTATGTAGATGGTTGAGTAGATGAAACTTCTAGATATATGTTGGTTTGAGCTCCTAAGTGATTCTACAACCTTCTTCTTCCTTCAAAAGTGAACATAAAACACTCTCATGGCTCAAAAACACACCAATGGGGATTAGGGTTTCAAAGGGGTCGTTTGGGAGGATGGAGGTTGAGGATGGAAGGGCCTAAATGGAGTTAGAGCCTTTAAATAGGGCTCAAAACCCCAATATCAGGGTTTTGGTTTTGGGCAGCTACACGTTACGTATCATCAACTACGCCTCGTATAGATCGCTAAAGTCCCATGCCTAAGATTCCTTTCTATGCATTGCGTCCCCGCATAGGACCAACCCCAACATTTGAACTTTAAATAAAGGAAAGAGATTTACCTACAAAGTTCAGATTACACGAAGAATCCATGACCCATCCAAGTCTTTAACACATCAACCCTAAAAACTCCCATATGGATCCAACAAAGCCCAATAGCTCCTTGAAGGTCCATAAAGCCCAACAACTCAGCAACAAGATAATCCGCGATCATAATGAGGCTCCAAAAACTTGCAAAATACCTTATGCAAAAGAAAAAAAAATACCCACTACGATCCAAGATAAAGAAGGGATAAAATATGCAATGCAAAAATAACAAAAAGTAATAAAAATTCTAAAATAAACTAAATAAAAGAAGTAAATAAAACAAACTATCATCTTTTAAGCAAGTTATTTTTGTTTTTCTTGTTTCAATACAATTATTTTGAAATACATGGATATTTAATATAAGTATAAGATAATTATTAATATATATATATATATATATATATATATATATATATATATATATATATATATAAACATTAACAAGATTATAAACATTTTAATGATTTTTCAAACCTTTCTAAGTAGTTTGTTTCGTTTTCTTTTGGGCTACTTTTTTTGTTTTCTGAAACCCTCATTGGTAGTCTGGAACCCTCGACATCGTACACCCACTGAAATCGACAGTCTGGAACCCTCATCGTTGCCATATTCTCATCAAACTTATGACCTAAGTCCTAAATCACTGAAACGACGACAATCACTCATTATAAATGGACCGACGCTGTTGCGTCCACACCCTAAAATAACACATACATAAAATGCCTTGGTATCTTGTTTTGCGGTTTGAATTCAATGACACATATATAACATATTTCCGGTTTGAATTTAATGATTATGGTTTGGTTTGAGGTTTGAAGTTTTGTTTTTGCGGTTTGAAATTATGGTTTTAATTTGTGGTCTGAAATTTTGAATTCCACGTTTGATTTCAGGTTTGGATTTCTTGTTTAAATGTATTTGATTTAAGGTTTAGATTTTTTGTTTGATTTTCAGTGGTAGAGATGGTGATAATTTTTTGTTTGATTTCTTGTTTATATCTAGGTGGTTCGAGAGATCGACATTTACATTGATTTGCATGGTGTTTTACAAAGGTCTTGTGTGATGTGAGTTTTCTCATCGTATTACTTATGACATAATTTCTATGATATGATTATATGCTTAGCTAGATTAGTAGGGACTTGCTTGCTGCTTGTATGTTTACATGTTTCGTTCAATTGGGTTGAAACAAATCCGTCCAGTTGAAACATACTTGTTGGGTAGAAACAGACCCGTTCAGTTGAAATAGACCTATTCGGTTGAAACATACTCGTTACTGTTGTGAATAGTTATCTGTATTGTATGCGGTATTTTGGGGGACTCACTAATCTTTATACACAGAGTTGTGGAGTACATGTTTTCAGGTGCTTCTTCGGATCATGGAAAGGCAAAGACACGACTGTATACATATGCCAAAGTTTTTGTTTTGAGATTTCATGATGTTATCCTTTGTTACTCTAATTTTGGATTTCAGTTTACAAACAAATGGTTTTATTTTGATTATCACTTTATGAAAATGAGTATTTACTCTGATTTTGACAATATTGTTTCACTCCTTTATACATAATATCATTGTATTTTCTTTTCCTTAGAAGTAATAACAACATACTTGGTTGCTTACTTATAATAACAACATACTTAAAATTTATTACTCATAACAACAATGTACAATACATTTGTTTAAATATTTGGACAATGGTGAAAGAAATACCCAAATTACATTTTTGGGTCGTGCTTATCACGGTCTTAAACATACCTAGTATATCTATACACACATAACCTCATGGTTATCACTTATCAACATACCTTCATTTATAAAAAGTATTTCCAAACTTGGTCCATGTTTTACTTAAAATTGCAATTATGGTCCGGTTTTTAAATTTTATCGACATTATCCTTAAATTTGCATTTACTGAATTTTTATTCAAAATTTTATTTAATTGAAAGTTTGGTACACTACTATTTCTTTTGAGAGTTGCACTTGATTAAAAAATAGATAAATGATGTTTAGATTTGCTTTCCAAAATATGTGGTGTTACCTTCAATTTGTGAGATGTGCCATCTTATATATCTTTGTATAAAAGTAATTTGTTGACATAAAAGAGGATCTATACATAATCGTGTACCACTCTGGCAAGTCTTCACTTTAGTTTGAATGCCATAACAACTTAGCCTAGTATTTGGGATGAACCATGATATGACCTAAGTCGGGGTGCGACTGGAGCACCATAAGATCCAACCACAACCTAGCATATATCATGGCACCAGAGCCCCTACAACCAACATAGGATAATATGTTACACATATCACCTGCAAAATACACATAATGCAAGAGCCATAAGAGGACCTTAACAACAAACCTTATCTCCCATACTGAAAATATAAATATCCCTATAGAAGGTATCAACAAGAGATTCTAATATCCCACTCTTCTTTCTTATTATACTCTCTAGTTACATACATAACTTGGGTGTCAAAGTGTAACACCTAGTTTGAAAATGTTTCTAATTTTGGGATAATGGATCATAGTGTGGTCACGTAAAGATCTTGGACTTCAAAGGAATAAAGTTTAGACCTTATTACATGTTGATATTATTGGTTAAGTGGTTTAAGCTCTTAATTGTGTTTTAAAGCCAAATGGTAGAATGGGAAAGCGATATTTGTACTCTTCAATTAAGTTCGATATTCATTAAGTCAATGTAATTAGATAGAATTATGGGGCTTGTGAATACCTTACGTGTGCATATAAAGATCATTGAAAATAGATTTGAAACGAGGAAGTTATGGCTATTTAAAGTTGGACAAGGATTGGGAAAAGCCCATAACCATGACGTAGTTAGCCTGTGACCGCAGAGTGGTGGTTGTGCAACCCAAGACCATGAAATTTAGGGTTTTCAACATATTTAAGGGAATGGTTCCGTGTTTTCTGGCATTTTTTCAACCTCCATCACATCTAGAGCTCATTGGGAGCAACCTTAGCCTCACTATTCATATTTTGAGCATCTCCTATCTCCTCTTACACTTTTGGTTGGTTTTTGGTAGTGTTGGGTGGTGATTTCTTGAAATATTGGTCTTTGGAGCTCTACATCAGAAGATCTCAACCCTCATTCACCTTCTGGACCTTTGTAAGTCACAAAGTTCCTTGCTTTTTGGTATCTTGTCTTTAGATATTGAAGTATTATGAGTTTTAGTCCATTTTGATGAGTTTGGAATGAGTGTTGGGAATAAAGTTTTCAACTTTATTACTCTCAGAGGTTCCAGGAGCATTGTATGTTTCAGATATGGATTTACAAGTTGTTTTGATGCCATGCATGGGGTTTTGACCCCATCTCACTATTTTGACCTAGTTTTGGGAAGGAAATACGTTGGACATATATGTATATAAATTTACTATTTTTATGAGCCATGGGAGTGATTTTAAGGCCTTCTGGAAAGTATAATACTTGAAATTTTCGGATTAAGCACTTAATGGATTAAGTGGTTCATCAGCGGGACCACGACGTGACATAGGTTTGGCCACGATGCGGTGACAAGGAAGCAATCACGATCTAATGTCAGGACCAAGGTAGGTTCAAGGTCTTGTTCGTGGTGTGGTGATCAGTTTGATTGACTTTGACGCCGACTGTTGACTTTTTGACCAGTTTGACTTTTGGTCAAAATTGGGTAGACTTGACTATTCGACTAAGGAATGGTCTCAGTTTGGCATCAAGTAGCTTGTTTTAGTTGTTCTATTGTTGAGGGTTGCTGTTGAACTTTTGGTTGTTAGCCCATGTGAGTTTTCTCACTATACTATATATTGCAATATGTATCCTAGTGTGCTATGATGTGGCTATACTGCGGTATGTTGTTAGGCAGGTAGTCCTGTAGTCTGTGAGTTGTGATTCTAAAATGTCTGTTTATCCGTATTACGCATATGTTGACATATTTGTGATGGCTCGATGTGTACAAATTTGTGCGGATAGCTAACAATGTAGGCATTACAACTTTATGTTGAGGGCCAAAGAGGGGTGAGTTGGTGAGAAGATCAACTAATGTGTTGCGAGCCTAGACATTCATAAAGGTGAGTTGATGGCATGATCAAATAAAGTGTTCTGAGCGTAGCCATTCACAAGGGTCGAGTTGATGTTAAGATCAACTAAAGTATTGTGAGCCTAGACACTCGTTAAATGTATGCTTATACGTATATTGTTGTATGTGGTATTTTGGGAAACTCACTAAGCTTTGGCTTATAGTTGTGTATGTATGCTTAAATGTTTCTAGGTACTTATCAGATCGTGAAGGAGAGATTGTACACACACATCAACAATTTTATGATTCGAGATTCCGCGTTGCATTTCCTTATAACTGTGGTTTTAGATTATAGTTTATGAACAAATAGTTTTACATTGATTATATCTTTATAAAAATGGCTGTTTATTATATTTTAAAAATGAAAAATGTATTGTGAAATTTGGGACATTACACAAAGTGTAATTCAGGGCCTAACGGCATGATTACAACTGACCCTAGTTTCCATTTATGATGAACAAATCCCATAGATTCATGTTATCCATAAGAAGACCCATTAATAGTCCCTAACCCCTTTGATCAAAAAATGCATTGAAAAAAATTAAATCACAAATAATGACAGGCAAACAAAAGTGCAACACAAATCCAAGTACCTATAAGAACGATAAGCGCCTTTGAAACAACATTGTTACCAAACATTCGAAGGCACCCCCATAACACCCTCTCACCTATACTCCCAAACCTAGAAACTCCAATACAACCCACACCAACATCAAGTCATCAACTAAATCTATTTGATTTTTATTTTTTTTGGCTATGATTGCTTAATGAACTTAAAAAACCATAAAGCCTTCACGTGTGTGTGAAAATGTTATTAAGTTTCAAATGAGGACCGATGGTGGAAGGAGAAGATTGACATCAATTGAAAGAAAAGGGAAAGTGTTTACATGACTATCTCATTAAAGACAAGGCCATGATAACTGGTTTACCCATTGATTTTCTTAAAATGACTTTTTGTAGATGTGAAAATGAAATTTAAACCCATAGTTTAAAAAAGTGTTTGACAAATGAATAAGTTCTTTTATAATTAGTTTTCAAAACCTTTAAAATGAAGTTTTTGAAAAATCATGCACTCCTTACCTTTCAAAAGTGCATATGATTTATTCATCGAAATAACTATAAAATGATTATAAATTAATCATATATATATATATATATATATATATATATATATATATATATATATATATATATTGATGTGACCTTGAAATCTTGAATCACTGCTTTGGTTCGATCCTTAGTATGGCGCTAGAAGGTATCTGCAAGGTCACAGGAGAAAATCGCCATCAGCCGCTTCCCAGGAGGAGGCTCCCGGAAGAACGCTTCGACGGTCAAGTTAGATGAAGTTTAAGGTGTTTCTGGTAAGAATAGCTTGATGAAGAGTGCTTACCTGTAGGTCACCTGAGTGCGTCCTTTTATACTTAGCGACCCTGGTTGTCCGTACGAGACATGATCGCTTTTAGGGGACAAGGTCAGAGGCGCTGATTGAAGTGTTGTGCGCCTCTTTCTGTTAGAGTACTGCCATTGGCTCCGACGATAATGCTCTGATCCTTTGCCTTGTCGCTTGACTGTAACCTTTGTCTTGATGCCGGGAGCGTTCCTTGCGGGCGCGAGCCTTTCACTGGGGCGCCCTGCTCTTAGGGGCGCTAGCGGGCGTTGAGTCCGCTTCTCTTGGCTCGGCCAGGGCTCCAGGTTTCTTGGTCGGGCGTGACTCTTCCGTGTTGGCTTAGGCACGTCATCAAGTCCCCCGGTCCAATAGCCGTAGCGTTGTACTACTCGATACGGCGTTCTGGGCTTGATAGCCTTACACATGTTGTTTCTTCGTTCGCTCACCGTTCCGATTTTAATGGTGACATGACCGCTCATGATGACCAACGGTTACGTCATCGTGTCAGACATTTTGAACATCACGCCTTTTCCGTTTTCTTATAAGAGTGCCCATCATAACTTCTTTTCTACGTTTCCTTTTCCTCTCTATTCTTCTTCCTTAACTCCATTTTCTTTTCTTTCATGGCGAGTCCCCTAGGCATTGTGCCCTTTGCTTATGAGTACGCGTATCTTGAGACCACTTATGGTATCACTTCTCTCGATGGTGTGGAGTTTCCTTCGCCAGGTTCTTCTATCCTCTCCCCCCTCCCGGAAAAGTTGGGATCTACCAAAAAACCCTGGATGCTGACCTCCATCTCCCCTTAACTGATTTCTAGGTGGAGGTGCTTCAAAGAGATGGTTGTAGTGTTCAAGTGCTAACACCAAATGCTGTGAACAAGGTTGTTGCCCTTGAGATGATCTGCCGGGCTAATAGGTATCTTCCTGATTACTTCGTGTTTAAGTACTTCTTCCACTTTTGTTGTACTGGTGATAAATACATGTTTTCTGTTCGTCGGGGAGGGCATACTCTAATGCTTGACGACCGGACGCCCAAAAACTGGCAAGACAAGTGGTTTTGGGTTAATCAGGGTTTGGTGGGTAGCGGACGCTACCGTGCTAATGCTTTTGCTGATATATATATATATATATATATATATATATATATATATATATATATATATATCAACTTATAACTTTTAAGTTAATCCAAACATATTTTTAATACAAATAAGCTAATTCAAATATATTTTTAAATATTTATTTATTTTTTATATTACATAAACTATAAGCATACTTACTCTATTAAAAAAAACTAATAAGCATCTATCTCTACCTCTCCTAATAAACAAATCCTAAATTTGCCACATATCAATTTTCTAGCATCCTTATTTACCACATGACACCATTCTAATTGTATTTCATTAATTTTGGTTATAATTTCAAATTGACATTCAAAATTTGAAAGAAAAAAAAATTATATCCTAATTTTGACTTTTGAATTTCAAATTCTTTGTTTGATATAAATAGTATCTTAAATTTCTGAAATCAATTCATTGTTTGATATAAATCATATCATAAATTAAAATTCAAATTCATTGATATCTAATTAAACATTCTAATTTAAATAACCTAAAATTATGCTTTATCCCATAAATTAAGTATTAATAAACGGACTATCTTATTTTTTCTTCAAAATCATATCAAAATTTCTTCTTATATATACCATCAACCCAAATAATCGATCAACAAGAACTTCTCTTGCTTCTACGTATTTTGTTTGCTACACAATCATAACCAAAGAAACGAGAATATACCAGGTTACTTCTATCAAAGTTCGTTGCTATAATATTCAATCTATGTTGGTGTTTGTGTTGGTTTCTATCGTTGTGTATCGTTCAATCTTACGAGGTTTTGGTTATGTTGGTTCTCTTTTCTTCCTACATATCCAAATAAATAGAAAATCAAAGTACTATTTTTAAGTATGTGTCGTCATGCTGTCTTTTACTGTTTGTCTTTATAAAACATTAAATATTAAAGGTCTTTCAGTGGTATGTATCATATAGAGTAAATAATTAATCTCGTAAGAGTTTTTATTTATTTATTTATTTTTTTTGTTTTTCTGCATTTTTCTTTACGTTTTTTCTGCATTTTTTCTATTTGCCAACATTTTTTATTTTCTATAATTGTTTTTGGATTTGTGTATGTGTAGCACCATATGTTTTGATGAAACATGAAATAGCAATGTGCTTTCAATGGTATGTCTTATATAACATCCTACTTTTATAGATACATAGTACAAGTTTTTTTAAATCAAATAGTAAAGTGCATTGCTAATTTACTTATTACACATGGACCGTTATGTTAAATAATTTTTATAAATCATCCTACTTTTAATTCACACTTGCATATTTATTTTAACCAACTATCAAGAACATTGACATTGCTATGGAAGTAAGAATAACTATGTGAACCCATCTACTATTCGAAAGTTTAATGCAATTTAGTTTCAACTTTTTTATTTATACTATTAGTTTATACTCGACAACTTAGCAGAATCAATGATTGTTTTATCTAAATATTTTATTATTTTTTAAGTGATGACAATTAGTTTATTTCATTAAACCTTTTAATACAATATATACCAATCGGTTAACTTGATTACTTTTTTTAACAAAATGCCACAAACATATAAACTTGAAGCTTACAAAATGTTTAACTTTAAATAACTAACAATATATCATCTTCATTTTAAAGTTACTATTGTTGTTTTTTTTACAGATTCAAAGAAGAACATGGAATATACCGATGCTAAAGGGATTAGAAAATTTAGAATATAATATAGAAAAATAAAAAATCCAAAAATATTTATACTACAATCAGTGGTTCAAAATCCAAACACTACACGTGTTTTTAAATTGATGAATGAGAATAGTGATAGTTTTAGTTTCTTTTATATATATTATTTTATCATGTATAATTTTTTTTTCATATTAAGTATGTCAAATTTAAATGTTTCATATTACAACGTTATGTTTTTCTCATTATTAATGATTTGTATAACATTATTTAATTTTGTTACCAATTTTAGATAATTATTAAGAAAGACAATCTTACACTTACCAATTATTATATAAATATAATTGTTTGTAATGATATAATTTTTTTTATAATATAAGTTTTTTTTATAATATAAGTTTTTTTATTGCTAACATGTAACACACACTTTAACCTAGGAGTGTTCGTTTGGATGGATCGGTTTGATCTGATCCAATCAAGTAAATTCAAATTGATTTCGGTTTTCAAAACATAAATCCGAATTGTCCAAACTAAATTCAAATCCGATCCGATCCAATTACAATTCGGTTGGATCGGTTTTTATAATTCGGTTTTCAAAACCGAAACATTTTAAAACAACATATAATTATAATATTATCCAACTTTACACAAGAAGCAAAAACAAATAATTTAGTTGTGATTTGAAATTTATAAACAACTAACAAAGATATATTATAGTTAAATATTTTATAGATATTGCATATTAATGTTTTTTTTTATCGGGTGAAACATTTTGAACCTATTTAAAAAAATAAATTACAAAATTAATAAATAACTATAGATATATATTATAAATAGATAAATAATAAATCTTTATTCGGTTTTTTTGGACTATTCAGTTCTTATTTTAAAAACCAAAACCAATCCAAAATCCAAAATAATAATTCGGTTTTGTTGAAAACCAATCCAAAAATCTGAATATCCGAACCAAATAGTCCAATCCAAATTGTCCAATTGGATAATTCGGTTATATCCGAACAATGAACGGTCCTACTTTAACCTAGTATTTAATAATTACATACCCCTTAAATGACAATGACATCATATCTGGAACCCAAATATAGCAAATACCCCTTAAATGACATCATCCCATCTGGAAATCAAATATAGCGTTCGCCCCCAATTCGCTGCCGCAATCGATCAGCCCAATATCATTTGCCGACGTTGTCGGCAAATCCGCATAATCTCTTTCTCTATCTCCGGAAACGTAAACCCTAACAGATCTCCCTCATAAAATTTGAATTCATCAAATTCTTTGACGCAGATCCGAGTACAATCGAACGCCGATCGGATCTCACTGGCGTAAAATTGACAATGGCGGCATCACGGCGTCTCCGTGACCTACAATCGCAACCAGGCAACAGGATCTGCGTCGATTGTTCACAAAAGAACCCTCAGTGGGCATCCGTATCCTATGGCATTTTTATGTGCTTGGAATGCTCCGGCAAGCACCGTGGCCTCGGTGTGCACATCTCCTTTGTGCGATCGGTCACCATGGATTCATGGTCCGAGATACAGCTCCGTAAAATGGAATCCGGCGGCAACGAAAAGCTTAACAATTTTTTGGCCGAGTATGGTATCCCGAAAGAAACCGACATAATTCCGAAATATAATTCCAACGGGGCATCGGTTTATCGCGACCGAATCCAAGCCCTGGCAGAAGGTAAACAGTGGCGGGATCCGCCGGTTGTGAAGGAGAGCCCGATCAAAGGTGGCAGTAAAAAGAAACCGCCAATGCCGGGCGGGGGTGGGGCTAAGGTTAGTAATAATCAGGGAGTTGGTGGGTGGGATGATCATTGGGGGGATAACAGTTTCGATGATGATGGTTTCAGATCTGCGGATAATATGAGGAGGAATCAGACGGTTGGAGATTTCAGGAGCGGTAGCGGTGGTGGTGGGGCGCCGGCTAGGTCAAGATCGACGCAGAGTTTGTATACACAGTCGCAATTAGAGGCGTCTGCTGCCTCAAAGGAGGATTTTTTCGCAAGGAGGATGGCGGAGAACGAATCAAGGCCGGAGGGATTGCCGCCCAACAAGGGTGGGAAGTATGTCGGGTTCGGATCGTCCCCAAATAACATGCCACGGAGTAATTCTCAAGGAGATGTTTTATCTTCGGTCACTCAGGTACGGCATCCAATCTTCTGAATCAACTTTTCCCGTATCTATCGTGTTGGATTATTTACATTTACATTTAGTTTCTGTTTGTTGTGTCTATCCTGATCATCTCTTGTTGAATCTCACATAAACATCCTAATGAGCTTTTCTCTCTTTAATATGATAGATGCATATATGTAGTGTTCGATAATGATTATACATAGTTGAGTGAATGTGAGGGTTCCAGGATACATATCTATATAAATATCTGATATTGGTCCGATAGGTTATTTGATGCTGATTGTATTTAAAATCAAATGTTTGTGCAGGGACTTGGTAAGTTATCCGTTGTTGCTGCATCTGCTGCACAGTCGGCTGCCAACGTGGTTCAAGCTGGTACTAAGGAATTCACAACAAAGGTTTATAATTTGACAACAAAGGATTCAGACATACACATATGCTCTTCTTTATCTGTGATTCATATCCCCAAGACCCCAACCAATTTAGAAATTTTTTATTTTATTTTTAGGTGAGAGACGGGGGCTATGATCACAAGGTGAATGAGACTGTGAATGTTGTGACTGCAAAAACAACTGAAATTGGACACATGACGTGGGGCATCATGAGAGGTGTCATGGCATTGGCTACACAGAAGGTTGAAGAGTATGCCAAAGAAGGTCAAGGTCAAGGTCCCTCCTGGAACCAAACACATTCAAGAGATGGGTTTTATCAGGAGTCAAAAGGTTGGAATTCCAATTCCAATTCCAACTCCAACTCCAACTCCAATGGCAGGAATGGAATTTCCAAGAGCTCATCAGGCAGAAATGCGAATTCCGTTGGTGGTTGGGATGATTGGGATAACGATGGTTATAGAAAGCCCACATCTGAAACTACTAATGCGTCATCTCATAAAGGGGGTGACAGCTGGGCAGGGTGGGATGATGATAAAGATGATGATGATGGTTTCTACCAGAAACCATCCAATGGTAAAACCCCTGCCCGTACTGGGGGGAAATCAGATTGGTCTGGGGCAGGCTTTCACTGAGGTTAGTGGTTTGTACTTTATACTTTATATATTATATATGTGTACAATTAATTGGTCAACAAGTTGGGCAGTTGGCAACTAATTGCCCAACTAAAACAGAAGTAATTGTAATGGTATACATTGTTCAAGGGTTCAAATTCTTTTGGTATGTCTTTCGTTTTTATTATTCTGGGCATGTAATTTGGTATAAAAAACCTTAAACCATTTGTTAATTGTTTATTGTTGGTAACAATTTCAATTGGAATTCCAATACTTGCATAAAAAAAACTATATATGATTCTTTTCCACTCTTGTGCATTTTTTGCAATAGAAACATTAACGTAGCACTTATTCTCCAACATGACACGTAGCTATACCTCATTTGCTGCCTCTTCATTCTGACTTGGAGATTCTTCTGAAACAATTTTATCATGTTGTTGAATCACAAGCACAGAAGACACAACACCATGGTTGGAAGAGGCTAACAGGTCTCCAACCGGACCCAGCTCTGCATGCTCCGGTTGCCGGTCACCTAACCTAGCCACCATAGCCGTGGGGCACCGTGCTTTGCCTACAACAATCAGATCATACTCACCACTTTTTCCTATTCTCAATATGCTCTCAACGATGTCGTTTCCACTGTTTTCTTTGTATTCCACCATTCCTTCCCACTTTCTCAGGAATTCATCCATCACCTTTTCATCGCTCTCCTGAATGAATATAAAAAAATATATTTTTTTAATTAAAAAACATGTGTTATTTTAATGATGGAAGTATTTAAAAAAAAAGATAAACTGTACCTTCTCTTTTTCGGGATGGATAACTGTTGTAGAGAAGGTATATTTATCTCTGCCTTTACTGGGAGCCGGTTTCAGCCCAACACCATCGTGTTCTGCCCTCTTCTCCTCCACAAATCTCAAAACCGTCACGTTCACCGCCGGATGCTCCACCATCCTTCCTCCCAATTCCAAACATGCACGATCATCAGGTCCACCAAAAAACATTACACACACCTTTTGTGCTACAGTGGTGTCGGAGCCATTTTGTTGGGATTCATCACCAAGCCCTCGATCAACTAATATCGCCACTGTGCATTCAGCTTTATTCAGAACCCTCTGATTGACACCTCTCCAGCCATGGCCCACATTCTCAATCACATCTGGACCCTCCGTTTTTATCCACCGTTTATGGAATGGTAAGATAATCATTGGCACTCCTTTCTCTTTAGCCACGTGGCATATATCCTCATGCATGGTTGGCAGTGCCGAGACAGCTGTGGTGGTTCGAACCACGACTTGACCCATCTGGCCATAAGCTCGGAATGCAACCGCCACTCTCTCATGAAATGCACGTGCTGTGTAGTTAAACCGGCTCACAAACGGCAGACCGTTTTTTCTGACCCGTTGGACCATCACAATCGAGGAACTACGTTCAGTGAGTTCAACCAGGTGGAGTACGTAGAGCTTGAGCCGGGTTTTGTTCACTGACCGAGTTGACTCGATCAAGTTGATTAATGAGGATATGTTTCCAGGGCCGTGAACACATGCCAATACTCTAAGATTGTATTTCTTCCCGGAGGATGACCTTCTACCGCCGCTGCTCCGGGCAGGTTTGTAGACGGCCATGACTGCCGGAGTTGTGATGAAAGTGGTGAAAAGTGCCATGAGAACCAATATTGCAAAAACCTCATCGTTCAGAACCTAAAAAATGGTTTATGCAATCAATTTGACCGAATGGAAGAACGTCAGAAACCCTAAAGCATGATAACTGAAATTAGAAAATTGAGTTGCAATGAAGAAACCCTAACCTTTTTTTCTTTGCCGATGTTAAGAACAATGAGTTCGACTAATCCTTTAGTATTCATCAACAACCCTAACGTAAGTGCTTCCCTCACTGGAATCATACACATCACCGCCACCACAAAAGTCCCAAAAATCTTCCCACCGCATGCCGCTGTGATTACCATCGCTAGTAGGCCCCATGCTTTCCCTCCACTAATTTTTGTGACGTCAGTTTTTAAACCACTGGAAGCAAAATATAGTGGGAGAAGCAATCCGGAGACGAAGTCTTCAATTCTTTCTATCAATTTCTCGGCGAAATTTCCTTTGGGGATGGTTAGTCCGAAGATAAAAGCTCCGAAAATGGAATGTATGCCGATGAGATCTGTAATGAAGCCAGAAACCATGACGGTCGCTAGTGTCAAGCAAATGTAGACCTCGTCTACTGTGTCGTGTTCCGGTGAGCACCGATGAGCCACCCAATTCATTGCTGGCCGGATCACAACCATCATAAAGATCACAAAAGCAACTCCTGACAAAATTTTGAAAAAAAAGTTTGCAGAAAATATTAATCAAATAAATCAATCTGTTTAACTTTTTAATTTAATTTTTAATTTTTTTTTTTTTTTTTTTTTTTTTTTTTTTTTTTTTGCAGTTTTACAAACAAAGCTATTTGAATCAATAAAGATCACAAAAGCAAACTCCTGACAAAATTATGAAAAAAAGTTGAAGAAAATACTAATCAAATAAACCAAACTTATTGATTTTTTAATTTCTTTTTTTTTTCAGTTTTACGAACAAAGCTATTTGAATCACATCATAAAGATCACAAAAGCAATTATTGACAAAATTAATGAAAAAAAGTTGAAGAAAATATTATTCAAATAAACCAAACTGTTTAATTTTTTATTATTTTTATTTTTATCTTTTTATTTTTACAATTTTACGAAGAAAGCTAATTTGAATCAATAATCAATTTGTGTAAAAACAAGCCATTTTTATTATAAGCTAAATAAAAATCATACATCCGTTTCAGTTTCATGTAAATTCGTTAAATCTGTTCATCCATAGACTTATAAGTGGATGCACAAGTTATTTGGGTCGAATAACATGCCGACTTTGCATAAAACGAGTGGAACTTTTTGATACTTTTTTTCTATTTATTTGAAGTGTCATCATTATAAATAATAATTTTCTTTTCCTTTTACCAACACAATTATAAAGAGTTTATTGTTTTTTTTTCAATTTTTTCTAGTTTTCATTTGAGCAGGTTCTTTTTGTTTTTCTTGAGTCAATATCTATCATTTTAAAATTCATAGATATTTTATATAGTTATAAGAAATTTATTAAAATAATTATTTATTTTTTTTAATAAACATTAACAAGGTTATAAGCATTTTAATGCATTTTCAATACTTTCTAAATAAGTTGTTTCGTTTTCTTTTGAGCTACTCTTTTTTTTGTTTTCCTTAATGACGAATTAAAATCAATCTATTTAACATATATAGAAACTGTTGCATCGAATTTGACTTGAATTGTTATTTCGCTTGTTGCACGTCTTACAAGTCATAAAAGGGGGAGTTGTACTCGATCGTACAACTTCAAAATCACATGTTACAAGTCTTCATATATTTATGAAGATTTGACTTTCTTGTGATTATGTATCATTAATCTTGTGACACTTAGAAAAGCAAAAGTAGATAGAAAGGAAGACCCAAACCTGAAAGAAGGACCCACACAGAAACCAATGGGCTTTTATGAGGCCCACCTTCGTCGCCGTTTCCAGCAAGTGCGACGGCGAGGGCAAGCAATATCCACGCCACGATATCGTTAAACGCGGCGGCAGCCATGGCGGTCTCGCCGACTCTGGTGGTTAAGAGCTTCAACTCCGCCAGAATACGTGCAAGCACCGGAAAAGCTGTGATGGACAGAGCCACCCCCATGAACACCAAGTACTGAGCATAGCCGACTTTATCAGCTCCGTCGATTGTTTTCCGGAGAACGAATGCAACTCCGATACCGAATATGAAAGGGAGCGAGATTCCGGCGGCTGCTATTGCAAATGCTCGTTTTCCACTCCGGCGGATGGAGCTCAGGTCAAGCTCCAGACCGACTAAGAAAAGAAAGAAAAGCAGTCCAATGCTTGCGACAGACTCAAGGATGGGAGAACTCCATCGGGGAAAAATCCGGTGCATGTACTCTTGATTCCGGCCCAACGCAGATGGTCCTAATAGGATCCCACCCTGAATATATGAAATGTTTTCTCAGAATAAATTATACAATTATAAAATTTAAGCAGCAAAATGTAAGTAACACGAATGTCTAACTTTCAGTAAAGGAATGATCGGAAAATCATAAAACGTGAATAACACGGAAAGTTCCGGCCAGTACCACTAGTTCGTAAAGTGCAAAACAGAGACACCGGAAAAATGAGACATACGACAGGTGATTGTAGATTTGAAAGAATATATTAACATGTATGTAGTAGAGAAATGGAGGAACATACGACGATCTCGGCGATGACTTTGGGCTGACGGAGAGGCTTGAGGAGGAAGGCTAACGAGCGGCCGACGGCGAGGACAAGGGTGGTTTGGATAATCAACAATGGAAATGCATAGTCTAAGGGATTGTCACCTTGCCAAACTCCATCGGATGCGGTTTTGATTGCTGTGATATTCACCGTCATCTCTGCTTACTATCGTCAACAATGAAATAAGCTAGGGTTATATATATATCGATCTATACAAACACACGTAACCTCATGGTTATCATTATCAACAGTTCAACACCCCCTAAATAGCAATTATAAATTTGGTCCCTGCTCTATTCAAAGTTGCAACTATGGCTCATATTTTAAAATTTTCTGGACATCATCCTTAAATTTGCATTTATTGCGGATTTGATTCATTCCCGAGCTTACCACAAAAGCTGTTTAAAGCACCATATATACACATATACTTTAAAGTTTAAACGACACCGCATATACTTCACAACAAATTAATATAGCTCACATTGCACCGTAGATAATATATATTGAGGCGGTACCGTTGTTTCTTCTGACTAATACACAATACGTGTCTAATTCTTGTTTAGTCAGAAGAAAAGAAGGCATTCAAACGGCCAGAAAACATTCCACAAGTGTAGTCATTCAGTTTGTAAGTTTCTTGGGACGAAATCAAGGAAAATAAATTGTTTTCTTTGTTCTAGCCGTCAACATGTCATCCTGAATGATAGGTGAGTTAGGTAACACCTTTAACAAGAGATACGAACCCCCATTTCGTCTGTAAACAGATTAGAAGAATATATCCCGCAAAGGTGCATTTTCCGGCGATTTAAGGGATGCCGGAGGCGGCTGCGGGGAGGGGCTGGGAACCTTGATAGGGTGAGAGGGAGCTTGTACATGCCTTTTGATAACGAGTTTTTCTAAAGCCTAATCGGCAACCACACTTTCTCCCTCGTATTCTCTCGGTTTCCGGCTCAAATATATAATTCAGAGTTAGGATCTTATGGCTTTTGAAGATATCCGCTTTCCAGGTTCCAAAAACGGGAAAGAAGAAGTCCCGATGATGCGTCGTGTTGCAGGGGGCAACATCTGGCCATATTTCCAAGATTTACAAGATTGGTTCCTATGATCTGATCTCTTGGCAGTATTATCCCCAAACCGGATTCCTTTGACAAACATGGTGTTTCCAAAACTGCAAATTAGCCCCTGAACTTTTATATCCTTTTACTTTAATTTTACTAAAATTTAATTATATCTAGATAAGTTTTCAGAGTTGAAAATTGACCCCTAGACTTTTATATTCTCTTACCTTAATTTTATAAAAAAAAATATTTTATTTAATTATATCTAGATAAACCTCAAAATTGAGTAACTTTTTTTTTTTTTTAATAATTTAGAATATTTCAAAATTATTTAACTCTCTATTATTAAATTTTAAATCTTAATAAGACAATTTTAATAGATTATATTTTTAGTTAATTTAATCCCTTGAGTATTGTATTTTCACATTTTGATCAATTACCTCATCAAAATAATTATTTGTGTTATTATTTTTTTATTTTTTAAATGTCAAAACTACTAATCCCGAAGTACAGGTGTCACATAATAGCCAAACAATATATACATATAAAATTACATATATCAGGGATAAGTGTTCATAAGGTAGAGTAATCACCTCAATTGTGTAATTTATCCTTTAGTGAATTCTCATAGATATAGAAAGAATGCAGAAAACCTATATAACCATAACAACAAAAACAAAAGCTCCATGTCATGTACAAATGTGGTGAGGGGGGGGGGGGTAAGATGGTAGACATTCGTAACTGTTTCCAAAGACATATATAATCATAATATGATAGGTTTTATAGGTGACAAAAATCATGTGACAAAAAATTACTTAATTTTTAAGTTCACATGCAACCTCATTAGATCTATGTTTTCACTATTGAATGTTATAATCTATAAACATCAAAGAACCCTATGTAAACTCTAGTTTAATCGAAATTCATAAGAGAGTTAAGGTTTACATACCTTTTGATTATTCTTGTAAATAACCAATGAAATCCTTCTTCAAAAGCTCTTAGAAGAAAGCACCAGAAATCTCCTGCCTCTAATGGTTCACACCCAAACCCTAACAACTAAAGAAACTTGAAAAGAGAGATGAGAGGGGATGGTTTTTGGCTATCCTTCTAGGAGTACGAGTGGCCAAAAATGCGATGCCTAAGGACCCTATTTATAGTTGATATGAAAACCCTAGAAACCCTAATTTGAATAAAATTGTATTATTTTAAATCCTGAATTATCCAGCTTCCTAATTATTCATATTATCCATATGAAATATTCTAGAAACCCTAGGGAGCCTCTGATTTTCGGCAAACCATAGAAATATTCTAGAATTCATTTTTCGTTCAACTATTGAACAATTATATCTTTAGTCCTTGCACTATTAATTAATCCAATTAATCCCAAAATTAATTCTAATTAATTTCTGATTAATTCTTAATTAAGTAATACTATTTCTAATCAATATATTAATTTCAATATATTAATAAATCATTTATTGCTATTTATTAATCATAATAAATCAATAAATCAGTCTCTCGCTCTCTCTCTCAAAGTGATCATATTCAATTGCTAGTTTTGAGAGCAACCCAAAAGGACTTTGCTTGTAATTCAAGTATATACAAATTTAGTTATTGGCTTAGACACCTAATCCAACAATCTCTCACTTGGATAAGTCTATAACTACAATTGCTAGTATAACTTCTAAATTAAACAACAAATGGTGCTTCCCAAAGCAACTCTAGTCTCTGATATAATCATACATCGTTCCTAAGATAAGTGATCAAATATTTATTCGTTCTACAAGATATTGTATGGACACAAGATATGGATTAGAATCAATCTCAATGTCCAAAACTATGGTTCCCGATTTCCCGATTTGTGATGACCTCATAAGACTTTCTAATTGAACATATCAATTTAGTCCTAGTTGGGCCCAACACTATAAGTCAACACCAAATCACCAAGAGACCCAAAGATACTTTTTCCGTTAGGGAAAAAGGAATGAATAAACTTTGACTTATATGCTTGTATCATTTACTCATCAAATCATACATGATACTATGTTTTATAACATCATGTTACTGATGCGTTTTTGCAACACCAATATACAATCGACTTGTAAATCATAACTCATATATCTCCATTTCAATAATATAAGATATTATCGTCTCAGAATTACTCGTGATAGAACAAGTAATTCTCTGAGTGTGGGTTTATCCAATACATAAATCTCCATTTCTAAGTACTCATGAATGTTGTAGCAACCTCGTTGCTATGTCTAATCTCTATAGACAATCTACAATCCAATTCATGACAATCTCAATTCACTACTCACTTTCAAAAGTATGAGTGAATGTGGAATATGAATAATTAAATTATTCAGGAAGTAAAACATGCAAATCGAAACACAAGAATAAATAATTGACAAAGGCAGTAAACAAACTCATAAATAATCTCTATTATTCAATCAACAAAAATCAGTTACATTTATTTTGTTACAAGTTTCAAGCTAATCATCTAACTACTAAAACTAATATCATCTCTAAAACCAATGCTCCTAGCATGTTGATTACACTTAACCCGACTCAGAGTCTTCGTGAAAGGATCTGTAGGGTTGTTTTCTGATGACATTATCTTCACCAGGATATGACCTTCAAATCCATGTCTGATGTAATGATACATTTTGTTGATATGTCTTGATTTTCCATGATCTCTCGGTTCTTTGATCAAAGCAACCGTCCCTTCATTATCACATAAAAGTTCCATTGGCTACTAAATGGTCTGAACTACTCCAAGATTGCCGATGAAGCTCTTCAACCAAGCTACTTCCTTTGATACTTCACTTGCAACTATGTACTCTGATTCACATGTAGAATTAGCCACATTGTCCTATTTGGAACTTTTCTAAGTAATTGCTCCACCATTTAATAGGAACACCCAACTAGATTGAGAACGAAGGTTGTCTCTATCTATTCGAAAGCCGACGTTAATATACCCACTCACTCTCAACGTATCACTTCCACCAAGGACTAGAACCATGTCCTTTGTCCTTTGTAGATACTTGAGAATGATCTTCACTGCTATCCAATGAGCTCTGCTAGGATTTCCCTAAAAGAGACTAATCATGCTTAAAGCAAAAGACACATCTGTTGGGTTTTGAGCATTCTAACACTCCTAAGTGTACATGTAACCCTAAATACCTTGGATCTATGTTTTCTCTATTATACATACAAATATGAACACCCAAGGTATTATCCTAATCTAGCATATAAATTAATGAATATAACAAGATAGAATACATACCTCTTTCATGTAGAAAGTCTTCATGAAGCTTGAGTGCCAAGTGCCCCAAGTGTGACACCTCAAATGGTTCACACAACACCAAATACACTTGGAATAACTTAAGAGAATTCTACACTTCATGAAAATCGGCTAGCCCTTTCTAGAATGATACTAGTCGCCGATTTTGTCAAGAATAAGATCTTTATATAGTGTTACAATTAGGGTAAACCCTAATTGTCATGACTTTCCATTTCCTTGGATCCATGGGTTCAAATACACCATGGAGCATCCATGGACCATCCTATGGGTTTTAGCCCAACTTGATTATCCATGGAGCATTAGCCCACTATACAAGTATGGATGATTTACACAATCAACCCATATATTTAATTAGTCTTCTTTTGATCACTTAATTAATCCTAGATTAATTCTTGATCAATACTAATTAAATAATCTTATTATTCTTATTATTAATATACTAGAACTTATAATATATTAATAACCATAAGTGTCTTATTTCTCTCATTATAGTCTATCCAAGTGCATGATGCCATGC
Source organism: Lactuca serriola (assembly GCF_051521515.1). Lineage (NCBI taxonomy): Eukaryota > Viridiplantae > Streptophyta > Magnoliopsida > Asterales > Asteraceae > Lactuca > Lactuca serriola. The sequence continues at coordinate 207,464,467 of NC_136409.1, forward strand.
AACCCAAATGGACCATGCCGGGTCGGGTCAAGTCTTACCAATTATAGTTATGGACTTAGACATTAATCCAACAGTCTCCCACTTGGATAAGTCTAAAACTAATATTGCGTATGACTTCAGGAACCGACTGGCAATCGTAGCTCTCAAAAGCTTCTGTCGAACTCTGACCTTGTAGATGAACTCTGACCTTTGTCAGTGACTTGTCCATTAGATAAGGGATCATATATTCCTCCATTCTAGATATCATATGGACTGAGACATGGATTATAATCATTCTCTCTGTCCATTTGTTGTTTCCCGATTTCCGATTTATGACGACTGACTAATTGAACAAATCAAATCAGTCCTGGCCCGGCCAAGCACTTCCATTTGTCATCATCAAATCATTGAGGGGCCCACAGATATCGCTTTTATCCCGAAGGTAAAAGGAATGGATAACCTTCGACTCATATGGCTTGTTCTACTACTTGTTGAATCATACACAAAGACACGTTTTATAGCACCGAGTTACCAAATGCATTTTCGTGCAATCAATGTACAACCAACTCATAGTAATAACTCATATCTCTAAGTTTGAAGAATATAAGATATTATCGTCTCATGATCACTCGTGATGAAATCCATGAAGTGATTCCAATGAGCGCGGGTTGAATCCAATACTCAGAACGTATGAGCACTCATGAGTGTTGTAGCCCTTTGTCCAACACCTTAGACCTCTACAAGCGAACCCATGACAGTCTTAATTCATATCTACTTCCAACATATGACCGACTGTGGATGGTTTGAATAACTTAGTCATTCTGGAAGAATAACCCAGTTTATTCGGGAAGTCAAAACATGCAAAGTGAAACACAATAATAATTGAATCCAATATGGTATCAAAACCTATGAACATAAATAAAACACCTTTTATTTATCACCATATGATTACACATTATTCATTGTATACTGTTTCAGCTATCAACTTTATTCTTGAATTTAAAACAATAGTTGTTCCATGCTCCAAGCATGTACACTATGTTTTCTAAACACTAGTCATGCCATACACCAAGTATGCATACTATGTTTGTCTATGATATTTACTTTGTGAACTAGATCCATTGTACATAACTTCAATGATTCTCTTTTCACACTCCCAAATCCTTACTGCAAATACAAGAATTCCAAATTCATGTCATTTACTGAAATATGTTAGATTCTAAACTTATATGCATTCATCCTCTTGTAATGATTATGCACAAAGTCAGAAAGACTTGACAACAATCATTATAGAGTATTCCAAAGGAGATCAGCTCCTTGGAAACATCCTTCTTGCATTAAGTTTCCTAATCTTAAACATATTGAAAATTCTAACTTTGAAACATTTCCAGATTCCATTTTGACTATCACTTCTGAACAAGAGTTGCCTCCTTACAGACTATGTCAATATGGTCCTTCCAGAATTATCACTATACTTCCAACTGTCCTTGAGCACCCAATCTTTGATAAACCTTAGATTGTCCTCGACAACTGTTTAATCCTTTTTAGTCACATCCAATTCTAAACCTTTTCACCTCTTAATGCACCAGACATTAGGAAAATTTTAGAATGGATGAATATAGCACATGTAATCGATCCTATATCCGAAGCATATGGGACACGATTCATGATGTCTCACATAAAGACTAAACCGGTCTTTTGCTATAACATTTCCGTTTCTATTTTCCAAGTTCTCATAATCCAGATTATGAAAAGGGATGTCGTAATCATAATCGAATTTAAGAACGCAAATAATGGACCCATATACAGAATTTCCTTATGTTGAACCATTCCAACATGAAATTCATATATATATCCTTGACTAAATGATTAAAACCTCACGATCTAAGCTTATAGATTTGAGATGAAGTATAATTTCCTCTCCCTTAGTTATAGCAAAACAACTTTTCCCAATTGAAACCTTTTGTTTTCTATAATTAACATTGCTAACTTGCAATACTTATTATAATTATCATGCTCCCACTAACATGATGATTATTAGCATAACACTTATGCTCCCACTAGCTTTGACATGTACTCAGAAATCAGCTGACTTTCTTACCAAAGTTCAGATTTCTGATACTAGATTGTTTTGATAAAACTTTATCAAAATCATACACCTTCCCTTAGATAGCACACTTGTGTGTCTAAACAATTATGAAGAGGGATGCCGTAATCATAATGGTTAGACCTTTTTTCCGCTTCTCACAAGTCCAGGTTAGTGTGCCGGTAAACCACACACGCTCCACTAACGACTTTGAGAATGCAAATATCACAATTGCTATCTAGCTAAAATCTACTTAGTGAAAGTGTTTCCTCACCATCATTTTCATGAATCGGAGAGAAACCTTATGACACTTAGATTTAATGGTGTATATGTTCTTATCCATGTGAATTGTCAAAACCATAGACACAAGACAAGGATAATGACAAATCCACACTCATATGGATTGAACTCAATCTTAATTTCTTGCCACCTGGCAGCTCAAGGGCCTGCCATTGCTTCCAAGTTGTTGTGCAACTAATTGAGAACTCTAAGAACTCATATGCAAAGCCAACTTTAACTGGAATGGGCACAGAATATGTCAACACGATAGGTTATAAACCTCAAGTCGTGTGCTAGTGAAGAACTTCAGGTTTTATTCTTGATTAGTTCTTGAGACTTTCAAGACCTTTAAGACTCCCACTGTCCTCTTGACATATAAGACTTTCTTGTCAGTTATTCAAGAGATAGTGTGGATTCTAATCAAGACAAACACTTCACAAAATTGGCCTAAGTTGGTCTTTGTTTTATCCAAAACATCACAACTTACCAATTTCAAATGTTCAAGAGTAGAAAACTTTTACTCTTACATTTGACAAGTGTTTTAAACCTTCTTTAAGACATGTCACTCAAGTTACAATCTTGGAGTATGACTCTAAGACTTGTATTGGAACGAAGTATGACTCATCTTCTTGATTTAACCATTTCAACAGTTCAAGTTCCTCTTCTTAGTCATAAGAATGCACTAAGATTTTCCTTAGAGAACTAATTTTGATATGGTTTCTTAATCATTAAGATGATCACAAAAACTGATACTAAAGTACTCTCCCATCTTTTCAGATTTGAGAAACTTTTATCCTTCTGCCTAAGTTGATTCTTCTTATTCGCTCTACCTTACATTGAAACTTTTCCAATGTATCAGAATTATACTTTAGCCTGTAAGTATAACCATATTTACTAAGCTTTAGTAAATTATGACGAATAATCTTATCGATCTTTTGTGGTGGACTTAATCAGTGCACAAGAATGTGTACTCGATCCCTTAGTCCGTTACTTGACTCACACATCCATGTGAACAAGTAGTTAGTCTTAATTTTCCAATACTTGAAAGTTCTCATTCATCATGCAATACAACTTGCATGATTCCAAGTTCCGGTCCAATTGAAACTTGGGTGATGAGAATCTTTCCTTATTTGGTAAATTTAGACATTACCACAAATGAAAGAATCAATTTCATATTTCCACTCTTGCTATTAATGGAATCATATAAGCAACAATTTTTCCTCAAATGCCATTGTAAGGATATTTTAAAATAAATAAAATCTAAAATTTTCTTTTATTTTAAAACTTTGCGGAAAAACTTATCCTTATAATCCATATGAAAACTTGTTGTTATCTATTCCTAAGCAATTTCTCATAACTCCTAAGAAGTAGCTCAAGAATCCGATCTTCAAGCTACGCGATAGAAATCCATCTACGCGATCAGATTCAGCATATTCTTTCTTTAAGTTTCTTTACTTTTCTTTGATTCTTAAAACATCAACATGTGACCCAGTCACATCATGTATCAAGAATCTCAGAATAGAAACTTAGCAGAGTTAGATAGTGGACTTTACCTGAAGTAGTGTCAAACTTATTGACATTAACATCCTTAGGTAAATTTGGCAGCTTCGCAACCAATGCCCCTTTCTTTGGCAATATATAAACATATGGACCCTTTGGTAATGGGACTATCTCAGACTTAGCTTTTCTCGTTACCATTTGGTCAACCTAGTTGACTATGGTCAATCCCTTTCCTTGGGAAGAGAATGCTTTTTCTAAATTTCTAGTGTCACCATTGTCAATGTCCATAAAGTTTTAGGAAGTTGATCTTAGCAAATAGATAAGATCATTAAGGGTCTTGTCATAGTCTGTTTCATAGGTGTTCCAAAAGAACTCACTATGTGACTTAGAAAGTAGTTGAACCACCAACTTTCTCAAGACTTTGACACCCAACTCTCCCGGCTTGTCAATATGTGACTACATCTCCAAGATGTGACCACACCTAGACCTTGCCTTGCCAATAGGGCTTGAGTGAACTTAAAATTTTCAAGAACTTGTAGGTTAGGGAGAATAATTGGAGGAGGTGAAAGAAGTATGATTTCCATGGGACATCATCTTCATTTAGGAAAGCTTGTTTCAAGAGATTTGGGAAGATCATAAATGTCTAAACCAGACATCTTTTGGGAGATATTCAAGATAGTTGATCTTAAGTCCTTAATATGACACCCAATATGAAATATTAAGGCTAGGACCCAACACACTATTTTATAACTTAGAAGAGGTATGCCGTAATCCAAGCTATAAAATATTTGAAGGTAGGTGAATGACGATTCACCAATTTCCACCAAGATAAACGAAATGTATTATTAGGTTTTAATTGGTTTTTGAAACTCCTAGATCTTTGAGATTCATTGAACTGTTCAATGACATGTTTCAATCTCGAGTGTGCCCTTCAGATTTTGTGACTGGGATGCCGAGGATCACAAAACAAGGTGTGAAGTGACCATGCAAATTACTTGGTACCCTTAAGTGTTTACCCCTCAATCGATGTGTCGGTTAACCACACATGCTCCATCGATACTATGATAAACATTAAGTTACCCTTTGCCTACCTTGTTAAATACGAGTTAGTGTGCCGGTTAACCACACACGCTCCACTAACCGACTTAAACAAATTGCAAAGTGTAATTTCATGGATTAGCACCTTATTCACATTTTCCTAAGTAACTAAGATTGGGTATTATTAAGAGTTTAGTTACTTAGTATTTATCATTAATACTTTTAATGAAGGGAGAATTATAGTCCTGTCAAACCCATTCGGCTAACGACCCTCCACCAGTCAAGCAAGCGGTGGGTGAGAGTGGACACCCATTAAGTTGCCATTTTGTAGGCAACAACCTTATACCCACCTTATAGACCGACTTCGTGAATGAGGCGTACTAGCGGTAAGACTGACTTTACTCTTATACATATATATATATATATATATATTATTAACTTATAATATTATAAAGTATAAGTGTTGAATTTTAACTCTTTAAAATTCTAAGGGCTAACTTGGAATTAAAGTATTCATAAGTGAAAACTTTTCAAATTCCAAAACTTGAGGGCAAGTTTTGAAACTATTCAAAACTAATTAATTCCATAACTTATGTGTTTAAAGTAGTTTTAATCCAAAAACTCTTCAAGTTCCATAACTTGAGGACAAGTTATGGAAGACTTTAAACTAATAAAAGAATTAACTTTTCTGTATTTTGTAACTTATGGAATTAATTAAGGTTACACTTTATTTATTTATTTATTATTTAATGAAGAGACTCTTGGTCCTCCATAACTTGAGGACAAATTATGAAGTCATAACACCATTTAATTAGAACTAGAGTCTTCATTTTGTAACCTTTGCCAACTTTTATGAGTTTTATGAAACTTAAATGTGACTTTTCATATAACTTGAGGACAAGTTACAAAAACACATTTTAGAATAAACTCTTAGATTAATTTGGATTGAAAACAACTATTTCACTCAAATTTTCTATTAATCTAAGCAACTCATAAGAACAAGATAATTCAAATCAAACTTTTTCATGTAATTAGTCTAAACCTTAAACTAATACAAAACATGAATATATTGAAAATTATCTTTGAAATTGGATTAGCATGAAGATTACCACATAAAAAAAACAAGTTTATAAGTTCAAAAACATCTTAGGGTAAGGTTCCTAGTCCAATTCCAGCCAAAAAAGTCGAATTTATGCTGTCTGGGGGTCCAACTCGTCGAGTGCATGAACCAACTCGGCGAGTTGGACCGATTTGATCACTTTTTAGGCATGGACTCGCCGAGTCTGATGATCAGACAACAACAATTTCGATTTTTTAAGCAGATTTGCAAGCATAACAAGAAAACAAGCCTAGGCTCTGATACCACTGTTGGGTTTTGAGCATTCTAACACTCCTAAGTGTACATGCAACCCTAAATACCTTGGATCTATGTTTTCTCTATTATACATACAAATATGAACATCCAAGGTATTATCCTAATCTAGCATATAAATTAATGAATATAACAAGATAGAATACATACCTCTTTCATGTAGAAAGTCTTCATGAAGCTTGAGTGCCAAGTGCCCCAAGTGTGACACCTCAAATGGTTCACACAACACCAAATACACTTGGAATAACTTGAGAGAATTCTACACTTCATGAAAATCGACTAGCCCTTTCTAGAATGATACTAGTCGCCGATTTTGTCAAGAATAAGATCTTTATATAGTGTTACAATTAGGGTAAACCCTAATTGTCATGAATTTCCATTTCCTTGGATCCATGGGTTCAAATACACCATGGAGCATCCATGGACCATCCTATGGGTTTTAGCCCAACTTGATTATCCTTGGAACATTAGCCCACTATACAAGTATGGATGATTTACACAATCAACCCATATATTTAATTAGTCTTCTTCTGATCCCTTAATTAATCCTAGATTAATTCTTGATCAATACTAATTAAATAATCTTATTATTCTTATTATTAATATACTAGAACTTATAATATATTAATAACCATAAGTGTCTTATTTCTCTCATTATAGTCTATCCAAGTGCATGATGCCATGCAACCCAAATGGACCATGCCAGGTCGGGTCAAGTCTTACCAATTATAGTTATGGACTTAGACATTAATCCAAAAACATCAAGTCGAGTACATGTCATAACGTACGTGATTGATCCTACAATCGAAGCATATGGGACTCGACTCATTTTTGCTATCTCTTCATCTGTACTAGGGCTTTGATTCGTACTCAACTTGTCATTGCTTTGAATAGGCAACTCTCATTTCATGGAATTTTCCATACTAAAACATTTTAGTACCTTATCCAAGTATGTATTCTTACTAAGACCAATTAGTCTTTTCTTTCTATCCCTTAAAATTCTTATCCCAAGAATATAGGATGCCTCTCCTAGATAGATCATAGCAAAACACTTTCCAAGCCAAGACTTTACTTCTTGCATAGATGGAATGTCATTTCCTATAAGGAATATATCATCAACATACAATACTAAAAAGGTTACTATACTGCCACTAGCCTTGACATACACATGACACATCCTCACTCATAGAGAAACCAAATTCTTTGAATTTCTCATGGAAGCAAAGATTCCAGTTGTGAGATGCTTATTTCAACCCATAAATATATTTCTATTAGGATACTTTGCATTTACAAAACCCTCTAGATGACTCATGTAAACATCTTCAGCCAACTTCATGTGAAGAAAAACAGTTTTGACATCCATCTGCCATATTTCATAATCATGAAAGGCAACTATGGTGATCATTATCCTAATTGACTTTATCTTGGCCACTGGTGAGAGGTCTCATCATAGTCAATCCTTAGGGTTTAAGTAAAACCCTTCGCAACCAGTCATGAGTTGAAAGTGTGTACCTTTCAATCCATGTCGGTCTTCTTCTTGAAGACCATTTGCACCCAACTGTGTTTCGACCTGGTACATGATCAACCAAATTCCAAACTTAGTTATCATACACGGACTTGATCTCGCTGTCCATTGCCTCCTTCCACTTGGCGGCCTCACGGCCTTACATTACTTCCTTGTAGTTAGCTAGCTCATCCATATTTACCAGTGTACGGTCACTAACGAACATGTCACCATCTGTAGTTTTATGAAAATCATAGAACTCAGTTGACATGTTAACTCTACTAGAACGTCGAAGAGGTAATGAATTTTTAGTGGGCTCAATAAGAGTCTCATCGTTTGGTTGAGAGCTAGTGTCTTCTAAGGTTCTTTCTTTGGCTGACTCTTGAATCTCTTCAAGGTCAATTGTACTCCCACTGTCCTCTTTGCATATGAGTTCCTTCTCACGAAAGACTCCTCTTCATGCTACAAAACCATGTTCTCACTAGGTCTATAGAGCAAATATCCAAAAGACTTTTGTGGGTTGCCAATGGAAATACACTTCTCACTTCTAGGTGCTAGCTTGTCATGAGTCTCTCGTCTAACAAAAGCTTTACAACCCCAGACCTTGATATGTGCTAACAAAGGAACTTTCCCTATCCACATCCCGTGAGCTGTATTTTCAATCTACTTGGTAGGGACAAAATTGAGGATATGAGCGGCTGTCTCTAAGGCATACCCCCATAAATAAATTGGAAGAAAAGCTCGAATCTTCATGGAACGAACCGTGTCTAACAAGGTTCGATTACGCCGCTCAGCCACACCATTAAGTTGTGGTGTCCTAGGAGGAGTTAGTTGTGAAACAATTCCACATTCCTTGAGATTGTCGTGGAACTTGATACTAAGATACTCTCCGCCTTTATCATATCGGGGCATCTTTATCTTCCTGCCTAATTGATTCTCGACTTCATGTTTAAAATCTTTGAACTTTAAAAAGGTTTATGATTTATGTTTGATTAAGTAGATAAAACCATATATGCTATAATCATCTGTAAATGTCACATAAAATCGATTAACATCCCTTGTGGTGGATCTGAAGGGTCCACACACATCAATGTCTATGAGATCCAACAAACCTTCACCTCTTTCACAAGAACCAGTGAAAGGAGATTTTGTCATCTTGCCAAGACAAGATTCACATTCATCATCTAGCCTTAAGTAAAATAATTCCAACACTCCATCCTTTGGAGTTGGGCGATGCGTTTCTTGTTAATGTGCCTAAAACGAAAATGCCACAAGCATGCCTTGTATAAACCGTTAGACGAATCAATATGGAATACACTATTGCCTAAGAAATTAACACAAATCACAGTTTCATACACACCATTACAATGTAAAGCTTCAAATATAAAAATACCATTTTTATAAACCAAAATAGATCCATTTACAACATTAAAAGAATATCAAAAACCATGTCTAAATAGTACATGAAAAGAAATAATGTTTCATGTCATTTATGACGAATAAAACGATCAACCAAATCTAATATAACATCATAACCAAGCATAAGACCATAAGTTCCAATCTTGGTAATAGGAGAAGATTGCCTATTGCCCATGATCTTATTCATCCTTCCATGCTCCACCTCCTCACTTTCTCTTATAAAATATAAATTTTAATTTTTTGGTAAAAGACAAAAGAATTTATCTAGGCCAAAATGTTGTGCATGACTTATTGATTCATACCATATGAATTATGTAATATTACTTGCTATTGAAAATTATTATTTCCTAGAAATAAATAATTTCCAATTTAATTATAAGAGTTTATTGAATATTTATTAAAATAATTTTTCTAATAAATAATCAGTTGTATTAAGTTGTTGTTAGTGTGACCCATTAGTATCATATGTTAATTATAAAAATCACTTTAATATGATTCTTAAGCATACTAGATCTTTCAAGCTTGGTACGTAGGGCGTAAGGAGAGAGTACGCATGACGTACTCCTAGAGGTGGGCTTGAGCCATTTTCAGGCTTTAGGCCATGATTGGTTTAGGCTATCTTGGAAAGGATAAAATGGTATTTTACCCTAGTAAGAGTGTATGGAATGGAATTTTGATAATGGGTTATCACCTTAGTCATTAATTTAGGTTGTTTTGGATGTGTTCAGTGTGAGGAGCTTGTGTAGCAGTGACGATGGTGAGATTCGATTATCTTTAGATTGAGGTGAGTATTCTCATTATACTATGTAGGATGCTAGTTGTCTTTGTGATACTTGCATGGAAAACCCCGAGGGTAGCTTGTGACATTTTATGAGAGACCATGGGGGTAGCCCATGGCAATTGCATGAAAGACCATATTAGACCATGGGGGTATGTAATGCCCGTAGATTTGGGCTAGTCAATTTAGAGATAATAGGGGTCGAAAACGACTTTTCGACAAAAGATTATTTAGAATAAATGATCTTAACCAAGTTTTATAACATGTCTCAAGGGTTCCGTACATATAAAGAACGCCGAAATCCGAGTTATAATGAAGAAGTTATGGCCCGTCGAAGTTTTACGGCAAAGCCGACGCGGCACTGTGAGACGTAAATAGTGAGTTTTTGATAAAGGACCTTTTATCCTTATTGATCCAAATAAAAGTTGTAGTATATTTTAAACCGAGAACATACACAAAAAGAACGCCCAAATCTGACTTCGTATGAGGAAGTTATGAATTTTTTAAGATTTGACATAGCAGTGCACGGCCCGAAACTCGAATTTTAGTTCGAGCGGTTTTTGGCCTACGCGACCTAAATGAGAATTGAAGATCTCATTAATAGGAACTCAACGGTAAAAAGACAGACGAAAACAGAGTCTGTATGTAGAAGTTATGAATTTTACGCGGACATTTAACAATATAATCTCCTCGTACTGTTAAATTTAAGATCGGTCGAGAATTAGCCGACGGAGTCAAAATGAAAGTTGTAGATCTTATTTTTACCTACGCGTGGATAGAAAGAACGTCAAAAACGGAGGTCGTATGTGAAAGTTACAGATTTTAGAAGTCGGAATTGTGTTCTGCGAAAATGGGTGATGTGGCACAATCTTGGCCATTGCTTTCTCCCCAAGTCTTTCCACTAGATGGTGACATGTGGCACCAAGTTTAGCCATTTTCACCCTATAAATAGAACCTCTCCCACCCTCATTTTCTTCACACATTTCTCATTCTTTCTTCTCTTTACTCTCTCTATCTATCTCTCTCTCTAGAACCTCTCTCTAGCCCCGAAACCCCCCGAAAAGCCTAGGGAACCTCCCTAGCACGAGGCGGAAGCCCCGTAGTGCTTGACGACTCCGAGAAGAAGAGCTTTTCAGCTCGGGAACGTTGCTCCAAGCAAAGCCCGGTTTTTTATAAAACTCGCTGTAAGTGAGTTACACCTACGCTATTTTTAATATATCGTTTATTTAATTATAGTAACGTTATTAAGAACTTATAATAAGTAATTGGGCTATTATTATGGGTTATATAAGTATTGTTTAACGTTTATATAATAGTAATAATAGCTAGACTATTAATTAGTCTCGGCGAATAATAGACTAAACTCTAGTCGTAATAATACTAGGTTTCGTCAAAAGAAATTATTTTTTTAGAAGCGAAGCGCTGTCTGAGTTCGGAATCACCACCTTATCAAGTGAGTGCTTAGTCCCTTTCATGAACATGATTTTAATACAAGTATTGATTGAAGTATTAATTATATGTTTATATGCGAGTTAATTGATGTTGCCTGAAATACATGTTAAAGAACATACCTGGTTATATATGATGATTTAGGATAAAGAGTAAACCTAAATTAATTATGAGGAGTATTGGGTAGTATTTTCTTACGAGTACAAGTGAGTTATACTCAGAGAATAGAACTTTAGTATATGTCATTGATCTGGGAGCATGGATTAGACACGGTCATTGTCCCTAGTCTGAGAGTATGGATTGGATATAGTCAACTGTCATTAATCCGGGAGCATGGATTAAGACATAGTCAATTGTCCTTAGTCCGGGAGTATGGATTAAGATATAGTCAGTCGTCCTTAGTCCGGGAGTATGGATAGGACATAGTCATTCGTCGTTAATCCGGGAGAATGGATTTACACATAGATACTTGTCCATAATCTGAGAGTATGGAATGGGCACAATTATTAATCCGAGAGCAGGAATTAGATCCGAGATTATGGGTTAAGTAAGAGGTAAAATTTAAGGTCCGAGAGTATGGATAGTCTCGTTGTAAGGATTAACGGGGCGGGGTAAGAGTTGCTTATGTATATATGGTGAAATTGTATATTTTGTGAGTTCTAAATTATATATGTATGATATAACATTGTGTGATTGAAATCCCTATGTACTCACCAGGTTTCCCAACCTGAACCACTTAGTTTATTTATATCACAGGTGTTGATATGAAGTTACATTACACTGAGATATTAAAGAGATGTAGATCACTAGTGTAAATGAATGTAAGTTCTGTTTATGCTTATGTTTCTGTATTGCGATGACATCCCAAATGTTTTAAAATGAATAAAAATACATTTCCTCGGAAATGATTTGATAACGTATTTATCATGTTTTACTGGGAACAAATTTCGTAACATTTTTATTAAAAGAATTACTCTGATTTTTATAAAGCATAAACAAAAATCGGTCTTTTCTGGCCGTGAAAATGGGGATGTCATCCTTGTTGGGGACTATCATGCCGACCCGACCCGGCGCTCCTTTGTCAGCCCTGCTGGGGACTCTCTTGCCAGCCTTGCTGGGGACTCTCCTGCCGGCCCGACCCAACGCTCCATTGTCAGCCTTTCTAGGGACTCTACTGCCAGCCTTTCCTGGTACGCGCCCGCTAGCCTTTCCTGGCGCGCACCCGCTAGCCTTGCCGGGGGTGCGCTCGCCAACCTCGCCTGACGCCTCCGGGTAACCTTGCCCAACTCCTTGCTTGTTGAGTCTCAATTGGGCTGGCCCAAGGCCTGACATAATTCCCATTGACCTAAAAGTCCCCTATAAGTGAACAATATCTCCTCCATGGAGGGGGACCTGTTCCAGCAGCTCAACCGCCGCCCTAGACTCCAGTCGGGTGGCTCAGCCGCCACCCTCCGCCATCAGCCACCATACACCACCATCACCAAGCTGGTTCTCTCTAGCTAAAGGGAACCATCTCAGATCTACCAGATGATCTAACTTGATCGTCGGAGTCTGCTCCCAGGTCACAGTCCCTGGGGTGGCTCTAATGGCCTTGTCTGTTGTGACCTCGTAGATCTGTCTCCGACATAGAAGCACATCCTCAGAGGAGGTGGTCGGAGCCGATGTTGCATCATCTATAAAGCACCAATTTTTATGACTTATTGGGTAAGAGAAAGCCTTCTGGAAAGTATGGATATGTAGCTTGAAGGATTAATAGCTTAATGCATTAAACTGGTGAGGACAGTTCCTACGACGTAGAGATTTAGCCTCCACGATGTGGCGTTAAGTGGTCTTCGCGACCCTTTGTCGTGAAGTCACCACGACGAGGCAAATTCTTAGCCACGACATGGTGACCAACTGATGGACTTTTGATCGTTGACTTTTGATTTTTTAACCAAGTTTGAGTTTAGGTCAATTTGAGGGTTTTGGGTTGTAGTTTAAGAATTGGCCCCTGATTGTTGTATAGGTGACATGTAGTACCAGTTCTTGGATTGTGTGAGCTGTGTTGTTATCTGCTAGACTGCACGGTGAGTTTTCTCACTATATTTTATACTGCAATATGTATCCTTGTGTGTAAGATATTGGTATGCTGTAGTAATCTATTAAATTGGTAGATCTGCTATGATTACATGTGTTTGTTGCTTATTATTTTTTTTTTAATATTGGGGGTTTGGGTTGATGCGGTCCTACTTTGTATTGTATGCCAAGATACCCGGGTGGTTCCGGTGTACTGTAGGCCTTACGAGAGGATCAGTCAGACTGTCGGCCCAATGCAGTGGTCCAACTATTGTAGGCCTTGTTAGGCGGTCCAATAGACTATAGGCTCATTAGAGCGGTCTAGACATCTTGTAGGTCTTGCAAGATGGTCTAGGCAGACTGAAGGCTCATGTATGCTTGCATTGTATGTTGTATTTTAGGGAAATTACTAAACTTTGGCTTACAGTTGTGGATTAAATGTTTTTCAGGTACTTATCAGATGATGAATACGAGATTGTACACATGCATATCAACTGTTTTATGATTCAAGATTCCACTATGTTTTCCTTATACTCTAATTTTGAATTACGATTTATGAACAAATGGTTTGACTCGAAAGTAACTTCATCACAACGGGTGTTTACTCTCTTTTAAAATGAAAAATTTTACCATGGTTTTTGGAACGTTACATGTTGTGTAAAACAACCAATTATTTACTAGGGCATTCATCAGCCGTAAAAAATACCTTTCATTGTTTACCTTACGAGCAACATGTACATACCTTCCAACCAGGATCACTCCCTAACGTTGTTCAAGCAACAACTAAGGATAACCGATGGGTGAAGAGGAAAACCAAGACACTCCCCCACTATGTCTACCATGCTCAAATGGCTTGAGCCAGAAAGGCAACGAAAAACAATGGCGAGGGAAAGTATGTCCCTATTTTTTTTTTGTTTTTATAATAAGATACGTAGAATTAAAATTGGTGACCTACCCTAAACTTTTTAGTGAACTACCCTAATATTTTTGGCAAACGTTTCCCAATACAACTTAAAAGAAAACAGAAGAAGCCAAAGTCATGTGAACGGATGTAGGCATTAGGGGACGACGTTTCGTCTTCACTCCTCTATTCCAACTTCTTTCTACATAATCGACGATCACCATTAGGTGAACCACTATGTTGGATCTTAATAGAATGAAAAAAGAAGTGTAGGAGAACTCTCGTGATTTTATTGATGAACAAAAAGAGAACAAAAGGCAGCTATCAATAGTAGAGTTTTACGACTGAAAAGTAAAAGTTGGAAATATAGAAGGACTTAAGTAAATGCAAAAAAATTGAAAGCTTTGTAGCAGTTACTAAGCCAGTCACAAGAGTTATTATTTTCCTGAGAAAATTTGAATCAATCTTCAACACTCCCCTTTGATTCAAAGGTACCAACACCAATCTTTGCACGAAAATATTCAAAACGAGCTACTGGAAGAGCTTTCGTAAATAGGTCTGCTTGTTGTTTCTTCAGTTCTACAAAACTTCAGCTTGATGCTTTCATCTGCCACTAGCTTTCTTATGAAATGATGCTTAATTTCTATGTGCTTGGTTCGACCATGCATGACAGGATTTTTGTCATTGCAATCGCGGATTGATTGTCACAGTAGATCATAATTGCTTCAGTTTGTTCTTGCATGAGATCATTCATAAGTTTTCTTAACCAGATTGCTTGACATGTTGTGATTGAGGCTGCCACATACTCAGCCTCTGCTGTGGATAATGCGACGTTTTCTTGCTTCTTTGATAACCATGAGATAATTCCAGTTCCCACATTGAAACAATTTCCAGTTGTGCTCCTTCTATCTTCTTGTGACCCTGCCCAGTCACTGTCTGTAAAGCCTTCCAAAAGTAGTTTCTTTGACTTCATATACCATATTCCATAATGCTTGGTGCAAACAACATAACGAATGATCCTTTTTACCGCTCCAAAATGATGTTTTGTAGGTGAATGCATGAACCTTGAGACCACACCAACATCATAGCTTATGTCTGGTCTTGTGTGTGTAAGATATATTAGTCTCCCAACTATGCTCATGTACATCTGGGTTCTGCCATTCCTGTACCATTTTGCTCTGGGGTATGTGGAGCTGTCATCTCTCTTCTTATCCCTTCTTTCTCACATAGAGTAATGAATTCCCGTGACATGAATTCTCCCCCTCTATCAGTCCTTAGAGTCTTGATTGTAGTGTTTCCTTGTTTTTCAACAAGAGCTTTGAATTTCTTAAAGTGTTCCAAGGCATCAAATTTTTTTCTAATGAAATATACCCAACACATACGGGTAAAGTCATCAATGAATAGCAAGAAATACTTATTGCCTGAGTGAGATTCGTTCTTCATTAGACCACAAATGTCAGCACTCACTAATTCCAATTTCTCAGTTGCTCGTCTCGCCTTGCCCTTTGGAAAAGACCTTCGTGATTGTTTGCCTAGAACACATCCTTCGCATACATGTTTTGAGTCATGTATGGCAGGTAATCCATTTACCATTTGCTTACTTGACAAAAACTTTAATCATTTTTCATGTAGGTGCCCGTATCTACAATGCCAAAGTTTCGATTCATCAACCTTGTTGTTCATCATCATGTAACCATCTTTATGAGAAAAGTCTACAGGAAACATTCTGTTTCCTGTCATTCTTGAATAGAGAACAATTTCACCATTTTTCCTCTTCACCACACACGTATTATCATCAAACTCAACCTTGAGACCGTTTTCTATCAACTGTCCCACACTTATCAGGTTGTGAGCGAGACCTGGAGCGAAGTGTACATCATTGATGAGTTTGCCTTTTCCTTCTATGCTTATAGTGACAGCTCCCGTTCCTTCTATGTTTACAACCTTATTATCACCAAGTTTAACACGTGATTTTTCTGATTCATCCAAATTCTTGAATTTTTCACGTGCACCTGTTATATGATTTGAACATGCGCTATCTATGTACCATATCTCCTTCTTTCGGCTAGCTTGGTTTGCGTAGGTCATGAATAGACATTCATCTTGTTCGACATATTCTTCTTCTGTATATTTTGCTTGACCTTGCTTTGCCCAACAATCTTCTTCCTTATGACCAAGCTTTCCAAAGTGGTCACATCGAACGACTACTCCCCGTGGATCTGAAAGGCTTGTTCTTCTTCTTGTGTGTGATTCCTGTTGATTCTTGCCTCATGCGCTTGTAGTGACCCCATTAACCCATCAAAGGTAAAAGTCTTCAAATCCTTTGATTCTTTGATTGCTGCCACCACGTGATCGAACTTGATTGGTAAACTCCTGAGAACTTTGGCCACCACAATTTCATTAGAAATCTTGTCTCCATAGGCACGCATCCGTGTCACTATGGATGCTGCTTTTGCTAGATATTCTTGTACTGCTTCATTTGGCTTAATGTTTTAAAGTCTTGAACTGTCTTCTCAAGGATTGCAATTTGACTGTAATAACTTTGGCTGATCCTTGGTATTCAGTGTTGAGAATATCCCAAGCTTCCTTTGATGTGACTACCGCAACAATTCTAGGGAAGATGGTCTCATCTATTGCCTGTTGAATAAAGAACAAGGCTTTAGCATCTTTCTTCTGATTATCTTTTTGACGGGCTTCATCTGCACTTGTCTCTATATAACCTGCTTCAACAAATTCCCATAAGTCTTGTGACTTAAAAAAGGGTCTTCATTTTGGTGCTCCAGAATTCATAAGACTCCCCTTTGAAGACAATAATTTGTGGTTGTGACATGCTAATAGTGCTGCTGCTATTCTGTGCCATTTGAGAGTCACCGATTGAGACTTGGATAAGAGACCAAGCTCTGATACCACAATGTTGGATCTTAACAGAATGAAAAAAGAAGTGCAGGAGAACTCTCGTGATTTTATTGATGAACAAAAAGAGAACAGAAAGCAGCTATAAATAGTAGAGTTTTACAACTGAAAAGCAAAAGATGGAAATATGGAAGGACTTAAGTGAATGCAGAAAAACTGAAAGCCTTCTAGCAGTTACTAAGCCAAGTCACGAGAGTTATTATTTTTGTGAGAAACTTTGAATCAATCTTCAACACACTCCTCATCGTGTACAATTATAAGAACTTTAAATTTTTTTTTTTTAGCTTATACAACTTGATCTGATCCGAACCCACAATTAGTATTGTTTGACTTTTTTCATTTTAAATTGGTTTAATTTAAATAGTGAACCATAAAAGCTTTATGTATGAAAAATAATTGTGTTCGTCCATATTAAATCCGTTAATTATGAAATTATAACGCAACGAAGCACTATATATTCATTTGAATCTTTTTAAATCATTCATTTTATCCAAAAAAACATTATCTACTTATAACAAACTATTCTACATTTAGCAATGGCTTGTGATATACGACATACATGTGTACGAACTCAAGAAATACCGACGCATAACATTAACATCACATCATTCATAATTATCTTTTCGTGCCATCTGACTATAAATACATCTCTCCCGTGTCATAGATGTCACCACCAAAACCCATCAAAATCAATAAATAAAAAAAATGAAGAAACCGTTGTTTATCTTCATCCTCATGTGCACACTGTCACTTCTCTCAGGCCAAGCCCTGCAGGTTCCCGTCCGCGACACTGACCGGAATTTCCTCTTAGCTGGCACCAGCTACTACATCTTGCCAGCTATCCGTGGCAGAGGAGGCGGTGTAACCCTAGCCACCGGAAGAGATCAGCCGTGCCCTAATGATGTAGCGCAAGAAAACAACGAAGTGAGCAAAGGGTTACCCTTGAATTTTGCACCTGCAAACACCAGCAAAGACGGCATCATCCGCCAATCCACTGATCTTAACGTTAAGTTCTCCGGTAAGGCGACTACTTGTATTGATACTGCAGTTTGGCGGGTCGAGGACGATCTTGATATTGGGTTACGGATCGTGTCAAGCCATGCGATCCTAGGACAGCCAGGCAGGGAAACTATAAGGAACTGGTTCAAGATCGAGAAGTATGAGAACGCTTACAAGCTGGTTTACTGCCCCACGGTGTGCAATGATTGCAGGCCATATTGTGCAGATATTGGTTCTACGATTGCTAAAAATGGACGTAGAATCCTTGTTTTAAATAACGTGCCTCTTAAGGTCATGTTCAAGAAGGCATAATCACTTTAATGCCCATGATCATGAATGGTTGTAGCTTTGAATGTTTGATACACTACTTGTGTTGTAAATTTGTAATGACATGTAAGATATAATAAAAGGGACGTTATGTCCTAAGCGTTCTCATATAAATATGGGATAATGACTTAGGAGGGTAATAATGTTTTCTGTTTGTCCATTTTAGGTACCTAACGTATTTTTTGTGCGTATTACACCATTAAGATTATTATAACCGTTTACAAATAGTCATTTTAACATAAAGAAGCCGGTAAAAAGATTATTTATAAACGGTGATAACAACCTTAATGGTGTAATATACACAAAAAATACGTTGGAGACCTAATATGGACAAACGGGAAACGTTATTACCCTCCTAAGTCATTATCCCATGAAACTATAAACCCTTATAGTAAATTTTTACTTTTTAAATAAGAAACTTGTAGGTCTTGGGGTTGGTAGTTTGGATGTTTTAACCTCGGTCTTCTTTATAAATGGAAGTGGCGGTTTCTTAATGACAATGGAGCTCTTCGGGTTAAAATTGTCAAATTTTGTCATGGGGAAGGTGGTGGTTTTTTGGACGATTCGAGAATAGGAATTGGAGGGGTGTTTGGCAAAAGATTGTAGGATCCATTAATCACCTCCATGAAAATGGTTGTATTCATTCTAATTACATGTATAGTGTGGTGGGGCATGAGACTCAAACGAGGTTTTAAAAGGATGTTTGGTGCTTGAATATTCCTCTTAGGGAGCGGTTCGGGAGGCTCTCTGCTTTGGCCTTTGATGAGATTAAAAAAAAACTTTAATCAATGAAGATCGATTAGATCTTGAACAAGTATATGAATATAAAACAGTAAGAACGCAATAAAAAGAACAAGACAAGATTGAATCAAACGAGTCGAATGATTAAAACAAAATCCTCAGAAGAGCTCGATTAAGAACATCAACTGTAGAGGATTGGAAGGTTACAAGAACGATCAAAGAAACCTTGAAATTACTATCGTTAAGCTCTAGAATTATCGTATCAATCGTTAACCTAATATGCATGCAAGCATTAACTTATATACAATACATAAAAGGCTCTCGGTTGGACAGGCCCAAACCGGAGTGTACATGGCTAAACTATCAAGCCCAAAAGACGCAACATCAAAATAAACTACAGCCCAACAATCTCCCCCTTTGCGTCAATTTGGAGCGAGACCTTCACTTTTTACTTGGGCCAGCAGCTGAAGCAGGTACCTTCTTCTTCACGGTGCTAAACAGACACTTGGTTATGGAGAGAATGGTCTGTCTAAACCAGATGTACCAATTGATCATATCATTGAAGTACTTGATGTCATCAGCCGAATTCTCTTTACACCGCTTGATAATCGATAAAACGTGCTCCAAGCAAGTTGTGGTGTAAAGGTGTTTATCAGCTAAAGCGAAGAGGCATTTCTGTCCTTTGGCTCTAGTGAACATGACCGAGTTACGCCTCGAATCAATCTTGCCCATTATCATTTGGTTTAGATCACTGGCCGATCCCACAGGTGCAATCTTCGGTTTCTTCTTGAAAACTGTGGCGACCTCCTGATCCATTAGGGCAACCTCCATGATGTAGCAGGCTAACATCCTTTTGACATGGTCTATGATAGGACCATATTCGGCTTCATCAGTCAAAAGAATATTGTACAGGACAATCCAATCATGAGGATTTAGATTCGGCAGATCCGCCAGGGAGATAAGATGAGCAGTTCTTGCTGATCCTCGAATGAGCTTGAACTTAACGTTTGTGAATCTCCCCACGGCATAAGGCTTCAGCACCCGAACGTTTACAATCTTCTGGGCGCTCCAAGTAAGGTATTGAGGGCGAGCGGCCTCCAGATAGAAGTCAATGAGCTCCCTGTCAAGCTCATCGTTCGGATGCGGGACTTCAAAAATGTTAGAGAAGGCGTGGAAGATGAACGCCTTTCGAGTCAGCGGCATATCAAACTGCGAATCGACAGTGTTGTTGCAGTCGAATGAGATAACCGGCTCGAGCCATAATATGCTTGGAGTTTCTATGGCCTCTTTAATCATACGTTCCCTGGTCCAGGCAGGGAAGAGCGTCTTTCGGCTCTCAAGGAGATCGTGAGCTTCCTTTTGCTTGCGTTCGGCTTCTTCAGCCTCTCGCGCCACACGACTGGCATCATCGTCAGCATTGCGACTGTTCTTTCGTTTTAACAGGTCAGCAATAGTCTCCTTGTCTTCATCTTCATCTTCATCTTCCTCAGCTATATTTTTGCCCTTGTTCTTCACACCCGAACCCGAAGCATGACCAGTTGGAGGTGGTTCGGTTGTGTGAGTAGCTTTGGAGGAAGGAGGTGGTTTCGATCCAGCATCTCCCCCTTGTTTCGGAATGGACACGAAACTCGGTAGGCCTTCGATTTTGCTTAGGAGGTCCATGGCCGGAGAGAGCTTTTCAGCGAGGGTACGCCTCACCTAATGGTTCAGGATGGGGTCGTGTGCTTCCAGGATGTTTGATAATGCTGCGTGGACATCCGAAACACACGTTCTGATCACCTCCCTTTCGGATCGAAGAGCTTCCAATTGTTGTTGGGAGTTGGAAAGTTGCGTGCTCTTGACCTTAAGGGCGGTTGTTTTACTCGCCAAGACATCCATAAGAGAATTCTCAGCTGCAAGATCCTCTTTTAGCTTAGCCAGGCGGGCATCGATGGAGGCACGAAGTGCCGAGTTGTCGTCGCTTATATTTTGGCGTAGGGCAGCGAACGAAGTCAACTCCGTGGAGACGAACTTGGCCAATTGCTGAACAATCGGTTCCAAAGTTGTCTTAGTGGCGTCGGCGCTTTCCTGCAAAGATTTCAACAGGACAGTAGCGTCGGAGAATAGTTTATCGACTTTTTCGGTCGCAGCCTCACAGGCTCTGGTGGAGGCATCGATCGCAGCAGTTGCTGAGGCCACCGAATCATGTTGAGCCCTGGAGAAGGAGTCAACAATTTTCTGAAGGGCAGCTTCAGAGAGAGTGGACTGCTGGTTGGAAGAGGAGGCGAGAAGTTGATCAACCTTCTCGTGAAGCTCTTTAAGATGCTTCTTTGTCACTGGAGCATCATCCTCCTCATCACTCTGAACTTGAAACGGACTATAGTAGACCGAATCAAAGTTCATGTGATCACCACCAAGGTAAGGGTTTTCGCCATCGGAGGCATTTTCTGGAGATGGAGGTGGTGGTGAATCTGGGGGTGTTGTGGTTGGTGTATTTGGAGGTGGAGTGTGGGGTGGGGTAGTTTCGGGTGGTGGTTGAGTTTGGGTTTCGGTTTGTGGTGGTTCGGTTACGGGAGGGGTTTCGGTAACTGGTGGTGTTTCGGTTGATGTGGTGAAAATGGGTGGTGGTATAGGAAAAGAGGTTGGGGGAATAGTGGGGTTTATGGTGGGAATGGAAATAGGAATAGTTGGTGGAGGTGAAGGAACTGGGGATTGATGAAGTTCCATCTTTGGGGTTGGGGACCGAGGTGGTGTGTTGCCTCGTTGAGGAGATTCGTCTCCTTGAGATCCTTCAGAGTCCGAACTTCCTCCCTCAGATTCGCTTGAAGAAGAGGGAATTACAAGCTTTCGCTTTTGTTGAGTCTTCCTCCTCTTCGGCTGTGGGGACTGTGCAGCCTTCGGTTGTTTCCTCTTTTTGGGAGAAGGGCCCTTTGGTGCTTTGGCCGCTTGCTTCCATTTTTCACCCTTTTTGCCCCTGTTGGTTGGTTTGTCAGCGTCATGGATCGATCTGAGCATATCCGGTGTCAGTTCCCTGGGACCAGTTGGCCTAAACTCCTTGATCGTCCGAATCAACCTGCTGTCAGATGGCACGCTGCCATACATCGTCTCTGGGATGGAGCCAATGAAAGAGAATTTTGATGCATTTGAGACGATGATCTTCTTGGTATGGAATGTACCAACAGAAGACATCGATGCACCGACAGCAGTGGGAACCTCAAACTTGTCCATGGCCCATCTTGTAATCAAGATCCAGAACCGGGCCAACGACACCTCAGAGTGTCATGATGATGAAGAGAGACTCTGGATGAGCTGTTGCCATAGGACCATTCCAAAGTCCAGATTAACCCCGTTGTAGATGGCATACATTATTGATAGAAAGAGGCGACTAGCACCATCGGACCCTGAGCTCCTCTCCGACAAGCCCTTGAAAAGGACTGTAAATAAGCCATTCCACTGTGGCGGCAGGCAAGACTTCTTGAACTTGGCGACAGAGGTGAGAACCTCTGTGTATCCCATGTTGTAAAACATGCTAAACAGCATCCCAACCGGAATCGTCTCCGGGTTTATTCTTGAAGGGTCAACAGCAAACCCTAGCATTGTGCAGAACCGTTGTCGAGAAACGGAGGTTTTGTGTTCTGCAATCTCGAAAAACACCCATTCTACGGCCTTGTCGTAGTAAGCAGTCGCGTAGACCTGCGACAGGGCCACCATGGGCACAGTTTCAATTCTGGAGAGTGCTGGAGCAAGTTGAGAGTACTTCAAACACTCGATGACCGGCGACATGTAGGAGTCGTACGCCAGTGAGTTGAGATCAATGACCAGACATTGCTAAGGACGGATGGGGAGGATCTGAGAAGTAGCATGAACGGAAGAAGATTCAGCCATTGTTGAAGTTTTGGAGAAGATGATGAACAGGAGACGGTTTGGGAGTTTTTGCTCTTTGGAAATTTTTGAGGCAGTAAAGAGGTAAAAGGTGGTGTAGACGGCTTTTTATAGTGGGTGATAGGAGAGAGAAAAATCGTTTCAAATCTCTTATGGAAATACGAAACGGGTGTTTGAGTGACTGATTGGTGACAGTTGGGGCGTGCGATGATCACGTAGGAGAGAGAGTGTCAGTTTCCTAGGATTACGCCGCCCAATAAGCGCCGTTTCAGAAAGAAAATCGTTTCCATTTCCACACGCGCCTTTTGTGCCAGAGTGATGACGCTTGGATTTCGCACACGCGTCCATAAGTGTCAGTAAAAGCGCGGCCGTTTCAAATTCACACGCGTCCCTTTTTTACCGTCGTTTGAATTTCTATCCTTTTAACTCCCGCCGAGTCAACAACCTTTTCGTCTTATCCCTTTTAAACGGCATCTTTTTGAATTAAACGCCCACGTGGATTATTTCTGACCACAACTTCATAATTAACCACCGATTAGTAATCCAGCCTGTAAATAATTAGTAACGAAATATTGGAAAATCAAGGATTTTCGTGCAAAGAGTGTAAAAGAAAAAGAAATAAAGCAACTCTTTTAAGGATATTCTGTGATGTCAATAATGACACGGAACTGATGATCCCGGGCACGAATCTCTTCCTTCAAGGTCAAGAGAGACCTCAAAGTGTTAGTGTGGAATCCCGTTGAATTACGATCAATCACTTATTAATAAATGTTGAAAGGCTTCTTTTAATTAGGCTTAATAAGGGTGGTTTCGCTTTGATTCATCAATTCTGTTCTTGATATAAGAAAGAAAGTGAACAAAGTACTTGTGAGACTGGTGTAGCCTATTGAACAAGTAGGTAGGAATTTATTTTGTATTGGCTTGGATTAATATAAAATCTCAGATAAAAATTTAAAACTGGATCCCTTGGGAAGAAATGTTATGGTGCGTAACAATTTCATAGGAATCACGCAAAAGAACATTTGAGATTTCATGAAGGTACATTCGTCAATTCTTTGGTGAAAACTTGAGCAAATTAATTGTTCACCGTCAATTCATTAGGTGTTGAATTTGGGGTTTCACTCAGCTCGTAGTGACACAAAACTAAGATCATTAACACAGATGTTGTGTAACCATAAACCTCAGTGGTAATTGCTGAGAGTCTCAAGGGTTACGTTGATGAAACGAATGTAGTGGAGAAGTATAATAGAGATGGTGTGAGAAAACATAGTACCTCTGCTGCGAAAATAAGGACCAAGCAGGAAACTCTTAACTCATGTGAGAAAAGAGTGAGGTAGCTCACGATTAGAATAAATGTGTTAGCCTTATTGGGAAGACAAGGTTTGTGTATACCAGGTCATGAAGGCTTTTATTCGAAATCTTATGAGGCTTGGGACACATACAACAGCATGCTTCTAGGGACACTTAAGTAATTCATCAGATATATCCCCATAAACGAACAAACACACAAGAAAAATAAAAAAAAAAATATTTTTGGAGTTTTTGAAATTTATAAAAGAAATTAAAAAAAAAAATAAAAGAAGTTAAAAAAAAATAAGTAAAAAAAATAAGACGTAAAAAAAACTTTGGAAAAAAAATGAAAAACCGAACCCGAACGTTCGGTTGCTTTTGGTTGGTAAAAGTTGAAAAACCGAACCCGAGCGTTCGGTTGGTCTCGGTTCCAGAAAATTTTGAAAAACCGAACCCGAGCGTTCGGTTGGTTTCGGTTCAGGAAAATTTTGAAAAACCGAACCCGAACCTTCGGTTGGTTTCGGTTCAACAAAATTCTAGAAAACCGAACCCGAACCTTCGGTTGGTTTCGGTTTAGGAAAATTTTAAGAAACCAAGGAGTTTAGACAAGCAAAAAAAAACTTTTTTTTTTACTCAAAGAAAAACAACTTTGTACAAGAAATATACAACATTGAAAAACTACCTTTGAAGTAATGAGCGAGTCAGATGGTTGAACCGAACCCGAACGTTCGGTTGGTTTCGCTTCTTACGTTTGAGGTTGAGAGGTAGTGTGAGGTACTGACTCTGATTCCATCATACCTAGCCCTTGCAATATTTTATTGAATGATGCTTCAGGAAGAGCTTTGGTAAAGACGTCAGCCAGTTGATCAGAGGTTCTAACGAAGTGAACTTCGACGTTTCCATCTTCCACGTGATCTTTGATGAAGTGATACCTCAGTGCTATGTGTTTGGTTTTAGAGTGTTGCACTGGGTTATGACATATCCTAATTGCACTTTCAGAGTCACAATATAGTGGGATCTTCTTCATATTGAGTCCATAGTCGCGAAGTTGACTCTGGATCCAAATCACTTGTGATGTGCAGGATGCAGCGGCAATGTATTCCGCTTCGGCAGTAGACAACGACACACAAGTTTGTTTCTTGGATTGCCAGCTGACCAACTTCCCGTCAAGGAATTGACAGCCACCAGTTGTGCTTTTACGGTCGAGTCCACATCCTCCAAGGTCAGCATCAGAATAGGCTTGAACAAAGAAGCCAGAGTTGGATGGATACCAAAGACCTAAGGAGGTGGTTCGCTTGAGATAGCGTAAGATGTTCTTCACTGCCAACATGTGAGGTTCGCGTGGGTTTGCCTGAAATCGAGCACAATAACACACAGAAAATATGATATCAGGCCTGCTAGCAGTTAGATACATCAGTGAGCCTATCATTTGACGATAGAGCGTGATATCGATAGCCGGTTTGTCTAGAGAAGGGGTAAGCTTGGTGCCGAATGCCATTGGGACTTTGACTTTTGAGTCTCCCATCATTCCAAACTTCGCTAGGAGAGTCTTCGTGTAAGCTTGCTGATTAATAAAGATGCCTTCGGGTCCCTGTCTTATGTTTAAACCAAGGAAAAAGTTAATAGGACCCATTGAGCTCATTTCAAACTTAGTCTCCATCAACTTTCTGAATTCAGCTGTTAAGCTAGGATTCGTGGAGCCAAAGATGATGTCATCGACATAAATTTGAACTATCATAAGGTGGTTACCTTCCTTTTTGCGAAAGAAGGTTGGGTCAACCGAACCTTGTTTAAATTTAGACATCTTTAAAAATTTTGTAAGCGTTTCATACCAGGCTCTCGGAGCTTGTTTGAGACCGTACATAGCTTTATCCAGAATATAGCAATGATTTGGATATTTTTCGTTCACAAACCCAGGAGGTTGCTCCACATACACAGTTTCTTCGAGTTCTCCATTGAGAAATGCACATTTGACGTCCATTTGGAAAACTTCAAAGTTTTTGTGAGCAGCATAAGCCGGAAATATTCTAACTGATTCTAG
The DNA here is from genome assembly GCF_051521515.1 of Lactuca serriola. Classification (NCBI taxonomy): domain Eukaryota; kingdom Viridiplantae; phylum Streptophyta; class Magnoliopsida; order Asterales; family Asteraceae; genus Lactuca; species Lactuca serriola. Next base: position 207,490,999 of record NC_136409.1, read on the forward strand.
CCTAGCTACTGGAGCGAAAGTCTCTTCGTAATCTATCCCTTCCTCCTGACAGTATCCCTTTACTACCAGACGAGCCTTGTTCCTTATTACATTACCTTCCTTATCCGTTTTGTTCCTGAAGACCCACTTGAGACCAACAACCGAAGCATCTGGTGGAGTTGGAATGAGGCGCCAGACTTTGTTCCTTTCAAATTCATTCAGTTCGTCTTGCATTGCTCGAACCCAATCAGAGTGATCGAGGGCAGTGTTAACTGTCTTCGGTTCAACTTTTGATACGAATGAGTTAAACATACAAAACTCAACCTTTGAAAATAAGGATGTCTATTTTGCCTTCAGTTGTGATCGGGTCAGAACCTTTTCAGATACATCACCAACTACTTGAGAGATAGGATGATCTCTGGTCCATTTGGTAAGAGGAGGGTAATTCGGATCAAAGGTTGGGTCAAGTTCAGCATTGATCATTTCTTCTGGCTCAGATTGGCTATCGTAATCAAGAGTCATATCATCATGCTCCCCCTCAATTGATGAGCTTTGAGAAACATGAGGTTCAGGGGTTTCTTGTGGTGCTGAAATTTCAGGCGTTGAAGCACCTTCGGTTGGAGGGGTATCTTCGGTTGGAGAAGTACCTTCGGTTGGTGAAGGACCTTCGGTTGAAGTTGTAGAGCTTGGCTCCCCCTGGACTTGTGAGCTTAGCTCCCCCTCGAAATGAGAGCTTGGCTCCCCTTCGACTGAAGCATTGTTGGATGGAGAGTCATCAGTGGGCGATTCTCCTTCATGCATTCTTCTTGCAGCATCTTCGAGAATCCGTTTCATATGGTCAACTTTGTTGTCTGCTGCATCTGCTTCTGAGAGAGAAGCTTTCTCCGGTTCGTCAAAGAGTTCCAAAAATTTATCATATAAATTGGCGATCGAGACTGTGACTTGGCCAGTTTGAGGAAAGAGTTCCCCAGCGGTGTCTTCTTTGGCCTGTAGCTTCTTGACATAGCTATCTTCAAAGGTCACATAGTATGTCTCTTCAATCCTTCTCGAACGCTTGTTTAGGACCCTGTACGCCTTGGATGTGAGCGAGTAACCCAGAAAAATTCCCTCGTCGGCTTTGACATCAAACTTGATGCGGTGTTCTTTAGAGTTAAAGATGAAACACCTTGAGCCGAACACGTGGAAAAATTTCACATTGGGCTTTCTGTTGTTTAGTATCTCATATGGAGTGAGCGTGAATCGCTTGTTGAGATAGGATCTGTTCTGTGTAAAACAAGCAGCAGAAATAGCGTCAGCCCAAAAATAAAGAGGTAAGGAAGCGAAACTTAGCATAGTTCGGGCAGCTTCACACAAAGATCGGTTTCGTCTTTCGACTATTCCGTTCTGTTGTGGTGTGTAGGGAGCTGAGAAATTGTGACTAATTCCCTTTTCTGCAAGAAACTCTTCAAACTCCCTGTTCTTGAATTCAGGACCATTGTCGCTCCTGATGTTGCGAACGACCTTCTTGAGCTGAACTTCAATTTGCTTGATAAACACTTTCAGCTTTTGAATCGCTTCAGATTTGAGCTTTAGAAAGAACACCCATGTAAATCGTGAAAAGTCATCAACGATAACAAGAATATACTTGCTACCACCGATGCTTTCGATAGATGAAGGACCACACAAATCGATATGAAGTAATTCGAGTGGTTCAACAACTTTTGTGTTGATTACAGATGGGTGACTTTGACGACTCTGCTTCCCCATTTCGCATGTAGCACACAAATGCTCTCTGTCGAACTTGAGCAATGGAAGACCCCTAACATGACCTCCAGTGACAAGTCGGTTGATATCTTTAAAGTTGAGATGTGAGAGTCTTCGGTGCCACAACCAGCTTTCGTCGGATTGAGCTTTTGATAACAGGCATATGGCTGGGTTTCCTTTGATAGGTTTCATGTTTAGAGGAAACATTTCACCCTTTCGCTCAGACTTGAGTATCATTTTCTTTGTCTTTTTCTCTATGATTTCAGAACCTTCATCATCGAATGAAACTTTGAGACCTGTACCTCCAACAAGCTGAGATACACTGATGAGGTTGTGTTGGAGTCCTTCCACATAAGCCACCTTCCTTATAGTAAAGTCTCCATTTGTTATCATTCCGTATCCCTTTATGGTGCCGAAAGAGTTATTTCCAAACTTGACGTTGCCACCATTTGCAAGAGATCTGTATTCCCTAAGCTCCTCTTTCCTCCCTGTCATGTGACGCGAGCAGCCACTATCGATGTACCATTCTTCGTCGAACTGCTCGTCACTTATAACCTGCAAAAATTAAGCAGATTTAGGAACCCAAAGTTTCTTGGGTCCACGTGAGCTTTTCATGGGAACGGGAACAGTAAGAGAGATATCAACTAGATATGTTCGTTTTACTAGAGTTGTTTCATCTTTCTTTTTAATGGTAAACACTTTTATCTTATTAGGATTGGGTGTGTTCGGTTTGGACTCTGGTTTGGATTCATTAACCTTCTGCTTTCCCTTTTGTTCAGCTGACAGATGAGAACGGACAGAATTTGCTTTAGAGCAAGATGGAGATGAATCGGTGGATTGAGAGGACTTCCTGGCTGGAGACTCTAGGTGACCCTTTAGCTTTTGATCTTTGGAGGGACTAACCTTGGAGTCTTGTTCTCTTTTGACTTCAGAACCGAACCTTTGCTTTCGGTTGGAATCGTCTTGTGAACTGAACCTTGGCTTTCGGTTGAAGTCTGTCTTGGAACCGAACCTTTGGTTTCGGTTGAAGTCCTTTTCAGAACCGAACCTTTGCCTTCGGTTGGTATTTTCTTGTGAACCGAACCTTGGCTTTCGGTTGTTGTGAGATCCAGGCTTTCCTACAGGATTGTTTTCATACTTCAGATTCTTGTCTTGGTGTGAGAAGTATGCATTCTGGGATTGCCAGAATTGTTTCCTTTCCGAAAGGTTCTTCCTATATCGTTGGTTCCTTTCTATCTTCTTATTCCTCATCTGATTTGGTTGATGATGAACATTCGCTTTCGTTTTTGGTTTCTCCTTGGCTGGTTCCTTTTGAACTGTAGGAGTTTTGCTTTGAGCTGAGGGATTAGAGGGAATATCTGAAGAAGTTTCACTTTGAGCTGAGGGAGTAGAGGGAATGTCTTCTTTTGCCGAACGAGCATCCTCCTGAGGAATATCTTTCGTACCACTGGTGCTTGGCTCACTGAAATTATCCGGCTTATTCAAGGGTTCAGGTATGTATCTTCCTTTTCTCATCCAAGAGGTTCTTTCAGATAAGCCAACGGTTTCGTTTGCATTATCTATTGGAGCTTCCCAGAAGAACTCATCACAGCCATCAGCATTGTCTTCGTTTACAATAACTGTGAGTTCAGCAGTTTGATGTTCGGTTACTCCATTCACCTTGTATACTTGATTCGGAGTGGTCCTGACCTTTTGATACACAACTGCTTTCTCTACCAATTTCGGGGACTTCTGTTGGGACAATCGAGCGAACTCTACTGAATTTTCAGAAATTAGATTTTTGTGGTTTTCAGGTTCGCTTTTAACAAATTCTGAGCAGTCAACCGTGTCCTCTACAGAAATTTCACTCATGTTTTCGTCCTCGTTAAGCTCAGATGCATTTTCAACATCAATTTTGTGTTCTGAGCTAACGTTGGCGTTTAAAGAGTCAAAATTTTGCATGGTTTCGGTTCTCAGTTTAAGTCTATCATTTTCATCCAAAAGATTTTTGAGCATGTCCTTGTGGTCCTTGGATTTAATGAAGGAATCAATTTTGTCCAGTCCATACGTGTAGGTCAGATTGACATCATCAGACGATATCACACTCTCACAATTGTAGGCTTCGGCATCGATTTCATCCTCCTTAAACTCTAGGAAGGGCAAAATCATGCGATGGATCTTTTGGCCTATTTCACAATCTAAGTGAAGCTGAGTAATATTGGAATATAAACGTTTAGCAATTAAACAAAAAACATTTCGTTGTTTTAACAATTTTAAATTGTCTCTTTGCAAATAGATGTTTTCGTCTTTAACTTTAACTAATTCCGACTCCTTTAACTCGATCCACATTCTCCGCTCCTCACTCTTCGACGCCACCCTGCTTAATTGATCAGTTAGGTTAGAATTGGTGACTCGAGTTTGAGTTAAGCTACTATCTAGATGAGAAATTCTTGTATTAACGTTTTTTAGTTCTTTCTCATATGAGGATGGTTGTACTTTAGATGAAATAAAAACAGATTGTACCTTCTTTATCAGTTCATCGAGCTCATTGAACTGCTGGCTGAGTGGTTTGGCCGTAAAGCACATATCCTCCTGTACCTTCGGTCCATCGCTTCCTCCATCGATGTTGTATCCCCTCATTTGAGATACGTCAGTCACCATGAAGCATCTTCCTCCACTGCTTTCTTCCTTAGCCACATAAGCCTTTCCATGGGTAGGCTTCCTCACTTCATCGTCTTCTGAGTCAGTAGACCAAACTTCAGTGCTACCGAACTCGTCATCATTAACCGAACCCTGCACAATAAGAGCATTAATAGAAGGGTTAGCGGTAGACTTCTTCTTTCTCAACTCATCCAGTCTCTTCTGCAACACAGCTTCCTCATTATTTCCATCATCCTTTTCAGCCATCTTCTTAAGAACACAGTCCTTAGCATAGTGGTTTTTGCCACCACAATAGAAACAACTTACTCCGGAATCGCCTTCCACCTTCGGTTCCTTCTTGGGCTCCTCAGCCTTCGGTTCATTGTTCACCTTTTCAGAGCTGTAACTCCCTTGCCAGTTTCGGTTTTTATTGCTGGGGAATCTCTTCTTTATGAACCTTTTGGGATTGGATACCATCATGGCGTAATCCTCAGACGTGAGGTCATATTCCTCCAAGTTGAGGTCTTCATCCTCCATCACAGCTTTACTTTTAGATAGGAGGGCCAACGAACCAAGACTAGAAACGACATTCTTCTCTTGCACCACAATCTTCTCTTGGGACTTTAGAATACCCACTAGTTTCGCCAAAGAGTATGATTTAAACTGCTCATGGGCTTTGACTGTGGAAACCACTGCTCTCCATTCAGACCTTAGTCCATTCAAGAAAGTAACCTTCTGTTCGATAAGCTTCCTATCAATGTCGTGTTTGATCATCTTGCTGAGAAGATGATTGAAGCGATCAAACGTCTGGGTCACCGTTTCTTCGTCCCCTTGCCTGAATTCTCCAAACTCAGATAGAAGCAAGGTTTGGATAGAGTGTTCAAGATCCTCGTCTGTAGAATACAGTTCACGAAGTCTATCCCAAACTTCCTTCGCCGTTGTACATGAGCTGACCAATCTGAATGTGTCGGACTGAAGGGCGAATCTAATCAACCTTAACGCCTTAATATTGCACTGGAATTTGTCCTTTTCATCTTGTGCAATATCCTTCACGTCCTTTAGCAGATCATTGTACTCCTTTTGAGTCTTAACGATTCTGGACGTTGCAGAATGAGAAAACGGTCCATTGATGATGGCTTCCCATATGAGGTACCCATTATCCTCCGATCCAATCACGTAGTCTTCAAAGTGATGCGCCCATACTTCATAGTCATGGGTGTATAAGATTGGAATTTTTGTCGTCGAACCGATGCTATTGGAAATATTAATAGGGTTTGATTGCGTCGCGTCCATTATGATCGTAAAACCTGTTCAAAGATCAGAATTGTAATAAAGCAGATTAGGGCAAAACAATAAATATCAAGATGCGTCAATAATGAGATGACGGCTCAATAAATATTATTAATTGCGGAAAAACCCTAATGGAAATCTTTTTCACAGAAAAGATGTATATCGATTACACAGCCTCCTGCTCTGATACCAATTGATGAGATTAAAAAAAAACTTTAATCAATGAAGATCGATTAGATCTTGAACAAGTATATGAATATAAAACAGTAAGAACGCAATAAAAAGAACAAGACAAGATTGAATCAAACGAGTCGAATGATTAAAACAAAATCCTCAGAAGAGCTCGATTAAGAACATCAACTGTAGAGGATTGGAAGGTTACAAGAACGATCAAAGAAACCTTGAAATTACTATCGTTAAGCTCTAGAATTATCGTATCAATCGTTAACCTAATATGCATGCAAGCATTAACTTATATACAATACATAAAAGGCTCTCGGTTGGACAGGCCCAAACCGGAGTGTACATGGCTAAACTATCAAGCCCAAAAGACGCAACATCAAAATAAACTACAGCCCAACAGCCTTTAATCAAGATGCTCGAGTAAGTGAATAATGAGATCCGGGGGGATTAATTTTCATTGGCGTTGGGGGATTAGAGGAGCGGCTGAATCGAACCAATTTGATTATCTTGTAGAAGGATGTTTGGTGCTTGAATATTCCTCTTAGGGAGCGGTTCGGGAGGCTCTTTGCTTTAGCCTTTAATCAAGATGCTCGAGTAAGTAAATAATGGGATCCGGAGGGATGTAATTTTCATTGGCCCCTCCTCTAATCCCCCGATGCCAATGAAAATTACATCCCCCCCCCCCCCCCCCCCCCGATCCCATTATTCACTTACTCGAGCATCTTGATTAAAGGCCAAAGCAAAGAGCCTCCCGAACCGCTCCCTAAGAGGAATATCCAAGCACCAAACATCCTTTTAGAACCTCGTTTGAGTCTCATCCCCCACCACTCTATACACGTAATTAGAAAGAATACAACCATTCTCATGGAGGTGATTAATGGATCCTATAATCTTTTGCCAAACACCCCCTCCAATTCCTATTCTTGAATCTTCCGAAAAACCACCACCTTCCCTATGACAAAATTTGACAATTTTAACCTGAAGAGCTCCCTTGTCATTAAGAAACCGCCACTTCCATTTATAAAGAAGACCGATGTTAAAAACATCCAAACTACCAACCCCAAGACCTACAAGTTTTTATTATTTAAAAAGTAAAAATTTACTATATGGGTTTATAGTTTCATGGGATAATGACTTAGGAGGGTAATAACGTTTCCCGTTTGTCCATATTAGGTCCCCAACGTATTTTTTGTGTATATTACACCATTAAGGTTGTTATAATTGTTTATAAATAATCCTTTTACCGGCTTCTTCCTATTAAAAGGACTATTTGTAAACGGTTATAATAACCTTAACGGTGTAATACACATAAAAAATACGTTAGGGACCTAAAATGGACAAACAGAAAACGTTATTACCCTCCTAAGTCATTATCCCTATAAATATGGACCATCGACGTTTTTTTAAATCTCCCATTTATGTCTTAATTAATATTTATAAGCAAATTGAATAAACTAACTCCGAATTTCATTTCGGATTTAATTTTCAAATTTTGGAGTTCTTTTTTGGTTTATTCCATTTTTTTTCAAATAAATCTCCCTATTATTGTTCAAAATATAAATTTCGAAGTGTTTAATGCTATCGTCTTTCAACAGTGACAAATCTAGAATAAAAAACTACGTTATATCATAATCGAGTTCAACCAGTTCGGTTCAATAGAAAACCGGGTTTAACCGGGACAATTGAAAAAATGGTTAAACATGTATACAAATTATGGTGAAAGGACCGAGCCCAAATCGATCATTCCTTAATTTTTATTTTATTTTTACTAAAATAACTTATACATTAAATAAGTTGGTCTAAATGATGTCTCAACAAGCTTAAGGCCGGGAAGTATGCAAGAGAAAACACTTATTTACAATGAAAAACCTTCACATCGTTTATCTTCATTAAGTTGATGTGCGACTCCTTCATCCCATAAAATATAATTTATCTTCTATTGTCACCTTTTCTTTGTCAAACATATTAAGATATGTCCTTCAATTTCTTTGTCAGAAATATTAAGGTATGTCTTTCAAACTATTTAAGGTGGATCATAAATATTTTTTTATATATAACTTGTTTGTAAAAAATTAAAATTTAGGTGGCCAGGTTAAGTGACCACTTTCTCCTACCTTAGCCTTGCCAAGTTTTCCAATCAAATAAATGTCTGCATTTTAAGGCGTAATATTGTCTATAATTCAATGCAAGGCATATTTACAGTATTTGTTTAACTTTTTGTTAGATATAAGTAAAAAATGATTTTGTTTTTCTGGAAATTTTGAAACTTTTAATCAAATTTCATACTTGTTTTGTTGAAATTTCAAAGGTTTTTTTTTTTTTTTTTTTTTTTTTTTTTTTTTCGAATTAGGAAATTTTTGTTTGGAATCCATAATGTTGGTCCGAAATTCCGAAATGTTAGCCCAATATACTTTTTTGTTAGAAAAAAATGTTTTTTAGTCCAGAATATCTGTCCCTAACTAAATGTTTATTATAAAAAAACAAATTGTTTTGTTATTTTCACCAAATACATATTAAATTGTGGTTAGATTACTCATTTTTTAATACACACACACACACACACACACATATATATATATATATATATATATATATTCAAATAAAGACAATAAATAAAATGAAAACACTACTTTTAGGTTATTATTCTACTATGAATTCTTATTCCACAAATAAATCACACATTAATATTCACATTCTACAATACTACACATCCGAAATCCATAGCAAATTAATAACATAAAAGTAGCATCTTCACGAAAATTTCTTATTATGAGATTTCGGGTTGTAATGTGATCAAGTAAAGGTCTTGGGCTTCAAATTAATAGAGTTTAGACCCTATCAGATATTGATAATGTTGGTTAAGTGATTAAAGCCCTCAAATTGTGCTTTGAAGCAAAGGGAAAAATGGGAAATGTGATATCTTGGGCTTGTTGCATGAATTAATAATTTTATTTCCGTATGTTTTCAGTAAAAGTATTTGGATAGAATTATGGGGCTCGTCAATACCTTCGCGTGCATATAAAGATTGTCGGGAACGGAATTGAAACGAAGAAGTTATGACTGTTTGAAGCTGAAATATATTTGGGTAAAAACCAGTCTCCACGGGGTGGAGAACAAGTGTGCATGGCATGGTAATCTCCACGGAGTGGAGAACTATTTTCCATGAAGCAGAAGATGGGAAAACCCAAGCCCATGATTTTTAGGGTTTTCAACGCATCTAAAGGTAAGGATTCATGCTTTAGGGCATTTTCTCAGCCTTCATCACATCTAGAACTCCTTAAGAGCAACCCTAGCATCCCTCTTCATGATTTGAGCTCATTCTCTATCCTTGAACCTCATTTGGATGATTTTGGTGGTGCTTTGATGAAACTTGAACATTGAGATAGTTCTTTTGGTTGAAAGGAAGTTTGTTTCAAGTTTGGATCTATCAAAATCACTACATTTCTGGACTTTTGTGAGTATAAAGTTCATATCTTGCTCTTTAGTTCTTTAGATCTTGTCATTTGTGGTTTTTGGCACTTTTGGTCCATTTTATAGGTGATTTTGGAGTTGAGTGGACTTCAACATCTTTTGATTAATTTGGAATGCTTCACAGACCTCATAGACTAGAAAGGTAATGATATTTTCCCTTCCCTTTAAGCCATGCAAGTTATCGTGGCCCTTTAGGTCATTTTGGTGTGTTAAAGTTTAGATCTTGAAAGTTTTTAGAATCATTATGGACAAACCTAAAACATTATCCATCTAAACATCATGTTGATTTAGATATGAAGGTTGAAGACTTGGACATAATGGATTAAGTGATAAAGATGCATTCTTGGTCCCTTTACAAACCTAAAACATTATCCATCTAAACATCATGTTGATTTAGATATGAAGGTTGAATACTTGGACTTAATGGATTAAGTGATAAAGATGCATTCTTGGTCCCTTTGAGACTTAAACTTTTAATTCTTGGTTATTTAGACCATTCTAATGGATAAAGTTAGAAACTTTATCCATTATGAAGATATTAGGTACCAGAACAAAAAAGTTAAAAGCTTGGGGTTTAAGTGTTGAGTGCTTAACCCATTAAGCTGTTGGGACCAGTTCCCACGACGTGACATGTTGCTCGCCACGACGTGGCGGTTGGTGTCACCATGATTTTTTTTTTTGTCGTGTAGCTGCCAAGTTGTGGCCTATGGGTGTCCACGACATGGAGGTCAGCTGGGGCTGACTTTGACTATTGACTTTTTGACCAGTTTGACTTTTGGATAAACTTAGAGAGGTGTTGAGCTAGAGTGTGAGGTTTTGATTGTAATTGGTTTAGGAGATTCATGTAGCTGGTTTTGTAGGACTTTGAGTAGTGGATTTCAGCTCGTCGTTCAGTTGAGTCTTCTCACTATATTACCTATATCATAGTGTGTGCATGCTAGACCAGTTGGGTCGTATTTTCCATTTATTGTTATATATGCTGAAATCCCGCAAGGTTGCTGATAACCCATAACCCGTAGGATCGCTGATAATCCTAGTGTAACACCCAAAGGTCATGTATTTCCTATTTTGACCCTAATTATGAAAACATGATGCAAAATTGGTCCTTATGTCATGCGTACTTAGGGTGTACGCATGGCGTAGCTCATTAAAAGGGTTGCGTGTTTATGTAAGTACGTTGGGCGTACTCATGAGAACATTGGGCGTACTTGGCAGGTGTGCAAACCCCAATTTTTAGGGTTTGAGCACTATTTAAGCATACCTAACTCTCAAAACCCTTTCCACCTCTAGCCTCCATCCTCCCAAATTGTCCATCGCAAACCCTAATCCATTGTGCGAGCCTTATTGAGCTTGAGTGTGTATTTTTGTGCTCTTGAAGGAAGAAGAAGGAAGTGGAATCATCTTGGAAGCTTCAAGCAATTGTGGATCTAGAACTTTCACCTTGCAAACAACCTCCAAAAGGTATAAAGTTAGGAACTTGATGAATGTTTACTTAGATCTTGCTAAGTTCTTAAGTTTTATGCATTTTGGTCCCATGATCTTGGTATTCATGAGTATGACTTATTCTAAACCATAAGAGATGTCCTTTCAAACGTTTTTGAGTGCTATGAATCATAAAAATGTGGTCTTGGTCCCTTTCTTCCCCTAATGCAAGAGTTATGGTGCTTGGGTTTGTGTTTTAAGTTAGGGTTTTGATTTTTGGACCACTACTAGCCATGGAAAGTCATAAAGTTGGAAACTTTATGACTTAAAATGATATCTGGGACTAGGTTTGAGCTTTGGACGTGATATCTTAATGGAATAAGCACTTAATGAGGAAAAGTAGGATCATGTTGAGTACGTTGGGGGTACCTGGTGGTATGTTACATGTACTGGGCTACGGCCCTGTATTTTGGCCATGGATCTACTACGCCAAACATAGTGACTGAGTAAATTGGGCGTACTGAGTATATGTTGACCCCTTTGACTTTGACGAGGAATTTGACCAAGTTTGACTTAGGGGTATATTTTGGTAATTTGAGCATAGCTTGAGATAAGGTCCTTATTTATTGTATAGGTGACATGTAGAGCTGGTATTTGGAGCAACATTCATTTCAGCAATCTTTTAGATTATGATGTGATTTTTCCTTACTATACTTGTGGGTCAAAGGCACCAATGCCGAACCACTGGATTATGTATCATGGTATATTGGATTGATGTTATGTTGGTTATATGATAGACTGGTAGATCTGTATCATTACCTAAGTTTACTGATTATGTGTTAGACTGTTAGATCTATATGATTACATCTACTTGTTGGTTATTGATTGTCATTGTATATGTCAACATGTTATGGTTTGTTGGGTTGAGGTGATACTGCTTTGTGCTGAAGTCCAAGATACCCGATGAGGTCCGAATAGATTGAAGGCCTGCAAGGTGGTCCATTCAGGCTGAAGGCCTAGAGAGCAGTCCAAATAGGTTGTAGGCCCTATAAGGCGGTCTAGTCATGCTGAAGGCTCATATATGCATGTTGTTATCTATATGGCTTACAATTTGATTGTTATGGTTTCAAGTACTTTAGAGGATACGGGTAAGGAAAAGGCTGGATCGTGCATATCCTTCAGATTTTATGATATTTGATTTTGGGATACTCAGATTCATGAATGTTTTGTAAACATTTAGGGTTTTTGGCTTGCTTTTGAAAATGAAAATTTTACCTTGATTTTTGGGATGTTACAACTAGAGTTGCTGATAACCCAAAAGTGTTTATATTGTTGTGTTGTATGTGATATTTAGGACTACTGATAGTCCCAAGGTTGCTGATAACCTGATATGTGCATAATTAAGTACATATTTAATACATATTTCTAATACTTTTAGCTACAATTATGCTTCATATGGAACAAAAGATACTTAATATGCTTAAATTGTGTTTTGTAGCTGCAAATGCTCGAGAAAAAAAGGAAGCATACGAGGAGCTGGAAGCAGGAAACGAGAGCTAAAACAAAAGAAGAAAAGAAAAGGTCTTAAGACTACATCGTGGTGCCTTATCCTCAATGTGGTGATTGGAAGAATCGTGAACCTTATGTTGACATGGCAGATACGGGATTAATTCGAAGACCACGTTGTGGTGTCGGTTAACCACGATGGGGTGGTTAGACTTCCTCAATTATAAAAACCCGGACATTAGGTCGAAATTGGAGGATGCATTTGGTTCTCTGAGGTTAATTACGACTAATAAACCCTTAGAAACCCAGAGAAAGTCAAAATTCAAGTGAAGCTCAAGGATTGAAGAATATTTAGAAGATATTCAACATTGATGTAGTTGGTTTGCTTATTAAACTTGTTTCTAGCTTATTTTACTTAGATCTAATGTATTTTTCTGCAACAGTGAGAGGCTAATCACCTTTTACTTCTGTTTGGTGAAGATGAGCTTGATACTTATGTGTTGATTTCGATAATGGATGATTATTATTGATTTTACTTGTGTTTGATATATATAAACCCTTGCATGTTTAAGTTCTAGTTTATATGGCTTGTAAATCAGATTTTGTGTGTTAATCGATCATATTAATTGCATGAATCTATCTTCTAATTGTTTATGATCATTAGATAATTAGAGCTTGGATTAATCACATCTTAGTTTAAGTAATTAAAACTAGTAACTTTAACTGTGTTAGAGAGCATAATTAGTATTAATTTGTGCTTGGTTTCTTGAATTAGGAGAGTAAATGATATCATTCATAGTCCAATTGTGTTATTATCAATTTGGTATTTAACTTGTGCATGATTATTGCTTTATCATTCATAAATTGGTAGACCTAGATATTTGATCATAATAGCTAGATAACTAGTAATCAATATAATCTTTCCATAAGAAATCAACCATAGGAGAAAGTGAAATCATATCAGATCTAGGCAAAAGTATTCTTGAAGTTTAGATGTTTTCGTTGCTTGCTTGTTTGCTAGTTGATAGTAAGTTATTTTGATCTTGAAAAATCAATAAACCCCCTCCCCCTACCCACAATCATAGTTTGTTAAATAGTTTAATTAGAAGTAGTTAATTAATTCCCTATGATCAACACCCGACTTACCTGAGCTATGCTATAAAATGACTAGGTACACTGCCTATAGGTGCATAGATAGTAAAAGTTTGTTAGGCTATAAATTTAAAACTAAGTACGTACTTTTCTCACATCAAAGTGTTTGATGCCATTGCTGGGGAACGACTTATGTGATTTATATTTTAATTACTCTTAGTTATTCGATCCTTTTGTGGGGTAAAAACCACAAAAAGTTACTTTGGTTGCATTTGTTTAAGTTGTTTTTCTTTCTGAGATGCAACCAGGTTGTGGTTATCTTCACCATGTCATGGTCTCGCTTCAGTGATTTTTTTTAGTTTGGTGATTTTTATTCCTTCTACATGTTTTTGTTTTGTTCAGTGCTTTTTGACCTGAGGATCTAAAACTCTTATTGTTCCTCCACTTCAAGAACCATACTCCGCTTTCCAGAAGATGAAAGACATGAAAGTCAACGAGTCAACAAGCACTTTTCGATCGTACAAAGGATTTGAAAGCTTAGAATTGACGCCGGATAAAAAAGGAATTGGATTCAAGCCAAAATCTTTTGTCGAAGGAAGTTTATACGATTTAGAGTTAAAGATTGAAGAAGAATATACGATGATAGACATTACAAGAATGACGATGGGAGACTATAAGAAGATGATATGTGAAGAACATGGACCAGGTCTAGTTCCATCGGAGATACCACCCGAGAGAAGTTTTGAGCTCAAAGGACACATTCTATGCATACTCAAGGACATATCTTTCTCCGGGAAAGAGTATGAAGATGCTTTCAAGCACATTAATGAAGTCAAAGACATTTCAAACTACTTTCATGTCCCTAATGCGCCAAGGGAATCTGTTTTACTAAGGATGCTTCTGATCACTTTTACCGGTAAAGCAAGGGTGTGTTTAAAGTCTCTTGCACCCAGATCCATCACTACATTGGCTACTCTTCATGATGCTTTCATTGAGCAATTTAGTCCACCTTCGAAGATCTCAAAGCTCAAAAATAAGATTGCTACCTTTCAACAAGAGGTAGGAGAGCAATTGTATGTAGCTTGGGAGAGATACAAGGGCTTGCTAAGAAGTTGCCCTCAACATGATTTGAATGTTCTACAAGAAGTTTCCATCTTCTATGATGGAGTGAATATAAGTACTAGACAACTTCTTGACTCACAAGAGCCTATGACGAAGAAGTAGCCAACATCTATAAAGGAATTAATTGACGAATTTGCAAAACACTCAAGAAAGTACCACAATCCACGAGATGGTGTTGCAAAACACTCAAGAGAAAACCCAAGGATTGTGATTTGGATGAAATGGGAATAAGAAGGCGCAATTGTTCTACTCAAGTGGTTACAAGTATGATGAAGATTGGAGAAAGCCTAAGAAGGAGTGGTTACCATATGAAGATTACAAGAAATATGGTTTATACATACATGTTTGATATGATGTTGGGTCAAAAATATGGTTTATACTTTTCTTTTCTGAGAAATTGTATTTTTTATGTATTGTTTAGCTGTTTACGGTCGGTGAGTGAGTTTACGGCCGTAAACCCGTTTAGGCCATAAACCCTGTTTACGGCCCATGTTTTCCGTGTGTATATATATATAAGGGTTAGGGGTGTGAGGAATAGAGTGATGAACACTAGAGGAGCTTAAGTGTGTGCATTTGAAGGTGTTATAGAGAGAGAAACTTGAGAGAAGTTTTGTGTGTGAATCTTTTGTATCCTGATCTTCATTCTAATCATATCATACATAGATTCATCATCATCTTCTTCTTCTCCTTCTCTTCTATTTGATCTGACACCATCCGTTTGATTGGGATTCCACACCATCAAACGGATCTGATTGATACACAGACATTTTTGAGGACTTACAATTGGTATCAAAGCAGAAACTGGTATCAAAATTGCTAGGTCCGGATCTGGATCTAATACTAGTAATCAAACAATCACAAATCGAGAATAACAATAAGATGAATTAGAATTGAGCTTTCACACGTTTATATCAAATAACCATCTGGTACAACTCAAACACTAGTCGTAAACTGACTGGCATCCAACCATACAAATGACCAACTCCTAGCCCTTATATACTCGTCTAGACAACAAACAGAGTTTGCGGCCGTAAACACGTTTACGGCCATAAACATGTTTACGGTCGTGAACATGACAAAACAGTAAACGACACTAAATAACTCAAAAGTACTATTACAGACTCATAACCAAACAAATCACATAGAAAGCCTAGCCCAAACCATTTATCAGACCCTTCAATCTCCCCCTTGGTTTGGTGCTAGAATGAATTCAGTCCTTGTCGACGACCAACACATCAGATCTCCCCATTGCTCCATTCTGCATCTTCTTCTCAACAATTTGAGCCACCATCGCTGTATATTCTTTCGCAGCGGGCTCAAATATTGATTCAGCCACCACAATCTGTTTAGTAGCAAGATGATGTATGTCCCATTTGTGAAATTGAAGCAAGTCCATTTTCTCATAGAGACGTATGCAATTTTCCTTTAACTTGATGACCGTAGCATCCATGGCTTCATGATACACCCAATAAAGCATGGATGCAAGAGAACCATCAGGGTAATTTTGAAGAACAGGGACTTGCTTAACCTGAGTCGTAGCAGGCCACATCACTGATGTAATTGGCTGTTTTGTTGAGGTATCAAATACCTTGGAGTGAACCTTGACAACAAACTCTGCAGTCTTCATTGACAGAAACCCCTTGGCCACTTGATCTTCCAAGAAAGATTTGAACTGATTGGCTTTGGGATTTCCTGATGGGTTTGAAAAGGGAGCTTTGGATAACTCAATAAGGTCAACCTTAGTAAAAGAGTGAAAATCATGAGCATCCTTGTATAGTTCCTTATTCCCGCTCTTCCTTCTCACCATAAACATGTTCTGCATGTCATGGAATCCCCACGACACGATTCCTGACCTATCACCATAGACATCCCTGAAAGTTTGAGTGCTAAGATCGGTAAGAGTAATTCGTGGCTGATCCCAGGGTGCCTTATGATCTATGCTTCTTTTGAAAAGCCATTTACCTTTGTCATCCTCGGTAACAACCTTCTTCTTCTTCTTCTTCTTCTTCTTCTTGGATCTATTTGAAGCATTTGCCCTTGGAGCTTGTTCAGGTTCCATTTCAAAGCGATCCACAATGATGGGAGATCTGATCGGTTGAGAGGTAGTAGGAGCATCAACACTAGGAGCGTCTGGAATGGGGGGATCGACATATGGTTCTTCAACAGTTGACTTAAATTCATCACCGAATTTGTCTTCAAGTTTCTTTTGTAACTCCAGGAAGTTGGCAGCCAAGTGACCATATTGTGTCTGAAGGTCAGCAATTTGCTTAGTCTTCATAACATTGTCTTCGCGAAGCTCGGCCACTTGGATACTGAGCTCTGTATTTTCAGATTGAAGGTCTGCGACCTTGATGACTAGCTCTATATTCCTTTGATCAAGTTCAACATTCTTTCGATTAAGAACGTCAATCTGACTTTGGAGTCCATGGAGTGAAGGGGTGTCTTCTCTAGAGTCATCACCTCCAATGAAAATTCCTTTGCCACGAGATGGTAGCGTAGAGAATTGCTCTTCTGCCAATAGCCTGACTAGCTTAGCTGAGGCATCATCGTGATCTGGTCTGGGAGGAGAGGATTTTGGTTGAAATGAGGAACCAACGGTCTCAAACACAGAGCTAGGACCATCATTTATAGGTTCAGCAGAGACTATAACAGGCGTGATTGTCGGCAGAGCTGTAGCACTTTGATTCGTCGTACTCTGAGTTGCTAGTCTCAGAACAAGTCTGTGTCGCTTGTTTGGAGGAGGAGTGGCTTGTGTGGCGGTGAGATCATATTCCATTGGCATAGATGTAGGTAAAACAGTATCAAGGAGAGGAATCCCTGATATTGTCACCATAGGAGTTGCTATTTCCGCCTCTGGATTGGAAACAAGAGGTGCAACTACGAAAATGTCTTGGCTGATATCATTGAGAGAAACAGGAAGAGTGTGAATGTTGAAACCTCCATCATCTGCTGATTGAATCCTATTAGATGACTATGCTACGAACTCATTTGCAATTTCTTCAGGAAAGAGGAGTTCCAAAAATGTTGGATTGACAGCGGAAGCATCTCTAGACATGAACTATCTCTCAACAGGTGTAAGAGGTGTAGCTTCAGCATTAGGAGTTCCAGTCGGAGCCTTAGACGCTGGACTAGTTGGTTGCGCAGAAGACCCCCCTCAGATGGAGCAGATGACTCCCTCTCAAATGGAGCAGAGGACTCCCCCTCAACCGTTGGGGGTCTGTAGACAACCTCTTCATCTTCTTCTTCGTCTTCAAAAACATTCTTCAAACTAGAAGGAGATCCACTTGAATTATCTGAAGACACATTGAAAGATCTGAATAGAGATGTGTAATCAAATAACCAGTCGGGACCCACTCGAGTGTCTGTTTCATTCTCCTCCAGCCAGCGCACGTCATAGGATTCAACGATCTGCTTAGTCCTTTTGTTGTAAACCCTATACACGGTGCGCGCAACATACCCCACGAAGTAACAGTCATCAACTTTGGCATTAAATTTAGGGTTGGATTCTAAGTGAAGAAGGGTGCAAGGGCAGCCAAATACACGGAAATGGCTGACAGAAGGCTTGTGTCCATAGAGAATTTTGTACAGTGTCTTCATCTGTGCTTTGTTGATTAGAACACGATTCGACATGTAGCAAGCAATGTTAATCGCCTCGGCCCAAAAGAAAACAGGTAGTTTGGAGTCACAAAGCATTGTCCTTGCGGCATCTTTCAATGTTCTGTTTCTCCTTTCAGCAACACCATTTTGTTGAGGTGTATGATCAGATATATATTGACGCACTATTCCCTTTTCTGTGCAAAAGTGGTCAAGAACAACATTCTTAAACTCAGTTCCATTGTCGGTACGAAGCGCCTTCACTTGTTTATTGGTTTGGTTTTCAATCATCACAATGAACTTCTTCATCAGATCAGCAACCCCCGCTTTGTTGGATAAGAAGAAGACCCACGTAAACCAAGAGAAATCATCAATCACAACTAGACAGTACGAGCTTCTGTTGATGCTCAGGACGTTGACCGGACCAAATAAATCCATATGCAATAGTTGGAGCACTTGACTAATTGAGTTGATTTGCTTGGGCAGATGTGGTTTCCGGTGATGTTTGCCTTGAGCACAGGAAACACACTTTTTAAATGTGATAAAGTCTCTGACAGGTAGGCCTCGGACCATCTCATTTTTCGCAAGACGATTCTAGTTTTTCGCTTTAGCATGACCGAGTCTTCGATGCCACAACATTGCGTTGTGTTCGAAGACCTTTGAGAATAGACAAGTGACTTGTTCAGGTAGGTTACTGTTCATCTCAATAATGTAAGCATTCTTATCCCGTTTAGATTTGACTAGAATCCATTTGTCTGGGATGACAATGCCTGGCTTGAGAATCATACACTCTTTATCAGTAAAATGGGTAGAGTAGCCTTTGTCGCATATTTGGGAAACGCTCAACAAGCTGTGCTTTAACTCGAGAGCATAGTTGACATTTTCGAAGTTCAGCACTTCATTCGTAACAGTTCCACGCTGTGTGATCTTTCCACCATCTCCGCCCGCAAAGGAAACATAACCCCCATTAAAAGATTGAATTTCGCTCAGTTGGGATGTCTCCAGTCATATGCCGAGAGCAGCCGCTGTCGACGTACCTAGGACGAACGACATTCCTCCGCAACTGTCCCTGCCAAATGAGCGGAATCATTTAGACTTAGGGACCCAGGTCATCACTATCCTGGGCTTCCCTTTTGGTTTCTTTGAATCATTTTTCAGTATTTTCAAATTTGGATCTTCGTTCGTACTTTCTTAAGAGGATTTCAATGATGAATTAGAAAGGGATTTGGGCTTCCATTGATATTTAGGTTTTGCAAAATTATCAGTTGGTTTTGAAATTGGTTTCTTAGAAGTTTGCCTTGAGCCTCTGGATTTTCCACCATAGGAGGTTGAAGATCCATAGCTGCCTTTTGATGAGACCGATCTTGGCGCAGCCTTGTTTGGTTTTGGCAAACGATTGTGAGTTTTGTTAGTAAAACCTTTTTATTCTTTTGTAAAACAGTCCTTTTTCTACCTCTATCACCTTTCCAATCATCATTTTGAGAGCGAGATCTTGAGGAATTTCTAATTAAAGACCTTCCCCGAGATTCATTCTCTCCTCTTGGTGACAAGTAATTCACAAAGATCCTATTTTGACAATTCCTAGCTATATGACCACCAACACCACAATTAAAACAAATATGTTTATTATTTGAACTTCTATTGCATTTTTCAGATTTATTTTCTTTACAAACACTCTTACTCTTCTCAGAAGAACATGCATGAGAAATAGATTGTGAGACAAGTGAAGGTGCCTCAGTCGTTTTGACTTATGGAGTTGATGAATCTTCATTAGTATCACAAGCATCAGAATTACCAAACAATTCAACAAACATATCGAAAAAATTAAATTCAACAGTATCAGATTATGAGCCAACACAAGAAACATTTTCAGTCTTAGCATAAGAAACACAATCAAAATTGTTCATAACAGAGATATCAGATTTAAAAACAGAAACATATTCTCCAGCTTCACTCTTTGCCTGATCTAATGGTTGATCTGTATAGGAAATAGAAACATTAGTACTTTCAACGTTAATAAAACCTCTTGAACCAAACCAGCTGGTTTGCCATATCGAATATGTGCCTCTCTGTCAATTTCGTCCTGTGTCATAGGGATGGATGTGTAGTTATGATTGAAAGGTAGAGGAACACTATCATACCCTAGACCCTTGTTTTGATTTTCTTGGAATTTTAATTGGGTTTCATATAAGGAATCGACTGTCTTACTTGACGCAGTATAATTTTTGAAGCTAACATCTATTTTTTCACTCTTAATTTTTAAAGCGTCAAGTTCTTTGGTTACATCATCAAATTGTCTCTTAATATAGTCATAAAGTTCACATTTTTCACTGTATTCTGATTGAATTCTTCTAAAGTATTTTATTTTAGCTTCTAGTTGGGCCTTAAGGGGTTTTTGTCCTTTCCTAAGTTGATAACCCTCATATTTAAGGTCCTCTACTTGCCTACATAATACTTGAATTTCATCACGAAGAAGTTTAACATATTCTTTACAAGCGAAAGAACAAGAAGGTAGATTTACCTTGCTTTTCTTGGGCTCGGAAGAGGTAGATACCATTAGGGCAAGCTGTAGTTCGATCATATCTGCTTCGGGATCAACATCATTATTCTTTGAAGCAATATCATCAATTTGAGCTAGGTGAGCATTTTCTGGCCCTGAGATATTCAAGGCTTGAATTTGGTCCTGCCAGTCAAATGATTGAGTAACCATAGCTGTTTCTCCATTAGCTGTAGCTCCTGCACGATTGTTTCCCACTGCAACCATCTGCATGTTGTTGTTGATTCTGCGATCTGGCTTCGGGCAATCACGAGCAAAATGACCTGGCTCGTGGCAGTTGAAGCATCTCAACATGATTTTATTGAATCCCACCTTCTTGTCAGCATTCATGGCCCAATTGTTTTTCCCGGTCTTCTTGGCGAATTGTTTGGCTCTGAAAACAGCCATGGCAATTTGCCATGTGATGTCCATTTCCTCCACATCTGCAGGATGTATCTGGTCCAAATCAGCAAATGATAGCTGAGGTGGAAGATCTCCAACTACAAAGGCATTGTAGCAGTTAACTAGCCCAGTGGCTAGAGCTAGATTTTCATCAGATTCTTTGGTAATTGAAGAAGAGGCTTTAGCTGACACATTGGGAGCAGAGACGGTTTGTGGAATGAAAAATGGCACATTTGAAGTTTGATGGTGAGGGATGGATGGTGTAGCATTGAAGGTTTGAATATGAGGTTGTTGAACTGCGAAAGCTTGACCTGAGGAAGTCATGAAAGATGATAGAGCACTGTTGGATGAAACTCCAAGATTTGCAGTAGAGTATGAATTCACATGGTTGATTTCTCTTTGTTTGTCATCAATGTCACAGGCTTTGATGACCGCCATGATTTCTGCAAGAGTGAGGCGATTCAAATTTGGTTTTCTTAATCACAACAACATTCATATCCCATGATCTAGGAAGAGCATTCAGAAGTTTCTTGTTGATTTCTGACTTGGTCAAGAAAATCCCTGAAATATTCATGCCAGTTGTGAGTGCAGTGAACCTTTGCAATTGAGCTTCAAGAGTCTCTCTTGGAATGTAGTTGAACATGTTGAATTTCTGTCTCAGCATGTCCTGCCGACTCTCTTTCATATCTTCATTGCCCTCATAGACCTCAATAAGTGCTTCCCATAGAGCTTTAGCTGAAGTGTACTCATGGAAACCTTGAGCAATATTAGGAGATAATGCCATGGTTAAAGTGGCTAATGCTCTTTCCTGTTCCTCAATCAATTCAAATTCCACATCAGTGTAGTTTTCAATAGATTTGTGAACCAATTGACCTCCAACTGTCACAGTGATTCTGACAGGATCTCTAAGAATGCTTCTCCAGATCTTGAAATCTTTCATTTTAATGTATTTCTCTATTTTATACTTCCACTCGGGAAAACCTTCAGCAGACATTAACCTTGGAATACGTGTAGTAGTGCCCATAACAGCATCAAGTTCTTGAAATGAGTTTGATTTTGAGAATCCATTTGAAATTAAAGTAAGACAAAACTTCAAAAATGGTCCCTATGGTTTTCAAAAATATCAAGTTTAGTCCCTAAGTTCAAAAAACCTCACAGATGGTCCCTGTGGTTTCAAAACTTTTAACAAATAGTCCTTCTCGTTAACTCCGTTAGCTTTTGGCCGTTAAGTGAAGGGTATTTCTGTCATTTCACTGCCACAGGGACCATTTATGAAGATTTGTCTTATTTAAAAAAAACTAATTATTTAATTATTTAATATTAAAGGGTATTTATGTCCTTTTCGTCCCACCCCTCTCTCTCTCTCTCTCTCTCTCTCTCTCTTTCTCTCTCTGGGTGCTTGTTTCAGCAAGAACACCAAAACCACCGCTCTTAAGCCTGCTTGCCGCAATCCGACCTCAAATCGAGACAACCATAGAACATGAAATTAGACGGATCACACTATTTCTTCACTCTTCGCGTACCTTCCGATACAAAATACGGAAATGATTCGGATTTCGAATATGAGAGTTTGTTAAATTAAGGGCTAACGATTTCGAGTAAAGGTCTGGAGAAGGAGTTCGATCGGGTTTTAGAAGAGTATAGTGCGTTTTCGGTGAAAGAGGTCAAGAGGAGTGTGTCGGAAACGGTGGCGGTGGATAATGGTGGCTCAGTGGAGGCTAAAGCCGCAGCGTATTGGACAACGTTGGCGCCAAATGTTGAAGATTACAGTGGGTCTGTTGCGAGGATGATTGATGCGGGATCATATCAGTTAATCAAGGGAATTTTGTGGTGTGGGGATGTGACGGTGGATCGATTAAAATGGGGAAATGAGTTTTTGAAGAAGAGGACGAAACCTGGTTCAAAAGCTGAAGTTAGTCCAAAAGCTTTGAAGAAAGTGAAGAGGTATCATCTTGTTTTCTTCTACAACATTACTTTTATCCATTGAACACTTCTAATTCCGTATCTATTCAATTTCATCTGAATAATCTTTTCTTCTATAAAAGGGCATGATATCAAGCTCGTCTCTATGGCGTCTCAACCAAACTCCAACACAAATTGAAACAACTGAGCATAAAACAAGAAAAATAGATAAAAATATGATTTCTCTGTTTCTGCTAGCTTCAAGATGGCTTCGTTTCGATTGGGCGCCTGGATTGGTGAGCATGACTTTGGTTTCCATTCCTGTGTACACCACAACTCCTACTGCCCAGTTCGTGTTCTTGAGGACACATCCATGAAGAACGATGTTGGAAGGGCCAAGTTAGACGCGTTTTTGATCGATCTCCATGTTGGCTAAGAAAACGTATATATTTCTGTTAGGTTTTTCACAACGATATCACATGGAATTGTTTAGTTTGTAGAAAATTTGATGATTTCTCCTACTTGAATGTCTTTCCATTTCTTCTGTTCATATGAATTGTTCATTAGAACAGATGATAAACGATTGTTTTCAATCCCGTCAGATCTGTGTCGTCTCCGGTCTTCATAAGCATCTTTCACTGTTGTAACTAATAACACAATTGGTAATGGCAAGATGGAGGAAAAACGCCCAAAAACTGCAAGCTACGGAAGCTGGTTTAGAACAGTGAAAGAGACAGAGAGAGAGAGAGGTGGACCCTTTGCATATTAAATTTTATTTATTTATTATTTATTTTAAAAAAAAAGGAATAGAAAACCTCATAAATGGTCCCTGAGGAGTGAAATGACAAAAATGCCCCTGACTTAACGGCTAAATGGTAACGGAGTTAGCCGGAAGGACCAAATGTTAAAAGTTTTGAATCCACAGGGACGATCCATGAGGTTTTTTGAACTTAGGGACTAAACTTGATATTTTCGAAAACCACAGGGACCATTTTTGAAGTTTTGTCTTAAAGTAATTTAACAGTTCCAAAGAGGTTTACGGTTTAAAAATTAAGCTGATTACGACAGTAAACAGAGTTTACGGTTGATGAATTTGCGACCGTAAACTGGGTTTACGGTTTAAGTTCACGGTTTCTGAGTTTACAGTTTCTAAGTTTACGGTTCTTCGATTCTGATTACGGTTCTTGAAGTTTAAGTGTTTACGGTTGATGAGATTCCTCCTTTTACGGCCGTAAGCTAAGTTTATGGTTGGGCAGTAAACTCACAAACAACCTTTAAAACACGATTTTAAGATGAAATTCGTCCCTTCAAAGCCTAGAACGTAGAAACTAATGCTCGAACAATGAGAATGGTAGCTTAAACACTCAAAATCTCGATCGAATGACTTTTTGATACCAGTTTCTGTTCTGATACCAATTGTTAGGTCCGGATCTGTATCTAATACTAGTAATCAAACAATCACAAATCGAGAATAACAATAAGATGAATAAGAATTGAGCTTGCACACGTTTATATCAAATAACCGTCTGGTACAACTCAAACACTAGCCATAAACTGACTGGCATCCAACCATACAAATGACCAACTCTTAGCCCTTATATACTCGTGTAGACAGCAAACGGAGTTTGCGGCCGTAATCATGTTTACGGCCGTAAACGTGTTTACGGTCGTGAACATGACAAAACAGTGAACGACACTAAATAACTCAAAGGTACTATTACAGACTCATAACCAGACAAATCACATAGAAAGCCTAGCCCAAACCATTTATCAGACCCTTCATATGATATTGATGTTATATTATGAAATACATGCTACAAGTAGCCAAAGGATCTGCTTAGGGTTGCATGTTATAGTGATTGCTTAGGAGATATGCCTTTTTGTGTGTGATATGTGAATTTTTAGAGATGCATGATAATGTGTATGCTAAGGATCTTTTTGAATTGCGTGTTAGGATTGTCTAATCTTTATGATGCCTTATTGCATGTTGGTTTTTCTACTTGAATGCTACTTGCTTTGTGCTATGTGAAACCTATATTGAGGTTAGTTAACTATTAAGCGAATAGGTTAAGTTGCATGCCATGAAGATTGAATAGTTTTAGAATGTTTGATTTGGCCATATTGCAGAGGTCTTGTTTGAGTCCAAATGTTGTAGTGCAGGATCTTTCAGTCGAAGGAATGTTTAATCCTTGTTGCATGTAATTGTATTCTTAAGATTGTTAGTTAACATTGGTAGAAGTCTTTTCCACAATTGATAACAGGATGGGGTGGGAATTCTTAGTGACCTAGGAAGAGTGTTATAATGTGCTTGTGTATGCACTTGTGTATGAGGAAACCTAAGGTGAGAATCTAGGAAGTTTATGGTAGATTTTCTAAGCATATGTGTGTGCTGGTACACCTAGCAGTGGTGGAGTTCCAAGTGACTTAAGAAAAGTGTTAAGGTATTCTAGTGCGTGCATATATATGAGAAGAATCCTAAATGGATGGTCTAGGAAAATAGTAGTGTATGCTTGTGGGAGCATAGGTATCTGCAGTTGGTATTTTTGATGTGTGTAGTGACTTAGGAACTTTGAGACAATTCTTGGGACACATACAAATATGTGTGGAAGGTAGTATGGGTTCATACAACTAAAAGCACAAGATCTGTACGGGGATCAGGAAGAGTTGAAAATGTTTCTAAGGAGCTAGTAGAGGGTAGATAGTGTGGTATAACACTAGCTTTAATTATAGTCATCTCCATCGCCGTCGGTCTTTTGATGATGGTCATTCAAGATGAAGGTGAGTCTGGTTAATGCTCGCGATTTAGTGACCATGGCAGATTGGGTCTAATTATTGCAGGCCTGATTGAGTTTGTTGATTCAAGGTCTCGATGGTCTTGTTCAAAATAGTGCCATTTTGAGTCATGAGACTAAGTAAGAAGCGATTGTGATGATTGACCTAAAAACTGTAGCCTGAGGCTGGGTGGTCGGATGATAGCTTTAGATTTCGTTTTCTACGATAGGGTTATGTTTCTCCAGCATCCCACGTTCGAAGGTATGAAAGAGCGGGCATATGATTTTGAATTTGAGGTGTATAACCAGTACGAGGTTGATGAGTAGGTGTAGGGTCAGGCAACATCGATGGATAGAGAGTCATGTTTTTATGATGGGTTTGTTAAAACTATTATTGGAGCTTCTATAAATTTTATTGGAGCAAGGTTCAATTCTCGGGGTGCCTCGTCAACCAAGTGGTATATTGATTTTCCTTCCTAATTTCGAAGTTGTAATGATAGGGAAAGTTTCTGAGGTCTCCATATGAGATTCAAAGTTTCCTTATGGTTGGATGATTTTTATTTGAAGGATAATATTATGCTGTGTTATGCATTCTGAGAGTCAAGGTTGGTAAGTATCTGGTTGAGCCGGTCAGAGGCTTTGATGTTGTAGATGTCAGTTGATGATGGTTTGAACCCTAAGTGGGGGAGAACTAGTTATTCAGATTGAAGGATCATTTTCCATTCTAATTTGATGGTTTCAAGACAATGGGTCAGAGGAATCTGCAGTTCAGGCATGCTACATTTCGGCTCAGGTTTATTGATGCATAAGAGAAGGAAAGTGGGCTATCGTAGAAGTGCTTATAGATAGGAAGTTTCTCGTTGCTTTTCATAAGGATCCTTTTGATTCCTCCATGGTCGCGGAGAATTTAAAGATTTTTCAGATTGTGGGTGTAGAACAAGTTGACGATAGGTTTATGCCTTCAAGAACACATGCGTTGCCCTCGTAGCAGAAAGTTGATGGGTAAGGAACTTGCTGTGGTCAGTAGTTCCTTTCGGAAGCACCATGGATCTTGATAGAGGAGCGTTAAGCCTCTCAAGTTGTGCTTCAGATATATAGAACATTGTTAGCCCACAATATGCGTTGATTATCTTTGATTGAGATGGGCACTTGTTAGTTTGTTGAGCGACCTCAGAGTTTGGTAAGAGTATTTTCGCTTGGACTTTGTTTAGTATGTGTGGGATAATTAGGTTTATTCGATCCATTTCTGATCGATTAGTCATTTGATTCTTCATCAGCATATGGGATTTTTTTGAGGGTCTCCGAGTTGTACTAATTGAAGGTGAAATTGATGAGTCAACCATTCGTCAAGTTTTGTATGATGTATATCTTGGTCTCTGTGTATGTGTATTCTCTACTTTTTGGTTGATGAATTGTTGTTCCTAGTAGGTTTGAGTTGGCAACTATCCTTAGTTATTAGGAGTTCGGATGTCAGAACGACGTTGTCCAGTTTTCCAGGTGTGCCCACGGCCTATTTATGTTCCACTGTTGTCATGTTGTGTCAGATGGGTTGGGTTTCAGCTTGATTCGATGAGGGTGTTGGCAACATTTCTAAAGAATTTTGGAATTCTTCTTAGAATTTGGAAATTTTATTGGTCTACTTGCGCATTGGTGGAATCTGTTCAACTTAATTTATGGCATTGGATCTTGTTTGGTGGTTAGGAGGGTGTTTTTATTAACGGTTGAGGTTCATCGTTTCCTTCGATCTGCTGATACTTCACCCTTGGGTAAGGTTATGTTAAAGAAGGAACACAATCGACCTGAGGAGCTTTGCGTTTTCTACTAGGGAGTGTGAAATGCTGGGAGTTTAACAAATAATGTTGTGAGGGGTGTATAGGGAGTGTGAAATGTTGTCTTTTCAAGTTGGATCAAGCGTTCAACTGTGTAGCACCTGGTTCCTGGTACGCAAAATTTATCTAAGTATTTTACGTTTTTAGCCTTGGACTCGGCGAGTTGTAGGCCCGACTTGCCGAGTAGAGACGGGTTTGGGGGCACGTTTAAGTTGGCGACTCGGCGAGTCCACATTTTGGACTTGGCGAGTCCCCGCTGTCTGGTGAAACTCTAAATTCCAAGGGTTTGCACCCTATTTAAACCAACCTTATGCGCCCCAACCTCGCCCCCTTCACCCTCAGAGCTCCCAACATCGTTCTAACCCTTATTTCTTGTGAGATTGAAGTGCTTTGGTGAGTTTCTTGAAGATTTTGAGAAGAAAGAAGAGTAGATCAAGAAGAGAAGAAGGAGGCCAGGCATCCTTCTGTTATCTCAGTGATTTCCTTGAGGTATAACTCGGTTTCCCTCTGTTTTCATGCTTATAGTCCCTTATAGCTCCATGAAAGTCCTTCTTGAGCCTTTCCCCAAGCTTGATTGTGTATTAGGGTTTGTAATAAGTTGTTTAGCCTCTAGATCTAGGCATGATTGAGCTCCAAGAGCTTGGATCTATTGCCTTTATGGAGCCATATTGCATGAAAGCCCTAGATCTACCCTTTTAGTGCATTTTGAGCCCTAAAACCTTCTTTGGTGATTATTTACACGTAAAGTTGGAAACTTTACGTGTTATTCGTGCCCTAGAAACCCAGATCTATAAATGGCATGAGCTGGATTCAAGCAAAATCGAGTATATAGTATTTGCATGTGACAGACTCGGTGAGTCGCTCATCGGACTCAGCGAGTCGAGTCGCGAGTCCCCGAGTTTTCCCCCTTTTCGCGTTTGCGAGGTGGAGTAGTGAGTCATAGGGTGTGACTTAGAGGGTCGGAAACCAGACTCACTCATGAAGTAACTTGGCGAGTCAATGCCATGACTCGGCGAGTTCAAGGCAATCTTCTTGCCTCAAGAACAGACTCGGCGAGTTGTTCATACAGCTCGGCGAGTCACAACATATAGTGTTCTTCGGATGAAGATGAACTCGACGAGTTGTTCATACAACTCGGCGAGTAGGATGAAGGACTATTGGCCTTTGGTTTAGAAGGAAAACTCGTCGAGTCAATGCGTAACTCGACGAGTAGAGACGGGTTTATGGTCAGACAAAGGGATAGGGACTCGGCGAGTTGGCAAGCCAACTCGGCGAGTTGGGTCAACTGGCACTTGACTTTGACTTTGACTCTTGGTTTAGTTAGGGGTAAATGGTTATTTTACCCTGAGGTCGGTTAGCAGTATTTGACTAAGTATTTTGTGGGACTTATAGCCGGAGGATTTCCGGAGCAGCAGCAGAAGAAGACAGTCAGTTCCCACACCGATCGGCAACTACTTTGAGGTGAGTTACCTTCCAGTAGCGGTGGGTCTACGGCCACAATGCCGGCCCACCAGTAGGAGTTGTATGACAGATGATTGTCTTTGTGATATTCATCTAGGGTTGCTACTACCTGTGTTATGTTATTGTGCTAGTATGATATGATGCTATGTGCTAGTGACAGTAGGGGGAGATAGTCCCCCAGATTACCGGTCGATAGGACCGAAGGGGTGGTCATGCCCAGCCATGCTAGATAAATTATATGATATATGTGTTATGTGGTAGTAGTAGGGGGTGAAATAGTCCCCAGTACCCGGTCGAGAGGACCAAAGGGGAGACCAGCACCCAGATATGCTAGTTAGTATCCGGTCGAGAGAACCGAAGGGGAGGCAAGCTCCCAGATATACTGGTCAGTATCCGGTCGAGAGGACCGAAGGGGAGGCCAGCTCCCAGATATACTAGACAATATCCGGTCGAGAGGACCGAAGGGGTAGGTCGGACACCCAAATATGCCTGAAAATATATGTGTGTTATGTGATTGTATGGTATGTGGTATGTTGGGGGAACTCACTAAGCTTCGTGCTTACAGTTTTTAGTTTTGGTTTCAGGTACCTCTTCTTCGAAGGGGAAGGAGCTCGTGTGGTAGCGGCCCATCACACACATGCTTGTGTTCCGCATCATGAGATCTTCATGGGGATTTGTACTCTGACACTTTTATGTTTTATAAAAATGTTTTCCAGACATGCAATATCTTTTGTGAAATGATATGATCGTTGAACGTTTTATTCCTAATGTTTTGCTAAGTACATGTTTTAAAAATGAAATTTTTGGCTCGTATTTTTGGGACGTTACAAACTGTCTACCTTATTTTCTGGTTGAGTGCGACCATGTTTTCTTCTAATGATGCATCGGTGATAGCCTGGACCGTGGAAGGGTTTCATGTTACAAAATGGTATAGCTCCTATGGTTTTTGTTAAGGTGTTGAGTGGAATGTTGATTGGGTTTCTATAGGCCGGTGTAATGATAGTCGTGTGCGTATAGGCCTACTGGGTGCTGGTCGGGAGTCTTCATGCATGTGGTAGGGAGATGGCAAGAACAGTGAGGAACCATAAGCTTCTCATTCCAATGGTTTGATGGTGTCACGACATGGCGTGAACCATCATGGATTTCAATTACGAGAGTTCAGCCGAAAGTTGTGTCATGGAGACTCGTGTATTTGGTTCATTGGTCTTTGGTATAGTTCGGTATTTGAGTAGTATGGAGATACTATTGATGGCTCAGTAGCAGACAAGTTTTGGTCGGGCTTTTGTAGAATGTGACTTGTTGGAAAAGTCATGGTTGTATATTAGTAGTTCATTCGTGGGACTGAATTTAGATGAAAACCCATCTCCACCGGGTGGAGAGTAGGTCTCTTTGGTATGGTAATCACCACGGAGCGGAGAATTGTTTCCACGAAGCAGAAGCTGGGCAAGCTCAAGCCCAAGTTTTTTTAGGGTTTTAAACGTATTTAAATGTAATGATTCATGTTTTAGGGCATTTTCTCAACCTCCATCACATCTAGAACTCCTTGAGAGCAACCCTAACCCGCCTCTTCGTGATTTGAGCTCCTTCTCTATTCTTGAACCACTTTTGGGTGCTTTTCGTGGTGATTTGATGACGCTTGAAGATCAAGATGGTTCTTTTGGTTGCAAGGAAGGTTGTTTCAAGTTTGGATCTATCAAAAATCTCTTCATTTCTAGACTATTAAGAGTATAAAGTTCATATCTTGCTCTTTAGTTTGTTAGATCTTGTCATTTGTGGTTTTTGGCACTTTTGCTCCATTTTATGGGCGATTTTGGAGTTGAGTGGACTCCAACATCTTTTGATCAGTTTGGAATGCTTCTTGGATTTCATGGAATAGAAAAATTATGATATTTTCCCTTCCCTTTAAGCCATGCAAGTTATCTTGGTCCTTTAGGTCATTATGATGTATGTTTAGATCTTGAAAGTTTGTGGCATCATTATAGATAAATTTGGAAATTTTATCCACCTAAACATCATGTCGATTCATATCTGAGGGTTAGAGACTTGGAATTAAGGGATTAAGTGATAAAGATGTATTCTTGGTCCCTTTGAGACATAAAGTTTAGATCCTTGGTTGTTTAGACCATTATAATGGATAAATTTGGAAACTTTATCCATTATGAAGCTCTTAGGTACCAGATTTGAAAATTTGGAAGCTTGGGTTTAAGTGTTAAGTACTTAACCCATTAAGCTGTTGGGACCAGTTCCTACGACGTGTAGGCTGGTGTTAACACGACTGTTTTGTCGTGTAGCTGCCAAGTCGTGGCCTATGGTTGTCCACGACGTGGTGATCAGCTGGGGCTAACTTTGTCTGTTGACGTTTTGAAAAGTTTGACTTTTGGTCAAACTTGGAGATGTGTTGAGCTATAGTATGAGATTTAGCTTGTGATTGGTTTAGGAGGTTCATGTAGCTGATTCTGTGGGATTTTGAGTATTGGATTTCAGCTCTTCATTCATGTGAGTCTTCTCACGATATTACCTATATCATAGTATATGCATGCCATACCAACAAAGCCTTATTTGCCGATTGTTGTTATGTGTATCTGAGTTGTTAATACCTCCAAGACTACTGTCAGTCCGCAGGGTTGTTGATAACCTATAGGGCTGCTGTGAGCCTATCAGACTGCTGTGAGCCTGTGAGCCCATCAGAATTATGATAGTCTTAGGTTTGTTGATAACTCATAATTGTTTATATTGTTGTGTTATATGTGATATTTAGGAAAGCTGATAGTCCTCAGGATTGTTGATAGTCCCAGAGTTGTTGATCACCTATAGTTGATTATTATTATGTGATGTATGTGATATTTTGGGGAACTCATTAAGTTGTGTGTTTATAGTTGTGAATTAAATGTTTGTCAGGTACTTATCGGATTGCGAAAGCGAAATTATACACACACATCAATAGTTTTGTGATTCGAGATTCCACATTGTCTTCCTTATAACTTTGATTTTGAATTATGGTTTATAAACAATTCGTTTGACTTGAATGTAACTTTATAAAAATGTGTATTTATTCTATTTTAAAAATAAAAAAATTATTCTGAAATTTGGAACGGTCACAGTTTATCAATTTACTGCAATATTAATGATTTTTATTTATATAAAAATATATATATATAGGGTCCACTTACTTTTGGTAGAGGTCTTAAACTCAACGACCTTCTAAGGCTGTGTTTGGCGCGCCACAGCTAGCTGATAAGCTAGCTTATTTTTCGAGCTTTTTTATATTGTCGTGTTTGGTAAGCCAAAAAGTAGCTTATAAGCTAGTTTTTTGAAAAACTACTTAGACTAGCTTTTTAGGAGCTTTTTTAAAATTTTCCAAATACACCCCTTAATTAATTATAAAAACACATACTCTTACATGTCATTTTATGTAATTTTATATATTTCAGCTAGCTTTTCAGCTGGTTTTACCAAACGTTATTTTTTATCAGCTAGTTTTTCAGCTATCAGCTAGCTTTTTATTGAACAACTAGCTTTTCAGCTATCAGCTAGCTTTTCAACCAGCAGCTAGCTTTTCAGCCAGTACGCCAAACATAGCCTTAGGCTGTGTTTGGCGCGCCACAACTAGCTGATAAGCTAGCTTATTTTTCGAGCTTTTTTATGTTGTTGGGTTTGGTAAGCCAAAAAGTAGCTGATAAGCTAGCTTTTTGAAAAGCTACTTAGACTAGCTTTTTAGGAGTTTTTTTAAAATTTTCCAAATACGCCCCTTAATTAATTATAGAAACACATATTCTTACATGTCCTTTTATGTAATTTTATATATTTCAGCTAACTTTTCAGCTAGTTTTACCAAACATTATTTTTTATCAGCTAGCTTTTCAACTATCAGCTAGCTTTTTATTTAACAGCTAGCTTTTCAGCCATCAACTAGCTTTTCAGCTAACAACTAGCTTTTCAACTAGTCCGCCAAACATAGCCTTAGACTAGTTTTTTAGGAGCTTTTTTAAAATTTTTCAGATACACCCCTTAATTAATTATAGAAACATATATTCTTATATGTTTTTTTATGTAATTTTATATATTTCAGCTAGTTTACCAAACGTTATTTTTTATCAGCTAGCTTTTCAGCTATGAGCTAGCTTTTTATTTAACAGCTAGCTTTTCAGCTAACAGACAGCTTTTCAACTACCAAAGATAGCCTAAAAGTTCTAGATAGTTATTTGAATTTTAAGTTTTTTAAACTATCTTCTTTCAAAAGAACATACCATACTACATTTAGCCTGGCTTGTATCTATCTGCCATTAATAGATATTTTTGGAATACATGCGTAAGGAATTTGACCACCGCGTGACACCACATCATCCACAATTGACAATTCTATGTACAACCCATTAACTTGACTATAAGTACTGCTCCACCAATGTCATGGATATCACAATCATAATTACCACGGATAAAATGCACACAATGAAGACACCACTCTTCATTTTCATCGTCTTCTCCACGCTCTCACTTTCTTCTGCCCAATCCCTAGTTCCTGTTCGCGACACTGACGGGAATATCATCCGGTCAGGCACCGGTTACTACATCTTGCCCACTACACGTGGCCTGGGTGGGGGCATTAAACTAGTGCCCACAACCATAAACGAGACGTGCCCTAGTGACGTGGTGCAAGAAAACAACGATCTGCAAAATGGGCTACCGTTGACTTTCATACCAGTCAAGGCAAACAAAGATGGCAACATCTTTGAATCCATCGATCTAAACATTAGGTTCTCAGGTTCAACGGCTTGTATCCGGTCTGCGATTTGGCGAATTGATCAGGGTGTGAATGGGCAACGAGAGATATCAAGCCATGGGAGCTTAGGGAACCCAGGCCCACAAACCATAAGCAATTGGTTCAAGATAGAGAAGCATGAGGATGGGTACAAGCTAGTGTTCTGCCCCACTGTGTGCAACACTTGCAGGCCAGCTTGTGGAGATATTGGTCATACGATTGCTAAAACTGGACGTCTAAGTCTGGTCATAAATAACACGCCCCTTAAGGTCAATTTTAAGAAGGCATAAAGACTTATGTGCCCATTGTGAATGGGTTGTATGTCGGTATACTTTGTATGTATAATAAAGGGCTGGGATATGCTCTAAAAGCTATTTTATCAATAAAGATATGATTCCAGGTCAAGGATTTAGTGTTTGGATCTTAATTTATGAATATTTAATTATATCAAAGATATCATAAATGTAAATATATTAATAGACATTTAATATGCTGACAATAACAATCCAACCCAACTACTACTTAAATGGATGTCCCACAGATGAGTTCAATGTTTCGAAAGGAGTCCGCCAATGAGACCCATTGTCTCCTTTCCCACAGATGAGTTCAATGTTTCGAAAGGAGTCCGCCAAGGAGACCCATTGTCTCCTTTCCTGTTTATCGTTGCCATGGAGGGGCTTAATGTAGCTTTATTAGCCGCTAAAGAGAGAGGCATTTTCAAAGGGGTAAAAATCCCAAATTGTGATACCGTATTATCACACCTTTTTTATGCGGACGACGCGTGGGTGAATGGTCTAAACGCAACATAAAAAATCTCGCGCGTATCCTCCGTTGCTTCCATGTGTCTTCGGGTAACCATTTCACCATTTCTTTAAAAGTTAACATCTTCGAATCAAATTTATTTACTATTCGTTAACTACAGTCAAGAGAACGACGAACAAATGTTCTGTAACACTGAAATATAATAGTTTTTGTTGTTGTTATGGCATTTGAGGCTTAAAATACAAGATTTTTGTGGTGGCTATGACATGGTGATGATACATCACGACGTGACTGTTGGAATAGTGTCTAAGGCTGCAACTATATTAGGCAAGTATTTGACCCGATTGTGCATGATCCTTTTGGGTTGCCTTCACCATAACAACTTGATAGGATGATTTATTAAGAGAGAGTAAATATTATTGATATATTATGAGAATAATATAAAGAATAATATATTGTTATTTGATTAATATAAGTCATAGAATTAATTGGAATTAATTTGGTGACTTAAAGAGGTTAAATAAAGGGGTATAAACTGTCAATTGTTTGATAGTTAAGCTTTAGACTGTAAATCCTTATAGATAGAGATGGGACGGATTCTAGAAGCTAAAGGATAGCGAAAAATCGTCCATTGCTTATCTAAGGAAAGGATTTGGATAGCTTTAAGAGAAGATTATCCAATTAGGGTTTAGGTTGTAACCCTTAAGGAGTCTACAAGTATAAATAGACCCTATGACATAAGGAAATCGGGACCTCACCTAAAGTAAGAGAACCCTGGCTGATTTCCTCCCCTCTCCTCTCTCCTAAATCATCTTCCTTGCTATTGGTGTTTGTAAGCCATTAGAGGAGTGACATTTGTGACTTTAGAAGCTCCAAGATTACAAGATCAACAAGGAATTCAAAGGTATGGTTCTAGATCTGTTTAAATGTTGTTATTTAACCTAATTAGCCATTAGAAGTCTTGGATTCAAAGCATGTTTAATTAGAAAGCCTAGATCCAAGCATTAGGGTTTTGCATGCGCACATAAGAAAGTTCTTATGGCTAAAACCCATCAGTGACGGCACCAGATGAAACACATATTTTTCTTGAGTGCCACAACGTGACAAGTTATTGGCCACGACATGACAGCCACCTACATGCAAAACCCTAATTTCCCTAGCCTTAAGCCCTGTTTAAGGGATATGATGGATAGTGTTTGCACACCCTCAGCCTCCATTTCACCCCAAGTAAACCATAGCCCCCATTGCCGAGTTTTTGAAGCTTTTGTGGTGATTTTAGTGCTTTGAAGGAGAATAAGGTGTCCATTAAGTGTAGATCCATGAAGCAAGCTCCTCCTCCATATTTTAGCTCATATTTTGGACCATTGTAAGTCTTCAAGATCCAATCTTTATGTGTTGTACTTATAGATCTAGACTTTTATGCTTTGTTCTTCATGTTTGGGTTAGTTGGTGTGGTGGGATTCCATAAAGTTTGCAACTTTATAGATCCTTGAGGTCCCCTTGTGGTTATATGTTCCAGATTTGAAGTATGACTAAGTTTTGATTACTTGCATGAGGTTTTCACCTCATTTTCATCATTTTGACCTAAATAGAGTTCAAGACATGCATGTCTATAAAACATCGATTTTTATGACTTATTGGGTGTGAGAAAGCCTTCTACAAAGTATTAATATGTAACTAGAAGGATTAAGGGCTTAATGCATTAAGTTGGCCAGAACAGTTCCCACGACGTAGAGGTTTAGCTCCCATGACGTGGCATTAGGTGGTCTTTGCGACTGTTTTTTCGTGAGGTCACCATGTCATGGCCAATGGAATTTTGACCGTTGATCTTTGACTTTTAGATCAAGTTGACCAATGGTCAACTTGAGGGTTTTTGGGCTATGGATTGAGGATTGGTCCCTGATTGTCGTATATGTGATGTGTAGTACAAGCTCTTGGATTTTGTGAGTTATATTGTTATCTGCTAGACTACAAGGTGAGTTTTCTCACTATAATTTGTACTATATTGTTATCTGCTAGACTACAAGGTGAGTTTTCTCACTATAATTTGTATTGTAGTATGTATCCTTATGTGTAGGATGTTGGTATGATGTAGTGATCTGTTAGATTGGTAGTTTTGTATGATTACATGTGTTTGCTGGTTATTGATTATTTGTTCGCATATGTCGACATATTATGGTTGGGTTGAGGCGGGCCTGATTTGTGTTGTAGGCCAAGATACTCGGGCGGTCTATATTGTAGGCCTTGTGAGGCGGTCCAGTCAGATTGTAGGCCCGACGGAGCGGTCCAGCTATACTGTAGGCCTTGCGGGGCGGTCCGATTAGACTGTAGGCTCGGTAGAGCGATCCATGCATTTATAGTCCTTACGAGGCGATCCAGGCAAACTGAAGGCTCATGTATGCATGCATTGTATTTGTATTGTTGTGTGGGGTATTTTGGGGGAATTCACTAAGCTTTCGCTTATATTTGTGGATCTAAATGTTTTAGGTACCTTAGAGGATCGGGGAAAGACGAAGACATGATCATACACATCATCCTGTTGATTTATGTTTTGATAGATGATATTGATACTCTATTTTTTATGGTTTTGTTTTGAAACAACGATTGATTAATTTAGATTTCATGAAAATGTCTTTTTAAAATGAAAAATTTTGACTGTGGTTTTTGGGACGTTCAGGTTCAAAGGGTTAAAGATCATCAAAGATATAGGGAAGATAAGCGACGACGCCCTTGAAACAAACATCACCACCTTGGGTCCATTAGTGCTTCCGTTACCAGATAAAATCATTTTTCTTCATGACTCTCGTAAAGTGATACCTCTCACACACAAAACCAAAAGGTTCAACCACTTCTACATCTTTTACTCTTTACGGGTCACAAAAGTCACTGCCTACTTGGCTCCGACACCAAGCCTTACTCCCCTGACTACAAGCTCGCATTAGAGCACTTCTGCGTTCACACTACTAGCAAAGCATTGGTGAACGAGCTCTAATGCAACCTTGGGCCGCAACGCTAACATGGAGCCCTTATGATGGTAGAAAGAGGGAGAGAAAAGGAAAAAATGCAGATCCAAAAAATGGGGCTCTTGTCTCCTTTTTTGTGAGTTTGGTTTTAACGAGCTTGATTTTGAGATCATCTTCAGGTTTGATAGGTTTCACGTCTCTGTCAGATGTTAAAAGGGGGTGTTGACAGGTGGTGTTTGCCGGTGATGATAGGTGGTGGTTGTCGAAGTTGAAAAATAGACGTAAAAAGGATCTCTACCTAAGCAGCCACTTGTGCTCCAAGTATTAAGGTGACACAGTTAACCTGTTGTTCTGGGTGAAGATGAGTAAAAAATATAGGTCGGCACCTAGTTTATGTCCACATAAAATTAGAAAAGGCGAAGTGAATGTGTTATACACAGGATATGTTGAATCATGTTTATCTAACGTCGAAGTGAATGTGTAAGTCTTCATAGGTGAGGAAATGAATAAGACTGAAAATCATGTATTAATGGTTTATTTGGTAGAAATCGAATTATGATCAATGTTGTTTTGTTTGGTAAGGTTGCTAATGACAAAATTATCATTTTAACCATCTACCAAAAAACAACTTCAAGGAGGTAATGTTGTATGATTATTTTGTTTTGTTGTTGTAAAAAAAAAACTTCAAAGAATTACAAAATTATAACTTAATTCACAAATTAATAAATTTGATTGCAATGAAACATATTAACTAAAATCAGAATTTATCTAAATCCAAAATTACAAAGG
The DNA here is from genome assembly GCF_051521515.1 of Lactuca serriola. Taxonomy (NCBI): domain Eukaryota; kingdom Viridiplantae; phylum Streptophyta; class Magnoliopsida; order Asterales; family Asteraceae; genus Lactuca; species Lactuca serriola. Next base: position 207,529,194 of record NC_136409.1, read on the forward strand.
ATATTATCGAATCATAAAGCCCCTCGATCTTCAAAATCCAAATTATTAAGCAAGAAAACAAAAGAAAAAAACGAGACAAGGAACTTATGTGGTTCCGTCGAACTAACATATGTCCACCAACAAGAACCGGCGAACTCTCTGTTACTATCGTTTCAAAAGTGGTTACATTAAGATACTTAACTACGAATTGTAAACCTTAGCAAATATAGTCCTGAACCATATACAAAAAAATCAGAATAACTAAACAGGCCCATACCGATGGAGTAAGTATTTGTTGTGTACGCTTATGTTAGTATATCCTATATCGGTACGACACAGTTATATATGTGGGAGTCTCCCTTCTCTCCACAAGGGCTCTTTAGAATAGACAATATTGGGCTCCACATATATTTACATGGTATCAGAGTCGACTTCCCGCACCCTAATGGTTCAACACATCCATGTTTACCCTCATCGAGCGTCCAACTCTGAGAGGGGAGTGTTAGTGTATCCTACATCGGTGCGATATGATAATATAAGTGGCTATATATTTTGGAGTCCCCATTCTCTCCACAAGGGCTCTTTTTGAGAGACAATTTTGGGCTCCACATATATTTACAGCTTATCCCATTGAAATCATTCGGGTTTTCTTCACTTTGTTTGGGTCGGGCTATTTTTTAGGATCAGGTCACATAACAATCTCCATCCTAACATGAATGTCTCAAACCATAAGGGATTCCCATTAGACATCCTATCTACCAATTTTCCTGAACACTCTTCTTAGAAAATATTTTGATGTCGAGTATAACATTTTTTTTCTCTTATTCTTGATGTACATGGAGCCTTAAAAGAAACATAAAAATGTACTTTTTTTATAAAATATTTATTTTAAATAAGCATATATATGTTGCAGCTTATATATTAAATGATTATTTTCTGATTTTCACCACTACAGATATAATTCTAAGAATTCCTATACTCATAATGTTTTTAATATTTTCAGTACTATAGATATAATTCTAAAAATTCCTATAATAATAATGTTTTTAGTCTATAATGTACAAGTAAAGTGACAATTTCTCAAAATAGATTTTCCAATAAAGTATTTTTTTTCGGTTTGTAGATCTCATTTTCATTCGTATTTTCTAAAAGAAGTATTCTAAGCATTGGGATACAACTAGTTAGATTTAACCAATCAAATAACTTATCAATCACCATGAAAATAACTAATATTATAAAAGTCTTAAATTTTTAACGTGTAATTGGAAAAAACTATAATAGTTTGTTATTATTATTATTATTATTATTATTATTATTATTATTATTATTATTGTTATGACCACAATTTTCTCACAAAATTATCACTCTAACTCACTTAACGAATTTAATGGTTAACTTTGCTAACTTTTTTGCAAAATCAGTCCTAAAATTTTCAAATTTGGTCCCTGAGGTTTGCAAAAAATTACATCATATGGTTTTTTAATTTTATTTTTCAATTTTCATATATATATATATATATATATATATATATATATATATATATATATATATTACTTTCATTTTTTACATATACTTTATTAATTTTCTTCTTTATCTTTATTTTTCTACAATTTGATTTTTTTACCTTTTTATCTTTTTTTTTTAATTTTTTAGTGTATATATAAAGTATATCAGAGTAGTTTTTTTTTCATATTTTTTTTTCGTATTATATTTTAACCTTTTCATCTTTTTATTTTTTTTAAAATTTTTTTCATTTTTGTTTTCCAAATATTCATTTTTTATGTAGTTTTAACTTTTTATTGACCATTTTCAAAAAAATATAAAATATACTAATATATTAGAGTATATTACAATTTTGATAATTTATAGTTTTTTTTTTAATTTTTTTATTTATATTCAAGTAAATGATGTAGTTATGTTTATATTTGTAATTTCGGTCCAAATTATTATTATTATTATTATTATTTGTTCTTTAGTGCTATTATACTTATGTTACGAAATTTTTTTAAAAAAAATTATCTTGTTTATTGAGAATTAGTGTTTCAATATGTAATATAGCTTGCAAATTAAACCATATTTCTATATGTGATATCAGTAGTTTAAATTCTCAATAAATATGGTTTTTTTTTTTTAATTTCCATGTTATATCACACATTGAAACACTAATTCTCAATTAACAAGCTAATTTTTTTAATTTTTATTTTTTCGTAACATAAATAAAATAGCATTAAGGAACAAAAAAAAATAAAGAGAAAATAAGTTGGACCGAAATTAAGAATATAAACATAAATATTTTATTTACTTGAATAAAAATAAAAAAAATACAAAAACTATAAATTATAGAAATTGTGATATACTCTAATATATTAATACATTTTATATTTTTTGAAAAATGTCAATAAAAAGTTAAAACTACAAAAAAAATAAAAACAAATAATTGGAAAACAAATACGAAAAAAAAATAAAAAAATATAAAGACGAAAAATTTAAATATAATACAAAAAGAAACTTAAAAAAAATACTCTAATATACTCTAAAAAATAGGAAACAAAAGGTAAAAAAATCAAATTATTGAAAAATAAAGTTAAAAAATGAAAATAAATAAAGTATATATAAAAAACATATATATATATATATATATATATATATATATATATATATATCGAAAATGAATAAAGCATATTAAAAAACGAAAAATAAAGTTAAAAAAAAAGCATGTAGTGTAATTTTTTGCAAGCTTCAGGGACCAAATTCGAATTTTTTAGGACTGATTTTGTAAAAAAGTTAACAAATTTAACTATGAAACTCATTAAGTGTGCTAGAGTGATAATTCTACGAGAAAGTTGTAGCCATAACATTAATAAAAAAAATATTATGGTTTTTTCCAATTACGCGTTAACAATTTAAGTTTTTTTGTAATATTAGTCCCCATGAAAAAGTTGATTGTAATAGTAAATGTGAAGCAGGTGTTGCAGTTAATACCTAAATAAACTGCAATTAAAAGATTGCATTGCTAAATAAATTGATTTTTTTTTCCAAAAAAAAAAAAAGTAAATCCCAATAGGGGTAAATGACATTATGTAGAACAGTGACCATGACTAAAATGTGAGATGGTGCTAGTTAACACAATGTACACCGGATTTTTTATAAATAAAAATTTTAAAAAATAGATGTACTTTGTTTTAAAAAATCAGGGTGTTACAATTAACCACCTTTTTATGGACAATCCATAATTACATATGGTATTATTTTGATACAAAATCAGTGGCGAAGCTTATTAAGGGAAGTACAATCACTGAATTCTACAATTACGATAGTTTTTTTTTTTAATTAGAAATAGCTTAGAAATGGAAATATAATGTTGTAACAAAAAGAAATAAAGTATGATGAAAAAGTAGGATGCTATAATACACAAGAACATCGTTGTATACATATGGTCTATTTCCGGTCTAGACTGAATAAACCGACACTTTTTGAAGAATTCCAAACTTAACAAAAGAAACAACCTCTTAATTCACATATGGTTTTTCTGTTACATAAAACAAATTAACAAAGAAAGTGGCACGCATGCACGCATGCACAAGAAAATGCAAAGTTTTCTATTTTCGTCTGCCTCAAGAAAATTGCAACTTTTTTTTGTTACAAGTTTACTGATTTATTAGTAATCCTTACAAATACATATATGAGATTCATTTTATATCCAATAAACTATTCACACAGGACTTAATGGGAACATACCCTAATATGATAATCTATATATGTGTATTATTATGAAAAGAGGATAAGAAATGCTTACTAGTACAAAATTTCACCTCTAAATAATCCAAAATGTTGAAATTGTTGACTCGAGGCATGAGTTTCTCCTATAAATTAAGAACACTCTAGTTTAGATTTCACGGCTTGAGTGGTAACCATAGTAGAAAAATTATCAAAGTCCTGACTTAAACACAATAATACATAACTACTAAACTACAAAAGTAGACTGCCATTTCATGATAATTTTCAACAAAAAATCATTTTCAACAAAAAATCGCATCGGACCTGACCTAATATTAATAGACATCAAAAATAAAAAGTAAAAAAAAATGAAAGTGTGTTGCTATTAAAGATGTTATTTCAAAAAGTACGTTGCTATAAATAAACATCAAGAATTAAAAACATTTTTTTTGAAAATATGTTGTTATAAAAACTGCCATTTCAGAAAGTATGTTGCTATAAATACACATTAAAAAACATTTTTTGAAAGGATGTTGCCATTAAAACTACCATTTCAGAAACTATGTTGCTATTTCTGAAAAAAAAAAAAAAGAATTTGCATTATACTTGACATCGCATCAGAGATCAAACTTGGTATTATTTTTTTCTTTTCTTTTGACCTCACAACCATACCTAATTTTTTTTTACCTACCATCATACATTTAGACTTGTTTCGGTTTTATTGACCTAGCATCAGACCTTGGTATTTTTTTTGTCCCCATTAAAACTTGCATTAGACTCGTACTAAAGTAATTCCATTAGTGATCAGACTCATACCAGAATATACCATTTCAAAGTAAAATAGTAGATTGCCGAAATAGACATCAATAATAAAAAAAAAGACAAAACTTCAAATTTGGTATAGAGAGAGAGAAAGAGGTGGGACCCTTTAATATTAAATAATTAGTTTTTTTTAATAAGACAAATCTTCATAAATGGTCCTTGTGGCAGTGAAATGACAGAAATACCCTTCACTTAACGGCCAAAAGCTAACGGAGTGAGCCGGAATGACCAAATGTTAAAAGTTTTGAAACCACAGGGACCATTTGTGAGGTTTTTTGAACTTAGGGACTAAACTTGATATTTTTGAAAACCACAAGGACCATTTTTGAAGTTTTGTCCAAAAAAAAACATTTTTTTTTTAAATTATGTTGCTATAAAAACTACCATTTTAGAAAGTATGTTACTATCAATGGACATCAAAAATAGAAAAAAAACATTTTTTGAAAGTACATTGTAATTAAATTTGCTAGTTCAAAAAGTATGTTGCTATTTTTGTTGAAACTTTTTTTTTAACCTACATTAACTCCGACATATTACACCATTTTAAAGTAACAAAAAATTAAATAAAAGCAACGAACTTACCATCATCAATGAAGAAGGAGCTCCATCTAAGTCATAATGAGATTCTTTTTACGAGTCTGACATGCTCTTAGGTTGACCATCTTTTCCTTTATTTAACCTTGATTCATCCACAGATTCATTGAACAATGAAAACAAACATAAAAAACTGACTATAGCGGCATACTTTCATTTATTTGTAAAGTATGTTGCTATTTCTGGGATTTAACCCTAAAATATAACAAATAAAAACACATATTAATATTTAGTTCAGTAGCTGCCCAAAAATATGAGGATTTCATGAGTAAACCTACAAAAATATCAAAGAAGTTCATCAATAAACCATAAAATTGTGTATTTTCTTTGTCAAAGTATTTTTTATAAGTAAACCACCTGTTAGCCTTTGCGTTCATATTTCATGTATGTGTGTGTGCATAAACAGATCTTTGTTTGTATTCCGTGTATGTGTGTATTGAAACACTTGGAAATCAAAAGGTCAATTGAGGAAATAAAATCTCCAAACAAGAAGGCAACTCGTCAAGTTCAAGGGCGAGAACTCGACGAGTAGGAACGCGGTCACATGTGTTTTTGGAAGACTAACTCGACGAGTTGGAGAGGATATACTCGACAAGTTGGACGGGGTTTAGGAAACCCTAGATCCGGGATTTTGCACCCTATTTAAGCATCCTAATCCCATTCCAGCCTCCAAGTACCAAACCCTAGATCCAGAAACCTTAATGCATTTGTGAGCTTATGAGCCATTTTGAGTGAAGTATTGTGTGTGTTGAAGCTTGTGAAGGAAGGAGAAGCATGAGGATTCAAGAAAAAGCTAGTAGATCCAAAGACTTAATTTTGTTCTCATCATTTCCTGGCAAGCAAGTCTCAAACTTGCTTAGTAACTTCTTAGATCTCTTTATTATCATTTTATTGAGTTTTTGGTCCAAGAAGCTTGATCTTTGGGATATGGACGTCCCAAGTGAGTAAACTGTCAGATCTAAAATCATGGAGGGCTTTCATGGCATAAAGGTACAAACTTTATGGCCATTAAAGCCCCATGCAAGCTATAGGATGTCATTTTGGCCTTTTAAGCTCCAAAAGGTCATGCATGGGGAGAAAGGTGGAAGCTTTACGTGTTCATGAAGTGTTTAGGGTCTAGATCTCTGTTTGTATGCCTTAGCTTGGAGTATAGGTGACTTGTGGACCAAGATCTAGGTCCTAAAGAGTTAGGGTTTGAGCTAAACCCATTAAGTAAAGGTATTAACTGGTAAAGTTGGAAACTTTACCCTTAAAAGGACATTTTCAATGTATATGAGAAGCATGAAGCTTAGATCTAGTTTTGCCGAGACTCTGGTCTCTTCCAAAAAAAAAAAATGAAGCTTAGATCTAAAGAGTAGGGGCTTAATCTATTAAGATGGCCCAAACAGACTGAGAAACTCGTCGTATCCATAAAGGAACTCGACGAGTTGAGTCGATTTGTCTCGATTCTGAATAGGGTAGAACTCGACGAGTCTGAGGAGGGACTCGACGAGTTGATTTGCTTTATCACGACTACGAGTAGCAAGGGAACTCGGTGAGTCAAGGGGATGACTCGACGAGTTGGATCGCGATTTAAGGGTTTCTGATTTATGGAAGTCGGCGAGTTGATGGGTCAACTCGACGAGTTGAGTCAACCTAGAATGTTGACTTTTTGACCATAATGTTGACCTTGACCAGAATGTTGACTTTGACCAGAGGTAAAATGGTCATTTTACCTTAAAAATGATTATTGGATTTTGACTAAGTGTTATTGTAATAATGATAGTCGGGGAATCGTTGGAGCAGCCATTAGAGATTCCTCAGCGCGAGATTTCACAGTCAGCTTTGCGAGGTGAGTTTTTCTCCATTAGGAATGGATCGAAGGCACCAATGTCGCCCTGTTTATGTATGTTAGCATATGCTGGACTAAGGTCCGATACCGAGCTATGCCAAATGTAGGTTTATATGTTTTTGGACTTCGGTCTGATGTCGGGGCAAGCCTGAGGAATGTTGTATGCTTGATGTCTTCGTGATTCTTGCATGTGTCTATTGGAATGTTTTCGGACTTCGGTCCGATGCTGGGGCAAGCCCGATGAATGTTTATATGTATTTGTTGACATGCTTATGTATACCGAGCTTTGCTTGATGTCGGGCGGGGCCCGATGCCGGATTTCGGTCCAATGTCGGGCAAGGCCCGATGCCGCACTTCGGTTTGATGTCGGGCGGGGCCCCATGTAGTGGGCTAAGCCCAAGTTATGTGTTATGTGTTTATGTGATTATGTGTATGATATGTGGTAGTTTGGGGAGAATCACTAAGCATCGTGCTTACAGTTTTCAATTTTGGTTTCAGGTACTTCTGCTAGTAAGGGGAAGAACTCGGGATGACTGCATTGCACACACCACAACGTTTAGCCTGGGATGATTTACTCTTATATTTGGACATGTGATTTTGATACATTGTTTTGATATGATGTTTTGAGATACTATCACCTATGTTTTTATGAGATGATTTGGTTCACTATGGTTTTATTTATAAATTAAAAGTGAAAATTTTGGACCGTATTTTAGGGATGTTTCAGATATAAATAGACAGAGCTGGGTTTCTCGAGATATTATGAACTTGTAGCAATCATAAGAAAACTAAAAACTAACCTCTTTCAAAATTTATACAGGGAGAGAAATCGAGATGAAGGTTTTCACTGAATCTGCAAAACAAAAATCAAAATCGAAAAATAAATTTAAATCGATTTGGGTTCTTGATATTCTACAAATCCATCAAGAAAGTAGAAATAAAGGATGAAGAGGTAAAACTTGTTCGACTTCAATTCATGGTGTCAAAACTTTTCAGATTTGATACAATTTAATTTCGAGATCTCGGTCATTTGGGATTGTTAGAGCTCAAAATGGCATTTTTATGTTTTTTCTGAATTTATGAATCTTTTTTTATTTGTGGTTGGTTCAGATAATTGATTACACACCTTATCCTAATCATATTCGTTTTGTTGAGATTATTGAAAGAAACTTATCTTCTTATTCGTCTTCTACAAGTATTTTAGTTTCCTTTGATTTTGAGACTGTTGAAGTTTATTAAAAACAGATCCGTTTGGAGTTTATCATTTAGTTCATGTGTTTGTATTTGTTGTAATCGCTATTCAATCAAATCGTCTATACATCATAACTCTTTTCTAATTTTTCGTTTCTAAAAGATTGAGTTGTTGGAAATGAGTGTTTTGTCCGCAGCAGGGTGTAAGGATCAATATTGATGATATATAAGAGGTTTAATTATATGATTAGCATCGTATACAGACCCTCACATATATCTATCCGTTTTGACAAATTTCATAAACGGTCCTTGTAGTTTCCAAAAAGTAACATATTTATTATATCTTTTGTTGGCGTTGCAGTGATGATCCATTTGGTTTCTAATTGCTCGTTCAGCTGTTAAATCTAACTTTTGAGTTGATTTTTTTTTTTAAATATCAATTTATCCTTGGATCAAATATGAAAATGTAAAATACCCAATGATCATTTCCTTTATTTACCATTTTACCCTTGCATTTAATATAATTTCATAATAAAAATTTGTTTTTTAAAACTACTATTTTACAAAAAAAAAATAATCAAAAAAGAAAAAAATAAAAATAAAAATAGAAAAAAGATCTTATTGATATTTTTTCTATTACAATGGCATCCATTTTGAACTTATTACTCAAATACGTATACTCATTAGCATATATAATATATATATATATATATATATATATATATATATATATATATATATATATATATATATATATATATATATATATATATATATATATATATATATATATATATATATATATATATATCAATGGCATCCATTTTATTCTTATCCTCTTTAACACTTTCATTGAAACCAAATAATGGCATCCATTTTGAACTTATTACTCAAATACGTATACTCATTAGCATATATATATATATATATATATATATATATATATATATATATATATATATATATATATATATATGTTAAAGTGTTTTTTCTACATTTATTGTGTGCTAGAGTAAAATTATATTATTATTTAATTAAATAATGATAGAAATTAAATAATTCCATAACTGTATGTATATTAAATGATATCCATAATTATAATTCTCTCTTTATGGAAAGTAATTAAATTCGTCATTAATGTCAGCAATAAAATTCTTTCAGAAAGAATTTAATATCTAGGTTTTTATGTCAGCAATAACATTATTTCAGGACTCACTGACTTAAAATACAATAAAGTTGTATGTAATATGAAGAATGAGGGTGTATTCTACTAGAATATACTCTCGTTCTCCTAGAATACACTCTTATTATTTTACATATGAATTCATTCTGAAAGAATATTATTATTAACATTAATTACGAATTAAATTAGTTTCTATAAAAAGGAATTATAAATATGGATATCATTTAACATACATTTAATGTTTACACAATTCTTATTGGTGCATTCTAACACACAATAGATGTGAGAAACATTTGAACCTACCTCTCTCTCTGTATATATATATATATATATATATATATATATATATATATATATATATATATATATATATATAGAGAGAGAGAGAGAGAGAGAGAGAAAGAAAGAGAGAGATAGAAAGAGAGAGAGAGAGAGAGAGAAAGAAAGAGAGAGATAGAAAGAGAGAGAGAGAGAGAGAGAGAGAGAGAGTCAAGATCAAATAAGAAAGAAATTTTTGGTAGGAAGGTAAAAAAAAATTTCTACATATTATTTTATTGAAAAAACAAAATAAATCACTAAAGGATTCATAAGTAATAAGTAAGATAATTCACAAGAAAAAATTCAAAAAAAAAAAAAATCTTCGTGATTCATTTTTATGTAAATTAAGAAAAAATTCACGTTTATGACAATTTTAGTGAATAACAACAAAATCATTATATAAATGAATCATCGCAATGTTTTTTGGGATTTTTTTTTTATGAATCATGTTATTTTTGATTCATTTAGTGATTCATTTGTTTTGTTTGTCAATAAAATATGTAGAAAAAACTTCTTACCTTCCTACAAAAAAAATTTCGTACCATATATATATATATATATATATATATATATATATATATATATATATATAGAGAGAGAGAGAGAGAGAGAGGTAGATTCAAATGTTTCTCACATCTATTGTGTGCTAGAATGCACCAATAAGAATTTAGTAAAAATTAAATTAAATGATTTTCATAATTATATGTATATATATATATATATATATATATATATATATATATATATATATATATATATATATAATTCTTTTTTAATGGAACCTAATTAAATTCTTCATTAATGTCAGCAATAATATTTTTTTTAAATGAATTCATATCAAGAAGAATGAAATTGTATTCTAGCAAAATAGAAGTGTATTTTAGTAGAATACACTCTCATTCTTCATATTCCATGCAACTTTATTGTATTTTAAGTGAGTGTGTCGTAAAACAAAAGACGAATTCATACATAAAAACCTAAATATGAATTTATTTTGAAATAATGTTATTATTGACATTAATGATGAATTTAATTAATTTCCATAAAAAGAGAATTATAATTATGGGTATCATTTAATATACATATAATTATGAAAATCATTTAATATCTATCTTTATTTAATTAAATAATTATTTAATTTTTACTAAATTGTTATTGGTGCATTCTAGCACACAATAAATATAAAAAATATATTAACCTAACTATATATATATATATATATATATATATATATATATATATATATATATATATATATATATACGGTAAAAAATTTGATAAGAATGTAAGAAGGTTTTTTTACGGCATATATTTTTTGGAGGACAAAATAAATAAATCATAAAAATTAATAAAAAATAAGATGATTCATAAAAAACAATTCCCAAAAACGTGTTTCGATGATTTAGTTTATATTCACTAAAATTGTTATAAAAATGAATTTTTTATTGATTTACATAAAAATGTATCATGAAGGTGTTTTTTTTAGAATTTTTTCTTTTGAATTATCTTACTTTTGAATCATCTAACGATTTATTTTGTTTGTATGCTAAAAAATATGTATATAAAAAATTTATTAACATCCTACCAATATTTTCCTTCTTATTTGATACTGATTTTATATATATGTATATATATATATATATATATATATATATATATATATATATATATATATATATACACACGCACATACAAAAGATCAAATAGGAACCACTAAAAGTTAAGAACAATTTTTTTATTAAAGTATAAAACAAAACCAACTTTCATCTTTTGTTATATCAGATCTACACAAACTGCATAAACTTTCACATGGTTATTTTCTCTCTCATCTCAAACTTGTAAAAACATACAAACATTACCACCAGTTAGCCACTAGCCACCACCCTTGACTGCCACCGCTTCCTACTGTCGGCGAACCACCGCCGCCTCCTACCGTCGACGAACCACCGTCATCAGATCCACAAGTTCCGGTTGGCTCAGAGATCTACAATTTCAGCTTTAGATATATAATTTTTCTTTTTAGATCTACAATTTCAGCTTCAGATCTATGATATCTCTCTTCTGATATAAAATTTTCGTCTTCAGATCTAATATTTTTGACTTCAAATCTTTGATTTTCTCCTCTAGATTATGATCTCCGGCGAGCGGTGATAACCACCACCTTCCTCAATCATTGTCGATTGCCACTTGGTCTTAGATCTGGAGTCAAGATGTTGTTTCAGCTTTCCTTTCTTTCTCTCTCTCTCTCTCTCTCTCTCTCTCTCTCTCTCTCTATAAAATGAAAAACATATAAAATCTGGTATGAGTTGGTTAGATCTTATAGTCGACCTTATCATCACCGACCACCGCCTAACATTAGCCACTGTGCTTTGTCGGAACACCAAAAAACGTCACACTTTGCTTCGAAGTCCAGATCTAGTTCGTCTCCAGATCTTCGACATCCAAATATGATGGAATACAAGAAAACTTCTTTGATTTGCTTCGTTGAAACAATAGATCTGACGGAGATTACCGCCAATAGATCTAACATCCATATCTAATGCTACCACCGTCGATATGACTGAACCTCTGCCACAACTGACGTTGCACCACCATTGTTGTTTCCTACCATCGGTGCTTACGGATCTGAAGCTAGGGAACAATCTCAAATTTGGACATAAGATGCATTGAAGGTGTTTGTGTTGGGTTTTAGATCAAAAATAGTTTCATAAACTAGAAAAATATGGCAACGGAAGACTTAATATTTTGAACATAACATAACATTTTATACCCACCAAGGATCTCCTTGCAAGTTGTAAAAAGATTTAAACACCAACCAAAGAAGAAGTGAAGAAATGACAACCTTTGTAGTTCTTTGGGTCCTCTTGGGAGGCTTGGAAGTTGATGAAGAATGTGGAACCTTTGAGACACCAATAATGACTTAACTTGATGTAGATGCTAGTTCATAAACTCTTAATTGCTTAAGCTTTAAGTTCATAACCAATATGAACTTAAAAAGGGCATGAAAATGAAAGTAAACTTCAAGAAGAGATGAAGAAAAGAGAGAGAGAGTAACCTCCTCTAAGGAGGTTACAGTTTAGGGAAGCAATAATGAAGCACCCAATTCAAGAGTGGAAGCCTTATATTTATATTGTCTTAAAGTGAAGTCTTTAACCATTAGGTCCTTCCACTTTAGACAAACATGTCCCTAAAGCTTACATGTCTCCCATGCTTATTATTACTTTTGATTAAACATACATGAAAACCATACTCTTGTCTTTTGACTCTTATTTTATAAAAATAATAAAAGGAAGAAGACAAAAGCTTTATATTTTATAAACCAAGTTTATAAAATATAAACTTTAACTTTTTGGTAAAAGATAAAAGAATTTATCTAGTCCAAAATGTTATGCATCACTTATTAATTCATACCATATGAATTGTATATAATGTTACTTGCTAATGAATATTATAATTTCCTAGAAATAAATAATTTCCAATTTAATTATAAGAGTTTATTGAATATTTATTAAAACCAATTTCCAATAAATAATCAATTGTATCAAGTTGTTGTTAGTGTGACCCATTAGTATCATATGTTAATTAGTAATATCACTTTAATATGACTCTTGAGCATACTAGACATTTCAGTTTGATGAAATGTTTCACTAAAAACAATGTATGTTTTTAAACAATGAATAATATGAATAAGTTTCTGAATTAGTTTCTTAAGCTGTGAATAAGTGCTTTTTTTAATAATTATTAAGTTGTTAATACATGGATTTTATACGTATCTATATTAATTAGAAAAAAATTTAAGCTATGAATGCATGATTTTTTTATAAATATTAAGTTGTGAATTCATGATTTTTTATAAATATTAATTTTTGAATGCATGATTTCTTTTCATAGATTTTAGTTGTGATTAAATGATATTTTTATAAGTTTTAAGCAGTATATGTATAAATTTTTATAAGTTAATGTGAATTTAAACGTGTTTCTATTATATTAGTGTTTTCCCAAATAATATGAATTTAGGTTTTTTAAGTTGTGAATTCTGATGAGTGTGTGAACTGCTATCTAATACAACCTCCAAGCTCCAAACATCATCAGCTGTAATTTTTAACCTGTAAATATATTTTATTAAACTATGAATTTGTGTATTAAATTGTGAATTAAATGTATTAAGTTGTGAATTGAGTATATTAAGCTGCTAATTTTTTTTTTTACGAATTTTATTTTTGCTTCTAAAATATAAGATGAAATAAACATTATATATAGATTTTATTTTCTCTAATTTTGAATAACATGTAAAATTTAAATTGTGAATATTATATTAATTTTTGAAAAAAACACTAGTCTACATATTTTAAGGTATGAATATAAGTACTAAGTACGGAATATGAATGTGAATGTATAGTTTTTGTATATTAAACTATGAATTTAATATATTATGCTATTAATTTTGTGTATAAAATTGTGAATAAACTGTTTTAAGTTGTGAATTGATTGTATTAAATTGTGATTTTGTATTAATTTTATGTTAAAATATGAATATTTGTATTAATTTTTTTGTGAGTATTTTTCGTGAAGTAAATATATAAGAATGTATTAGTTTTTATAATTGTTGCATTAAACTCTAAAATAGTGAATTAATTTTTTTTATTAAATTGTGAATATAGTATTTAAGCTAACAATACATGATTTTATATACAGATTTGGTTTGAAAGGAATGATGGTTACAACGTTGATATAGATGGTTGGTGCTGACATGTGGTAGTTGGTGGTAGAGTTTGAGTTTGACTCTTCTAAATTAGTGAATTAGTGATATTATGATTGTATTTTAATTGTGAATTTTGTATACTAAACTATGAATGAATTGTATTAAATTTTGTATATTGTATAATTTTTGTGTTAAAATATGAATCGATGTATAAATGAAAATATTAGACTGCAAAAATTATAATTTTGCCCTTTCAGTACCAAATATTCAAAAAAAAAATCTGGATTTTAACATGTTTAATAAGTATTGTATACATATTACTTATAAAATACGGCTCTTAATCTTTTGTGGTTCTTATTTGAACCAATATATATATATATATATATATATATATATATATATATATATATATATATATATATATATATAATTCTCCATATCTCTTGAAAAATCCACTCTATTAAATTGATATTCCTACCCACTAAAAAGACAAAATGACATGATGAAATACAAATTGATATATATATATATATATATATATATATATATATATATATATATATATATATATATATATATATATATATATATATATATATATATATATATATATATATATATAATTCTCCATATCTCTTGAAAAATCCACTCTATTAAATTCAGATAAAAATAAACAGAGGACAATTACTACCCACTAAAAAGACAAAATGACATGATGAAATACATATTGATAATGATTCGAACTCTAATTCTTGGAATATTGAACCCATTTATTTTGTAAAATAAATTGCGTCTTCGTGTTAAATTTAAACATTTAGAAGCATTCATCTTTAATCCATGAATGTTTATTCATCTATGATTCAAATTCTCATAAGCTAACACAATTTGCATCAAAATCAAAGGATCCCCAAATCCATTGGAGTCTGATAGGAACAGAATGTTACAAGAATAACCTTGGTGCCATCAACTCCAAAAAGAAAGTGGCGAATATTGCGAGAACGAAGAAAATTTAAATTTCTTTGCAAGAGGACATCAAAGTAATCTTGAATGAAATCAATTAGTAACAAGAACCACATATTGATTAAAGAAGCCCTTAACAATTGTTTTGAATTCAGGTTACCCTATACAGTAACACTATTAAAATAAGTAATTTTATACCTAATATATGTTAATCATACACACATTTAACAAAATTTTTTATATTTTTTATACAAAAAATATTTATAACAATCTTTACAAAAATATAACAAAAACATTAAAAAAATATATCCGAACAAAAATAATAAAAAAACCTATAAAAATTATTCAAAAAATGTTTAAAAAATATAAAAAAAACAAAATATAAAAAAATTAAAAAGTATATTCGAATGAAATTATATATATTTTTATTTTTTTACTGCTGACATTATATATATATATATATATATATATATATATATATATATATATATATATATATATATATATATATAGATCCGGTAAGAAGTTTTTTTTCTACATATTTTTTTTTACGAACAAAATAAATGAATCACTAGATGATTCATTTGTAAGATGATTCACAAGAAAAAATTCCCAAAAGAACATATTTATGATTCATTTTTAAGTAAATTAAGAATGAATTCACTTTTATGACAATTTTAGTGAATAACAACAAAATCATTGTATAAATGAATCATCGAGATGTTTTTTTGAGAATTTTTTCTTGTGAATCATCTTACAAATGAATCATCTAATGATTCATTTTGTTTGTTCGCGAAAAAAATATATAGAAAAAAAAACTTCTTATCTTCCTACCAAAAATTTCCTTCTTATTTGATCTTGACTCTCTCTCTCTCTCTCTCTCTCTCTATATATATATATATATATATATATATATATATATATATATATATATATATATATATATATATATATATATATAGGGAAGGGTTATATGGAAAACAAAAAAACCTTAAAAGAACTCTAAAAATAATAAAAGTACATAACAAAATACTTAGAGATCATAATTTTTTTTGACTTTATATTATGAAAATCGCAGCTTCTTTTATAAATTCGCTAAAAATCGATTTTTTTTATTTTTTGATTTTTTTTCAAAAACATTTTCAACAAAATTATATAAAAAGCTGTGTTTTTTATAATATAAATGTGACAACTGTCAATTCTGGGTAAAAAAAGTCAACAAAAGTCAACCAGATCAACTCAACGTGTATTAGAATCTTAGGTGAATTGAGATATTCCCTAAGTGTACGGTTGACAAATTATAATACAAAGTAACTCTCTTATTGGAAAATATTCGAATATAAACCCTAAATAAGGTTAGTACCGTAACAATTCGATAATTCAATTTTATATTATTTTAGTATAAATAATATTCATAACTCAATGTGGTAGAGTTCATAAACCCTATGCGACATGAAAAATTCATAACAAGGGCTACAAATACGGATTTTTAGTGAATTCGTCACCAAATATGACAAATTCCATACCCGGCCTAAAACACCCAACTTTTAATGAGAATAATTTAGAAATCAACCCAATTTTCATGTAACGTATTATTATTTTTGATAATAATGATTTTATTAACAATTTGAATTTTTATAATTCAAATTAAATATTTATACATCATTTATACATTAACATTTTTATAAAATATAAAGAGTAGACTTTTGATTTTGTGAAAACCCATGACTAGACAAGTTGGTCACTCTTTTCCCAACAAGACTTTTACCCAACATATATCAAGGCTAAATCCAACATGTAACCAAGTAAACATCACCTCACCCACCCCACCACCCTCCCTCACCCCTCCAACATGTATCAAGGTGAGTTCATACCCCTTATTTTCGAGTTTTCCATGTTTTAGGGGGGGGGGGGGATACAAGTAAACAAATCCTATTTGGTTGATCTAAAGGCTTTGATAATTAAAAATACAAGTTATGTCACTAAAACTTATCTAAGCATAAAAATCAGCTTTCTATAGAAAAGTTGTGGTCTGTTCACCGACTGTTTTGCCCTACCTAAACTTCAAATATTTCAAAACTTTTCAATATGCAAATAGTTCAGGTTTATAACTTTCTAAAGACTAATCGCACACTTTCATATGATTTTTCTACAATTTATGGCGATTTTTACAAAACTGTCTATCATTTCAAAAATGATTTCGGACCCGTATGTGAAGATAAACATTTCACACTGGTTTGAGACCACTAAAAATCCTAATAAAAATTTTGAACAAAGCAAACTCATTTTCTAAACTCTCAGAGTTTATGGATCCAATATTCGACTTACAATGATTTTTCTATAATTTTTCTAAAAACATGGACAGAAAAATCAAAAACTAGAAATTGTCTTTATCGTACTAAATGTTTTTTATACTTGTGTTAGATGTAAGTTCTAATGACATATTCATTTAAAAACATCTAGACAAGGTATTTACTATGTATTTATATAAATGATTATATATGTATTTTCAATAAACAAATAAGATAAACTATAATAGGTATAGTTTGAGGAACATTCATGTTATTTTACTCTTTTGGGGAATAATTATATAAATATATGATTATTTTATACATTGGGAATACTATAAATAAATAATACAAACGATAACAAGGAAAATATAACTTCAACACACTTTATGTAAACTAGTTAATACAGGATTGTGAGCCACTCCTTCGTTGTACCAAACATGGTACCCGTTAAAATCCTGAATTATAACCAGAGTCTCCTAGAGGGAGAGCGTGATTTTGTGTATAGATCTATACGGGATTGACAATCCCGCACCTTAGCTGTTCGCTATAGTTAGACCCGCAAGTCTTGGGTGACAAACGTCATAACTTTTGGACGTCTGAAGAACGGCGTGCATGCCATTAGTCATATTAGCATGGTTATAATGAACACTCACAATAAGTATTAACTAAATATTTACATAATGATATATTTTCAAACAATCTTAAAGGTGTATTCACTATGTGGCTACTTAGTGTATATCTCAGGGTTATATAAAAATTTATGTCCGGTAGACAGTGGAATGTGTGATTTCCGCCTTACTTCGTGTTCCTTGTTTGGTTGTTGGCTTAGGGAAGATTCATCCATTCGACTGCGTGTTCGACCTCGATTTTATATAACTCGTATGTACAAAGTGATCATAGGAGGGTATCAATATCACATCCGGTTACAGTGCAAACATGTCTTCAACTAGTTTTACTTATGAATAAAACTACGTATCATTAAACTAAGTATGACAATTATACTTATACTTTTTGGTCTTGGAATGTTTAAGACTACAATTTAGTTTTATGGAAAAAATATAGGATTTTCCGAAAAGAAATAAACATCATTATTTTACTAGTAAACAGTTTACAATTCAACTTTCTGGAAACAAATACAATTACTTACTCTTAGGTTCGGAACCATAGTAGGAACCAATATGGGTCACGTTTCTTTTATGAAATCAAAGTGTTACATTATATTCTTTAAGCATAAGAAACATATATATTTTGGTCTTAAGGCCTAAGACTACATTCCATTTTATTGAGAAAGTATAGGGTTTTCTGAAGGAACACACAAACATTTTCAATGAATAAGAACTTATTTTTGTAAAACAAAATGCTTATGAAATCACCAACATTTAATGTTGACATTTTACAAAATCACTTGTATTCTCATGAAACTAGTAGACAGGTATACATACAGGTTTCGAGAAGACGGAGCATAGTAGCTTCAAGTCTTTGTTTTGCTTTTCGCTATTGCAGTCAAGCATTATGTAAATCAAGTACAATGTAAACCATGTATATAATACAATGGTTGTTGTTGCTTTGATTACTATTATACAATTGTTGTGATACTGTACATGACGTCCTCTGTCCTCAAACGTTTCCGCAGTTCCAGTTTGGGGTGTGACAATAAAGTAAAAAAAAAAGATTTGTGATCTCTAAATATTTTTTTATGTATTTTTTATGATTTTTGAGGTTTTTTTTAGGGTTTTTTGTTTTACATAGAACCTAAACCTATATATGTATATATATATATATATATATATATATATATATATATACATGTATATATATATAATGATAAAAGAAAAGACAAAAATATAAAAGTAAGGGTAAATGGTCTTTTTAAATGGACTAAGGATGTACAATGCAATTTCTTTAAATTACAGGATGCATCTTGTCGATTTTTCAAAGGTCTGACTGAAACTAATCAAACCATAGGGACCACAACTTTAATTAATTATATATTTGATCTTCAATATGGTCTTCTGGATCCAAAACTAGAAGCAAGCATAGGTGATTTTGATGAATCATCTCTAGAATTTCAACTATGGATTCGATGAAGAGACTTTTGTACCTTAACCTATGTTTTTGTGCCTCCAAGTCCATCCATGGCGACCGCTATCGAGGAGTTACATTAGGTTATATATGAAGCTTCAATTTGGATGGAATACGGTGTAGCATGGCCGTAACATTCAGAGTTTCAATTTGTCCAAGTTGGAATGCAATTTCCGTCCATCTTGCTATTGATATGTTACATGCTCACATGTTTGCAGGTTTTCAGAACATGGGAAGAAGAGGGGTAAATCTGCCACCTCCACCATCTCACCCTACGGGTTTATAAAACATGGGAAGAATGGGGTAAAATTCACAATGTTTTTCATATATAGGGACATAGATACTGTTATGAAATGTCGGAGGAGGATTGCTATCCACGATGGTGACCTTTAACACAAAAGGTAGGTATGTCGGCGATGGGAGTTAATTGGGAAGACGAAGATGGTAATACACTGTGAACATAGGGCATGCAGACATATTAAACCATCCACATCAGTGTAATGTCACTAATCTTTCAATTGTGCCATATCAGCTTTGCAATGACTACTTACATCAGTGCAATAACACTCATCTTTCAAAAGTAATTATTATATATATATATATATATATATATATATATATATCATTACTATATATAAATAAAGACCCTTTTTCTGAGAGGCCGCTAAAATAAAATTAACAAGCTTCCAACAAAGCACGTAACCCATCCCCTAATCGACGCAATTTACCGATGCGTTTTATCATTACGTCGACTCAATCCTTCTCATGTGAATTTCAACGCGTGAGATGGGTTTGGAGAAGAGCATATGGCATCAAGTTGAAGACCAGAGAATTAAATCGTCATCCACCACCGCTTCTTAATCGGCAAGTGTCGTCAATTTGTCCTCCCATCTATAAATACCAATCCTCGCCAGCCATCTTCATCTATTCTTATGGGATTGTCTTCACTCATTGACAATTATCGATCCCGAAGGAGTATTTATTTTATTTTTTTTAGTTTATGAAATTAGGGCTTTTAGTTACTAAAACCACACTCACATGTTCTTCATTTTCATCGTATTCCGTTTGTGTCAAGGATTTTTTTTCTTGGTTTATTGTTGTCATTCAGGGAAGGTATTTATAGGGTACACCCAAAGGAACGGTTTGCTTTTTTAAGACCGGGTTCACCTTTTAGAGGCGATTTGGGTTTTCTCACAATCGATCTTCTAGGCACCGCCCCAAAATGAAATGTTTCTTATAATTCCCAAATGTGGAGATTGGCGAAACTGACCTTGTTGAGATCTGAGAAAGAATCAAATTAATGCCTCGTTCTTCACTCAGTTGGCATTGGCATTTATCGGTTCTCCTCGTCAGGTTTGTCCCACGGCTTCCCAATCTACTATGTTTTTGTTTTCCATGTCTCTAATATTTGTTTTTTTCTTCTCATTGATGCTTGGAATTTTAATTTCTTACAAGGGAAATTGCTTTCATATGTTTCAAACTAGGCAAGTGAATGTTTTTTCAAAGAAATTAACAATTCAAAACATATAATCAAATAAATGTCTCACCTTGGTGTACTTATGTAATTGTCAAAAATTAATTATTATATATTTGCATGTTTCGTCTCCATTAAGTTCTGTGTAATTTAGTTTTCTTAAATTCTTTGGGGTGATTGATTTTTAACCCACTCTTTAATGGGGTGTAGATTTATTTCATGATTCCATGAATTCTTGTGGCTTAACGAATGCCTGACTCATCATCGAAAACTTATGTTCTTTGTAATTCATAATTTATTTAATTGTTGGGAACTTATTGGTTTTTTCTACAGTCTTCAATGGGGTCAGAGTTTATTTTCACTATTTTGCAAGTGTTTTCTAGGATTATCCAAGGTTGAAAAATGGGATTCAAATCAGTTTATGGGGCATTAGAGAAGTTCTTCTCATTTGTATGTGTTTTTTATCACTAAGTCTCTCGAAGATGGATAAAGCATTTGATAACTTAACTCCTCACCAGTATCTTCATCGTATTTGTTAATCCATCCATTTGTTATGTTAAAATTAGGATTCTTGATATCTTTAAATCCTAGCAAGGTATATATCTCCGAAAATTTTGGGTGTAGGCATACAACAAGTGGGATGTAACAAGGTTGAATTTCACAAATGCAAGTGCTCTGGTTGCTGCATTTCAACCATTCCTTGAATTAGGAGGAATGACATTAACTTCATTGGGCCAAATGTAAGTAATTTATTATCGTCACTTATATTAAAATTCTTGATAATGCGGTAATACCTTTTTGCAGCCTGATAGTATTCATGTTATAGGGGAACCAAGCAACTTCTAGAGTTACCATGAAGAATGTTGGTGTTCCAAAAAGTGTTTCTACTTGGCTGGTTTATTGTTTTTTAATCTATTCTTCTGATTTGTGAACTGAGGATTTTGATTTTTGGATGTTTTTACTTAAAGCTTCAATCTTCATTGATGAATTAAAAAGGGTTTTAATTATAAGATTTAGATCTTGGTTTGGATCTGATTCGGGTTTGCAAGGAGTTTTTATTTTTTGTTAACATTTCTTTAATTTAAAGGGAGCCTTGGATGATGGTCACTAGAATAGAAGATGGAGCGAAGCTTGTTGGTTATGGGTTTGAGAAAAAACTAAAGATTTTAGCCATTAAAGATGATGTGAAGGTTTTGTTGTTGGGTTTGGGTGAAGAAATCAATAGAGAAGGTCTTAGGAAGACCCCTTTTTTGTTGTAAAAACCCTTCGTGAAAGAACCAGAGGTTAGATCTTTTCTTATTGTTACTTTTCATTTCATTTTTTGTATTCATGGCATGTATTTTGAAGTTATATGTTTTATTACTATTTCTGTAATGTTTCCTTTCTGAAAAGGGGAACAAATATGGTGTTTATATATGTTCGATTGTAATAGTATTTATTGACAATACAATAACATGTTATCTCTGAACTGTTAAAGATGAACATGGCAACTGAAAAAATCAAAAACTTTGGAATATCTCTAAACATTTAATGATTTTTTGGTGTATTTGCCCAATTCATGCTATAAAGAAAATATGGAAGACATAATCCAAGGTGAATTATTAATGTAGTTGGGATTATAATCAGAATCGTGCATGTCAGAAGCAGAGCCCCTAGACTTTCTCTGGTTATAAATCTAAACCTCTCATATTGTGAATCATGTTTGTGTTGGTCTTTTACAGGGTCAGCAAGGTCTTTTCAAGATAAGGCACAGGGCACAAGAAAGTGACAGGCACAGGGGACAAAAACTTGTGAATGACAAGAAGGGCAATCAATACATGGAGTTATATTCACATTCATCTTTCTGCTATTTTTGTTATTTGCAAATTTGACAGTTAGGTTTTGGCAGTGATGTTTATAGATAATCAAGTTTAACTTAGTTTTATGACTATTTTCATTGTTTCAACACCTTAGTGGGGTACCCTATTTGCTAAACTATGTATTGTTTTTGCCTTTAGGTGATTGAAATTAGCAACGGATCAAGGTAAAGTATGTACTTCAACAAGACAAAAGGAATTATCAAGTTAAGCCTGCCAGGCTGTTTCCTATGTGAAAAAGCAATAGGTGTCAATGCCACGCTTGGCATGCTATTGCCTAAGAGTGATGTCAATAGGACAAAAGATGCAATTTTTTCCCACACAAAAAATAGAGAAGGATTCACAGTTCATACCAACATCAAAAATACCCCCCCCCCCCCCCCAAAAAAAAAAAAAGCTTTGGCAATACTAAATGTAGTAAGAACATTGTCGATGATCTAAATATTTATTAGATTAACAAGTGAAGAACTCAAAAGTGTTTGCTACAATGTCATATCTTCGCTAGGTTTGATTCAGTAATGTCCATTCAATGGATATGAGCAAGAAACTAAATTATTATATATAAGATGTGACTTTTTCCAAGTTTAAGAATTAATTTGTTTGGCCCCTTACAACTGAGCTTTTCCATTTTTTGATTTCTTAACTTCAAATTTGTAACACCCAAAGTCAGGAAGGCCAAGAAAGGTAAGGAAACCCTAAGTTAAGGGACGACTCGGCGAGTCCGAGCGGGATCCGGGTCGAGGAGTAAGTGACCGACTCAGCGAGTCGGCCAAGGAGACTCGACGAGTCTTGTCTATACGAGGAAAACCCTAAATTCGGGACTTGGAGCCTATTTAAGCGCCCCATTCTCTTCCCTAGGGTTCCTTTACTGCCTCTCTAACCCAGAATACCAAACCCTAGCCGCCATATCCAGTGTTGAGCCAATTATTGCCTTGAAGAGTGCATTAAAGCTTGGAAAAGGATGAAGGATCTTTAAGGTGCAAGAAGGGGGCTATAGATCTGGGATTGGGAATATATTTCTGAACATTTGGAGGTAATAAACTAGTTCTTGGACTCCTTTGCACCTAGATCTATGTGTGAGTTTTGGGGCTTTTAGCCATGATTGGTATCCATTTGAGTTAGAAGCCAGATCTGAAGTTGCTACTTCGGATCTAAGCATATTTTGGCCTTGTGAAGCATAAAGTATCAGCCCTTGAGTTGATTTTGGAGCCTCTTTGCCTTAAACCCTAGTTTATGGTGTATTTAGCCTAGATCTCCTTCTCTACATGTAAAGTTTGCAACTTTACATGAGGAATAGGCTTGGGAAGGGTAGATCTATAGTTTGGAGTCCATGCATGACTCAAAAGTCCTCTGCATGTATGTAGATCTGAATGGACTCGGCGAGTCCTTTAAGTGAACTCGGCGAGTAGCATGAAGATTAGGAGGAACTCGACGAGTGGGATGAACAACTCATTGAGTCGGATGAAGCTAGGCAGGAACTCGACGAGTTTGAAGAACAACTCGGCGAGTCTGTTGAAGGTTGTCCTAGACTCGGCGAGTCTGTTCTTGGACTCGGCGAGTCAGGTCGCGAAACCCCAAACCCTTCGAGTTGAGACTCGAATCAGTGAGTCCAATGGAGACTTGGTGAGTTGGACAGGTCAGGACTCGGAAATCGGTAGACTCGGCGATTCGAGTCGTGAATGGAAGGACTCTGAGCTCATGAACTCAGTGAGTCGGTAGGCTAACTCGACGAGTAGGGTTGACCTGGGAGGTTGACTTTGACCAGGACTTTGACTTTGACCAGAGTTGACTTGGTTGTCTTTCGGGGGTCAGTCAGACTAAGTGTTGCATTGATATTGATAGCTCGAGGAGCTAGTGGAGCAGGAGTTCAGAGAGTGGCCGGACAGCAGCTAGCAGGATCATCAGCGTGTTCAGCCAGTGCAGGTGAGTTTCCCTTTTGTGTGAATGGGTCTATGGCCACAATGCCGGCCCATGTAGTTATGAGTAGAAGACCCGGGGGTTAATCCTAGGCACAGTATGCTAGTATGATATTCAGGACGAGGTCCAATGATAGCGGGTGGGTGCCCATGGAATGGTTTATGTGATAGTTTATACTTGTTGTCTGTGTGATACTTGTATGTGCCTGGTAGGGAGGTGAGTGTGGGCGGGGTCCCGTATCTCACTAATAGTAGAGTGTGGATGGTGTTCCACATCTCATTAGCAGCAGATCAGGGGCGAGGCCCAAGTTAGGGAAAGAGTGAGTGTGGGTTGGGCCCGTATCTCACTATTAGTAGGAGCATGGACGGGGTTCCATGACTCATCAGTAGCAGGACAAGGGCGAGGCCCAGGACAAGCGAGGCCTTTGGACAAGATCCATTAGTATGTGTTTAGCTTATGTGTTGTGAAATGTTTATGTGCTATTATATGTTAGCAGGCGAGACCCTGTGGCAGGCGAGACCTAAGTGAAACAGATCTGTATCCGAGCGGGGCTCGAAGCCAGGCGGGGCCTAGAACGGCGGGGCCATTGTAGCGGGCGAGACCCGAGGTAGGGGCGAGACCCAGGATAGCGGGCGTGGCCTAGTATGTGCAGTATGTGGTAGGGTGGGGAACTCACTAAGCTTCGTGTTTACGGTTTTTAGTTTTGGTTTCAAGTACTTCCGGTAGTGGAGGAAAGAGCTCGGGGTGATCGCGTGGTACACACCATAGATTAGACAGCCTAGGAATGTTTTACTCTGATAACGAACATGTGTTTTGGAAACTAATACTCTGATTGTGTTTTGAATCGATAATTTTGCTTTAAGTAATGTTTTATTAAAAGAAATTATTAGTCTTGAATTTTGGGACGTTACAAAATTTGTTTTTTTTTTTTTTTTTTAATTCATAAGTGGTATCTTTATATCTTGATCTCTTATGGATATCGTTTGAATAGAAATTTGGTGTACTTCCATGGAAAAAGGCTATGCTTTGACTTTTTAGGTCAAACCTATTTCTTTTAAAATGTAAAAAACAGTAAATATTAATTACATCTTAACAAAAATGTTTTTTTTTGTCCTTTTGTTTAGGCAAATATTTTATTATCTAAAAAATCCTTGAAATTTGTAAACTCTTCTTAGTAATTTTGAAGATGAAATGTAGTTCATTAATAGTAAGTATTTTTATTCATTTACTTATTATTATGGACCCAAAAATGCTTTCCTTTGCATTCATGAAACCCAAGGTTTGTGCTTTTCGACTGTTATGATATCCTTATAAGATATATTCCAAATTAAAGATAGCCTTTAAACACTTTGTTGCCAAATTCATTAATCTGCCATGTTTATTCATAAAATTTGAACAATATGTTAGTAGTGCCCCCCTAAATAAAGTAATTAACTTAATGATCAAAACTTTGTTGCAAATGTTAAAAGGTCCGTAGGGATTATAAAAGTTAGGATTATAAAAGTTAAAATTAGTCCATTTGACCTTCAAAATTAAAATTACATACCATGATTTGATAAAGTTTTCTTTGAGTTCAAAGATGTAATAGAAATAAATAAAAGTGTAATACTATAATACACAAATAAATATAAGTCATTTATATTCGGAACAACTACGGGTCGTGCTAACCATAGACTTTATGCTTATTTCAAGGTATCCCTTCACCTCTCATATGGGTTAGATGAAAAAATATTGTTGTTTCCAAACCTTTCAGGTATTTAAAAGTTCATATTGTTCAATGAAACCAAATGTTAATACCAGTTAATCCCACAATGTTAATCAAATTATTCTCCAAAAATGGCTTCTAAAACTCACTGTTGCTTAATGGAGTTACAGTTGAGATTGCAGTTGGGATAACACAATAATCATAAAAAATAGCAACGTACTCTTTTACTTACACAATTGGGATTAGACATCAAGTTTTATTTTAAAGTGTTTTACACAACATATATACTTTTTTCGTGGCATCGGTTGAGTCAATTTCTTCACACAGAAGCTATATTGCTATTTTCAGCAGAAAAATATATTCTAAGTTCCTAGCCCATAGCAGTAACACTATCATTCCCTTAGCAAATAGGCGATTCATGGGCGTGCTTAGCACGAGCCTCAAAATTTTCTAGTATAAATATATATATATATATATATATATATATATATATATATATATATATATACTAATTATTAATATTGACTAATATTTGTTAAAAAATAATTATAATTAAAATTAAAATGATCTGATATATATATATATATATATATATATATATATATATATATATATATATATATATATATATATATATATATATGCTGTATGTCAAGATAAAAAGCATATATAAAGAATAATCATAATATATATAAAGAATAATCATAATATATATTTCTTGCTATCGCTCAAAATAAATATTATATTTAAATATTACTTGTATTACAATATGTATCCCTATAATATATAAACTATGTATATGTACCCTTTAAAAGAATTAAAACACATTCATATAATATACTACAATAATGATATGGCTTATCTAAAGCCTTTGCAAGCATTACAACAATTAAAAGAAAAAGGCTGAGGTGACTTTCAATATATGCTTAGTAGCATTTACAAGATGAAATAAATAACCGGTGTGGGTGCTCTTAGATTTTTATTTTAGTTTTATCTCATTTACATAAATGGTCCTTCAAGTTTCTAAACAAATAATAAAAGAAATAGATAAGGGTAGGTAAGTTATTTCATAAATACTTAACCTCTTTTTCTTTAACAAAGTTAGGAAAAATGACAAACCGTGCTTGATTTTGAAACCACAAGGGTCATCAATGTAACGCCAACCAAAAATATTCTAACCTTGTTACTTTTTAGAAACCACAGGGACCATTTTTGAAATTTTTTCATCCGATTAATGACCAAATTGCATGCTATACAACCCAATTTGTTGTTACCTTGTTAAATTGCATTTAATATATTTGTAACGTCAACGCCTAACCTTAATGAAATATGATTGTTTGACTTGAAGAAATAGTTACGTGCAGTCTGCAACCATTCCCAAATTCATATTTATTGTCCCCATTATAAGTACATGTTATCTCTACGAAACTTAAACCACACCTTAAATATCTATAAGTCTTTAAAAAAATAACTACATGCTCAAGATGAAAACATTGTTACTACTTCTATTCTCCACAATCTCTCTTTCAATGGGACAACCATCTCCAACTCAACTTCGAGACCTTGATGGGAACTTGGTACGTTCTTGTACAGAGTACTACATCTTACCTGTGATCCGAGGAACGGGCGGCGACCTTATACCAGACTCCACGAGAAATGTTTCATGCCCACTTGACGTTGTCCAAGCCAACCATGAAGTCAATAATGGCATGCCATTGACATTTACACCGGTGAACCCCAAGAAAGGTGTCATTCGGGAATGAACAGATCTCAACATTGTATTCTCGGCTGCATCGACCTGCATTCATTCAGTCGAATGTATGGATGCTTGAGGAGTACGATGTACAACTAATCGTAACAAGTCATGGAGTAGCGGGAAACCCTGGTCAGGAAACCATCAATAACTAGTTTAAGATAGAGAAGTATGAGGATCATTACAAACTTGTGTTCTGCCCGACTGTATGCGACATTTGCAAGCCTGTTTGTGGAAATATTAGTGTTGTAATTGCTAAAAATGGAAGTAGACGATTGGCTATTAGTGAAGTGCCTCTTAAGATTATGTTTAAGAAGGCATAAAGAATTTTATTTTTTATTTTCACAATAAACGATTTTACCTTAATATACTTATCTTTGAATTATATGCAAGATAAACGACCGTGGACCATTACATTATATAAATAATTAATTAACATTATCTTTGAATTATATGCAAGATAAACGACCGTGGAGCATTACATTATATAAACGACCGTGGACCATTACATTATATAAATAATTAATTAACATTTGTTCTTTAAGGTTTTATGCAACAATGTGATAGGTTTGATTGAATTTTAGACTTCAAGTATTTCTTTTATTGGTATTTCTTAGTATATAAAGTGCAAATTAATTATATTTATATTATACAAAAGAATAAATTGGAACAACAATTGAAATCATACATATATCTCATTGAAAATTCTAGTCAAATTACAACTCCCATCTCATTTATCTAATTAGAATAGTGGTAGTTGTTGTAGGTTAAATGATTTTGTCAATTCTATAGTTTAGATGGTACGTATAATTATATGTGTAAGTTATATAGTTGAGATACATAAATACTAAACAATTTAAAAATATACAAAAGTAGAAACCTATTTATTAAATAAAATAACAAATAATTACACAATAACAACTAAAATGAGAAAAATGGACCAAAATTGTAATTTTGTAACTTAAATTAAAGTTCTTACGTTTGTCAAATTTGTCAATATGATGATTTTTGTTCGTTAATGCCCAAAGTTTGCCAAGTTTTTTTTAATTTTATTTATTTATTCATTTTTTACCTGTAAAGCCAAGTTTCCAACATGTCATCAGCATATGGTAAGATGACGATGTAAGACGATTTTCACTTCTTTAGATAGAAACAATGATCAATCTGACATCTCATGTACCCATTCATCTTCATGAAATTATCAAACTTCAAGTACGATTTACTTGGAGCTTGCTTAAACCTATAAAGTTTTTCTTCAACATGCATACTAAGTGTTTTTTCCATATATCTAAAAAATTTATGGTTGTGCCATGTAGATAGAAATCTTAATAAGAGTCACCATTCAAGAAATTCTTCTTCACATCCAACTACTTTAGATGTAAATCTTCTGTAACAACAATTCCAAGAACTATTTTAATTCTAGTCATCTTCATAGTTGGTGATAAAATTTCATTGTAATCGGTTCTTCCCTTCTATTTGGACCCTTTTACCACCAAAATTGGTACCCTACGTCATTCAAAAACAATAGCCAATAAAAAACCATTTCTTTCCTTTTGTATATAAATTGTCTTTATTCACATCATTGACTCTAATGTAAGATACATATCCAAAAACCTTTAGGTGTGTAAGCGATATCTAATGACCTTGCCATTCATTTTCTAAAATTGTTTTTAGTACCATTTATCAATCAAATTATGAAACAGTGGTAATATAGTTAAATGAATTGTTATCAACATTACAATGGTAATATAGTTAAAAGAATTGTTATCAACATTACAATATCATTCTTTTAGGTAAGTAAAGTTTTTTCACATATATTATTTTAGAGATGAAAT
Source organism: Lactuca serriola (assembly GCF_051521515.1). NCBI lineage: Eukaryota > Viridiplantae > Streptophyta > Magnoliopsida > Asterales > Asteraceae > Lactuca > Lactuca serriola. The sequence continues at coordinate 207,559,404 of NC_136409.1, forward strand.
TTGGTTTGCACTTCAATAACATAATGTTATAGAGACATTAAAGTTGGTTTTGAACAATTTGATTCTATAAACGACACAAAAACTATTCATTTTACTATATTATCATTGTTTCTATGTAAGTTGAAAGTTTTTATAGATGTTTTTTGGAGACGGAATTCATTGTACACTTTAATAACTTAACCTTAAATATATTAAAATTGATCTTGGATAATTTTATTTAAGTTAAAAATGACACTAAAACAATTCATAAATCTTTATTAATAATTTGTTATCAACATTGTGTTATCATTCTTTTGAGGTAAGTAGAGTTTTTTAAATGCTTTTAGCTAAAATTCATTGTGAACTTCAATAACATAACGTTATAGTTATCAAAGTTAATTTAATTTTAGAAATGATACTAAAACAATTTATACAACTATATTAACAACTTGTTATCAATATTATTGTATCATTGTTTCTAGGTAAGTAAGGGCTTTTACAAATGTTCTTTAGAGCTACAATTCACGATGCACTTCTATAATATAACTTCTAAAGATATTAAAATTGATCTTTTGATAGTTACATGCAACAAGGCCTAAATAATCGTTTAGCTAACAGACCCAACCCTACAACGGGTGGACTCAAACACGAGCTACACAATAGGGCTGAATCAATTATTGTAAAATTATTTAACCATTGCAACATGTAATTTAACATATTAATGTAATAGTTGACCCACACTAATATGAACCCTACAAAGCACAAAGCAAACAACATTCGAGTAGTAAAACTCTATAGACCACAAAACATCAACATGCATCCTTCCTAATAGGTATCTCTCCTAATAGGGATTCAATCATTCAATCCTCAACATATCCTTATGCTAACTTCTAAAATGCAAACATTTTATATTATATATAACATAACATGTATGGATATTCTGGGAATCACTTACTTGATCTCGACTGATTGCACACATCGTGCACCTTTCATAAAATAAATACTTTTTATAAAAGTCATTTTTTTCAAACAGATTACAAATTCCATAGTTTGAGTTTAAACACACCTGAGAGTCTGTCCGAATCGCTCAAACCATGGCTCTTATACCAAGTTGTAATAACTCAAAATCCCAAGTAATTTTTTTCTATTTAATAACCAACCAAATTCATTCATTCATTAAAAGATATCCATGTATAAAAAAGTGTTTCTAAACAACATCAGAGTAATGATAAAATCAAAGGTGTGGACTCTCGATTTGGGGGTGTGACAATAGTGTCAACATAAAAAAGATTTGTGATCTCTAAATATATATTTTTTTTTTAATGATTTTTAAGGTTTTTTTAGAGTTTTTATAGAATCTATATATACATATATATATATATATATATATATATATATATATATATAATGATAAAAGAAAAGACAAAATATAAAAGTAAGGGCAAAATGGTGTTTTTAAATGAACTAAGGATCTACAATGCAATTTCTATAAACTACATGATGCATCCTGTTGATTTTTCAAAGGTCGGACTGAAACTGATCAAACCATAGGGAGCAAAACTTTAATTAATTCTATATTTGATCATCGAAATATGGTCTTCTAGATCCAAAACTGGAAGCAAGCATAGGTGATTTTGATGAATCGTCTTCAGAGTTTCAACGATGGATCTGATGAAGAGACTTTTGTACCTTAACCTATGTTTTTGTGCCTCCAAGTCCATCCATGGCGACCGCTATGGAGGAGTTACAGTAGGTTATATATAAAACTTCAATTTGGGTGGAATACAGTGTAGCATGGCTTGCACGGGTAACACTCAAAGCTTCAATTTGTCCAAATTGGAATCAATTTTCGTCCTATATGTATCCATATAGTATATAAAGTATGATATATGTGCCCTTTAAAAGAATTACAACACATCCATATAATATACTATAATAATGATATGGCCTACCTAAAGCCTTTGCAAGCCTTTCAACAATTGAAAGAAGAAGGCTGAGGTGACTTTCAATATATGCTTAGTAGCATTTACAAAATGAAATAAAGCACCGATGTGAGTGCTCTTAGCATTTTATTTTAGTTTTATCTCATTTACATAAATGGTCCTTCAAGTTTCTAAATAAATAATAAAAGAAATGGATAAGGGTAGGTAAGTTATTTCATAAATACAACCTCTTTTTCTTTAACAAAGTTAGGCAAAATGACAAACCGTGCTTGATTTTGAAACCACAAGGGTCATCTGTGTAACGCAAAACAAAAATATTCTAAACGGGTTACTTTTTAGAAACCACAGGGACCATTTTTGAAATTTTGTCATCCGGTTATGACCAAATTGCATGCTATACAACCTAATTGGTTGTGACCTCGTTAAATTGCATTTAATATATTTGTAACGTCAACGCCTAACCTTAATGAGATAGGATTGTTTGACTTGTACAAACAGTTACGTGCAGTCTGCAACCATTCCCAAATTCATACCAATGGTCCCCATTATAAATACATGTTATCTCTATGAAACTTAAACCACACCTTAAATTGATCTATAAGTCTTTAGAAAAATAACTACATGCTCAAGATGAAAACATTGTTACTACTTCTGTTCTCCACAATCTCGCTTTCAATGGGACAACCATCTCCAAATCAACTTCGAGACCTTGATGGGAACTTGGTACGTTCTGGTACTAAGTACTATATCTTACCTGTGATCCGAGGAATGGGTGGCGGCCTTATACCAGCCTCCACGAGAAATGAGTCATGCCCACTTGACGTTGTCCAAGCCAACCAAGAAGTCAATAATGGCCTGCCATTGACATTCACACCGGTGAACCCCAAGAAAGGTGTCATTCGAGAATCAACAGATCTCAACATTATATTCTTGGCTGCATCGACCTGCATTCAATCGAATGTATGGATGCTTGAGGAGTACGATGGACAACTAATCGTAACAAGTCATGGAGTGGCGGGAAACCCTGGTCAGGAAACCATCAGTAACTAGTTTAAGATAGAGAAGTATGAGGATCATTACAAACTTATGTTCTGCCCGACTGTATGCGACATTTGCAAGCCTGTTTGTGGAAATATTGGTGTTGTAATTGCTAAAAACGGAAGTAGACGTTTGGCTATTAGTGAAGTGCCTCTTAAGATTATGTTTAAGAAGGCATAAAGACTTTTATTTTTTATTTTCACAATAAACTATTTTACTTTAATATACTTATCTTTGAATTATATGCAAGATAAACGACCGTGGACCATTACATTATATAAATAATTAATTAACATTTGTTCTTTAAGGTTTTATGCAACAAAGTGATAGGTTTGATTAAATTTTAGACTTCAAATATTTCTTTTATTGGTATTTCTTAGTATATAAAGTGCAAATTAATTATATTTATATTATACAATAGAATAACTTGGAACAACAATTGAAATCATACATATATCTCATTGAAAATTCTAGTCAAATTACAACTCCCATCTCATTTATCTAATTAGAATAGTGGAGGTTGTAGTGCGTTACGTGATTTCGTTAATTCTATAGTTTACATGGTATGTATAATTATTTGTTTAAGTTATATAGTTGAGATACATAAATACAAAACAATTTAAAAATATACAAAAGTAGAAACCTATTTACTAAAACAAATAATAAATAATTACACATTAACAACTAAAATGAGAAAAATGGACCAAAATTGTAATTTTCTAACTTAAAAACTAAAGCGAGCATATATAAAATTAATCAATTTCTTAATTGTAGAACTTAAAACTAGGGTTTTTTTTTTTTTTTTTTTTTTTTTTTTTTTTTTTTTTTTTTAAATTAAAGTTCTTACGTTTGTCAAATTTGTGAATATGATGATTTTTGTTCGTTAATGCCTAAAGTTTGCCAACTTTTTTTTTTAATTTTATTTATTTATTCATTTTTTACCTGTAAAGCCAAGTTTCCAACATGTCATCAGCATATGGTAAGATGACAATGTAAGACGATTTTTACTTCTTTAGATAGAAACAACGATCAATCTGACATCTCATGTACCCATTCATCTTCATGAAATTATCAAACTTCAAGTAGGATTTACTTGGAGCTTTCTTAAACCTATAAAGTTTTTCTTCAACATGCATACTAAGTGTTCTTTTCCATCTATCTAAAAAATTTATGGTTGTGCCATGTAGATAGATATCTTAATAAGAGTCGCCATTCAAGAAATTCTTCTTCACATCCAACTACTTTAGATGTAAATCTTCTGTAACAACTATTCCAAGAACTATTTTAATTCTGGTCATCTTCATAGTTGGTGATAAAATTTCATTGTAATCGGTTCTTCCCTTCTATTGGGACCCTTTTAGCACCAAAAACGGTACCCTACGTCATCCAAAAATAATAGCCAATAAAAAACCATTTCTTTCCTTTTGTATATAAATTGTCTTTATTCACATCATTGACTCTAATGTAAGATACATATCCAAAAACCTTTAGGTGTGTAAGCGATATCTAATGACCTTGCCATTCATTTTCTAAAATTGTTTTTAGTACCATTTATCAATCAAATTATGAAACAGTGGTAATATAGTTAAATGAATTGTTATCAACATTACAATGGTAATATAGTTAAAAGAATTGTTATCAACATTACAATATCATTCTTTTAGGTAAGTAAAGTTTTTTCACATATATTATTTTAGAGATGAAATTTGGTTTGCACTTCAATAACATAATGTTATAGAGACATTAAAGTTGGTTTTGAACAATTTGATTCTATAAACGACACAAAAACTTTTCATTTTACTATATTATCATTGTTTCTATGTAAGTTGAAAGTTTTTATAGATGTTTTTTGGAGACGGAATTCATTGTACACTTTAATAACTTAACCTTAAATATATTAAAATTGATCTTGGATAATTTTATTTAAGTTAAAAATGACACTAAAACAATTCATAAATCTTTATTAATAATTTGTTATCAACATTGTGTTATCATTCTTTTGAGGTAAGTAGAGTTTTTTAAATGCTTTTAGCTAAAATTCATTGTGAACTTCAATAACATAACGTTATAGTTATCAAAGTTAATTTAATTTTAGAAATGATACTAAAACAATTTATACAACTATATTAACAACTTGTTATCAATATTATTGTATCATTGTTTCTAGGTAAGTAAGGGCTTTTACAAATGTTCTTTAGAGCTACAATTAATGATGCACTTCTATAATATAACTTCTAAAGATATTAAAATTGATCTTTTGATAGTTTTATTTGATAAATGAAACTAATGTTCTTTTTTAGGTTCTCCCAGGGTTCCCACCTTAACCTGCCATCAACTGCTGAAAGATCCCTATTAATGTTAGCTAACTACCTTGTGAATACAGTTACATGCAACAAGGCCTAAATAATCGTTTGGCTAACAGACCCAACCCTACAACGGGTGGAATCAAACACGAGCTACACAATAGGGCCGAATCAATTATTGTAAAATTATTTAACCATTGCAACATATAATTTAACATATTCATCTAATAGTTAACCTGCACTAATATGAACCCTACAAAGCACAAAGCAAGCAACATTCGAGTAGTAAAACTCTATAGAACACAAAACATCAACATGCATCCTTCCTAATAGGCATCTATCCTAATAGGGATTCTATCATTCAATCCTCAACATATCCTTACTTTAACTTTTAAAATGCAAACATTTTATAGTATATATAACATAACATGTATGGATATTCTGGGAATCACTTACTTGAGCTCGGCTGATTGCACACATCGTGCCACTTTCATAAAATAAATACTTTTTATAAAATTCATTTTTTTCAAACATATTACAAATTCCTTAGTTTGAGTTAAAACACACCTGAGAGTCTGTCCGAATCGCTCAAACCAAGGCTCTTATACCAACTTGTAACAACTCAAAATCCCAAGTAATTTTTTTTTCTATTTAATAACCAACCAAATTCATTCATTCATTAAAAGGTATCCATGTATTAAAAAAGTGGTTCTAAACAACATCAGAGTAATGATAAAATAAAAGGCGTGGACTCTCGATTTGGGGGTGTGACAATAATGTCAAAATAAAAAAGATTTGTGGTCTCTAAATATATTTTTTTGATGATTTTTAAGGTTTTTATAGAGTTTATATATATATATATATATATATATATATATATATATATATATATATATATATATATATATATAATGATAAAAGAAGAGGCAAAAATATAAAAGTAAGTGCAAAATGGAGTTTTTAAATGGACTAAGGATCTACAATGAAATTTCTTTAAACTACATGATGCATCCTGTTGATTTTTCAAAGGTCGGACTGAAACTGATCAAACAATCGGGAGCAAGACTTTAATTAATTCTATATTTGATCATCGAAATATGGTCTTTTGGATCCAAAACTGGAAGCAAGCATAGGTGATTTTGATGAATCGTCTTCAGAGTTTCAACTATGGATTTGATGAATAGACTTTTGTACCTTAACCTATGTTTTTGTGCCTCCAAGTCCATCCATGGCGACCGCTATGGAGGAGTTACAGTAGGTTATATATAAAACTTCAATTTGGGTGGAATACAGTGTAGCATGGCTTGCACGGGTAACATTCAGAGCTTCAATATGTCCAAATTGGAATCAATTTTCGTCCTATATGTATCCATATAGTATATAAAGTATGATATATGTGCCCTTTAAATGAATTACAACACATCCATATAATATACTATAATAATGATATGGCCTACCTAAAGCCTTTGCAAGCCTTTCAACAATTGAAAGAAGAAGGCTGAGGTGACTTTCAATATATGCTTAGTAGCATTTACAAGATGAAATAAAGCACCGATGTGAGTGCTCTTAGCATTTTATTTTAGTTTTATCTCATTTACATAAATGGTCCTTCAAGTTTCTAAATAAATAATAAAAGAAATGGATAAGGGTAGGTTAGTTATTTCATAAATACAACCTCTTTTTCTTTAACAAAGTTAGGCAAAATGACAAACCGTGCTTGATTTTGAAACCACAAGGGTCAGCTGTGTAACGCCAAACAAAAATATTCTAAACGAGTTACTTTTTAGAAACCACAGGGACCATTTTTGAAATTTTGTCATCCGGTTATGACCAAATTGCATGATATACAACCTAATTGGCCGCTACCTCGTTAAATTGCATTTAATATATTTGTAACGTCAACGCCTAACCTTAATGAGATAGGATTGTTTGACTTGTACAAACAGTTACGTGCAGTCTGCAACCATTCCTAAATTCATACCGATTGTCCCCATTATAAATACATGTTATCTCTATGAAACTTAAACCACACCTTAAATTGATCCATAAGTCTTTAGAAAAGTAACTACATGCTGAAGATGAAAACATTGTTACTACTTCTGTTCTCCACAATCTCGCTTTCAATGGGATAACCATCTCCAACTCAAATTCGAGACCTTGATGGGAAGTTGGTACATTCAGGTACAAAGTACTACATCTTACCTGTGATCCGAGGAATGGGTGGCGGCCTTATACCAGCCTCCACGAGAAATGAGTGATGCCCACTTGACGTTGTCCAAGCCAACCAAGAAGTCAATAATGGCCTGCCATTGACATTCACACCGGTGAACCCCAAGAAAGGTGTCATTCGAGAATCAACAGATCTCAACATTATATTCTCGGCTGCATCGACCTGCATTCAGTCGAATGTATGGATGCTTGAGGAGTACGATGGACAACTAATCGTAACAAGTCATGGAGTGGCGGGAAACCCTGGTCAGGAAACCATCAGTAACTGGTTTAAGATAGAGAAGTATGAGGATCATTACAAACTTATGTTCTGCCCGACTGTATGCGACATTTGCAAGCCTGTTTGTGGAAATATTGGTGTTGTAATTGCTAAAAATGGAAGTAGACGTTTGGCTATTAGTGAAGTGCCTCTTAAGATTATGTTTAAGAAGGCATAAAGACTTTTATTTTTTATTTTCACAATAAACCATTTTACTTTAATATACTTATCTTTGAATTATATGCAAGATAAACGACCGTGGACCATTCCATTATATAAATAATTAATTAACATTTGTTCTTTAAGGTTTTATGCAACAATGTGATAGGTTTGATTGAATTTTAGACTTGAAATATTTCTTTTATTGGTATTTCTTAGTATATAAAGTGCAAATTAATTATATTTATATTATACAAAAGAATAACATGGAACAACAATTGAAATCATACATATATCTCATTGAAAATTCTAGTCAAATTACAACTCCCATCTCATTTATCTAATTAGAATAGTGGAGGTTGTTGTGCGTTATGTGATTTAGTTAACTCGATAGTTTACATGGTATGTATAATTATTTGTGTAAGTTATATAGTTGAGATACATACACACAAAACAATTTAAAAATATACAAAAGTAGAAACCTATTTACTAAAACAAATAATAAATAATTACACATTAACAACTAAAATGAGAAAAATGGACCAAAATTGTAATTTTCTAACTTAAAAATTAAAGCGAGCATATATAAAATTAATCAATTTCTTAATTCTAGAACTTAAAACTAGGTTTCTTTTTTTTTTTTTTAAATTAAAGTTCTCGTTTGTCAAATTTGTCAATATGATGATTTTTGTTCGTTAATGCCTAAAGTTTGCCAACTTTTTTTTGATTTTATTTATTTATTCATTTTTTACCTTTAAAGCCAAGTTTCCAACATGTCATCAGCATATGGTAAGATGACGATGTAAGACGATTTTTACTTCTTTAGATAGAAACAACGATCAATCTGACATCTCATGTACCCATTCATCTTCATGAAATTATCAAACTTCAAGTAGGATTTACTTGGAGCTTGCTTAAACCTATAAAGTTTTTCTTCAACATGCATACTAAGTGTTCTTTTCCATCTATCTAAAAAATTTATGGTTGTGCCATGTAGATAGATATCTTAATAAGAGTCGCCATTCATGAAATTCTTCTTCACATCCAACTACTTTAGATATAAATCTTCTCTAACAACTATTCCAAGAACTATTTTAATTCTAGTCATCTTCATAGTTGGTGATAAAATTTCATTGTAATCGGTTCTTCCCTTCTATTGGGACCCTTTTAGCACCAAACACGGTACCCTACGTCATCCAAAAATAATAGCCAATAAAAAATCATTTCTTTCCTTTTGTATATAAATTGTCTTTATTCACATCATTGACTCTAATGTAAGATACATATCCGAAAACCTTTAGGTGTGTAAGGGATATCTAATGACCTTGCCATTCCTTTTCTAAAATTTTTTTTATTACCATATATCAATCAAATTATGAAACAGTGGTAATATAGTTAAATGAATTGTTATCAACATTACAATGGTAATATAGTTAAAAGAATTGTTATCAACATTACAATATCATTCTTTTAGGTAAGTAAAGTTTTTTCACATATATTATTTTAGAGGTGAAATTTGGTTTGCACTTCAATAACATAATGTTATAGAGACATTAAAGTTGGTTTTGAACAATTTGATTTTATAAACGACACAAAAACTATTCATTTTACTATATTATCATTGTTTCTAAGTAAGTAAAAAGTTTTCATAGATGTTTTTTGGAGACAAAATTCATTGTACACTTTAATAACTTAACCTTAAATATATTAAAATTGATCTTGGATAATTTTATTTTAGTTAAAAATGACACTAAAACAACTCATAAATCTTTATTAATAATTTGTTATCAACATTGTGTTATCATTATTTCGAGGTAAGTAGAGTTTTTTAAATGCTTTTAGCTAAAATTCATTGTGAACTTCAATAACATAACGTTATAGTTATCAAAGTTAATTTGATTTTAGAAATGATACTAAAACAATTCGTACAACTATATTAACAACTTATTATCAGTATTATTGTATCATTGTTTCTAGGTAAGTAAGTGCTTTTACAAATGTTCTTTAGAGCTAAAATTCAGGATGCACTTCTATAATATAACTTCTAAAGATATTAAAATTGATCTTTTGATAGTTTTATTTGATAAATGAAACTAATGTTCTTTGTTAGGTTCTCCTAGGGTTCCCACCTTAACATGCCGTCAACTGCTGAAAGATCCCTATTAATGTTAGCTAACTACCTTGTGAATACAGTTACATGCAACAAGGCCTAAATAATCGTTTGGCTAACAGACCTAACCCTACAACGGGTGGACTCAAACACAAGCTACACAATAGGGTCGAATCAATTATTGTAAAAATATTTAACCATTGCAACATATAATTTAACATATTCATCTAATAGTTAACCCGCACTAATATGAACCCTACAAAGCACAAAGCAAACAACATTCAAGTAGTAAAACTCTATAGAACACAAAACATCAACATGCATCCTTCCTAATAGGCATCTCTCCTAATAGCGATTCTATCATTCAATCCTCAGCATATCCTTACGCTAACTTTTAAAATGCAAACATTTTATAGTATATATAACATAACATGTATGGATATTCTGGGAATCACTTACTTGATCTCGGCTGATAGCGCACATCGTGCCACTTTCATAAAATAAATACTTTTTATAAAATTCATTTTTTTTTCAAACATATTACAAATTCCTTAGTTTGAGTTAAAACACACCTGAGAGTCTGTCCGAATCGCTCAAACCAAGGCTCTTAGACCAACTTGTAACAACTCAAAATCCCAAGTAATTTTTTTTCTATTTAATAACCAACCAAATGCATTCATTCATTAAAAGGTATCCATGTATTAAAAAAGTGTTTCTAAACAACATCAGAGTAATGATGGGTGGCGGCCTTATACCAGCCTCCACGAGAAATGAGTGATGCCCACTTGACGTTGTCCAAGCCAACCAAGAAGTCAATAATGGCCTGCCATTGACATTCACACCGGTGAACCCCAAGAAAGGTGTCATTCGAGAATCAACAGATCTCAACATTATATTCTTGGCTGCATCGACCTGCATTCAGTCGAATGTATGGATGCTTGAGGAGTACGATGGACAACTAATCGTAACAAGTCATGGAGTGGCGGGAAACCCTGGTCAGGAAACCATCAGTAACTAGTTTAAGATAGAGAAGTATGAGGATCATTACAAACTTATGTTCTGCTCGACTGTATGCGACATTTGCAAGCCTGTTTTTGGAAATATTGGTGTTGTAATTGCTAAAAACGGAAGTAGACGTTTGGCTATTAGTGAAGTGCCTCTTAAGATTATGTTTAAGAAGGCATAAAGACTTTTATTTTTTATTTTCACAATAAACTATTTTACTTTAATATACTTATCTTTGAATTATATGCAAGATAAACGACCGTGGACCATTACATTATATAAATAATTAATTAACATTTGTTCTTTAAGGTTTTATGCAACAAAGTGATAGGTTTGATTGAATTTTAGACTTGAAATATTTCTTTTATTGGTATTTCTTAGTATATAAAGTGCAAATTATTTATATTTATATTATACAATAGAATAACTTGGAACAACAATTGAAATCATACATATATCTCATTGAAAATTCTTGTCAAATTACAACTCCCATCTCATTTATCTAATTAGAATAGTGGAGGTTGTAGTGCGTTACGTGATTTCGTTAATTCTATAGTTTACATGGTATGTATAATTATTTGTGTAAGTTATAGATGAGATATATAAATACAAAACAATTTAAAAATATACAAAAGTAGAAACCTATTTATTAAAACAAATAATAAATAATTACACATTAACAACTAAAATGAAAAAAATGGACCAAAATTGTAATTTTCTAACTTAAAAACTAAAGCGAGCATATACAAAATTAATCATTTTCTTAATTTTAGAACTAAAAACTAGGTTTTTTTTTTGAAATTGAAGTTCTTACGTTTGTCAAATTTGTCAATATGATGATTTTTGTTCGTTAATTCCCAAAGTTTGCCAAGTTTTTTTTTTTTAAATTTTATTTATTTTTTCATTTTTTACTTGTAAAGCCAAGTTTCCAACATGTCATCAGCATATGGTAAGATAAAGATGTAAGATGATTTTATCTTCTTTAGATAGAAACAACGATCAATCTGACATCTCATGTACCTATTCATCTTCATGAAATTATCAAACTTCAAGTACCATTTACTTGGAGCTTGCTTAAACCTATAAAGTTTTTCTTCAGCGTGTATACTAAGTTTTCTTTTCCTTCTATCTAAAAAAATTATGGTTGTGCCATGTAGATATCTTAATAAGAGTCGCCATTCAAGAAATTCTTCTTCACATCCAACTACTTTAGATGTAAATCATCTGTAACGATAATTCCAAGAACTATTTTAATTGTAGTCATCTTCATAGTTGGTGATGAAATTTAACTGTTTCTATTGGGACCATTTTACCACACAAAAACGGTACCCTATGTTATCCAAAAACCATAGCCAATAAAAAAACCATTTCTTTCCTTTTGATATAACTTGTCTTTATTCGCATCATTGACTCTAATGTAAGATACATATCCGAAAACCTTTAGGTGTGTAAGGGATATCTAATGACCTTGCCATTCCTTTTCTAAAATTGTTTTTAGTACCATTTATCAATCAAATTATGAAACAGTGGTAATATAGTTAAATGAATTGTTATCAACATTATAATGGTAATATAGTTAAAAGAATTGTTATCAACATTACATTATCATTCTTCTAGATAAGTAAAGTTTTTTCACATATATTATTTTAGAGATGAAATTCGTTGTGCACTTCAATAACATAATGTTATAGAGACATTAAAGTTGGTTTTGAACACTTTGATTTTATAAACGACACAAAGACTATTCATTTTACTATATTATCATTGTTTCTAAGTAAGTAAAAAGTTTTTATAGATGTTTTTTGGAGACGGAATTCATTGTACACTTTAATAACTTAACTTTAAATATATTAAAATTGATCTTGGATAATTTTATTTTAGTTAAAAATAACACTAAAACAATTCATAAATCTTTATTAATAATTTGCTATCAACATTGTGTTATCATTCTTTGGAGGTAAGTAGAGTTTTTTAAATGCTTTTAGCTAAAATTCATTGTGAACTTCAATAACATAACGTTATAGTTATCAAAGTTAATTTGATTTTAGAAATGATACTAAAACAATTCATACAACTATATTAACAACTTGTTATCAATATTATTATATCATTGTTTCTAGGTAAGTAAGTGCTTTTACAAATGTTCTTTAGAGCTAAAATTCATGATGAACTTTTATAATATAACTTCAAAGATATTAAAATTGATCTTTTCATAGTTTTATTTCAGAAATGAAACTAATGTTCTTTCTTAGGTTCTCCCAGGGTTCCCACCTTAACTTGCCATCAACTGCTGAAAGATCCCTACTAATGTCAGCTAACTACCTTGTGAATACAATTACATGCAACAAGGCCTAAATAATCGTTTGGCTAATAGATCCAACCCTACAACGGGTGGACTCAAACACGAGCTACGCAATAGGTCCGAATCAATTATTGTAAAATTATTTAACCCTTGTAACATGTAATTTAACATATTCATTTAATAGTTAACCCACACTAATATGAACCCTACAAAGCACAAAGCAATCAACATTCGAGTAGTAAAACTGTATAGAGCACAAAACATCAACATACATCTAATAGGCATTCTATCATTCAATCCTCAACATATCCTTATGCTAACTTCTAAATTGCAAACATTTTATAGTACATATAACATAACATGTATGGATATTCTGGGAATCACTTACTTGAGCGCGGCTGATTGCACACATCGTGCCCCTTTCATAAAAAAAAATACTTTTTAGAAAATTCATTTTTTTCAAATAGGTTACAAATTCCTTAGTTTGAGTTTAAACACACCTAAGAGTCTGTCCGAATCCCTCAAACCAATGCTCTTATACCAACTTGTAACATCTCAAAATCCCAAGTAATTTTTTTTCTATTTAATAACCACCCAAACTCATTCATTCATTAAATGGTATCCAAATATAAAAAAAAAGTTTGTAAACAACATCAGAGTAATGATAAAATCAAAGGCGTGGACTCTCGATTTGGGGGGTGTGGCAATAAAGTAAAAAAAAAAGATTTGTGATCACTAAATATTTTTTTATGTATTTTTTTAATGATTTTAAGGTTTTTTAGGGTTTATATAGAACCTAAACCTATATATATATATATATATATATATATATATATAATGATAAAAGAAAAGACAAAAATATAAAAGTAACGGCAAAATGGTGTTTTTAAATGGACTAAGGATGTACAATGCAATTTCTTTAAACTACATGATGCATCTTGTCGATTTTTCAAAGGTCGGACTTAAACTGATCAAACCATAAGGACCAAAACTTTAATTAATTCTATATTTGATCATCGAAATAAGGTCATCTGGATCCAAAACTGGAAGCAAGCATAGGTGATTTTGATGAATCGTCTTCAGAGTTTCAACTATGGTTTCGATGAAGAGACTTTTGTTCCTTAACCTTTGTTTTTGTGGCTCCAAGTCCAACCATGGCGACCGCTATAGAGGAGGTACAGTAGGTTATATATGAAACTTCAATTTGGGCGGAATACGGTGTAGCATGTCCTGCACGGGTAACATTCAGAGCTTCAATTTTTCTAATTTGGAATCAATTTCCGTCCATCTTGCCAATGATATGTTATAGGTTCAAAGGCTTGCAGGTTTTCAGAACATGGGAAGAAGAGGGTAAGTCTGTCACCTCCACCATCTCACCCCACGGTTTTACAAAACATGGGAAGAAGGTGTTAAAATTTATAGTGTTTTTCGTATGTAGGGACATATATACTGTTATGAAATGTCGAAGGAGGAATGCTATCGACGACGGTGACCTTTGACACAAAAGGTAGGGATGTCGGCGATGACAGAGAATTGGGAAGATGAAGATGGTAATACATTGTGAACATAGGGGTGCGGACATATTAAACAATCCACATCAGTGTAATGTCACTAATCTTTCAATTGTGCCATATCAGCTTTGCAATGACTACATACATTAGTACAATAACATTCATATTTCAAAAGTAAATACTTTATATATATATATATATATATATATATATATATACTATTAATATTTACTAATATTTGTTAAATAATAATTATAATTAAAATTAAAATGATATGCTATATATATATATATATATATATATATATATATATATATATATATATATACATATTGTTGCATGTCAAAATAAATAGCATATATAAAAAATAATCGTAACATATATTTCTTGCCATCACTCAAAATAAATATTATATATGAATCCCTATAGTATATAAAGTATGATATATGTGCCCTTTAAAAGAATTACAACACATCCATATAATATACAATAATAATGATATGGCCTACCTAAAGCCTTTGCAAGCCTTTCAACAATTGAAAGAAGAAGGCTGAGGTGACTTTCAATATATACTCAGTTGGATTTACAAGATGAAATAAAGCACCAATGTGAGTGCTCTTAGCATTTTATTTTAGTTTTATCTCATTTACATAAATGTTCCTTCAAGTTTCTAAATAAAAAATAAAAGAAATGGATAAGGGTAGGTAAGTTATTTCATAAATACTTAACCTCTTTTTCTTTAACAAAGTTAGCCAAAATGACAAACCGTGCTTGATTTTGAAACCACAAGGGTCAGCTGTGTAACGCCAAACAAAAATATTCTAAACGGGTTACTTTTTAGAAACCACAGGGACCATTTTTGAAATTTTGTCATCCGGTTATGACCAAATTGCATGCTATACAACCTAATTGGCTGTTACCTTGTTAAATTGCATTTAATATATTTGAAATTTTGTCATCCGGTTATGACCAAATTGCATGCTATACAACCTAATTGGCTGTTACCTTGTTAAATTGCATTTAATATATTTGTAACGTCAACGCCTAACCTTAATGAGATAGGATTGTTTGACTTGTACAAACAGTTACGTGCAGTCTGCAACCATTCCCAAATTCATACCAATGGTCCCCATTATAAATACATGTTATCTCTATGAAACTTAAACCACACCTTAAATTGATCTATAAGTCTTTAGAAAAATAACTACATGCTCAAGATGAAAACATTGTTACTACTTCTGTTCTCCACAATCTCGCTTTCAATGGGACAACCATCTCCAAATCAACTTCGAGACCTTGATGGGAACTTGGTACGTTCTGGTACTAAGTACTATATCTTACCTGTGATCCGAGGAATGGGTGGCGGCCTTATACCAGCCTCCACGAGAAATGAGTCATGCCCACTTGACGTTGTCCAAGCCAACCAAGAAGTCAATAATGGCATGCCTTTAACATTCACACCGGTGAACCCCAAGAAAGGTGTCATTCGGGAATCAACAGATCTCAACATTATATTCTCGGCTGCATCGACCTGCATTCAGTCGAATGTATGGATGCTTGAGGAGTACGATGGACAACTAATCGTAACAAGTCATGGAGTGGCGGGAAACCCTGGTCAGGAAACCATCAGTAACTGGTTTAAGATAGAGAAGTATGAGGATCATTACAAACTTGTGGTCTGCCCGACTGTATGTGACATTTGCAAGCCTGTTTGTGGAAATATTGGTGTTGTAATTGCTAAAAATGGAAGTAGACGTTTGGCTATTAGTGAAGTGCCTCTTAAGATTATGTTTAAGAAGGCATAAAGACTTTTATTTTTTATATTCAGGAAAATATTTTCATAAATTAAAAAATCGATTCATTTTCATGATTTTTGTATGAATCTATTTTTTAGCGTTTTTATATCTATGAATATTAACCATCAGTCAATGGTTGGAGTAATAGTTGCAATTCCTAATTAAAAAAAAAGTAGCATCTAATCAATGAACCCAATAACATATTAACGTTATCGTGGTATTAAAAGATTATTGTTGTAATAAATATGTATAACCGAAGGGTTTGTATAAGAGGAGACAATATTGTGACTGCCTAGTGTGTATCTTCAATTATGCTTAGAGAAATCATAACGTACATTCATCTTTTTCTATATGGTTCTGCGCATTTTGCATATTTGAAGTTTGGATCTTGGGAGAATCAAGATTCATCATAGTCGCCTTCTAAAAGTTCACAGGTCCATTCTAAACAAAAGATTCAAGTTTCATTAAACACTTCTAAAACATAGCTTAAAAGCAAAATTGCAACTCACCAATAAGTCATTCGTAGACTCAAATTTTGCCACTTCAAATAAAGTTGAATCCCAATTGGCATTCAACTGTGTTGCTACAACAATTAGCACTTTCATTTTTGTCTGGATATCATGTGCAATAGCAAATAACTTGCCACCCATGTGCAATAGCATTTAATACCTTTGTTTCTCTAAAGAAGCGAGACACAAAGACCCAATAGCCTTCAAGTATGATTCTTAATGGATATCTATTCATAGTCAGATAATTTAGAGAAAACATGAATAGCTGTTTTGGAATCA
The DNA here is from genome assembly GCF_051521515.1 of Lactuca serriola. Classification (NCBI taxonomy): domain Eukaryota; kingdom Viridiplantae; phylum Streptophyta; class Magnoliopsida; order Asterales; family Asteraceae; genus Lactuca; species Lactuca serriola. The sequence goes on from NC_136409.1 coordinate 207,576,826, forward strand.
AAATTTAGAAACATGGTTCTAGCATTTCATCGAGCAGTGGGTGTGCATACTCAAACTTGCTCTCAAATATCAACACAAGCGGGCCTATATACTCATTTGTCGTCGCTATTGATGTTGTCTCTATTGACATTCCGGCCACCGGCCGGAGTTTTTCTAGCAAAGCTTCCCGGAGTTATGGGTCGTCGCAATTGGTCCACGTCGTCCCTAAAGGTGTCGTTGCTAATGTCTTTTTTCTTTTTTTGAGAAAAAACATATTTTTTTATGATAATAGTTTATATATATATATATATATATATATATATATATATATATATATTATAAAATGCAGATTTGATAAAAATACATAAATAAATACATACCGCATTACATAAAACATCAAATATACCATATTACATAAACTATCTAATAAATCCCAAATAAACATCTACTATATCATCCATAAACTATCTAATAAATCCAAAATAACATCACCCATAACATAAAACAAGAAATACTATGTGTCTGTCTTCCTCATCATTGTTTTCGTCGTTGTTGACTTGGTTTTTAAACGAGCGGATAATGTTTCCAATGACCATCACAAATGCCGAGTTTTGAAGAAAAGCATTCACATCAACATCCTACTATGTGTCTTCGTCTTCCCCATCAATTAAGTCTTTAACAATTTAACAAACTACCGAGCTACCAAAAATTACTACAAATACATCAAGTTCTTAACAATATAAAAAACCTAAAAAAATTCTTTAAGAATTTAACAAGTACCTGTGTTGGTTGTGGTGCTTGTGACTGTGACTACCATTAGGATGGAGCACTTGTACCTGCAACTGAAGAAGATATAGGCCCAATGCCTCTCACATGCCCCCTTCATTACCCAACACCTTCATAAATATTGTAATCAAATCAATGACGTCTGGATCACCACCAGAGTCGGCTTTGTGATAAGTCTGTAGAGCAACCTCAGCAACTAAGGCATTCTGTATTTCACAAAGATTGTTAATATACGTTAAAACTAACACACACACACACACATAGAAAAGCCAATAATATACTTCATTTTTAAGTAATAATAACTTACATATTGCTCTTCAACCAAAGGATCAACAAATTCCTCTTTTTTTTTTTCACATGTGCACGATGAAATACTTCAAGTCTATTCAAATTATGTTTAACATTATAAAATATGTTATACTTGAACAAACATTAAAAAATATGTTATAACTGAATAAACATTATTGTAACTTATTTTCTTGAAACAAACACTACCGTAGCTGCATGTCCCTTCACGATTCTTAACTACTTGCTTCTTCCGACATTCTTTATTTCCAGTGGATCGTTTTGATGCTTTTCTGTTAAGAAGTGGTCAATAGTAGCATTACAACGTTGTAGATCCATACCCGTAGGGCTTGAGCCCTTGCTCCCTCTACAAACCCCTGCAAAACCAGTCAGACGATTTTTTGCAATATTTTTGCGGCCTCTATACCGCAAGCATATTCGATTGTTCAGTGATGCTCAATAAGTTGGAGCCATGGGACCATTTATAATCGATCCAAAATCAAACCATCTCTACAAAAAAAAGAGAAATTAAAAATAAATCAAAATTAAACAATATTAAATATTTAATGTTATAAATAATTTACCGAAAGATACTGGAACACGCCAACCCTTTCGGCTTCAGAAACGTCTATTCATGTGTCCTTGTCAAAACCGATGTCCCGCCACATATAGCTCCCAACCTCCCGAATGAAACATTCGTTGTGACATCCCCAATTTCATGGCTAGAAAAAACCGATTTGTTTATGCTTTGTTTTTAAAATCAGAGTAATCTTTTAGAGAAAGCAGTTGCGGAATTTGTTCCCAAAACAAAATATGATAAAAATTTATCAAAAAATTTCTCAAAGAGACTGTATTTTCATTAAATAACAAAGTCTCGGGATGTCATGTTCCGATACAGACCAAAAGCATAAACAGTACAATACAGACCTTACAACAGTTATTTATAACTACTGGTCTATAATCCAAAATCTATCGTCAAGTCATCTGACTTATACTCTTGTGTCATTATCTGTAATACAAAAAAAACTGAGTGGGTAAGGCTTGGAAGCCTGGTGAGCATATAGGTTTTTCAACCCACAATGTTATATGATATAAGTATATATATTAGAACTCACAAACTTAAACAATTTCACCATACAAAACAACTTTTATCCTACCCCATTGATCCTCACAACGACACAATCTAAACTCTCGTATCTAAAACCTTCCTCTTTACTTGATCCCTACTCATGGATCTAAAATTATTCTCTTCACCTGATCCATACTCCCGGATCTAAAACTAATCTCCTGATCTGATCCATACTCCCGGATCAATAATTGTGCCTAATCCATACTCCAGAAATAGAGACAATTAACTATACCTAAATCCTGATATGATCCATACTACTGTGCCCAACCCATTCTCCCAGAATAGGGACAATTAACTTAGTCTTAATCAATACTCCCAGACTAATAAAAAGTTTATATCTTTACCTGATCCATACTTCCGGATCTAAAACTAACCTCTTGATCTCATTATCTAACTTATCTTTTACCACACACCAACTATCCCATCTACCCATGTTCTACCCAACATATTTGTAGATATAAAATACATATACAGTTTAACTCATTTTAAACTATATAAAACATCCATTCCACACTCATATTAAATAAACAACAATATATAAACACATAGCACGTATTTCATAGCAAATACTACATGTCTATGTGTTAGAAGAAACTGGACCTCACGCGGGCAGAGCTCGAAACTTTTTTCTTCTCGGGATCTTCGGGGCTTTGGGACTCGCTTCGGGTGTCAGGATGATACAGTGGGGAGGCTGAACCTACGAATGCGGCACGTAGGAGCGGGTTCCAGTCCTATCCGATAAGACTTCTGAGTCAGCAGCGACATGGCTGATCTGAGGCCTAGCAATGAACGAGGGGCGTACCCCTTCCGAATGCGAGGCGTTCCTGCTTTGGGGCGCGTGCCTTGAACTTCAGAAATTCATAACTTTCACATACGATCTCCGTTTTAGACGTTCTATATATCCACGCGTAGGTGAGACTAAGCCTACACCTTTCGTTTAGACTCTGTCGGCTAATTTTGACTTTATTTTTATTATATTATTTTTAGTATGCCGGGACAGAAAAACTCCGTTAGAATTTTATAACTTCTTCATCCGATGTTTGTTTTCATCTGTCTTTTTACCGTTGGACTACTAACGACGAGATCTTCGATTCTCATTTAGATTGTTTTGGCCAAATATCACTTGATCTCAATTTCGAGATTTGGGCTGTATACGGCTAAGTCGAAACTTAGAAAAATCATAACTTCCTCATACGAAGTCAGATTTAGACGTTCTTTTTATGCACGCTCTCGGTTTAACATATTCTACAATTTTCGTTTAGATCACTAAGGCTAAATGTCGCTCTATTGTAAATTCACTATTTACGTCGCGCTGTGTCGTGCCGGTTCTGTCGCGAAACTTCGATAGGTCATAACTTCTTCGTTATAACTCGGATTTCAGCGTTCTTTATATGTACGGAATCTGTGTAACATATACTACAACTTAGTTAAGATTACTCCTTCTAAATAATCTTCCATCAAAAAGTCATTTTTGACGCTTGTCGTCTCTAAATTGACTAGCCCGGATCTACGGGCGTTACATTCGTATACCTCCCCAATTGGCATGTGAGTATTTATTCCGAATATTATCTTAAGAGGGCAGTTGCCATTAGCTGCAAATAGTTTGTACATTTTTTTATTTACTGCCATGCCTCTTCGTTTCGGAGGCACCGTTGCATAAAAAATATTAGTCAAAGTAATTTTTTATATAGATACAATATGAAATACAATGAATTAAAATAAATCTTAATTACCATCGTTCTAGTGATCACCAAAACCTCCACCGAACGGATGTAGTGGCTTGTCACCACCATCACTTCCATGGCCCATCACAGCAGCAATGAAATGGAGCAATGCAATCCAAAAAAAAATGACATCCTAAAAAATTATAACACGATATGAATATATATATATATATATATATATATATATATATATATATATATACACAAATATAATATGATATGATTACAACATGAGAAATTAAATATCCTCCTACCTTTTGTTCCTATTTTTCTTTCTACCTATTTAAGATGACCACAAATATACAAATTTAACATTTCAATTGAATTTATTTTAAATTTAATGACACTTGTCACCATCTAAAATAGGTAGTAAGATAGTAGGAACAAAAATTAGGAGGATATTTAATTTCTCTTACAACAAATACAAACTTTATTTTACTAGTCAAATGTAAGGATTTTTTTAATCATTCTTGCCCTCAAACACTTCAGTTTCTGCTGACACATCACTATCATAATCAGAATCTTCCTCATCATAATCAGTCTCGCAATCAGACACATTATTGATGATACTCATTGGTGGGTCAACTTCAATATCATCTTCAACAAACTGAGAATTTTGAAAATACCGGCTAAAGTCGATTGAGATAGTGAAATTCAAAGAATCATTACTAAGAATGACATTAGTTGGATCATTGTCGACATTTTCAATGGGATCATGGTCGACATCGTTCATTGGTAGATCCCAAATTCTTCTATGATTAACATTTTCAACAACCCACTGTTGGTTGTCATTTTCGTCACTTCGAGAAGGTTCTTGGATATAAAATACTTGTGTGGCCTACGTAGCAAATATGAGTTGATCTTCGCTGCTCAATTCACATTGTGGGTCAATACTGGTGAAATTATTATCATATTTAACTCCTACAGTATCGAACCACTTGCAACGAAAAAGTACGGTGGAATAGTTATAAAGATAATGCAACTCGATAATTTCTTCTAGCTGACCATAATATATCTGCTTATTCTCTCCCTCAGTTAGAACCCCCGAGTTTTGTGTTGATCGTTGGGCGTCACACATAAGTGTCATAAACCTAACACCATTCACTATGCAAACAGTGTAAGTAAAGGCATTCGCATGCGCACTGATTGAAAGAGCCGATAACTCCTTGTTAAACTCTAAAGATTTTTGTTTTTGCATATCATAGACCTTATGAAGGAACCATTTAGGGAATTAGGTTTTTTCATCACTTTCAGGATGTAATGATTTGAATTCGCTACATTAATGATATATATATATATATATATATATATATATATATATAGGGTTAAGTTCAAATGAGAACACTATTTAATGTGAGAACGTGAGAACACTACTTTATCTTATTATTCTACTATGAATTTAATATGTATGGTATTGTAGTAATTATAATATGAATATATTCAATTTTATATTGCTATTCTACTATAAAATTTATATATATGTGTACTAATTTAGTAACTTCTAATGTGAATGTTAAATATGTAATTGTTCATATATTTGGTGATGAATAATGTCATAAAGGTGTACATACAAAATTTTAATGTGAATATTAATGTGTGATTGTTCGTATATTTGTTGATGAATAATGTCATATCGTTGTATATACAAAATTCATAGTAGAATAGTAACATAAAGTAGTGTTCTCACATTCTCACATTAAAAAGTGTTCTCATTTGAACTTAAGTCTATATATATATATATATATATATATATATATATATATATATATATATATATATATATATATATATATATATATATATATGGAAAAAAGGAGAAATTAAAAATAGACAATGAATTAAAAGATAAGAACACTTATGCAATATACTTTCTGACTTCCTCATAACTATCAAGCACAAACCAATGTAGACGTTTTCTCTCCATTAGACTGAGAATTTTCATTTTCGTTGCGGTAGCCGGTGGACACTTAGACTGAAACACCCATAACTTTGTTTCTTCTATGACAACATCCTCATTTCTTTCGAGGCGATTAAATCGAGTCTCAGCTATAGAACCTTCTGGCCTCGCCTTGTTTCTGACATAGTTTTTTAGTTTTTTCATATACCTTTCGAAGGGTTACATCCATCTCATACATACCGGGCCTCCACAAATAGCTTCATCAGGTAAATGCAAAACTAAATGAACCATAATGTCAAAAAAAAACACAGGATGATAGATCACTTCTAATTTGCACAATATTTTAATAATGGTTGTATTCGCTTCGTTCATATTCTTCATTGATAGTGTTCTTGAACAAAGTTGTTTAAAAAACATACAAAGCTCTACTATTGGTGCATAAACACCTTTGCCCATAATATAACTTCAAAGATATTAAAATTGATCTTTTCATAGTTTTATTTCAGAAATGAAACTAATGTTCTTTCTTAGGTTCTCCCAGGGTTCCCACCTTAACTTGCCATCAACTGCTGAAAGATCCCTACTAATGTCAGCTAACTACCTTGTGAATACAATTACATGCAACAAGGCCTAAATAATCGTTTGGCTAATAGATCCAACCCTACAACGGGTGGACTCAAACACGAGCTACGCAATAGGTCCGAATCAATTATTGTAAAATTATTTAACCCTTGTAACATGTAATTTAACATATTCATTTAATAGTTAACCCACACTAATATGAACCCTACAAAGCACAAAGCAATCAACATTCGAGTAGTAAAACTGTATAGAGCACAAAACATCAACATACATCTAATAGGCATTCTATCATTCAATCCTCAACATATCCTTATGCTAACTTCTAAATTGCAAACATTTTATAGTACATATAACATAACATGTATGGATATTCTGGGAATCACTTACTTGAGCGCGGCTGATTGCACACATCATGCCCCTTTCATAAAAAAAAATACTTTTTAGAAAATTCATTTTTTTCAAATAGGTTACAAATTCCTTAGTTTGAGTTTAAACACACCTAAGAGTCTGTCCGAATCCCTCAAACCAATGCTCTTATACCAACTTGTAACATCTCAAAATCCCAAGTAATTTTTTTTCTATTTAATAACCACCCAAACTCATTCATTCATTAAATGGTATCCAAATATAAAAAAAAAGTTTGTAAACAACATCAGAGTAATGATAAAATCAAAGGCGTGGACTCTCGATTTGGGGGTGTGGCAATAAAGTAAAAAAAAAAGATTTGTGATCACTAAATATTTTTTTATGTATTTTTTTTAATGATTTTAAGGTTTTTTAGGGTTTATATAGAACCTAAACCTCTATATATATATATATATATATATATATATATATATAATGATAAAAGAAAAGACAAAAATATAAAAGTAACGGCAAAATGGTGTTTTTAAATGGACTAAGGATGTACAATGCAATTTCTTTAAACTACATGATGCATCTTGTCGATTTTTCAAAGGTCGGACTTAAACTGATCAAACCATAAGGACCAAAACTTTAATTAATTCTATATTTGATCATCGAAATAAGGTCATCTGGATCCAAAACTGGAAGCAAGCATAGGTGATTTTGATGAATCGTCTTCAGAGTTTCAACTATGGTTTCGATGAAGAGACTTTTGTTCCTTAACCTTTGTTTTTGTGGCTCCAAGTCCATCCATGGCGACCGCTATAGAGGAGGTACAGTAGGTTATATATGAAACTTCAATTTGGGCGGAATACGGTGTAGCATGTCCTGCACGGGTAACATTCAAAGCTTCAATTTTTCTAATTTGGAATCAATTTCCGTCCATCTTGCCAATGATATGTTATAGGTTCAAAGGCTTGCAGGTTTTCAGAACATGGGAAGAAGAGGGTAAGTCTGTCACCTCCACCATCTCACCCCACGGTTTTACAAAACATGGGAAGAAGGTGTTAAAATTTATAGTGTTTTTCGTATGTAGGGACATATATACTGTTATGAAATGTCGAAGGAGGAATGCTATCGACGACGGTGACCTTTGACACAAAAGGTAGGGATGTCGGCGATGACAGAGAATTGGGAAGATGAAGATGGTAATACATTGTGAACATAGGGGTGCGGACATATTAAACAATCCACATCAGTGTAATGTCACTAATCTTTCAATTGTGCCATATCAGCTTTGCAATGACTACATACATTAGTACAATAACATTCATATTTCAAAAGTAAATACTTTATATATATATATATATATATATATATATATATATATATATATATACTATTAATATTTACTAATATTTGTTAAATAATAATTATAATTAAAATTAAAATGATATGCTATATATATATATATATATATATATATATATATATATATATATATATATATATATACATATTGTTGCATGTCAAAATAAATAGCATATATAAAAAATAATCGTAACATATATTTCTTGCTATCACTCAAAATAAATATTATATATGAATCCCTATAGTATATAAAGTATGATATATGTGCCCTTTAAAAGAATTACAACACATCCATATAATATACAATAATAATGATATGGCCTACCTAAAGCCTTTGCAAGCCTTTCAACAATTGAAAGAAGAAGGCTGAGGTGACTTTCAATATATACTCAGTTGGATTTACAAGATGAAATAAAGCACCAATGTGAGTGCTCTTAGCATTTTATTTTAGTTTTATCTCATTTACATAAATGTTCCTTCAAGTTTCTAAATAAAAAATAAAAGAAATGGATAAGGGTAGGTAAGTTATTTCATAAATACTTAACCTCTTTTTCTTTAACAAAGTTAGCCAAAATGACAAACCGTGCTTGATTTTGAAACCACAAGGGTCAGCTGTGTAACGCCAAACAAAAATATTCTAAACGGGTTACTTTTTAGAAACCACAGGGACCATTTTTGAAATTTTGTCATCCGGTTATGACCAAATTGCATGCTATACAACCTAATTGGCTGTTACCTTGTTAAATTGCATTTAATATATTTGAAATTTTGTCATCCGGTTATGACCAAATTGCATGCTATACAACCTAATTGGCTGTTACCTTGTTAAATTGCATTTAATATATTTGTAACGTCAACGCCTAACCTTAATGAGATAGGATTGTTTGACTTGTACAAACAGTTACGTGTAGTCTGCAACCATTCCCAAATTCATACCAATGGTCCCCATTATAAATACATGTTATCTCTATGAAACTTAAACCACACCTTAAATTGATCTATAAGTCTTTAGAAAAATAACTACATGCTCAAGATGAAAACATTGTTACTACTTCTGTTCTCCACAATCTCGCTTTCAATGGGACAACCATCTCCAAATCAACTTCGAGACCTTGATGGGAACTTGGTACGTTCTGGTACTAAGTACTATATCTTACCTGTGATCCGAGGAATGGGTGGCGGCCTTATACCAGCCTCCACGAGAAATGAGTCATGCCCACTTGACGTTGTCCAAGCCAACCAAGAAGTCAATAATGGCATGCCTTTAACATTCACACCGGTGAACCCCAAGAAAGGTGTCATTCGGGAATCAACAGATCTCAACATTATATTCTCGGCTGCATCGACCTGCATTCAGTCGAATGTATGGATGCTTGAGGAGTACGATGGACAACTAATCGTAACAAGTCATGGAGTGGCGGGAAACCCTGGTCAGGAAACCATCAGTAACTGGTTTAAGATAGAGAAGTATGAGGATCATTACAAACTTGTGGTCTGCCCGACTGTATGTGACATTTGCAAGCCTGTTTGTGGAAATATTGGTGTTGTAATTGCTAAAAATGGAAGTAGACGTTTGGCTATTAGTGAAGTGCCTCTTAAGATTATGTTTAAGAAGGCATAAAGACTTTTATTTTTTATATTCAGGAAAATATTTTCATAAATTAAAAAATCGATTCATTTTCATGATTTTTGTATGAATCTATTTTTTAGCGTTTTTATATCTATGAATATTAACCATCAGTCAATGGTTGGAGTAATAGTTGCAATTCCTAATTAAAAAAAAAGTAGCATCTAATCAATGAACCCAATAACATATTAACGTTATCGTGGTATTAAAAGATTATTGTTGTAATAAATATGTATAACCGAAGGGTTTGTATAAGAGGAGACAATATTGTGACTGCCTAGTGTGTATCTTCAATTATGCTTAGAGAAATCATAACGTACATTCATCTTTTTCTATATGGTTCTGCGCATTTTGCATATTTGAAGTTTGGATCTTGGGAGAATCAAGATTCATCATAGTCGCCTTCTAAAAGTTCACAGGTCCATTCTAAACAAAAGATTCAAGTTTCATTAAACACTTCTAAAACATAGCTTAAAAGCAAAATTGCAACTCACCAATAAGTCATTCGTAGACTCAAATTTTGCCACTTCAAATAAAGTTGAATCCCAATTGGCATTCAACTGTGTTGCTACAACAATTAGCACTTTCATTTTTGTCTGGATATCATGTGCAATAGCAAATAACTTGCCACCCATGTGCAATAGCATTTAATACCTTTGTTTCTCTAAAGAAGCGAGACACAAAGACCCAATAGCCTTCAAGTATGATTCTTAATGGATATCTATTCATAGTCAGATAATTTAGAGAAAACATGAATAGCTGTTTTGGAATCAAAATTTAGAAACATGGTTCTAGCATTTCATCGAGCAGTGGGTGTGCATACTCAAACTTGCTCTCAAATATCAACACAAGCGGGCCTATATACTCATTTGTCGTCGCTATTGATGTTGTCTCTATTGACATTCCGGCCACCGGCCGGAGTTTTTCTAGCAAAGCTTCCCGGAGTTATGGGTCGTCGCAATTGGTCCACGTCGTCCCTAAAGGTGTCGTTGCTAATGTCTTTTTTCTTTTTTTGAGAAAAAACATATTTTTTTATGATAATAGTTATATATATATATATATATATATATATATATATATATATATATATATTATAAAATGCAGATTTGATAAAAATACATAAATAAATACATACCGCATTACATAAAACATCAAATATACCATATTACATAAACTATCTAATAAATCCCAAATAAACATCTACTATATCATCCATAAACTATCTAATAAATCCAAAATAACATCACCCATAACATAAAACAAGAAATACTATGTGTCTGTCTTCCTCATCATTGTTTTCGTCGTTGTTGACTTGGTTTTTAAACGAGCGGATAATGTTTCCAATGACCATCACAAATGCCGAGTTTTGAAGAAAAGCATTCACATCAACATCCTACTATGTGTCTTCGTCTTCCCCATCAATTAAGTCTTTAACAATTTAACAAACTACCGAGCTACCAAAAATTACTACAAATACATCAAGTTCTTAACAATATAAAAAACCTAAAAAAATTCTTTAAGAATTTAACAAGTACCTGTGTTGGTTGTGGTGCTTGTGACTGTGACTACCATTAGGATGGAGCACTTGTACCTGCAACTGAAGAAGATATAGGCCCAATGCCTCTCACATGCCCCCTTCATTACCCAACACCTTCATAAATATTGTAATCAAATCAATGACGTCTGGATCACCACCAGAGTCGGCTTTGTGATAAGTCTGTAGAGCAACCTCAGCAACTAAGGCATTCTGTATTTCACAAAGATTGTTAATATACGTTAAAACTAACACACACACACACACACACACATAGAAAAGCCAATAATATACTTCATTTTTAAGTAATAATAACTTACATATTGCTCTTCAACCAAAGGATCAACAAATTCCTCTTTTTTTTTTTCACATGTGCACGATGAAATACTTCAAGTCTATTCAAATTATGTTTAACATTATAAAATATGTTATACTTGAACAAACATTAAAAAATATGTTATAACTGAATAAACATTATTGTAACTTATTTTCTTGAAACAAACACTACCGTAGCTGCATGTCCCTTCACGATTCTTAACTACTTGCTTCTTCCGACATTCTTTATTTCCAGTGGATCGTTTTGATGCTTTTCTGTTAAGAAGTGGTCAATAGTAGCATTACAACGTTGTAGATCCATACCCGTAGGGCTTGAGCCCTTGCTCCCTCTACAAACCCCTGCAAAACCAGTCAGACGATTTTTTGCAATATTTTTGCGGCCTCTATACCGCAAGCATATTCGATTGTTCAGTGATGCTCAATAAGTTGGAGCCATGGGACCATTTATAATCGATCCAAAATCAAACCATCTCTACAAAAAAAAGAGAAATTAAAAATAAATCAAAATTAAACAATATTAAATATTTAATGTTATAAATAATTTACCGAAAGATACTGGAACACGCCAACCCTTTCGGCTTCAGAAACGTCTATTCATGTGTCCTTGTCAAAACCGATGTCCCGCCACATATAGCTCCCAACCTCCCGAATGAAACATTCGTTGTGACATCCCCAATTTCATGGCTAGAAAAAACCGATTTGTTTATGCTTTGTTTTTAAAATCAGAGTAATCTTTTAGAGAAAGCAGTTGCGGAATTTGTTCCCAAAACAAAATATGATAAAAATTTATCAAAAAATTTCTCAAAGAGACTGTATTTTCATTAAATAACAAAGTCTCGGGATGTCATGTTCCGATACAGACCAAAAGCATAAACAGTACAATACAGACCTTACAACAGTTATTTATAACTACTGGTCTATAATCCAAAATCTATCGTCAAGTCATCTGACTTATACTCTTGTGTCATTATCTGTAATACAAAAAAAACTGAGTGGGTAAGGCTTGGAAGCCTGGTGAGCATATAGGTTTTTCAACCCACAATGTTATATGATATAAGTATATATATTAGAACTCACAAACTTAAACAATTTCACCATACAAAACAACTTTTATCCTACCCCATTGATCCTCACAACGACACAATCTAAACTCTCGTATCTAAAACCTTCCTCTTTACTTGATCCCTACTCATGGATCTAAAATTATTCTCTTCACCTGATCCATACTCCCGGATCTAAAACTAATCTCCTGATCTGATCCATACTCCCGGATCAATAATTGTGCCTAATCCATACTCCAGAAATAGAGACAATTAACTATACCTAAATCCTGATATGATCCATACTACTGTGCCCAACCCATTCTCCCAGAATAGGGACAATTAACTTAGTCTTAATCAATACTCCCAGACTAATAAAAAGTTTATATCTTTACCTGATCCATACTTCCGGATCTAAAACTAACCTCTTGATCTCATTATCTAACTTATCTTTTACCACACACCAACTATCCCATCTACCCATGTTCTACCCAACATATTTGTAGATATAAAATACATATACAGTTTAACTCATTTTAA